>NC_141170.1:15000-2415000 GCF_055505025.1 Bos grunniens
GACCTCAGTTAGTAAATCATAATCTATTCAAATTTAGTTATTTAGGATATGAGAGTGTCACAGAATGGAACACAGAATGCAGCAGAGTCTAAATGACTCAGAAATGCATGGAAAAAACTCACTCTTTGTTGGTGGCAAGGACGGCATAGGTTGACAAAAGTAAACTTTGGAAATGAACATAATCTGCTGGTCAAAGGCAATCTATACCAGAGATAAACAGTGCACTCTGAATTCTTTCCCAAGGGTAACAGGAGCTAACAGTACTGAAACTACTGTACCAATAATCACATGGAACAAGCACTGAATACAATCCATGACAAGTGGTGGAAGCCAGGCTTCTTACCACTGGAATGGGAAGTTACAGATAAACAAAAAGATTACAATATCCATGTCACAGTGGATCAGGTTGGAGACATCATCATAAATTACCTCTAGCTGAATACTTTTAATGATAAGCTGGAATGCATGTATATATTTCCATTAGGTTTAAATGTCAGCTGAGTACATTGGGTCCTACATGTCTGTTTTTAATATCATTCTCTAATAAAAGGGGAACAGGAAACTCCCCTGGTGGTCCAGTGGTAAAGAATCTGCCTACCAACGCAGGGAACACGGGTTCAATCCCTGGTCCTAGAAGATTCCACATGCCCAGGGGAAACTAAGCCTAGGTGCCACAACTGCTGAAGCCTGCAGGCTCTAGAGCCCAGGCTCTGGAACAAGAGGAGCCATTGCAATGAGAAGCCCAGGCACAGCAAACCTGTGCTCACTGCAACTAGAGAAACCCCGAATGCAGCCACAAAGACTCAGCATAGCCAAAAATAAATTTTTTTTTAAAAGAACAGAAGCTCTTTGAAGAAATGACTGAGACTAGGACTAAGACAGTAACCACATGAGCCAGAATAATCTTAAAGTGTGAGAAAGTAAAGAAATAATACAAAGCGAAGAAACCCACAAAGAGAAATGTTAAATGAAAACAAGAGACAATGGAAGTAGCTCTCAAAAGCCAAAACAAGAATAAGTAACCTAATGTAGTGATGGATTGTCACCAAAAGTTTAAATGAACTGTTAAGTTTTCCAAACTGATAAAAATAAATGATTACATAGTTTTATCTGTATACACCAGCAAGTAATAATCAGAAAAGGAATTTAAAAAACAATTCCCTTTCAATAATATCAACATTAATAAAACAATTTCGAATAGATTTAATAGGATGCCAAGACTGGCACACTGGAAATTATACACCATTGCTGAAAAAAAAATAATAAATGTAAAGATATTCCAGTGATTGAAACACTTAAGATGACAATAATGTGTAACGCAGCTTCAATCTGAAATGAAGATTCAATATAAAGATTCACTATGAATTTTAAAAGGTCTTTAGGAAGAAATACACAAGCTGACCCTAAGATACAATTAAAGGAATTAAAAGGGACTCCAAAGAGCAACAACAATCACATGAGTCTACAGTGCAAAGGTCCTCTGTGTGTGCTAAGTAGCTTCAGTTGTGTCTGACACTTTGTGACCCTATGGACTGTAGCTCACCAGGCTCCTCTGCACAGGGCATTATCCAAACAAGAATACTAGAGTGGGTTGCCATGCCCTCCTCCAAGGGATCGTCCCAACCCAAGGATCAAACTCCTACCTCTTCTGCATTAGCAGGTAGTTTTTCACCACTAGCGCCACCTAGGGCAAAGGGGCCTAAATGGAGATTGGAAGTGAAAGTGAAGTCGTGTCCGACTCTTTGTGACCCCATGGACTGTAGCCTACCAGGCTCCTCCCTCCATGGGATTCTCCAGGCAAGAGTACTGGAGTGGGTTGCCATTTCCTTCTCCAGGGGGTCTTCCCAACCCAGGGATCTAACCCGGGTCTCCTGAATTCCAGGCAGATGCTTTAACCTCTGAGCCAAGATTAGGGAAACCCAATTAAGAGAAGGGACTCAGTCAGGATCAGGAAAGATCCTGATAATTCATTGCTGGAACCCAAGCCTCTTGATGGGGAGGGGAAATATCCCCCAGGCCTACTCTAAGGCCTAGAGTACAGACCAGATAAAAACAAAAACATGTCATTGCTGGTTTTCAGTCAAACAGACAGGTATAATGAAGGAAGCAACCCCTAGCCTTGCAGGATTCGTCTGGGGACCTAGTCTGGGAAATTCTTACACATCAAGACACGGCTCTGAACTGGATTTCCACAAAGAAGAGTATCCCATGTGAAGGACAACCCCGCAGAGGTCTGTGCCCATCAGACACAGGAAGAGACTGGCTGCAGGCTCCCAACAGCTCAGCATTTACAAGTGACCTCCCGGGGCCTTTGCCAGACTGCAGGGGCACCTCTGGAGTTTTCAGCTTCCTTCCCTTTTCTGACTCTTTTCTCGAAAAATGCACACTTCTTCTTAGAATGCCACAGTGGTAGGAAAATAGGCCTTCAATTTTTAGACCTCAATTTACAAAAAACTGAGAAGTTCTAGGGGTTTTGTTTTTAAATTAAAGGACCACATAATTTAGAACTTTTAAACGTTCTAATTATTCAGTTCCAAGACACCAAACTCATTGCACAGAGTCTCCCCATGGAAAGGACCCTGTCAGCAGGACAGCCACTGATTCCACAATGAAAGAGCAGCAAAGTGCCCTCCTCCCCTCTCTTATGCCTGGGTAACCAGATTTTTTAATCCATGCCATGCTGAGGTGCAATCCTTCCCTTTCCCATTCCATCAGGTGGCCAAGGGCCGGCAGGACAGCAAAGGTGCAGGAGGCAGGGCTGGGCCGGCCGGCCAGAATGGGGGTTGGGGGGTCCCAGCAGGTGACAGCACCATGCAGGATAATTCCCTTGGACTTCCCACAGGCCAAAGGTGACTCAGACCAACTGCTCTCAGGTTCTGCTTGCGGAGACCTCGCTGGGTGCAGTAGGTTGCTTGGGAAAACCGTGAGAGACTGAGCTTTTTGCGATGGGGTAGGCTCGGGAATGTCCTCAAAGCCTTTATCCCAAAGGCGAGCCCTTCCTGCGACCGCCAGGTTAGTTAAGGTTAGGGTTAGGAAGCTTCGGGACTGTGCCAAGGGAGGGTGTAATACGTGTTTCCCTGCTCCACCCTCGGCTTACCTGCGGTCCCCTTGTCTGTGGTCCGCACCTGACCCTGCTCCGCATACAAAAGGGGCACTCCCAGCCGCCTGGCTCAGGCTCCCGAGACCCCTGCCAGCACGCTGGGACCCAAGCTAAGAGCTGGGGAGAGGCGTGCCAGGTGCGCTCCGCCCTGACGCCCACTTCCGGAAGAGGCCCCGAGCCTTGCTGCTGCGCCCAGGTGAGCCATAGCCAGTGCCGAGCAAATCCAGCCCCGCCTGGGCCGTGTCCAGGTGGAGCCGCAGATTCCCCACACTCGCGGGCCAGGGCGCCTGGGGCCTGGAGGCCCCTCTCCTGCAAGCGCCAGGGAGGAAGTGGAGCCCCTGCAACGCCGCTAGCGATCCCCCTGATCCCCAACTCCCGGTGCAAGGAGACCAGGCCAGGCTGGACTCACCAAGATCAATGCCACCAAGAGGACTGCCTAGCGGACCTGACTTGGGCCAGGGGGCGCTGCAAGCCCCTGTAAACAACTCAAATTTTTAAATGGAAAAAGAATTTGGATAGACCCTTCTCCAAATAAGACACAAATGGTCAACAAGCTCGTAAGAAGTTGAGGTAGATGGTGAAAATATGTGTACAACAATGTGATTGTAGTTAATGCCATAGAACTGTACACATGAAATGGTTTCCATGCTCAAGGTTACATATTTTTTATTGCAATGAAAAATGAAAGAAGCAATAATACAGGTTACAACATGGATGAACACTGAAGACATTAGGTCAAGTAAGTCACAGAAAAGGCCAACCAGGTCATAATCATCCTGTGTGCTTTTAATCCACAAGATTAATGGGGATCACTATGTCTTGGGTGCTGTGGAAGACATGGTCATAGTGGAAATTGGGACATCTGGAATCTAGTTTTCCACATCGAGCCACAAAACAACTGTTAGAATACATGAATTCGGTAACTCTGCCAGGTACAAAAATCAATACACAAAACTCTGTTGTCTTCTATACACTAATAAGGTGCCATTAGAAAGAGAAATTAAGCACTTCGCCGGTCAGTGGTTGAGAATCCGCCTGCCAACGCATGGGAGATTCCACACGTCACAGGGCAGCGAAGCGCCTGTGCCACAAGCACTAGCACCTGTACTCTGGAGCTTCTCACCTGGAGTGCGCGCCCCACACAGCTACAGGACGCATGCACACGAAACCCAGCACGGCCAACACACAAACAAAATGTTTTAAAAGAAAGAGAAACTAGGAAAACAATCCTATTTACAACCGTATCGGAAAATACCTTGGAATACACTTAATGCAGAGGACTTCCCTGGTGGCCTAGTGGTTGGCACGCCATGCTTCCAATGCAGGTGCCCGGCTTCCATCCCTGGTCAGGAAACTAGGTCCCACATGCTGCAACTAAGACCCAGTGCAGCCAAGTCAATAAATAAAAATATATATAAACAAACAAACAAACAAAAAAACTCAAAGCCCACAGGGCCTCCAGGCTTCGAAGAAGACTTTTTAAAAATAAATAAATAACTTTAACTGAGGCTGTGAAAGCACACTGAAAGCTCTAAGACAGGGATGAAAGAAACTTAACAGACAAATAAATGAAAAACTATCCTGTGCTTAGGGACTCAAAGAATATTGTTAAAATATTGTCAGGAACCCAAGTTCAGTAACTCAGTTGTATCCAACTCTTTGTGACTCCATGGGCTGCAGCACGCCAGGCTTCCCTGGCCATCACCAATTCCCGGAGCCTACTCAAACTCACATCCATCGAGTCGGTGATGCCATCCAACCATCTCATCCTCTGTTGTCCCCTTCTCCTCCCACTTTCAGTCTTTCCCATCATCAGGGTCTTTTCAAATGAGTCTGTTTTTCACATCAGGTGGCCAAAGTATCGGAGTTTCAGCTTCAGCATCAGTCCTTCCAATGAATACTCAGGACTGATCTCCTTTAGGATGGACTGGTTGGATCTCCTTGCAGTCCAAGGGACTCTCAAGAGTCTTCTCCAACACCACAGTTCAAAAGCATCAATTCTTCAGTGCTCAGCTTTTTTTAGAGTCCAACTCTCACATCCATACATGACTACTGGGAAAATGATAGCTTTGACTAGACAGACCTTTGTTGGCAAAGTTATGTATCTGCTTTTTAATATGCTATCTAAATTGGTCATAATTTTTCTTCCAAGGAGCAAGCATCTTTTAATTTCATGGCTGCAGTCACCATCTGCAGTGATTTTGGAGCCAAGAAAATAAAGTCGCTCACTGTTTCCATTGTTTCCCCATCTATTTGCCATGAAGTGATGGGACCAGATGCCATGATCTTAGCTTTCAGAATGTTGAGTTTTAAGTCAACTTTTTCACTTTCCTCTTTCACTTTCATCAAGAGGCTCTTCAATTCCTCTTCACTTTCTAACATAAGGGTGGTGTCATCTGCATATCTGAGGTTATTGATGTTTCTCCCAGCAATCTTGATTTCAGTTTGTGCTTCATCCAGCCCAGCATTTCTCACAATGTACTCTGCATATAAGTTAAATAAGCAGGGTGACAATATACAGCCCTGATGTACTCCTTTCCCGATTTGGAACCAGTCTGTTGTTCCATGTCCAGTTCTAAGTGTTGCTTCTTTACCTGCACACAGGTTTCTCAGCAGACAGGTCAGGGACCCAAAGAAATATTCAGATGCAAAGCAAGCTTGGTCAAAGCTCCAATGGCATTTTCCACAGAAATAGAACAAACATTCTGAACACTTGTGTGGAAACACAAAGGACGCTGAATAGCCAAAGGCATCGAGAAAAGAGAGCAGACTGGAGGCATCTCCCTCGCAGACTTCACGTGACATGATGCAGCTAGTTCACCAAGAAAATGTGGAATTGGCACAAAAATGGACACAGGGGCCCAAGGAACAGAACACAGAGCCCAACAACAGCGCTGGTCACATCCTCTCCCAATTTCTAGTAATGTCCCTACATTCAAGATTTTTCTTTTTGTACCCCCCAAATTCTATCTCTCAGATCTGCATTTATGCCAAATAATAAATATCTGGTAAGTTACAATTATATTAAACATTCCTGCCAAAACTTTTCTCATCTCCAAGATTAGAACACGATGAAGCAAGAAGAATGGTTGTGATTTTAAATGATTTCTAGACCCTCTTAAAAAAACTGAACTGAGAACTTCTAGCACCTTTTCAGTTCAGTTCAGTTGCTCAGTTGTGTTCAACTCTTTGTGACCCCATGGGTTGCAGCACACCAGGATTCCCTGTCCATCACCAACTCCCAGAGGTTGCTCAAACTCATGTCCATCGAGTCAGTGATGCCATCCAACCATCTCAACCTCTGTCATCCTCTTCTCCTCCTGAAAGAAGCTACATGAGTATGTACAGGCTGATACATACTTAAGTAGATAGCAACAAGTTGGTAAAGTGTACACAAAGATGAAGCAGTTATCTTTTTCTCTATATCTGATGCTTCCAGAACTTGGCTTCTCCAATTGGCTCCCCTACAGGTTTGATGGTTTATTGTGACCAGATTTCAAGTAATTATACTAATCATTGTTTTGATTTGTTCTCCTTGTTTTAAAATTTTTAATGCTTTCTATCTCTCTCTCTTGAAGCATGGTTTGATTAATGTTACTAGCTGTAAGACTTATGTTATCTATTTTATAAGACTGTCACTTGAATTTTGCAATATGTAACCAGACTTCCAGCAAAATGAATGATGATTAAAAGTCTTGAGGCAGGTGATACATTTGTATCTATATGTATATAGATATTTATAGTTAAATGTTTAGAGATATTTAGAGCTTTTCTGGGTGGCTCAGCAGTAAACAATTCACCTGCAATGCAGGAGATGCAATTTCAATCCCTGGGTTGGGAAGATCCCTTGGAGGAGGAAATGGCAACTTACTCTAGTATTCTTGCCTGGGAAATCCCATGGACAGAGGAGCCTGGTGGGCTACAGGCCATGGGGTCACAAAAGATTCAGACATGACTTAGCAACAAAACAACAACATAGAGATATTTATATCTTTATTTATCAGTTCAGTTCAGTCCTTCAGTTGTGTCTGACTCTTTGCAACCCCATGAATCGCAGCATGCGAGGCCTCCCTATCCATCACCAACTCCCAGAGTTTACCCAAACTCATGTCCATCAAATCAGTGATGCCATCCAGCCATCTCATCCTCCGTCGTCCCCTTCCCCTCCTGTCCCCAATCCCTCCCAGCACCAGAGTCTTTTCCAATGAGTCAACTCTTCACATGAGATGGCCAAAGTATTGGAGTTTCAGCTTCAGCATCAGTCCTTCCAATGAACACCCAGGACTGATCTCCTTTAGGGTGGGCTGGTTGGATCTCCTTGCAGTCCAAGGAACTCTCAAGAGTCTTCTCCAACACCACAGTTCAGAAGCATCAATTCTTTGGTGCTCAGCTATATTCACAGTCCAACTCTCACATACATACATTACCAGTGGGAAAACCATAGCCTTGACTAGATGGACCTTTGTTGGCAAAGTAATGTCTCTGCTTTTCAATATGCTATCTAGGTTGGTCATAACTTTCCTTCCAAGGAGTAAGCATCTTTTAAATTCATGGCTGCAATCACCATCTGCAGTGATTTCAGAGTCCCCAAAAATAAAGTCTGACACTGTTTCCACTGTTTCCCCATCTATTTCCCATGAAGTGATGGGACCAGATGCCATGATCTTAGTTTTCTGAATGTTGAGCTTTAAGCCAATTTTTTCACTCTCCACTTCCACTTTCATCAAGAGGCTCTTTAGTTCTTCAGTTTCTGCCATAAGGGTGGTGTCATCTGCATATATGAAGTTATTGTTATTTCTCCCAGCAATCTTGATTCCAGTTTGTGCTTCTTCCAGCCCAGCGTTCCTCATGATGTACTCTGCATACAAGTTAAACAAGCAGGGTGACAATATACAGCTTTGACATACTCCTTTTCCTATTTGGAACCAGTCTGTTGTTCCATGTCCAGTTCTAACTGTTGTTTCCTGACCTGCATATAGGCTTCTCAAGAGGCAGGTCAGGTGGTCTGGTATTCCCATCTCTTTCAGAATTTTTCACAGTTTATTGTGATCCACACAGTCAAAGGCTTTGGCATAGTCAATAAAACTTTATGTATAGAGATACTTATATCTTTTTGTAGGTGAAATATCTAGGGTGAGGAATAAAGCAGGTTGAGATTAATATATACACACTTACGTATAGAAGAATAGATTATCCACAAGGGCCTACGGTAAACAACGGGAACCCTAATCAACACTCTGAAATAACATATAGGGGCAAAGACTCCACAATAGACTGGATGTGGGTCTTTGTAAACCTTACTCTTGTTGCTGTATACCAGCAACAAACACAACATTGCAAATGAACTATACTCCAGTATGAAATAACTACTAAACTGACAAATAAAATGAAACACTTACTATGTTCCCCTCAGGCATCGGTCGCCTGGGCAGGGGCCACATCTCAGGAACCTGAGCAGCGCTATCCCGGGGACCAAGGCTGTGCCAGCAACTGAGCCCCTGATAGACCTTCAATAAGGCTTCTGTTGCAGGAGCACCAACAGTTATCTATGAGAGCATCTTGCTACCTGTGGCTATTCCCTGCAACAGCAACCTGAAATTTATTGCTTATGAGTTCTTAATATTCCAGCTTCCCAGGTGGTGCTAGTGGTAAAGAACTCACCTGCCAATGCAGGAGACATAAGAGATGCGGTTTCAATACCTTGGTTGGGAAGGTCCCCTGGAGGAGGGCATAGCAACCCACTCCAGTATTCTTGCCTGGAGAATCCCAGGGACAGAGGATCCTGGTGGGCTACAGACTATAGGGTCATGAAGAGTCAGACATGACTAAAGCGATTCAGCACACACTTAATATTCACAAAAATTGCTGGGCTCTAAATGATACCTGCTCTCCAAAAACATTCCAGGTGTAACTAACCAAAAAATGTAAAACAGGGCAAAATATCACAAGATAATATCAATAGATATATCATACAGTATCACTTATCAGTAGGAAGGAGAAATCAATCCAGATGAGCTCATTTATATTTTAAATAAACACATAGTCTTAGGAAATAAACTTGTGGTGACCAAAAGAAAATAGTGGGACAAAGAAATAAATAAGGAGGTTAGGATTAAATTACACTAACAAATATATATAAAATACAGGGTGGAAAGGAGGTTCAAGAGGTAGGAGATGTTATGTATACTTGCAGCTGACTCACGATGTTGACTGGCAGAAAACAACACTACATTGTAAAGCAATTATCCTCCAATTAAAAATAATAAAAATAATCAAATAAAATAGCATACCTAATCAACACAAGAGAAGACTCTACACATGGACATCACCAGATGGCCAACACTGAAATCAGATTGATTATATTCTTTGCAGCCAAAGATGGAGATGCTCTATACAGTCAGCAAAAACAAGACCAGGAGCTGACTGTGGCTCAGATCATGAACTCTTGATTGCCAAATTCAGACTTAAATTGAAGAAAGTAGGGGAAACCACTAGACCATTCAGGTATGACCTAAATGAAATCCCTTACGATTATACAGTGGAAGTGACACATAGATTCAAGGGATTAGATCTGGTAGACAGAATGCCTGATGAACTATGGATGGAGGTTCATGACACTGTACAGGAGACAGGAAGCAAGACCATCCCCAAGAAAAAGAAATGCAAAAAAGCAAACTGGCTGTCTGAGGAGGCCTTACAAATAGCTGTGAAAAGAAGAGAAGCGAAAAGCAAAGGAGAAACGGAAAGATATACCCATTTGAATGCAGAGTTCCAAAGAATAGCAAGGAGAGATTAAAAAAAAAAAAAAAAGCCTTCCTCAGTGATCAATGCAAAGAAATAGAGGAAAACAATAGAATGGGAAAGACCAGAGATCTCTTCAAGAAAATTAGAGATACCAAGGCAACATATCATGCAAAGATGGGCTCAATAAAGGAGAGAAATGCTATGGACCTAACAGAAGCAGAAGATATTAAGAAGAGGTGGCAAGAATACACAGAAGAACTATACAAAAAAGATTTTAATGACCCAGATAACCATGATGGTATGATCACTCACCTGGAGCTAGACATTCTGGATTCTGAGGGGAAGTGGGCCTTAGGAAGCATCACTATGAACAAAGCTAGTGGAGGTGATGGAATTCCAGCTGAACTATTTCAAATCTTAAAAGATGATGCTGTGCAAGCACTGCACTCAATATGCCAGCAAATTTGGAACACTCAGCAGTGGCCACAGGACTGGAAAAGGTCAGTTTTCATTCCAATCCCAAAGAAAGGCAATGCCAAAGAATGCTCAAACTAGGAAAGTTATGACCAACCTAGACAGCATATTAAAAAGCAGAGACATCACTTTGCCAACAAAGGTCCATCTAATCAAAGCTATGGTTTTTCCAGTAGTCATGTATTGATGTGAGAGCTAGACAATAAAGAAAGCAGAGCGCCAAAGAACTGATGCTTTTAAACTGTGGTGTTGGAGAAGACTCTTGAGAGTCCCCTGGACTATAAGGAGATCAAACCAGTCCATCCTAAAGGAGATCAGCCCTGAGTGTTCATTGGAAGGACTGATGCTAAGGCTGAAACTCCAATACTTTGGCCACCTGATGCACCTGCCCCAAACACAATATTGCAAGTCAAATTTACTCCAATAAAAATACACATTAACTTAAAAAGAAAAAGAAGTAATGAGACACAACCTTTTCTGGCTTCCTCTCATACATTCCACTCTACTTTACAACCAGGAACTAAGACTAACCCTAAGGCTCCAGTTACCATAGTAATAAGAGCAGGACATGAAGAAATGGTCTTGTGGCCATTTCCCAAAACATTACAACTGTTGTTCTTGGGCACTTCACATTCACAAGCACTGCTGGGCTCTACATGATCCCTGCATTTAAGAAATTTTCATGGCTTACTTCACTCTACAACAGGCTCTAGGTTCATCTACCTCACTACAACTGACTGAAATTCATTTCATTTTATGGCTGAGTAATATTCCATTGTCTGCAGACACACTGAAACCGTACTCACAGAAAACTAGTCAATCTAATCACACTAGGACCACAGCCTTGTCTAACTCAATGAAACTAAGCCATGCCCGTGGGGCAACCCAAGATTGGCGGGTCATGGTGGAGAGATCTGACAGAATGTGGTCCACTGGAGAAGGGAATGGCAAACCACTTCAGTATTCTTGCCTTGAGAACCCCATGAACAGTACGAAAAGGCAAAATGATAGGATACTGAAAGAGGAACTCCCCAGGTCAGTAGGTGCCCAATATGCTACTGGAGATCAGTGGAGAAATAACTCCAGAGAGAATGAAGACATGGAGCCAAAGCAAAAACAATACCCAGCTGTGGATGTGACTGGTGATAGAAGCAAGGTCCGATGCTGTAAAGAGCAATATTGCATAGGAACCTGGTATGTCAGGTCCATGAATCAAGGCAAATTGCAAGTGGTCAAACAAGAGATGGCAAGAGTGAACGTTGACATTCTACAAATCAGCAAACTAAAATGGACTGGAATGGGTGAATTTAACTCAGATGACCATTATATCTACTACTGCAGGCAGGAATCCCTCAGAAGAAATGGAGTAGCCATCATATTCAACAAAAGAGTCCAAAATGCAGTACTTGGATGCAATCTCAAAAATGACAGAATGATCTCTGTTCGTTTCCAAGGCAAACCATTCAATATCACAGTAATCCAAGTCTATGCCCCAACCAGTAATGCTGAAGAAGCTGAAGTTGAACGGTTCTATGAAGACCTACAAGACCTTTTAGAACTAACACCAAAAAAAGATGTCCTTTTCATTATAGGGGACTGGAATGCAAAAGTAGGAAGTCAAGAAACACCTGGAGTAACAGGCAAATTTGGCCTTGGAATAGGGAATGAAGCAGGGCAAAGACTAATAGAGTTTTGCCAAGAAAATGCACTGGTCATAACAAACACCCTCTTCCAACAACACAAGAGAAGACTCTATACATGGACATCACCAGATGGCCAACACTGAAATCAAATTGATTATATTCTTTGCAGCCAAAGATGGAGAAGCTCTATACAGTCAGCAAAAACAAGACCGGGAGCTGACTCTGGCTCAGACCATGAACTCCTTATTGCCAAATTCAGACTTAAATCGAAGAAAGGAGGGAAAACCACTAGACCATTCAGGTATGACCTAAATCAGATCCCTTATGATTATACAGTGGAAGTGAGAAATAGATTTAAGGGCCTAGATCTGATAGATAGAGTCCCTGATGAACTATGGAACGAGGTTCATGACATTGTACAGGAGACAGGGATCAAGACCATACCCATGGAAAAGAAATGCAAAAAAGCAAAATGGCTGTCTGGGGAAGCCTTACAAATAGCTGTGAAAAGAAGAGAAGTGAAAAGCAAAGGAGAAAAGGAAAGATATAAGCATCTGAATGCAGAGTTCCAAAGAATAGCAAAAAGGGATAAGAAAGCCTTCCTCAGCGATCAGTGCAAATAAATAGAGGAAAACAACAGAATGGGAAAGACTAGAGATCTCTTCAAGAAAATTAGAGATACCAAGGGAACATTTCATGCAAAGATGGGCTTGATAAAGGACAGAAATGGTATGGACCTAACAGAAGCAGAAGATATTAAGAAGAGGTGGCAAGAATACACAGAAGAACTATACAAAAAAGATCTTCACGACCCAGATAATCACGATGGTGTGATCACTCACCTAGAGCCAGACATCCTGGAATGTGAAGTCAAGTGGGCCTTAGGAAACATCACTATGAACAAAGCTAGTGGAGGTGATGGAATTCCAGTTGAGCTATTTCAAATCCTGAAAGATGATGCTGTGAAAGTGCTGCACTCAATATGCCAGCAAATTTGGAAAACTCAGCAGTGGCCACAGGACTGGAAAAGGTCAGTTTTCATTCCAATCCCAAAGAAAGGCAATGCCAAAGAATGCTCAAACTACCACACAATTGCACCCATCTCACACGCTAGTAAAGTAATACTAAAAATTCTCCAAGCCAGGCTTCAGCAATATGTGAACCGTGAACTTCCTGATGTTCAAGCTGGTTTTAGAAAAGGCAGAGGAACCAGAGATCAAATTGCCAACATCTGCTGGATCATCGAAAAAGCAAGAGAGTTCCAGAAAAACATCTATTTCTGCTTTATTGACTATGCCAAAGCCTTTGACTGTGTGGATCACAATAAACTGTGGAAAATTCTGAAAGAGATGGGAATACCAGACCACCTGACCTGCCTCTTGAGAAATTTGTATGCAGGTCAGGGAGCAACAGTTAGAACTGGACATGGAACAACAGACTGGTTCCAAATAGGAAAAGGAGTACGTCAAGGCTGTATATTGTCACCCTGTTTATTTAACTTCTATGCAGAGTACATCATGTGAAATGCAAGGCTTGGTGAAGCATATGCTAGAATCAAGATTGCTGGGAGAAATATCATTAACCTCAAATATGCAGATGACACCACCCTTATGGCAGAAACCGAAGAGGAACTGAAAAGCCTCTTGATGAAAGTGAAAGAAGAGAGTGAAAAAGCTGGCTTAAACTTCAACATTCTAAAAACTAAGATCATGGCATCCCGTTCCATTGCTTCATGGAAAATAGATGGGGAAACAATGGAAACAGTAAGAGACTTTATTTTCTCGGGCCCCAAAGTCACTGCAGATGGTTACTGCAACCATGAAATCAAAAGACGCTTGCTCCTTGGAAGAAAAGTTATGACCAACATATACAGTATATTAAAAGACAGATACATAACTTTGCCAACAAAGGTCCGTCTAGTCAAAGCTATGGTTTTTCCAGTAGTCACGTAGGAATGTGAAAGCTGGACTATAAAGAAAGCTGAGTGCCAAAGAATTGATGCTTCTGAACTGTGGTGTTGGAGAAGACTCTTGAGAGTCCCTTGGACTGCAAGCAGATCCAACCAGTCCATCCTAAAGGAAATCAGTCCTGAATATTCATTGGAAGGACTGATGCTGAAGCTGAAGCTCCAATACTTTGGCCACCTGATGCTAAGAGCTGATTCACTTGAAAAGACCCTGATGCAGGGAAAGATTGAAGGCAGGAGAAGGGGACAACAGAGGATGAGATGGTTGGATGGCATCACTGACTCGATGGACGTGAGTTTGCGCAAGCTCCAGGAGTTGGTGGTGGACAGGGAAGCCTGGCATGCTGCAGCCCATGAGGTTGCAAAGAGTCGGACACTGAACTGAACTAATAACCAGTACATCCACTGCCTGTGAAAAAGCATATCTGGTCTATCTCTAGGTGCTGCTTCTGGGTCCCTCCTGACTGAACACCTGGCAGCCAGTGTCACTGAGTCATGATTGTGTGCCAGGTGGTGTCAGTCGTGTGGGGGTCCAGGCCCACAAGGGGCCATGCTGTCTACGGAGCCAGTGCTGTGGCCATAGGTGTGCCCTCCACCCACCCTATGAGCAGAAACCACCATCCCCTTATGGATGAGGAGGCATAAGGTCAAGGAAGGCTGTGTGTTTACACGGAAGATGTAAACATGGGTGCAAATGCAGAGTTGCCTATAGACGCTGCTCTGGAAACCCCTGATTCTTTCCTGAGAACATCAAGGAGGGGACATCAGGCCACAGAGCAAACAGTTCTGTGTAGGGAGCACAGGCAGGGGCCCAACCCACAAAAACCTATAACAGCTTCCAGAATGGCAAGGGGAAGAGGCTCTTCCATCTACTAGACGTGGAGGGAAGGGGTGAGGTCTGCTGGGCTGCTCTCATCTTCGGGGACTTACTGGGAGGCTCACATGGCTCAGCACAGCCTTGTGTGCTCACAGCTGAGCTGGGTCATGGCACACCATAAGGAGGCACCAGGCCACCCCTGCACCAGCTTCCTCCTGCACCCACCCCCCCTACCCACCCCCACCCCTGCCAAGGTGCCTTATGTTTCTCGTTGCAACTTGGCTGGGAGGAGTGGGAGGGGACACTGCTGGCTGACTTTCTGATCTTTCCAGGGATCACACCAAGGGGTCCTCCTGGGAGTGTGGGAGCATGGCCAGGGCTCCGCATGCACGCCACGCTGACGCCTACATGGACTGGGCATCCCTGGTGGGCTGGACCAATCCCTGGATCACTGCACCTACATTGAAATATGCACTGTGTGCGGGCCTACAACCATGATGCTTGGAAGGGCGAGACTGATGGGAACTGTCCTGCCTACTGTGTAGCCTCCAGTGGCCTCCACTATAGACTCTCCAATCCTGCTGCGGACACTTCCATCCCATTAACCCCCGAGAGGCCTGCTGGGAGGGGTGAGAACCTTGTCACGAAGAGGAGACAGGGCAGGCTCTAACCACAGCAGATATAGGCAAGTACCACGGTTGCCAAGGTATTTGTCCCCCCAAAGCCCAGGACATGAGTGTCTGAGCCACGAGAGCTCCAACTGGAGGGGTCCACCTCTGCCTGCAGTTTGGGCTCACCTGGAGGTCACAGCAGGGAGAGCCCATCCTTGGGTGATCTTCCAGCTCCGCTGCCCCTCCTTGGGATGGAGTTTCTCACCTACAGGCTAATCCTAGGAAAGGGCTTTAACACCGTGGGAGCACTGTGGCCACCCTGTGTGCCCTGTGTGTCCCTGGAACCTGAGGAGCCCGCAGCACTGGGGCACCTCCAGCACTTGCACTCCCATATCATTTCACAGAAGCCAGAGACCAGGCCAGAGGGGAGGAGCTGGCCCCTTCCTGATACATGGCTAGCATGCCTATATACAGGAGGGCCCTGGACCCAGCTTAACTACAACTGGGGTCTCCTACCCCTCCTCTGGCAGCGGGCCCTGCAGATTTCAGGGCCTGGAGATCCCTACTTCTGAACCTGACTGTGAGGTTGGGGCCCAACACCACCCTGGGGGTTTTTGGAGGATCCCAAGGCTTACTGAGCTGTATACTCAGGTGAAATGACAGATAAAATCAGCTGAGGGCACAGGTCAGAAGTAGGGCTGGGCGTCCACTGGATGGGACCACTCAGGGTAGCCTGAGTCATGGCTGACCTTTGACGTCAGCCTCTGCTCAGGTCTCCAAAAGCCCCACTGTGCATCAAGCCATCAGCACAGACCAACATGGACCGAGGCCCAGGGAGCACGGACACTCCCATCAGACTCAGGTGACCTCCCGGAGCCAGGAGCAGAGGCCAGTCAGCATGAGCACAGGAGGGTCAGCCAGTGTCCGTGTGCCTCAGCCCGCAGCCACTGACCACATTGTCTTGCTCTGTTCATGACAAGAGCATGGCCAGTGGAGGAAAGACGGGGTGTGGGAACAAGGCCAGGTCATCATCAGGCTGGGTGAGAAAGTCTCTGGGAAGGGAGAATGCAGCTGCCCTCGCCTGGTGAGACAGGTGGTGACGTCCACCCTGTGGTCGGTCACACCTCCCCACGTCCTGGGGCGTGGCTGCTCCTTCCCATGTCCTGAGGCAGGTTTACCCATTGCATGCAGCATGTCTGATGCCCACTCAAGCCCTGAAGGTGGGGATCAGTGTGAGTGGCCATCCCTGCACAACAGGGGGCCAACCCCAGGAGGATGTTGGGGTGAAGCACTTGGGAGCATCTGGAAGGAGCTCTCACCTGTCAGCACAGGTGGACTGAGGACCGGATAGAGGGTGAGCAAGTGGGGGAAGTGGGGGAGTCCAGGGAGGTCTGTGTCAGCCCTGAGGCTGGATGAGAAGTGTGGAGTTAGGGGCGATGGTGGTGAGGAGGTGCCTGATTCCACCCCTAGGGCAGCTGGAAACCAAATCAGATCCGGCCAAACCCCAGCCCAGAAGAGAAGGGAAGTCAAGTCACTGCTAAAAACACCCATGTGGGGTATTCGCCCTGTCTTCACTGAGGCAAGAATCCTGCAAATTTAATTGGACAGAGGGATGCGGTTGAGGTGGGAAAGTGGACACTTGGAATCTAAAGGGTTTCCTGAGGGGAACAAGGCCATAGAGAGATGGGACAGACAAGGATGGAGGAGGACATGGATGGACAGGATCAGGGATGGATGGGGACATGGATGGACAGGGTCATAAATGGATGGGGGCTGGGCATGGGGCAGGGACAGCGATGCATGGGCTTGGACAGCAAGCATCCAGAACTGGAGCACATCCATCTTCCTTCAAGCTGGACTATCCCCCACCCCAAGACTGGGCCTATAAATACCAGATACACTGAAATGAGGTTTCCATCTGGCTGGTTCCCCGAGCCTGGATGTTGCTGGGGGAACGGTCACATTTTGAAGCTCTGGTGAAAACACTGCTTTCTCTGGGGGAGTGAGTTGGTGACTGGGCCCCAATCCAAGGATGCTCTACTCCTCTGGCTGTTACATCCTTTCCTGGGTATCACTGGGGCTCTGACCTCACTCCATGGAGGATGGGAGGGAGCAGTGTTGACTTCCTGGTCCAGCTGTGCCCTTGTCTCTTGGGGAGGATTTTCTTTGTCCAGATTCAAGGACCACACTCAACACCCCCAAACCAGGAACAATGACCTGTCCTGCGATATGGGATGTGTGCGGGGACTGGTGAATCAATTCTCAGGTGACTGCACTCAAGTCCAGGGGGTAGGATAAGGGTTGGCCTACAGCCACTCACACTGTGGCTCCTGGATGGGGCCTGGAATGCCCTGGGGATGGGGCTGATGGGGGCAGCTGGCAATGACAGGGATGTTCAAGGTGCAGAAATCCTGGGTCCTGGGTTTGTCTCCCCAAAGAAGAGTGGGGTTTGTGCTCAGAGAGGAGGCGGCCAGAGATGATCCTGGATTTCAACAAGCACAGGCCCCACTCCCCCACCCCAGGACCCCACATCGTACTAGATGACGGGCTGGAACATGACATGCTTACTCTTAATCCTGGAGCTTGAGGTCAAAGTGTAGGGGGCCCACTCCTCCCGCAGGTTCTCAGAATGGTCAGTTCCATGACCCTCCCAGCTCCTGGGGTTCCATCACCCCATCTCCACTGCTGCTGTCACATCACTTTGTCCCCCATGTGTCTGTGTCCAGACTTCCCCTTGTGAGGACGCCCGCCACCCACCCACATACACACACACTCTGAACATGGCTCATCAAGTGACCTCATCTCAACCCAGACAGCTCAGCAGTGACCCACCTGTACACGAGGTTCATTCATCTTCCTGGGGGCTTCTTGGGGTGACAAATGCTGATGGTCAACACAGTTCACAGGGGCAAGCTCCAAGGCAGGAATCCAGGAGCACTGTGGGGTGGGGCGGGGGGGTGGAACAGTGTCCTGATTCAGGGAAGACAGATGGACAGGCAGAAGTGGGAGAGACCAAGGGGCAGTAACCACAGCCCTCTGGGAATGATGGATCTCAAGAGGGCCAGGCAGGAGCCTGCAGGACGGGGACATCGGAGGCAGGCAGCCTCGTCTGTAATGTGTGGGTCACTCAGGAGTGGATGTGTGGTGGCCTCTGTATGCTCCTAGGAAGATGACCAGACATGGGTTCCTTTAAAGACTGGTCCCTGAGTTGCCTTCAGGGAGAAAGGCCTTGGTTGTGTCTGGGGATAGACTCATCAGCCTGCTGGGAAATTGAGGACCTGTGGAGCTGGACATGCCTCCTACCAGTCTTGCCTGATCTGGGATGGAGGGTGACTGCCCAGGACCTCCTGCCACAGACATGACCCTTGGCTGGGAAAAGCCAGCATGTCCCTTGGCCCATCTCTGTAGCTCTTTGTGACCCCATGGACTGCAGCACACTAGGCTTCCCTATCCTTCACTATCTCCAGGAGCTTGCTCAAATTCATGTCCATCAAGGCAGTGATGCCATCCAACCATCTCATCCTCTGTTGTCCCCTTCTCCTCCTGCCTTCAATCTTTCCCAGCATCAAGGTCTTTTACAATGAGTCAGTTCTTTGCATTGATGGCCAATGTGGTGTAACTTTAGCTTCAGCATCAATCCTTCCAGTCCATGTTCAGGGTTGATTTCTTTTAGGATTTGATCTCCTTGCTGTCCAAGGGACTGGCTTGGTCTCCTTGCTGTCTATGGGATTCCCAAGAGCCTTCTCCAACACCACAGTTTGAAGGCATCATTCTTCAGCACTCAGCCTTTTTTATTGTCCAGTTTTCACATCCATACATGACCAGTGGGAAAACAATAGCATTGACCGTATGGATCTTTGTCAGCAAAGTGATGTCTCTGCTTTTTAATATGCTGTCTAGATTCGTCACAGCTTCTCTTCCAAGGAACAAGAATCTTTTAATTTCATGGCTGCAATCACCATCTGCAGTTATTTTGGAGCCTAAAAAAATTAAGTTTCTCACTGTTTCCATTGTTTCCCAATCTGTTTGCCATGAAGTGATGCGACAGGATGCCATGATCTTAGTTTTTTTAATGCTGAGTTTTAAGTCAGCTTTTTCACACTCCTCTTTGACCTTCATCAAGAGGCTCTTTAATTCCCCTTTGCTTTCTGCCATTAGGGTGCTATCATCTGCATATCCAAGGTTATTGATATTTCTCCCAGAAACCTTTATTCCAGCTTGTGCTTCATCCAGCCCAGCACTTCGCATGACGTACTCTGCATATAAGTTAAATAAACAGGTGACAATATACAGCCTTGACGTACTCCTTTCCTGATTTGGCATGATATAAAGATGATGGAGTAGAAAGACAAGCGCTCATCTTCTCCTGGGAGAACTCCAAAACTGCAACTCACTGCTGAACCACCATCGAAAGAAGAATGTTGGATCCCACCAAAAAAAAAAAGATACCCCACATCCAAGGGCAATGGAGAAGCCCCAACAAAACAATAGGAGGGGCAAAAGACATTTTCTCCTTGGAAGAAAAGCTATGACAAATCTAGACGTCATATTAAAAGCAGAGACATTACTTTGCCAACAAAGGTCCATCTAGTCAAAGCTATGGTATTTCCAGTAGTCATGTACGAATGTGAGAGTTGGACTATAAAGAAAGCTGAGCACTGAAGAATTGATGCTTTTGAACTGTGGTGTTGGAGAAGACTCTTGAGAGTCCCTTGGACTATAAGGAGATCAAACCAGTCAATCTTAAAGGAAATCAACTCTGAGTATTCATTGGAAGGACTGATGCTGAAGCTCCAATACTTTGGCCACCTGATGCAAAGAACTGACTCATTGGTTAAGATCCTGATGCTGAGAAAGACTAAAGGCAGGAGGAGAAAGGGATGACAAAGGATGAGATGGTTGGATGGCATCACCGACTCAATGGACATGAGTTCAAGCAAGCTCTGGGAATTGGTGATGGACAGGGAAGCCTGGGGTGCTGCAGTCCATGGGGTCACAAAGACTCAGACACGACTGAGTGATTGAACTGAACTGCACTTTCCCAATTTGGAACCGGTTCATTGTTCCATGTCCGGTTCTAACTGTTCCTTCTTTACTTGCATACAGATTTCTCAGGAGGCAGGTAAGGTGGTCTGAGAGTCCCATCTCTTTAAGAATTTTCCGCAGTTCGTTTGCTCCACACAGTCAAAGGCTTTAGTGTGGTCAGTGAAGCAGATGTTTTCCCTTGCTTTTTCTATGATCCAACGGATGTTGGCAATGTTATCTCTGGTTCCTCTGCCTTCTCCAAATCCAGCTTGTACATCTGGAAGTTGTCGGTTCACATACTGTTGAAGCCTAGCTTGAAGGATTTTTGAGCATTACTTTGCCAGCAAGTGAAATAAGGGCAATTGTGCGATAGTTTGAACATTCTTTGGCATAGCCCTTCTTGAATGAAAACTGACCTTTTCCAACGCTGTGGGCACTGCTGAGTTCTCCACATTTGCTGGCACGCTGAGTGCAGCTCTTTCACAACACGAACCTGGAGCGCACCGGAAGTGCAGTCTGAGCCCTGGGCCGCCTCTCCTGAAGCGGCTGGCTCCTGGTGCGTATTTCCGGCGCGACGGCGGACGCGGAAAGGACGCAGGGACTTTGTCAGGCGCTCCGCATCTCGCCTGCTCGGCGGCGGTGGAGTCGAGAGCCTCTACTCCTGGGCGAGAAGTGACCCGGTGCCCGGGAATCCGGATCTCGGAGCGGAGGGTGGGCACGATGCGGCTGGGCTCCGGGACCTTCGCTGCCGGCTGCGTCGTGATCGAGGTCCTCGGCGTCGCGCTGTTCCTCCGGGGCTTCTTCCCGGCTCCCGTCTTTTCCGGAGCGGAGCGGCAAGCAGAGTCCCCGGCGCCCGAACCCTCTGCTGGTACGACTGCGCCCCCCTCCCCACAGCGTCTCTGCTCCCCGGGCCCTACTTTGCCCTTACGAGCCTCGCCTCTTCATCTTCTGCCCGGGGCTCCCGGGGGGTCTCTTCCATTCTGATCCCGACCCCCTAGGATCCCCTTCTTGCCGCTCCAGCCTCCTTTTCTGTATCCTACAACTTTGTGGCCAGCACCAGTACCAGCCGCACTAAGATCTTCGTCCCTGGTCACCGCAAAGTAAGCTCTCTGTACCCGTAAAAAGTAAGACTCTCCCCAGCTGTACTCATCCAGTGAACCGCAACCCCCTTCCCTGAGCAGATGTTTGGGTCACTCCCTGTTCCAGGCATCCTTTTTGCTCAGTAAGACACAGTAGGTAAGATTCCTGCGACCTCTTGTGTTTTCTTCTGTGGCATTCCTCCAAGGGCCCGTTTTTTCCAGTAAAGACCTCCCTGCGTAGAGCCCTCAAATACCCAGCAATAAATATTAGGTAAAAGAACTCGCGTTTTGGCCCAAGTCCACACAATACTAGCTAATAACTCTGGAAAGACAGTTTGTAAATGCTCGCCCGTCCGTTCCCTGCAGCACTGTTTGTATCAAGCTCCCTGATATCCCGTTGTAGGACTCGCAAGAAGCAACTCCTCGGTGTCAGTACACCCCACAATGCTAAGGACAATTCTCTCCTCTCTACGGGGGCTCCTGAGCTTACTTGTCACCCACCCTCTGACCCCAGCGTTGTTTCCCAAGAACAGGCCCTTTCCTTTGGGTCAGGATGTGTAGATGTGACAGAGTATGTGCTGGAGAAGTAGGGAGAAACCAGATTATAAAGTTCCTGGATACTAAAAAAGAGTTTAAAATTCAATTTCCTTTTTCATTTTCAAACACTTTAGGAGCCAGTTCCAACTGGACCGAGCTTCCACCACCGCTCTTCAGTAAAGTTGTTATTCTGCTGATAGATGCCTTGAGAGATGATTTTGTGTTTGGATCAAAGGGTGTGAAATTTATGCCCTACACAACTTATCTTGTGGAAAAGGGATCATCTCTCAGTTTTGTGGCTGAAGCAAAGCCACCTACAGTTACTATGCCTCGAATCAAGGTAAGCAGTTTGACTTAATATATTATAGATCATGGTTTGGCTCTTTGAGAGCTTTAGAAGAATGTTCTATTGTCTTTTACTTGGAGTCCCAGTTTTAGCTAAGTGGAAACTACTTTGGTGCTGTCCTCCTGGCTGGGGCAATAGAATGCTGATGAAGCCTTCCAGAGACTGGAACTAAGACTCATGATTTATGCCCTCTGTCAGGTAGCCAGAGCTCATGCTTCATGGGAAGCATAACAGATTTAGAGCCAGATCTTCTCGGCCAGTCTAATCCAAGAGATACCATCTTCTTTGCTAGCCTGCTGTTTTTAATCATCAGTGAGTCAGTCAGATTTCTGAGAGGAGCCTCTAGGGTTATCTACTTCAACCTCTTGATTTTATGGATGAGGAAGCAAACTCAAATAAATTAAATAACTCATCCAGTATCTTAGTATATACAGTGACCAAATCAGCATGCCCTGGCCTCAGCAGATATCTCTGCTTTTACTGTATAAACCACCTTCAGGTGTTCAGCCTAGTGGGTGAGACTTGACATGCAGTGCTTTACTCAAGAACTATAGAGAAAGGAAAGGATAAAGCTTTATTTATTGGCTCACAAACTTTTTTCTGAATCCCTTCATGGGATTCAGTGAAGAACAAGACAGCAACTATCCTAACCTCATGAAGCTTACTTTCTAATTGAGGGGACAGAAAATATGTAAGTATACAAATAAATAGTCAGAACAGTTTCAGTAAGTGGTAAGTGCTACAGAAGAAATTGAGGAAGAGAACATGAGAGTGATGGGCAGTGGCAGAGGCCCCCTCTAGTTAGGTTGCTCAGGAACAGCTTCTCAGTGAGCAGTCATTCTGCTGAAGAGTCCCGTGGAAGCTGAAAGAAAGGCATCCAGGCTCATGACCATCAGGATCACTGATTCTCTGTCTGTCCTGTCAGCAGAAGTGTGGAAGGAACTCATTCCTCTGTCATTTTGATAGGAAAAGTGTCATTAGGAATCTGGGCGGTTTTGTAAGGAAAAGTATCTGAGCATGCCTGCTCTAGGTTCTGTTCAGTCCTGCATATCGACCAGTGTGGTCCTCCTTTCTCCAGGTTGCTTCATTTCACCAAACCAGTGTTTTGTGTTGGGTCCTTGTAGGTTCTTGTTCCTCATTCTTCACCAGTGAGGAAATAGTATACAGGAACTCCATCCTGGAGTTAGGGGTTTACAGCTCTGGAATTGATAGGATCAGGTAAGGCACACATAAAGAGTGTGTCCCCTGCCCTGCTTCCACTAAGGGAAGGGACTTAGTTCATCTGGAGGTGCTGATACAATTGTCATGAAACACAGTTTTAAAATTTCAAGACTGATGTCTCTAGTGAAAAGTGAAAATGAAGTTGCTCAGTCGTGTCCGACTCTTTGTGACCCCATGGACTGTAGCCTACCAGGCTCCTCTGTCCATGGGATTTTCCAGGCAAGAGTACTGGAGTGGGGTGCCATTTCCTTCTCCAGGGGATCTTCCTGACCCAGAGATTGAACCCAGGTCTTCTGCCTTGCAGGCAGACGCTTTACTGTCTGAGCCACCAGGGAAGTTCCTAGTAGCATGTTCAAACTCTATTCTGTGTTAAGATTATACAGTAAGTGAAAGTAAAAGTAGCTCAGTCGTGTCTGACTCTTTTTGACTCCATGGACCATACAGTCCATGGACTTCTCTAGGCCAGAATACTCGAGTGGGTAGCCTTTCCCTTCTTCAGGGGATCTTCCCAACCCAGGAATCAAACCAGGATCTCCTGCATTGCAGGTGGATTCTTTAGGAACTGAGCTATCAGGGAAGCCAAGATTATACAGTAACTTACTTCTATAACAATGTAACTAACTCATGAATGCCTTTCCTTTTGGGGGAATTTGTAGTTGTCATAATGAGCAGTTACCACTGGCTGCAGCATGCCCGTGGTGCAGGCACTGTTTTCTGCCCTCTGACCACAGCCCATGGGCAAGGCTCCGTGACGTCGGCGCCACTCTCTTTGTTTCCTGGATGAGGAAGCAGGATTTAAGTGGTGAAAATCTCACAGCTGACATTAGAAACCGAGCATGAGCCTGTGCTTGTCTGCTTCCAGAATCTCTGCTGGTCACACGTGTTCTCAGTGACACTGCAGAATGAGGTGGCCAGGCCAGATTCTCTTTCAGTCGTCCCTGCAGAGCCCTCCTTAATTCTCAGAAGACAAGAAACTACTGCTCCCAAGACCACAGCAGCCCCGGGAAGGCCTCCAAGGGGCTGACAGAAGGGCGCTCACTCAAAGTTCCAAGGCTCTCAGCTGTAACTCGGTTGCTGCCTGCGTGTGTCCTGGGTTGAAGGGGATACCAGCTAGTCCCGCCCTTCTTGAAAATGTCAGTGTGAGCTCAGACTAGTGGGGGGAGGAGGAGGGAAGTGTCTTATGAAAGCCCAGAGGGAGGGATGGACAGATTCGACCCTAAGTGGTAGAAGACATCATAAACAAAAGTCAACTGACGATAAAGGAGGGAAATCATTTACAGTTAACACAGCAAACAAGATGTAAATCCCATAGTATGTCAGGAAGATCTGGTCAGAGGCAACAGTGTGGTGGCAGCTGGACAAAGGATGTAAAGAATCCACAGGAAGAGACTGAAAGGGAGAGAGTCTTACCTCTGCTAGTAATCAGCTCAAAGGCGCCTATACAGTCTGTCTAGCACACTGTAGACACCGAAAGGCTGATGATAACACTCTTCACAAGAAATGAGGCGAACAGATCTCTTTACACTGTTCATGTGACTGAATTAGACTCAGCCTGGACTACTCCCACCCTCGTCCAGTCTGCTATGATCTCAGCCTGTAAAACCCTTGCCAGCACCTCTTCTCACCCAGAACCTGTCTGAACAGATAGGTCGCTCTGCTCCACTCCCAGCAACCCCCAGCGGCTCACACTGTGCCTCCTAACTCAGGCCTCAGGGTGCGTGGTCCTGCCTTTGTTCTCTCTTCAGCCTCATCTAAGCCCGTTTCCCTATCCTGTGTCTTTTATCCAGCAGATCACAGGTTCCCCACGGGTGCCACCCCCTTTCACGGTGGGGTTTTCACAGTTTGCTGTGTTTCACTCTGGAAAGCCCCACTTTGCCTCACCTAGACGACACTATGCCTTCACACCACAGCTCCAATGGCACTTCCAAACTGGAAGCTTTTTAAAAGCAGTGGTCATTAAATCAGTCTTGGATAAATATACTGTACCTCCAAACTCTGGAGTACTGTAGCTGTTTAAGAAAAAAAAAAAAAGGTGAAATACCTGTATGCTTCCTGCAGAAAGATTTAAGTGAAAAAAGCAAGTTGCAGAATTATTTATATAGTTACCATTTTGATAAAATGTATACTTTATATATTTGTGATTATATACATACAGAACAAAAGGATGAAAAGATATTCATCCAAAGTAACTGGTTGCCTTTAGAGAGCAGATTTTTCAGATGAAAAGGTCAAGTTTTAAAAAATAACCTCATTGAGACAGAGTTTTCATACAGTACAGTATAACATAATTTGATGAGCTTTAACAGCTGTATACATCTGTGTGACTCCCACCTCAGCTCTGGGTTCTGATCCCCGTCCCAGGAGTGGTGGCGGTTGTCACTGTTGTTTTGGTGGCTTGCTGAAGCTGGTTCTAGAGTCTGTTTCTCATGAGATCCTGAGATGTACACTCACAGATGTCTGCTCTTGTTTGTTTTTTTAAAGCTAGTCTTCCTGAGGGGCAGCCAGGTGAGCATGGCTGAGTGATGACCCAATGACTGGTCAGAGGTTGTGCTTAAACACACATGTGATGTGGCCTCTGCCCTCGGCAAAGGGACCGGTGTGTGGTTTGGGCCACACACTCATCTTCAGTCAGTTTATGCATCTCCCTAACTTACTATCTGTCTGAGCAAGTCTCAAACAGCTGGAAGGAACAGATAGCTCTCTCAGTTATCCGAACAGTGCTCTCTGTTCTCTCCTGGGTGTACCCTCACCCCATGTATGCACGCAGCCTTCCAGATTCCAGGATTGTGTGGGAGCTCACAGAGGTCTGCAGCAATCATCCCATACCCCAGACTCCATTTCTGCGTTTTCTGTTCTGTGTTTCTACAACCAGCATTGACGCCTCAGAGAGCCATGATGGCCTTCCCTGTTTTCAGTTTGTCCCTGGCATGGGACTTTTCGATGGAGCGCCGAATTGGGTGGGCCCCTCCTGGTACTCATGGCTAAGTGTGCGAGAGGGGAACTTGTTTTTCAGTCACTAAGTCATGCCTGACTCTTTTCAACCCCGTGGACTGGAACACACCAGGCTCATCTGTCCATGACTATTTCCCAGGGTTTGCTCAGATGCATGTCTGTTGAGTCAGTGATGCTATCTAACCATCTCATCCTCTGCTGCCCCCTTCTCCTTTTGCCTTCAATCTTTCCCAGCATCAGTCTTTTCTAATGAGTTGGCTCTTTGCATCAGGTGGCCAAAGTGTTGGAGCTTCAGCATCAGTCCTTCCAGCAAATATTCAGGTTGATTTCCTTTAGACTGGTCTGATCTCCTTGCAGTCCAAGGGACTCTCAGAAGTCTTCTCCAGCACCACAGTTCGAAAGCATTCTTCGGCTCTCAGTCTTCTTTATGGTCCAACTCTCATATCCATACAGGACTACTGGAAAAACCATAGCTCTGACTATATGGGCCTTTGTTGGCAAAGTCACTGTCTGCAGTGATTTTGGAGCCCAAGAAAATAAAATCTACCACTATGTACAGTTTTTCCCCTTCTATTTGCCGTAAAGTGATGGGACCAGATGCCATGATCTTAGTTTTTTTAATGTTGAATTTCAAGCCAGCTTTTTCACTCTCTTTCTCCTTCATCAAGAGGCTCTTTAGTTCCTCTTCACTTTCTGCCATTAGAGTGATATCATCTGCATATTTGAGGTTACTGATATTTTTCCTGGCAGTCTTGATTCCAGCTTGTGATTCATCCAGTCGGGCATTTCACATGAGGTACTCTACATAGAAGTTAAATAAGCAGGTGACAATATATAGCCTTGGCGTACTCCTTTCCCAATTTTGAACCAGTCCAGGTTTCTCAGAAGGCTGGTAAGGTGGTACTCTCATCTCTTTAAGAATTTTCAACAGTTTTTTGTGATCCACACAGTCAAAGTCTTTCGTGTACTCAGTAAAGGAGGAGATGGGGTTTTTTTGTGTTTGCTTTTGTTTTTTGGTTTGTTTGTTTGTTTTCAGAATTCTCTTGCTTTTCTCCATGATCCAGTGATTGTTGGCAATTTGATCTCTGGTTCCTCTGCCTTCTTTAAACCCAGCCTGTACATCTGGAAGTTCTCAGCTCATGTACTGCTGAAGGCTAGCTTGAAGGATTGTGAGTATAACCTTGCTAGCATGTGAAATGAACACAATTGTGCAGTAGTTTGAACATTCTTTGGCATTGCCCTTCTTTGGGATTGGGATGAAAACTGACCCTTTCTAGTCCTATGGCCACTGCTGAGTTTTCCAAATTTGCAGGCATATTGAGTGCAGCACTTTAACAACATCATCTTTTAGGATTTTAAATAGCTCAGCTGGAATTCTGTCACCTCAGCCCATGATAAAACACCACAAGTACTCACAGCTTCTACTGGAATTTGAAAGTTTGTTTTGAACAAGAACGTTTCAGTGTGTATATCCTTACTGAGTTTTTAAAGTCCTGTAGTGGTTGTTTTTGACAGTTATATCCAGATTTATCGTTGCTCTTGGGGGAGAGGATTTGCCAAGTTCCTCACTCTCCAAGTCCAAGATTAATTCATTTTTGTTAATTTGCTGATAGAGAGGTCTTGGCAGAATTGTTACACTGTTCACATTGTCCAGATTCCTATTTATTTTTTATCACACAGGTCCCTGGATGCCAGTGTTGTGGGTTGCAAGCTCACTCCAGATCCCAAAGACCCGTGACCCATTTAGACTCTGCTCAACTGCAGGGGTGGGGTGGGGGAGTGATTGACTTAATTCTGTATCAGAAAGTTGTGAGGACATGTTACACCCACCCACTTTTTCAATAATTATGGTGTGTTGGCGGTGGGTTGGTGGCGGCGGGGGGGGGGAATGTGTCCTACCAGCATCCCTGGGCCAGTTTACTGTGAGATAATTCTTGTTTAGAGGCTGCTTTCCTCCCTGGGTGAGTGGGAAGCTATTCTTTCTCAGGGGTGAACAATAGAATTGCTGGATTTTCGGGTCAGGAGTTTGCTTGTTGCATGAAGCAGATCTGAAGCTTAGGTGAGAACCAGTCAGTGGGTTTGGATATACAGAGTTCTTCCCGCCCTTTGCCATCTGCTTCAGTTCTTAAAATCCATCACTGCCTTTTTGACCACAGCTATCATCTGGCTACCCCACAGCCGCCTCCTTTATCCTCTCATTAACTGAAATATGGTCAGTTCTTCACTACTTAGTTTGCTGGTTTTTCTCAGAATCTGTGCCCTGCTTTGTCTTAACACTGACCCAGCCTTCAGTACTGGGGTCACTTTAGCTTTATGCTTGCCTCCTTCAGTCATCAAGTCATTTCTGTCCCTGATCACCACACCACACTTGGACACCATGGGCAGATTCCATGGACTGACTCCTGAGCGCTCCCTCCTACAGGCGTTGCTGACAGGGAGCCTCCCTGGCTTCATCGATGTCGTCAGGAACCTCAATTCTCCTACGTTGATGGAAGACAATGTGATCACACGAGCCAAAGCTGCTGGGAAAAGAATCATCTTTTATGGAGATGAAACATGGGTGAAATTATTTCCAAAGCATTTTGTGGAATATGATGGAACAACCTCTTTTTTTGTATCAGATTATACAGAGGTTAGTTTTTAAGAAAAATATATCCAATGAGACAGCCTGGTACCCTGTTCTTAGCAAGGGGCAACATTGCGTTGTATGTGGCTTTTATTAATACAATAAGAATAGTATGGAGAGATTGAAAAACTTGTTCCTTCCCATTATCAGCTCCAAGCCAGAAATATAAACCCTGACACAGGTGTGAGCTTAGTTCTCTGACCCTAAAGCCCAGATGGATACCTGTCAATGGGTACCAACAGTCAGGAAGGGCTTCCCAGGAGGAGTCCCTCAGCCTGAGTTTGACAGCATCTGTGCATGGCAGAGCCCGAGGTCTCCATGGTCTGCCAGGGATCATGCCTCACAGCTGTTTTATGGGGTTGGCAGCATGAGTGTGCTGGGTGAGCCTGGTCCCAAGAGGCATCGACCCCGGGCTGGGTGTGCAGCCTCCAAAGAGGAAAAGGGCATAATTAGACCCACAGTGAGAAAGCTGGCCCTTGGGGCAGAGGCACCACAAGTCTGAGCTGGCGTTGGATGGGTCCATTTGCTTGGCCTTATGGAGTGTCTGCTTCACTGAAGGTGACCTGTATAGACACAGCAGTTACTGCCCTTCCTGCGTATGACCACTCAAAAGTACTTCTCTTCATGGTAGATTCTTCAGTGGAAGGGAGAAAGGCCATCTGAGGAGTCAGGGCTCTCCAGGCTAATGGGTCTGTCGGGGGCTGTTTGAGTGGGAACCACTGAGTGTGTGTCTCTTTCCTCCCTGAATAGCATTCTTACAGGACACACATGCCCTCAGCTTCACTCCGCTGGTTTCTTGAACCCTGGGCATTGTTCTGTCTTACCCAACTGCCCTTAGCCTTTAGTTGCCTCGTAATGACCTGGTACCTGTTGAACTTGGTCATCTGGTCAGCTTTAGTTTATGCTCCAGTAGTGATCTTACAGAATTGTTCTGTCAGAACAACCCTTGTGCATTTAAATTATAATATGTTGTGTTCATAACTTAGAGACATAGAAATATTAATGAAAGCTTGATCTAATGCAAACATTTTTTAAGACAGTTTTTATTTTGGAGGTTTGTTTTGTTTTGTGGTCTTTGCAAACTCCCACGATTCTGAGTACCTAAAAAAAACCACTAGATTTGAAAATAACCATGTCACTTTTCATTGAAGAGTAAACACAAAGGAAATTAGGGAAGCTATTGATATGTGCTTTTTTCCCTTTAAAGGTGGATAATAATGTTACAAGGCATTTGGATAAAGTACTAAAAAGGCAGGATTGGGATATGTTAATCCTGCACTACCTCGGGCTGGACCACATCGGCCACATTTCTGGGCCCAGCAGCCCCCTGGTTGGGCACAAGCTCAGTGAGATGGACAGCATCCTGATGAAGATCCACACCGCACTGCTGGCAGAGGTGAGCCTGTCAAGGTGCCAGTGTTTCCTGGGGGAAGTGGAGCTTCCGAAGTGAACTCAGGCGACCTTGCGTGAGCTTCATGCCCACCAGCACTCAGGCAACCTTCACCTACAGTAGCACCTGCCATGTGCTGGGCGCTGTACCCAGCAGCCCTGCCGAAGAGTGGCTCTTAGTATCTCCACCTGTTCATCCAGATAATTTCTCCTGAATGCCTTGTGTCACTGTGCCTGTACAGACACTTGAGGAGCTTAGCCTCTAGCCAGGAGGGAACACAGGGAGCGTAATCAGTGAGTCAGAGGTGTCCCAGACAGAAGTTGATACTGTAGCAGAACATAGGGCGGGAGGAGTGTACATGTGAGAGAAAGGCCAAAAGTTTAAACTGCATGATCAGAGCAGTCTTTGAGGACATGTGAGTGGTGAGCAGAGGCTTGAAGCAGGTGGGAGTGCCAGTAAGCCATGTATGAAGGTATGTTCCAGGCAGAGAAGCAGCACGGGCAATTTGGAGCCTGTCAGGTCCGTCCCAGGGGCAGCAGGAGCCACCGGCCAGAGCCCTAGGGGCAGAGGGCAGCTGTGTGTGACAGATAAGAAGACTGCCCTGTGCTCTGTGACCTCCATTTAATCCCGTTTGTCTTACTTAAGACAGTACTGTTGTTAGTTTTGGGGGTTTTTTTGGCCGTGTGTGGCATCTTAGTTACCTGACCACGGATCATACCCAAGCCCCCTGCAGTGGAAGGGCAGAGTCCTAACCACTGGACTGCCAGAAAGTGAAAGTGAAGGTCGCCTAGTCGTGTCCGACTCTTTGTGACCCCATGGACTATTCAGTCCACAGAATTCTCCAGGCCAGAATACTGGAGTGGGCAGCCTTTCCCTTCTCCAGGGGATCTTCCCAACCCAGGGATCGAACCCAGGTCTCCACATTGCAGGCAGATTCTTTACCAGCTGAGCCCCCAGGGAAGCCCCTGGACTGCCAGTGGAGTCCCTGTTTATGACATTACTTGACCTTGACCCTTTAATCTGTAAGTTCATAGATTAGAAAAAATAATAACAGTAACTCATTTAGAAAGAGCTACTATTTACAAAGCAAAGCTGAAATCTGAAGTAGTTTTCTTAACAAGATCATGTGTTCTCCCCAGTCTGGGTACAGTTGAAATGCCTTCCCTTTGCCTCACAGGAGAGAGATCCTCTGTTGCCCAGTCTGCTGGTTCTCTGTGGTGATCATGGCATGTCTGAAGCTGGAGGCCATGGAGCCTCTTCCATGGAGGAAGTAAACACTGCTCTGGTCTTGGTTAGCTCTGCATTCGAAAGGAAGCCTGGTGAGATTTGGGTGTTTAACAGTTTAAACCTGTACTTTATTTCTTTGTTTTCTATACTTTGATTTTAATTTTAAAAATCATTTTTAGAACCTGTGTAAGTTTGAAAAACCCTGAATAATGAGAATGAAAATTAATGGGGCAGGACCCGTCAGGATTTGGAGTTTATGTTTCCTGCCCTGATTCCTAAAATACAGATGTTCCTTTTGTGAATTGTGTGGTATGAATGTCACTGCCTGGAAATCTAAATAATAAAAAGTGCCAGAGGCTTAGGGACATCTGAACTGCATGTATGAATTGAGAGAAACATAAAAAATTAAACTTAAGAAAAAGAATCTATTATTTGAGACTATCTTGAATAGATAGCAATGTCAGCTAGAGTCGTAGGGCCAGTCAGAGTAGAACTGTCTGAGAGCCCATTGTCAGCATTGCGACACACCTCAGCTCTCCAACCCAGGCACACCGGCCCCTCACTCAGCACAGGCCTGCACAAGACCCCTGCCGCCTCCCTTTAGGACATGCAGGCCATCAGCTCACGGCTGTTTCCACGCTGGACACTGGTACTTTTCAGCACCATTGGCCCTGCTGACCCCTGGTCCTGGAACTTCCCACCTGTTTGGGTCCCCTCCACCTCTCACTCTGCTGTCCAGTCCTCCTGGCTGGCTCAGCAACCTTGCCCTAGCCTTTTTTCTGGACTGCCTCTGTTTGATCCTGCGTTTACCCCTGAGATGATCGCATGCTCTTCCATGGTTTTAAGTGCCATGAATGGGCTCACACCTGTTGGATTTATCCTCCAGCTGTGCCTCTTTCTCGCCCTCCAAACTGTCAGCCCCACTTCCTACTGACGCCCTCTTGGATCTCCCACAGGGAGAGCAGATGAGACCCCCGCACCTGCACTCGGCCCTCCCTGTGTCCCCATCAGCGGATGGTGCCATTCACACAGTTCTTCAGGTTGGAAACCTGGATGTCTGCCTTGGTCTGCCCTCTCCCTGCTCCTCACCTGTGCCAGTCTGTCCCAGGCTCCCAGACATACCACCTTTTAGAAGCTGAACCTCGGATAAAGTAAAAACCCCACATGAGGCTTCTTGCCTCCCTCACAGCCTTGTCTGGAGGCACATCCCCATTCCTCATCGTATCCTGGCCTCTCCCACACGTCCTCCAGGTGTTAAGCTCTTCCTCACATGCCCTGACCCGTCCTCCTCAGCCCCTCAGCCTGCTCATACGCTCGTCCTTGGTCACCTGCCCTGAGGTCGTCTCTCACAGCACTCGTCCACTCCACCATCATCCTTATCATGGTTTATAATCACAGAATGAACTGTGTGACTCGTGAACATCCGCCTTCTCGCTGTGAGCTAGAGTGGGGCAGGGCCAGGTCTGTTTTATGCATCACTGTGTGCCTTGGGCCTCAGCATTGCCTGGTGTTTAATGGGTGCTGAAAATATTGAATGAATGAATCTTCCACTTGAGCCGGGACCGGCTGGGGAAGAAGCTCCACCCGTTTCCTTTTGTCTGTTTACAGCACTACCTCCTGTTAGACGTCTGACTCCAAAGGCATCAGGTATTGGCTCCCCTGAGCCTTTACTGGGTGCCCAGCTGGAGCCTGCCTTCCAGTGAGTGTGCACAGCACCCACGGGAGCACTGGCCTCCGACACAGGCACACCCAGAGCAGGGTCCCGTGGGGCTTGTCTACCTCAGTGAGAGCCCCGGGCCAGATGCACCCTCTGCATCCGTCTGTCCACCCATCCTGCAGACGACACTGAGCACCCGCAGTCAGCTGGGCGCTGTGCTGGCACTGTAGACAGGGAGCTTATAGTCTGAGGAAGAGCAGGGACAGGGAGGCTGGCCTGTTGTCATTAATATTATAGGAATCTTAGGGTTATTTTTAACTTAACTGCTGATGTTTCATGGCTCAGATGGGCATTTAAGGATATCCTCCCTGGGAGGTCTGACACGTCTTTAGGAAGGGCCAGGGTGGCTGTGCCTAGGGACTGCCTGCGTGGGCTGCTCACATGGCTGACCTCAGTGCCCACAGTAAGCTCTTCCTTGTTTTGTTGACTTGTTTGTTTGCTTTGAGAGTAGTTATAGTCTGTGTTCTTATCAAGCTTATTTTTTGAGCCAGGACTCCACACCTGCCGATTAGTTCATTCAGAGTTGGTTAGCCATCGTTAGTGTCAATTTTGGGATATAGCGTCACCTCTTTACTGGTCACCTCCACTTCCTCCAACCCACTATCATCCCCATCCTCAGCCACCACCAAACACTAATCTTCCTGTCTCTACAGATTTGCCTTTTCTGGACATTCCATACAAATAGAGCCCTGTAATAAATGGTCTTATGTGACTGTGGTGCTGCAGAAGACTCTTGAGAGTCCCTTGGACTGCAAGAAGATCAAACCAGTCAATCTTAAAGGAAATCAACCCTGAATATTCATTGGAAGGACTGATGCTGAAGCTCCAATACTTTGGTCACCTGATGGGAAGAGCCAGCTCACTGGAAAAGACCCCGATGCTGGGAAGGATTGAGGGCAGGAGAAAGGTGCAACAGAGGATGAGATGGTTTGATGGCATCACCAATTCAATGGACATGAACTTGGGCAAACTCCGGGAAATGGTGAGGGACAGGTAAGCCTGGTGTGCTGCAGTCCATGGGGTCACAAAGAATCGGACACTACTTGGCAACTGAACAAAACAACAACAATAAATGGTCTTGTGTGACCAACTTCTTTTACTGGGGTAATGTTTTCCAGGTTCATTCATCCTGTAGCAGGTGTCAGGACTTCATTCCTTTCTTTTGCTGAATAGTATTCCATTGTATATATGTTCTACATTTGTTTATCCACCCATCAACTGATAGATGTTTGGGTTGTTTCCACTTTTTGGAAACATGGCATGCCATTTCTATATGTTGTAGGCTGACAATGTATATATATGGTTTGATACATACATACATACAGTTTTATATAATTGTTTTGGAATTTAAGAGAAAAATACATTTTATGCTATCTTTTATGCAGTCCATGGAGTCGCTAAGAGTCAGACATGACTGAGCGACTTTACTTTCACTTTTCACTTTCATGCATTGGAGAAGAAAATGGCAACCCACTCCAGTGTTCTTGCCTGGAGAATCCCAGGGACGGGGGAGCCTGGTGGGCTGCCATGTACGGGGTCGCACAGAGTCGGACACGACTGAAGCGACTTAGCAGCAGCATAACTATATAGTTACCTTTACTGATACTCTTTACCTTTTTTTTTTAAGTGGATCCAGGTTACCATCTGGAGTCAATAGCTTTCAGTGTGAAGAACTTCCTTTAGTATTTCTTGTAAGGCAGGTTTATTGTTGTTCAGTGGCTAAGTCGTGTCCCACTCTTTGTGACCCCATAGACTGCAGTACGGAGAAGGAAATGGCAACCCACTCCAGTATTCTTGCCTTGAGAATCCCAGGGACAGAGGAGCCTGGTGGGCTGCCGTCTACAGGGTCGCACAGAGTCGGACACGACTGAAGCGACTTTACAGTAGCGGCAGACTGCAGCACACCAGGCTTCCCTGTTGTTCAGTATCTCCCCAAGTTTGCTCAAACTCATGTCCATTGATTTGGTGATGCCATGCAACTTTCTAATCCTCTGCTACCCTCTTCTCCTTTTGCCTTCAATCTTTCCAAACATCAGGGTCTTTTCTAATGAGTTGGCTCTTTGCATCAGGTAGCCAAAGTGTTGGAGCTTCAGCATCAGTCCTTCCAATGAATGTTCAAGGTTGATTTCTTTTAGGATTGACTGATTTGATCTCCTTACGGTCCAAGGAACTCTCAAGAGTCATCTCCAGCACCACAGTTCAAAAGCATCAATTCTTTGGCACTCAGCCTTTATGGTCCACCTCTCACATACGTATATGACTACTGGAAAAACTGTAGCTTTGACTGTGTGGGTCTTTGTAGGCAAAGTGATGTCTTTGCTTTTTAATACACTGTCTAGGTTTGTCATAGCTTCCTTCCAAGGAGTAAGCACCTTTTTAATTTCGTGGCTGCAGTCACCATCCACAGTGATTTTAGAGCCCAAGAAAATAAAATCCACTTTTTCCTCATCTATTTACCATGAACTGATGGGACCATAGGCCATGATCTTAGTTTTTTGAGTCCTGAGTTTGTTAATAATGAGTTGTCTGTTTTGCTTTTTTCATCTCAGGATGTCTTCATTTCCCCTTGCTTTCTGAAAGGCGGTTTTGCTGGGTATAGCATTCTGGTTCTTTCAGCTCTTTGCACATGCTGTCCTCCTGCCTTCTGGCCTCTGTGGTTCTGATGAGAAATCAACCATTAATCTAATTAGTTTCACTTCACTCCTTGTAGTTTGTATTTGTCCAACTTGGAGTTCATTGAGCTTCTTGGATGTGTAAATTAATGTTTCTTGTCAAATTTGGGAGATTTTCTGTTTCTCAGATTGTATAATTGTTTATTGTATAATTATTTAATTTTTATCAGTCTGTCTTTGCTGATTCTTCTGCCAGTTGAAAATCTGCTATTGAGCCTTCATAGTAAATTTTTCATTTCAGTTATACTTCTCACCTTCAAAGTTTCCATCTAATTCCTAACCGTTTATTGATAACCTCTGAAGGATGGGACCCTGCCATCATACCTGCCTTTACTACCTCCCTAGGCAAGGAGATCTGCCTGTTCCCTGTAGTTCTTTGACCACATTTGCAGTGACTGCTTGGAAGACTTTGTCTGTTAACTCTGACATATGGACCCTTCCCAAGATGCTTGTACAGCCTGCTTTTTTTTTCTCTCTCTTTCAGCTATACTTTCCTGTTTCTTTGCATAATTGCATGTAGTTTTTGATGAAAACCAAACATTAAATGCTATATTGCAGTAACTCTAGCCCTCCTCACAGGGCCTGTTGTCATTGTTTTATTTTTGTTGTTCAGTTGCTCAGTCGTGTCTGAGTCTTTGTGACCCCATGGACTGCAGCACGCCAGGCTTCCCTGTCCTTCACCATCTTCTGGAGCTTGCTCAAACTCATGTCCATTGAGTCAATGATGCCATCCCACCATCTCATCCTCTGTCGTCCCCTTCACCTCCTGCCTTCAAACTCTCAACTTCAGGGTCTTTTCTAATGAGTCAGCTCTTTGCATTAGGTGGCCAAAGTATTGGAGCTTTAGCTTTAGTATCAGCCTGTCCAATGAACATACAGGGCTGATCTCCTTTAGGATTGACTGGTTTGATCTCCTTGCAGTCCAAGGGGCTCTCAAGAGTCTTCTCCAACACCACAGTTCAAAGCATCAATTCTTCTGCACTCAGCTTTCTTTGTAGTCCAACTCTCATATCCATACATGACTACTGGAAAAACCATAGCTTTGACTAGGCGGACCTTTGTCAGCATAGTAATGTCTCTGTTTTTTAATATGCTATCTAGGTTTGTCATAGCTTTTCTTCCAAGGAGCAAGCGTCTTTTAATTTCGTGGCTGCAATTACCATCTGCAGTGATTTTGAAGCCCCAAAAAATAAAGTCTCTCACCGTTTCCATTGTTTCCCCATCTATTTGCCACGAAGTGATGGGACCAGATGCCATGATCTTAGTTTTTTGAATGTTGAGTTTTAAACCAGCTTTTTCATGCTTCTCTTTCACACTCATCAAGAGGTTGTTAGGGCTTGCCTGGTGGCTCAGGGGTTAAAGTATCTGCCTGCAAGGCAGGTTCAATTGACACAGGTTCGATCCCTGGGTCAGGAAGATCCCTTGGGGAAGGAAATGGCAACCCACTCCAGCATTCTCACCTGGAGAATCCCATGGATGGAGAATGCTGGTAGGCTACAGTCCACAGGGTCGCAAAGAGTCGGACACGACTGAGCGACTTCACTTTCACTTTTGCTTTCTGCCATAAGGGTAGTGTCATCTGCATATCTGAGATTATTGACATTTCTCCCGACAATCTCGATTCCAGCTTGTACTTAATCAGCCCAGCATATAAGTTAAATAAGCAAGGTGACAATATATAGCCTTGATGTACTCCTTTCCCAATTTGGAACCAGTCTGCTGTTCCATGTCTGGTCCTAACTGTTGTTTCTTGACTTGCATACAGGTTTCTCAGGAGGCAGGTAAGGTGGTCTGGTATTCTCATCTCTAAGAATTTTCCACAGTTTGTTGTGATCCACGCAGTCAAGGACTTTGGCATAATCAATGAAGCAGCTGTTTTTTTCTGGAATTCTCTTGCTTTTTCTATGATCCAGCAGATGTTGGCAATTTGATCTCTGGTTCCTCTACCTTTTCTAAATCCAGCTTGAACATCTGGAAGTTCTTGGTTCATGTACTGTTGAAGCCTAGCTTGGTTGATTTATTGAGTACTTTGACTAGACCGCTCCAGTGAAACCTTGACCCCCACACATGCAATCTCTGCCATCATCCCTGTGAGGGCACTGCAGCCTGGGAATTGGCGGAGCCAGCAGAGCTCTATGATGGTCACTTTCCATGGTGACCCTGAAATGTTGCCTCTCTTGCTGTCAGACCCACCCAGCTGTTGGCTCCACTTACTGCAGGCTGACTGCACCCTCGTTTTTGACAGTTGATAATCAGTGTTCTCCGTGGTCCGATCTCATCACATTTGGGCAACTTTGCAAGAGTCTTTCTCAAGGCCAGTCTTTAAGGTTGTTCTGATACCAGGGGAGCCCTTCTTGGCTAATACACTTGCAGCTGGCCTGTGGTTCAGCTTGTTGCTCTCAGGAAGCTGCCAGCTTCCTCTTAGTTACTTATCTCCAAAACCTCCATAGTTTTCAAGAGCACCCTTAGGCTTGAATTGCTCACATTCTTCTTAAAATAATTTCAGTTGTTGTTGACATGTCTCTAGGTCTCCTCTGACTTACAAGTCTCCATCCCCATCCTGTTTTATCGTGATTATTTGTTGAAGAATTTGGTTAGTTGTCCTGTGGAGTCTCTTTCTGCATTGTCTGTTAACATGTCCTCTGTTCACCTGGTAAATCCCACCTGACCTGGAGGCATGAGTAGATTCAGATCCTGTGGTTTTGATTGTTTTAGGCCAGGTTGTGGTTAGTAGGAAGCACACAGGGTGATTTGATTAACATTACTTGTAGAAGGTCAGATTTAAGAATGACTACCATCACACATGTCCTAGAGCCTGTCACCTAAACCGTTTTCTTTTTTCTAGGTGATGTCAGACATCCAACACGCGTTCAACAGACTGACTTGGCTGCAACACTCTCAATAGGCCTGGGTCTGCCGATTCCGAAGAGCAACACTGGCAGTCTTATGTTCCCAGTTGTAGAAGGAAGACCGATGCGGGAACAGCTGAGGTTCTTACATTTAAATACAGTACAGCTTAGCAAGTTGTTGCAGGAGAATGTTCCATCATACAACAAAGGTAAGCCAGTTAGCAGCTGCCAGTATGTGCATCCTGCTGTATGCTTGCGTGGTGCTGGGTGTTGTCCTGCTGCTCCCGTGATGGGCACTGCAGTGGTCCTTGTGTGTTACTTCTTATTAGTCAGTTCTTCGCATCAGGTGGCCAAAGTATTGGAGCTTCAGCTTCAGCATCATTCCTTCCAGTGAATATTCAGGACTGATTTCCTTTAGGATGGACTGGTTGGGTCTCCTTGCAGTCCAAGGGACTCTCAAGAGTCTTCTCCAACACCACAGTTCACAAGCATCAGTTCTGCGGTGCTCAGCTTTCTTTATGGTCCAACTCTGTCATCCATACATGACCACTGGAAAAACAGTAGCTTTGACTAGACAGACCTTTGTTGGCAAAGTTATGTTTCTGCTTTTTAATATGCTGTCTAGGTTGGTCATAGATTTTCTTCCAAGGAGCAAGGGGCAAAAATCGCATTTAGAATCAAACCCCATATCTGCCAGAGGCGCTTGGAGGGCTCAGACAAAACCTTGGGTGCACCAGGACCGAGAGACCCCACAGAGACTGAGCCAGACCTTCTTTTGAGTGCGTCTCCTGTGGAGGCATGGATCAGCAGTGGCCTGCCGCAGGGGCAGGGGCTCTGACCACAGCAGATGTGGGTCATGGAGCATGTGGCATAAGCCCTGTTGGAGGAGGTCGCCATTGGCCCCACTATAGAGCTGCCTAGCAGACGACCCACAGCTGCAGAACAATTATACCAAAGAAATGCTCGCACTGTTAAGAAAGTTCTAGGACCTACGACAGGTTTCCCAACCTGGGGATCTAGCAAAGGGACTGAGAACGCCCAGGGAATTTGACTTTGGGGGCCAGTACAATTTGATTACAGAACTTGCACAGGACTGGGGAAACAGACTCTTGGCACAAACAAAACCTTGTGTGTACCAGGAGCAAGGACGAAGGAACAATGGCCCCACAAGAGACTGAGCCAGCCCTATCTGTGAGTGTGCAGGAGTCTCCGGGAGAGGCCTGGTCTGCTGCAGGGTCAGGGCGCTGAATACAACAGTGGTACACAAATCCTTTTGAAGGAGGTCTTCATTATCTTCATTCAGTCAGTTCAGTTCAGTTCAGTCGCTCAGTTGTGTTCGACTCTTTGTGACCCCATGGACTGCAGCATGCCAGGCCTCTCTGCCCATCACCAACTCCCAGAGTTTACTCAAACTCATTTCCATCGAGTCGGTGATGCCATCCAGCCATCTCATCCTCTATCGTCCCCTTCTCCTCTTGCCTTCAATCTTTCCCAGCATCAGAGTCTTTTCCAATGAGTCAACTCTTGGCATGAGGTGGCCAAAGTACTGGAGTTTCAGCTTGAGCATCAGTCCTTCCAAAGAAATCCCAGGGCCGATCTCCTTCAGGATGGACTGGTTGGATCTCCTTGCAGTCCAAGGGACTCTCAAGAGTCTTCTCCAACACCACGGTTCAAAAGCATCAATTCTTCGGTGCTCAGCCTTCTTCACAGTCCAACTCTCACATCCATACATGACCACCGGAAAAACCATAGCCTTGACTAGGCAAAACTTTGTTGGCAAAGTAATGTCTCTGCTTTTGAATATGCTGTCTAGGTTGGTCATAACTTTCCTTCCAAGGAGTAAGCATCTTTTAATTTCATGGCTGCAGTCACCATCTGTAGTGATTTTGGAGCCCAGAAAAATAAAGGCTGACACTGTTTCCACTGTTTCCCCATCTATTTCCCAAGAAGTGGTGGGACCAGATGCCATGATCTTCGTTTTCTGAATGTTGAGCTTTAAGCCAACTTTTTCACTCTCCACTTTCACTTTCATCAAGAGGCTTTTGAGTTCCTCTTCACTTTCTGCCATAAGGGTGGTGTCATCTGCATATCTGAGTTTATTGATATTTCTCCCGGCAATCTTGATTCGAGTTCGTGTTTCTTCCAGTCCAGCATTTCTCATGATGTACTCTGCATAGAAGTTAAATAAACAGGGTGACAATATACAGCCTTGACGAACTCCTTTTCCTATTTGGAACCAGTCTGCTGTTCCATGTCCAGTTCTAACTGTTGCTTCCTGACCTGCATACAAATTTCTCAAGAGGCAGATCAGGTGGTCTGGTATTCCCATCTCTTTCAGAATTTTCCACAGTTTGTTGTGATCCACACAGTCAAAGGCTTTGGCATAGTCAATGAAGCAGAAATAGATGCTTTTCTGGAACTCTCTTGCTTTTTCCATGATCCAGCAGATGTTGGCAATTTGATCTCCAGTTCTTCTGCCTTTTCTAAAACCACCTGGAGTAACAGGCAAATTTGGCCTTGGAATACGGAATGAAGCAGGGCAAAGACTAATAGAGTTTTGCCAAGAAAATGCATTGGTCATAACAAACACCCTCTTCCAACAACACAAGAGAAGACTTTATACATGGACATCACCAGATGGTCAACACCGAAATCAGATTGATTATATTCTTTGCAGCCAAAGATGGAGAAGCTCTACACAGTCAGCAAAAACAAGACTGGGAGCTGACTGTGGCTCAGACCATGAACTCCTTATTGCCAAATTCAGACTTAAATTGAAGAAAGTAGGGAAAACCACTAGACCATTCAGGTATGACCTAAATCAAATCCCTTATGATTATACAGTGGAAGTGAGAAATAGATTTAAGGGCCTACATGTAATAGATAGAGTGCCTGATGAACTATGGAATGAGGTTCATGACATTGTACAGGAGACAGGGATCAAGACCACTCCCATAGAAGAGAAATGCAAAAAAGCAAAAGGACTGTCTGGGGAGGCCTTACAAATAGCTGTGAAAAGAAGAGAAGTGAAAAGGAAAGATATAAACATCTGAATGCAGAGTTCCAAAAAATAGCAAAAAGAGATAAGAAAGCCTTCTTCAGCGATCAATGCAGAGAAATAGAGGAAAACAACAGAATGGGAAAGACTAGGGATCTCTTCAAGAAAATCAGAGATACCAAAGGAACATTTCATGCAAAGATGAGCTCAATAAAGGACAGAATTGGTATGGATCTAACAGAAGCAGAAGATATTAAGAAGAGATGGCAAGAATACACAGAAGAACTGTACAAAAAAGATCTTCACGACCCAGATAATCACGATGGTGTGATCACTGACCTAGAGCCAGACATCCTGGAATGTGAAGTCAAGTGGGCCTTAGAAAGCATCACTACGAACAAAGCTAGTGGAGGTGATGGAATTCCAGTTGAGCTATTTCAAATCCTGAAAGACGATGCTGTGAAAGTGCTGCACTCAATATGCCAGCAAATTTGGAAAATTCAGCAGTGGCTAGAGGACTAGAAAAGGTCAGTTTTCATTCCCATCCCAAAATAATAAAGTCTGCCAATCTTTATTACTCCTACAGTAGTTTGGCCTCAGGCCAAACAATAGGGAGGGAACACAGCCCCGCCCATCAACAGAAAATTGGATTAAAGATTTACTGAGCATGGCCCCACCCATCAGAACAAGACCCAGTTTTCCCCAAAGTCAGTGTCTCCTGTCAGGAAGCTTCCATAAGCCTCTTATTATTATCTATCAGAGGGCAGACAATGAGAACCACAAGCACAGAAAACTAACCAAACATTACTTTGCCATGACAAAGGTCCATCTAGTCAAAGCTATGGTTTTTCCAGTAGTCATGTATGGATGTGAGAGTTGGACTATAAAGAAAGCTGAGCGCCAAAGAATTGATGCTTTTGAACTGTGGTATTGGAGAAGACTCTTGAGAGTCCCTTGGACTACAAGGAGACCCAACCAGTCCATTGTAATGGAAATCAGTCCTGAATATTCATTGAAAGGACTGATGCTGAAGCTGAAGCTCCAGTATTTTGGCCACCTAATGCAAAGACCTGACTCATTGGAAAAGACCGTGATGCTGGGAAAGATTGAAGGCAGGAGGAGAAGGGGACGACAGAGGATGAGATGGATGGATGGCATCACTGACTTGATGGACATGAGTTTGAGCAAGCTCCAAGAGTTGGTGATGGACAGGGAGGCCTGGCATGCTGCAGTCCATGGGGTCGCAAAGAGTCGGACACGACTGAATGACTGAACTGAACCAAACTGATCACGTGGACCATAGCCTTGTCTAACTCAATAAAACTATGAGCCACGCCATGTAGGCCAGCCAAAACAGATGGGTCGTAGTGGAGAGTTCTGACAAAACAGTCCAGTGGAGAACGGAATGTCAAACCACTTCAGTATTCTTGCCTTGAGAACCCCATGAACAGTATGAAAAAGTCATAAATTTATTTATTTAGCAAATGCTGAATTTTCTCACTATGTTCCTCTTCAGCCAGGGGCTGTTGAGAGCACTAGAGGCACAGCAGGAGAGCTCTGTCCTCATGGAGCTTCTCATCCAGAGAGGGAAAAAGAGAAAGATGGCCAGGAAAGGGTGCCAGGTGGTGATGGGCACCTTAGGAAAAGGCTGAACCAGGGAAGGGTGGGCATGCGGGTGAGTGAGGGCCGTGGGGCACGTGGCCTGTGGGGGAGCCTTGTGCCAGGCAGGGTCCTGTGGTGAGGACGTGCCCACACAGTCAGGGAGTGACCAGGGGCCAGCGTGGCTAGAGCAGTGAACCGAGGGGAGCCGGAAGGAGATGAGGGCCGAGGGCCTTGTAGGCATTCCAGTGGCTCTTGCTTCCATTCTGAGTAAGTGGAGAGCTCCTGCAGGGTGTCGTGCAGAGCCTAGAATCTTCCCCTTGCGTTTTCAGAGGCCGTCTCAGGTGCCCGTGAGGAGGGCTCTCTGCTGCACTGTAGGAGGGTGAGGTGGATGGTGTGAGACCCTCCTCTGTAGGAGGGCGAGGTGCTCAGTGCAGGTGGAGGGCGAGGGCCCAGGCAGCAGAATCCAGGACAGAGGGGTGCTTCTGGGTCTGCTTTGAAGGCAGTGCAAAGAGGACTAGCCAGTGGCATAAAAAGCAACTTTGGTTTTCAGCTGAACACTGTAAGGAAGCAGTGACCACCACTGAGGTGGGCAAGGCTGTGTAAAGAGCGAGTTTGTAAGGCAGGGCGCTTGTGTATGTGCTGGAGGGCCAGGGTGGGACTGGTGTTGACAAAGCCATGTAAAGAAAGAACTTCAAGAAGGAGGGAGTGAGTGGATGTGTTGAATAGGGTTCAAGGTAAAATAAAGTGAGGAACTGAGGAGAATTCCCCGGCATTCCAGTGGCTAGGACCCCTCACTTCCACTGCAGGAGCACAGGTTGAATCCCTTATCGGGGAACTAAGATCTTGCAAGCCGCAGGGCGTGGGCGAAAGTAAAATGAGGAATTGAGAAGTGGTCAGTTCTCAAGTGGCAGGTGAAATCTCAGCAGCTTTGTTGACAGAGGAGGTCACATGCCTGGCTGGCGTGCGTGCAGATACAGGCTGTCGTCTGAGCTGAATGGGCGCCAAGAGCGGGGTATTCTTGTTTTTGAGCTGGGAGGAAGAACACGATATTTATAGCTTGGTAGGGATGACACCGACTGAATGGACATGAGTTTGCACAAGCTCCGGGAGTTGGTGATGGACAGGGAGGCCTGGTGCTGCAGTCCATGGGGTCGAAGAGTCGGACACGACTGAGCTACTGACCTGAACTGAGGGATGACACAGAACAGAAGGGTCATGGCTTTAGAGATTTCATTTTGGCCCATCCAGGTATGTCAAGGCTGGTGTTTAACGCTGGGGCTGGGCTTGTTTGGATGCCAAGAAGGTCACTTCCCGGTTTGAGGCAACATTCAATGGGATGTGGGCGTGTTATCCTACTTGATATAGTGGGGTACTGCCAAGTAGAGTGAATGCCATGAGTTTGTGCTGAGATATAATCTGACCTTGGGTTGGGTGTGGAAGACACATCCTTCCAGCAGGGAGTGGTTGGGAACCAGACATCCTGAATGGCAAGAGGACTTGGGGAGCATCAGCTCTTAGATCATGAGACCCCCCTGTGGGTAGCTCTGTCAGAGATGTGGCCCGGCTGCGTGCATGTTTCAGTCTGGACCAGAAGCAAATAACTTGCAAATCAGTTGCTGGCACCGTGCGTCCCTTCTCATATAACAAGAACTAATAAAGAGGAAACCAAAAACGGGATAGTGAACTGAGCGCTGCAGTGGATGTGGCCATAATGAGCCTGCAAGACGAACTGAGGCCAGTCCCCGGGGTGAGAAGGCCGCAGAGGGCCTCGCACCTCCAGGGTGCCCGTCATCTGCACTGTCGGTGACAGCGTTTCCTGAAACAGAGCTGGGCACGTGTCTGACGGTGAGACAGGTCTCGAGGCCTGCTGTGACGTCCAGCCAAGTCTGAAGCAGCGCACTCACCTGACTGTCATTCGGTCATAGTGGGGGCTCTGCTCGCCTCAGGGCCTTTGCATGTGCTGTTCCTGTGGATGCTGCTCTCCCTGCTCACCTGCTGGTTCCTGGGCGTCTGTCATGTTTTCAGTTCACTGTCAGACCGCCCTTGTCCCCCACACTTAACCTCAGTCTTATGTCAGTTCCCTTTGTGTTACCAGAGTCTCTCGCTATTCCCTCTACTTTCCCTCCACAGCATTTCTCACTGTGTGTGGTTTTGCACGTGTGTGACAACCCAGCTGGACCACAGGCCCCACTGGCAGGACCTGAACCTGATGCGCCTAGCATGTAGTCAGCACTCAGGTTTTGTTTGGGTGCGTGCATAGGTCCCCCATTTCTCTGTGACTCCAGGCAGTAGGGTCCCAACACGGATGCACCCATGTCTGTGACTTCGGGGTGGTAGAGGGTAGCAAGTAAGGGAGACAGCTTGGATCCAGACTTAGCCCAGCTCTCACTGCCAGCCCATGAGCTGGTGTCTGAGTCGCCTCCTCTCTGAAATGGGCATGTAGTCATCCCAGTCCCACTGGTCCTGGGGAGAGGACCGAGTGGGCTTGGGGTCACGCCTGCCCCCAGCACTTGGTGCAGGTCCCCTGGCTCCAGTGGCAGTGGTGGGGCTGCAGACATCTGAGCCCACACTCGGTTGTGCAGCAAGGATGCCAGCCTGTGATTGGGGAAGGCTGGAGTGGGCACACTGCTGGTGGTTTGGGCCAAGGCCCCTGAAAGGCATGGTGCAGACCACCTTGAAACAGTTCTTTAAGTTGGAAAAGCACGTTAAGTACCAGGGAGCCTTAGAAAAGAAGTTCTTGCTCTGCCGGCCAATCGAGTCACGACTGAGTCTGGTTCAGCCCTGAAAGGAAGCGGGCAGCTCCCGGCTTTGGGCAGCCTACCACCACCGTCCCAGTGGGAACCCACTGCAGCCAGGGCTGGGGCCCACTGATGGGCTGTTTCGCCGCCCTGGCTTTGCATCAGCCATGGATCATCTAGCAAGTGGGGCACGTCAGCCTTGTGGCAGGAGGGGCTGGGAGACTGCATCCCTTCCCAGAGAGGGTCTGTGAAGAAGGGGAGCAAGTAAAAGGGGCGCTGACAGTGAAAAGCAGGGGTGCCCACCGGCCTTGGGGAAAGGGCCGCAGTGGCGCAGGCATCAGGCACTTCCTGTCCCGTCATCACACAGAGCCTCAGGGTTGGGGGGAATTCTGTAGAACTGAGGGCCTCTTAGTACTCTACTTTTATGGCTGTCACACTCTTGCACCATGAGGAAGAAGAGTGGAGAGAGAGGAGAGGGAGAAGGCGGCAAGCAGGAGGCTGAGAAGGAGGGGCTTCTGTCCGTGCGAGAGGGGCAGTGGGAGGAAGGACGGGGTGGGCACAGGCCGGCGTCACCACAGTCGGGGTTTTCCTGAGGGGCGGCCAACCCTCCCGGGAGTTCGTCTTGATGAGTGTCAGGCTCTGCCACGTGCCATCAGTAGCAGGACTCACAGATTACACGTGTGTGTGCGTGTCGGTGATTTGTGTGTGTGGCCCTTTCTTCTTAGAGCCTGGATTTGAGCAGTTTAAAGTGTCGGAAAGATCGCACAGAAACTGGATCAGATTGTACTTGGAGGAAAATAACTCAGAAGTCGTTTTCAACCTGGGAGCCAAGGTTCGCAGGCAGTACCTGGACGCACTGAGGACGCTGAAGCTGTCGCTGAGCAGACGAGCGGCCCAGTATGACGTCTACTCCATGGCGGTGGGGACCGTCCTGGTCCTGGAGGTACGGGTCCCCGGGCAGGGTCACTGCGTCGCTGGGCGGACATCTCCGCCAACGTTTGGTAGTCAAAGGACGTGGAGATTCGGTGTTTCTGGAAGGGGACAGGCGCGCGCCCTATTTGCGCAGTCATGGACACCCGCTTTTCCTGTTCCAGGCCCTCGTCCTGCTCCTGCTCAGTGTCCCGCAGGCGCTGAGCAGCAGGGCTGAGCTGGACGTCCCCCTGCTGTCGCCCGTGTGCTCTCTGCTCTTCTACCTGCTGCTCCTGGCGCTCGCAGCGCTCCACGTCGTCGTGTGCACCGCCGCTGACAGCTCGTGCTACCTGTGCGGCCTCCCGTGGCTGGCTGCGGGCGGAGTGATGACGCTGATCGCCGCACTGCTCTGCGCGGGCATGTCTGCTCTCACCAGGGTTTTTGCCGGTGGGAAGTGTCTGAGTCAGGTAGGACTGGCTTTCCAGGTGGGCTGCTCTTGTTGCTGCACTGATGAGATGTGGGTTAGACCCCTAGCGTGTAGCAGGCACGGTGCTGGTGGGAGCTGAGGAAAGGGCCCACGCTTCATGGGAGCTGACGGGACACACTCTCAGTGGCGAGCCTCCCAGGCCCTGACCATCCCAACTTCACGCACTCACCTGTGTTGTCAGGCCTCATGCCTTCTTTCTGAGCTGGAAGGACAGGGTCCCTGGGACTGTGACCGGGGGCCTCTCTAGAGTGGCTGCACAGAGGAGCAAGCAGCTGACTGACAGAGATCAAGAAGAAACTCAGACCTCATCCTCATTCTGCCTCAGAAAATGCAGTTTCCTATTCTAGACTTCTTGAAGCTTTTGGCCTCTGACGCCTTCTTTCATCAGCTGGTTGTGGTGGCGGGCTGGTGAGAGAGACACAGGCAGTCCTGGTTGGTTCACAGTGCCCAGGGCCTGAGGGACCCAGGGCAATGACTCTAGGCCCCAGAGGGCAGCTCCTGGTCATGGGGCCATAGACACCCACCCCTCCTCATGTGCTGGTGGCTGAGGGAACGTGTATGTTGTCATTTCCCACACATTTCCATACCTGCTCAAGCGTGGGGTTTCCCAGAGGAGTTAATTCTCCAGGGCTTGACCAGGTTCACCGCGTCGCCATCATGTGCTAGGTGCACGCAGGTAACGGAATGAATGCCAGCAGTATTGAGTGAGAGCCAATGAGTCCTCATCTTAACTTAAAATGCTTTATATTAGTGTATTTAAGGGCTAGTACTATGATACCCTACCATTGTAACGGAAACTCTCTGGATTTCCAGCAAGTTCATGGAAAAGCTAGACGTCTGGTTTGGTGGAGTATGCCCTTGGGGTTCTTTGGTCTCGAGTGGTCGAGTGGTGGGCCGTGGCTGTGAGAGGCAAGGATGGGGTGTGAAGGACGGGCTGAGAGCTCTGGCACTGTTGAGAAGGGGGGTCCAGACCTCTTCAGTCTCCTTGTCCCTCAGCTGCAGGCTTGCCGTCCGGGGCAGGGTCGCCTTGCTGTCCCCAAGTCCTCTGGTTCACCCAGGGGGATGGGGTGAAGTGGGTGCGGGGCGTGAGGAGCAGCAGGTTATCTTCTGTGAGTGAGCACTGTACGCTCGTACAGCAAGAAGGTGAACTGTTCAGATTCTTCCTTACAAAATGCATTTTCCTTTTCACAGAATCCACCTCAGTCCACCTCAAGGTGGTCAGAGTTAGATCTTCTCAGCTTCTTGGGAACCGTGGGCCATGTGCTGAGTCTGGGCGCAAGCAGCTTCATCGAAGAGGAGCACCAGACCTGGTACTTCCTCGTCAACACACTGTGTTTAGCTCTGTGCCACCAGATCTACAGAAAGTGCCTTCTGGGCGACGACTGTGCCCCTCAGCATTGCCCACACACGGGAGAGGAGTTTGACGGGGTCGCGGTGGCCCTGCAGGGCAAGCGTGCTGGCCCTGAGGGGTGGGAGCTCAGCCGAGCGCCTGCAGACCCCTCCTCCCTGGAAGCCCTCAGAGGCTCTGAGCGGTGGATGGTGCTGGCGAGCCCCTGGCTGGTTCTGGCCTGCTGCCGGCTGCTGCGGTCCCTGAACCAGACCGGTGTGCAGTGGGCCCACCGGCCCGACCTGGGGCACTGGCTCACCAGGTGAGGGCATGAGTTGTGGCCTTGGGCCAGACGCTCCAAAGACCTGTTTTTCCTACTCAGGATAGAAGTGGTGTTTGAAATCTGAAGAAATAGAAGACTGACCCATGAATTGAGTTGAAAGGTGAATTTATTTGAGGCTAGCCTGGTAGTTTGGTTTTTCATTGCTGAATCACTGTAAGTGTTCCTGTTTGAAAACCAGTGAGTTTTATAATGATCACTGCAGCAGGATATAGTTCTTCACTCGCTGCCCTGTGCCCCATGGTGTGGGGCTGGGGTGACAGGCTGACCAGGAGCCCTGTGCCCCCACCCCTCTCTGTCCCCCTGCCTCCCCCACACCCCACCCCCAGAGGGGCAGCTGCCTTGGCTGGAGCCTGGAGGCGTGTCTTCAGCTGCTTCTGCGGCCTCTCACAGGTGGCCAGGTGACCCAGTGGAAAGTATGGCAAATACAGAGGACTGAAGTGAAGAGAAGAAACTAGGGTAGAAAAGACCAAGATTTGGCTGTATCATCAATTTTACTGTCAACGAGGTCTTAAAAAACAACTAAAGTAAGAGCACAGCAAGATGAAAAAATATTTCCGAGAGACCAACAAAGGTCACCGTCGTGTCACTGGGGAGAGCCTCTTGAGAACTGTTGGCAGAACGCAAGACTCACAACTGTAGTAGACACACTCCTAAGGGAGGGAGTCCCAGAGGAAAGAGCAGAGAAAGGCGCGCTCCCACTGGTGATTCGGGAGCGTCAAATCACAAAGTGCAGTTTTACACCTGGTGAGGGCTTGGTGAGCGTCAGTGCATCCTGGGACCACATAGTGGCATAGTCCTTTTGGATAAGTCCTTCTGGAACTGTACGCCAAAGGCTGTAAGATTATTTATTCCTCTGGCCAAATAATTCCTATGGTAAATTTCTCCCCAGTGATAACAGTACTAGCAAATCTTTGGCAACCACAGTAACCCCAGGTAGCAATTTTCAGGTGCCTGCTGTGTGCCCACTCATTCCATTTTCACAGCAGCCTTGAAAAGAGTGTCCTGGCCTGTCCCCATTTGGGGTGCAAAAGCAGAGGGGAGCTGAGGGGTGGCAGGCAGAGCCAGAGCATGTGAGGGCGAGAGCGCCGGAGTAGCACAATGACCTAATTCTCCTGGGACATGACAGCACTGCAGGAGGGCTTGGTGGTTTCCACCCCCAGATGCACTAGCAGGCGTGCATGCAAGGGCACCCCCACTGCCCCTGCCCCCTCTCCAGGCTGTGCCCACGCCTCAGTCTGGACCCTCCCTCAGCACACTGGCCCCCTGTGCCTTTCCATCGGGGCATGACTCTCCCAGTCCATTTGTGAGGAGGCTGCAGTTTTGGTGATTCCTGCTCCAGGACAGAGCCTTCAAGAGGCACCCAGAGACACCCGAAATTGCCTCTATGCTCTGCTTTCCATCTGTGACAATGATCCAGGGTCTGCATAAAGCACAGCTTGCAGAGCAGCAGTGGCGGCCCCAGTGTAACCCTGTCACCACCCCCAGGACCCACCTGGCACTGGCCTCCTCTCCCCTGCATCTTTCCTAGTAGTTTCTCCGTGTGGGGTGTGTGTATCTTGACTCACCCACTTCAGAGGTATTGAGTGTTTGGGCTTCATGACCATGACCTGCAGTGAACAAAACGGGAAAGCCCTGCCGCCCAGGACAGCTCACCAAGGTAGCAGGGGGCATGGGCAAAGGCCAGGCAGAGAGACAGCTGTGACAGCCGTGTGCCCAGCCTCTCTGCTGGGGCACCTGCGAGGGGGCAGACACTCCCAAGTGATTCCCTCTGCACTGACAAGTGAATGGAAGAGGATGGTGCCAAGACATGTCTCCTTTGCCCAGAACCTCCTCACCTGTGGTTGGGGAAAGCGAGGCAGCCCCAGAAAGGAGAGCCAGCAGGCAGTGTTGCCCTGACCCGTGCAGAGCTGATGGTGGGGACCAGTTGGGAGTGAGCAGTGAGAGTCTGGGCTAACGGCCCTTTATGTGTTGCGTTCTTAGCCACGTGTGTAGGCCCATAGCATCACTAGCTGTCCTTGGTGGTAATTTCTGGCATCTTACATTTCATTCCAGCTCTGATCATAAGGCTGAACTCTCTGTTCTGGCCGCACTTTCCCTCACCATGATTTTTGTGTTGGTTCAGAAGAGGTGCTCCCTCACATCAAAAGTGGCCATGGCGTTTGGCCTGCTGGGCATCTATTGCTACCGGGCGGCCATTGGAAATGTGCTGTTCCCATGGCAACAAGACAACAAAGACATTTCAAAGTAAGTGTACTAGCAGACACAAGCACTTGTTTTTAGACCTGTTGTAATGTTTTATGTACTAAAAATGCCATGCAGTCTTGAGATCGTTAGAGTTGGGCTTTTGTGAATTGTGATTTTGTCAATAGTTACTGAGAACATTTCAGTGAGCCAGTTCTGTTAGCCTCTTTTTTTGGTAGGAGAGAGACAAATAACTTGGAAGTAAGGTCACTGGGGTGTTTTGTTTTTTTTTTAATAAGGGATTGTTTAAAAATAAAGAATTTAAAATATTTCATTTTGCTTCACTAAGAAGTAACTAGTAATGAGGATAATAAGGAGTGGATACTCCTAGCAGTTGGGGGTGAAGCATGTCAGAAAGCCCAACTTTCCCATAATTTACATGAGCTCCTGCAGCTGGCTCCTGCAAATTGTCAATACCACTTTCTGCACGTCACAGGGCTTTCTCTGTTTTTAACAGTCACAGGGTTGGGGTGAGCAGACCCTATTTTGGAAGGCTGTTCATAAAATGTGTTAAGAATCTTGATTTTGTCCAACCCTCTGACTTGGGTGTACTCTTACAGAATTCATCTCAAAATACAACCAGACATGAAGCAAGAGACTGGGATATGGGTGTGTTCTCTGAAGCTTTACTTACAGTTGCACATAGTAAAAAATGAGGTGCTTGGCCAGCAGTTTTGGATGAGTCTCTGAGGTCTCTGGTTTCAGGTCTTTAATCCGTTTTGAATTTATGTTTGTGTGTGGCATGAGAGAGTTGTCCGGTTTGATTCATTTGCGTGTAGCTTTCTAGTTTTCCCAGCACCACTTACTGAACAGACTGTCTCTCCTCCATTGTATATTGTTGCTTCCTATGTCGTCAGTTCATTCCCCACGTAAGTGTGGGTTCGTCTTGGTTCTCCAGTCCATTCCCTCAGTCTGTGTGTGTGTGATGTGTGTGTTTGTGCCTGTTCCATACGGTTTAGATTAGTGCAGCTATGGAGTATGGTTTAAAGTTAAGGCTTGTGATACCTCCAGCTTTGTTCTTTCTCAAGATTGTTTTGGCTAGTTGAAATCTTTTGTGTTTCCTTACAAGTTTTAAAATTTTAGAATTACCTGTTTTAGTTCTGTGAAAAATGCCATTTGTATTTTGATAAGGATTACATGAATATGTAGATTGCCTTGAGTAGATGATTGTTTTAACAATATTAATTTTTCCAATCCAGGAACATGGTATGTCTAAACATGTCTTTACATCAGTTTGTGCTGTCTTCAGTTTCTTTCATGAGTATCTTAAGTTTTCTGAGTATAGTTCTTTTATCTCCTTCTTAGATTTATTTCTAAGTGTTTTATTACTTTGATGTGGTTGTCAGTGGGATTGTTTTCCTAGTTTTTATTTGTGATAATTTGTTGTTAGTTATAGAAATGTAGGATATTTCTGTATATTAATTTTGTATTTTTCAGCTGTACTGAACTCACTGATGGCCCGCGTGGCAGTTTGGATTTTCTGTGTATTATATCACGGCATCTGCAAACAGTGACAGTTGTATTTCTTCCTTTCCAGTTTGGAGTCCTTTTATTTCTTTTTCTTATCTGACTGCTATGGCTAGGACTTCCAATTTTATGCTGAATAAAAGTGGTGAGTGGACATCCTTGTCTTGTTCTTAGTCTAGATCCTTCCACCACTGAGTATGATGTTAGCTGTGGGCTTATCACACATGGCCTTTATTATGTTGAGGTATGCTCCCTCTATACCCACTTTCTGGAGAATTTTTTAAATCATAAATGGATGTTGAATTTTATCAGAAGCTTTTTCCACCGTCTGTTGAGGAGGATCGTGTGGTTTTTATTCTTCAGTTTGTTAACTTGGTATATAACTTTGATTGATTTTTGGATGTTGAACCATCTTTACATCCCTGGGATAAATCCCACTTCATCACAGTGTATGATCCTTTTAATGTTTTGTTGACTTTGTTTTGCTCCTATTTTGTTAACAGTTTCTTATCTGCGTCCATCATTGATGTTGGCTTATAGTTTTTTGTGTGCAGTGTCTTTGTCTGGTTTTGATATCGGGTTATCCTGGCCTCATAATGTGACCTGGGAAGCATTCCTTTCTCTGCAGTTTTTTTGGAATAGTTTGAGAAGGGTAGGTTTTCTCTAAATGTTTGATGTTGCTTTGCTAGTCAAAGAAAGAAAAGCAAGTGTTGCCCTCTCTGAAAGCGTGTCAGGGCAAGTTCTGAGAGCTGTGGCCAGATTGTCTGGGTGGCCGAGAGGCACAGGGGGCACTCCTGGGAACAGGGCCTGTCACCTGGTGTGGGGGATTGAGATGGTGCTGAGGGCCTGGCTGAGGTGACAGCCCAGTGGCAGGTCTTAACCTGTGGAAGGAAGGTCAGGTGGGGTGGGCGTGGTGGGGAGACACCTTAAAGGCCGTTTACCTCAAAGTCGGAGTTCTGTGCAGATGTCAAGACTGAATGTCACATGTGAGGGCATGCAATTCAGAGCTGTTTGTTTAAATCTCAAAGTGTATGTTGCTTATATGTAGGATCTAAAAAATGATACAAATGAACTTACTTACAAATCAAAGGGTGATACATGAGTGAATTCCTCTTCCTCTTGGATGCACCTTATTTCAGCATCACTCACGTCAAGATACGGATCTCTTCCTTACCTTTCATGGTGACGACAGTATGTACTTTGTTGGTGTCCAAAACATAGACCAGCACACCCTTTCGTCAGCCTGCACTGCCTGGCTCCCATTGTTTCTGTGAAATGCTTCCACTCCCCACCCCATTTATCCTTCTTCTCGATGCATCCTGGTTCCAGGTCCATCCTGATTCTAGACTCCCTCCTGGCTCTATGTCTTCCCTGATTCTAAAGCTGCCCCGATTCTAGATCTCCCTAAAAGCTGTTTCTCTCCTTTCAGTGCCCGCAGGTGCTGCTGTCCATCGGTGTTCTGGAACCCTCTACATTTAACTCCTGACTTTCTTCTCCACTCTGAAGCCCGGACCTGGCTGGGGTGGAAGGCCTGGTTTCAGTGGTTCTGGATGTCCAGGCACAGCTGGGTGGTCAGGGCAAGAGGGGCCCCTTCAAGACATCAGTGGTGCTCCCCTTCCTGTTCACTGTCAGCCTGCCCAGTGTCCTCCTTGCTACAGGTCCCAGCCCCTTTCTTCTTGAAATGTCTCTGCTTACTTGGGCCTTTGCGGATTTCTCCCTCTTTGACCTTATCCTACTCCAGCAGTTTTTCCAATTAACTATGCAAAGCAGGTGGACAGATCTTTTGGCCACAAGTGACGGTTCTGATCTTTCACCCAGGTGATCCTTGGCCACGTGAGCACAATTTCCTGTCAGCCAGCTCCGTCAGAGAAGTGCACACATAAAGGACAGGCCTGCCGGCCTCTGGGGGTCCTGGGGGTCTGATGTGCACAGGCAGACACCCCTACTTCCACAGAGCCCCCCACAGTGAGTGGGTCCTGAAGCTTGTGTTGTCAGCTCAGCTCAGTAGACGCATACTTGGGAAAATACATATTTGATTTTTTTTTAGCTGGTGCTAATGAATCTGACTTGTTTTGCTTTCTTTAGGGGCATTACCGAGGCTCGTTTTGTTTATGTCTTTGTCCTTGGCATTCTATTCACGGGCACCAAAGACTTGCTTAAATCTCAAATCATTGCTGCAGACTTCACGGCCAGGACTGTGGGCCTCTGGGAGATACACAGCGGCTTAGTTCTCCTGGCAACACTGCTCCTCAGACCCCACAATCTCCCCGTCTTGGTGCTGAGCCTCGCAATCCAGACCATCATGGCTCAGTTCGTCTGGAGGCCCCTGAGGCATGACGTAGCTGAGGTCACTGTGATGCATTACTGGTTTGGTCAAGCATTCTTCTATTTTCAGGTAGGTTTTCATCATTATCATGGGTAGAAGACTATTAATTTTTATGTTGTTTATCTTTTAGTTTTTCTTTAAGAAAATTTTACCATAAGCCGGGAAGTTTAGTAAAAGAACTATTGGCATGGCGAGGTGACTTATGCTTAAATCATGCATATATTTATAAGATAAAGTACAGTTAGTTATTTAAGACAGGCACGCTTGGTGCCAGCATGCAGCTGCTCTGTGGGTCTGCTTCCTACAGGCGGTCAGGGGAGTGAAGTGCTTGGCTCTGTCAGCTTGGCTGGTGACTGCTCTCCCTGCTCCCTGGCTCTCAGCAGTGGGCACTGCTGGGGCTCCCACTTGGCTGTTACTCTCTTGGGACCCGTGCTTGTCACATCTCCTCTTCAGTGTTGAGGAGCCCATAGAGGCAGACCCAGCCACCTCCAGGGTAGACCTCAGGGTGCAACCGTGTACTCGGGACTGCACTGGACAGGTGGACAGAGCATCCAGCTCCTGGCCCTGGAGGGACCAAGTTCCACCTCAGCCTTCAGCTCACCAGAGTCTCCCACTTGCCCCCGGTGGCACAGCAGACCCTGCCGCCTGATCAGGAAGGTGCCCATAGGCTCCCTGTGAACTGAACAGTTCTGCCCAACGCTGAGGCCTCAGTGTCAGGAAGACTGACTGCAGTCACGCCCCCAAGCAAGGAGACAGTCTCTGACGTTCTGTTTGCTTCTCTGCTGCATGTGGCCTCATCCCACAGCAGGACACAAAGCTTCCATGACAGTTTGTGATATTGGCACATCTCAGGCACTGCCCAGAGGCAGCCAAAGCACATGTGTCTGACAGCCACGGGTGCACCTGCAGCAGGCACCGTCAGACAAGCTTCAGGTCCCCAAGGAGCAAAACCAACGCAGGTCAGCCCTCACACGGCAGGCCCTACGACATGTCAGATGAGTGGGCAGCTGTGTGGCCTTAGAAGCACAGTGGGCCCCCGGGGCCTCTCTCATCTCCCCTCCCACAGCCCTTCCCTTGGGATGTCCTTTTCTCACTGTTGGGTTTCCTGGCAGGAGGCTCACAGGCTCACTGACCCTTTCCCCAGCCCTCAGCTCACCGACTCCTCATGGTACAAGGTCAGGAGCATGGTGCCCAGTTGGTATCCACAGCCCTCCATGGGCCCCTCAGTCTCTCTCTGCCTCTAGACCACCCCTTCTCCCCCAACCCACACACACAGCATCAGACTGTTGAGGACCTAGTGACTTAACGCAAGGGAAGCCCCAGAGCGTGCGGGCCACACCTTAGGCCAGCCCTCCCTGACCGCGGAGTCGGCTTTGGCAGCACCTCCAGCGACCGCCTGGGGTCAGAGCCACTTTTCTGTCGTCAGCCTGCCTCCCTTTGCCATGGTGTTTGAGATTCTTGTTCTTCCTTCTCCTCCTCTCAGCAGCTCCGAGGTCTCCTTAGTCTCTAGGGAGGGAATCATACAGTCAGGGAGAGCCCAGACAGACGTGAGCAGAGGGGGTCATGGGGAAGCTGCAGAAAGGAGGTTGTTGTCAAGGGATGGGCCAGCGGTGGACAGTGAATGCACGGGGAGTAGGCATGGCCTGAGATGTTTGGGGGTCGGCACCACCACCCAGTGATGGCCCAGGATGGCATACAGCCAGGGGAGGAGGCGGTGGGCTTCACCTAGCTTGGACCCATGTCCTTGGGCCATCGGGTAAAAAGTTCCTGGGAAGGGCCTTCACTGTGCTAGGACAGACATTTGTGCTGTCAGGCCTGTAAACAGCGCGAGTGTCTTAGAAAAGGACACCAGCGTCAGTGAAGACTGAAAGGTGGGGGGCCAAACTTCGGGAGAGCCTCGCTTGGATTCAAGTCCCCGCCCTCCCTGGTGGGACGAGCTGTCCTGTTAGTGGCCAGGATCTTGGGCCTGAGACTCCCTGACAGCAGTGTCCTGCTGCTCCTGTAAGCCATGTGGCAACACCACCCTTAGCCCCTCAGACAGGGTCCCCAAGGAAGGAGGAGGGAGGTTGGTATGTCTGCCTGAAGTTGACAGATAGAAGTCTGGGGCTTTTCACACTCCATCAGCAGACTTACATTGTATAGTTTCTCAAAGGTAAAAAACATTCCACTTGCTCCCCAAGCCTGGGAGTGAGGCAGGCAGGTAGAGGGCCGTCATCCAGGGTCAGCCCCGGAGCCGGGAGTGAACGGGCAGCAGGCTCCTGGGGCCATGTCCCCACAACCGGCTCTCGTGGGCCCTCACGGCCATGGTACAGGACCAGCCGCGTCAGCACTGCTTCTGCCCTCGTCCAGGGAAACTCCAACAGCATCGCCACTGTGGACATCTCAGCAGGCTTCGTGGGCCTGGATGCCTACATGGAGATCCCAGCCATATTCCTGACGGCATTTGCGACATACTCGGGGCCTGTGCTGTGGGCCAGCCACCTGGTGAACTTCCTGACCTCAGAAGCCAGCAGGTGAGGCTCCTCATCTTTAATCTGATGGCGGGTTGACTCCTGCTCCCAATAACTCAGAGGTCTTTTTCATCAGTTTTCTTTTCCTTAAATAAGAATGAACAGTCCACAGTGCGTGGCCAGCGTGGGGTGTGGGGCAGGTCTGTGAAGGGACAGCTCAGACCTCCCTGTTGGCTTCTTCTAGATCATACCAAGTTGGGTCTCCAGATGGACAGGATGGAAAGCCCCTTCTCATCTCATCTAGCTGCTGGGGACCTGGTTGGGGCCCAGGGAGGGGGTGTCCACTGGGGATAAGAAAGTAGGAGTTCTCTCGTTCTCACAGGAGCTAGTTCTCACCTCCAGGATCCCTGCTGGAGAGGGGAGCCTGGACGGTCCCAAGGGGCTCCCCATGGAGCTGTGACTCTGTCAGCCTGTCCTGCCCCCATGGAAGCTGGCGGTCACCAGCCCCAAAGGCTCCTTCCTATCAGACTGGCCAGCCCACCATGCTGTCCATCCTTCCCCTCCCCGTTTACTCCACAGAGTTCCCACCGCCTCACATTCCATGCTTCCTTCCTTGTTTCTACACCACTCCCCTCGGAAAGGGTCTTCGTGAGGAAGGGCCTCCAGCTTCCGTCCACATGCTCACCTGGGTGCCCAGGCCACTTGGCAGTGTGCGGCCTGAGTGGTGTGTGGCAGCCTGCCTCTGGGCCGCCCTCATCAGTCAGACAGGGTGCTGGTGTTGCTGCCCGGGGCTGTGGACCCCTGTGAGGTGCTGGAGTGGGAGGAGTGCAGTGTCTGTATGTCAGGGCTCCCTCAGCGCCTCTGAACCCCTCACATGCTCCCCTTCACACACTGGGCGGTTGTGCTGGTCAGGAAGGCCCCAGGAGGACCCTTCCAGCCCCGGGGAGGGTGAGCTTCCTATCTCCGCCTGCCTCGGAGCCCCCACTTCTCTACCCCAGAGAGTAGCGCCTTACTGGGGTGACTGCTGACCCGACGTCTGAACCCCACTTCTTTGGCCTCCGTCACGGGTTCTTCTCAGTCCCATAGGTTCACCCCCAGACCAGGTCCTGAGACACAGGCCTCAGGGAGCCTTGCCCTCCACCCCCACACTCGTGTCCCTGTGGACATTAAAGGTGGAGGTGAGCATCAGTGTGAGGCTGGCGGGACTCGAGTCAGACTTTGGGGAGGCTCCTGCTGAGGAGAGAGCTCCTGCTCTGAGGTCGCAGGCTTCCCGAGGACGGCAAGTCCCTTCAGGTGGCCTTTGGGACGCCTGTGGACAGACCTCCCCCAATTCGCAGCCACTGCTGGTCTAGTCGTCCACGCCTGAGAGCCGGGTGCGTGCTGGCGGCCGTGGAAGGACACGGGGTGGGTGTGTGGCCTGGGATGCCCTTTCATTATTCGTACTGCACGTGAACCCTCCCGGGCCAAGAGGTCGCCCCTGAGCTGTGGGTTTGGTTGGGAAAGGAAGCTGGCAGGTCCCTTCACACATCTGGACCGTGAGCAGGTGAGGTGTGTGCTCCCTGCCCTGGAGGGCTGCCTGCTGCGGTACCGGCTCGGCATGCACCACGTCTGTGACTGCAGGCCAGCCAAGCAGGTGGACAGGGCAGGTGAAGGCCAGGCCATGAGAGCCCAGTTTTCTGTGAAGAGCAGCTTCCCTGGAGCTAAAATCACGGCTTGATTTTCCTGGCACTTGACATCTGTTACACTTGTACTGGGGAGAAAAAAAAGATGTTAGCATGTTTTTTAAGTGAGTTGAAACATTTTAGTCAGTTGGGGAGTGTTGTATATGTTTTCCCTAATTAAGGAATGTTTCTCTTTTATTTTAGAAAAGGTTTTTCTCTTTCATTTTCAGTCAAGTTTCATGCATTGTTTCTGTCTTTATTTTTCCAGTAAAATCAGAAAACTATAATCAGACTAAAGGGGTAGAAAAAGAAAATGTCTTTTCTTTTTTGATTCCTGGGTCAGGAAGATCCCCTGGAGAAGGAATGGCAGCCCACTCCAGTATTCTTGCCTGGAGAATCGCATGGACAGAGGATCCTGGGGGGCTGCTGTCCATAGGGTCGCAAAGAGTTGGACACACCTGAGCAGCTAACACTTTTTTTTTTTTAAGAGGGAGATGATTTTTCTAAATTTTTTATTTTTTTGTATTTTTGGCTGTGTCTGGTCTTAGTTGAGGTACATGAGCTCTTTACTGCAGCATGCGGGCTTCTCTCTGACTGTGGCACATGGGCTCTGTAGTTTTCTGCAGGCAGGCTCTCCAGTTGAGGCGCGGGGTCTTCCTGCCCTGCAGCATGTAGGATTTTAGTTCCCCAACCACGGATCTAAGCCATGTCCCCTACATTGGAAGTCTACATTCTCAACCACTGGGCCACCAAGGAAGCTCTGAAAATGTATTTCTAATGGCTCAAAAACTAGGCCATGGGTAGACCATGCCCCTCTACTAAGGAGCTGGCATCTGTTCTGGAGCTTAGCAGTGGGGACAGACAGCCTAGCTGCAGGGCCTCCGTTCATCCCCTCAATTGCAAATTATCTTATGCTGAGGTTACAGGAACTGCCTCCTCACTGGGGCTGTCACTATGGAAGGAACCCAGTCAGAGTCTTCCAAATGGGTCACGTTTCCTATCCATGATGTTGAAACCCAAGCAAGGCAGTGTCCTGAGTTTCCCTACCTCCCTGTCGGGTCGAGAGGGCCATGGGGTCGGCAGGCTCCCTCTGAGCACAGATGCCCTGGCACCCCAGGAGGGCAGCGGAGCCGAGGCCTGTCCACCAGGCCCATCTCCAGGGGTTTCCTGTGCTGGGTGTTGGGGCCGAGGCCCCAGGATGGGAGAAGGCGATGCCTCAGGCCCAGCTCTCCCAGAACCCCTGCCTGAGGGACTGGATCCCAAGTGGAACACAAGGCTGGGCTTGAGGACTCACTCCAGGGCTCGTGCTCTGGTGGTTACATGTGTGTTCATGACTTACACGATCCAGAATGGCATGCTCTAATGCATGTTTCCCTTTTTGTTGACAGCGGCTCGGCACTGAGTCATGCTTGCTTCTGCTACGCGCTCATTTGTTCTATTCCAGTTTCTGTCTATATCATTTTGGTGACGTCCCTGCGTTATCATTTATTTATATGGAGTGTGTTTTCTCCAAAACTTCTCTATGAGGGAATGCATCTACTCATCACAGCTGCTGTCTGTATATTCTTCATAGCCATGGACCAAACCAACACAAAGTCTTAGATGGAGCTATTAAGACACTGGAAAAATTATATATTTTTAAACTCTTTTGTTTACTTCATGGGTTTGTGTCATGAAGGATATCTGTTTAAATGCAAGATTATTCTTTAAAAAAAAGATGTTAATTCTATAAGGTTGATGAATAGCTTCAATTTCTTTGATTACTATACTTGAATTTAGATTGAGTAGTAAGTAGTTTAAAAAGCTCATTTTAAAATACTTGGTTTGGATATGCATCATATTTCCCTGTTGACAATCACTCTGGGAACTTCTGAGCTTTTAATTTCCTCTGGATAAGTTACCCAAATATATGTGTTTAAATTGAAGAATACAGTTTCCAGATTTGTTAGTGTCCAGGGACTCTGTGGGACGAGGCTCACATGCTGCCAGGGTCCCCTTGCAAAGCTCAGGGCCTTTATGATCCAGGAACCACCAGGGGTCCCAGAAGCTTGTGTTTATGTGGGCTATATCTGTCAGCATTTATGGCATTTAAAATTAAAACTAAGACATTTAAAATAAATATATTCAATTAAAAATAAAGATATAAATCATTTGCGACACCAAGTACTATAGCCCACCAGGCTCCCCTGTCCATGGGATTCTCCAGGCAAGAATACTGGAGTGGGTTGCCATTCCCTTCTCCAGGGGATCTTCCCGACCCAGGGATCAAACCTGGGTCTCTCACATTGCAGGCAGATTGTTTACCATCTGAACCACCGGGGAAGCCCCTATTGCATGTTAATATACCATTTTAAAGAAAAATAAAGGAACCAGTGCTGAATATTCATTGGAAGGACTGATGCTGAAGCTGAAGCTCCAGTACTTTGGCCACCTGACTTGAATTGCTGACTCGTTGGAAAAGACCCTGATGCTGGGAAACGTTGAAGACAGGAGAAGGGGGCAACAGAAGATGAGAGGCTTGGTTGGCATCACCAACTCAATGGACTTGAGTTTGAGCAAACTCCAGGAGATAGTAAAGGACAGGGAAGCCTGGCGGGCTGCAATCCATGAGGTCACAAGAGTCAGACATGACTGAGCAACTGAACAACAACCAGGATGGAGGCTTGTTACAAGGAGAACCAGCCCGGTTATTAGAGAGCTGGAACTTTCAGGCCTGCCCCCTGATTCCTGGTGAGTCAATCACTATTGGCCAGTGACTTAGTCAATCATGACTATATAATGAATCCTCCCATAAAAAAAAAAGTGCTGATTCAAATGTTTTCTTTTTAATGGCTGAGTAATACTCCATTGAGTATATGTACCATAGCTTTCTTATCCATTCATCTGCTGATGGACATCTAGGTTGCTTCCATATCCTGGCTATTATAAACAGTGCTGCGATGAACATTGGGGTACACGTGTCTCTTTCCCTTCTGGTTTCCTCAGTGTGTATGCCCAGCAGTGGGATTGCTGGATCATAAGGCAGTTCTATTTCCAGTTTTTTAAGGAATCTCCACACTGTTCTCCATAGTGGCTGTACTAGTTTGCATTCCCACCAACAGTGTAAGAGGGTTCCCTTTTCTCCACACCCTCTCCAGCATTTATTGCTTGTAGACTTTTGGATCGCAGCCATTCTGACTGGCGTGAAATGGTACCTCATAGTGGTTTTGATTTGCATTTCTCTGATAATGAGTGATGTTGAGCATCTTTTCATGTGTTTGTTAGCCATCTGTATGTCTTCTTTGGAGAAATGTCTATTTAGTTCTTTGGCCCATTTTTTGATTGGGTTATTTATTTTTCTGGAGTTGAGCTGTAGGAGTTGCTTGTATATTTTTGAGATTAGTTGTTTGTCAGTTGCTTCATTTGCTATTATTTTCTCCCATTCTGAAGGCTGCCTTTTCACCTTGCATTAGCAAGTTTCCTTTGATGTGCAGAAGCTTTTAAGTTTAATTAGGTCCCATTTGTTTATTTTTGCTTTTATTTCCAATATTCTGGGAGGTGGGTCATAGAGGATCCTGCTGTGATGTATGTGGTAGATGAAACTGGAGCCTATTATACAGAGTGAAGTAAGCCAGAAGGAAAAACACCAATACAGTATAATAACGCATATATATGGAATTTAGAAAGATGGTAACAATAACCCTGTGTATGAGACAGCAAAAGAGACACTGATGTATAGAACAGTCTTATGGACTCTATGGGAGAGGGAGAGGGTGGGAAGATTTGGGAGAATGGCATTGAAACATGTAAAATATCATGTATGAAATGAGATGCCAGTCCAGGTTCAATGCACGATACTGGATGCTTGGGGCTAGTGCACTGGGACGACCCAGAGGGATGGTATGGGGAGGGAGGAGGGAGGAGGGTTCAGGATGGGGAACACATGTATACCTGTGGCGGATTCATTTTGATATTTGGCAAAACTAATACAATTATGTAAAGTTTAAAAATAAAATAAAATTTAAAAAAAATAATAAAACCCAGACATAGTTTACTATCAAAAAAAATTAAAAAATAAAGCAAAGTGTTACTTGCAAAAAAAAAAAAAGTGCTTTCTTACCCTTTTTGAGAATTCCCAAGTCAGGGAACCAGGGAGGTTCTATGTGCCAGCGTGCTGGGCCCCCAGCTCCACAAAAAAAAAGAAGGCCTTTGTTCAGGACTTTGCCCTGCATGTCTGTTCATCTGCTTCTTAATTCATATCCGTTAATTTTTTTTAATAGTAAATCACTAAACTAGTGAGTAAACATAATGTTTCCCTGAACTCTGCTAGCCATTCTGTCCAATTAAGGGAATGACCAGAGGAGAGGCTCTTAGATGCCTCTAATTGACAGTCAGTCAGTCAGAGGCAGCAACCTGGGCCTGGGTTTGGTGTTGTCGAAAGTGAAGGGTGGGATCTGATTCTATCTCTGGGTTGATAGCATCAGGACTGAGTGGGATTCGTGGATTCCATACTGCCACAGAGAGCTGCTTGGTCAGGAGAAGCGTCCACACGCAGTCATTGGAACTGGGTCCAGCAACTCTTCTCAGTATGAGACCATTAAGGTTAAAAATGTGCCCCTATGTTAGTAGCAGCACTGTTCACAATAGCCAAGACACGGAAGCAATCTGAATGTCCACCAAGAGACAAATGAATCAAGAGGATGTGGCACATATACACAATGGAATATTACTCAGCCATAAAAAGAAATGAATTTGACTCCATTCTAGTGAGGTGGAAAGAACCTAAAATACAGAGTGAAGTAAGTCAGAAAAATAAAACAAATATTGTATATTAATGCATGTATACAGAATCTAGAGAAATGGTACTGTGAACCTATTTGCAGGGAAGGATGGAAATGCAAATGTAGAGGGACTTGTGGACGCGGTGGGGGAGGAGAGGGTGGGACGGATGGAGGAAGTGGCACCAGCATACACACATGAGCATATACACCACGAGCATATACACATGAGCATATACACCATGAGCATATACACATGAGCATATACACCATGAGCATATACACCACGAGCATTGCTGAGAAGCTGCTGTGTAACACGGGGAGCCCGGTCTGCACTCTGATGACCTAGAGGGGTGGGATGGGGGAGGGGAGGGAGACTCAACAGGGAGGTGAGATATATATATATCACTGGAGAAGGGAATGGCAAACAACTTCAGCATTCTTGCCTTGAGAACAGTATGAAAAGGCAAAAAGATAGGACACTGAAAGATGAACTCCTCAGGTCAGTAGGTGCCCAATATGCTACTGGAGATCAGTGGAGAAGTAACCAGAAAGAATGAATAGATGGAGCCAAAGCAAAAACAACACACAGCTGTGGATGTGACTGGTGATAGAAGCAAGGTCTGATGTTATAAAGAGCAATATTGCATAGGAACCTGGAATGTTAAGTCCATGAATCAAGGCAAATTGGAAGTGATCAAACAGGAGATGGCAAGATTGAACGTCGACATTTTAGGAGTCAGCAAACTAAAATGGACTGGAATGGGTGAATTTAACTCAGATGACCATTATATCTACTACTGTGAGCAAGAATCCGTTAGAAGAAATGGAGTAGCCATCATAGTTAACAAGAGTCCAAAATGCAGTACTTAGATGCAGTTTCAAAAACGACAGAATGATCTCTTCATTTCCATGGCAAACCATTCAGTATCATGATAATCCAAAGCTATGTCCCAACCAGTAATGCTGAAGAAGCTGAACGATTCTATGAAGACCTACAAGACCTTTTAGAACTAACACCCAAAAAAGATGTCCTTTTCATTATACGGGACTGGGATGCAAAAGTAGGAAGTTAAGAAACACCTGGAGTAACAGGCAAATTTGGTCTTGGAATAGGGAATGAAGCAGGGCAAAGACTAATAGAGTTTTGCCAAGAAAATGCACTGGTCATAACAAACACCCTCTTCCAACAACACAAGAGAAGACTGTATACATGGACATCACCAGATGGCCAACACCGAAATCAGATTGATTATATTCTTTGCAGCCAAAGATGGAGAAGCTCTATACAGTCAGCAAAAACAAGACCGGGAGCTGACTCTGGCTCAGACCATGAACTCCTTATTGCCAAATTCAGACTTAAATTGAAGAAAGGAGGGAAAACCACTAGACCATTCAGGTATGACCTAAATCAAATCCCTTATGATTATACAGTGGAAGTGAGAAATAGATTTAAGGGCCTAGATCTGATAGATAGAGTGCCTGATGAACTATGGAACGAGGTTCGTGACATTGTACAGGAGACAGGGATCAAGACCATCCCCATGGAAAAGAAATGCAAAAAAGCAAAATGGCTGTCTGGGGAGGCCTTACAAATAGCTGTGAAAAGAAGAGAAGTGAAAAGCAAAGGAGAAAAGGAAAGATATAAGCATCTGAATGCAGAGTTCCAAAGAATAGCAAAAAGAGATAAGAAAGCCTTCCTCATTGATCAGTGCAAAGAAATAGAGGAAAACAGTAGAATGGGAAAAACTAGAGATCTCTTCAAGAAAATTTGAGATACCAGGGGAACATTTCATGCAAAGATGAGCTCAATAAAGGACAGAAATGGCATGTACCTAACAGAAGCAGAAGATATTAAGAAGAGGTGGCAAGAATACACAGAAGAGCTGTATGGAACAGATATTCATGACCCAGATAATCAGGATGGTGTGATCACTCACCTAGAGCCAGACATCCTGGAATGTGAAGTCAAGAGGGCCTTAGGAAGCATCACTACTAACAAAGATAGTGGAGGTGATGGAATTCCAATTGAGCTATTTCAAATCCTGAAAGATGATGCTGTGAAAGCACCGCACTCAATATGCCGGCAAATTTGGAACACTCAGCAGTGGCCACAGGACTGGAAAAGGTCAGCTTTCATTCCAGCCCCAAAGAAAGGCAATGCCAAAGAATGCTCAAACTAGTGCACAATTGCACTCATCTCACACATTAGTAAAGTAATTCTCCAAGCCAGTCTTCAGCAATATGTGAACCGTGAACTTCCAGATGTTCAAGCTGATTTTAGAAAAGGCAGAGGAACCAGAGATCAAATTGCCAACATCCGCTGGATCATTGAAAAAGCAAGAGTTCCAGAAAAACATCTGCTTTATTGACTATGCCAAAGCCTTTGACTGTGTGGATCACAATAAACTTTGGAAAACTCTGAAAGAGATGGGAATGCCAGACCACCTGACCTGCCTCTTGAGAAATCTGTTTGCAGGTCAGGAAGCAACAGTTAGAACTGGACATGGAACAACAGACAATCCAAATAGGAAAAGGAATACATCAAGACTGTATATTGTCACCCTGCTTATTTAACTTATATGCAGAGTACATCATGAGAAACACTGGGCTGGATGAAGCACAAGCTGGAATCACAATTGCCAGAAGAAATATCAGCAACTTCCGATATGCAGATGACACCACCCTTATGGCGGTGTCATAAGCGTGACACCTTATGACAAAATGTCATAAGTGAAGAAGAACTAAAGAAAGTGAAGAAGAACTAAAGAGCCTCTTGATGAAAGTGAAAGTGGAGAGTGAAAAGTTGGCTTAAAGCTCAACATTCAGAAAACTAAGATTATGGCATCCAGTCCCATCACTTCATGGCAAATAGATGGGGAAACAGTGGAAACAGTGGCTGACAGTATTTTGGGGGACTCCAAAATCACTGCAGATGGTGATTGCAGCAATGACATTAAAAGACGGTACTCCTTGGAAGTAAAGTTATGACCAACCTAGACAGCATATTAAAAAGCAGAGACATTACAACAAAGGTCCATCTAGTCAAGGCTATGGTTTTTCCGGTAGTCACATATGGATGTGAGAGTTGGACTATAAAGAAAGCTGAGTGCCAAAGAATTTATGCTTTTAAACTGTGGTGTTGGAGAAGACTCTTGAGAGTCCCTTGGACTGCAAGGAGATCCAACCACTCCATCATAAAAGAAATCAGTCCTGAATATTCATTGGAAGGACTGATGCTGAAGCTGAAGCTCCAATACTTTGGCCACCTGATGTGAAGAGCTGACTCATTGGAAAAGACCCTGATGCTGGGAAAGATTGAAGGCAGGAGGAGAAGGGGATGACAGAGGATGAGATGGTTGGATGGCGTCACCAACTCAATGGACATGAGTTTGAGTAAACTCTGGGAGTTGGTGATGGACAGGGAGGCCTGGCGTGCTGCAGTCCATGGGGTTGCAACCAACTAAGTCAGACACAACTGAGCAACTGAATTAAACTGATATATATATATATAAATATATATATATATAATTATGGCTGATTCAAGGTGTTATACAGCAGAAACCAACACAACATTTTAAATATTTAAAACAACAGACATTGTTTTAAAAAGAATGAAATGATGTCATTTGCAGCAACATGGATGAAACTAGAGATTATCGTGCTGAGGTAAGTCAGACAAAGACAAACACCACACGACGTCACTTACATGTGGAATCTAAACCATGACACAAATGAACATACTCACGAAACAGAAACCGACCCACAGGCATAGAGAACGGACGTGTGGTTGCCGAGTGGGGGCAGGCGGGCGGAGGAGGGATGGACTGGGTGTTTGAGATTAGCAGATTCAAACTCCCATATATAGGATGAAGAAACAACAAGGTCCTACTGTAGAACACAGGGAAGTGTATTCGATATCCTATGATAAACCGTAGTGGAAAAGCATATAAAAAAAGAATATGTATAATGGAATCACTTTGCTGTACAGCAGAAATTAACACAATGTTGTAAGTCAACGATATTTCAGTTTTTACAAAACATGCAGGCAACACTATATAATGTGCACAGACACACACTTTTGTTGTGGAAGCACAAAAGCACTGCAGGTGTGACCCACGACGAGCAAGAGGTGAGGGTAACCCAGATGGTGAGGGGGTGTCACCTTGCACCAAGGCCACAGAAGCGGGGCCCAGAACCAAGGCCATTTCCAGAACTTACTGAAACTCTTTGTAACCATTGCCAAAACTACCCTCGATCATCACTTAACAGGCTTCCTAACTCCAAAATAGGCAAAGAGGCCCAATCCAGTAGTCACCATATAACGCCCTAACCCATCACTTAATGCCACCCTTCCAGCAGGAATTTTTTTTGTCTTGAGGTAATAAAAATTGGCTACTAACCCATGAAAAGGGCTTCCCTTATAACTCCATTGGTAAAGAATCTGACTGCAGTGGAGGAGACCCCAGTTCGATTCCTGGGTCAGGAAGATCCACTGGAGAAGGGCTAGGCTACCCACTCCAGTATTCTTGGGCTTTCCTTGTGGCTCAGCTAGTAAAGAATTCGCCTGTGAGGCGGGAGACCTGGCTTCCATCCCTGGGTTGGGAAGACCCCCTAGAGAAGGGAAAGGCTACCCACTCCAGTATTCTGGCCTGGAGAATTCCATGGACTGTAGAGTCCATGGGGTCGCAAAGAGTCGGACACAACTGAGCACCTTTCACTTCACAACCCATGAAAAGCATCAGCTCTCCCTTGGCCTGTCAGGAGGTCGGCTGCTGTGCTCTCAGGGCCCTCATTGTCTCTGCTGTCTGCTCTCAATAAACTCACTCCTTTATTAAATGCTCTGTGTCTGTAAACTCTTTTCCAACCTGAGCTTGGACTACCATGACACTAAGTTAGACCAGTCTGCAGCAACTCACCACCGCAGCTATCAAGTCTTTGAATGGCGGCCGATCTACTTTGAGATGTGCCTTATGTATAATATACAACCAGATTTCTGCACTTAGTATGGAAAAGATACACAAAAATCTCTTTACCCTCCAGTCTCCCAAGAGTGGCACTTGCATTTGCATCAGGGCAAGTGACAGGATGGAGCATGGGGCACCCTCTGAAATTCCTGACATCCAGTCCCCGGGGTGGCCACTGAATGAACACAGAGATGAATTAGCAGAGGCTGAATTGACAGCCCTGGTGACCGGCATAGGGGCGGGGCCCCTCAATGGAGAACAAGAAGAGGCTGAATTTTGGCAAAAGTCTGAGTTTAGGGTCCTAAGGGACCCTGAGGAGGGCAGTGAGCAGGCCGTTCGCTGAAAGCACAGAGGTCTGCAGAGAGCTGGAGGTTGCTACACTGCCAAACCTGGGCTCACAAAACTCCCACAAATGCCACTTGAAAAAAGAGCCTTGGTCCCACTTGTGGCTAGAACAAGGCAAGGGGTCCAAGCACAGTGAAGAACTGAGTTCAGACCCCTGTTCTCACACCAGCTCCATCCCAGGCACACAGCCCGTTCCCTAAGCTTAGGTTTTCCTACCTTTGAAGTGCTGTTCCAAGATTAAGGGAGGCAGCAATCTTAAAGTGCTTGTCACACAGGGCCTGGCCCATAAAGAGCTCGCAACACAAACTAGCCATTGGTCAGATGACACCACACTGACAGAGATGGTGGTGGGCATAGGATTCAGGCTGGTGTGGGCTCAGGCAAGGCTAATTGGTTGCTCAGGTGAGGGTGGGGTTTCAGGAAACTCCTGGAGCTTTTCCCTGCCTCCAGGAAGGGTTGGTGGTGGCAAGAGGTGAAGGAGGCAGGAGGTGGCAGAGCTTACAGCTCTGGGCGGCTCCACGGTGGTAGACGAAGGAGAACTGAAGTCTTGCATTTAAGGAAAAATAACCTGAGCTACGCTCAAAGGCACAAGGGGCTCCTGGGGCCAGCCTGCTGCACAGGAGCAGGGGGCACTGCCTCCAGGGCCGATGGTTCAAACGGCCCTGCAGGTGCACTTGGAAGAGGCTCCCAGCAAAGACAATGTCCCAGCAGGGCCAGGACACGAGATGGGGGTGAGGGTCCAGGGATGGACACAGGTGTTGAGCAGACTATGTGAGCCAAGGCTGGGAGGAGAAGGAGCAGGTGGAGAAAAAGTCCTTAAAATGAGCAAAGTTGAGGCCACTGCTGAGTCTACGCTGCCCCAGGCAGAGAGACCCCTTCAGAGAACATAGTCTTTGGCCTTTCACTGGATGAGAGTGGAGTCTCCAGCAGGACTCCAGCCTCTGACACAGAGACCACGCCTACCCCCACCTCCCCAAGCTGCTGAGAAGAGGAAGTAACGTGCCAGGCGGGATTTATGAAATAACACAGTCACTGGTGCTCTTATATGCAAACGTTTGCAACTATGCCAAATGTTCAGAAATTTTCCCCCCTTGGGTGATTAATCTCACTTTCAGCTTTTTTTTAATGTTCATCTGACAGATGGCAAGGGCACCACCAGCTTCACCCCTGCACCCTGGCTCAGAGAAGGGGTGCCCTCCCTGGGTATTCTCAGCAGCTGGCCCCAGGCAGGAAGGAGGGCACAGACCACGCACCAGAGTTCTGTACCAGGTTCAAAAGTGTTCAATTCAGTCCCCCAAATTCTTATTCACCTAGAACATGACCTTATCTGCAAATAGGGTCTTTGCAGATCACTCTGGACTAGAGAGGGACCTAAAGCCAACAAAGTCCTTATAAGAAGCAGAGAGGGCACACAGAGAGAGCCGGAGGACACCAAAAGTGGGGTCAGGTATAACGTGATATGTATGTGCATGGGCCCAGGTATGCCTGGGACTGCTGGCTCCCAGAGCCTAGAGGGAGGAAGAGAATGAGTTCTTTAGGGCTTCAAGAAGGAGCCAACCCTGCCAACTACCTGACCTTAGACTTCTGGCCTCCAGACTATGAGATAATATATATTTGTTGTTTTAATCCATGAAGTGTGACAGCAGTCCAGGGAACTAAGACAAGCTCCTACAAGGTCCAGGTCAATTAGATGGTCCAGGCTCCTAAGATGGTCCCGGGCCCTGAGATGGTCCGGCCCCTGAGATGTTCCCAGCCACTGAGATGGTCCCGGCCTCTTAGATGGTCCAGGCCCCTGAGATGGTCCACGCCCTGAGATGGTCCAGGCCCCTGTATGGTCCAGACCCTGAAATGTTCCAGGACCCTGATATGTCCGGGCCTATGACATGATCCAGGCCCCTGAGATGGTCCAAGACCCTGAGATGGTGCAGGCCTAGGAGATGGTCCAGGTCCCTGAGATGGTCCAGGTCCTGAGATGGTCCAGGCCCCTGAGATGGTCCAGGCCCCTGATATGGCCCAGGTCACCAAGATGGTCCAGGCCCCTGAGATGGTCCAGGTGCCTGAGATGGTCCAGACCCTGAGATGGTCCAGGTCCCTGAGATGGTCCGCGCCCTGAGATGCTCCAGGCCCCTGAGATGGTCCAGGCCTCTGAGATGGTCCAAGCCTCTGAGATGGTCCCAGCCCATGAGATGGTCCATGCCATGAGATGCTCCATGCCTCTGAGATGGTCTAGGCCCTGAGATGGTCCAGGTCACTGAGATGGTCCAGGTACCTGATGGTCCAGGCCTCTGAGATTATCCCAGCCTCTGAGATGGTCCAGGCCTCTGAGATGGTCCACGCCCTGAGATGGTCCAGGTCCCTGAGATGATCCAGGCCTCTGAGATGATCCCGGCCTCTGAGATGGTCCACGCCTCTGAAAAGGTCCACGCCCTGAGATGGTCCAGGTCCCTGAGATGGTCCAGACCCTGAGATGGTCCAGGCCCCTGAGATGGTCCAGGTCACCAAGATGGTCCAGGCCCCTGAGATGGTCCAGGTCCCTGATATGGTCCCAACTTCTGAGATGGTCCTGGCCCCTGATATGCTCCATGCCCTGAGATGGTCAATGCCCCTGAGATGGTCCAGGTCACTGAGATGGTCTAGGTCCCTGAGATGGTCCAGGTCCCTGAGATGGTCCAGGTCACAAAGATGGTCCAGGCCACTGAGATGGTCACAGCCTCCGAGATGGTCCATGCCCTGAGATGGTCCAGGCCCCTGAGATGATCCAGGCCTCTGAGATGGTCCAGGCCTCTGAGATGGTCCCAGCCCCTGAGATGGTCCATGCCATGAGATGGTCCATGTCCCTGAGATTGTCCAGGCCCCAAGATGGTCCAGGTCACTGAGATGGTCCAGGTCCCTGAGTTGGTCCAGGTCGCTGAGATGATCCAGGCCTCTGAGATGATCCTGGCCTCTGAGATGGTCCAAGCCTCAGAGATGATCCCAGCCTCTGAGATGGTCCAGGCCTCTGAGATGGTCCACACCCTGAGATGGTCCAGGTCCCTGAGATGATCCAGGCCTCTGAGATGATCCCGGCCTCTGAGATGGTCCAGGCCTCTGAGATGGTCCACGCCCTGGGATGGTCCAGGCCCCTGAGATGGTCCAGGCCTCTGAGATGGTCCAGGCCTCTGAGATGGTCCCAGCCCCTGAGATGGTCCATGCCATGAGATGGTCCATGCTCCTGAGATGGTCCAGGCCCTGAGATGGTCCAGGTCACTGAGATGGTCCAGATTCCTGAGATGGTCCAGGCCTCAGAGATGATCCCGGCCTCTGAGATGGTCCACGCCCTGAGATCATCCAGGCCCCTGAGATGGTCCAGGCCTCGGAGATGGTCCCAGCCCCTGACATGGTCCATGCCATGAGATGGACCATGCCCCTGAGATGGTCCAGGCCCTGAGATGGTCCAGGTTCCTGAGATGGTCCTGGCCTCTGAGATTATCCCGGCCTCTGATATGGTCCCGGTCTCGGAGATGGTCCACGCCCCTGAGATGGTCCAGGTCACCAAGATGGTCCAGGTGCCTGAGATGGCCCCGGCCTCTGAGAAGGTCCCGGCCCCTGAGATGGTCCCGGTCTCTGAGATGGTCCAGGCCCCTGAGATGGTCCCGGTCACTGAGATGGTCCAGGCCCCTGAGATGGTCCAGACCCTGAGATGGTCCAGGTCCCTGAGATGTTCCAGGCCCTTGCGATGGTCTAGGTCGCTGAGATGTTCCAGGCCCCTGAGATGGTCCAGGTCCCTGAGATGGTCCAGGTCCCTGAGATGGTCCAGGCCCTTGAAATGGTCCAGGCCTCTGAGATGGTCCATGCTCCTGAGATGGTCCCAGCCTCTGAGATTGTTCCAGACTCTGAGATGGTCCAGGTCACTGAGATGGTCCACACTCCTGAGATGGGCCCAGCCTCTGAGATGGTCCCGGCTGCTGAGATGGTCCAGGCCCCTGAGATGGTCCAGACCCTGAGATGGCCAGGTCCCTGAGATGGTCCAGGCGCCAGAGATGGTCCAGACCCTGAGATGGTCCAGGTCCCTGAGATGGTCCAGGTCCATGAGATGGTCCCGACTCTGCGATGGTTCTGGCCTCTGACATGCCTCTGGCTTCTGAGATGGTCGAGGCCCCTGAGATGGTCCAGGTCACCAAGATGGTCCAGGCCCCTGAGGTGGTCCAGGTCCTGAGATGATCCAGGTCCTGAGATGGTCCAGGTCCTGAGATGGTCCAGGCTCCTGAGATGGTCCTGGCCTCTGAGATGGTCCAGGTCCCTGAGATGTCCAGGCCTCTGAGATGGTCTAGGCCCCTGAGACGATCCAGGCCCCTTAGATGGTCCAGGCCTCTGAGATGGTCCAGGCCCCTGAGATGGTCCTGGCCCGTGAGATGCTCCTTGCCCTGAGATTGTCCATATCCCTGAGATGGTCCAGGCCCTGAGATGGTCCAGGTCACTGAGATGGTCCAGGTAAGATGGTCCAGGCCCCTGAGATGGTCACAGCCTCTGAGATGGTCCTGGCCCCTGAGATGGTCCATGCCTTGAGATGATCCATGCCCCTGAGATGGTCCAGGTCACTGAGATGGTCCTGGCCCCTGAAATGGTCCAGGTCCCTGATGGTCCAGGCCCATGAGATCATCCAGGTCACCAAGATGGTCTAGGCCCCTGTATGGTCCAGGCCCCTGAGATGTTCCAGCCCTCTGAGATGGTCCAGCCGCCTGAGATGGTCCACGCCCTGAGATAGTCCAGGCCCCTGAGATCGTCCAGATCTCTGAGATGCTCCAGGTCCCTGAGATGGTCCAGGTTCTGACATGGTCCAGGCTCTTGAGATGGTCCCAGCCCCTGACATGATCCCGGCCCCTGAGATGGTCCCGGCCTCTGACATGTTCCCGGCGTCTGAGATGGACCAGGCCCCTGAGATGGTCCAGGTCACCGAGATGGTCCAGACCCCTGAGATGGTCCAGGCTCCTGAGATGGCCCCTGCCTCTGAGATGGTCCAGGTCCCTGAGATGTCTAGGCCTCTGAGATGGTCCAGGCACCTGAGATGATCCAGGTCACCGAGATGGTCCAGGCCCCTGAGATGGTCCAGGTCCTGAGATGATCCAGGTCCTGAGATGGTCCAGGTGGTGATATGCTCCAGGCTCCTGAGATGGTACAGGCCTCTGAGATGGTCCAGGCCCCTGAGATGTCCAGGCCTCTGAGATGGTCCAGGCCCCTGAGATGGTCCTGGCCCATGAGATGGTCCTTGCCCTGAGATGGTCCAGGTCCCTGAGATGGTCCAGTTCCTGAGATGGTCCAGGCCCCTGACATGGTCCCAGCCTCTGAGATGGTCCCGACCTCTGAGATGGTCCAGGCCCCTGAGGTGGTCCACCCCCTGAGATGGTCCACGCCTCTGAGATGGTCCAGGCCTCTGAGATGGTCCAGGTCCCTGATATGGTCCCAGCCTCTGAGATGGTCCTGGCCCCTGAGATGGTCCTTGCCCTGAGATGGTCCATGCCCCTGAGATGGTCCAGGCCCTGAGCTGGTCCAAGTCACTGAGATGGTCCAGGTCCCTAAGCTGGTCCAGGGCCCTGAGATTGTCCAGGTCCCTGAGATGGTCCAGGTCACCAAGATGGTCCAGGCCCCTGATATGGTCACAGCCTCTGAGATGGTCCAGGCCCATGATATGGTCCACGCCCTGAGATGGTCCAGGTGGTGATATGCTCCAGGCTCCTGAGATGGTCCAGGCCCCTGAGATGTCCAGGCCTCTGAGATGGTCCAGGCCCCTGAGATGGTCCTGGCCCATGAGATGGTCCACGCCCTGAGATGGTCCAGGTGGTGATATGCTCCAGGCTCCTGAGATGGTCCAGGCCCCTGAGATGTCCAGGCCTCTGAGATGGTCCAGGCCCCTGACATGGTCCCAGCCTCTGAGATGGTCCCGACCTCTGAGATGGTCCAGGCCCCTGAGGTGGTCCACCCCCTGAGATGGTCCAGGCCTCTGAGATGGTCCAGGCCTCTGAGATGGTCCAGGTCCCTGATATGGTCCCAGCCTCTGAGATGGTCCAGGCCCCTGAGATGGTCCAGACCCTGAGACGGTCCAGGTCCCTGATATGGTCCAGGTCACTGAGATGGTCCACGCCCTGAGATGGTCCAGGCCCCTGAGATGGTCCAAACCCTGAGATGGTCCAGGTCCCTGAGATGGTCCAAGTCCCTGAGATGGTCCAGGCCCCTGAGATGATCCAGGCCCCTGAGATGGTCCAGACCCTGAGATGGTCCAGGCCCCTGAGATGGTCCAGACCCTGAGATGGTCCAGGCCCCTGAGATGGTCCAGGTCCCTGAGATGGTCCAGGCCCCTGAGATGGTCCAGGTCACCAAGATGGTCCAGGCCCCTGACATGGTCCCAGCCTCTGAGATGGTCCAGGACCCTGAGATGGTCCATGCCCCTGAGATGGTCCAGGCCCTGAGATGGTCCAGGTCACCGAGATGGTCCAGGCCCTGAGACGGTCCCAGCCTCTGAGATGGTCCAGGCCCCTGAGATGTTACATGCCCTGAGATGGTCCATGTCCCTGAGATCATCCAGGCCCTGAGATGGTCCAGGCCCCTGAGATGGTCCTGGTCCCTGAGATGATCCAGGCCCCTGAGATGGTCCTGGCCTCTGAAATGGTCCACGCCCCGGAAATGGTCTAGGCCCCTTAAATGGTCCAGGCCTCTGAGATGGTCTAGGCCCCTGAGATGTCCAGGCCTCTGAGATGGTCCAGGCCCCTGAGATGGTCCTGGCCCATGAGATGGTCCTTGCCCTGAGATGGTCCAGGTCCCTGAGATGGTCCAGTTCCTGAGATGGTCCAGGCCCCTGAGATGTTCCAGGCCCCTTAAATGGTCCAGGCCTCTGAGATGGTCCAGGCCCCTGAGATGTCCAGGCCTCTGAGATGGTCCAGGCCCCTGAGATGGTCCTGGCCCATGAGATGGTCCTTGCCCTGAGATGGTCCAGGTCCCTGAGATGGTCCAGTTCCTGAGATGGTCCAGGCCCCTGACATGGTCACAGCCTCTGAGATGGTCCAGGTCACCAAGATGGTCCAGGCCCCTGAGATGGTCCCGACCTCTGAGATGGTCCAGGCCCCTGAGATGGTTCACACCCTGAGGTGGTCCACCCCCTGAGATGGTCCAGGCCTCTGAGATGGTCCAGGCCTCTGAGATGGTCCAGGTCACCAAGATGGTCCAGGCCCCTGAGATGGTCCCAGCCTCTGAGATGGTCCAGGACCCTGAGATGGTCCATGCCCCTGAGATGGTCCAGGCCCTGAGATGGTCCAGGTCACCGAGATGGTCCAGGCCCTGAGACGGTCCCAGCCTCTGAGATGGTCCAGGCCCCTGAGATGTTACATGCCCTGAGATGGTCCATGTCCCTGAGATCATCCAGGCCCTGAGATGGTCCAGGCCCCTGAGATGGTCCTGGTCCCTGAGATGATCCAGGCCCCTGAGATGGTCCTGGCCTCTGAAATGGTCCACGCCCCGGAGATGGTCTAGGCCCCTTAAATGGTCCAGGCCTCTGAGATGGTCCAGGCCCCTGAGATGTCCAGGCCTCTGAGATGGTCCAGGCCCCTGAGATGTTACATGCCCTGAGATGGTCCATGTCCCTGAGATCATCCAGGCCCTGAGCTGGTCCAGGCCCCTGAGATGGTCCTGGTCCCTGAGATGATCCAGGCCCCTGAGATGGTCCTGGCCTCTGAGATGGTCCACGCCCCGGAGATGGTCCAGGCCTCTGAGATGGTCCCATCCCCTGAGATGGTCCAGTTCCCTGAGATGTCCCAGGTCCCTGAGATGGTCGAGGCCCTGAGATGGTCCAGGTTACTGAGATGGTCCAAGCCCCTGAGACGGTCCCATCATTGAGATGGTCCAGGCACCTGAGGTGGTCTATGCCCTGATATGGTCCAGGCCCCTGAATTGATCCAGACCCTGAGATGGTCCAGGTCCATGCGATGGTCCCAGCCCCTGAGACGATCCAGGCCCCTGAGGTGGTCCAGGCTTCTGTGATAGTCCAGGCCTCTGAAATGTTCCTGGCCTACATCCTGGTACTCCATATCATCTTCCGTGCTCAGCGACACCAGTGGGTTTGCCTCCCCACTGTACACCCTCCTCCTGACATGTCCATAGTGCACACCAGCTTCAGTCTCCACACCTACTTATTCTCTGGGCCCCAGACAAGAGCCCCCTGTGCCCCACAGAGAAGGCTGAAAGGTCAGACTGGGTCAGGTCCATGAGGTTTTACTTTTTCTTCAGAAAAGGTAGTTCTTGAAAGTTCCTGGGAAGGACAACAATCTGACACATGTTTTAGAAGAAAGTTTTATCAGGAGTGGAGCTGATAAAGGACCCAGGCTGGTGTTGTAGGAATAGTGTGAGCACACAGCAGGTGCACAGGTCAAAGCTGGGCCTGAGTGTCGGGAGCAGGGCCCCCTCCTGCAGCCACAGGTGGCACAGGGAAGGGCCACAGTGGCCTCCATCCCTGACCGGCCTGTTTGGCACTCCTGCCCTTGATGTAGCCCAGGTGGCTTGACCACACAGTCTGCTGGACCAGGACCAGAGTCACCCAGAGACAGAGAGGAAGTGACCGTTGTGTGGAAAGTGTTTTGCTCTAACACAGACTTCATCAATTCAAAAGGAACAGGATTTCTGTTGGCATTCTGCAGAGGAGCGACAGTAGATGAAAAGGTAGAGACAGAATTTCTCTAGATGAAACTCACCTGTGTGAGGATGACCCTCCAGATGTGGAGATTTTGAGAAAACCATTAAAAACAGTGACAGGAACCCCCAGGCTTTCTCCCACCATCCCCAGGAAGTCCTTAGAATTCAAACTGGGGATGTAAGGATGTATGGGCACTACTTTTCAAAGTTAGATTTTTATTTTCCATTTTGGTGAGTTTTTTCCTGTAATTACTGTGCTGAAAAGTGGCAAATTAAACAAAGATATCATATCATCCAGAAAATGAACCACCTAACATTAGGCTGCTGGCTCCCTCTCCTATAAAAAGAAGTTCACAGGTATATAAAGAATTTCTACTTATTTATGTGCCAGAATTCATTTTGCTTAGAGTCTTTTATTTATTTTCATTCATATTTTGGTGAGAAAATGGTGCTTTGAGGCAATAACATTGAGGGCTTGCAAGGGGCCTGTGCCCAGAGCAGGGCTCCCTGGAGGTCACTCAGAGGTCTCTGCAACACTGCTGCCCTGGAGCCTGGGAACTTGACCTGCACACTCCCACCAACACTGGCCCCAACCTCAACGCTGCCCTGGTGTGGCTGGCTGTGCTGTGCTGGCATCTGGGTGACGAGCCATCCCACCAGCGTATCCCACCTGGATATGACAGAGTGTGCAGGCTGACATGCACCTCAGCACCCACAGAATTGTCCAAGGAGTGCTCCCCACGAGCATGCTCCACGATGCCTCAGCCAGGGGTACCAGCCCACAGCCAGGCCACTCCACCGAGACACGGCACCTAGAGCTCCTGGTGTCCCAGGCAGGCCACTGGCCTGGCCCTCAGACACCAGGAGTCAGTGTGTGTGTGTGTGTGTGTGTGTGTTCATGCACTGGTGCATGTGTTTGCAAATGTTATGTCTGGGAGTGTAAACACAGGTATATGTGTGCACAGATGCATGTGTGCATTCCTATGTGCTGGCACACTCATGTAATATGTGCACATGATCATATGTCCATGCATCTGTCACAAATGTATTCCTGCATGTACAATCATATGTATGTGCATATACTCATACCCACGCATATGCACACCTGTGCACGTGTGGTTTTGTGTACACTGCATGCACATGTATGCATGCACACGTGTGTGCATGTGTGTGCATTTGCACATATTTGAGGTTCCCACCTGTATGGCATCATGACACTAGCCAAGAGTAAAAACATTGATAACCAGCAGTTTGATCTTCACCACAAGCACCATTTACTAACTTTTTAAGTGAAATGATTGCTTAATTATATCAGTCAAAAATTCAGTTTTGAAGTCGAGATTTGTGTGGCCAGGAGCACCTCCTCTGCCTGAGGAAGGCACGTGAGCCCGGGCACCCTAGGAGCACTTGTTCATCAACACTAAGAAAACACAGGTTTGTCTGGTGACTGTGTCATGTGTTGTTAATTAAGTCATTCTTTTAAATGTAAACAAACTTTATGTTTAAAATAACTTACAAAGAGCATTAAACAAAGTAAAAACACAAAAATGTGTTTATTTAAGTTTGGTATTTCACCATGATATAAACTCTTGGTTTGGCTTCCACCAGGCCAAGAGTTTATTATTATTCTGAAAAGTAGAATAAGACCCATATTTCAAAAACGCTCCAAGAGCTGGCATTATTTTCCAAGGAGCATAAGAATCAATTCTAAACAACTAATATAAATTTTCAAAAAGGAGAAAAAGCATGAATGAGCTGGCTAACCTCCCAGGACTCTGGAGCCATCACAAGCAATTAGAAGGAAGCAAGGTGGTGACTCTCCACTGCCTCCCTGAGTGCTAGTCTTCAGAACAATTTGAGTGAAGGGATATTGAAGATTTTATTTCTTTAGCAAACTTTAAAAAATAAAACGCTGGGATCCCATATCATTATATCAGCCTCTATAAAGTGGACTTAACCATATTCTGGAGTTAGAAACACATCTTTAAAAATCCAATCTAGCTTCTTGGTCACACGTACATTTGACAGGGGGAAGCCACTGTCTGTACCCCTAGATGCCCTCAGTTGCCCCATCCCATTCTGCCTTCTGTCCCATCCCAATGAAAGTCTGAAACTTGAGAGAGGTCATTGATTTTGCCTGCATGTTTGAAAGACAAATCGTGTGAGACAGAACCTCAGGAAACAGGAAGGATACAGGAAGGTCTGACATCAGATGTCCGCGCTGTTCAAGAGTTTGCTCCGTTCCAGTGGTCCCTGCCCAGCAGCCTTCCGCAAGAGCTCACCATGTGCCCACTCACTGGGCACACCCTGGCTTGGCTGCCTCCTCATGTGGTTCTGGGAAGTCAGCCTTGCAGCTGCCCCTGAGGTCTGTGCTCCATGAGTGGCGAGCAGCCCTGCCTTATTGATTTGATCTAGGTAGATGGGGAAAAGCTTTTCAAAAGTCTCTTTTGCTGCCACTTATCACTTTTTCTGCTTAGGTTGATGGCCAGTGGGCTGGTGGTGTGGGGGCCGGGGCAGGGGATCAGGTGATAAGGACCCTCAGGGGAACTAGTTGGGCTGAGCCCTCAGCCTGGCTGAATCTCAAGGCCTAGTATGGACACTATGTGAAGAGGTCTGGGTACGAGGACCTGGGAGATTGGCCCGGAATGATTCTTTTTTCTCGGATGGCATCAACATAACAAGGAGAAGTCACTGCCCAAGGCCCCTTTGATCAGAATCCCCAAGTTTCTAAGTAATTGTCCAAGCATCAGCATAACAGCTTTGCCACCTCCACTGAACAGCGGCAGGTCTCCACTTCTCTGCGTGGATAGCGGGCCTCTCCTCTCTAGCAGCCTCTGCTGCAGCTGGGCAGCCCTGCCGGTCATGGTTAGATGCTGGACTCGGTCACCTGGGGTACAGAGGAACTCTGGCCTTGGGCAGGGCAGCTGGTCTCATCCCAGAGCCCACACCTGGAAACCACATCTCCAACACCAAGTCTGGCTGTTTTTCCACAATTAGAAGTGGACCCCTATACACTTTAGAGAGATTACACATTATTTCCTTAGCTTTTCTCACTTCAAGTGTCCTGTGCTGTGCTCACCCTAGCAGAGCACAGGGTGAATCCTCAACTCTTTTTGCAGGAGGGTCACACCATTTGGGCCAAAGTGGGACTCTGCTTACAGCATGTTCAGAATTAGCAGCACACCTGCCTGGCGCCACAATTCCAGCACACGGTAGTTGGATCACCTTTCCCCAAGACCCAGAGCCTACCTGGATCCCAGTCAGAACCACAGGACTGGGCAGAAACACATTTCACCACTGTTCGGAACACGTTTCACGTTGTGTTTAAATAGGCACACACAAGTTTATCCTAATGATTTAAAAGTATGACCTTCACATCAATTAAGGCTATTTAAGGGGTATATTTCAAATGAAATGCTATAATGTCCAAAATTACCAGATTACTGAATTAACCAACAGGATAATAATCTTTGCCAGAAAAACTATGACTGTGATTTCCAAAATAGGATTGGATTGTTCATATGTATTAACCAAAATAAGCTCAGTTTTGCCGTAAAAACCCAATCTCCAGTTTCCAGAAAAAGAAATGTATGGGACCTGATATACAGACAGAAATTTAGCCTCAGAAAGAGGTTGGACTTAGCCAACCATCTAGCATAATACAACTGTTCAAACTCATATCTGTCAACCAAATTCAATCATTTTCCCCCCAAATTGATTTGTGTGTTGACATTCTCTAACCCCAATTTGATGAATATCTCCAATAACATAGCAATTAATTTAATAAAGGAACTCACCAATTTTAAATTGCAATAAATTTACCAAACATTTTCACTGTTTATGGAGAGCTTTACAGTAAGAAAGTTATCAACAAAAGCAGGCACATCCGTGTACAAAGTGTTGCTGTGGGTGCTTCTTCACGTCTTCCATTCCGACAGTATCAGCCGCTCCGTCTTTCTGTCCTCTCAGTCAGCGTTCTTCCCGCTCGCTGGGTGAGCTTTCACCCGGGCCTGGGCCTCGGGGGCGCCCAGGGAACGGACTTGCCAAAGAGAAGTGCGGTGGGGGCGAGCCAACCCCAAAACATTTGTTGTAAACTTTAAAATGGAGTCCGGATACGAGCAGACACAGAAAAGAAGAGAAACCTCCCAAACACAGAAATAATAGTACTGGAGGGCCAGTCTCGCGGCGGGGAGCCCCCAGAGGCGCTGGGCCAGACCGCCCTGAAGCTGCGGCGCCACGGAGAGGCTTGGCTTTGCGCCCCGCCAGCCCCCCACCTCCCTCGCCGCCGCGGCAGGGCAGGGAGACGGGCACGGCCGTCCGCACAGGCCCAGGGGCTCAGCAGGCCCGGCCCGGCTCCCAGGGGCGCGCCGCCTCGCAGGGCGGGCGGCAGCAGTAGGGGTAGGAGGCGTTGAGGTCGGGGTCCGAGGGCGCGTACCCCGGCAGCTCCACAGACGGGTGCCCCCCGCAGCACACCTCCACGCCCGCCTCGTCAAACGCGTGGAAGACGCCCACGTTGATGTAGGAGACCGCGTGGTGCGTCGCGAAGCCCGCGCAGTCCCCCGGGGCGGCGAAGTCCGACTCCTCCGGAGACAGGATGGAAGCCTCGCTGGGCCGCGGCTGCAGCCTCCGCCCCCGCCGGCCCCGCCGGCCCCGCCGCGCCCGGGAGGCGGGCGGCTGCGCGCGGAGCCCCGGGCCGCCGCGGGGCCGCGCCAGGGCCCGTCCTCCCTTCCGCCGGCCGCGCCGGCCTCGCCGGGCCTGCGACGACTTGTAGTTCTTGACCAGCAGGAGGCTGAGCAGGCCCAGGAGGCACTCGAGCGAGTTGAAGACGGTGGAGAGCACCAGGCCGCGCTGGTAGTCCTTCAGCTGGCGGCACTTGGCGGAGGTGGCGCTGTCCAGGGTGCCGCGGGTGCGCGGCGCGCCGGGTGCCGGGCCGGGGCCGGCGGCTGCAGGGCCCGGGGCCGGGCCGGGGGCCGCGGCCGGCGCGCGCGGCGGCAGGCAGTAGTGGGAATACTTGCGCTCCACCAGGGACACGGTGTCGCCGTCGATCACGGCGCCCGCGAAGGCGCTGAGGACCCCGAGCATGAAGACGAGGACGCCGAGCAGGAGCAGGTTCTGGCTGCTCACCGGCCCCGAGGGACCGGCGGCGCCCCCCGGGTCGCCCGGCGCGGCCTCCGCAGCCCCCGCGGAGCCGGCGGCGACCCCTAGCCCCGGGCCCGGGCCCGGCCCCGCGAGGGGCGCGTCCCGGGGCCCGCAGCAGAGCAGGGCGGCGCCGAGCAGCGAGAGGCCGGCGGCCAGCAGCAGCCCCGAATAGAAGGCGCCGGCGGCCGCCCCTAGCCGGAAAGGCTCCCCGCGCAGCTCCGAGCCCAGCGAGAAGCACTTGAGGCCGACGGCGGCGGCGCTGAGCGCGCAGGCGAGCAGGAGGCAGGAGGAGAGCGCGGCGCAGGCCCCGCGGACGCTCCACTTCATCCTCCGCGCCCGAGCCGGCCCGCACCCCGCGCGCCCGCCGCCGCCCGCCGCCGCCCCCGCCGCCTGCGCCTCCTCCCGGCGCCGCGCGGCCGGACCGCCGGCCTCCTCCTCATCCTCCCGCGTCCTCCCGGGCCCGCGCCGCCGCCGCCGCCGCCGCCGCAGTCGGAGCCCGCATCCTCCGCCTCCCGCCGCCGCCGCCGCGGCCCCGCGCAGGGAACCGATGCGGCGCGGAGGACCGCAGGGCGCGCGCGCCCCCTCCCCAGCCCGCGGCGCCCCTCCCAGGACGCTCAGCTCCCCCCACCGCCCGCGGCCCGGCGCGCCCGGCCCAGGCACCGCCCTCCCCCGCCCCCCCAACCCGCGTCGCCCGTAGGACACCCCTCGGACACCCCCGCAAGGAGAAGCCCCCCGCGCCGCGTCTCTCCGCCTTCTTCCCCCGAGTAGCGCCCCGGCCTCTCTGGGCACGCCGCTCCCCACCCCTGGGCGCCCGCCCCTGACGCCCCCAGGCCCCACCCCCTGCGCCTCCCACCTCTCGGGCCCCTGCGGGCGCGCTCCGCAGGCCACAGGGCTGGGGTCTCACTCCTCGCCCCCCGCCTGTCAGAGATCAGGAAGCCTGAGGAAGTTGGCTTGGAGTGCGGGAACAGAGGACCCTCGCGCTGAGGGCTACGGGGAACGCCTGAGTGTGGGCGGGGAGGGGCGAGTCCGGGGCGAAGGGAAGAAAGAAGACCCCGGAGCAGGGGTTTGCGTGCGGGGGTGGCGGGCGGGACGGAAGGGAAGAGAGGAGCCCGGGCAGGGGTGAGCCGGCTACTCGCGGGAGGAGGGCGGGAGTTCGGCTGCGGGGTGGAGGGGAGGGCTCGGAGGAGGCGCTCGGGTGCCGGGACCCTAGGGCGCCGGCGGGGAGCGCGGGGCCCAGTGCGGGGGCGGGGGAGTGAGGCCTCGGGGAGCCCTGGAGGAGTCTCGTCCGAGCCCTCAGGGATTCTCAGGGATCATGCGGGACTTCCCCGCAGATGCGGGTGCGAGTGAGTTAATTCATCGGAAGGCGGCTCACGGCCTGAGAGCAACGCGGGAGACTGGGCGCGGGGCGGGGGTGGGGGGGGGGGGTGCCGCGGTGGGGAGGGTAAATCGCCTCCTTCCGACCGACGCGGCGCTCTCGGTGGGAGAGGAAGGCGTGGGGCCGAGCACAGCGTGGAGATGGCCTTGCCCGGGCCTCTCGGGCACCCAGCCTGCTGAAACGAGGCCTGGGAACACGTCTCCTGCAAGCCCTCTGAGGTCCCACCGCGCCGAGCGCCCTCGGTTCTTTCTACACCGGCTCTGCCGCTTCTGCAGCGAGACCCGGGGACCGATGACTCACCCTACCCGCTAATTACAGCGTTAAATAACTTCGCGCTGGATCCCGGGGAAGCGGGCGGCGCAGCAGCTAGGGAACGCGATGCGGGAGGAGGGGCCGGGGGAGATGCAGGGGTGCTTTGAGAACACACCCCCGTTCCTGCCGCCCGCTCGGCAAGTTCTGGCCCGTGGAGGCTCCCCCAGAGCTCACAGCGTCGGGCCCTTTCCTACACAATGTCCGGCGGTGGCCGGTGGGCAGGGGCACCAGCCCCCAGAGGGCCCTCCCGTCTGGAGGAAGCCTCATCCACATTCGCCAGGCAGCCTGCGCAAGGGGACCCTCGCCCACGTTTCACGGAAACCATCTGCCCAGTGAATATATGTGAAGGCCTTTCGTGCGTCTCTCTGGACATTTGCGTGGGACGGACGTGAACGGCGGTGGCTGCGCGGAGAAGGAGCAGGTTTCGCTGTATTTTTAGCAGGGAGTGCAGATTTTAGAGCGTCAGCTGAACCTTCTCGTTCAGTCCTCTCCTCATGCAGGACGACTTGCCAGAAAAGTAGGGATAGTGAGCTTTCTTTCACATTTATGGGGTATAGGTTTTAAAGGACAGTGTGTAAATCAGCTTGTATAATAATCGTGGCACCCACGCGTGTGAGCGGAGTTGCCATGAGCTGACTTCCAATGATTATTTCTGTTTCCAGGGAGACGAGGTTTGCAGCCACCTCCGTGGAGGATGGAGCAGCTTCTCCATTCCCTACGCTGTGCTGCGGCAACCAGATTGATGAGGCTTTGCTGGAGGAAGTGAGCTGCCTTGCCTGGTCCTGAGCCCGGCCTGGATGGAGGCCTGAGTCGGCCTGCGCACGCTGGGGGCTGCCGTGCAGCAGCCTCTCAAGTCCGAGGACCCAGGCTGGCTCGTGGTTTAGGATTTCTCCAGGATCTGGCCTCCTCTCTCCTCCAGAGCCTGCTTCTGCCAGCCCTTCACTCGACCCCTGACCACTGTTCCTTAAATGAGTGGTGCCTCTTACCAAAGCAAGCCCTTGGCATATGCTGTTCCCGTTTCTGCTTTATGTTCCCCGGGCCACATCCTCACCTAGCTTCTGCTGTCCCCTTTCTTAGACCTTAGCTTCAGCTCCCTTAATTGCCCTCTCTTCTGTTGGGTGCCCACTGTCCTTTGAACAGTGAAAAGAGTGCTCCCAAAGACTTTCTAGTTTAGTCCTGGCAACGAACCCTGAGGCAGGTGGCTCTGCTCTCCTCACAGAGGTGTTCCATCCCAAACCCAGACTCTGCCCACCTCCCTGGTCCCCACCTCCCTGCACCCCCTCCTTCCTGCACCCCTCCTCCCTGCACCCCTGCCTCCCTGCCCCTCAGCTCCTGGCCAAAGTTCCCCATCACAGGCAGGATCTCCCAGTGGTCTAAATGTCTGTCTTCCCAACCATATTGGGGGCTCAGTGCAAGCAGGGTCCATGTCCAGCTTGTCCCCACCCCCTCCCCATCAGGACTCCCCATCAGGCCCCGTCCTGGCCGTGTGGAGTGGACAAGTGAGCAGATGAATGAATGGGTAAGCTGCTGCCAACCTGGGGTTGCTGTCCTGTGACGCATCTCATGTCAGTCCAGTTTTGCTCACGAGGAGAACAGGGCCAAGTAATGCAGACCAGGCCCGCAGGACGGCGAGGACCCACCTCCCTGCTGCAGTGAGGGAGGGCTCTCTGGCCAGGAGCCAGAAGCAGAGCGTGTGGAGCCCTGCAGGCAGTGACCAGCAGGTGTCCTGTCATGAAGGGCCTTGAGCTGTGCAAGTTCGGACTTTGTCCTGAGGGTGAGGAGACCTTAGAAGGGCCCGGTACTGTGGGGTGTTCTAGACGCACTGCTGTGAAAAAACTGGGCTGGGGGCTGGAAGCATGTAGGGGTCGGGGCAGGTGGAGCGTCCTGCCCCCATCACGGTGCTCATAGAACATACTCTCGGGCTCCTGCCCCACAGCCTGGCAGATGGCCGACTGGCCATCTCTTTTGGCTGCTCCGCTGGAACGCGGACAGTGGTCAGCTATCTTGATGAATGTGTCTGTCTCCCCTCTGTGTCTGCAGGAGGAAGGGACAGCAGTCTGCAGGCCCTGCCACACAAAGCTCTCAGGGACCCTGTCACCGCGCCACTCTCAGCTCTACAACCCATGCATAGTTTGGACATTAATTCCACTGCTTTTTTTTTAATGGCTGTGCTGGATCTTTGTTGCTGCTCGTGGGCTTTCTCCAGTTGTGGCAAGTGGGGCCTACTCTCTAGGTGTGGTGTTCGGGGCTCACTGCCATGGTTTTCAGGGTGCAGAGCATGGGCCCTAGCGCTCACAGGCTTCAGCAGTTGCGGCTCAGGCTTGGTAGTTGTGGCTCATGGGCTGTGTTGTCCCGAGGTGTGTAGGATCTTCCCAGACCAGGACTCGAACCCACGTCCCCTGCATTGGCAGGTGGATTCTTTACCGCTGAGCCACCAGGGAGGCCCTCCCCTGCTTTCTGGCAGAGTCCTTTCCCCCAGCCCCCAACAGGCTCACCTGTGAAGCTTGTCCCCCCGACAGCCCCTGGCACAGTGGGGTCCAGGGGGTGACTTGAGGGCCGTGGTGAACTCTGAAGCAGGGAGCTCATGCCAGAAAGAAGCAGCACCCTCATGAGAAATGACTCTACGTGGGGAGGGGTGGGTGGCAAGTAGTGATTTTAAGAATCACAAAGCCTACCACATACCAAGCGAGCTCGCAGGGACCCTCGTGGCATCTCTGTGCGGGACACATAACTGTCGCAGTCTAAGAACAGAGAACCAGAGAGGACAACGGGTTTAAAATGTCATGTGTGGTTTTTTTTTTTATTATAGCAGTAATCATGCGTCAAGTGAAGAATGTTTTTCCTATTAATGTTAAATTTCAATATTTACCTATTTATTAGCATGTAAAATCCAATTTCCTGCAGTGTTTACTTCAATTAATTTGGCTGATTCTAATTATTTTTTCTAATTTGTTTTTCATTTTACTTTTCAGTATTTCCTCCTTTATCTTTTTAACTGGCTAAGTGCTCAGATTTTTCTTTCATTATTAATTCTAAGCCCCTTTTTTAGGGAATGGTCAGTATAGATCTTCCTGTACAAGTGCGGCCACCTCCGCACAGGTGATGGTTAATCTGAAGACCTCAGTCTCACAAATCAGAGCCTGTGAATTCTGGAGACACAGAATCTACCTTATTATTTTATAAGTTTTTGTCTTATAATAGAGCCACAGAAAAACCCATAAAACATGCATGTAACAGTTTACTGACATAAACCAGCATCTGTGTCCTTGCCACCAAATCAGGAAACAGAACACTGCAGACTCAAGGGTGCAGCTCACCTCAGCCTCCCCCAGAGGTCCTGCTGACCTCATCGAACCGCTTCCTTCTGTTTATTTGTACTTTAATCACCTAAGTATACATCCCTGAACATTTTAGTTTGGCTTTGCCCGTTTTTTTTTTATTATACAAGTGAAATCATAGAGCCTGACTGTTGCACATCTTGTTTCTTTCATCCAGCTTGATGCCTCCTGTTGTGTCTCTAGTTTATCTCTGTCAAAGCTGGTACTAAGCCATTGTGTAAATGTGCCAGAGTTTATCCACGTTACTGTTGATGAGCATTTGATTGTTTCTAGTTTGGGAGATTATGAATAAAGCTGTTGTGAACTTTCTTATGCTTGTGCACTGATGCACTTGAGGGTGGATTTTATTTGATCATGAGTAATATAATGTATATGCTCAGCTTTTTGTGCCCATTTTTATTGAGATACAATTTATGTGCAATAACAATCACTGATTTTAAGTGTTTGACTCAGTGACTTTAGACAACTGTACACGTTGGTGTGAGTCTCCACCACAGCACGACACAGGAATAGTCCAAACACCCCCAAAGTTCCCCTTTCCGGCAATGCTCTGCTCCACTCAAGGCGCTACAGAACTGCTCATCTGCTTTCTCGTGCTATAGTTTTGGTATAAAATTTCAGATACTTGCAGTCATAAAATATATTGTCTTTCATGTTTGGTTTCTTTCACTTGACAATGCTTCGTTTTTATTGTTGAGAAGAATTCCACCAAAATTTGTTTATAATTCATAAAATGATGGACTTTGTCCATATGGAGTTATTATGAATTAATATGTTAATGCATGTTAATTAATAACGTGCATGCACAAGTTAATATTAATTAACAAATCAACATGTTAATCAACATGTTAATCACAAGTTAATCAACACGGTAATTAATAACCTTCATGCACAAGTCTTTTGTGAAGGTGTGTTTTAATTTTTCTTGGAGTGGAATTTCTAGGTTTTGTCTTAAGTTTATATTAATTTTATAAGAAACTGACCAGTTGTTTTCCACAGTGGCTGTGCCGTCCTGCATTCCCCTGCGCTGTGTATGAAAGTTTCCCAAACGCCATCCCTTCACCAAACCTTGGTGTTACCAGCAGTCTTCTTAGTAATGTTAACCGTATGATTTTGATTGGAATCATATTCAACCTGTAGATTAATTTGAGCATAACTGATATGTTAGCAATATTGAATCTTCTGCTCCAGGAACACAGTTTATCTCTACATTTACTTAGATCTTCATTAATTTCTCTCAATATTTTATAGTTTTCAGTATAAAGGACTTGCACACGTTTTGTTAAATCTACCTTTAAGTATTTTATATACTTAATCCTTCTTTAATTATTACTTTAAATAACCTTTTGTTGTCCAATTGTTTGTTACAAGGATATGGAGATATATTTGACTTTTAAGTTGCCTTTTAAACCTGCAACCTTGCTAGATTGACTTATACTACCAGCTATTTTAGATTTCTTAACATTTTCTATATAAACAATCATATCACAGGTAAGCAGAAACAATTTTAATGTTTCCTTCCCCACCTGCATGCCTTTTATTTCTATTTCTTACTTTATTATATGGGCTAGACCCTATTTCCTATGCATAGTAGCAAATGGAAGTTACAGGAGTAAAAATCCTTGCCTTGTTCCTGATTTTTTTAGCTGCGCCATGGCATGTGGGGTCTTAGTTCTCTGACCAGGGGCAGCTTGGGGTCCTAATCACTAGACAGCCAGGGAAGTTCCTATTGTTCCTGATTTCAGTGGGAAATCATTTTTATCTTTCATCCTTAAGTATGATGTATGCTCTAGCTTCTGAGGAGAAAATTTTCACTGGGTTGAAATCTATTTCTAGCTTTCTGAGAGTTTTTTTTTTAATCATGAACAAGTAATGAGTTTTCTCAACTTTTTGTTGTTGCTGCTGTTGTATTTGCTGAGATTATTATATGGTTTTTCCTTTTCAGTCTGTTAGTATGGTAAATTACATTCATTGTATTCCTGAGCTAAATTCCACTTGGCTTTTCTCACGCAAGTAGCATCTGGTACCTATTATCAGGAATACAAATACTTTTGCTCACTATATCTTGGTTTAGGCATCACCAGGGAAAACATGATGGCACCCCACTCCAGTTCTCTTGCCGGGAAAATCCCATGGATGGAGGAGCCTGGTAGGCTGCAGTCCATGGGGTCGCTAAGAGTCAGGCACGACTGAGCGACTTCACTTTCACTTTTCACTTTCATGCATTGGAGGAGGAAATGGCAACCCACTCCAGTGTTCTTGCCTAGAGAACCCCAGTGACTGCGGGGCCTGGTGGGCTGCCGTCTATGGGGTCGCACAGAGTCAGACACGACTGAGGCGATGCAGCAGCAGCAGCAGCAGCAGCAGGGAAAACGTGAAGCAGTCAAGCACCGGGTGGAACAAGCTTTACTCACACAGGGCGTGACAGTGCAAGGTGGCAGCCGCACCAGTGCTGGAGCTCCAGTGTGTTTGGTAGAATTCACTTGTGAAGCCATGTGGGGTTAAGGTTTTCTTTCTGGGATGATTTTAACTGTAAGTTCAATTTTTAAAAGCGGTTGTAGGGCTATTCAGGTTATATAATTTTCTTGAATAAGCATTAGTAATTTGTGTCTTTTGTCTATTACAATAAAATTTTCAGATTTGTTGGCATAAAGTTGTCTACAATATTCCCTTAAAAGTTGTGATTTTTATTGTATGTAAAATATATCTCAATAAAGCTGAAAGAGTAAAAGTTTTCAATTTTTTTAAGGTTTTTTTTTATGTCTGTAGGATCTGTAGTGAAATTCCCTCTTTCATTCCTAATATTGATAGTCTGCATTTTTTTTTTCTAGGCAGTTACCAGACTGCAGTCGATCTTTTATTATAAATAATTAAATCTCCCCACAAGGTCTTAAACAGTATCAAACACCATTTCATATCTCTTAACACAGAGCAGACCAGGCATTCAGTACTGGAACCAAGTAAGAAGTGTTCAATTTCAAGCTTCTGATCACATCACATGGTGATCAAAGCCTGGGTCATTTTCTCATGTTATCCAACTGTGTATCTCACACTGTTTATCCTCTGAGTGGAGACAAAAGTTTCTAGTTCATGTTCTAAGCGCAGGAAGTTGAGAGAGACAAACTCCAGTGAAAACACATCAATCTCAATTCAACTCAGTTAAAAAAAAAAAGGCAAACTTAAATTATTTGTTTTGAGGAGACAAAGGGAAAGGAAGGCATGGGGCTAAGAGTAAAAACTGGGACAAAGACCAGACGCTACACACGGCATGTCGTGGTTCTGGAAACTACCTGTTATATGATATTTTTAAATAAAGTGGCTTTTGTGGATTTTTTTTCTCTTTTGGTATTGTAAACATATGCTGTTTAATAGTACCTGAATTTAAAAGTTTCTTTTTTTGCAAACAAAATAAAATTGAAAGCCTTTAAGGCAAATGAACTCCTAAGGAAAAAAGAAAGTCATTTGTTATAAAACTGTGAGAATACCCAAGCAAGATCCTACTTAAGATTCATCAGCATGAACTTGAGAGCTTTACTGTTCCTCAGAGTTAAACTGAGTTTCGATGTAATAGGAGCCACCACTGCCTCCTATATCTTCAATTTTGCCTTTCTCCACATCTATCCTGCAGGTGAACACACCAGAACTCATTAGTAACTGAGATCTAAGTTAAGTCAGTTCAGGCAAATGGGCAGGGACTTGATCATGGGACCATTCACGTCATTTTATCTATTAACTCTTGGCAAGGGACAGCAGTGTATTTTGGATGTGCTTGAAAGCCCAGCATCAAGAAGGCTGTCACAAGAGCCTCATTGTCATTGCGGAGTACAGGGACAGGAGACACACCCTAACAGATGAGAAGCCTGGAGCAGAGGGTAAGTGAGGGCGGCAGCACTCTGCACTGTTTTCCTAGGCACGCCTCACTCGTGGGGAGGGGAGGCAGGCAGAAGAAAGGAAACGCTTTGTTTTGGGGTGATGGAAGCAGCTCAGCCTTACTCTCTTAAGTAAGGTGCCCATCTGTCTCTGGGCTCCTACAAAATTTGATCAAAGAAAGCATTCCTATTTCTTTCCAAGGACATAAGGGAAAACCTCCCTGAGACTGGAGAGCAGGCTTGAGCTCTGCACCAAGAAAGTCCCCCACACCATCAGAGTCAGCGTTTTCTCCAGGGAGCAGGTGGTCCCTCTGTCTTGCTTGCAGTGCTGGGTCCCCCCTGCCCATCAGTGTCGTGGGTCTTGCTCCATGTTCAGCTTTCCCACCTGCACACTAGTTTTGCTTCCTTCTTCCCATCCCTTCCATTCTGCTCACTTTGGTCCTACTTCAGGTTCATTCAGCACTGGGGAATACTGACCTCAGATTTGTCTGTCAGAGACTCCAGATATGAATGGTTTCCAGAGGGAACAAGTCGACACCTCTGAGATTTCAGCCCCACCTTATTGGCCAGGGCGTGGAGCAGCAACACTGTCTGGCCCCAAGCAGCATTAATCTCATTCCATTACACAGGAACACTGGGCCACCGACCCAGTCTGAAGTTATTGATTGTACCAAACTGTCCACTATGCCAAATGTGGAAGGTTGCATTAAAGACATTAGTTCTCTTCAGCTTGTCCAGCTGCATCTGGGTATAACACATCTGGTTTTCTACACTCTTCAGCTCATTATCCAGTTCTAGCTGTTGTCTTTTAATTCACTGTATTCCCTTTGATACTGAGCTTCCTCCTGATCCAATCTCTCAGCCTCAGCCTGGACCTTCTTGAGATTTTCCGCCACTATCTTCTGGTTCTTTTCCACATCTTCCAGCTCTTGGATCAGCCTCGCCTCCTCTAATGCCAACTCCTTTAGCTCCAACCCAAGCTGTTCGCTGTCATCTTCATTCACTTGCTCTAAGATCTCCAAACAGCGTTTGTAGTTCTGACACTCATTTTCAGTGACGTTGAGCTGAGTGTCCAGCTGGTCTAAGAGAGTGTCTGTGCGTTCCTCACACAGGGGGTGATCCACATCCGTCTGGCCTGACATAATGTCAAAAAGGTCCCCAGTGACCTTTAGTCTTCAGCTGAGGTTCTCCATGGTGCCGCCATCGGATGCCTCCCCAATCAGACTGAAGCTTTTGGCACTTTCTGTGGACGTCATCCTAGCCGGGGGGATGAATCTGCAAGAGACACCATCCTGGCGAGTTTCAATAAATGGCTCTTCTCCTGAGTTAGCCTCTTCCTCCTGGGTCTCTCCTGGTTTCAGCTGGGCTGTGGCAGGAGCTCCTGGATGGTGACATGGTCCAGGATCTTGAAGCTCGTGTCCAGTTTCAGAGGCTGACTGCAGCACTGACACATGAGGGTCACCTGCATGGTGCTCCATCCCTCAGGACCCGGAGCCCACCACCCCGATCCAGTCTACCGCGGGGATACCGCGGGCTCAGGTCTTTCTGCAAGCGGGCCTTCCAAGACTGCCATCGCCCAGCCTTCACTGCATTTTTTTTTTTTCTTGATCAGTTTGGCTAGAGGTTTGTCAGTTTTTGGTCATTTCCAGAAACTACATTCTAATTTATTTTCTTTATTTTTGGTTTTATATTCATTGATTCTGCTCTTTTATTTTCCCCTCTTTTTTCTGCTTACTTTGGCTTTAGTTTGCTCTTTCTTTTCTAGTTCTGATTTGAGACCTTTCTTATTTTCTTATCAGAGAAAGCAATGGCAACCCAATCCAGTACTCTTGCCTGGAAAATCCTATGGACGGAGGAGGCTGCAGTCCATGGGGTTGCGAAGACTTGGACATGACTGAGCGACTTCACTTTCACTTTTCACTTTCATGCATTGGAGAAGGAAATGGCAACCCACTCCAGTGTTCTTGCCTGGAGACTCCCAGGGACGGGGGAGCCCTTATACAATCTTTTAATGCATTAATTTCCCTTTAAACATTGATAAGTGGCTTACATTGACAATGAGTGAATTGATTCCCTTAATTTGAACTTGAATTCATTAAAAAAATTCATTTTTTCTTTATATGCCCCCATAACTTTTTAAGGTGCTACCTGATGGAAGATACTAGAAGATAGTACTCAAACTGGAGGACAGGAGCTGAGGGAGCAGATGGGTGGTGGGTGGGTAGATAGGTGGATAAATAGGACATGTGGATAAGATAAAATACAAGAGGGATTAGACCAATGGTGATGGTGTGTCATGAACTGGGGAACAAGACTAACCCAACTCTGATCTGTGGTTAAAAAAGAAGTTAACTTCCTGTGCTGTGCTGCGGTAATAATCAGATTCAGATGAGTGTGGCTTACAACAGTCAAAGTATCCTTCATTCATACTTCACCCGTCGCAGGTCTGTCTTCTTCATTCTAGGACCCAACAGCCCCTTTGGGGATGTGATGTGTTCAGCAAAGAGGGATAAAAGGCAGTGGAGTCCCATGGCTGTTTAGAAGGGCCTTTCTTGCTTCCTCCTGAGACAGGCTGGGACCTGGGCCCCTTCGCTTCCGCACGTGCACACCTCTCCTCCAGCAACAAAATACAAACAAACTCATAGGACCAAAAATAACCGCGTACCTGCTCAATTGGGCCAAATTCTGAGCAGTCAGTCAGTCAGTTCAGTCGCCCAGTGGCGTCCGACTCTGCGACCCCATGAATTGCAGCACGCCAGGCCTCCCTGTCCATCACCAACTCCCGGATTTTACCCAAACTCATGTCCATCAAGTCGGTGATGCCATCCAGCCATCTCATCCTCTGTCATCCCCTTCTCCTTCTGCCCTCAATCTTTCCCAGCATCAGGGGCTTTCCCAATAAGTCAGTTATTCGCATCATGTGGCCAAAGTAGTAGAGCTTCAGCTCCAGCATCAGTCCTTCCAATGAATATTCAGGACTGATTTCCTTTAGGATGGACTGGTTGGATCTCCTTGCTGTCCAAGAGACTCTCAAGAGTCTTCTCCAACACCACAGTTCAAAAGCATCAATTCTTTGGTGCTCAGCCTTTTTTGTGGTCCAACTCTCACATCCATACATGACCACTGGAAAAACCACAGCTTTGACTAGATGGATGTTTGTCAACAAAGTGATATCTCTGCTTTTTAATATGCTGTCTAGGTTGGTCATAGCTTTTCTTCCAAGGAACAGCATCTTTTACTTTCATGGCTGCATTCACCATCTGCAGTGATTTTGGAGCTCAAAAAAATAAAGTCAGCCACTGTTTCCACTGTTTCCCCATCTATTTGCCATGAAGTGATGGGACCAGATGCCATGATCTTAGTTTTCTGAGTGTTGAGTTTTAAGCCAGATTTTTCGCTCTCCTCTTTCACATTCATCAAGAGGCTCTTTAATTCCTCTTCACTTTCTGCCATAAGGGTGGTATCATCTGCATATCTGAGGTTCTTGATATTTCTCCCAGCAATCTTGATTCCAGCTTCTACTTCATCCAGCCAGGCATTTCACGTGATGTATTCTACATAGAAAGGAAACAATATACAGCCTTGTTTTCCCAATTTGGAACAAGTCCATTGTTCCATGTCCGGTTCTAACTGTTGCTCTTGACCTGCATACACATTTTTCAAGAGGTAGGTAAGGTGGTCTGGTATTCCCATCTCTTTAAGAATTTTCCAGTTTGTTGTGATCCACACAGCCAAAAGCTTTGGCATAGTCAATAAAACAGAAGTAAATGTTTTTCTGAAACTCTCTCACTTTTTGAATGATCCAATGGATGTTGGCAATTTGAACTCTGGTTCCTCTGCCTTTTCTAAATCCAACTTGAACATCTGGAAGTTCTCAGTTCATGTACTGTTGAAGCCTCACTTGGAGAATTTTGATCATTACTTTGCTAACATTTGAGATGAGTGCAATTATGTGGTAGTTTGAGCATTCTCTGGCATTGCCTTTCTTTGGGATTGGAATGAAAACGGACCTTTTCCAGTCCTGTGGCCACTGCTGAGTTTTCCAAATTTGCTGGCATATTGAGTGCAGCACTTTAACAGCATCATCTTTCAGGATTTGAAATAGCTCAACTGGAATTCCATCACCTCCACTAGCTTTGTTCATAGTGATGCTTCCTAAGGCCCACTTCCCCTCAGAATCCAGAATGTCTGGCTCTAGGTGAGTGATCATACCATCATGGTTATCTGGGTCATTAAAATCTTTTTTGTGCAGTTCTTATGTGTATTCTTGCCACCTCTTCTTCATATCTTCTGCTTCTGTTAGGTCCATACCATTTCTGTCCTTTATTGTGCCCATCTTTGCATAAAATGTTCCCTTGGCATCTCTAATTTTCCTGAAGAGATCTCTAGTCTTTCCCTTTCTATTGTCTTCCTCTATTTCTTTGCATTGATCACTTAGGAAGGCTTTCTTATGTACCCTTACTATTCTTTGGAACTCTGCATTCGGATGGGTTTATCTTTCCTTCTCTCCTTTGCCTTTAGCGTTTCTTCTTTTCTCAGCTATTTGTAAGATGTCCTCAGACAGCCATTTTTCTTTTTTGCACTTCTTTTTCTTGGGAACTTATTTGTCTTCACTGCCCTCTGCTGCAGCAAGGACCCCAATAAAGCCTTGCCTGAATTTCTTGTCTGGCCTCTGTTGATAGGAGAAGGCCAAGCACCCTGGTATCACTCCCACATTCCATTAGCCAAAGCCACAGGTCAGTTGCCTGAGGTCAATTGCAGGGATGGAGCTGATGAAGTTTAATCCTCTTACCAGACCGTCAGCCACTGCTTTATGACCCCCGCTGGCAGTAGTATTTTATCCCAACTTCGTACTTGTTATCTAACTTGCGGTCACAGTTTCTTCTGGGCAGACAAATCCTTTGAACCAGAATATTTGGTCACAGGACTTTTCAGTATCCTCTTGGCCCTTGTGTCTGTGGTCATCACCTGAGTTTTCTGTCTCAGTCAGTCTTATATCCCCTCTGAAGTTAGGGCCCATCCTTTTAGCTTGTTCTCTGTTCATGCGGACATTGCCCATGGTGGCCCCACTCTGAGAGTCACACTCCGGCCCCAGAACCCACTGGTCTGTTTCTCTGGGGAGCCCTGGTTCATACAATAACAGTTGAACATCCCCTATAGGCTCAGAAAAGCTGTCAAAGGGCTGCGCCAACACCTGTTGAGGAGGGTGGGCTCCAGCTTCCCTTCACATTCTCGGCTCTTTCCTCCTGCGGCCTTGACCCTGCCCTCACACTTGCCTGTCCCAGGACAGCCAGGTCCGGGCAGCCACTGTACATGCCCTAGAGGAGGGAGTCGCGACTGACCGGCATGGCCCGGCTGCCTCCCTCTCACCAGCGGCAGCCGTCAGTGGCTCCAAGCTGATCCCTGCCAGCCTCTGGCCCTAGGATGAGGCTGTGGCTGGTTTAGACCAGCTCCATCCACGAATGTCCTTCTCCTCTGTACCTTTTCTTATAAAGACAACACCTAATCCAGTAGAAAAGGAGTACAGCAAGGCTGTGTATTGTCACCCTGCTTATTTAACTTCTATGCAGAGTACATCATGAGAAATGCTGGGCCGGACGAAGCAAAAGCTGGAATCAAGATTGCCAGGAGAAATATCAATAACCTCAGATATGTAGATGACACCACCCTTATGGCAGAAAGTGAAGAGGAATTAAAGAGCCTTTTGATGAACGTAAAAGAGGAGAGACAAAAAGTTGGCTTAAAGCTCAACATTCAGAAAACTAAGATCATGGCATCTGGTCCCATCACTTTATGGCAAATAGATGAGGAAAGAATGGCAGACTTTATGTTTTTGGGGGGCTCCAAAATTGCTGCAGATGGTGACTGCAGCCATGAAATTAAAAGTTGCTTGCTCCTTGGAAGAAAAGCTATGACCAACCTATACTATGCTAAGTCACTTCAGTCGTGTCTGACTCTGCGACCCCATAGACGGCAGCCCACCAGGCTCCCCCGTCCCTGGGATTCTCCAGGCAAGAACACTGGAGTGGGCTGCCATTTCCTTCTCCAATGCATGAAAGTGAAAAGTGAAAAGTGAAGTCGCTCAGTCCTGTCCGACTCTTAGCGACCCCATGGACTGCAGCCTAATAGGCTCCTCCGTCCATGGGGTTTTCCAAGCAAGAGTACTGGAGTGGGGTGCCATTGCCTTCTCCGATGACCAACCTAGACAGCATATTAAAAAGCAGAGACATCATTTTGCCAACAAAGGTCCATCTAGTCAAGGCTATGGTTTTTCCAGTAGTCAGGTATGGATATGAGAGGTGGACTATAAAGAAAGCTGAGCACCAAAGAATGGATGCTTTTGAACTGTGGTGTTGGAGAAGACTCTTGAGAGACCCTTGGATGGCAAGGAGATCCAACCAGTCCATCCTAAAGGAAATAAGTCCTGAATATTCATTGGAAGGACTGATGTTGAAGCTGAAACTCCAATACTTTGGCCACCTGATGCAAAGAGCTGACTCATTTGAAAAGATCCTGATGCTGGGAAAGATCAAGGGTGGGAGGAGAAGCAGATGACAGATGATGAGATGGTTAGATGGCATCACTGACTCAATGGACATGAGTTTGAGTGAACTCCAGGAGTTGGTGATGGACAGGGAGGCCTGGCGTGCTGCAGTCCATGGGGTCACAAAGAGTCAGACATGACTGAGCGACTGAACTGAACTGAACTGAATCCAGTAGAGCTCATCTTAACTGGGTTACATCTGCAAAGACTGTAGGGGGCTTCGCTGATGACTCAGACAGTAAAGAATTTTCTGCCAATGCAAGAGACCCAGGTTCAATCCCTAGGTTGGGAAGATCCCCTGGAGGAGGAAATGGCAACCCACTCCAGTATTCTTGCCTGGAGAATTCTATGGACACAGGAGCCTGGCAGGCCACAGTTCATGGGGTCACAAAGAGTCAGACACAACTGAGCAATTACCACTGTGAAGACTATTTCCAAATAGATTCCCTTTCACAGATTCCAGGCTAAAAAAACAAAAGGCAGAAGTTGATCCACCAGGACCTTCTTTACAGTTTTAAAAAAGATCAAGCCCCGTGGTGCCATGGGGATGCCTGCCCCTACTTCCCTGCCCCCAAAGCTCTCCTATGACCCCCTAACCCACCCCATGGAGGCGGAATGCCACTTGGTTGCAGTCATAGCCACAGGTCCTTTTCTGATTGAGTTAAGCGAAGCTATTAAAATTCTGCAAGCTTGAAGGATTCCATCTCTTCTGCCCTCTGCCCCTGGATCCATGTAGGTAACGGCCTGAGTGAGTGTGGGCTGCTCCCAGCTCTGGCCAGGGAGGCAGGCAGTGTTAGCAAGGCCTCCTGCCAGCACCCGAAGTCACGCCTTCTCTGTAGGGCTGGCAGCAAAGGTGACGCTCCCTCCATCTGAGCTCTCTGCTGTTCCAGGACTGGGGTGGAGAACTGACAGTGTTTCGATCAGTTCAGTTCAGTCACTCAGTCGTGTCCTACTCTGTGACCCCATGGACCGCAGCACGCCAGGCCTCCCTGTCGCTTCTAAAGTTTACTCAAACTCATGTCCATAGAGTTGGTGATGCCATCCAACCATCTCATCCTCTGTTGTCCCTTCTCTTCCTGCCCTCAATCTTTACCAGCATCAGGGGCTTTTCAAATGAGCCAGTTCTTCACATCAGGTGGTCAAAGTATTGGAGTTTCAGCTTCAGCATCAGTCCTTCCAATGAATATTCAGGATTGATTTCCTTTAGGATGAACTGGTTTGATCTCCTTGCTGTCCAAGGGACTCTCAAGAGTCTTCTCCAACACCACAGTTCAGAAGCATCAATTCTTCGGCGCTCAGCTGTCTTTATAGTCCAACTCTCACATCCATACATGAGTCCTGGAAAAACCATAGCTTTGACTTGATGGACCTTTGTTGGCAAAGTAATGTCTCTGCTTTTTAATATGCTGTCTAGGTTGGTTATAGCTCTTCTTCCAAGGAGCAAGCATCTTTTAGGTTCATGGCTGCAATCACCGTCTGCAGCATTTACCTCCCCTCAAAACCCAAACAGAAACATCCTAAGTGTCTGTGAACAGGAGACTAAGTAAGTAAATCAGGGAAGCTCCACAAAATGGAATTGTGTGCAGCCCCTAAAAAGTGATGGAAGGCCAGAGATGACCCATGCCCTGGGTCTGGGTACAGAATCGCTGCCTTGGACATGAGTGCAGAGAGGAGGCAGTCTGGAGGGAGCGACATCGCCAGCAAGGGCAAAGCTCCTGGCACAGTATGGCTCTAGCGAGTGCAGCCGCATCTCCACTAGACCCACCAGCCCCTCCAGGGAGGTGGCGGCATGATTCTCGGCATTGCTGGCTCTCCAACGATGTCACTTCTTACATGCTCAGTGTCAGTTGGAGAGCTGCCTCCTGTTCGGTGCTGACCCATGGGATCATTGCCTCAGACCCCGCTGTGGCCCCAGGGTTGTTCCCCAGGCCCTGCCTCCCGTCCACCTCAGCCCCCCGACCACCCGCCTGGTGCTGGGGGCAGGCACAGTCCCCCTTGGCTGCTTCCCCTGCCACTTCTGCCACCCTGGTGGGCGGGAGGCCACCCAGGTTTCTGAGTGGCCGCCCCTGCAGGCTGGGACACGCCTGCAGGCTGGGGCGCCCATGCCCCGTGGGGCAATCCGTAGCCAGTGGGGAGGGGAGGTTGGAGGGGAGACCACAACTGCATCTCCGTTCCTCTCCTCCCTCCTTCCTCAGCTGTGCCAGGGCCCGGGGCCAAGTGGTCGCACCTGCTGCCTGACTAGCTGCGTCTCTGGCTCCTGGTGAACGAGGGTGTGCTCTCTGCCCAGCATGCTGACCCAGGACTGCGACTCTCCTGTGAGGTGTTTGCCCCGGGCTCTCCTCAGCGATCAGCCACACAGGACAGGACCAGGTGCCCCAGATCTTGGTGGCCTAAACAGCTTCGTGTCTCATAGTCTGTGGGTCAGTCATTTGGGCTGGGCTGAGCTGGGCACTTCTGCCAGTCTTGCCCGTGGTCACATTGCAGCCATGGTCAGCTGGCAGGTGACTGAGGCTGGAAGGCCAGCCCCTGGCCCAGCCGGGAGACTCAGCCACTCCATGGGCACCACCACTGCCCCTGCCGCTGCGGGTGGGCTCACAAAGGACCGCAGTCATCCTTAGTCTCCCTGGGGCCTCTGCAGACCCTGCAGGGCGGGGCCCGGGGTGTTCCGATCGTCTTCGGAGGAAGCAATCCTGCCTCCTGCTGCTGTGCCTGCCCTCTGCGCACCCCGCAGCTCATGCTACTGCCCTGCAGCCACCCCCCTGGAAGGTTGTAGGTCCTCACTCCATGCTGCAGGCTCCAGGCATCGAGACCCAAGTCTACGCTACTCTGAAGATTATGGCAGCAGGGAGGGAAGAGGTTTCAGCTCCTGACACCACTGCCCAGACCAGCACAGACTCAGAGGGGCTCCCTCACCCGGCCCACTCTTCCAGCTCCGCATCCGCTCCCTCCAGGCCCCCGAGGGTGACCTCTGTTCTCTCCATGTCCCCACCTCCCCTGCCCTGTGCACCACAGCTGAGCCACACACCTCCTGGTTCCATTTCCAAGAGGCTTGCTGGCCAGAGTCTGCCCTGGTGTCGGGCAGTGGGTGGGGGCAGGGGTGCATGTCCACCCCAGCCTGGGTCCGAGCCCCTGAAGCTCCCCTCTGCCCCCCACATTACCACCTCCCCCTCATCCCTCCAGTGACACATCTTGTGGAAGGACAAGGTCCTAATGGACGTGTCCGTTTTCTGCACCACAGAGTAAATGATATTTTGGAACGCGAACTCCGATTTCCTCACCCTTTCCAGCCTCTTGCCTGGTTCATTTTAATTTCAGGGCACTTGCTCCTTATGAAACTGCATCCTCTCCACAGTTTGGGACAGGGACCTAGAACTCTCTCCATGTGATAGCTATCCAGACACGCCTTGTCAACAGCTCCCCGGGCGGACTTGCTGATAAAATCCCACACTGTGATGAGGTAAAATTAGCAGGAACCTCACATTTCCTCAAACACTTTCCAAGTTCACCTGGAGAAGTTACCTGCTGTGCCTGATGGACGCTTGAACACCAAAAAAATTGAAGATCATGGCATCAAGTCCCCTCACTTCTTGGAAAATGGATGGAAAAAGGCAAACAGTGAGGGACTTCTTTTCTTGGCTCCAAAGTCACTGCAGGCGGTGGCGGCAGCCATGACACTAAAAGACGCTCGCTCCTTGGAAGAAAAACCATGACCAACCCAGACAGCATATTAAAAAGCAGAGACATCACTTTGCTGACAGAGGTCCATCTAGTCAAAGCTCTGGTTTTTCCAGTGGTCATGTACAGATGTGAGAGGTGGACCGTAAAGGAGGCTGAGCACCAAAGAACTGATGCTTCTGAACTGTGTTGTTGGAGAAGACTCTCGAGAGTCCCTTAGACAACAAGGAGATCCAACCAGTCCATCCTAAAGGAGATCAGTCCTGAGTATCCATTGGAAGGACTGATGCTGAAGCTGAAGCTCCAATACTTTGGCCACCTGATGTGAAGAGCCAACTCACTGGAAAAGACCCTGATGCTGGGAAAGATTGAGGGCAGGAGGAGAAGGGCAGGACAGAAGATGAGATGGTTGGATGGCATCGTTGACTCAACGGACATGAGTCTGAGCAAGCTCCAGGAGATGGTGGAGGACAGGGAGGCCTGGCGTGCTGCAGTCCGTGGGGTCGCAGAGTCGGACACGACTGAGCGACTGAACAGCAACGTGTGCACTGCACAGCTGCCTCTCAAAGGTGAAGCTCACAGGTGCACCCCACAGGAGCCTCTCGGACACCCCTCTCTGCACACTTTAAAGGCACCCCTAAATGGAACATCTAATTGCATCGAGTCCACCCCTGGGGCTGCTCAAGAGCCTGGGACCCACCAGTGGGCACGTTGAGAAGTGACCGGGGAGGAGCCCCCCTGCAGGTGAGGTGGCAGGTGTTTACACCATGTGCCCAGGGCTCCTCAGGGCACTAACACCTCAGTTCCCATACCTATGAGCACTTCAGGGGGCAGCAAAACCCACCAGCAAGTCACTGTGGGCCCCCTTCATGCCCACCCACGGCCACCACGGGTCTTGCACGGGTGCTCTGCCCCGAGCCCAGGGCCAGGCCCTCTGCCCCCACACAGGGGAGAATCACTCCTCCTTCCCTCAGCCCTGCAGAGGCAGAGAGAGGAAAAGCAGAAACAGGGAAGGTGGCCCCCGGCAGGGTGAGCACAGGGCCTGGGAAACGCACCCCCAGAGATCTGGCTCTTCTGGGCCATTTGGCCGGATGGCCACCTCGTCACGGGCACGGCCCTCACATCCAGCGCGGGCTGGACTCCGGCTCATGGTGGGAGGGGGCCCTGGAAGCTTCCCGGGGCTGGATTTAGAGCGAGGTGACCCTCAGCCTGGGCCCCAGTCCAAGCTCTGCAGCTCTGGCCCACGGCACCTGTGCCCCCGCCCCACCTCTCGCTGCCCCCGGCCGTGGCCACGCTCCCTAATCTGGGAGAGCGGGGCCCTCAGTGCAGCCCTGAAAGGCCTCTGCTGCGTGAAGAAGCGGAGGCGGGACAGAGCGGCTCCAGGCCAGCACCCTAAGCTCGGCCAGCTGGGCCTTTGTGGCTGATGCAGCTGCCGGGCACCCGCCCAGGGCCCACACGGAAGGCCCCCCAAATGGAGACTGGTGCTGAGCAAGCTTGTGCAACCGCGGAGGTGCTAGCGCCACACTCCCACACGCATGCGCACAGATGGACGCCCACACATGCATGTCACGTCCACACATTTCCACCAGCTCAGTCACACAGCCCTGCCTCCTAGTTATGAGCGTGATGACGACATAGACACGGTAGCATAAGAAAGACAAAGAGACGAGGCCCTTCTCCCGGCCCTCCATGACTTGGTCTCTAGCTAAACCTCCCTGCTTCCGCCTCTGGCCAGGGTGCTCAGCACCCCTCTGGCTGCTGCAGAAGGCGAGCCCAGAACACCAGCCCCCCGACTTTGCTGAGTGATGTGCACGCTGGTGGGCAGAGCTCCTACCCTTAACTGCGCTGTGGTCCCCGAGCACACATGCACACTCACATGCATGCATCCTCGTGCACACCCAGCATGTGCACTCACAGGCATGTACACATATCTGCACATGGTTTCTTGTGTGAAGGGAAGTGAAAGGAACTCCTGCAACTGGAGAGTCAGGCAGACCTGGGGTGAGTCCTCCAGCTGTAACCCAAGCTTTTTCATCTCGTCTCAGCTCACAAGGAGGTTGGGATCGGACCTTGAGGAGGGAGGGTGGCAAGGCGCTCAGCCGGAGGCCCCCGCTGCTGTCTGGGCCCACGGGTCCCTGTGTGAGGCCCAGATGCTCGCTCAGGTGTGATCTTGTCCGTAACACTGGGTACTGCTGGCAGAGCCACCCTGGGCTCTGTGTGAGCAGAGGGCCTGGCAGCCTGAGTAAGGGTCCCAGCAAGTAGGGGCTGGGCCGAGAAGAGAGGAGTGTGGTGGGCACTCGTGGAGACCACTCCTAACTAGAGATGCAGGCTCTTGACAGAGAATAGCCCCCTATTGGGGCCCCGCCTCCACCCCTCCTCCCCTCTCCCCACTTCCCTCCCCAAGGTGGGCAGCGCAGTCAGGGGTCCACCCCCACCCCCTGAGCAGAGCTCTGCCCCGCCGCCCAGCACACCTGAGCCCGGGTCTGGGGGCCCAGGAGACCTGGGGCTGCTGCTGGACCATCCCCGATCCTTGGGTGGCCCCTCATGGCATTTGTGCCATCACCTCTCCCTGGGGGTGGGTGGGAGGGCCTGCCCCCATGCCAGGACCTCTGCCACAGGCAGAAGGCCCTGAGCTATTACCCCGCAGCCCCCAGCCCAGGTGGTCTGATGTTCCCAGGAAGCAGGCGGTCCGGGCCCCACGGGGAGGGAGGGCAGGTGTGGGCAGGTCAGCTGGCGTGGTAATCTCCACTAAGACAGGCTTTGCTGATGGCAGTGTTTGCTGGAGGGCCCTGTGCGCAGGGGCGGGTGCTGCTCTCGGACGGGCAGCCGGACACCATGAGCCTCAGTGAGGGGCAGGTGCACAGGTTCCTGGACCAGAACCCCGGCTTCGCGGACCAGTACTTTGGGAGGAAGCTGAGCCCGGAGGATGTGGCCAGTGCCTGCGAGGACGGGTGCCCCGAGGGCTGCACCAGCTTCCGAGAGCTGTGCCAGGTGGAGGAGAGCGCGGCCCTGTTCGAGCTGGTGCAGGACATGCAGGAGAACGTGAACATGGAGCGCGTGGTCTTCAAGATCCTGCGGCGCCTCTGCTCCATCCTGCATGCCGACCGCTGCAGCCTCTTCATGTACCGCCAGCGCAACGGTGTGGCCGAGCTCGCCACCCGCCTCTTCAGCGTGCAGCCCGACAGCGTCCTGGAGGACTGCCTGGTGCCTCCTGACTCCGAGATCGTCTTCCCGCTGGACATCGGGGTCGTGGGCCACGTGGCTCAGACCAAGAAGATGGTGAACGTCCAGGACGTGATGGAGGTGGGGTCCGCAGGCCCCAGGGGTGCTCAGGTTTTAGGGGGTAGCGAGCGGAGCGGGGGCAGCGAGCGGAGCAGAGCCAGCTCAGAGCTTGCCGGGGGAGGCCTGAGGTGGCAGGGAGGACTCCTGCTGCCCCTTGAGGCATGACCCCCGGGGCAGGGTTAGGGCAGGAAGATCTCTGGGCAGAGACTAGTGCAGAGGCCCAGAAAGGCGGGGCTGCTGGACCCCAGAGCCCTGAGCTCACAGCCTCGTCAGAGACCGCACCGCCTGCCGGGCTGGGCAAGCTTGGAGGTTCAGAAGTTGGTCCAGGTTCCCTGCTGGCCTAGTGGTTAGGACGCTGCGCTTTCTCTGCCGTGGCCTGAGATTCAGTCCCTGGTAGGGGAGGAGATCCAAAAGTGTCTCCGCCAGAAAAAAAATGAATATATAAAAAATAAAGAAGCTGGCCCAGGGCGCCCAGGGGCCGAGGGGCGGGACTGGGGTCAACACCTGCGGGGCATGTGGGTAGGGGCCCACGATGGGCACAGGCAGGGCTGGCTGCCTCTTCCGTCCTCCCCAACCCCTCGGGAGAGTCACAGGTCTCGCCTGAGAGCGGCTCCACCCCCTCCCTGCTGCAACGGGTCCAGAGGGAGGCACCCACAGGGACAGGCCGCTGCCACAGCAGCCGCAACCCCTTGTCCCTCGAGACAAAAACAGACTTTTGGACAGACCCCCAGGCCCCTGACTCCGGACTGCAATCCTCTTAAACTTATCTCCTCAAACAAGCCTCGGTCCAGCGACCTGAATATGCTAATCTCTGGGATTAGCTTCATCTTCACTTCCTTTTTAGGAAATGGGTCACCCAAGAATCGGAGGGTCCAGAGCGTAAATTACCAGGAAAACATCCTGCAGAAGTTGGGGGGCTGCACCGAGAGCCCCCCCGCCCCTCCCTCCCCCTCCCCCACTTCATCCCACCCCTCCCCTCTGTGAGCCTCCACCCCCCACCCCCCGACCCAAACCTGTGCTGTTGGTTCTGAGGTTCTGGTCCAAGGGGCTGGAGGGGGTGCCGCCAGGTGGCCGCTGAGAACCGAGGGCTCGTGGGGAGACAGCGGGCGGAGGTCGAACACAGAGGAGAGTGGTGGTGCCCGGCAAGGCCAGGGGCTCTGAACCCGCGTCACTGAGGCATGTAGACTGTCATGGGGAGCAGTTGCTGTGTGCAGGCGGACCAGGAGGCAGGCAGGCCCAGGCCTGGGCAGTAGGCACAGGGTTGGGGGCACTTTAAAGAAGTCACAGGGCTTGCCTGGGTCTGAGGGACAGGGAGACAAGGCCCAGGTTCCCTCTCTGGGGTGGTGTGTGGATGCCAATCCTTGGAAAGGGTACAGGCGGGCAGGTGTTTCTGGGCATGAGGTCCAGGTTGCAAGGGGCAACTGGACCAGGACAAAGCTCAGATGAGCTATTTTCTTCAACTGGCCCCTGACCAGGGAGAGGCCCTGAAGAGCAACTCCGAGACCAGGGGAACCTGCCCTGGGGGCCAGACATGGACAGAGGTCTCATCGTTGGGGCATGAAACCCCGTGGAGCAGATGCCTGCTGGAGCAGGGGCCCAGGAGGTCCGCGGGGCTGGCAGACAGGTCCTGAGCATGGAAGCGGGCTCAGGGCGGCTGAGGGCAGGAGGAGACTGCAGCCTGGACCAGGAGGAGCTTGGGGACACAGGGACTAGACAGACTCAGGAGGCATCTGGAAGGCCAGTTAGCAGCTGTGGAGGTGCTGGGCCTGCTCGTAGCCAAGCTCTGCAGTCTGAGGTTCGAGAGCTGGGGGTCGCTGGCTCTGAGATGGGGTGATAAGGACTGAGCCAAGCTGGAACCTCCAGCACAGGCCATGGGCTGTGTCTGCATATGCTTCCCAGGCTCCTGATACCCAGGGCGTGGCCCCCTGGGTCTTAGCACTGGCCTGGGCAGCTTAGCCGTGACCCCCAGAGACAAGGGGGACCAGGACTCCGGGTCCACAGAGCGATGGCCTCTCCCTTCTCTCCTCTCATCTCGTAGTGCCCCCACTTCAGCTCCTTCGCGGATGAGCTGACCGACTATGTGACGAGGAACATCCTGGCCACACCCATCATGAACGGCAAAGATGTTGTGGCTGTGATCATGGCTGTGAACAAGCTGGATGGCCCATGTTTCACAAGTGAAGACGAAGACGTGAGTGTCTGGGGACCCTCCAGGTGCGCACGCCTGTGCCTGGGGGCGGTATCTGCATGGCCGCTCTCCTCGCATGGCCCCGGGGGCTCACCTGCTGCAAGTCAGCCCACAGGCGAGGTCGCTGCAGGGCGTGAGGTCCCCGCTCTCAGCCGCTGGGCGTCTCCTCTGCAAACACATACCTGGGCGAGCGTCTGAAAGCCGGGGTTTTTCACTGCTGCTGCCACAACCTCTGTTTCAGGTTTTCCTGAAATACCTGAACTTCGGGACATTAAACCTGAAGATCTACCACTTGAGCTACCTGCACAACTGCGAGACTCGCCGTGGCCAGGTACCGCACGCGCCCAGGCGTCTCTCAGAACAGAGGCACGAGGTGCCATGGGCACCTGGGTACCTTGAGGGAGAGGGCCCAGGGATTTGTGCTTGTGGGTCAGAGCTGTGAGTATGCGGAGCTGAGGGCACGGAAGCCAGGACCCTGTGGGAGGCCGGTGGCCTTGCCCTCGGGCCCAGGGCTGTGACCACCTGCAAACCTGGCGTCACCACTGCGCCTTAGAAGCCACCTCCAGCCTTCTCCAGAAGGAGCAGGGGCGGATCATGAAGGTACAGCAGGGTCAGAGAGTCCCGGCACTCTTTAGCCAAGCCTGTAGGTGGACTCTGCCCCAGCCACACAGGAAAGAAATTGCCTCCAGGACTGGAGTCTGCTTTGTCCCTGAGCGAGGAGGCCTCGGGGCCTCAGCGGGGTCCGGCCCACCTTCCTCTGTGCAGAGGGGGAGGTGGGGGGACGCTCAGGGGAGGGAGGGGGTGAGAGGGGGCCCGGCAGGGCTGGCAGCCAGCAGGGCTGGACTACAGTGTGGGGCTGAGAGCAAGGCCGGGCGTGGGGCCGGCAGAGCCCACGGAGAGCTGCAAAGTGCTCTTAGAAGGGCCGCTGGGTGGACGGGGGCTCCACACTGTGGGGACGGGGCTGCACCAGAGGCTGATGCCTACTTCCTTCTTTCTGTTATCATTTGTCCATCAGTCTGGACACGGGTATTCTTTATGCTTTAGTGTAACCCAGCATGACTAGACTGATTATGTTGTTCAACTCCTCTTCCCAGTGGCTCCTGTGCCCTCTGCATGCCCACCGACCCATCACTCTGCGTGGCTTTTGTTCAGCTGGTAGGCGGCTGGGTGGGCTTTTCGTTTCGGGCTTCTGTGCATCTTAGTGCTTCCCACGTAACTTCCTTACTCTCGCGCATCCTTACTCTCTACAAAATGCTCCTGTCTCCTTTGATTTTTCTGCCCAGTCCTGGAATTACCCATTCCTCAAGGGGACTGGCTCCTTTTGTTGGAGACAGTCTTAGAAACAATGTCCAGAGCACCAGGTGTGACCTTGGCGTGGCTTTCAAGCCCTCCGTCGGCGGAGCACAGAGGCCTGGGCGCGTGCGCACAGCTGAGCCGGTTTCTGCCGTTGCCACCTGCATCTTCACTCCTGCTGATGTCTCCCGCCGCCCCTCGCGAGTCATTCAGGCCCCTCCCCCGGCTCCCGGCTCTGCTCTTGGTTTGGGCTGTCCCTTCTCGGTGCGCGTGTGCGGCAGGGTCACAGCTGTAACCTGGGACCCACAGGAGGCAAGTCCATCACCAGAGCCCAGAGCGTGTGCACTCTGTCTTTGCTCTTGCAGACGCCATCATTTCCAAAATGCTGAGGGCGGCGCCTCTCCCTGCCCCTTCCGTGAGGAGGTCTCTTGCATTCCCTTGTCACAGTCTGCATTCTTTCCTGGAATCCTCCAATCTACTAAATGATTTTTTATTTGCAAACATTACAGTTCATTCTTTGTGCTGTAGCTTTTTATAGATCTCGACAAGTGCATCATGGCATGTATCTACCCATACGGTGTCATAAAGAATCATTTCACCACCCTAAAAACCCCCACCTCCACCAAAGCCCTGACAACTAGTATTTTCACTGTCTCCTTAGTTTTGCCTTTTGCTGACTGTCATATACTTGCAGTCATACAGTATGGAGGGTGTCAGGACTGGCTGCTTTCACTTGGTAATATGCATTTAGGGTTCCTGCATGTCTTTTCATGGCTTGGTAGCCCAGTTCTTTTCATTGTTGAATAATATACCAAAGACTGGATGCATCACAATTTATTTATCGATTCACCCATAGAAGGACATCTTGATTGCTTCCAGTTTGGGGCAATCATGAATAAAACTGCTATAAACATTTGTAGACAGGTTTTTGCGTGGGCATGAATTTTCAATTCGATTGAGTAAATACCAAAGAGTGTGATTGCTGGATAATATGGTATATAATTGTGTATGAGTTTGTGAGAAACTGTCCCGAAGTGGCTGTCCTGCTTTACATCCCCACCAACAATGAACGAAAGTCCCTGTGGCTCTGTCTGCATCTCTGCCAGTGTTTCAGATTTTGCTCATTCTTACCGCTGCTTTGATTCACAGCTCTAATGACAAGTGACTTTGGACATCTTTTCATGTCATCTTTATTTGTCAACTGTATTTCCTACTCTTTGGTGAGGTGTCTGTTCAGATCTTTTGCCTGTTTGAAATCAGATTGTTTTTTTCTTATTGTTTAGTTTCAAGAGTTTTTTGTAACATTGGGTTTTAAGTCCTTTATCAGATATGTATTTTGCAAATATTTTCTCCAGTGGTATAGCTTGTCTTTTCATTCTCTTACCAGTACATTTGGAAAAAAAGTTTTATATTCTCTTTTTTTAAATTGAAGTGTAGTTGATTTACAATGTTATGTTAATTTCTGCTATATAACCAAGTTATTCAGTTATATATATGTATACATTCTTTTTCAAATACTCTTCCCCATTATAGTTTACCATAGGGTATTGACTCAGAGAAGGCAATGGCACCCCACTCCAGTACTCTTGCCTGGAAAATCCCATGGACGGAGGAGCCTGGTAGGCTGCAGTCCTTGGGGTCGCTAGGAGTCGGACACTACTGAGCGACTTCACTTTTACTCTTCACTTTCCTGCATTGGAGAAGGAAATGGCAGCCCACTCCAATGGTCTTGCCTAGAGAATCCCAGGGACGGAGGAGCCTGGTGGGCTGCCGTCTATGGGGTCGCACAGAGTCGGACACGACTGAAGCGCCTTAGCAGCAGCAGCAGCAGGGTATTGACCATAGTTCCCTGTGCTACACAGGAGGACCTTGCTGTTTATCCACCCTATACACAGTGACTTACATCTGCTAACCCCACCCTCCCACTCCACCCCTCTGCAACCCCCTTCCCCTTGGTAACCACTGTCCATGAGTCTGAAAACATGTTTTTAATTTTAATAAATTTATTTAATATAGATTGATATAGTAAGTATAATATATATGGTAAAATATTAATAATCATAATATTAATTTAAATATAAAGTTAATTACAATATAATTAATTGTATTAATAAACATAATATATTAAATAACTTTACTAGGATGGATTGTAGTTGAGCGTTACACCTTAAAACTCCTCAGCAAACTCAGAGTCATCTGGCTTCTGTCCTATGCCACCTTCTAGCAGCTTTATACTCTGCACTTCACACTCAGGTCTCTGAGTCAATCTCAAGAAGGCTGCAAGGTTTGTGTCTACATACCATTTTTTGCATATGCTATCCAGTTGTTCCAGCAACAGTCAGTGAAAAGGCCAGCCTTTTCCCACTGAATTTCTTTGTTTCTTTGTCAGGCTGCAGTTGACTGGTTCATGTGCATCTATTTCTGGGCTTTCTTTTCAGTTCCATTGATCTGTGTTCCTACTTTTCACCAATACCATGCTGTACTGATCACTATAGCTTCATAGTCTTGAAGATGGGAATATCAACTTTTTTTTTCCTGCAGTATTGTACTGGCTATTTTGTGGTTTTTGCCTTTCCATATAAATTTTAAAATCAGTTTGTCCATATGCACAAAATAGCTCGCTGACATTTTAACTGGTTCTGGATTAGATCTGCACATTAGGTTGAGAAGTGGCGTCTTAACAATAAGGAGTTTCCAGTTCATGAATGGAGAATATCTGTTTACTTAGATTGTCCTTGATTTCTTCAGAGTTTTCTCAAAGTTGCATATGGATTCAGTACATATTGAGTTACTTTGTGCCTAAGTATTTAATTTTATGCTGATGTAAGTGGTATTGTGTTTTTAATTTCAAGTGCCAGCTGTTCACTGCTCATATAAAGGGAAGCAACCGACTTTCATTACATGTCAACTTTATTATCTTATAACCTTAAGACAATAATTAGTTCCAGGAAGTTTTAAAAATTGATCCCTTGGTGTTTTCCCATGAATGATCATGTCATCTGCAAGTAAAGACAGTTTTATTCCTTCCTTCCCCATCTCTCTCCGTTGTTCTTTCTCTCTGTCCTAGCGTACCTGCTAGGGCTTTCAGTACGATGCTGCCGTGAGTGGTGACATGGCCATCCTTGCCTTGCTCCTGATGTTAGGGAAAGAAGCAGTTTCTCACCATCAGATATGACATTCGCTGAAGGGTTTTTGTAGAATTTTTTCTAGTTGACAAATTTCCCCTCTATTTACACTTTGCTTAGAGATTTTATTCTGAATGAGGGTTGGATTTTGTCAATACTTTTCTCCACCAATTGATATGGTCACGTTAATGTTTTCCTCTCTCGCCCAGTAATATGGTGGTCTACATTAACCGATTGTCCAATGCTGGACCAGCTGTGCACACCTGGGAGGCATGCCGTCACTCAGTTCTGGGGCATGGTTATTTTCATGTGCTATTGAGTTGGTTTCGCTAATATTTTATTAAGAATTTTTGTACCTATGTTCTTGAGAAATTTTGGCCTATAGTTTTCTTCTTGTAATGTCTTTATCTGGTTTGTATATTAGGGTAATGCTGGCCTCAAAGAATAGTTTTAGAGGTTTTCCTTCTGCTTCTATATTCAGGAAAAGATTGCTGTGAATTGGCATAATTTCATCCCTAAATGTTTTGTACAATTCACCAGAGAAACTGTCAGAGACTGGTGCTTTCTTTTGGAAGATTATTAATTATTGATCCAGTATCTTTAATACTTACAGGTCCATTCAGATCATTCTGTTCTCCTTGCGTTGGTGTTGGTGCTTTGGGTCTTTCGAAGCACTGAAACATTCATTTGATCTAAACTACTTAATCGAGATTATCAAACTTGGGGGCATACTGTGGTTTTTAATATTTGTTACTGATTAGTCATTTCCTTCTGCTTGCTTTAGGCTTAAAATAATCTTTTTTTCTAGTTTCCTAGGATTAAGTTACTGATTTTAGACTGTTTTTCTTCTCTAATACATGCGATCAATGCTATAGATTTCACTCCAAGCCCTGCTTTCATGGTATCCCACGAACTTTGTTAAGTTGTATCTTCACTTAGTTTAAAATCTTTCAAAATTTCTCTTGAGACTTCTTTTTCTATCCATATATTAATTAGAAGTGTATTGTTTAATCTGTTTTGGAATTTTCCAACTATCTTTCTCTTAATGATTTCTAGTTTATCACCTGTGGTATGACAATGTATTCTTATGATTTTTAATTCTCTTAAATGTGTTAAGACGTGTTTTGTGGCCCAGAATGTGGTTTATGTTGGTGACTGTTCCGTGTGACCTTGAGAGAAATGTGTGTTCTGCTCCTGTCGGATGAAGTTGTCTGCAGACATTCATTGTAGCCATTGCTGTTTAGTTCAACTATTTTCTTGCTGAGTTTCTGCCTGCAGGATCTATCAATTAACTGAAAAAAGAACACTGAAGTCTCCAACTATAATACTGGACTTATCCATGTGTCTTGCAGTTCCATTAGTTTTTGCTTTATGCAATCTGATGCCCTGCTGTTAGGTGTATACACATTAAGGATTAATGACTCCTTGGAGAAATGACCGCTTTATCATTATGTAATGCCCCTCTTTCAGTTCAGTTCAGTTCAGTCGCTCAGTCGTGTCCGACTCTTCACAACCCCATGAATCGCAGCACGCCAGGCCTCCCTGTCCATCACCAACTCCCGGAGTTCACTCAAACTCATGTCCATCCAGTCAGTGATGCCATCCAGCCATCTCATCCTCTGCCGTCTCCTTCCCCTCCTGCCCCCAATCCCTCCCAGCATCAGAGTCTTTTCCAATGAGTCAACACTTCCCTTGAGGTGGCCAAAGTACTGGAGTTTCAGCTTTAGCATCATTCCTTCCAAAGAAATCCCAGGGCTGATCTCCTTCAGAATGGACTGGTTGGATCTCCTTGCAGTCCAAGGGACTCTCAAGAGTCTCCTCCAAACCACAGTTCAAAAGCATCAATTCTTTGGCGCTCAGCTTTCTTCACAGTCCAACTCTCACATCCATACATGACTACTGGAAAAACCATAGCCTTGACTAGACGGACCTTTGTTGGCAATGTCTCTGCTTTTGAATATGCTATCTAGGTTGGTCATAACTTTCCTTCCAAGGAGTAAGCATCTTTTAATTTCATGGCTGCAGTCACCATCTCCAGTGATTTTGGAGTCCCCCAAAAATAAAGTCAGCCACTGTTTCCACTGTTTCCCCATCTATTTCCCATGAAGTGATGGGACCAGATGCCATGATCTTCGTTTTCTGAATGTTGAGCTTTAAGCCAACTTTTTCTCTCTCCTCTTTCACTTTCATCAAGAGGCTTTTTAGTTCCTCTTCACTTTCTGCCATAAGGGTGGTGTCATCTGCATATCTGAGGTTACTGATATTTCTTCAGGCAATCTTGATTCCAGCTTGTGCTGTCCCTCTTTACTCCTGATAATTTTTCTTCTGCAGAAGAAAAATCTTATCTTCTGCTTTGTAGAAACTTAACATAGCTCCCTCAGTTTTCTTTTGATTGGTGTTAGCATGGTATATATTTTTCCATTCTTTTACTTTTTTCGCAATTATTTTCCTTGTGATAAAATACACATAAAAAAATTACTACCTCAATCATAGTTTGCTTGTTTGTTTGTTTTGTTCTGTTTTTTGAGTGACAGTGGATTACATTATGATTATTTCTCTACAATCACGTTACTGGTTTTGGTAACAGACGGGATGCCCATAGTAATGTTATGCTCTTCTTGAATGTTTGGACTTAACGTGTAAAGACAGCATGGGGCCAATTTGTTACACGTTTTTTTTGACAAAGCAAGAGAATTTGTTGGGAAAGGGCACCCGCAGAGAGCAGCAGGGTAAGGGAAAGCAGGAGGACTGCTCCACCACGTGGCTCTCAGTCTCGGGTTCTGTGGGGAGGGGTAGTTTCCAGGTTGTCTTTGGCCAATCACTGTGACTTAGAGTTCTCCCTGGTGGTGCGCGCATTGCTCAGCCAGGACGGATGCCAGCAGGAAGGGTTCTGAGAGGGGCTCAGACACATGGTGGAATTCCAGTTGTGGCCTGTTAGTTCTGTGTTCATTACCAGGACCTCCTGTCATAAAATAACTCATGTGCATGGTGACTGTGGTGCTTGGCCGGGGTGGGTGGTTTCAGTCAGTGTGCTTCCCTCAACAGTTCCCCCCGAGAGACTTCATACTCAAGATACTTTTTGGGAACTGGGGCGGAGGTCTCTTCCTTCTGTAACGACTTCCTGCTGTGTGTGGGCATAGTCCTGCCTAGCAGAGCAGAAGTCTCTCTCTACCCGATCTAACTTGATGAGGTATTCTGTATCTGTATACAGGTTTCTGTATCTGAATTCTGTATCAGAATTGTGTATGCTGTACCCTTGTAGTAACAGCAATTTAATCTGAAACTACTCGACCCTGTCAGAGATGAAACAGGGGCCAAACAGGAGGCCTAACAGAATAGTCATCACCAGTCCCCAGAAAAGGAAGACAAAATTTGGGGTGAGGGCTGCAGGGTGTGTGTGCGACTATCTTAATCATTTTTAATCGACAGTTCAGCGGCATTAAGTACATTCATATCAGGCAACCACCACCACCATCCATCTTCAGAACTCTGTACAGATTCCCAAATTGGAACTCTATCCTCTTTAAACACCAACTCCCCAGATCCCCCATCCCAGCCCCTGGAAACCACATTCTGTTCTCTGTTTCTATGATTTTAGCTCATATAAGTGGGATCCTATAGTATTTGTCTTTTTGTGATTAGCTTATTGCACCGAGCATAATGTCCTCGAGGTTCATCCATGGTGGAGCATGTTCAGACTTTTATTCCTTTTTAGGGCTGAATAGTATACCATTGTCGGAGAAGGCAATGGCACCCGGCTCCAGTACTCTTGCCTGGAAAATCCCATGGACGGAGGAGCCTGGTAGGCTGCAGTCCGTGGGGTTGCTAAGAGTCAGACACGACTGAGCGACTTCCCTTTCACTTTTCACTTTCACGCATTGGAGAAGGCAACAGCGACCCACTCCAGTGTTCTTGCCTGGAGAATCCCAGGGACCGGGGAGCCTGGTGAGCCCACCAGGGGTCCATGGGGTCGCACAGAGTCAGACACGACCGAAGCGACTTAGCAGCAGCAGTATACCGTTGTGTGTATACACCACAATTTTGCTTCTCTGTTCATCTGTTGATGGACACTTCTGTTGCTCCAGCACTTTAGCTATTATGAATAATGCTGCTGTGAACATGGGTGCACAGGTACCTCTTTGAAATCCAGCTTCCGATGCTTTTAAGTATATGACCAGAAGTGGAAACGTTGTATCCTATGGTAATTCCGTATAAATTTTTTTAAAAACCTCCATATTGTTTTCCAAAGTGTCTGTGCCATTTTCCGTTCCCACCAACAGTGCAAAAGGGTCCCAGTCTCCCCACTTCCTTGCCAACACTCGTTTTCTGTTTTGGTTTGAACAGTAGTCATCCTCACAGGTGTTGGTTGTGATTGTGGTTCTGATCCGCGTTCCCCAAATGCAGAAAAGCAAAATGGCTGTCTGGAGAGGCCTTACAAATAGCTATGAAAAGAGAAGCGAAAAGCAAAGGAGAAAAAGAAAGAAGCATCTGAATGCAGAGTTCCAAAAAATAGCAAGAAGAGATAAGAAAGCCTTCCTCAGCGACCAATGCAAAGAAATAGAGGAAAACAACAGGCTGGGAAAGACTAGAGATCTCTTCAAGAAAATTAGAGATACCAAGGGAACATTTCATGCAAAGATGGGCTCGATAAAGGACAGAAATGGTATGGACCTAACAGAAGCAGTAGATATTAAGAAGAGGTGGCAGGAATACACAGAAGAACTGTACAAAAAAGATCTTCACGACCAAGATAATCACAATGGTGTGATCACTGACCTAGAGCCAGACATCCTGGAATGTGAAGTCAAGTGGGCCTTAGACAGCATCACTACGAACAAAGCTAGTGGAGGTGATAATTCCAGTTGAGCTATTTCAAATCCTGAAAGATGATGCTGTGAAAGTGCTGCACTCAATATGCCAGCAAATTTGGAAAACTCAGCAGTGGCCACAGGACTGGAAAAGGGCAGTTTTCATTCCAATCCCAAAGAAAGGCAATGCCAAAGAATGCTCAAACTACCACACAATTGCACTCATCTCACACGCTAGTAAAGTAATGCTCAAAATTCTCCAAGCCAGGCTTCAGCAATACGTGAACCATGAACTTCCAGATGTTCAAGCTGGTTTTAGAAAAGGCAGAGGAACCAGAGATCAAATTGCCAACATCTGCTGGAACATGGAAAAAACAAGAGAGTTCCAGAAAAACATCTATTTCTGCTTTATTGACTATGCCAAAGCCTTTGACTGTGTGGATCACAATAAACTGTGGAAAATTCTGAAAGAGATGGGAATACCAGACCACCTGACCTGCCTCTTGAGAAACCTGTATGCATGTCAGGAAACAACAGTTAGAACTGGACATGGAACAACAGACTGGTTCCAAATAGGAAAAGGAGTACGTCAAGGCTGTATATTGTCACCCTGCTTATTTAACTTATATGCAGAGTACATCATGCAAAATGCTGGGCTGGAAGAAGCACAAGCTAGAATCAAGATTGCCGGAAGAAATATCAATAACCTCAGATATGCAGATGACACCACCCTTATGGCAGAAAGTGAAGAGGAACTAAAAAGCCTCTTGATGAAAGTGAAAGAGGAGAGTGAAAAAGTTGGCTTAAAGCTCAACATTCAGAAAACGAAGATCATGGCATCTGGTCCCATCACTTCATGGGAAATAGATGGGGAAACAGTGGAAACAGTGGCTGACTTTATTTTTGGGGGACTCCAAAATCACTGGAGATGGTGACTGCAGCCATGAAATTAAAAGATGCTTACTCCTTGGAAGGAAAGTTATGACCAACCTAGACAGCATATTCAAAAGCAGAGACATTACTTTGCCAACAAAGGTCTGTCTAGTCAAGGCTATGGTTTTTCCAGTAGTCATGTATGGATGTGAGAGTTGGACTGTGAAGAAAGCTGAGCACCGAAGAATTGATGCTTTTGAACTGTGGTGTTGGAGAAGACTCTTGAGTGTCCCTTGGACTGCAAGGAGATCCAACCAGTCCATTCTGAAGGAGATCAGCCCTGGGTGTTCTTTGGAAGGAATGATGCTAAAGCTGAAACTCCAGTACTTTGGCCACCTCAAGCGAAGAGTTGACTCATTGGAAAAGACTCTGATGCTGGGAGGGATCGGGGGCAGGAGGAGAAGGGGACAGCAGAGGATGAGATGGCTGGATGGCATCACTGACTCAATGGACGTGAGTCTGAATGAACTCTAGGAGTTGGTGATGGACAGGGAGGCCTGGCGTGCTGCAGTTCATGGGGTCGCAAAGAGTCGGAGAAGACTGAGTGACTGAACTAACTAACTAATGATTACTGATATTGATCATCTTTTCATGTTTATTGGCCATTTGTATTTCTTCTTTGGAGAAATGTCTATTCAGGTTCTTTGCCCATTTTTTAATCTGGCTGTTTGTTTTTGTTGTTGAATTTTAGTAGTTCTCTACATAATCTTTGTATTAATCTCTTACCAGATGTGTGATTTGCAAATATTTTCTCCTGTTGTGGAGATATTTTCTCCCTCCCTTTTGACTCTGTTAATGGTGTCTTTCAATGCACAAAGGTTTTTAATTTTCAGGAAGTCCAGTTTGCCTATTTTTTCTTTTGTTGTCAGTCATAATGTTATATCTAAGCAATCAGTTAAAAGCAAGAAGACTCTTGAGAGTCCCTTGGACTGCAAGGAGATCCAACCAGTCCATCCTAAAGGAGATCAGTCCTGGGTGTTCACTGGAAGGACTGATGTTGAAGCTGAAACCCCAATACTTTGGCCACCAAATGTGAAGAGTTGACTCATTTGAAAAGACCCTGATGCTGGGAAAGATTGAGGGCAGGAGGAGAAGGGGATGACAGAGGATGAAATGGTTCAATGGCATCACCAACTCAATGGACATGGGTTTGGGTGGACTCTGAGAGTTGGTGATGGACAGGGAGGCCTGGCGTGCTGCGGTTCATGGGGTCTCAAAGAGTCGGACACGACTGAGTGACTGAACTGAAGCAATCATTGCCAAATCCAATGTCAGGAAGCTTTTTTTCTGTATTTTCTTCTAAGTTCATAGTTTCAGATCTTACTTTTAAGTCTTAATCCATTTTGAGTTTATTTTTGCTTATGATGTGAGGTAAGGGTCCAACTTCATCATTTTGCTTATGGATATCCAGTTTTCCTGGCACCATTTGTTGAAAAGACTACTCTTTCGCAAGGAGATCCAACCAGTCCGTTCTAAAGGAGATCAGCCCTGGGTGTTCTTTGGAAGGAATGATGCTAAAGCTGAAACTCCAGAACTTTGGCCACCTCATGCGAAGAGTTGACTCATTGGAAAAGACTCTGATGCTGGGTGGGATCGGAGGCAGGAGGAAAAGGGGACGACAGAGGATGAGATGGCTGGATGGCATCACCGACTCAATGGACATGAGTTTGAGTGAACTCCGGGAGTTGGTGATGGATAGGGAGGCCTGGCGTGCTGCAGTTCATGGGGTTGCGAAGAGTCAGACACAACTGAGTGACTGAACTGAACTGAACTGAACTCTTTCCCCATTGAATGGTCTTGGATTATTTTTGTCAAAAATAATACATGCCAGGGTTTATTTTTGGACTCTGTAAGCTTTCCATTGGTCTATATGGCTGTCTTTATGCCAGTATCATGTTTTGATTAACGTAGGTTTGTAGTATGTGTTCAAATCAGGTAATATGAGTCCTCCAGCTTTAGTTGTTCTCAAGATTGTTTTAACTATTCACGATCCCTTGAGCTGCTATATAACTCCAGAATGTGTTTTTATACTTCTGCAAAAGCACCATTGAGATTTTGATAGGGATTAATTGAACTTGTAGGTTACTTTGGGTAGTACTGACATTGTAACAACATTGAGTCTTCTACTTCATAAGCAAAGAATGTCTTTCTAACTATTTATGTCTTCTCTAATTTATTTCAGCAATATTTTAGTTTTCATTGTTATAATAATTCTAGTTCTGAGGTCCTTTCATTTTACCTGGAGGGCATTTCTTGCTGCGAAATTGTAGTGGTCATTTATTCCCTCAACGTTTGTTTTTCTGGAGATGTCTTAATTTCTCCCTCACTCTTAAAGGGCAGTTTTCCCAGATACAAGATTCTTAATTGACAGGTTTTTGTTTTTTTTAATTTTAGCACTTTGAATACACCAGACTGGGCTTCCCTGGTGGCCCAGTTGGTAAAGAATCCGCCTGCAACATGGGAGAGCTGGGTTTGATGCCTGGATTGGGAAGACCAGCTCAATCAGTAAATAATCTGCCTGCAATGCAGGAGACCCAGGCTCGATTTCTGGGATGGGAAGATCCCCTGGAGAAGGAAATGGCAACCCACTCCAGTGGAGTGGAGTTGCCTGGAGAATCCCGCGGACAGAGGAGACTGGCAGGCTACAGTCCATGGGGTTGCAAGAGTCGGACATGACTTAGCAACTAAACCACCATACACCAGGTCACTGCCTTCTAGTCCCCAAAGTTTCAGCAGATTCTGTGCTGAAATGAGAGCAGATGAGAAATCTGCTGATACACTTAGTGAGGATCCCCTGTGTGTGATGATTCTCTTCTCTCATTGTTTTCAAGAGTCTCTCCATCTTTCAACAGCTTGATTATAGTCTGGGTGTCTTTGAATTCATCCCATCTGGTGTGTGTTGAACCTCCTGGATGGTAGTATTCAAGTATTTCATTAAATTCCAGCCCTTATTTCTTCCCATATGCTCACCACATGCTCCTCTGCCCTTGGTGAGGCCTGGCCGTCCCCCCTGGGAGGGGTTCTGAGTGGCTTTCATCCTACCCTGGCTTTGAGGCTGCCTTTCTCTCAGCTTCCTCTCAACCAGGCCCCTTAACCTAACTGCTGTGAGGACATTTCCCCAGATTCTTATCTGCAGCTTCAAGCAGTGGCCTCAGGCCAAGATTCAAACCCACCCCACACAGCCCAGGTGTGGGCATGGGAGGCAAGCCTGGGAGCATCTTCTGGACTCTGCCCCACCACACATACCTTCCCCCAGCAGATCTCACCCAGGGGCTGTGTTCCTTCCAGGGAAGTTGGATCTCTGGAGAAGCCAAGTTTCTAATTTTCTGCCTGTCATGTTCTGAGCCCCTAGCCCTTGCTTTGGATACCCTCACTTTTCAGCTCCTCTTCCTGCATACTGTCTCAGGGTCCCGCTCCTTCTGCCTCTCTCATTAGCCACCCCAACTCAACTCAGTCAGAGCCACACTTTGAAAACTTAGGTCCTATCACTGGGGGGCCCTCAGGGCCTCTCCTGCAGCCCCTGCCCACCTCTCCGTACTGCACCACCCTGCCCCAGCCATGCTCCTCTCAAGGGCTTATGGACTTGCTGGTCCCTCTGCCAAGAACACTGCCCCACACATCCCATGGCTCCTTTGTAGACAGGTCTCCCCTGACCTGAGCACCTCCTCACTCTAGCCCTGCATCTCCCCCCTCCGTCGACCTCCACCTGCTGGACCCCCTGCATTTGCTCATTTCCCCCTGACAAGCCATCTGGTTGCTTTGTTTGTTTATGTTCTAGCCTACACTCCCCGCATTAGAAGATGAATCTAAGAGTCAAGGATTTTTGTCTGTTCTATCATCCAGTTATACCAGTCCTAAGGCAGGCAATAAATATCATTCCAGCAAATGAATCCCTGACACTTAGGAAACACGACCATCCAGAGACCCGATGTTTCCAGCTCTTCAGACCACATTCATGTACAGATGTGAGAATTATAAAGGGGACTTCCAACAATGGGTGTTCATGTCTCAATTAAATACTTTGATTTCCACTCAGATGTCGCCTAACCCCAGTAGAAAGCCACCTCTGAGACCTTACACTCTGAACAGCATTTTAAAGAACTCTAATTACTTCACAGCTCTACCTCACAGCTCTCTTTGAAAAGAAAAGACTGAAATGAACAAAGCCTGGCTCCCGCATTGCCTGCGATTCAGTCTGGTGCCCACTTCTTCCTCACGCTGTAGGGGAGCCCCAATTGCAAATTAAAGCGCTTCTCTGCACAGGGCCTGCCCCTCCCTCGCACAGATCTTAGCAATCCTCCTGGGTCCTAGGTCCCCTCCCTGGTCAAGAATCACTGTCGATCAGCCCTGGTCATTCTTCCCATGGACTCTGCCTCAGGGGCTCCCATCAACCCCTTTTTGAAGGTGTCTTGGCCACTTTAGTCGGAGGCAAGAGAAACAACAAAGAAACCATAGACTTGGCCCTGGGATGTGGGAATTTCAGATCTGCTGCGTGAGGCTGACTGGCCAGCTGTAGCTTCGGTTCCCACGGCCCATGTTGCAGCACCAGCTGGACGAGAGGCCCCAGGGGTACAGAACTTTGGCTCCACGCTGCCCAGACCATGCTTCTGTCCACAACCCATTGGCTGGTATAAAAACAGAGCATGTGCACTGCCGCTCCCAGGATGAGGTGGGAGGTGCCCCAACTCACAAGGCTACATAAAGAGCACCCAGGCTCAGAGCTACTCGTATTCCTGATCTGTGAACATGCGGAAGTGTTTGGAAGTCAGGACATGTGAGTGGGAGCAGCAAGGTGGGGCGGGCTCGCCCCCCCTGGGCAGTGCAGGCTGATTCCTGTCCCTGCAGCTCCCACTCTGATGTTGCTGGACACATGGCTGGGAGAAGTATCATAGGGTAACCCTTCTTTCCACTGTCAGAAGCCATAAGCATACGGATAACAGTCACCTGTAGTGAAACGGGGAAACATGCATTTGCATATTTTTTATTTTTGCCTTAATGTAATTTCTTTTTTTTTTCTTTCCGTTCTTTGGCCATGTGGCCTGTGGGATCTTAGTTCCCTGATCGGGGATCAAACCCAAACCCTCAGCACTGACAGTACAGAGTCCCAACCAGTGAGCAGCTAGGGAATTCCCTAATTTTCTTAATTTTTAAGTTAACATTATTTAACTTGAATAATGGCTGTGTTTAACAAGTGATTCTCAAAATTCTTTAAGATTCAAGAACTTGCCCCTAAATAAGGGCCTTGGGAGCTCAAGCTGCCCAGGGCCTCTGGGTCACCTTTCCCATCTGCCCCCTGCCCTCCCAGCGGCCTGATATCCCCCCCATAGTATGAGCATGAGCTTAGGCCTCACAGGCCAGCCTCCCCACCCCAGGGGCAGCACAGGCCTCTGCATTATCTGTCCCCAGATGCAGCTGGATGCCCCTCACTTCCAGGGTCACCAAGTGGCCCTTCCCAGATTTCATCTTGGAACATTAAAGAGGAGCGCCCCTGATGAATCTGTGAAGGGCTACACGGCAGCTCCTGCCAACCACAGGCTCCTGGTCACTCAGACAGAGAAGGGGCTCCAGGGGCACCACCGAGACAGCACAGTTTGCAGCAGTCGAGACAAGCAGTCCAAGGGCCCACAGAGGCAGGAGGGTAGACTGGTCTGGGAAGAGCCGCCCCAGACAGATGTGGGACAGGCAGAGGGGGGCGGGCGTGGGACAGGCACTGCATGAATCCATTTAGACAAAGTTCTAGAACACTCAGCAGTCAGTGGGGCAGTTCCAGAAGGGATCGGGGTGTTGGCTGGGGGCTGAGGACCTTCTGGCTGGGGGATCGGGGTGTTGGCTGGGGGCTGGAACGCTCTAAAACCTGGTATGGCAGTGGCTCCAGGTAACCCATAAGATGCCTTCATCCCATCAGACGGTACCCCAGACTCAAGTCAGAGAGAAAAAGGAAGAAGGGGAAGGTAGAGGCCTGGGGTGGGCCTCACACCTGGCTTCAAACCACTGTGGACACGCTGCCTGATCCGCTGAGCATCCATTTCCTTGAGGCCAAGATAGCCTGCTTCAGAGCAGCGTCCAGTGTGGGGACTGACCCTTGGTCCGGCTGTGGCACTGGAGGGGCAAGGTGGAGTTGGAGTGAGGTCTCCCCTAGAGGCTGCACTGTGATGCCCGCGCCCTTTCCTCCTCACTCCATCCCTCTCCTAGAGGACAGGTTTTGGGACTGAAGTACTCAGATGGCTCAAAAATTAGGCTTGCAGCCCAGACACCCCCACCCCCAACTCAGCTGTCCATGACATACCTGGGCACCCGACCGCCCACCCCTCAACATTTGTGACATGGGTTCTGCTCTCACCAGGACTGGTACCAAAGAGCTCAGAAGGCCTCTGGGGTAGAGGCACAGGTGACTGACGTGCACACAGTCACTCTCAGATGCACACATTGTCACACATGCTCACAAACTGGCAGGAAGGGAGCCAGGCAAGGAGGCTGGCTCCTCGTGGTGGAGGAGGAGGGACCGGGCACCAGGCCTCCCTCCTTACAGATCAGAAGGCGGGGAGGCGGTGAGTGTGTGTGAAGGGGTGGGGCCTAGAGGGTCCGGCCTGGGGCGCTGCTGAAGAGGTCGGGGGTGGGGGTGGGGGGCGGGGGGCGGGAGGCTGACCCTGCACAGCAGCCGGCCTGGTTGGGGGCTGATGTCCCGGGCAGGGTCTGGCTAGGCCCTCCTAGAGCGTGTCAGTGCATTCTCGCTCTCAACTTGCTTTGCAGAGACCACAAAAGTGCCTGACGTCCCGAAAACAACAAATTCGTGTCCTCAAGCCCCAGCTTCTCACAGGCTAGTTATGGAAGGCTGGCTGGTCAGAGCTCTGCCTTTCAAGCTCATGGCAATTGATCTAAATTTTCATTCACTCACCACCACAGCCTGAGGCCAACACCGAGGAGTGAGTGGCGGGGCTGTGGCCAAAGCCTGGAGAACTTACCTGCCAGGAAGCTTCCGGGGACCCTGAGGCAGGGAGCCGAGGGCCACATGCTGGATCAAACCTCGGGCGCTGGCACCCTGCAGAGACGCCAGGAGAGGCACCACTGTCTGCGTCCCGGGCTCCGTGTGCGTGTGTGAAAGTGTGTGTCTCGGGTGTGGCAGACCTCACTCGGGTGCTGCTGTGCAGACGGGGGTGTGTGGCCACGGACGCAGTGGTGTGTCACCCCCCAGGTGCTGCTGTGGTCGGCCAACAAGGTGTTTGAGGAGCTGACAGACATCGAGAGGCAGTTTCACAAGGCCTTCTACACTGTGCGGGCCTATCTGAACTGTGACCGGTACTCGGTGGGCCTCCTGGACATGACCAAGGAGAAGGTGAGGCCCTGGAGCCCACAGGCCCCTGGCCGCCTCGTCCTGCTCTGCCGCTGAGTTGGTGCCCCGCTCCCTTCTCTTCTCTTCCAGGAATTCTTTGATGTGTGGCCCGTGCTGATGGGAGAGGCCCAGGCGTACTCGGGCCCCCGCACACCTGACGGCCGAGTAAGTCGCAGGGTGACCGGCCTGCCCTGCACCCGGCTTCCTGGCCCAGCTCCACCATGGGGAGGGGTCGCCCCAGCTGACCCGGGTGGGAGGGAAGGCTCGGGAGGCTGTGGCGAGGCGAGGACAGGGTGGAGGGCTGCCTGGCCCTCTGACCGCTCCAGACGGCAGGCCCCTGAGGACGTCTCCCTAGCGCCAGCCCCCTGCAGTGCTCTGGGGCCAAGGGCCAGGCCTGGTCCTCATGAGGGCTGTCAGCCTGGTTTACTGAGCAACATCTGCTCTGGCTGAGCAGACCTGCTGCCCTCGTCTTAAATCGCTCTAACATCTGCCCAAGCGGGGCCACGTAGGGGTGCAAGTCGGGTAGGGATGTGTGCAGATACCTCAGCCACACGTTGTGCATCCAACCGGGGTCACACGTCAGAGCCGTGACCCAATCTCCCCTCTTGTCAAGTGGGGTGGCAACAGGCTGTCTCAGGGACTCCAAGGGTTCTGTGCGCCAAGTACATGTGGGAATCTCTGCACAGAGGCTGGCTGTGACCACAACTTGTCCCAGTTATATGAGAGAGACAGGTGTGTGTGTGTGTGTTTGTGAAAGATGGACACACAGGCCTGGCTCAGCTGCACGCACTTGTGTGACAGATATGGGCCAGTCTGTGCGTGGGGGACGTGGCTGGAGGGAAGAAAAACGTGTGTCCCAGGACAGTCAGTGATGGTCCACACATGTGCACAGTCCACGCGTGTGCCTGCGTGTCGTTATGTGGGCTTATGTGGTGTATCATTTGTGTGGGTGTGGTGTGTGTGGTGGGGTTCCCATCGGGGAGCCCCTCATGCCTTCTGCGGTCTGCTTCTCAGGAAATCCTCTTCTACAAAGTCATAGACTACATCCTCCACGGCAAGGAAGACATCAAGGTCATCCCGTAAGTGTCAGGGTTCTGAGAAGTGTTACCCGAGGGCCCGGGCTGGACGGAGCTGAGGGCCCGTCACGGCAGAGTCCGCAGCCCCTGGCTCGCCCCCACACCCTTTGACGCTCCCTGTGCCGCGGGGTGAGGCAGGACAGAGACTGACTCAATGGTCTGGGAGGAAATGCATGGGGTTGTGAGGAGGCCTGACGTCCCATGAACACTGATGTGGACTCAAGGCTCAGCAGAGCTGTCCGGGTGGCCCTCTCAGCAGCGACTGGCCTTTGAGGCCCTTAGGGTCTCATCTTGGTTCACCCGGCCAGCCCGCAGGCGGAGTCTCCAGGGAGGCCTGACACTGCACAGCCGGGGGCGGGGGGTGCGGGGGGCGGTGAGGGCGGTGGGACTGGAGGGACCAGCCCAGCGGGCAGCAGAACCAACAGAGCTGAGGGCAGCCTGGAGAGAGGGGGCGGCAGCTGGCCACTTCCAGCCCCACAGCCGCACAGCTGTACGAGCCCCAGAGCCCATCAGGACCCCACCCCGCGGGGCCCATGCAGCAAGCAGGACCCAGAGCCAGGCCTGCCTGGGGGAAGCCTGTGGCTCCCAGGAAGAGGGGGCCTCTTTACGGGCAGAGAAGGAGGCACAACACAGCTCAGGTGTCCCCAGACCCAGCCCTGGCCTGCCCTCCCCTTCTTCAAGTCTTTGCCAGCTTCCCACACCCACCCAGAGCCCGGGGAAGGGAATCAGCGCACACACACCCGAGCGCCTGCCCACCGCCCTTTGCTTCTCTCCCCACAGCTCACCCCCGGCTGACCACTGGGCCCTTGCCAGCGGCCTTCCAACCTACGTGGCAGAAAGCGGTTTTGTGAGTCCCCCAGCCCTTCCCAGAGGCCTAAGTGCCCCAGCTTTGCCTACGTAGAAGCTCATCAGACTGGACAGTCTATTTTAGAATCATACTCTATATTTGGCCGCTTCAAGTGAAATTGTGTTTCTGATCCTTTTTCAGATCTGTAATATTATGAATGCCCCTGCCGACGAAATGTTCAATTTTCAGGTATCTGTCTATTCATTAATGGAATGTGTACTGTACTTTAGGGAAAAAAGTGTTGTGGTTCAGAAATGATGGACTGAATTCATTTTTGCTGCTTAAGAAACAACCTCAGACCTCGCAGGCTAAGGGCAGCACAGCATGTTCCGTGCACACAGGTCTGCTGCTTGGGTGGCTGCGGCTGCACCCGGCGAGGGTTCACGTCTGCTCCCTCTGGGGACGCACTACCGGGGTGGGCCCTTTTCCAGAGGAGGCCCAGGTCACGTGGACGGGTGGAACTGCGCTTTATCTTTCAGGGCCCCCTCCAGGAACTGGCCAGGGTCCATATTTCACTGGCCAACCATGAGCGGAATGTGAGCGGGGACCCACCACACCGTCTGTGGGGCCCGGGGGAACGCCAGGCCCCTTGTTTGGCAATTATTGGGAACTTAGCAGCAGAGCATTCAGTCGAGCGCGGGGACAGGCGGGGTGGGGGCGGCCTCCAAGAGCGGGAACCGATGTGACTGCAGCGCTCGCACGGTGAGGCACCTTGGCGGACGTCTTCCCTCTTCCAGGAAGAGGTCACCGCTGGCTTGCGGGCATGGCGGGCCGCCAGATGGGAGCAGGGACCCAGCCTCTGCCCTTTGAGGGCAGAAGAAGCGAGGTTCATGCTCCCTGGGTGACAAGCAGGCCCAGGCCAGGGTCAGACCCAGGGCAGCGGTCAGCTCTGAACAACTCTCCCACCAGGAGGGGCCTCTGGACGACTCTGGGTGGATCGTCAAGAACGTCCTCTCCATGCCCATCGTCAACAAGAAGGAGGAGATCGTGGGGGTCGCGACATTTTACAACAGGAAGGACGGGAAGCCCTTCGATGAGCAGGATGAAGTCCTGATGGAGGTAAACACCTGTCACAGGCGGGGTTCCGGAGACGACCCCGGGGGGTGTGGGACCCAGGCCTGGGAGCCGGCCCCGGGGGCGCCCATGGGGGTGACGCGTGCCTGCAGTCTCTCACACAGTTCCTGGGCTGGTCGGTGCTGAACACTGACACCTACGACAAGATGAACAAGCTGGAGAACCGCAAGGACATCGCCCAAGACATGGTCCTGTACCACGTGAGATGTGACAGAGAGGAAATCCAGCTGATCCTGGTGCGTCCGGCTCTCCCACGGGGAGCAGGGGTGTGGCCTAGACCTGCACACACCGCACCGCCCGGGGCTCCCTGCCCGGCCGCAGGCCCCTAGCAGGGACCCCAGCCCCTCTGGTCGTGCTGTGTGAGGGCTCCACCATCACCATCCAGGCAGAGAGCTTGGACTGGTGTGGAGGGAACAAGAGCCGGCCCGAGGCCGCCGCCACCGTTTCTGAGGCCAGAGGCTCCGGCTGGGGCTCCCCGAGGGATCACTCAGTCCCACAGCCACGAAGGGTGCAGTTGACGCCATCACCGTCTCATAGCACGTCTTCTCTCCCAGCCAACCAGAGAACGCCTCGGGAAGGAGCCTGCCGACTGCGAGGAGGACGAGCTGGGGAAAATCCTGGTCAGAGTCTGGCCCCGCCCCGGGGGCCCGAGGAGCCCTGAGGGAGGGGAGGTGCCACCCCAGGTGGCAGAGGGAGGTCCTGCGGTGTCTGTGCTGAATACGCCCGCCCATCCCTGTGATCGTGTGCGTCCGTGTATCCTTCCACCTGCCTGTGTATTCACAGGTCCTTGCCGATATCTGCGTGTGCCCACGCATGTGTGTATCTGTATTTCCCTCACAACTTCACTTGCCCAGCGGGCAAATTCTTGCTGCTGGGCCACTGGCGGGAGAAGGGGAGAGGAAAGGGTTGAACCAGGAGGGGCTGAGAGCACCTCAGGCTGCAGCCAAAGTTGAGACACCTGGCGTGTCTGAGGCTGGACAGAGGATCCCTGAGAGAAGCTGAGGAGCAGGCGGGGCTCCGGCGGGCCTGCCCCTCAGCCCCACCTTCCCTCCCACAGAAGGAAGTGCTGCCGGGGCCTGCCAAGTTCGACATCTATGAGTTCCACTTCTCGGACCTGGAGTGCACGGAACTGGAGCTGGTCAAATGCGGTATCCAGATGTACTATGAGCTGGGTGTGGTTCGAAAGTTCCAGATCCCCCAGGAGGTGAGGGCTCATTTGTGATCCAGGGTCCCAGATTTCCCAGGAGGTCACAGAGAGATGATCCGGATCCCAGTTCCCGCAGGAAGTCTGGGGGCAAGCCATGTCTGCACAGAATGGACAGTGTAGGCTGGCAAAACACACACGGCAAGTGTGTGGAGCCTACGTGGCTGGACAGACGGACGGACGGAGAGCGTGATACCACGGGGCTGCAGGCAGTCTGATCACACACATCACGGGGCAGCAGCAGGGGTAAAAACTAAGGGAAAACACACATAAACACATTATAGAAAATACTAACAGAACGCAAGAATTCCAGATAATTTCTGGCCCTAAAAACGGCTGTGGAAGCGGTTGTTGAGCCCGGGTTCTATCATCCAAACTCAACTGCCCGTCCGGAGAAGGCTCACCCTCCTGCTGCCCCTAAGCCTCTGGACCTTCAGCAACCAACCGCCTCTTTCTCCACCACTGTGTGCCCCGGTGCCCACACATCCTGCCCCACTCAGACGCCCACGGCTGAAATGGACATTTTCTTCTAAAGTATCCCAGGCCCCTCGCCTGGGGTCCTTTCCCGACCTGAGGTTTGGCAACAGGATGGAGGCCCCAGGCATCCTGTGGACGTTGGAAGTGTTCTCGGCCTCAGCTCCGGTCCTCCGGCTCCCTGCCCCCGGCGTCCGTCCCGCGTCCGCCCCGCGTCCGCTTCCGTCCGCTCCCCGCCCACCCACATCCGCCCCTCGTCCCCCCTTCATTCGCCCTGTGTCCACGGTCGTCTGCACCCCCCCGGCCCGCCCCCCACGCGCCCCTCCTCCACCCCCCGCCCGCCCCCTGCCCGCCCCTCTTCCATGCCTCCCGTCCACACCCCTTCCACCCCTCCTCCACCCCCCGCCCCGTCCACCCCTCGTCCACCCCGAGGTGCCACCCAGGAAGGCAGCTGGAGGCCAGTGGACAGGAGGGCCGTGGGACGGGCAGGGACGTGAGCCTTTCACACTGCCGTCAGCTGGAAATGCGTCACTGGGATCGGGCACTGCGGTGCCTGGACCCCGTGTCTCACCTCCCGCAGGTCCTGGTGCGGTTCCTGTTCTCCGTGAGCAAGGGCTACAGGAGAATCACCTACCACAACTGGCGCCACGGCTTCAACGTGGCCCAGACCATGTTCACGCTGCTCATGGTGCGTGGCCGGGGCGCGCGTGGGGAGAGGGCACCCTGTTTGACGGGGCTGGGAGGAGCCTGGAGGTGCAGCCTTCAAGGGCCCGGAAGCGGGTGGCAGGCACCCAAGCTGGGGAGGGGTGGCGGGCTCCACTGAGCTCCCCGGGGGCCAGGCAGGGCAGGAATCTGGGCACCTGTCTCTGCAGACAGGCAAGCTGAAGAGCTACTACACGGACCTGGAGGCCTTTGCCATGGTGACCGCCGGCCTGTGCCATGACATTGACCATCGGGGCACCAACAACCTCTACCAGATGAAGTAGGCGTGGGTCCTGGGCCCTCTGAGGGTGCCGCCCCTTCCCTGGGGTGCTGGGCACACAGGCTGCCCTGGGGCCTCTGCCCGCTGCTTGTTCTTAGCCAAACCTCTGTGACAGGTCCCAGAACCCTTTAGCCAAGCTCCACGGCTCCTCGATTTTGGAGCGACACCACCTGGAGTTCGGGAAGTTCCTGCTCTCCGAGGAGGTCCGTGTCCTCCCCTCACTCTCCCGTAGGCCCTGGCCAGCTGACCTGCGCCCACTCCCCTGAACCTCCACCGCCAGCAACCACACCACATTGCTCTGGGCTGGAGAAGGGAGGCAGGCTTTGAAGCGATGGGGGCGATGGCACCCCTGGTGGTTCCAGTTTGGAAATGCCCCCTGAGGGCGGGGGCTCATATTCCGGGTGTTGAGGGAAGGTGGGCGTTAGATGCCCCCCAGTGCAATACGGGGCCACCGGTGTCTGGGGCCCATGACCCTTGGGTAGAAGATGGCCAGCAACATGGGGAAGGACAGATGGACGGCCTCCAGGAGGGAGTGGGGGACAGGCACAGAAGGGGGCGCGGCTGTGACGGGAGCACCCCCCGCACCCCCGCAGACCCTGAACATCTACCAGAACCTGAACCGGCGGCAGCACGAGCACGTGATCCACCTCATGGACATCGCCATCATCGCCACAGACCTGGCGCTCTACTTCAAGTGGGTGCCGCCCACCGCCCCGCTGGCGCCCCGGGGCCCTGCTGGGAAGGAGCCGGTAGAGGGGTACCTGGGGCTCCAGACAGACGTGCCCCGCTCCGGCGCCCCAGGCCTGGACTCTGGCCTCGGATCCTCTCTGGGAGGGTGGGTGGGGCTCAGACCAAGGAGGACACGTTGCCGGGGTCCTGCGGGGGTGGGGGGGAGGGGTCGACTCCCTCCCTTTGTCCTTCGGGTTCAGAAAAAGGACGATGTTCCAGAAGATTGTGGATGAGTCCAAGAACTACGAGGACAGGAAGAGCTGGGTGGAGTACCTGTCCTTGGAGACCACAAGGAAGGAGATCGTCATGTGAGCAGGCGCGCGGCTCCGCCCCTCGATTGCAGCGCCTCCTGCAAAGCTCCGCGGGCGGGACTGGGAGCCCAGAGCAGGGCAGCTCACTTCCGGACAGCGCCCATGCTCCCACCCCAGCCGCTCTCCTTTCGGGGAGGCTGCAGGATTTGGGACCAGACAGCCCGAGTCCACCGTTAAATAATTTGCTCACGTTATGAGCCTCCACTCTTTCATCTGCAAAGTGGAGATTCAGAACTAGTCCAGCCCCAGGCCTGTCCCAGTGGCCCAATGTGGCCGCTGCTGCTGCTGCTGAGTCGCTTCAGTCGTGTCCGACTCTGTGCGACCCCGTAGACGGCAGCCCACCAGGCTCCCCTGTCCCTGGGATTCTCCAGGCAAGAACACTGGAGTGGGTTGCCATTTCCTTCTCCAATGCGTGAAAGTGAAAGTGAAGTTGCTCAGCGGTGTCCAACTCTTAGTGACCCCATGGACTGCAGCCCACCAGGCTCCTCCGTCCATGGGATTTTCCAGGCAAGAGTACTGGAGTGGGGTGCCTTCGCCTTCTCCGGGCCCAATGAGGAGCTATGTGTAAATCATGGGCCCCCAGGAAACGCTTGCTGACTCATCCCTGGCGGCCTGTGGTGACAGGGGAGGGCTGGAGTGGTGCACAGGGTGGGGCGCCCACTACTGCAGACGCTGGCGCGTGGCTCTGTGCCCCCAGGGACACCAGGCCTTGCAGGGTGGGGCAGGGAGGGAGGCCAGGCTGGGCGCACCTGGAGCTCCATCTGCCCGCAGGGCCATGATGATGACGGCGTGTGACCTGTCTGCCATCACCAAGCCCTGGGAAGTCCAGAGCAAGGTCAGAGTCATGTGGGTCCCCAGACGTCTTGCCAGTCCCCATGGGGTTGCACCTAAGTGGGGCCTGGGGGAGGGAAACAGCCCCACTTGTCTGCAAGGTGAGGCGAAGGCAGCTGCCCAGCTCTGGGGCCCAGCCAGAGCCGCCACCCTGGAGGAGGCTGCTGCGCTCCTGGGCACCACAGCAGTGTAGCCTCAGTAGTTGGGTCACCAGAGTCTGGGACACAGAAGGCTGAGGGCCCCGGCCGTCCTGGCAGGATCTCAGGACAGTATCTGAGCAAGCGCTGAGCCCACCGGTGCTTGCCTTCTGTGCGCCTTTCAGGTTGCTCTGCTGGTGGCAGCTGAGTTCTGGGAGCAAGGGGACTTGGAGAGGACGGTTCTGGATCAGCAGCCCATCGTGAGTGTCGCCTCCAGTATCCTCCACACCTGTCCCGGCCCTTGGGAGCTCCCAGGGCCCTTGGGGCTGGGCCCAGACTGGGGACCCCCGGGGGTTCTGGAATCCTGGGGCCTAACTCTCACTTTGTGGGGTCATGTGACGTGAGCCTGGATCTGGGTAAAGTTGTGGAAATACAAGGATTGGGTAAAGATGTGATCCCCCGCAGAGGTGGAAAGCTGTTGCCAAAGCTGCAGAGCCAGGCTGCAGCTCCTGGCCGAAAGCCCCCGTGGGCCCAGGCAGCTCTGGGGTGAGCCCCTGTGTGGCTGCGAGCTGCTCCAGGGAGGCTCAGGGTGTGGCAGGCCTGGCCCATGGGAAGAGTGCTGGGAGGGGGAGTGGTGGCCAGAGTCCAGGGCTCACCTGGGCATGGCTGTGGCCGTGGAGAGAGTAGCCGAGGTGGGGAGTGTGCAACAGGGCTGGGGTGGTATGCGGAGCAGGACTGCCCGCTACTGGAAGGACACGGGGGCTTGGACCCACGCCCACAGTCACCAGGCCTCACAGGAGCGGAGGTGAGAGAGGGAGGCAGTCTTGGTATACCTGGAGCTCCATCTGCCCACAGGCCCACAGGATGCCAGGATCTTTGGGTCAGCAACGTGGGGGTCAGGAATCTGTTGCTAGACGGAACTGGTACCTGCATGGGGATAAGGACACGAGCACTGCCCAACAATGACCAGAAGAGACGGAGGGAGGTTTGGTCTCACAGGCCAACTCCAGCCTCTGACGAGCTCTCTGAGCATGGGGCTGCGAAGACCGGGGGCCAGGTGCAGACTGCAGGAAAGGGTGCCCTGACCAACCCGGCATCTTGATGGGAGGACAGGCAGCCTGTCTCCCTGGGCTAGACCGCTAGGGTCCTGCATGACTCACTCCAGCACGCTGAGCTCCAGACAACGGGCAGCTTTGAGGAGGAGACTGCCAGGAGGCAGCTCAGGGGGATAGTCCAGAGGCTGGACACTAAATCAGCTCCTTCAGAGTATCTGGGCTTTGCCCCTTAGGAGCTGGGGGCCAGGTCTCGGGTCAGGACCATGGATAGCTCATGGGGGAGCTGGAGGAACTTGGCTCCAAGCGCCACACCAGGGCTGGCGCGGCAGGGGCCCAGCACCACCTAGGGCAGCTCCCCAGAATGGCACAGTGTCTTGGAGGGGAGTGGGGGCTCCTGGGTTTCCCTTCCAAGGTGAGCCCTACATGGACAGGCTCATCACGTTGGGGTGGAGCTGAGTCCTGAGGCTCAGGGAGGTGTCGGAGGCCTCACGGTGTCCCTGCTCCCCCTTAAGCCAATGATGGACCGGAACAAGGCAGCTGAGCTCCCCAAGCTACAGGTCGGCTTCATCGACTTCGTGTGCACGTTTGTGTACAAGGTGAGTAGGGCAGCCCAGGGCCTGGCTGGGTTTGCAGGGGAAGGGTGAGACGGGGGCTGCTGTGGGGCTCCTTCCCGCTCAAATCCGCACTGAAACTCAAAACCGTCAGCCTCACCCCAAGGGGGTCCCCTCCCTGTCAGTTCCTCAGAAGGATCATGAAATTTCCCACCCCAATCTCTCCCTCCCAGAACGTCCTCCTGCACACCCTGATGTCACACCCCAAACATCCCTTCCCGAACCCCATCTAAAGGCACCCCCATGCAGAGCCTGCACAGTGTTGTCAAGGCACCGACTGCAGGGTATGTGCGGTGCATCCATTCAGGATCTGAGCTCTGGGAAGATGGGGGTGGTCCAGCCTCCAGCTGGGTGCGCCCGGCCCCGCAAACAGCTGAGCAGAGCCGGGGGCAGTGGGATGCGAGCCAAGGACCTGGCGCAGGCGCTGGACCTCGGCTCTGGGGACTGGCCAGGGGTGGGGGCAGAGCCCTCCCAAAGGTCAGCCGCCATGACTGTTGGCTGCAGTCTCAGGGGTAGCCCCATACTCCAAGAAGGGTGTTGGGTTCTGACCACGTTGTCCCACTCCCCACCTCAGCCCCCAAGGCCTTGTGCTTCCCTTTACTGAAGCACCAGCTCCCTTTTCTGCCTCCACCAGGGGCTGGAGTCAGTGCTGGGAGGAAGGCGGGACCAGGACGCACGTGCTGGTCCTCAGGTTCACTGCCGGGGCCCACCAGGCACTGCCCCCCTGTGCCTTCCCCGCCTCCATCTACCCGCACAGCTTGTGTGTCCACACGTGTGCATGTGTGAGCATGTGCTCTGTGTGACATGCGATGTCTGCATGAGGGTGAAGGAGCCCCAGGACCCGCACTTCTGCCCAGCCTTCTCAGCCCCCTTGCTAGGGAATGTCCTTTCTGCTTGGATGTTTTCTGTTCTTCAGGACCTCACCCCGTAGCTCCTGTTCCAACCTCAAGGACACAAACCACAAGGCCTTCTCCCTTTTTAGGTCTTTGCTGGGGATGTGGCATCTCTAACCACCCCACCTCTGGCCCAGCCCACCCAGGAACCACTAGGGATGTGGTCTGACTTCTGTTTCCTTTCCAGGAGTTCTCCCGCTTCCACGAGGAGATCCTGCCCATGTTTGACCGGCTGCAGAACAACAGGAAGGAGTGGAAGGCCTTGGCCGATGAGTACGAAGCCAAGGTGAAGGCCCTGGAGGAGGACCAGAAGAAAGAGACGACGGCCAAGAAAGGTCTGGGCTCCACTCCAGCTTCAACCAAGGCCACGCAGCCTGGCCCTGGCCTGCAGGGGGCGGGTGTGAGGCGACACTCATCTGGCCCTGGCAGGCTTCGGGTGGCCCTGTGGTCAGGGTGCCTGGACTCCGGGCTGCACAGACGGCCACCCTTCCAGAGGGAGGCCCATCCCCTAGGAACAGGCTGGTTGACTCAGGGTGGCTGATGAGCCCAGTCTGAAAGGGCCTGCTCGGGGTCCGAGTCAAGGGATTCTGGAGGGACGTCACCTTTATAAAGGGGAGGAAAGCCAACTCAGGAACTCTGTTCCCATCATCAATCAGCGGTTCCCTCTTAAGTAGTTCATAAACTCTATCTACGCTCCCATGCCAGCCTCAGAGCTGAAACAGCAGACCCATGGAACCTAAGAAGCAAGCTAGGGGTCAGCACGCATGGTGCTCCCGCCCCGGGCGCAGAGCTTGTTCCCCACCCCACCCCCAGCACTGTGGGAGCACGGCTCCATTGGCACCAGCCGGTGCCCCCACATCAGAGTCCTCGAGCCTTGCTTGTGCTCTGCAGCTGTCATCACCATTCTCTGAAACGTCCGCAGGGGAGAGAACCAACAGAAACCAGCCAGCTGCGAGGCCACTGCTGGAGCGTCACCAGAACTAAATTAGGATCAGCCGGGCTAATCGGCTTAGGCAGACCAGCCCCTGCCCTGCCCTTCCCCCTGCAGGGAGGATGGAGGCGCTGGGCCACTCATGGTCCTCGCTCACTGTCTTGTCTTCTCTTGCAGTGGGCACAGAAATCTGCAACGGCGGCCCGGCACCCCGGTCTTCTACCTGCCGCATCCTCTGAGGCGGTCCGCGGGCCCCCTGCCCCACACCCCACCCCCACCCTGGGACCCCGCCTCTAACCACTGGTACAAGAGGTTAGGGAGCCTGAGAAAATGACTGAAGACCATTTTGGATACTTTGAACTTTTTTAAGGCTTGTGTTTTTATGAACTAAAGCCAATGAGGAATGATCTGAACAGTGTAGCCTACCTTACCCTCATCCAACTTTTGGATACATAATCACACCACCAGGAGATCTGTGAGCTGTGTGTCCGAGAGCACTGGGTGAATATGTTCACAACTGCACATGTGTTTATGTGTATACAGGTGGAGAAATGGATACATGGATGCCAGTTCTCATCTGGTTTAGGAACAAATATGTGAATAGAAATTTAGAATAAAATCAAAAGAAAACATGCTGCTCTTTTTTATGTGGCAGAGGACATTGATTTGTGACCAACCAGAAATCCTGCCAGAAAGGTCCAGGTTGTGAGACCAGTGATCAGAGCTCAGTGATCTGTGCAGAAATAATGTGTTAATAAATGCTGCCGGGACCTGGTCTGAACCTTGCTGAGGGACCCGCACCTGTGGCCTGCCCAAGTCCACCTGCACCCCTGAGGTTTCCTTCATGGAAGCAACCACACGCCTCCAAGAACCAAATGGTTCTCAGCCGGGAAGAAAAGCCAAGTCAGACCCAGACAGAAAACACAGCTCACACTTGAAATGGGTGCTAAATATCTGATAGAAATAAAGGACTTTAACTTGCAATGTTAGCTTCAAAGCAATTGTTTCCAGACACTGGAAACTCCCCTTGCCTACAGCCATGAACTGTGCTGCAAGGTCACGTGGGTGAAGGCTGGTTCAGATGCCGCGTTCTCCCAGCGCTCCTGGCAGCAGTGTGCAGGGGACCCACAGGCCCCACACAACCTTCAGCTCACAATGACACCTGGGGACAAGAGCATGGGACTGGGGTCCCCCCCAGTTCCCAGAGAGACCCAGTGCCAGCCACCCACCAACCTCAGGATCTCCTAGGGGGTGTGCACTCCAGCCTCACCTTTACTGAAAACAGGGAAAACAAATGAACTGGGGCTCGAAGCCTAGGAAGTCCACTCCAGGCACAAAGCTGGAATAGCGACTTTTGACACCAAGCCTCACGCGCGCTTATTATATACATAACATTTGTGGGCTTTCCAAGTGGCGTCAGTGGTAAAGAACTCTCCTGCCAACACAGAAGTTCTAAGAGACAAGGGTTCATTCCCGGGGTCGGGAAGATCCTTGGGGGAGGGCACAGCAACCCACCCTGGTGTTCTTTTCCTGGAGAATCCCATGGACAGAGGAGCCTGGCAGGCTGCAGTCCCTAGTGTCACAGAGTTGGACACGACTGGAGCAACTTGGCACGCACGCACTAGGCTTGAAGAGGCACAGCCAGCAGGGGCAGAGTCTGCTGCCCTCTCAGGCACAAAGGCCCAAGCCCAGTGAAGAGCTAGCTGCACCCCAGCAAAGTCCTTAGGAGGCCACATCCCCTACCTGGGGTCAGGAGGAGGATGTGCAAAAGGAGAAGAGAAATCCAAGTTCCACCTCGAAGGGCATCAGGACACCCCCACTCCTCCCACGTGGCGAAGCCTGCCCCCTTTCCTACTCGTCCAAGGGTCTGAGCCAGGGATGAGCAGAGAAGCTCAGCAGCACCCATGATGCTTGGGCGAGCTGCGCCTCTGTTGCAAACTGCATCCTTAGGGGCTCCCGACCTCATTCCCACCCCCAGCCCCCAGAGCAAACGATCAAGTTTCTCTGTGTTCCACCGTGTTTATGCACCCATCACTGAATCATTGATTAGTTTTTCTGGAATCCCTCTCCACTCACACTGCACATAATCTGAGAAGACTGGCATACAGCTGAGTCTGAGTCCAGAAACCAAACTACTGGGGACAATAAAGGAAAGTCACAGACTCACAGAGCACAGAAAACTTTATTCAGCCACACTGCTCAGGAGAAGGGCAGGCTCACTTCAATATGGTATCCTCTTGGGCTGGAAAGTTAGAAGGAAAACACACCATTACACAGGCCCACCACCCCAAAGGGCCACCTTAGATTTTGGGGGTTAAACCATCCAGCGTCTCATCTCATGGAGCCTGGCTATGCTCTGTTTCCACCATATCCTCAGCCTTCCTTGACCTGCGGGTCCTCCCTGGGACCTGTCGCCGCAGTCAGGGAGGATGGAGCCTGGCTCCGGTGGTGTGGCCTCTAAGGCTGAGACAGTTCACCTCTAAGGTCCAGGGGCCGAGCCTCACTAAAGGCAGGTTAGCACCCGCCCCCAACAACGGCTCTCCTTCCCCACCCCTACCCCACTCAGCAGAGGATGGCCCAGGGGCCAGTGGAAATGGAGAAGGCAGCCTTTCCTCTCCACTTGCTGCTCCGTATGAAGCAGCAGCTGTTTCTGAAAACCCCGCGGGGCGGGGGACAGATCTAGGAGAGCCAAACGCATGACCACCTTCCGCCAGCTCCCGCTCGATGCGCTTCTGCTCATCCCGCTTCTTCTTCTCCTCGGCTGCAAGCCTTCTCTCCTCTTCCGCCCGAGGTTTCAGGTAATCTGTCAAAGGGAAGGCGGGGGCGGGGCGTCCAGTGAACGCTTCCACTGAAGCTCTAAAGGGAATTCAGTTCACAGGCAAAGCCATCCTCAGGTACACTGAGTGCCAGGGGCGCCCGATTCCCACTCTCCTTTACCTGGATGTAGGTAAAGGCCTGATACCCACCTCCTAACGGAGAGCCCGACCCGGAGGGCAGCTACAGGACGCCCGCGGCCACCCCAGGCACCCAGCCGCCCCGCACTCAGTCCTCTGCTGCAAGGTGCTGCCCGGCCAACCTCCAACCGGCCGCGCGCGGGGGTCCGGCCCTTTCGGGTCTCAGGTCAGGGGCCTCCCACGCCGCCCCTCTCCCGCCCCGGCCGGGGGGCCGCAGACGCCCGCGGACACTCACTGTAGCGCTTGGCGCCGTAGGCCATGCCGAGGAACAGGGCGGAGTAACGGCCGAGCTGTGGGAAAAAGCGGTCAGGGGCGGCAGGGGGGACCGCCCCTGGGGGGTCTCAGCCCACAGGGTCGGGGTCCGGGACACTGAGAGAGGGGACGGGGTGGAGGTCACGCCCGCGGCGTCGGGGCCCGATTGGGCGGGGGGGGGGGGGGGGTCTCAGCCCACAGGGTCGGGGTCCCGGTCGCGGAGCGGGGTAGGGGGACGGGGTCCGGGGCGCGGAGCCGGGTAGGGGGAGCGGGGGTCACACCCGCGGCGTCGCGGCCCGATGGGGGGTCGCAGCCTCCGGGTCAGGGCAGGGGGTGCTGAGAGTCGGGGGCGCCGGGCCGGGGCCTTAAGCCCCGCCAAGGCGCTCACGCGCTTTGCCCACGCAGAGCGGATCAGCGGCGGCGGCTGCGAAGCCTGGTTCACCTTGATGAGCGGAGAGACCTGCACCGGCGGAACCATACTGTCCGTGACCCTCGCGCCGGAAGCACAATTCGGACCGAAGAGGGTGCCGCAAGGCCCTGAACACCGCGGAGACGCAGACGCAGAGGCGCGGCCGGGCGTGCGCATGCGCCGCCCACAGGGCGAGGACGCCGAGTGCCGACCCCTGGCGGCTGGAGGGCAAATGGCCCGCGCGCACGCCCGGGTGACGTCATCAGGCGCGGCGCGCGGCGGCTTCCGCATGGGCAGTGGCCGGGCAGCGAGTTCGCGTTCCCTGCAGCAGGTGCGACCCTCCTGCGAACCAGGTTGAGCACAAATCGAGGCCCGCACACCTCGGGTACAAATATTTGAAAACTGTGAGTCCACTGTACAAAGTGAAAAACCGAGCTCCCTCCTACCTGTCCCGCCCCGCCCGCGGCTCCAGTGCGGCCGCAGCCACACCCAGGCCTGTCCGGGCCGCGGTCCCCCCAGACCAGCCCCCGGGACGGCCCGGGAAGGGGCTCGAGGCTTGGGCAGGGAATCCGGGGTCCGGGTACAAAGTGTAGCCTGAGTGCAGGCTGGCTCCCAGCGGAGGGGATGGCCATGTCCGGCCCCTCTGGACTCACAGGCCAGGTCTACCGTGTGGCCCGAGCCCCTTCCTGGGGCGGCACGGCCGTGGGTGCCCCTCTGCCCACCACCGGCCCCATTCCCAGCCCCCGGCAGAGCTAGGGTTTCCTCACCCCTGGAGCCTCCCCGGCAGAAAGGGGCACAGGTCCTCCCGAGAAGGCCGGCCTAGCAGAGTCTGCTCCCTCGGTATCCCGACTCCAGCCCTCAGGACCTTGCAGCCCCACGTTTCAAGGTCCACGTCAGAGAGGCCCTCACCCTCGTTTCTGGGAGGAAATGAGAAGCAGGGGTCACGCTGGTGGGGTATTCTGTCCCCCAGCTCTGTGGTCAGCGCAAGGGAAGACACAGCTCACCCAGCCCAGGTGTGCAGAGAGGCTGCACAGAGGTGGGCAGTGGTGGCCAGTCACCCAACTTAACCTGCTGTGCTTACACACAGTTCCCATGGCAACGGGGGTTGGGGACACCTGGAGAATGACGGAGCGGGGCAGCCCCGGGGTGCCTGTACCAACCACAAGGCCACCAGGGCAGCTGATACTCCTGCCCCGTGACACCCCCACCCCCACCCCCACCCCCCATTCCCGCAACAGGCAAGATCAAAGTCAAGGATGACGAGCTGGATGCCACGTTCAAGGAGGCCTCGGGGCCCATCGACTTCACCGTGTTCCTGAACGTGTTGGGGAGCAGCTGAGGGTGAGCACCAGGCCAGCTGCAGGCCTGCCAGCACTCTGTGTGCACTTACTCGACACCTAATGTCTGCATATCTCACATAAAACCCAAATTTGCAGACCTCTTGAAAGTCTCTAGGACCTGGCATTCCGGGAACGGCCCCCAGCCCAGGCCCACCTCTCCACCGGCTGGTAGGGCCTCTGTCCCTCACTGAGAAATCGCTCACCTCTGGGCCTGGCAGGACCAAGGGGACTCCAAGAACAGTACCCTGGGGTGGGAGCTGAGGGTCTCTCAGGCGCTCAGAGTGGGAAGGCCACTGAGAGCATCAAGTGGGCAAGGACGTGGAGCCCTGGGTGGTGAGGGGCAGGACTAGCACCTGAGACGCCCAAGGCTCGAGGCTTCCTGTGGGCAGGCACTGACCCCGAGGAGACTGTCCTCAGCGCATTGAAGATGCTGGACCCCGATGGCAAGGGCAGCGCCAACAAGGACTAGTGAGCATGACCATGGGCACCAGGGCGGGAGGAAGCCAGGCCCACCCCCACCTGCCCCAGCTTTCAGGTCTTGATCAGCCTGCCCAGGATCCTGAGTCCCTCAGGGAAACCCAGGGCACGATCACCCATACCCTCGTGGGGCCCGCAGTCACTGCCATTCAGACCATCACTGGGTTTTTAGCCCCTCTGGGGGCTACTTCAGCCTCATGAACAGGTGCCCCAGGGATGTGGGAGTCAGGGATGGCTCCCTGCGGTCCCCCCTAGTGCCCAGGACTCACCCAGGGACAGGCTCCCAAGAGGTACCTGCCCTGTGAGCAGGTGGGATTGAAGGGGGCAGACGTGCCCCCATGAGAACCCATCAGAGGGCTCCTCTGGGGCCAGCGCTCCAGCTCAGGGCCAGTGCTTCCCCAGAACAGCCTAACCTGGCCCCTCCCTGCTGTCCTCAGCAGCAGGCGGCAGCTCGCATCCCAGGCCGACAACATGACTGCTGAAGAGGTTTGGCCCCTGGCGCCCTACGTCATTCCCCAAGGCCCTCTGTGAGGCTCAAGCATGGCCCTCGGGGCTCCGGGGGGATGTGCCTCAGCCCCTAGTAGCTGCAGCATCAGGAGGGTGGGACGCCCAGTGTCCAGGAAGGGGGCCGCCAGCCCCAGCCCCACCCCTTTCCCTGCAGGGTCTCCCCCAGCTTCCTTCCACCCCCACACACAAACAAGACAGAGCCTGGAGTCCAGTTCCTGTAATTCACCTGCTGGCTGCAGCCTTGGGGACCCTCCACTCCCTCCATGCCGTCCTGGGCCTGACACCCCCCGCACCAAACTTGCAGGTCGACCAGATGTTCCAGTTCTCCACCAGTGGTACTGTAGGCAGCCTGGGCTACAAGATGCTGGGCCACATGTTAGCCCCTGGGAAGAGGAGCGAGAGGCACCCCACCCCACGGGGCTGTGGCCAGTTGAATAAATGTGAACCGACAAACCTTCCTGCCCACAGTGTCTCTGTTGGGCGGAGGTGTCCTCCTGGGGGTGGGAGTGTCCATGGGGTGGAGAAGGTCTGGGGTAGGGGTAACCCCCTGGGGGCAGGAGGGTCTTCAGGGAGTAGCAGCGTCTGCCTGCGGCCCACCCTCCATCTCCTGCCCAGCCTGGCCCCACCTGCTCTGCCCATCTGTGCCGGCACCAGGCTGGAGGGCTGGTCATTCAGTGGTCAGCAGAGGTGGACACGGGTGGCTCCAGCACGGGCTCCTTCAAGGAGGGCCTTCCTCACACCTGTCCACCCCACACTCAGCCACGCTGGGGCCTTCGGAGTCCCACACCCACTCAGTTCCCCCTCGCCCTGGCCCCCCCAGTGCCAGGCCAACCCCTGCAGTAGCCGCCCTGGGCCTGGTGTGGCCACTGGGGTACCCCTGGTCAGTGGCCTCTTGTCTGCACAGCAGCAGCTCTTCTTGCTGCGGCCAGAGAGAATCCCCTGGGCCCCCCTGCCACAACCCTGGGTCCCCCCAGGATGCCAGCATTATCCCAGCCTCAGTCGTAACAGGTCCAGCCAAAGGGACCAGAGCCCACGTCCCTGCCTCCCCTTCACATCCCCAGGTCCTCTTTTTCTCATGCCAACTGCTCTCCAGCCTCTGGCCCTCTACAGGGCCCCTGAGATGTCTTGGAGGGCTCCCAGGAGGAAGGAGCCAGGGCCAGGAGCACCAGTTCCAGGAAGGGGCTGCTGGGGTCCAGGGTGCTACGGTGGAGCCTCAGGGCGTGGCTGCCAGGTAGGGCGCGTGGCCCAGGGCTGCTGCGGTTGCTGGGCGTTCATCCTCCTGAATGGAGGGGCTGGCGTCGGCCTCAGCCTGCAGGCGCCGGTACGGTGTGTGGAAGAGGAGCACGAAGAGGCAGCTGAAGAGGACGCAGAGGCCGGCCATCAGCAGCATGGGCGCTAGGGAGAGACGGCCCAGCGCTGCCTGAGGCACTCGCCTAGGTGCAAGGGACCCCAGAGCAGCCTTGGGCACAGATCCCCGCCTGGCCCCAAGAGGCAGGTTTGCAGACCCAGGGGCCGTGAGCCCCAGGGTCACCCACCAGGTCTGAGGACGTGGGCGTGCAGCATGACCGCACTCCTGTCTCTCTGGCTTTCTGTCTCCATCTCTGTCTTTCTCTGCGTCTCTTACTGTGTCTCTCCTGTCTGTGATCTCACTTCAAAACTGCTCATGTGGGGTCACAGGTGGGCTCCCGTGAGGGCTGCTCCCACCAGGCTGCGCTCCAGGTTCTGCCTGCTGCCCTCGGTCCGCCCCAACCCACCTCACCCCTCAGTGGGCGCCCTGCACCCACCCGCCAGGACAGTGGAGGTTGCCAAGAGAAAGAGGCCAGTGGAAGGGAGACTCCAGGGCTGGGTGGGGTCAGCCTCCTGGCCTGGGCCTCACCCTTCCAGTCCAGCGGGCCCTGGCCATCCTGGCAGGTGGAGACAGACGGCTCCGCGTGGCGCACGGTCAGGGAAGTCAGCAGCACCATGATGAGAACGCCCTCGGCCTGCCTACACAGCCACGAAGCCCTCAGCCCTACCCCAGTGCTGCCCCAGGGACCCCAAGGGCAGCACGCAGTAGGCATTCAGGTCGTCCATGGTGTGTCCTGGGGGTGGGGGCAAGGGGAGGGTCCCTGGGTCCCTGGAAAGCCATGGGAATGGGCACTCACCCCAGCACAAAGACCAGGCCTGCGGCCGCGCCCTCACCCACGGGGAAGGAGCACTCGACCGCCAGCTCCATGGCAACGGGCGCCACCGAGAAGCCAAAGAACCCCAGCAGCGAGCAGATGGCGGCCAGCACGATGGTCTGTCCCTGCAGCTGAGACACCTGGACAGCAAGCCGCACAGACCGGCAGGGCAGGAGTCAGAAGTGCCCCAGCCTGAACCCCAGGCCCTGCCGAGCCCTGTCGGGGGCAGGGCAGTGCCAGGGCTGGAGAGGCCACAGCGCCCACACCACTCCAGGGACACCCCGGCGGGGGCACCTGGATCTGAGTGGGTCTGGGTGTCTGTTATGGCCAACCTGCCAGCTGCCCCACCCCTGGGGCACCCCACTCTCACCCTCTGCAAGGTGGTCTCAGCTCAAGAGGACTCTTACCACAGCAAAGGCCACACAGGCCAGAGACGTCAGACAGAGGCCGATCTTGATGGCCTCGGTGAAGTGCTTGGTCCTGTCCACGTACAGGCCCAGAGCCACTGCCCCCAAGACTCCAAACACAATGAAGAGAGCCCCGCAGAGGCCCGCAAATTCCTGGAGGGTAGGGGGCACCTTGTCCATTATCTGAACCCATCTGTTCCCAGGTGTACCCCACCACCAGGGAACCCACGGCAGGGTCACCGAGCAGCACCCGAGGCCCAAGGAGGACCATGTGGGAGGCTCGGGGACGGGAGGTGTCCTCCCTGGGTGTGCCACGGCCTTGTCTCACCTCCACCCAGGAACTGGACAAGTCCTAGAGAAAGGGCCTGGCTTCTGCAGACGCCCTCGACGCCTGTCACCTCTGAGAAACTGGGAACACTCGGGGCCTGAACCCCATGCCCAGTGCTGAAGCCAGACCACAGCGGGCACAGCCGAGATGCTGTGAGTCTGATACCAGACAGACCCACAGGGCTGGCGGAGGGCTGTGGGAGCAGGCGGGCTCTGCCAGCACCCCAGCCCGTGGCTGCCACCCACTGTCTGCAGACCCAGACTCACAGCATCTCAGGAGCACCCTGACAGGAGGTGTGGGGACAGCACTTGGGAAGTTCGTGGGCCGCTCCACAGCCACCAGCAGGTCAACAGGCCCCCAAGGCTGTGTCCGGGTGGGGGGCCCCCAGGTCGGGGCCAGCACTCACGCTGGAGTAGCCGTTCACGCAGAGGACCTGCTCCAGGAGGGCTGAGAAGTTGGAGAAGATGCCAATGCCGCCCCCAAAGCACACAGCCAGAACCATGTAGGCCTTGTTCCTCGTGAGCTAAAGGGGAGGGGCCGCTCAGTCCAGAGCCTCGCAGCACATGCGGAGGCTCCAGGGGTGGCCTGCCCCTCCCCCTCTTCGCCCCCACCCCCCAGGCCCACAGCACGCGCAGCACTAACCAGCTTCAGCCCAGCTAGGAACGACAGCGAGGTGGACTGGGCAGCCCCCACAGAGGGCGGGGTGGGGGGCACACTCTCCCAGAGGCATGCAATGGCCAACAGGAATGTGAGGCCAGCAGGGAGGATGTAGGTGCCTAGCTGTGGGGAGAGTGTGCATGAGTACACGCACACAGGTCCCCGTGGATGCACGCACCCGGGCATGACTGCACTCGTACAGGTCCCCGTGGATACACGCACACGAGCGTGATTGCACTCGCACAGGTCCCCATGGATACACGCACACTGGCGTGATTGCACTCGCACAGGTCCCCGTGGATACACACACAGGAGCGTGACTGCACTCGCACAGGTCCCCGTGGATACACGCACACGGGCGTGATTGCACTCGCACAGGTCCCCGTGGATACACACACAGGAGCGTGACTGCACTCGCACAGGTCCCCGTGGATACACGCACACTGGCGTGAGTGCACGTGCACAGGTCCCTGTGTATGCAAACACATGCACACGGGCGTGATTGCACTCACACAGGTGGCCTTGGATGCACGCACATGCACATGGGCGTGAGTGCACGCACACACAGGTCCCCGTGGATACACGCACACGGGCATGACTGCACGTGCATCCCCGTGGATGCATGCACACGGGCGTGAATGCACGTACACAGGTCCCCGTGGATGCACACTCATGCACGTGGGCATGAGTGTACACGCACAGGTCCCCGTGGATGCACGCACACACACACAGGCACTTCAAGCCTGCTCCCTAGGCTCCAGACGAGCTGCTGCCTCTTCACTGCCCGCCTCGCCTGTCGTTCCAGGTGGACGCCAGCAAGCCCAGGGCCTGTTCGGGGCCTCCTCTGCTTTGCTGCATTCAGAAACCTGGCTTTGAAAATTTCACCCAAGGGTGACTCCAACAGTGATGGCCTCAGCTCGACCATCTCTGGGCGCTCTATCCAACTGTCACCTGGACCCCCTCTCCCACCTCTGTGAGTGACCCCAACCATCCCCCAGCTAGAAGCCCCTCACTCCTCAGTGCACCCCACTCCCCAGCTGAATCACAGCCCAGGCTCTCTCCCTGGACACTCCAGGCACACCTTTCGTTCCCTGAGCTGTTCTGGACCAGATGGAATCACTCTCCCTTCAGATCCCCCCAGGGTGTCCATCACATCAAGCCAACCGCATGCCACCTGGATTGATGCTTCCCTCCGCCCTCCCCTTGCTCAGCAGACACACACTTCTGGCTGCAGCCGCACCCCTCAGTCTCGCCTCCACCTCAGCGCCTTTCTCTCTGGTCCCACGTCCTCCTCCCCACCCTCGCAATGCCTCATCCTCCTGCAGCCAGCCTCTTGCCGCCCTGGTGCTCTCTCCCCTCCAAGGAAAACACCCAGCAGCCTGGGGTTGTGCCTGACGCTCGGAAGGTGCCCAGTACTTGCAACAGAGGAAGCCCCATGTACACAGGGTGCACTCAGCCGTGTCCACAGAAGATGCAAGTGCACACTCACACGGGCAGCGTGGGTGCACGAGCCCACCACCCCGCACACATGCACTAGCACACACAGCCCAGGAACATGCACACACACACATGCAAACACACAGCCTACGTCATACGCAGAGGCGCACACATGCGTGCACCTGTGAGCTCCCTCACCATCAAGGGGATGTCCTCCTCCGTCTTCACCAGAGCGGGAGACAGCAGGTTGGCCACCAGAATACCCAGGGCATTTGCTAGATGGACAGGGATGTGCGTCAGCTCAGGAAGGTAGGCTGGGCCCCCATCCACGGAGGAGCCCTCGGCCCCCAGAGCGGGGAGTGCACAGAAGCGCCCAGCCACACGCTGAACCAGAGGAGACGCCGGCCTCACTGAGACTCACACATGGTGCCGATCATGTTGGCTGTGGCTCGCTGGTGCTCAGGGAACCACAAGGCGGCCAGCTTGGCTGGAGAGAATATGACCAGGGTCTGGGCCAGGGCGCAGAAGGTCTGCCCACCCAGGAGGAAGACAAACGGGTCCTGGATGTCAACGGCCATGCAGGGCATGGAGCGGATCATGCTCCCCCAGAAGTTCAGGAACGCGCCGAGGGTGGTCTGCAAGGGTGGGGTCAGAAGAGCTGCCCAGCAGCCGGAATGCCCTCCACCGCCCCAGCCTCCACTCACCACCCAGTGGCTCTGCCTGAGGACTCGGATCTTGGGAGGAGGGGGTGGCTCTCGATCCCATGCTTGGGGACCCGCCTGTCCCAGAGCAGGCCCTGGTGTGTGGTCTGACTCACCGCCCTGCGGAGTCCAACGGAGTCCAGAACCCAGATGGCCACCATACCGAACGGGATGGACACCACGAGATAGACCAGCGACAGCCAGTTGATCTGCTCGGTGGAGAGGAGGAAGTGCCGGGCGATCGTGTCAGCCACGGGCGCGAAGCTGAGCCACAGCTGCGAGACACAGGCTGGAGTCAGCCCGGGGCAGGCACCGCAGACACTGCGGCTGCTGGCTGCCCTGGGCATGGCTGGCTGGTCTGAGGGAGAGAAAGGGTCCAGGGGTCCCGTCAGGGCTGGGGTCTTCACTTGGTCAGGCCAGAGAGGAGGCACCAGCTGGGAGCTCAGACAGCATGTCGGGGCAGAGGACCGGAACCATCCTTGCAGGCATGTTCCCGGGGCAGACAGAGGCGGACAACCTGGCTGGACCCTGCAGGACAGCGAGGCCTCCAGGACTGACCCTCTGAGGAGAAGGCCTGGGGCTGACAGCAGAAGAGAGATGGCCACCATGCCGGGGTGGGGGGAGCCTAGACTGGGTGCTGGCCAAAGCTGGAGTGCCGGGGGGTGGGAGAGGGTCCCCCGGCTCCCTGTCACGTGGGCGTGTAGTTTGCCCGGATGGGACAGGCCGAGGAGCACATTGTGGGGGCCACTCCGTGGACACTCGGTGCCCATGGAGGACACGCCGGTGCACCAGGGCTTACTGCAGGAGGGAGTGGGGAGGCGTCCTGGCCTGGTGCAGAAATGAAGGTGTCACAAATCAAAGCCCACGGACTCCACCTCTGAGAGGGCACAGCTCACCCAGGCCTCACACCCTGCCCCCACGGCAGAGGCCGCAGGATCCAGCCTTCCTAACCCGAACAGAGCTCTGACCACAGAGCCCCACATGACAGCGACCTTGGGCAACAGCTGCCTTTTCTTCCCTTTTCTCAGGACAGAGCTTCTAGGTTCAGAAAGAGCTTGGTGCCACCACCTGCTTCCTGCCCAGCTGATCCAGCGGCGAGAAAGCCTGGCTCTGGCTGCTATGCCTTCTGAACGCAGCCCACCTTTGCCAGCCTCGCCCCTCGGTCCCCCCCAGAACCTGTGGCCAGCAGGGTGGAGACAGGTCTGAAACACACACAGCAACGTGGGGGGAACTGTGTGCCCAGGACGCGGACTTCCTCCATGTGTTCCCAGCCTGCCGGGAGGCCCTGTGCGTCCTTTGAAAATGTAGGTGGCTGTCCCCCACGCTGTCCCTCACCCAGACCACTCCAGGGCCACTGAGGCCTCATTGCAACCGCCACCCACGTGCCCTTCATGCTGCCCACCCCGCCCAGGACTAAGGGCCCTGCACACTTGGCCACAGGAGGAGTAAGCGAGGGTGCACCTCTTGACCCGAGCTCCCTGCCGCGACCCCCGTGGGAACCATGACAAGTCCTGGTGTGATTCCTGTTTGCTCCATGACGACTTGCGGACGAGACAAATGCGGAAGCACAGCCTCGGCCTCCAACATCCACCCCCAGACACTGAAGCAGCTGGAGGGGGCTGAGAGAGACCCCCGTTCTGCACTCTCAAACCACTGCACCCAAACCCATCCTGGCTTCACAGTGTTCAGAGGCAGACCACCGACTGCTGCAGAGAAACCGTCTCTGAAGTCCCAGGCTGGGCATGGCACTTGTCCCAGCACAGGGCTGGCCCGCAAGGAGGAGGAAAGAGGTCCCGAACAGGTTGCAGTGACGTCCAAGACGGGCTGTCGCCCAAGAACCTCTCCAAGGTGGTACCTTTCAGGGCTGCCCTCACCTGCCAGCCCCTCCTTGTCACAGTCTCTACATCTGACCTCCCTCTGCCACTCGGGGCTTCCCTGAGCTTCAGGCCCCACTCCCCACCCCCCCGGCCATTTTGCGTTTCATGATTGTGGCCACCCCTCACTGCCCAACTCCCTGAGGTCCAGTGTGAGGCTGAACGGTGTTCTTTCAAGCAGCCTACAGGAGGAGACCCAGGGGCCCCATAGCTCTGCAGCCTGACCGCTCGACAGGCAGCCACTAGCCTCAGGTTGGGAAGAGCATGCAGTCCAGGGCACGCAGGATGGCACAGCCCGGGGCTGGAGGAGCAGAAAAAGGTCTGCTGGCTGAGCCGTGGCACGTGCTGGGCCGGCAGAGGGCCTCGGCCCTCAAGGGGCGAGTCTCGGGGAGCAGCAGGTTGGGAGAGTTGGGGCCCGGGAACCGGCAGACCTGGTTCTCGCGGGGGCTTCTCTGGTCTCAGGGGCTGTGATGATGAGCACTGTCCCTGCCAGCAGTGGGGTCAGTTCTAGAACAGCTGAAGGGTCTCTGCTGACCCCAGCGGGGTGGCTGTGAAGAAAGGGACTGAGTGGGCAGGCAAGAAAGACCTCTGGTGAGGGACCTTGGAAGTGAGCCATAAACCGTGGGAGGGCGGTCAGGGCCCAGGGAAGAGAGGCAGGTAGGGGGGCAGAGCGGGTGCCCAGGCTGCAGTGGGTGCGCACTTGGCAGAGAAGGGAGACTGCGGGAGGATCCCTCCGTGGCCGTGGACAGTGACCCTTTCGGAGGCAGGAGCGGCATCCTGTCGAAACCACCGCGGGTCTCAGGCCCCCGAGGACAGACAGGACACCCGCTCTACCTGCGCAGCCTCCGCCAAGGAAGGGGCTCTCCGCCCCCGGCCTGCGCTGAGCTCGCGGGCGGCCCTCCCCCGCGGTTCCGCCGTCGCGAAACTGGAGGGCTGCGTCCCGGGACTGGCCGAGCGAGTTCTCAGCGGCCGATTCTCCAACGGGAAGCGGCGCTCGGCGCGCACCGGACGTCGACGGGCCGGGCTCGGCAAGGTCCCGGCCTGTCCTGCAGCCCTGCCCCGCCGGCCCGGCCCCGGCCCAGCCCCTACCGTGGCGTTGGAGCAGCTGAGCAGGCTGATCACCAGCAGGAAGACCCACCGGCGGGCGTAGGCGCGGTAGCCCCCCAGCGCGCTCCGGACCGAGGTCGCCGCGCCGGCCTCTGGCCAGTCTCCCGCCGGCCCCGCCATTGCCGCTGCACCCGGGCCGCCGACTTTTGGAGCCGCGCTGATGGGCCAGCACCGCCCTCGGAGGTGGGGTCGGGTCAGAACCCGCCCCACAGGCAGGGGTTACCACTGGTCAGGCTGAAAGGGGACCAAAATGCCCTCGCGAGGCCCTGCGATGGATGCGCTCACGCACGTGGGTCAGGAGCGGCTCCAGGAAGTCACTGCCTCGCGGAAAGGCCGCACTTCCTGAAAGGGGTGTGGAAATAACCCCTCCGCCACCCCCACCCACCTATTTCCTGAGGTCCAAACAAGTAACAGCTGTAGGCTGGAGGCCAACCTCGAGGAGAAGGCTGGAGTCAGTTTGCAAAGCGCCTCCAATCAATGCTCTAGACTGCACTAGATGCTCTTGACTCCACTCGAGTCTGCCCTGCAGAGAAGCAGGACTGAGGCAGGACGGGCAGAGGGGGAGGTGGAGACTAGCCTGTCCTCATGCCCAGGAAAAGGGCTGTGCCAGAGCACGGGACCGTGGGCCAGGGAGGAGCAGGTGACCGCCCCCTACCTGGGAATCTGCAGTTTGCAGCTGAGAAAACACGAGATATAGATTTCTGTGGGCTTGAACACAGGGATCCCAAGGGAACAATTCAAGCAAAGAAGGGCAAATAAAGGGCAAAAACGCTAAGAACCTAGCAGATGCAGAGAAGTGGCAGATATACACAGAGGAACTATTGAAAATGTCTTAATGATCTGTATATACATAATGGTGTGATCACTCACCTAAGAGCCAGACATCCTGGAGTGTGAAGTCAAGTGCGCCTTAGGAAGCATTACTATGAACAAAGCTAGTGGAGGTAATGGAATTCCAGCTGAGCTACTTCAAATCCTAAAAGATGATGCTGTTAAAGTGCTGCACTCAGTATGCCAGCAAATTTGGAAAACTCAACAGTGGACACAGGACTGGAAAAAGTCAGTTTTCATTCCATCTCAAAGAAAGGCAATGCCAAAGAATGTTGAAAGTACTGAACAATTGCACTCATTTCACATGCTAGCAAGGTAATGCTCAAAATCCTTCAACACAGGCTTCAACAGTATGTGAACCATGAACTTCCAGATGTTCAAGCTGGATTTAAAAAAGGTAGAGAAACCAGAGATCGAATTGCCAACATCTGTTGGATCATAGAAAAAGCAAGGGAATTCCAGGAAAACATCTACTTCTGCTTCATTGAATGTGCTAAAGCCGTTGACTGTGTGGATCAAACTGTAGAAAAACAAACTGTAGAAAATTCTTAAAGAGATGGGAATACCACACCACATTACCTGCCTTCTGAGAAACATGTATTCAGATCAAACTGGACATGGAACAACTGATTGTTCAAAGTTGGGAAAGGGCTACGTCAAGGCTGTATATGGTCACCCTGCTTATTAACTTCTATGCAGAGTACATCATATAAAATGCCAGGCTAGATGAAACACAAGCTGGAATCAAGATTGCTGGGAGAAATATCAATAACCTCAGATATGCAGATGACACCACCCTAATGGGAGAAAGTGAAGAGCTAAAGAGCCTCTTGATGCAAGTGAAAGAGGAGAGTGAAAATCTGGCTTAAAACTCAACCCTCAAGAAACTAAGATCATGGCATCCAGTCCCCTTACTTCATGACGAATACATGGTGAAACAATGGAAACAGTGACAGATTTTATTTTCTTGGACTCCAAAATCACTACAGATGGTGACTGCCATGAAATTTAAAGACAATTGCTCCTTGGAAGAAAAGCTATGACCAACCTAGACAGCAGAGTCATCACTTTGCTGACAAATGCCTGTATAGTCAAAGCTATGGTTTTTCCAGTAGTCATGTATGGATGTGAGAGTTCGACCATAAAGAAGGCTGAGTGCTGAAAAATTGAAGCTTTTGAACTGTGGTGTTGGAGGAGACTCTTGAGAGTCCCTTGGACTGCAAAGAGAGAAAACAAGTCAATCTTAAAGGAAATCAGCCCTGAATAATCATTAGAAGGACTGGTGCTGAAGCTGAAGTGCTAATACTTTGGCCACCTGATGTGAAGAGCTGACTCATTTGAAAAGACCCTGATGCTGGGAAAGATTGGAGGCAGGAGGAGAAGGGGACAACAGAGGATGAGATGGTTGGATGGCATCACCCACTCAATGGACATGAGTTTGAGCAAACTCCGGCAGTTGGTGATGGACAGGGAGGCCTGGCGTGCTACAACCCATGGGGTCGCAAAGAGTCAGACACAACTGAGCAACTGAACTGAACTGAAGGCCGGAAAGAGAGAAGAGCCACCTCCTCTCTCCCACAAGAGCTCTCCTGTGGGCGGGCAGTCTCCTGTCCAGCTTCCTTCCTCCCCTGAGGGCCACACCTCTCCTGACTCCCTGCAGTCCTCCTCCTGAGGGCCCCTGCAGGCAGGAGGCTGGCTTGTGCTCTCCCTCCTCTCCTCCTCTCGACCCCCTGCACTGCCGCAGGGCTCTCCTCCCTCTCCAGAGGGCTCTGGTGGAGTAGGAAGCACAGAATCATCAATCACCTTTCTATACATCAACTTTAAACATGTGGAAACCAAAATTGAAGACACATGCTTTACAGTTACATCAGTTCAATTTAGTCGTTCGATCGTGTCCAGCTCTTTGCGACACCATGGACTGCAGCACTCCAGGCCTCCCTGTCTATCACCACTCCCGGAGTTTGCTCAAACTTGTGTCCGTTGAGTCCATGATGCCATCCAACCATCTCATCCTCTGTCATCCCCTTCTCCACCTGCCCTCAACTTTCCCAGCATCAGAGTCTTTTCCAGTAAGTCAGCTCATCGAATCAGGTGGCCAAAGTATTGGAGTTTCCGCTTCCACATCAGTCCTTCCAATCAACACTCTGGCTGATCACCTTTAGGATGGACTGGTTGGATCTCCTTGAAGTCCAAGGGGCTCTCAAGATCTCCTCCAACACCACAGTTTGAAAGCTTCAGTTTTTCAGCACTCAGCCTTCTTTACGGTTCAACTCTCACATCCATACGTGACCACTGCAAAAACCATAGCCTTGACTAGACAGACCTTTGCTGGCAAAGTAATATCTCTGCTTTTTAATATGCTATCTAGGTTGGTCATAACTTTCCTTCCAAGGAGTAAGTGTCTCTTAATTTCATGGCTGCAGTCACCATCTGCAGTGATTTTGGAGCCCCAAAAATATAAAAGTCAGCCACTGTTTCCACTGTTTCCCCATCTATTTACCATGAAGTGATGGGACTGGATGCCACGATCTTAGTTTTCTGAATGTGGGGCTTTAAACCAACCTTTTCACTCCCCTCTTTCATTTTCATCAGGAGGCTCTTTAGTTCTTCTTAACTTTCTGCCATAAGGGTGGTGTCATCTTCATATCTAAGTTATTGATATTTCTCCCAGCAATCTTGATTCCAGCTTATGCTTCATCCAGCCTGGCATTTTGCATGATGTACTCTGCATATAAGTTAAATAAACAGGGTGACAATATGCAGCCTTGACGAACTCCTTTTCCTATTTGGAACCAGTCTGTTGTTCCATGTCCAGTTCTAACTGTTGCTTCCTGACCTGCATATATGCTTCTCAAGAGGCAGGTCAGGTAGTCTGGTATTCCCATCTTTGAAGAATTTTCCACAGTTTATTGTGATCCACACAGTCAAAGGCTTTGGCATAGTCAATAAAGCAGAAATAGATGTTTTTCTGGAACTCTTGTTTTTTCGATGATCCAGCAGATGTTGGCAATTTGATCTCTGGTTCCTCTGCCTTTTCTAAAACCAGCTTGAACATCAGGAAGTTCACGGTTCATGTATTGCTGAAGCCTGGCTTGGAGAATATTGAGCATTACTTTACTAGCGTGTGAGATAAGTGCAATTGTGTGGTAGTTTGAGCATTTTTTGGCATTGCCTTTCTTTGGGATTAAAATGAAAACTGACCTTTTCCAGTCCCATGGCCACTGCCGAGTGTTCCAAATTTGCTGGCATATTGAGTGCAGCACTTTCACAGCATCATCTTTTAGAAATTGAAATACGTCAACTGGAATTCCATCACCCCCACTAGCTTTGTTCATAGTGATGCTTCCTAAGGCCCACTTGACTTCATATTCCAGGATGTCTGGCTCTAGGTGAGCGATCACACCATCATGGTTATCTGGGTCATGAAGATATGTTTTTACAGTTCTTCTGTGTATTCTTGCCACCTCTTCTTAATATCTTCTGCTTCTGTTAGATCCATACCATTTCTGTCCTTTATTGAGCCCATCTTTGCATGATATGTTCCCTTGGTATTTCTAATTTTCTTGAAGAGATCTCTAGTCTTTCCCATTCTATTATTTTCCTCTATTTCTTTGTACTGATCACTGAGGAAGGCTTTTTTATCTCTCCCTGCTATTCTTTGGAACTCTGCATTCAAATTGGTATATCATTCCTTTTCTCCTTTGCTTTTAGCTTCTCTTCTTTTCACAGCAAGGCCTCCTCAGACAGCCATTTTGCTTTTTTGCATTTCTTTTCCTTGGGGATGGTCTTGATCCCTGCCTCCTGTACAACGTCACGAACCTCTGTCCATAGTTCATCAGGCACTCTATCAGATCTAGCCCCTTAAGTCTATTTCTCACTTCCACTGTATAATCATAAAGGATTTGATATAGGTCATACCTGAATGGTCTAGTGGTTTTCCCCCTTTCTTCAATTTAAATCTGAATTTGGTAATAAGGAGTTCATTATCTGAGCCAGCCAGTCAGCTCCTGGTCTTGTTTTTGCTGACTGTATAGAGCTTCTCCATCTTTGGCTGCAAAGAATATAATCAATCTGATTTCGGTGTTGACCATCTGGTGATGTCCATGTGTAGAGTCTTCTCCTGTTGTTGGAAGAGGGTGTTTGCTATGACCAGTGCATTCTGTTGGTGACACTCTGTTAGCCTTTGCCCTATTCATTCTGTACTCTAAGGCCAAATTTGCCTGTTACTCCAGGTGTTTCTTGACTTCCTACTTTTGCGTTCCAGTCCCCTATAATGAAAAGCACATTTTTTTTGGGTGTTAGTTCTAAAAGGTCTTGTAGGTCTTTGTAGAACCGTTCAACTTCAGCTTCTTCAGCATTACTGGTTGGGGTATAGACTTGGATTACTGTGATATTGAATGGTTTGCCTTGGAACCGAACAGAGATCATTCTGTCGTTTATGAGATTGCATCCAAGTACTGCATTTCAGATTCTTTTGTTGACTATGATGGTTACTTCATTTCTTCTAAGGGGTTCTTGCCCAGAGTAGTATATGTAATGGTCATCTGAGATAAATTCACCCATTCCAGTCCATTTTAGTTCGCTGGACCTAAGATTCCTTGACGTTAGGTCCTTGATTCATGGACCTAACATTCCAGGTTCCTATGCAATATTGCTCTTTACAGCATCGGACCTTGCTTCTATCACCAGTCTCATCCACAACTGGGTGTTGTTTTTGCTTTGGCTCCATCCCTTCATTCTTTCTGGGGTTACTTCTCCACTGATCTCCAGTAGCATATTGGGCACCTACCAACCTGGGGAGGTCATCTCTCAGTGTCCTATATTTTTGCCTTTTCATATTGTTCATGGGGTTCTCAAGGCAAGAATGCTGAAGTGGTTTGCCATTGCCTTCTCCAGTGGACCACGCTTTGTCAGAACTCTCCACGACCAGTCTGTCTTGGGTGGCCCTACACACATGGCTTAGTTTCATTGAGTTAGACAAGGCTGTGGTCCTTGTGATCAGATTGGCTAGTTCTCTGTGATTGTGGTTTCAGTCTGTCTGCCCTCTGATGCTCTCTCTCAGCGCCTACTGTCTTACTGGGGTGTCTCTTACCTTGGACATGGGGTATCTCCTCACGGGTCCTCCAGCAAAGTGCAGCCGCTGTTCCTGAACTTGGACATGGGGTATCTCCTCACAGCCGCCGCTCCTGACCTTGGACGTGGGGTATCTCCTCACAGCTGCCGCTCCTGACCTTGGACGTGGGGTAGCTCCTCACAGCCACTGCTCCTGACCTTGGATGTGGGGTATCTCCTCTCAGCCGCTCGCTGCTCCAGCACCACGCAGCCACTGCTCACCGCAGTTACACCAAAGAAAAGTAGATACTTGGGTGTAAGCTTGGCAGAGTGTACAGAGAATCTGTGCACTAAACACATGATGCAACGGTGAGGAAAGAAACCAGTGAAGTCCTGGAAAAACGGAGCATATACTATGTTCGTGGATCAGAGGACTCAGCATAGTAAATATGTCAAATATTTTCAGAGTGATCTGTAGGCTTAATGCAATTCCCATCCAAGGTATTTCTGTAGACATAGAGAGAAAATATTTGCAAGCCATGCACCCAACAAAGGACTGGTATCTAGAATATATAAAGAGGCTTCAAAACTCAACAGAAAAAAAAGTGCAGTTAGAACATGGACAGAAGACACAAAAGGACACGTGCGTCTTGGCTGTGGCTGGACACGCTCATGTCAGGCACACACTTATAGTGAACGCGAGTGAGACTGGAGGCAAAGATCGCAGATTGCATGCATGTCTGTGTCATGGCTGTAACTGTGGACATCGTGTTTTGCAAGGAGTTAGACTGGGGGAACCGGGCAAAGTGTACGGGAATCTTGGTGTTATTTCTCACAACTGCATCTGAACCTATAATTACCTCAAAATAAGCAGCTTAGCTTTTAAAACTTCCATAATGTGGAAAGTACATTCATTTGGAAACAATGACTTTTTCCACTCACATTTAATGAGAGAGTTTGTTTAAATTCTGGACAAGTTTCTTAGGGTAAGCACTCCCACTGTTCAGGTTTGACTCACGCTGCACCAGCATGCAAACGCGTGGCTCTCTGTGCGTGGAATCCCAGTGCACAGGGCTGGAGCCATCACATCTTGGAAACACACATCCTTTGATCTCCACACAAACCCACCCTGCATGCTGCTTCTGAAAATTACGTAGAAATGCTTATTTAAAATAACATTCAACACACAGGATTATGACCAAAACTGAGTTTCCATTTCTTTTTTTCTGAATCAAAGACAGACTCCTATCAGCATCCCACACAGCCATTCACTGAAGCTTCTCCAGGCCAGCGTGTCTTTCTTAAACTGCCTCTTGCTCATAATTAGGCAACTGAAGGGGGTCTCTGCCAGCCTGGAGCAGAGGCCGCGTAATCAGTCAGGGAAGAGGCCTCATGTCACATGATGAGCTCCCCATCTTGTTTGTCGGGCGTTTACTTGCTTCTTACCTTCTCCCCTCAGGAGACTGCCAGCTATATGAGGGCGAGAACCAGTCTGTCCACACCCAAAGCCCTGGAGGGGATGGGGCCAGCAGGCGGCTGGGACTGAGAACCCTGAGGGGGCGGTGCATTTTCTCCCTGTGTCCCCCACCGGCAGGCCCTGCGTCTCCAGGCCCTAGCCTGCCTGGCAGGTTCTCCAAGGGGGTCCACAAGCTCACCAATGGGGCAGCACCCGCCAGACCATCTGGTCCTGAAGCACAGCACCCCCTCTCCTGGAATCTGAGCCCCTGCTGCACACACACCCTAATACCACACACCTACATACCACCCTGGCAGGGACTGAGTAAGCAAATCAGAATCCGGATTCTCCAGCTCTTCAAAAGGACAGTGACTTCCATGTGGGAGGCCGAGCAGGGGTCTGTCTGCTGAGAACTTTTTACAAAACTGCCCTGGAACATGGGCTTATTTACTTAAATGCAGAAAGGCTCTGACTGCCCAGAAAGAAGCCCTAAGGGGCCACCCCCCATCTACCCCCGTCTCTCTCCAGTGTAGCTGGGGGAGGTCAGCACAGGGTCACATACACCCCAAAGTCCTGGCAAAAGTATCTGGGACCCAGCTTGCCAGCCCTTCCCACAGAGGACCCTGGGGCCCCCTACCTGTGCTTCTCAGAAACATTCAGCCTGTTGAAGAAATAAGAGCTGGTTTTCTCACTTTTGTGTGTGTCTGTACAAGATGGGAAACTTTTTGTGTATGCATGGTGTGAGGTCGTATCGTGTTGGAGTGGGCAGAGGAAGAGGGAGAGAGGGAAGTAGGTAAGTGATGCCACGCGTGGCCGATGTCCATCTATTCCGTGCGTCTGGTCTGAGATGGTATCCAGTGTGTGTGCACGGTGTGTTATGTAAGGCTGCATGGATAGCAGCTACTAAGGTATGCAAGATGTGAGACGGGTTTTGTCTTTTGTGTGTATATAGTACGTAAAAGGGTCACTTAATTTTTCTGCCTGAATGGGAAAAATGGGCATCTCATTCTTCGATGTAAAATGAACAGGTAGATCAGCAACGGTGAAGGGTCTGGGACAGCTCTCCCTGCAGCTAACAGGTGGCCCAGCAAGGTCGCCCATCTCTGGGAGCAACACCCGGGTCAGAGGCAAAGAGTGTTATTTCCTCGCAGCAGTGGTAACGCCCAGACCAGCTCCTCCAGCTCCTCCCCACCGGCATGCAGAGGTGTGTGTTTCAGAAGGACCTTGAAATTAGGAAGACTAATCTCACATGGGATGGCTTGGGGACCTCCCATCCTGCCTTCCAGACAGAGAGAAATGTTCATTTACTCTGGAATGTAAGCAGATCTTCCCCTGGAGGGGACATTCCTGTCTACCCTGGAATGTCTCTGAGATGGACCTTCCTGACTTGGCTGTAAATGGCCTTGCTCGGAGTGCCTGGACCACACAGAAACAGAAACATGAGATTTTCATGGAGAGCTGCTAGGATCTTTTTTTTTTTTAATACTTATAGATGGATATCTAATTTTCTTACTGTGGATATAGCGTGATGAATATTTTAGCATGGTGTTCTGAGTTGGAAAAGTATGGGGGGGGGGTGTGTGTGTGTGTATGTGTGTGTGTGAGTGACTAATTTATTTGCTTAAAGTGTGAGGTGGATGTCTAACTTTTTTCTCTATATGACTGAAATTCATACTCATATTTCTGTCCATTGTATGGCATGATGTTTTGTGTATGGGATGAGACAGTTATCAAATTTTCTGATACATTGGAAACAGTATCTTTTTGAGTGTGTGCTGTAATTGAATATTTAATATTTTGTATATGATATGAAATAAAGATGGAGAACGAACTGGCAACCCACTCTAGAATTCTTGCCTGGGCAAGCTCATGGTCAGAGGAGCCTGGCAGGCTACAGTCCATGGGGTCGCAAAGAGTCGGACATGACTGAGTGACTAACACACACTCACATGAAATAAAGATCTCATTTTTTATACATATGGTGGGACAGGGTATCTAACCTTTCATATGTGTTTCTGAGATGGATATATAACTGTTTTGTGTATCGTGTGAGATGGTCATTTATGTAAATCTGTGTGCGTATTTGTGGCATGTTATCTAATTTAATATTTTTACCATGGAGATAAATATGTAGCACTTTAATTTCTATCAGTTCTAAGTATTTAGTACTTTCTTTTGTAATCCTCTTTTTTAAAATAACAGCTGTATTGAGATATAATCCCCATGTCAATTCTCCTGTCATGGATCACAGCCTTGTCGTGGTGAGGGGGCTTGTGTAACTGAATGAAGTTCTGAGCCATGTTGTCTAGGGCCACCGGAGACGGACGGGTCATGGTGGAGAGTTCTGACGAAACACGGTCCCCTGGAGGAGGGAATGACGGACTGCCCCAGTATTCTTGCCGCAAGAAACCCAAGAAGCGCATGAAAAGGCAAAAGGATACGACACGAGAAGATGACCAGCCCAGGGCAGAAGGCTGTCCAGTACGCTACTGGAGAAGAGCGGAGGGCAACCACCAATAGCTTCAGAAAGAATGAAGAAGCTGGGCCAAAGTGGAAATGAGGCTCAGCTGTGTATGTGTCTGGTGGTGAAAGTACAGTCCAGTGCTGTAAAGAACAATATTGCATAGGAACCTGGAACGTTAGGCCCATCAAATAAGGTAAATTGGATGGGGTCAACCAGGAAAAGGCCAAAGTGAACACCGACATCTTAGGAATCAGTTAACTAAAACTGATGGGAACAGGCTAATTTAATTCAGATGACCATTATATCTACTACTGTGGGCAAGTATCCCTTAGAAGAAATGGAGTAGCCCTCATAGTCAACAGTTCAGTTCAGTTCAGTCGCTCAGTCATGTCTGACTCTTTGTGACCCCATGAACTGCAGCACGCCAGGCCTCCCTGTCCCTCACCAACTCCCAGAGTTTACCCAAAATCATGTCCATTGAGTTGGTGATGCCATCCAACTGTTTCATCCTCTGTCGTCCCCTTCTCCTCCTGCCCCCAATCCCTCCCAGCATCAGGGTCTTTTCCAATGAGTCAACTCTTCGCATCAGGTGGCCAAAGTACTGGAATTTCAGCTTTAGCATCATTCCTTCGAAAGAAATCCCAGGGCTGATCTCCTTCAGAATGGACTGGTTGGATCTCCTTGCAGTCCAAGGGACGCTCAAGAGTCTTCTCCAACACCACAGTTCTAAAGCATCAATTCTTCGGTGCTCAGCCTTCTTCACAGTCCAACTCTCACATCCATACATGACCACAGGAAAAACCATAGCCTTGACTAGACGGACCTGTGTTGGCAAAGTAATGTCTCTGCTTTTTAATATGCTGTCTAGGTTGGTCATAACTTTCCTTCCAAGGAGTAAGCATTTTTTAATTTCATGGCTGCAATCACCATCTGCAGTGATTTTGGAGGCCAGAAAAATAAAGTCAGCCACTGTTTCCACTGTTTCCCCATCTATTTGCCATTAAGTGATGGGACCGGATGCCATGATCTTAGTTTTCTGAATGTTGAGCTTTAAGCCAACTTTTTCACTCTCTTCTTTTACTTTCATGAAGAGGCTCTTTAGGTCTTCTTCACTTCATAGTAAACAAAAGAATCTGAAATGCAGTAGTTGGTACAACATCAAAAATGACAGAATGATCTCAATTCATTTCCAAGGCAAACCATTCAACATTACAGTAATCCAAGTCTACACTCCAATCACTAATGCCGAAGAAGCTGAAGTTGACCACTTCTATGAAGCTCTACAACACCTTCTAGAATTAACACCAAAAAAAGATGTCCTTTTCATCATAGGGGATTGGAATGCAAATAGTAGGAAGTCAAGAGATACCTGGAGTAACAGGCAAGTTTATCCTTGGAGTACAAAACAAAGTAGGGCAAAGGTTAACAGAGTTTTGTCAAGAGAACGCACTGGTCACAGCAAACACCTTCCAACAACACAAGAGACAAGCCTCATACAGACGTCACCAGATGGTCAACGCTGAAATCAGACTGATTATATTATATTTTTTGCAGCTGAAGTTGGAGAGGCTCTATACAGTCAGCAGAAACAAGACCTGGAGCTGACTGTGGCTCAGATCATGAACTCCTTATTGCAAAACTCAGACTTAAATTGAAGAAAGTAGGGAGAACCATTAGGCCATTCAGGTATGACCTAAATCAAATCCCTCATGATTATATGGTGGAGGTGATGAACAGATTCAAGGGATTAGATCTAGCAGACAAAGTGCTGGCAGAACTATGGATGGAGGTTTGTTAACATTGTACAGGAGGCAGTGAACAAAACCATCGCAAAGAGAAAGAAGGCAAGAAGACAAAGTGGTTGTCTTAGGAGGTTTGACAAATAGTTGAGGAAAGAAGAGAAGTGAAAGGTAAGGGGGAAAGGGAAAGATACACCCAACTGAATGCAGAGTTCCAGAAAACAGCAAGGAGACATAAGAAGACCTTCTTAAATGAACAATGCAAAGAAAGAGAGGAAAATAATAGAATGGGAAAGACTAGAGAGCTATTCAAGAAAATTGGAGATATCAAGGGAACATTCCAAGCAAGGATGGGCACAGTAAGGGACAGAAATGGTAAGGGCCTAAAAGAAGAAGTAAAGATTAAGAAGAGGTGGCAAGAGTGCACAGAAGAACTGTACAAGAAAAGTCTTAATGACCTGGATAACCACAATGCTGTGGTCACTCATCTAGAGCCAGACATCCTGTAATATGAAGACAAGTGAGCCTTAGCAAGCATTACTACAAGTAAAGCTAGAGGATGCAATGAAATTCTGGCTGAGTTGTTTCAAATTCTAAAAGATGATGCTGTTAAAGTGCTGCATTCAGTATGTCAACAAATTTTCAGAACTCAGCAGTGGCCACAGGACTGGAAAAGGTCAGTTTTCATTACAATCCCAAAGAAGGTCAATGCCAAAGATGTTCAAACTGCTGCCCAATTGTGCTTATTTCACATGCTAGCAAGGTTATACCCCAAATCTCTCAAGCTAGACTTCAGCAGTACTTGAATCAAGAACTTCCAGATATACAAGCTGGATTTAGAAAAGGCAGAGGAACCAGAAATCAAATTGCCAACATTTGTTGGGTCACAGAGAAAGCAAGGGAATTCCAGAAAAACATCTATTTCTGCCTCATTGATTGTGCTAAAGCTTTTGACTGTGTGGATCACAACAAACTGTAGAAAATTCTTAAAGAGATAAGAGTACCAGACCACCTTACCCGCCTTCTGAGAAACCTGTATTCAGGTCAAGAAGCAACAGTTATAACCAGACTTGTAACAACTGACTGGTTCAAAATCGGAAAGGAAGTATGACAAGGCTGTATATTGTCACCCTGCTTATTTAAGTTACATTCAGGGTACATCATGCAAAATACCCCAGGCTGGATGAATCACAAACTGGAATCCAGATTGCCAGGAGAAATGTCAACAACTTCAGATATACAGATGATACCACCCTAATGGCAGAAAGTGAGGAGGAACTAAAGAGCCTCTTGATGAGGGTGAGAGAGGAGAGTGAAAACGCTGACTTACAACTCAACATTCAAAGAACGAAGATCATGGCATCTGGTCCCGTTGCTTCATGGCAAATAGATGCAGGAAAAGTGGAGACAGTGATAGATATTTTCTTTGGCTCCAAAAATGACTGTGGATGGTGATTGCAGCCACAAAACTAAAGGATGCTTGCTTCTTGGAAGGAAAGCGATGACCAACCTAGACAGCATATTAAAGAGCAGCGACATCACTCTGCTGACAAAGGGCCGTCTAGTCAAAGCTATTTTTTTCCAGTAGTCATGTATAGATGTAAGAGCTGGACCATAAAGAAAGCTGAGTGCCAAAGAATTGATGCTTTTGAACTGTAGTGCTGAGAAGACTCTTAAGATCTCTTGGACTGTAAGGAGATCCAACCAGCCCATCCTAAAGGAAATCAACCCTGAGTACTTATTGGAAGGACTGATGCTGAAGCCAAAGCTCCAATACTATGGCCACCTGATGCGAAGAACTGACTCATTGGCAAAGACCCTGATGCTGGAAAAGATTGAGGGCAGGAGAAGGGGACAACAGAGGAAGAGATGGTTGGTTGGAATCGTCAACTCAACGGACATGAGTTTGAGTGAACTCCAGATGGTGGAGGACAGGGAAGCCTAGTGTGTTGCAGTCCATGGGGTCCCAAGAGTCAGACAGGACTGAGCAACAGCAACGAGCGTCTCTTGTGACTGCCCTCTTCACTGAGAGCAACGTCGTCAAGGTCCATCTATGTTTCTGCACGTTAGCTCTGCCTTTCTTTTTATTGTCAAATGATATTTCATTCATTATATGGATTTACCACATTATCCATTCACCAGCTGATGGAATTGGACTGTTTCCACCTTGAGACTTTTATCAAGAATAGACACATATGTCAATTTGGGGCGGACATTTGTTTTCATTTCTCTTGGGTCTGTACCTAGGTGTGGAACTGCTGGGTCATATGCTAACTTCACATTTAATTTTTTTGAGTAACTGCCAGACTGTTTTCCAAAGTGGCTGCACTGTTTTACATTCCCATCAACAGTGCCTGAGGATTCCAGTTTCTTTACATCCTTGGCAACACTTGTTTTTGCCTTTCTCTTTTTGGCCTCACCACGCAGCATGTGGGGTCTTCGTTCCCTGACTGGGGATTGAACCCCTCCTCTTCCTACAGTGGAGGCATGCAGTCTTCACCACCAGACCACCAGGTTCGTCCCTTGCCTGTCCCCCTGACTCTAGCCATTCCAGCGGGTGAGAAGTGGTATCTGTGGTTGTGGTCTGCATTTCCCTATAGGCTAATGATGTAAAGCTATAGGGAAATGGCTTATTGGCCAATTGTGTATCTTTAGAGAAATATCTATTCAGATAATTTTTCACTTTTTTAATTGAGTGTTTGTCTTTTTATTGTTGAGTTATAAGTGTTTATGCATTGCTTGTATTCTTACATATTCTTTTCTCGAGGAAGATTTTGGGTTATTTCTTTTTGGTCGCGCTGGGTCTTTGTTGCTGTGTGCAGGCTTTCTGTAGTTGCAGGGAGCAGGGCCCACTCTTCCTCGCAGTACGGGGGCTTCTCATCGTGGGGGCTTTTCCTGTTGCAGAGCACAGGAAGGAAACATACGCGCTACTGGGCTTTAGTAGCTGTGGCAGGTCGGCCCGGTGGTCGCAGCCTACGGGATTAGTTCCCTATGGCATGTGGGATCTTCCCAGACCAGGTACCTACCTGCGTCCCCTGCATTGGCAGGCAGATTCCTATCCACTGTACCACCAGGGAAGTCCTCTTACATATCGTTTATGTGTTCTAGGTACAGATCTCTGATCAGATTATGATTTGCAAAAATTTGAGTTTCTCTTTGCTTTCCTGATGGTGTCCTCTGAAATGCAAGTGTCTTTCACTTTGACGATATTCAACTTATCCATTCTTCCTGTGTGGTTTGTGCCTGTATCCTGTCTAAGGCACCATCGCCTAATCCAGGATTTATACCCATGCTTTTTCTAAGAGTTTAAAAGTTTGAGCTCTCACATTTAGGCCTTTGGTGCCTTTGAGTTACTTTTTTATATACATATGCGATAACAGTCCAATTTCATTCTTTTGCATGTGAATATTCAGTTTTCCCAGCGCCATTTCTTAAAAAGACTATGCTTTCTCCATTGACCTGTCTTGGCATCCTTTTTGAAAACCAGTTGATCATAAACGTGAGGGTTCATTTTTGGACTCTCAGTTCTAGTCCATTGATCTGAATTTCTGTCCTTACGCCAGTACTAACTGTCTTGATTACTGTAGCTTTGTAGTAAATTTTGAAATCAGGAAATGGGAGTACTCCAACTTTGTTCTTTTTCAAGATTGTTTTGGCTATTCTGGGTCTTGTGATTTTCCACACACATTTTAGGATCACATTATGAGTATCTGTGAGGAAGCCATCTGGGTTTTGATATGGGTTGTAGATTAGCTGTGAGAACATTCACATCTTAACAACTTTGTCTCTGATCCCTGAACATGGATGTCTCCCCATTCATTCAGGTCGTCTTCAATTTCCTTCAAAAATGTTTCCTAGCTTTTGGAATGTAAGTATCATACTCTTTCATTACATTGATTAGTAATTTGTTTTTTAATTAACACACTATACTTTTTAGAGCAGACTTAGGTTTACAGAAAAATTGGTCACAAAATACAGAGTTCCCACATGTCCCATGTCTTCCAGCCCCTACACATTATGTCCCCTATTATTAACATTGGTATGTTTGTTATAATTGCTGAACCAATATCAATACATTGGTATGTACTGGTATGTATTGATACTACACAAAGTTCGTAGTTGACACAGCTTACATTCTGTGGGTATGACAAATGTGTGATGACGTGTGTCCACCATCATAGCCTCACACAGAGCTGTCTCACTGCCCTGAAGGCCATCTGTGCTCCACCTGCTCACCCCTCCCCACCCAGACCCCTGGCGACCACTCATCCTGCCTTTATCTCCACAGTTTTGCCTTTTTCAGAATGTCATAAAGTTGTAATCATATAGTACGTGGCCTTTCCCACTGGCATCTTTTACTTAGAAATACACATTTAAGGTTTCTCCATGTCTTTTCAGGGTGGCTCAGAGGGTAAAGAATCAGCATGTCTTTTTATGGCTTGATAACTCATTTCTTTTTAATGCTGAGTAATATTCCATTGTCTGGATGGACCACACTTTATCCATTTACTGAGGACATTTTGCTTGCTTCCAGTTTGGGCAACTATCATTAAAACTGCTATAAATATTTCTGTGCAATTTTCAACTTCTTTGGGTAAATACCAAGGAGCACAACTATTGAATCTAATGGTAAGAAAATCTTTATTTTCTAAGAAATTGTCACACTGTCTTCCAACACGACTGCACCGTTTTGCATTCCCACCAGCAGTGATGAGAGCTCCTGGTAGTCCGTGTACTCACCCGCGATTGGTGTCATCAGCGTTCTGGGTTTGGGCCGTTCTATTGGGTATGCAGTGCTACCAGAACGCTGCTTTGGTTTGCACTTCCCTGGTGACGTATGACGTGGTCTCTCTTTTCTCGTGCTTGTTTGCCATCGGTAAGTCACTTGGTGAGGTGTTTGTTCAGGTCTTTTGCCCCCTTCAAACCTTGGCTCCCAGACATATAGACCCACTGAGGCCCCACCACTGGGGGCCTGGCTCCCTCTCAGGGGCTCACGGGGGCTCCTCTTCCCCCTTGCTGGAGACGACCTGGGACAGAGACTGGACAGACTGTGCTGCCCACTTGAGGGTGCTCACGGGGGTGGTCAGCAGTGGACACATGGGCGTGGGGTGAGGCACAGAGCACCTGCTGCAGTTGGATTAAGCTTGGGTTTTTTAGGTGACACTGCTTTTGATCAGGAGGCACAGATGTCTGGCCATCTCTCTTTTAGGTTGGCATTACCACTGCTGTTGTTGTTCAATCACTAACTCATGTCAGACTGTTTGTGACCCCATGGACTGCAGCACGCCGGGCTTCCCTGTCCTTTATTATCTCCTGGAGTTTGCTCAAACTCATGTCCATTGAATCAATTATGCCGTTCAACCATCTCATCCTCTGTCGTCCCCTTCTCCTCCTGTCCTCAATCTTTTCCAGCATCAGGGTTTTTTCCAATGAGTCAGATATTCACATAATGTGACCAAAGTATTGGTGCTTCAGCTTCAGCATCAGTCCTTCCAACGAATATTCAGGACTGATTTCCTTTAGGATTGACTAGTTTGATCACCTGGCAGTCCAAGGTGTTGTCTTCTCCAACACCACAGTTCAAACGCATCAATTCTTTGGTGCTCAGCCTTCTTTACGGTCCAGCTCTCACATCTATATGTGACTACTGGAAAAACCATAGCTTTGACTGTATGGATCTTTGTCAGCACAGTGATGTCTCTGATTTTTAATATGCTGCCTAGGTTTGTCATAGCTCTTCTTCCAAGGAGCAAGCACCCTTTAATTTTGTGCCTCCAATCACTGTCTGTTTTGGAGTTCACGAACATAAACTCTGTTACTGTTTCCACTTTTTCTTCCATCTATTTGCCATGAAGCAATAGGACCAGATGCCATGATCTTAGTTCTTTGAATGTTGAGTTTTAAACCAGCTTTTTCACTCTCCTCTTTCACCCTCATCAAGAGGCTCTTTAGTTCCTCCTCACTTTCTGCCATTGGAGTGGTATCATCCATCCAGTTCTAACTGTTGCTTCCTGAACTTCATACGTTTCTCAGGAGGCAGGTAAGGTGGTCTAGTACTCTCATTTCTTTAAGAATTTTCCACAGTGTGTTGTGATCCAGACATGGAACAATGGACTGGTTTCAAATTGGGAAAGGAGTACGTCAAGGCTGTATATTGTCACCCTGCTTATTTAACTTCTATGCAGAGTCCATCATGAGAAACGCGGGGCTGGAAGAAGTCCAGGCTGGAATCAAGATGACACCACCCTTACGGCAGAAAGTGAAGACGAACTAAAAAGCCTCTTGATGAAAGTGAAAGGGGAGAGTGAAAAAGTTGCTTAAAGCTCAACATTCAGAAAACTAAGATCATGGCATCTGGTCCCATCACTTCCTGGGAAATAGATGGGGAAACAGTGGAAAAACAGTGTCAGACTTTATTTTAGGGGGCTCCAAATCACAGCAGATGGTGAGTGATTGCAGCCATGAAATTAAAAGACGCTTACTCCTTGGAAGGAAAGTTATGACCAACCTAGATAGCATATTCCAAAGCAGAGACATTACTTTGCCAACAAAGGTCCATCTAGTCAAGGCTATGGTTTTTCTAGTGGTCATGTATGGATGTGAGAATTGGACTGTGAAGAAAGCTGAGCGCCGAGGAATTGATGCTTTTGAACTGTTGGAGAAGACTTTTGAGAGCCCCTTGGACTGCAAGGAGATCCAACCAGTCCATCCTAAAGGAGGCCAGTCCTGGGTGTTCACTGGAAGGGCTGATGCTAAAGCTGAAACTCCAATACTTTGGCCATTTCACGTGAAGTTGATTCATTGGAAAAGACTCTGATGCTGGGAGGGATTGGGGGCAGGAGGAGAAGGGGACGACAGAGGATGAGATGGCCAGATGGCATCACTGACTCGATGGACGTGAGTCTGGGTGAACTCCGAGAGTTGGTGATGGACAGGGAGGCCTGGCGTGCTGCGATTCATGGGGTCACAAAGAGTCAGACACGACTGAGCGACTGAGCTGAACTGAACTGAGAGCCCATGTTCAGGGGGCGAGTAATGCTGAGGAAACAGGAGGATGAAGGGGCAGATAAAAACAGAAGTGACTCCATCACAAGGCTGTGGCAAGGCAGGCGCTAGTTTCATAGCATTCATTTTCGTTTTCCATCAAAGTAACAGAAGAAAAAAGGCAGGGAGAATGGAACAGACTGGTGAAAGGCAGATGTGGGTTTTCTACTACAAGAGATACTTGTTTCCCCAAAGCCCCTCCAAATTAAGAATAAAGATGATGAAAGGCAACAGTGGGGTGAGCTCTCGGCCGGCTCCCCGCGCAAAGCCACGCAGCGGGGGTGCTCATTCAGCCCCGAGCCCAGAGGTCACGGCCCCCAGTGGCCCTGGGGCAGGCCCTTCCTGTCCTTTGGCTTCCAGGTGCCTGGCGGCCTGGGGCAGTGCTGGGCTTGCAGCCAGGGCCTTCCTGTCTCCGCCTCCCTCGCCATGTGGCTTCTCTGTGTCTGTGTCCACGTTCCCTTCTGCTCATAAGGACGTCTGTCAGCTTGGCTCAAGCCCACCTAAGGACCTCGTTTTAACTTGACATCTGCAGAGACCCCTGCTTCCAAAGCAGGTTGCACCCGCCAGATGGCGTTAGGTAGAACATGCCTTTGGGCAGGACACAGGTCCACGCACACCAGTCATTCTGGGTCCCTCTCAGAGCGAGTTTCTGGTGTGAGCCAGCGCCTTCCACACCGCCTGGAACCCGCACCCCGAGCCCCGTCACCCCCGCCCCCTCCTGCGGTCTGCGCTCTTTCTCTTTTGCCTGTGCCTGCGCCGCCCCCCCGCCGCGTGGCAGCTCTCTGCCTTTGGTTCTGTGCCTGAGGGTTTGCACCACAGTCTGCTCCCGATGACTCCTGGGCCTGGAGATCCTGAGCTGATCCAGGCCTGCAGGGCCACCCTGTGGCCCCGGGGAGAACCGGCTTCCCGCCCCCGGTGGGTCTGGGGGTTCCTGGGGCACCTGTGCTGGGAGAGGAGCTTTGCTCGCTGAGCCGAGGCCCTGGTGACTCAGGTTGGCTGGGCTCTGAGGAGGCCCCTGCTTCGGCTGCCACCACCCAGTTCTCTGCAAACACCACCTCACTAGGAAACACAGTCTTTCCTTCCCTTTGGATGAGCCCTGCCGGAGGAGGCACAGCTGTTGCTGTGGGGACAGTGCTCACTCCTCCGCCCTGCAGGCAGGACCGTCCACTCTGTCTTCAGAGCCGCAGTGCTGGGGCACTCATACACCCCAAACTCCTGTCACAGAGGGAGGGAGAGCAGAAGGGAGGCAGGAAGACGGGAGGCAGAGGGGGAGGAGGGGTGGGAGGAGGGGACATATTTAGCATGATTTTTGTAAAAAATAAAAACGGAGTAGCTATGGTCCAGGTTGGAGGAGGAAATGGCAACCCGCTACAGTATTCTTGCCTGGAGAATCCCATGCACAGAGGAGCCTGACGGGCTGCAGCCCATGGGGTCACAAAGGGTCACACACGACTGAAGCGACTGAGCACAAGCACACACAGGGTCCGGGCACCCACAGTGCAGCCAGGAGTCCAGTGTGGATGTGGTTCAGACACTTCCTGCATCGCTGAGAGCTTGCAATTCTCTGAACTGCATCAAACTCAAGGACACCACCAGCCCTGTTCAAAACAACACCTGTGAGCAGCGGCCATCTGCAACCTTGCAGCTTCAAAGTCCCCCACTCATACTCACTTAGCTTCTTCCAGCTCCGATCCGGATCCTTGGGAAGCATTTTCTGTCAGCAAGCCACGTGCTGCCTCTCTAGCCCCGCACCTTGTAGGCTGCAGCTCACAGTTCCAGTGCTTGGATCTGGGCTGCACACCCCAAACCAACCCCCAATAAATGCCTCCTGATTACAACCAGGTCTTCGCTCTTGGGCACCGGAGGGAAGAAGCAAGCAACCTTTAGGGCTTTCGGTCCTGGGGGCTGACAGCTCTGGCCTCGTCCTGCCTTCTTTTTGGCGCTGGGCTGTTTGCCATGGACATGTGTGACCCTGTGTGGGGTTGAGATTTGACGTCAGATGAAGGAAGTGCATCAGAGAGGCCCCTCCTCCCCTTCCGCACCCTGACCCTGGCCCTGGGAGGACCCCATGGTCCATACACTTGTGATCTGTGACAAAAACAACTTACGGGGGTGGGGATGGGACTAAGTGGGAGCAAAGTTTTGTAAGCTTTGGAAACTGTGCATGTTAATTCAGAATAGATTATTATAAATTGTTACTTGTAATACACAGAACAACCAATAAGATAATAAAAAATATATGTATATATTCCCTCCTCCCCAGAACAAAAATACTTAAGACAAATAGAAAACAAGTAGCAAAGTTGGTGGAAGGAAGTCCTTGTTTCTCAGTAATTACACTAAACATAAGTGTACTGAATTCTCTAATAAAATAAGCCAAAAAAGTGGAGACCACTCAAATGTCTATCAACTGAGGAAGATAACAAAATGTGTATCTATAGAATGGAATTTTATCCAGCCAAGAAAGGAATGATGCACTGACATATGCTACAGCATGGATGAACGTTGAACACATTATGCTAAGTGAAAAAAATAGACACAAAGAGCTACGCATCGCATGACTGCATTTAGATACGTTATTAAATAGGCCATGAAAGCCATATAGCCTATATTAGGTTATTGGGACATAAAGAAGGCTGAGCACCGAAGAACTGATGCTTTTGAACTGTGGTGTTGGAGAAGACTCTTGACAGTCCCTTGGACTGCAAGGAGATCTAACCAGTCCATTCTAAAGGAGACCAGTCCTGAATATTCACTGGAAGGACTGATGCTGAAGCTGAAGCTCCAATACTTTGGCCACCTGATGCGAAGAGCCAGCTCACTAGAAAAGACCGTGATGCTGGGAAAGATCGAAGGCGGGAGGAGAAGGGGACAACAGAGGATGAGATGGTTGGATGGCATCACCAACTCGATGGACACGAGTTTAAACAAGTTCTGGGAGATGGTGAAGGACACGGAAGCCTGGTGTGCTGCAGTCCATGGGGTTACAAGGTCCATGGGATCCATGGGGTCCGACAGCACTGAGTGAACAACATCATTAGTATAGGCAAATCCATGGAGATATTAACCAGCAGATTAATCTGAAGTTGTCAGGGTCTGAGAGGAGGGGGAAATGTGGAGTGCCTGCTAAATGGCCACAGGGTTCCTTATCAGTTCAGTTCAGTTGTTCAGTCGTGTCCAACTCTTTGCGACCCCATAGACTGCAGCACGCCATGCTTCCTTGTCTATCACCAACTCTCGGAGCTTGCTCAAAGTCATGTCCACTGAGTCGGTGATGCCATCCAATCGCCTCATTCTGCCTTCAATCTTTCCCAGCTTCAGGGTCTTTTCTAATGAGTCAGTTCTTCACATCAGGTGGCCAAAGTTTTGGAGTTTCAGCTTCAGCATCAGTCCTTCCAGTGAATATTCAGGACTGATTTCCTTTAGGATTGAGTGGTTTGATCTCCTTGCAGTCCAGGGGACTCCCAAGAATCTTCTCCAACACCACAGTTCAGAAGCATCAGCTTCTCAGACAGATGTGTCTGACACCAGGGGAAAAACGACAGATGTGTGGCCCCTTACTCCACCTGCTGGCTCTCCATCCTCACCCTGTGCTCACCCCTGGCTCTGGCTGGCTGTCCACAAGCCCCATGGCTGCGGGTTCCCTATTCCAGCACCAGGACGGTCTTCCAGGATTACGGCCTTAATCTTGGCCGGAACCACGGCTCTTCAAAGGGACCCCAGGAGAAGACTGATCCCACTGCTTTTACAGAGAAGCACATCGGAATGTTGGACACTGGGTGGATGGCCTAGGCCTGAAGTGAGGTTGCCAGATTTATGTTCTTTCCAGATGAAATGTGGAGCCGCTAGCAACAGGAAACCAGAGATCAAGCCGTGAGCCTTTGGACTGAGAACACTGACTCCAGGACCCGAGACTACCAGAGAACTCCTAACCCTAGGGAATATTAAATAGTGAGCACTCCCACCAAGGAAACCACTTCAATACAAGACCCGGCATCACACAGCTACCAGTAGTACCCTGCGCAGGACACCTCATCCAAACAACAAATAAGACAAAAATACACACCTGATCATCAGCAGGCGGGATTACCGCCTCACTCAGCCCTGCCCATCAGAGGAAAAACAAAGAAACTCAGCACAAATCCCACCCTGTGCGAGGCTTACACAAACCACTGGACCAACCTGATGAGGGCAGAAACCAAAAGCAAGGAAGATTTCAACCTTAAAGCCTGGGAAAAGGAGACTTCAAACACAATAAGCTTTAAAAATAATCATATGAACAGGCAGAGAAATATTGAACAAATGAAGGAAAAAACTAGAAACACAGAAGTCCAAATAAATGAAGGGGAAATAGGTGAACCACCTGAAGAAGAATTCACAAGCATGATAGTAAAGATGATCAAAACCTTGCAAACAGAATGAAGAAATCACAAGAATTAATTAACAAAGACGCAGAAGAATTAAAGAATAAATGTAGAGAGACAAACATACAATTACTGAAATTAAACATACTCTAGAAGGAATCCGTAGCAGGATATCTGAAGCAAAGAACAGATCAGTGAGCTGGAAGATAAAATGGTGGAAATAACTGCTGAAGAGCAGAATACAGTAAAAAGAATGAAAAGAACTGAGGCTAGTCTCAGAGACCTCTGGAACAAAATTAAATGTGCCAACATTTGAGTTATAGGGATCCCGGAAGAAGAAGAGAAAAAGAAAGGGTATGAGAAAAATTTTGAAGAGATTATAGTAGAAAATTTTCCCAATAGGGAAAAGGAAATAGTCAATCAAGTCCAAGAGGTGCAGAGAGTCCCATACAGGATAAACGCAAGGAGAAACACACCATAGTTCAGAAGCATCAGCTTCTCAGACAGATGTGTTTGACTCCAGGGGAAAAATGACCGTTGTGTGGCCCTTACTCCACTTGCTGGCTCTCCATCCTCACCCTGTGCTCACCCCTGGCTTATACTAATCAACTAACAAAAATTAAACACAAAGAAAGAATACTGAAAGCAGCAAGGGAGAAGCAACAAGTAACATGCAAGGGAAACCCCACACAATTAACAGCTGACCTTTCAGCAGAAACTCTGCAGGCCAGAAGGGAACGGCAGGATATATTTAAATACTGAAAGGGGAAAATCTACAACCAAGATTACTCTACCTGGCAAGGGTTTCATTCAAAATTCATGGAGAAATCAAAAGCTTTTCAGACAAGCAAAAGTTAAGAGAGTTCAGCACCACCAAATCAGCTTTACAGCAAATGTTAAAGGGACTTATACAGTCAGGAGACACGAGAGAAGAGAAAGACCCTCAAAAACAAGCCCAAAACCATTAAGAAAGCTGCAATAGGGACACATATATTAACAATTACTTTAAATGTAAATGGATTAAATGCTCCAATCAAAACACACAGACTGGCTGAAGGGATACAAAAACAAGACCAAAATACATGCCACCTACAAGAAACCCACTTTAGACCTAAAGATGCATATAGACCAAAAGTGAGAGGGTGGAAAAATAGATTCCACGCAAATGGAAAGCAAAAGGAAGCTGGAGAAGCAATCCTCATATCAGGCAAAACAGACCTTAAAATAAAAATATTACAAGAGACAAGGACACTACATAATGATCAAAGGATCAATTCAAGAGGAAGACATAACAATTGTAAATATCTATGCACCCAACATAGAAGCACCTCAATACATAAGACAAACACTAATAAGACATAAAAGGAGAAGTTCACAGTAACCTGAATAATGGTAGGAGACTCTAACACCCCACTCACACCAATGGACAGATCATCAAAACAGAAAGTTAATAAGGAAACACAAGTCCTAAATGATATATATTAGATGAGATGGATCTCACTGAAATCTTCAGGACATTCCATCCAAATGCAGAAGAATACACCCTCTTCTCAAGTGCACATGGAACATTCTCCAAGACAGACCACATCTGGAGTCACAAATCAAACCTCAGTAAATTTAAGAAAACTGAAATCGTATCAGGCATCTTTTCCAGCCACAACGCTATGAGACTAGGTATCAATTACAAGAAAAAAACTGTAAAAAACACAAACACATGCAGATGAAACAACAGATTTCCAAGTAACCAAGAGGTTACTGAAGGAATCAAAAGGGAAATCAAAAAATTTCTAGAAAGAAATGACAATGAAAACACGACAAATCAAAACCTATGGGACACAGCAAAAGCAATTCCAAGAAGGAAGTTTATAGCAATACAATCCTCCCTCAAGAAACAAGAAAAACCTCAAACAGACAACCTAAATTTACACCTAAAACAATTGGGAAAAGAACAATAACAAAAAAAAACTCCAGAATTAGCAGAAAGAAAGAAATCATGGAGAGCAGAAATAAATGAAAAGAAATGAAAGAAACAATAGTAAAGATTAATAAAACTAAAAGCTGCTTCTTTGAAAAGATAAAATTGACAAACCTTTAGCCAGACTAGTCAAGGAAAAAAAAGAATCAAGTCAACAAAATTAGAAATGATAAAGGAGAGGTTACAATAGACAATGGAAAAATACAAAGGATTATAAGAGACTATTATGAACAACTACATGGCAATAAAATGGACAGATTCTTAGAAAAGTTCAATCTTCCAAGACTGAACCAGGAAGAAATTGAAATTATGAACAACCCAATTACAAGCACTGAAATTGAAGCTGTGATCCAAAATCTTCCCCCTGCAAAAAAAACAAAAGCCCAGGAGCAGATGGCTTCACAGGAGAATTCTGTCAAACATTTAGAGAAGAGCTGATGCCTATCCTTCTAAAATTCTTCCAAAAAATTGCAGAAGGAGTACTTCTAAACTCACTCTACAAGACCACCATCACCCTGATACCAAAATCAGACAAAGACAACACAAAAAAAACTACAGGCCAACATCACTGATGAACATAGATGCAAAAATCCTCAACAAAACTTTAGCAAACAGAATTCAACAACACATTAAAAAGCTCATACACCATGATCAAGTTGGATTTACTCCAGGGATGCAAGGATTCTTCAATATGTGCAAATCAATCAATGTGATACACCATATTAACAAACTGAAAGATGAAAACCATATGATAATCTTAATAGATGCACAAAAAGCCTTTGACAAAACTCAGCACCCATTTATGATTAAAACTCTTCAAAAAATGGGCACAGAAGGAACCTAACTCAACATAGTAAAGGCCATATATGATAAGCCTATAGCAAACATTCTTCTCAATGATGAAAAACTGAAAGTATTCCCCCTAAGATCAGGAGGAAGACGAGGGTCCACTCTCACCACTATTATTCAACATAGTTCTGGAAGTCCTAGCTACAGCAATCAGAGAAGAAAAAGAAATAAAAGGAATCCAGATCAGAAAAGAAGTAAAGCTCTGTTTGCAGATGACATGATACTGTACATAGAAAACCCTAAGGATACTATCAGAAATTTCCTAGAGCTAATCAGTGAATTTAGCAGTCACAGGATACAAAATCAATACACAGAAATCACTCGCATTTCTATACACTAACAATGAAAAATCAGAAAGGGAAATTAAGGAATCAATCCCATTCACCATTACAACAAAAAGAATAAAATATCTAGGAATAAACTTACCTAAGAAGACAAAAGAACTGTACACAGAAAATTATAAGACACTGATGAAAGAAATCAAAGATGACATAAACAGATGGAGAGATATTCCATGTTCCTGGGTAGGAAGAATCAATATTGTGAAAATGACTGTACTACTAAACGCAATCTACAGATTCAATGCGATCCCTATGAAATTACCAATGGCATTTTTCACAGACCTAGAACAAAAAATTTCACAATTCACACGGAAACACAAAAGACCCCAAACAGCCAAAGCAGTCTTGAAAAAGAAGAATGGAGCTGGAGGAAGCAACCTTCCTGACTTCAGATTATACTACAAAGCTACAGTGATCAAGACAGTATGGTACTGGGACACCAACAGACATATAGACCAATGGAACAAGACAGAAAGCCCAGAGATAAACCCATGCACCTACGGATACCTTATTTTTGACAAAGGAGGCAAGAATATACAATGGGGCAAAGACAGCCTCTTCAATAAATGGTGCTGGGAAAACTGGACAGTTACATGTGAAAGAATGAAATTAGAACACTTCTTAACAGCATACACAAAGATCAACTCAAACTGGATTAAAGATCTAAATGTAAGACCAGAAACTATAAAACTCTTAGACAAAAATGTAGGCAGAACACTCGATGACATAAATCAAAGCAAGATCCTCTATGACCACCTCCTAGAATAATGGAAATAAAAACTAAAACAAACAAGTGGGACCTGATTAAACTTAAAAGCCTTTTGCACAGCAAAGGAAACTATAAGCAAGGTGAAAAGACAATCCTCAGAATGGGAGAAAATAGCCAATGAAACAACTGACAAAGGATTGATTTCCAAAATATACAAGTAGCTCATACAACTCAATACAAGAAAAACAAACAACCAATCAAAAAGTGGGAAAAGACCTAAAAACACATTTCTCCAAAGAAGACATACAGATGGCTAACACACACATGAAAAGAGCTCAACATCTCTCATTATTAAAGAAATGCAAATCAAAACCACAATGAGGTATCACCTCACACCAGTCAGAATGGCCACCATCAAAAAGTCTGCAAACAATAAATGCTGGAGAGGGTGTGGAGAAAAGGAACACTCTTGCCCTGCTGGTGGGTATGGAAATTGATACAGCCACTATGGAAGACGGTGGGGAGAGTCCTTAAAAAACCAGAAATAAAACCACCACATGATCCAGCAATCCCACTCCTAGGCATATACCCTAGGAAACCAAAATTGAAAAGACACATGTATTCCATTGTTCACTGCAGCACTATTTATAACAGCCAGAACACGGAAGCAACCTAGATGAATGGATAAAGAAGCTGCAGTACATATACACAATGGAATAGTCAACATGAAGTCACTCAGTCGACTCTTCGAGACCCCATGGACTTTGGCCCACCAGGCTCCTCCATCCATGGTATTCTCCAGGCAAGAGTACTGGAGTGGGTTGCCATTTCCTTCTTCAGGGGATCTTCCCGACCCAGGGATCAAACCCCGGTCTCCCGCATTGTAGGCAGACGCTTTACCATCTGAGCCACCAGGGAAGTCAATGGAATAGTACTCAGCCATAAAAAGGAATACATTTGAGCCAGTTCTACTGAAGTGGATGAACCTAGAGCCTATTATACAGAGTGAATTAAGTCAGAAAGATAAATATCATATACTAATGCATATATGGAGAAGGCAATGGCAACCCACTCCAGTACTCTTGCCTGGAAAATCCCATGGACAGAGGAGCCTGGTTGGCTGCAGTCCATGGGATCGCTAAGAGTCGGACACAACTGAGCAACTTCACTTTCACTTTTCACTTTCATGCATTAGAGAAGGAAATGGCAACCCACTCCAGTGTTCTTGCCTGGAAAATCCCAAGGACGGCGGAGCCTGGTGGGCTGCCGTCTATGGGGGTCGCACAGAGTCAGACACGACTGAAGCACCTTAGCAGCAGCAGCAGCAATGCATATATACAGAATCTAGAAAAATGGTACTGAAAAATTTATTTGAGGGGCAGCAATGGAGAAACAGACATAGAGAACAGAGTTATGGACATGGGGAGAGGGGAGGAGAGGGTGAGATGTATGGAGAGAGTAACATGGAAACTTAATTACCATATGTAAAACAGATAGCCAATGGGAATTTGCTATATGTCTCAGGAAACTCAAACAGGGGCTCTGTATCAACAGAGAGGGGCAGGATGGGAGGGAGATGGGGGGCAGTTTCAAAAGGGAGGGGATATATGTAAACCTATGGCTGATTCATGTTGAGGTTTGACAGAAAACAACAAAATTCTGTAAAGCAATTATTAAAAAATAAATAAAATTTTTTAAAAAAAAGGTTACCAGGAATAAGTGCCACAAAGCAAATTCTCAAGGTATAAAAAGCACTGGTACTCTGAACAAACATATAAGAAATAAACCAAATTGATATAATACTCAAAATTCATTAAATGAAATGGTTCATCGACCTCAGACTTAAAATTTTCATAATGTTTATTATCTGTATTCTTCTCCTAAATATGTAAAGCACATGCAGTGAAGATTTCATTTTTGGCAATTTTCAGTCTTCAAGACCAATGGTCTTAATCTTTGATTGGTTTTCTAAGTTCTCCACAATATTTTTCAGATAATCTTCATCTTTTAAAAAATATACATATAATTCTCTTTCCACTTGATGCAGCTTATTAGATGCCAAAAGTTTTCTTTTTGTCTTCACATCAGCAAAAATATCAGTAAGAAGATGATTCAGTTTATTTAGCTGAGATTCAACTTGATGAAACTGCTCCGTTAACTCCTAAAAGGAAAGTAATAATGCTTTTTAATTCAAAATCTCTATTCATAATACCAATCATAAATCTTAAATGTAATTTACATAGGAAGAATCTAAATGATATAATGACTATTCCCACAACCTCAACCATAAAAGACCTCAATTAAAAATCCATAGCAGGATTAACAAAAAGTCTACGTGAGATCCATTGAAACAACTTCTGCAGGCAAGTTTAAGTGATTCAAAGCAAACTCCTACTCCCTGAAGAGTATTTGATATGCAAACTGTTCTGCATATTTATACGTTCAACAAGTATTCTGAATGCCTACCTCATACCATGCACTGTTTTAGAGTCTACAACTATAAAAATGAACACCAAAAAAAAAAAAAAAAGAACACCATTTCCTTCATGGAACTTAACACTCTGCCAAAGTAATCAAACCTTGTTTTAGCCTAACCTGTTTACTCCAGACATCAGAGGTACTGATAAAACCTTGAAATGAAGCAATTACCAATATAAAGTAATTGTCTTAATCTGGATTTTTCTTTTTTCACACTGTTACAGAAGATGGAATTACATGTAACATTCAACTATCCTGATTTACCATGTAATTCTTCTCAAAAACCTAAACATTCTGGACCCCCCACATTTAATAACTGAAATTCCTCACTTCTTAACATTAAAAGCAGCTTAGGTTTTCTAACCATCAGCCAGTAGTATCAAAGAGGTTCTCAGACAATCTGTAGCTATAACTACACCTCAACCTTCGACCACTTCTCAGAATGATCCACAGTATGGTAATCACCTGATGCTTGCTGTGAATAGATTCCTATACCTCACTCCACACTAAATCACTCTGCAACAAAGCCAGAAGCCACATTTCAACAGGCTCCCTGGTGATTTTAATGTACAAGTTCAAGAGTACTAACTTCACACATGTCATAAATGCCAGCTCCAAAGAGCAGTACTTTTTAAACTACAGTAAAAAAAAAAAAAAAATCAAGTGGTATCTACAGTAAGTGGCCTCTGAGGGAAAACCCTGTAAACTGGAAAACAGTGAGAAATATCTCACCTTTAACTCCAATACTAAAGATCTTAATAGTTACTAAAATAATACTACAAATACTGAAAAATATTCAACTTCATTAATAAAAATGCAAGTTAAAATTCATATGGATGACATTTTGTATCTCACTGGGCTAGGAAAAAATGTAAAATAATGATACCCAATGACATTATAGTAAAATCACCATATTTTAGTGATTTTAGAATGGATTCTTTCACACTTTAATATAACTGAAATCAATATGCACTGTATAATTAAGAGCATCATGTACCTGTTATTGACCAGTCATAAGAAGCACTTTATCATATATATAACACCCTACACTGCTTCCCTAGTGGCTCAGATGGTAAAGTGTCTGTCCGCAATGCAGGAGACCCGGGTTCGATCCCTGGGTTGGGAAGATTCCCAGGAGAAGGAAATGGCAGCCCACTCCAGTATTCTTGCCTGGAAAATGCCATGGACCTCGGAGCCCAGTAGGTTACTGTTCATGGGGTCGCAAAGAGTCGGGACACGACTGAGCAACTTCACTTCACTTCACTGCAAGACCTGCAGGGTCTTAGTTCCCCAACCAGGGATCAAAGCCATGCCCCTGCACTGGAAGCGTGGAGTCCTAACCACTGCCACGCCAGGGGATTCCAGCACCTTTTTTGAAAATTCTTACTGTGCTTAAGACACACAGCACAAGGTCTCCCCTCCTAACGAACCCAAGGGCGCAGCACTGCACTGTTAGCTGTTAGCACAATGTTGCATAGCAGATGCTAGGACTTGTTCCCTTCGCCTGAAGTGAGACTTGACGCCTACTGATGAACAACTCTCCATCACCGGCAACCACCACTGTACTCTGTGCTTCTAATGAGTCTATTTTAGATGGCCCACAGTAAGTGGAATCATGCGCTGTTTCTTGGGACTATCTTATTTTCGCTTAGCATAATCTCAAGGTTCATTCATGTTGTGGTATTCTGAGGTTTTTTTAAGGCTGAATAATATTTCACTGTATGTATATACTACATTTTCTTTTTCCATTCCTCCATAGATGGACATTTAGGTTTTTTCTACAGCTTAGCTATTACAAGTAGGACTGCAATGAACATGTGAGTGGAGACATCTCTTTAATATCCTATTTTTATTTCCTCTGGATGAATACCCAGAAGGAGGATTACAGGATCATACAGTAGTTCTATTTTAATTTTTTTGAGGAAATTCCATACCGTTTTCCACAGCAGCTTCACCATTTTGCACTCCCACCGATAATGTACCAGGGCTCCAATGTCCCCACACCCTCACCAACACTACTCTTTTGGTTTTTTGATAACAGTCATAATAGTTGTAAGGTGATATCTCAACTGTGGTTTTGCTTTGCATTTCTCTGATAATTAGTGACGTCGAGCAACTACTCATAAACCTGTTGGCCATTTATATATCTTCTTTAGATAAATGTCTATTCAAGTCCTTAGCCCATTTTAAAATTAGGTCATTTAGTTTTTTGCCTTTTCATACTGTTCATGGGGTTCTTGAAGCAAGAATACTGGAGTGGTCTGCCATTCCCATTTCCAGTGGACCACATTTTATCAGTCAAAGTAAAGAGGAACTAAAGAGCCTCTTGAGGAGGGTGAAAGAAGAGAGTGAAAAAGCTGGCTTAAAACTCAACATTCAAAAAACTAAGATCATGGCATAAGCCCCCATCAGTTCAGTTCAGTCGCTCAGTCGTGTCTGACTCTGCGACCCCATGAATCGCAGCACGCCAGGCCTCCCTGTCCATCACCAACTCCAGGAGTTCACCCAAACTCATGTGCATCGAGTTGGTGATGCCATCCAGCCATCTCATCCTCTGTCATCCCCTTTTCCTCCTGCCCCCAATCCTTCCCAGCATCAGAGTCTTTTCCAATGAGTCAACTCTTTGCATGAGGTGGCCAAAGTACTGGAGTTTCAGTTTTAGCATCATTCCTTCCAAGGAACACCCAGGGCTGATCTCCTTTAGAATGGATTGGTTGGATCTCCTTGCAGTCCAAGGGATTCTCAAGAGTCTTCTCCAACACCACAGTTCAAAAGCATCAATTCTTTGGCGCTCAGCTTTCTTTACAGTCCAACTCTCACATCCATACACGACCACTGGAAAAACCATAGCCTTTGCCATTACTTTGTTGGCAAAGTAATGTCTCTGCTTTTTAATATGCTATCTATGTTGGTCATAACTTTCCTTCCAAGGAGTAAGCGTCTTTTAATTTCATGGCTGCAGTCACCACCTGCAGTGATTTTGGAGCCCAAAAAAATAAAGTCTGACACTGTTTCCCCATCTATTTCCCAGGAAGTGATGGGACCAGATGCCATGATCTTCGTTTTCTGAATGTTGAGCTTTAAGCCAACTTTTTCACTCTCCTTTTTCACTTTCATCAAGAGGCTTTTTAGTTCCTCTTCACTTTCTGCCATAAGGGTGGTGTCATCTGCATATGTGAGGTTATTGATATTTCTCCCGGCAATCTTGATTCCAGCTTGTGCTTCTTCTAGTCCAGTGTTTCTCATAATATACTCTGCATATAAATTAAATAAGCAGGGTGACAATATATAGCCTTGACGTACTCACTTCATGGCAAATAGAAGAGGAAAAAACGGAAATTGACAGATTTTCTTGGGCCCCAAAATCACTGCAGATGGTAACCGCAGCCAAGAAATGAAAAGACCCTTGCTCCTTGGAAGGAAAGCTATGACAAACCTAGAGAGTGTATTAAAAAGCAGAGACATCACTTGGCTGATCAAAGTCCATATAGTCAAAGCTATGTTCCAGTAGTCATGTACAGATGTGAGAGTTGGACCATAAAGAAAGCTGAGCGCCGAAGAATTGATGCTTTCAAATTGTGGTGCTGGAGAAGATTCTTGAGAGTCCTTGGACAGCAAGGAGATCAAACCAGTCAACCCTAAAGAAAATCAACTGTGAATATTCACTGGAAGGATTGATGCTGAAACTATAGCTCCTACACTCTGGCCACTTGATGTGAAGAGCCGACTCACTGGAAAAGACCCTGATGCTGGAAAGACTGAGGGCAGGAGAAGTGGGAGACAGAGAATGAGACGGCTGGATAGCATCACTGACTCAGTGGACATGAATTTGAGCAAATTCCGGGAGACAGCTGAGGGCAGAGGAGTCTGGTGTGCCGTAGTCCATGGGGCTGCAGAGTCGGAAATGACTTAGCGACTGAACAATAAGTCTGTTGCTGTCACCAACGCTGTTTATGTACAGTGTGGAAAAACACAAAAAATACTTTGAGTCAAGAAATAACATAGAAATGGACACTGAATGTGAAGTTTCAGAAATACCGTAATCATTTTAATTGGCTTTTTCCTTTTAATGTATATTCCTAAGGGATATGATAAAAACCTATGTCTATCACACCTAAAAGATATCTTCTAATAGGTATGAAATAAAAATTCTAAATAAGAAAGTGCTGTGTCAGTTTAAATGAAAATGCTTTTTCTTTCTTAGAAACTCGTGAAATTATGGTGTATCATATGATAAATGGTGTCTAGTAGACATTCAAATAGCTGGTGACATTTTAAATAGGTAAACTCCTTTGAAAAGCAATATGGCAGTATCAAAAGCTAAAAAATAATGTGTATAACCCAAGAAACCTCATAATTCTATACTATCTCTAAGAGTTCATCCAAATGGTGGACTGGTTACAGAAATTATGACATAGTAATTAAATCAATAGAGTATTATAAACATTAAAAATTAAAATTATTGTAGCATGGAAATGTTTATTTCATAACGCTAAATAAAAAGGAAAATATAAAAAATACATAAGTAAAGGAAAAAAGCATCTACTTTGCAAATACTAACCAAAAGAAAAATAGCATAGGAATATTAATATTGGACAAGAGAAAATTAAGACAAAAAGCACAATACAGGGTCATTATATAATGCTAAACAGTTAAATCACTGCAATTTAAATCCACCAGGATAATAATTCACTGCAATTTTAAACTTGGATGTAACTTATAAAATAGACTCAAATATAAATAAAAACTGATAGAACTACAATGAGAAATTTTCAAATCCACCATCATAGGATTTTTAAATAATTATTTAAAAGATCAAGAAGATAGAATCAGTAAATAGGAAACTTTAAAAAACTAATCACAAGTATCACTTCATATCCATGAGGATGACTATTACATCCTTTTTTAAAAGGGAAAATAACAACTGTAGGTGAGGACATGTATAAACTAGAACCCTGGTACAGCTGCTGGGTAATGTCAGATTCTCAAAAAGTTAAACACAGGCTTACCATGATTCAGCATTCACTCGTAGGCATATACGCAAAAGGAATGAAAACAGGGACTCAAATTCGTGTACAACGTTCACAGCAGCATTATATACAACAGATAAAAGGTGTAAACAACTCAAGTGTCTATGAACAGATGAACAGTTAAACAGATAAAATGCGATGATAAAACACAGATGAACAGATAAATGTGTTATATACACACAACAGAATACTCAGCACCAAAAAGGAATGAAATTCTCACACCTGATGCAATATGGATGATACTTAAGGATATTATGCTGAGATAAGCCAAAGACAAAAGGACAAATATTATTATATGATTCTACTTTTATAAGATAACTATAGTAGGCAAATTTATAGAGACAGAAAATGGAATAGAGATTACTAGGGATGGGGAAAAGAAGGAATGGAGAATTAATATTTAACAGGCACAGAGTTTAGCCCATGTGGGATGAGAAAAGTTCTGGAAGTAAATGGTGACACGGCTGCATGACAGTGCAAATGTTCTTAACGTCATCATAACTGCACACATTAAAATGGTTAAAATTGTAAATTTTACATTTTGTATATTTTATAATAAAAAATTATTTTAAAAACTAATCATAAGCTGTCTTATTTCAAGAAAAGATAACGTAGTTATTCAGATCAATTCTTCCACAGGAAAAAATGTAAAAAGTGAAATGAAGTATTTTAAAGAGTCAAACAAAGCAAAATCTTCTAGGACTTCCCTGGTGATCCAGTGATTAAAAATCCACCTTACAATGCAGGGGACACAGATTCGATGCCTGGTCAGGGAACTAAGATCCCACATGCCACGGGGCAACTAGAGAGTCCATGGCACAACTAAAGAGCCTCTGTTCACCGCAACGAGGAAAAGCCCACGCACCACAACAGAAGACCCAGCGCAGCAACAACAACAAAAAACAAAACCCCAAAGCTTCCTGAAACCAACAAAGAGAGAACAAGACTTTAAAAGACTACAAATCCATAAAACAATGCAGACTGGTAAGAGACCCCAGAAGCTGCTTTACTCAATCGCTAATCTTGAAAAAACAGAATCCATGATTCCTGACACTGACAAGAGGAGTGGTGAAGTCCAAGGTCCATAGAAGGTAGGAAGTCAAACAGGAGACTGTCTTTGTAATAAACTAAGGACACCAACAATCTTAAGATCAGGATGGCCAGAGCAGGAAGAGCCCTTGGTTAGAATCACAGTCCAGACAGGAATCATCTGTTGTTGTTCAGTCACTCAGTCGTGTCAAATTCCTTGCAACCCAAGGGACTGTAGCATGCCAGGCTTCCCTGTCCTTCACCATTTCTCCCAGAGCTTACTCAAACTCATGCCCATTGAGTCGGCGATGCCATCCAACCATCTCGTCCTCCAAAACAGACTTTGAACCCAGCTTATGGTTCAGAACTGGCAGTGCTCTTAATATCTAAGTGAGCATACACGAAGGCAAAAGACGTTTAAGGAGGGTCTTTTATGTATTTTAATGTATGAGAGTCCTTTCACCAGAAAGATACTGATTTTAAATTTGGATGCCTCAATAAGTGGTAATGGGACAATCTGGTTATTCATGGGGAAAAATAACAATAAAATTAGAACTCTATTTCTCATGTCACAAACTCCTGGTGGATTAAAGAACTGAACTAGAACAGCATAAACTTTTAAGATAAAGTAAAAGGGACTGTCATTACTATGTTAAGGGCAAACTTTCACAAGATATAAAAAAGGGCAAACCATAAGAGTGATAAATTACATCAAAATTGAAATCTTAAAAAAAAAAGTCAAAAACTAACAGGTAACAATAAAAAAGAAAAAAACAAGACACAAATAGGGAGCAAACACATGCAGCACACATCACTGACAAATGGCTGGCGTTTGAAATGCGTGAAAGAACTCCTCCCGAACGGGGCTCAACCGCCACGATCATCAGAGACATGCCAATCGTAACCTCAACGGGACGCTATTTTATATGTTTGCAGAGTGAGAAAACTATAAATGCAGATAGCACTATGTGATGAAAAAAACATCGTAAAAGAGCATCTCTCAAACACTGCTGGTACAATATGGTACAACCACTTCCAAAATCAGTTTGATGTATTATGTAAAACAGAACCTGTTATTCAGCAATTCCACTCCTATGTGAGGTGACAGAGAGAGAGAGACATGCATCTGTAAGACATGCAGCAAGGCTATCCACATCAGTATGATCTACAACAGCAAGAACTGGAAATAATCTAAATGTCTGTCAACAGAACAGGTAATTAGACTGTGGAATTTCACATAAGGGAATACTAACTATACAAAAGAGAAAACTATAAATGAGCTACTATAAATGAGCTAAGTTTTACAAATACCCACATGGATAAAACCCAAAATCATATTAAGAAACAAGCAAGTTACTGAAGAATATATATAATACAATCTATATAAAGTTCAGAAACATACAAAACTAACACACAGTCTGTATTATAAATAAAAGAAAGCAAATGACAAATCTTAGCATAGTTCCTCCCTGAAACAAGAGAGGAGAATGCTATTAGAAAGTGAAAGTGAAGTCTCTTGGTCATGTCCGACTCTTTGCGACCCCATGGACTGTAGCCTATCAGGCTCCTCCGTCCATGGGATTTTCCAGGCAAGAGTGCTGGAGTGGACTGCCATTTCCTTCTCCAGGGGATCTTCCCGACGACCCAGGAATCGAACCCGAGTCCCCCGCATTGCAGGCAGATGCTTTATGGTCTGAGCCACCAGGGAAGCCTATTAGAAGGAGCTGCTATTACTAAGGGTACACAGAATTTTAAAGATATAAGAGCTATCCTGTGTGTTAAAATAAGTGAAAAAAAATACAGGGATGGTGTGTTTTTTTTTTTTAATTCTTACCATAAACATTACATACCCTTTCATATCTGAAATATTTAATAAATTTTAAAAACTTTGAGCAAAACTACTTGAAAAATATATGTGAATAAAAATGAGATATAAAAATGTTACTATCAGGGAAATGGGGTAATATTTTCTTCATGTTAACATTTTCTTTAGTATCTTTTACAATGAACATTTTTTTAAGCATTTTTAATTACCAGGGTAAGCACCTACCTGATCACTAAGCAAAAGCTGATTTCCTCCTTGATACAAAGCTTCACAAAGCATGTTCACATCACTGTTTAGTTTGGACAGAAAGAAAGAATGTTCTTGAGCAGATACTGCCAACTGCTCTTGTACCAAAGAAACCTCCTGTTTTAATTTCTCAGCTACTTCTTCCAGGTTTCCATGGGTTATAAACAATTCTTTTTTCTTATTCTCTCCTTCTAAAAGTTGATAAAGCCTAAAATGTAGAAATAAAAATTAGAAGAAATTCTTAAGTCAGTACAGTTTTCAAAATTATAACCCACTATATTGGGGCATCTTTGGGAAAGCTAACAATTGTAAATATTAATCAAACAATTAAAAACTTTCCAACTACAATACTATCTCATTACAGAAATACATATTCTAATTATCGTATCTGAATTCCCAGTTTTCCCATCTTCCAAGTTTTAGACATAAAATTCTTTTTGACTTTAACTGCCACTAACCTACTTCAATTAAAGTACCCTTCAGAGATACCGCCCTAGAGAACACTTCTTCCACAGAACACAACTATGAGGCAGCAGAAACGGCAAAGAACTTGAAACAGAAGACTGAGGTCTGACGCTGGCTGTCATGTAAGACCTAAGTCAAGTCAGCCTTTGAGATTTAATCTTCACGTCTAACATCTACCTAATTTTAAAGGACTGTGGTAGACTTAAAAGAGGAAAATTGAAAATACAAGCTACATAAATATTAATAGTAAACTTGCTACTCCAGTCATGTCTACATTTGCTTGACAAATTAAATTCCTAATGAGCCAAGAGGCCATTGTAATACTTCAAACATTAATGGCAGAAAAATTCTACAGTACAAACGGAAAAATGTGAGGCGGCACCTTCTACACATATACGACAAAAAGTATCTGTTCTTAGTCTTCTGAAACTGGTTCAAAGTGAAAAGTAGTGAAAGTGTTAGTTGCTGAGTTGTGTCCAACTCTTCGTGACTCCATGGACTCAGCCTGCCAAGTTCCTCTGTCCATGGAATTCACAAAAATATGGGAGTAAGAAGCCATTCCCGTCTCCAAGGGATCTTGGGAGTGTGCGCAGGCAGTGTGGGATCCAGGAGGCCTAAGGGTCCCCTGCGCTCCGGTTCTCGGTGCCCGATCTCCCACTGCGGGAGGGGAACACCAAGGCGAGGAGTCGGGCCAGCTCCAAGGGGCTGGAGTCCAAGGGGACCTTGGTTTTAAGGTCCCTAGGTGGGTGATCACACAAGAGCCTGTGGCCGCTGGTCTGTGGCTGCCCTCGGCTCAGCGGGGAGCCCACTGAGACGTTTGCGGCTGTGGGCAGGAGTCCCGGGAACTCTACCTATGAGTCAGCGGTGGAACTAGGTGGAGCAGGACGTCCCAGGTAGGGACCCTGTGAAGGAGTAAACATAAGGGGCTCTATCTTGAAAGCAGGACGCCATCTTGGGTCGGACTGTGGACTTTGAGCTATAAGCCCAGTATCCATGGAAACAGCATACCAATGAAAAACCAGACCCCTGGATGAAGGAGCCTCGGGACTCGTACCTAGACTGCTCCTCGCCTAAAGGAATATGCTAATTATCACTAACAGGACAAAGTTGTAAACCCCATTATGCTTAGCGGGGTATGACCACAGGTCTATTTATCAATGTCCACTGTTTAATTATCTAGGCTTATGACACATGAATCATGGCTTAACTTCGATGGTATCTCTCTTTTACCTTGTCCAGACTAGTTTCAAGGAATTTGGGTAGGTGGGTTTGGGCACGTATACTTAGGGTATCTAAGGTTTTCACAAAACTGGTCGGGGTCCTTGGCTAACAGGAGACTCTGCCTTGGGCCTGACAGTGTAATAATCTGCCCTCCACCATCTGCACTGTCCTTCTGAGTGAGTTGTTTCCCGGAACGCGTGGCTACAACACCTGGACCTGTTGTAGGGCGCTGCTCCAAGGTCGACGAGCGTCCGAGTGGGGTTGGAGGTCACCCTTCGCTCAGCGCTGATCTGGAGGCCAGGCGCGTTTCGGGGGCGCTCCGCTGGAGTGTGCGCAGCCAGTGTGCGGCCCGGGAGGCCTGAGGGTCCCCTGCGCTCCGGTTCTCGGCGCCCGATCTCCCGCTGTGGGAGGGGAACACCAAGGCGAGGAGTCGGGCCAGCTCCGTCCGCGGGAGCAGGTGCGCCAGGTGCCGCGTGCGGGTGCGCGGACTCGCAAGCCCACAGAGCGGAGCGAAAGTGTCCGCGAACATGTTCGTGGAGTGGACTGTATGGGCCAGAGGCCCGGGGTAGGAAGAATGGGCGTTGGTCGCCAGAAGGGCAGCGGAAGAGGCGGTGAGGAGAAGCAGAAGCCGCAGCAACCACTGCAAAACCACCATCTAGTCTCTCAGCTCTGCTCTCTCTGCGAGACCGCGGCGGCGCCCGGCCTTTATAGGCGCCCCGTGCGTCACCCCGCCTCTCTGTGACGTCACGGGCACCTCCGGCCAGTCGCCAGGCGGATTTCACCGCTGCGCGCCGCGGGCCAATTGCGGGGCGGTTCTCTCCATCTTCCTCCAATCTGGCCCCGCCCCGGTCCCCGCGGGGTCCCTGAGGCCCTGGGGGGCGGGGCGGTGCATCTGAGAGCGGGTCGGGGGAGGGCGCTCCAGGGGTTGCCATGGTGACATTGAACCTGCCTGGATCCTAACGCTCCAAGGGCTCCCTTGGCGTCTCAGCCTCCGATAGCGTCTGATAGCGGATGGAGGACAGGCGGTCCGCGAAAGCGAGGCGGTGTGCAGGGGGATGGGCTGCAGGAGATGTGGAGAAGGACAGAGGAGGTGAGATACTGGGAAGGAGGCAGGGGCTCCCATCAGAGGGTCGGGGCAGCAGAGGAAATGGGCGACCCCCCTCTGCTGGTTTCCCTCCCGTCAGAGTGGCACCCGGCGCTGGCCTTTAGCCTGGGCGATCTGCAGTTCAGACCCGGCTGGCTGGAGGGCGAGGACACGTGTGGGTGGAGCAGTCCTCGATCCCGGAGCCACCATCAGGGGACACTGTCTTCCGACACTACTATTCAGAACTCATACACATGGTGAAGGTCAGGCCAGCTCCGCCCCCGCTTCCAGGCCCCCTTCCCGGGGTTGGGGGGCACTCGGACGACCGGCCTTCGTACTGTGAACCTGTCAGGCTTCCAGGAAGCCCCGGAAGTTGAGGAAGAAGCCCTCCAGCTCTCGAACCCGCGCCTCCTGCCGCCCCAGGTGCTCGGCGTTTTCTTGTGGCGCCTCCCTCTCCCCCTCCAGGTGGGACAACCTGTCCCCGAGAAGCCCCAGCTCAGCCAATGAGTCCTCTGTGCGTGGGGCCTGGGGCTCTCCTGGGACATGGCCACGGGTGCCCTGCTCAACGTCAGCCATTCCACTTGGCAGCTCTTTCAGCCTCTCCTGTCCGAAGGCAGGGCATCCCTCTCGCCCTCTGGAGAGAACTCTCCAGAAGACCAAGACACCTAAGCACTGGAAGAGCCAGCTAAACCTGGTCCCAGGCCAGCGGTCTCCAGGCCCACGGCCCATCAGTACCTCAGCACTGAGACCCACCAGGGGGACCACACCCTGCACGGCTCCAAGCACCGGCCACGAGACGCTGGCGCTTCCGAGCCTGTCTCCCAGGAACGCAGCCACCACCAAAGCCTGCAGAGACAGCCGCCTACCCGGCCCCCGCGGTGGAAGGCCGAGGCCCGCCGGGGCCAGGGGTCTCGGGTTGGTCCCGACTGGGTGAGGACGCCGTGCTTCTCTGGATGCAGGTGGCTCTCCCGCCCCCATTTCCCGGTCTCCCGCCAGCCTCACCGAGTGATTGAACTGCTGCTGGGGGTGAGGGGCTACTGGAGCCGGCCCTTCCCTTTCTGGGGGTCGGGGCGCCACCGGGGCATCAGGGAGCTAGCTGGGGCCAAGGTTGCCTGGCGGCTTTGGGAGGGTTCCGAGGCCGGCCTCCTCACCCTCTGCAGGCTCTGGGCGCTGCTACTGGGAGGAGTACGCAGAGGTGGGGCGCACACTGACAGGAATGAAATTTTTCTCTTCCACCAGGTAGCAGCCCCTTCCAGCCAGCTCCCCTGGGCTGAACAAAGGCATCGAGGCCACAGGCAGACAAGGACTCAGGTGTCATCATGGGAAAGCTCTGGGCTGGGTTTCCGGCCGGCATGTGGGAAGGGTCCTGAATGAGGGGGTGCGGGGGATAGCCGCTGCCCTTGAGGGGGAGAAGGGTCAGTGCTGGAAGGCCTGGAGGGAGGGTCTGCAGGGCTGTGGAGATGGGCACGTACACTTAGGACCTGTGGCTGCCCTCGGCTCTGCGGGGAGCTGGAGGCCAGGCGCGTTTCGGGATGCTCCGCTGGAGTGTGCGCAGCCAGTGTGCGGCCCGGGAGGCCTGAGGGTCCCCTGCGCTCCGGTTCCCGGCGCCCGATCCCTCGCTGCGGGAGGGGAACACCAAGGCGAGGAGTCGGGCCAGCTCCGTCCGCGGGAGCAGGTGCGCGGACTCGCAAGCCCACAGAGCGGAGCGAAAGTGGCACGAATACGAACGTGGAATGCACGGTATGGCCAGAGGCCCGGGGCAGGAAGAATGGGCGTTGATCGCCAGAAGGGCCGCCGAAGAGGCGGCGAGGAGGAGAAGCAGAAGCGGCAGCAGCCGTGGCAGAACCGCCATCTCGCCTCTCCGCTCTCTGCGAGACCGCGGCAGCGCCCGGCCTTTATACGCGGCTCCGCCAATCTGGCCCCGCCCCGCTCCCCGCGGAGTCCCTGAGGCCCTGGGGGGCGGGGCGGTGCGTCTGAGAGCCCGTCGGGGGAGGGCGCTCCAGGCGTTGCCATGGTGACGTTAAACCTGCCTGGATCCTAAGGCTCCAAAGGCTCCCTTTGGTGTCTCAGCTTCGGATAGCCTCTGATAGCGGATGGAGGACAGGCGGTCAGCGAAGGAGAGGTGGTGTGTAAGGGGGATGGGCTGCAGGAGATATGGAGAAGGATAGAGGAGGTGAGATGCTGGGAATGGGGCGGGGGCTCCCACCAGAGGGTCCGGGCAGCAGAGGAAACGGGCGGCCCATCTGGTCAGGCGGGTGTGTGCTCCCTAGACGGATCCCAGCACTCTTGTGCGGGTGAGTCTGTGTGCCACTAGCGCAGCGAGGCCAAACGATACTGAATCCTCGGAATCTAGAGCAGAGAAAGGTTTATTGCTGCACGATGCGAGGAGACGCGTGGCTCCCACCTTAAAAACCCCAAACTCCCCAAAGGTTTCAGCAAAGCCCTTTCCTGGGAAAAGTGAGGTGAGTCGTTGCAAACTTCCTGGTGTCAGATTCTTTGTTCTTGAGGTCAGGTCATGGTCAGGTAACAGTGTTCCTGTAAATGTCTCTAAATGAATGCCATTCTCTGTTCTGACAAGAAAAGACAAGGTCTCAAGGCTCAACTTTCACCCTCCAAGGTCCACCTTCCTGGCTAAGGCGGGGGTGGGGGGGGGCGGGGGGTGGGGTTGGCGCTCCCTGCTAGGGCCAGTCAGCCTGCCCACGAGTCTTCGTCCAGCACCCAGTCTGGGTCCTCCCACTAGCACCCAGGCCGGGCTGAGGAGGCAGATCTCAGCTGGTGGTGCCCTTGGAGCCAGGTCCCCAGACCCTGTCCAGCTGTCATCTCTGAGGCAGCTAGGCGCCCAGGACCCAACTGGTTTTCAGTCTCCTCAGGCCCTCCAAACAGCAGGGGGTCAGGTCCCTCACACGGCAGCCAGGCAAACCGCTGCTGCCCTTAGGTCCCAGTCTGGGGACTGGGGAGACCTTCACTGCCTCTCGGCCTGGGCCCGGCCAGCGGGCAGCATTGGCAAGGGCTGTGGAGCCCAGCAGGACAGAGCCCCTAGCCTGTCCCCCCACCCCATCCACTGGCCTGAGGCCGGGTGAGCAGGAGGGCTCCGGGGTGAAGGCTGGGGCCCGCCTCTTACCTCCCTCTCTGCCTGACTACCACCACTCCCCTGACCGCTGGCCTAACAGGCCTTTAATCACCACCCTGGCAGTTTCTCAGTAGCGGCCGCCTGGTGACTGCTGCCTGGTAACGGTAGCTGTACTGGCCGCTGCACCCATGCCTGTCCCCCCACACACTTGTCCTTTCTCTGTCACGCACTCGTCCTTGGAGACGTCAGCCCCACTTGCTGGCACCGCGACCCTCCTGTCTGTATTTTCCACCGGACAGTCTGTTTTGTCCTTCGGCTTCTGGTGCTTGAACTTCTTGCCTCCTGTTGCAAACACTGCTGCTCTTTTCCCCAGCAGCTGTTTCTTCTATGCCGAATACAATAAATACGAATACATAAAATGTCAGCTGTCCTGGTCTCCAGGTGAAATGGGCTCACAGAAAGTAGGCCCATCCCCAGGGGATGAATCTTGACTGGAGGAAAGCAGGCATGGCCCTCTCTTTCCTCTGCTGGAATGGTGGGGGTGGAGAGAACACATGACCCAGTTCTGCCCAATAGAGCTGAGAGGAGCCCTGTTTCGGAGGCAGGTGGTGTTTGGGAAAGTTTCATCTCTTTAAAGGAAGGCGGGTGGTGGAAATCAATCATCACTGTTTTCCTTCGACCTGGTAGGGGGAATGTGATGGGAGGAGATGTAGCAGTCAAAGTGAGGCCGTGAGGAAAGAGCTAAGGAGAATCCCAGAGGAGCTGGTTCAAAGACCTGCCCTTGCTGACCAAATAAACTAATCAACCCCATAGCCTCCGGACTCTGGAGTCTTGTTGGCAAGATCATCACCCCTGCACTGAAGCCATGCTGGGCCAGAAGTTCTGTTATGGGACCCATTTCATTCATTAATTCAGAATAATTAAGTACCTTATTAAATATTTCTTGTGCTGATTCCACTTTCTAATCAGCAAAATCTGACGTGCACAGAGATGATGAGGGGCAGTGGAGAGGATGAAGGCGCAAGGAAGAGGTCCCGGAGTGGACAGACTGTAGACAGAGCCTGAGGACACGCGGACCTGGGGCACCACAACCGCCCTGCAGTCCACCCCAGTGGGCTTGTCCACAGCTTGCTAGCGGGTGGGAGAGACGCTGGGGATTGCTAGGCGGCCTGGAGGTGGTGCTGGGGTGATGCACCCTGGGAGAGAGACTGGGGAGGGTCACCAGGTGGCCCTGGAGACCGGCCCAAAGGCAGAAGAGGGGCAGCCTCAGGGCCGACCCTTCAGGGCGCAGGTGAGGTTCTCCTTGGTAATAAGCCCTTTCCAAGTCCGCCCTGTAAACACTCCTGTTGGTATTTCAAACCAATGCAGGCAGCGCTCCTCCCTGCCCTCCCAACACTATGCCCTCCAGGCATATCAGCCTGGTCCTCTGTAGATCCCACATAGGGTCTAGCGGGGGTCAGATGACCACATTCTGCCCACCACTGCTGATCTCTGGCTAGGAAGAGGCAAGGGTTCATAGCCTCCATTTTCCATCGCCATTTCACCCCCTCCTGTTCCCCTCCCCCTGGCTCCATTCAAAAAACTAAGATCATGGCATCCAGTCCCATCACTTCGTGGCAAATAGATGGGAAAAAATGGAAACAGTGGCAGATTTTATTTTCTTGGGCTCCAAAATCACTATGGACAGTGACTGCAGCCATGAAATTAAAAGATGCTCGTTCCTTGGAAGAAAAGCTATGACAAACCTAGACAGCATATTAAAAAGCAGAGACATCACTCTGTCGACAAAAGTCCATATAGTCAAAACTATGGTTTTTCCAATAGTCATGTACGAATGTGAGAGTCTGGGAGCCCTGTTGGTTGGGTTGGCAGGGTTTCTGTCTGTCCGCGGCGCCCCCGTTCCTGCCTGATGCTGATTCCCAGGAAAACAGGAATGCAAGAACGAGACTGCCTCCCTCGGAGGAAACCCCAGGTCTGGGGGCGAGGTCCTAACGCCTGCTGCCTGCAGGACCCGAAGTTCCGCATGCCGCGCCTCCGCTCCGCCCCGGCCCTGTCCGGCCCCCGCCCCGCCCCCGGCCCCCGGCCCCCGGCCCAGCCCCACGCCCCGCAAGGCCACGCCCCATCTCTGGCCCCGCCTCCCCAGCCCCTCAAGCGTCTCACGACCCAGCTTAGTCTCTGCCGGGAGCCCTGCTCCGAGGCTCCCTCTGACCCCGCCCTCCGTCCCCACCCACAACCTCTCACCACGCCCCCGTCCTGGGTTCCGCGGCCGGCAACCCTCTCCTCTTCAGGCCCCAGAGTCGCCCTAGCCCGGACGCGCCTGCGCCCTCTGGCTCCGCCCTTGCCACGCCCCCGGACCTCCCCCCTCCAGGCCACGCCCCTGCCCCGGCCGCCGGGTGGGAGCCGGGCCGCGCAACGCGCATGCTCCAGGCGCGGCGCCCCCGACTCTGCGGTCGGCTCCGCTCGGGCATTTCCGCCTCTTTGTTTTAAACTCCGGACGGGTTTTTTTCTCCTGCTCTTGGGGGGGACCCGGAGGGAGCGGCGCCCCCTCCCCCTGCCCGCTCTGCCCCCGCGTGCGCCCAGCTCGCCCGCAGCTGAGACGGCAGGTCAGTGAGTCCGCGCCCCGCCTGGCCTGGCCCGTGGCGCCCGCTCCACAGGCCGAGGCCTCGGCCCGTGTCCGGGCCCGGAAGGCTCCGAACCCCGGCCCGCGCCCCTGCACCCTCGTCGGCCCGGCCTGCAGCTCCCCGACTCCGCTCGGCAGGCCCAGGCCCGGGCCGGACCCACGGGGGCCGGACCTAGGGCAGGGCCCGACCTCGGGACGGGTCTTCGGGGAGCGACCGGGGATGACTGGATCCCAGGACCGGCCACTGGGGGGGACCAGACCCTTGGACAGGTCACCGGGGAGGGACCGGGGAGGACCGGACTCCTGGACGGGCCACCGCAGAGGGGCCAGGGAGGACCAGACCCCAGGACGGGTCACCAGGGAGGACCGGACCCCTGGACGGGCCACTACAGAGGGGCCAGAGAGTATCTAACCCCAGGATGGGTCATCAGGGAGGACTGGACCTTAGGACACACGGAGAAAAGACTAGGAAATACTGGATGCCAAGACAGATATCCTAAGAGAGCCCAACCCCGATATGGGTCATGGAGGAGGGCTGGACCTTAAGACTCAGCAAGAATCAGCTGGACCCCGAGACAGGTCACCGAGGATGGCCAGGACTTAGGAATAGTTGGTACTAGGACAAGTCACTGAGGAGCCAGGGACCTTAGGATGGGTCACCTGGGGGCAGTCTGGACCCCAGGACTGGCCCATGGAAAGATCAGGACTTGAGTAAACCCACTAGAGAGGACTGAGACCCCAGGACTGGTCTCCAGTAGGGCCAGGATTTCAAAACTGTCCTGTGAACACTTCTGGGACCCTGGAACAGCTCGTCCTTCCCAGGAGCCAGGACCCTGGGGCTGTGCCACGTGGAGGGCTCTGTCTTGTGACAGGCTGCAGGGATGACCCAGGTAGGTCGTGAAGGAGAGTTGGACGCTGGGCAGTCCTGGAGAAGGCTGGCTCTCAGACAGGACCGGGACTGTGATGAGAGCTGAAACTTGGAGACAGGCCCCCAGGAAGGCTGCGACTCTTGAGTCACTGAGAAGCACCCAGGCCTCAAGGGTGGTCTCTGAGGAGTGCTGGGACCCCAGGCTGGACCCCCAGGGGCCTGGGCCCTGGGTCAGTTTCCAGAGTGCCTGGAATCCACTCAGCTTACTCAGCTGGACCCCAGCTGCTATAAAGGTCTGGAGCATCAGGGATCCTGGGTATGTAAGCCCCACAGGTGCAAACCGGCCCTCTCTGTGAGGCCCCTGAGCGCCTGGGCCCCACAAACCTTCTGACCTTCAGCAGTTGCTGCCTGGACTGGCCCCCGGGGTTAGGCTGGGTTGAGACTGATGGAGATCCTACTCCACATTGGCTCCGTGCCCCGAGCCAGCAGGGTGCCCCTCCCCAGACCCAGGAAGCTGCCCCCACCCTGCTCTCCCAGTCTCTGCTCCAGGGCTGCCATTGCCTTACCTGCACTCTGGTCAGTGATGGTCATCTTCAGTCACTTCTACCCTCCCCGCCCTCCGGTGGTGTCACCAAAAGCGCCCCGTTCTCTAGGTCTGGAGGTGTTTTCGGTGTCCAGGAACTTCCAGGAGGAATGGGGTCCAGATGGCCGTGTGGGTTGCGGGAGGGGTTTGGGGGCCATTGGTCCAGTGTGTGTCAAGTGAGCCATCAGGCGCCTTTTCCACTCCAGGAAGAGACCCTGGGCTGGGGGCTCTGCTTCTCCAAAACCTTGCCCTCTGACCTCACCCAGATCTTGCTTGCCGTGTCCTTTACTTTGAAAGTAGGGATGGAGACTTGCTGCCTTTGGGCCAGGGAAGGCTCCAGAGTGTCCAGTGCATGAGGCTGCCCAGGGGGGCACTGTCTGCCTGGCGTGGGGCCAGCGTGCAGCGCATTCGCTGTATGGACAAGAGGCAGGAGTACATTCAGAGAGGTTGCCCTGTGTGAGAATGGGGCGTGACTCTAAAACCCAAGGGAGGTGCTTGAATGATCAGGTAGGTCACTGTTTCATTTTGTGCCATAACTTCTCTTCTTGGTTACTTAGAAGAAACCCCCTTTGAGTTTTCAGTGTAACATTTCGTAGGACCTAATCTTAAATGGAGTCCATGAATAGTCCAGCCTAGAAAGTTTTATTTGTCAAACGTAACCACGCTTGGGACCTTCTTGCTCAGTGCTGGCTTCTGATTTTGTTCGTTTGTTTAAACATACACTTTACTGTTTAAAAAACTTAATTTTCTTTGAAGTGTTGGAAAAGACTTGTGAAACTGGGCATTCAAGTTTGATTAGGCTCTTTATTTTCTCATTTTTGGATTTTTGAAGGTGTGATAGCACTGGATGGTTGTATTATTTATATATTACTGTCCTGCAAGTTACCCCAAAATGTAGTGCCTTAAGACCACATCAGTTATCTCACTGTCTGAGGTCAGGAGTTTAGGCACAGCTTAGCTGCGTCCCCAGCCTCAAGAGTCTCCCAAGGCTGCAGACAGGGTGCTGGCTGGTAGGCTCAGCTGCGGGTATCTGCTTCCAGGCTGCTTGCTGGAGACATCCATAGGGCAGCTTGAGGGAGCCAGTGACTGAATGAGAGAGTGGAGGAGGCCACAGTGTGCGTGACCTAATCTCGGCTGGAATGTCCCATCCCTTTTGCCATGTTCTTTGTTACCATGTTCTGTGTTTCTTAGTTGCCAGGCCTGCCCACGCTTGAGCCGGAGCAACGCCACAGGTGATTCCTGGGAGGGGCTGGGCCATCCTAATGCCTGGCCTCCATTAGGTGTTAGCTCTGAGAAGTGCCCTGCAGGGTGAATGAACAGGGCTGTGCGGCGCAGTGAGGTCAGCCCGAGGGTGCAGCAGCTCAGCTGTCTCTTGAGTTACACGGGTTGCTCTGATGTCGCCATTGTGCTGATGCAGTGATGCTGGAGCTTGCGCGTGATGGGAGAGAAGTTACAAACAGGAAAGATTTTTAGGAGTTAGCCTAGAACACTTGCAGCAAACCATAAGCCCCCACCCCACACGCAGTTAAACTGTAGGCATGTGTGTCAGAGATGTAGAGTTGTTTGAAGCTTCAAGTGCAGTGATTTTAGTTGTTTCTGGAACTTTGATTCCTGCCAGTTATTTTGCTCTGGGAATTATAAACTGATGTTTCTAAGACATTTTTGAAGTGAGAGATCCAAGATGTTTTGCATATTTGACCCTCGAAGGGAAGAATGCTCCAGGAACCTGTGTGCTGGAGCCTGGCTCTCAGCCCACGCCTCCCCTCCTGGGTGCCGGGGCAGCGCTGCAGCACCGTGAAGGCTGTGAAGGCACCCACGTGGGGCCCGCTGCCCTTGACTGGGTCCCGCGTGCAGGGCACGTCCTCTCCTGCAGTCTGGACCTGCTAGGTCTCCACCTTGCTGGGTGAAGCAGGGTCCTTCCCAGTGATTACACTTCCTTATTTGGGTTATAAACAAAGTTTGTGTTAGCCTTACTATTACTCTTTAATTTACTGAATGACAGGATTTGTCATTTCATAGTTTTATTTGGCTAATGGTCAGAATCGAATTTGAAGTTGAAAGGTAATTTTCTTTTCTATTGCAATATGTTGAGGTTTGAGGACAAAACTTACTACCTTTCTGATACTTGCTGTTGCTATTGCAAACATGCTGCACAATTCATTATGCTTCAAAAAATGGAACTGTTCCTCAGTTCTGCAAGTGGATAGTTTTTCACTGTTGTAAAAAAGTGAGCTAGTTTAAAAGTAACTAGAGTGTCTTTAAAAACTAGTTATTAGGCTTATTTTCTTTTTTTGAAGAGAACTTCTAATGCTTAGGTGAATTTTTTTAGCAAACGCATCAATATTTGCTGGACTTTCCCACACTAACAGCAAATTCCAGGTGTTTGACATGAAAAAGCAAAGAATAGGAAGGTGTCCACAGCTCTCCCTGAAGTTCCTGGCCAACTTGTGGGTCCTCTGTGCGTCTCGTGGTGGCCCAGTAGGTTTGGTTGCGGGGGGTCTTGTCAGCTGTTATGTTTGCTGATTCTCAGCAGGGCCTGGCACGTAGAAGGTGCTCAGCTAGCTAAAAGCTGACCTGTTCCCTTCTGCAGCCCTGTTCTGGAGCTGATGTGTGCATTAATGCCTTCTGTGGATCACCCAGGACGACCTGCTCGCCTGCAGCTGCCTGGTGAGAACACGCAGGCGCAGGGCGCGGTCACAGGTGATGAGGGGCCGAGAAGGGTCAGCCTCTTCTGCTTTTGTTTTAAGTTAGTTTTACTTTTAAAAAAATTATTTATTTATGTATGGCTGTACTGGGTCTTTGTTGCTGTGCAGGCTGTTCTCTGGTTGTGAGTGGGGCCCGCTCTCCCGTTGTGGGGCGTGGGGCCTGCTCTCCCATCGTGGAGACTGAGGACCGCTCTCCCGTTGTGGGGCGCGGGGCCTGCTCTCCCGTCTGGGGCGCGGGCTTCTCAGTGCCGGGGCCTCTCGTTGGGGACCGTCTCAGTGCGGGGGCCTCTCGGGGACCGTCGTCTCCAGAGCACAGGTCCAGCAGTTGTGGTGCTCGGGCTTCAGTTGCTCCAGGGTGTGTGGAATCCTCCCGGATCAAGGGTCAAACCCGTGTGTCCCGCGGTGGCAGGTAGATTCTTTACCACTGAGCCACCAGCAAAGCCCCTTTTAGTTTCTCACCAAAGTTTCTGAGGAAAAAAAAGAACACAGTGGAGAAAACAGGAATGAGACAATGAGCACCCGCCGCCCTAACCCTGGACTCAGCACTTGCGTGTGTTTCGCCACATTTGCTTATTGGTTTCTCTAAACACACAGTTATGGTTGAATCGTCTGAAGTAGCTGCAGACTGTCTGCCTCATTCCGTAGGTGGTTCACAGCACGTGACGCTGGTGAGAAGACGGTCTGCACACAACTGCGCCATCGCGGTCACACTGAGAAGTGGACGCTACTCCACGTACGGGCTCATTTCCTGTCCACTCTCAGCTCGCCCCGCGTGGCTCAGGAAGGTCTTCCTGAGCGTTTTCCGTCTGAGAGGCGGGTGGCTCCCTGCGTGGCACTGGGGTCCTCCCACCCTTTCGGGCTCCCCACAGCACAGACTATTCAGGCCACCCATCACTTGTGAGTTTTTCTGATTCTTCACTCAGGGTGCCGTCTGCCTTTGTCTGCGTCCCCTGTTTACCCTGAGGACAGAGGGGGATGGGCCCCTCCTGGGTTGAGAGATGCCTCGTGGAGGCTGTGGGGACTCCGTGCTGTGCTGGCAGGCCGTGCGTCCCGCACTCAGCGCTGCCGTCGCTCCTGTCCCCGTGGATGGGCCGAGGCTCTGGGGAGCCCAGAGGAGCCGAGCTCTGTCCTGGGAGCGGCACCCGCTCTTGCCTGGGGGGCTGCCTCAGCCGCCCCATCTGTGTCTGACAGAGGCGTCCGGGGACGTTTTGTCGTCGTCACAGGCGCACGGTGGCGAGTCCCACTCAGGTCAGCTGTGTTGCTTTTAGCGGACTTTATAAAAGGTTTAGTGGGTAGAAAGTTTTTGACATTGTCAGGGAAAATATGAGTTCTGCTGTGGAGTAGCATTTCCTCTGGGTGGAATAACTTCCTCTGTACCCTGGAGACGGGAACTGCGAGAGGCAATTGTCTTCCCTGCTTTGCAGCAGCCACCCCGAGAAGGAACTGGGAGACGGGGTCTCCACACCGTGGCCGGGATGAGACCCCACAGACAGGGTGGTTCAGGGAGGCTGAGGTCCAAGCTCAGGGTGCCAGTGGGCTTGGTTCCTGGCCTGGACAGGCCTTCTCACCCTCACAGGCAGACTGGCAGCAGGCTGGCCCCTTCCTGGCAGGGTGCTCACCCGTCAGCCCCGACACATGAGTCAGCCTCACAGAGGCCCCGTGTGTGGAGACGGGATTGGGGCTTTAACACGTGAGCTTGAGGGGCACAGTTCAGTCCATACCAAGGGGCTCTTGCCTCCTCCACATGTTTATCAGCCTGACTCTTGTCTCTGGAGCTGGGAGAGTGGGGGCCGGATGAGAGCATGTCCAGAGGTGGTGGCTACTTTGCTTTCCACGTGTTTGGGAAACTCGCTCTTTCTTCTAGAAGCTAGCAGCTTTCATTTCCCCAGACCCTGTTGTCTCATTTTCTATTGCTGGAAAACGAATTGCCACAAACTTAGTGGCTTGAAGGGGCACCCACTTATGTGTCACGGCTCCGTGGTCAGAAGTCCGGCAGCACGTGGCTGACTCCGCTGCCCAGGGCCCCAGGCCGAGGTCGGTGTGCGGGGCGGCCCTTGTCAGGGAGTCACCAGCGGGCCCGCCCTGGCCCTGAGGCCCTGCGGTCCTTTGCCTGGGGGCCGAGGGCCGTCGAGGCATGTTGCCTTTTGCTGTGACCTGCTCTTCTGCCACTAGCTGAGAAAACAGCTCTGAAAGACAGTGCAGTTTGGTCAGGCTTCTGGATACTTGCCCTGTTGTAAGGTCAGCTGATTTAAGACCTTAATTACATCTTCAAAAACCCCTTTAGCAGTAGGTGGGATGATGAGAGCAGAGGTGTGTGTCCGGTAGGGCCCAGGGCCTTGCGACCATCTCAGAATTCTGCCTTTGATCGTCTTCCCTCTGGCCCCCCTAGATTCATACTCCCCAAGTGCGAAACCCACTTGCCCCTCCCTTCCAAGGCTCCCGGAGTCTCAGCCCCTGAATCCCCTGTCTGGTGTGACCCCCCAGGGGCACCTGCGAACCGAGTGAGGTGGTGTTCTCCCTGGGGCTTCCTGGCACCACGGCCGGGCCAGCTGGCTGTTGTAGCTCAGACGTGGGCTGGGGGTGATGAGGAGTCGTGTTGAGGCACAGAGCTGAGACCCCTTGGGGAGCCCAGCCGGGTCCCTGGTTCTGCCTGAGTCGGTCTCTTTGGTGGAGGGGTTGTGTGTCTGCCCCTGGGCAGGGTTTACAGCAGCCGCCTGCAGCGGTGTCTCGGGGCCTCAGCCCTTTCGCTGTGTTTTCTGTGCTTCTTCGAATCTTGGACCTGAGTGGGAAGCGGGTGAGACTGTGAGTCAAGCCTGCTCTCTGGCCGTACTTCCCTCCTGCCTCACTTTGCCTGCTGTCCCTCTCCTGGCCCACGTTCTCGAGGGTCCGGCCCGCGCCCTGTGCCCTCCTTGGTCCTCTGTCCGCGTCCCTGGTCCCGGCTGGAGGCCTCATGCTGGGCTTGTGGGGCCCCTGCCCCTGTCTGCACGGCAGCCCCCGCCCAGGTCGGAGTGGGGACATCTCTCCACACGTCGTTCCTCGGTCACCGCCAGAGTGGCTGGCCTGCCAGCACCCCGCACTCACTGCACCTGTGCTGCCACGCAAGCACCTGCTGGCTCGTGCCGTGCTTCAGGGTGTCCTGTGCACGTGTCCCGAGGCCTCTGCCAGTCGGCTGGGCCAGTCGTCTGGCTGTGGAACCCCACGTCCCAGGTGTCCTTCCTTGGACTTCTTGGAGTCAGGCGCTGCAGGTGAGGAGGCTGGTGCAGGCGATCCCTCCCCCCGGCTCCTCCTGCCCCAGAGCCTTTAGGACTCTCACTCGCGCCCTTGATGTCTTCAGGTTCGGGGACCTGCGTGGATGTGGGCAGCACCAAGGCCCTTGCCGTCTGGCTCTCCCAGCTGGAGACACACAAATCATTTTCTCCAGGTCATGAAGTGTCGCCTGTGAATGAGTGTGCATAATGCGTGTGCTCCCAGCCCAACTCGACTGTCTGTCAGAGCTTCTTGTCTGTTTCCCTTTTCTGGAGCACCTGTTGGTTGGATGTGGCATTTCTTCTATATCCCGTCTTTTCTAGCCTTTGGACAGATTTTCTCAATTTTATCATACAGCCTGTCTGTTGAATTTTCAGCGCTCCCAGTCACATGCCTGACAGTGTAATCTAGGTGCCAGTAATAACAAAGTGGTCAGTTAAGTGTTGGAGGGGGAAGGCTCGGAGTCATTCACGTGGGTGTGGACCTTAGGATGGTCTCAAAGAGCTCACTGGGGAGGGGATGCTCGAGACAAGACATGCTGAGAGTGAGCCAGCAAGTCCTGCAAGGACCCCAGGCGGGACTGCAGGTAGAATGTCCTAGAACTGCAGGGCCCACGGGGGCTATGGAGCTCCCTGAGCTTCGCAGGACTTCCCAGTGGAGGTCCCCCGAGCCGCGCCGAGCGGGGCGCAGGCGGCATGGACAATCTGGGCGAGCAGCGCCGCTCTGAGTGCAGAGCCCCGGCCGGCCGCCCCCGGGACTCCTGCAGACACCTTGCTGCCGCCAGACAATGTTTGGGGCCCATGACCCGACACGCGCTTGCCTGGTGAGCAGGACAGGGCAGACGCCCATGACAGCTGTGTCAGTGAGGTCACCGGGGCCCGGCGTGGACAGGCCAGCTGCGAGGAGAAGGACTTGGGGGGCCCAACAGAGCAGGGCTTTCCCCAGGCACCTGCTGGGGACTTGGTGCGGGCGGCCTGGCCCGCTCCCCCAGGCGGAGGGGCGGGAGCTGAGTGTGGGCCTCTGCTTGGCGTGGCTGGTCAGGAGAAGAGGGCATGTGCAGGGACCAGGGGCCGCACTTGGTCAGCTCTGCGTGAAAATAAACGGATAGGTTTCCTGGAGTTCTTAGAGGGCGTCAGGAGTATCTCAGGCTGACTGGACACCGGCTCTGGGGTGGGCCCCCTGCTGGACGTGGCGTGCTGACCCCTGTGGGGTCGCAGGGCACAGACCCTGGGCAGCTGACAGTTGGGGACAAGACGGCGAATGGGCTCAGACTCGAGCACGGGTGACCCGTCCAGAGTCTCGCTGCTGTCTGATGGCACTTTGAGGATGGATTGCCGGGAGTGTACACAGCCGAGAGGTGAGTGAGGCCCCGGGGGACGGAGCTGGACGCGGATGGGCCCCGCCGTGGATGGAGGCGCTGGCGTGAACGGGGAGACTGACGGGGAGCGTGGGGAGGGCTCGGCTCGTCCGCGGTCGGGCCCCTGCGATTGGTTTCTCGGGGGCATCGGGGTTGCTTTTCTGAGGTGGTCAGGCTCACAGTGTCTGTGGAGAAAGAATTGGTGGTACACGTGGTTGGGGGTGTCCTGGTGGCTCTGCCGTCCATTTGGGAGCCACGGTGATGTCCAGGGAAAGCCCGCGGGCACAGAGGCTGGTGGGGGCTCTGGTGGTGGAGCGAGGATGAAGTGAAGGGGTGGAAGGCTGGCCCCCAGGGCAGCGGAGGCTCACACGGGGCGAGCGGGCACAGGTGACGTCCTCAGTGGGCGTTTCCCCAGCAGGCCATCCACACAGTGCTGTGGCTACCTCTCCTCACGCACCCTCATTCCCGCAACCCTGAGGGACAGAGGCAGGTGTCTGTCTGCGGGCAAGGGGGCTGAGAGTCAGGGTGGGGACCACTCAGAGCAGAAGGGGTGAGCTGCCCATCCCCGTGGCCGCTCAGTGAGTCTCAGGAGGCTGCCTGGCCCTGTCTACACAGCGTCCAGAACCAGGGCCCAAGGGGCCCTTTAAAGTATGTGTCACTTGTCAGATGTTCCCCAGTGAAGCTGTTTAATACGTTTTCAGGCTACTCTGAGCAATTCTGTGACAATAAATTTGATGACCGGTTTCCTAGGAAAATAAAGTTTAGAAGCACTAACTGCAAAATAAATCAAAAACAGTAAGGTTCTCATAAGATACATCGATAGAAGGAAGCATGACCTGGGTGGGCTTGTATGGGGAGGTGGTTCTTTCTCAGGGTTCCTGAGGGCAGGGAGTGGGGACTGGCTGTGGACCATGGAGCTGGAGCCACTGGCTGGAGCCATGGGACCCCCTGGTCACACCCGGCCACAGCCACAGTCAGAGAGCCCGGACTGTGCCTGGTTCTCGGCACTAGTGTGGGGAGGCGTCCTCACAGCAGCTGAGGGTCTGAGGACGCCTGTGAGTGTGAGGATGCCTGTGAGTGTGAACGAGGCTGTGTGTGTTTGCAGTGCCGGTGGAAGTGAGGCCAGTGGACGTCCCCGACACGTGGGGAGCAGCAGTGAGTGTTGCAGGTTAAGACTAAGAGGGCTTTCTCCTTAACTGCGTTCAGTGAGGAATTCCAAGCTGTGGTTAGTGACTGTGTCTACTACTTTTATGCAGTATAAGCCTGGTGTGTTTTCCTGGAGGAGGAAAGGGGATGTGTGTGTCACCCAAGTGTGCCACGTGGGGCTGTGGTGTCCAGGGTGTTGCACACAGGTGGACAGGGGTCTGGACAGGGCAGTGGTCTGGGATGCATGGACAGAAGAAGGGCCTCTTCGTGCAGGAGTGAATGCCGCTGAGTTCTGGAGTGACCCTGAGAGGCGTGCGGCGTGCGGCCTGGCCCTTCTGCAGCGTCCGGGGCTGAGGCCAGTGTCTGGCCCCTGCTGCTCCCCCTGGTGGCGGGAGGGGTCAGTGGGGCTGCAGGCGGGCAGTGGCCTTATATCTTGGGGGGCTGATGATGTCCTTGTCACCAGGACTTTGTGGAGTAGAAGATGGAAGACTGGGCGGGGGGTGACTGAGTCGTGGGGTGGGGTGTCCTGTGGAGGCAGGTTCTGTCAGGAGGGAGGTGTGGAAGGTTCCAGATGAGAAGGGCTTGATGGGACCGTCAGAGCCCTTGAGAAGCAGGAGGGTGGGGCCTGGATCAGCCTGGAGCCCGGGGAAGGGGGTAGAGGTGCCACCGTGCCCTGGGGGAGCAGCAGAGGGGACGAGGCCGTAGCAGGGTCAGGGCCGCCAGGGCAGCCAGGCCTCAGTCACCATCTCTGGCCCGGACGGGCTTGTCTGGGCAGACATGTAGAGGCCCGGCAGGCCTGGGGCGTCGAGAGGCTGAGGGGTGTGCCCCAGGTGTGCGGGAGCACGGATGGACTCCTCATGCACAGGCCTGTGGGTTATTTCAGCCAAAGGTCACAGCAGAATCTGTGAAGGAAGCGGCAGATGGGACAAGCCTTAGGGGACCCGGCACCACGTCCAGAGCCCTCTCCCCAAGGAGTCAGGATGGACGCGCTCAGCGACAGGAAGGGCTGTCGCCCCAGAGACCAGGGCCCACGGGGCTCTCACGGAGGCTCCTGCCTGGCAGGCCCTCAGCTCCCGAGGACCCTGCTGAGCTTTCAGGGAAGCTTTAAGTCACCGGTGGAAACTGTCACCAGCCAGGTTCCCAGGCACCAGCCACGGCCGTCCCCACTGGCCTCTCCGCCAAGTCTCAGCCATTGGCCTGGGAGCAGTAGGGGTCAGTACGCTGTTTAGGGTGGTGGTGTTTACACGCACGGAAGTGCCCAGCGTCATGGAGCAGTTGCTGGCTCGGAGCACCTGTCCGGTCATGCGTCCCGCTGGCGCTGACCTCTGGTTGCCGCTGCGTCCAGGAGACACACAGCTGCAGCTGCTCCCTGCAGGTGGCTGCTGGGAAGAGAGCCCTGCAGTCAGGCATGAACCTTCCAGGGGATGGAAGTGTTAGTGTCTCTTAGATGGAGAGCTTTGTTCCGGTGGGGAAGTTCCTTCTGCTCTTAACTTGCTGAGAGTGTGTGTGTCTGGGGAGATCTTAGCATCTCTCTCCTTTTAGCTTTTGTCATAGACGGCATTCGTTTCTTACGCAGAGCCCCTCGGGTTCCAGGGTGCGCCTCCTGCACGCTCTGCAGGCGGTGCTGCAGCTGCTGCTGGGCTGCGTCCCCCGGGCCTCCTGGCCTGTGCTGTGCAGCCTCGCCCGAGTCGGGAACACCACCCACTGTGTGCTCGGGCGGGTCTGTCTGGGGCAGGCTGCCGCACGCAGGTTTGGCGGAACCCGCCTGGCTTAGCGTCCTTAGGGGTCCAGAACTCTCGATTCTGTTTCCATTCACCTCACTTCCGGTGAGCTGTTTTCAAGCAATTTGTCAAATTCCTTAGGAGTTTTCAGCTCTGTTGGCATGAAGTTATTCCTGACATTCTAATGTTGCTCACATGTGACTTTAGGGAGGTGTTCTGGACCCCCTGTTCTCCCGACCCCCTCTGCTGCTCTGGTTTGTCCTGTCACCTGCGGTGTCTGAACGGCATGCCTGCTCATGGCGTTTATCACTTCTTGTCCGTCTTCTCTTTGAGAACGTCGGCTCTGGGGATCTGTGTCCCCTGCTCCCTGACCTCTGAGGTCACACGCACAGCGTCTGTGCCTGTGTCACTGGCCGCGTCCAAGCGACGCTGAGTGCAGGCCCCCTCCCCACCTCCCCCCGGAGCTCCGGAAACGTCTCCCTGACGGTGGCTGAGTCCTGCAGGGGCCTGGTTGCCTGCTTCTCTGCTGCCGCTTGCCCCAGCCCCGCACTGTGCTCGCTGGCCGCGGGCCTGGCGCTGCCATCCACGCACACATGTGCCCGTTGGCATGTCTGCCCCCTGCGGTGGCCCAGAACCCGCACAGAGCCTGCAGGAGTCCTCCTGTGGCTTCCCTGGGTGAGCCGCCCTGGGGACACCTTCCAGGGCAGGAACTGCGAAAGCAACCCAGGAGTCACATGGCTGCTCTCCCAGCCTCCTGCCAGGTCACCCAAAGCCCACCGCCTCCCCGGGAGCTTCTCTGGGCCCCCGGGCATGTGGGGCAGCCGCAGCTGTCCTCAGCCTCCCCACCACCACCAGTCCCCGGGCCTCGAGCCACCAGGCTCCTGTCGGGGCTGCCCACCTCCATGGCTCCTGCGGGTGCTTCACCGTCAACCAAGCTTGCTTTTCTTTTTGTTCCGAGCAGGTAAAGGAAGAGACCTGTGGACCTGAGCAGCTGAAGCTGCCGTGGAACGGTGCGTGTGGGTGACACCCCGTCCCTGTGTCTCCACAGGCTTCAAAATGTAGCAGAAGACTGGTTCTGTGTACAGGTAACGCAGTGCATGTGAGTGGATTAAGCTTACCTCGAATTACACTTCGTTTTCCGCTTACTCTGTTGTAGCCGTAGAAAAAGTCAGTGCCTTGTAAGCTTCTTTGAAATTTCATCTCTGATGGCTCCAGAGCAGGTTCGAACACAGTTACTGACATGTATTCCAGTTTTTTCTGATTAGTCTATCTGATCAGCTCCGTCTCTCTGTCTGCTACATGGGGTTCTTCATAGCTTCTACCAAAAACGTAACTGCAGGGCTGTGTATGTCACACAAGTGACGTGACCTTGAACAGCAGGTGCCATTTCTGTGCTAGAAAATGGAAACACCGCGAGAGACGCAAGGAAGGCGCAGACTTGAGGAGCCAGAGCACGGAGGGCGCAGCAGACGAGGCGTGAGCGCAGCGCACCCGTAGGCGCGGCGGCCGATGCAGAGGCAGCAGGAGCGACGACGGCCTCGAGGAGGTGGGCACGGGCTTCCAGCACGGGCCCCCAGGTCCTGGCCGAGGTGGGGCGACAGCGGGCGTTGGCTGCTTGCGAGCACAGCTGGTCACTCTCCTGACTGGCGTGGGGGGCTGCGTGGGCAGAGCTGGAGGCTGGGCCCCCCGTGGGGCTCAGGCTTTGGTAGGGGCCTGTCAGACCTGACGCCAGGGGCGCCCCTGCAGTGGGGCCCTCCTGCAGTGGGGCCCTCAGCTGGGTGTCACCCGTCACGCCGTCAGGGACACACAGGGCTTTCTTCCTGAGGATCCTGCCCTCCTCGGGGGCTGCTGAGTGTGTGGAGACTTCATGCACCTTTGCTTCCTCGGTGAAGTCGTCCCCTGCTGACCCGCACCGAGGCTTCCCGAGTCAGCGTCCCTGCGATTGTCCTTGGGTGGCGACCCTTGCTGCCAGCCTGCCTTCCATTTACCGGCTCACGTTCTGTGAGGAAGGGTGCCCCTTCCTTGCCTGTCTGTCCGTGTGGCCTCATAGGCTCCTGTGTTGCTCCGCTGGCTGCCAGCAGTGATGGTTGCTGTCTCGGCTGTAAGCACAGAGGCCCACCGGGTCCTCGCCCAGCCAGGGCCGGCGGAGCGCCCAGCGGTGCTGGCTCCTGCGGCAGAGGTGGTGCAGGCCCTCGGCCCAGGGCTGCCCCACAGTGGTCACTCCCAGGGGGCAGAGCTGAGGGCGAGTGGGCGTGTCCACACGGGCACACACGTCTGTAGAGTGGGCGTGCCCACACGTGCACACACGTCTGTAGAATGGGTATGCCCACACTCGTGTGCACACATGTCTGTAGAGTGGACGTGCACACACTCATGCACACATGTCTGTAGAGTGGACGTGCACACACTCATGTGCACACACGTCTGTAGAGTAGGCGTGCCCACACTCGTGCACACACGTCTGTAGAGTGGGCGTGCACATACTCGTGCATACATGTCTGTAGAGTGGCCATGTCCACACGTGCACACACATCTGTAGAATGGGCGTGCCCACACTCATGTGGACACACGTCTGTAGAGTAGGCGTGCCCACACTCGTGCACATACTCGTGTGCACACACATCTATAGAGTGGGCATGCACACACGTCTGTAGAGCGAGTGGGCATGTCCACATTCGTGCACACGCATCTGTATCTGTTTGCCTGCTGCCTCTAAAGATGAGCTCACACTGACCTTGACCCTGGTCTATGTGATTTGGAGCCGGTTTTGGCCTGGTGGTCGGGCTGGTGGCAAGTGTGAGCCTGTCGGGAGTGTGAACAGTGCCCAGTGAGTCTAGGGCATGGTGCTGGGCTCGTTCGGGCAGGTGGTAGATTGCACCCCGGGCCCCAGCGTCCAGTGGACTTCTCAATCGGTGCCCTCCCATCTCTGCTTCGCCTCGCTGGGTGACGAATCGGGTTCCTCCCGCCTTGCGTTACCACCTTTTTCTTCCGGGTCCACGGGGCACACAGGCCCTTCTTCACGGCGCCGGTCTCAGCAGGTCCGAGCAGTCAGGCAGGCTCCGCACAGCACCTGCTGACCGTGACACCGCGTGCCTTCCCCTCAGACTTAGGTTTGCTTCCCGGGGCCCACGGAGCCCCTGTGGGAGTGACCCTCATCTCTCCTGACAGCTCGGGGCCACGGGAGAGGGCTCTCTGGTGGGGACCCTGCGCTGGCTCACGCCTGCGAGCCTCCCGTCCTACTTGCTGTGACCGTCGTGGGCGTCCTTGCTGGCGTAGCGGCCCTCGCATTTCCAGGTGGCCTGTGCCCGGCGCCGTGCTGGGTGCCTCAGTCTGTGCTGATGGTCGCTTCTGGGTGTGTAAGGTGACGATTTAGTCTGGCTAGGGCCTCCCCAGGGTCCGATGCGGCATCATCGGCCTGCTCAGCCGTCTCCTTCTGTCTGCCTATCCTCAGACAGCGCTGAGCCGGGAACATCTGTGCGGGAGCCAGGAGCCGTGTGCGCTGGTCTACAGGTGAGGCCTCGCTGTGCCAGGCCAGCCCAGTGCCCAGGGCTGCCGTGGGCCTCCTGGGCCTTGGCCTCCATCTCCCGGGGCATTTCTGCCTCTGGGCAGAGTTGTCAGTGATCCTGGTTGTGGAAGCTCTTTGCACCCTGCGCAGTGTAGCATCCAGATGAGTATCCTGCTTGAACCACAGCGAGTGTCCCGGAAGCTGGTGGCTGAGTGAAGCCTCAGGGTCTCACTGGCTGGTGCTACCGGCTGGGCGTCCAGGGCTGTGGTCCAGGTGTGGGCGGCGCTGCTCGTCTCAGAGCTTCCCGCTGCTGGAAGCCTTTCCCACTCACAGCCTGCAGGCGGCTTCTCCCACATCTCCTCCGAGCCTCCTGCGCCCCAGAAGGGCCCTGTGGCAACACGGTCACCCAGGCATTCCAGGGGGGATCCCGTCTCAGGAGCCTTTTGCTCTGTGAGGTGACACACAGGTTTTGGGGAGGACGTAGCATCTTCGGGGCTGTTTCTCCTGCACAGCCTTCTATTAGGGAGGTGATAACAGACCCTGCCCTTGAGAGCCCGCGGCACTGGGGCAGAGGCAGCACATCCACACTCTGAGCATGGTGATGGACGTTTGGACTTAAGATGCTGCTGTGTGCTGTGCTTCCTGCGGGGTGCGGGCCCCGACTGCTCACCTGTGTTATTTTATCGGAGGAGCCAGAGCTCCAAACAGACCCTGTCCTGCCCAGCACAGCCCACCGGCTCCCTGGCCTCCCCTCCCGCAGCTCCAAAAACCTCTCCTGCGCCACCTCACTGGCTGACCTCGCGGGTTCTGAGCAGGAGGAGCGGGCGGGCGGCGTGGAAGGAGGGGAAGAGCAGCAGTACGTGTGCGGCCTGGTGCTGCCCTGGGGCAGGTGACCTGGTCCACTGGGGGCGACTGCCTGTCTCATGGTGGAAGCAGGGTCGCAGGGTGCGGTCCTGACCTGGTGGGAGCAGAGGGACCTGACCTGGTGGGAGTAGAGGGGGGGACCTGGCCTGGTGGGAGCGGAGGGGGATGGGACCTGGCCTGGTGGGAGCAGAGGGACCTGACCTGGTGGGAAAGGGGGGACCTGACCTGGTGGGAACGGGGGTACCTAACCTGGTGGGAGCGGAGGAGGGGGGGACCTGGCCTGGTGGGAGCAGAGCGGGGGGGACCTGACCTGGTGGGAGCAGAGGCGGGGGACCTGGCCTGGTGGAAGTGGGGGGACCTGGTCTAGAGGGAACAGGGGGACGTGACCTGGTAGGAGCGGAGAGGGGGGACCTGGCCTGGTAGGAACGGGGGACGGGGGACCTGGCCTGGTGGGAGCAGAGTTGGGGGACCTGGCCTGGTGGGAACGGGGGGACCTGACCTGCTGGGAGTGGAGTGGGGGGACCTGGCCTGGTGGGAGCTGAGGGGGGTCACCTGGCCTGGTGGGAGTGGGGGGCGGGGGACCTGACCTGGTGGGAGCTGAGGGGGGTCACCTGACCTGGTAGGAGCGGAGAGGGGGGACCTGGCCTGGTGGGAACGGGGGGACCTGACGTGGTAGGAGCAGGGGGGGGACCTGGCCTGGTGGGAGCAGAGCGGGGGGACCTGGCCTGGTGGGATCGGAGCGGAAGTGGGGACCTGGCCTGGTGGGAGCAGAGAGGGGGACCTGGCCTCAGCCCTCCTCGTTTTGAGCTCCTCCTGGCCACACCGGAGCTGGATTTATGTTGAATCTGAACCTTTGATTAAACATCAGACTACGTCATACTTTGGTTAATATGCTTTTTTTCTGTTGCAGAAGCCAAAGATGTTGACCAGAAAGATTAAACTCTGGGACATAAACGCCCACATCACCTGCCGCCTGTGTAGTGGATACCTCATCGACGCAACCACGGTGACCGAGTGTCTGCACACATGTGCGTGCAGAGTGTTCGTCCTCTAACACTTGGGCTTCTTTCCCCAGAGCATTTACTCAAGCACAGAGCAGGACCCAGCAGCAGAAATAAAGGAGACCCTGAAGATAAATGAGGAAAGTTATCTGAAGTTAAAACCCTAGGGGTAATTTCAGTATAAGAGGCATCGCTTGAGAAAGCTAAAAAAATGCAAGAAAAACTTAGTTATTTGTATGTAACAGCTAAAGCATTACATGTGGTGTGACAGAATATTGGTTTCTAGTGGCCCAAAGTGTTTATTTTTGCCATTTGCAAATGAATTCCTTAAACTTTGTGCTCCCTGCCCACCACGGCCGCTGGCCTATTGCAGGCTTTAGCTTGCAGCTGGTGCTGAGCTTGGGTGTCCTCCTCCTTCAAGCGCCGCCCCCCTCCCCCCCGCCCCCCGCCAGCCTTTACCAGCAGGCTGGGTCCTGGGGAGCTGGCCCAGGGTGCTGAGGGCACTTCCTAAGGTTAAGCAAATCCTCTGACAGTGAGGATCTTTGATCTTATATTTCTCACTTCAGAAGATGCTTGCCAGTTTTGATAGAAATTTTGTTTTAAAGGTAATTGTATTTTAGATATTGGCTGGCTGTTTTATGTTACATTCACTGAATCTTATCCCATTTGGTCATGCAGAGAAGTTCTGGTGCTCTCTTAGGCTAATGTAGAATTTATCTGTTCACTGCTGTGACGGGCGCCCCGTGATGGGCGTGAGGGCGCCTTCCCCCTCCGGTCTGTGTCCCCCGTGGGAGGTGGGCCCAGGTGACGGGCCTGTCCCGGGTGGCCCGGGGCAGGGGGCCAGCGGGAGGAGTGCCCCTGCCTGCTGTTGATGCTCGCCCCCCCTTCAGTCTGCCGCAGCTGCCTGGTGAAGTACCTGGAGGAGAACAACACCTGCCCCACCTGCAGGATCGTCATCCACCAGAGCCACCCCCTGCAGTACATCGGGTGAGTGCCTCAGGGCGGGGGCCATGCCGGAAGGGCTCTGCAGGAGGCATGTCAGGCCCATTCCGCCCCCGTCCTGTCCTTGCAGCTCCACAGAGCTTTAGGAGAAGGTGGGGGGCTGGGGAGTAGGAAGTACAGAGGGTGTCGTGGGTACTGGAGGCCGGCTCTGTTGTGTGCATGGATGCGTGTGTGTGTGTGTGTGTGTGTGTGTGTGTGTGTGTGATCCACACGTTCACATCAACATGAGTGTCCAGACGTGAGAGGTGCTCCTTGCACAGGTCCTGGTCAGGGACGTTTGAGAAACTCCCTCTGGTCTGGCGCAGCCCGAGACTGCCTGACTGACCCCTGCAGGACTTGAGAAGCCCAGCGGGCGGGGCCGCTGGTCACCAAGGGGTCTTGCCTGTGTCCTTCTCTGAATGTTCACCAGCATCTGGAGTCCACACTCCGATGTGTCAACTCGGATCCTGTGTCACTCTTGCTGGCACAGACGTTTTTATAAGTACAAACTAGAAGCAAAATTCAACTAAAATTCCAGTTTGCGATTGTGGAGCGTGTTATTGTTACATGGAAAAGGCTTGAGAATCTGAGGATTGACGTTTCTGGCTAACCCACCTGTCTGTTCTTTTGCCAGTCATGACAGAACCATGCAGGATATTGTTTACAAATTGGTCCCAGGCCTCCAAGAGGGTAAGTGTCAGAACCTCCCCCCGGACCCCTGTGTCCTCAGTAGGGCTTCCAAGGGCCTTTTCGCTCGGCGGTCCTGGCTTGGGACATCTCGCTTGGCCTGCCCTGAGCTCCCTGCCATCTGCTCACTGGTCTCGTCCACCCTGGCTCACGTGTCTCTCTGCGTTCAGGGGCACCCAGTGCCCGGCACGTGTGCAGCCCTGGCCAGGCCCTGGGGGCAGAGCTGGGGGTGCCTCCTGCCTGTGCCGCCCGGAGGTGAAGCCAAGAGCCCTGTGTCGGCCAAGTCTAACGGGATTTAAACTTTAAATACAAGCTTTAAGTCAGTCTTAGGAGACTCGAGAAGAAATACTGCGTGGTGCAAGCACCCTGAGAGTGGACGTTCTCGCCGCACTCCTGAGCCCTGAGACTGTCCTGTCCTTGGTGAAGGGTGGTCCACTCAGAGTGGGTGCTGGCTGGTGGGGCGGTGCCAGCTGACGAAACCCAGCTTTCTTTGCAAGATAAGAGGCAGCAGTTCATTTGGGAGTGTTCTCTCAACACTGTTAGCTCAGTGGATGTCACATCTGACTTTTAAGACACAACTTAAGGAGTAATTCTGTTAAAGTCTTCTTTCACTGTTCACAGAATTCATTCAAGAAAGAAGAATTTAAATTTTCTGAGTAAATATTTGTAGAAACTGTCATATTTTGATATTTGAAGGGTTTTCTACTTCCATGGTGGCTCAGATATCTGGTAAGGAATCTGCCTGCAATGTGGGAGACCCGGTTCCAATTCGTGGATCAGGAAGATCCCCTGGAGAAGGGAATGGCCACCCACTCCACTATTCTTACCTGGAGAATCCCATGGACAGAAGAACCTGGCGGCTGCTGTCCATAAGGTCACAAACAGTCGGACATGACTGAGCAACTAATACTTTATTTTCTAGTGCTGGGGAAAGGCAAAGAATACATAGAAATAAAACACTGATAGGGTTAAACATTATTCTAGGATGTCTTAAACATGCTAAGATCTCACAAAGTACCCGGTGTGCTTACAACCTGGAGTCCAGAGCTGCCGGCTTGGCCCCCTTCCCTGTTGTTTCATCTAGAGATGTTGCCATTTGTTCCCCAAAGAGGAGTCTTGAAGCAGGGACTTCAGCACCTCTGTAAGCTGGGAGGGTGGTGCTGACTCCGTGTCAGCGTCAGGAGCTTCTGGGCGGGGCCGTCCCGTCTCTCACGGTTTGGCTGATCCCAGGCCCTCGGTCCCCAGGTTCCCGTGTACAGGTGGGATGGAGAGGGCCCATGCGATTCTGGCCCCTCCCGGGTGGGACAGTCCACAGGACTTCACGGGTGTGGTCCCGCAGAGCCGCAGCTCATGAGTCCCGGTGTCCCAGCGTGTGTCCCTGCATGTCACCAGCATGTGTCCCTGTGTGTGTCAGCAGCGTGTGTCCCTGCATGTCACCAGTGTGTGTCCCTGTGTGTGTCAGCAGCGTGTGTCCCTGCATGTCACCAGCGTGTGTCCCTGCATGTGTCAGCAGTGTGTGTCCCTGCATGTCACCGTGTGTCCTGGCATGTGTCCCAGCATGTGTCAGCAGCATGTGTCCCTGCATGTCACCGGCATGTGTCCCAGCTTTGTCCCTGCGTGTGTCCCTGCGTGTCACCAGCATGTCCCTGCATGTATCACCAGCGTGTGTCCCTGCGTGTATCACCAGCGTGTGTCAGCGTGTGTCACAGTGTGTCCCAGTGTGTGTCCCTCCGTGTATCACCAGCGTGTGTCAGCGTGTGTCACAGTGTGTCCCAGCGTGTGTCCCTGCGTGTGCCACTGGTGTGTGTCCCTGCGTGTTGCCGGCGTGTGTCCCAGCGTGTCACCAGCGTGTGTCCCTGTGTCACTAGCGTGTGCCCCAGTGTGTGTCCCTGCATGTGTCATGTGTGTGTCCCTGCGTGTATCACTAGCGTGTGTCCCTGCGTGTCACCAGTGTGTGTCCCTGCGTGTCACCGGCGTGTGTTCCTATGTGTGTCACCGCGTGTGTCCCTGCATGTGTCACCAGCATGTGTCCCTGCGTGTCACCAGCGTGTGTCCTGGCATGTGTCCCAGCGTGTGTCACCGGTGTGTGTCCCTGCGTGTCACTAGCATGTGTCCCTGCGTGTCACTGGCGTGTGTCCCTGCGTGTGTCACCGGCGTGTGTCCCAGCACAGCAGTTAGGTTAGGTTTTTCTTGTTCACCTGTGGTTGGGAGGGGGTGGTGTGTCTCACATGTGCTGTTGAGCGGGGTTCTGAGGCTCTGCAGTCCCGTCTGGACATGTCTGCTGGACAGGAGGAGGCTGGCAGGAGGCACGCTTCTGATGGGCCAGCCCACAGTACCCGGTGCTAAGTATGCAGGTGGTTTCTGATACTTCAGTATTGGAAATAAGGCTTTATTTCCTTAGGCACTTACCTGATTATTTCCTTGGGATACATTACTAGCAGTTTATGTAAGTCACCTTGATGCTGGAAAATACTGAGGGCAGGAGAAGAAGGAGGCAACAGAGGATGAGATGGTTGGATGGCATCACCGACTCAATGGACATGAGTCTGAGCAAGTTCCAGGAGATGGTGAAGGACAGGAAGCCCACGTGCTGCAGTTCATGAGGTCATAAACAGTTGGACACGGGTTAGCTACTGAACGACAACCTTCCTGGAAAGTTATCCCAATTGACATTTCTGTACCTGTGTGTATCTGACGTTGAGTATTGTTATTTTTAATTCTTTTTCATTTTGATAGGTAAAAATTAAAGAAATAGGAATTAAAACTAGGTACAGGCAGACCTCAGAAATACCGCAGGTTCAGCTTCAGACTGTCGCAATAAAAAAAGTATCACAATAGGGTGAATCACATCAATCTTTTGGTTTCCCAATGCATATAAAAGTTATGTTCATGTTATACTGGGGGCTACTGAGTGTACAGTAACACTATGGCTAAAAAGTAGTGTATATCTCTTAGTTAAAAACACAAAATGAAACAAAAAAACTAAAATAATAACATCAAAGTTCCCTGATCACAGATATCATAACAAATATAATAACAATGAAAAAGTTGGAAATATTGTGAGTATTACCAAAGCGTGGCGCAAATTGGGCTTTGCGTGTTTGGTTCCGGCTGCCCCCAGCTCTGCGCTGGCCCTCGTGCGTCAGGCAGTTCTGAGAGGCCTCCCTGCTTCCGTCTTGGCCCGCTGTCTCACGCGTTCGTTTTTTTCCTGCACAGTCAGGTATTTCGCAGCATCTGCCTGGGTCTAGGACGTGACCAGGGCATGTTCCTGGCCCTCTCAGAGCTTGTGGTATTTAGGGGGGATGTGCAGTGACTCGAGCTTCACCAGGTCGCCTGCCCACAGGTCTTTCCACAGTGCGCCTTGCGGTTACTGGTCTGGGTTAGATTTCCTTTGCTCCCTGCCACGTGGCCCTGAGCAGCGACTGCCGCTGTTACCTGGGTGTGAGCTGCCCCTCAGTAGCCGCCTGTGTCAGAGAGTCGGCCGTTCCCAGGGGCGTGCGAGGACCCAGCCTGGACAGCTGTCCTCTCGCCGCCCGGCCCCACTCGTGTCTGAGGCCGACGGCCGGGCAGGAGGCTGCGTGCTGCCCGACTTCATCCGGTAGAGACCCCTCCCCTGTGGTGGGTGGCTCTGGCCCCCCAGGACTAATGAGCCGTGGTTGCCAGCCGTGGACACCACGAGCACTCTTCTGTCAGGCACACCTGGAGGCCTGTCCTGAGGGAACCAGTGGCACCTACACTCACGGGGCCCGGGCCGCACCCTGGTATATGGCCCAAGTCACACAGCTGGTAGCCGCTCTGAAATTCCAGGGGGCACGGTCTAAAGTTGTCATTTCTCATGGGCAGCAGCCTTCAGACCTTTTCAGCAAACCTGCCCTTTTTTTCACCTGATTGTGTGCAGAATTTTAAGATAATCCATCACCTGCCTAAGATTAAGGATTACATATTAATTTTTCATAGCGGAAATGAGAAAGCAGAGGGAATTCTACCACAAGTTAGGCCTGGAAGTGCCTGGAGACATCAAGGGGGAGACGTGTTCTGCAAAGCAGCACCTAGACCCCCACCGGAACGGTGAGTGGCTGTGTTTCACGTGAACGAGCCGCTGCAGGTTCCCGACGGGCCTGGTGGGCGTCAGCATCCTTGCAGAGCTGACGGGAGTGGGGGATGCTGAGAAGCGGGGTCCCGGTCCCAGGGCTTACGTGGCGGGCCGTAGCGGGGACCTGCGGGGGCCCCGGAGCTGCCTGGAGGTGGGGTGTGCAGGGACCACATGTGCACGATGGGCTCTCCCAGGGCTCTTCTCCCAGTTTGCCTGTTTTCTTGCAGAAAGGCCAATTTCTCCTTGGCTTTGATGGAAAATTAATGGTGCTTTGAATCCGTACATATTGTAACAGTTAATTCAAACCTTTGACTCCATGGGCCACACAGGTTCCTAAGCACTCTGGTCTGTTCTGTGCATCTCTGAACATCTGAGAAGGGGAGGCCTTGGCTGCCAGCCTAGAGGAGCGGGGGCTGCATACCTGCAGGCTCAGGGCCTGGAGGTGAGGCCCCGAGGCAGCTCGGGAGCCTGGAATCCTGTCTTTGCCGAGCTGGAGGCCTGACTTTTAAAGCCGTGTAGGACCAGCACGAGCTCTGGGAGCCGTGCTGTCGGGCAGAGTTGAGGTGTGACACCCTGGTGGTGCCCGGCCGACAGCCCCCTGCCCGGGAGCCCCCAGACGCACCCGCCCCCGCCGCAGCCTTGCGAGCGCTGCGACTGAAGCCCTGTCGACCGGTGCTCCTCTGACTCTTATGTGTGAACTCCTGTCACCCTGGGATTCCATAGCGTTTGAGTGTTCTGTTAGGGGGAAAATAACAGTTTAACACTTTGGATATCGTGATACAGTCTTTCTGTTTTTGCTAAAAGGAGAAACCAAAGCGGACGACAGTTCGAACAAAGAGGCAGCGGAGGAGAAGCAGGAGGAAGACGGTGATTACCACCGGAGTGACGAGCAGGTGGGCGCACGGCCGGGCCTCGGGGGCTCTCCCCTGACAGGAAGGGCCAGGAGGAAGGGACCAGATGGGCTCTCCTGACAGGAAGGCCGGGCGGAAAGGACCAGATGAGCTCTCCTCTGACAGGAAGGCCGGGCAGAAAGGACCAGATGAGCTCTCCTCTGACAGGAAGGCCGGGCAGAAAGGACCAGATGAGCTCTCCTCTGACAGGAAGGCCGGGCAGAAAGGACCAGATGAGCTCTCCCCTGACAGGAAGGCCGGGCAGAAAGGACCAGATGAGCTCTCCTCTGACAGGAAGGCCGGGCAGAAAGGACCAGATGGGCTCTCCCCTGACAGGAAGAGCCGGGAGGAAGGGACCAGATGGGCTCTCCCCTGACAGGAAGGCCGGGCAGAAAGGACCAGATAGGCTCTCCCCTGACAGGAAAGCCAGGCGGAAAGGACCAGATGGGCTCTCCCCTGACAGGAAGAGCCGGGAGGAAGGGACCAGATGGGCTCTCCCCTGACAGGAAGGCCAGGCGGAAAGGACCAGATGGGCTCTCCCCTGACAGGAAGGCCGGGCAGAAAGGACCAGATGAGCTCTCCCCTGACAGGAAGGCCGGGCGGAAAGGACCAGATGAGCTCTCCCCTGACAGGAAGGCCGGGCAGAAAGGACCAGATGGGCTCTCCCCTGACAGGAAGGGCCAGGAGGAAGGGACCAGATGGGCTCTCCCCTGACAGGAAGGGCTGGGAGGAAGGGAGCAGGTGGGCACGCGGCCCGGGCCTGGGCCGGGAGGAAGGCACAGCAGATGGTCGCGTGCCAGCAGCTCTCTGAGTCTCTCCCGACTGTTCTCCTCCTCCCCTTTCTCCTCCTCCCCCTCTTGGCTGCACAGCTGGTGGCATCTTAGTTTCTAGGGGCTGAACCCGCACCCTCAGCAATGAGAGCACCACCTCGCAACCCCTGGATGGCCGGGAGCTTCCCTTCTATGGCTAATTGCCAGAGTGACCCCTACCCACTGCAGAGTGCTTTAGGAAAGAAAAGGTTAAAGCAGGTGTCTTCAGCGGGGAGTAGGGGGAATGGCGTCTTCCATGCAAACTGCAGTGAGAATAGCCAGGACAGAGCCCGCTCTTGGTGGCACTCACTGTCAGGGATCAAGGGAGACTCGCTGGGCTGTACGGCGATGCTGCTGGGAACGTGGCGGCGTCGCACCTCCCCGTCTGCGGGCTTCTCTTAGCGCACCGTGACTTGGTGCCCCAGTGGTCCTCACACTCCCTGACGGAACAGATGTCTCGTCGGCGTCAGAATAAGAAAACGTCAGCCCTCGGCTGTCACTCAGCGTGATTTGGGAGGTCCCGGCCCCAACATTCAGCAGACGGGAACGCGAGCGGGGCGTGCGATGGCTCTCGGCGACACGCGTGTGACTCGGCTCCTTGAGGTGCTGAGACCCCTCGTCCAGTGGTAGGGCCAGCGTGTCAGAGTCAGAGGCTGGGTGGCTTTGTTCAGAAAATTAATAAGAGCTTTAAGGCAGCCTAGCAATAAATGTGAGAAGTCGAAGCAAAAATGCCAGAACCTTCTGGAAGAACACAGAGAAAATTGCATAATTGGGTGTTCCTGGATGGAAGGTTGACCTTAGGATTCGAGTTCTCCCGAAATTAATCTCAGTGGTTGTGATTGTAATCAATTTTATAAATAAGAATATAACCAACTGCTTCTGAAGCTCATCTGAAAGAGGAGAAAGTCAGCAGTAGCCGTGAGAACTTCGGGTCTTGGCTGTGGCAGAATATATGTGTAACATATCCACGCACACACATTTATACATATAGGCCCCTTAGGAGACACTGAGATTCAGTTCCAGACCATTGTAGCGAAACAAGTCATGAGTTTATTTCCCAGTGCGTATAGAAGGTATGCTTCCACTCTGTTGTGGTCTGTCAAGTGTGAGGTTTTGTTATATCTAAAAAACAACATTGTTTAGTGGCTAAGTTGTGCACAAGTCTTTTGCAACCCCATGAACTGTAACCCTCAAGGCTCCTCTGTCCATAGGATCTCCTAGGCAAGAATACTGCAGTGGGTTGCCGTTTCCTTCTCCAGGGGATCTTCCCAACCCAGGGATCGAACCCACGTCTCGTGCGTCTCCCACATTACAGGCAGATTCTTTACCACTGAGCCACCAGGGAAGCCCTCAGAAAAAAATACATAAGGTACATTCCTTAATTAAAAGATACTGTATTGCCAAACAATGCTAGCCATCATCTACCACAAACATTCAATTCATAAAAAACGCAGTGTCTGTGAAGTGCAATAAAGCAAAGTCTGCTTATGTATATATTCTGACATATGGCAGCTCAGTGGTGAAGAACCTGTCTGCAGTGCAGGAGACGCACAAGACCTGGGTTTGATCCCTGGCTTGGGAAGATCCCCTGGAGAAGGAAACGGCAATCCACTCCAGTGTTCTTGCCTGGGAAATCCCATGGACAAAGGAGCCTGGCGGGCTGCACTCTGTAGGGTTGAAAAGAGTCGGATACTACTGAGCAACTAAACACACATACATATTTAATAAGTAAAATATCTGTGTATACACGCACACTGACATTTATTGCAGACGTGATCAGCGTAGTGTGCATGCAGGCATAGACTAGCGGAGCCCTAGTTTTCCAGGTCATGTGCTACCGTGTTGTTGGAAACTTTCCCCGGGTGCCACAGGAAGAGGAACGTCTCTGGCACGTGGGAGTGTGCTCAGGTGTGTCTCAGTGAACGAACACTGGGCTGCAGGACACCTCCCGGGGCCCACGTCTCCACCACTCTGGGCTCTGAGAGTTACCTCCTGCTGGACTCGGAGGTCTCGCTGCGGCCTGGGTCAGGCCACTGGCCCGGCCTCTTCAAGGTGCAGGGTGGGCCGTCCTGCTAACCCCTGTTCTGTCAGTTTTAAACCTCCAGCGTTTATCTTTATTGTTTCTAAATTTTGCCTTTTTTATCACAAACATGCCAAAAAGGTGTCTGTGTGATTGGCTTCTTTCAGAAGAGCCAGCAGGCTGTCCCGGGAACGGGGGAATGGGCCCCACTGCGCCCCTTTGAGGCCACAAGTCCACCCCAGGCTGAGCCTTGTGCGCTGGTCTGTTGTTGGCCCCAAGAAAGGTAGGGCGGGGTGGCCATGGCCCGAGACAGGGGCCTGCTGGGGCCCCCAGGTGTGAGGAGCGGGGGGGGGCAGGGCCTGCAGGGAGGGGAGGCTGGGGGCAGGGTGGCCAGGCTGGAGCCTGGGGTGGGCGGGGACCGGGCGGCAGGGCTTTGGGCAGGTGGTGGTGCAGCTGCCCGGGGACGCACTCAAGAGCAAACCCGGGGGACTTGCTGAGCTCTGCCGACCTGGGTCCTGAGTCTTCATGTTTATGATGCAGCCACAAGCCATAGACACTGCAAAACAGGCATCTTTGTGCAGCCTCCTTTCCTCAGTTAAAACCGCCTTTTGAGATTGTTTTTGAGGTGCACCATGTGGCCACTTCCTACGGTTGCCATGTGCCATGGTGCCACGGTGGGCCCTGTGGTGTGTCCTGGGCGCGTGCATGGCTCAGGCCTCAGAGCGAGGATTCTGCTGTTTTCTGCCTGGTGTTCTGACTATTGCAGCCCTCACAGACTCCTGGGTGCTGGCCTTGGTCTTCCTGGCACATCTCCACGCGCTGTTCGTGCCAGACTCCGGGGTCTGTGGTCTGTTTTGTTGCCCGTCCGCCTCCAGCTCCTGGGGCGGCCCTTGGTACTTCACACGCAGATTCTTGCTGTGTTCGTGGATGTGTGTTGCATGTTCTGATGTAATCATTTCACAGGAACTGTATGTATCTGTTTAGCTTTGGTGTCAAAGGGAGAAGTCTCAGAGCTGGAAGTAGTCTCTCTCTCCCATTTTTATTCTCTAGGAAAGTTTGTATAAGATTGAGAACATCCGTTTTATAAAGCCATCAGATCTTAGTTAATTTTTTCGAAGATGGGTAGGAAGATTTTAAATTATAAATTTCCTTAATGATTTTAATCCTACTCTAATCTTTTGTTTGTTTTTAAGATTATTTGATAAGTTATATTTTTTTCTAGGAAAGTTTCTACGTGGACTTAGGTTTTCACAGAATTCTTTTGTCTGTCTGTGGGCTTTGCCAAGTGTCTGGTGATTTCTCCATTGCTCTTCCTAGTATCCCACTGGTGCCTCCTGCTTTTTTGGTCATTCTTGCCAGAGATGGAGCCACATTCTTTTCTGTTAATCATTTCTTCTTTCTGCTCTGTGTTCCTTTTCTTGCTTCTCTACTTTCTTGAGTTGAACATTCTTTAATATATGCATTGGAAATTTTGAACATCAAATCTTACAAACAAGGCTGCAGTAATCAAGACATTGTGTTGCAAGTGTTAAGGTAGATTTTTTTAATCATTGTGGAGTGTGGAAATAAGCCCTTAGATTCAAGGTCATTTGGTCCCAGCACAGGTGCCATGGCCCTCCCTGAGGAAAGAACAGTGTCTTGGACGGTGCTGGGACAGCTGGACACCCACGTGCAGAAGAGTCACTCGTGCCCCTGCCTCTCACGACAGGGAAAGTAAAAGTGAAAGTCGCTCAGTTGCGCCCAGCTCTTTGGGACCCCAGGGACTATACAGTCTGTGGAATTCTCCAGGCCAGAATACTGGAGTGGGTAGCCTTTTCCTTTTCCATGGGATCTTCCCAACCCAGGGATCGAACCCAGGTCTCCTGCATTGCAGGCAGATTCTTTACCAACTGAGCTATCAGGGAAGCCCAGGTTAACTCAAAATGTAAGGGCTCAAACCGGGAAACTATGCAGGAAAACATGAGAGAAGCTCCTTAGCATCTTGGGTTAGGCTTGTAGTTCTCAAATCCAAAACCAAGAACACAACTCAGGAACGAAAACTGATGAAAGAAAATTCATCAGATGAAGAAATACTGCTCTTAGGACTCCCTGGCCATCCAGTGGCTAAGATTCTGTGCTTCCCCTGCGAGGCGCAGCTCAGCCACTGGTCAGGGAGCTGAGATCCCTCAAGCCACATGGCACAGCCAAAAGGAGTTGCTGCTCTTCAAAAGACACCATTGAGAAAAAATTTAAAAACCACAGATTGGGAGAAAATATTAGCAAATGACATTTCTGAAAAGGACTTTTATCTAGAACATGTAACTCTTAACTCATTAAGAAGGTTAGTGTTAGGGTTAGGGTTAACAAATTGGCAGACATTTCGTCAAAGAAGAAATACAAATGTTTAATACTCACATTCCGTGGTAGCTCAGCTGGTAAAGAATCTGCCTGCAATGTGGGAGACCTAGGTTCAATTCCTGGGTTGGGAAGATCCCCTGGAGAAGAGAAGGGCTACCCACTCCAGTATTCAGGCCTGGAGGATTCCATGGACAGAGGAGCCTGGCAGGCTACAGTCCATGGGGTCTCAAAGAGTCAGATTTGACTGAGCAACTTTCACTGACAGTCACATGAAAATGTGTTCAACATCATTCATTAGTCATTAGGAAAATACAAATTAAAACCATAATGAAATAGCATTTTATACTCACCAAGATGACTATAAGCAAAAAAATGGTGACAGGTGTTGGCAAGGAGGCGGAGAAGTGGATCAGCGGTGTAAGGTGCTGCCACGCACTTGAGTCTCCCCACGTGACTGTATGAAAGAAGTCAGATGGGAGGACTGTGTTGTACGATCCCATCTGTAGACCATCTAGGAGAGGCTGGTCCACAGACGCAGGCCAAGGGTGGCTGGGGCGGATTGACCACCAAAGCCACGAGGGTCTTTATGAGGTGATGGGTCTGACCTCAGACTGGGTGGCGTGGTGGTTGCACAAGTCTTAAGTTGACTAAAAACTACTGAATTGTATACTTAAAACATAGATGTAAATTATACTGCAACGGAGCTGTTAAAAAATTACAAAGATGCTTTTAACTTAGTGTATTTAAATAGGTAATACATTTGGGGACTTCCTGGTGGTTCAGTGGCTAAGACTGCCCTGTAGGGGGCCCAGGTTCAATCCCTGGTCTGGGAAATAAGGTCCTGCATGTGGTACAGTGTGGTCAAAAACATAGGTAGGTAATACACTTACACGGTCCAGAGGGCAGTGGTACGTGAGAGGGTTATGTGTTACTGTCCTGAATTCCCCTTCATAGGGGTGCACCTTGTGGTCACTCCCATGTTTGCACAGACTGGGCTTTCCAGAGTCCTGTGCAGCTCTGTGCTCCCTCCTCCCTGGTGGCCCAGCCCACGGCCTCCTGCTTCTGTTGTTGGGGGGCCTGTGCCTTCTTTATCTGGTCGACACCTCTGCGTTTTTTAAAAGTCCAAAATAAATACGAGTCTCTTGTTGTCTCCTCTGAACAGCAGCAGGGCTCTCCCACTGCCTGGTCGCCTCCTTAACACCCCAGCTAGTCCGTCTGCTTCGGGCTCTTTCTTCCTGTGCTGCCGCTTCTCGCTTCTCAAATTGTGTTCTGTCTTCGTTTGCTGGTGACTTCATTCCACTTCCTCTCTGAATGATGGTTTAGCTCTTCCTTTCTGGTGGCTCAGTGGGAAGCCCGGGGCCTGGGCTCAGTGCCTAAGCACCAGCCCCTCATGCAGCGCCACCCAGCCCCCGGGCCTCGGTGCTCGGTGCTCCCCGGTCCCCGGTGCTCGGTCCCCGGTGCTCGGTGCTCGGTCCCCGGTGCTCGGTGCTCGGTCCCCGATGCTCAGTCCCCGGTGCTCGGTGCTCGGTGCTCGGTCCCCGGTGCTCGGTGCCCGGTGCCCGGTGCTCGGTGCCCGGTGCTCGGAGGGGCCGCCGAGTCTGGGTGCCGGTTTCCGCTGATTTCCTTTGCGTCAGATCCTTTTGCTTCCTGGAGTTGAGGAGTTAATGTCTTGCATCATTTGGGGGGGCCCTTCTGCCTTTATTTTCTGTTTTTCCTCTGGTCTCTTGTGATTTTCAGACTCTGTGGTCTGTCTTCATGCGTCTTCACCTTTCCTTTGTTTTCTTATTTTAATTGATGCCTTTTATTGTGTCTATACTTTTGGGTAATTTACTCCCATTGATCTTTCAGAAAATTGATCTGCGTTCAGCTGAGACTAATCTGTGGTTTGACCATCCATTGAGTTTTTAATTTGAATGAATATGTTTTTTATTTTTAGAAGTTATATTTGAATATTTTTTATACCTGCCTGTTCTTTATTCATAGTGTTATATTTTTAATTCCTTCTTTCATATCTAATAATTTTAGACATATATATTTCAGTTATTAATGATTCTTTTTGGGGGTTTGAGTTTTGGGGGGTCTGGTTTTTTGGCACACCCTAACCATTCCTGGAGAAAGACTTACCCCTGAGTGAGGCGAGGCATCTCAGGCGGGGCCAGCTCGGTAGTGCAGCGTGGCCAGGCTGTCCCTCCGCTGCATCTGCCATCCGGAGTCACTTTACTCAGCTTGTTGTCTTGAAGTTCCTTGTCACACGCTGAGTACTCTGACCCATTGGACTCTTGATCTCACGAAAGGTAACCATGAACTTGAGACTTTGTGCCTTTGCTCGGAGTCCTCCGCCCTCTAGTGAGCTGGACGAGCGTGATGTGCCCCTTGGTGACCCTTCCTGGGTGTGGGGGCCGTGGTGCCTGCCTTGTGATGTCTTTCCTCGTCGTTCCTGCGGAACACTTGGCCTCTATGGCGACGTGTGTGTGTCCCACCGGCTAGAGTGTTTACAACAGGATTTCCACCTTTCTCAGTTTAACTCTGAGGCTAGCATGTACTGCCACAGTAAGTAAGTAATTCTCAGGTTTACTTTAAAGAACTGCATTAGTAAAACAATTAATATAATGTTAGATTGTTTTTCACAAAATGGCAAAAATAAACAGATTTTAAGGTAATGTGTTTAGTCAAAACAGATTTATGATTTCCAGAACGTCTGCAGTCTTGGATCTAACGGGATTGGTAGATGACTGAGAAAGTCTCCAGGGAGCAGCCCCGCGGTGACCCTCGGTGCACCTCCCCAGCTGAGCCCTTTCTTTCTCTTGCAGGTGAGCATCTGTCTGGAATGCAACAGCAGCAAACTGCGGGGCCTGAAGCGAAAATGGATCCGCTGCTCAGCCCAGGCCACAGTCCTGCATCTGAAGAAGTTCATTGCCAAAAAACTTAACCTCTCGTCTTTCAACGAGGTAAACAGAAACTGCGACGAGTCACTCTTCTGCAGGAGTGACACTTCTGAAGCTCTTTGGGTTTGTTTGCTTTTTACAATTTTGTTTGGAGATTTTCAATCAGAAAAAAAAGTCTTGTGTGTTGCCTACTCCCAGTTAGTGTGATAGTAAATAGTGGTGAAGGCAGTGGAGGCCCAGAGCCCATGAACATGGAGGCCACTGCTAAGAGAAGAGGAAATGCCAATGGGATGGCAGCGAGATACGTTACAGGTTTTCACAAGAGAGATTCTGGTCTTTAATTTCACAAACAGATGGATGGGGATGGATAGAATGGGTGGGTAGACAGAGAAGATACTTCCAAGTTCTGATGAATGCTGAGACTAAAATAAAATCTGTGCTTTAGTGTGCAGAGCAGAGTGGTCCCAGAGGGAGAGCGAACATGCTCGCTAGGGGTGTCGGACGCCCTCCTGAGGGCATTCGCTTCTGCTCAAGCATGGCTTGCCCGCGTCATGCAGACATGTCAGGAGAAGGCATTGTGGGATATAAAGCCAAGGACTCATGATGAAAACAGCCCTCAGGCTGTGAGGAAAGTGGTGTCACGGTCCGGAAAAGGAGGCAGGAGAGGCCAGTTGGGGAGAGTCTGGCAGAAGCCCCAGGAGAGCAGGCCAGTGAGGACAGAGAGAGGAGGCCAGCTCCTGAGATGTGTATCACAGAAGAGTGGGGTGGACCTGGCCCTCCACAGAGTGGTGTCCACACCCCAATCCCACAACCTATAATCATGATCTTTTTGGAAAAAAGATCTTTCCAGATGTAATGAAGTTAAGGGTCTTTAGAGGAACTAATCCTGGATTGACCCTAAATCCAATGCCTGTACAAATGTGAGGCAGAGGGAAACATGAGACACACAAAGAGGAGAAGACGGTGTGAAGATGGAGATAAGATTGGGGTGATGTGACCACAAGCCAAGGGATGCCTGGAGGCCCCAGAAGCTGGTCTAGTTTCTTCTTGGTGCCAATAATAAAATGTTAGAGGAGAGGGATGAATTCAAGAATGAACTGCCAAACAAAAAGGAACCTACAGCCTATCCAGGTTGTAAAAAAATGGTAATATTAGGAATTTGACTGTTAGAAAAACACTCTAGAGAGAAGGCCAAGTGTGTAGCTGTTCAACCTTTTGCTAAAGGGTTTAGTTGTTTGACTCATGGTGGCTCAGCTGTCTCATGGGAGGAGTAGAGAGAGGAGTTATCCGAGGGAGATCTACAAAGGATTTTCATGTCAGTGGCCTGGATCTGGGACATACCTGGGAGACCCACAGTGCTTTTAAGAATGTGGTATCGGCAGAACCACCACCAACTTGGGCTGAAGGGGACAGAGACAGGAAGAAAGGAGAGAAGGCTATCAGACTTGCAAAATTCTACCAGCAGGAAATAGGCTGGTAAGAGCTGCTCAGCTGCCTGGGTGAGTCACCCCAGAGGGTGAGGCCAACACGGGCCCAAGAGAGCAGAGCCTCGACCTGCAGTGACGTGTTCTCAGATCTGGAGACCAAATGGAATTTCCATACTGGATTTCCAATGTTTTGGAGACCAGTGATGTCTTTATGCCTTCTAATATATCTCCCTTTTAGACTAAGAATACCTATCCTGTCCCACACTTGGATTTTGGAAGCAAATAATGTGTTTTCTAGTTTCATAGATCCGCAGTTAGAGAGGAATTTTTCCTCGGAATGCATCATACTCAGAGTCTCACCCATAGCTGATTCCTATGATTTAGAAAATAAGCTCTGAGACTTTGAACTGATGATGTGAAGATGAGATTTGGGGATCTGGAGTTGATGCTAGAGTGGCTTGAGTCTCTTTGAGCTAAAAAAAACGCATTCGGGGTGGATGTGGGTTTTATGGGGTCAGAAGGCAGACGTGTAGTAGGTTCAGTGGTGACCCCGCAAAAAAAATACGATCACTTTGTAATCCTGAGAACATCTGAATACATCTTTATTTGAAAAAAGGTCTTTGTAGACATGCAAAGAATGTTGGAGTGAAGAGACCTCCTGGATTATCCAGGCAGGCTGTAAATCCAGCCACTGGTGTCTTTAGAAGAGCAGACACAAATTGTCTCAGTAGATTTTAAAGGATGTTATGCAAAGTATCTTCTCATACCACAGCTGCATGAGGTTAGAAATCAATAACCAAAGGAAAACTGGAAAATTCACAAAATTGTGGAAATCAAACCACCAGTGGATCAAATGAGAAATCAAAGAGTGATTAAAAAATACTTAGAGACAAATAAAAACAAAACTCCAACATATCCAAACTAATGATGCCGTGAAAGCAGCACCAAGGGGAGGCTTATAGCCGTAAACACAGTAAAACGAGGGAGATCTCAAATCAACAGCCTCAGTTTACAACTTAAGGACCTAGAAGACGACTTACGCTCAACCCAAAGCTAGCAGAAAGAAAAGAATAATAAGGATTAGAGCAGAAATAAAATTGACAATAGAAAAACGATAGAGAAGATCAGCGGTTTTTCAAAAAGATCAACAGTATTGACAGACTCTGAGCTACAGGGACTAAGAAAGAGGACTTGAGTCACATCATCTGAGGTGGAAGCAGGGACATCATCTGATTCTTCAGATACATCATCTGAGGTGGAAGCAGGAACATCACTTCCGATTCTTCAGATACAGATTTTCAGAGAGCACTCTGAGCAGTTGTATGCCAGCAGATCGGATGACCTAGATGAGATGGACAGATGCCTAGAAAAACAAAGCCTAACCTGACAGTCACAAAGAAATAGGAAATTTGAGTAGACCTGTGACTGGTGAGGAGACTGAATCACCAATCAGAAAATCCTGCAATAAAAAAAGTCCTGGACCTCATGGCTTCCCTGAACCCTACCAAGCATTTAAAAAACTAGTATCAATCCTTCTCAAACTTTTCTAAAAGGTTGAAGAGGAGGACCACTTCCTTACTCATTTCATGAGATCAGCATAACCCTGAGAAAGCCAGATAAAGACACTACAAGAAAACTGCACAATATCCCTTGTTAACATTGATGCAAAAAATCCTCAACAAAATAGTAATGAACAGAATTCAACATATTAAAAGGATTTACACACCGTACCTAAGTGGGTTTCAAGGGATTAGATTTGATAGAGTGCCTGAAGAACTATGGATGGAGGTTTGTGACATTGTACAGGAGGCAGTGATCAAGACCATCCCCAAGAAAAAAGAATGCAAAAAGGAAAAATGGCTGTCTGAGGAGGCCTTACAAATAGCTGAGAAAAGAAGAGAGGCTAAAGGCAAAGGAGAAAATGAAAGATACACCCATCTGAATGCAGAGTTCAAAGAATAGCAAGGAGAGATAAGAAAGCCTTTCTCAGTGATCAATGCAGAGAAATAGAGGAAAACAATAGACTGGGAAAGACTAGAGATCTCTTCAAGAAAATTAGAGATACCAAGGGAACATTTCATGTAAAGATGGGCACAATAAAGGACAGAAATGGTATGGACCGAACAGAAGCAAAAGTTATTAAGCAGAGGTGGCAAGACTACACAGAAGAACTATACGAAAAAGATCTTCATGACCCAGATAACCACGATGGTGTGATCACTCACCTAGAGCCAGACATCCTGGAATGCAAAGTCCAGTGGGCCTTAGGAAGCACCACTACGAACAAAGCTAGTGGAGGTCATGGAATTCCAGTTGAGGTATTTCAAATCCTAAAAGACTTGTGTGAACACTGCACTCAATACGCCAGAAATTTTGGAAAACTCAGCAGTGGCCACAGGACTGGAAAAGGTCAGTTTTCATTCCAATCCCAAAGAAAGGCAATGCCAAAGAAAGTTCAAACTACCGCACCATTGTACTCATCTCACAGGCTAGCAAAGTAATGCTCAAAATTCTCCAAGCCAGGCTTCAACAGTACATGATCCATGAACTTCCAGGTGTTCAAGCTGGATTTAGAAAAGGCAGAGGAACCAGACAAGAGTTCAAATTGCCAACATCCCTTGGATCATCAAAAAAGCAAGAGAATTTCAGAAAAAAAATCTGCTTTGTTGACTACGCCAAAGCCTTTGACTTTGTGGATCGCAACAAAATGTGGAAAATTCTTCAAGAGATGGGAATACCAGACCACCTTACCTGCCTCCTGAGAAATCTGCATGCAGGTCAAGAAGCAACAATTAGAACCGGGCATGGAACAAAGGAATGGTTCCACACTGGGAAAGAAGTACATCAAGGCTGTATATTGTCACCCGGCTTATTTAACTTATATGCAGAGTATATCATGAGAAACACTGGGCTGGATGAAACACAAGCTGGAATCAGGATTGCCAGGAGACACGTCAATAACCTCAGATGCGCAGCTGACACCAGCCTTATGGCAGAAAGTGAAGAACTAAAGAGCCTTTTGACGAAAGTGAAAGGGAGAGTGAAAAAGCTGGCTTAAAACTCAACATTCAGAAAACTAAGATTATGGCATCTGGTCCCATCACCTCATGGCAAATAAACGGGGAAAAAGTGGACACAGTGAGAGACTTTATTTTCTTGGGCTCCAAAATCACTGCAGATGGTGACTGCAGTCATGAAATTAAAAGACGCTTGCTCTTTGGAAGAAAAGCTATGACCAACCTAGACAGCATATTTAAAAGCAGAGACATTACTTTGCCAAAAAAGGTCAATCTAGTCAAAGCTGTGGTTTTTCCAGGAGTCATGTATGGATGTGAGAGATGGACTGTAAAGAAAGCTGAGTGCCGAAGAATTGATGCCTTTGAACTGTGGTGCTGGGGAAGACTCTTGAGAGTCCCTTGGACTGCAAGGAGATCCAACCAGTCCATCCTAAAGGAAATCAGTCCTGAATATTCATTGGAAGGACTGATGCTGAAGCTGAAACTCCAATACTTTGGCCACCTGATGCAAAGAGCTGACTCATTGGAAAAGACTCTGATGCTGGGAGGGATTGAAGGCAGGAAGAGAAGGGGACGACAGAGGATGAGATGCTTGGATGGCATCACTGACATGATGGACATGAGTTTGAGTAAATTCCAGGAGTTGGTTGATGGACAGGGAAGCCTGGCGTGCTACAGTCCATGGGGTTGCAAAGAGTCATACACAACTGAGCGACTGAACTGAAGAGTGAGGAAGAATATGTAGAAAGTTCTAAAAATGCCACAGAAAGACCCTGTCAGAACTAACTGCAAGGTAGCAAAATGCACAGTGAGCAGAGGAATCAGATGCGTTTTTGTACATGAGCGAAGAGCAGCTGAAGAGCAGATTATAAAATGGAATACATTTATAATACCCCCAAAAAGAATAATATACTCAGCCGTAAGAAGTAATAAAATTAAGTCATTTGTAGACACATGGATAGACTCAAAGACTGTCATACAAAGTGAAGTATCAGAAAACAAATATATTAACACATATGTGTGGAATGTAGAAAAATGGTTTAGATGATGCTGTGTGCAAAGCAGAAATAGAGACACAAGCATAGAGAACAAACATGGACATCAAGGGAGGAAAGCTGGGGATGGAGTAAATTGGGAGATTGAGGTTGACACATGCACTGTGGATGCTGTACATAAAATAAGCGATTAATGAGAATGACTGTGCAGCTCAGAGAGCTCGGCTCACTGCTCTGTGGTGACGTAAACGGGAAGGATCCAAAAAAGAGAGCATATATGTGTATGTATAGCTTATTCACTTTGCTGTACAGTAGAAACTGACACTGGAGAAGGCAATGGCACCCCACTCCAGTGCTCTTGCCTGGAAAATCCCATGGACGGAGGACCCTGAAGGCTGCAGTCCATGGGGTCGCTGAGGGTCGGACGTGACTGAGAGACTTCACTTTCACTTTTCACTTTCATGCGTTGGAGAAGGAAATGGCAACCCACTCCAGTGTTCTTGCCTGGAGAATCCCAGGGACAGCGGAGCCTGGTGGGCTGCTGTCTGTGGGGTCGCACAGAGTTGGACACAACCGAAGCAACTTAGCAGCAGCAGCAGCGGAAACTAACACACCATTATAAAGCAACTATAGCCCAATAAAAATAATTTTAAAAAATGAAATACTTAGGAATTAAGTTAGCAAAGGAAGTGAAAGACTCGTACAGTGAAAATTACAGAAAATGCTGAAGAAAGACAGAAGCACGTGGAAACGTGTGCCACATTCAGGGACTAGAAGACTGAACATTGTTTAAGTGTCCAGTCACCCAGATGAACTACAGATTCACTAGAATTCCTATCAAAATCCCAAAGTTATTTCTTGCAGAAATAAAAAAAAATGCATCCTGATTTTTTTATGGACTCTCAAAGAACCCAAATAGCCAAACAACCTTGAAAAAGAAGAACAAAACTAGAGGACTCAAAGCTTCCCAGTGTACTAGAGAGACGCTAACCCAAAGTGTGGTGCTGGCGCCGAGACAGACAGGGAATAGAGTAAATTCTCACACGTGGTCAACTGACAGGGTCCTAAGGCCCTCTAGTGAGGAAAGGACAGCCTTTCAACAGATGGTGCTGAGAAAAATGGATATCCATGTACAAAAGAAAGAAATTTGACCCTTACCTAACACAGCATACAAAGATCAACTCAAAGTATGCCAGGGGCGTAAATGTAGAACCTGAAACAATAAAAACTCTTAAAACAAAACACAGGACTAAACCTTGGCGTTGGATTTGGCGATGATCGCCTGGGTAGCATACCCAAGGAACAGGCAGCAAAAGGAAAATTAGACAATTTGGACTTTGTTGACTTGAAAGAAAAAGAAATTGTATGGAGTGGAAGGAGATATTTGTGAATCATTTTCTGACAAGTCTATCCAGAATAGATAGACTGTTTCTAAAATTGAGCACAAAAAAACTCAGTTACAAAATGAGCACCGGACTTGAGTAGACATTTCTCCAGAGACGTACAAGTGGCAATAAGCACGAGAGAATGCGCCTGACACCACTGATCCCCGGAGAAACGCAGCCAGAACTGTGGCGAGACCTCAGATCCAGAGGATGGCTCCTGCAGAACGTAAGAGCCAAGTGCTGGGAGCCTGGGGAGAACTTGGAACACTGTGCACTGTTGATGGGGCATAAATGGTGCAGCCACTGTGGAAAACACTATGAAGATGCCTCAAAAGCTAAACAGAACCACCATGAGCTCCAGCAGCGCCTTCTGGGGAACACCCAGAGGACCCGGAGGAAGCATCTGTACCCCCACGCTTACAGCAGCGTTGCTGACAGTGGGCAGAAGCTGGAAGCAATCAAGTGTCCATCAGTGGGTGATGGATAAGCAAAATGTGGTCCATCCATACAGTGGGATATTCTGCTTTAAACAGGAAGGAAATTCTAACACCTGCTGCAACATAGATGAATCTTGAGGAGACTATGCTAAATGAAGTAAGCCAAACACAAAAGGCCAAATACTGTCCGATTCCACTGATACTAGGTCCCCAGAGGCATCGGAATCACAGACAGAAAGCAGAATAGGAGTGGCCGGCGCTGGGGAGGGGGCGGGTGGTTATTGATTAAGCGGGCAGTCACAGGTTTACACACGCAGAGTCCGTGGATGGGCGTGGCGGCAGCTGCACATCATGGAAGCAGTTAACACCACTGAGCTGCACTTGAAAACGGCTAAGCTGGTAAATCTCACGTGCACCTGACCCCAGTTATGTCAACGATAAATAAGTGAACTACTGATGCTCACACAGAAGAGAGTAGAGGGGGTTTGGGGCCGCCTAAGGACGGAAGCAGGGTTGGGAGGACGCTGCCCTGTGCTGGGGAGTCCTGGCGCCTCCAGAGGGCCTGAGCCTGCGGGCTCCCAGACAGAACTCTGAGGACTGCACTCCTGGCGCGCTCTGTCCTGACGCAGTTGTGCTGTTTCCATGGCAGACACAGGAAGCACACGTCCGGACACTTCCTCCCCTGCCTTGAGAGAGAAGTTTAAAAGACCATCTGGGAATTCCTGGTGGCCCAGTGCTTAAGACTCGGTGTTTTCACTGCAGTGGCCTGGGTTCAGTACCCTGGTCAGGGAACTACAATCCTGCGAGCTGCATGGCACTGCCAAAAATAATAATAATAAAAAGACCATCTGGGTAACATCATTTGTCATCAGGGAAATGCAAATTAAAACAATGAGATCCCACTCCAGACCTACAGAATGTCCAAAATCCAGGACCCCGACACCACCATATGCTGGCAAGGACGTGGAGCAACAGAAACTTCACTGCCAGTGGAAGTGCAAAATGGTGCAGCCGTTTAGGGAAGCAGCTCCGCAGCCAAGCCCCTTGGTGCTTACCCAAAGGAGCGAGAACTTGGTCCACAAGGAAGCTTACGCACAGATGTTTATAGCGGCTTAGTCGTAGTCGCCAAAACTTGGAAGCCAAGGCCTCCTTCAGAAGGTGAATGGACAAGTAAACCGTGGTCCATCCAGACAGTGGAACGTCACTCAGCCAAGAGAAAAGAGCTGACAGGGCGTGAGCGACGCGGAGGCACCTTCAGCGCACGCGACGGTGGAAGAAGCCGATCCAGAAGGCCCGCGCGCTGCGATCCGCGCCTGTGACGTCTGGAGAAACCCGTGCAGACGGCGCAAGGAGCAGCAGTTGCCAGGGGCGGAGGGCGAGAGCGACAGGCCCCCCGAGGAGTCCTAGGGCCGTGAGCCTGCTCTGAGTGACGCTGTCCTGGGGGACACTCGTCACTGTGTGCCTGGCCAGGCCCCCAGGAGGCACAGCACCGGTCCCGAGCCTCGTGGAGGCCGTGGCTATGGGAGGCGAGGAGGTGCTGACTGAGGTTCATCAGGTGTGACGTGTTCACATCAGGGATGCTGGTTGGGGGAGAGGCTGTGGGGTGGGGCCAGGAGAAAGATGAGGGCTCTGGACCTTCTGCTAAATTTTCCTGTGAACCTAAAAGTGCTCTGAAAAGTCTTTATGAAAAAAAGGGGAAGAATTGTCTGTGGAGCCCATAACCTTTTTCCACTGAGGTGAGAGGGACAAACCTGGCCAAGACGGACTGAAGCTGGGGCACAAGGTGCTTTTTGGGGAGAGGAGCCTGGAGGCTGCCGTCCCACAACAGGGCTGCTGCCTTGCCGTGTGTGGGCAGAGGCCCCTGCGTGCTCCCCACCCTCGGGCGGGGCGGGGGCGGCCTTCCAAGCCCTGCTTCCCGTCGGTGCTGCCCCAGAAGGAAAGCAGGTGGCTCTTCGCTGACGGGCGTGACTGCCTGGACCAGAGGCCCCCGCATCCTGAGCACTGAGCCCTTGGCCCCACTGACTAAGGTCTTGTTCTTCCGGCAGCTGGACATTTTATGCAACGAGGAGATCCTTGGCAAGGACCATACACTCAAATTCGTCGTTGTCACGAGGTGGAGATTCAAGGTGAGACTTTGCTGTGATTGTGTGTGGTTTATTCCAGAGCTTAGGAGTAACAGCCCACCGTGGGACTGTCAGCAGTGTGGGTGCTCTGGAGTCATCAGCCCCAGAGTCGCCATGGGTAGTGCAGTCCCCAGGCCCCCACTTGTCTCATCTCTCCTGGTCAGGGTGACTGACGTCCTGGGGAGGGAGGGGCCGCTGCAACCAGAAGGCACCCTTCCAGCCACGCTGCCTCTCTGGAGCAGGAAACAGACGGGCGTGACCCCCAGGGTCTGCCTGAGAGCAGGAGAGACACAGGCCGGCCGCCGCTGGCCAGGGCCGGGGCAGGCGGGGGCTCCCTCCGCAGCTGACCCCCGCGGGGTCCCGGCCCCTCCCTCCTTGTCTTGCAGAAGGCGCCCCTCCTGTTGCACTACAGACCCAAGATGGACCTGCTGTGAGCACAGCGGAGACTCGGCGCCCAGGCGCCCAAGGGCATGCGCCAGGCGGGGCCACAGCACAGGGGTGCTGCCCTGGGCATCGTGTGGACCGGACCTCGAACAGAGTATTTATCACTTTTGTATGAGAGAGAATTGGCACGCGACGAGACGCTCGGCACAGGGTTACAGACGTGGCGCGCGGGGCCCAGCGTGAGGACAGCGAGGCGGCGGCCTTCATTCCAACACGCGACCTTTGCTTGCTTTCCAGGCCTTGAAAATCTCAGTCACTTCCGTTCAGTTTATGGATTAGGTTTCACGATAGCCCCCAAATACTTGTACGTTTATTGAATCCTTGCTAAGTTATTGAAAAAATGTCTTTTCCCGGTGAATGACGATATTTATGTTGCCTTTAGCTTCCTGAAGACTTAGAAGATATATAAAAATTTAATTTAAAAGCAACCAAAAGAGGTTTCCATGAGTATCGTGAGTTAACCATGGTATTTCATTTTCCGCGTTAGGGAATGTGAAGCCAGGGGGGGCTCTGACCCCCGGGGGACCCAGAGCCCAGGGCAGGGTGCTGCAGCCTCGCCAGTGCCGCTGCTCAGCAGAGTGGACGGGACCAGTCAACGCTGGTTTTCAGAACAGTTCTTCCCAAAACTTGCTTTTATTAAACAGGGCACAGTTGCTCAGTGCCGCCGTTACCTTCACGCTGATTCTTTTCCTTTTTCGTTTTGCAGAAGGAATTGATGGTGGTTGTGGGGGTGGGGCTGGCACCCGGGGGTATGCCTCCACTGAAGCCCCAGGCGTGCAGACCCCAGGGCCCGCCCGGTCCACCCTCGGCGGCGGGCACGTCCGCCCTGCCCACCCCCCTCTCCCGGAGCAGACGGTGGGGCCGGCGGGGTCCTGTGCGTCAGAAGCTGCTGTCCTCAGTTACTTAGGACCTAAAACCCGGCAAAGGCAGCACACCCTCTGTTAACCTTTCTCCTCCCAAATGTTCGTATTTTTGTGGAACTCGAGAATAAACTCTTTGCCAGCACATCCATCTTTGTTCTTTCAAGATTGTAGTTTGGAATGTGTGGAGGCAGGAGTGAGGCGAGGGCCCTTCCTGGGTGCGAGCGTGTCCCGGCTGCGTGTCTGTCCCCGTGCGCGTCCGGCGGCTTTTGCCTGAGCTTCGGGCTCTTCCCTGCCGTCACCTTGGCACCCTGGGGTCCTGGGGCCGCCTCGTTCGGTAGGAAGGCTTGATGGTCTCCTGAGAGCTGGGTTTTCCATGAAGAGCTTCACCTTGGTGACTAGGATTCCTCCTGAACTTGCTTTGGCAGTGGTGGTCAGGCTCATTGACTCTCAAGTTTGTTTGTTTTCTCTTACTCCGAGTTTCATGTGCATAAACGTCAGAAGCAGCTCCTTAGTGATGCGTACAACAGAGGAGCTCAGTCCAAGGGGTTTTAATCTGAGGCCTTTCAGAAAATAAAGCCAAGTTTTCCCTGGGAGTCGGTCACAGTTCGCCTCTTTATTTAAGCCCATTACTCCCAGACTGTTTGAATTATTAGTTACCTAAGCTCATTTTTCATCCAAATCGTTTTTTAAGAGTTCCTATTACAAGGGTTTAATGAGTAGATGTGTATGAGTAAATATTACCTGTCTACCTCAGATACACATTTCTGCTGAAACGTTCTATAAAACCATGTGCTCTCAATGCAGTTGAAGTATAAGACTAGAATTTAGGTATTCTGTGTGGTCAAGGTAAGGAAAGATTAAACAGTGTGAGCATCAAAATTCAAATACCATTAATTCAGGGTCAGACTAACAGGAGCCTGACTGTGTGGTCTCATAGCGCGTGCCTGTAACCTCGTTCTGTCTTTGCGATCACTTGAATTTGCTATGGTGCTAAGTTGATGTACTTAATACACAGAGAGGTGGAGGCGGGTGAGCCGGTGCCACCGTCCCCCTGGGCCCCGAGCACCCCCGGTCCTGCGTGTGTAACGTGTGGCCCTGATGAAACCTCAGCAGCAGAAGTACCTATTTTTCTAAGATGTCCCCGTGCAGACTGTCTTCACTGCAGGAGAACCCGGTCCTGCCACCTCTGTCCGTCGCAGCCTTAAGGGCCGGCGCTGGGGCCCTTTCAGCAGAGGGAAGCCTGCCCTGTCCTCGCGCGTCTGCTTAACATCAACGGGAGACTCTCATCTTTTCCAGCATGAAAGCCGGGATCAGTTAGTGATTGGATCCTGTCACTTTTTTCTTCCTTAAACAGATGGAGTTACTGTGAAGCAGTTTCCACAACCGATGATGCTGGTAAAACAAACGCTGTCAGCAGCAGCAGCAGCGAGCCTGTCACCGTGCAGGGCCTCACTAGACACAGGCGTCACAAAAACAGAAGATTCAGAGAGAATATATAATATTGAGTTTAAGATTTGGGGGGTGAAAAGAAGAAAACCTAACTTTATAAAATTATTTATTCTATTTTAAGCCCTTTATCATATTTTCCCATCCAATTGTTTGTTTTCAGTGGTCCAGCTTTATTTACAGGCATATAAAATGAAATTGTGAGGTGTTTTGCAAGCTTCTTCTTTTTTCTTTGAGTAGCTTTGATTTGTGTGTTTTGTCTCGTGGACGAAGCGCGGTTTGTGCGTCTGTGCAGCAGGCTCCAGCGCGTTCGCTAGAGTTACGTTGAGTGGTCTGCAGCATCTGTCTGCTGACTTGAAGGAGGTGCAGGGGGGCCCTCCGAACGTGTACGCTCAGCTCGGATTCTTCCTGTCCGTCGTGGTCCTCACGAGAATGCTGTTGTCGCGAGTGTGTGGGGGCCTGCGTGGGGGTGTCGGCCATCGGTGAGAGTAAGGGACCACGTGGCGGAGACCGGCCTCGTGCCTTGGGCCCGCGTGCTGGCGGCCCAGGACACGCCCCCTGCTGACCACAGCTGAGACGGTGCTACTTCCCGGGCTCCGGAGCCCTGCAGGGCGTGCGCCCTCCACGCCCCCTCGTGATATTAGAAGTCTTTAGAAATTCATTTGTTTTTTTTCTCAAAGCCCACAGGCTGTATTTTACAGTGATTTTTGAAATGTGTCATTGGATTGAATATTCCAGGAACGAGCCAACTGATTTCTTCTTTGTACGCGAATATTTGATGTGCTCTCAGACACTGAAAATACATTGAGTGCAGATAAATCACAAAAAGCTCAGTTTCTCTATTTCCTCAGGAAATCATTTACACTCCAGCACATCACGTGTGACCTTCACGTGATATACCAATGTGTTTCTTGCCTTGGTGTTTAAACTAAATAGGTTGGGATAAGTTGTTAAGAAACGATTCGGACGACACCGAAGTCATCGCCGAGATTCTGCCCCTGCTGGGGAGCTGCCCATCTCGTCAGCTCACGAGTCTCCACGTCTGGGGCGCGTCTGAGGGCCTGAAATTTTGCGTGTCCCTGAGCACGTGTGTAGCATTCGTGTAAATGTCTATTCCAACAGCTTCGTCAGGTGCAAGAAAACCGATTTTCCTGAAAGATGTAGTGTTCGGGGGCGAGAGCCCTGCCCCTGGCGTCCCACGTGGAGCTTGGGGGCTGTGGGGGGTTTGGAGGTGACGCTGCACACACACGTTTCTGACTGTTTAGTTTGGAAGTTTACATTTTTTATGCTTTGTGTTGGTGTGTAATTTTTTTGTACTATTGGTGGCTAGATTTTAATCTAAAAATCTTTTTTGGAATATTGCTTAAATGTTTTGATTTTATGATAGTGAAGCTTGTATTCAGTGTTTTGCCAATTGATATTATATGCTTGTAATAAAAGCAAAAGGAAAACCTACCTAATTCTCTGAAGCTGGATGTTTGTTACCTAAGATGTTTGTAAGATAGGTGCCCTGTTAGGGTGATCCAGTGCCCTGTGTATCGGTGAGGACGCACACGCACCGCACCAGGCCCACCCTCCCGGCCTGGACCCTGTGCCCCACGCGGCATTCGTGGCTGTGACCTTGGATGCTGGCTTCATTGGGCTGGGCTGGTGTTTGGCGCCAGAGGTTTAATGGGGACTCTGGGAGCCCACGCTTGTCTGTTTGCCTGGAGAGGGAACTGTCTTTGGTTTGGAGCTGTGTGTGCCAGGGGAGCCGTGTTAAAGAAAACCTCTGATTCCTGTTACCGGCAGACAGCCAGCAGATTGGCACCCTCTTCTTGTGTTAGCTGGGCTTCCCCAGAGCACAGGCCCTACAGGACACATGCGCACACACGTTTCTTGTGAGGAGGCCCTCAAGGGGGCTAAGTGATGCCCATCCCCACGGGAGGAAGCAGACTGCCCTTTCTAAGGCTCGTCTCACCTAAGACACCCTCACACACACACCAGAATAATCTTAACTCGGGCACTGGGGCCCCGTCAGGTTGACACGTGAAATCAGCCATTGCAGACAGTTCAAGGGGAAAAGTACTATGCCCCAAACTTAATTTCCAAAGGTTAAGTAATTTACAGCAACCTTGAAAATCTGAGAAAGCTAGAATTGAAAAAAAGGAGAATGTATTGACCAAAACTACAGTCCTTGAGTTTCAGATCAGTAAACTTATACTGGAGGTAATTGCTTCACAATGTTGTTAGTTTCCGCTGCACCACGGGGAATCAGCGTAACTGTACATATACCCCCTCTGCCTTGGCCCTTCCCCGCCCCCGCCCCCCAGGTCATCCGGGAGCACGGGGCTGAGCTCCCTGCGTTACACAGCGGCCCCCGCTCCAGCTGTCGTACACGTCACAGTGCGTGTCTGTCAGGCTCCCAGTCTGTCCCCCTCCCCCCCCCACACCGCTGTTCTCCGTCTGCATCTCCGTCCCTGCTGTACAGCTGGGCTCATCTGTGCCACTGTTCCTAGCTTCCGTATATATGAGTTAGTACGTGCAGCTCAGTAAACTTTAAAGATAAATTTAGCCTTAAGAGATTAATTGTACCTATTCTACTTACTTTTGGTAAGTCATTTACCCCATCTCATGAGTGTCAAGATGCCAAAGCCACATGTAAACGCTCACCGACGTGCTGGGCGCACGATTAGGTCCCGCTTGTTGGGCTCCACGAGGACAGCAAGCCGCCAGGCAGGTGCCTGGGGAAGGCGAGTCCGGGAAAAAGCCAGAAGGCGACAGGCCAGGCCCCTGAGCCAGGAGGACGCGCTTCGAGGGAGGGACGGATGATCGGCTCCGCCTGGAGCTCTGGCAGGAGGTTCACTTCTCCAGCGAGAAGCCGGCAAGTCCCGATTTCACCGCCAGTGCCGTACCCACCACGGCCACGCGCCTGAGCTAGGCGGAGCGCTGGCTGGGAAAGGAGTGCATCGCGCACCAGGAGCCTTCCGCCCCTCCTGCTGCCCGTCCAGGTTGTCTCCTCTGACTCTTGGTTCCTAAGGATAAACCGCTGGTGGGGCAGCTGAGGCTAGGCCTGGGGGCGGGCCCTCCTGCTCCGTCAGTTCCCGGAGCACGGCTGCGCTCTCGTAACAGGACGCTGCGGTCTCGTAACAGGACGCGCCACCACCTCCATCCAGGCAGACGCACAGCCGGGGCTTTGTGTTGTGGCGGGTGGCCCGAGGGACGCTTCCCCAGCCTTGAGGCCTGCCTGTCTCCACCACCAACAGGTGATGTGTCCGTAGGACTCTCACTACAGCCTCATTGTCTCTGGATTTTATTGGGATGTGAAAATATTAATCATTTGACCATTACATTGAATCCTGTGGGGGGTGTGTGAGTGTGTGTGTGTGTGTGTGTGTGTGTGTTTCGGGTACTACGATACAAAGTTACTTCTTTAGGAACATTTTTAGTCAAAAATCTTTTGAAGCATAGAGAGATCTGGCCTTTATAACAAATAGACTAAGTCTGAAAATGCACCAAATAAGAATATATTGTTGGTGGGAAATGGTTTCTCTACTAACATCCTGGGCAGCACAAAGAAGCTGTTATTCCAGCTTCTCGGAAGCACCTGTGGTGATTCTGCGGCTCATAGTCTGCTGTCGTAGGACCCCTAGGCTTGGGCAGGGGCATCCTGGAACCCCAGGGCTCTGGAAGGAGGGTGTGGTCCTGGGACCCTGGGGCTCTGCAGAGAGGTGAGAGGTGTGGTCCCGGGACAGCCAGGGCTCCTGAGAGTCAGGGGTCCCAGGGACCCACACTTCTTTCTCTTCCTTTTCCTATGTGGTCCTGAGGCTCTGCAGGTGTTACAAGTTCACCTCCTCCTGCCCCATGTCTGTCTCTGACCCCACACCCAGGCAGCTGGAGGGGCGCAGAGCCTGCCCCTTCCCAAGATTGCAGCCAAGAGGGGCTGAATGCTCCCCATGGAGCTGTGACTGGTCTGGTCCACCTGCTCCCCCAGCACCCCGGTTGGCCCCTGCAAGGGTTCATTTCATTTCAGGGACTTGCTTTGCGATCCTCATGGGTGGGGGCCCCCTGGGGCCTGCCAGAATCTCAGGGTGTGTGTTCTGTTTGTTATCCGGCGTGGAAAGCACCTCCTCCTGTTGGGTCCGTGTTGGCTTTTCGCCCACAACATGCCGCGTTCATGTGCTTAGACTTCCTTCAGGGTCTCACAGAAGCTTTTCCACGTTTTCTTCATGCAGTTCACACACATTCCTCGTTTGGTTTATTTCATGTATTTTCTCTGGGAGGTGGGAGCACCTGATATTGTGGGGTAGAGAAAACAGGTGTTTGTGCTCAGTCTGCCGGTTCTGACTGTGACTGGTAGATGTCCTCGAGCCCACCCCGGCAACAGCCTCAGAACCACACGGTCCCACTGCTCCTCACCCAGAAGAACATCAATGGGCAGAGACCTGCTGTGCAACCCGACTAGTGGGGATATTCTTAACATCGCCATTTAAGCACAATTGTTGTGGGGGGTTGATAAATACCAGTTTTTAAGTCAAGAAATTTCCTTCTTTTAAAGCTTACTGGACATTTTAGGCTGGAATATGTGATTCCCATTTTATTTTTTAAGTTAAAATTTTTCAGTAACCTTCCTGTTCTGCTTTTGAATTTTTAACACATATGGATTCATGCAGCCACCACTACAGTCAGGACACAGAGTGGCTCCATCACCCCAAAGACGACCTGGTGCCAACCCTTTTTTCACCACCCCCTGGAACTCCTGGCAGCCACTGACCTCCAGCATTATAACTTTGCCTTCTCAGAAATGCCGTGTAAGTAGAATTGTGTACCTCACTTCAGAGACCGGTTTCCTTGCCTCCACGTGCTGCCAGGCGGCCACATGGTTTATGCTTCCTGTGACGTGGATGAGCCGCAGTGTGTCTGCCAGTTCACCTGGTGAAAGGCGTTTGCATTTGCAGCGTTTGATGATTGTGAACTTCACATACAGATTTCCAGGTGGATGTAAGATTTCTCTACAAAGCAGGATTGCTGGGTCATATTTTCACTTTAAGAAAGGAGTAAGCCGTCTGTTTTCATTCCAGTCCCAAAGACAATGCCAAAGAATGTTCAAAGTACCACACAATTGCAGTCATCTCACACACTAGCAAAGTAATGCTCACAATTCTCCAAGCCAGGCTTCAACAGTATGTGAACCAAGAACTTTAAGATGTTCAAGCTGGATTTAGAAAAGCCAGAGGAAACCAGAGATCAAATTGCCAACATCCATTGGATCATAGAAAAAGCAAGAGAATTCCAGAAGAACATCTGCTTCATTGACTATGGCAAAGCCTTTAACTGTGTGGATCACAACAAACTATGGAAAATTCTTCAAAAGATGGGGATATCAGACCACTTTACCTGCCTCTTGAGAAATCTGTATGCAGGTCAGGAAGCAACAGTTAGAACTGGACATGGAACAACAGACTGGTTCAAAATTGGGAAAGGAGTACGTCAAGGCTGTATCTTGTCACCCTGCTCATTTAACTTATATGCAGAGTACATCATGCGAAATGCCAGGCTGGATGAAGCACAAGCTGGAATCAACATTCCCAGGAGAAATGTCAGCAACCTCAAATATGTGGATGACACCACCTTTATGGCAGAAAGCAAAGAGGAACTAAAGAACCTCTTGATGAAAATGAAAGAGTGAAAAAGCTGGCGTGAAACTCAACGTTCAGAAAGCTAAGATCATGGCATCCAGTCCCATCACTTCATGGCAATTAGATGGAGAAACAATGGAAACAGTGACAGACTTTGTTTTGAGGGGGCTCCAAAATCACAGCGAATGGTGACTGCAGCCATGAAATTAAAAGGTGTTTGCTCCTTGGGAGAAACGCTATGACAAACCTAGACAGCATATTAAAAAGTAGAGACATTACTTTGCCGACAAAGGTCCGTCTAGTAAAAACTATGGCTTTTCCCGTAGTCATGTATGGGTGTGAGAGTTGGACCATAAAGAAAGCTAAGCCCCAAAGAATTAATGCTTTTGAACTGTGGTGCTGGAGAAGACTCTTAAGAGTCCCTTGGACAGCAAGGAGATCAAACCTGTCAGTCCAGAGGAAATTAGTCCTGAATATTCATTGGAAGGTCTGATGCTGAAGCTCAAATACTTTGGCCACTTGATGCGAAGAACTGACTCACTGGAAAAGACCCTGATGCTGGGGAAGATTGAGTGCAGGAGGAGAAGGGGACGACAGAGGATGAGATGGTTGGGTGGCATCATCGACTCAATGGACATGAGTTTGAGTTAAACTCTGGGAGTCGGTGATGAACAGGGAGGCCTGGTGTGCTGCAGCCCATGTGGTCGCAGAGTCAGACACGACTGAGCAACTCAACTGTATTGAACTGAAGCCCTCCCTTCCAACCCCATCCTGAGGGTCTTTCTCAGTCCATTTTTGGTACGGACAGTTCCGCCAGAAGGCACCCCAGAGACAAAGGCTGGGATCCAAATCCTCTTTTGGAGGTGTGGGGACCTCTAGGTCCAGGTAGAGATGAAATTCGGGGGATGGAAGACAGCCAGTGAAAAAGCGGAAAGCAGCCCTGAAGTCCAGGAGACACCTCCACTGCCTTCCACACCGCACCCCCTCCCCTGCCGCGGGAGTCCAATTGCCCCCCTACCCCCGCGATGACCCCGCCACAGGAGCCAGCTTCACCCTCCCCCCTGGAATTGGACTGCTCTCATCCTGCCACCCCCATGCCCTCCACCCCGCCCCCACCCCCACCATGACTCAAACCCCAGGAGCCAGCCCCGCCCCCAGGTGCTGGCCCCGCCCCCAGTGCAGGTGTCCCCCTTCAAACAAGCAGTTTCACAGGACACGTTGACATGTCGCCAGACAGAGCCGCCCTGATGTATCAAGACAGAAACTTAGAGAACGTAGTAACCTCATCCAAAATTTGCAGACAAAATATAAACTACCACAATGACCCAGCATCCGCATCCTGGCTGTGTTTACCAAGCACAGTGTTCACTCTCTCTAGCCCTCACCTCTCCAGGTGAGATGCGTTGAGAAGCCTCATCACAGAAAGACCACCCAACTCCTGACAACATCCAACCGAGAGCAAAGCCCGCTTCCTCAAACCTTCCACCCCAGTCTCCCACTGCTCGCAAATCCTAGAAGTCCCTGCTTACCTAGAGGCACGTCATGTTCCCATCCTGTGTTTTCTTTCCCCGTGACCAGAAATACACTAACTCCACTGCAGGGAGTTGCTGGTGGATTTTGACTGCAGGACATTGGCACAGGAGCGTGACAAGGTCACTCCTGTGGGGGGCCTGGGACGCTGGGGACACACTTGTCTCAGCAGCTCCCTGTCTGGTTGCAGGTGGAAGGAGCTGGGGTGGCCCACCAGCCCCGCTGCAGTGCTGGGATGTCAGCTCTCGCATTTCTGGCTGTGCACAGAAGCAGAGTCACCTGGAAAAAGGGTTGCAGAGCAGCGCATGCAGGCAGCTGGGAGGTGACCAGAGTGACCAGCGAGTGTCCTGGGACTTGTGGGCCACATGCCGGCTGCTCTGACGGCTGATGTAACTGGGAATGTTGGACTTGGGTCTGCCCCCTGTTTGTACCTTCTGCTTGCTTCTCTCCCCCCTCAGTTCTAAACCCTGTTGGATTAATCATGATTTTTTTTTCACTTATTCTTCTACCAATTGGTGAGTCACATATACATATTTATATTCTATTCTTTCAGTTTTTTAGCCAATTTATACATACCAAAAAAACCCACAACTATTTTTAATGTTTTCTCTGTCCTATGGAACCCAGACAAAAATATAGGACACTGCAAGATGAACTCCCCAGGTTGGTAGGTGCCTAATATGCTACTGGAGAACAGTGGAGAAATAACTCCAGAAAGAATGAAGAGATGGAGCCAAAGTTGTGGATGTGACTAGTGATGGAAGTAAAGTCCAATGCTGTAAAGAGCAATATTGCATAGGAACCTGGAATGTTCAGTTCAGTCGCTCAGTTGTGTCTGACTCTTTGCAACCCCATGAATTGCAGCACGCCAGGCCTCCCTGTCCATCACCAACTCCTGGAGTTCCCTCAAACACATCCATCAAGTTGGTGATGCCATCCAGCCATCTCATCCTCTGTCGTCCCCTTTTCCTCCTGCCCCCAATCCCTCCCAGCATCAGAGTCTTTTCCAATGAGTCAACTCTTCACATGAGGTGGCCAAAGTACTGGAGTTTCAGCTTTAGCATCATTCCTTCCAAAGAAATCCCAGGGCTGATCTCCTTCAGAATGGACTGGTTGGATCTCCTTGCAGCCCAAGGGACTCTCAAGAGTCCTCTCCAACACCACAGTTCAAAAGCATCAATTCTTCGGTGCTCAGCTTTCTTCATAGTCCAACTCTCACATCCATACATGACTACTGGAAAAACCATAGCCTTGACTAGACGGACCCTTGTTGGCAAAGTAATGTCTCTGCTTTTTAATATGCTATCTAGGTTGGTCATAACTTTCCTTCCAAGGAGTAAGCATCTTTTAATTTCATGACTGCAGTCACCATCTGCAGTGATTTTGGAACCCAAAAAAATAAAGTCTGACACTGTTTCCACTGTTTCCCCATCTATTTGCCATGAAGTAATGGGACCAGATGCCATGATCTTAGTTTTCTGGAATGTTAGGTCCATGAATCAAAGTAAATTGGAAGTGCTCAAACAGGAGATGCAAAGCGTGAACATCATAGGAATCAGTGAATTAAAATGGACTGGAATGGGTGAATTTAACTCAGATGACCATTATATCTACTACTGTGGGCAAGAATCCCTTAGAAGAAATGGAGTAGCCATCATGGTCAACAAAAGAGGCGAAAATGCAGTACTTGGATGCAATCTGAAAAATGACAGAAAGATCTCTGTTCGTTTCCAAAGCAAACCATTCAATATCACGGTAATCCAAGTCTATGCCCCGAACAGTAATGCTGAAGAAGCTGAAGTTGAATGGTTCTATGAAGACCTACAAGACCTTCTAGAGCTAACATCCCAAAAAGATGTGCTATTCATTATAGGGAACTGGAATGAAAAAGTAGGAAGTCAAGAGATACCTGAGTAACAGGCAAATTTGGCCTTGGAGTACAGAATGAAGCAGGGCAAAGGCTAACAGAGTTTTGCCAAGAGAATGCACTGGTCATATCAAACACCCTCTTCCAACAACAAAAGAGATGGCTCTACACATGGACATCACCAGATGGTCAATACCCAAATCAGATTAATTATATTCTTTGCAGCCAAAGATGGAGAAGCTCTATACAGTCAGCAAAAACAAGCCCAGGAGCTGACTGTGGCTCAGATCATGAACTCCTTATTGCCAAATTCAGACTTAAATTGAAGAAAGGAGGGAAAACCACTAGACCATTCAGGTATGACCTAAATCAAATCCCTTAGGCTTATGCAGTGGAAGTGACAAATTTAAGGGATTAGATCTGATAGAGTGTGTGAAGAACTATGGACGGATATTTATGACATTGTACAGGAGGCAGAGATCAAGACCATCCCCAAGAAAATGGAATGCAAAAAGGCAAAAAGGTTGTCTGAGGAGGCCTTACAAATAGCTGAGAAAAGAAGAGAAGCTAAAGGCAAAGGAGAAAAGGAAAGATATTCCCATTTGAATGCAGAGTTCCAAAGAATAGCACTGAGAGATAAGAAAGCCTTCCTCAGTGATCAATGCAGAGAAATAGAGGAAAACAATAGAATGGAAAAGACTAGAGATCTCTTCAAGAAAATTAGAGATACCAAGGAGACATTTCATGCAAAAATGGGCACAGTAAAGGACAGAAACAGTATGGACCTAACAGAAGCAGAAGATATTAAGAAGAGGTGGCAAGAATACACAGAACTATACAAAAAAGATCTTCATGACCCAAATAACCACGATGGTATGATCACTCACCTAGAGCCAGACATCCTGGAACGTGAAGTCAAGTGGGCCTTAGGAAGCATCACTATGAACAAAGCTAGTGGAGGTGATGGAATTCCACCTGAGCTTTTTCAAATCCTGAAAGATGATGCTGTGAAAGTACTGCACTCAATATGCCAGCAAATTTGGAACACTCAGCAGTGGCCGCAGGACTGGAAAAGGTCAGTTTTCATTCCAGTCCCAAAGAAAGACAATGGCAAAGAATGCTCAAACTACTGCACAATTGCACTCACCTCACATGCTAGCAAAGTAATGCTCAAAATTCTCCAAGCCAGGCTTCAGCAATATGTGAACCGTGAACTTCCTGATGTTCAAGCTGGATTTAGAAAAGGCAGAGGAACGAGGGGTCAAATTGCCAACATCCATTGGATCATAGAAAAAGCAAGAGAGTTCCAGAAAAACATCTACTTCTGCTTCATTGACTATGCCAAAGCCTTTGACTGTGTGGATCACAACAAAATGTGGAAAATTCTTCAAAGATGGGAATACCAGATCACCTTACCTGCCTCCTGAGAAATCTGTATGCAGGTCAAGAAGCAATAGTTAGAACTGGGCATAGAACAACAGACTGGTTCCAACTAGGGAAAGGAATATGTCAAGGCTGTATGTTGTCATCCTGCTTATTTAACTTATATGCAGAGTACATCATGCAAAATGCTGGGTGAAGCACAAGCTGGAATCAAGATTGCCGGGAGAACTATCAATAACTTAGGTATGCAGATGACACCACCCTTATGGCAGAAAGCAAAGAAGAACTAAAGAGCCTCTTGATGAAGGTGAAAGAGGAGAATGAAAAGTTGGCTTATAACTTAACATTCAGAAAACTAAGATCATGGCCTCTGGTCCCATCACTTCATGGCAAATAGATGGGGAAACAGTGGAAACAGTGACAGACTTAATTTTTTTCAGGTCCAAAATCACTGCAGATGGTGACTGCAGCCATGAATTTAAAAGGTGCGTGCACGTTGGAAGGAAAGCTATGACCAACCTAGACAGCATATTAAAAAGCAGACATTACTTTGCCAGCAAAGGTCCGTCTAGTCAAAGCTATGGTTTTTCCAGTGGTCATGTGTGGATGCGAAATTTGCACAATAAAGAAAGCTGAGCCCCAAAGAATTGATGCTTTTGAACTGTGGTTCAAAAGGACTCTTTTGAGAGTCCCTTGGACTGCAAGGAGATCAAACCAGTCAATCCTAAAGGAAATCAGTCCTGAATATTCATTGGAAGAACTGATGCTGAAGTTGAAACTCCAATACCTTGGCCACCAGATGAGCTGACTCATTTGAAAAGACATGATCCTGGGAAAGATTGAAGGCAGGAGAAGGGGACAACAGAGGATGAGATGGTTGGATAGTATCACTGACTTGATGGACATGAGTTTGAGCAAGCTCTGGGAGCTGGTAATGAACAGGGAGGCCTGGTGTGCTGCAGTCCACGGGGTCGCAGAGAGTTGGATAGGACTGCGTGACTGGACTAAACTGAGCTCAGCTGTCCTATGGATAATTTAGAGGTTTATTTTCCAAACATGGAGGTTTCTGATTCTCTATTTTCAATATTATACCAGGTGCCCTGAGGCGAGACCATGTGGTTTTTGGTGGGTTTTTTTGGTCACACTGGGCAGTTATGGGATCTTAGTCCCCCCTAGTCTCCCCGCTGCCCCAGACTGAGGGCCTCTGACCGTGAAAGCTCTAACCCTGACCCTGACCCTGACCACTGGCCGCCAGGGGGTTCTCCCACGTGTTCTGTTCTATGGCAGTTCCATGACTTGTTGGGACCAGTTCTGTGACCTAGTCAGCAGTTAACGTTCATAAATATCCATGAACTTGAAAAGTACACGTGTTTGTCTGTAGTTTCAGTTGAGTGCAGAGTTTGGTGTATGTCCAGGAGGCCAAGGTTTCTGACTGCACTGTTTGAATCTTCTGTATCTTTTCCTGATTTCAGCTGCTCGTTCTGTGTTCTACTTGTACTGAAGAGATGTGTGAAATGCTTTCCCACAGCCTTTGATGGTGAATGAATTCCTGTTCACTGTTGTTTCTTATTTTCCTTCCGGGGGAGGCTCAGGGCCACAGTTCGTGTCTGCTTATTTGTGGCATGGCTGCCCCTCCACCCCCATTTAGCTCCTCTTTGGCCGGGTCTGTTGGGAACTGGCTTCCAGCTGAGACACAGGTGAGGCTCTGCTCTCTCCCTGTCTCTGAGGCTGGTTTGCTTTCTCTTCTGCATCGGGCAGGAAGACTGTTGGGCTTTCGAGGACCATGAACATCTCAGTGGCCTGAGAGGTTGGCAGGGGCCGAGCAAGAGCCAGATGGGCTAGAGCCATCAGATGAACCTGCTCTGACCGGGATGGCCTCAGGCCACCCAGCCCAGTTCACCCCATGGGGCGGAGCAGGGGCAGCATCACCCCCAAGGCCACAGCTCCAGAGCCTCCTGGTCACATGGTCCCTTGCATAGCGGCAGCGACTCAGCTGGGAAGGCTCCTGGCACCGCCCTTGTGCCCACGTGGCTGAGGCTCAGCGGTCATGTGAGCTGGCTCTGGGCTGAACCCGAACTTCCCTCTCCTGGGTCTTTCAGTAAAGGGCTGGGATTAGTGTTAACTGAATTGGATTATACCTTTTTAAAGCAACCTTTTAGAGCAGATTTAGATTTACAGGAAAATTATGAGGCTAATGCAGTGTTCCCTACACTCCACCCCTAGGCTCCCCACTTGTAAACATCTTCCACTGTCTGGTACTAAAGTCCATTCTGTGTTCAGATTTCCTTAGCCGTTTTCCTTGATGTCTTTCTGTTCCAGGATCTTATCCAGGATATTGTTACGGAGCCAAACTTGGGTCCACTCGCCTGCACACAGTAAAACCAGTTTACTGACACCAGGTGGTGCTGAAGCAAAGTGCAGAACTTATTGCAATGCCGAGCACCAAAGAATGGATGCTTTTGAACTGTGGTACTGGAAAAGACTCTTGCAGAGTCCCTTGGACAGCAAGGAGATCAAACCAGTGCATCCTAAAGGAAATCAATCCTGAATATTCATTGAAACGACTAATGCTGTGTGGATCACAACAAACTGTGGAAAATTTTTCAAGAGATGGGAATACCAGACCACCTTATCTGCCTCTTGAGCAATCTGTATGCAGGTCAGGAAGCAACAGTTAGAACTGGACATTGAACAACAGACTGGTTCCAAATTGGGAAAGGAGTATGTCAAGCCTGTATATTGTCACCCGGCTTATTTAACTTATATGCAGAGTATATCATGAGAAACGCTGGGCTGGATGAAGCACAAGCTGAAATCAAGATTGCTGGGAGAAAATCAATAACCTCAGATATGCAGGCGACACCACCCTTATGGCAGAAAGCAAAGAAGAACTAAAGAGCCTATTGATGAAAGTCAAAGAGGAGAGTGAAAAATTTGGCTTAAAACTCAACATTCAAAAAACTAAGATCATGGCTTCTGGTCCCATCACTTCATGGCAAATAGATGGGGAAACAATAGAAACAGTGACAGACTTTATTTTGGGGGGGCTCCAAAATCACTGCGAATGGTGACTGCAGCCACGAAATTAAAAGACTCTTGCTCCTTGGACAAAAAGTTATGACCAACCTAGAAAGCATATTAAAAAGCAGGACATTACTTTGCCAACAAAGTTCCATCTAGTCAAGGCTATGGTTTTTTCAGTAGTCATGTATGGATGTGAGTTATCACTCAGTTGCATCCTACTCTTTGCAACCCCACGGACTGTAGCCCCACAGGCTCCTCTGTCCCTGGGATTCTCCAGGCAAGAATACTGGAGTGGGTTGCCATTTCATTCTCCATGGATGTGAGAGTTGGACTACAAAGAAAGTTGAGTGCCGAAGAATTGATGCCTTTGAACTGTGGTGCTGGGGAAGACTCTTGAGAGCCCCTTGGACTGCAAGGAGATCCAGCTAGTCCATCCTAAAGGAAATCAGTCCCGAATATTCATTGGAAGGACTGATGCTGAAGGTGAAACTCCAATACTTTGGCCAACTGATGTGAAGAACTGATTCATCAGAAAAGACGCTGATGCTGGGAGATTGAAGGCAGAAGGAGAAGGGAATGACAGAGGATGAGATGGTTGGATGGCATCACTGACTCAATGGACATGAGTTTGGGTAAACTCCGGGAGTTGGTGATGGACAGGGAAGCTTGGCGTGCTACAGTCCATGGGGCTGCAGAGTCAGACAGGACTGAGCGACTGAACAACAAAGCAAGGAGTCCAGGGCCGCTGATGCTTAGAAGGCCTGATCTCCCTAAAGCTTTTTGGAAAAGAGTTTTTGAAGACAGAGTGAGGGAGAAGGGTCATTGGGCTCTTGATCTGCTGGTGGACATTCTTCTGATTGGTTAATAGTAAGATAATCGGAAATCAACATAATCTTCTGATGCCAACTGGTCTGGTGTCTCCGTGGTTTCAATATCAGCAAGACAGCTCAAGGACATAGCTCAGAATAGTATCACAGCTCTTGAGAAGGAACTAGATACTTGACTTTGTTTAATGGCTAAACTATTATTACTTTGTCTTGCTTGACTATTTTTGTTTCCGCATTTTCTCACTTCTCTAATTAAATGTATTCTTTGGAACTCAGGGAACGGTTCAGAGGCTGAAGTTTTTCTACAGACAAGAGGCAGGCAGAGGACATGGGCGGGGCGGGGGGGCGGAGCGAGGAGCTCTGTCCCAGAAAGGCACCTCAGGGTCCTGCTCATCACAACATCATATTAGACAGCATGTCCCCTTAGGCTCCTCTGGGCTGTGACAGTTCCTCAGACATTTCTTGTTTTTGATGACTTTGATGGTTTGGAGGAATGCTGGTCAGGTATTTTGTAGACTGGCCCTCAAATCAGATCAGATCAGTCGCTTAGTCGTGTCTGACTCTTTGCGATCCCATGAATCACAGCATGCCAGGCCTCCCTGTCCATCACCAACTCCCAGAGTTCACTCAGACTCACGTCCATCGAGTCAGTGATGCCATCCAGCCATCTCATCCTCTGTCATCCCCTTCTCCTCTTGTCCCCAATCCCTCCCAGCATCAAAATCTTTTCCAATGAGTCAACTCTTCACATGAGGTGGCCAAAGTACTGGAGTTTCAGCTTTAGCATCATTCCTCAAATGCGGTTAGTCTAATGTTTTCTTCAGGGTTAGACTGGGGATGTGTACTGGGGGAGGAGGACCCCAGAAGTAGGCTTCCTCTCTCCTCACATCATGGGCGCCTGCAACCAACATGACCCATCGTGACCTGGAGGCCCTGGGATCTGGAGCCCCTGGAGGTGGTAGTCTGTCCGGCTTCCCCGCGTGGTATTCCGTTCTGTGTCCTTCAGCAGAACGCCGCTGTGTGGAGCCCACACCAGAAGAGTAGGGCGTTTGCTCCACCGCCTGCTTGGACCCATCTGCACAGGAGTCGCGTCTTCCCCACTTACATGCTAAATCACGTACCCCAGTGTGGACTCGACGCTTATACTCCAGCACAACTTATTTGTTCACACTGGTCTGGGTTTGGGGCTGAGTCGGTGACGGCCAAGCCCCTTGCTCCCGCCCATCATCCTGGAGCATTTCCTCATTTCCAGGCTCATCTTGTACATTTCCTGTCCCAGCCACCAGCAAATTCCTCCGGATTGGTGAACTGTGCTTACTCACTGAACTTTATCGCCACTCACTATATGAGAATTAGTTGTAGGAGAGAGACCTGTGAGGAGTGTCAGTCTCCTATCTGAGCCTGGAGTTCCAGCCAGGCATGGCCCCAGTCCTGAGTGGCTGAGGGAGGGGCCGGGAGGTGTGACGGGACATGTCCCACCTTTCTTGGGCCCCACGGTCAGGGCCTGGTGGATATGTGTGGATAGAGGCCGACTTCTGGCTGACTGACCCTAGAGTCTAGGATTCCTTTGAGAGGATCAGGGGTTTGACTGCCTGGACACAGGGCCCAGGGCCCTCCTTGTGGGTGAGCTCTTGTTGGAGCAGTTCCACTCAGCTGCCAGTAGAAGCTGCAGACTGAAGTAGATTAAGGGTCAGTGCTTTGGGCTGGGCTCAAAGGCCAGTCAACAACCCATTAGGATTTGTCTTTCCAAGAAGCCATCTTAACACTGGGCTCTTTGAAGAGTGCCAGGGAGAAGGAATGGCAGGAGTGTGCCCAGATGTCCCCCAGCCCTGGGTCTCCTATGGCAGCAGGGCGGCAGCCAGGGGCTGCTGCCAAGGTCTCACCCTGTCCCATCCCGGCCTCCAGGCCTTTCCCCAGCCAGACCAGGCCCTTCTCTTTCCTGGCATAGACCTTTGCCCTCTCCACAGCATAAACCTCAATGCACTCACTCAAGCATACAAGAAACAGTGTTTATTTTGCAGAAATCAAACTCAACTTCAACTCCCATGCCTCATCCTCTGGGGCTGAGAAAAGTCACTCTGGGCACCAGTGGGGCCTGGAGGCTGATGATCAGCCCCGAGCGGGGGCTCCAGAATCCCAGCAGGCTTCATCCTCCGGGACAAGTGATATGACGGCAAAGGTTCTAGGTGCCTGGGGCTCTGGTTCTTCCCCAAGCATCAGGAGACAGCGTGATGACCCACCAACTGGCCAGCTCTGCCACTGGAGGCTCGGGCACCCCCAAGCCCCCTCCTCAGCTCCACCTCCAGCTCCCATGGTGCCGCAGGCTTTACCGACTCTCTTGCGACCCTTTGGACTGTAGCCAGACAAGTACAGATCTCCGCTTATCCAGCGTGGGACCACCAGGCCTTACACCCTCACCTGGGCGGAGGGCGGTCAATTTAGGGAGCAGGGCCGGTGCGCAGGAGGGATGAGCTCCCGGGGCGAGGGTGGAGATCTCTGCCGTCGGTCCCTGGACAAGCTGTGCGGGCCAGGCCGGGCGTGTCTCTCCAGCGCCGGAATTCCTGGGCCCTGAGTCAGCGCCCCGCCTGGACCCCGCTGCCCGCCCTTCAACAGGCGGTCCGTGGGACACGGAAGTTCCGCTCTTCACTCCGGGTCAGCCTGGCCCAGAGAGCGATCCGGGGTGCCGAGCCCAAGTAGCGGGCCCGACCTGCCGCGGGCCGCCCTTCCGGCTTTCTCGTTTCGGGGGCTCGGATTAGCCAGGCTTGTGGCACGTGACCCTCTCGGAGCCAATCGCAGCGGCCTTACCCGGCACTCGCTGATTGGCTCAGGACAGCCAGGGGGCGAGGAGGGGTGGGGCCGAAGAGTGGGGCGGGAGGGGCGGGGAGGGGCGGGGCCTATGGATGGGAGGGGAGGGGAGGGGCAGAGGGGAAGGGCGGGGCCCAGGCGCCTGGACTCCGCACCAGTTCAAGCGGCTCTGGATCCTGCCTTGAGACCCTTCCATCCTCCGGACCGCGTAGATGTTGACCGACACTGGCGAGGCACTGACGAAGCCCGAGCCCATCCCCAGTCCCGCTCCCGGCTCGGCCCCGCAGCGTGGCGTCTCGCATCCCTCCTCCAGCTCGGCCCACCCTGACTCTCACCCATCTCCCATCCCGACCACCGCCCCGAGTTCTGCCCAAACCTGCCCCCTCGGTTTGACCCCTCAACCCCGGCCCCTCGGCCAAGTGCGAGCCCGGCTCCAAGGACCCAGCCTTCACCCCAGAGGCTACTCCTCCCTTCAGACTTGACGGGAACCGCCTGAGGCAGGAGTGCAGCAGATTCCAAATTGAGTGGACAGGTGGCCCAGACCCAGGGTTCACTGAGCCCCGCTGGCTGCGACTGTGGACAGCAGGATCGTCTAGCTGCGGATTAGCACAACTAGACAAAATGGTCCTTAATTGCCAGATCTTTAAAAATGTGCCCTGACAGCCTTGATAGTTAAGTGGCTGGTGACTCAAACAGCTCTCCGATGCAGGGCGCCTGTGAGGAGAGACAGCAAATCCAAGCAGAGCGCTGCCCGGGGCTGGCTGCCTGCAGAGTGGACAGCTCTGGAGGGGCAGGTATCAAAGTGTGCTCTGCTTTGTCAAAACAGAGCTAAATGTCCTGAAAGGAAAGGGACTCCAGAAGAGGCAGTATGGTCCTAAAGCAAGCCCAGGGGCAAGGCCACGGTCAGCCAGAGTCCCCATGGCCACTCGGAAATGTTCAGCCAGCTCCTGACTCGGGGCCCTGGCACTGCTGTTTCTGCCTGGGTCCCATAGGGCTCCTCCTCTCTTCCTTGGGGTCTGTCTGCACACCTCACCTCCCTAGAGGTGAAATAACCACTCTCACCATCCTCTCTGCCCCTTATCCTACTCAATTTCCTCAGAAAGACCTCACCACCTATGTATTCATCGTTTGTCTCCTGCCATTGGAACAATCAGTCCCAGGAGGAAGGACCTCCACTTTCCCCAGGCCCTAGGAGAGCTCTGCACATCACAGGGGCTCAGCAACCTGGAGTGAGCAAGTGCCTCTCCCGGGAGTCCTCAGGGAGAGGACTAAGGGGTCTGCCCCACCAGACACTGGGGAAGGGCTGCCTGGGGTTCCCAGGGAAGGCAATTCAGGTGACCAGCACATCTGAGTCATTGCTTAGGACTGAGGTGAGTCCGGGCCGGGTTGGGGGTAGGGGGAGGAGGGTAGAGGTGGGGGAATGGAGGCCAATGGTGGGGGCACTTTGGGGTGCCCCACTGAGACCAGCCATGCTGGGGATGGTGGCTTGCAAATCCCAAAGCCAGAACTGGCTACAAAGGCTTCTGTCCCCTTTCTGAGGTAGAGGCAAGGGGCAGTGGGTCCAGGACAGTGAATACCGTCACAGCTGGGGGGGGAGGGGAACAGGACGGGTGGGGGACAGGTGGGGAGGGGAGAGTGTGGCATTTCTTTTGCTGAGACTGCGCAGATTTTGCTGGAAGGCGCCCATGCGTTCTCATCACCCAGCAGTGTGAGGAGGGTCACAGGTACCCTCCTCCTGGATAGAAGGCCCAGGTATGGATGTCAAACAGGGCCACTCTGGAGACACAAGTGGCCATCTCAGGGTCAGGCTCACAGAGCCAGCAGTTCCCGCAGGCATCTCGTCAGGCCTCAGCCTCTACAGACAGGACGCAGAGGCCTCTCACTGGCCCCAAGGTGTGGCCAGCACGGAGATACCTGGGCCCGCGGCCTGGGGTGTGCGGTGCAGGAGAGGCCTGGGGTGGGGGCCACTGAGGGACGGGCTGCATTTCAGGTGGAGACGACCCTGGCCGGGAGGACCTCAGGGAGAAAGGGTCGGATGTGTGCGTCCGGGGTGGCAGGAGCCCCTGCCTTGGCCTCAGCGAAAGGAAAAGGTGCTCCCATCTGGCAGGGCACGGGGTCAAGCAGCAGAATCCAAAGGGAGCACCGCAGCTGGCCGGGCTCTGCCCTCCTGCCAGGACCCCGCCCCCATCGCCTCCCAGGGAATGGACTCCAGAGGCAATGGCCAAAGACGTGAAATCACTGTGTGGAGTTTATTGGCTGTGATTCCATCCGGAGAGAACACAGGCAGCGGCCCCGACATGCAGGAGGAGGCGCAGGCGTCGGGACAGACGGACAGAGGGCGTCCACGGCTATACTAAGCTCGGCGCTGCGGGCCGCACGCGCTGAGGATGGGATGCGAGTTTCTACCAGACGACGCCCGGTCTGCTCAGAGCTGGCTTTTTAAAGTGTGGAAACAGGCATTAAAAAAAGACGAGGAACCCGGAGGGGTCGGGGCGCAGGGTGGACGGCGGGGGACAAAGGGCTTCAGGGGCCAGGGGTCAGTATTGCAGTCTAGTTATATGGCTTCTCTAAGGAGCGGGGGAGGGCCGCGCCCCTGGCCCGGACACTGGACACGATGAAAATTTATGTGGACAGAAAGGGCCCTGGGGACCCAGGTGACAAGCTTTCTGTCAAGATAAAACTCTTCACAGACAGAAGACCTCATTTACCTGAGATTCAACATATTGTGATGCAAATTAAACAAGGGGGGCGGGGGAGCGCTGGGAGGCCCACGGCCGCTTCTGGGGAGCCGGCTGGGCTGGCGGCTGGGACGCCCCTTCGAGGGCCTGCAGGGCGGAGGTGGCTGAGGGTCGGGGCTAGTCTTCCGGGCCACACACTCCGGCCGGCGCGCAGCGCTCGGCCCCCGGGCTCCGGGCCGCCTCCCGGTTCTGACTGGAGGTGCGGGTGTTCAGAGGCTGCGGGCATCCCCACCCCCAGCAGCCTCGGAGGGACAGGAGGCGCCGGCCAGAGAAAGGGATGGGTTCGCTGGGCCCGCAGACTCTGGGGTGGGGAGGTAGGGGGGTGGGGGGCAGGGGGGAAGAGAGGTCAGAGAGGGTCCTCCCAAGCCTATTGCTTTGCCTCCCTTCGCGAGAACCGGCCCCGAAGCTCAGCCTTCCAGAGGCGGCGGCCGGGACAGACGGCTGGATGAAGATAAGGGTGAATGTGGAGAGCGGTGGCGGCCAGGCCACCAGGTCAGGCAGGTTCAGCAACTCGAGCGTGAGGGTGGGGAGCTCAGGAGGGGCGTCCCGGCCGAACCCTGCGGGGGGAGCCCCAGGCGCCTGCGGCTCGTCACCCACCCCCACCTCCGCCCCGGCTCACAACCGCACCCCCTATGGCTGTGCTCCTGAGTTGGGCTCAACAGGCATCCACCAACGCGGACCCTTTCGGTGGCCCTGGCCGTGGGCCCTACTGGGTGGGCGGTGAGGGGCGGAGCGAGAAGGGCTTCCGGGGTCTGGGGGCGAGTCCAGTCCACCCGCTGCCCGAAGAGCAGGGGGCTGTCCCCTTCGAGGTCTCCGGCACAGAAGGCAGCAGCCGTGGGGGGCCAGGCGCGCCTCCCTCGGTGGCCGGGGCGGTTCTGGGAGCGGGTGGGCTGCGAGGTGGGCAAGGCTCCCGAGGCGCGAGGTGGGCAACAGGGCGGATGGACCTAGGGCTATGGCTTATATCAGCGTGGGGGGCTGCGCTCTGCTCCCGGCGGCTCTTCGGGGGCCTCGCGGAGGGCGGGACCGGGGTGGGCGCGGGGCGGGCTGCTGTTCAGCCCGGGCGCTACTTCTTGAAAATGTCCTGCAGCGGCCCAGGCAGGTACTTGATGACCGTGTCCAGGATGCTCTCGTCCTCCTCCTCCGCCGCGTCCCCGCAGCCCGGCGGGATGGCCTTCTTGGGCCTCGTCAGGCTGCCCTCCGAGTTGGCCTCCAGGGCGGCCTGGGCCTCGGCCTCTCGCTCCTCCTTCTTCTTGATGCCGTACTGCGGGGAGGGCGGCGGGTCAGCGCGCGGGCCCCGACCCCGCCCGCCCGGGAGGGTGCCTGACCGGGCGAGTCCACCCTCCGGCCCGGGCCCCGCCCTTCTGCGGCCCCGCCTCCTGGGGACGCGGGCGGTGTCAGCCCTGCCCCACGGGGCCCAGATCCTCCGTCCGGTGACGTGAAGCCACACTTTTATGTCAAGCATCCTCGGCTGCCGCCAAGAAGCCCCAACCCCCGGAGGGGCACTCTGCACGCCCCGTGTCCCACAGTCACTTCCAGGTGGGTGTCCTCGAACCCTACCTAGGTGTGCCCTCAGCAACGCCCCTGGGCACCGCTGAGCGCCCCCAGTTCTGGTTTCCTGCGTATCTCTCTGTCCCCAACCTTTTCCAAAATCTCCCCTCAGATTGAAAGGAGTCCCCCCAAATTCATGTCACCTGGAACCTCAGCATGTGACCTTGTTTGGAAACAGGGTCTCTGCAGGTGTAATCAAGGTAAGAACAGAGAGAAGACCTCCCTGCGCTCTAAATCCAGAGCTTCTTTGTAAAAGAAAAGGACACGCAGAGTAGAAAAAGCAAATGTAAAGACTTGGGAACCACCTTGCCACCAGCCAAGGACACAAACAATGCCAGAAGCCCCCAGAAACTAGAAGAGGGGATTCTCACCTACAGGTTGCAGAGGGAGAACAGTCCTACCAACATCTTGATTTGGGACTTCTAGCCTCCAGAACCAAGAAAATTAATTTCTAGAAGACTAACACCTCACCCAAAGGCCCCTCAGCACCCTCAGCAGCCCTCCTGGACCAAAAAGCCCTGAAGCCTGTGGTCAGAAGGCCACGAGGCCAGGGGAAGACTTCCTGCCTTAGGACTGCTGGGACCAGGTGGGGCCACGCTGGCCTGATGGGTTGGGGACAGAGTTCAGGACCCACCCGAGCTGGGGAGGGGGTGCCCCTTGGTCAGGTCTGAGGTCCTGGGTTACACAACACGGAATGTCCGGAAGCAGAGGCTTTGATGCTGGCGAAGAGAGAGTGCCGGGAAGCACACCGCAGAGGGCTGCTGGCCCCCGGAAGGGTGCCCAGGCCCGCTCGTCCCTCCTCACCAGATCCTGCTGAAGGAAGCGGTGGGCTGTCACTGGTGCTGCCGGCAGTGGAGGGGGCACCCTGGTCCTCCAAGAAGACCCTTCGCTCTGCTTCCAGATTAGGGGGGTGGCTGTGTCCCACTCCCCAGCTTGCTCTGCACCCATCTCCTCCCTCGAGGTTGTGGGGGGCTTCAGGCGAGGGTGGGGGCAAGGGCTCTTCAGCAGAATCTAAGAGGAGGAATCTGGGCTCCTGGCCGCAGTGACCAGACCACAGCGTGGGGCCCCAAGGCACTGAGGAAGGAGGGGTAAGGGGTCTGGCCACCCTCCTCAGCAGGGGCCCTAGTGGTCTGAAGGCCTCTCTGCACCCTGGACGAGTCAGGAGCTTGGGAAGGGTCTCCGGGGTTGGGGGAGGGCTCAGGGCAACTGACCAAGAGGGGCCTCCCCACTGAGCACGGACGCCAGCTCAGCCCAGGGCAGAGTCGATGAGCCAGCCAGACTGCAGCCACTTCAAGGGGCACAGCCCTCTTCCTGGGTCACCACAGAGGCCGGTGCCCTGACTCAGGGGGAGGGACACACAGGGTGGAGAGACACACCGCCAGGAATGAGGTCAGACCAGAGAGAGAGCTTCCCTCCAGCCAGAGGCACAGAGCCCAGCAGTTCCTGCAGCCACAGGACGTCTGTCCCCAACTGGGGTGCAGGTCTGTGCACTGGACCCAGGAGGCCATGGTGGCCAAAGCCCCCCACACACTCAGCCAAGGTGCACACACACGCTCGAGGGAACACGTGGTGCTGGCGGAACAAGCAGGTGACAAGGGGACACGCGCGTAAGGCCAGGAACACATGGTCAGGCAGGGGGTCAGGGAGGGACCTGTGTCACGGTCGTCCCCTCTGGGGTCCCGGAAGGAGACCCCGGGCCCCAAGCCATTCTGAGCCTAAGCCACTCTGGGCAAACCTGAGGGCCACCTTACTCTTTGGGGTCGCTCCCAGAGCCTGGCTTTGATGTGGCCTGGCTGAGCGCCTGTTTGAGACCCCACCCCAGTCCCCCCACCTCAACCCCCTCCCCCCATCCTCCTCAACCACTGAGACAGTACCACTGAGGCCCGGAGGGAGCCCAGGCTGCCAGCGCCCTGGGCAAAGCGGTGCTCCCTAATGGTGAAAGTCAGTGATGTGCCTACACCTGTTATTCTCAACACAAACCTGGGCCATGGGGGCCGGGTCGACTAGGACCCGCCAGCCCAGCGCTTGCTGGAGGGTGGTTCTGGCTCAGAGTCGCTGAACGTGGGTGCGGTGTAAACCAGAAGGCGGGGGTACAGACCAGGAAGCGGGGACCAGATGACAGAGGCGGGCCAGTCTCCCCCGACCCGGACCCGCGCAGTGCGTCATGACATCATCACGCGCGGGGCTGGGTCGGGGGAGGCACCGCCCACCAGCCCGCAGAGGCAGGAGTCCCGAGTGCAGATGAGGTCTCCCAGGGAGCCGGGGCACATGGCCTGGCCTGACCCCTCGGCCTCCATGTGAGGGACCCCCACCCTCTTCCTTGACCAATCTTGTGAGGTTGGGGGTGGGGGCATAGGGCACCCCACGGGGCACCCCACCCCAGACACCAGGAAGGGGCCGCAGGAAGTGAGTCTGGGGCCTGGGGGCCAGTGAGGGCCATTGGGGGAGCCACCCCTAAAGGTCAGGGGTCCCACCTGTGGGGAGTAGGAGGGCGGGAGGGGGGTCGCCTTGGAAGGCCAGGTAGAGAAGAGCTCTGTAGCCACGGGGGACCAGGCAGGGCCAGGGGACATGATGGGGGGCTTCGTTGGTGGGTAGGGGGCTCCAGGCGCTGAGCTCATGGTCAGGACGTCTGAGGAGAGAGGGCAGTGGTGGCCACCACCCTAGGTGGCCGGGGCAGCCTGTCCTCCCACGGCTGCGCTGTCCACCTCTGGGGTCTTGGCGGCAGGGCGGGCTCCTCTGTTGAGCTGGAGGCTCCTTGGAGGACCAGCACCGGGGCTGTGAGGACCTGGGGCTTTGGGGCTCTAATATCCAGAGTGCATCAGACCCTGAGCTGCCTCCGACCCAGGAATGGGGGGCTCACCATCAGCCTGTCTCCCCTGCACACCCCCAGGCCTGGCCCCCACCTGTCAGACTCAGCTGCGTGTGTTGGTATGCTCCCCAACACACCACACCTTCCCTACAGGCTGCCCACCCAGGACCAAGCCCTGGCCCCCTAGTCCCACCTAATCCTCTGACCACAGAAGCTGTGCTTGGGCCGGTAAGAAAACTGCGGCCCCAGCCCCTGCATGGGGTGGAGCCCGGCTCTGACTCCTGCCCCAGCAGCTGAACTCAGCCGACACCATCGTGCTCCATGGGCGAGTGAGACCAGACCCTGGACGTGCCCAGGAAGGAGGCCTGGGCCCGGCAGGGAGACCGGCCACTGTGGCTGATGGAGCCACTGTGGGTCTGGGGACTGCCAGGGTCCAGAAGCGGCCTGGGGTCTGTGGAGGCAGTTCAGAAGCAAAGGCACTCAGCCCACCCAAGGGGGTCCCAGATGGGGGTGATGCTCGTCTGGGGAAGCAGGACCACTGGCCAAGCGAACCCCGGAGCACCAGGCTAGGGGGCCTTGGGGCTCTGTCAAAGGCTGCAGCCTTCCATGTGGTCGCCCTGGAAGCTGGGGTCCTGAGGGTGGGGGTGGTGAGGGTCACCCTGCCCCCTGGCTTCCCGTGGAGCTGCCCTCAGGGTGGGGACACACCCTCCATTTTCACTGGGACTCACTTTGTGACTCCTAAGTCCCACTCGGTTCCCTGAGGAAGAAAAGGACACTGGAGCTGATGCCTGTTCACTCACTTGTTCACTCACTCACTCATTTGCTTAGCATACAAGGGCCAAGTGCAGTCAGAGTTCCTGCCCTCCCTGCAGGGGATGGACAGTGAACAGCAAACCAGTAAAAAGCGTGTGTCAGATGAAGGCTGGCTTAACAGGTGGCTCAGTGGTAAAGAATCTGCCTGCCAAAGCAGGAGGACACAGGAGACTGAGGTTGATTCCCGGGTAGGGAACATCCCTGGAGGAGGAAAAGGCAGCCCACCTGGTATTCTTGCCTGGAGAATCCCATGGACAGAGGAGCCTGGCGGGGTCACAGAGTTGGACACAAGTGAGGGCACAGCCATGCTCCCAGATGAAGGCAGGTGCGGAACAGAGTAAGGCAGGGGAGGAGTGCGGAGGGGACAGGGAGGCGGAGCCTCAGGGAGCCCCCGGGGGAGCAGCCAAGCCAAGGCCCTGGGACAGTGGGAGCCCTGAGGGGCAGTGTCCCATGGCCTGGGGCTGGAGCCTCAGGGAGACGGGGCCACTGGACGGCCTGAGGAGGGGAGGGGCAGAAGGGACTTCCTATTAAAGGCAGCCTGAGTGGGCGTCTCTCTGCCTTCTGGCCCCTCCCCACCCATGGCTGCCTCCCTCTCTGCCGTCTGTGTGCTCTTCCTGGCTTTTCCCAAACGGCTCTGAAAGTCTTGAGGTTGGTCCTGGGGGTGAGGGTCTCATGAGCTGCTGCCCCAGCACAATCAACTTGAACTTTCTGCCCAGAAAGGTGTCCAGTGACCAGTGATGGCACACCAAGGTACACCCCGCCCCCATCAACGTGGGGCCCCCGTGGGCCCAGAGGCCTGCAGGCACCCACCCGTCCTCACCGCAGCTTCTGCGTCAGGCAGAGGCCCACGAACCAGGCAGGCAGGAGGGGCTGGGGACTGTGGAGACGCCCTCTGGAGGACCCCTCTGCCCGCGCCCAGCCCCTCCCACAGGCTTCATCCACAGTGTCTGGAAACACTTCCCCCAGGGCCCAGAGACAGGAGAATCAGGGTGGGGGCAGGACAGAACTGAGGCAGCACCCCCAAACTGAGCACCCCCCGGATCTCTGGGTGGAGGGGCCTGGCCCGTGTGGGGCCAAGAGTGGTGTGCAAGGCCCAAGACGCTGTGGACCGTGGGAGGCCACATGGTTCAGGACATTGTGGGGCCCTGGGGAGGGCCCTTCCTTCTCCACCTGGCCCGCAGGCCGGCCCACCCTGAAGGAGGCAGGAGCAGCCGCCCCATGCCTGCCCTTCTGACCCACGAGCTGGGTGGGCACCTGAGGGTGGTCAGTGGACAGGCCCCTGGGGCCCGTAGCTGACAGCCTCCCATGTCTGCCCCTGCTCTGGCCTTGGGTCCCTGCCAGATATGTGCTCATGCCCTGCATACAGAGGAAGGTGCCAGAGGGTTCTGGAAAGATGGCCTCCAGCTCCCAACCCACTCCCAGCCAGCCCACACAGCCACAGACCTGCCCCCCAACACCCTGTCGTTCACCTCGGGGGCCTGAGGCCCACCCAGGCGTGGTCAGGGGCATCCTCCAGCCCAGGATGATTCACCCACCTGCAGCCTGCCCGTGGGGCAGCCCCTGGCCACCCTGCCCCTCCTCTGCAGAAGGGCCTGCCCTCCAAGTCCGTGGGGGCAGTCCTGGGAGCAGCCATGGGAGCTTGTCCTACAGAAGCCAGCACCCCAGCCCAGGATCCTGGGAGGATGGGGTCCAGCCCCTGCCATCGGGGCCAGAAGGACTCAGGCGGCAGGGTAAGCCCCAGGCCCGGTGAGTGTGTGCAGATGTGAACGCCTCACCCGCCCACCCTCCTCCCTGGGGGTCCCTCCCTGAGGTCAGTTCTGCGAGCTTCAGAGGAGGAGGGGCGGCGGCCCAGCCAGGCTTCACTCAGCCCTCCGGCAGGCAGCACCCCCCGCCCGTCCCCGCCCCCGTCCACGCAGGGGTATGGCGCCAGAGCGCGCCGCCGCGCCCACCTTGTCGCGGATGCCCTGCCGCACGGCCTCGCGCTCCGCCTCCATCTTGGCGTACTTGGCCTTGCGCTCCTCCTCCTCCTGCCGCAGCGCCTCCTGCCGCTCCTCCTCCTTCTTGGCGGCATCAGGGTCCTTCTCCTCGTCACCCCCAAGCATCTTGCCCATGTCCTTGGTGGCCCCTGGGCACAGGAAGGCGGGAGTCAGGCCAGGCCCGCCTTCTCCTTGCCCTGCCCTGCGGGCCTCGCTCGTCCAGCAGGGCAGCGGCCTCCAGTGTGGGTTGGAGGAGGCTGTGGTTGTCGGGGTGCGACTCCACGAGGGCACCTGCAGGCCTCTGTGCTGCGGTTATGTGTGTGGCTGTGGCTGTGTGTGGCTTTGTGTGTGTGGTTGTGTTTGTGTGTCTGTGGGTGGTTGTGTATGTTTCTGTGGGTGGTTGTGTGTGTCTGTGGGTGCTTTTGTGTCTGTGTGTGGTTGTGTGTGATAATGTTTGTGTGCCTGTGGGTGGTTGTGTGTGTGTGTGTCTGTGGGTGGTTGTATATGTGTGTGTGTGGTTGTGTCTATGGTTGTATGTGTGTCTGGGTGGCTGTGTGTCTGTGAGTGGTTGTGTGCGTGTGTCTGGTTGTGTGTGTTTCTATGGGTGGCTATGTGTGTGGCTGTGGCTGTGTGTGGTTTTGTGTATGTGGTTGTGTTTGTGTGCCTTGGGCAGTTGTGTGTGTGTGTGTGTTTCTGTGGGTGGTTGTGTGCATGTCCGTGGCTGTGTGTGTCTGTGGTTTTGTGTGTAGTTGTGTTTGTGTTCCTGTATGTGGTTGCTGTGTATGTCTGCATGTAGTTGTATGTGTGTACATCTGTGGGCGGTTGTGTGTGTGGTTGTGTGCATGTCTGTATTTGTGTGTGTGTGTGGTTTTGTGTGTGTGGTTGTGTTTGTGTGTCTGTGGGTGATTGTGGTTGTTTGTGGGGGTGGTTGTGTGTGTCTATGATTGTGTGTGATAGTGTTTGTGTGCCTGTGGGTGGTTGTATGTGCCAGTGTGTGGTTATGTGTGTGTGGCTGTGTGTGTGTGGGTGGCTGTGTGTGCGTGATTGTGTTTGTGTGCCTGTGTGTGGTTGTATGTGTGGTGTGTCTGTGGTGGTATGTGTGGTGTGTCTGTGTGTGGTGGTGGGGTGGCTCTGTGTGTGGGCTGTTGGTGGCTCTGTGTGTGTCTGTGTGTGGTTGTGTGTGGTGGTGGGGTGGCTCTGTGTGGGGGGGCTGTTGTGTGTGTCTGTTGGTGGCTCTGTGTGTGTCTGTGTGGTTGTATGGTGTGTGTGCTGTCTGGGTCCTGGGTGCAGCTGGTGGGGTGGCTGAGTGTGTGGCTGTGTGGCGGGGCGGGGGCGGCCCTGGCCCAGAACTGCTGGTGGCCGCATGTGGCAGCCCCAAGGCCCTAATTTGTCTGCCTCGCCAGCAGCCACTTTCCTCATGAGCGCCTGATTCACAGGCGGCAACAAACACCTCCTCGGACGTCCCTGTGGCTCGGCCAGGGGACAGAGACGTGTAATTACAGCTGTAGCGCCCCCGACACAGGGGCACCGCAGGGAGAGGGCACAGCAGTCAGCGCTGCAGGTCAGCCGGTCTCAGGCCGGGCGGCCGGCCCCACAGGAGTGCCCTGCCCACTGCACGCCGCCGGCAGGAGCGAGCCCCGCGTGCTCCCTGGGAACCAGCCTGTGTTCCGAGGGGCCCCTGGCCCGGGTTGTCTGGTCTCTGCCGGGCCCACTCTGTCCTCTCATCCTGGGATGGCCCCTCCCAGGCGCGGCTGGAGGCTGGCTTAGTCCACACCCCGGGAATGAGAGGGGTCTGACTCCACCACCCCCCACCTGTATCCAGTGGTGCCCCCCCCCAGCCCTGTCCCACCCTCTCTGATTCATCCCCGTGTCCCGTAGCTCCAGGGCGCTGTCCTGGGTACGGTGTACGGGGGCTCCTATTCTACTCCAAGGCTGCACAGGTCCATGCAGCTCAGAACTGGGAGAGACCCTGGCCTGCGGACACCTGTGGGTCTCACTCCCGCCCCTGTGGGCAAAAGGAGCCTGGTGGTGGGAAGGGGGCAGCGGACAATTGAGTGCTCTGAGCTGAAATCTAGACGTCTGTCGGGCTAGCCTTCCCAGCTGCTGAGACTACTGCCAGGTCACAGGGTCGCTGTGGGGGCAGGGAGCCTGCCCGGCTGGGGCTTGGCGATGGCACAGCTCCAGATGCAGACAGAAACCAGGAGCTTCATGTCAGTTTCCACCCACGTCTGCAAAATTCTGCAAAGGAAACTGTCTGCCGGTGGCTGGAGGGAAACTGGGTCGGGAGCAGAGCCGCAGACTCGCTGTGCTCAGCTCCTAGGACAGGCGGCCGGGATCTCTCTGCCTCCCTGTCTGTCGCCCCCGCAGGCAGTGCTGGTGGGGGCAGTGGGGAGGGGCTGGGCAGGAGAGCCCCGACCCCTGGGCAGCTGCAGCCTTCCCAGCCTCCCTGGCAGAGGGGCCACCAACAGCATTGTTGGGCGGCTTTCACTCAAGTCTCCCCTCTTGACCGAGCTCACTCATACTAATGTGAGAGTGACTGACAGCTCTCTCCCACATGGGAAGGACTGGCGTCAAGGGCAGAGACGTGAACAGTCGTGCCTGCACCTCTCTTCCGATGGAAAGTGCGTGAAGGCTGGGGTGGGGGCTGGAGGAGCCACGCCAACTGGGTGATTTGTCCCCAAACCTGCTCCTCCAACGCACCGTGTGCGCTCCAGGCCTAGTGATCACACAGGCATTTACTGAGCACCAGCTGTGCGCTGAGCTCCGCGCACCAGGCGAACTGGCCCTGCCCCCATTGGAGCTCTGGGCTGGTCTTCGCCACCTGCCCAGGAGCCAGAGAAGGCTCAGGGGAGCGACTCCAGCAAACCAGGGGTGCTCCGGGAGGCTGGTGGCCTCTCCCAGGCCGAGGGCAGGAGACCAGAGGTCACCCCACCGTGGTGAGACACGCCAGCACCGATGCCGGGCCCTCCCTGTGCTCTCTGCCCGTGGCCCCGATCCTGCCTTCACGCAGTGCCCGCATGCCGCCTTGACAGCGTTTGCAGGTGAGCTGTCCCACGCAGTCGCACTCAAGGCCCAGATGGAGAGCCGCAGCCCGAGCCTCCCAAATCCAGGCCTTGCTGGCCACATAGGGGTGCGGGCATAAGGGTGCGGGCTGCAGGAGCCAACGCCATCCATCCCTCACTCTCGTCTGAGCCTCGGTTTCCTGGGTGACTCGGCAGGGGAATGCCAGGGCAGGGGTAGCCGATCCCACCCCCCCCCGACAGTCAGGTAAAACCCCTGGGGACAACTTCAGTGCAGGATGAGGTGCGGGCACTTCTCTCCCCTGGAGCAGGTCCCATATTTGGGTGGGCAGGTTATGCACAAACCCAATAACTAGAACGAGCTCTCTAGAACAGTGCTCACAAAGGCCCTGACCAGGAGACACCTCGAGGGAGAAGCAGGAGGAGGCGGGACCCCCGCCCAGTGGGCCGTGTGGGGGACACAGCGCGGTGCTCCAGGGCGAGGAGCCCAGGTGACCTGAGTGGGCAGGCCGCCTGCAGACACAGACACACACACGGGGGACCTGCCCACGCTGCCGGTGACGGAGGGCCTCAGAGCCCTGAGAAGAGAGCCTGGTGCCCGGGGTGAATGAGCTCCTCCGGCAAAGCATGAACCTCGACTCACATGACACCACAGATTTTTATTAGTTATCAGCCTGGATATCAACCCAAAATAAAAGTGGGCAAAGATAAACAGCCCTCCCACCCTCAGTCAGCACACGCTGTTACCTGAAGTGAACTGATGCGCTTTTTGGCTTCTGTATTGTCAGCCTCTGCCAACAGAAGGTCGGTGCCAGGAGAGCAGGGATCCTGACCAGCGCGGGGCCGTCCTCCTTACGGCTGGAACGGTGCCAGACACAAGGCAGGCGCCCAGTGAACACTTGTCAGATAACGAGTTTTGAACATTTACCAGCTATGCCTCACGTGCTCAGCCGCAGACAAAACCTAGCAAACCCTTCAGCTGACATCACAGTCCATGTGAAATACTGAATCCTTGCCTCAGCTCACTAATAAGCAAAGGACATCACAGTCGCCTTGTACTGGAGGGCCTGGCCGTTGGACTAAGACAAGAAAAGACAGAGAGGCATAAAGATTGAAAAGGAAGAAGTAAAACTGTCTTTTTAAACAAATAACATATGATCTGTATAGAAAAGTTGGAGTCTGCAAAACCATGCTAGAACGAAAAAGTGGTTCCAGCAAGCTCACAAGATTAATAAACAGCAAACAAATGGCCGCTAAGTGTTAGCAGCTGACAGTGGGAAATGAAGTCTGAAAAACAATTCCATCAGCAATACCGAGGAAAACATAAAATATCTGTCACTACATTTTTAATACATGTGGAAGCCTGTTTTACCTAAGTCTACAAAATTGTTGAGAGAAATTTTAAGAGACCTAAATGAATAGAGAGATACACCATGTTCATGGGCTCAGCATCACTATGATGTCAATTTTCCCTAGATTGATCTATGGATTCAATGTAATCCCAAACAAAATGCAAACGGGCTTTTTGAGCAAATCTACCAGCTGATTCTAAACTTTATATGGAAATGGCAAAAGACTTGGAATAGACAAAACAGTTTTGCAAAAGAACAACTTTAGAGGACCCACCCCTCTGTTTCCAAGGTCTACTGTAATCAAGAAAGTGTTCGGTTGACAGGAGACTGGACGTGTGGACCCGTGGGATACGATGGATGGTCCAGAAATAACCCCCTTGTGTCCGTTCAGGTGAGTTTCTGACAAAGCCACCAAGGGAATTCAGTGAAGAAAGGCCAGTCTCTGCGCAAGCAGCACTAAACAACGAGGTATTCCTCTGCAAACAAGCAAACACATACATGTCTGCTCTAAACTCACACCTTATATAAAGCTCAGTAACAGACCTAATGGAAAAGAGAAAAGTATAAAATTTCAAGAAGAAAGCATAAGAGAAAAATATTTGTGACTTTGGCTTAGGCAGAAATTTCTTACGTAAGTGACAAAAAAGCATGAGCCTTAAAAGAAAAAAATGATAGATTCGACTTCATCAACAAAAACTTTTGTTCATAAGACACTATTAAAAAAAAAAAGAAAAAAGTCAAGGCTGAGAGAATATATCTGCAGACCACTGGTCTTATAAAGCCTTATACCCAGTAAAGAACTCTTACAATCCAAGGATAAGAACACAGACCACCTGATTTTAAAAACAGACAACAGATCTGAGTAGACACTTCACCAGAGAAGAGATGCAGATGGCAAGTAAGCACCTGAAAAGATGTGCTCGACAAAGAGCTGACCAACAGGGTGCAAACTGAACTCAGGGGTGAGACCGCCAGGCGCCCGCTCGAGTGTCCTGGACTGAACACGGCAGGTGCCGGGGGGCCAGGGAGGAGCCGGGACCCCAGCCCGCCCCCGGTGGGCTGCTGCTCGTGCGGCAGCTGGAAGACTGTTGGGCTGTTTCCTACGATTAAATGCGCATCGCCACGTGACCCAGCAATCCCGCTCCTGGGCGTTTGTCCAGAGAAGCAGAGACGTAGGTTCACCTGCGCCTGTGGCCTGATCTGCATGAGCCCAGACAAGAGGCCCCTCAACACCTGTCAGCAGGTGAATGGACGCGGAGGCCAGGCCATCCGGACACTGAGGTTCTCCACCACATGGAGGAATCTCACAACCTTTATGCAGTATGAACAGCCAGGCACAAGTTACATGATTTCATTTATATAAACAGCAGTGCGAATCGGTATATGGTGACCACGAGTGCAGCGGGGCTTCCTGGGCCCAGGGCCGGGGTGGGGGCTGCAAAGGACCACGCCATAGTCAGCACCCAGGGAACCACAGTCCCAGCCAGCGCTCAGCCAGCGTCGACCACGTCACAACCAAAACGAGGGAAGAGCCCACGGATGACCAGCGGGCGCTTACACAGACCATCTTCCCAGCCACCGCCCGGCCAGATGACAAACACTGAAAAGAAGGCCAGGCCCATAACTCTGTAAATTTGAGTTTTAGGAATATGTACTTAATGAACCCTTAAGTTGAAGAGGAAATAAAAACTGAAATTGTGAAAACTCGTAGAAAGCAAAGAAAAATAAGCACTTTCTGTCTAAACAAGATCCATGGCTAAAACTGTTTTGGGGGGAAAACTATAACCTTTAATTTCAAAGACGAAAAAGAGAAAGTTTAGGAACTTCATTATTACCTTTAAATAATTAAAACAACAAACAACCCGAAATAAGACAGAGAGGATTAATAAAACAGCAGCTGTAACCGCAGAAGAAGACACACAAGGGAGCAGACAAGCCCCGTGAAGCCAGCAGCGTGCACACGGGCCTCCTGTAAACGGTCAGCGTGGCTCGGAAGGGTTGACCGAGTCCCAGAGGAAATAAACCAAGGAGTACTGCACTGTAAAAAGAGATGGAACTCTCTCTCTCTCCTCACCCACCTCTTTTGCCAGTGATGTGACCGTGTAAGTAAGTGTTAGTCACTCAGTTGTGCTTGACTCTTTGCGACCCCATGGACTGCAGCCCACCAGGCTCCTCTGTCCATGAGATTTTCCAGGCAAGGATACTGGAGTGGGTTGCCATTTCCTTCTCCAGGGGCTCTCCCCGACCCAGGGATTGAACCCGGGTCTCCTATACTGCAGGCAGATTCTTTACCGACTGGCCTATAAGGGAAGCCCAAAGAAACTCATGACATACCAGTGAAAACCCACCAAAACTAATCATAGAAAGTGGCAGAATGGCAAGTGCAATATTTATGGATAAAAATTAATTTAAAACTTCGCCTCATACTATCAGAAACAAGCTAGAAACATCAATGGAGACAGTGGTCTGCTGCTGCTGCTAAGTCGCTTCAGTTGTGACTGACTCTGTGCGACCCCATAGACGGCAGCCCACCAGGCTCCCCGTCCCTGGGATTCTCCAGGCAAGAACACTGGAGTGGGTTGCCATTTCCTTCTCCAATGCATGAAAGTGAAAAGTCAAAGTGAAGTCGCTCAGTCATGTCTGACTCTTCGTGACCCCATGGACTGCAGCCCACCAGGCTCCTCCATCCATGGGATTTTCCAGGCAAGAGTACTGGAGTGGGGTGCCATTGCCTTCTCCAAGACAGTGGTCTACTTACAGTAATTATATAAACATAAAAAACACTCAGGAATATGTTTAACAGAGAACTCTATGGTGGGCTTCCCTGGTGGAGCGGTAGATAAGAACCTGCCTGCCAACGCAGGAGACATGGGTTTGATCCCCAATCCCAGAAGACCCCACAGGCCACAGAGCAACTCAGCCCAAGAGCCACCACAAGAAGCCACCACGGGAGCTCCCACAAGAGCCGGCCACAGGAGCTGCCTTGGGAGCGCCCACAAGAAGCCACCACGGGAGTCGCCACGAGCAGCCACCACGAGCAGCTGCCACAGAGCCGCCACGGGAGCTGCCAGGAACAGCACCACGAGACCCACCACGGGAGCCCCCATGAGAGCCGGCCACGGGAGCCACCTCAGGAGCCCCCACGAGCAGCAACACTAGAGCCCCCAAGAGCAGCTGTCACGAGAAGCCACCACGGGACCCACCACAGGAGCCGCCACGAGGAGCCACCGTGGGAGCCACCATGAGCACCCACCACAGGAGCCACCACTAGAGCAGCCACAGGAGCCACCACGGGCACCGCCATGAGGAGCCGCCATGAGCAGCACTGTGAGAGCTGCCATGAGGAGCCCGTGTGCTGCAGGGACAAGGCGCGCCTGCTTGCTGCAGCCAGAGAAGCCCACACATCAAAGGAGACCCAGCCCAGCCAAAGACAAAAACATAAAGATAAAAAGAGAAGGAAATCTATGGCTCCTGCACCTCCCTAAAAGTGACGGCTCTGCACAGATGCTCGAGACCCTGGGGGCCCCAGGGAAGGCACGTCGGGAAGGGCCGGCTCCTCCCAAGTCAGCGCAGGACCGTGTGCAGCCTGCTCATGCTGCCACGGAAACACCACAGTCCTCCTCCCTGGGGGTCGGCATGAAGCTAAGCTTCATGCAGCAGATCGGATGTCAGAGGAGAGCTGATCCAGGTCCCTTTAGGATAGAAACTGTCTCTGCTGTGTCCCGGGGACAGCGAGGAGGCCACTGACTGGAGACGCTTTAAGAGGGGAGCCCAGGAAGGTACCCCAGGGTCTGTGGGAGGCGTGCTCCTGGCGGCTCAGGCCAACAGGCACACTCTTAAGCCCCTTCAGGGTCTGCCCACCCATCCACCCGCTCATCTCCTCCTACCTCCTCCCAACAAGCCACATCCCTCCCTGGGGAGCCACTGCCCATGGCTGCTGACTGGACGGTTTGTTTCAGCCGTGGCCCCAGCAGACGGCAGGACACAAGGCTCCATCTCGGGAGAACGGCCACGCAGGCCCGCTGCCCCGTGTCAGGGGTCCCAGGGGCCTGCGAGTGGGAGGAGCCCCATGCACTACGAGGGCCCGGTGCAGACGAGGAGAAAAAGGCCTACGTGTGGCTTCAGACACTTCTTCACTGATTGTCTAAAGATAGAAAGAGAAGGGCAGGTTACAAACCAGGTTCACACCAAACTGAAATCCTCAACAAACAAACAAAAACCAGCCCGTGTTTTTTCCAGACTCTCGTGGAATGTTCACCAAGGGCAGCCGGATGTTTGTCCACACCACGATGAGCAACCGCCTCACACAACTGGAGTGGCCATTACTTAAAACACACACCAAACCCGAACCGTCCCAGGAAGCAGCGAGCGTTGGCCGGGACCCGGAGCACCGGGGCCTGTTCACTGTTGGGGGGGCATGAAGCGGAGCAGCTGCTGGAGAGCAGTGCAGAACTTCCTCAAAGATTAAACTCAGAACTGCCACAGGGTGAAGCAGAGCCACTGCCGGGCATAAACCCAGAAGAGCTGAAGGCAGGAGATGCACGCGCGGCGTGCTCACAGCAGCAGCGTCACAGCAACCAAAGGTGGACACGACGGAGCGCCCACGCGCAGGTGAGGGGCGAACACAGCGTGGCCCATCCGCACAGCGGACGCTGTTCACCCCTAAAGAGGGATGAGACTCTGCCACACGCTACAGCACACGCACCCTAAAGACATCACGCTGAAGGAGATACACCAGATACAAACGAACAGACTTGCCCGATTCCACTTATGCAAGGGCCCTAAAGCAGACAAAGTCAGAGACAGAAAGGAGAAGGGGTGCCTGGGGCCGGGGGCCGGGGAGTCGGTGTTTAATGAGGACAGAGTTCAGTTTGGGAAGACGGAGAAGTTCTGGAGTGGATGGAGGTGGTGGCTGCGAGGCAATGGGCATGTAGTTAATGCCACTGAAGTGTGCGCTTAAGAATAGCTAAAATGGCAGATTTTATGTGGTGTATGTTTTAGCACGATAAAAAAAGAGAAGTACAAATTTAAATTGATTCATAATCCCACATCTCAAAAGAAATACCAGGCTGCAGAAGCAACCTGAACACAATTTCAGAGTATTAACAGGAATGACACCAAGCATCTGAAGGCCTCAGGCAAACAGCAGGAGCAGCAGGGAACCTGGGGGCAGGGCCCCCCCCCCGCAGACCCCCCCCCCTGCAGACCCCCCGCCGCACACGCGGCTCTCTCTAACGCGCAAGCGCAGGTGAAGTCACAGCCACTGTGTTCTGGGAGCTGGAGGGTAAGGTGGGGTCTAGTGAGACTGGTGGGGCAGCCCCCTGCACCCACCCCTGGACTGCGGCTGAGGGGGGGCTTAGGGGACATCAGGGCCCTGCCCCGGGGACGCGGAGCTTCAGACGCGGGTGTGGCCGTGGCTGGGCGCATTGCCGGGAGCACTGCCAGGAGCGAGGGGGCGGGGAAAGGGCAGAGACCTGGGAGAAAGGCCGCAGATGGGAGGACATTAGAACGGTCAAGTGATACCTTTACCCTCTGTGCCCACACACGTGAAAACCTGAATGAAGTAGTTTCTTCAAGAAGTGTCAAAATCACAAATGGATTCTTTCAGTCAAGAAGCAGATCATTCTGACGATATTTGGACTGTTCTTGGAAGGGAAAAAAAAAAAAGAGGGAAATCCTCCCAGTTATTTTTGTGAAATCAGCACGAGAACGACGCCAAAAAAAGTCGGCTGAGTAGGGCCGGGCTCCCACGCGAACAGCTGAGAGACAGGAGGCAAGTTTGGCCCTTCTCACAGAATTCTGCAGGAAGGGTTCATCTTGGGGAATAAAAGGTGGTCTGATCAGTGTAGATATGTGCGGATGCTGTCCGGACCCCTGCACTAACAGAGCAGCAGGGATCTTGGGCTGTCCCCAGGCTCCCCCACCCCAGACCTGGGGTCCTGACACCAACCCTCCTGGGCTGAAGGGCCTCCTCCCTGCAGCTGCGAGGACATGAGACTGAAGCTCTCGCTGTGCCCGTCACTGCCAGCTCCTCGGGCCTGCCTGGAGCCCGGTCAGGAGCTCAGGTGCCTCGGTCCACACGAATACCATCCCAATGGCAGCCAGCCTCGGTGACACAGCCGGTTTTAGAACAGCTTAATGGAAGTGCAGTGAGCATGCTCCAAACCACGAAATCGGACAGACACATCCACGAACACATCACACAGTCAGGATACAACACACGTCCACCCCCTCAGTTTCCTGGTGGCCCCACGTAAGTCCTCTCACCACACCACCCACAGATGAGCAGACGACTGACTCCTTTCTCTGCCTGCGCATCTCCACGTGTCCCCCAGAGCCCACAGAGAGGCAGCTGCAGGACAGGCGGCGACCGTGGGCAGGGGCGGGCCACCAAGGGGATGCTTTGCTGACTGTCCGCCCTTCCTCGCCCTTCGGGGCTGAACGAGGGCATGTCCCGTCATCAGGCGACAGACACGGGGTTGCCTCCATTTGGTCTTTGTGGCTAAAGCCACAAGGATGAGTCTCTGTGGGCGCCCGCCCTCCCATGTCTCGTGAGTGGACACCCAGGAGTGGACAGAGTTGTATGGCAAATGGAGTTCTACTTTTCAGGAACTGCAAACTGTTTTCCAAAGCAGTTGTATCACGTTACAGGCCCACCAGTGTGTCCGAGGGCTCCCACTTCTCTGTGTGCCCACCAACACGGCTCCCACCTGTCCCTGTGGTTCCAACCATCCCCAGGGGCCGTGACACGGCCCCTGCATTTCCCTCCTGACCACAGACGTGAGCACCTTCTCACGCGCTTGTACCTTATTTGGTGGAATCTCTATTGAAACCGCTTGCATACCTTCAAAAATAAACTTTCCATTTTGGAACCAACTTAGACTTACTGAAAATCATGAAGGCAGCACACGGAGTTCCCATGTGCCCCCAACAGGAGACAGGGCTTCCTTCACTGTTAACGCATGCCGTTAGACTGGCCCACCTGCCACAATCGATAAACATTATTGACTGAATTCTGAGATGCCCACCTGAGGCCCACTTTCTGGGCCAGGGTCCTGTCGGGGACCATACACAACAGTCGTCATGTCTCCTTAGACGCCTCTAGGCTGTGGTGTTGTTCCGTTGCTGAGTCGTGTCCAACTCTGGGACCCTGTGTACTACAGCACGCCAGGCTCCCCTGTCCTCCAGCATCTCCCAGAGTGTGCGCAAACGCATGTCCATTGCATCAGTGATGCCATCCAACCATCTCATCCCCTGTCGTCCCCTTCTCCTCCTGCCTTCAATCTTTCCCAGCATCAGGGTCTTTTCTAATGAGTCAGTTCTTCCCATCAGGTGGCCAAAGTATTGGAGCTTCAGCTTCAGCATCAGTCCTTCCAATGAATATTCAGGACTGATCTCCTTTAGGATGGACTGATTGGATCTCCCTGCTGTCCAAGGGTCTCTCGCGTCTTCTCCAGCACCACAGTTTAAAAGCATCAATTCTTTGGTGCTCAGCTTTCTTTATAGTCCAACTCTCATATCCATACATAACTACTGGAAAAACCATAGCTTTGACTAGATGGACCTTTGTGGGCAAAGTAATGTCTCTGCTTTTTAATACGCTGTTTGTCATAGCTTTTCTTCAAAAGGAGCAAGAGTCTTTTCATTTCATGGCTGCAGTCATCATCTGCAGTGATTCTGGAGCCCAAGAAAATAAAGTCTCTCACTGTTTCCATTGTTTCCCCATCTATTTGCCATGACTCTGGATGGGACTGGATGCCATGATCTTAGTGTTTTGAATGTTTAATTTTAAGACAGCTTTTTCTCTCTCCTCTTTAACCCTCATCAAGAGGCTCTTTAGTTCTTCGCTTTCTACCATTAGGGTGTGTATCTGCATATCTGAGGTTGTTGATGTTTCTCCCAGAAATCTTGACTCCAGCTTGTGATTCCTCTAGCCTGGCAATTTGTATGATGTACTCTGCATAGAAGTTAAATAAGCAGGGTAACAATATACAGCCTTGACATACTCCTTTCCCAATTTTGAACCAGTCCATTGTTCCAACCAGTTCTAACTGTGCTTCTTGACGTGCATGCAGGTTTCTCAAGAGACAGGTAAGGTAGTCTGCTATTTCATCTCTTTAAGAATTTTCCACAGTTTGTTGTGATCCACACAGTCAAAGACTTTAGCACAGTCAATGAAGCAGAAACAGGTGTTTTTCGGGAATTCCTTTGCTTTCTCCATGATCCAATGAATGTTGGCAATTTGACATCTGGTTCCTCTGCTTTTTCTCAATCCAGCTTGAACATCTGGAATTTCTCAGTTCACATACTGCTGAAGCCTAACCTGAAGGATTTTGAGAATTACTTTGCTAGCATGGGGAATAAGCACAATTGTTCGGTAGTTTGAACATTCTTTGGCATTGCCTTTCTTTGGGATCGGAATGAAAACTGAACTTTTCCAATCCTGTGGCCACTGCTGAGTGTTCCAAATTTGCTGGCATGTTGAGTGCAGCACTTTCACAGCATCATCTTTCAGGATTTGAAACAGCTCAGCTGGAATTCCATCACCTCCACTAGCTGTGTTTGTGGTAATGTTTCTGCAGGCCCACTTGACTTCACACTCCAGGATGTCTGGCTCTCAGCGAGTGGCCACACCATCATGGTCATCCCGTGATTAAGACCTTTCTCGTACATTTCTTACCACCTCTTCTCAATCTCTTCTGCGTCCATTCGGTCTTTACTGTTTCTGTCCTTTATTGTGACCATCCTTGCATGGAATGTTTCCTTGATATCTTCAATTTTCTCGAAAAGCTCTCTAGTCTTTCCCATTCTATTTTATTCCTTTATTTCTTTCCATTGTTGATTCAAGAAGGCCTTCTTATCTCTTCTTGCTATTCCCTGGAATTCTGTTTTCAGATGAGTGTATCTTGCCTTCCCTCCTTTGCCTTTCATCTTTCCATTTCTCAGCTGTTTATAAGGCCTCCTCAGACAGCCACTCCGCCTGCTTTCATTCTCTCTCCTTGGGATGGTTCTGGCCGCTGTCCCCTGTGCCGTGTCACACACTTCTGTCCATAGTCCTTCAGGCTGTCAGATCTAAGCCTTGAATCTATTTCTCACCTTCACTGTGGAATCGTGCGGAGTTTGACTTAGGTCATACATGAATGGCCCAGTGGTTTCCCCTGTTTTCTTCAATTTAAGGTGGTTTGAACATTCTTTGGCATTGCATTTCTTTGGGATTGGAATGAAAACTGACCTTAAGCCTGAATTTTTCAATGAGGAGCTCATGATCTGAGCCACAGTCAGCTCCAGGTCTTGTTTTTGTTGACTGTATAAACTTCTCCATCTTCAGCTGTGAAGAACATATCATTCTGATTTCGGTATTGACCATCTGGTAATGTCCATGCGTAGAGTCATCTCTTGGGTTGTTAGAAAATGGTATTTGCTATCACCAGCATATTCTCTTGACAAAGCTCTGTTAGCCTTTGACCTGCTTCATTTTATACTCCCAGGTCAAGCTTGCCTATAATTCCAGGCATCTCTTGACTTCCTACTTTTGCATTCCAACCCCGTAGGATGAAAAAGACATCTCTTTTTCAGTGTTAATTTAGAAGGAGTTGTAGGTCTTCGTGCATGCATGCTGAGTCCCATCAGTCATGTCACTCTTTGAGACCCCATGGACTATAGCCTGCCAGGCTCCTCTGTCCACTGGGAGAAATCTGTAGGTCTTCATAGAACCATTCAACTTCAGCTTCTTCAGCATCCATGGTGGGGGCATAGCCTTGGATTACTGTGATGTTGAATGGTTTGCCTTGGAAACAAACTGAGATCATTCTGTCATTTTTGAGGCTGCACCCAGGTACTGCATTTCAGACTCTTGTTGACTATGAAGGCTACTCCATTTCTTCTAAGGGATTCTTGCTCATGGGAGTAGGTATTAATATAATGGTCATCTGAACTGAATTTGCCTATTCCCATCCATTTTAGTTCACTGATTTCTAAAATGTCAGTGTTTACTCTTGCCATCTCCTGCCTGACCACGTCCAATTTATCTTGATTCATGGACCTAACATGGCTTTCCTGGTGGCTCATATGGTAAAGAATCCACCTGCAGTGCAAGAGACACAGGTTCAATCCTTGGATCAGGAAGATCCCCTGGAGAAGGGAATGGCTACCCACTCCAGTATTCTTGCCCGGAGAATCCCATGGACAGAGGAGGTGAGCCTGGCTGGCTACAGTCCACGGGGTCACAAAGAGCTGGACACGACTGAGCGGCTGAACATGCACACACACACACCTGGACTAAAGATTTACTGAGCACAGCCCCGCCCGTCAGAACAAGCCCCAGTTTCCCCCTCAGTCAGTCTCTTCCACCAGGAAGCTTCCATAAGCCTCTTATCCTTATCCATCAGAGGGTAGACAGAATGAAAACCACAGTCACAGAAAACTAACCAAACTGATCACATGGACCAGAGCCTCGTCTAACTCAGTGAAACTGAGCCATGCCGTGTAGGGCCACCCAAGACAGACGGGTCACGGTGGAGAGTTCTGACAAATGTGGTCCACTGAAGAAGGGAATGGCAAACCACTTTAGTATTCTTGCCTTGAGAACTCCATGAACAGTATGAAGAGGCAAAAAGACCATTCAGGTATGACCTAAATCAAATCCCTTACAATTATACATGGAAGTGACAAATAGATTCAAGAGATTAGATCTGATAGACAGAGTGCCTGAAGAACTATGGATGGAGGTTCATGACATTGTACAGGAGGCAGGGATCAAGACCATCCTCAAGAAAAACAAATGCAAAAAAACAAAATGGTTGTCTAAGGAGGCCTTGGTGCTTCCCTGGTGGCTCAGAGGCTAAAGCATCTGCCTCCAATGCAGGAGACCTGGCTTTGATCCCTGGGTCAGGAAGATCCCCTGGAGAAGGAAATGGCAACCCACTCCAGTATTCTTGCCTGGAGAATCCCATGGATGGAGGAGCCTGGTAGGCTACAGTCCACGCGGTTGCAGAGAGTTGGACACGACTGAGCAACTTCACTTAAGGAGGCCTTAAAAATAGCTGAGAAAAGCAGAGAAGCTAAAGGCAAAGGAGAAAAGGAAAGATAGTTCCATCTGAATGCAGAGTTCCACAGAATAGCAAGAAGAGATAAGAAAGCCTTCCTCAGTGATCAATGCAAAGAAAAAGAGGAAAACAATAGAATGGGAAAGACTAGAGATCTCTTCAGGAAAATAGAGATGCCAAAGGAACATTTCGTGCAAAGAAGGGCACAATAAAGGACAGAAACGGTATGGACCTAACAGAAGCAGAAGATATTAAGAAGAGGTGGCAAGAATACACAGAAGAACTGTACAAAAAAGATCTTCACGACCCAGATAATCACGATGGTGTGATCACTGACCTAGAGCCAGACATCCTGGAATGTGAAGTGGGCCTTAGGAAGCATCACTACAAACAAAGCTAGTGGAGGTGATGGAATTCCAGTTGAGCTATGTCAAATCCTGAAAGATGATGCTGTGAAAGTGCTACACTCCATATGCCAGCAAATTTGGAAAAAGCAGCAATGAAAAGGTAATTTTTCATTCCAATCCCAAAGAAAGGCAGTGCCAAAGAATGCTCAAACTACCACACAATCGCACTCATCTCACACACTAGCAAAGTAATGCTCAAAATTCTCCAAGCCAGGCTTCAACAGGACATGAACCGTGAACTTCCAGATGTTCAAGCTGGATTTAAAAAAAGCAGAGGAACCAGAGATCAAATTGCCAACATCCGCTGGACCACAGAAAAAGCAAGAGAGTTCCAGAAAAACATTTCTGCTTTATTGATTATGCCAAAGCCTTTGACTGTGTGGATCAAAACAAAATGTGGAAAATTCTTCAAGAGTTGGGAATACCAGACCACCTGACCTGCCTCCTGAGAAATCTGTATGCAGGTCAAGAAGCAACAGTTAGAACTGGCCATGGAACAACCGACTGGTTCCAAATCGGGAAAGTACGTCAAGGCTGTATATTGTCACCCTGCTTATTTAACTTATATGCAGGGTACATATAATGTGAAATGCTGGGCTGGATGAAGCACAAGCTGGAATCAAGGTTGCCAGGAGAAATATCAGTAACCTCAGTTACACAGATGGACACCACCCTTATGGCAGAAAGCAAAGAACTAAAGAGACTCTTGATGAAAGTGAAAGAGAGTGGAAAAGTTGGCTTCAAACTCAACATTCAGAAAACTAAGATCATGGCATTCAGTCCCATCACTTCATGGCAAATAGTTGGGGAAACAATGGAAATAGTGAGAGACTTCATTTTTTTCAGCTCCAAAATCATTGCAGATGGTGACTGCAGCCATGAAATTAAAAGACATTTACTCCTTGGAAGTAAAACTATGACAAACCTAGACAGCATATTAAAAAACAGAGACATTAGTTTGCTGACAAAGGTCCCTCTAGTCAAAGCTATGGTTTTTCTGTTAGTCATGTATGGATGTGAGAGTTGTACTATAAAGAAAGCTGAGTGCCGAAGAATTGATGCTTTTCAACTGTGGTGTTGGAGGAGACTTGAGAGTCCCTTGGACTGCAAGGAGATCCAACCAGTCCATCCTAAAGGAGATCAGTCCTGAATATTCATTGGAAGGACTGATGCTGAAGCTGAAGCTCCAATATTTTGGCCACCTGGTGCGAAGAGTTGACTCATTAGAAAAGACCCCGATGCTGGAAAAGATTGAGGGCAGGAGGAGAAGGGGACGACAGAGGATGAGATGGCTGGATGGCATCACTGACTCGATGGACATGACTTTGTTTTGTTTTGTTTTGTTTTTTCAAGAATCTAGGTCCCTGCTCCAGTCCTACGGACATGACTTTGAACAAGCTCTGGGAGTTGGTGATGGACGGGGAAGCCTGGGGTGCTATAGTCCATGGGTTATAAAGAGTCGGACATGACTGAATGACTGAACTGAACTGAACTGATGCAATATCGCTCTTTACAGCACTGAACTTTACTTCCACCAGCAGACACATCCACGTCGAGTGCCGTTTCTGCTTTGGCCTCTCCATTCTTTTTGAGCTGTTAGTAATTTCCCTCCTCTCTTCCGCAGTAGCTTATTGGACACTTTCTGACCTGGGGGTGTTTGCCTTTTCATACTGTTCATGGGGTTCTCCAGGCAAGAACACTGGAGTGGTTTGCCATCCTCCTGCAGCGGACCACGTTTCATCAGAGCTCTTCGCTACGACCGTCTGTCTTGGGTGGCCCTGCACAGCATGGCTGATGGCTTCACTGACTTATGCAAGCCCCTTCACCAGGATGACGCTGTGATCCACGACGGGGCTGTGACCATTTCTCAAGCTTTCCTTTTCTTGACAACCTGCTCAGCTTGGAGGAGGGCTTTTGAGGAAGTCTGTGTATCTCTCAGGATTTGCCTGATGCCCTTCTCTTGATTATGCTGGGTGCTGGGTTCGGGCAGCAGGGGCCCAGAGAGTGGAGCACCTTCTCATTCCCTCCCTCCCCAGCCCGGCCATGCTCTCGATGAGACTGTCCCCTTGCTGACCTGGCTGGCCCTGGAGCTGAGGGCTATGGTCCGCCACCTCGGGCTTTGGCTCATCTCTTTCTTCTTTAAGTAACTGGATTTATTTACGTACAGTTATGGCACGCAGGGTCTTTGTTGCTACGCAGTCTCCTCTGGAGTCGTGACAAGCTTGGGCTGCGCTCCAGTTGCGGCGCGCACTCTTGTTGAGCACGTGCTCAGGGCACAGGCTCAGGAGTCGTAGGGCAGGGACTCTGCTGCTCTGCCGCACGTGGATCTTCGTGAATCAGGGGTCAAACCCGTGTCCCCTGCACTGGCAGGCAGATTCTTACCAATTGAGCCACCAGGGAACCTTGCCCATTTCTTAATTGGGCTGTTGATCACCTTATGGTAGCTGTTCTTTATATATTCTGGATACAAGTCTGATTTTATTGATCTTCTTAACTAACTTTTTTCATCCCCAGCCCTCATTTCTGTAATGTCCATTCTCAGCTTTTTTATTTCCTTTCTTCTGCTTGCAGTAGAGGTGATTATGACTTCCCTGGTGGCTCAGACCGTAAAGTATCTGCCTACAATGTGGGAGACCCAGGTTTGATCCCTAGGTTGGGAAGGTCCTCTGGAGAAGTAAATGGCCACCCACTCCAGTGTTCCTGGCTGGAAAATCTCACGGACGGAGGAGCGTGGTAGGCTACAGTCCATGGGGTCGCAGAGAGCCGGACGCGACTGAGCGACTTCCCTTCACGTCTGCTTACTTTGGGTTTCATGCCTTTCCCTCAGTTCCAGCTGCCAGAAGTTGAAGTTAATCGTTTGAAACCTTTCTTCATTTCTGCTGAGGTGTTTGGTGATGTATTTCCCTCTAAACACAACTTTGCTGAATTCCACAATTTTTATCTTTTTTTCCACTTGCATTCAGTCCACAGAGCTTTCTGATTTCCTCGCTGATCCCTTCTTGGCCTCATGGGCTGTTTAGAGCGTGTTGCTCAGTCTCCAAATACTTGGGCAGGTTTTCCAGATCTCTTTCTGTTATGTGTTTTTTGTTTCATCCCATTGTGGACAGAGAACTCACTCCAGTCACTGCGGACTGGACTCTCACGTTTACTGAGGCTGCTTCCGTGGCCGAGAATAAGGTCTACTTCGGTAAACAGCCTGAGAGTGAGAACCACCCTGAGTGTCTGCACCGTCAGTCGGCCGCGTCGCTTGGCATTTTGCTCCAGTCTGTAGGTCCTTCTGATGTTACCACCAGAATCTGTGGGTCGTCTGTTTCTCCTTTAAGCTCCACCTGTTTTTGCTCATATGTCTTGAAACTTTGTATGAGTAGAAATGGTCAGGACTCATTAGAAGTGGTCGGGACTGTTGTGTCCGCGTGATTAACTGGTTCCTTCTCACAAAGAGCCATCTTCCCCTTGGTCAAAATCTGTGCTCTGAAATCTACTCCATCTAACGTTGATGTGGCCCCTCCAGGCTTCTTTGGATTAATATTAACGTGACTGGTCTCGTTCCTCCTTTTTAATGTTCCCTTATTTGTGTCTTTATATTTCAGGTGCATTTCTTACAGGGGTGATAAAGCTGGGTCTTGATTTTCTACCAAAGCTAACATCTGCACCTTTTATGAAAATGTCCCCAAGAGCAAGAGCAGAAAAAACTACCAATCACGGGGCCTCCATCAGAGTAAGAAGTGGACGACCTCGGCTCTGGTTGTGGGGAAATTATCCTCAGACTAAACCTTGCTCTGATCCCACCAAACAAAGTTCAGACAAGACAGGAAAGAGTCAAGCTGTATCTAAATAACGTGACCACAGACTGAATGAAATGAGTGTATTTAGGGAAACAGAACCGTGCAGCAGCACCAGGGTGAGTGGGCTCACGATGTGTGGCATCTGTGAGAAGCCCCCAGGCCGGCGAAGACCTGGAAAGCAGCACCCAGGAGGAGGGAGCCGCTCCGCAGCCCGGCGGGACGGCCACAGAGACCGGGGCAGGGAGGGCGCGCAGAGCATCGGAGCGGAGCGGGTGGTAACAGAAAGTACACCTAAAGTGAGTAAGTCACAAACGGTGTGGCTGAGTGAACAAAAAACGTTAAATCACACTATGACTTCAAAATGTAATTAAAAGTGAGATCAACTTTAGCCGTGGAACCACCCATGCCGGGAAGCATGCCCGGCTGGGGCGCAGACTTGCCGGGTCTGCATAGAGGGCAGTCTGGAGACTTGACAGATCAGCCCTGCACACCCTTCGTGCTGCGTTCGTGACAACAGGGACTGCGTGGTTTCCTGAAGGCCAGCTCTGCAGCCTCCGCGCGGCCGCCTCAGCAGCGCCCCAGCAGCCTGGAAGACAGAGCCCCGTGCGGTCTCCCTCCGCGCGGCTCCTCTCGCGGCCCCACGCTTAGTCTGTTTACTGGGTTCCGTTTGTCTGTTTCTGACACTAGAACACACACTTACTTCATCAGATAGAGACCGTCCGTCTGTGTCCAGCGCATGGGATACTGGGGGACGGGATTACATCCCTAACCTACAGTGCGGGGGCGGCCTGCAGCGCTGTTTGTAAGATCGGAGAGCCCGGGTGTGAGATGGCCCTGGTTAAGTCAGTGGTGGTGGATTCATACACGCCCCCTACACACGAATGAGCTCTGTTCCCAGGGCACGTTCACAAGTCTACAAAGTCAGCCTAGGTACCCAACTAACACAATCGGTGTGTAGTACCGCACTGTCGTCGTTTAGTTGCTAAGTCGTGTCCGACACTTTGCGACCCCACGGACTGTAGCCCCCAGGCTCCTCTGTCCATGGGATCCTCCAGGCAAGAACACTGGAGTGGGTTGCCATTTCCTTCTCCAATAGTACCAAATAGTGATAGGTTTATAACACTAGTCACACAAACACATACAATACAGAAAACATTGTTAATCTTACAGTGCAGCACCTTGAAAAGGACGGTAGTGCAGGCCGGCAGCCGCCACACAGGGGCTGGCGTCACGTGAACGGCGAGAAGAGCTGCTGATGGAGGCGGTGGGATCCCGCTGCAGGGCCGTCAGCAGCAGGCCGCGGCGGGCAGGCTGCAGCCACGCGCGCGTCCGCGTCTCTGAAAGCTTACAACCTACAGGTTCAAATGTCAGGGATACGGCACCAGCCATCCCAGCGTCAGGGCCGCACACCCGCGGCGCTCGTGCGGGACCCCGCGACGCTGCCTGTCCTCACGCCGCCGCGCCTCGTGGCCCTGTGACCCTCAAACTGACAGCCTGGGGCGACCCTGCACTGAGCAGCCTGTCAGCGCCGTGTTCCCGGCGGCGTCCACCGCCTTCCCGCCTCCCACCACATCTGGTGATTCTCACGTCTCAGCCCCTCCACCAGCAAACAGACTGAGTCCCTGGAGGCCGCGATGATTTTCTACCATGCAGGTTTTAACCCAGATATAAACACTGTCTTTTTTAGAGAAAACACTGCTGCACACTTAATAGACTATATCGTAGCGTGAACATGCCTTCTGTGTGCACTGGGAGCCCAGGAAATGCACACGACAGTTTATTGCGACACTGCCTGTACTGCGGCGGTCTGGAACTGGCCCCACGTGCCTCTGAGGTCTGCCTGCGCCGGTCTTCCCAGCACACTCCCTCCAGGTACCCCGTGTTTCACATCCCATCCAGGTGGTCTAATCCCGGGTGTCCTAACAATTGACGGAACCGAGTTGTGGTTGAACAGGCTGGATCGAATACCCGTGCTTGTCTACGCCACTTCCACAACCCCACTAAAATGGGAGCAAAACGCAAAGCTGTAATTCCACGAGGGCAAACAGTGGGGAGCAGAGACAGCAAGGTAACTGAGACATCAAACTGGGGGCAATGGAACAGAAGTGCAGGTGGGGGGCGGTGAGGGGTCAGCGAGGAGGCAGAGGAGCCCTGCTCAGGGCACCCACGGTGGGGTGGGGTCAACGATGACCCAAAGCAAGGTCCCGAGAGCGAGAAATTTCACAGTGCCAGGTCAAAAAGGAAACCGTGAGAGCCTCCAGAGAGAAAAGCGCATGGGTCACGGAAAAGCGACCGGAGTGAGGGCAGTGTGAGGTCAACAGCAGCTTCAGAACCTGCAACAGACATAAAGCTGCAGAACCCAAGGAGGAAGTTCTTTAAAATCCACAGCTTTGTACCCAGCCCACCTGGCAGTGCTGCATGAAGGCAGAATGGAGACCGGCCTGCCTGGGCGCCCGCTGTCGGGAGGTTCCCCAGGGCCCAGCAGGAGGGGGCGGGGAGAGGCCTGGGCACAGGGCACGGTGCCAACGGGGTGGGAGGTGCTGTGTCCTGGGGCAGTGGCTCCAGAGGAAAGGAAAGCAGTGGCCAGCTGTCTGGGACCTTTAACACATGAGCAGTGACTCGGGGTAAAGAACCGCGTGCCAGTGCAGAAGACAGAGAACACGCGCGCTCAGTCCCTGGGTGGGGAAGGTACCCTGGAGTTGGAAATGCCCACTCCAGCATTCTTGCCTTGACAATGCCATGCACAGAGGAGCCTGGCGGGCCACAGTCCATGGGGTTGCAGAGACTCGGACACGGCTGAGCCGGCGCACAAACACTGCTGGGCAGGGGCTGCTGCTGGAACGTGGGACGATTTCACGACAGAACAGAGTATCAGACACACGGAAGGCGAGACGCGGTACCTCGGCAGCCCACGGGCTCTGGAGGAGAGGGCGTCACGGGGCACTCTGCGGGGCGCGGTGCGCCGAGGGGACGTGTCGGGAGGGGCAGGAGGTCTGTCCCGTCTGAGAGCCAACATGCCCACGGGCGCTTTTGGCTCCCGCTTCTGCCCGGAGGACGGAGGGCAACAATTTACAAACTGTTCCTGAAACTGGAGGCAAGTCTACATCACGCACAGGACGAGTTTCACCTCCATCTGTCTACACGGCAGATGGAGACTCCCCTGAACCTGCACGGCTCAAGGGCTGATGTCAAGAAATGACCCTGTCCCGGGGTTTTCTGGCCAAAGCTGTTTCAAACCACAGTTGCCAGGGAAGGCTCACTCTTCTCCCCCAGGTTTGGAACAGCCAGCCGATCCCCAAACTAATTCTAATAAACTGACAGCATAAAGAGCTGTGCAGAGTGTTTTAAAATTAGAACTGGATCTGAAGGAATTTATTTCTCCTTGAAAAAATACTTTCAAATACTATTATTTCAAGGAAGTAATGAGTGGTTCTAATGGATGAGTTGGAAGGCGATGTGGTATCAGTTTTCTGTATCACTTCTTTATGCTTTTCGGTATTACTTCAGTGCCCTATAACGAACATTTATAATTTTCAAGCTAGGAAAAATGTCCACTTTCATGTTAAAAAATAAATATGGACAAATACCTCTTAGCAAATTGAAGATCAAAAAAATTTTTTTTATATATTAAGAAAACATCGACTGTAATACTAATCTTCCGGATCAAAACCACAGACCCAAGGGTTAGTGTGTGTGGGGGCCAGACAGAACTTGCTTGGCCAGACCTGGAGACACATGGCTTTGCTCCTGACGGCAACAACTAGAGCCTGAATGGTGTTTCCAAAGGGCACATAGGTTCCAAACCACTGCAGAAGGTTTTTAAAAAGAAAATCTAGTCCATGCGTTTAGATTAAATAAGTGACATAGCAAGAAAGCATGCGAACAGGTTAGTGAGGACAAGGTCAGATCAGACCTTAACTATGATGAGACATGTTAAACGGTGAACATTCTTACAAAACCAGATACACAGTGAAGCCCCTCACAGACGCCACCCGCCGCCCAGTGGAGGGGCTTGGCCTGTAGTCCCCGGTGGGCACCTCCAGCCCTGCGTGCGGGGAAGCAGCCACTCCTGCCTCAGGCCTCAGTCTGCTGTCCATGGCCCGGGGCCCAGCATCCCACACACCCACTGGCCCTGCCGGGATGACCCAGAGGCGGGAGAGGCGGCCCACCCCGTCCTCGTCAGTGCCCTGCTGCAGGCAGAGACCACCCGCCTGAGGTCACGGCCCAGCCGGGGCGCCCACGCCCTCAGGAGGGAAGACTCAAAGCCTGGGCCCCGTCACCCTGCTGAGAGCCGTGCTCTGCCCTGGGCCAGGGGCCTCTCCTGAAGCTGGCCGAGGGCCTGGCCAAGGTCTGGCTGCATGGAGGGTCACTTGGGAGGTCCCTGTGCCCAGTCTTAACCAGCTGAGTCAGGCCTGGCCTGCCCTGCCTTCATCTTCTGCAGAGATCAGCACTCCCCTGCTTCCGTGGCCTTGCCTCCTTCATCAGCTGGCTGGAGGCACCGGGCAGGCGCTCCGCACCCATTGGGGAGGGGCCACGGGCCACTGCTGTCCCTGCCTGCGGTGCCAGGTGCCAGGCAGAGCGTCTGGCCTTGGTTTCAGGAGAGGATGCCCCGAGACAGAGGCGAGATGAGGCCATCTGTGGGCAGAGCCCAGCCCAGGACAGACAGCCGGCCCCCAGACCCCCATGCTCTCCAGGGCCCGTCTGCAGCGGGGGCAGCAGGGCCAGGGGAGGGGCCTGCCCGCCCCAGCCCGCCTCAGCCCGCACCTCCTGTCCTGAGGCAGAGCAGAGGCTCCTTCCAACCCTCCGCACAGCCTGACAAAGCTGGAGGGACGTGGGGCTGGTGAGCCGCTGCTGCTGGGAGCGGGGTCGGCACCCCACTGCAGAGGCCGCCTTCTCAAGGGTGCAATGTGCAGCGGGGTCCTGCAGCCCAGGGACCCTCGAGGGCCCAAGGACAGAGCCCTTCGCCCATGTTGGGGGTCCCCGTTCTCCCTGCTCCTCCTGCCGCAGCCCCAGCACCTCCTCTCCCCAAAGGCCCCTTGACCACGGCCTTCCCACCCATCCTGGGCAGCGGGGGCCAGAGGACAGGCAGAGGCCTGAGGCTGCAGTGGCCAGGGTGCCTGCCCTGCTCCCAGCTCAGGAAGCAGAGCTCAGCAGGCAGGCCTGGCGTTTCCCCTGGGACGCGGCCCCAGTGTCCCCAGGGATGCTAGGGGCAGTCATCACACCAGCAGACGCTCCCAGGCTGTGCCACCAGCCACCTGGCCCCAGGAGTCCTCGACCTCCCGAGCTCAGTCTGCACCAGCACCCAGATTCCAGCACTCAGCCCAGCATGCTCAGCCTTCCACTGGCCCCCAGGGAAGACGTCCACCCCGCCCAGACACCACAGCTTGTGGACTAGTCCATGGGACCGAAGGGATCTACAGGGTGAGATGGGGGCTCCCCGAGCCCCGCCAGGCTGTGCCCCCAAGAGCAGCTGGAGGGTCCGCCTGACCGCTGCAGGGCTGAGAGGAGCTGCCACCCCCCCAACCCCCGTCAGAACAGGAGAAAAGTGAGGCGATGCTGGAAAATGGGCTTGTGCAGAGCGCGAGGACAGGTGGGCCCGGAGGAGGGGCTGGAGAGGCCCCAGCCGCCCCCAGACGGGACAGGACTCGCAGCAGCCAGTGGCAGGGGTCTCAGAGGACCGGCTTCCCCCAACATGGGGCCGCAGCCCCACAGGGACCGCTCGGAGCTTCCAGGAGCCCCCTCCCCAACCTCTGCTGACCCCAGCTTGGGTTCGGGAGGCCAAGGACTCTGAGACTTGCCCGCAGTGGGCTCTACGGAGACGTGATGCTGACTCAGGGTTTTGCCAAGTCCCTGCTCTGTGAGAGGTGAAAACGCACAGAGAGGCAGACCCAGCCCTGCAGGCTGGCCGTCAGCACAGGTCACGAGAGCCCGTCACGCGGAGCCGTCCACACAAGCGCCTTAATCCCACGTGGAGCCGCTCGCTGACCCACGAGACAAAAAATAAACGACCTGATGGCTGAAGTGCACTGTATGCGGCTTATTCCCCGGTTGGGGCCAAAGCATCTCTGACTGAGTGTCGGCTTCACCAACAGGAGCGCCTCTCCTGAGGGAAGGGCTGTCCAGGGCTTCGGGAGGAAAGACAGCATCTCTGAAGTGCCCTTTAGCCTCTAAGAGATGAGGGTAAGAGGTGTCTCTGCTGAGCCCCGTGAGGTGAGACAGCGCTTCTTCCGTCCAACGTGGCATCTGGGAGCCCACTCTGAATGAAAACTGGTACTTTATCATCTAGTATTTGTTGCCTGCCTACAGAGAAGGAACCCAGCTCTCAAGGGGAGGAGGCGCCTCCACACTCTGGGAGCTTGTGGTCTGGGGGCCCTGCTCCTGGAAATCAAGTGTTCCCAGGCTGGTGTGAGCTGCCTTGTTTGGAGGGTGATGGGCTTCCTTGGCCCTCACCTTCACAGTGGAAACCTCCACAAGATTTCACAGACGTCCTTGCCAAGCAAAAAAGGTGCCTGCTTCTTCTTCTCCTTACCGTGCATGGGACCCTGGAGCAGCAGCAGCCACTCTGTGACTGCGAGAAGCGAGCTGACCACTCTACTAGAAGGACAGAGCTCAGTGAAAGCCAGCGCCAGTCCCTGACGGCTCTGCTGAGCAGCCGAGCCGCTTCCTGACGCCTCATCATGTGAGGGAACAAACTTCGATTCAAGCCACGCTGTCTGGTCCTCTGTAATTTGAGCCAAAAGTATCCTCCCCAAGGCAGAATTCTAGAGTTCCCCCAGCCCAGTCTGTTCTGTCTCCTGCAGTCCAGCTCAGCCTGTGACGCTCATCCTCCTAGAGGCCACGGGACCTGGCCGGCCCCGGCCAGCGTCCCAGCAGAGCAGCCCCTGGCATGCGGGAGGCCCCTGATAGAGTGAACCCCCAAACAGACGGAGGCAGCAGGGGAGCCCGTGGGAGCAGCCCTGCCCTCAGGCCCTGGGTCTGGACAGGAGGGGGATGTCTGGCCTCATCCTTGGTGTGGAGCCGGGAGCAGCGTGGCGTGGGGTCCGGCTGCTGCAAGGCGAGGACCTGGAGGAGTGCTGGCTGAGGGGCTCCCTGCCCAGGGCGCCCAGCCCACAGAGGGGGCTCTGCCTCCTGTGAGCCCCGAGATGGGCTGCCCCCTTCTCCTGGACCTGGAACCCGTGGCCCCTACACATCTGGGGCCTGGGCCCTACAAGACCCCCGAGGTGCCCCGGCCGGCAGTGCCCAGTCCACACCCTCAAGCCGTGGTGGCCCCGGGCCCCGGCTCTGCCCAGGGGTTCCCTCCCCGCGTCCCTCCCTCCGCGGAGGTCTCGGTGACGCGTTGCCCCTGCCACCCACACACACACAGACGTGCAGGCCTCAGGACAGCGTCTGTCCATTCCCTCACCCCTTCCACGCATGGGGCACAGGCCCTCTGCTCTCCTGCCCCTCGAGAGAGGACGGCCTCTCAGCCCAGACTCCCTGCCTGTAGGACGGGCCCAGGGCCGACTCACCGCAGGACACCATCCGCACCGCCCAAGCCCCAGGACGTGGCCAGGGCAGGCCTGATCTCGGGGAGGAAGACCCCTCAGCCTTGGGCTCTGGGCTGCCTTCCAAGCCTGTGCCAGCCCCCAAGCCCCTGGGCCTTTGCACGTGCAGCATCCAGGCTGTCTGCTCCTCCTTGGAGCCCCCTTTGCACACCCCTCCTCAATGAAACCCTCCCCTGCCCCGCACTGCTCTGAGGACCTAACACGTTCCAGACCCAGACCACGCCACAGCAAGCAGGACAGGGCAGGGCCACTTGGGGCAAAACAGCTGTGTGCTCCCGACATAGAGCAAAGAGCGCCTGCAGCGGTCACACCAACCCGATGGTGCCCGCCTCTCCTCCGACACGTGTGTGGGGCTCCGGGGCACTCACCACCGCCTGGCCCTGGGGGAAATCAGCTTCTTCAAGTTACACCCTTGAGGACCCGGAGTCCCCGGCCCGGGCAGACGCAGCCGGGCTCCCAGCCACCACGGGACCCCGCGTCAGTGTTCTCTCGGGGAAGGAGCGTTGGCTCACTTAAATCTGGAGGCGTCTTGAGGGATCTCGGGAGGGCCCAACGCTCGTCTAGGCCTCCCGGATGTTCTCCTGGTGAGAACGAGTTTGCCAACAGCTCGCACCTTCCTCGACTATTGGGCCCCAAGAGCGTGGTCCCCAGCCAGTCCCACGTGCCCCCTGCAGCCCCGGGCCCCTGGCCTCAGGACGACACCAACAGAATCGAGTGCCGGGGATCACATTTTCTGGGTCTGAAGGGCCCCTGGTGCTCCGTCAGCCCATGGAGCGTCCCAGCCCTAAGAGCAGAGGCTCCCGGCCCGCAGGGTCTCACGCAGGCTGCAGGGAGACGGGGTGGGGCCTGAGCCGGGGCCTCCAGGGTCCACTCCAGGGCCCGGGAGTGACTGGGCAGACCCTGCCACCTCAGGGGGAGCCCGGAGCCCCCGTCCCTTCCTCCGTGGCCCGCAGCTGCCCTCCTGCCATCAGAGAAACACCCGGAACCCGGAAGCTGCACGGAGCCATGGTTCGGGGCCACGGGCCCTGCTGGGACCGGCGGGGCGGGAGGGCTTGTGGGTGGCCTCCACGCTCCCCCTGCAGCCCAGTGGGCTTCCCCTTGCCGCCCGCCTGCCCAGGGCAGCCCCGTCCCCACTCGACATGACAGCTCCTCATGGACACCCCCATGCCCTCTACCCTGTAGCTGGGGCTCCCAGGCCCACGCCCAGCTCCCAGATGACTGTGGCTCCCAGACAGGTGGGCTTGGAGTCCGCCAGGCAGGCCAGTGGAGGAGCGCCCTCAGCAAGCCTGCAGGACCACGGCTCAGAGCCAGAGGCTACACCAGGCACGGGGCGGGCATCCACAGAGCTACAGGACGGGCATAGGGCGGGCACAGGGAGGGCAGGCATCCAGAGAGGCCAATGCTGGGCACAGGGCAGGCACAGGGTGGACATCCACAGAGGCCCACACCAGGCACAGGGCAGGCATCCACAGAGCTACGGGACGGGCACAGGGCAGGCACAGGGTGGGCAGGCATCCACAGAGGCCCACGCCGGGCACAGGGCGGGCATCCACAGAGTCATGGCAGGGGGGGCTGGGCTTGCCTGGGGTTTCAGGGCCTGCCGAGCGTGAACTGGCCCTCCCTGAGCGGGCCCTGCCCTACCTCACGGAGGTGCCCAGGATGTGCAGGAGAGCAGGATGGACAGGGCAGAGGCTGCCGGTGGGGTCGAGACCAGACAACTGAGGGAGTGAGAGGTGCGTGCACCCCAGACACGTCAGTTCTCCCCTAAACACAGTGCTCAAGGGGGCTGGAGGGTGGGGCATGCATCGGGGGCCAGAGGGGTGGGGACAGGACAGGTGGGCAGGACAGGTGGGGCAGGCTGGTGGGGTCAGACAGGGGGGCAGACAGGTGGGGCAGGACAGGTGGGGCAGGACAGGTTGGCAGGACAGGTGGGGCAGGCTGGTGGGGGCAGACAGGTGGGCAGACAGGTGGGGCAGGACAGGTGGGGCAGGCTGGTGGGGCAGACAGGTGGGCAGGACAGGGGGCAGAAGTGTGGAAGGCGTGCACCTGTCTGCAGCCCAGCAGGTCCCGGGCTGGTTCCTCCCAAGAGCCCCAGAGTGGACAAGGCTTGGCAGGTGCAGCCGCGTGTCCAGGGCGCTGGGGGCGCCCCATCTGTCTGCCTGTCTGTCCGACCCTAGACTCCTGAGTCCCGCGGCTGCTGGCCCTGCCAGACAGTTACCCGGAAACCTCTGCCCAACAAAGACCTTGGCTGAGGCACGGCCAGGCAGACGGCCTGGCTTAATTAGGCTGCGCGGGGTCTTGTCCGCAGCGCTGCGAGCAAGGCCCGCCTAGGGCTCCCTCCAGGCTGCGAGCCCTTCTCCGAGGGTGCGTGTGTGCACATGGTGTGCACGGGTCTCTGCTTTGGGCCCCGACTCAATTTCTCAATCTGTTTCTAATTATCCCTGTGTCTGCGGCCTCTCTGCCTATCTGTCTGCCTGTCCATCCACGCCTGTCTGTCTCCCTGTCTGTCTCTCCCTGTCCCTCTGTCTGTCCCTCTGTCTTCTCTCCCTGTCTGTCCCTCTGTCTGTCTCTCCCTGTCTGGCTCTGTCTGTCCCTCTGTCTGCCTGGCCTGCACTTGCACTTCCTGCCCTGGCTCCTCGAGTCTCCCAGGCTCAGTCTCAGCCACCCCATCTTCCGCTCTGGCCTCTGACCCCCTCGCTCCAACCCTGCCCTCCAGCACCTGCCCTCGGGGCCTCATCCGTCTGCCCCCAGCCCTGCTTCCCGTGGCTCCGCCTCGGCCGGGGCACTTCCTTTGTCTTTCCTGCCTGTCTGCCTTTCACCCACACTCACCCTGAGAGAACAGAACGCTGCCCGCCAGGGGAGGGAAGACACGGGAACAGAAGACCAGGTCTCTCCCGGAGCAGCCCTGGGGCGCAAATGGGCTGGGTGCGGGATAACGCCAGGCTGGGGCGCCCCCAGCTCCCCAGCCCCTCATCGGGGATGAGCCCGCCCTGTCACTGCGACAGGAGGAACTTTGGGCAGCCACGGAACAAAGACAATCCAGGCTGGCAATTACCCAGCTAATTTCAGCCATGTAGACAGCCAATCAAATATTTCGGTTTCCTTCCAAGCCCACCTCAGGGCCTGAATTAGCTGCCTAATTAATTATCTGTAGCAGCCAGGGGCTGGCTGGGGGGAGCCGGGAGCCGCCTGTGCCCGGATCACGTCCCGTGACGTAATCGTTATAATTAGACTCAACCTGCAGCCCATCCCTGACCGCAGAGCCTGGAAATGTGGCCCCGGGCCACACCCAGACAGCTTTCCTCTTAACTTGAGTCTGGAGGAGATGCGGCCCACCATGGGGCCCCGGTCCTGGGCACGGGGGCCCTAGGGCCTCCATCCTGCCCCTAGCTCCTAGTGCCAAGCCCCGTGGCACCCCGCCTCTGGTGAAAAGCGGCCTGTCACCCCTGCCGAGAGGTGGGCTTGCCCTGCAGCACATGACCCACACCCGGCTGTGAAAGGCATCGGGTCAGGGTGGGGCCCACGGAGGCCACGTGTGGCCCGAGGTGGGGCTGACGCACAGGAAGGCACCTCGGACCACAGAGTCGGGTGGCGCCTGTCACCAGGGCTCCCACGGCTGGCACTCACCGGGGGAGCCAGGTGCACAGGCCGGCCCCAGGGGCCAGGCTGCCCAGACCACTCTGTCAGGACGCATCCGTGCCAGTGTGGACCGAAGTGCACGGCCCTGCCCCCCTCCTGGGCCAGGGGCTCAGCTCACTGTGCAGTGCCACCTGCCTCTCCTGGCTGTGGTGACAGCCTTGAGCCAAGGCACAGGGCTCCTTTCAAAACAGTCAGCGGGGGCTCCCTCCCCCAACACACACACGAGAGTGCACTGCGGCTGGGGGTGCACATGAGCTATTCAGGGCCTTTTCCCTTATCCTTGTGCCAAGCCGGCCCTGACCCCTGTGCCCAGCCAGCCCTGACTCCCTATGCCAAGCTGGCCCCGACTCCCTGTGCCCAGCCAGCCCTGACTCCCTATGCCAAGCTGGCCCTGAACCCCTTTGCTCAGCCAGCCCTGACTCCCTATGCCCAGCTGACCCTGACCCCCTATGCCCAGCCGGCCCTGACTCCCTATGCCCAGCTGACCCTGACCCCCTGTGCCCATCCAGCCCTGACTCCCTATGCCAAGCTGACCCTCACCCCCGTGCCCAGCCAGACCTGGCCCCTGTGCCCAGCCAGCCCTGACTCCCTATGCCAAGCCGGCCCTGACCCCCTGTGCCCAGCCGGCCCTGACTCTCTAAGCCTAGCTGACCCTGACCCCCTGTGCCCAGCCGGCCCTGATTCCCTATGCCAAGCTGACCCTGACCCCTGTGCCCAGCCAGCCCTGGCCCCCTGTGCACAGGCGACCCTGACCCCCTGTGCCCAGCTGGCCCTGGCCCCCTGTGCGTGCTCCTGGCCCTTCCCTGGTAACACCTCGAAGCCCTTGCTGGACGCCCTAGGTCCAGCTCTGTCCCTTACCCCTTCTCTGGCTGCTGTGGCCAGCCTGTGGCCTCCTGCACCCCTGCTCGCCAGAGGCAAAGTCCCCGTGGGGCCCCCAGATCTGACCAGTGAGACTTCCCCAGTGCCCCTTGGGTGGGCTCCACCCGACCACAGCACGTGGCATGCACCCTTCGCTGCCCCAAGCCAACCACGGTGACTCGGGGGTGCTGCCTTTGGTCCGGAGAAGCCTGCAGCTGGGCTTGCGGGCTGTGCGGTGGTCTGAGGGCGACCCTGTGTGACGACTGCAGGGGATGCTCGGGGTCCCCTCGCCCTACCTCCCAGGGCCTGTTTCATCACGAACTCCATGGCGATGGCTCTGCGTCCTCAGCAGCTCCTCGGAGGGTCAAAGCTCACATGCGAGTGTGGCCAGGAGTCCTCTGCCTGGGGGAGGACGTGGTCACAGGTCACCCGACGGGGCTGGGGAGGACGTGTTCCTCACCCCCAATCAACTTCCCCGAGATGCGGGTCTGGGGTCTGAGACAGCATCATTCACGGTCCCTGCACACCTGGGGGCCAGACCTCAGCATGGGACAGGCACCTGGGAGGGTCTGGGAGGGTCCCTGCGATGTGGTCTCATCAAGCTCCTGGGGTCTGTGAAGGTGGTTTTTGGCTGCTACTGCAGGGAAGGGGAGGGTGCAACTCAAAGGAGGCGGCCTGGGTGAAGCGAGGGCAGCCCCAGGGGCGTTTGGAGGTGACTGGCTCAGAGACTACTTGCTGGAGCCCTGGCCCACAGGGGCAGAGATCTATCTAAGGACAGGAAAGGTTAGTGTGGGTGGCACCTGGGGGGAGCGCCTTGGGTCTGATGAAACTTGGGAGACCAGGTTCCACCAGGGGAGAGGCCGGCAGTCAGTGCCACCGGCCCAGAGACTCGGGGGCGGGGTGCGGGGAATCCAGCCTTCAGGGAACAAATGAAACGGGGAGTGACCACTGCGCCCCTGCATGCACCGCTGGGCCTCTCCAGGTGCAGGTCAGCTGCAGGTCTAGTAGGGAGAGGCTTCTTGTAAAATCAGTAACTGAAGTGCCCCCCCACACCTCCTGTGAAGTCTCTCCTGGCAGAGAAACCCAGGTCCCTGGAGATCCACTGTTTAATGGCTTTAAATTGTTTTTTTCCCAGATGAAGGAGACCTGTGTTTGTGTGGGTTGGGGAAGGAATGCCCCTGCCTGCCCGCAAGGCACTGGCGCACAGGGGCACCTTCGCCGCAAAGCAGATCTTCTTCCAAACTTCTCCCCTGGCTCCCTGGGGAGGGGGGTCTCAAGGCCACAGCGCGGCCAGGGCGCTGCTGGAGCTCCCCCAAGGTTCCCACTGCCGCACCCCTAGGCTTTGCGGGCGGGCTAGTTGCCCGGCTCTGCCAAGCGGCCCTCAGGCGGGAGCGCGCCAGGAGAGAGAAAGAAAGGGATAGAGGACGAAGCGGGGGAAGAGGGTACGCGAGAGGCAGGAGACTCGGAGAAGCGGCAAGAAAGAGGGAGGGCGCTGGCCGGGACCGCGGGCCGCTTCAGCACCGCTCTGGCGGACAGCGCCTAGCGGGGCCCGGGAGGGGGCATCGCGGGCGAGGAGAGGGCATCGGGGGCGAGTGCGCGCCCAGCGGGGCCGGGGAGGGGGCATCGGGGCCGCGGAGGGGGTCGATTACCTTCCTGGGCCACGGCCGGGGCGCGCGCGGGCGGGCGGGCGGGAGGTCAGCGGCAGAGTGCGCTCGGGCCGGCCGGGTCCATGTGGCGCCCCGGGAACTGCGGCGACAGCTGAAGGGCACGGCGAGGAGGGCGCGTCACATGGAGGCGCTCCCCGCCCCCCGCCCGCGCCCTAGCGTGACGAGGAGGGCGGGGCCGCGGCGGCCGGGCGGGCGCCCGGGGGTGGGGGGGAGGAGCGGAGCCGCGCCCCCCAGACCCTGCCCCTGGGCCGGTCCGGGGTGGGGGGCTTCCCAGGGAGCGAGCTCTCAGCCCGGCGCACCACCCCGGCCCTCCCCTTAGGGCAGAGCCGCAGACACTGCCCCCAGCCGCCCCCAGCCGATCCCGTCTGCGTGGGCCCGGGCGGGGGCCGCCCCTCACCCAGCGCGAGCCAGCGACCCGCGCGCTCATCCGCTTCCGCCGATGCGGAGCGCCTGGCGCGCGGGCGGGTCGGTCCGCAGCCGGGTGGGCAAGGCCTTTTCTCGTCCGGGCTCGCGGCTCGCGGCGGGGGGTCGGGGGAGGTTGGGGGTCGCGGCCCCGCCCGGCGTCCCACTCTCCACGGGGGCACGGAAAGCGCTTCTCAGCGCGGCGGGTGACCGCGGTCCCCACCGGGCCGAGTGCCCCCGAGCGCTGTTCCGGTCTCGACCCCCGCCCCTGGGCGGGAGAAGGGAGCCCCCAGACCCCAGAAAACCCATCCAACCGTTGGCGGAGGGCAGCCCGCAGACCGACTCGGACCTATTTGTCTGCGTAACAGGGTCGCAAAGAAAGCCACGCCGTTCCCTTTGGCGGGACAGAGGCGGAGCGACCCCCGCGCCCTCGGCCGGCGGCCACACCGGACAGGGACGAGCGAAGGTCACTGCGGAACGGCCGCTCGGCTCCCGCCTGCGCCGCCGCGCCCCCGCTCCGGGCCTCCGGGCTCGCTTCTGCAGCGGAAGCCAGGCTGCGGGGAGAGCGGGGTCGCTGCAAGGTCGGCGCCTGGTCGCTTGGGGTCAGGTGGTGGCCCGCGGCTCTGCAGGGACCCGGTCTCCGCTGGTCGCTGGCAGACACCCCTGATGACTGCTGCATTAACTTTCACCCCGCCCCCCGCCAGCTGAGTCATCAGGCCTCGCTTGGCCTGGGTGATCCTGGAGACCCCCACCCCACCACGCCCTCCTCTCGCTGCCCCTGGGACAGACGGCCTGAACGCGGGAGGCCCTGCCTGTTTTCCTCCATCTGCTTGGTGCCTGGGCTCTCAACGTCCACCGGTTGCTGGCCACCTCCAGGCCTGAGTGTGGGCATCAGTGGCGGGACAGGGGCCCCCAGCAGGCAGGGGTGAGGATGGGGACAGGGTGGAGAAGGCCAGCACTGCTTTCTGGGAGCGGGCAGGGGCACCCCCACTCTGCAGCTACGCTGCCCAGCGAGCACCCCGGTGGCCCTGGGGGAGGCCCACGCCCCAGGACACACAAAGCTGCAGCCTCCTTGGACGCCAGGGCTATAGGAGCCGGCCCAGAACTGTCCACGCTTCCTGCTGGTATCTCCTGTCACCCGGATCTGGGCAAGGTGGGGCCAGTGGGGCTGCTCGGAAGGGCGAGCCTGGGGACACACAGGGCTCGCACTGGACCTGCAGGGAGCCCCTCGTGCTTGCCCACCCTGGCCGACCACCGGAACGAGATGGCCTCGTCCGTTTCACCTCGGGCCCCGCCCTTCACGCCTTCGGCAGGTCTGGGACAGGTGCTCTGGGGAGGGGGTGGTCACCGGTTTCCAGGTGTTGAGGGTCTTGTGAGCCCAGCCTTAGCCCTCAGGGTCTGTGCAGCCTGGCCCCTGGTGTCCTCAGGCCCTGGGTGTGGACGCGGGAGGGAGACGTGTGTGTCCAGCATGGAGAAGCCCCTTTCCCTGCTGGAGCCTCTGCCCTCCGGCCCTGCCGCCGGGGACCCGGGGATGACCCACAGCTGAGTCCACAGCAGCACCGTGACTGCAGACCCCAGAGCTTATAAGCCACGGAGACACCCGGTTGACCTAGGGGCAGCCAGGCTGGTGTGGGCCTGCTGAGCACCAGGAGAGAGAGTATCGGGACCCATGCCCAGCCCACAGACCGTGACCCCACTGACCCCGTGACCCAGGCCTGGCCTATGTCGGGGACCGAGGACACAGGCCTTCTGCTGACCTCGCCGCCTGACCCTCCATCCCTCAGCCTCTTTCTCTGCCCCCCCTTTGGGGGTCACCATTCAGAGGTCACATGTGAGGTCATCACCTACCTCTGTGTTGTTACTCCCTTAGACCCACCGCACACTCACAGCTGCCTACTTGGTTCTCACATCTGTCTGGGCCCTGGGTTGGGTGAGGGGGACTCAGACCCTTCCATGGGGAATAGACAAGGTTGGTGACAGCCCCAGCTCAAGGCGCCTGGTGCCCGAGGAGGCCTGGAGGGCGGGGGTCAGCTCCGGGCAGGCAGGGGGCAATGCCTCATGACCAGGAGGTGACGCAGCTCGTGGCTTCTGCCTGGCCTTGGGGCCACACCCCAGGTGGGCACTCGTGGCCCCATGAGTGCCCGGAAGAGGACCTGGCGCCGGTGGCCGGTCCCCTAGCCTGCAGCCGGCCCGAGAGTCTGGAGCAGAGTGGGAATGTCCACGACAGCGAGAAGGGCTGAGCCCGGGAGCTGGTGCACGTCAGGGGCTGACAGCCACAGTCAGAGCGGGCAGGTGGGCGAAGGGTAGGCCAGGCCGGGCGCAGGGAGCAGGGAGGGGCGAGGCTTCCCCGAAGGCGTCAGCTTTGGGGCCTGCCAGCAGGACGGGGCAAAGCCCTGAGCTCAGGCCTACGTGGGCTCCTGAAACCCCGAAGACTCGGAACCCCTGACCCACAGTAAGGCTACGCTGAAGGCCAAGACCACCGGTGCTGGTTTGAGACGCCCCCTGCAGCCCCCACCGGTCCATTCCAGATGGCAGGGACAAAGGTGGCCCCCTGGCTCCAGCGCCCCCAGCCCACCTCCTGGAAGCCCTTTTCCGGCTCCTGTCACACCCCTGGGGAGGCCTGGCCCCTGCTGGTCCCCTCTGTTCCAGGAGGGGCCAGGATCACTTGAAGTCCTTCTTCGGTCCTGGCAAGGGGTCTGGCCAGGGGGCTGCAGGCCCCGCGGGAAGGACACACTGGCTCACCGGAAACTTCAAATGCAAACTGAATAATTCAACACGATGAATAATTCGGTCTCCGGCACCGGCACCAGCCGTGTGGCCATTTTCCTGCTGGATTTCATCGTTACTTTGAAAGGTAATACCACGTGAAAAGCAAAAGCCAACCGGACGGGATCATCACGGGCGCCGCTTGGAGCTGGGCCAGAGCGCCTCGTTCGGCATGGCTGACCCCGAGTGCTCCCACCCCAAGGTCCCGTCTGGCCACGTGGGCTCCGGGGGAAGCTGGAGGTGCTGGCCCGGCCCAGGGCGGCTCGCTCTCTCCTCGGTCCCCGCTCCCACCTGGTGCGCTGGGACAGGTGGTGCCCCCCGTCCAGTCGGTGCTGAGATGTACCTTTCCCCACCTGCAGGGGCTGCTCCTCACGCTCCAGGGACCTTCAGGGCCTTCAGTCACCCCAGGAACACCGAGGGCCCGCCTCCCTGAGGGGCTGGCCCAGGATCTGGGCTCAGAGCACAGTTGCACTCTGCCCCGCCGCCCCAGACTCTGCGGGGTGCTCCCCCCACAACTCAATGCACCCGGGGACACGCTGTCCTGCAGACGCCCCCAGCCCGCTCCCTGCCCCCAGCCCACAGTCACCTCCTGCCGGCCGTCCACTCCCTGGCCTCCTGCCCACACATGCCCACCGGGGGGCCAGCCCTCTCCTCTTCCTGGTCTCTTCACAGCCCTCAGCACAGGGGTCTGTCTGTGGGGCTGTCTGGAGGGTGGGGAGTGTTAGAAAGAGGGGCCGTGACTTCCTGAGATGCCCAGAGCAGGGCCTGGGGCCACGAGCGCCATGCCCCCCTTCTCCTCCAGCTGCTGCCTGGAGCCCCCCAGTGCCCCGTGCTCCCAAGTAAACATGGAGTTCACACGGCCTGAAAGCAGATCCTACTTCTCCCCAGCTCTGCTGCGGGAGGCAACCAAGGGGGTGCGGGCCGCACGGCAGCACCAGGCGGCCCTGGGCGAGCACAGAGGGTCACGAGCGGGGCGCGGGGGCGGCGGGCGGGTGGCCGCGCGTCCCCAGGCCTCTGCGCGGCAGGAGCCCCCGTCGCCCCACCCTGGGGTCAGCTCGCCCGAGCCTCCCATCGGGGTCTCTGAGACCCAAAAAAAAGTGACGTCCGGCTGAGGGGCCCACGCCCTGCTCAGTCCAGTGGTCACTCCCTTGCTGCGTGACCCTCACAGGGTGAGCTCCTCGAGAAGCCCCAGGGGTCCCTGCTCTGTGAGTGACCCCATCTATCACTCTGCCGTCCCCCACCCCAGAGGCCTCCGCTGCCCTTCCCGGGCTGTGCCACCAGAGGCAGATTCGGGGCTCCCTGCACCCCTCGAGGGCCCGAGCGGCCTGCGCTCCATGTAGGCCAGGCCTGGGCTCCTTAGCTGGTGACCTGTGTCCAGCAAGGACCGATTCGGCCGACAACAGAGTGGGCCTCCTGGGGTGGGCTTCAGGCTCAAGAAATCCTTCCCAGAAAGGACGCCAGCACGGGGCTCATCCTCCCCCCGGCCCCTCCCGGCCCCTCACTCAGACCTGAGCAAGGCTCGGCCTGTGCGGGTCCCGATGGTGGGCCTGTGCGCCAGGAGGGCCCCAGGGACCCTGTCTGCTCACTCGGGGATCCTCCTTTGGTCCTGGGTCGGGCTCCTCCTCCTGTGCTCACGTCCAGGGGGCCTGGCAGCACCAGTCAAGCAGCTCGGGCTTGCAGGGAGGGGTGGGCAGCTGAATTCAGGCCCTGTTCCTGTAGGTCCAGGGTAGGGCTGGCCAGAGGCCTGCCTCAGGACGAGGCTGCAGCAGCCAGGCCCTTGCAGTGCAGTCCAGGGGACCATCTAGCTGAACAGGGCAGAGACCAGTGACTGCGTGGCGGCGGCCAGAGCACTGACACGCCGGCGTCGGTCGGAGGCACCCTGCTCACCCGTCAGCACCCTGGAGGGAAGGGGGGCCTGGGGGCCAGGCCCGCCCCTGGATCATGTGCCCCTCCTTCAGGACCTTCAGCGGGGCCGACGAGGGGATGCAGGACGGCGAGCCCTCATCCCTCCAGAGCTCAAGCCACTGTGGGCCCGTCACCACGTGCCCCACTGCTGCCCCAGGAGCTGTCCTGGCGCGGGCGACTGAGAAAGGCAGGTGAGGCCGTGTGACGGGTCAAGCGCCACACAGAGTCAGAGCAGTTGGAGCTGGAGAGACCTGGGGCCGTTGCTTTCGGGGCCAGAGAGACCTGGGCCACTAGCTTCGGCTGAGCGACCCCGCGCCCCACCCCCACCCCCAGATGCGTCACAGGGGAGGGTGGCCTCCCAGGCAGCACACTGCAGACAGGCAGAGGGCCTGAGGGTGGCGGGGGTGGCTCGGGGGCTCCATCCTGCCTCCCAGGGCCAGGCTGCGGCCTCTGGGGGCAGAGGGGGCAGGGGGAGGGGGAACACCCAGACGTGTGATCTCCAGGCCTGCGCTGCAGTGCAGACGGCGGGGCCGGCCCAGCCCAGATGGGTGCGACCTCCATCCACCTCCAAGGCGGGAGCCCTTGAGGCCCTGGGACACCCCCCTCCCCAGACTCCATCCCTGGCTGTTCAGGCTCAGTCGTGTCGGACTCTTTGCAACCCCACGGACTACAGCTCGCCAGGCTTCCCTGTCTTTCACTATTTCCCAGAGTGGTGCTCAAATTCACGTCCATTGAGTCGATACCATCCAACTACCTCATTGTCTGCTGTTCTCTTCCCCTCCTGCCCTCAATCTTTTCCAGCATGAGGGTCTTTTCCAATGAGTCAGCTCTTCACATCAGGTGGCCAAAATATTGGAACTTCAGCATCAGTCCTTCCAATGATTATTCAGGGTTGATTTCCTTTAGGGTTGACTGGTTTGATCCCCTTGCAGTTCAAGGGACTCTCAAGAGTTTTCTCAAACACCACAGTTCAAAGGCATCAATTCTTCAGCGGAGGTACTTTCAGGATTCACGTGGGAATTACAGCATCACATGCAGAAAAGGAAAAAATGACAGAAACAGAAGGCATCCCAAACCAGAGAGAGAGACTCCCCCCCGCCCCCAGGAGAAGCCCAGGAAGGGACTGAGTCAAGTTAACCCCTCCTTCCTGGCCTGGGTGCCTGTGGACCAGTCCCAGCCCAGGGCCAGGTGTGCAGAATGAAGAGCAGCACCCCACCAGTGCCCGTGGCTGCCCCGTGCCCCGCCCTGCATCGAGGCTCTGCCCCCACACCTGTGTACCCTCCCCCATCTGCCTCCTGGAGAGCCCCAGCCCAAGTCCCCCCAAATCTACCTGCGCCCCCACACTTCCTCCCGAGCCTGGCTGGCGTGGGCCCGCCCCTCCGTTAGCTGTGACAGTCCGTGGGATCCTCCAAGCCAGAATACCCGAGTGGGGAGCCCTCCCTTCTCCAGGGGGTCTTCCCAACCCAGGGATCCAACCCAGGTCTCCTGCACTGCAGGCGGATTCTTTACCGCTGAGCCACCAGGGAAGCCCAGTGCCCCAGGAGCCCCTTGTCCCTGAAGGACAAGGCTCTGACCCCAAGTGGGTCTGGGGGCTCCTGGTCCTGAAACATTGCTCTCAGGGAGGAGGGTGTGTGCCAGGAGCACGAGGGCAGGGGAGTGAAGGTGGGGGTGGGGTGGGGGTGGAGTGGGGGTGTGTGGGGGGTGTTTGTGTGGTGTGTGTGTATGTGGTATGTGTGATGTGTGTCTGTGTGTGGTGTGTGTCTGTGTATAATGTGTGTGTGCTGTGCGTGTGTGGTGTGTGTGTGTGGTATGTGTGTGGTGTGTCTGTGTATGGTGTGTGTGTGTATGGTGTGTGTTTGGGTATGGTGTGTGTCTATGGTGTGTGTGTGGTGTTTGTATGGTATGTGTGGTGTGTGTGTGTGTATGGTGTGTGTCTGTGGTGTGTGTGGTGTGTGTGTGTGTATGGTGTGTGCGTGTGCGGTGTGTGCGTGGTGTGTGTGTGTGGTGTGTTTTGTGTGTCTATGGTGTGTGTGTGTGTGGTGTGTGTGTCTGTGTATGGTGTGTCTGTGGTGTGTCTATGGGGTGTGTGTGTTGTGTGTGTGGTGTTTGTGTGGTGTGTGGTTGTGTGTGGCGTGTGTTTCTGTGGTGTGTGTGTGGTGTGTGTATGGTGTGTGTGGTGTGTGTGTGTGGTGTGTGAGTGGTGTCTGCATGGTGTGTGTCTGTGTGTGGTGTGTGTCTGTGGTATGTGTGGTGTGTGGGTGGTGTGTGTCTGTCTGTGTATGGTGTGTGTGTGGTGTGTGTTGGGTATGTGTGGGGTGTGTGGTGTGTATCTGTGTCGTGTGTGTCTGTGTATGGTGTGTCTGTGGTGTGTGTATGGTGTGTGTGTAGTGTTTGTGTGGTGTGTGGTTGTGTGTGGCATGTGTTTCTGTGGTGTGTTGTGTGTATGGTGTGTCTGGTGTGTGTGGTGTTTGTGTGATGTGTGGGTGGTGTCTGCATGGTGTGTGTCTATGTGTGGTGTGTGGTGTGTGTCTGTATGGTGTGTGTGTGTGTGTGTGGTATTTGTGTGGTGTGTGTGTAGTGTGTGTGGTGTGTGGTGTGTGTGTGTCGTGTGTGTCTGTGTATGGTGTGTCTATGGTGTGTGTATGGTGTGTGTGTAGTGTTTGTGTGGTGTGTGGTTGTGTGTGGCATGTGTTTCTGTGGTGTGTGTGTGTGTGTATGGTGTGTCTGGTGTGTGTGGTGTGTGTGTGTGGTGTGTGTGTGATGTGTGGGTGGTGTCTGCATGGTGTGTGTCTATGTGTGGTGTGTGTGGTATGTGTGGTGTGTGTCTGTATGGTGTGTGTGTGTGTGTGGTATGTGTATGGTGTGTGTGTAGTGTGTGTGTGGTGTGTGGTGTGTGTCATGTGTGTCTGTGTATGGTGTGCGTGTGGTGTGTGGTGTGTGTATGTCCTGTATGTGTGTTGCCGCGCCCTCTGGGCAGCGAGCCCCCCTCCCACGGCCGGGCACTGGGGAGGGGCTGTCCCGGCACCGCGGCCCCAGCTGTGTCATCACTGGGGCACAGGACAGGCGCAGTGGCTCCTGGCAGGGCCCAGCGCACCCAAGGGCGCCAGGGGACGGGGGCCCAGTGGCTGCAGAGCAAGGGGGCCCAAGCCGGCTTCATGCTGGACAGGTCTCCCTTGGTCAGAATTCCCACCTCCGAACTCCACCTGGGCAGAGGTGCTTCTCCCGGGCCGGTTCACAGACCTGGGGACAGTCACCCCGCACGTGCTGGGACAGGGCAATTCCCAAGGTCTGTGAGGGACCCGTGCCCACCAGGCGGTCTGGGGCTTGGTCCTATGGGCAGTGGGCTCAGCCCCAGCTGGGCGGGAAGGGAACAGCCAAGAGCAGGGGCCCACTTCTCCCAGGGCCCTGCAGGGCCTGAGGGGGTCTAACCCTGGGCCCCCCAAGGCAGAGCCCGGACTTGGGCCGGGAGCAGCAGTTCCTCTCTGAGGCCTCAGGAGTGACCAGGGCAGGCAAGGAAGCCAGCGGGGGTGGGCAGCTGAGCTGGCCTGACCTGTCTTCCTGGGCTGCTCCACGGGCGCTGGTGGAGGCTCACAAGGAAATGAGTCCTTTCCACAATCGGGCGTTTGCAGAATCCAACAAGGGCGGGATTCCAGCCCGCCTTCTGTGCTGGAGGCAAGCAGGTGGGCCTCCCGCGGCACCCGAGGGTCCCCAGCCCACAAGCCCCGGGAGCGCATGGCCTCCCCAAGGCCAGGAGAGCCACGCGGCAGGAACGTGACGAGGGTCCGCCATCAGGGGGCTTCCTGCGGAGGAGTCACACGCCCACCTTCTCCAGACTCAGGGCTCAATGCCTGCCGGGACTTGGGGAGCGTAAGAGGCCACCGGGGATGGGCTGGGAGGAACGGACCGCACGGGAGGAGGACCGTGTCCCTTGCGACACTCGTCACCCAGATGCTCGGGCACATACTGGGTGGGGCCTCTACAGGGCGGGCAGTGGCCAGACTAGGGGGTCCTGGGGCCACAGAGGCACGGGAGGCCCATCTCCAGACCTAATCTCTGCAAAGGTGCACCTCCCACAGCCTCTGCGAGCGGGGGTACAGCTGGCAGTGCTGGCTTAGGGCCAGGGTCACTCCCCGAGCCCCCGGGGGCCCGCTGCAGGGGCCACGCCTGGTCTCTGGAGAATGGAGACACTGGGGCTGTCACCCACCCTGGGGCTAAGTCAGAGCCGGGGGCGTGAAGGAGCGCCCACCAGACCCAGGGGAGGGCGGGCCCTCAAGGGCCTGAGCTGGTGCCCGGAGCGCGCGTGTGCACCCTCGGGCCTACTGGGGTCGTTCACTGTTCTTCAGGAGGCCTCAGCCCGTGGAGGGCCACCACCCAGGTGGTGAGGCACCCACCTCAGAGAGGGGACAGAGCAGCGGCCGGGCCTTCGGCCTCCTCCGCTGCCCTTTGCTCAGACCCACGGCCCAGGATGGGGGTGGGGGAGCCCAGGGGCAGAGGCTGGAAGGCCCGGGGCCTCAAGAGGGGAAGCGAGAGCCCCCTCCTCCTCTGGGCCTCCGGGAGCCACAGGCTCGCCCTCTGCTGGACCAGGAAGGTCTCGGAGGCTTCGGGTCAGAGTCCAACTGCCCAGACTCCCAGGTGAAGCCTTGATGTGAGGACGTGCCCAGAGTGCAGCGTGGGGTGGGTCCTGAGGCCGGTGGCACCCTCCTCCATCTCCCTGGCATCACAGCTGCCTCAGTGACTCATGTGTCAGGTACAGTGCCGGCAGAGTGTGCAGAGCCAGGCCACAGGTGCCAAGCGGCCAGGAAGGGACAAGCCCAGGGGTACGGACACTCACAGGAGGTTGGACTGTCAGCTCCAGCCAAAACCACCGGGTGCACAGCCGCTGCCGGCCGTCCTGACCTGCTGACCCCAGGCCCACACCGCCCGGCCTTCCTGCCGCCACTGACCGCCCAGCCCGGGGCCTGTAGGGGGCCTGGCTCGGTGCAGATGAGGAGCCTGGAGCCATGGGGCAGGGTCCCTGCGCCGCCCCTCCGTGGACAGTGGCAGACGGGTGGGGAGGTGGAGAGGCAGCCAGAGACGAGGGTCATCAGAAAATAGTTTAATTCTGTACAGTGGTCACCAGGCTGATTACAGGGGAGACATGAACGCTCACAGACAGACTCTGCAGGTTAGCAGCGCAGCGCAGCGCCGCCCACCTCGTGGACGCGCCACCGGACAGAACAGATCACAGCGTGACACACGTGGGAGCACGGAGTGCCACGTTTCCTTTGGGGCCAAGAGAGAAAAGGAGAGACCTGGGAGGCTTTGGAATGCTTTCTCTTCTCCTGCCGGGAGCGCCATCGGCTCCGACCCGCTGAGCACATGGGCACGACGCGACGACCGGGTGCAGCCACGCCCGCCCACGCCGCCGGAGCCCTGGCCACCCTCGAGGGCCGCTCACAGCACCGGCTCCAGAGCCAGACACGCAGCCGTGCCTGCAGGTCAGAAGAGCGGCCGGGAGCCCTGGCTCTCAAACTCGGCCCACGCATCGTTGAGCTCCATGAAGATCATCCGGGCATACTGCTCGTAGGGCTGCCCCCGGGCCTGTGGGGCGGATGGCACTGTGAGGGCGGCCTTTCCCCACACCCACCCACCCCAACCTGGCACCCACGCCAACCGTATCCGGCGGCCCCCGCGCCCGCGCCCACCTTGTCGGGGTGGACCACCAGCACGGCGCGGCGGTAGTGCTTCTTCACTTGTGCGGGCGTCACCAGGTCGGCCATGCCCACCGGCGTCCAGCGGCTCTCGCCGTCCCACAGCGCCGTGTGCAGCGTGGACAGCAGGGCGCGGATGTTCCTCTCCTTGCCCTCCGTCCACTCCAGAAGCTGCGGGAGACAAGGTGCCACTGAGGGGCGCTGGGCCCTGGCCTGCACAAGCCCCGCAGCTGGGGCGAGCCCCACAGAGCCGGGCTTTGACCAAGAGACGTGTGGCCCTGTTTCTGCACTGACCCTCCCGGCACGGCCAACATGTCCCCAGGTCTGGACGAACGGGACGTGGACAAGAATGGCATGCGGAACCAGGGACCCCATCCTCGGCAGGACGTCCACAGGTGACCTGCGGTCGCAGCCTCCGCCTGTCCCCAGCCTGGGGCCCCAGTGCCCGGTGGGAACGAGGCTGGACTCCAGGGGGCCCCTGAGAGGACCCCGCAACCCCGTCCCCCACCTGTCCGCCCGCGGCCGGGGCATAAGCACACAGATGTCCATCACCCTGGAGCCTCTGCGGGTCAGACCCTGACCAGCGTCACACCTGGCTGGTCTCAGAGGAGAGAGAAGCTTAACGAGCACGAAGCCTCTCGTCCCAGCCACGTGGGGATGGCTGATTTTTCACCCCAAAGCTTTGAGAAGAGCAGTGAATGTGGACAGAAGCCCCCTCCCCTCAGAGTGCCGCACACAGGCCCTCACGTCTGAGCCGGCGGCCAGCTGCCTGCATCCCTCCCCTGGTACCTTCAGCTTCAGCGGATCCGAGTCCCGGGCCTGGTCCTGCCTCCTCATCTCAGCGATGGTCCGCGGCCCCTTCCTGTCAGCCCGCGAGGAGAAGCCCTGGTTGGAGAGCAGGTCTTCAAAGTCATTCTCTGACACCCTCGGCTTTGGACCTGCAGGCGAGCAGAGGGTCAGGGGTGCCCAGGCAGCCCGCCCGCCCCTCCGTGCTGGGCAGGGGCTCAAGGGCCTCTCGGATGGAGGCGCAGAAAGGAGACGGGCAGTGGCCAACGGAGCTGCCCGAGCTGCAAGCTCGCCAGGGCGGGCGGCGTGGTGGCAGGTGTCAGGACCCCCCGAGGCGAGCGCTGCAGTCAGGTCTCACCCGGCCACCGCTGCCTGGCCAGCGAGGCAGAGAAGGCTCCTGGACAGTGTGGCCTGGCCGCCTGAAGTGCCTGCCAGGGGCAGAGGTCACCCAGACACAGGTCTGGAACCGTGAACTTCTGTCCCAAGGGGCTCCCACCAGCGGAGTCTCTTTAAACGCCCTTCCCGAGGACTGAACTGAGCCGGACAAGACGAGACGTGACTCTGCTGTACCCACTTCACGGGGCCGGAGGGGGATACTCACCAAAGCTGGGGGCGCGGACCCCCCGCTCCTCCCGGCTACCGATCACACTGAAGCTGGAGGTGTAGTTAGGCCTTGGCGGTACACTGGCTTTGGGGGGCGGCTTGGCCTGGGGGGGCCACGGGGTGCCCTGGGCTGGGGGCCGACTCGTCTGCCAGGAGCTGCTGGCCTTGGGAGGGGGCGCTGCTTTGGGACCAAAGCCCCCAGGAGCAGCTGCGGCAGGCGAGCCTGGGGAGACAGTTCCCGCGGGAGCATCAGCAACGGCCCACACGGACTGCCCACAGGCGCTCAGCCCTTGGGGACCGTGCCCCAGGTCGGCGGCTGCGACAGGCCGTGTCGAGCTGGCGCCTGGCGGGCTCCCCTCCCCATGCGTTCACACGCAGGACACAGTCCAGGAAGCTCAAAACCAGTGCCCAGAGCCCTCAGCCCCCGACCGGCACACGTGGGCAGGTCGCGTGTCACGTGTATGGTCCTTGGCCACTTCACGTGTGTACAAATTCACGCACGCAGCAGGGTCAAGACGTCCCTGTTTTCTGACCTGTGACCATCATCTCAAGGACATTCTGGAAGTGGAATCACAGGACAGGTGGCCTTTGAGATGGGTCTTCTCACTCAGGACATGCCCAGGTGCCCCTTGTTGCCGGCAGCCTGGCGGGTGGACGCACGGTGGCGGACTCTGGCAGGTTCCATCAGGCCACTGCCAGTGGCAGCCGTGTGCACCGGGGCCGGACCCCCGAGCAGCCCGCACGTGCCTCCAGGGTGAACAGCAGCAGGGGTCGGGTCCACGGGGAGCCACGCCCGCCAGCTCTGCGCCCGGCGCTGTCCCCGGCACTGGGCGGGGCTGCCGTCCTCTCCGATGCTCACTCATCCCCAAGGCGGGCGGGTCCGGCTCCGTTTTCCCTGTTGCTGCCCCCACGTGAGCGGGAGCCGGCGCGCGCGGCTCAGAGCTGCTTTCCCCACTGTAGCGTCCATCTTGCTGACAGCCGTCAGCACAGCAAAACCTTCTGACTAAGTCCGATTCACCCATTTTTCTCTGACGGATCACGGTCTGGGTGGCACACCTTTCTGTTCCTCTTCTCAAGGCTTTAGAAAATCTGCAGCCGCTTCTGAGCAGTGGTCACTCACTTGCTGTCTCAGGCGTGAAGTTCAGGGCGAGGCCACTTTCCTTGCCCAGCGCCTCTACAAATGGCTCGCACCGCTGTCCTGCAGGTCCTCCATCCTGCCCCAGGACCCGTGTGTCTGTCCTGCCCACACCACGCAGGGCTAACTCCAGTAGCTTGAGTCTGCCAGGGCTCGGTGGGCTGAACGGACCCCTTCCCCCAACTCTCCAATAAATTCTACAGTGAGTCTGTCTGAATTCCGGTGGGGACTAAGCTGACCCCTTGACCACTGCTGGAGAGCCTTCCCCTCGCTGGTCTCTGGGCGGCGAGCTAGTCTCCAAGGCCTTCCCCGACCTCTTTCCTCATCTGTTTCGTAGCTTCACAAGTCCTGTGCCTGCTGGGTAAGAGCCGCGAGTTTCCTTCTTTCTTCTTTTGTGGCGACTGTAGACAGTGCTGCTCTGAACTGGGGGCTCCCTGCAGGTGCTGCCAGCAAACAGGAGCAGCCCTGGTGTGTCTGTTGCTCCCGCGTCCTGGGACCTGAAGCTCTTTCCCAGACAGCTAACTGTCTGCCCGGGAAACCCTAACTGTCTGCACACGGCCACACTGCCTGTCCCTTCTGCCCCTCTCCTGCCTTCATGCACTGCCGGGCTCAGCCCTGGAGAGCGTGCAGTCTTCCGAAACCCAGCGTGAGGCAGGCAGCAGGACTCTGAAGACGTGCTGGCTCAAGTCTACAGGCTGCGAGCCGCCGGACTGTTGGCAGTGCTCCCCACGGTGGGCTGGACTCCGCGGACACCTTCTCTGCACCGTGGGTATGATCACAGTTCCCTCTGAGCCCTCCCTCCGCGGGCCCTGCTCGTGGGTTTGAGGTGCTGAGCCGGCCGTGCCTTCTGGGACGAGCCCTGCCTGCCGTGGCGGGCTCTCGTGCTGGTCTCTGTCTGTGAGCAATGCTGCCTTGGGGCCTCTGGTTTTCTTCTGCACTGTCTCCATCTGGTTTTGGTATCAGAGTGATACCAGCCTCATAAAACCAACTGCAAAATACTCCCTCCTCTTCCTACTTCCTAAAAAGACCGTGCAGAACTGGTGTTCTTTAAACATTTGGTAAAATGGTCCAGGGAGCCCAGCTGGGCCTAGAGAGCTCCTCCACGGGTGGTTTCTAACTGAGCTCAGGTTCACCACAGTTACAGACCCTCTCCAACAGCCTCCTCCCCGGCGTGGCCCCTCACAGCAGGCCCAGGTGTGGGGCTGAGGCCGTGAGTCTGTCTTCCTTTGGCGCCTCCAGGCTCTGTGGACAACTCATGCTAACCTCTCTTTTTAATCCATCTTAGGAGAGATTTGTCAGCTTTACTGATCTTCTCAGAACTGACGTTTTGATCAACCCGTTTTCTCTAGTTTCTTCTCTTTCTCACTGGTTTGGGCTTCTCACGATTCCCTTCCTTCTATTTGCTTTGAGCTTACTTTGCTTTACAAGCATCTTTAGCTGAGAACTCACAACACCAGTGAGCCGTCTCCTCTTTTCCAAACTGCACACTCAATGACACACGTCTCCCTCCCGGCACTGCTTTAGCTGCGTACCTCACGTTTAGCCATGTTGTGTTTTCACTTTCATTCCGTTTGACAGTTTTATTTCCCTTAAGACTTGCCACATAAGTGTCATTCAGAATTGTGCCATTTGGTTCTGAAAAGCTCAACTTCTGAGTTACCTCACTGCCATCGACCTCCCGTTCGGCTCTGCCGGCCGGGGAGTGACACACTCCATGTGGTCTCCTTTCTCCCTTGCTGAGGGTTGCCCGCGGCCCAGCGCGTGGCCTTTCCTGGCAGCTGCATGGGCCCTGCTGCTGGGCAGTGTGCCGCGGCAGCCCGGGCCTCGCTGGCCCCCGTCTGCGGCTCCGTCTGTGCTGACACAGGGATGCTGAGGTCTCCAGCTAGAATGTGGGTTTGTTTCTCTGTTCGGCTCCATGAGCTTCACGCAGGACTGTTTTCTGAGGGGGGTGTGATGGACGTCTGGGGTCACAGTGCCGGGCTGAAGGTGGGGCTCCACCCTGAGAACAGGCGCCCCGGATCCTAAGAAGTCCTTTCCACCACAGGCAGCACCCGAAAGGCTCTGGGTGGCCCTGCCTTTCGAGCCCAGACACACCCACAGTTCCAGGAACACGTTCAGGGAGACAATGAAACCTTGTGAAAGTCCGGGAAGTGTCTGGGGATGTTATTTTCACCTAAAATTCCACATGCCTCCCAACTGCCAAGGGATGAGACACACTCATGGCCTCCAAAGAACCAACGTCCTTAGAGGGCTTCTCAGAAAGGACAGTGACGGTGGTGAATTCTGCACCCCGGCCCCACACTCCAAGCGGGGCAGGCAGGTTCCACCATCCTGGGCTGAGGCAGCCCCCAGCTGGCCCCCACACTCCATGGAGCTGGCAGAGGAGCCAGTCCCTGTGCCTGCTCTGGCAGCTCCTGGCGTTGTCTTGGCAACAAGCTCCTGAGAGAAGGCAAAGGGGCATCTGCTGCTGTTGCTGGGCCCTGGGGAATTGGGTGAGGCCGCACCTCAGGGGGGTGCAGACCCCACAGAGAGGCCTGGTGCTCCCCATGGCCTCAGGGGGGTGCAGACCGCCAGAGAGGCCTGGTTGTTTCCCACTTGTCTAAGGGGGGTGCAGAGGCCCTCTGCAGAGAGGCCTGGTGCTCCCCACGTGCCTCAGGGGGTGTGGAGCCCCCCCTAGAGAGGCCTGGTGCTCCCCACGTGCCTCAGGGGGGTGCAGGGGCCCTCCGCAGAGAGGCCTGGTGCTCCCCACATGCCTCAGGGGGTGCACAGCCCCCCCCAGAGAGGCCTGGTGCTCCCCACGGCCTCAGGGGGGTGCAGACCCCCGAGAGAGGCCTGGTGCTCTCCAGGGCCTCAGGGGGTGCAGACCCCCCAGAGAGGCCTGGTGCTCCCCACGGCCTCAGGGAGGTGCAGAGCCCCCTCAGAGAGGCCTGGTGCTCCCTAAGGCCTCAGGGGGGGTGCAGACCCCCCAGAGAGGCCTGGTGCTCCTCACGTGCCTCAGGGGGGTGCAGAGCCCCCCACCCAGAGAGCCTGGTGCTCCCCACGTGCCTCAGGGGGGTGCAGAGCCCCCTCAGAGAGGCCTGGTGCTCCCCACAGCCTCGGGTGGCCATTAGGTTACCTTGGAGACCGGAACTGAGGTCGCCGAGGTCTGCAAACGGGTCCTGGCTCTGAGACTTGGTCTGGCCAGCCAGAAGGCCAGAAGGGGCTGGCTGGTCTCCAGGAGAGAAGAAGGTGCCTGGAGAAGGGCAGGGGCGTCAGAACCTGCGCACTGGGGTGGCACAGCCTCCCCCAGCTCACGTGCTGAAGGCCTCACTGGGTGTAGTCACCTCGCGTGGGACAAGGCCACGTGCAGCGGAGCCACCCCCAAGGCTCCGTGCGGCACTCCCCTGACAGCCCGAGCAAATCGTCTGGGCCCGCCCCGCCGGCCCTCAGAGCCCATCCAGAGCGTGAGTGCGCGTTCCCACACTCTCCATAACTCTACAGACTGTCCTGCCCCAACTCCTGGGTCACTGAGGAATCACTGTGAGGTCATTACAAGTGACGGCAGCTCAGAAAGAGCTCTCATCAACTAAAGGGAAAAGGGTGAATCTCTGATGCAGAGAAATAGAGAACGTGGAGCAGTTCTCAAGAGAAACACAAATAAGCAGACCCATACGAAACAATAATCAACCTCACTCGTAATGAAAACAGCAAACTGAAAGAGCTGACAGCCGGTCAGACCGCCAGAGTCCCATCCGCGAAGGGCTTCCCAGGCGGCGTAGTGATTAGGAGCACACCCGCCAGGGCAGGAGCCCAGAGAGACCCATGTCGGTCCCTGGGTTGGGATGATCCCCTGGAGGACGATCCCCTGGAGGGTACGGTAATCACTCCAAGATTCTTGCCTGGTGAACCCCACGGACAGAGGAGCCTTGGAGGCTGCAGTCCACAGGGTCACAGACAGACATGACTGAAGTGACTTAGCATGCACACACACGTCTGTAAAGTCACGGCCTACAGATGAACAGAACTGAGAGAGTCACGTGTCACGGGCCTCACACACGCCGCTGCCTCCAGAGCAGAATTCAGCACGGGCGCCTCCTACAGGACACGCGTAACAAGTGGGAGGCCAGTCGCCCTCCCGGCCCCAGGAGGACAGACCAGGACAGCCCGCAGCCTCCCCGGAGCCCTGCAGGAGGCACTAAGGAACAGTTGGGGTGAAAACTTCAGAACCAGCGCAGGTACGGGAGGGAAGGGCTGGGGAGGGCACAGTCTCCCCACTAACCGTCTGCAGCCAGCGCGGGGGCCGGCGCCTCAGCCCAGGCATCCCAGGCTCCCAGCAGGTCGGGGTGGCTGGCAGAGGCTGTCATCTTGCTGGGCTCGGCGGGCAGGTCCCCTGGGAAGACAATGGCACTTTCTGAGGGTCCCCGGTGGGGTGGACACACAGCCTCACATGAGCTCTCAGGGCCCCGGGGACAGCCTGGCTGTGAGTCCCGTCTGCGGGGCACCCCCATCCCCTGCTCGGGCGGCCGGGCAGGGGGCCCCCAGGCTCACACCCTCCAGGCCGCCCTCTGACTGGTTCCCTCAGGCTGAGGACAGGGCGTGAGGAGTCAGCAAGTGGAGACTCTGAGGGCGGTGCTGAGACCAGCGTCTGGTTCCTCACTTGAGAGGTTCTCCAGGGGCCTCCTCCCGCTGCAGCCAGCCACACACAGACACCCCCAAACCTGCCTCCCACCCCATGAACCAGCAGGGTGCACAGTGTGGACACCGGCTGCGCACCCGTCCCGGGGGAGGGAGGACCTGAGACCATGCCCGCCCGCCCCACACCCAGGAGCAGAGGCTGCCCTCACCAAGATGCAGGAAGTCGGTGCTGCAGGCTGGCGGCGGAGCGCTGTGGGTGGAGGGGAAGGGCGCGGGCTGGGCGGCCGGGGCGTCTGAGTTGAGGAATTCCCCGAAGAGGTCAGGCTGCGAGCTGGGAGGGGTGTCCACGTCGGGCGGCAGCAGGAGCGGGCCGAACGGGTCAGCTACGGCGACATGGAGTGAGCGGGCATGAGTGCAGGCACGGCAATGCACACTCAGCCCAGGCAGGCCTGAGCGCGGGCACCGCCATGCACACTCAGCTCAGGCGCCCACCCCGGGACAACCCTCCCCAGGCACCTGGGCCCCGAGTGTGGGGGTTAGTGCTGACCAGCGCCCGCCTCGCAATGGCTCAAGGTGCCTGAATGACAGAGCACTCCCAGCAGCAGCACCTACCGGCCGGGGCAGTTGTCTGGGTGCGAGGCGCGGGGGCTGGGCTGCTGAAGAGCAGGGCCGCATCCCCGTCGAGCAGGCCCCCCACAGCACCCTCCGGAGCGGGGCCCGGGGCCCCGAGCAGGCAGCCGAGCAGGTCTGCGTTGCTGGGGGGGCCGCCGGGGGCCTGGGGGGCGGGCACAGGCCCCGCCTCCGCGTGCAGCCCCAGAAGGTCCACGCTGTCGTCCTGTGGGGCAGCGGGGGCGGGCACGTCCTCATCGCCTGTGTCCCCGCTCTCCGCAGAGGGTGTCGGGGCTTCCTCGTCCGATGGCTCACTCACACAGCCGTCCTCGGCCACAGCAGAGGGACCCTCCTCGGCCAGGTGACCCTCCGGGCCCACAGTGGAGTCCCGGTCCTCTGCAAAGAACACAGCAGGACAGCTGTGGCTCAGCACGAGGGGGCGCCGAGGGGAGCCCCAGGGGGCAGCCAGACCCACCGACCCACCCCGCCAGTCCAGCGTGTGCAGGAAGTGGTCAGCATCCACGCTGCTGTGCGGCGAGTCTGACTCGGGGGGCTCGGCATCCGCGGGCCCGGCCTCGGCGTCGTACTGTGCGGTGGACCCAGGCTGCCTGGGGAGCTCTGGCTTCCCTGCAGGAAGAGGGGGTGTCAGGCCCCCCACTCAGGGCTCCAGGACCAGGCCCAGGGCTGGGACAAGCTTCCACGTCCAGAACCCACAGGACAACCGATGCGGGCCCATCTGTGAATGGATACCACTGCTGCCCGAGGCTGCCCTGGGTCACACGTGTGCACACGTGTATACCCATGCACACAGATGTGCTCACAGAGGTGCACGTGCTTTTTAGGAATACTTAGCTATACCTCACGTTAAAAAATGGAGAAAAAGCCCGCCAAGAACACAGGCAACCTGTACTGTGGCCAAGGGAGCCCCAGGGTCACCACCGGCATGCTTCCGGCGCTCACTCAGAGGCGCTCTGGAAAGAGGCCTTGATCCCGCGGACGGGGGTCACCAGGATGACCTCTGCAGGGGCCCCGCAGGCTTGCCCTCAACGCTGGATCTCACCAAACTTGGACAGGACGTCTTGCTGCTCCTCCCGGCTGGAGAAGAGGATCTTGGGGTTCAGCCCTCGCATGCCTGCACCCTCCCAGGGCGGGGCCTCGTGGCCGGGCCTTTCTCTGGGCTCCACCTCCACCTCCAGGCTCACTTGGAACAAGTCGGGGTACTTCTCCTGGATGTCGCAAGCATCCAGATCATACCTGCAGTTGGAGGCCAGGCGCAGGTTAGGAAGGACCACGGGCACGTCGGGGTCACCCCAACGTCCACCAGGATGCAGGCACGGGGCAGGGCCGTGTTCTCGGCGGGCACCACACCCACACCTCATGCTCTGGACATGCAAGCCACCACCGAGCAAAAGGTCAGAGGGGCCTGCGGGGTCTGTGTGCAGCAAGACCCGACCACACCCTCAGAGCAGGAGCCCAACTCCCGTCACCCCTCAGGTCCTGGGCTTCAAATCGGATCAGGCTCTCAGGTCGTAAAATGCAGGTTCAAATAAAAACAATGCCATCCATCCTGGCAAAACCCCTGTGAACAGACGTCCACAAACCAAGACCTCTGGGAGCTGCTGCAGAAACAATGGCCTACCCCCGTGGGGTGGGAGCAGCCTGGCCACGGCAGCCAGCTCACCGGGCAGCCTGAGGCCTGCGGCCCTCCACCTGCAGGGAATTCCAGCCTGCTCCTCCCCGCCGAGGGCACCTGAGGACGGCACTGACGCACCCCAGTTCCTCAGCCGGCAGCAGGGCCACAGCGGGTTCTTCGCTGATCTCTGTTCGCGTTACTTACTGGCCGTGCGTGTAAAAACAGGAAGGCGACGAGAGGAGGAGCTAAAAAGGAGTGGCAGGTCCCCGAGGGCCGGAGGTGTCACGACCCAACAACACGGGGTGAGCAAGCACGCGTGACCCCAGAGTGACGTCCCCCGGTAAGTCCTTCCCATTCCTCATGGCCCTGGCCCCCTCTGCGTGATGAGGGAACCAGGGGCCTCTGCGGAGTGAGGCCAGGCCCATGTGGGTGCAGGCAGAGCGGCTGCCGGGCCGTGGGGCTCTCCTTCGGGTCCCGGTGGGGCGCCCCCAGAAGACGACACAGGGACAGTCAGCCGTCGGGAGGAGAAGGCGCAGGGACCACAGCGGGGAAGCCCGACAGCAATGGCGGTGAAGGGCCTGGGGATGGGCCCGTCCACGAGGTGGGGACCAGCCCACAGAGGGCGCGAGGCCGCTAAAGCTCAGCTCCAGGGAGGCAGGGCCCCAGGGCCTGCTCTCAGCAGCATGCTGGCGGCCACCCACCCCGCCTCCCCGCCCGGTCCAGCCCAGAGGCAGCCCCCAAGCCAGGGTCTTCACAGCCAGTGAGGACACAATGAGGTCTATGACACTAGGTGCAGCCCCCAGCGCCCCTCAAGGGCCGGGGTCTCAGAAGGACCAGCCCCACCCACTGGGCAGGGAACAAACGCACTGGCTTTCGCCCCAGACTGCCCCCTCCTCACTCACACCTGCTCCCCACCCCCGTCACAGGAGGGCCCCTGAGGAATGTGAGTCCTTCTGAAAAGTGTCCTCTTTCAACAGCCCACCAGGCACCACTTGCCTTTCTCCTCTTTAACCAATGAGTCCACTTCCAGAGGCCTGACCTGCAGTGAAGCACAGCTCCCCTGTCCATACAGAGTAAACCCAGTCTCTCTCCAGACACAAGCAGGACCACACCCCCAGGGGTGGCCGCTTCTCGGGCCGTGGGGACCCCAAGGAGGCCCGAGCAGACACCAGGGGTCGCAGACGTGACACCGCGTCTCACTCACCACCCGACCACCAACAGCACTGGGCCTCTTCCCAATCTGGAGCCACTGAGCCTAAGGCTCTGGGGCAGGGCTAACGGTGCCACGCTGCCACGTGAACGTCACTGGGACGGAGATCTCAGCGGTTCTCATCTCGAGGAGTTCTCACCATGAGAAGACTAACTCTGCGTGGCTCCCAGCGCGTTACTTGTTGTCTTCACAGCTCTAAACTGCTTCCCGGGCAACAAGGGACGCGGCAGCCCGCCCAGGAGCTGACAGGCCGTGTGGACGCCATCCCTCTGAAGCGCCAGGAGCCTCCTGCCCACCTTTGATGGGGGCTTTCTCTTTCCAACCCCATTTCCTTACGTGTCCTGCACACGGCCCCACAGGCCCATGCGTGACACACGTGCTGCGGACGTCTCGTTGCCTGGAAACACCTCTGACCGGCCGTGACGTTTGAAGGATGATTCCCCCAGACACGGACTTCGTGGTTGGTGATGCTCTTCTCCCGTAAGTGCCCCAACTCGGCTCCACTGCGCAGGTGCACAGCAGCTGCTGGTCTCCTTACTTTGAAGGCCACCCCAGGGGCACTGGAAAGGTCATCTTCGGTTTTCAGCAGTTTGACATCCCTTCCAAGAGCTGCTTGCTGTTTCCGGTTTGATTTTATTTGACTGTACTGGATGTTCAGTTGCAGCACACGGGCTTTAGTTCCCTGACCAGGGATCGGACACAGGCTCCCTGCACCAGGAGCTTTGAGTCTTAACCACCGGACCACAAAAGAAGGCCCGGTTTCCAGTTCTGATTCTATGGTTTGCTGTCTCTCAGATCACTTTCAGGAAATTTCCGGCCAGTGGTCTTCCCAGCACGATCTCCACTGTATCCTTTTTCCCTCGGGCTCCAAACAGGGCTGCCTGGCCTCTCCCCGGCACTCGACATCCCCACCTCCACCACGTTCCCACGTCTACTCTGCTACCACACGTGCGGTCCGCAGCCCCGAGTCACTCCTGCCTCCTGTCTACCTGCTCCAGGTCTGCAGTAGAACCCCTGTATTTCCCCGCACACATGACCCAGGCAGTAAATGCCGCTCCCCAGCTTAGACGTGCGCACATCTTCTGCTCACTCGTCTTCATCATCTGGCTTCTGAAGAGACACGTCTCAGGAAGCTAGGCCTATGGAAGCCCTGAGGCACCCTCCCTGAAGGAGAAAAACCTGAGGCCTAAAGATGTGACACTCCTCATCTCTGTCTTGTTGTCACATAAAGCAGAACGCTAGGAGCCAACGTGAAAACACACTAACAGACGGGAACGTGCCTGGAGGCTATTAAAGGGCAACAACACGTGGAAACATGAGCCTCGAGGCTCTTAAAGAAGCAGCAACACGCAGAAACACGAGAGGCACCTCCGGCCCACACCACTGATGCTGGGGGTCCCCCGAGCCATCACCACGAGCAGCCCCCGCTTGGCACCTTCTGCAGGGGCCCTCCTGGGCGCCTGCCAGTTTCCACCGTGCGGCATGCATCTGCCCCCCACCCACGGCGGGGGTGTCTGTGTGCCCCAACCCCTCCCATCCCCCCACGGCGCGGCACCAACATACTTGGCAAACTTCACAGTAGCTGCGTTCCGAGGCACGAACCCTGTGTGAAACTGGATCTGAAACATCTTCATGGACGCCATCTGCGGGCGGGAGCACAGGAGCAGCGGTCCTCAGGCTGGGTGGGGGCCCCGCCAGGCTTCTCATGGGTCCCAGGGTCTCAGAGCCCCAGGCAGGGTTCCAGGTGGCGGGGACACAGAGACATCAGGGTGGTGCCTCTGCTGACAAGCAGCTCCTTGGGCCCACAGGGGAGCCCCAGGCCACAGCCTAGCAGGCCCTCGGGCCCGTGCAGAGGGCAGGTGCAGGCTGCCGACCAGCTCTGCCACACAGACGAGACTGGGGCCCTCACTGCACACGAAGGGCCAAGCTCACCTGTGAGCCCGGGGCCGCTGGCACCCCGCTTACCTTGGCCTGCAGCCTTCCTCCCAGGGTGGACCTCGCATGATAGATGATGATGAGCACGTCCCCCTGGACTGTTATGCCCAGGGGAATGACCGCTTTGCCATCCTCAATTTTAAAGTCTCTGGAGAACAGAACCAAAACAAGCAGTTCCCTTACGTAAGCAAGAGGCGCACATGCTGACGAAGACCGAAGCGTGTTTCCTCCTGCCTCGTGATTTTTCTACCAAATTATGTCAGGGTTTGGGCAGGAGGGTGCTCCAGGAAATGACGTCCAAGGAGCCACTCAGCACAAAGACCCGGAGGAACCCCAAGGGCTCTGCCAGCCCTGCCTCCAGCCCACCCCACCCAGGCTCACGTCTCCCAGCCCCACCGCACCGAGGCCCACCAGCCGGCTGCAAGCCCAGAGAACAGGCGCCTCCCACAGCTGCAGGAGCACGAGGCTGCGCAGACAGAAGGGCCTGCGCCCGAGCCCACCTCATCTTGTCGTATTCCTGGGACGTGGTGGTCACACGCTCATCCCCCACGTAGACCTCGCAGAAGGGCCTGCAGCCGCTCCTCTGCTTGCTGAAGAGCGGCACAGGCGTCATGACCACGGCCTTCACCAGGATGGGCTTGCTGTGGGGCGTGACGGGCTCCTCGGCCACCATGTCACACATGTACTCAATGTACCTGGAGGGCAGGAGGCAAGCCGGGTCACGTGTGCTCTGTACTCAGCCCATGGGGATCATCCACGTGCTCCACGTGCAGCCCACACGCTACGTCACGTTCGTCACATGCATGTTCCCTGTCTCTGGAGCCTGTCAGGACATCAACCTTTTTCCAATCACACGTTAGCATTTCACGTGAAATTCCCCTCAAAGCAACGTTCTAGTGTCATTTCATGAACCTTACGTAATTTTCACTCAGTTCAAAATGTCTTTACATTTCCCTTGAGACTTCCTCTCTGATTTACGGCTACTCAGAAGTAGGCTTTTTCCCTTGGAAACATCTAGGGTTTCCAAAGCAGTCTTGCTGTCCTGATTTCCGGATTAACTCCTCAATGGCCTGGGAACACGTCTCACACGATTTCTATTGTTCTCAACCTGCTGCAGTTTAAGGGCCCAGACTGGGCCTTTTCAAGGGCTCCAAGTGCACATTTCTATCGTGGGACATGCTGTGGCTCTGATCTGACCCACCAACTTGCTTGACTGGCACTGAGACCGTCCGCATCCTGCTCTGTGGATCTGCAACCTGCTCCTGTGACTCCTTTCCGGTTTCAATGGCTCCATGGCTCCACCCCCTCTGAGGTACTGCCCTCTCTGTGGCCTGGCCCCTGTGTGGCACCGCCCCTCCCTGAGGCTCCGCCCCCTCCCTGAGGCTCCGCCCCCTCTGCGTGGCTCCACCCCTTCTGCGAGGCCCCACCTCCTCTCTGTGGCGCCGCAATTTCTGGCCCTGGTCTAACCTGTCTCCTGGGAACAAGCAGGGGCCACAACTGTCACACTTCATGTTACCAGAGCACTCTCACCACTCGTGACAGCTGTGGTAGGACCGCCCGCCGTGTGCCAGGAGATCTGGGCACTTTTCACCAACAGCAAGAAGCCAGGACCCATGACCCACGTCCACAGCCTGAGTGAGCTTGGAAGCAGACTCAAGACCCAAGACTGAGAGGAGCAGGCAACCTGGGCAGTGAGAGTGGGCGGGCGACACGACTGGGGTTCCAGCCTCTGGGCACGGCCCGCACACGCCCCTGCCCACCTCTATGAGGGTGCAGGCCCACAGTGCCACGAAGCAGCTTCCCAACAAGCGGCCCATGCTTCCCGTCACGAGCTCCTGGGTCACCCGAGCACGCCCCGGGGCTCCCCTTGCGGCCTCAGCGTCTCTCTCGGCACCCACACTGGCCGTGTGGAGAGCGCCCGTGGTGGGTCCCAGCGGCCCAGGTGCGCCTTCTGATTTGGCCTGAACCCTGCTGTGTCCTCTGGGCGTCTGAGCCTTGAGCTCTTCCGTTAAGTTGGGGGAATCATCAGGACCTCCTCTGGACTCCGTCTCCCACAGGGCCCCGGGGGTGCGTCTGTCCGGTCGTCTGACACGGCCAATGGCATTTACATCCCTCCAGGGCACAGAGCTTCTGACAAGCTCCCTCCCTGCTCAAGCATGGCCTCCAGCCCCCACTTTGTCAGAGTCTTGAACACATGGACCAGTGGCCCCACACTTCCTGGCACGCTTCCAAGTCTCGTGTGAAGGCCGCCTCATCTGACTGTCCCCGGGGTGACCTCATGCCCCTTGAGCGGCAGCCTCCCTCACCAACCTATCCTTGGGGCGCCTGCGTCTCCTGTGGGCCCCGTCCCTCCTGGGGCTGGCGGCCAGCTGAAGGCTCCAAGGCGGCTTCTCCGACAGGCGTGGAGAAGCCGTGCACTCAGAGCTGGCGCTGCTCTTGAGCTGTTAGGGGCGGGAGGGGGTGGGAGGGGGCGGACACTCTCCGCACTTGCGCGTCTCCAGGGCAGCAGCCTGGGGTCTACTAGGGCCCAGGGCCAGGCACACACACACCAGCAGCAACACTGCCGGCTCTGACCACAACCTGAGCAGGGCCCTCACTGCAGGCACAGCTCGGGAGCCCTGGATGTGCCTGCACGGGAGGCTGACGGGCTGAAGGGGTCAGAAGCCTGCCTGGCAGCCCAGCCCTTGCTCTCCTGCCCCTTCTGCACAGTGGATGGGCCCCCAGCCCCCACCCTCTGGAGCCACACAGAAGACATCAGAGTGTGGCCAGCCCTCTCAGGGGGGTGAGGGACAAGGTGCTGCCCCGGGCAGTGAGCCAACAGGCTGGGCCGACAACCAGGAGAGGGGCAAGCTCCCCACCCCACCGTCCAGGCCACGCAGCCACCCCGAGTAAGGGCGATGCCCACAGTGGTGCCTCACCAGCCTGGACACTCCCCAGTTTCCCCCACAGTCAGGGCCCTGGCTCTCCCCGCTCCAAGGCCCTCCCCACAGAGGAGGGACTCCAGGGACTCCAGGGGCCTAATGACTCCTCAGACAGAGCACCAGGCTCCCTCTTGCTGCGAGGTGGATGGAAGCGAGGCAAGCTGTCCTGGGTGCAGGCAGTGGCCCCAGAAAGGCGGCGGGTGGGCAAGACCCAGATGCAGACCCAGGAAACCATCTCATGTAAGTCAGCAAAGGCAGCCTGGAAACCCACGTGTCTCACAGACCCTGATGTGGCTGACACAGCACAGAGAGGGTGCTGCCCTCGTGTGTGGCCAGAGAGCCCCCAAACGCCACTCCACCTGCAAAATGGAGCCAGCAGGCCACGTGCCCCTGCCCACCAAGCAAGAGGCCACGACGCTGGGAAAGCAGGTGCCAGGAACGGACAGAGGTACTGCTCAAGGGCCATGGTGGGCAGGAAGTGAAGCCACCAGACTGTACCCACAGGCCTGCGTGCCCCCGATGCCACCCCCACACCCCATGGCAGACACCATACCTCTTGTGGGATGGCCAGATGCCCGGTGGGCACCGCTTCATGCTGAACATGTACACCGCGGCCTCCGCGGTGCTGAAGAGCCGGCAGAAGCACAAGAAGGAGCACACGGCCACGGCCGACGCCGCCCTCCCGTCCTAGGACAGAGCATGGGGCGCGTACGGGCAGTGCTCACTCCCCCGGGACGGTCATGGCCTCTGCCTAAGGCCAAGGCTCCTCGAGGGGCTAAGAAAACCCCACCTGAGGCAGGGATGCAGGGCTCCAGAGAAGGCCTGAGGTGGCAGACCACACACTGCACATGCTCACAGTCCCCACCTGACCTCTGTGCCCAGCCACCCACGGGCACCCTCATGACTCCCCATCGTCACTCCTGCCTGACGTCACCAACACCAGAATGGCAGTGCTGACCTCCAAGGGCAGGTTCCAGCAAGTACCCCACTGGACAAGATGTCCACAAATCCTCAGCCCCAGAAGGGGGTCAGACACAGGGTCCCAGGAGGCAGACCAGCCTCCGCACACGGGTGCTTCCTGAGGGGACCCACCGTCTTCCACCAAAGAGGCAGGAAGACCACTGTGAGGACGGTTTTCTGCCAGAAGCCCTGCTGCCAGGGGGCCCAGGTGTGGACACGGCAGGTGCAGGGCCTGTGCCCCCGACCCTCCCCGACAAGCCGCTGTTCCCTCCAAGGTCTGCCGCCCTGGAATGACAGGACCCACCCTGGGGCACCAGGACTGGGCCATGGCCGCAGGCCCAAGCAGAGCCACTGCCAAGAACAGCGGGCAGCTGGTGCTCCGTGTCGCCGGAGGTGGGGCAGCTCAGCGAGGAGCCCCGGGAGAGCCCACCCAGATGGTCACTCGTCTCACCCCCAGTGCCACCACCCGGGAGCCTGGAGGTCCTCTCTGTCCTGAGTGCCCGGGGAGGCTGGCCCACTCACCATGCAGTGCACCACGCAGACGTTGCCAGGGTCGCGGCGCAGCCAGGCGTGCATGTTCCTGCAGAGGCTGTACAGGCTGCGGAGGTTCGGGGCCCGCCGGGCCACCCAGCCGCAGTCGGAGACCTGCAGGGAGGGCGGCTCGCCAGCGGGGTGCAGACACGGGCCTCCCCACACCACCCGACACTGCCCGCCCCAGGTGTGCAGCAGGACTCGGGAGCCAGGCTCCGGCGCACACGGCCAGAGCTGCAGACTGCTGCATCAGCCTCAGTCTCTACACTGTGAACAGCGTCCACAGGCCGAGTGACAGCATAGACTGCGTGGTCTTGTGTTCCCTCTGGAGGCACCACGGGCTCAGTGATGCTCAGAGATCCTTGAGAACCGCCCTCCAACCCCCAGGCGGCGTTCAGGGTGGACCCTAAGCATCGGCACAAGGCCACTGCTCACCCGGTTGTGGAACTTGGAGGGCCGGTAGGTCCGCGGGGACAGGTTGTAGACGGCGTAGCGGCCCGGGTGCTTCGAGTCCAGGAACAGCCGTACATCCTCAATGTTGTTCTTGATGGCCGACTCCACGCCCTCCGCCGGGAACGACATGACTGAAAGACAGGAGCCCCTGCAGCCTCTCCAGCCATGGGCCGGGAGGTCAGCCGTGTGAGGCCCCACTGCTCGCGGCTGCTGGCCCGTCAGTACGGTGGTCCTGAGAAGGGGGATCAGAGGCCCCTAGACCCTGCCCTGCCGTGCGTCAGATCCGCAAGGATCCCCGGCTGGGGTCCCCAAGGCCCTCCTGAGGCGCGGCCTCTACACGGCCCAAAGCACCACAGGGTCTCCAAGCGTCTGGACAGTATGTGTGGCCTCGCATCACCTCCCTCAGGACCTCAGCCTTCCAGAACGTTCCAGACCAGGGAGGGGGCTTGACTGGGGTCCTGGGTTGACACAGGACTGCCGGCTGCAGGGCCTGGAGGCACACTGGACACACGGACAGACGCCCGAGGCCAGCACCTGGCACACATCACCAGACAGGAAGGAACCAGAAGACATCCTCATGGCTAACGCTGGCAAACGTACCTGCGATTCTAGACGTGATGTAAGAAATATCCAGATCTCCCTTCGCATAGCTGGGATTAAAAGCAAAGGGAACTTGGTTATTTTAAGTGAGCAAAGGAAATTTCTACGATTAACTCATGAGAGCCGAAACTGAAGCGAGTGCTTGAGAGGCTGCAGGGTTCAGGCTGCAGCCCGACAGTGTGCACACACGGGCCTGGGTGACTGCACACGCGTGTACATGTGCACGTGTGCAGTGTCCTCTACCCACGAGGCGAAGGAGAAATTATAAACCACGAGGGGGAGGCAGGGCCCGACAGGAAGGACCTTTATCCTCTCACTATTAAAGGTGGACACTGAGAGAAGTTTGGGAGAGAGATGACGGCAAAAATGCAGGCAGAGCTTCTGACGTGTGCGTCATGCCCGGCTAAGCGGCCACAAGGCGCCGAGCGCCAAGGAACCGTGTAAAGAGACAGAGCACGCGTCAGAACCAAACACGGCAGGGAGGCTGGAGTTACCAGACTGGGAACTTCAACAGCTGGGGTTGGGGCTTCTCTGGCGGCTCAGTGGTAAGAACATGCCTGCAGGGGACAAGGGTCCAGTCCCTGATCTGGGAGGACCCCACATGCCACGGAGGAGTCAAGACCGCGCATCACAAGCACCACAACTACTGAGCCTCTGCTCTGGGAACAGGACCGTGACTGCTGAGCCCACACAACCTGCAGCCCGTGCTCGGGACAGCAGAAGCCCCGCGAGAGGCCTGCGTGCCGCAGCCGGAGGGCAGCCCTCCCCGCCGCAACAGAGGAAAGCCCACGCAGCAAGGAAGACCCAGCAGCCGTAAAAACCAGCAACAGCTGGGGCTGACGTGCTGAGGGTGCTGACGGGGAAAGCTGGCAGTGTGCGGGTCAGACAGAGAGTGAGCAGAGGTGGAACTTCTAAGGGAGAGCCAGAAGGAAACGCAAGGCGGAGGCCCTGAGCAGAAAAGAAGGCTGCCTTTGATGCTGAGTACACTGGACGTGGCTGGGGAGGAACCTCTGAGCTAGATCTCAACAGAATCCCCGAAAGCCCAAAAGCACAGGCTGGGGGATAGCAGAGAGCATCCAAGGCCTGTGTGGTGAGCCTGTGACGTGACGGGGACCCCAAAAGGAGGAAAGAGGGGAGAACAGAAAACACGCCATACATTTTAAGTGAGAATTTATCTAAATCAGCATCAGACACCAAACCACAGATCGGGGAAGCCCAGAGAACACCCAGCAGGACAAATGCCAGAAAAACTACCCTAGGGCATGTCAGTTTCAACTTCCAGAAAAATCAAAGGTAAAGACAAAATCCTGAAAGCAGCCTGGGGCAGGGGACACTTTACCTCTGGGGGAGCTACGATAACAATTACGCCTGGCTTCACCCCAGAAACCATGCAGGCAAGGAGTGAAGCCAGATATTTAGTGTTGGGAGAAAAACCACCAGCCAGGACTCTGTGCCCCGAGACACTGTCCTCGAGAACTGAGGAGACATGAACAGCAGTGACGTGGGGACAGGAGGGAGGCGGCAGGGTTCCTATGGAGTCAGGAAGCACACCGTGCCCTGGAAGGAATAGCGTGCTATCTGAAAGCGGACCTGCGTCAGCTGGTGCCTGCACACGCCAGGGCAACCACTGAAGTCAGCAAAGAAAGGGCGTGTAAGTGGTGCAGTGAGCAAGGAGAGAAAATGGGATCATAGTTTCTATGATCAAGTAGAACCACCAGCTCCCACTGCAGAGTCACAAAGCATAGTTTTCATCAGCTTATTGGGAAGCTGCTGTGAGATCTCAGCCTGCACGTCTGGTTACCACTGCTCTGAGGAAATAAAGATTTCTTATTCTCTTTCACCTTTCAGATCTCATATTTGTTCTTCTTGAGGGCCAGCTGCGATCTAGAACTGTACGGGGACAGTGACTAGGGATATAGTCCCTGACTTCTCCTCTGTGAAACGGAAGGAAAAAAAAACCCAAAAACTAAAAACAAGAAAGCAACAAGGACTAGAAAACAGTTGTTGTTCAGGCGCTCAGTCGTGTCCGACTCTTTGCGACCCCGTGGACTACAGCACTCCAGGCTTCCCTGTCCATCACCAACAGCTTGCTCAAACTCATGTCCATCGCATCGGTGATGCCATCCAACCATCTCATCCACCGTCATCCCCTTCTCCTCCTGCCTCCACTCTTTCCCAACATCACGGTCTTTTCCAAGGAGTCAGCTCTTCGCATCAGGTGGCCACAGTATTGGAGCTTCAGCATCAGTCCTTCCAATGATTATTCAAGGTTGATTTCCTTTAGGATTGACTGGTTTGATCTCCTTGCTGTCCAAGGGACTCACAAGAGTCTTCTCCAACACCACAGTTTAAAACCATCAATTCTTTGGCACTCAGCCTTCTTTATGGTCCAGCTCTCACGTCCGTACGTGACTACTGGAAAAATCACAGCTTTGACTAGAGGGACCTTTGTCAGCAAAGTCACGTCTCTGCTTTTTAATACACTGTTTGCAGCCAGCGTTTTCACTCTCTCCTCTTTTACGCTCATCAACACGCCTCTCTGCTTTCTGCCACTATGGTGGTGTCATCTGCGTATCTGAGATTATTGATATTTCTTCTGGCAATCTCGATTCCAGCTTGTGCTTCATCCCTACTAATCCAACCCCAGGTGCTGTGGAGACATGGCGGGCTTGGCTCCAGTCCCCTGCAGTGAGCCAGGACCCAGCAAAGCGAGCCGTGTGGGCACCCTGGTTCCCAGAGTGTCTTAGTTACGTTCATACTACTCTGGGGTCTGTTAACCTGCAGTGTGTTATGCCCAAAAGACAGTGCTATCCCTTCAGTTAAACATACTTTATTGCTAAAAAATGTGAACTGTCGTCCGAGCCCTTCAGTGGGTCTCGTAGTAACACCGAAGGCCACTCACTGATCACAGATACAAGTACAATGATAACGAAACGTCAGAAGCGTTTCAAGAACTACCAAACGGGACGTGGAGACACAAAGCGAGCAGACTGGGAAAAGGCGCTTACAGACTCGTGGACGTGGGGCTGGCACCGACCTGTTGTGTGAAGCGCAGGGAAGCGAGGCTGGCCTGTGTGCCAATAAGCCCTTCGCACACCCCTGACCGACATACACCGACTAACGGATCGTCAGAGTGGGTCACAACAGGCAACCCAACGATGCTGTCCACGAGTAACACGGAACTGAGCATCCTGCTGTTTATTCATACTTCATTCTGCTGTTTAGTCACTAAGTCGTGTCCACCTCTCTGCGACCCCATGGACTGTAGCCCGCCAGGCTGCTCTGTGCGTGGCATTCTCCAGGCAAGGGTACTGGAGTGGGTTGCCATGCCCTCCTCCAGGGGATCTTCCCAACCCAGGGACCAAACCCGCGTCTCTTCTGTCTCTGGCATTGGCAGGCAGGCTCTTTACCACCAGCGCCACCTGGGAAGCCATTAACCTTCAGGCGCTCAGTCGCTCAGCATGACCAACTCTGTGACCCATGGACTGCAGCCCACCAGGCTCCTCTGTCCACGGGATTCTCCAGGCAAGAATACTGGAGTGGGTATCCATTTCCCTTCTCCAGGGGATCTTCCCAACCCAGGGATCAAACCCAAGTCTCCCGAAATTGCCGATGGGTTCTTTACCGACTGAGCCTCCCGGGAAGCCCATTATAACTCTATGGATACCAGTCATGACTCACACAGTTTGAATGTATTTACTCCCAACCCACTGCCACATTCTCTTGTTAAAGAAACGTGCTTTTTCAACAAACAGAGAATTTTTAAGTCAGTTAATTTATTAACGACTTCTCCAGGGCTTACATGCTTTTGGTCACATTTAAGATGTACTTCTTGCTCTGGTGGCATAAAAACATCTCTCTGTAGTTTATCAGCTTTTCCTAAGAAACAGCTTTTCATGATCAGATCTGTTAACAGATCAGACCCACTGTATCTTGCTGTTATTAGATGAGATCCAATTTTTTCTTTTTAACATAAACTTATTAATCTGTTATTTTCTTTAGACTCACAGCTCATGTATTATACCACCCCACCTAAGTATATGTCATGGGTGAGTCTAAACACATCTAACAACAGATGCTTGAAAAAAATTGACATAAAATAAGGTTTGTCTCTGTTCTTATTTTTAAAAACATTGCTGGCAATTTTGGTAACTTACATGCGAATTTTGAGATCAAAATCTGTGGCAACAGTGTCAGGATTTTCATCTTTAAAGCAAAGAATTTGTAGACGAACCAAGCAGCGACATGACCTCTGAAATGTAAACCCCCCAAACTCACAGACAGCCGGCGTCCCCACTGCAGTCTGCTGCTCACCTCCAGGGCAGAAGGTGGAGGGCGCAGAGCGAGCATGGGCAGACCTGTGCCCGAGCGACGCCGGCAGCAGGCGGGGGAGAGCGCCGGCCACGCTCACCACATGCGCAGTCTACAGCATGTGGCACAAAGTCAGCGGAGAGAGGAGCACCCGTCGTGAGGCAGAGCAAAGCCTGGAGCAGCAGTCCACGTGGACATGCGGCTGGAGGGCTGCACCCCAGGCCCAGAGGCCGCGGCTCCACACAGGATGCTCACTGCTGGGGCGGCTTGCACAGCCCAGCCGCTCGCCCTGCTGCCCCTGTGAGGGGCCAGGGCACCAGCACGCTGGGGACTCAGGGCGCCTGGTGGAGGCGGCCGTGCAGACCTGGCGTGTGGGATCCGGGACGCATGGACGTACGGGGCCTGAGCCTAAAAGCGCTGAGAGACCGACAAGAGACTACAGATGGGCAGGAGCTCAGGATCAGGACTGCGAGCCAGAGGCCACAGGGTGGGTCCGCACATTCCGAGAAAGGGTCTCGCCTGCAGCACCGGAGCGGAGTGGCCCTGGAGGGGCCCTGTCACCAGGCCCTGACTGGATCCTGTGCCAAACCCAAAGGAAGCCCCTGGCAAGCTCAAGCATCGTGGCTGCCATGCTCGTCTGACCCACAGAACAAAGGCCGTTCCCTGGGGACCATTCGCTTGCCTGGGGGTCGAGGCCCAGGGTGCACTCCCCACACACTTGCGAGCCGGTGGCCGCAGGGATGCCCCTCCCCCAGCCAGCGTCCTGAGCTGGCTCCCCACATCCGGTATTGGCCTGTGCGGGGAGTGGCTTCCCTGCTTTGAGGGAGGACCTGAGGCCCCGTCCACCCCATCCTGGCCCTGTCGCAGGGAGTGCGGTGACAGGCCGCAGTCCAGGGCCATCACTGCGCCAGGCCTCAGCAGAGCCCCTGGGCAAGTGTGCTCACGCCAGTACCTTAACCAGCTTCACAAGCTCCGGGGCAACCCGGGCAGGAGGCGGCTACCTGCCTGGCCCTGGTGCGCAGACGGGCTGCCAGCAAGGCTGGCCCACAGGCGCGCACCTCAGCCTCGTGGGAACTCGGTTCCTCTCTCCTCGGCAAGGCCCAGTGGCTTCTCTCAAGTCTGCTGGCTGCTGTCGGCCTGCTGTTCCTGCCGGGTCCACCCGAGACCCCACAATGAACCCCACTGGGAGGAAGACAGGAGAGAGTGAGTGCGGCCACGGGCACCGTGGCAGCAGACGTGCAGGGAGGGCTGCAGGCGGGACAGCAGCTGCCACAGGCGAGGTCAGCCCCCGCTGGGACGCAGCAGCACAGACGCTGACAGCGAGGCCCCGAGCAGGGCCCTCCGCCCGCCCACGCCCCGCCCGGGCCTCAGGTCTTCACACCCGCGCAGCCTGCAACGACCGGACCAGGACTCTGGGGAGCCAGGTACCAGACAGACAAACGTGCCTCTGACCTTCCTGCTGGAGACGAGGTGCAGCCCGGGCACCACAAAGGGCCGCACCGCGCAGGAGCAAGCAGGCACCCTGCCAGGCCAGAGCCTGCACTGGGCGGACACCGAGCTCCTCTCATCTCTACAGTCACGTCAGAGGCAAAGCATTGGGGCGCGACCGAGTCCACCAACAGGACACACAGCACGCACACACACGCCAACTCACTCGTGCACGCACACTCATGCAAAGCACGTGAGCCCCTGCCTGTGTCCCCAGCAGCTGGGAATATACAACAGTAACTACAGCACAGAGAAGACAAGCCTGAGGCCTCCGTGGCCACGTGGGGGCTGCATTACGCAGCAGCTCACAGCACAGACACGCAGGCCCCCCCCGTCCCAACAAGGCGGGCACAGGTCAGACGGAACCCAACTCTCCGGGGCTCCCTGGTCAAAGCCAAGATCACTTGGAGGATGGCACTGCAGGCTGCGTGCGTGGCTGCCGTCTCCGTGGACAGGGCCACCCTCAGGAGAGACGCGGCCCGGACCCAGTGTGTACAGTCTCCCACATACGCCCTCCAGCACGAGGGCAGAAAAGTGGTGACGCCTGAGCTCGCGTGGGGGCCAGCAGACGCTGAGCACGCACGCTCACCCGGCCGTAAGTGCGGGCTCTGCACGTCTGGAAGCAGGTCTGCACCCAAGGCTTCAAAACTTGCACAGCAGAGAACCCGCGTGCCTGTGCACCCTCAACTCACTTGGCAACGGACTGGATGACTTTGGAGGAGGTGTCCTTGATGTTGGTGAAGAGGCGCTCGGTGCCCCCACGCAGAATGTCCAGGAACCCGCCATAGGGCTGCTCGTACTCAGCGACCACCAGACCTGCAAGCAGAGAGAGACCTGTGCAGAGCTCCGGGCGCCGCAGCGGCCTGCGTGTCCCTCCACTGGGGCCAGGCGTCCCCCACACGGCCACCTGTGCTCCACGCCCCGGCACGGGAACGAAGTGGGTAGAAGTGAGCCCAGAGCAAGACCTGGGTGCGTCAGTAGGCCAGAGCCTCTGGGTGCGTGAGGCTGTTCCCACATCCCAGACATTCACTCAACTCACTCCCACTGCCTGCTGGGCACCAACAGGACCCCGCCTCTGACGAACACACGCTGGAGTCCAGCGGGGGTGACCAGGCTGGGACACAAGGTACGAACACGCCCAGAGACGGAGGCTGCAGGTGCGTGGGGAGGGGAGGGGGCAGGAGCAGGGCTGTGTGCGGCACAGGAAGGCCCTGAGACCAGCGTCCAGGGCGCAGCTGCACCCCGGTCGTGAACGCATAAGTCGGGCTGAGGACAGGAAGGAGGGTCCACACGCTCCCGTGCGGGGGGCCTGCGGCCTCTGGATCGGGTGGCAACGCATGTGTGACACCTACGCCAACCCTTTGCCCCGCACCTCGTACACATGTGGGGTGCCTGTCCAGGCACCTCGAGGTGGCCCCCAACACTGCACCCCAGGGAGGCAGCTGAGCCAGAGCCACACTAGTGGACAAGGAGCCAGGACACGGGCCAGCCAGCTGCCAGTATCAGCCCTGGAGGCGATGAGTTGCAACATGACCCCGACAGTGAGGTGGGGATGGCCCTGGAGACACGGGGCAGAGGCGTGTCTGGAACCTTCCAGGCCAGCTGCACTCAGGGCTGGCTGCACCGGCCCCGAGAACCCCCAGGCTAACTACCAGATCAAGAGCAACCCTCTCAGCAAACACGTCTGAGCTGTGAGCCAAGTCCACTGGCCTCCGGCCCACCGCCAGACCCACCTCCCCACCCGAGGCCACCTCATGGTGAGCAGACGCTGCCCCTGTGGGCCCCACACAGCCGCTCTACTCCCTCACACACCACCTCCGGGGTCACCCCCAGGGTCACTGCGGGCTGGCCTGAAGGCACACCCGCATCTCACTGGGCAGGGGCCACGTGCGCCGGAGACCTGTGTGGCTGCCCAGTCCCCCAGGGGCCCGAGGCTGAGGCAGCCCAAATGCAGGCCCCCCAGAGCCCCTCGGGCGAGGCTGGGGCTCGAAGGACCCAGGCTGCCCGATGGCAGGGAGGGGGTGGACAGAGGGGCCCGGCCTCTGGCCCCCTCGCCGGTCCTGAGCCTCACCAAAGGGCAGCCCTGCTGAGTCTTAGGGCAGCTCAGGACCCGTGAACCAGGGTCCCAGGGATACTCACTGCTGCCCGTGGAGCCGGGAGGGGCCGCGTGCCCGTAGCCTCCGTTCTGCTCCAGGAGCTGGAAAGGTGCAAACTCAGGTCAGGCCAGGCGCTTGGGACACGTCACCCAGGGTCCACCCTCTTCCACCTGGCTCACTACAGAACCACCAAGGACCCCCCCAGGGTCTCGACGAGTCCTGGACCCCAGGGCTGATCCTTGGGGCCGCCGAGGCACATGGCTCTGTTCACAACACAGGCAGTAGCCGTGAACCCACCCCAGCCACCAAGGCTGCAGGCCCTGCCGTCGACAGGACACAGCACGGGGACCCGTGGAGGCTCGAGCAGGATGACCGCCACGAAGTGCAGCCACAGAGCACAGTGCGGGTCCCGTGGGCTGAGCCCGAGGCCACACCAGCTGCCATCCTAACACCACAACCGCCCTGGAGACACAAGGCACCCCGTGACGGGCCCAGATGAGCCCACTCGAGAGCAGGCCTCACGCTCACCCGCCCAGAGCAACTGCAGCTCCGTGTCCACTCTCTACAAGCTACCCAACGCTTCCTTTGAAGCCTGTTGTAGAGTTTCAAAGAGCATTTTTGCTTTCAGGTTAACGTCACATTAGACTTAAGAAACACTGTATTATGGTCTCTGTGGTACGTGATGCTCTGAGAGTGGTCAGTGATAAATGGAATGCTCTAAACAGTCTTAAAAATAACACCCACGAAGCGTCAGGCACACGTGTCTTAGCTCAACTGTGTCATTTACTCAGAAATCAGAAACTTCATTTTGTTGTTTCATCAGCTTCCTGAAGACACGGAGCACCTCCTGGTAGGACTGCAGGCTCCACACCACCTCGGAAGCTGCAGGGAATGTGCTCCGAGGCTACAGGCCCGGGCCGCGGGGAACGTGCTCAGAGGCGCCAGGCCCGGGCCACAGGGAACGTGCTCAGAGGCGCCGGGCCCGGGCCGCGGCACACAGAGCCTCTGACTCTCCTGATCCCTTCCCCATGGGCTCCTGCTTATCCATCAGCCCAGCCTCCTGCCTGGTGCTTTCCTGGTCTGAGTCCACCGGGGCTGGTGCGCCCACGCTGCCCCAAGGACCTGCTGACTTCTCTCCCACAAGGCCTTAGGCAGTGGGTGTAGGGATGGGCTGCTGTCTGGCCCACGGGTCCCTGGCTCTAGATACACTGAGAGCAGCATGTGCTCGTGAGCCCCAGCGGAGGAGGCCTGTGTCCTTCCCTGGGCACTTCTGCCCTCCTTGTGGAGCATCCTCGGGGGCACACGCAGGCTGGCTGCCCCTGGATCTTGGGCCCAAACACCACCCTAGACTTGAACCACCCAGGTGCCCAGGTTCTCTGGAAAGACCACGGGGCAGCCCAGGCCGACCTGCCTCAGCAACCCTCTCCTCCTCGCTGCTGGCCTCTCTGAACCTCACCTGCTCTGAACCTCTGAGCCCCGCCCCGGGCTCTGTCTCCCGGCTCCAGGAACCCCACAGCATGGCACACTGCCCCTGAGGCGACCCCGGGGGCTCCTCCCTCCGCGAGAGCCGAGTGGAGCCGGACCCCCTGGCTCTAAAGCGACACAGACAGCGTCATCGCGAGCGGCACGTAGAGGCCCACCTCAGTGATGGGTGACTTGGGGTTCACGTTGCGGGCGGCCGCGATCTCCTGGAGCTGGTTGACCAGCTCGGTGACGGACAGCCGCTCCTCCGGGTTGACCTTGAGCATGGAACCTACGGCAGAGAGAGAGCTCATCCTAAGGGCGGCCGGGCTGGGGCCCCGGGCAAGCAGCACCCCCTGCTCTGCAGGGCAGGGGGCCCTGGAGGCCCGTGTCTTGCTTACACTACTGATTTTAAAAGCAAGCAGGGAAGGACGATGTGAAGAACAAGATCAGCAGAAGCTGCCACTCAGGACACGTGCTCAGGTGGGGTGTGCTGCGCTGGGACTTACGGATGAGGCTGTGGAACACGGAGTACCGCGTGTCGTCAGCAGGGATCGCGTACTTCCCGTTGACGATGCGAAGCTTCGCTCCGTCCTCAAAGGGGTGCTGCCCGAAGCAGAGCAGGTACAGGATGCAGCCCAGGGCCTGTGGAGACACAGAGGCCTGCCGGCTCTGTCCGGCCATGCCTTGCCCGCTGGCCATGGTCCACATTCACGGGGCGCAGAGACCAGCCAGGTCAGCGCAGCCAACAAAGCCCAACCCTCCGTTCTCTGATGAGGTCCTTTCGAGACACCAAGCTCCTACCCCAGGGTGGGATCTATCTGCCAAGTGGCCGTTCTGAGGGCGAGTGGCAGGGCCTCCTCTGGGCTCGAGCTGAGCGCCAGGACGAGTCAGGGGCTGCCAACCCTGCACCCAAACGTCAGTGTCCCCTCCCTGCCTCCAGCACGGCACCTGCCACAGGAGGACAGGGAACCCAGACTGTCCAGCACGGTGAGGGGCAAGTGGGGCCCAGACCAGGCCAAGGCCCGCCTTCCAGCTCATGCATGCGGTCCTTGGGCTGGGACAGGCTGAGGGTGTCCACTTGGGGTCGACCAGCTCACGCATGTCCACCAGTCTCCACTCACCAGCACAGGGTTCCCCCCCAACGGCAGTGCTGCGGGTCGCGGGCCTGATGGGCCTGGATGGGAGCCCTGAGGGGGGGGTTCAGGGCCCCCGAGTGCTGCTCTCAGGGCACCAGGGAGGCCACAGGGCACCCCGGATGGGCAGGAGCAGTGCTCCCCGAGCTCCAAGCCCTCATGCTGAACCAAGGGATCAGCAGACACCTGCTCAGTCAGGCCCCGCTCAGCGTGCACAGGGCCACCCTACGCCGACGGGACGTGTCTTAGACGACGGGCCTGACCTCCTCCTGAGACCCTGGGCCTCGGGCCCACTCACGGCTCCGGCATCACCAGGTCAGTGCACAGCTGCAAGGCCATCCGGAAGGCCCAGCGCTGGCCACGAAGACTGTGGCTCTGTGAACCCTGGCTGACAAAGGGGCTCGGACCATGTGAGCTCAGGTCCAGGCATGCAGGAATGCCCTGTCTTGGGCTGGGCCTAGGCAACACCGGCCTCCACCCCTCAGCACCCTGCCGTCAGCGCCTGTCCACTAACAGCGTCACAAGGGCCGCAGAAGAGGAGAAAGAACCACCAGAGGAAAGAAGAGCCAAGGAAGAGGAAGGGAAGCCGAGGGCCGGGCGGCCGCAGCCTCACCCAGGGCCCCGGGGGGCCAGTCAGGCTGCCCAGGGACACAGGCCAGCTATCTTACCCAGATGTCCTGCTTCTCGCCAATCGGAAAGTTTGAGTACAAGTCCACAATTTCCGGCGTCCTGTACATGGGAGTCGTGTTCCTGGTGATCTAGAGAGGAGAATGTGTCAGAGGAAAAGGCACAGGCCCGTCACAGCTGCTGTGGCAATCCCGGGCCACAGGGCCTGGCGCCGGTCAGGAGGCCTGGCCGGGGCGGTCACACAAGGCTCTGCACGGGGGCCCCGGAGCGTGCTGAGCACACGGGACCAGCACCATGTACGCGAAGAATCGGCAACCGCGACAGCACTGCCCAGGGGTCCTCGTGAACCACCGACAGCGGAGGAGGGTGCGTGGCAGGCAGGGGTCGCAAGGCTTCAGGACCTGCTCCAGGCGCTATGACCCGGAGCCCCAGGGCAAGCTACAGACCAGCCCCAGGGCTCACTGCCCACCCGCAGGCAGAGGACGCGTCTGCGGCTCTGAGACGCGGGTGCTCCCCAGGGAGCGTGAAGAGCGGCGACGGGGAGTAGGCGCTGCCTGTGGTGGCCCTGCCTGCTCGTCTCGAGCTGCTCTCTGCCACTGCGTGTTCTGGGGCCGCGTCTGCGAGCTCGTGCACCCAGCACGAGAGCACAGTGTGAGTATGCAGACGGCCGCCCGGCCTGGGGGCGTCTGTGCCCACTCAGTGGCACCTGCTGTTCACACGGGCTTGAACTCACCCACCAGTCTCCCGGGGGGCTCCTGTGGTTAACTGCCAAACCACCCTGAAGACAAGTTTTTACGTGATGCTTTAAAGCGCCACGTTTGGGATGACTAAAGCCCTGCAGATGGACGGAGGTGATGGTTGCACTTCGACGTGGATGTACGCAGGGCCACTGGACTGCATGCTTAAAAACGGTTACGGTGGGAAATTTTATGCTGCATGCTTTGCTACATCAAGAGAAAAACAAGGCAAGAGCCAGCCGGGGCAGGCACGGTCAGCGGTGGTGTCCCGGCAGCCACACTCACCTCCTCCTCCACCAGGGCCCGGCGCTGGGCGCTCCAGCTGTAGTCTGGGTAGTGTGAGATGGTCGTGGCACTGCCGAAGTCGCACAGCTTGATGGTCCCCTGGTTACTAAGCAGTAAGTTTTCAACCTACAAAGTTCAGGAGACGGTCTGTGAGGCCGGGCTGCAGGCTGCGCTATGGACAGCACGGAGCCAGGCTGGCAGGGCCCTAAGGGCAGACTGGCCGGGGGTCTTCTGGGCAAAGGGGACACTCCTTTCTGACCAAAATCGGTGTGTGTACCTTAAAATGGGACATTCAGATAAACAAAGTTAAAATCCACCACAGATCAAACATAACCTAGTAATGTAGGATACATACAATAAGAACCCTTAGAAAACTTAAAAGATGAAAAAAATTAACATACCATTTAAACGTCACCGACATTAATGACTGAGGAAGAAACCCAACAGAAGATACAGAGAAGACCTCTTATTCAGAAACTGTGAATAAATGAGACCTTAAATCCGCGTCAAACAGGGACCGGGACTCTCCTCCCAAGAGGAGGGCACAGACCTGCCCGCAGCTTGGGCCCCGGGCCCCACCACCAGCCCACTCGCCACGGGGGCTCTACTCCTCCGCTGCCTGGGAAGAATCAGGAGACCAGCACTCCACGACCCAGGTCAGAGCACCTTTACCAACCCAGCAGCCAGGACGTCTCCAGCCTGTCAGCCCCTCTCTCGGAGCGGGAGTCACGGCAACTTCAACCAGAAGCCGACACTCTGAGCCGAACACTCACAGGCCAGCCTCGCTTCCCTGCGCTTCTCACACAGGCAGGTCTGTGCCAGCCCCACGTCCTTAAGTCTGTAGGCGCCTTTTCCCAACAGCACCTGCTCACTGTGTGTTTGTCTCCGTGTCCCGTCCAATAATCCTTGAAACGCTTCAGATGTCTCGCCGTTATCGTGTTGTTGGATCTGTGATCAACGGCCTTTGATGTTACTGTGAGACCCACTGAAGGGCTCCAATGACGGTCAGCATTTTCAGCAATCAAGTATTTTTAATTGAAAAGATGGACACTGTCTTTCGGGCATAACGTGCCGCACGTTAACAGACCCCAGAGTAGTAGGAACGTGACTAAGAGGCGCTGGGAACCAGGGTGCCTGCACGGCTCGCTTTGCGGGGTCCCGGCTCGGGAAGAGACACCAAGAGCTGCCAAGAGCCGCGCGGGCCGGGGGACCCGCTCTGGTACAGAGGCCAGGGAGCAGCAAGGTTGGGCACTGAAGACCCTCAGGAGGAGTCGAGACGACTCACACCAAACGTAAGGGACACCTGAGGGAGTGAGAGAGCAGCCACAGGAGTGCGGTCTGCCGGGCCAGCGCAGACACGGGATTGCCAGACAGGACACCGGGTCCCCCCGGACGGGGCGAGGCAGGAACCCGCGCCAGGAGCAAAGGCAGCCGAACACACACCCCCCACCAGGGGCCGGCCACGCGCAGGCACAGGGGCCGTGGTGGGGTGTCCATCGCAGAGACAGCCTCCAGCACCCAGGAACGAGGGTGTCCTGGGACAGGGGCCACCACGGTGTGGAGAGGGGGCACGGAGGGCCAGGCCCAGCACCGAGATGGAAGGGGCTGAAATCATGACGCCGAGCATACAGGCTGTGGGGCTCCACTCGCATGATGGCCGGTGGGACACCAGGAACCCCATACTGAAGAGGGCACACAGCCGTGACAGCCGGGGACGCGCACCGGGCCTGACACTCGCACCCGGGGTTCCCGGGTCCTTCCTGCCCCTCCACGGAGCACTACTCCAAGACCCCCGTGGACACACCACAGGGAGCTCGTGAGGGGGTCCCCACACGGTACCAGCAGCCGTGGACCCAGCACACAGGCACTGAGCAGTCCACCCCAGGCCGAGCTGTCATCCTTCAAGCTTTTCACCTTCCTGAGCCACAGAGGAGCCCGCCACCTCCCGAGGACCTCCCAGTGCTGGGGCGTTCCCAAGGTTCAAGATGCCCCAAGAGGAAACGGGAAAGCTGGCCACAGGCTGGATGTGCAGGAAGCAAACGGAGGTTCCTGGCAGGAAGGGGCGTATCTGGGGTCTGCTTTTAGCAAGTCGGGCCGGGGAGGGCAGAGGGGGCTGCCGCCACCCTGAGCCGTGGGGAGAGTCGGGCCTGGCTTCGTGGGTGCCGGGTATTGTTAAAGTGAAGCCAGAGACCACGGGAAACACCTGTAGCGTGTTCCACTTAAAAAACACTGTTGTAAGAATATACAAAAACCAACCAATAGACAATAGAAAAAAGGCAAAAGACACCCAGTTAACTAAAGAGTAAGGACTCTGATGAGTATAAACACACAAAAGCACACATCGTCAAACCAGAAACCCAGTCATGACCACGAAGGCCCCTCCCCGCCACTGGCGGCACCAGGAAGAAAAGAGCAGCCTCCGTGTGCACCCAGGCGCACGGCGGCCCCACAGGAAGCGCTCCCGCTCGGTGCCCAGCAGCAGGCGGGCAGCATGCCTGCCCAGAGCAGCCCAGGGGACGTCACCTCCTCTCGGCTCCACGCAGGGGTTGCGCCCATGACCGTCCACACCCTCACCCGCAGATGACAGCACTCAGCTGGGGATAGGAGGGCTGCCGGGCAGCGGGGCGCGGGCTGAGCGCGCGGGCCCCACATGCGGCAAGCAGGGCAGGCGGGGCCGCACCTTGAGGTCCCTGTGGATGATGGGCGGCTTCTGTCTGTGCATGTGCTGCACCGCCCGGCACGTCTGGTAGAAGATCTTCAGAACGGTGTCGCACGAGAGCGGACCTTTCGATTCAACTTTTTTTAAAAATTCCACCAGCTGCCCTAAAAGAGAATCAAACTCACATCACCAGGGAACTGCCGAAGCCGAGCGCCCGGGCCTGCTGCCCTCCTGCACCCGCCGTGGTGCTGCCCTGCCCTCTGGCCAGCACCCAGTTGGGGTTACAGAGCCCTGGAGGAGAAGTCTGCCCCGCAGCAGCAGAGGCCTCCGACCACGGAGCCTTCGTGATGCAGCCACCACAGGGACCATGACCCGAACGTGCACGTCCTGGCAGACACCTCTGGAGAAACGCCGCTGAGCCTCCTTAGGTAACAGCGGTCCTTGGCTGTTCGCCTGACATCTCAGTGGATACGCCCTCCGTGTGGCACAGAAAGGGTGGCCAGGCTCTGGGCCCCACCCCAGGCTGTCCCCCGAGGGGTCCCCACCTCAAGGCGCTCCTTCCTGTCTGGTACAGCGACCTAAGTCCTGCTGGAACTGGCTGGAGCCCGGGGCCGCCGGCCCTCTCCACAGGGGCTCCCTCCGCAACCATGTGCTGTCCTCGCTGGGCCAGCTTCCCAGGAGCCACACTCACCTGCCTTGGTACCCTGACCCTGCTCTTGCCCCGAACATCCCAAAGCCTCCTCTGAGAGCCCCGCCTGCACACCCCCGTCCAGGGCCCCAGGCTGCCTCCGCTCCCGGAGGTGACCTCCGCACGTTATGGGACCCCTGGCCCCACTCGACGTGGAACCAAAGGGCAGTACCACACAGCCACAAGGCCCGTGACCGGCACTCTCCCCACCCCCGTGCAACCCCAGTCCCGCCCCCAGGACACCTCCCGGGGGCGCATGTGAACATGCGGGGTGCAGATGCAGCAGGCTTGCAGGCAGCAGCCTGCTTTATAAGCTCACACGTTATGCTGTCTTCAGTTACCAGGCATCTCTTTCTTGCAGGTGAAAGACAGTGATGCCAACCACCAGTTAGCTGAAGAACCAAGTGCCTGACCGAGCTGAGCGCCCTACCGCACTGTGAGCACCCAGGAGCGGTGCCTGCAGCATGGCCAGCGCCGGACAGGATGCCACACACCAGTGCCCACGGGAGCCCAGGTGCCCACGCTGCTGGGACAAAAGCACCCTGCACCCCGGGCCCTGGGTTCTCCACCTGGGATGGGGTCCCGGTCCCCTCCACTCAGGGTGGGGATCCTGTACTCCTCCTGTCTGTGGTCCCCAAGACAGCCCCCCAGCAACCACCGCATCCCATTTCTGCTCTTCTTTGCAGAAGGACGCCCGCACTCACAGCCCCCGCCCTCGTCCTGGGACACTCCTCTGGAGGCTGTGACCCCTCAGGGTGCCTTCCTCCCTCCCTTCCGGGGAGCCCCTGCCTCAGTCTCCCCGCTCTCCCCTGGCCTCGCGGCAGCCCCACGCACTACCAGTGGCGGATGGACAAGCAGAGCATCTGGCAGCCCCTGCCCGAGCTCCAGGCCCTCTGGCCAGTCCTCTGCGCCTGCCGGGCCTCAGAAGTGCTGCCCAGCTCCAAGAGCTGTCTTGCCCACACGGGCCCAGCACAGGGCAGAGGTTCAGTGGGGGGATGAGAGGAGCCCGACCTTCCAGGCGGGGACCCTGCTTCTGCCATCAACAGAAGCCTCACCTCTCCTGGGGAGCTGGGCACCACTGCCCGCCCACTTGCCCACTCTGCCCCAAGAAGTTGTGAGAAAGCACCGGCTCCCCGCTGCTGTCAGTGGACAGAAGTCTTCCTCTCAGAGCACAGCAAGAGTGACCGCCTTGAGCTGGCAAGGGCGCAGGCCCACCTCTGCGGCCCCGCCCACCCCGCCCACTTCTGGCCACGGCTGCTGGCTGCTTCCTGCTGCCTGACCCCGAGGGCACAGCTGCCTCTCCGCAGCCCCAGCTCTGCTCTCAGCCAGGCACGGGGGGTGTAGGGGGTGCAGCCACTCAGAGAGCTCCCGCCAGACGGAGCCACTCTCTCCCTGACAACCACCGCGTCTCCGGAGAGGAGACCCCAGGAGCCGTCCCGCCTGCTGGGTGGTGCCCAGCCGCAGGCACCTCACCTCTGCAGAGCTCCATGAGCAGCAGGAACTCCGCCTGCCCAGTGTCCGACTCCTCTTTTCCTATCGATGCTGCAGAACAAAACTGGACAATGTTTGGGTGGCCTGAAAGTTTTTTCTGCAGGTGTCTCGTTAAAGGAGAATGCGTAAGTCTGCATATTTAAAAACAAATATATACATGATATTAAGACACAGAAGCCAGAACACTAACTCCAACTAAGGACAATTTGAGTGCATGACCACAAAAACAGCATGGGGAGCAGGTGGAAGGCAGCCAGGAGGACAGGAAGACACGGGACACAAGGGAAGGGAAGGTGCTGAAAAAGCCCCCCCCCCGCCCCCCTGCCGGCCACACACCTGGCCAGGGGCTGGGTGGGGTAGCAGGTAGAGGGTGTGGCGCAGGTGAGGCTGAAGGAGGCCACAGGAAGCCCAGCGCGGTGAGGACCCTCAGGCCCGGGGCCTGGCAGGCTCACAGTGGACAGAGGTTCGAGATGGAGAACAGATTCTGACAGCAAAGGGCGAGACCCCAGTTCCAGGGGCACGCATGTGGGAATGGAGAGCCAAGCCAAACAAGCCCGCCGATCCAGGCTCCATGCAAGGACGCCCAGGGCCCCTGCCCTCTGGGAAGGGTGAAGGCACCAGGGGGCTGCTCAGAGGACAACACGGAGCCCACGGGAGCCAGGGCTGGCAGGGAGCTGAGGACAGAACCACTGGCTGGGAGTCGGGCACCACATGAGGTCACTGGGCAAGCAGCAGGGCGGAGGCAGGGAGCTGCCCACCCCAGCTTGAGACCTCTTGGCAGGAATGACACTACTGCTCCCAATGCTGTACATCTCTTACCATTACTCTCAGAGTAAAGAACAAGGAAGAAAACTCCTTCCTACTAGACACGGGCTACGGGCAAGTCCAATGAAGCAAACACAGAGAGGGCGTCACTGGGCAGCGGGCAGCCGAGGGCAGCCACAGCTGGTGGTGGGCCTCCCGGCGGGCCCGGCTCGGGCTCAGTCCCTGGAAAAGGATACCATGAAACACACTTCCTGAATGATGGCTCTGTTCTTCTCCTCTTCGTTGGACAGCAGTCTCTGTAGCGGGAAACAGTGGAGAGGCAGGATTAAGGGCCTCACCTGTCTGCTCTCACCGAGCACAGAGCATCTAAGGGCTGCCCCCGCCTGACTGTGTGTTACCATCTGACCCACAGAGAAACCTGCCAGGTTAGAGAGCCTCAGAAATGGTCCTTTGTGATCCAAGGACGTAAGAAAAACTAAAAGCAGGAGGCTTCTCACCCAACAGGCTGGAGGAAAATGAGAGATGTGGGTCTACTTCGGGGCCCCGGAGACCGAGTGCGCGCCCCAGCCCAGCCACACCCCAAGATGGCCACTGCCGCTGAGGCCAAACAGGCCGCCTGAGAGTCTCAGGACAGACCACGGGGCGCAGGCAGCAGCCCACCCGAGAGCCCGGCTCACAGACCCACTGTGCACGTGCCACTTCACACGGCTGCTTTCACACGCCTGGTATGCCTGGAACCCTTACTCTGGCAGCTCTGACTCCCCTCCTCTGGCCTCCCCAAAGCTGAAACCCACAGCTTTCAAGTCCTCTGAGACTGCAGAAGAAACAAGTTTAACAAACAGACCCAGACTGTAAAAAAGAAACATCAACTAAAGGGGTGGGGATAAACCTCTGGAAACAGTGTCACTTAGAGATTTATTTCCTTTAAAACACAGGAAAACCCACAAAACCTTTGTCCCCTTTATTACCTTCAATGCATACTCTCTGCCACTTCCCAGATCTTGAGCTTCATACACAAACGCAAACCCTCCTGAAAATTAGAAAAACAGATATCAGTTTTATTTAACATTTAGCTTTAAAAATACCTTGACTGAGAAAGGTACAAACTGGACTGTGGCCAGCAGCCTGTGTCCCGCCGTGATGGCAGCCCTGGCTTACGTGACCGCCTTCTACACACCCTGTTCACAGGCAGAGACCAGGGCAAGAAAATCAACACAGTCGACGCCAGTTCTCTGGAAACAAGTGCCTCGTGTCACACACGCGTGGAGGAGACGACTCCTGACAGAAGGTTAACTCCACGTAAAACAAAACGTTAGCAAACCAAACCCAACGATGACAAGGAAGGGTGACACGTCACAACCAAGCGCAGCGGGTCTGACCGGCGCCTCCCACCGCTTCTAGTCCGAGTTCTCGGTCTTTTCTGGCTTCCTACAGGGAGAGATTCACCACGCAACTTAAAACTCTCAGCAAACAGGAGCAGAAGGACAGTGCCTCAGCCTGCTGAGGGCGTCTCTGGAAGCCCCTCCGCAACACCACACTCAGGGTGGGGGCCTGACGCTTCCCTCCAAGACCAGGGCAAGGCAGGCATCAGGACTGTCCTCACCACTGCCATTCAGTACCACGCTGGAAGCGCTGGCCAGTGCGATCAGACAAGAGAAGAGATAAAAGGCATCCAGACTGAAAAGAGACAACAAACAACGTGACTGTCTACGTAGACAAGCTGATACCTACTCCTTCCAGCTACTATCAGTAATAACTGAGTTTAGGAAGGTTGTGGGATGTAAAAAAAAGTCAACCATTTTGACAAACCCTACGTTAGCCAAACAGTATGATCCATAAATGAAAAATATGATAAATGGACTTCATTAAAGATGGGTTTTTACTGGTTTTTGGAAACACTGTTGAGAGCTTGAAAAGATAAGTCCCTAACTGGACTTCGCAAATCACACATCTGGCAAAGGACCTCTATCCAGAAAATACACAGAAAATCCAAAGTTCAGTTCAACAGCATTTTAAGGGGCAAAATATATGAAAAGACGCTCAACCAAGATAAACAGACGGCCAGTAACCACATGAAAAAATGTCATTATCCACCAGGGATAAGCACGTTTAAACCACAAGGGCACTACGATACACCTATTAGAGCATCTAGAAATTGTAAAACCAACCTACCAAATACTGATTGAGGTGTGGAGCAACTGCATGCTTATACAGTGCCCACAGGAATTCAGAACGGTATCATGATTTTGGAAGACACTTTGCAGAGTTCTTCAAAAGCTAAACACACACCAACTCTACAGCTCGGCCATCACATTGTGAGTATTTACCCACGAAAAATAAAGGCACACGTCCTCACGAAGACTCGTACATGCATGTTCATAGCAGCCCCAGCGGGAAGAACCCGTGTCCGTCAACGGCGAGTGGATGGAGCGGCCGTCCTCACGTGGCTGGATGCGCTGCTGCTCACACGCAGCAGCAGGACTGCGAGCAGCCGCGCTGAGGAGCGGCAGGCAGGAAAGGAGCACGCACGCAACTTCACGCACGGGAGGCCGAGTGAGCAGAGCAACCACAGTAGCAGAGAGCAGAGGAGCAGTGGCCCGGGGGGAGGAACCGCGGGGGCGCTGGCTTTGCTCACCACCTTCACAGTGACAGCTGTAGACGCACATGCACACACACTTACGCACACACAGGACATACAGTGCTGTGACATGCGTGCAGTCACTCTGCCACTTTTATTTCAACACAGCTGCTAGAGCATGAAGTAAGTCCATGTAAAAACAGATGAAAAGAAATAAATGAAAATCCAGAAAACAGAAACAGGAAGACAGATGGCTTCCACTGGCGAATTCTATCTAACATCTAAGTGAAGGAAGTACAGCAACCTTCCACGAAGTCTGTGCCAAGAGGGGAGAACAGTTCCCAGAGTCTTTTTTGAGGCAGAGAAAACAATACGCACACAATTACAGATCAAAATCACTCATTAACAGAGAAACCAGAAATGATCAGAAAACACTAGGAGTAATTGCAGCAAGGACAGTATGCTATGGCCACCCAGGAGTGCAAGGCTAACAGTCACCGTGTACACACACTATGATACACACTCTGTGTACACCTGTACACACACTGTGTACACACTCTGTGTACACACCGTACACAGGGAGGGCAGGCACCTCGACAGACACCGAGAAAGCTTCCGCCCACATGCAAAACGCCGTCATGATCCTTCAAAACAGTAACATTTTAAAAAATGTTCATATAACTAGGAATTGAAGCAGAAACTTCTTCAATCTAAGAAATGGCAACCACGAAAAACTAAGAGCTAACACAGGACTGAAAGGTCCTCTCTCAGATCCAGAACAAAGCAAGGGTTTCTCCTGTTCTCAGAACTGTAATACATTTCATCGGTGAGCCTAACAGTGCAAAAAAGCTAGAAAAATAAAGACCGGAAGAGCTAAGACTGCTTTTACTTGCAGACGGTAAGACTGTGCAGCAAACACTCCTAAGGACTCCACCAGAAACGCCCAGGACAGAAGGGCGACCTCCGCTGCAGCCAGGCCGACACCACCGCGCCTCCTCAGCCACCAGGCCCATGACTGCCGGGGCCACGCCCTGGCCGCAGCCCTGCAGGGCCCGGCCCGACTGGCCCGCGCCTCACTCCCCTGACTCGCCCCGCACGCCCCCCACGCCGTTTCTCCTCCCCAGCATCCTCTGATACCTGGTTCTATCTGGATACTTCTTCACTGTCTCTCCCACTAGGCTGTGAGCTCGAAGCACAAATGTTGTCCAAGTTGTCGGCATCTCCATCACAGGCACCCAGGACAGTGTCTGGTGGGTAACCAGAACAGTGTGCTGAGCAAACCAGATCACTACGACAAACTCTTCAGAGATGAAAACACAGTCACTTATATTTAACACCCCACAGCAAGATTACGCACGGTGTGAACGCAGCACACGCAGCGGAAGTACAAAGACGAGCAGGAAGGGCGTGCACTAGTTCACGGCGCTGGCTGCCTCTAGAGAGACAGAAACGCAGCGGGGGCAGGGAGTCAGCGGAGCCTTTACAGCATCTGTGCTGCTTCACTGTCTAGAAAAGCTCTGGAACCAAAGATGACCTTTTTAAAGTTGCTGGTGGTGGTTAAGTCGTGTCCGACTCTTTGAACCCCACAGGCTGTAGCCCGCCAGGCTCCTCTGTCCATGGGATTCTCCAGGCAAGAACACTGGAGTGGGTCGCCATTTCCTTCTCCAGGGGATCTTTCCCACCCAGGAATCGAACCCGGGTCTCCCACATTGCAGGCAGATTCTTTATCAACTGGGTTACGAGGAATCCATTTTCAAACTAGTGTTTATTAATCCTGGAGCAGGGACAAAGGCGTCTGCTCTGTTGTTGCTCTTTCTACTTTTCTGCATTTAAAACATTTTTCCTAACCAAAAAAAAAGTTCAAATTTTGTATAGCTGCAGTACTGAAGGCTGTGTGGTACTGGTGGAGGCAAAGACGGCAGATCAATGGACAAACGAGAAAAGCCCTGGAAACGGAGCCACACAAATATGCCCAAATTGCAAAAGCAGTTTCCGAAGGACGGTATTTTCAACTGGACGACTCCAGGCAAAATAAAGAGCTTCGTGTAAATAAAAATCTTATTTTTATCACACTATCGTGTAAATAAAAACCTTACATGATAACTCAGAGCATAAAGTCTCAAACCACGAGACAGCACAGGAGAGAATCCTGGAGATGCACAGCTCAGCAAAGTTTTCAGACCAGGCAGCGAGAGCAGGATTCAGGAGGGAAAAGCGACAGAACAGACTTCATCAAAGTTAGAGCCTCTGATCCACAACAGACCCTGTTCAGACGCCAGAGACAAGCAGCCTGAGAGGAAACACTTGGCAACCACACTGGAGAGAGGACTCAAGAAGCTCTCAAAATTCAACAATGAAAGATGACTGGAAAAGAGGCAGAGGACACAGAGACATTTCACCTGTGAGCGCGTTTAGGGAAACGCAGACTAAAGCCTCAATGAGACGTCACTACGCACCTGCCAGAATGACCACCAAACACAACACGAAACGCTGGCAGGGACGCAGAGAAACGGAGCCCTTTTCGCAGCAGACTCAACTGCGTCCCCCCAGAAGTCACGAGTTGAAGCCCTAACCCCAACGTGGCTGTATCTGGAGACAGGGTGTGCAGGGAGGTGACTGGCGTTCAATGAGGTCAGAAGGTGGGGTCCCGATGCAACAGGACTGGGGTCCTGAGAGTAAGGGGAGTGAGAACAGCCAAGGGGAGAGAGCTCCCAGGCGCCTGCCCGCTCCCTGACCTCAGGCTGCAGCCTGCGGCAGCCGAGCACAAGCAGGCGCCCCTGCTCCAACGGGCGAGTGCAGACAGCGTGGAGCTCTGCAGACAGCGCACAGCTCTACAGACAGGCAGGCAGCTCTCTAAAAACGAGGCGCCAACTGCCACGTGACCAGCCCCTGCGCACCTATTCCAGAAAGATGAACACAGCCACACAGTGACCTGCACGTGGATGCTTACAGCAGCTTTATTTCAAATAATCAAAAAACCTGGAAACAACGCAGATGCCCTTTAGTGGGAGAAAAGTTGAGCGAACTATGGTGTATCCACACCATGGACTGCTCTGCAGAGACAAAATAAGTTAGGACATAGCAACGTGGACGGTCCCCCGAGAATCCTACGGGGTGAAAGAAGCCAGTTCTGAGAGGCCGCACGTGACCCCGTTTACACAGAACTCTCCAGAGGACAAAGGACAGAGGGGGCAGGCCGACGCTCTCCAAGGGTCCACAGGGATCCCCATGGGGATGGACACTTCAAATCCTAGCTGTAACCACAGTTTTTCTAGACACTGCCACCAGGCAGTGTGCCTAGACCTGTCTGCATCTTTTCTTTCAACTCCACGTAAGTCTACAATGACCTCAAAAGGAAAAGTTTTTAAAAAATAGAAACACTAGCACATAAGACACATAAAGGGATACCGTGCTGGGCACCGCTGAGACGGCTGTGACTGGGTATGTTCCGGACGAAGCACAAGCTGGAGTCAAGACTGCCGGGAGAAACATCAATAACCTCAGATATGCAGGTGACACCACCCTCATGGCAGAAAGTGAAGCGGAACTAAAGAGCCTCTTGATGGAGGTGAAAGAGGAGAGTGAAAAAGCTGGCTTAAAGCTCAACATTCAGAAAACTAAGATCAGGGCATCCAGTCCCATCACTTCATGGCAAATAAATGGGGAAACAGTGGAAACAGTAAAAGACTTTATTTTGGGGGGCTCCAAAATCACTGCAGATGACGACTGCAGCCATGAAATTAAAAGACGCTTCCTCCTTGAGAAAAAAGCTATGACCAACCTAGACAGCATATTAAAAAGCAGAGACATTACTTTGCTGACCAAGGTCCATCTAGTCAAAGCTATGGTTTTTCCAGTAGTCATGTATGGATGTGAGAATTGGACTATAAAGAAAGCTGAGCGCCGAAGAATTGATGCTTTTGAACTGTGGTGTTGGAGAAGACTCTTCAGAGTCCCCTGGACTACAAAGAGTTCCAACCAGTCAATCCTGAAGGAGATCAGCCCTGAATACTCACTGAAAGGACTGATGCTGAGCTGAAGCTCCAACACTTTGGCCATCTGATGTGAAGAACTGCCTCACTGGAAAAGACCCTGATGCTGGGAAAGATGGAAGACAGGAGGAGAAGGGGACAACAGAGGATGAGATGGTTGGATGGCATCACCGACTCAATGGACATGAGTCTGAGTAAACTGCAGGAGTCGGTGATGGACAGGGAGGCCTGGCGTGCTGCAGTCCATGGGGTCGCAAACAGTCGGAGACGACTGAGCAACTGAACTGATGTTCTGGAATCAGGAAACAGCTTACCTTCTCTTCCCCACACACGTGTGTGTCTCTGTGTATGTGTGTTATATAAAAACCGGACTTGGATCTAGAATACATACTCCCAGGTTTATCCATGAGTAGTCATGAAATTCTCATTATACCACAGTTAAAAAAAAAAAAAATACTCCCACAACTCCTGCCCGCCCCCAAAAAATGGAAAAAAGATTTTAAGAAACATTTCACACACAAAAAGATACACAAGTGGCTAATTATTGGGTGAAAAAATGTTCAACATAGTGCCATGGAGAGGATGCAGATTCAGCCACTGCACGCCCCGGAGAACGGGTATAATCAGGACAATCACACACTGGGGAGGCCGCGGGGCAGGAGGTGGCAGAGCCCCAGTGGAGAGCGTGTGGCTGTTTCATGTAAAGTCAACCCTCCGTCCGACTAGAAGCCCACAACCCACTCCCGGGCATTTTACACAAAAGAACGGAAACCACGTGCACGCGAGCACACAGTGGACTGTCCTCGCGAGCTCCATTTACGCCAGTCCCAGGCAGGAAACACACCAAGGTCCACAGCGGGAGAGGGAACCGAGCTCCAGACTCTCGAGGCCGCCACGGCCCACACCGAGAGGCCGAAGCCACCCGCACCGCCTGCTCTGCGGGGGCCACCGGCTTCCTCCATTCACTGGAGCCTCAGGCTCCCCTGCTACTGGGCACCCTGCCGCCTACGCCAACTGTCTTGCTGTATCTCAGTGTTTCCTGAACCCAGGACGGGCAAGGTGTGAGCAGGGAAGCTGGAAGAAAAGTCCAGGAGCGGCAGGAACAAGAGACACGTTTATTCTCTCTGGGCTGGCCTCAGTGCAGACGAAAGGGCTGGGTGGGGCTTATATATGCTTATAATCCAAAAGGAGCCCGTGGCCAAACGGGCGCATCGTGACACGCGTATCATGACGCGTGTGTGCACCTCCTTACGTGATCCCGGCTGCTGTATAACCACGTATTTACAAAACATGGGGCGAGAGGCTGACCCCACCATCCTGGTTAAGTTTAAGTTGCTCTTTCCCTACACCAGCTAAAATGAGGAGGGGGGGGCGGGTGGAATCTGGGGGGGCCTCCGAGGCAGCAGGTGACCGTCCCTCCCACAGCGCAGGGTCACAGACAGGGGCCAGGGGAGGTGGGGCCCGCTGGTGGGACAGCAAGCCCCAGGCCGGGTGGCGCCGCAGCACGGGAAGCAGATCAGGTGACCTTGACACGCTTTCTCAGCACTGCTGCTGAGAAGCAGACACTTCCATGGAGCAGAATTCCAAGAGCCCCACTACACACACGCTCATCACCCCCCTGCAGGGATGCAGGGATAGGCACGCTCACGCAGACAGGGGGCCCTGGAGGGGAGCAGGCCCAGAGAGCAGGAGGAGGAGCGGGCCTCCCCGCGGAGTCCCGCCCAGGGTGACCTCCCTGGCCCCCAGGCGTCTGCAGACGTGTGCTGGGGAAGGACCGCAGGCCTCGCAGCGCAGCGGCCTCTGCACTGGGCTCCCGGCCGCCCCCAGCGACCCCGCGCCAGCAGCTGCTTTTACCAGGAGTTCCTCTGGACACCACTTCCTGCAGGACACACCTGAGACGGACCCACGCCTTCCCTCGGACCAAAGCCTCTCGTGGGCTCCCGCCCGACTCTACCGTCACCCCTGGTGGCCTGGCAAGTTCCCAACAACCCTGAGCTCAGCACCGCCACTGTGACCACCCCACGCAGCCAGGACCCCACAAGTGCTGCCGTGGGGGTCACTACTGTTTTATGCTGGGCACTATCGCCACAATTAAAGGCTGACCTTAAAGCCACCAACATGACAGGGGTAGGGCCAGCTGAGAGGGACATGAGACGGGGGCCACTGCATCCTGAGGGCCACAAGTGGCCGCCTGGGCCCACAGCCCTGCGGTGGAGACCTGGCTGTGTGCTCTGCAAGGTCTAGGGAAGAAACATCCACTTGGAACCCTCCCTGGCAGAGAAGGGTCCCCGCACTCAGGCCTCCAGGTCCAGTGTCAAGGACAAAGACAGAGGGATGACAAGACCCCAGCGTTCAAGCGAGAAGACAAGAGCTACAAGACTGGTGAGCTATGGGGCTCAGGGCTCAGTCACGCTTCCCAAGAGGAAAGGGGGGGTCCACAGGGCCCGCCACGCCCCCCAGGCACCACGCGGCAGGGCCCTGCAGAGGGCCAGTCCTCTCCATCACACCCAGCTCAGTCCACAGCACACACCACCCCCGTGCCCTCCTGCAGTCAGGACAGGCCCCGTGGATGCCCCTCATCGCTCAGCGGCGCCCGTGACGCCGCGGACGCGCAGTAGTGTGCCTGTGTGCGTGTCAGTCGCTCAGTCGCGTCCGACCCTCTGTGACCCCGTGGACTATAGCTCACCAGGCTCCTCTGTCCACAGAATTCTCCAGGCAAGAACACTGGAGTGGACTGCCATTCCCTCCTCCAGGGGATCTTCCTGACCCAGGGATCGAACCTGGGTCTCCTGCACTGTGAGCAGATTCTTTACGGTCTGAGCCACCAGAGAAGCCCATTTGTTCTTAAAAAGTGAAAATTTAGAACAAACTCTGAAAAGCTATCTAGCTCCACAGTTCTACCCAGCAACCCATTTCAGGCCATCAACTGCAAAAGCTACGAAAACCCATGTTCTCCCTAAATCATTCGAGAGCAAAACCTGATGAGAAACTCAGCTGGGGCAACCCTGACATGAACTGATATGAGGCTATTTGAAGACCTAATTATACATCAGCTTGGCTCAGAGGGTAAAGCGTCTGCCCGCAACACAGGAGACCTGGGTTCGATCCCTGGGTCGAGAAGACATAATGGAGAAGGAAAAGGCAACCCACTCCAGTACTCTTGCCTGGAAAATCATTTGAGAGCAAAACCTGATGAGAAACTCAGCTGGGGCAACCCTGACATGAACTGATATGAGGCTATTTAAAGACCTAATTACCCCACAGTGAGAATACTTACTTAATTACAGGAGTGTTAAACATGAGTACATTTGATGGCGCGATTGTTTCCCAACTCTCAGCGCTGTATCCCAGGACCTACAGGCTACATTCTACCTTTCTAGAACCTGAAACATTCTGCCACTGTCCACACAGGTGCCCAGGAGTCTTGAGGTGCCCTCTCCGTGTTTATGGAAGAAGCCCATGCCCTCAGGCTGCTATTGTATGTGAAGGACTTCAGACCGGTCTCCTACTGGCCCAGTTCAGAAACAGCTTCATGAGCCTCACAAGCCCTAGGCTACCACTCCAGCTTAAGGGCAGGAAATCCACGGCTCCTGACCTGCTGGGAGAACGAAGGAACACGTGCTGCACAGCCAGGGCACTCGCTCTCCCAGTTCTTCATCCTGGGGGTCAAGCCACCAGCAGGACTTCCTCTCTCCCTGAGCCACCTCCCCAACCCTCCCCCAGGCCCCCTGCTCCGCCAGCCCTGCAGCTGAGCCCACTGTCTACCCACCAGGGTAGACACTTTGTTGACCTCTGGTCATCAGAGCGTGTGTCTCACCCGAACTTCCACAAGGTAGAAACCATGTACTGTGCACTGCGAATTTCTTAAAGAATCAAAACACTTGCCTGGTGTTTTCAGAATAAATGAACTGATGGGGGGGGGGGGGGGGACACTTCTCATTACTAGATACACTGGCCTCTGCTTCGAAAAGAAGAGCCTGAGGTTTTCTCACCCAGTCACACCCAAAATCTGTTTCTGACAGTGGAGAAATACTGTGTGGTGGTGCTCTGGCCTTAGTGCCACCTGAGGACTTTAGGAAGGAGGGCCCCAGAACAGTCAGCACTCCCCAGCTCAAACTGAGCACAGGTGGCAGCAAGGCTGCGAAATCAGGGGGGTACCTCCGGCTTCAGCACCGGCCCCAAAGCCACGCGTTCAGCTGCTAAGTGCCACGGCTAAGGGAATCTTCCTGGCCAGACAAAGGAGCAAAATCTGGCCGAGGGAGCAGGGCTGCGCCAACAGGGGCGAGAAACTCTGCGTGAAGTAAAGAGGACATTCAGGAAGCCAGAGAGGGCACGCGGAAGTACCAAAGACGGCCCTGCCCGGCCTGCCAAGCAAGGTCCGCAGCGGTCACACCTGTTGGCTCGTCCTGTGGAAACTCGCCTGGGGTCTCAGACGGAGGTCGGGGAGAGGAACGCTCAGGGGCGAAGAGGCAGCGCGGCTGGCGGACACCGCACAGTGTGTACCCGCACCTGAGGCGGCCAGGACTACAGCCACCCACGCCCGAGCTCCTGGCAGCCAGGGGGCCGGCCCTGCGTCCGCCGACCCACCGTGGCCCTCGGAGCGAGAGGGGCCACGGCTTCGCCTGCCCCCGCCGCACCGCCCGCCTGCAGACTCCAGCCTCCAGCCGCGGGGGTCCCGCCCGCCGGGCCAGCCTCCGCCCGGGCCGGGGGTCGGCCCACACCCGCCGGCGAGACTGCCACGGCCCGGCCCGGCCCGACCCCGAGCCTCCGACACGGAAGAGCCCGACCAGCGGCCGGCCTCCTCCCCCGCAGTCGCCGCCCGACCGGCCGCGGCCGCCCTCACCTTCGGCCAGGACCCGGCGCACCCGCAGCCGCAGCTCGCCCATCTCCACCGTCTGCCCCACGAAGTCCGTCTGGTCGCGGCCGGCCGCGCCCCCCAGGGAGCCCGGGCCCGCCAGGAAGTCGAGCGCGGACTGCAGCAGCGACATGGCGGCGGCCCGCGGCGGGCGCCGGCCCGAGGGCTCGGGGTCCGCGCGCGTCCGGGTCCGCTCGGCAACCGCCGCTCGCGAGCCGCACCAGCTTCCGCCCGACGCCGCGACGCAGGCGCGGGGGGCGCGACCCGCCCGGAAGAGCGCCGGCGCAGCACTTCCGCCGCGCCGGGGCCGCGCGTGCGCGGCGCCGCGGCCTCAGCGGACTTCCGGGTCACGCGCCTGCGGACCTCGGTGGGGCTTCCGGGTCGCGCGCCTGCTGGTTGAGGCGCCCGACCCTCGGAGGTGTCGCCCCCGGCCTGGCGCGCCCAACCGTCCCCGCTTGGCCGTTTCCGCGGAAGCTGGCGCTCGGGAGTTCCCGGGGCCTGGCTGCGCAGCGGGAGCTGCGGGCTGTGTGCGCGGAGCGCCAGGGCGCTGGCAATGTCCATCTTTTTTAGTTGCTCCCACTAAAGACCTGAAAAGCTCAGTTTTAGAAACCGAGATTGGTAGCTTCTGTAGAAAAAAGTCAGATCTGGCGGCACTGGACCCAGACTCCCGGGTGTCACCCACCACCTAGAGCTGCCCCCGCAGGTAAGACAGCATCGCTCGCCTGGCCCCTGGGCCGCTTCCTGGTCCCGGCGCGGGGCCCTGGAGCCGGATCCCCAGACAGCATCGTCACCCGCCCGGAGCTTCACCGAGATGTCTCTCCAGACAGGCTAGTGTGTGTTATCCTTGTAATAAAGCAGGTTAGTGCGTACAGGGCTTTACTGCTTGCCACATCCTTTTATAAGTGTTCGCCTTAGTGACCCTGGAGCATCTCGGAGAACTCCCACCCCACCCCACCCCGCCTTTGAGGTGACAAAACGTGCTCCGCAGTGGCATTACACGGCCAGCTGGCCGGGGTCTGCTGGGTACAGTTAGTGATCCAGCTTGAAGTCCACACAAGTCACACGGCTTCTCCAGCCAGTGTTCGCCTGCTAAATGGAATACAAGGGTTGGGGGCTCAGGAAGGAGTCAGGCTGTGTTTGGGTGTCCCTAGCATATAGATGGCAGCTGAAGAGAGCCCTGAGGGGGACACGGTGGTTTTAGAAAGAGGATGCGGTCCTCAGAGGGGAGGAACAGCCAAGGAAGCAGGAATAAAACTAAGAGCATTGCATCCCAGGGCCACAGGAAGATGGGGGGAAGGAAGGGAGGGTAATGAGAAGTGACACATACCCCTTTAAAAGTAGGGAAAAGAGTGAAAGCTGTATGTTGGACTTAGCAACAATGAGATCTTTGGTGACCTTGCCAAGAATAACATTGTTTCATTGCAAAGCTCCCTTTAACCTAAGGGGAGGAGCATAGAAAGGAAGACAGATGGTAAGTGGAGGTAACTCAGTGCCTTGGCTGGAGTGATGGTGGGGACTGGGCAGCCTGCAGCCGCTAGCAGGGGCGGGGCAGGTGCCCAGGGCTCCCGTAGAAGGTGGGAGGGGATGATGTTCAGAGCATAGGGAAGCATTTGCTTTGGAAAATCGCTTCTCCTCGTAAAAGGAAATGGAGGAAGGTGTAGTACCTTTGTATGTCTGTTGGAATTAAAGTGAAGGAATTCTCTAATGACTTCTCTTCTTACTGTGAATAAGGAGAAGAAAACATCCACTGAAATTGAGAAGGGAGCTAAGATTGAAACAGTGCGAAAAAGATCTAAAGTAGCTTTTGTGGGAGACCTAGTGAATCACAGAGGAAAGCGTGATGTTGCCCAGGGTGTGTTTGAGTTCAGAGGATGTGGGTTGTGCTGGTGTAACCTACAACCAGGTGCAGATTTCTAGACAGTGTGACTCCCTTGGGGACGAGAGTTTGTTCAGACTTTGTATTTCATGTTGCTGGAGCGCTTTTGATACTCATGCTGCCTGAGGAGCTGCAGTAGCACCATCTTAATCCAGTTCTGTGTCTCTGGACCACATCCCTCCTGGACTCGTAGCCCTGTGTTCTGAGGCGGCTCACCTCACATATGCACGCCTAAGGCTGCGTGCACAGTCTTTGTCACCAAACCTGTCCCTCTAGTAGATTTCATAACAAAGACTACAATCAGAAGTTAGAAAGATTTAATAATGATGAATGGGTAAATTCATCAGAACATGTAACAATCCTCAACAGTTCTGTCTCTGATAATAAAACTTCAAAATACATGAAGCAAAAACTAGTAGTTCTGCAAGGAGAGAGAGACAAACCCGCAGCTGTAGTTGGAAATTTCAATACTACTTTCTCAGGTAATGACAGAACAAATACCCAGAAAATGACCAAGGATGTGGCAGAGTTGAGTGATACCATCAACCAACTGGATTTAATGGGCATTTGTAGGATACACATTATCAAATATATAAGCAACATTTACCAAGATGTTTCATGTTCTGGGCAAATATGTTCCCTGACTACTATGGAATAAGCTAGAAATTAATAGCATGTATCTGGAAAATCATCCAAATATTTAAAAACCTGTTGACTCACTTGTACATTACCCATATATTAAAGGAGAAATCAAAAGGGAAATTAAAATTGTACACTGAACGGAAAAAATGAAAATGCAGCATTTCAAAAGTTGTCTCAAATCATTCATCTTAATAAACTAGAGAACTAAGAGTGAATGAAACTCTTAGGTACAAAAAGGGAAATGATAAGTATTAGAGCAGAAATAAAGGACAATAGAGAAAAATCAACGAGACCAAAAGCTAATTCTTTGAGATGATAAATAAAATGAGTAACTTCTGCCAGGTTGAACAAGGGGAAAAAAGACTGACAATGTCATGAGTGAGCACGATGATGTCGTTGCTAAACGGGTAATCAGAGAACACGAACAACTTTCTGCCGATAAATGCAATCACTTGCACCAAGGGAACAAATTCCTTGGAAGACAGTGCTAAAACTCACTCCAGAAGAAATAGAAAAACCAGTATAGCCCTATAACTATTAAAGCATTGAATTTATAGTTTAAAACTTTTCCTCAAAGAAAACTCCATACCTAGATGGCTTTCCTGGGAATTCCACCAAACTAAAGAAGAAATATTACCAATTTTCTAGGGGTTCTTTAAACTGAAGGAAATGTTTGCCGTCTCAATCTATAAGGATAGCATTATTCTAATGCCAAAATTTGACACAGACATTACAACAAAAAAAAATTGCAGACTAGTATTCTCATACCAGAAATAAAAATTTTTATAAAACATTTTTTAGCAAACTGAATGCAACACTATATGAAAAGGATAATACAACGTTGACCAAGTGAAGTTCATCTTAGGAATGCAAAGTTGGCTTAATGTTCAAAAATGGATTAATGTAATTTACACTATTACAGTGAAGAAGGAAACCAAATGGGTTTCCAAATCTCATCTCGAGATTTAGGGACTTCTTTCTGGCTATGATGGTAAGGAATCTCTGCAATTCAGGAGACCCTGGTTTGATCCTAGGTCAGGAAGATTCCCCTGGAGAAGGAAATGGCAACCCAGTCCAGTATTCTTGCCTGGATAATTCCACGGACAGAGGAGCCTGGCAAGCTACAGTCCATGGGGTTCAAAGAGTCGGACACGACTGAGCAACTAACACACACAAGACACAGGAAAAGCATCTGATGGGGACTTCCCTGGTTATCCAGTGGTTACGACTCCACGCCGTCACTGCAGGGGGTGCAGGGTCAATCCCACATGCCGTGTGGCCAAAAAAAAATTTTTTTTTAAGCATTTGACAAAATTCAGCATCCATTCCTGATTTTTTTAAAGAAAAAAACACTGTCGGCAAGCTAGGAGTAAAATGAAGCTTTTTCAGCATGATAAGGACATCTATGAAATATCTATAGCTGACATAATGGAATGATGAAAGACTGAGGAGCAAGTATTCAACATTATACTAGAAACTTTAGCCGGTGTAATGAGACAAGAAATTAAAGCTTCCAGGTTGGAAAGGAATAAGTAAGATGTTTATTTGAAGATAACATGATCGTCCACGTCAGACTTTCCTCACCTTGGCCACGGACATTGTGGACCAGATAGTGGGTTGAGGAGGGATGTTTCCAGCGCACCATAGGGCCTTTGGCAGCACCTCTCTCTCAGCCCCCTGGATACCAGTAACATACCACTGTCACAGCCAAAAGTGTCTCCAGGCACTGCAAATGTCCCTTAAGGGGAAACTGCCCTCAGTTGAGAGTCACTACTCTAGGTGAAAAATATCCATGGAAACTACAAAAAGAGCTACTAGAACTGATGGTTTTAGCAGAGTTATAGAATATAAGGTTAGTAAACAAAAAAGTTCTATTTCCAAATAGCTAGCAACAAATATTGGAAGTTGAAATTAGAAAAAACACTATTTACAATAGTGTCAACAGATATTAAATTTTGAAGATAATCTGTAATAGAGATGCAAGATTTATAACTGAAAACTAGGCAACTTTGCTCTGAAAACCCTTAATAAGTGGAAAGTTACACAGTATTCATTAATTTAGAAAATTCAGTATTGTTAGGACATCAAATCAATCTACACATTCAATGTCATCCCAGTTAAAATCCTATCATATGTCTTTAATTGACACATTTTAAAATTCATTTGGAACAGCAGAGAGCTAGAATAGCCAAAGCAAGTTTGAACAAGGACAAATTTTTATGACTTACACTATGTAACTTCAGTTCTTGTAAAAGTACAGTAATCTAAATAGTGTGGTTTTGCTGTAAAGATACATAAGTAGATCAGTGGACCCACAAGTATAAATACAGTCAGTTGATTTTGAATAAAGGTAATTAATTGGAGAAAGGATAGTCTTTTCAACAAATGATGCTGGAAAAATTGGATATCCATGTTTAAAAAAAGACTTAATCCATACCTTGCATCATATACAGAAAAAAACCCATAAAACTTCTAGAAAGCCACTCGTGAGAGTTTCTAATATGGCACCAAAGAACAAGCCGTAAAAAAGTAGATAAACAACAAAAATGAAGAACAAGAGTCGATAAACAGGACTTCACCAGACTTAGGGACCTCACAGTGTATGTTGCAGACGTGCTTCAGCAGGTGAGTGCATGAACTGGTACACAGATAAAACAGTATCATGCAAGGATAAAAAGAAATGAGCCAGAAGCCACAAAAAAGACACAGAGGACCTCAGAAGCACACCACCAGGTGAAAGGAGCCACTCTGAAAGCACCACGTACTGTGGATTCCAGCTCCACAATGTTCTGGAAAAGGCAAGACTGAAGACAAGTGAAGACATCGGTGGTTGCCAGGGTTTTGGGGTGGGGAGGGATGAATAGAGGCAGCACACGGGGGTCTTAGGGCTTGAAGCCCTTTCGTGTGACGCTGTGACAGTGAACACAGGCGTGCACTTGTCAACACCCTTAAAGCTACAACACAATGATGTGTCCATGTTGGCTCATCACCTGAGCCACGCTAACGTCGGATGTTAATGACGGGGACAGTCGGGGAGGGGGACTGGTGACTGAGAGTTCTCTGCACTTTCCCTTCAGTTATTCTGCAGACTCAAAACTGCTTTGAAAAGCAGTCTGTCGACCTGAATGTGTATGTGCGTCCGTGCTCAGTCGTGTTTGACTCTGACCCTGTGGGCTGTAGCCTGCCAGGCTGCTCTGTCCATGGGATTTCCCAGGCAGGAATACCGGAGTGGGTTGCCATTTCCTTCTCCAGGGCATCTTCCTCACCAAGGGATAGAACCTGAATCTCTTGTGTCTCCTGCATTGGCAGTGGATTCTTTACCATTGAGCCACCTGGGAAGCTCTAAATATATACGTATATGTACGTATACACATACATACACATATATATGAGAGAGAGAATGAAAAGGCAGCCCACTCTGGGAGAAAATATCTGATAATGTACTTGTATATGGAATACAATGTGTATATATATATAGAGAGAGAGAGAAGTACATGAGCCCTGCACACTCTTCACAGCAATTTCCACACTCGTGAAGGAGCTGAAATGCTCTTTGTGACTTAGTCCTGGCTTACTTCAGGTGCACCTCCCAGTCTGAGGAAGTGGAAATCCCAGAAGTGGAATTACTGGATCCTATATTAATCCTCCTGGCATCTGGTCCCATCACTTCATGGCAGATAGATGGGGAAAAAGTGGAAACAGTGACAGATTTTATTTTCTTGGGCTCCAAAATCATTGCAGATGGTGACTGCAGCCATGAAAGTAAAAGATGTTTGCTCCTTGGAAGAAAGGAAAGGAAAGTGAAGTCGCTCAGTCGTGTCCGACGCTTTGCGACTCCATGGGCTGTAGCCTACCATGCTCCTCTGTCCATGGGATTTTCCAGGCAAGAGTACTGGTGTAGGTTGCCATTTCCTTCTCCAGAGGATCTTTCTGATCCAGGGATCAAACCTGGGTCTCCCGCATTGTAGGCAGACGCTTTACTGTCTGAGCCACCAGCTATGACAAATCTAGACAGCGTATTAAAAAGCAGACAACTCACTCCAGTATTCTTGTCTGAGAAATCCATGGACAGAGGAGCCTGGCATGATAATAAATATACATTGTAAGTATTAAAAAAAAAAAAAAGCAGAGACATCACTTTACCAACAAAGGTCTACATAGTCAAAGCTATGGTTTTTCCAGTAGTATGTATAGATGTGAGAGTTGGACATAAAGAAGGCCGAGAGCTGAAAAATTGATGCTTTCGAACTGTGGTGCTGATGAAGACTCTTGAGAGTTCCTTGGACAGCAAGGAGATCCAACCAGTCAATCCTAAAGGAAATCAGCCCTAAATGTTCATTAGAAGGACTGAAGCTGAAGCTCCAATACTCTGGCCACCTGATGCAAAGAACCAGTTCACAGGAAAAGATCCTGATGTTGGGAAAGATTGAGGGCAAGAAGAGAAAGGGGCGACAGAGGATGAGATGGTTGGATGGCATCACTGACTCAGTGGACGTGAGTTTGAACAAACTTAGAGAATTAGTGAAGAATAGGAGCCTGGCATGCTGCAGTCCATGAGGTTGCAGAGTCAGACATGACTTGGTAACTGAACAACAACAATGTTAATTCTCTGTTTAAAATTTTGAGAAACCTCTGTCCTATTTTCCACAACAGCTACACTGTATATGTTCCCACCAGCAGTGCACTAAGCTTCTGTTTTCTCCAAGTTCTCACTAAAAGTCGCTGCTGTCCTTCATTTATCTGTGTGATAGCCATCCTAGGGGTGAATGTCTTGTGGTTTTGATTTGCTTTTCTCAATACAATCAAATGATGTTGAACATCTTTTGATGTGTTTATTGGCCGATGAAATATCTTCTTTGGAGAAATGTCTTGTCACATCCTTTGCCTGTTTTTTGAATTGGGCTGTCTTTTTACTGCTATAAATAGAACTCTATTTATATTTTGGATGCTAGATTCTTACCAGATACATAATATGCAAATATTTTCTCCCATTCTGTGGGTTGTCTTTTTCTTAATAGTGGCCTTTAAACACCAAAGTCACAATTCTGATGAACTCCAATTTATTATTGTTGTTGTTTGTGCTTTTGGTGTTACATTTAAGAATTCTTTGCAGAATGTGAGGCCATGCAGATTTTCTCCAATGTCTTAGCTCTTACATTTAGGCATTCGATCCACTTTTAGTTAATTTTTGTATGTGGCATGAGGTAATACCCAAATTCATTCTTGTGTGTGTGGATATCCAGTTGTCTCAGCAATATTTGTTTAAAAGACTGTTCTTTCCCCATTGAATGGTCATGACACACTTATTGCAAGTCAGTGGAGTGTGAACATAATGGTTTACCTCTGATCTCTGAGTTCTCGTGCATTGATCTGTACGTCTGTCTTTACACTGTTACTGCACTGACTTGATTACCATAGCTTTGCACTGAGTGCTGAAATTGAGAAGTGTGAGTTCTCAGCGGTGTTCTTCTCAAGACTGTTTTGGCTGCTCCTTAAATACCCAAAGGTTCCTTACATTTCCATATGAATTTTCGGGTCAGCTTGTAAATTTCTAGTCAGCATCACTACCAACAAAGCTAGTGGAGGTGATGGAATTCCAGTTGAGCTATTTCAAATTCTGGAAGATGATGCTGTGAAAGTGCTGGACTCAATATACCAGCAAATTTGGAAAACTCAGCAGTGGCCACAGGACTGGAAAAGGTCAGTTTTCATTCCAATCCCAAAGAAAGGCAATGCCAAAGAATGCTCAAACTACTGCACAATTGCACTCATCTCACACGCTAGCAAAGTAATGCTCAAAATTCTCCAAGCCAGGCTTCAGCAATACGTGAACCGTGAACTTCCAGATGTTCAAGCTAGTTTTAGAAAAGGCAGAGGAACCAGAGATCAAATTGCCAACATCTGCTGGATCATCAAAAAAGCAAGAGAGTTCCAGAAAAACATTTATTTCTGCTTTACTGACTATGCCAAAGCCTTTGACTGTGTGGATCATAATAAACTGTGGAAAATTCTGAAAGAGATGGGAAAACCAGACCACCTGACCTGCCTCTTAAGAAACCTATATGCAGGTCAGGAAGCAACAGTTAGAACTGGACATGGAACAACAGACTGGTTCCAAATAGGAAAAGGAGTACATCAAGGCTGTATATTGTCACTCTGCTTATTTAACTTCTATGCAGAGTATATCATGAGAAACACTGGGCTGGAAGAAGCACAAGCTGGAATCAAGATTGCCAGGAGAAATATCAATAACCTCAGATATGCAGATGACACCACCCTTATGGCAGAAAGTGAAGAGGAACTAAAAAGCCTCTTGATGAAAGTGAAAGTGGGGAATTAAAAAGTTGGCTTAAAGCTCAACATTCAGAAAACTAAGATCATGGCATCTGGTCCCATTACTTCATGGGAAATAGATGGGGAAACAGTAGAAACAGTGTCAGACTTTATTTTTTGGGCTCCAAAATCACTGGAGATGGTGATTGCAGCCATGAAATTAAAAGACGCTTACTCCTTGGAAGGAAAGTTATGACCAACCTAGATAGCATATTCAAAAGCAGAGACATTACTTTGCCAACAAAGGTCTGTCTAGTCAAGGCTATGGTTTTTCCAGTGGTCATGTATGGATGTGAAAGTTGGAGTGTGAAGAAAGCTGAATGCCGAAGAGTTGATGCTTCTGAACTGTGGTGTTGGAGAAGACTCTTGAGAGTCCCTTGGACTGCAAGGAGATCCAACCAGTCCATCCTAAAGGAGATCAATCTTGGGTGTTCTTTGGAAGGACTGATGCTAAAGCTGAAACTCCAGTACTTTGGCCACCTCACGCGAGGAGTTGACTCATTGGAAAAAACTCTGATGCTGGGAGGGATTGGGGGCAGGAGGAGAAGGGGACGACAGAGGATGAGATGGCTGGATGGCATCACCGACTCGATGGACATGAGTTTGGGTGAACTCCAGGAGTTGGTGATGGACAGGGAGGCCTAGCATGCTGCAATTCATGGGGTCGCAAAGAGTCAGACACGACTGAGCAACTGAACTGAACTGTAAATTTCTACGTGGAAGGCAGATGGAATTTGGAGAGGGATTGCGTTGAACCTGTAAGTAAATTTGGGAAGGATTGCCATCTTAACAATATTAAGTTCTCTAATCCTTCGACAGGGGATGTCTTCCATTTATTGGGGCCTTCTTTAATCTCAACCATGTTTTACATTCATTTTAAAAAATTTATTCCTGGGTATTTTTGATGCTACTATAAATGCGATTGCTTTCTTAAATGTGCTGTGGGGTTGGTTATCAGTGGTGAGTGGAAATGCAGCTGCTCTACGCGTTGCCCTTGTTCCTGCAGCCTTGCTGGACTCATTTACTCTAACAGCTTCCTCGTGTGGGTTCCTTGGGGTTCTCTTTGTACAGCATCGCATCGTCTGCAGAGAAAGACGGTTTCTGTGTGCTTCTGGCTCGTTCTCCTTGCTCAGCTGCCATGTCTGGAAGACCCAGCACAACGTCGGGAGTAGAGGCCTTTGTCACGCCACTGGTCTGAGATGGGACCGTTTCTCAGGGTTCTCACCACTGAGTATGATGTTTGCCCTTTATCAGGTTGATAAAGTTTCCTTACATTCCTATTTTGTCGAATAGTTTTTATCATGAAGAAGTGTTAGATTTTGTCAAATGCTTTTTCTGCATTTATTAAGATGATGGTTTTTGTCTTTTTTTCTATTAATATGGTGTGTTACAGTAATTGATTTTTTAATTTTAAACCAACCTTACATGCCTGGAATGAATCCCACTTGGCATGATATATAATTCTTTCTATATGTTACAGAATTCCATTTGTTAACATTTTGTTGAGAATTTCTGTGTCTATATTTGATCTTTACTGACTTTTTGAATAAAATTTAATTGAAAACAACTTAAACATGCAAAAAGTGCAGGAAGCAATGTAACGGGCATCTGTCCCCAAAGCTGGCCCCAAAGAAGCCTACCACGGCCGGTCCTGCCTGTCAGACGCCCCTCCCTCCCACCTTCCCCTGCTCCGTCGCCCTCCCTTTTGTAAAGTAAAAGGATTCTGTTAGTGCCAGCTCCTCCCGCTGATGACAGGTGGAAACTCTGGGCAAAATATTAGAAGAAAACGTGCACAAAAGGCAACACGTTGAAAAGGGGCTGGACCTTGACGAGTGACGCCCGCCTGAGGCTTCGGGCTTTCCCAGTCCTCCTCTGGCTTGGACCCCGGCCGGCTCCAGTAGTGAGCCAGGCAGTGAGGGCCGCTGTAGCCGTTCTTCTGCCTGTAGGAGCTATGGGTGGGGCCCCGACAAGCGGGAGACCACGAGGGAGGGGCAAAGAGCGAGAATCATCCAAATGGTCTGGACAGGAACAAAGCTGGAGGACTCGAGCAGACATCAGGACTGACGTGAGGCTGCATGAAGGTAGTGTGATGCCGCAAAGGACGGGCGCCTCATCCCCGGCAGGACGGGCGCTCCCAGAGACACCCCGCGAATGTGTCTGTCAGTGTTTGACCAAGGTGCCTGCAAAGGCAGTTCAGTGGAGCAGGGACAGTCGTTTAAACAAAAAGTGTTGGCATAATCAGACATCCATCTGCAGGAAAGGGAAACTTGACTGTACTTTGCATGTTATATAAAACTCAAAATTGATCATCAGACCTCAAACTTTAAAACTTCTAGAAGAAAACAGAAAATCTCTGTGATCTTGGCTTCAGCATATCTAAAAATTGTTAGATATGACACCAAAAGAATAATCCATAAAAGAAAAAGTGGTAAGTTAGAGTTCATCAAAATTTAAAACTTATATTCTTCTAGGGACTTCCCTGATGGATAGGAATCCTCCTTGCAGCGCAGGGGACACAGGTTCAATCCCTGGTTTTGGATGATGCAGTGAAGACTCGAGGCAGTCAAATAAATATTTTAAAAAAGAAACTTACATCCTCCTGAAGATTGGTAAGAGAAGGAAAGGCAAGTCACAGATTTGGAGAAAATGTCTGCAGATTACACTTCTAACAAAGGACTTCTAACCACAATGTGGAAAGAATTGTCAAAATTCAACACGAATACAAATAATCCCCCAAAAAAGTGAACTGAAGACTCTAGCAGGCACAAAAGGTGCACGGGTGAAAAGTGGGAACGTGGGGACACTCAGCTGGTCAGTGTGAAGCACAGGTCGGACCACAGTGCATGGCATGTCTGTCAGCACAGCTAAGATTGAAAAGTCATCAAACTTATGAAGAGCCTCCAAACCCGGAGGGGAGCAGCTGCAGCGCTCGCTGCGGTGGGCGTGCAAACCCCATCAATGGTTTGGCAGTTTCCTGTAAAGCTGACGTAGCGGAGGGCCCAGCAGACCCCTCTGAGGCACCCGCCCCAGGAACACCGCGCTGGCTCAGACCCGTGCTTCTTTTAGGCTCCACCATGTCTGGGCCCCAGGCTCCGGAGCCGACGCTCGAGGGGCAGGCAGACGCCTCCGCGGGCTCTCCAGACGAGGACGCGGCCGAGGGGATCCAGCACTCGCACCGTATGCTCAGCTTCAGCGACGCACTGCTGTCCATCATCGCCACCGTGATGGTCCGTGGGGGCCCCAGGCTGCTGAGGGGTGGGAGGGGCGGTCGGGCCAGCCCGAGTGCCAACACGGGCACCCAGGGAGCGGTTGGTGCACAGGGAGCATCCCTGGACCCGCGCTGTGTCTGTTGTAGATCCTGCCCGTGACCCACACAGAGATCTCCCCAGAGCAGGTACTTGGGAACGGTCTGCAGTGACGGCATGCAGGCGGGGCCCAGGAGGCTCAGCCCATGGGCTCAAGGCTGGGCTCCTGGCTGGGGGCACCTGGTTGGGGGGCTGGGGCCAGGCTGTCCGCCACCTCTCCCCCAGAGCCTGCCAGCCCCATCCTGGCTTGTGAATGAAGGCGGTGCCCTCGGTCTGAGCCCTGAGGAGACCTGAGAAGGGTGGGGGCACCTGGTGGTTGGCATGCACACTCCCCCTGCTCTGTGCCATGGCCCCTGGGGTGGCCCAACAAGCAGGTGCTGGGGAGCAGAGGGGCCAGCGTGTGAGCAGGGAGGAGAGTGGGAAAGCAGGTAAGGCCACGTTCGCATTGCTAGTCAGCTTGGAGCGTCTCCACCGGGTAAGTGAGACAGCGACACGTCCAGCCCCTCCAAGGCCAGCGCTGACCCGGGAGGGGACAAGTCCCTGGGCGTGTGCATGCCCAGGGCCGCACTCAGCCCCTCGTGGCCACTCTGGCGCTGGTCTGTGCAGGGCCAGCGTGGGGCCGCGGTCTGGCTCCAGCTTGGATGCTGCTGGGAATCTTCTCAGAGAGGTGGTGTCGTTGCTTCTCACGGAGTTTGAACGAGACCGAGATGCGGGTTGAGCCCGATGGCCTTGGCAAAGGGCCATGCGGCCTTCTCTGCTCCAGGGAGCCGCCTCCCCACGGGGGCCCGTGGGCTGCGCTCAGGAAAGCCATGTGCCGCGGGGCCTGGGCGCTCTTGCTGCTCTGGAACCTTCTGGGGACTCCAGTGCCCCCGCTTTCAGAACAGGGAGGCAGGTGTTTATGGGAGATGCCGAAGGTGACGGGGACCTGTGGGCCTGGAGCGCCTTGCTGCTGACCGCCACGGGGAAGTCCCCAGTCTGCGTGCCGACTGGCCCGGAAGGGCTCTGAGCCAGACTGTGGCTGGGACAGTCCTTCAGGGTGGGTGCCGTGGGCTGGGGCAGGCTCCCTGTGGCTGGCAGCCGGCGCCAAGGAGAAGGCTCATTGAGACCACAGGACCCGGGGATCCGGAAACTAGGACTGCTCACATGGGCTCAGAGGACCTGCGGACAGGACGAGGCGTTGGTTTTGCGTCTGGATTTTCCAATGATGGTGATGCGTGAGCCCTCTCCTGTGCTGCCTGGCGTGCGGTCACACAGCCTCTCGCCAGGCCTCACACAGCCCTGGGACCACTCATCTGGCAATGCCATAACTCTCTGTGGCTGCCAGGCTCGTGGTCACGCTGCCAAGGTCCTGGGAGAGGCCTGAGGCCTTTCTGCCTCCAGAGCAGGCATTCCAGGGGGCTGCATGTCAGGAGGGGCCCCAGGGCCAGCCTGGACGAGGCTAAGCCTGGGTGTGTCCCAGGGCGCAGCGCTGTCCCAGGCAAATGGGATCAGTGGGAGGCACTTCTGTTGCAGGAGTTTGACAAGAGTGTCCAGAGGCTCCTCGCCACCAGGATTGCCGTCTACCTGATGACCTTCCTCATCGTGACTGTGGCCTGGGCAGCCCACACGAGGTACAGCGGGCTGGGGCCTGTGCTCGGGAGGCAGCCAGTGGGATGTGCGCCCAGCGGGTGTGGCCTCGCCTGGCCCAGGGTCAGGCTGGGGGCGGGTGTGCACGGGTGGATGGCCGCCCCTACCCACTCCCCACGGAGGCCTCTTGCACACCACTGCTTTCATGGGCACATTGCCACGGCAGCATACCCCAGGCCTGGATGATGACAGGGTGCTGGGCACAGCACTGAGGAAAAGCATCCTCAGGACCCCAGGGGAACTGGGCCCCGGAGCTGTGGTGATGAGCCCCACAGGCGGGGGGTCCAGGAGGCCCCCACACCCCAGGGGAGCAGGATCCCAGAGCTGTGGTGACGAGCCCCCATGGGCGGGGGGTGCAGGAGGCCCCCAGACCCCAGGGAAGCAGAATCCCAGAGCTGTGGTGACGAGCCCTCATGGGCGGGGGGTCCAGGAGGCCCAAGACCCCAGGGGAACTGGGCCCTAGAGCTGTGGTGATGAGCCCCCACAGGCAGGGTGTCCAGGAGGCCCCCAGACCACAGGGGAACTGGGCCCTAGAGCTGCGATGATGAGCCCCCATGGGCAGGGTGTCCAGGAGGCCCCCAGACCCCAGGGGAGCAGGATCCCAGAGCTGTGGTGACGAGCCCTCATGGGCGGGGGGTCCAGGAGGCCCCAGACCCCAGGGGAACTGGGCCCTGGAGCTGTGGTGATGAGCCCCCACAGGCAAAGGGTCCAGGAGGCCCCCAGACCACAGGGGAACTGGGCCCCAGAGTTGTGGTGATGAGCCCCCATGGGCAGGGGGTCCAGGAGGCCCCCAGACCCCAGGGGAGCAGGGTCTCAGAGCTGTGGTGACGAGCCCCACAGGTGGGGGGTCCAGGAGGCCCCCAGACCTCAAGGGAACCAGGCCCCAGAGCTGTGGTGATGAGCCCCCATGGGCGGGGTGTCCAGGAGGCCCCCAGACCCCAGGGGAGCAGGGTCCCAGAGCTGTGGTGATGAGCCCCACAGGTGGGGTGTCCAGGAGGCCCCCAGACCCCAGGGGAACCAGGCCCCAGAGCTGTGGTGATGAGCCCCCATGGATAGGGGGTCCAGGAGGCCCCCAGACCCCAGGGGAGCAGGGTCCCAGAGCTGTGGTGATGAGCCCCACAGGTGGGGGGTCCAGGAGGCCCCCAGACCCCAGGGAACCAGGCCCCGGGGCTGTGGTGATGAGCCCTACAGGCTGGGGGTCCAGGAGGCCCCCGGGGTGGAGACACCCCCCGCTGGGATGCTGGGGGCTCAAGAAGGTGAGCCTGCGAGGCAGCGGCATGCGGATTGCGAGTTTCTCGCGACACCGTCCTGCACGTGTGTCTCCAGCAGAGTGGGCATCTCTGGTGGGCACAGGTGACTCCTGTCAAGGCTTCGAGGGATCCCTCCCTGCCTCCTTATTCACAGAAAGTGAGGCAGCCCAGGGGCTGCCCGTCCCAGTCCTGCCAGGAGCCGCGCAGGCCGTGGGCACGGCCGGTGCCAGTCAGCCCAGCAGCAGCCTGTCTGGGGTTCAGCAGCGCCCCCACTCTCTGACGCAGGGGCCGCGGCCTGGGCTTCTGACTGAAAGAAGCACCTGGGCCCTCGGGCGCCCTGGGCCCTGGCCCAGCAGAGACCTCCCTGAGGGGAGCAGGCCGCATCCTCGGGGCTCTTCCCATCTCAGTGTGAAGCCATCGGGAGAGTGTCTGTGTCTCACGCCATCAGAGCCACATTTATTCACAGTGACTTCTGTTCTTTTCCTTGAATTGTTCAGGTTGTTCCAAGTTGTTGGGAAAATAGACGACACGCTTGCCCTGCTCAACCTGGTGAGTCTTTCCTTCGGTTCCTGGGTTAGAGCTCCACCCTCCAGGAGCCAGGGCCGGTGGTCAGCCCTGGGTGTGCAGGGCTGGCCCCACGGCCGCCCTCAGCCACACCCACTCCCTCCCAGGCCTGCATGATGACCATCACCTTCCTGCCGTTCACCGTGAGTCACAGGGGCTTCCGGCCCCACTTCCACCCCGGGCCCAGCCGCCCTCCACTGACCCCAGAACACGCCCTCCTAAAGCTCTCAGACTCGTGGGCAGTCGGCCTGGACCATGTGGTTGCAGAGGTTTCCGGGAGCCGGCCAGTTCCCGTCACGGGGCGCGGGTTGGGGTGGGGGTGGGGAGACGCCGGCCCAGCCCCCGGAGCCCCCGGCCTCCTGGCCGAGCTGGGCTCATCCCTGCAGGTGACCCACCATCTGCTCACCCAGCAGCTCCTGGATTCGGAGGGAGGGCCATGCTCTGAGCGCAGTGCGTCACAGAGGGTTGGGGTCTGGGGAGCCTTTATGAGCCTGAAAACCTTCAGCTTTAAAGGCTTCAAGCTTCGGCCCAAGGGCTCCTGTAGCAGAGACGCTCCCTTCCCTGATGGCTCCGCAGTGGCCCAGGCATGGCCCAGCGGACTCGCGGGGGCCCTGATATGGGTTTTTCTGGCTGCAGTTTTCCTTGATGGTGACCTTCCCCGAGGTGCCTCTGGGCATCTTCCTGTTCTGCATGTGTGTGATCGCCATTGGGGCCGTGCAGGTAGGATGCGTGCCTTCTGTGTCTCAGGGCACAGCTGTGGCATGGGCTCAGGCCCCACTGAGGGGCCGTGCACACCGTGGGCTCGGGCCGCCCACTGAGGGGCCTGTGCAGACCGTGGGCTCGGGCCCCGCTGAGGGGCCGTGCAGACCGTGGGCTCGGGCCCCGCTGAGGGGCCGTGCAGACCGTGGGCTCGGGCCCCGCTGAGGGGCCGTGCACACTGTGGGCTCGGGCCCCGCTGAGGGGCCGTGCAGACCGTGGGCTCGGGCCCCGCTGAGGGGCTGTGCAGACCGTGTGCTCGAGCCGCCCGCTGAGGGGCCTGTGCAGACCACGGGCTCGGGCCACCTGCTGAGGGGCTGTGCAGACCGTACCTGCCAGGGCGCGCCTGCCCCAGGCACCCGCTTGGGGCCCGAGCCCCCGTCCTGATGTGGACAGAGAATGAGATGGGGCCCGGCGCCCTCAGGCTGGGCTGAGACCCCATGCCCGCCCAAGCAGCGCGAGGGTCCCACTGCCCTCACCCCCGGCCCTCCTGTGGCGCCCGCGTGAGCCCACCTGTAGCTGCAGCGTTTCCCACAGGCGCTGATCGTGCTCTACGCCTTCCACTTCCCGCACCTCCTAAGCCCCCAGATCGAGCGCTCTGCCCACCGCGGCCTCTACCGGCAGCGCGTCCTGGGCATCATCGTGCGGGGCCCCGCGCTCTGCCTGGCCGCCGCCGGCTTCTCCCTCTTCTTCTACCCCGCGGTGAGTCCAGCGCCTGCCCAGCGCCACCACAGCGCAAACCAGCGGGCCCGGGATGGTGGCCCTCTACACGCGTGTGGGGCTGTGACCCACTGAGAGAGGAAGTGTGGAAAGACCTTCTGAGCCAGGAAGGACAGAAGTGGAGGAAAGGGAGCTGCAGGCACGGTGGGCTGGCCCCACAGAGTGCCGGGAGACGGAGCGTAGGGAGACGCCTGATTCTGTCCTGGCTGAGCTGCAGCTGGAGACGCTTCACTTACACGGGTGGGAATATAAGCCCCACCAGCGGCGACTCAGGGCAGCTCCTGCCTTTACCTGCTCTCTGGTGAAGCAGAGTGAACCCTTAAACCCAAGCATCACAAGAAGTGTGAAGGAGTGCATTTTAACTGTCTAGTAAATGTTTCAAGAGAATTCCAAATTTAAAATAGACTAAAAAAAAATAAAATAAAATAGACTGGCAAGGGCCGCAGAGCCACAGCCTGGAGGGTGGAGCTGGGGGCTGGGCCCAGGGTCCAGGGTCCCCGGCTCAGGCCACGGGTGGGGCAGGGGAGATGACGTGTCCCCTCACCATGTGGGGGCTGCACCTCCCAGTGGCCCCCACTCCTGCTGGTCAGGGGCCAGGCGCAGTGACCCTGACCGTGGCCTTTAGTGGGCGCTCCCCATGGACAGGGCAGGCCAGCAGGGGTGAAGCTCAGAGACAGAGGGCAGGACTGGGGTTTGCAGTGTCCGCGCTGCAGGTCAGTCAGCCCCTGGCTTGGCTGGGCTCAGGCAGTGGAGGTTGTCGTGTGGAGGACAGAGGGCCCAGCCGGTGTGGAATGAGCAGCCTGGGTGAGGATCAGGCAGAGCGGAGGCCCCTGGGCGGGCACTGTGGGTGCCATGAGGCGCCTGGGCAGGGAGGTGACTGGACCCTTGCGTGGTAACAGCAAGGGGGGGTGGGCACTGGGCTGCCACAAAGCGGGGAGGGTCTTCGTGGGGCTGGGGCCCAGGTCGCCCCTCCGCCATGTCCCACCTTCCTGCAGCGGGGGTCTGGCCCCTCATCCCCTCACCCACTTGCCTGGGGCGCCTGCCCGTCACCACCTGGGAGAGCCCCCTGCCCAGCGCCCCCACAGCTCCCAGGAGCCCTCGGCCATCCTCCAGGCGTGCTCACCGCCCCCCGCCCCAATCCAGGATGCTGTCCTGGGCCCACCTTCTGGTCCCCACTGCTCCCCAGGAGCCCTCGGCCATCCTCCAGGCGTGCTCACCGCCCCCCGCCCCAATCCAGGATGCTGTCCTGGGCCCACCTTCCAGTCCCCACCACGGTTGCTGTGAGCCCTCGGCCATCCTCCCAGGCACTCACCGCACCACCCCCCAACCCCGATCCAGGATGCTGTCCTGGGCCCACCTTCCAGTTCCCAGCACGGTCACTTCCCTGGCCCATCATCCCCACCTCCGTCTGGCCCGTCTCCCCCAGTGCTGACGCTCGGGCCCAGGGCCTGCTCCTCCCATGGGCTAACACCCCTTGGCCCTGGGCAGCCCCCACCCCACACCCAGCTCAGGTTCTGCTCGGCCTGCTGTTTCACGCACACACACACACACGCGCCCTGATCCTGCCGTGGTCGTGCTCCCCCGGGCCCCAGCACTCCCCTGAAGCGCTCTCTCTGCACAGTCATACCTGCTGATGGCCATGGTCATTGTCCTGCCCCACGTGAGCAAGGCCGCTGGCTGGTGCAGAGCCCAGCTTGTGGGTAGGTGCCTGGTGGGACTGTCCTGGGGGGGTTCGGGGCTGCTGCCAGGGCCCGCGGAGCATGGGCCGGGCGTCCCTGCAGGGCCCCCTGCTGGCCCAAATCGCTGAGGGCTTGGCCACCCCTCCCCGGCCCGCCACAGGCCCCAGAGAGCCCCCGGCTCACAGCGTGGAGGTCTTCACCTTTGACCTGCACGAGCCGCTCAGCAAGGAGCGGGTGGAGGCCTTCAGTGACGGGGTCTACGCCATCGTGGCCACTCTGCTCATCCTGGACATCTGGTGAGAGCCGTGGGCCACCCTCCCAAGGGGCTCCCACCCGAGGGCCCCAGACAGGGCCGGTTCCCCCCCGGAGCTGCGGGCGGCGGGCAGCTGCGGCGGGTGGCGGGCGGCCCCCAGCTTTCTGTCCCCTGCTCTGCCGCTTGGCCAGGCAGCCTCTGTGTCTGTCAGAGTTCCAGCCTCAGTTGTCGTATCTCCGTTTCTAAGTGTTTTATCTACTCCTTTTTCAAATCTTCCATCCTTTTTAAAGCCTTTTTTTGTTCCTCGGCCATATTTCAGTACATTCATATTTTATTAACATTTAAACACTCTGATTTTATGTTCTGTATCTGATCATGTGAAGTCTTGATGCTCCTAAGCTTCTCTGACTAGATTTTTCTTACTGTGACTTGTGAATTTTTAAAAATTAGGAGCAAATGTCCATGGGCACAAATCTCTGAGGCTCAGACTGAGGTTCTGCCCTGAGCCAGAGCCCTGCCCGCCTCGTCCCTGCTGGGTGGCAGTGAGGGGCAGCTGTGGCTGGGCGCCCCATGGGTCAGGGTTCCTTTCTCCCCCTAGAGGCACAGCCCGAGAACCCAGACGGGGGTCCCTGGGAGCCCCCAGGCTCTGTCTCCTGCCCCCACCCACACCAGCGTGCATGTGGCCACTGGGTTTGTCCAGGCTGTGGCTGTTGTCCACGACCTCCTGTGTGCCTGACTCTTCTTACAGTCAAGTTGGGCCCGGGCAAAGCCCCTAAGGCCTGCGGGGCCACGCCCCACGGATGGGTCCCTGCAGGGGGGTGGAGACCTCACAGCACCACCCGTGCATGCCAGAGGGGCTGCGGGCTTGGGGCCTGGTGGGCAGGGCTGCGGTCAGCCTAGACAACAAAGGCTGCGGCTGAACTTGAACTTCAGGTGAACAGCACTGCGTGTGTCAACACAGATCCGCAAAAGCTCCGCATGTGCTGTTCATTCATCTAAAGTTCGAGTGTGCGGGGGGCGGCCGCGCTGACCGGATGCCAGAGGCGGGGCCCCCACAGATTGGTGTGTCTCTCCCCTCAGCGAGGACAACGTCCCGGACGCCAAGGACGTGAAGGAGAAGTTCCAGGGTAGCCTGGTGGCCGCGCTGGGCGAGTCTGGACCGCACTTCCTGGCCTACTTCGGCTCCTTCGCCACGGTGGGCCTGCTCTGGTTCGCCCACCACTCACTGTTCCTGCACATCCGCAGAGCCACGCAGCCCATGGGGCTGCTCAACACACTCTCGCTGGCCTTCGTGGGCGGCCTGCCCCTGGCCTACCAGCAGACGTCGGCCTTCACAAAGCAGCCCCGCGATGAGCTGGAGAGCGTGCGCATCAGCTGCGCCATCATCTTCCTGGCCAGCATCTTCCAGTTTGCCATCTGGACCACGGCGCTGCTGCAGGAGGGGGAGACGCTGCAGCCCTCGGCGCGCTTTGGGGGCCGCGAGCACGCGTTCATGTTCGCCAAGCTCGCCCTGTACCCCTGCGCCAGCCTGCTGGCCTTCGCCTGCACCTGCGTGCTGAGCAGCTTCAGCACGGCCATCTTCCACGCCATGCAGATCGCGGTGCCCTTCGCCTTCCTGCTGCTGCGGCTCCTGGTGCGCCTGGCGCTGGCCGGCCTGAGGGCCCTGCGGGGCCTGGTGGGGCCCGTGCTGGCGCGGCCGGCACCTGGGGCCGCAGACGAGGCCCAGTCCCCACTGCTCCCTGCCCCCTGCTAGCGCCGCCCCACCCCGCCCCGCCTCGAGGGCCTCGTGAAGATTCATGTTCTGCCTCAGACCCTCGGATTACTTCCACTTTGCAGAGAAGAGTCTCACGGCAGCTTCACTGTGTTGCTTGTGCCTGTTGTCTCCTCGAGCCAGCAGAGATGAGCCCCAGAGAGCTGGCAGGAGGCGGGGGCCCTGGGGCAGCGGGCCCAGGCCCTCCCAGGACTCAGTCCACACCCCAGTGCAAAGGCCCCAGCAGGCTGCCAGAGCACCCCCACGACTCGCCCCGGGCACAGCGACGCAGGAGACGGACAGCAGCAGGGCTGGATGCCCAGACTCTATTTGTCCAAAATATAAATTACAGTCACCTTCAAGGGGTAGATTACACACGAACGGGTGCAGAGCTCACACAGACTCAGACTCGTTTACACGCAGAGCACTCGTCCCCCCGAACGACAGTGACAGTTCCCATCAGTCGGTGCGGCTGCAAAGCAAAAGCTGATTCCACCCCCGGACGCAGGCCTGAGGGATGCACGCCGGGCACTGGAGGCCCGCAGCCCTCGTGGTGCCCATGTCCGGGTAGCTTTGGCACGAGCTTGGCGGGTATAGGGCTGGGCGGGGCCGTGTCTGAGGTCGAGGCCAGTGTCAGGGCGAGGCTGCCACCCAGGGTGAAGGCCTGGCAGAGCCAGTGCCAAGGCAGAGGGACCGAACAGTCAGAAGAGGGGCCTCCAGACCCTCCTTCACAGCCTCGGGGTCCCCAGGCAGCTGGGCCAGGCTCCTCCAGGGCCGAGACAGGGCTCGGAGCCGCTGAACTCTGGGGCTCTGAGTGACCCGCCTGGCAGCCCATCTGCGTCCCCTGTCTCCATGTGGAGAAGCACAGAGATGAGTCTGCTCGGTGGACACAAAACCCGCGTGCTGACTGCTAACACGTGGGGGGCGAGGCGCTTTCCCCAGCCGATTAAAACTCTCCCGCCGCACACTCGCCTCACTTCCTCAGGGGTCCCAGCCAGGCCAGCTCCTGTTGCCTCCCGGGCACCACACACCTCCTGGGGGCCTGGCCCACCCAGCTTCCTCAGGGCCTGCCTCTCCCAGCCCAGTCATGCCAGGGTCCCCGCAGAACTCCAGACTGGGCCAGCCAGACACCACGTGGCCAGGGAAGCCAGTGGCTGGGGTGTCCCGTGACTGCGCTGGGCACCCCCAAGGCCCAGAGAGCCAGCTGCCCTGCAGGGGTGTCTCGGGTCACTGCTGAGGTCTGGTGCTGCCCAGCTCAGGGGCCCAGAGGTGGCAGAGGGGCCCCAGGGGGTGCGTGTCCTCCAAGACAGCGACTTGGGCCCCAGGGAGCCCCGCACCACCCACCCAGCAGTCTCCACGTGGCATGGGGAAGAGACAGGAAGGCCAGAGGCTAGGGCTGTGGGCACATCTGTCCGCCGCTGACCACTGCTCCAGGACACACCTCTACTTGGGGTCCCCCTCAGGGGCCGGCGCCCCATCTGCTCGTGCATCCTTGGCGGGCCCCGCCTTCCTGGGCTTCTGCTTCGCCTTCCTGAGCATGTGGACCTGTCCCAGGGCACACAGGGGCTGTCACAACCCAGGCCACCTGGCCACAGGTCCCAGAGCTGCCACCACCGTCTCAGCCAGTTTCACAGAAGGGGACAGAGTGGTGGCTAAGGGCTGGCCGCCTTATCCGGCCCCGTGACCTCTCAGGGTCAGAGAAGAACCAGCCATGGCTGGACTGCCCACCAGCCACAAGCCCTGTTCCCAACCCACCCTGATGTACCTTAGGGCCCGCAGCTGAGATGATCAGGTGCCCGGGAGCCTGGACCCAGGGTTCACCATCCACCTGCACGGGCGTGGCCTTGAGGAGAGTGACGCGGAAGTAGGACCCCTGGGCAATGCGGATGCCCGAGCGCAGGCCGCTCTGGACCTGGCCCTGGTGGAGGGGGACCAGGCTCAGCGGGCCGCAGGCGGCACCGAGGGCCTGGTCTCCAGCCCCCACGCTCCCCGTGTGCACCTCCCGGGCCTGGTCTCCCGGTCCCTACGCTCCCAGGGTGCACACCCCGGGCCACTGTCTCCATGCCCCCATGCTCCCCGTGTACACACCCCGGGACCCTGTCTCCAGTCCCCACGCTCCCTGTGTGCACACCCCAGGCCCCGGTCTCCCGGTCCCCACGCTCCCTGTGTGCACACCCCGGGACCCGGTCTCAACCCCACACTCACCATGTGCACAACGCCCGTCACCCCCACCACCTCCAGCAGCCCGTCGTCCATGCGCGGCTTCTCGAACCTCGAGTCGCTGTCGGAACCCCACAGGTCGGCCCCTGAGCCCCAGCTGCACGAGAGGGAGGGGCACAGAGGTCAGAGGGAGGCTGGACAGGAGGGCGGGGGCCAGAGCCTGGGAGCCCTATGTGTGGGGGGCATGCAGGTCAGAAGGAGGTTGGGCAGGAGGGCAGGGGCCGCGTGGGCACCTGGGGATGTTGATGAAGATGAGCCCCTCGATGCTGGGCAGCTCCACCTCCTGCTGCTCCACCTGGAGCCGCAGGGCCCTGTGCAGGCTGCGGGAGTGGCTGATCTTCTGCAGCCCGACCCGCACATACACGCCCTTGTTGTGGAACCTGGCAGGGGACTCAGCGTCACAAGGGGCCCCAGCCCCCGGTCATAGCTGCTGAGCCCCCAGGAAGTTCCGGGCAGCCCGCACTGCCCTTGCACTAACCTGCTTGTGAACTTGCCGGGCTCCTCCTCCCGCGCCTGGTGGAAGTCCAGGCTCAGCTCTGCGTCGATGCCGATCCCACAGTAGTTACTCATCTGCACGATCTGGGGCCAGGACGTGTCTCCCTTGGCCCCTGTCGACCCCCAGGGGCTCCCAGCTTCCCGCAAGTCCAGCACCCATGACCCTGCTCTCAGCTGCCCATCCTGGGAACCGCACTCGCAGCGACACTGGGGCGTGGCCCGGATGAGGACAGACTGCCTCCCACAGGGCACCGCGCCCTCGCCCGGGGCATGCCGGTACCTTGGGGGGCTCTGCGTCTGCCTCGCTGTCCTCCCCACAGGCAGACTCGTGAGCGTCCAGCAGGATGGTCCAGCGGTCCACGAGCACAGCATCCGCCTCGTCCACTGACAGCAGCACGGAGAACGGGTCCTCCCCGCTGTAGCCCGCGCCCCAGCGCAGGACCCGGCCCAGGTCGTTCCCTGGGAACCACAGGACAGGCTGCCTCCACACCGGCCCCGCGCGCCGGGCCCCCCGCCCCCGGCAGGCCAGCGACCCCACCTGTGCCCAGGGGCAGGATGGCTACAGCAGGCTCCGGGCAGGCCAGGTGGTGCCGCAGGTCCTCCAGGGCGGCGAGTACCCAGCCCACAGTGCCGTCCCCGCCGCACACCAGCACCCGGAAGCAGGGCACTCGGGAGAACACGTGGAACCTGGCGGCAGGGAGACAGGGCATGTCCGCCACCACCACAGACCAGTGGGGCTCGGCCACCCCGGGGCAGGGGGGTGCCCCGCGCCTCCAGGTGTGCTCACCCAGGCAGCGGCCCCCCGTTGGTCAGCTCAAAGACCTGGTGGGGGTTGAGCAGCTTCCGGAAACTGCAGAGCAGGTCGCGGCCCTTGAGTCCTCCACTCCTGGGGTTCACAAACACGAGCAGGGGGCGGCAGTCTGGGGCCAGCTTCGTGTGCTGACAGATGCGGGCTGTGTCAGGGGCTGCAGGACGGCCCCTGGGGGAAGCCGGGCCTCCCCCAACCACAGCCCACCCCCCACGCCTGTCTGGGGCCAGCCTTCCTTGGGAGGGAGGCCATGCGGCCACCCCCGGCAGTAGAGAGAACACCCACAGACCACTGGCCAACGGGCAGGGAAGGTGCCTGCAGCCCTGAACCGATGGCCAAGGCGCCCCCTGCCATGATGTGTCTTCAGGCCCCACCCCCGCCTGGCCCACGGGCCCATGAGTCCAGGCAGGAAGCCCACCAGGACCCACCCGGCAGTCAGGAGGGGCACATGGGCACAAAGGGCCACCCCACGCCTCACCCCAGCGACAGGTGAAGGCCCTCCCCACACAGGGCAGAAACAGCACTTGAGAGCGCGGGTCCCCAGCTGGTGGGGGAGGGGGCTGGGGCTCCACACGGTGGGGGAGGGAGACTAGGGGCTCCACACGGTGGGGGAGGGGGGCTGGGGCTCCACACGGTGGGGGAGGGGGCTGGGGGGTCCACACGGTGGGGGAGGGGGGCTGGGGCTCCACACAGTGGGGGTGGGGGGCTGGGGTCCCCAGCTGGTGAGGGTGGGAGACTAGGGGCTCCACACGGTGGGGGAGGGGGCTGGGGCTCCACACGGTGGGGGAGGGGGCTGGGGTCTCCACACAGTGGGGGAGGGGGCTGGGGCTCCACACGGTGGGGGAGGGGGCTGGGGTCCCCAGCTGGTGGGGGAGGGGGCTGGGGCTCCACACGGTGGGGGAGGGGCCTGGGGGCTCCACACGGTGGGGGAGGGGGCTGGGGGCTCCACACGGTGGGGGAGGGAGACTAGGGGCTCCACACGGTGGGGGAGGGGGCCTGGGGGCTCCACACGGTGGGGGAGGGGGCCTGGGGTCTCCACACGGTGGGGGAGGGGGCCTGGGGTCTCCACACGGTGGGGGAGGGAGACTAGGGGCTCCACACGGTGGGGGAGGGGGCTGGGGGCTCCACACGGTGGGGGAGGGGCCTGGGGGCTCCACACGGTGGGGGAGGGGGCTGGGGGCTCCACACGGTGGGGGAGGGAGACTAGGGGCTCCACACGGTGGGGGAGGGGGCTGGGGGCTCCACACAGTGGGGGAGGGAGACTAGGGGCTCCACACGGTGGGGGAGGGGGCTGGGGGCTCCACACGGTGGGGGAGGGGGCCTGGGGTCTCCACACGGTGGGGGAGGGGGCTGGGGCTCCACACAGTGGGGGAGGGGGCTGGGGGCTCCACACAGTGGGGGAGGGAGACTAGGGGCTCCACACAGTGGGGGTGGGGGCTGGGGGTCCACACGGTGGGGGAGGGAGACTAGGGGCTCCACACGGTGGGGGAGGGGGCTGGGGGCTCCACACAGTGGGGGAGGGAGACTAGGGGCTCCACACGGTGGGGGAGGGGGCTGGGGGCTCCACACGGTGGGGGAGGGGCCTGGGGGCTCCACACGGTGGGGGAGGGGCCTGGGGGTCTCCACACGGTGGGGGAGGGGGCTGGGGTCTCCACACGGTGGGGGAGGGGGCTGGGGGCTCCACACGGTGGGGGAGGGGGTTGGGGGCTCCACACGGTGGGGGAGGGGGCCTGGGGTCCCCAGCTGGTGAGGGTGGGGGGCTGGGGGCTCCACACGGTGGGGGAGGGGGCTGGGGTCTCCACACGGTGGGGGAGAGGGCCTGGGGTCTCCACACGGTGGGGGAGGGGGGCTGGGGTCTCCACACGGTGGGGGAGGGAGACTAGGGGCTCCACACAGTGGGGGTGGGGGCTGGGGGTCCACACGGTGGGGGAGGGAGACTAGGGTCTCCACACGGTGGGGGAGGGGGCTGGGGGCTCCACACGGTGGGGGAGGGGGCCTGGGGTCCCCAGCTGGTGAGGGTGGGGGGCTGGGGGCTCCACACGGTGGGGGAGGGGGCTGGGGTCTCCACACGGTGGGGGAGGGGGGCTGGGGTCTCCACACGGTGGGGGAGGGGGGCTGGGGTCTCCACACGGTGGGGGAGGGGGGCTGGGGTCTCCACACGGTGGGGGTGGGGGGCTGGGGCCCCCGCCACAGGGGCCGCTGGGTGACGAGGGACAGACAAGCACAGACACCGTGGGCAGTGAGGGCACTCGGCTCTGCCGTGGCTCGAGGCCGTGGGTGCACTGAGAGCACGTGTGAGCCCCTGGACAGGGCGGCCTGCAGGCAGCACTCACCTGCTCGCCGGGGCAGGCAGCTGCCAGGGGAGAGGGCCAGCAGGACCCACCTGTCTCTGGCCACAGTGCAGGCGGAGGATCCCCAGGAGGGCCTTCGATCTCCATGCCCTTGTCTGGACGGTTGGCCAGGGCAGCAGAGACCAAAAGGTGTGGCCCCCCAGCCACAGCCTGAACTCTTTGTGCTGTAATTCTGCCTGACCTGAGCTAGGTCGGGGGCCACAGACACCCTTGGTGATGGGAGGTGCCCCTGGCAGCCAGCAGGGCTGAGGACCAGAGGTGGACCAGGGCACAGGGCAGAGGGCAGGGTCCGGGGCCCTGCTGGGACTTCAGGACAGCACCACCTACTGAGGAGGCCCAGGGTTCGAGCAGGGTCTGGGGGCCTCCAGGGCAGGGCAAGCGGGGCCAGGGCCCACGACCGCACCAGGGCTGCCCGCTCAGTCACACACGTGACAGCCTGAGAACATGCGCCCTGCAGGGCCGGCCAGCCGGGGTCAGGTCAGACCTCAGCCCCTCCAGAGGAGTGAGCTGGCCTTGCAGCAGACATCTGGACTTTGCTCCAACGGCCCAAGATAAAGACAAACCACATGGGAGCCACACCCCCAGGCCCGCCTTGGCGCCACTCACCAGCACCTCCGGGAGCACCAGGGCAGTCAGTGGCCGGCCACGCACAGCTGTGTCCCTGATCAGCATGTACAGCCGCTCGGCCTCTGCAAAGCATGCCACGTCCAGCACCACGGCACCTGTGGCGGGTGGGCGGTGAGCTCGGGTGCCTGTCTGAAGGTCCCGGCCCCCACAGTGTCTTGGGCCAGGGCCCCAGCTGCGGGGGAGTGACCCCAGTTCTGACCACGCCTACTTTGGGCCAGCCTGTCCCAAGGCACACATGACTCCTTCCCCTGGGGGAGGCCTTCAAGGATGGCTAGGCTCAGAGACGGGAGATGCTGGGTGGATGGAGCAAGGCTACTGGAGGTGGGGTGGGGCAGACACACCTCAGGGCCCACGGAGCCATGGAGGGTGCTGGGAGCTGCTGTTGGCCCCCAGGGGGGGAAACATGCCCCACGACACTGTCCTGCTGGGGAGATCTAAAGTTTCCCAGGATAAACGCTGGAACCCGAGCAAGACAGGCTGTGGTGAGAATGTTCTCCGCACCTCAGTCACGTTTTAGCAAAAGCCTCACAGCTGGGAGCCAGGAAACAAACACCAAGGTTCCCCTACCCCGGGGGCCCCCAACGAGGTGCAGCCAGAGGGCGGGTCTGCCCCGCCTGCTCTGGGGGTGACCTTGACCAGACCTGGCCTCAGTCTGCATCTGCGGTGGCTCACCTTGGGCGGAATACACGTGGCTCACGGTCACCAGGGCAGCTGCAAAGATGGGGGGACTGTGACTGGACGCTGGAGACCCGCCCCCAGGGCCTGTGGCCACCCAGCCTCCCAGACCAGAGAGAAGCTCTCTCTCCCAGAAGTGCCGCCTACTTCAAGCACCGGGCAGCCCCAGGGCCCAGATCAGGAGGCTCAGAAACCCTCCAGAGGAAGTAACAGGCCCTGGGCCTCAGACGTGAGGACAGAGATCCTCTTGTCAGGAACCATTCTGGCACGTGACTGGGGGAGCGGGGAGCAGGAGGGCCCCCCTCAGGGCTCCTGGCCTGCCCCCAGGGAGACAGTCCAGGCAGGCGCACCTTTGCTGGTAACGGCCTCATCCAGCAACCTGCGGTACTCCTGGGGGGACAGGCCTGGCGGCAGACCGCCCACAAACAGAGAGACGCGCGGGGCCGGCACTCTGCTCTCAGCCACGTAGAACCGCGTCTGGCTCATCTGCCGCAGGGACGTCTGCAGGGAGGGGACGCTGAGCGGAGCACCAGGGACACCCCCCACTTCTCCCACAGGGGCCAAAGGGGAGACGTCCTGGGCCAAGAGCCCCCAGAAAAGGGGAGGACAGGAGAGGAGGGACACACGGGGACGTCGGGAGGGGAGGCACTGTGGGCCAGGATGGCCAGCTGCCGGCCAGCGCGGACTTGGTGTCCTCAGGGCAGGCTCCCCCTCTACAAGGGACAGGCCATGCCCCAAGGCTAGCGGCTCCCCGGGAGCCAGTGGCCGCACCCACTGACCTGCCGGATCTCACGAAGCCGGTCAAGCAAGGGCTCCTCGTCCGCCAGCACCGTGCGCTGGACTGCGGGGTTGAGACGCCACCGTTAGCCCCAGACACCCAGGTGTCCTGGAGCCCCTGGGCAGACGCGGTCAGGGCGTGGGCTACAGGCTCCCCCCTCACCTTGTCTGCTGCCCATGAGCACCTCCACCAGCTGGAAGCCCTCGGCCCCCTCGGCCTGCGGGGGTACATTTCAGGGTATCAGGCCTGGATGGGACCCTGCCACCCCAAGACTTTGGCAGGGAGGGCACATGGGTGGGGCGGGGCGGGCACACACCTGCCGTCCGAGCAGCGGGAGGACCTCCAGCACCACGCTGCGGGCAGTGCTCTGCGGGGTCACACGGATGGACACGTAGGCCACACCCACCCTGCAGGGGACACGCTCAGGAGCTGCGGAGGCAAAGCCCGCACTCCTTCCCCCCTACCCGCCACGGCCCTGCTGGGACCTGGTCTCACTTGAGCCAGGCCGGGTAGATCTTCAGGATCTCCTGGGTGCGGGGCAGAGCACGGAGGACCCAGGCCTCGGGAGCCGCTCTGCCGCCCTCCTCCTCAGCGGGCCCAGCGCTCCAGACCCTTCCCGCGGCCGCGGTGTCGCCAAGCTGCACAGGCGTGGGGAGTGCCTGCAGCTGGAAGCCCTGAGGGTCCTCGGAGATGTAGTAAGCCCGCAGAGCCGCCTCCTGTGAGAGGGGAGCAAAGGTAGGGCCTGCTGGGGCCAGGCCTGTGGGTGCCCGCGGTCCCCCACAGCCGGGCGCCCTCTTACCAGCACCTCCTGGCTCCGGGCCAGGCGCGGGACCGTGACTGCACGGAAGTGGTTTCGCTGCATCGCGTCGCTGCCGTCAAAGATCTTCAGAGTCTGCTTGCCTGGGCCGCAGGGGAGTGCGTGCAAGTCCGTGGAGTGAGGGCCGGTCGGGGGAGTCGGGCTCGGGATGTGGGAGCGGGGGCAGCCAAGGGGCACTTACCGGACTCAGGCGTCCCCACCTCTCGGCCCGGGCCAGCGGGGACGCTGCCGTCGGCGCTGTCCTCCCCGTCCCCTGCGGGAAGGTCACAGCCGGCCTCAGTCAGGGCCCGGCCCCGCGCCGGCCACCCCTCCCCGCCGCCCCACTCACCGGGCTCCGGCGCCGCGCTCTCGGGGATCCGAAAGCAGTGCATCTTGCTGAAGTTTCGGGACAGGAGGCGCACGCACGCGGGGGGCAAGACCAGGGTGCGCAGGCGCCCGAAAGTGCACTCGGGGGCGAGCGCCGCGGAGCAGACCGAGTGGGCCTGCAGGGAAGCGGGTGCGGCTCGAGCGCGGGGCTCCGACGCAGAAGGCCAGGCGGACCCACACCGAGTGCCCCCAACCAGAGACCTGAGTCTACCCTGTACCCTCAAAGGCCGGAAGGCAGCGCGATCCAGACGAGCTGTGCCCAAGACCCAGACCCCCGCGCGCCAGCCCCGCCCCGCAGAGGCCACGCCCCGCGCCCACCTGGATGCCGCACCACTCGCAGCGCACGCCGGCCGGCACGTCCGAGGAGCCGCAAGTCTTCCGACAGAGCTCGCAACGCGCGCCGGACGGCAAGGTCCCCTCCCGCCAGTGGTGGAGGTGCGCGTCCTACGGAGAGCGCCGTCAGCGGCTCCTCAGGCCGCGCTCCCCGGCCTCCCCCAGGTCCCGCGCACTCACGTGATCGCGGTGCCCGTCCTGGTGGCACTGGCGGCAGTCGCTGCAGGCGAAGGGCACACAGTCGGGGTGAACGTGCAGCTCACACACTGGGGGGCGGGCAGGGTTAGGGGGCCTCTGGTCGCTGCCCACCGACCCTGCCCGCCCCCTGCTCGGGCCGGGGTCTGCCCCTCCCCGGACCTCACTTTCCTGAATGTTTGAGGGCCCGTGATGAGAGACAGGAACCACCCCCCAACCCCCACCCGCGGCAGGATGGGAACCAGCTTCTCTGCGTCTCTCCCGCCCAGCCCACCTCTGCACGCAGGGGGCGGCCCTGCGATGCCCCGCACCCACCTCCCCGCCCCCCACCCCAGACCTGCGGCCCCACCGCATGGGGCGGGGCCGCCCGGGCCGCAGAGACCAGGCCCCTGGAGCGGGGCCAAGCGGGAGGCTGGCGGTACCTTCGCAGCGGAGGCCCGGCGCCTCCAGGCCCTTCCGGCACACGGAGCAGAACCTGCGCTTGTAGAGCCCCCGGGGGCCGAAGCAGTGGGCCACCGGGACCTGGGAGGGACAGAGCTTGGCCTCAGCCTGGGTCCCCAGGCCCCCCTTCCTCTGCCCAGGGAGCTGCCATCACCAGCCCTGGCCCCTCAGTCCTCCCGAGCCCTGCTGACGGGGTGCTGTGTGTGCCTCTGGGCCCCTCTATGCTCCCAGGGGATCCTGCTGGGGACCAGCCGGCATGCCGACTCCTCCGTTCCTTGTGCGGGACTGACTGGGGCAGCCCCAGGGTGTGACCTCAGACAGCCCCTTCTGCAGCTCAGGCCCAGCTGGCCTGGCCCAGGCCTGACCCAGCTGCACAGGTGCTGGCCACCCCCAGGCCTGTTCCCCTTGCTGATACATTTGGGGCCAGCTGGATGGAGTACAGGCCTAGGGAAGCCCAGCCACAGGCTGCTGGGTACCAAGAACCCGGGAGAAGACAGGGTCAGAGCCCTGGGGAAGGGAGGCCCCCTGCTGCCCTGGGAGGGGCTGGGGACAGGGATGCAGTGCGAGGAGGCACTCCCAGCCCAGCCCCCACCACAGGAGCTGGGCCCCCAGACCCTCTGCGCCCTCCCCCCAAAGGTGCGGCTGCTGAGCTCCATACGCACGCGGACCAGGCTGGGAGCCACGCTCGTGCAGGGGGTCTTCACGTGCTTCAGGCACTTCTCATGGGACATGAAGTTGCAAACTGTGGGAACGAGAGCCCTGTGAGTTGGCCCCTGTCCTGCCCAGGAATCAAGAGACTCCAGGGCTTGGCATGCGGGAGGGAGGCCACGCCAGGGCAGACAGCTTATCACAGTGGGCCCACCCTCGCACCTTCCCAGACCTTCCTGAGCCTAAGCCCTGGCCATCAGGGTAGGGAGAGAGCGTGGAAACAGCCTGGTCCTCGGCCCCACCCCCGAGAGCTGAGTGAGGAGCAGCCTGGTGGCTCTGGCCATCTGGGATGACCATGTGCTCTCGTGTCCTGAGCGGGCCCTGTCCACCCCCCACCCCCACCCCCGACTCACAGAGGCCCAGCTCCTTCCAGTCTCTACTGGCAGTGGGTAGACAGGCAGGGACTTGGCCAGCTCCTGCATCTCTGCCTGCCCCTAGACCAGCTTCTCCAGGGACACCCTTCTCTCGCTCCCCACAACTGCATACACCCCTAATTACCCCTCCCACACACGAGGTGCCTGCCCAGACCAGAGCTAGTCTGACGGACCAGGATGCCCTGCCCAGAGAGGTAGATGGCCCAGAGGCTCCAGGGCGTGAGCTGTGCTCACAAGGCCCACAGAGGCAGCAAGGGGGCACCCTCCCTCCTGGGGAGGCATGCAGCAGGGTGAGGGCCCGCCTGGCACAGCCTCGGAAGGCGGCAGCTCTGGACAGGTGGCGCTCAGCTTCCTCCTCTGGCCTACAGAGAGAGCCCCTGCCCCTCACACATCCTGGGTGCTCCCTGGCAGGGGAAGGTGCTCTTCCTCCCACACCCTTGCCAGGCCTCTCTGCGTGCCGAGGTCACCAGCTCACCCTCCGGAGCTGGGGAGAGTGTCTGCACATCACCCCCATTTCCCTTACGTAAGCTCCTTCACGCCTCAGACCTAGCACCCACTGGCAGGAGGTCCTACCTCTAAGGGGGACCGGCTACTTCCCTGGCAGGTCCTCCACCCAGACCCAGCCTAGCCTCCTCAGCACACCAGGCCCCAGGCCCCTCAGTCCCCAGAGCCACGGGCCTGTCTCCCTGGGCAGGGCAGAGGCGCCCCGCCCCGTCCCGTCCCCTGCTGAGACGCGTGTGTCAGCCGCCCAGGAGCCGGGAGGACGGAGCGCCTCCCCGCCCGACCAGGCTCGCTTGGCGGCTGGGCTGGGGCCCTGTCGGGGCACGTCACACTCGGGGTGGCAGGCCTGGCCCAGCTCCCTGGGAGTCTGAACCCGGGCAGCCCTGTGGGCAGCAGCACACACCCAGGAGAGAGCAGACCAGCAGCAGCCCTGGGGAGCCAGTGGCCCAGGCCAGACCTGCTTGGCCACGCTGCTGGCCCTTGCACCTGCCCAGGGTTGGCTGGCCTCGTCCCCAGTCACTGCACCGGCCCTGCGCGGCTGCCGCGCTCTTCCCTCACCCGGTTCCAACCCAGGTGAGGACGCCCAGGGAGCGGTTCTTTCCCTCATCGTCCTGGGGAGGGGCCGCGGCCGCTTGACGCCCCCAGACCCCGCGAGGAGCTGGTCTTCATAGCCTCCGCAGGGAGGTCTGGGCCTGGCAAGCTCCTGCCCCGAGGGCAAGGGGCTCTGTCCCGGGGAGGCCCCTGCTGGAAGTGCAGAGAGCAGGGGGTGGGGTCCGCGGTGGGGTCTCGGGCGCTCACCGTCACACAGGATGCCGGCAAGCCCCCAGATGAAATCGGAGCAGAGGTGGCAGAAGGTGGGCTTGGTAAGCGTCACCTTCCTGAAGCTGTGACTCGGCGCGGCGGGCCCTGGGGGCCTGGAGCCCGACCGCTCCGGCCCCGACCCCGGCCCGGACCCCGGCCCCGATCTCGAGCGGCTTCCGGCGCCCAGCTCCGGGCTGGAGGTCGGGCTGCCAGGGCGCGGGGAGCCGCCGCCAAGCCAGCCTCGGGCCCCGGGCTCGGCCGCCGCCGCCATCCCCAGCCAGGGCGGCCCGAGCCCCGGCGGCGGACGACTGCGGGCTGCGCGCTGTGGGCAACCGGGGCTGCCGTCCCCGCGGTCCCTGCGGTCCCCGCGGTCCGCGCCGGGCTTCCGACTGCGCCCGTGCTCACTGCGCAGGCGCGCACCCGTGGGGCGGGGCCGGCCCGGGGAAGGGGCCGGACGGGGTGGGGCCTGCTGAGTGGGCGGGACCTAAGCGGGGCTGACCCGGGGAAGGGGCCGGATGGGGGTGGGGGAGCCTGCGGGGTGGGCGGGTCCTTGGAAGGGGCCGGCCCTGGGAAGGGGCCGGTTGGGGTGGGGCCTGACGGGCGGGGGTGGGCCCTGTGGGTGGGCGGGGGGTAGGCGGGGCCGACCTGCGGAGCCGGGGAGCCGGTTCACGACCTGGGTCCGGCCGGCGGGTGGATGGGTCGGGTGGTCCGACGAAGCAAGCACAAGACCTCCACACCACCGACGCAAGGTGTCTGCACCTGAGGGGCTCAGGCGCGTGCCTGTGCAGACGGACTCCTCCCACCGGCCCTGGGATCTTGCCCGTTGTTCCGTGCGACCCGGCAAGCGTGCGGCACAGCCCCAAGTACTCAGAGTAGGGCCTGGAAGGGACCCCATGTGGAGTCAGAGGGGCGGGGAAGGTGTTGGTGTCTCGGGAGGGGGGGGGGGGTTGTTCCCAGGGTGAGGTCCTGGGCCCCAGTCTGGGTGTGCATGGCGGAGGATATGGCCGTGGGTCTGGGCGGGCCGGCCTCCCGCGTGCTCCCACCAGCTGTGCGTGGGCGGCTCTGTCTGCAGGGTCTTCGGAGACGCGGACGCCGGCCCCCGTCCTTATCACCACAGGTCTCCCAGCCAGCGCTGGCCAGGGCCTTCAACCCAAGGGGACTCTGCTGCCCCGCCCGTTCGCGTGTTCTCCTTGCAGGAGGAGCACCCTCCTCATCTTCCCCTTGCGGAGCCCAAGGGTTTTGCCTCCTTCCATCCGGGCGACCCAACAGGTGACCCTACCCCAGGCCTCCTGGAGACCAGCCCCCCACCGCACTCCCAGTTAGGGCAGTGAATCCCAGCCCTCACCCTGCCCCCAGCGTTGTCTCTGGGATGTGTCGGGGTGGTGTCCACAGAGGCCACCCGCGCTCCAGAGTTCCTGCCCCTGTGGGCCTGACGGGGGATTGTCACCCAAGTTGCCAAGATGGGCGTCTTGGGCCAAGGGGCTTCCCTGGGACCCGCCTGGCTGCCCTCCATCAAGCCAGACCCCTGCCTGGCAGGGTGAGCAAGGGTTGCAGGAGGAAAACGGGCACGGAAGCAGCCAGGGGAGCAATGTCCCGGGAGAGGGCGCAGTAGGGAGGAAATGCCCGGAAGAGTGCTGGGCCAGCTGGGAGGGGCTACCGGGGCAGGAGACTGGGGAGGGGCGGGGGCGGGGCGGGGCAGGGCCGGGGCAGGGGCGGGGCGGGGCGGGGACCGGCCCAAAGAGGGGCACACTCCTGGGTTGCTGGGGCACTCCTATCCTGTTAGAGCACTGGGCGCCAGGCTGGCATCCCTGCCCCCCTTGGGCAGAGTTCTGGGGCAGACAGACAACAACAAACTGAAAAATGGGCCGGGAAATGCCACTTAGTGGTGCCTGGCCACGGATGGAAGGAGCCAGGACTGAGCTACCCGGACAGACATCCAAAGGGGCAAAGAGGGGCAAAGCCCTGGGTGGTGACGTTGCAAAGGCAAGGACACCCCGCCCCAGGGCTCCGCAGACCGCCCCTGCGTCCTGAAGCATGTAGTTCATGCAGGACTCCCCCCTCCCCACAACCTGAAGCCTTGCCTGCCCCCTCCTGTCCTCAGCACCCCTCAACCTATGAGAAGCAGAGGTTTCTACTGAAGCCCACCCCCCGTAATCCAAACCAGCTGACTCCCAAGGACACAGAATTTCAGGAGGTAGGTTTTCTATTTGTGAGAAAGCGGGGAAAGCAGGGAAAACATCTTGAAAAGAAAAATTCACATCCAACCATTTCTGCAGATTTCAACTGCTTTCTGATCCAGCATATTAAATAAAATGGCAAACACACTTCTGTCACACCGTCCTACGACCTTCTTAGAGTACCTTCCAAAATAATTAGCAGCTTCTAGTTGAAGTTTCCCCTGGAGAAGGGAATGGCAACCCACTCCAGTATTCTTGCCTGGAGAATCCCATGAACAGAGCAGCCTGAGGGCTACAGTCCATGCGGCTGCAAAGAGTCAGAGAGTCAGACACAACTGAACAACAAATACTTCACTACTTAGACAAAACTTAAATCTAAACCTTTGGTACTTTTAAAATTCTGGACAGGCAGCTTCAGCAACAGATACTTATTTGTCTTGGTTCTAGAGGCTAGAACTCGGAGATCAGGGAGCTGGCGTGGTGGGTTCACGTGAGTGAGTGTCTGGCCTGTAGACACCATCTTCTGGCTGACTTGGGGAGCAGAGGGGACACTAATCCTGTCGTGGTTCAGTCCGTTCAGTCGCTCAGTCATGTCTGACTCTTTGCGACCCCATGGACTGCAGCATTCTAGGCTTCCCTGTCCATCACCAGCTCCCGGAGCTTTCTCAAACTCATGTCTGTTGAGTCAATGATGCGATCCAACCATCTCATCCTCTGTTGTCCCCTTCTCCTCCTGCCTTCAATCTTTCCCAGCACCAGGGTCTTTTCAAATGAGTCAGTTCTTCTCATCAGGTGGCCAAAGTATTGGAGTTTCAGCTTTAGCATCAGTCCTTCCAATGAATATTCAGGACTGATTTCCTTTAGGATGGACTGGTTGGATCTCCTTGCAGTCCAAGGGACTCTCAAGAGTCTTCTCCAACACCACAGTTCAAAAGCATCAATTCTTTGGCACTCAGCTTTCTTTATAGTCCAACTCTCACATCCATACATGACTATACTGGAAAAATCATAGCTTTGGCTAGATGGAACTTTGTCAGCAAAGTAATATCTCTGCTTTTCAATATGCTGTCTAGGTTGGTCATAGTTTTTCTTCCAAGGAGTAAGTTCTTTTAATTTCATGGCTGCAGTCACCATCTGCAGTGATTTTGGAGCCCCAAAAAATAAAGTCTGCCACTGTTTGCGTTGTTTCTCCATCTATTTGCCAAGAAGCAATGGGACCGGATGCCATGATCTTAGTTTTCTGAATGTTGAGTTTTAAGCCAACTTTTTCACTCTCCACTTCCACTTTCATCAAGAGGCTCTTTAGTTCTTCTTCACTTTCTGCCATAAGAGTGGTGTCATCTGCACATCTGAGGTTATTGATATTTCTCTTGACAGTTTAGATTCCAGTTTGTGCTTCATCCAGCCTGGCATTTCACATGATGTACCCTGCATTTAAGTTAAATAAGCTAGGTGACAATATACAACCTTGACGTACTTCTTTCCCTATTTGGAACCAGTCTGTTGTTCCATGTCCAGTTCTAACTGTTGCTTCTTGACCTGCATACAGATTTCTTAGGAGGCAAGTCTGGTATTCCCTTCTCTTCAAGAATTTTCCACAGTTTGTTGTGATCCACACAGTCAAAGGCTTTGGCATAGTCAGTAAAGCAGATACTTGCTTTTTTGATGATCCAGCAGATGTTGGCAATTTGATCTCTGCTTCCTCTGCCTTTTCTAAAACCAGCTTGAACATCTGGAAGTTCACTGTTCATGTACTGTTGAAACCTGGCTTGGAGAATTTTGAGCATTACTTTGTTAGAGTGTGAGATGAGTGCAATTGTGCAGTGCTTTGAGCATTCTCTGGCATTGCCTTTCTTTGATATTGGAATGAAAACTGACCTCTTCCAGTCCTGTGGCCACTGCTGAGTTTTCCAAATTTGCTGGCATATTGAGTGCAGCACTTTCACAGCATCATCTTTCAGGATTTGAAATAGCTCAACTGGAATTCCATCACCTCCACTAGCTTTGTTCGTAGTGATGGTTTCTAAGGCCCACTTGACTTCACATTCCAGGATGTCTGGCTCTAGGCGAGTGATCACACCATGGTGGTTATCTGAGACGTGAAGATCTTTTTTGTACAGTTCTTCTGTGTATTCTTGCCACCTCTGCTTAACATCTTCTGCTTCTGTTAGGTCCATACCATTTCTGTCCTTTATTAAGCCCATCTTTGTATGAAATGGTCTCTTGGTATCTCTAACTTTCTTGAAGAGATCTCTAGTCTTTCCCATTCTACTGATTTCCTCTGTTTCTGTGCAATGATCACTGAGGAAGGCTTTCTTATCTCTCCTTGCTATTCTTTGGAATTCTGCATTCAAATGGGTATATCTTTCCTTTTCTCCTTTGCCTTTCGTGTCTTTTGTTTTCTCAGCTATTTGTAAGGCCTCCTGGGACAACCTGTCGTGGGGCCCCACCCTAATGACCTCCAACCCTGACTATCCCCAAGGGCCCAGCCCCAGATACCATTCCATGGAGGCTAGAGTTTAATCAGTGGGGAGTCAGTGTTGTTTAAGCCAGCTTGTGGCGCTTTGTGCGGGAACCTAGGCAAGCGACAGAATACAGAGACCTGCCAGGTGTCCCAACAATTCTTTTTCTAATTTTATTTATGTTATTTATTTTTGACCGCACTGGATCTTCATTGCTCTGCACAGGCTTTCTCCAGTTGCAGTGCACAGGCTCCTCATTGCGGTGGCTTCTCTCGCTGCGGAGCACGGGCTCCAGGTGCGTGGGCCGCAGTAGTCGCAGCACACCGGCTTAGTCGCCCCAGAGCATGTGGTTCCCAGACCAGGGATGGAGCCCATGTTCCCTGCGTTGGCAGGCAGGTTCCCATCCTCTGCTCCGCCAGGACGTCCTCTCCCAATGCCTTGTCTTGAGTCCCACTGCAGGCCTTTCTGTTGCTGCTCACGCTTGGGGGCATGTGGGGGTCTGCTCTGCGTCTCTGTGCTATCACTCAGACCCATGCCAGCAAGCTTGAGTGTTGGCCCCAGACTTTGGCTGTTATGGAAAATACTTCTGGAAACATCCTCATCTGCGTGTTTGGATACACACATACACATGCCCACCTGTCTGTTGAAGTAGAACATGCCATATTCACTTCTAGAAGAAAATCCCAAACAGCTTTCCAAAACTTCACACAAAAATAAAGGTTCATACTCCTACCAGCAGTGCAGGAGCCTTACCAAGCCTGGACAGCGTCAGCCTTTCTGGCAAGGGTGCAGAGTGTCCACGTGGCTCTGGCTCTTGCCCTGCGGCATGGCAAGGGAGGCCTGCACCTCATAGGACTTCTGTGCCATCTGCAGCACTTCCTGTGAGGCATGGTTAGATGTCTTGGTCACTTTCTATTAAGACTCCTTTTCTTATTGATTTGCAGGAGTTCTTTATATATTCTGGAGATGGCTCTTCTGTTGGTTACAGTCAGTTCTCAATATTCTCAAAGTCATGCTCTATGTGGTCTCCAGGAACTCTGACTCAACTTTCCTGGATCATAGTGTTTTCCCCAACTCGAGCGCACTGTTGCTGGCTTGGCCACACTGACCCCGCAGGCAGCACTATCGTGTGGCCTGGACGGAGCCCGCCTGGCACAGGGGCTCCACAATGGGGCCCGTCTGGCCTCCTGCATGCAGGTCACTGGGTGCAACAAGCTCTCGGCCGGGGCCACGAAAACCGCAAAGTCACCCCCAGAAGCACGAGAGCGGAGACACGCACCACAGGGGCAGGAAGACGGCTCCTCTGGAAGTGGGGGGAGCACTGCTCCCGCGGCTCTGCTCACGTCCATCTGCGGTGCCCTCGCTGGCCCCCCAGTGCCGATGGCGCGGACAAGCGGGGCCTTGCGAGCAGGCGGGCTCGCAGAGACAGGACCTGGGAATGTTGGGAGGGGCCCCGTCTGCACCCTCCCCTCACCTGGCTGGCCCTCCAGCCACTCGGTGGTGAGCGATCTTCTGTGTTTCCCTCTCGGCCAGTCATCAGCCTCTGCCTTCTGGGGAGGGCCTCTGCATCCTGCTTGAGCACTGCCCACACCGAGGCCGAGAAGTGCCCAAGACCCAGGAAGAGGGCAGTGGGCGGGAGGCACGGTGCCTATCGCCAGATGGCCGACACGTGACCGGGTCAGTGTGGGGCTGGGCCTGCACAGGTTCGGGGTAATCTGAAGTCGATGGGACCCTAACTCAAAAAAGGCAAAATCAGTTTGATAACATTAGAAACATACTTATTTAGAATGTGAAGAAAAAAATCACAAGAAATCAAACATGAAAAAAATCAAGAAATGGCACAAAACATCACAAAATCTAGAGAAAGACAACTGTTACTCATAACTGCCTGCTACCCCACTGTGATTCTTCTCTCATCCACGGTTTAAAAGTGTTTGGGGCTGCACTGACAGCTTACAGGATCTCAGTTGTCCAACCAGGGATTGAGCCCAGGCCCTGGGCAGTGAAAGCTCTGGATCCTAACCACTGGACCACCAGGGAATTCCCTCAGCTGCATTTTCTTATTGTCTCTCTTTATAACAGTATCATAGTCCAGGGAGAAAAGAGAGAGATAATTTCGTCCCTCTGGCATAACTGATCAGAAAACAGTGATGGCCACTTTGGGGGCTTATTTGCATATTTATTTTTGGTTGTGCTGGTGTTTGTGCTGTGCTCTGGCTTTCCTGGTTTTGAGGAGCAGGGGACACTCTCTAGCCACAGCTCGTGGCTTCTCACAGCGGGGGATCAGTTGTTGTGGAGTAGGGCTCTAGCAGTTCTGGAGCTCTGGGTTAGGAGTCGCGGCCCACAGGCTTCAGTCGCTCCGAGGCACGCGCGTCTTCCAGACAAGGGCTCGAACCCGGATCCCTGCATTGGCAGGTGGATCCTTATCCACTGTACCACCAGGGGAGTCCTGTGGCTGCTATTTCACAAGACTTTTCCTTGACGAGTCATTACTGATTGTATCATGTGAACAGTTAAGACTGCTGAAACACCTGGAGAGAACTTTGTCAACTTCTCTCATCTGTAAGCTGGGAAGCCTCAGGGCTGTGTCCTTTCTTGGGTTGTGACTAATCTAAATGCCCCCGCAGACCTGACGGAGCTCCTTACGTTATGTCCTTGTCGCTGGCAGGCAGGGGCCTCGGTATCTTGTGGATGTCAGTATTTCCTGTTAAGTCAGCTGATGTTTAATCCTCTCCCAAAGGTGGTGTGATTCACGCCTTCCTGCTGGGCAGCTGCGATAGGAGTTCCTGGAAGCTGTTTTCTACTCCAGGATGTCTGGCCGTGACTTCCCAAGCAAGTGGCTTCCCCACTGACCCCCAACTGATGTTCCCACAACCAATTTCCCCTTGGCCAGACCCCCAGAGTGCCCCCCAGGACCACTCCAGCCAGAGGACAGTGTGACGGGGCACCCGAGAGAGTGTGCGAACCACCATGGTCACGTTGTCTTCATTTAGCAAGTTTTAAAAAAATTTTTTTATTGAAGGATAATTGCTTTACAGAATTTTGTTTTCTGTCAAACCTCAGCATGAATCAGCCATAGGTGTACATAGATCCCCTCCCTCTTGAACCTCCCTCCCATTTCCCTCTCCATCCCACCCACTCTGGGTTGATACAGAGCCCCTGTTTGAGTTTCCTGAGCCATACAGCAAATTCCCATTGGCTGTCTACTTTACATATGGCATTTAGCGAATTTTACAAAGCCTCGTGGGCATGTGGCTGAGGCCCTGTGTGAACCCAGGCTGCTGCGTGGACCTTCCCTGGTGCCTCTGTCCCTCCCTGCCCAGTGCCACGCAGTCCCATTGCTCCGGTGTCACGGTCCAATCTCGTCCAGCAGGAGCCCCTGTGTGTGTTCAGGCTGTGGGCAGGTCCACGTTCCCGCCCAGTGACCGAGCCCTGTTCTCAGCATTCTGGAGCCCGAGGCCCCCTCCTCCACCGTCAGAGCCTCAGCACGACATCTCTGTTCGAATATTTGTGCCCAGGGTTTGTTTTAATCACATGTGGTAAAGTGAGGGAGACACTGCCTCTGGACGAAGAATTTATTATTCACACTGCTTGAGAGAAGGGGCAGCCCGTCCAGAGTAGAGGTTTGGGTCAGGAGGCAGAAGCGAAGAAAGCGTGGCCCAGCGCCTTCGCAGGGGGTTGCAGGAAGGAGAGGCGAGCAGCACGGGACCACGGAGGAAACTCGGGGCTGGGCGGCTTGAATGGCTCAGGCCGGCCTGAGCGCGGGCAGCCCCTGGCTGTCCACTGCCAGCCTGGGGGCGACTGGGGGCACAATGAGGCACCGCATGAGTGCAGGTGAAGGGCCCACTGGGGTGAGGGCTCTGGACCCGTCTGGGAAGGGGGTGCAGTCCTGGGGGGTAGCCTCTCCAGGATCAAGGCCCCAGAGGCCAGAGCACCAAGAACACAGGGAAAGTGAGACAAAGTCGCTCAATGCGGCCGACTCTGCGACCCGTGGGGGTTCTCCAGGCCAGAACCCTGGTTCCCTTCTCCAGGAAAGAACACATGAAATGAGCGAAAATCGTCAATACAGTCAGAGATTGATGGGGGCAGATCAAAGCAAACCGTTCTTAGCTGCTTGAGACAGAGGCCGGGCTCATTTAAGAGGGAAAACAGACTTCTGTTTAAGAGAAAGAAGAAGCGGAAAGGCTGCTGGTGCCGCTTCCAGGGCCCCTGGCCCTCTCGCCAGCCAGAGGCAGGGACAAGAATCCTAGCAGAAAAACGAATGAATAAATAAATGAAGAAGGAGAAAAGACTGAAAGGAAAAAACCAACCTAAGGGCATCGAGGGGAGAATGAAGCCTAATTCAGCCTGTTCTTTTCCCAGGAAAATTTCAGGTGGAAAAAGCACGCCATGCCGCAGTGGTCCTGCTGCTGGGCCCCACACCCGAAATTCTACAGCGTCAGCGCCGAGGCCTCAGCCGCCAGCAACCAGCATGATTTCCTCTCCCACCACTGGCTCCACTCCCAGGGACAGCTCCACTGCTCCAGGCTGCCCAGGGCAGGCCTGGCCCTGAGCCCAGGACCAGAGCAGCGCCCTCCTCCAAGCACAGGTGAGGCCTCACCATGGCAACGCCCTCCTCCAAGGACGGGGAGGGACACACAGATCCAGCGTCTTTCAGTCTCTGTTGGGTCTGGGGGCAACGCATTCCCCCCCAGACCTCCCAGCCACCTGGGGGACGACCGGAGTCTCAGTGTGGGCATCCCCGGACTTGCGAAGGGAGCTTCCAGCCACACCACCCGTCCCACCCTGTGACAGGGCTCCACGCAGCCCCGCTGCCCTTGGCCCTCAGCCCTGGTGACGGAACGAATCCAAGCTCAACCCACCAGCAGCGGGCCCCCCGAGTGGCCTGTTCCCACACAATCACACTGTCCAAGCATCGCCTAAAACCCCCGCTTAGGAGTGAAGGACTTTAGGACTCTCTGGTCTCACACGAATACACTGAAATCCTGCACGTCTCCAGGCGCACGAAGGCCACGCACGGGGTCAGGGAGAGCTGGTTCTTTCGGGCTGACACACACAAGGGTCAGTCTCACAGCCTGGCCCTGAGGGCGCCCAGAGGGCTGAGCTGAGACACAGACGGGCCTCCTCGGGCAGCCTTCTCCAAACTCCAGTCCAGCAAGTGGGCCTCCAGGCGGGTCTCTGTCTCGTTCCAGGCCTGAATCTCCCTTTATTCAAGCACCTTGGCCAACTCACCCCCATGCCAGCTTCTAAAGCTTTCCACTGCCCTTTCCTCTGTTAAAGGGGACGCGTGCTGCTGCTGGGCACTCGAGATGCCCTGCACGTGGGATTCTTTAATAATGCTCCTCTGCTCTTGGCCTCCCCGTGTGGGCCTGCCTCTTTTCTCTGGGGTCTGTGTCCTTTGATCTAACCACGCCTGATTGAAACAAGTCCCAAGGACAGAGTTTAGGGCAGTCTTCAGGAGGCTTTCTCTTCTGAAGTCCCCACGGGGCCTCTGTCATGTCAAATCTCCCCCCGACAAGGACATTAGGGCCCAGTCAGATAATCCAGGATCATCTCCTCACTGTAAGACCCTTAACTCAATCGCAGCCGCGAAGTCCCTTCGGGCAGCAGCTCCACTCAGGGCACAGGGCGGCCAGCCACCCGCACACCGCTGTGCCCCTCGCAACTCCTGGCAACTGTGTTTAGGGGCTTCCGTCTCAGGACCTGTCTCAAGCCTCACGAGCGCTCTTGTGTGTGGGGGTCACTCTCCATCGGGTTTGCGGACGACAGACACTTCTGCCACACGTTCTTCCTTCCCATGAGGATCCCTGACCCCCTGGAAGGACACCAGTTACCATCAAGGAGGGTCGGTGGTGACGAATGTCCTCGGAGCTGGACCCTGGGAAGTGTCTCTTTTGACCTCGTCTCAAAGCACACTTTTTGCTGGGTTTAGACGACCTGGCTGACAGCAATCGACTTTGTTTTCCTTTCCCTTCCTCTGGCTCTGGTAGCTTCTGATGGAAGCTCGGTGCTCTTCTCGCTGTCTGGCTCTTTGAGGTAAGGGGTCCTTTTCTCCTCCAGCTGCGTTAAGGCTCCCCCTCTGGCTTTGCCATCTGCACTTCACCTGGACGCTTCTGGGTTCTGCTGTCTTTGTCCTTCTCCTCCGGCTGCGCAGCTCGGGTCCATGCAGTGGCTGGATGGCGTCGGTCACTCTTGGAAAGTGATCAGCTCCTCTATGTCTTCACCCCAGGGGACAGCAGACAAGGGTGGACTCCGGGCGGGCTCTGCTGTCGAAGGAGGTCAATGTGGGGGCCGGAGGCCCCTCCCTGAGCCCCGAGGTGTCTGGTGGAGGAAGTGAAGTGGCACAGAAACTCGCAGTGTGCGTGTGCGATTCGAAGCTGAAACACTTACACTGCTGACCCCACCTCGCCCAACACACAGGCCAGGCTGCCCAGCCGTCCACAGAGATGTCCGCTGCACTTCTCAAAAGCAGTGTAGACCCCGGACCACCCCGGTTGCTTTACAACAGCTCCTCTCTCAGAAAAACCGCAGGTCCCCACGCAGCTCTGGCCAAATTCCTAAGAGCCACTAGCCCACCTTCCAAACGGGTCCACATCTGGTCACCTCCCTGCACCGTCCAGTCGTCGCCGTTTCAGCCATGGAGCAGCTACCCGGCCGGAGCGTTAGGCTACTTCCCGGCCAGCGGGACGACCTTCCGAAGCCTTGACACGACCCCCCAAGCGCTTTCCAAGAGCCGCCCAGTGCCCGCCGCGCGCGCGGGAAGGGACGCAGGGGCTCGGTTCCCGCCGCCGGAGGGGAAGGAGGGGCGCACACGGCCGGGAGGGGCTCCAGACGGGGGAGCAGGGCACAGCCCTCGGCCTAGAGACGCGCTCTAGCTTCCGACTGCGGGCGCCCACCGCCCGGGACCGGGACTGGGACCGTCCCCACCCGCCCCTCCGGCCGCGCTCCGGCCCCGCCCCGGCCACCACGCCAGCCCCGCAGCTGACCCCGCCTGCCGGGGTCCTGCCGAGCTCCCTCCCCGCGCCGGCGGTCACGTGGCGCGCGACCCGGAGGCGGAACCGGACGGCCGGGCGTGGACCTCGGCTCTCGGAGCGCAGAGCGCCGGGGGCGCCTGCAGAGATTGGGGTGCGCCCGCGCCCCCGCCATGCGTCCCCCGCGCCCTTCCGCCGCGCTGCTCGCCGTCCTGGGCGCGCTTTGGGTGGCGGCGCTCGTGGCCGCCGAGGCCCCGCACCTGGTGCGCGTGGACGCGGCCCGCGCGCTGCGGCCCCTACGGCCCTTCTGGAGGAGCACCGGCTTCTGGTGAGCTCCGCGCGGGGACGCCGAGGTCGCGGCGGCCCGGCCAGCCAGCGCCTGCCCGCCGCGCTCTCCTCCCAAATGGCCCGCGGCCTCGCGCCCCGCCCTGGGCCTCCGGGGCCCCTAGTCGCAGCTGGAGCAGGCGCCCCGAGTGAGGGGGGCGGCGGCTCCCTCCTTCCTTTCGGGCCGCCGTCAGGGTGGGGCGCGCCTTTCTGTCTGCTGGCCCTGTGCCAGGCTTCCACAGGCGCCGCAGGTTTGCCAGCTGAGCAGCTGCCCCTGCGGTCAGGGCCTGGGGGCGGGTCCCAGGGATGCCTGGTCACCCTCAGGAGTCTGAAGAGCCTGGTGGCCGCCCGGGACACCCCAGGCTGCAGGAGGGGCTGTGACCTAGGACGGTCTCAAGGGGGCAACCTCAGCGTGTCCCACGACTCCACAGTGGGACCCGTTCCCGTGCCCGGTGCCCCTGGTGGCCTCTGTCAGGCTTGGCGCTGACGGTGGGGATATGGTCTCCCCGGGAGCCCTTGACCCCATAAACCTGAGGCTTCACCCAGTCCTGGCATTAGGGACCGATTTATTATGTCAGGGACAGTAAAATTCACGGGCAGAAAGGCACACCCCACGCCCTCCCTGGGTTTGTGGGTGGGGGGTGTGCGGAGGCTGTTCCCCGAGCCCCTCCCCTGGGGACTGATGGCTCCACTCCCCCTCGCTTTGTGCCCAGCCCCCCACTGCCGCACGGCCAGGCCGACCGCTATGACCTCAGCTGGGATCAGCAGCTCAACCTGGCCTACGTGGGCGCGGTCCCTCACGGAGGCATTGAGCAGGTTCGGACCCACTGGCTGCTGGACCTCATTACGGCCAGGTGGGTGACGGAGGGGCTCGGCCGCTGGGCGGAGTCCAGACGAGACTGACAGGAGGTGGCGTCTGGGCTGGAGGACAGTGCAGCACGGGCCCTGGTGGGCGCACAGGGAGGGGGAGTCCTGCACCCGGGAGCCACTGCCCTCTGCTTCTTGGCAAAGACCCCGTGGGGCGGGACTGCAGGGCCTCCTCCCAGCGGCCCCTGCCTCGGGCACAGCGGGCTTCCTGCTGAAGGGCACCCTGGAGGCACAGCTGGACCCCGCAGCGGCGAGTGGGCACGCTTGCTCTGCTCGGGCTGTGCGGGGTTGCCCGTCAGGCCCAGGCTGCAGTCATGTTGGCCCCATCTGCCTTGGCCCCGCGAGGCCCAGCGGGGCTGAGGTACACGGTGTGAGAGACACTTGGGTGTATGCAGTGTGGGGTTTCCTAGACACAGAGACCCTCACGTCCTGGCCAGAGCTGCAGGCACTCACCGGGGGGTGGGGGCTGGCGGCTCAAGGGACCGATGTCCTTTGGCACCTTGGACGCCAGGTACTGCCTCAGGGTCCTCCAAGTAAGACAGGACGCCAGGGTGAGACTGGCTCCGTGGACCGTGGGCACACAGCACCGTGCCCAGCATGACACTGGGGCAGCGTCTGTCTCGGGGTGCAGGATGCGTCCTTGTGTGTGCCCAGTGCGGCCCTCCGTCCCGTTTGGGGTTCCCCGGCTTCTCTGGGTCGGAGGAACCAGGCGATGGAGGGGGGCCGTGACGGGCGTGGGCGTGGGGGCTGGCCGCGGGCGCTGGCTCCGCTAGAGGATGGAGTTGGCGGCTGCCAGCTCCTGGTGGCGGGCGCGGGCCGCCTGCACGGCACAGTGCACGCTGGGGAACAGCTGCCCGTCCTCGGCCACATCCCCCTGGTCCTCCCCGAGGAAGCCGCCTCTTCTCAGCGTGTCCGTCACTGAGGGGTTGCAGCAGGCCAGGAGCAGGCTGATGCCCAGGGCCCCATAGTCTCGATGCAGCTCCTGCAGCGTGGCCAGGCCGGCCACGTCCAGGAACAGCAGCGGGGCGCAGTCGATGACCACCGCATGGAAGTGGGTCACCGCGGGCACCAGCGAGGCCGCACCACTCCCGGAGCCCGGGTCCCTGCCCCCCACAGGGTCTCCCTCACCGGCCCCCTCCCCAGGGCCCCTCTCTTTCCTCCTGGCGACCGCGTAGCCCACGTCCAGCCCCGTGAGGCTGTACAGCGACTGTAGGAAGAAGTCTTTGTTGGCGTAGTAGAGCGGCCCTGTGAAGCGGAACACCTGCACGCCGGGCTCAGGGGCCAGGCCCTCGAATTCTGCCGGGTCCCCGTAGAAGCTGGAGCCCCCAGCGCGGGCGAGCAGGGCAGTGCGTGGGTGGCGGGTGCGGCCGGCCAGGCTGAGCAGCGAGAACAGGACGCCGGCCAGGAGCCCGGCCTCGGTGCTGACCAGCACGCAGGTGGCCGCCGTGGCCACCCAGACCAGCGCGTCGGCAGGGCTGAGCCGCCACAGGCGTGGGACGTCCCGCACCTTGCGCAGGGCCCCACGCAGGCTGATCACGATGACACAGGCCAGCACGCTCCGCTGCAAGTCCCGGAACAGCGGCGCCAGCACCAGGAGCACCATCAGCACCACGGCGGCGCTGACCACGCTGGACAGCTGCGTGTGGCAGCCCGTGGCCGTCTTCACCAGGCTCTTGGCCAGGGCGGCGCTCGTGGCGAAGCCCTGGAAGAAGGCGGGCAGCACGTTGCAGCAGCCCACGGCCAGGAGCTCCTGGTTGGCACGCACAGCGTAGCCGTGGCTGCGGGCGAACATCTCCGCCAGCGAGATGGAGAAAGCGGAGCCCACTAGGGCCAGGGAGGCGGCGTCCAGCGCCACCCGCCACATCAGCCCTGCGTCTGGCACCCGCGGGGCCATGAAGCCGGTGGGGATGTTGCCCGCCACGCTAGAGCCAAAGCGCTCATGGAACTGCCCGAGGTGGGACACGATCGTGGCCACCACGATGACCAGCAGCTCGGCGGGCAGGGGCACCCTCAGGCGGTGCCGGAAGCGGTCCGAGAGCTCCTTGGCGGCCAGCAGCACGGCCAGGCACACGGCGCTGGTGAGCACGTCACACAGGTTGGCCTGCCCGGCGCTGCGCAGCAGGCTCAGCCACGTACTGACCACCAGGCCTGGCCCCTGGTGCCGCGGGACCCGCACGCCCAGCAGGTGCCGGAGCTGGGAGGTCAGGATGGTCACTGAGGCCCCCATGGCGAAGCCATCCAGCAGCGGCTGCGAGAGGTAGGCGGACACGAAGCCCAGCCCGAGGATGCCCATGAGAACCTGTGGACGAGCCGCAGCTGCAGGTGGACAGCCCCACCCCGCCCTCACACTGCCTGTCTCCCTGGGGCCCACGCGAGGCGGCCTGCGCACGTGTGCGCGCACACAGGCCCAGCAGACGCTGGAGCACACGCCGTGGCCGCGGGGCGCAGCAGGGCCTCACGCACAGGGACTCCAGGCGTTGAAGGCACGCCACTCCCCTCCCAGGAGAGCTGAGGGCAGGGACTGGGGTGACCTTTGGGAAGAGGTAGGTGCCCTGGTCCGGGGAGGCCTCGGGAAGGCAGGTGGGCCCCAGGGTCCCACTTGGGACAGGAAGCCAGGGGGGACTTGGGGCCAGGTGGGGCAGTGGGGCATGCCTGGGCCCGGGGCCACAGCCCACGGCTGCCCGGACAGGCTCCCCATGTGGGCGCAGGTGCAGCCCCTCACCTGGTAAAGCCCAGCCACCAGCGTGAGGGCGGTGGCCACGCGGATGGCGTAGCAGTCCCGCGCGCAGTCCTGCAGCCCAAGCACCAGCGCGGCGGCTGAGCCGTTGAGGCTGCTGCGGTTGGCCCCAGGCTCCAGGCCATCCTGGGCGGGGTCGAAGCCAGCCAGCAGGAGTTCGCGGTCCACCACCTGGCCCACCATGAGGCAGAGCAGGCTGAAGATGCCCACGGAGACGTGGCGTGAGGTGCCCATGAGGAAGTAGATGAGGTTTGCGAAGAAGGACGTGTAGAGGCTGTAGATGGGCTGCAGTCCAGCCAGCAGCGAGTAGGCGATGGCCTGTGGCACCAGGATGATGCCGATGACCAGCCCGGACATGACGTCGCCCACCAGCGCTTCCCGGGGCCGGTACTGGCGGAGCCAGTGGACTGCAGGGAACAGGGCTTGCAGCTGCGCCCAGGTGCCCTGCAGGCTGCAGGCGCAGCTCCGCCGCAGCCCAGCCTTCAGGGCCTCACCCAGGCCTGGGGGCGGCGGGGGGCGCCGTCGGACCAGCACCAGCTGCCCGCCCCACTCCGTGTACTCGGGGGACGCTTCCATCGTGGGGCAGTGGGCCCCCTGGGAGAACCTGCAAAGCGGGCGGAGGTGGGTGTCGCCGTCGGGGTGGCCAAGCTGTCAGGGTCAGGGGGCCTCGTGGGAGCCAGACGCACGGCCGGACCGGGCTCCCGTGCACACACAGCCCCAGCGGCCCGCGCCCACAGCAGAGGCCGCTCCACCCGATATGCGGACACCTGGCCCAGGCCAAGAGGAGGGGCCCTGCAGAGGCCGGAGCCCCGAGTCCATGCTGCAGCAGCGCCTGCCGTGGCCGCTCCTCGGGCAGACCTCCTGTGTGTGTGGTGCAGCTGCGGGGGCAGTGAGGCTACACGCCTGTCGCCTGCCAGGGGGTCCTGGATGGCAGGCCCCCTTTCCCAGCGCGAGTTAACGCAGCTGGGTTCTGGCTCAGACCCCACGGGCACCTTGGGAAGCGTGTGCCAACTGTCCTCACCGTCCAGAGGGCAGCCTGCCGCGCGGGCCCAGCCCGACCTGCCGCCTGCTCAGCGAGCACCGGGGCACTGTTCCCAGCTGTCCTGAGGGCCCTCCGGCCTTCTGCTCTTGATGCCCCCCTCGTGATGGTCTCTGCCCGCTCAGAGCCTGGTCACCCCGGCAGGTGCACGTGGGGCTGGGCCCTGGGGCCTGGGGCGGCCCTGTGTGAGGAGGGTGGGTTCAGGTCCGGCCCTGCATGAGGCGGGCGCTGCCCCTGGGGGCTCTGTTGGGTGAGCACACCACATGGGGTCCCCTGAGCTCAGCCAGAATTCCGGGGTCCAGAGGCGTCGGTTGAGGACTGTTTGAACGCCTGGGAGTCCACAGAGGAAACCTTGGGGTCGGGCCTTGCCACTCTGCAGACGGGGGCGCTGACCTCTGCTGTGGCTAGGTAGTCCAGAGCCCCGCTGTCCTGCAGCGGGCCCTGGGGGACTCTTACCTGAGGGACCCCCTCCCAGGCTCGGCGGGTAGTTCAGGCCTGGCGCGTCTGTCCCGGGGACCCTCTGGCTCAGTCTGCAGGTGGGGCGTGCAGCGGTGGGCTCAGGCTGAGCTGGCCCGCGCTGGCCAGCAGGCAGTGGTCTGTGCTCAGCATCTGACTGCCCAGCTTGCTGGGCTTGCAGTTAAATCATTTACTTCAGAGACTGCTGAGTCACAGGTTTCCCCAAGATGAGCGTTACCTGAGCGGCTAATCCGGGGAGTTCTGTAATCAGAGGCTCAGAGAGTGACAATTGTGTGGGCCTTTCCTAAGCTTCCAGCCTCCCAGGAGCGGGGCTCCAGGTGCGGACAGGGCGGCTGGGGTAGGGGCGGGGGGCAGCCAGCAGGGTGAGCCCTCAGCTCGGGGCGTGGGCAAGGGTGGGGGTCTGCAGGGAGGACGCGTCTCCCAGCGCCATCCCTGGACGTCCCGTCTTCCAAGAGGTGGGTCTGGTCCGTGCCGGAGCTGGCTGGGCCCCAGGCAGACACGGCCCGGCTCCTGCCCTGGGTCTGTGTGGAGTGCAGGCCCTCGGACTCCAGGGTTGCCGGTATCGAGATCCGATGACCAGCCGAGCGTGTCCTTTCTGCTGGGGGGGCGGGGGCCTTGGGTCTGCCCTCTGGAGCCCAACCGGCTGGCTCTCAGCCAGGTGCTGACCCTGAGGGCGGGTGTCTGGCCCCACCACACCTCTGTCCGCTCCTCCAGGGTGGTGGGACCTGCCTCTCGAGGCCAGTGGGAAGGTAAACAGTCACTTTGGAGAACTACCCTCACGTCCCACACACAGTGAACTGTGGGTGCTGCTGCCCTAAAGGTCACTCGGAACGTCAGTTCTCCCACCTTGAAAAGGAACAGGTGGGTGTCTGAGGAGCAATGTGGGGAGAGGAGCCCATCTCCTGGGCCGTGAGTGTCCTCCACCCTGGGCGCTGGGCCAGGGTTGCTATGATGGGGCTGCAAGGCAGAGCTGGCCTGGGCCTGCTGTCCTCCAAGGCCCGGGTGATGGGGGGCGGGCAGAGATCTCTCCAGGTTCCTAACACTCACTCTGGGACCTTCCCCCAGAACCCCCTGAAAGGTGTGCCCTGTTCTCACATCCACAGCCTGGCTGGGGAAGCCCGGGGCCCCATTTGGGGGCAAAGATGGGGGTGGAACCCCAGAATGGGCAGGGGAACGCCCGAGAGTGGGAGGTCTCCCCACATCTGCAGAAGCGGGCAGTGTGGTCAGCGCCCAGGCCCCACTGCTCAGCTCAACAGAATCCTTGCCCTTGAGGACTCCGCCAGAGCCTGGGCCACCCCAGCGCACCCCCCCCCCTCAGTGTGCCCCCTCCCACCCCAGCATGCCCCCCCCCACACTGCCCAGAGTCCTGCCCAGGGCCCACTTGGCCCTAGCAGGGAGCTGTTTGCCCAAGGATGTGGTTTATTTACAGGAGCCACTGGCCAACAAGCAGGCAGGATGAGTCACAGCTGCCCAGGGGCAGATAAGAGTCCTCTCTGGGCTGGAGAGAGTGCAGCCTCCGGGTCACAGTGCTTATCTTCCAACCCCGCTACCAGCAGTGCGGGAACTGCCACGTGGGCAGAGGTGAAACTGGGGGCCTCAGCCTGGGGAAGGGGTGCTTTGCCCACCCTGGTAGTCTCCTTGGGTGGGGGTAAGGCCCAGGCTGTGCACATGGGGGTTCCTGAGTGCGTGGAGTGGCAGTGGTGGGATGTGATGGGCCCGGGAGCTGGTGTGGGGAGGGGAGGGGAGCCTGGAGGCGGGCGGGCGTTCTGGGGACCGACCAGTGCGGAGCACCGTGCTGGGGGCTGGGTGGGTGGAGACGATCCGGGAGGGCTGTCCTCCTGGCTGGCCTGGCTGTCGTGGTGGTGGGGTTGGGCCTTCTACTCCCCCAGCCCCTGCTTCTAAGCAAGTGAGGAGATACAGCTGAGGCTTCGCTCCTGTCCTTGGCGAGACCAGCAGGACCCCCCGGGCCTGAGCCAAGCCCGTCTGCCCCCTGTGCTTTGAGGCCCGTGTTCTTCACTGTGGTCTAAGCAGGAATACAGGCACTGCCTTGGGGCCCGGGGCCTTGCTGGCTGAAGCCCACTGCAGACTTTTCTGCGTGGGCAGGAGACAGCAGGGTGTCTGGACCTGGCGCGTGGCTGGACCACAGAGGGCACGGGGAGGGCGGGGGTCGGGGGGTGGACCGCCCTTCGTTTGCCTCCTCCAATCCTGTGCACAGTTGTTTAATACTGGTCCTTAAATCACCGTCTCCATAGCTGAGTTCACGTATTTGGAAAGGAGCTTTGTATCCCCACGGCACGTGAGAAGAGCCAGCCCATCCTCATCTCCAGGGCGCAGCTCGCGGTTCCTCTCCCCACTGCCCAGTCGCACGCAGGCCCGGCCGTAGGGCGCGCTCCGACCGGCGCTCTCGGCCCCGCCCTGCGCACTCGCCCATGCCGATCCCGCGCGTCCCACCCGCAACAAGCAGGAGCAGCCCGGGCTCCCGCCGCGTGCATTTCCACACATGGTCTGCCCGTCGCCCCCCTCACGAGTGCGCCCCCCACTCCGCACCGCCCCCCAAGCCGAGCAACCCCGGCCCCACCCTGCGCCCCCGCCTGCCCGCGCATCCCTTCCCGCGCCAGCCGGGGGCGGGGGGGGGGGGCATCCCCACCCGGCGTCCCCACTCTTCCACAAGAGGGGCCTGGGCCCCGCCCGGCGGACGCGAGCACTCACCTGCGCGCCGCCCGCCGGGTCCTCGCGGCGCACGCGCTCGGGCAGAGGGGCGGGGGTGGGCTCGGCGCCGTCCCGCTGGCCGCCTGCGCGATGAATGAAGCTGCTGTGCAGCCGCCGCTGTGCGCCCGCCGCGGCCCGGCCCCCTTGCAGGAGCGGAAGGCGACCCCGCCTGTGCCTCCCACCCAGGATTGGCCCCTGCGGGGCGGCAGGGTGGAGAGGAGCTGGGGCGACTGCGTCGGTGACCCCGGCCCCTGCAGGGGGTCGCTGGGCTGGGCCGCGCACTGCAGCGCTGCCTCAGCCCTCTCGCTGGCTTTGATCGCTCCCATTCCTTCGCCAGTGGGGGCTGAGACGGATGGAGACCTGGGTACCAACAGTGGGGCCCAAGGGCCGCCCCTCCGGGATTCTGGGCCCGGGATCCCCCAATGTTGGGTCTTCTGGTCCCCGAGGAGCAAGTGTCCCGACCCCCAGGGCATTTCCGGGGGCCGACGCCGGACGGGTCAGCGGACTCTCAGGTCCGCTCGGAGTGACGGGCTGGCATCGGCCCTGCGGCTGGGGCTCCCCTAGCGGCACCCTGCTGGCCCGGGATCAGAACGCGGGAACAGCATTTACCCGAAGCCTGCCTCGCTCGCGGGATCCGCAGAGAGAGCCTGGCACCCGCTCCTCAGAGTCACCCACCCCCACCTGCGGGACTTTGGAACCTGCCCCCTGCCGCGCATTTAATTTTTACCCTATTGCTTAAGGTTTTTTCCGTTTGCTGCTGATTGTGACCTTTGGAGGGGGGAGGGGGCGGATCACCGCTGCGCACGTGCCGTTGGTCTGGCCCCCCCCCGGAGGCGGGAAGACCGAGCCTGAGCCAGAGGCACCTGGGTGCGTGGTGGCTTGGCCTTGACTTTGTGTAGAGAAGAGTGGGGGGCCGGAGGCCCGGGAGGGAGGTGCTGACTTGCCCAAGCGCTCGCTCTCCGTCCGGGGCTCAGCGCTGGTCAGCCCAGACCGGTGTGAGACAGAACAGAGCAGGGCAGGGCAGGATTTCCCAGGACTTCATCCTCGGCCCGCCGCCGCCGCCGCCGCCGCGCGCGGGAGGGAGCCGCTGGGGGCGCAGCTGCACCTCCCGCTACGATCTGGACCGGCGGGCCTCAGACCCTCTCTGCTCCGCCCGCCCTGCACGCCTCGGCGTGACCAGCGGGCACCGGCTCCCTTTGCCAGCCCCCGAGCCGGGTTCCCCTCGGATGCTCACCGCCGCGCCACACCAGCATGGCCAAGGCCCATCTTACTCAGCTTCCCCCTTCCTGCCCCTGCCTGCTGCAGCCGCCCCCCACCCAGGTCCTCAAGCAAAACCCCGGTGGCTGGACTCCCCTCCTAGCTCGCCCTCAGTCAGAGCGTGCTGCCCCTCCTCCTCCTAAATCCATCCGCTCGGCTCCCTCGCATTACCTCCACACCACCACCCAGAACTGTGGTTTTGGGGTGATTATGTCAGTGTGGGTTCAAAAATGGTAACAAATGTCCCACTCTGGGAGTTGATTATGGGGGCGGGGGCTTTGCCTGTAGGGTGGCAAGGGTAAATGGGAAAGTCTCTACTTCCCTCTCATTTTGCTGTGAATCCAAAGTGCGCTAAAAAAAATTAAGCCTCAAAAACATATGAAGGAAAAAAAGGGGGCTCACATTGCTTCTCAGAGTAGGAAGAGGCAGGGGTGCTGTCCACAGTGCCTCTCAGAGGGGGGAGGATGCGGGGGTACTGTCCATGGTGCCTGGAAGAGTGGGGAGGGGGCAGGTATACTATCCAGGGTGCCTGGCAGAGGGGGATGGGGCTGGGGTGCTGTGGCCAGGTTGTCTCTCAGAATGGGGAAAGGGCAGGGGTGCTGTGTCCACAGTACCTCTCCAAGTAGAAGCAGGCAGGGGACCTGTCCATGGTACCTCTCAGAGTGGGAGGGCATGGGGTACTGTGTCCACAGTACCTCTCACAGTGGGAGGGGGTGGGGGTACCGTGTCCATAGTACCTCTCACAGTGGGAGGAGTGGGATACTGTGTTCACAGTACCTCACAGTGGGAGGGTTCAGGGGTGCTGTGTCCACAGTACTTCTCAGTGGGAGGGGGTGGTGGTACTGTGTCCACAGTACTTCTCAGTGGGAAGGGGGGTGGTACTGTGTCCACAGTACCTCTCACAGTGGGAGGGGTGGGGTACTGTGTCCACAGTACCTCTCAGTGGGAGGGTGCAGGGGTGCTTTGTCCACAGTACCTCCCACAGTGGGAGGGGTGGGGTACTGTGTCCACAGTACCTCTCACAGTGGGAGGGGTGGGGTACTGTGTCCACAGTACCTCTCACAGTGGGAGGGGTGGGGTACTGTGTCCACAGTACCTCTCAGTGGGAGGGTGCAGGGGTGCTTTGTCCACAGTACCTCCCACAGTGGGAGGGGTGGGGTACTGTGTCCACAGTACCTCTCACAGTGGGAGGGATGGGGTACTGTGTCCACAGTACCTCTCACAGTTGGGGGGGGTGCTGTGTCCACAGTATCGCTCAGAGCGGGAGGGCGCAGGGGTGCTGTGTCCACAGTATCTCACAGTAGGGGGGTGCAGGGGTCCTGTGGAGCCAGATCCAGGCCCCTGGCCCCAGGAGGTGCAGGATCTGGTGGTGCAGTGTCCTGCCAGGCCCACCACACAGCCTCCCCCTTCGCTGTGAGCTGTCTTGCTCTCCCCGCCTCCATCCTGTGGCACCTTTTCCAAAAGACATGCCTGCTCCCTCCTACTCCGAGCCCCAGGCTGTTCTGAGTTCCTGAAGGCTTGAGGGTGGGCTTCCAGTACAGACACACCCGTGCGTACTAGGCTGTGAGTGACCACTAGGCTCACACGGTTACCTTCTCAGAGGAGAAAGGCCAGCTGCGTCTGGAGCCTAGTCCTGCAGGGCGCCCTGCTGGTTCCCGAGCTGCTTGAGTGTGGCCGCGGTCTCAGCCCCCGGCCCACCTCCCCACCCTGACACTGAGCATCATTCCACAGGGGGCTGGTCGGGCAGGGCCTGCGCTACAACTTCACCCACCTGGATCGGTACCTGGACCTTCTCAGGGAGAACCAGCTCGTCCCAGGTAAGCTGCCACATCGCCCTGGTGCCACTGGCCTCCCCATCTCTCCTTGGGCGGGTTCTTCTGGGTCCTCCTGGCTGCCCACTTGGGGCTGCCTCTGTGCCCGCCTGGCTGCACCAGGCAGGTGAGCGGTGGGACGCCACCCTCGTTGCTGCAGGCTTCGAGCTGATGGGCAGCCCCTCTGGACGCTTCACCAACTTTGAGGACAAGCAGCAGGTGTTCGAGTGGAGGAACCTGGTCTCTCTCCTCGCCAGGAGATACATCGGTGGGCAGGGCCCATGCCCTGCAGGGACGGGGCGGGCACTCCTGGGCAGGCTGCCCTCCGTCCCACCCCCTCACCTGGTTTTCTCATGAAGTCACCAAACCAAAGCCTCCTGATGGGCGAGGGACAGGGCAGGGGGGTCCAGCTCCCGGGAACCCAGACCATCCCATCACATCCAAACCTCCCAGCCATGGTTGCCCCTCCCTGGAGGGCTCCATGGGCTGGTGACACCGCCCCAGAGGAGGGGCCCTCTTGCCACAGCGAGGACCCTCTACAGGTAGGTATGGCCTCGAGCATGTTTCCAAGTGGAATTTTGAGACGTGGAACGAGCCAGACCACCACGACTTTGACAACGTGTCCATGACCTTGCAAGGTGGGTGAGCCGGCCTCTTGGGGTCCTGCGGATCTGCGAGGGGGTTGGCAGCGGGCCCCTCTGGCCCCGCGGTATGGACTCTGTGTCCTTCCCAACCAGGCTTCTTGAACTACTACGACGCCTGCTCCGAGGGTCTGAGAGCAGCCAGCCCGGCTCTGCGCCTGGGCGGCCCTGGAGACGCCTTCCACGCGCCGCCCCGCTCGCCGCTCTGCTGGGGCCTCCTGGGGCACTGTAACAACGGCAGCAACTTCTTCACCGGGGAGGTGGGCGTGCGGCTGGACTACATCGCCCTGCACAAGAAGGTAGGCTGGGGACCCCGCCCTTCCGCCCCCTCCTCCCCCGCGCCCCGCCGGCGGCCCTCCTGAGGTGCTCAAGCGGCCGCTTGCAGGGCGCGGGCAGCTCCATCTTCATCCTAGAGCAGGAGGCGGCGGTCGTACAGCAGATACAGCGGCTCTTCCCCAAGTTCGCTGACACCCCCATTTACAACGACGAGGCCGACCCGCTGGTGGGTTGGTCCCTGCCGCAGCCCTGGAGGGCCGACGTGACCTACGCGGCCATGGTCGTGAAGGTGGGCCCGCCCCCGGGAGCCCCGGGTGGGAGGGGTGGGCGCCCCACCGGCGTGGTCCCAGACGCCCGACGTCCGCAGGTCGTCGCGCAGCACCAGAACCTGCTGCTGGCGAACACCAGCTCCGCCGTCCGCTACGCGCTCCTGAGCAACGACAACGCCTTCCTGAGCTACCACCCGCACCAGTTCTCCCAGCGCACGCTCACCGCGCGCTTCCAGGTCAACGACACGCGGCCGCCGCACGTGCAGCTGCTGCGCAAGCCGGTGCTCACCGCCATGGCGCTGCTGGCCCTGCTGGGTGAGCGGCGGGCCGCTCTCTCTAGGCCAGGAGTAGCCTGTGCAAAGGCCCGAGGGCCGACGGACCCTGCTGCGGAGCGGGGAGCTCTTCTCTCGCCCCTCCGCGCCCTGTTCCTAGCTCACGGGGCCAAGGAGGTTGTGGCGTGGCCGGGGACCTCCCGCGGAGGGCGAACGGTGGGAAGCCCGGCCCGGGAGGGCAGAGCGGCCAAGACCCCCGTGTTGACCGCCCCCGCGTGCCTGCAGACGGCGAGCAGCTCTGGGCCGAGGTGTCGCGGGGCGGCACGGTGCTGGACAGCAACCACACGGTGGGCGTCCTGGCCAGCGTTCACCGCCCCACTGGCCCGGCCGACGCCTGGCGCGCCACGGTGCTGGTCTACGGAAGCGATGACACCCGCGCCCACGCCAACCGCACGGTCCCCTTGATTCTCAGCCTGCACGGGGTGCCCCCGGGCCCCGGTGAGTAGGGGTCGCGGGGAGGAGACCCCGGCCCTGGGGCGGGCGGGGCCTGGAGGAGGCGAGGCGCGGCCCCAGCATCTGGCTCCGCAGAGGTCGTCTTTGTCGAGCTTTACGTGGACAACTGGCTCTGCAACCCCTACGGCGAGTGGCGGCGCCTGGGCATGCCGGTCTTCCCCTCTGCAGCGCAGCTCCGGCGCATGCGCGCGGCCGAGGTCCGCGGGGCGGGGGCGGGGCGGGGGGCGGGGCGGGGGCGGGGGCGCCTCCTGAGGTCCCAGGGTCCCGAGCGTCCGACTCTGTCCCCAGGACCCTGCGGCCGTGAAACCGCGCTCCTTCCCCAGCAGCGGCCGCCTGACGCTGCGCCCTCCGCTCGCTCTGCCCTCGCTGCTGCTGGTGCACGTGTGCGCGCGCCCCGAGGAGCCGCCGGGCCAGGCAAGCGGCCGCTCCCCTCCACCCGACCCCGCCGCACGCCCCGGGCGCCCCGCTCCGCCAACCCTGTGCTTCGCTCCCCCAGGTGACTCGGCTCCGTGCTCTGCCCCTGACCCGCGGGCAGCTGCTTTTGGTCTGGTCGGATGAGCGTGTGGGTTCCAAGTGCGTGAGTGCGGTCACCGCCCCTACCTCTGCCCTCCACCCCGCCTCAGCCCCCAAGTCCTCCCCGCTGCAGGGCCCCAGCGCCCCTCGGACTGCTCCCGGCAGGATATGCCCCTGTCCCCCACACTCACCTGCCTCCACTGTTGGCACCAAGGCCCATGGCTCTGCACCTGTCTGATGTAGTAGGGTAGGGACGCCTTCAGGGGACCTGCCTGTGACACTTGTGTTCCAGCTCTCTGCTCCCAGCCAGGGTGGCCGTCGTCACTGCAGGGAGAGTGTTCAGAGCCTGGGAGGGGGAGGGAAGGGCTCTGGGGCTGCCCTTTCTGCACCTCCCTGGACCCCAGCCCTGGTCTGACCTCCCCAGGTGCCTGTGGACCTATGAGATCCAGTTCTGCCCGGAGGGTGGGGTGTTCGCTCCCATCAGCAGGAAGCCTTCGACTTTTAACCTGTTCGTGTTCAGCCCAGGTGTGCCCGCCACCTCAGCACAATCCCTGGGGGGAGTGGGGTGGTCCAGGGCCTTTTGACACCTGGAGTTTGGGGGGATAAGGGGTTCAGGCTACAGACAGGCATGTACCTCTGTCTGCAGACACAGCTGTGGTCTCCGGCTCCTATCGGGTTTGTGCTGTGGACTACTGGGCCCGGCCAGGCCCCTTCTCCAGCCCCATGCGGTACCTGGAGGCCCCTGCCTCTTGAGGGCCTCTGCTGCCCAGCGACTGGGCCTGTGCTGACCATGAGCCTGGGCGGCCAGGAGCCAGGCTGGGCCCAACTGCCAACAGCCTGCCAGCCAGTCCTCCCTTCTGTTGGTCTCCTCCCACCCTTCACTCACCCCTTAAAGTGCTTTACGACTCACAGTCTTGGGGACAGCCTTCATGGTGGGCACTGGGGACGCACAGCCTGGCTGGAGCACGGCCATCCCCGCCGGCCCACCCGAGGCCTCTGCCCACCCGTGGGAGCAGGACTCTGCTCGGCTGGGATGCAGACAAGTGTTGAGTTGGAGTGCCTGCCCTGCCTGTCTGGGGTCTCCGCTGTCACCACTGGCTGTAGTGGGTCCACCGTGTCCCCTGGAGGGCGGGACCTGAGGCTCTGCCGGAGGGGGTGGCCTGGGGCAGACAGAGCCCAGAAGAGTCACTCTTCCTGAGGCCCAGCCAGACTGCCCCCTGGACCCGCCGGCGGGGCTTTCCAGGCTGCCTGGGCCAGACTGTCCAGCGGAGAGAGGCTGACAGCGTCCACTCCACGGCCATCTGGGCTGCTTATCTGGCCCCGAGAGGAAACAGATGGCATGTCCAGACGAGGACACCCTAGGGGCCGTGGACGGACGTGTGGGCAGAGGGCAGGGAAGCCACAGGGGTGGTGCAGAACCCTGGGGCTCCTCCCCACCTCACCTGCATCCCAGGACGGATGGAGCCCGCAGAGCAAGGTGTGGAGAGGCCCCCGGTGAGGAGAGGAGCGCCCCCAGCAGAAGTGGGCCCGACCCCTGCCCCCGCCATCTGCTGCCCTCCCAGAGCCGCCTCGGCTCGGGGGGCGGGGGGCAGTGCAGGCCTGGCTGAGCAGATGGAAGGCAAGGTCTGGTCGTCCCCCGACCCGCCCTGAACCTGCTGCCCCGTCCACATGAAGCACACAGGTATCCGGGCCCACCAGTTGCCTTATCCTGGGCAAGGGTTTTGGTTTGGCCATTCTCCATGTGAACCCCAAGATCAGCGCCCATCCCCCTGCCTCAGGGCTTGGTGCCCAGGGCCCCACTGTTACCAGTCGCCTTTTTAAAGGCCCCCACTCCAAACAGCACTCACATTCCAAGGTCCTGGGGGTAAGGATGTCAGTGTTTGAACTGGGGGAGGCAGTTTACCTGCAGCAAGCCCTGACCCTGTTCTCTGTGGTGGGAACACCTCACCCCAGCATTAAAGCAGCCTCTTCTCCACTTGCTGGCTCGGTGGCCTGAGCACCCCAACTGTCAGGGGCCATCTCAGCTCTCAGCATCCTGGGAGGGGTACCGGGCTCCCGGGTTCCTTTCTCAGACACTGTGCGCCCCACCTAGCCTCCAGGGAGCAGAGATCACCCCCTGCCCGTCCTTCTAGGCCCAGAGCAATGGCCCAGGCTCCTCCTCAGTCTCCCGGCAGGAGCCCGCTGCCGCCTGGCTGCCGGGAAGAGGGCACCTCCTTCGGAGACAGTTGTGGCTCCACAGCCATCAGTGGGGATTTGGCCCTGGCCCCTGGGTCTCATTGGGATGGTCAAGCCCTGGCTGTCTCCAGGGGCAAGTCACCATCTCCACTTGGACCGTGGCTGGGGTGCCATCAAACAGCCCCAAGCTGCGGGCATGTCCTTGCCCTCTGACCATGTTTTGGTCCTTGCTGCTTCGGGGTTGGGCTGGGAGCCAGGCTGGGAGTTCTGGAAGGCCACGTCCTGGGCCCCTGCACAGTCTTCATCATCCTTGCTGCCATGGCCGTCGCGCATGTGTGCCGTGGAACGGCCCGCGACGGCAAGAGGCTGCCCTGTCCGGCGGCAGGGGTCCCTCCCTGGACCCGTGCGGCCTTCCTGCAGGACGCAGAGCCCTCTCTGCCCCCCTCCCCAGGCGTTTGTCCCCAGGTGTCTCGTCTTCGTCATCCTGAGTCTGGCCCGCTGGGCGTGGCCTGCTGGAGCCAGACGTGCGCCTCGGTCCTGCTGCTGGTGGGCGTGCCCTCGGACCACCCTCCAGGGCCGCTGGAGGCTCCCAGAGCGGGCCCACGTGGCGGGGAGCCTCCGGGTCACACTTCCTGCTTCCAGACATACGGGGCCCAGGCTCTGGACGCATGCTGCGGGCACTGGCTTCTCACTGGCCTTGGGGTCGTGCTCCTCTGTAAATGCGGCTGGAACCGCCCCGGAGCGGCTTCTCGAGAGCAGAGTCGGTCCTGACCGATGAGGAGGCAGCTGTGTTCCGGGATGCTGGGTCCTGGACGAGAGCACTTGCGGGGGGTCAGCCTCAGATGCTCCTGCCAGCAGGGCCCTTGCGGGCTGTCCACCCACAGGCGGGACCTGTGTCGTCCCTGGCCAGCAGGCTTGTGGGCCAGGGGACGGGTCAGAACGGCACGTGTACATGCAGTGTCTGCTGCACCCCACCCCGAGCCCCAGCAAGTGCTGGGCTCCCAGAAGTGGTCCTAGAGCAGGAGAGCACCCCCACTTACACAGGACACCCCGGCACGGCCAGTACCCCACATTCAGGGACACCGCAACACTGACAGTACCCCACCTTCACGGACACCCCAACACTGCCAGCACCCCCGCCTCTACAGGACACCCCAACACTCCCAGTACCCTGCCTCCACAGGACACCCCAACACTGCCAGTACCCCACCTTCAAGGACACCCCGGCACGGCCAGCCTTCGGACTGCAGACTCCCCTGGAGTCACCCGGACTCTCACGGGGCTCACTTACCTCCACCTCCCTCGGGAGGACCGGCCTCCAGGGTGCGTATCATCGCTCCGCCGCCCTGATGGGCATAATGCCATTGAGATCCCTGGACTGAATGAATGAAGACATTGGGAGAGGTGGGGCCAGCAGGTAAGCTCTGATGGTGAGTTACCATGCTGGCCACCTGAGGGCTTTGCTGGTCTCGTCCACGAGGGCTGAGAAGCAAGCACTTGCCAGTCAGCTGCATATCAGTGCCACGGGCTGTGAGTTAGTCCAGTAAAGGTGCATGTCCAGGTGTCAGCTGATGGGTGTTGCCACGGGTTACACTGTGATCATGGGTTACCCACACCTGTCTGGCAAGTGACACGGGGACCAGAGGAGTCCCTCAGTCACATGTCCTCAGTTTCTAATGTGGCACCTAATCACTGTTCCCAACGTGGCTGGCAGGCCTGGGGGCTTCCACGGTACACCCCCTCCTCCAGCCAGGGGGCCATGGGGGAACTGCCGCTGGCTGAGTATGGACACCCCAGCCTATGTTCTGGGGAGACGGGGATGCCCAAGGGAAGGGCTGCACCCCATGGGCTCAGAGATTCAGGCCAGAGCCCCGTCTGACCGGCACCGGCGGTTTTCAGGAGTGTGGCTTTGCCTCTAGTCAGAGCCGTCACCCGGGAGCCCCCAGGATGTCTGAGGGTTCCCCTCCGTTGGACGGTCACTGGGTGCCTCGGGTGCCCCTCCCACAGCTGGGGGCGCAGGCTCCTGACTGCACGGGCACCCAGCCTTCCCTCCATAGAGGCTCTGGGTCCCGGACGCAGTTTCAGAGCCCCGCCCACAGACCTACAGCCTCCTGCTGCCTGTGCCTTAAGCAGCACCTCAGAAGGTGCCCGTGTGTCTCTTTGCTCAGGGCTCTGCATGTAATCGGCCTTCTCACCTTTGCCAAGGGCCCCAGGAGCCCACGGCCTCACACGCTCACATGTGTGAGTCACCTGGGGGCTTGGCAAAGGTGGTCTGACTCTGGTCTGTCTGGGATGGGGTCCCAGACTGCATTTCCAACCACCCTGGGTGCTCTTCGTCCTGGGGAGCAGGAGACCCCAGAGGGTCCCCTGCAGAGGTGGGCACTACCCCCCCAGGCACGAAAGAGGAAGAATGGGCTGCCCACGGACCTGCGACCTCGGACCCCAGCCTTAGGCACCTTCCTGGTGTGCCACCAGACACCCAGGGGTGACCTGGGCCCAGCACAGGAAGGGGGGCAGTGGGCCCCCTGCGAGCAGGGTTTGGGGCCCTTCTTGGGGCCTCTGGGGATGAGGGGCTGTAGGGGAGGCAGCCTGGTGCCCTCGCCCATGACCCTGAGAGGGCCCCGGGCTGTGTGGGCAGCGGGGTGCATAGATGAGGTCCAGCCCTTTGCTGTGATGGGACCTCCCCAGGATGAGAGTCCTGAGCGCAGCGGCTGGGGTTCATGTGCCTACCTCCGCCTACACATTACCGTGCGGGAGACCAGCTGTCTTCTGGGCACCGGGGCAGAATCCCCCTGCAGCCTCCTGGTCAAGGGGCCCCACCTGGGTCGGCACAGGATGCTGGGAGCAGCCCCTCCTTGCCCAAGGTAAAGCGAGTGGCGGGCACCCCTGCTGCAAGAAGAGGCCATGGATGCCAGCATTGACTCAGCCCTCGCCCCCAGACTGCCACATGGCAGGCTAGTGATGGTGGCCGGCCAGGCTTCCCCACCAGGGAGGCTGCTCCACCCAACAGAGCTGGCAGGACGGGCTGGCATGACCAGTGTCCTGCTCTGACTTTGGGGGTTCGGAGGTGCCCATCTGCAGGAGTGGGGCCCAATCTTGGCAGGGGCGCTGGTCAGCCCGGCTGGCGGGACTCGCTTGGCCTGCAGTCCTGCCCAGCAGCCACATCCAGCAACTCCAGTCCCGTCCTATAACCACCCGCTGTGAAGCAGGCCTGGGTCATGTCCATACCCCGTGAGCTCCTGTGGGGCAGCTCACCCTCTGGGCAGACCTTAGGTCAAAGCTTCGACCAGGGGCCACCCTTCCAAGCTTGCCCACGCCTACGGTGTCCATCTGAGTCACCAGCAACACACCGGTGTCCCCCAGGATGGAGGGTCCCTCCCACGAGGGTCTCAGTAGAGAAGGTGAAGCCAAAAAGAGGTCTTTGGAGCCTTTCAAAGTCTAGCTGATGTCACCCCATTTGGGTGTGATGCTCACTCCGCAGTTGCAGTCAGAGGGGCCACGCGTGTTGACTCCTGTGGCCTCGGCCACCCCCCAGGGCCCTCCATGGAGGGCTCTAGTCTGTCCAGCAGGTCAACCTGTTTTTTTTTTTTTTAATACCTTTATTATGGTAAAGTTGACACTATTTAAAGCATATGATTTGGTAACTTTTGACCTATGTCCTTGACACTATGACCACAATCTGGACACTGGATGTTTCCCTCACCCCCAGGGGTCATCTCAGGCCCCCTCCCAGCACCCACACAGGCAGCCCCAACCTCTGCCTCGATCACTGTGGACCCCTACCTCTTTCTAGAATGTGGTACAGACGCCACTGCATGGTACCCACATCTTTCCCACCAGCATGACTGCCTTGAGACTCACCTGCGTTGTGTCGACAGATGGTTCTTGTTTTTATTGCTGTGTCTCTCCTCGTAGGGACCTAGAATGGTTGGCCCTGTGGCCTGTTGATGGACATTTGGGTGGTTCCCAGTTTGGGGGTATTACCAATAAAGCTGCTGTGAACATTTGCATGCAAATATTTGAGTGGACACGTATTAATACGTCCTTTCCTGTTGGGTAAATACCTATGAGTGGGAAGCAGGCCTGTCTATAGTTCATCAGGCATTCTGTCTAGCAGATCTAGCTCCTTAAATCTATTTCTCACTTCCACTGTATAATCATAAGGGATTTGATTTAGGTCATACCTGAATGGTCTAGTGGTTTTCCCCACTTTCTTCAATTTAAGTCTGAATTTAGCAATAAGGAGTTCATGATCAGAGCTACAGTCAGCTCCCGGTCTTGTTTTTGCTGACTGTATAGAGCTTCTCCATCTTTGGCTGCAAAGGATATAATCAATCTGATTTAGGTGTTGGCCATCTGGTGATGTCCATGTGTAGAGTCTTCTCTTGTGTTGTTGGAAGAGGGTGTTTGCTATGACCAGTGTGTTCTCATGGCAAAACTCTGTTAGCGTTTGCCCTGCTTCATTCTGTATTCCAAGGCCAAATTTGCCTGTTACTCCAGGTGTTTCTTGACTTCCTACTTTTGCATTCCAGTCCCCTATAATGAAAAGGACATCTTTTTTGGGTGTTAGTTCTGAAAGGTCTTGTAGGTCTTCGTAGAACCGTTCAGCTTCTTCAGCATTACTGGTTGGGGCATAGACTTGGATTACTGTGATATTGAATGGTTTGCCTTGGAAACGAACAGAGATCATTCTGTCGTTTTTGAGATTGCATCCAAGTACTGCATTTTGGACTCTTTTGTTGACCATGACGGCCACTCCATTTCTTCTGAGGGATTCCTGCCCGCAGTAGTAGATATAATGGTCATCTGAGTTAAATTCACCCATTCCAGTCCATCTTAGTTCGCTGGTTCCTAGAATGTCGATGTTCACTCTTGCCATCTCCTGTTTGACCACTTCCAATTTCCCTTGATTCATGGACCTGACATTCCAGGTTCCTATGCAATAGCTCTTTATAGCATCGGACTTTGCTTCTATCACCAGTCTCATCCACAACTGGGTGTTGTTTTCACTTTCGCTCCGTCCCTTTATTCTTTCTGGAGTTACTTTCCACTGATCTCCAGTAGCATATTGGGCACCTACCGAGCTGGGGAGGTCATCTCTCAGTGTCCTATCTTTTTGCCTTTTCATATTGTTCATGGGGTGCTCAAGGCAAGAATGCTGAAGTGGTTTGCCATTGCCTTCTCCAGTGGACCATGTTTTGTCAGAACTCTCCATGACCAGTCTTGGGTGGCCCTACACGCATGGCTTAGTTTCATTGTGTTAGACAAGGCTGTGGTCCATGTGATTCGATTGGTTAGTTTTCTGTGATTGTGGTTTCAGTCTGCCCTCTGATGCCCTCTCTCAACGCCTACCGTCTTAGTGGGGTTTCTCTTACCTTGGACCTGGGGTAAAAAGAAATGAAAAAGAAAAAGAAATGCAAAAAAGCAAAATGGCTGCCTGAGGAGGCCCTACAGATAGCTATGAAAAGAAGAGAAGCGAAAAGCAAAGGAGAAAAGGAAAGATATACCCATTTGAATGCAGAATTCCAAAGAATAGCAAGGAGAAGAAAGCCTTCCTAAGTGATCTGTGCAAATAAATAGAGGAAAATAATAGAATGGGAAAGACTAGAGGTCTTTTCAAGAAAATTAGAGATACCAAGGGAACATTTCATGCAAAGATGGTCTCAATAAAGGACAGAAATGGTATGGACCTAACAGAAGCAGAAGATGTTAAGAAGAGGTGGCAAGAATACACAGAAGAACCATACAAAAAAGATCTTCATGACCCAGATAACCACGATGGTGTGATCACTCACCTCGAGCCAGACATCCTGGAATGTGAAGTCAAGAGGGCCTTAAGAAGCATCACTACGAACAAAGCTAGTGGAGGTGATGGAATTCCAGCTGAGCTATTTCAAATCCTAAAAGATGATGCTGTGAAAGTGCTGCACTCAACATGTCAGCAAATTTGGAAAGCTCAGCAGTGACCACAGGACTGGAAAAGGTCAGTTTTCATTCCAGTCCCAAAGAAAGGCAATGCCAGAGAATGCTCAAACTACTGCACAATTGCACTCATCTCACACACTAACAAAGTAATGCTCAAAATTCTCCAAGCCAGGATTCAGCAATACGTGAACCATGAACTTCCAAATGTTCAAGCTGGTTTTAGAAAAGGCAGAGGAACTGGAGATCAAATTGCCAACATCCACTGGATCATCAAAAAAATGAGAGAGTTCCAGAAAAACATATTTCTGCTTTATTGACTATGCCAAAGCCTTTGACTATGTGGATCACAATAATCTGTGGAAAACTCTGAGAAAGATGGGAATACCAGACCATCTGACCTGCCTCTTGAGAAATCTGTATGCAGGTCAGGAAGCAGCAATTAGAACTGGACATGGAACAACAGACTGGTTCCAAATCAGGAAAGGAGTATGTCAAGGCTGTATATTGTCACCCTGCTTATTTAACTTATATGCAGAGTACATCATGAGTAACACTGGGCTGGATAAAGCACAAGCTGGAATCAAGATTGCCAGGAGAAGTATCAATAACCTCAGATATGCAGATGACACCACCCTTATGGCAGAAAGTGAAGAGGAACTAAAAAGCCTCTTGATGAAAGTGAAAGAGGAGAGTGAAAAAGTTGGCTTAAAGTTCAACATTCAGAAAACTAAGATCATGGCATCTGGTCCCATCACTTCATGGGAAATAGATGGGGAAACAGTGGCTGACTTTATTTTTGGGGGCTCCAAAATCACTGGAGATGGTGATTGCAGCCATGAAATTAAAAGACACTTATTCCTTGGAAGGAAAGTTATGACCAACCTAGACAGCATATTAAAAAGCAGAGACATTATTTTGCTGACAAAGGTCTGTCTAGTCAAGGCTATGGTTTTTCCAGTGGTCATGTATGGATGTGAGAGTTGGACTGTAAAGAAAGCTGCGTGCCAAAGAGTTGATGCTTTTGAACTGTAGTGTTGGAGAAGACTCTTAAGAGTCCCTTGGACTACAAGGAGATCCAACCTAAAGTTTAAGAGTCCATCCTAAAAAAAAAAAAAAAAAAGAGTCCATCCTAAAGGAGATCAATCCTGAGTGTTCATTAGAAGGACTGATGCTGAAGCTGAAACACCAATACTTTGGCCACCTGATGAGAAGAACTGACTCATTTGAAAAGACCCTGATGCTGGGAAAGATTGAGGGCAGGAAGAGAAGGGGACGACAGAGGATGAGATGGTTGGATGGCATCACCGACTCAATGGACATGATTTTGGGTAAACTCCAGGAGTTGATGATGGACAGGGAGGCCTGGCGTGCTGCAGTCCGTGGGGTCGCAGAGAGTAGGACACGACTGAGCAACTGAACTGAACTGGGAAGCGGGCCATACGACTGATTAGATGTGTGCTTGGCTCTTTAAAACCTTGCTGATTCAGCTGTGTGTGTGCAGCTCACTGCTCCAAGGCCAATGGTGTTGAGTGCTGGGATGTCTCACCACCTTGCTATGTTCACCAATACTGTTCATCTTGGTGACTTTGTCTTGTCAATTCCATAGACTTGTTCCCATAGGTGATTGTGTCATTTACAGATCAAGACTTTACTTCTTTCTTCCCAGTCTGAACTGACTTGACCCTCTAGCATGATGCTGAGTGCCAGGGAAAGAGAAAACCCCAGGTCTGGCTCTGACGTAAGTGGGGAACATCACTCTTTAACAGTCAAGTGTGATGGTAGCTGGAATGTTTCCGCAGATCCCTTTTGTGAGGTGGAGGAAGGCCTTGTCTTTGCCAGTTTGCTGAGAGGTTTTTTTTTAAAATAACATCAGGACCAGGTGCTGGATTCCGTCCAGAGCTTTTTCTGCATCTCTTGAGATAATCATGTTTTTTCTTTCTGTTGATATGGTATGTTACAGTGACTGATTTTCAAATGTTAAACCAACTTTGCATCCTTGGATAAATCCCACCTGATCATCATATATTATCCTTTTTTTATATATATTGTTGGATTTGATTAACCAACATTTAAGATATTTTGCATCTGTGTTCATGCCTGATGGTGTTCTGTGGATTTCTGGATTTAGCATCATGGACTGAGTTGGGAGGTAGCCCCTCATCTCCCCTTTTGGGAGTGTTTTCATAGAATGGGTGTTATTTCCTTCTTAAATGTTTTGTAGAATTTCTTGGTGAAGCCATGTGGGCCTGGTGTTTTCCTTGTGGGAAGGGTTCCAACTAAAAATTCAAATTATTTAATAAATATATTCAGATTTTCTATTTCTCCTAGAGTGAGCGGGGGTCTCTGCTCTGGCTGCTGGATGCAGGCGCTGTTCCTGCCTGCGGGCTCCCAGCCTTCAGGGAGGCTCTTCCCCAGCCTCCAATGCTTCCTGTCCACTCCTGGGCTGATCGGTCCTCAGCTGCAGCCTCCAGGCAACCCTCTGTGGGCCCCTGGGGCACTGTCTGCACGGCTCTCTCCTCTCCATGACTCTGGCCCTTGAATGCCAGCCATCACGTTCTCCGGAACCGCCCTCCCTCTGGGCTCTGCCTGGGCCCCCTGGCCTGCTCTGGAAACCGCAGGGAGGGAGGGAGCGGTGACTCGTGACCCAGCTCTCGAGGATGGCCATCTCCTGTTGTCTGCTCCCGTCTTGGCTGCCGTCCCCAGCCAAGAGAGATCCAGGCTCGCTCTCTCTTTCTCTCTCACACATATATATATCTGAATTTTTAAAAATTATTTCTTTTTGGCCGCACTGGGTCTTTGTTGAGTCCCACGGGCCTTCTCTAGCTGTGGCAAGCGGGCTTCTCCCTGTGGTGGCTCTCCTGCTGTGGAGCACAGGCTCCGGGCTCCAGCAGCTGTGGTGCGGGGAGTCAGCAGCTGCAGCTCGCAGGCCCTAGAGGGCTCAGTGGTTGCGGTGCCTGGGCCTAGCTGCTCCAGCCCGTGGAATCTTCTGGGACCAGGGATTGAACCTGTGTCCCCTACATTGGCAGGTGGGTTCTCATCCACTGCGCCATCAGGGGAGTATTCTGAATTTTTAAAGTTTAAATATTTTTTAACGTGCAGAGAGCATGTAACTCTGGTCCCTGTTGCTTCATGGGGAGCAGAAGCTCGTGTCAGGGCCCTCAGCTCCCTGGTGAGCACTTCCCATCCTCAGAGGTGATTCTCGGCCCCTACACCTGCTCCTGAGATGCCATTGCTCCAGGCTGTGGACCTGCCCTGTCTGCCCACCCTCACCTGTCCCAGCCTCTGGCACACAGCCAGGGCTCAGCTTGTCCTGGTGGAAAGAGGATGGTAAGAAGAGCAGCAGATTAATACCTCCTGGGGCTCGCTGTGTCCAGCAGGTGGGATATGGAAACTTGCAGTCCCCAAGATCATTCAACGAGTTCGGATTGCAGATGAGACGACTGAGACCAGGAGCTTAGCTAATTGCCCAGATCTCAGTTTTAAAAGTGTTCATATTCCGGGGCCAGTCTCACGGAGGGGGAGCGGGGGCCGCTGGTGGGAGGCCTCGGTGGAGGCGGCAGCTCGGGCAGCGCGCGCAGGCCGGTCTGGCGCCGCGTGGGGAGCGCCGCCTCCCAGGCGGAGAGGGAGGCCAAGGTCCGGGGTGGGGAGGGACTCGGGCGACCTCGCGGCCCACCGCGCCCCGAGCCTCCGCCAGGGGGCAGCGCCTCCCCGCGCAGAAGCCCTACCCGGCCGGGACCCTCGCCCGCACCTGCGGCCGCTCCCCCGGCGAGACCCTTTCCCCCCGCCCACCTTATCCCCTCCGCGCACGGGGCCGCCTCGGCCACTTCCTGCTTCCGACACCCACCTCCCCACACCTGCTGCAGGCAGCCTCCCCGCTGTGTCAGCTCTGCACACCCTGTGACGTCTCCCCACAAACCTCCCCGCGCGGCCCTGCGCGGCGCCCCCAGGGCCCACCTGCCCGCTTTGTCCCAGGGCTCCTGTCTGCGATCCACCGCGCTGCCGCACCATCCTCGGGTAGGCGCTGAAAGCCCGCTCCTGGCTTCCTGCCCGCTGCTGCGGAGCCTGAATCCCAGTTCAGCTGAGTTCAGTCGCTTGGTCGTGTCCAAAGTTCTGTGACACCATGGACTCCATGGACTGCAGCATGCCAGGCCTCCCTGTCCATCACCAACTCCCGGAGTTTACCCAAACTCATATCCATTGAGTCGGTGATGCCGTCCAACCATCTCATCCTCTGTCGTCCCCCTCTCCTCCCACCTTCAGTCTTTCCCAGCATCAGGGTCTTTTCCAATGAGTCAGTTCTTCACATCGGGTGGCCAAAGTATTGGAGTTTCAGCTTCAGCATCAGCCCTTCCAATGAATACTCAGGACTGATTTCCTTTAGGATGGACTGGTTGGATCTCCTTGCAGTCCAAAGGACTCTCAAGAGTCTTCTCCAACACCACAGTTCAAAAGCATCAATTATTTGGTGCTCAGCTTTCTTGACAGTCCAACTCTCACATCCATATATGACTACTGGAAAAACCATAGCTTTGACTAGATGGGTCTTTGCAGGAGGACTACTCGGGTCTGCATCTGGGCCTCCACTCAGCATACAGGCAGGATGGTGAGCACCCAGCTCACCACCACCACCACCCCCCCCACAAGGTGGATGCCCTACAGGCCCAGAGACAGGATTGAGGAACCGCCTATCGCTGGCTTGGAAGGAGTGGGCAGCCTGGGTCTCCACGGGCTAAAACCCTGATGGCTCATACCCCTCATCCAGCTCTCCTCTGCCCTGGGGATGCTGACCTGCAAGACCTCTCCAGTTCCAGTTTTCCCTGGAAGGCTTCCTGGAAGAGGGAACCCCAAGAGGAGAGCGCTTGTTCCGGAAAGGGTTCTCAGAGGAATAGCAGGAGCAGAGGCCCAGAGGGGCTTCGGGGAGTGCTACGGGGGAGTGGGGGTGGGACTGGGCAGGGCCCAGGCATCCAGGGCCTCCGGGCTGGTAGGGTTTGTGTTGAGGGCACTGGGGAGCCAGAGATGCATCAGGATTGTGTTTTTAAGTGATGAGTCTGGGACGTCCCTGGAGTCCAGTGGTTGAAAATCTGCCTGCCAATGTAGGGTGCGTGGATCACTGATCTGGGAAGACCCCACATGCTGTGGAGCAACTAAGCCCACGCGCCCCAAGTACTGAGCCCATGTGCCGCGATTACCGAAGCCTGCACACCTAGAGCCTGTGCTCCCGAGAGAAGCCGCCACAGTAAGTCTGCACACCCCCAGAAGAGTAGCCCCCACCAGCCACGGCTAGAAAAGCCCTCGCACAGCAATGAAGACCCAGCACAGCCAAAAAGGAAATTAATAAATTTAAAATATGTTTTTTAAAAATGATGATTCTCAATTTCAGTGACGGGACAGTGAAGGGGAAGCCAGGGGAGACTGGCCCAGTGATTCAGGCCAGTGAGCCTGGGTGTGGTCAGGTGATGGACGGAAGGGGGGCAGTCATGGGGGCCAGTGTATGTCGGTTGCTGAATAGGAAAGGGAAGGGCAGTGGGGCAAGGTGGAGAAGAGCCACAGGGCAGGGGCACGCTGCAGTGCGTGGTCCAGTCCCGGGCATCCCAAGTGCCGGGGAATCTTGGGTAAACTACTTGCTTTCTCCATGCCTGCATGTCTTCATCTGCACGGTGACAGCAAGACGTTTGACTGATTATGAGGATTAAAGGTGGTGCTGAGTTATTAATATCCTTGTGTTACCCTCACTGGGCTTCCCACCTGGTGCTAGAGGTAAAGAATCCACCTGCCAACGCAGGAGACCCAAGAGAGGCAGGTTTGATCCTTAGGTGGGGAAGATCCCCTGCAGTATGAAGGGCAACCCACTCCTGTCCTCTTGCCTGGGAAATCCCATGGACAGAAAAGTCTGGCGGGCTACAATCCAGACTCGGACACGACTGAGCGCACACGCACACCATCGCTAGCGGATAGGAGGCCGCAAACCGCCAGGTGGGCGGTGGGAACACGTCTGCTCTCCGTCAAGCCGATCTATGAGCCGAGGAGCCAGGGCGGGATCTCTGTACCCCACGTCATGCCCGACTTGGCTCTCCCTGGAGTCGCCTGGAGTCAGAGCGGGGTCTTGGATCTCCCCTCCGTTCCCGACGACCACCGGGGGGCTCAGATATCGGGACTCGGACTGCCCAACTGGAGCTCGATCAGGGACGACTCTAGAGGCGCGCGGGGGGCTGTTGGCCTGAGGTTGGGGGCTCGAATGCAGGCGCCAACGGGTGCAGGTGCGAGGTGGACGGTGCGGGACCAGGAGGTGCGCGAGGCGGGGCTGGGCCGGGGCTGGGTGGGGGCGCAGTGTGCTGCCCCGGCCGCCAGCGGGTGGAAACAAGCTGGGGGTGAAGCCAGGGGCCTGAGGGGGAGAGGCGGACGGGCTGGGGCGTGGCCGCGCTCCGGGGAGCCGCCCCGCCCGCGGGCGTCCCGTACTGCTAGGGTTAAGGCCGCGAGCCAGGCGGTGGCGGGGCGGGCGCGCTCGCCGATTGGCAGAAAGTTCGGGCGCGGGGCGGGGCTCGGGGCGGGGAGCGGGGGCGGGGCGCGGCGGCCAGGACGAGCCGATTGGCGGGAAGTTCGAGCGCGGGGCGGGGCGCAAGGCGGGGCGCGGGGGCGGGTCGTGGGGGGCGGGGCGCGGGGGCCACGGCGCGCCGATTGGCGGGAAGTTGTGTCGGGGCGGGGCGCGCGGCGGGCTCGGCGCTCGCTCCGGGAGAGTTGACAAAGCCCCGCAGGGAAGGACGCCTCGCGGCGTGGCGCCCCGGGCCCCTCGCCCCGCCGCCCCGGGATCGCGGCCCCGGCCCGCGGACCGCCCTCGCCGCGCTCCTCGCCCCTCGCCCCGGCCCCGGCCCCCGATCCCCGCCCCGGCCCCAGCCCGAGCCGCCAGCGCGCAGGTAGCGCCGCCCCGTCCCGAGGCCGGGCCCGGGGGCGCGGGGCGGCGGGGTGCGGCGCCCGGGGCGGCAATGACCGCGCAGCGCGCCCCGCGGGCCCGGCCCTGAGCCCCGCGGCCCGCGAGCCCCGCCGAGGTGAGCCCCTCCGCGCGCCTCCGATTCCCGGGGCGGACTGGGAGGGCCGATTCCGAAGGGCCGGGGGCCGGGGCCGCGGGCGGGGGCGGGGGCCGAGCGTCCGGGTCCCCGCTCCGCGGCGAGGGGCCGCAGGCACCGGCACGCGCCGCCGCGGCTCCCGCCCGGCCCGAGGTCCTGCCCGCGCCCCGCCCCCGCCCCTGCACCCCACGTGGGCCCCCCCAACGCAAATTTGTCCGCTAATGGCGCAGGCGATTATCTGCGGGGCCGCCGGTGTTGTGTGTCCCGCGGGCAGGGCCCGAGTTACAAGCGCCAGGAATCCAGACGGTGTTTGGAGGGGGGGCGGGGGAGGTCGGTAATTAGTGTAAACCCTTTGTCTGCCTTTGATACCCACGGTTACCCTGCCGCCGCTTCCTCCGCCCGGAGCGCGCCAGGGAAGGCGGGGCGGCCCGCACCTCAGTTCCCCTCGTCCAGGGCCGGGGTGCTGGCGGCTCCGGGGCCCTCGGCCCAGGGGAGGGGGAGCGGGGCGGAAAACCAGCCCCCCCACCCGCACGCAAGTGACCAGCCTTTGAATAACCCCCAGGTCCGCACTGGCCGAGATGACGCCGAGCCCCGCGTTAGTGCTGCCGCTGCTGCTGCTGCTGGGGGCCCTCCCGCCGGCCGCCGCCGCCCGAGGTGAGTGCTGGCGCCCAGCCCGGCGCCCCGGCCTCCGCCAGCGCCGCCCCTTTCCCTCAGGCCCTGAACTCTGCCACAGTGCCCGCCTGGCGCGCGTGCCTGCGCCCCGCCCCTGCTGGCCGCGCGCAGCCCGGCCCCTCACCCACTGGGCCCCCAGCTCACCCACGGGCCAGTGCAGCTCACGCGTCGGCCCCACACCCAAGGGGCTCCTCAGCTATCTGTGGGGCCTCCCCTCTCATCATGAGGTCCCCCAGATCACCCACAGGGTGATCTCACTGTGTGGGCTCCCCTAGCTCTGGCACGGGGTCCCACACTGGCTGGCAGGTTGGGCTCTGGCCCCAGTTCCCCTCAGAACACACACATCCACCCGCCGCTGCAGTTGAGGGCAGCCACTGATGGAGGATCCCTGGGCACTGGGCAGTTTGGCCACAGTGGACCCAGTTAGGCCCCTGAAAACCTACAGAAACCCCCTGGTGGCCAGGGTCGGGTGTGGGGACAGTGGGGACCTTCTTGGTATGTGGGACTAACGACCCAGACCAGTACGCTAGGCCTGCCCGTCTCCAAGAAGGTGCAGGGTTGGGGCCAGGGGACAGGACCCAGCACACGGGGTGGGAGTAAGGGCCTGTCTTAAGGCAGATGCTGAGACCACCTGCTTCAGGCACACAGTGCGTCCCTCAGCACGGCATGTGCCACAGTGGGGCCTGGACGCGGGCAAGAGGGCAGCCTCAGATACCCCTGGAGGGACCCCTCCCCCAGCAAGTGGCGCCCTTGGCTGACTGGCGATGGGTGATGCGTGCCCATGGACTCCCACTGCCGTGTTCTGTGCTGGACTCCTTCAGCGAGGCAGGACCTGTGGCCAGGCCAGCCCTGTGGGTGTGTTGACCACTCAGGATTGTCCTTGCCCTGTCCACCAGTCCTCTGAGGCGTCGCACCCCGCCCCCGCCGCTGCCCCGCAGGCGCACCGAGCCCAAGCTGGCCTTATATGGCCACATTCGGGTGTGGGGTGGCGGGCGGCGGCCCAGGTGGGCCTCATGCCACGGTACCCCCCCGCCTGCCCTGCCGGGGACTGGCTGGCTCGCTTGAGGGTGGGGGCTGCCCAGGCGTGGCCGGGATGGCAGTGTCCAGGGTGCTGCGGACACTCGGGTCATGCCCAGCGAGGCTCCCCACCCCCGGGGCCAGCAGCTCGGCCTCCGATTGCCCTTTCGTCTGCTTGGACTCCCCCATCCCCGAACCTGCCTGTCCTCTGGCCACTTGGCCAGAGAGGCTTGGGAGGCCACTGGCCTGACCTGGCCACTGGCTGGAGCCTGAAGTGGAGGGGCGGGTGGCAGTGGGCCGTGGACGGCTGTGGGCAGCAGGGCCTGCCTTGGCACCGAGAGGTCCCCCAGGGGCTACACCCCTCTTGGTGCCCTTTGGCTGAGGCCTTGGGCTGCGTGGTGAGGGCCCTGGCGGCCGTGGGGAGGTGGGATCCACTTTCCAAGGGCAAGGGCCTCTGTGGTTTCTGGTGGGGGGGTGCTCTTCCTGAATCGTGTTGGCTTCTCCTCCAGGCCTGGACTGGAGGGCAGAGCCGTCTCAGGCCCTTCCCACTTGGCGCGTGAACAGGCTGAGTGTGGACCTTCTTCAGGCAGGCAAACCAGCGCAGAGAGTTTGGGTGGTTTTTTGAAGCCGCTTTCCCCGTGGTGTCACAATTTCTGGAATCAGTACATTTCTAGACTCAATATTTTTAAGGTTCCCCTTTTCCCAAAGTTTCACAATCTTGGTGGGTTAGTCTTAAGCTTTTTTTTTTTTTTCAAATTTGAAAAAAGACTTTGGCTTTCTCCGTTTCCACTTTACTTCTCAGTGTGAATTCGAGAGGCTCCGAATGAAGTGCCTTTTACAATTTACTTTGAAAGAAGTCATTTCAGGGTTTTCTGAGGAGTGCCACGTGTGGACTTTTCTGAGGATGGTGCAGTGGACGGTCTCTGAGCAGCGGGCCCTGAAGGCCCCTCTCCCTCCCCTGGACCTGGCCAGCGTGCGGGCCACCTTCCGCCTGTGGGATAGTGCAGGCTTCAGGCCGACTTGCCTGGGGGCTGTGGTGGAAGGCTCTGCCAGGGCCTGTGAGTCCACAGGGAGGCGTTCGGCTGTCAGAAAGGCTGTGATATGTGTGCTGGTGGACCTCAGCGTCTGACCAGGCTGCGAGGGGCCTCCTCCTCGCCCCCCAGGCCCCTGCAGGTGGCACTGGCCAGTGTGCAGCCGGGCCAAGGTGGACTCACGGGAGCCCGGCCCAGGCTCTGCGAGGTGGACCTGGGCCAGCAGCCCACTTATGTCTTGTCTTCGGCCCCACTCCTGGAAAGAAAAATAAACCATTGCCCCCTCTGCAGGGAGGAGGGAGCGAAGAAAGTCGCCCTTGGCTGGGCCTGGAAGTGCTGCCTACCAGGCTCCGTCTCCAGTGCGCCAGGATCAATGGGCCCCCGGGTCCTCCTGGCTCTGCGGCGGCCCTAACGAGGGAGTTGCTGGTTTTTTCTAGCAGCAGCCCCAGCCTCTGGATCGGCTGGGCAGCCCAGGCCCCACAGACGTGCGGGGGAGGCGGGCGGAGGCCTCCCATCGTGGCCTGCTTTGCCCCATTCTGTGCCTCCATGGGTGACCGCAGCCTGGTGTGTCCGGGGGACAGCCTCAGTGAGCAGGTCAGCACGCAGAAGGAAGGGGTGCCCACCCCATGGACACTCTGTCCATTGCGGCCCCCCACTCTTCCTAGCGGTGGTCACGGGTGCTCCAGTAAGTACAGTCTGCCTTCTCTCAGGGCCCAAGGCGAGCAGGGGCCGCCGTCCTGTGGGTTTCACAGCCCAGGTCCCCTGGAGAGGCTCAGGTGTAACAGGGCCAGGTGGGATGGGCCTGGAAGGAGAGGTGGTCCTGGTCAGGTGAGGCGAGGAAGTCCTCCAGCGGTGGGAGTGTCATGGGCAGAGGTGGGCAGCTCACCAGGCCCGGGGTGGGCATGGCGCCTTGGCCTAGCAGGGTAGGGCCCTTGGGTGGGGAAGGGCCGGGCTGGTCGGCTGAGGGGGGCGTCTGGGGGGTGGTCCACTGAGGCTTTGTGTGCTGGGGCCTCCATTCCCACCCTGTGCCCCGCCGAGTGGCTGGGGCAGGGTCTGGAGGCGGCATGCTAGGGTGGGGGGGGGGCGCATGTCCGCACCGAGCACAGACTGGCCTGGGGGGGGGACTGGCCCAGGGTGGGGGTGCTTCTGGAGCTGTCCCCGAGCTGGAGCCAGGGCAGGGAGTTGCCCTAGCCTCGGGGCTGCCGAACCCCAGGGTTTCCCATCTTGGCAGGAAACACAAGTCCTCTTCTTCCTGCCGGGGAGTTTATTTTGTGTGAGATTTTCACAAGCTGTGTGCTGGATAACGGGGCCTGGGGAGCCGGCAGGGAGGAGGGAGGCCCCGGCTCCCGTGACACTGCCCCCGGGCGCCCTCGAGTCCAGGGCCGCCCCCGCCTGCGCAGCAGCCAGTCTGGGTCCTGGCTACACTGTGGGGCTGGTCCTGGAGCTCACCCTGAGGGTCCGGTGGCCCACCCCATGGCGTCCGGGGCCTGGGGGTGCCCAGTCTGGGTCACTCGGGCCTCAGAGCCTCGGGCCTTTCCTGGAGAAGCCGCTCAGACCTCAGTGGAACGGACGTGGGACCCGGCCGGCTGCTGGGGGTTGGTCGTCTGCAGCTGTAGCCTAGAGACCCCGCATTCGCCCTGAACACCTGGGGGCTCCAGGCTCGGGAAGGGTCCTCTCACCTCCTAGGCGACTGCCCCTAGGTGGTCTGGGCCCCGAAGCACGTTACCCAGTCCGCTGCGTCCAGCAGGGCAGGCGTGGGAGGCCCCAGTGGACAAGGGCCCTCTCCGCCCTTGACAGCTGGGAGCGCGTCTGTGAGGTGGCAGCGGGGGGCAGGCACGGGCAGGTTTGCAGGAGGGTCAGCACTGAGTCTGTGGACCCAGTGAGACCTTGACACTGCACCAGGGCTGCCCAGAGCTCAGCTGTGCCCCGGGCGGGACGGGCGTTTTCCAGTCACCGTCCCCCCTGGCAGTTCCCATGGGTGCCCCGAGGGATGTGGCACCATCAGGGTGATGCTCTGGGCCCCCCACCGGGGTCCTGGGGGTGGTGAGGGTGAGGTAGAGGAGCCCTGAGGCTGGGCTTCCCCTGGAAGTGGAAGGGGCCCCTGGTGCCCACTCCCCTGCCGGGCAGCTGGGCAGTGGGTGGTGGGGACGCTCCCGCCGCCTTGCTCGGTGGGTCAGGCCGTCCCTTTGCCACGCCCAGAATGGCCTGGTTTCTCAGGCAACCACCTGTCCTGCGGGTCCTACCAGTTCCACTGCAGATCCTGTGGGTCCGGCCCCGGGGCCGCCCCGGGCCAGCTGGTGAGCAGGAGCCTGTGTGCTTGTGTGGCTGTGCAGCGGTGCTGGGCGGGGGTCTGCCGGCCTCCTGGCAGCCATGTGGTGGTCCTCCCCTGTGCCCACCCCCTGCGCCGGGTGCTCCTGCCCTTCCCCTGGGGCCTCACCTCCCTGGGGAGGGTGCTGGGCCCAGAGCCTGGCACTCACCATGGGAAGCACCTCGTGTGTCCCACCCCCTAGACAGCCTACCGCACCAGCGTCCAGGCCGGCCCTGTGGGCCCGCCTCTGGGGCCCAGCCCCCTCCCCACCTGCTGGCTTAGCTGGTCCTGCACAGAGGATGGCAGCTCCCGACCGGCCAGGCCCACTGTGGTCAGCTTGATCCAACCCACCCGAACCTTGCCACGGCCAGAGCATTCCTCAGGCTGGAAACCTGCGGGGCTTTGCGGGGCTTGCTGGGGACAGGGCTGCCCTGACGTGCAGGCTAGGGGCTCAGGCTCCGTCTCCTTACCTGCTCTGAGGCCTCTGGCACCTGGGGCTTGGGGGAGGGCTGGTGTCTGGCTTACCCACCTTGAAGGTAGCTTGGGGTCGCAGGCCAGGGCCCACTGAGCACCCTGGGTGGCTGGGAGGGGTGAGGGCTGACCTTGGGGTGCCCCCGCTCCCCACGGCCAGGCCCCTGGCAGACTGTGAACAGAGCAGGGAGTGTGGGTCCAGATGGAATGGCCAGGGCAGCTCACCCCACCCCAGGGGGGCAGAGGCCACGAGGCACGGGTGCTGCACTTCGGGGTGGCCCCCAGGCCCTATGATGATGACTTGGGGGGGTTTGGGGGGCTCCAGCTGGGGGTCCCTTCTCCATCTGCCCAGCACCTCTGCCCTGGGTCGCAGCGGGGTCTTGTTATAGCAAACGTGGGGAAATGGAGCCCCCATCCAGGTGGGGGAGCTGCAAGCCTGGGGGTCTCTGGTGCTCAGAGGAGGGGGTCCGCACCCCCTCTTGGGGTGTGCGTCTGGGGGACAGTGTACGGGGGGCAGCATCGCAGCCGTGTGTGGCCCCAGCTCTGGGTCCCCAGTGGCTCAGGGGTGAAGAGTCCGCCTGCAATGCGGGAGACTCAGGGTTAGGGTTAGGATATTCCCTGGAGGAAGGCATGACACCCGACTCCAGCGTCTTCGCCTGGAGAAGCCCATGGTCAGGGGAGCCTGGCGGCCTACAGTCCGTGGGGTCGCAAAGAGTCCTACCGACAGCAACTGAAGCAACGCCCGAGCAGCTGCAGAGCTCGAGGAGGAGGAGGGAGAGGAGGAGGAGGGAGAGGAGGAGGGGCTCTGCTCACTCTGCCCATGCCCGTGGTGCTCAGCCCGCGTCCTGGGTGAGACCCTGCCCAGCCCACCGCCTCCACACCCACTTTGCACCCTGCCTGTGCCCTGAACCTCCCAGCACCATGGCTCTGGGAGGTGCTAGGTTGGGGCTTCCTGGAGGCCACGCTCTAGGGAGGGGCGGCAGCTGGGCGGAGGGCCTGCGGGGAGCTGAGGGGCAGGGGCGCCCCCCCGGGCCCCACCCCCCACCAGGCCCTGCAGGGGCCCCCAGGTCCCCATGTGAGCCTCAGTTTCCCATGGCAGAGCATCAGGATGCCCCGTCCAGGTGGAACAACGGGGCTTGTGTTTCCTGGGCTAAATATAGAGCTGCTGCAGCCATGCTGGCGGCCAAAACCCCCAGGAGTCTGGGGGGCTGGGCCTCCCGCCTGTGAGCCTGCAGGGGTCTCTGCAGAGGCTGCGGGGCTGGCCAGGCGGAGCACAGGTGGGGGCGGGGCGGCCGCGCGGGAGGGGCTGTTTGCTTTGGGATGCGGCTGGCTCCGCAGGCCTCCGTGGGCACTGCCTCGTCCTCCTCCGCTCAGGCTGGCTTGGGGGGCCACACTTCCGGCCCATCTGGCAGTCACTGGGCCCCGTCCCTCCTCTCTGCAGTGACCCCGGGCAGCGTCCGCACCACCCGTGGTTGCCCCACTCCCTCTTCTGAAGGCCTCCTTCTAGGGGATGGGGAGGGCCCGCATGGTTGGGCCGGCCCCTTCTTTGCCACTGAGGCAGGCTGCTCAGGGTCTGGGGGTGTTGGCGAGGGCCCAGTGGTGCCTGCAGGTTGCGGTCGGGACAGGCAGAGCCCCAAGGGGGAGGCTTCGCATACACGTGTGTCTGTGTGGACACGTGTGGGTCCACGTGTATGATCCTTGTGTCCAGGTGTCAGCCTGGGGGACCGGGTGCAGGCTGGGGGCACCCTCTTTGTCCTGCAGCCTTGGAGGCCCCTGGGGATGGTGGAATTTCAGGCAGTGACAGGTGGTGGACAGGGTCTGCCTGGGAATGAGGCTGGACCCTGGGCAGCCTGGTTGGGTCCTCCTGGGGTCCACTTGTCTGGGGCCTCCGATGCCCCCCCGCACTGTGAGCTGAGTGGGTGCCTGGGGGCGGGCCCTGTAGACTGCCAAGTCATTAGGGAGAGGTGGTCAGGGGAAGCATGAGGGCTGGCTGGCTGGGGCAACTAACTGCCTGAGGGGGGTGCGGCCCCCCGAATAGGATCTCTGTCGCTCACACCCCGGTCCCCTGGAAGCAGAGCCTCGGGACCCCCTCCCCACTTGGGGCCCCAGAGAAGCTGAGCCCGGGGCCGTCAGCTCGTCCATCCCCAGGGGCACAGCCACCACCCTCCCTTGGCACCCCAGGCAGGGGCGACGGGGGTCCACGCCCTGCAAGGGCCCTGGGAGCCGCAGCGTCTGGGGGACCCACAGGAGCACTCTGGTTGCAAAGCAGCGGTGGAACCAGCTGGCAGCTGCGTGTTGAAGAAACACCAGCTGGTTATTGAAAACACATGCCGCCCCTGGGCCCCGAACGATAGCGTCTCAGAGCAGCCGCGCCAGGCCGGCACCTCCGCGCAGTCAGAACACCCGGACGCGGCCCTCCTGGCCTGAGTGGCGGCCTCGAGGGGTGGAGGCACCTTCCAGTGGCTGGTGGCTGGAGTCCCGGGAGCCCAGCCCAGCCAAGCCCCTGAGAAGGGCAGCTGAGTGCCCACGGCTGCCTCTCCTGGTCTGGAGGGACAGCGGGTGGCTGCCCACGAGAGAGGCCCGAAGCCCCCGTGGTCTTCCCGTGGTGCTGGAGCTGCACATGGGCCCCGGCTCCGGGCCACAGGCACGGCGGGGCTGAGGGTCCCCTTGGAGGCAGCTCCGTAGCCTTGTGGTGTCCGCAGTGTCCTTCCCCCGAGCCGTCTCCTGTTGCCGTCTAGACCTGATCACCCCCATTGTGCCCACACTTGACCCTGGAGGAACTGAAGCTGGACCCAGGCCGGGGGGATCAGGGACGGTCAAGGGCACCATGGCCTCAGCTCAGGACTCTGCCTTCTCCCACGGGAGAGAGTGGTCACCCATAGCTGGAGTGCCCAGCTGCTTGCCCTCTGACCCCAAGGCCTTGGTGACCTGGTGTGGCCTGGCTGGCAGCAGGGAGGCTCTTGTCCGGGCAGACAGACCTGGTTCAGTGTAGCCCAGGCACACACGGGCACAGATGCAGAGACACTCGCGTGTGCACACCCTGTCCGTGAGGGGCTGTCCTTACTGGTCTGTGCACATGAGTCCTGGGTGAGCCGGTCCTCCCGACTGTGTTCCGGCTCCTGTGCGAGAGCGTGCAGGGGCCCCCGTGGTCTGGGGGGGCAGGCAGGAGTCTCTGCATGGGGTCCTGGGTGGGCTCCCGGCAGGGACAGCCCTACCGCCAGCTCCTAGTGCCCACACTGCCTTTGCCCTGACCGGCCCGCTGCCAGTCCCCTCCTCCCTGACAGAGCCCTCTGACCCCCGCAGGGCCCCCGAGGATGGCGGACAAGGTGGTCCCGAGGCAGGTGGCCCGGCTGGGCCGCACGGTTCGGCTGCAGTGCCCCGTGGAGGGGGACCCGCCGCCACTGACCATGTGGACCAAGGACGGCCGGACGATCCACGGCGGCTGGAGCCGCTTCCGCGTGCTGCCCCAAGGGCTGAAGGTGAAAGAGGTGGAACCGGAGGACGCTGGTGCCTACGTGTGCAAGGCCACCAACGGCTTCGGGAGCCTCAGCGTCAACTACACGCTCATAGTGATGGGTCAGTGTCAGGTTTTTCGGCGCCGGCCGGGAGGCAGCACTTCCCGAGTGCCCACCGCCACCCCCCGTCCTGCCTGAACTTGACCACTGCCCCCCAGGACCCGGGGGTCCCGCTGGCTGCCTCTAGTCCGGGACACCCCCAGCCCGGGCCTGCCTCCTCAGGCTGCACCTCGGGGAGGGGCCTTTCCTCCCGGCCTCTTCTCCCCCAGAGTTCTGCTGGCTTGAGGGGCCAGGGCTGGCTGGGAGACAGCAGGAGTGGGTGGGGGGCCCCAGCTCGCACCAAAGTGCAGCCTGGTGGGCCAGGCCGGCCGGTAGCCTTGGCGTCGGCCGTGACTTTGAGGCTCAGGTTTCCAAGTTCAGAGGGGCCGCTGGGAAGCAAGGGCCTTGTGTTCTCTGCCTCCGGGGCCCGGGCTTGGGGACTGGGCGGCGCCCCAGCAACACGCCCTTCACTCGCTGGTACCAGGCGCTGGCCCGGCCCTCCCCCACGGGCGCCGGAGCAGCACAAAGGAGGAGCCCGACCCACACACCCCACCGCTGGGTTTCCAGGGTGGGGTCCGAGAGCCGGGCCTTGGTCCTGGGCCCTGGAGGCGGTGGCTGTCCCGGGGAGGGGGCATTCCTCAGCATTCCCCGCCCCCCCCACCAGGTCCCCTCTGGACTGTGGAATGGGAATACTGTGGGTGTCCCCCACCACGTCCTTTCAAAGGGGAGGATGACCAGGCGGTATGCGAGCCATGTCAGTTCACCAAGCCCTCGGCCCCTTGATGTGGGCTAGGGTTACTGCAGCTGCTGGCAGGCCCCGGCCCCCACCACCCCCAGGCCCTGCAGACCCCCGGGAGCCAGGGTGGGAGAGCCAGACCTCCGTCCCACCCACGCCTGGCGGGGTCACCTGCACCCAGGGAGTGGGCCGGGAGGCGGCTCCCGCCCAGCTGTCCCTGGGATTCTGAGCTGCGGGCGTGCATCCACGGCCTCCTGCTGGTGTGCTGGAGCCTCCAAGCTGGGCCTGGGGCTGGGGTCCATGCTGGGGTCTCACAGGGGCTACTGAGGCCCCTCTCACGTGCCCTGCCCGCCCCGCCCAGATGACACCAGTCCAGGAAGGGAGAGCCCCGGGCACGACAGCTCCTCTGGGGGCCAGGAAGACCCAGCCAGCAAGCAGTGGGGTGAGCAGAGGGGCGTCAGGTGGGCTGGGGGCTGGGCCTCACCGCTCCCCCGACCCTACCCGGCCCTCTGACCTCCACATCTCCTTCCCTCTTCAGCGCGGCCCCGCTTCACGCAGCCCTCCAAGATGAGGCGCCGCGTGATTGCGCGGCCCGTGGGCAGCTCCGTGCGGCTCAAGTGCGTGGCCAGCGGGCACCCGCGGCCCGACATCATGTGGATGAAGGATGACCAGGCCTTGACCCGCCCGGAGGCTGGCGAGCACAGGAAGAAGAAGTGGACGCTGAGCCTGAAGAACCTGCGCCCGGAGGACAGCGGCAAGTACACGTGCCGCGTGTCAAACCGCGCAGGCGCCATCAACGCCACCTACAAGGTGGACGTGATCCGTGAGTTCGGGCGGGGGCCTGGGTGGGGCGAGGGCTGGGGGCGGGCTGCAGCCCCGGGGCCACGCCCAACGCTTGTCCCTGCGCAGAGCGGACGCGCTCCAAGCCTGTGCTCACGGGCACGCACCCCGTGAACACGACGGTGGACTTCGGGGGCACGACATCCTTCCAGTGCAAGGTGCGCAGCGACGTGAAGCCGGTGATCCAGTGGCTGAAGCGCGTGGAGTACGGCGCCGAAGGCCGCTACAACTCCACCATCGATGTGGGTGGCCAGAAGTTCGTAGTGCTGCCCACCGGCGACGTGTGGTCGCGGCCTGACGGCTCCTACCTCAACAAGCTGCTCATCACGCGTGCACGCCAGGATGACGCGGGCATGTACATCTGCCTGGGTGCCAACACCATGGGCTACAGCTTCCGCAGCGCCTTCCTGACAGTGCTGCCCGGTGCGTGGGCCTCACCCCGCCCCCAGCGGGTCCCGCCCCGCCAGACCCCGCCCATGCGCGCCAGCTGGGCTGTGGGGTGCCCGCGCCCTGACGGTTCCCTCCCTGCCCCTCCTCGGTTTCTCCTACAGACCCAAAGCCACCAGGGCCGCCCGTGGCCCCCTCGTCCTCCACCACCAGCCTGCCGTGGCCGGTGGTCATCGGCATCCCGGCCGGCGCAGTCTTCATCGTGGGCACCGTGGTCCTGTGGCTCTGCCAGGCCAAGAAGAAGCCGTGCGCCCCGGCCCCGGCCCCCCCGGCGCCTGCACATCGCCCGCCCGCCACAGCCCGCGACCGCGGCGGGGATAAGGACCTGCCCGCCCCCGCCACCCTGGGCTCCGGCCCCGGAGTGGGGCTGTGTGAGGAGCTCGGGCCCCCGGCCGCCCCCCAGCACCTGCTGGGCCCCGGCTCGGCCACTGGCCCCAAGCTTTACCCCAAACTCTACACAGACACGCACACGCACACACACTCACACACACACTCACATGTGGAGGGCAAAGTCCACCAGCACCAGCACACCCACTACCAGCGCTAGGGTGCCTCGGGCGGGCTCGTGGCGGCACAGCCAGCGGCAGGCTGGGGGCCGTCTCCCCGTGCCCCGTGAGGCGCACACACGTGGACGCGCGCGCACACACAGACACAGTCAGACTCCATCTCCCCGTGCCCCGTGAGGCGCACACACGTGGACGCGCACGCACACACACACAGTCAGACTCCATCTCCCCGTGCCCCGTGAGACGCACACACGTGGACGCGCATGCACACACAGACACAGTCAGACTCCATCTCCCCGTGCCCCGTGAGACGCACACACGTGGACGCGCGCGCACACACAGACACAGTCAGACTCCATCTCCCCGTGCCCCGTGAGGCGCACACACGTGGACGCGCGCGCACATACACACACACACAGTCAGACTCCATCTCCCCGTGCCCCGTGAGACGCACACACACGTGGACGCACACACACACACGACATACCTCTGGACACACATAGACACACACACACTCACACTCACATGTGCAGGGCAGAGGCCACCAGCACCAGCACACCCACTACCAGGGCTAGGGTGCCTCGGGTGGGCGTGTGGCGGCACCGCCAGCGGCAGGCTGGGGGGGAGGGCCACAGGGGAGGACAGACCGTGGGGCCATCTCCCCGTGCCCCGTGAGACGCACACACGTGGACGCGCGCGCGCACACACACACACACATACACGCAGACTGAGAAGCCTTTGGGAAGGCCTGTATTGTAACCGCAGTGTGCATGTGGCGACCGGCTAGCTCATGAAGGAATCCCTTGGCCCCGTGAGAAGGATTTCACGGAGGCCATGGTCACCCCCCCACCCTGGCCTGGCAGGAGATCTGAGAGGCACCCTGGCTTTGCAAACCAAAAACTCCGACCCCGTCCCCGCGCCTGCCTGCCCGTGTCCCTGCCCTGGCTATTTTTGCCACCACCTGTCCTGGTGTCCAGGAGTCCACCAGCACCCTGGAGGGGGTCGGGCGGGGCAGTCCTGGGCCCTGTCCTGAGCGGCTGGAGCCAGCGGGGGGTGACTTTTGTCCCACCCGGCCTCCCACTGCCAGAGAGGAGGGGCCTTTGATATTTATATTTAAGAAATTAAGATAATAATATTAATAATGATGAAAGGAGGGCTGGGCCACAGAGACTTGGCCTCTCCCGGGGCCCAGGACCCACCTGGCCTTGTGGCCATGCTGGATGTCCACCCTGGCCTGGGCACCCATCACCCCGCTACCCGTGGCCCCAGACCTCTGTAATTTTATATAGAGTTTGAGCTGAAGCTTCGTATATTTAATTTATTTTGTTAAACAAGAAAACGTGCATCCTTTTCCTCGAAGCTGGTGTTCTTCCTGTGTACGTGTGTGCACCTATATGCCGGGAGCCGCGTGGCCAGGCCGCAGGCTCGGGGCCCCCGGAACCCACCATCAATGTCCTGGACGCTCACCTGTACGTGCGTCTTTGGCCAGCCCGAGTCTGGCTGGCTGGGGGTCTGCTTTCTGTACTGGTGTGGCCCCCCGCCCCCAGTCCTCACCGCAGGGCCCGTGCTCCTCCCGCCCCACATTCTGGGGCTCGCCTCATACCCTCGGTGGGCAGGTGGGCTGGGGGCTGCCGCAGGGCCCCACCCACCCTTGGTGGGGCAGCAGTGCCTCCCTCGACAGGGAGACAGGCTCTAACTCGCCTGCCGGCCAGCAGGCACAGCTTGGGCCACCCTGGCCCGCAGGTTCTAGAGCCTCTTAAGGAGGAGCACGAATAGCTTGTGGGATTTTCGCAAGGCCCCCAGCGGGACCACGGTGGCCAGCCGGCAGGAGGGGTGAGGCCAGCCTGATTCTGGTTCTCAGCACTTCAGGCCAGGAGCATGGGCCCCGCCTAATGCGTGGCTGGGTATCTTCCACCTGACCTAGAGGCTGGGCCTTCTTGCCTCCTCCATGTCCCCCTGCTGGGCTGCTGCCCACTTCCTCTCCCCGGCTCCGAGCTGGACCTCCGCCTCTGCTGCTGTCTCTCAGGCCTCAGTCCCCTCTCCCTCCTCTGCTGGGACCCCAGGCAGGGCAGGACGGGACCCCCTGTCCTCTTCAGTTCTGTGCCCCCAGCCTCTGGCCTCCCAAGGTGGACTGCACTCCTGTCTCTAAGGAGGCAGGGGCCGGCCCTGAGGGACCCCTCACCAAGCTCAGGCTGGATGACGGGGGCCACCCACAGCCCCAAGGGAGACCCAGGGCCTGGCTGCGGCGGGAAGCCGGGCGGCAGTGGGGGCTGCCGGTGGCCCACAGCTGGTGACCAAACAGATGTTCCCCAGACAGGACTGGCTGCAGCCGACGCCTGGCTGGGTTTCAGTCTGAGGGGGAGGGTGGGGAGAGAGGAGGCCCTGGGCAGTGGGGAGACCTCAGGCAGTGGGCCGTCTCTGGGTCATAGGAGTTGAGCTGCCCCCTCTCCAGCGTGCGGGCAGAGGGGCAGGTTCCTGGAGGGTGCGGTCCCTCGGAACCTCAGAGGAGACTCTGGGACCCCAGCCCTGTGCCCTTGGCCTGAGGCCGGTGCTTTCCACCTGGCTCATGGGGACCAGCCTCACCATCTGCCCCAGGGAAGGCGGGGGACTAACGACCTGGCCACCCTTAGGGCCTGTCTCAGTCTGAGAGGTCTGGTTCTCTGGAGACCAGTGTCCATCCCCCAATGCCCTTCCTGGAGAGAGGGCTGCTGGGGGGCTGGTCACTCTGTAGACCTGCTGGGGTGCCGGGAAGGGCATGGGGGCGGGGGTGGGGTCTGGACGACTAGACAGGTCCATCTGCATGGGGCTGGGCAGCCACCAAGAAGCCCAGCCCCGGATTACAGGCTGGCCACACCTTGGCGCTCAGAGTCCTCAGCCACGCCATCTCCCGCTTCTAGCTGTGGGGGGTGGGGGAGAGGCAGGAGGGCACCACATGGCCCCAGGACGCCCAGCATCCTTCTCTGGGGTGCCCTGCGCCTCTTGCGGGACTAAGGCTCCCAGGGCCGCCCTAACCGGGCGCGGAGTTATCCGGACTCACCTGCCTACCTGGGGCCTCTGGCCGGCCCCGCCCCCTGGGGACCCTGCGAGACCTGGGAGCCCCGAGTGGGCGGGGCGCCGGGGGACGGGGCGGGGCCGGTGGGAGCGCGAGTGGGAGGGGCCGATAGGAGCGCGAGTGGGAGAGGCCGGGCGGCGTGAGGGTAGGGTCCTGGGGCGAGAAGGGCCGAGGGTCTCGGAGTCAGGCCCGCTCCCGGGGTAGGGTCAGGGCTCCCGGGGTCGCACCAGGAGAGGCTCCGCGGCGGGGCTTTGCCTCTTGGGCGCTTGGGGGCCAAGCCTTGGTCCCCGCTGGCCCTCCACAGTTGCCCCTCCATAAATACCAAGGCCAGGACCTAAAATGTGCCCTTGGTCACAGGCAGAAAGACCAGCTAGCAGCCACCCGTGATGCCATTGGGGTCCCAAACAGGAGCACAAAAGCTTCCCTACCCCCAGCTTCGTGAGTTCCCCGCGGGGTGGGAGTGGGCCCTGCACCTTGTCCTAGGAGGGTTCCAGTCTCGAGAAACAGGAGGGGGACCCAGCTGTGTTCTCCGTAATTCCCAGGCCAGACTGGGCCACCGGGACCAAAACCTCTGATGTCCATGGCGGGGTTCTGGGTGCTGAGTAGGTGGGGGTCCCAGGAGGGTGGAGCCCCGGAGCCAGACCAGCACCTTCCCTGTGGCCTGGGCTGTGACAAGCTGTCTTCTTCAAACCTGCCAACTCGAAAGGGCGGCTCAAGCCCTGATGCCTGGGGGTGTGACTGGCCCTTCCCACCCCCACCCCTGCCTCCCAGCCGTCCCGGTTTCAAAGGGGCGGCTGAGAGGCTTCTGCAGCTGTCCCAGAGGGGGGACCCTGAGACCGATGTCCAGGGACCCGGCGACGCGGCAGGAGGGTGAAGATGGGGGAGTGTAGGGCCACACCTGTGGGGCTCGGTCGGGAGGGCCTGGCAGGAGAGCAGAGCCTCGTCCGGGGGCCTGGCCAGGGGGCCTGGAACAGGAATGCAGGATGTAAGACTCAGGAAAGGGGACAGGAACATGGGTCGTGGGTTCAGGACGTGGGACGAGGACACCCCGCACAGCACAGACTCACCCAGGGCTCGGGACGTGGGGCCAGAGACTGCAGGTGCCAGCCAGGTTGCCCAGCCTCCTGGGCAACACCGCATAGGGCTTGCAGGAGCCTGGGCCTGCTCAGGGGCCAGGGTGGGGTGGAGGGGCTGCGATGTTAAGGGGCTGACAGGTGAGCGCCCAGACCCAGGGCACAGGCCAGAGACGCGGGGATCCCACAGGGTCAAGCCACCCGGGGCTGGGCGGGGCCAGGCAGCAGCCCTCACCACATGCCTGGGGCACCAGCCCCCATGCAGCCCTCCTGCGGGCAGTGGGCGGGGCCAAGGCTGCTCATCACGCGCAGGGGGCGGGGCCTGGCAGGAGGCTCCCTTTGCGCCCGCTCTGACCTCACCCAGGGGTGGGACCCCGTCCTACTCAAGCACCCAGGGCTGACTGGGCTCAGGACCCTCAGGAGATGGGCCGGGCATCGGGGAGCCCGGGGCCAGGGGCTCTCCTGGGAGCCCTATAAAGGTCCATGCAGTCCTTCTCCCGATTCAACCCCCACCCTGCCAGTCCCACCTAGGTGCCCTCCCCATGCCCACCTTGACAAGCCCGCTTCAGTCTCGCCTTGGCTCAAGAGGCCTCTGCAGGCCGGTGACCCCCCTAGCCCAGCCACCCTGACTCCTGGACTGCCGCTGTCTGTGGAAGGAAGGATGGGCTTCCCAGCAGGCCACAGGTATTAGTGAGCCCAGGCGGGCAGATGGGAGTTCGTAGGGGTCCCCAGACTGGGGAATGTAGTGGCTGGGAAGGGGGCTCTGCCTCCCATGGGGCTTCTCCCGTGCAGACCCCCGGGGGGCCCCCGATGGAGCTCTGGGTCGGCAGCTTCCAGCGCCTTGTTCTGGCTGTGCTGCCTGGGGTCACCTGGAGCTGTGCCTGGAGGGCACAAGAGCCCGCTGTCCAGGGCACCTCTGCTGGGCAGCAGCTGGCACCCTGGTCAGCTGCCTGCGCCCCTGGCATCGCTGATGTGAGGTATGGAAGCCTTGACACGGGGCTCGCACCAGCCCTGGGTGGCTGCGCCCATCCACCACATGGCTACTGCCAACTGGGCCTGGTGTCTCACACCCCCGCCCTGGCGCCCCGGGAACTGGGCGAGGGCACTCGGCCAGCACTAGCTCTGCATCCGCTCTAGGGCGAAGGAGGCCCTGGGCCAGGGGCCTTCAGCGCACTCCTGCGTTTAGGGGTGCGGGCTGGCTCCTTGGGGGTCTTGTCTCTGGCGCCTGTCGGGGGCTGTGAGACGTAGCTTTGCTGTCTGGCGCCATGGCCAGTGCTGAGATGTGCGGCCTCTCCTGCCTGCATCTGGGCTCAGTCCCACTCCGGCCTTGCCCGGGGCTGGCAGGCTTGCTCGCTCCCCTCTCCAGGGCTGCAGGGGTGAGGGCACCTCCAGAGGCTTCACCGATCCCCACCTCCTCCCCCACTGCACCTTCAAGACTCCGTGGAAGCTGAGCTCTGCAGGACCCACCAACTCCACAGACAGGCCTGGGGAGAGGGTACATGTGGCCCTGCCTCGGAGCAGCCTCAGGTTAGGATCCATCCCCGTGGGGGCTGGGATGAGACACACCCTTGGCCCCAGGGCCGGATGGAGGGACCAGTGAAGGGTCTGCAGCAGCCCCAGGTAAGGGTGGGGCGGGCCCAGCGCCCAGCACCCGGAAGCTGTGTGCCCTGTCCCCCTTGCCCTGCAGCCACGGGGCGTCTGGCTCCGGGCCTGCAGGTGCGGACAGCTACCAGCAGCTAGCTGGAGGGGCCCCTTCTCCTGAGTCTCAGGGGTTGGGGAGAGCGTTCGTTTGGAGGAAAGGCTGAGCCATCCTTGTGTCCCCAAAGCGCCACCCCCGGGCCCTAGAGACCCTCGCAGAGAGGACACGCAGGGGTGTCTTGCCCCTGGTACTTGGGCTGTGCCCCCAGGAGCCACCATCTGCTTCTGTGGGCCCCAGTGATGGGGGCTCCATGCGGGGGTGGGGCAAGGACACCCCAGCGTCACCCTGATGGAGGCAGTGAAGGTGGGCTTCGGGGGGAGGCCCTGGGGAGCGTGGAGGCACCCCACCCCTCCTGCTGACACTGTCCCCTCCTCGCACTCAGGATTCCTGACCTTCCTGGAACCTGGCAGTCTCTCTTGTGGGGCCCTGGGTGCCTGGGCTCTTGCTGGGATGCTGCCCCATCCCTCCTGCCCGTCCCTAGGTCTGCCCCAAGGTTGTCCCAGTGGGCTTTTCATGAAGTCCTGTGGCCTGCCCACTCCCTGCCCCGACCCACTTTCAGCCCCACTCTGGGGACCCGTCACTGGGTGTACACCTCCAGCAAAGAGGGCTGGTGCGGTGAGGGGCAGGGGCAGGGAGCTCTCTGGGTCCCCGACCCCTGCCTCCTGCCCTCGCCCTCTTCCGTCTCGTGGCGGGGACAGGGGTCTGCCGCCTCCAGGAGGACTGCAGTGTGGCCGAGAAGAGCGTGTAGTGGTCAGCAGCCGTGGCCTGGCCTGCCTCTGACCTCTGATGTGGGCTGGGACAGTGGGGGTCTGGGGTCACCACCGTATCCCCTTCCAGCCCTGGGCTGCAGGCCCCACCTTAACCCTCACCCTGCTCTCTGTCGCCTGGCAGCACCCCAGGCTGACCTCCCACCCAGCGCACATGAGCTGTCTTCTCAGGCAGCAGACCTTCCCATCTTGAGGCCCCAGGCAGCTCCCTGCCACTCTGACCCTCAGTCTCCTTCTCTGTGGCAGGGATGAGAGACCCCAGCCAGCAGGAGCCCCTGTTACTGCGTGGGTAGGAGGTTAGCGCAGGCCCGGGACCAGAGCACACGGAGTGGACCCGCCTGGACCGGGGCCCGGGGCGGGGCGGGGTGGGCTGGGGTGGCACCGGACTCCACAGAAGCAAATTCCTTCTTCCTTCACTTTTTCCTCTTTTTTTTTTTTTCCACGTTCTTCCAAAAGCCGTCCTCTGCTGTTCATTCCTGGAGCCCCTCCAAGACCATCGGCTCCAGCTCCACTCGTGGCCACAAAGCTCCTTTGATGGCAGAGGCGGGAGCTAAACCAGCAGTGGGGGAGGGGGCTGCGGGCCCGGCGCGGCCTCAGGGTGTCTTCAGGGGGCAGGGCTGGGCCGGGGTGGGGGTGGGGACCCAGCAGGGACCCCAGCCCCGGGCTCAGCCTTGTTCCTGGCTGGGAGGATGGTGGCCCCTGAGCCCAGCAGCCGCGGTTGAGGCGCCCTGGCTGTTCTCGGGGCGGCTGTGGGGGCCTTCGTGTCCACCTGGGTCTGCCGAGGGCGGGTGCCAGCCTGCTGGGAGGTCCGCGGCCACAGGACCCTGTGCCTGGCTGACGGATGGAATGGCGTTTGCCTTGGATTGTCTGTCCTCTGCCAGTGTCTCCACCCACGGTCTGCGGGGCCCAGACGGGCACACAGCAGCACTCACTGAATGTGTGGAGAGAGGGGCTGTTGGCAGCAGAATGTCAGGGTGTGGTTCTTCTCCTTTCTGCCCTCTTGGAAACCGAGAGGCCTGGCCCCCCTTTTTGCCCCCCAGAAGCCAGCTCGGAGTGTTGGGCACCCTCAGTTGCCAGGGAGGCCTGGATGGGCCGCAGGGTGATGGGGAGTCACGGGCATCACAGGGCAAGGGGGTGCCGGGCTGGCCTGGGGCTGGACAGCCGCATGCCATGGGCTGGTGATGGCAAGAGTCTGCACAGGAGGAGGCGCAGGGCAGGCACGGAGCTGCCTGGCTGCTGCCTCGGGGCTTCGGGCGGCCAGGGCGGGGAGGGTGGCAGGCCAGCTGGGTCCGGGACAGGCTGCCGGCTCCCGGGCTCCTGGGCCTGCAGCTGGTACCCGAGGCTGTCCGTGCACTGAGCCCTCGCAGCTTGGCCAGAGGACTCTCGCTTGGCTACAAACACAAACATCACCCCCGGGCCCCGCGGGGGCAGCGGCCGGGTGGGGAGCAGGCCCAGAACGAGGCACAATCCACCCTTTGTTCCCGAGGCCGCCCGGAGCCTGCGGGCCAAGAGGAAATGAGGCCGCGCCAGCCAGCAGCCCTCACGGCCAGGCCCCATGGACACCGGGCTGGGCCCGCAGAGGAGTGGAGGGGCCCTGGGGAGGGGCCTGGGGAGGGCGCTGGCAGGGCTGAGCGGTGTGGACAGAGAGCCCGCACCCCCACCCTGCACGCCCACCAGAGAGGCCTGCCCTGCGCCCTGTGGAGGGCCATGGCCGGAGCATGTGTCCTGGAAAGGCCCTGCTCCGGGCTGAGGCTGGCCCGCTGGAGGCCTCCTTCCCCGCCAAAGGCCGCAGACAGGCGCTGGGTCTCTCCTGGCTGAGGGTGGACAGTGGGAGGCACGGCCTGACTGGCCAGGGGCTGGCCCACGCCCCACCCCACCCCTCACCGCTTCCCAGAGCCCCCTGGACAGGACCGAGGGGACAGGGTCTGCAGTCCATCCCTGAAGCATTCGAGCTCTCCCTTCCCCCTGAGTGAGGCGGGCCTTGGGCTTAGAGTCCTGTCCCAGGCGGCCTGGGGCCCCTGATGGGAGCGTGTGCACACTTGTGCGTACTCTGTGTGCACACGTGCAACTCTGCATGTGGGTGTGTGGGGCTTGGGGGCGCTCCCTCACATTTCCCTTCATCCACACACCCTTCCGAGAGGCCTCCTGGAGTCCTCGTTTGTGAGACTCCCTGGTGGGGGCGTCCCCTGGGGTCTCCAGCCAGGCCTGCAGCAGCGGGCCCCAGGCTGCCCCGTGTCTCTAACTCCGGAGCATTTCAGCCCCGCCTTAGCCTGTGCTGAGGCTGAAATGGGACCCAAGTCCCCCTTGTCTCTGAGATCTGCGTCTCCCCTGGGGAGGGCTGACTCCACCAGCCAGGCACCTAGCAGGGCCCACTTTCGTCCTCGCAGGCAGCGATCCCACCAGGCCCGACCCCACGGCGGGGGCGGCCTGGGGTCCCACCGGAGTGCCGGGCAGGAGCTCAAGGGGTGACGTGCCTGCCTCAACTCAGGTCTGGGTGCTGGACCCTTGGGGTCCTCGCAGAGAGAGGGGGCCGTGGGGCAGGGGCTGTTGCCGTATCCCTGAGGCCCAGGCTCAGCCCGGCGGCCAGGGTGGGTCTGGGGGGTTCTCCTTCCCCCGACACCAGGCCCGCGTCCACTCCCGGGGTGCCGTCTGGGTCCCCAGCAGGGACGGAGCAACGGTGGAGGCCCCGCTCGGACTGGGGTCCTCGGGGGCGGAGGGCGGGGGGCGGGGCTCTGAGGCCTGGGCGTCTGGCCCCGCCCTGCGACGTACACGTGCGCACGCCCGTGCGTGACGACCACGCCGCCGGCGCTCTCGAGGGGCTGCGCGGACCCGCCTAGACCGCGAGTTGGGGGCCCTTCCTGGGGGTGGGTGGAGCCCGGCCCGAGGCTCGTGCCTTCCCGCAGCTCCGGGGAGCTTTGCCGTGTCCCAGCCCCAGCCCAGACCCCGGCTGCAGCAAACACCGGTGGACCGTGCTGCCCCCCAGCCCGGAGGATGCGGTTCTCCTGGGGCAGAGATGGGGCCGGGCCCGTGAAGCCGGGTCCCCAGTAGGCCTGGCCTCCGGCAGCTTCCTGCCCCAGTGTGGCCCCCGCTCGCCTCGACTGGGAGACGACCACAGCGTGGGGTCCCCGGCCGCCCCTCGCATCCGCCAGGGCCTCCCAGAGCGACACCCGCTCTGGCTACCGGGAATGCAGGGGAAACGCACACTCAGGACTAAGGAGTGTGGCCCCCACTTTAGAGGAGGAACTGCCCATACCACTTTCCCCAGAGTCCACGAGACGGTTGCCCAGCTGTGCCGGCCTGCTGCCCAGGCCCCTGCCACCCCCAAGCCCACCCACAGCCCCCTGGGCCTGGAGGGGACCTCAGTTCAGGTAAGGAGCCTGCAGGTCCCACGGTGCCCCAGGGCCCACCCCCGCAGGGGGCTGAGGGTGGTTTGTTGTTCTTCCTGGGAAGAGGTTGGGGCGGGAGGGGCCTGCCTCTGCCCACCAGCTGCCCTGGAACCAGGGGCCCGCAGGCGGCACACGGGTGTGTCCAGCCCGTGGGGGTCTGTCCTCCAGGGCGTGTCTGTGTCAGGGGCCTGGGGCTCAGGGCCCAGGGCAGGTGGCAGCAGGCATCCCTGGGGGGTGGGGTGATGGTGGTTCGTGGCCCCCACCCCTTTCCTCAGGTCCAGGTACCTAGAGAGCATGGTGGGGGGCGGGCAATAGGTCTGGAGTCCCAGGCTGTGGGAGGACCTCCCCTGGGTGTCGGGGGCTCCGCCCCGTGGCGGCCCCATAGCACCTGCCTTCGGGCCGGGTGGCCATAACGACCATCCTGCGTTTCCGTGGCTCAAGCCGACGCAGGTGGGGACGGCCGTTCCTCCAAGGAGGACAGGTGGGTGCAGGTGGGCCCAGCCTGGGGTGCCGGAGGGCCATGGGAACTTGAGGGCAGCAGGCTCCAGGGCCTGGCTGTGGGGGTCAGGTGCCCGCGGTCAGCCTCGCGCTCCCAGGCCGCCTGGGTGAGAACCGTCCGACACCTCCTGGGGTCTGAGCTGGGAGGGCAGGGGGACTGGCTGCGGGGCTTCAGGGCCCCCTCCTGGCCCCGCGCCCACTGACCTGGTGGGCAGCCCTGCCTCCCTCCCAAGCTGGGCTCCTGGCCGGTCAGGAGGCCAGGCGCGGTAGCAGGACCCCCGCGGCAGGGCGGTGGACCGGCCTGGGGTGGCCCCTTAGCGGGCACCGGCCTCAGAAGCCGACGGCGTGAGCGGGAAGGTTCTGGGCTCACGTTACAATTTCCAGTGGAAAAACAGCCCCGTTTTGAATGCTGGCTCCAAGCTTTTAAAAAATTATAAATATATCCAGTTTCCTCACGTGCGCTCAGCTGGTGATGGCTGAGGCCCAGAGTGACCAGTGGAGGGCCCATTGGCAGGGCTGACCTGCAGCTCTGGGGAGACACCCCCTCGGCCTGGCCAAGGGGCCCTGGGGTGCAGGCCCATCCTGGAAAGCGGGGAGGCTGAGGCTGCGGTGGCCAGAGTTGCAGGGACGTCAGGAAGGGCCCCTCTGTCCTGCGGGGTTGTCCTCTGCTCAGGCCTTTGACGACTGCACCTGACCCCAGGTTGAGGGGCGGGAGCTCTGGGGGCCGCCGGCTCCCAGGGCCTCAGGGTGCAGGGCGGTGGGGCTGTTCCGGGACTCAGGACTCTGTTGCCTGCCATGGCCATCGTCGGTGTGGAGGGGGCTGGGCTGGGTGCGCGCACACATGTCTGTACTCCCGTAAGTGTGTGCGTGGTGTGAGTCTGGGCATGTCTGCAGCTGCCCCCACACTCGGGTCAAGCCTGGACTTGGGCACAACAGGGTGAGCAGGTCTTCCGGGAGGGTGCAGAGGTCCTGGACTGCCTCTCTCTGCTGCCCTGGTCCCTGTGTATCCTCCACGCTAGATGTCCCCAAGCCGGGGAGGCGGGCCCTGCCCAGTGGCCTGTTTGCTTCGCAAAGCAGCAAACATCCTCGGTGCCATGTGGCCGCCCGTCCAGAAGTGCCACGGGGTCAGTGGGGACCCTTGCCTCCCCCGGCCACGTTCCTGGGTTCACGGAAGGCTCTTCCTGGTGCTAAAAACATCTGGAATTGCTTCCACGGGCTGGATTCGAGCTTCCTGCAATTGGAAATGGGGCTGTCTCCTTCAGGAGAGGAGGCTGGCGGGTCCGACCTCTCCCCTGCTGGCCGCACTGCCCGAAGGGTGCTCCCAGCTTGGCCGGTGTGGACAGGAAGCCGGCTCGGGTGGAAGTTCTCAGCCTCCAGTGGAGGCTCCTCTGGGCAGGAACTGGAGGTGGACCAGGGAGGCCCATTGCAAGCCTGGCCTTCAGCCCCGGGGAGCCACATGCCCCCGTGACCCTGCAGGAGCGTCTAGGAGCCGTGGTAACCCCAGATCCTCCCTGGAGTGGGGACGAGCGGAGTGGCTGGGGGGCCCAGCACCAGGGCACAAGCCAGGAAACCACAGCTGTGCTTCCTCACTGGGGACATGACGACCTCTGGGTTTACGCAGGAGCTGCAGATTCCAGCTGCACCAAAAAGAAAACAGACTCCTCGGCAAGGACGCGCCTCCCGTGTGGAGACCCGCTCGCTCGAAAGCATCCACCTGGGGTGGTGTGGGGGAAGAGCCCTGAGGTGAAAGATGTGAAAGATGCGGAAGCCGGCTGCGATAGAGGAGGAGACGCCCAGAGGCGTCGGCTCGGGAGAAAGGTCCGGGAGGGCCTGGGCACTGACTGCCGTGGAGGACGTGGAGCGGGGACGGGGAGGGCGTAGCGTGGGGGCCTCTCCTGGGCATCTGCCCGCGCCCACCAGGCTCCCTTCCTGCTGGCCTGACCCTGGAGTCAGAGCCAAGTCACCTGAGGCCAGAAACAGCAGCTGCCCACCCGGTCCACATCCCCAGGACGGTGTACGGAGCCCCAGCCCCGCATCCGTGTGTCCCTCGGTCTGCCCAGCCCTGGCGCCGCCCTAGGGGCTTGGGGACAGCGTCGTGGGTGCCCGGGGTGGGGAGGGGTTCGCCTGACAGGGTCCTGGAGGTGCCAGAATCGGCCAGCAAAGCTGCCAGCTGGGTTCCTGGACACAGTGACCCAGGCCGGTCACTCACATGCAGTGCCTGTGGCCGGAGCGTGTCCCGGGGCCACATCCTGTTGGCCCAGGTGGCTCTGGACACCAGGCGGGGTACCTTACCTGGGCAGGGTGCCGCCCAGCATAGGTGGTGGAGCCGGCCCAGCCCTGAGGCCACAGGGCAGCTCTGCGCCCCCCCCCACGGACCCCGCACCTGGTCCTGTCCTGGCTCCCGACCTGCTGCGCCTCCCGGTCAGCCCACCCCCATGGGGGCGCCAGTCACCCCCATGCTGCTCTGGCTAGCGGCAGGGAGACTCAGCACGCCCATGGCCGGCCAGCCCCTCGCGGAGGCAGGGCAGAGTAGGGAGGTGGGTGGGGCAGCCCTGGCTTCTGGGCCTGGGCCGGGTTGGGGGGCGGGGCTTCTCCACGTCCAGTCCGGCTGCCTGGCCTGGCCTGCAGGCGCTGCTGCGCTCCCTGGTGGCAAGGCCACAGCTCTGGGGTCCTCTGCCGGATAAAACACGTCTTTCTGAAAACGGGTTGTGACCCGTTATGGGACTCTTCCTGCCCCTGCTGTGCTTCCGCGGCTGCACCTGGATCCTCTTCTGGGGGCCAGGTGCTTCCACGCGTCAGCGGGAGTGCTGGCCAGGGGAGGCACTGGGCAGGTTGCGGGTGCCAGACCCCAAGTGCACGGGCGCCCTCTGCCAGGCCCCCGAGCAGTGCTGGTGCTGACTCTGCCATGGAAGGTGCTCAAGGGGAGTGAGGCTGAGCTGCCGCGTGGCCCTGGGCTGGGGGGCCGTACCGCCAGCCACCTGCAGCCAGAGGGCCGTGGACTGGTCCCCATCCTCCCTGAGGCCCGAGGGGTCCCGAGACCACCACCCTGATGAGTCTCAGCTGTTCTCTGCTCTAGACAGCGCCTGAGCCGCCAAATCCAACTCGAGTCCCGCGGCATGAGCGCTGGTATGGCTGCCCAGTGCGTCCCTGCTGAGCGCGTCTGCAGGTCCTCGGGTCGGGTGGGCTCTTCTGAAAGTGGTTTTCCTGACAGAGAGGACGATGGTGGGAGAGAGGAGGGCTTTGCCCTCTGTGCCCCGTCCCGCCGCAGCCTTGCGGGAGTGCACTGCCTCTGGGGTCTGCCAGCCCCATCCAGCCCCTTCCAGTCGCCTGTGCCCACCTGGAGCACACTGGGCTTGTGGCTGCTGGCCCTGCCCAGCTCCTGGGAGCAGCTGTGCCTGCCTGTGCTGAAGGCCTGGGCCGTGAGTCCAGCGGGCACAGAGGTGACCACTAGTGACTCTGGGCCCTCAGCTGCCCTCCTGACTTGCATATCTGTGGTCCGTGCTCATCTCTGGGGCACCTCTCGTGGGACCCAGTGCTCTAGACGACACAGGAGCCACAGTCCCCCAGCCTCTGGGCCTGTGGCTGCCAACCTGGCCCAGAAGCCATGGGCGGGGATGGCGCTGGGCTGGAGGGCGTTTTCCTCAGCAGGAGCATGTCCTGTGTGAGAACTCACAGGCACCCGCCATGGGGCAGGAGCAGGGCACCAGGAATGAAAGTTGCTGAGCACCTGGTTGCTGTGTCTAGAGAAATAAATTCGGTAACAAACAAGGTTTTGAGGCACAGAGTGAAAAGCCCTGGGAGGGGCCGGGGCAAACGTGTTGTTGGCCTGAGTCCAGCTGGTCCCCTTGTGTCCTGAGCGTGGCTGCACTGGGGTGCATGGTCACTCAGCATGGCTGCCTGCCCCTGGACACTGCCAGCCACCAGATGCTGGGTTGGGCCCTGGCTCCAGAGCCAGCTAGGGCAGGCACCGAGCGTGGTCGAACGGTCACCCTGGGGGTCCCTGGCCCCTCCTCGGGGCTGGCCGTCCGCCTCCCTAGCCCCACTGCCCATTGTCCCCTCCCTGGACCTCTGGGATCGGGGGCCACGGGGGTGGGACCCTGAGACCATGGGCAGCTGAGGCACCGAGGGCTCCTATGGCCCCTCCAGACAGGCGCAGGCCTTGCTCCCCTGGCCAGCAGCCTTCCCTCCCACTTACGAAGGTGTCCCCAGAAGCAGGTATGTGACTGCACTCCACACGCACAGCCTAGGGCCCCACTGTGCATGTCGGTGTAAGTTACATGGAGCCTTTCAAACTGTGAAAACATTGCTGTGTGTCAGCATCTTGAAGTAAATTTTGGCGTGCCTTCAGTTTATTATGGTAAACTCTACACTGGAAGGATGGATGCTGAAGCTGAAACTCCAAAACTTTGGCCACCTGATGCAAAGAACTGACTCATGGGAAAAGACCCCAATGCTGGGAAAGATTGAAGGCGGGAGGAGAAGGGGCAACAGAGGATGAGATGGTTGGATGGCATCACCGACTCGATGGACGTGAGTTTGAGTAAACTCCGGGAGTTGGTGATGGACAGGGAGGCCTGGCGTGCTGCAGTCCGTGGTGTTGCAAGGAGTTGGACATGACTTAGGGACTAAACTGAACTGAACTGAAGCTCTACATTTCAGAAAATGTACTGCTGTAACCATTTTAAAGCGTGCAGGCCCGAGGCCTCCATCATGTCTCCAGTTCTGGGACGCTTTCTGCACCCCAGGCGTAAGCCCGACCAGCAGCTCTGCTGCCCAACCCTGGCCCGGCCCTGCAGGGTCTTAGCGTGTGCCTGCTGTGTCTGCACGACACCCGCACCAGCTTCACGGTTGCGGTGGGTGAAGACGTGTGCTCAGTGTTTTGCTCGCTCTCTGTTCTGAATCACCGCTTTCTGTGTCTGCCCTAGGTGGGTCAGCTGGTGACATGTGCACTCGCTCTGCTTTGCTGTGTGCAGTGCCCGCCCCACACCATCCCGTGTGCCTGTCTGCACCAGGTGTCAGGAGGACCCCCAGCAGAGAGCGTATTACTGCAAGGCAGTGGCATCCCTGGAAGGTGAAGAGGCAGAGGGAGCCATGTAGAGCATGGATATGTGTCCACGTGGAACTTGTGTGTCCATGCAGAGCTTGTGTCCACGTGGAGCTCATCACCAGCTGGTGTGCCAGCCCTTGGTGCCTGGAAGCACGTGAGTGGTCCTCTCTCTGGACACCTGCACCGGCCACAAGAAAACGTCAGACGAAACTAGAATGAGAACCACTCTGCGTGAAAGACAGGCCTGGGCAAACGTGTGCATGTGCAGACATGCAGGTGCATGCACAGATGTGTGTGCAGACATGTATGTGCGTGTGCAGACGCATGTGCATGCACAGATGTGCGTGTGCAGACATGCATGTGTGTCCACAGACGTGTGTGCATGTGCAGACGCATGTGCATGCACAGATGTGCGTGTGCAGACATGCATGTGTGTCCACAAACGTGTGTGCATGTGCAGACGCATGTGCATGCACAGATGTGCGTGTGCAGACATGTATGTGCGTGTGCAGACGCATGTGCATGCACAGATGTGCGTGTGCAGACATGCATGTGTGTCCACAGACGTGTGTGCATGTGCAGACGCATGTGCATGCACAGATGTGCGTGTGCAGACATGCGTGTGTGTCCACAAACGTGTGTGCATGTGCAGACACGCACGCACAGCCGGAGTGATGGAGCAGATGGACCCTGTCCACGCGGAGCGCCCAGGGACAGTGTGGCGAGTCCTCCGCACCCGTCTTACACTGTAGCTTTTCTGTGAGGGCCTGTCCACGTTGGAAGCTGAGCTGAAGCTCAACAGTGGGGCTGAGTAGACCTGGGGTGGTGACTGGCCTGCATCCAGGCGGCTGGTGTCGGGAGCCTGGGGGACGCGTGCTCTCTCTGCAGCGGGGCTGGTGGCTGTGCCTAGATGCACACGAGCCGGGACGGCTGTCCGTCTCAGGCCTCTCCGGGTTTCGGACACTGGCTCATGTAGAAAGCAGTGGGGCCCCGTGTCTCCAGCCAGTGGTCACCCCGGAGGGGGTGGTGGGCCCAACAGGCTGGCTGCCTGCCTTTACCGCCAGACCCTGGGGGTCGGGGGTCCCAAGATGCCAGCTCCCTCCCGCCACGTGTGTCCCGGCTCTGCGGCTCCCTGAACTCCACGTGGGAGCCTGGATTTACCACCGAAGAATTCCAGGAATTTCCTATTAGTCTGAAAAGAAAACCCCTTCAAGACCTCCTTCGTGGCTCTGAGGGGCGTGGAACAGCCCTGTGCTCTCGGAGGGGGCCATGAGTGCGGGGGTCGGCCCTGGGGGTGCCCAGCCTCCTGCCTGCTCCCCTGGGGCCGCCCGGGTTGGGCCGGGGGGCCTGGGGGCTCCTCTCCGGGGTTCACAGCCCCCTGGGCTTCCTGTCTGCCCCGAGGCCTTTGGACGGCTCTGTAAAGCTCCCTGAGGGCTGGCCCGGGCGCCCGGGCTGGCGGCAGTTCACTCTCTGTGCCGGGAAATGGCGCTGCTCGGAACACTCTCTCACTCTGGAAAACACATCCAGCGACTGTAAATTATACGTAACTCGACGCTATTTGTTCATGGAAATTTTATGGCTAAAGTGAGGCTTCTGCCAGCCGTTCTCGGCTTTGTCTCAGACGGGTGATGCCCGGGACGCCTGACAGCAGCGGATCCTGGATCCCGGGGGCCGTGTGGGCGGAGGGGCTGGGACGCCCTCCAGGGGCGGCTCGCGGGGGTGGCAGGAGGGGCAGACGCTGGGCGCCCTCTGAGATCTCCCTGGGAGGGTGTTGCCTCAGAGGCACGTAGTATGCGATGCGCCTGTGAGCAGGAGGGCTGAGAGCAACGCCTGAACACAGAGAGCGGGGACACGAGTGCGTCCCCAGGGGTGTCCCTGGGGGGGTCCCCGCTGTGGGCACGCCGCCCCTCCTGGCCCCGCTCTCTGACCTCCCCTGCTGACCGCTCAGGCCCCTGTGGGCCCTCCTCCCCTCTCGGCACCCCCCCACCAGCCCAACCCACACCAGAACCCCTGAATCCCGCCGTCCTGGGATGCTCCAGACCCCGCACGCCCCCGGGTTGTCTGCTGGCCCTTGCAGGGCACCCCAGCTGCGTCCCCGGGTCAGGGGCTTGAGGACCCTTGTGACCTGCGGGGCTCTCAGCCCGACGCCCCCACCCGCCCAGCCTGTGCACCCTTCTCCAGCCTCGTCCCGGGGGCGCCCCGTTGTGGGCACTGAGGACTGCGTGGCCGTGGTCCGACCGCCATGCTGTGGACGCCCCATGATGAGAGCAGCACAGCGAGTGGGGACGCAGCCCAGGGGAGCCACAGGACAGGCTCCCCACCAGCTGGCCCCAGGAGCCCCGCAGGGCGAGCCCAGGTTTTCACTAAATGCACAGCCAGTGACCTGACCCACTGAGCCAGCTTCTGAGGAAAGGACACTCTGGGAACATGCTGTGTTTCCAGCGTGGGTGAGGCGGCCGAACACGCCTGAGCTGAAGTCAATCCAAATGCCAGAGGGGCCGCCGGAGAGGACACGCCTCCCACCTGCCGTCCTGGGTGCAATGAACAGGTTCAGTTCAGTTAGTCGCTCACTCATGTCTGACTCTGTGACCCCATGGACTGCAGCATGCCAGGCCTCCCTGTCCATCAGCTCCTGGAGCTTGCTCAAACGCAAGTCCGTTGAGTCAGTGATGCCATCCATCCATCTCATCCTCTGTCGTCCCCTTTTCCTCCCGCCTTCAATCTTTCCCAGCATCAGGGTCTATTCCAGTGAGTCAGCTCTTCGCATCAGGTGGCCAAAGAATTGGAATTTCAGCTTCAACATCAGTCTTTCCAATGAACATTCAGGACTCATTTCCTTTGGGATGGGCTGATTGGATCTCCTTGCAGTCCAATGGACTCAAGAGTGTTCTCCAACACCACAGTTCAAAAGCATCAATTCTTCGGTACTCAGCTTTCTTTATAGTCCAACGCTCACATCTGTACATGACTACAGGAAAGATCGGAGAAGGCAATGGCACCCCACTCCAGTACTCTTGCTTAGAAAATCCCATGGATGGAGGAGCCTCGTAGGTTGCAGTCCATGGGGTCGCTAAGAGTCGGACACGACTGAGCGACTTCACTTTCATGCATTGGAGAAGGAAATGGCAACCCACTCCAGTGTTCTTGCCTGGAGAATCCCAGGGACAGGGCAGCCTGGTGGGCTGCCGTCTATGGGATTGCACAGAGTTGGACACGACTGAAGTGACTTAGCATAGCATAGCATACAGGAAAGATATAAACATCTGAATGCAGAGTTCCAAAGAATAGCAAGAAGAGATAAGAAAGCCTTCTTCAGCGATCAGTGCAAAGAAATAGAGGAAAACAACAGAATGGGACAGACTAGAGATCTCTTCAAGAAAATCAGAGATACCAAAGGAACATTTCATGCAAAGATGGGCTCGATAAAGGACAGAAATGGTAGGGACCTAACAGAAGCGGAAGATATTAAGAAGAGATGGCAAGAATACACAGAAGAACTGTAGAGAAAAGATCTTCACGACCCAGATAATCACGATGGCGTGATCACTGACCTAGAGCCAGACATCCTGGAATGTGAAGTCAAGTGGGCCTTAAGAAGCATCACTACGAACAAAGCTAGTGGAGTTAATAGAATTCAAGTTGAGCTATTCCAAATCCTGAAAGATGATGCTATGAAAGTGCTGCACTCAATATGCCAGCAAATTTGGAAAACTCAGCAGTGGCCACAGGACTGGAAAAGGTCAGTTTTCATTCCAATCCCAAAGGCAATGCCAGAGAATGCTCAAACTACCGCACAATTGCACTCATCTCACACGCTAGTAAAGTAATGCTTAAAATTCTCCAAGCCAGGCTTCAGCAATATGTGAACTGTGAACTTCCTCATGTTCAAGCTGGTTTTAGAAAAGGCAGAGGAACCAGAGATCAAATTGCCAACATCTGCTGGAACATGGAAAAAGCAAGAGAGTTCCAGAAAAACATCTATTTCTGCTTTATTGACTATGCCAAAGCCTTTGACTGTGTGGATCACAATAAACTCTGGAAAATTCTGAAAGAGATGGGAATACCAGACCACCTGATCTGCCTCTTGAGAAATTTGTATGCAGGTCAGGAAGCAACAGTTAGAACTGGACATGGAACAACAGACTGGTTCCAAATAGGAAAAGAAATACGTCAAGCCTGTATATTGTCACCCTGTTTATTTAACTTCTATGCAGAGTACATCATGAGAAACGCTGGACTGGAAGAAACACAAGCTGGAATCAAGATTGCCGGGAGAAAATCAATAACCTCGGATATGCAGATGACACCACCCTTATGGCAGAAAGTGAAGAGGAACTAAAAAGCCTCTTGATGAAAGTGAAAGAGGAGAGTGAAAAACTTGGCTTAAAGCTCAACATTCAGAAAACGTAGATCATGGCATCCAGTCCCATCACTTCATGGGAAATAGATGGGGAAACAGGGGAAACAGTGTCAGACTTTATTTTTTTGGGCTCCAAAATCACTACAGATGGTGACTGCAGCCATGAAATTAAAAGACGCTTACTCCTTGGAAGGAAAGTTATGACCAACCTAGATAGCATATTCAAAAGCAGAAACATTACTTTGCCAACAAAGGTTTATCTAGTCAAGGCTATGGTTTTTCCAGTCGTCATGTATGGATGTGAGAGTTGGACTGTGAAGAAGGCTGAGCGCCAAAGAATTGATGCTTTTGAACTGTGGTGTTGGAGAAGACTCTTGAGAGTCCTTTGGACTGCAAGGAGATCCAACCAGTCCGTTCTGAAGGAGATCAGCCCTGGGATTTCTTTGGAAGGAATGATGCTAAAGCTGAAACTCCAGTACTTTGGCCACCTCATGCGAAGAGTTGACTCATTGGAAAAGACTCTGATGCTGGAAGGGATTGGGGGCAGGAGGAGAAGGGGACGACAGAGGATGAGATGACTGGATGGCATCACTGACTTGATGGACATGAGTCTGAGTGAACTCTGGGAGTTGGTGATGGACAGGGAGGCCTGGCGTGCTGCGATTCACGGCGTCGCAAAGAGTCGGACATGACTGAGCGACTGATCTGATCTGACAGGAAAAACCATAGGTTTGACTAGACGGCCCTTTGTTGGCAAAGGAGCGTGTGCATAGGCCTTATCTTGGAGTCAGAAGATGAGAAAGAAGGTAGTCACCACAGCAGAAACACCGTCGGAGGCTGGCCGAGCATCCCCAGCCTGCTCCGTGGTCCTCTCTCTGCAGACCCAGCCTGGGGCACGGCTACGTCGCCGGCCTATCTTGTGGCTTGCCTTGCTTTCTTGCCTGAAGCTCTCGCAGGCTCCCTGCAGCCTGGAGGCGGCCCCCTTTCCTGGAAACGGGACCCACGTGGCGGGAGGTGACCCAGGAGGATGTAGTCTGAGCGGCCTGCTCACCCTGGACGGTTCCACTCGCTGGGAAGAGCAGCATTATTAACAGCAAGCTTCTCGAAGGAAAAGGGCAGTGACCAGCGGAGGCTCACTCTTCACTCTTCCCGAGCTGTCTCATGGCCGGGGCTCCGCCCGTTGTCCGGCCTGTCTGAGCCCCTCCCCACAGGCCTGCGCGGTGCTGGCGTCTCCTGCCCCCGCGTGTTCATTTCAGTCTCACATCTTTCCTTAAAATGCAGATTTCCTTTAAAACTCACGAGCAGACACGCTTAACTCCCCTGGCCCTCGAAGGAGGGTTTGTGTGACACACAGTCTTGTCCACACCAGGCCCTGCTGGGTTGGCCAAGCTCAGGCCCCACGCCAGACCCCCCCCCCCCCCGCCCCCAAGGCCCGACTGCATGGAGGCTGCAGGAATGGAACGACCTTCGGGGTAAGATGTGGTCACATGTTTCCCGGGCTGCAGGTGTCCTCATGTGACACATGGGGTGAGTCGCACCTGACTCCACGTCCAGGGCAGGGTGAGGGCCCCACGTGGGCTGAGAGGGAAGGTCACACCTGACCCCACCTCCAGGGCGGGGTGAGGGCCCCACCTGGGCTGAGTGTGGCTGCCACACCAGGCGGGCCCAGCTCTCCCTGGACATGGCCACCTCTAGGCCACTGGCCACCAGGCAGGACGGCGCAGGCCTGAGCTGCCAGGACACGTGGGGCCCAAAGCAGGCCGAGGCCGTCGGCGCTGTGGCCTGCCCCCTCACGCGGCCCCCCGCCTGCCGGGCGTGGGCTGACGCTGGTGCTGGCGCACCCCTGGACGGGAGGTCTGAACGGGAGCCTGGGGCGCTGGGCTGTGTGTTTTCTTTGTCCACAGCAGCGTGTGCACTACTGTTCGGATTTGTATTCAATTTTGCCTTTCCAATGAAGAGAACTGAAAAAGCAAAGTAGATGTGCTGGGGTTAGCGGTCAGCCAAGCGGAGAAGGCAGGAGGTACAAGCCTGATTAGACGCCCGCGGGACTGAAACTCCAATGTGAAAAACACCAAAGGTAAACAACGCTAAAACGTGGCATCAGGGTTTTTCTTTGAAAAGGGAGACGAGGTGATGGAAGAGGGGAATTGAGAGCTGAGGACGGACGACCAGGCCCCAGACCCACGGAGCCAGGGCTCCACCTGCAGGAAGCCTGGAGGCGGCATCACGAGGGCTCCTCTGCGGCCGCCGAGTCCCCTCTGGTCCTGCCGCCCTCGCCCCTCACCCCTCCTGCCGAGCCGTCCACCCTGGGACCTTCTGGCCTGCACGGCGCCCACATCCCTGTCTGGGGTGTCGTGCTCACCCTGCAGGCGCACACCTAGGCACACCGGCACGGCGCCACCTGTGCCCTCAGGAGCACTTCTGACGCCCGCAGCGTGGAAGCCAGAGCGAAGTGCCCCCTGCCTTGCTCAGCTCCCCAGGGTGGAAGATGGCCTGCGTTTGGCCACGGGCCTGACCCAGATGAGAGGACCTAGGGCTCTGGGGGCAGGTCTCAGCGAACTGTGACGTGAGGACTGTAGTTCTTTCTTTCCAGCCCACCATGTCCCAAGCCACGTGGGGCGAGGAGGGCGCACCTGGCCCACAGGAGGTCACGTGCAAAGCCCACGGCTGGAGACAGATGAGCCGCACATGACAGGGCTCAAGGGCGGGTCCGACCCATGAGGCCACCCTGCCGGCCTCATCCCCACAGCGGCCTGGACCAGCCCACCACCTCCCAGACGCCTGTTGCAGTCCCCAGCAGGGAGGCGGGGGCTGGCTGCCTGTAAGGAGGTTCTATGGCATAAAGAGCAGACACGTTACACTGCTGCTCCAGAGAGCCCGAAGGCCATTTATTCACTCTCGTGGCCAAGTCGCTCCGTCAGGAAGAGGCAGGCTAGTGGCACGGACACCCAGATTAGGGTGAGCCTTCTGGCACTCGCGTGCAAGCCCCCCGAGGCCTGCAGGTCCTGCAGAGAGACAGGGTTACTGAGAGGGGCTGCGGGGGCTCTCGGGGCCTGCACCCTGGCTGCTCCCTGGGCCCCACTCACCTGGACGCTGCCTCTGCATCAGCCCTGAGATGCTGATGGGCTGCCTGGGTGCTGGCCCTCTGCTCGCCGCAGGCGCCAGGCTCTGCCTTGGCCACTCACAGGGCATCTGCAGGACCGGGATCCTAGCAGCAAATTTGATAGATAAAATCAGCAGTGCCTTTGACTCCATGGTCATTCAAGGGTCGGCTGCTTCTCAGTTTCCAAGGGCACACAGACAGCCTGGGGCCACGGGTCCAGCGGGAGCAGTGCACAGCAGGCAGCCTCGTGCGAGGCCCACTCTGGACTGTGGTGACCCTGGCAAGGCCCCAAGGACCGCTGCTCACTCCTAGGGCCCAGAGCATCCACATGGGACTCCCAGGGTCCTCTGTGCTGATGCTGAAAAAGTCAAGTTACAGTCAGGGGGCGTGGAGCAGGGGACAGCTCCCTGGGGGTCAGAGGGCACAGAACGGAGTGGGGCTGGCTGTCTGGGGGTCAGAGTGTGTGCATCAGGGGGCTGGTTCCCTGGGGGTCAGAAGGCATGGAGTAGGAGGACCGACTCCCTGGGGGTCAAAGGGCATGGAGCTGAGGGCTGGCTGTCTGGGGGTCAGAGGGCATGGAGTGGGGTGAAGGTGCCCTCATGGAGGTTTGGGTTGCAGCCTGTGTTCAGGCAGGTGAGGGGATGGCTTTGTCAGTCATGGGCAGGGGGCCAGGGGTCTGGACAGTGCTAAATGGCAGTGTAGACAGGCTCTGGGTGAGGGATGGGAGGGAAGGAAGGGTCTGCTGTCTGCAGAGACTGCCTGGGCTCCCAGGGCTGAAGAGCCCCCAGGAAGGCGGCCCGCGCCTGGCACGGCTGCCCCTGCACATGGTGCTGCTGGGCTGGGCGCGCCGTGGGCCCTTCCAGCTGGAGCCCCTCGGGGCAGCAGGGGCAGCACCTGCAGAGTAGCCACCTGCCTGTCAAGAGACCCTGCTGCCCCCGGGGTCCTGCAGCCAGAATGCTACTCCAGGGTTTTCGTGACGGTGATCCATGTCTCCTTTCAGCTTCAAGAACGTGAAACAGTGCCCATAGCACAGCCTCCCTCAGAGCCCAGGACGGTATGGGCAGGGTCCTGGCGCCCCCAGGAGCCAAGGGCGGGACCTACCTGGGAGACTGGGGCTCGCTGGAGCATCGGGGCGTCAGGCCAAGGTGCTGAGGGCGGTGGGCGATGCTGCCTGCAGTGAGAGGTCAGGGGGGCTGTGCCCATCGCCGCCCCCACCCAGGACCCCCTGAGTGCCCATCTTTACATCTGAGCAGGCGGTCTGATGCCACTGCCCCCCACCCAGCTGCCCGCGGCTCTGTTCGGGAAGGACACTCCTGTGTGCGGCAGCTCTCAGTCCACATCTGGACCCATGCCATCCTGAGGGCCACTGGCAAGGAGGCCCCTCTGGCTCCGAGGAGGGTGGCAGCCACAGGCAACGCCAGGTGCTGGGACCGTTGCGTGATCTCCACCCAAGGCGCAGAGGCTTACCCTCCGACTTTTGCCGTTGACCCCTCCCGGCTAGTAAGAATCTTCTGTTAAAGATGTAAATGGTCCCTGGTGTGCTTTAGCCACACCAGGGGGCAAGTATGAAAAAACTGTTCTTTTCGAATACCTGAATTCTCCTGCATCTCAGTTCTGGAGTTGCAACAGGAGGAAGCAGGAAAGAGGACACCAGCGTTTAGCTGAGGCTCCTCTGTGTCCCCTCACGTACCCCTTACGTGACCAACCTGGACCAGAGAGGGTGAGTGCCTCTCCCAGCACTACATGGCCTCGGAGGTCTTGTCTCTCTGCCTGGGGCAGTGTGCACTGTGAAGACGCAGCCCACTGCAGGTGGCCGTGGGAGACCCCCAGAACGGCTGACAGCCAAGATGAGCCATCTCAGCAGCTGTGTTTGGGGGCTGCTGTTTTGGGGGCTTTACAGGGTCTGACAACCTGGGGCCTTGCTGACCCTGGAGGGACGGCACCCCCCCTCTCCACCAGGCGGGCTGGCTCTCAGAGGTAGGCCCGCTGTGCCCATGACCTGTGCACACCTCTGACGTGAGCAGCCAGGCCAGGGCTGGCTCCTGTCTGCGGTGACACTCAACCCAGACAAGTGGGGCAGCTTTTTGCCACCTGCCAGCCTGTGTGCCCAGCTGCCGCTCCAGGGCCAGCCCCCACCCTGGCTCTGTCCCAGGCCTGCGCCCATGCCTCCCAAGCAGCCCTGCCTCCTGCTCCTGGGGACTGCAAGCCCATCCGGCCCGCGGCGCCCCACCTGCTGGCCTCCCAGGGAGGACCCTGTGTTCAGCGCTCACGCGCTCGAGCCCTGATGGCCAGCAGCAGCAGCTTCTCACCCGTGCTTTACAGGACTCTGTGGGGACGACTATCGTTAACACCACCGAGAACCCCAAGGCCCTAGGAGCTCAACAACTCACGGGCTGTGTGGGCAGCGGTCTGAGCCCAGTAAGAGAGGCGCCAGGCCCACAGCTGGTGGTCTTTCGGGTCTTGCCTGAGAACCAGGGACCCCGGGGTCTCTGTCCTGAGGGTGCTGACCCCAGTGCTCAGCAGGCTGAGGCGGCGGCAGGGCCGGGAGGCACCGAGGAGCTGTTGCAGAGCCGGAGCTGCAGCCCGACTGGAAGCTAGTGCCCTGCTGAGGATGTCCCCAGGTCAGGGCCAGGTTTTGGTTCAGGAACGCAGGGGGCATAACTGAGGGTGTTTGGCAAGATTTCCTTTTGAAAGATTCAGATGGAAACCATGTTGACACTTAAAGAGAGTACATCTCACTGCCGGGCACGTGGGGTGCTCGTGCCCATGACACCAGGACGGGGGTCCTCTGGACAAGGCCCTGGGCGCTGACAGCTGGGCGACTGAGACAGGTGAATGGCTGGCCTTGCACACAGGCTCGTGGATGGGGACCGGGAAGGGGATCGAGCCACGGTCCCATGGCTTCGATTCTTCCAGGGGTGCATGCCAAGAACTGATTTAAGCTGCCACGGAGCTGAAATCCGCGAGGAGACTGGACCATTCCAGAACACCGCCAAGGCAGCTGACAGCCCCACACCTGGACACCCACTGCCGCAAGGCTGGGGAGGGGGCTCCCTCGCCTGGGCCGAGAGGGCGGCGGGGACCCTGTGGCTTTGCATTTGGGGTCACGAGCAGGAGGAAAGGGCACGGCACTGTGGCCAGCACGCAGACCCCCAGACCAGCCACAGCCATCCCGGGAGAGCGGGGCAAAGCCTCAGGACTCGCACCATTTTGAAAAGCCCTCCAAAATGAGCAAAGGGCGGAGAGTCCTCAGCAAAGAGAGTATTTCCTCACACACGGGGACACGGGGACCTGAGCACAGGGTTGATGGCGACTCCTGGTCAGAAACTCGGGGCCAGACAGCAGGACAACCCTGCCCGATGCTGTCAACTGAGACTCTGCCCAGGGAGTGCATCCTCAAGACAACGTTGTTCACAGGCAGCCAAAACCTCGGAGAGCTCACTACTGGCCAAGCTGCCCCACAGTGAAACCGTGCTTGGGTCTGAAGAGTGACGCTGCAGGCACGTGGCTCCACAGGGAAGGAGGCAGGTGCAGACGCCTATGGAGCAGGCTTGACTCCTGCCTCTACGACAGTGAGCATCTCTAAAGGAAGCAGGAGAGCCAGACTGCGGGCTCTTGTCACCCGCGGCTCCACGTCATCAGAGCCTCCCGGATGGGGGGGAGACCACTTGATCAGAACTCGGTCGGGTGGCAGGAGAGGCTACAGCTCCCGAGGCACGAGAACCACGGGATGGCATCCCCTGGTTGGCTTGGCTCCGCGTTGCTCTGCAGGCTCGGCTTCAGCCACGACCATCTCTGTTTCCCAGAGTCCCGAGGCGGGCGTCCCAGGGAGGGCACAGGCAGATCTGAGTCCTGGTGATCCGGTGGATCCCGGTTCCCGCCTGCAGACGCGCCTTCGGGCTGTGTCCTCACGTGACCTCTTCCCACGTGTGCGTCTCCCGGGGAGGACACAGATCCAACGGGATTAGGTCCCACCCTCAGGGCCACGCTGACCTCCAGAAAACCCCAGCTCCAAACAGAGCCACAGCTTCGAGGGGACACAGTCCACGGCAGATGGTGCACTAAGAGTGGTGACCGCCAGAGGAGGCAGCTAAGGAGATCCGGATAAACACGGAGCCCCACACGGCAGACAGAGCGCAGCAGAGGCAGTCCAAACCCATTAGCAGCTGTGCTGACCCAGCAGACTGAACGCTCTACTCAGAGGCGGAGATCACGGGCATGACCCAACCACGTGTGTCCATGGGACACACGCTTTAGGTCCAAAGACGCATGCTGTACCCAATCCGAAATTCAACGAGGAAAATTCCACTGTCAAATAGCTCATTCCTCAGGTTCCAGTTTATGAAAAAAGCATAAGACTCATTAGCTGAAAATGACAGCTCTTCAGGTCACTTAGGAACCAAGAAGTAGATAGATCTGTCAGGTCTCATTGAGAGGACAATCCCCCAAACCATGAGCTCCTACAAAATCCCACAGGAACAATCTGATCAGTGGATCTTAGGATTCATGTGGAAACGCACTGCACTTATTCTTCAGTCACTAAGTCATGTCCAACTCTTTGTGACCCCACGAACTGCAGCACACCAGGCTTCCCTGTCCTCCACTATCTCCCAGAGTTTGTAAAGAATCCGCCCTGGTTCAATTCCTGTGTTGGGAAGATCCCCTGGAGAAGGGATAGGCTACCCACTCCAGTATTCTTGGGCTTCCCTTGTGGCTCAGCTGGTCAAGAATCCGCCTGTAATGCGGGAGACCTGGGTTTGATCCCTAGGTTGGGAAAATCCCCTGGAGAAGGGAAAGGCTACCCACTCCAGTATTCTGGCCTGGAGAATTCCATGGATTCATGGGGTCGCAAAGAGTTGGCCACGACTGAGCAACTTTCACTTTCCCTTTCTTTCCAAGGAACATTTTTTTTTTTTTTTAGCACAGTGTTTTATTCAAAAGCTTCTCAGCAGGGGAATGAATGATATCCCCTTTTTGTGCCCACCCAACTCCCAATTCGAGAGGCAGAAGTTGAACCATTTGGCGAGAGCTCCCTCTAATGATTATGATTCAGATCATGATAAGGTTTTTGTTGTTCTCTCACCCACTTTCTCTAACCCTCTACTTAACCAAGACTCAAGTAGAGCCGTGTTTTCCACAGTTCAGAACAACTGGAAGGCATCATGTCAATTCTGATCAACCTCCCATTCCTGGGCTATTCGAGGCACATAGAATTACCTTGACAAAAACTGACTTCAGTGACTGCCACCTCGGAGGAGCAGAGATACTGTCAGGCAGCATGCAGTTCTGAGCTCTAATGTCAGGGCGCCCTCCTCCCACTCTGCTCCAGGAGCAAGGAGCAGTCGGTCTGCTTTCTCTCCACACACCTCAACTGCTCATCCTCTCCGGCCTATTAACACAGACACAGCACCACACCGGTGTGACAGAGTTAAGACAGACAATTAGATCTGATTAAAATGCTAACAGATCCTGAGCTGTTGGAGATGAGGAGAGTAGACAGTGTGACATGAGCTCTCCCTTTTTTTCTTTAAGAATATTTTGTTTCAGCATAAAGCACACTTTCCCAAAGAGGTTCCTGGAGTAGAAATCCAAGAGTCTGACTGTCCCGTGGGAACACACAGTCACCTATGTCACTTTGGCTTCAGTCCCTGGATCTGTCTTTTGCAGCTACTTCAGGTCCCACAGGAAGAGGAAAAGCTGGAGGCAACATCACTTGGCCAAAGCACCCACAAGGTCCCAGGCTGGCAGGACAATGGGCTCCTGCTCTAGTACAGCTGGCACCTCTTCAGGGACATGCTTCTTGTCCACCACCACTTCGTAGGTGTACTCAGAGAACCTCTTATCCGTCTGCACAGGTAACCTTTGTGGCCACGGTCTTCACCCCAGGAATTTTCCACTCTCCATCTTATGAACACGCCCTCCTGATCATCCTTTGCTGAGACAGCAGTGAAGGTCACGGCGTGGGTCATGTGACTCGCCAAAAGTCAGCCTCTCAGCTTTATTCACGTTCTCAATGGAGACGCCGAACACCAACTCATGGTCACAGATGTTCACGTCACTGAGGCCCAGTTTGCCACTGAAGTGTTTCCCAACATCACAGCCAAACCATACAGCCTCTCCATCTCTGATAGAGGCAGCAACCATCTTTTTCAAAACTCAACAGGCTGGTTGTTATAGAGGTTTTCTCCCTCTGACCATATTGCTTAAATAGTCCACTGGGTAAAGTTTGTTGTACTTGTGCTGAGGCCGAGGGTCATTCACTAAACAAATCTTATCTTCCATATTGAACAGCAGCTTGACGTGTTCCCTGTAAAACTTCAAGGATGTTATAGGGCCAGTCTTTTGATAGTTTTTATCTTTGTCTCCATACTTCCAGATGAATGTCTCTGGTGGATTACCCAAACAGATGCATACAACTCTGAATATCTCCTCCATCATGGAGTCCTGTGTGGCTGAGATTTCTTCTTTGGTTGCACCAGTGTGTACCAGGTTCCGTAGTCATATGCAGAATTCTCTCATCTTGTGATCCAGAATATCATTCATCCTTCTGGTTGCCTCTGTGGTGTAAGTTTCAGGGAAGCACTTCTTAGGGATAACACCATATTTTTCAACAATATGACAAGCTATCCCATTGTCCTCCATCATTGGTAGGATTCATAAGCAAATACTGCACCAGCCTACCATCCTCAGGCTCCTTTTTCTGAGCTGTGTCCACAAAAGCATTTAAGAATAACAGCGTTCAACCTTGTCCCAGAAAAAGAGGTAAGACTGACTAAATTCAAATTCTTCAATATTGAATTTTCTCATGAATGGAAGTCTCATAACATTCAGACAAGAAAAGATCCAGCATCGCCCTGAACTCTTCTGGTCAGTGACGGGCTTGCCGTTCTGGTGCATGGCGTGCTGAACACATGCTGAGTACCCTGGACCCTGGCCCTCTTCAGACAGATGTCCAGCAGGTTGTGAGTGGTGCCGACATTCTGGGCCAGTACGAACTGAGCGTCGGAATTCAGTTTCTGAAGCAGAGCCGCTACCTTCTCCAAATTCAGTCCTGCTGGAATACCCGCTCCGTTCATGGCGCTGCCCAGCGGGGGAATGGTAGTTTCAGGGTCCTCAGGCTGGCGCCGGGACAGCACAGCGCCTTGCAGGCTGGGCGGTCCGACCTGACTCTCACACCTGGAGCGCCAGCCAAGGAACATCTTTTAATGTCAGTTATACTTAACCACCTGCAGTGATTTTTGAGCCCAACAAAATAAAATCTGCCACTGTTTCCATTGCCTCTCCATCTATTTGCCATGAAATAATGGGACCAGATGGCACAATCTTTGTTTTTTGAATGTTGAGTGAAGCCGGGTTTTTCACTCTCCTCGTTCACCCTCATCAGTTTCTTTTCACTTTCTGCCATTCAGTTCAGTTTAGTCGCTCAGTTGTGTCCGACTCTTTGCGACCCCATGAACCGCAGCATGCCAGGCCTCCCTGTCCATCACCAACTCTCGGAGTCCACCCAAACCCCTGTCCGTTGAGTCGGTAATGCCATCCAACCATCTCATCTTCTGTCTTCCCCTTCTCCTCCTGCCTTCAATCTTTCCCAGCATCAGGGTCTTTTCCAATGAGTCAGCTCTTCGCATCAGGTGGCCAAAGTATTGGAGTTTCAGCTTCAGAATCAGTCCTTCCAATGAACACCCAGGACTGATCTCTCCTTTAGGATGGACTGGTTGGATCTCCTTGCAGTCCAAGGGACCCTCAAGAGTCTTCTCCAACACCACAGTTCAAAAGCACCAATTCTTTGGCGCTCAGCCTTCTTTATAGTCCAACTCTCATATCCATACATGACCACTGGAAAAACCATAGACTTGACAAGATGGACCTTTGTTGACAAAATAATGTCTCTGCTTTTGAATATGCTATCTAGGTTGGTCATAAATTTCCTTCCAAGGAATAAGCGTCTTTTAATTTCATGGCTGCAATCACCATCTGCAGTGATTTTGGAGCCCAGAAAAATAAAGTCATCCACTGTTTCCACTGTTTCCCCATCTATCTGCCATGAAGTGATGGGACCGGATGCCATGATCTTAGTTTTCTGAATGTTGAGCTTTAAGCTTTTTCACTCTGTTTCACTTTCATCAAAAGGCTCTTTAGTTCTTCTTCACTTTCTTCCATAAGGGTGGTGTCATCTGCTTATCTGAGGTTATTGATATTTCTCCCAGCAATCTTGATTCCAGCTTGTGCTTCTTCCAGCCCAGGGTTTCTCATGATGTACTCTGCATAGAAGTTAAATAAGCAGGGTGACAAGATACAGCCTTCACGTACCCCTTTTCCTATTTGGAACCAGTCTGTTGTTCCATGTCCAGTTCTAACTGTTGCTTCCTGACTTGCATACAGGTTTCTCAAGAGGCAGGTCAGGTGGTCTGATATTCCCATCTCTTTCAGAATTTTCCACATTTTATTGTGATCCACACAATCAAAGACTTTGGCATAGTCAATAAGGCAGAAATAGATGTTTTTCTGGAACTCTCTTGCTTTTTCCATGTTCCAGCAGATGTTGGCAATTTGATCTCTGCTTCCTCTGCCTTTTCTAAAACCAGCTTGAACATCTGGAAGTTCATGGTTCACGTTTTGCTGAAGGCTGGCTTGGGAGAATTTTGAGCATTACTTTACTAGCATGTGAGATGAGTGCAATTGTGCGGTAGTTTGAGCATTCTTTGGCATTGTCTTTCTTTGGGATTGGAATGAAAACTGACCTTTTCCAGTCCTGTGGCCACTGCTGAGTTTTCCAAATTTGCTGGCATATTGAGTGCAGCACTTTCATAGCATCATCTTTCAGGATTTGAAATAGCTCAACTGGAATTATCACCTCCACTAGCTTTGTTCTAGTGATGTTTCCTAAGGCCCACTTGACTTCACATTCCAGGATGTCTGGCTGTAGGTGAGTGATCACACCATCGTGATTATCTGGGTCGTGAAGATCTTTTTTGTATAGTTCTTCTGTGTATTCTTGCCACCTCTTCTTAATATCTTCTGTTTCTGTTAGGTCCCTTCCATTTCTGTCCTTTATTGAGCCCACCTTTGCATGAAACATTCCCTTGCTATGCTATGCTATGCTATGCTATGCTAAGTCACTTTAGTCGTGTCCGACTCTGTGCGACCCCATAGACGGCAGCCCACCAGGCTCCCCCATCCCTGGGATTCTCCAGGCAAGAACACTGGAGTGGGCTGCCATTTCCTTCTCCAATGCATGAAAGTGAAAAGTGAAAGTGAAGTCGCTCAGTCGCGTCCGACTCTTAGCGACCCCATGGACTGCAGCCTAACAGACTCCTCCGTCCATGGGATTCTCCAAGCAAGAGTACTTTTCTTGAAGAGATCTCTAGTCTTTCCCATTCTATTGTTTCCCTCTATTTCTTTGCATTGATCACTGAGGAAGTGATCTCTCCTTATCTCTTTATCTCCTTATCTCTCCTTGCTATTCTTTGGAACTCTGCACTCAAATGGGTATATCTTTCCTTTTCTCCTTTGCTTTTCGCTTCCATTCTTTTCACAGCTATTTGTAAGGCCTTCTCAGACAGCCATTTTGCTTTTTTTGCATTTCTTTTTCTTGGGGATGGTTTTGATTCCTGTCTCCTGTACAATGTCACGGACCTCAGTCCATAGTTCATCAGGCACTCTGTCTATCAGATCTAGTCCCTTAAATCTATTTCTCACCTCCACTGTATAGTCGGTATAGTTCTGCCATTAGGGTGGCATATCTAAGGTTATTGCTATTTCTCCCGCCAATCTTGATTTCAGCCTTTGCTTCATCCAGCCCGGCATTTCACATAATGTACTCTGCACAGAAGTTAAATAAGCAGGGTAACAATATACAGCCTTGATGTACTCCTTTCCCAATTTTGAGCCAGTCCATTGTTTTATGTCCAGTTCTAACTGTTGCTTCTGGACTTGCATACAGGTTTCTCACGAGACAAGTAAGGTGGTCTGGCATTCCCATCTCTTGAAGAATTTTCCACAGTTTGTTGTGATCCACACGGTCAAAGGCTTTGTGTTTTTCCTTTGATCCATAAGGTAGTTATAATTGTTTTCAAATATTTTATTCTTATTTTTTTTTTCTGTTGCTGATTTCCAACTTAATTCCACTTTGGCCCCAAAATACCCTCCGTGTAAACAGTTCTTCCCAAGTGTCAGGGCCTGTCTCACACCCCACTGCAAGGTCCTCTTCACAGAATGTCCAAGCTGACCTTGGGAAGCCCCTCTGCGCCCCGCCACTGCGGGGGGCACAGTGCTTATCAGGTAAGTGGTGCTGACCTTAGTGTCACTTGCCTAGTAGTTCCATCAATCACCAACAGTGAACGTCCATATAAGTGCTGAAGGGATGATTCCTTTTAAAACTCTGTGGTTTTGGCCTGACGCGCTTGAGGGCGTCTGCACTAACGACTGTGTCTGACAAGCCGACTTGAACCGTCCAGAAGGGGCCCTGCCCTCTGGGTGCACGGGCGCCTGCTGCGGGGAGGATGCTGCTCACAGAGGCACCTGAGTTGTGTCTCAGCCTGTCTGCACCTGCGGGCACGAGGCGGGTCCCCCGCAGACAGCGCACAGCAGGCGCAGGTCTCTGCTCTGGCGGGCACTCACACCAGACACTGTCCAAGGCCCACGCTGCGTGTCCACTTCACTGTTTGTCTCCGCCTCTGAGCAGGAGCGCGTGCTCCCGGAATGCACTCGACTCTTCCCGGCACCCGCCAGCCTTTGCTTCAGGCACCTGCACCGCGGCCTGGTGTGCACACCTTCGTGAGCACTGCGGTCCCGTCAGCAGGAGGCTACCCCGCTGCTGGTCGGTTTCTCGGCATCATCCCGCGCGGGCTCACTCCTTTCACCCGGACGCCTCTGCGCTGCCGCTGGAGCGCGTCTCGGGGGTGGGGTCGCCTCTTACTGGCAGACCCGCTGCTCAGCGCGGGATGGGAGGGGCCGGTGCGCGCCTGCTCCCGCCGCCAGCCGTCTGCTCTCTGCCTCGGTGCTCCCCGCCCGTCGGCCTCTGTTGCCCTCTAAATGCCTTCTTAATGCTTCCATTCCTCCAGATTTAAAACGGTCCTTTCCCTTGTTTTTCAAAAACTGAAGTACAGTTTACTCACAATGTGTCTAGTTCTAAGCGTATGATGTGTGTCTCAGTTACACATTAATCTATTCTTTTCCATTATGGACTCTGACAAGATACGGATAGAACAGAAGAAACAAGGTCCTGCTGTGATCCGCAGCGGGGAGCTGCAGTCACCATCCGCCAGGCCCCAGGCTCCCAAGGGGAAGGCGCCCCTAGCAGCAGGCTCGGTGCCTTGGGCCTGCAGACACTGGTGTGAGACCGACCCCTGCAGGGCAATGCCAAGGTGGGGGCCCAGAATGCCCATTGCCCAGAGGGAAGGCTGCCTTGGTCACCAATGGAACGGGTCAGCAGGAAGCAGGCAGTGCTTGAGAACGGGGGAGAGGAGGCTTCACAGGGGCTGAGAGGTGCTGCGTCCACGGAACAAGCGGCTGGAACCCTGACCGGTGGACATGCCAGCTGCACAGGATGGAGGTGGGCAGGAGGCGAGGAAGCGCCCGGGAGTGACTGACGGCCTGAGATCCCAGGAGAGCGCGGGCAGGGAGACAGGAAGGCGCAGCCCTGACCTGCACGCACGGTTCCCTTCTGAGGCTGGGCAGAAGGAAATCAAGCGCCAGCCAGGTGCTCAGGTGCCAGGGTGGCACCAACAGGCCCTGGACGAGGCAGCACAGAACACCTACACTTCAGGGGTGATGCTCAGGACCTCAGCCTCAGCGAGAGGACAGAAAACCAAGGGCAGAGATGCACCAGCCACGGCGAGAGAGCCGAGACCCCGGGGCTGGGAGGGTCAGCGCTGGCTCAAGCATGTGCGTTTCCACCACAGCGACACCGACGCCGAGGGAACCAGCCATGGCGAGAGAGAGCCGAGACCCCGAGGCTGGGAGGGGTCCGCGCTGGCTCAAGCGTGTGCGTTTCCACCACAACGACACCGACACCGAGGGAACTTCCAGAGAGGGATTGAGCGTGAGCCTGAGCCTCAGCCTGGTGCTCACGTTGACCCCAGGAAGGGCCGAGCGCTCACCCGCGGCCATGCCGCCAGCCGCCAGGAGGCACAACGGCACTGGAATGTCTGTGCCCGGAGACAGGACAGCAGGGCTGGCACCCTCAGCTGGGCCTGCAGGAGTGGCCCACTTTGGGGCAGGGTAGGCCCTGCAGTGCATGCGGTCTGGGCGAGGCGAGGCGTCTCCACTTACCCATGCGTCCGTCCCGAGGTGGGCTGAGCAGGGAGATCCTCGGGGGGCCAGTGGCGACCTCAGGCTGCCTCGTAAAGAGAAAACAACCGCTGACGCTCCAGACTGGCTCAGGAGCAGAGACTGTCCCTGTTTGCTAAGAACACAGATCCTCAGTCACATCTCCCTGACACACGTCAACGTTGTGTGCGAGAACACGGCCGCTGGCGGCTTTGCGCCTGCAGCCCCAGGGGCCCAGGTGGTGAGTGGATGAAGGCTCCACTGGCGACTTTAAGGATCTCACAAGAGGAAAAGTAAACGAAGTTCTTGGCTGACATTAGGAATTTGAAAATCCTGAGTAATCCTCACTTTGGGAGCGTCTTGTCACCTTGAAATCCAGATGCTGACAGATGCTGGCAGGCGGCAGTGAGGGCAGGCCCGCTCTGCACTGCGCACCCGCCAGGCGGGGCCCCACCCCACCCCAATGCCCCGAGCCCTCCCACTGTGCGGTGGGGCCTGGTGGGGGGCACACAGCTGGTGGGGGCCAGGAGCCTGAGCCTGGCACTACTGCTGCTGCCCGCCAGCCACCACCCCCGGTGTACCCGCTGCACCCTCGCCCCGCTCCCGTGCCTGGCACCACAGGGCTCCTTCGCTCCACCATCACATGGTGAGTGCCAGCTGTTGGCGGCCTCAATCCAGGGCCCCCTCTGCCAATGCCCCCACCCCAGCCTCACCTCTGCTGGCAGGATGACAGCCTCGGAGGGACTCCCAACACTCTGCAAGTGGGGTCACACTGCCCAGCAACCCAGTGTCCACCCACGGGAGCACCTCCCCGCCTCTGGGCTCCAGCCCCCGCCCACCCAGGGCAGGCTGACACCTCGCAGAGCCTGAGAGGACCGCTCCCTGCATCCGCGGGACGGCCGGGCTGGCTCCGCATGACCGTCGCTCACCGCCAAGGCTGCAGTGTGGCTGGCTGTGAGCAGGCCCCTCCTCACGGCTTTCCCGCGGCCACTGTGCTCAGAGCCCCTCTGATTTGGCCCCTCCCGGGCCCTCTGGCCCCCTGCTCCCACCCCCACCTCTGGCCTGTCCTGCACTTGGTGCCCCGTGTCCGGCACAGGCCGACTCTGAGAAGTCAGTCACAGCACAGGGACAAAACTGCTCCTGTCAGGCAGAATCCGAGCGTCGTCTCTCCTCACAGGCCCGGGCCCTCTGTTCGCAGGAGGGTCCATGACGGTACACAGGAAGACTTTGCAGGCGCAGGGCATCCAGTGGGCACTGCCGCTGCCCAGGCTGGAGGGGGCGTGAGCGCGGCAGCAGCAGGAACTGAGGCGTCATGAGGCCACCAGGCCAGTGAGAGAGGGGGCCTCCCCACCAGGCCTCTCCTTGGAGCCGCCTGGCGACCAGCCGCCTCTGCGCGTGGGCCATGGGACAGCTATCTACGCTGGGAAATACCATCCATGCAAAGTGCCTGGGACCACACGCATGATATCAGTGCACTCACCTTTCTCCTCGGAGAGGGCATGAGGTCAACTTCCATGGACTCTACCCTGTTACACAGACAGCAAGCCAGTCACGGGCTGACTGCACTAAAGTAACAGAAACACGTATGCACGCACATGTGCAGATGTGCACGCACGAGCCCCTGCAGGCCCCCTCCCTACAGCTGCTCAGCACTCCCAGAGTGTGGTGATCACAGCCCCGCCCAGGCCAGCAAAGCCCATAAAGCAGACACACTTGCCCATGGACACAGAGGCGCCCGCCGTGTGGCTGGAACGGGCCTCCTGTCTCCAGCCCCCATCCTTCCCGGGAAGGTCGTCCCCTCTGGGCTCCTCCTCGCCACCTGCACCGTCCCAGGGCTCCTCCACCTCCTGCCGGACGTCCGGGGCGGGACCACTGTCTCTGTCCACCCCACCGCCCAGCCCACGTGTTTCACATGTGTAGCGCTTGGCCACGCCCACTCCCTAATTAAGCTGCTCCAGGCTGGTGGGGACAGGGCCAGGCCTTCCCGCAGGTGCACAGGGCAGCTGGGAGGAGGGCCTTGCTCCCTACTTTCTGAAGAGCTGGGAACGGGGGTGTGGCCTGCGGGCATAGCCAGGGCATCCCATCAGCCTTGCTGCCCAGGGGCCCAAGTGCAACCTTCCAAGAAAAACACTCCCCCAGGGGCTTTAGGTCCCAGAGGCTGCCAGCGGCCCAGCCCACCCAGCCCTCCCATCCCAGTCAGGGAAGGGCCCACCCCTCTGCTTGGGGATGGGAGTGAGCGGCGAGGGGGCACCTGTGCCCAGTGCCTGCGCTGGGGGCGGGGGCTGAGGGTGCAGACCTCTCAGAGGCTGACGAGCCACGGGGCTGGAACAGAAGAGGTCCGCTCGGCTTTGCTGAGGGTGCTGTGACGAGAGGCCCAGTGCTGGAGCCTCAGGCGCACCCGGCACCTCCGCCACCCTCCGCCTTCCAGGCCTCACTTCACTTACTTGAAGCTGTAGTGTTTCCTGTGCTGAAAGCTGTTTGCTGTGACGACCTCACCCTAAACAGATGGAGAAAAGGCATTATTGAGTCGCAAACGTTTACATCCAGCTAATTCCTTCCAATCTGAAGTAAGGAAAACAGAAATGACCCATTTCTCCATGACACGCCCTGGCCCCTCCTCACCTCGGGAACCTGCACGGGCCTGGTCCACCCCAGAGGGGCTCCCCTGAGTCCCCAGAACCCACAGCAGGCAGCGCTGAGAACACAGTGCTTGCTTGCTTGCCTGCTAAGTCGCTTCAGTCGTGTCCGACTCTGTGCGACCCCACAGACAGCAGCCCACCAGGCTCTTCCGTCCATGGGATTTTCCAGGCAAGAGTACTGGAGTGGGGTGCCATCGCCTTCTCCGCAAGAACACAGTGGGCACTCCCTAGAAGCCTGCTGAGCAGGACCGGCTGCTGGGCCCAGCTCCCAAAGGACACTCGTGCCTGCTTCCAGGTGACCTCGTGAAACAAGTTGGGTGCTGGTGTGTGGGGTGGACAAGCGTCCACGGTCCCTGAGACAGAGCCAGAAGCAGACACACCACTGGGGCAGGTGGGAAGACCCGGGCAAGCGTGGTCTGGGGTGAGGGTGCCAGCTGTGGAAGCAGGGGGCACAGGTCCCTCCTGGAAGGAGACGCAAGCCACACCAGTGCAAGCGGAGTGAAGTGGTCAGAGGGGGGGCCTGGCCCAGAACCCACCACGCCAGAAACACCCCACCTGGAGACCGAGGCAAACAGGCAGACTTGAATCTGGAGACACCAGGCCTTCCCACCCGCCGTGCGCCCCCTCCCCGCCACGCGCCCCCCAGGACTCACCTCTGCAGCTGCTCCACCCGCAGCGTCGACTTCCTGAGGGACTCCTCCAACTGAGAAATCTGAACACAATCGAGTGACTTCCCGTTACCACACAGGCCAGGTGACAATTTAGAGGTAACAAGAGAATTCTCAAGTTCTTAAACCAGGAATCAGAATGCAAGTGACATGACCGTGGCCCTTGCACTTTTTCTAAGAATTTGTACCAAATCCATTTCACTTTTACTTTTCACTTTCATGCACGGGAGAAGGAAATGGCAGCCCACTCCAGCGTTCTTGCCTGGAAAATCCCAGGGACGGGGGAGCCTGGTGGGCTGCTGTCTCTGAGGTCACACAGGGTCGGGTACGACTGAAGCAACTCAGCAGCAGCAGCAGGTCACCAGGTGTGTCGGAAACCGGCTCTAGGAATCTCTCCAGGAAGTGCAAAGCCCAGCCCAGCACCGCTCCAAACCAAACCACGGAGCGCCCTTCGGGCAGAGCACCTCCCGATGCCCACCCCCTGCTCCTCTCCACCCACACGGCCCAATAGGAGGCTTCAACCCAAGTCACAGCTGAAGCTCCACATCTGTTTTCACTAAAGCTTTACTTTCCTTCTTTTGAGTTTCAAAACCAAGTGAGGAGGATGCTTTGGGGATAAGCAAATGGGCACTAAACCTCCTTTTGTGAAGATCGGCCAGAACAACTTTATGCTCACATTTATGAAAAAGCACCACAGAAACTGTGGGGTGATCATGGGTCTGTACTGATGCCCAAGGTGGAGGTGAAACCACAGTTGGGTCCCCAGGTGGCTGCATGGCTGACCTCAGAGAGGAACCGTGCAGCGGTCTGAGCGTTTGCAGACAAACACCACCCAGTGGCCCATGCCAGGATGGGGTAACACAGCCACCTCGCTCCCTGTGGCCTGCTGACTGGAGTTACCTTTTCTCCATAGAAGGCTAACAGTCTCCTCCTGTGCTTTTCTTGAAATTCTGAGATCTGAGAAGACAACATGTATCAGCTGCTGCAGAGGCTGAGGCCAGGGGCTTCCCGAAGCCCCAGCTCCTCCCCAGACACTGCCCCCCTGCTGCCCGGCAGCCAGAGCGGAAGCCAGCAGACCCCAGGCTCAGTGGGCAGCCGTGGCCGGGCGAGCTCCACCCAGAAGTGGTGAGTGCCATGGGTTTCACGTGAAGACCACGTGGGCGTGATGGCTGCTCTGCCTCCCTTCCATGTGGCTTCAGTGGTGCTCAGGACTTAGGACAGGACACAATCCACACACACCACGTGCCATCCGTCAGGTAGCAGCCACTGGATCACAGTAGCCCCCCGACCAGGACTTCACTGGGCAGGGATGCCACCAGGCCGGCTGGCAGGGCCACACTGCTCTGAGAGCCCAGTGACCTTTACTAGCCAGCTGGTCAAGGCCAACAGTGCCTGAAACCAGCACCACCCTTGGTCTCCTATTCTGAGCCCCAACCTCCGTGTCTATGGAGCAGAGCCTGGACTGTTCCTGGAGGCACCGACGGATGTTAGGAGAGAATGACTGACTCATTTGTGGGAAGGGGGAGCTGTTCGTTCATGTATTTATCTGGCTGTGCCTGGTCTTGGTGGTGGCATGCAGGGTTTTTCCATCCTTATAGGATTCAGAATCCACAGTGACAGCATGCGGGGTCTAGTTCCCTGACCAGGGATCAAAGCCAGGCCCCTGCACTGGGATCGCAGAGTCTTAGCCACTGGACCACCAGGGAAGGCCCCAGAGAGAGATATTCTGCAACCTTGGGGTTTTCACATGACACGCACCCTCCTGAAACACTGAACTGAACTGTTCGGGCCTAATTCTTGTTGTCATCTCTGCACAGCTGAGAGACAGCGGAGACAGTACTGAGCAAGCTGGTTGAGGCAACACCATGTAAATGCCCCCCAGTCACTCCCTGCCACCAGGGCTCTGCCCCCAGGCGTGCACACGGCAGGGCATGCTCCCAGGGCTCACTGGTCTGGCCCAGATGGAGGGAAGACGTCCTTCTGTGCAAACAGGCTGACCGCCTTGGAGCGGGGGAAGCCGCAGGTGGAGGCAAACACCCTGCCAGAGCCCCTGCCGTTCTAGCTGCTGCCTCATCAGAGGGGTTCAGAGCCCTTACCGTCGGGGACCCACCCCACGGGACAAGGGATGTGCGTCTCCACCCACAGGAGGGGCAGTGGACACAGGCTCTGCCTGGAGTGCCCGCCCGTGGAGAGGGTGATGCGAGTGCACCCAGGGCTGCCACTGCACGAGTCCTCACAGCTCCCGAGGCCCCGTCCCAGGAAGGCTCCAGATCACACCGACGGTCCTTACTTCTGCTGCCCCCGCCAGGGCCCTCGCAGGCAGGCACCCAGTCCTCACTCGTCAGCCCGGGACTGTTCCTGCCTCTCCCTCTACCTCCCGGGTGGGACTGGAGGTGAGGGCCATGCCCCTGGGAGGGGTCTGAACAGGTCTAAAGCTGCCTTCCTGTCACCGAAGCAAGACAAGGTGACAGTCACCTCTCTCAGCTCACTTCTCCCGAGGGTCCCAAGCTCAGGGCAAGAGAGATCGATGTCCGAAGCTGACCTCTGAGTGCGCGCCTTGGAGCAGGGCCCAAATTGAGGAGCAGCAGCGCTTCTGGGTGTGGCCCTGGGCTCCTGCTCAGCAGCGTCTGGGAGCCAGTCACGGGGAGCCCCACCCGAGGCACTGAGCCCAGCAAGGCCCACGGCAGGCTGCTTCCAAGGGGGACCTTGGTGAGGACAAGCACGCAGGGCTCCGTGATTCAGACGCATCAGGACAGGTGAGGCCACAGCAGGAACAGGGCCATGGGCAAAGCTGACCATGGGCAAGAGGCCGGGCAGGGGGTGGTCCCTGAGCATCAGGTGGCAGCAGCCCCACTGCGGGCAAGGGCTTCGGGTGTGCTCGGGCGCAGCCACGCGCCACCTGCCCTGGGTGGGGGCCAGCCTCTGGGACTCAGTGTCGGCCTGACCAACAAACAAAACAAAAAAGGGCTTGAGCCCCCAGCTGGAGTGAGACAGGAGTGAGACTTGATGACACTCGCACAAAGTCTGCAGGCCGTGTCCAACAGCAGCCCACCCTGGGACTCGAAGGAAGCCGAGGAGGAGCTGACCATGGCCATGCCGCCCTGGAGCCTGGGAGGTGGGAGAACGCGTGTCCTCGGGCCAGGTTATGGTCTGGGAGCAGCACAGGTGGAGGGTGTCTGTGCTGAGGGGTCAGGAGGGGACGTGCAGGCAAGAGAAGTCAGGACAGGACGCGCAGGCATGAGGGGTCAGGAGAGGACGTGCAGGCACGAGGAGGGGTCAGGAGAGGGCGCGCAGGCATGAGGAGGGGTCACGAGAGGGCATGCAGGCACGAGGAGGTGTCACTAGAGGGCGCGCAGGCACGAGAGCTCAGGAGAGGGCGCATAGGCACAAGGAGGGGTCAGGAGAGGACGCGCGGCCACGAGAGGTCAGGAGAGGACGCGCAGGCACAGGAAGTCAGGAGAAGAGGACGCGCAGGCACAAGGCGGGGTCAGAGGAGGACATGCGGGCAAGAGGAGGGGTCAGGAGAGGGCACGCGGGCACGAGGAGGGGTCAGGAGAGGGTGCGCGGTCACGAGGAGGGGTCAGGAGAGGACGTGCAGGCACGAGGGGTCAGGAGAGGACGCGCAGGCACGAGAAGTCAGGAGAGGACGCGCAGGCACAAGGAGGGGTCAGAGGAGGACGTGTGGGCAAGAGGAGGGGTCAGGAGAGGACGTGCGGGCACCAGGAGGGGTCAGGAATGGACACGTGGGCATGAGTGGTCAGGAGAGGATGCGCGGGCACGAGGAGGGGTCAGGAATGGACACGCGGGCATGAGTGGTCAGGAGAGGACGCGCGGGCACGAGGAGAGGTCAGGAGAGGACACGCGGGCACGACGAGGGGTCAGGACAGGATGCGCGGGCACGACGAGGGGTCAGGGAGGGTGTCAGGAGACACAGCGTGAAGAGGCAGCCCCCTTGCCCAGTGTCTGGACGCCCCCAGCCCACTTTCCAGACCCAGAGCTGAGGCCCAGCCCTCAATCCCCTAGGCAGCATGGGCGTCCTGACCAAGCAGCCGCTGTGTCTCACGCCCTCAGACACGGGAGCGGTGCCCAGCCTTCCCACAGTGGGGGCGGGCGCAGACTGGGCTCCCACCCCACCTCCAGGGCCTGGGGACTTACCTGGGAGGTCTCCTTGGCGTACTTCATGCACAGGCTGTCCACGCCCATGAAGAGCGCCTGGATGTTGGGGTCCGTCTGAAAGAGAAAGGGCTGCTTCTGCCGACACTGCCTCCAGGGTCCAGAGGGCCATGTGCCTTAGGGCCGAGACCAGCCAGGACACCATCACAGCAGCTTCCGGGGCCCCGAGGACGCCATGGTGCGGGCGAGGGGCAGCGCCACCTCCTAGGGGACCAAGGGCTGCTGACCAAGGGTGGTGCTGAGGAGTTTCGGGCGGCTGGGGTTGGGGCAGCCGGGTACAAAGCAAACGGTGGAATCAGAAGCAGGAAGAGCAACCGGCACAATCTCTAACTCTCACAAGTATGTGTTGAGCTACTTTGGCGTAAATGTGACAAGAGGGTGCATGAACTGGCACCTGCCCACTGGCACACCCCCTGCAGGCACGCCTGCCTGTCCTCTCCCCCACGCCAGCACCAGAGACACAGGTGCACGGACAAGGACACACACGGGCCCATCCCCACTGGAGTGACAGTCATGCTGCACTCGGGGAGAGAGGCCCGCAGAAGCCAGGAAACACCCGAAGGGCCAGGGCCCCAGGAGCTGCTGGAGGACCTTGTGGTGGGGAGGGGGCGGCCGCTTCATTGGAGAGGCGGGCAGCTGCTTTGCGGGTGGGGGCAGCTACAGGGGAAGCGGCCCCAGACTCTGCTCAGAGCAGGGGCTGGGAAGGGTGCCAGTGGGGCAGGGGACTTGCTGCAGGCACTCGAGTACACGCGAGCCCCCGACTCGGATCTCCACCCGAGACCCTGGACAGCACCCAACACCCCGAGCCCCGTACTTCAAAGGAAACAAGACAGAAGGCTGCCCCCATCTCCATGGGCCCCGGTGAGCCCTACACACAGCAGGCAGGGACCCCAGTGATGGAGACCGGACTGACGCCCACAGAGGACCAGGCCCCACAAGGAGACCTTCCCAGGCCTTGGGACAGGCAAGGGCGTCAGTGCTGACCTGCCACAGCCCAGGGCTTCCCTGAGGGGAACGGATGGGGACCCCCAGTGGCACAGAAGGGGCGACTGCACGCCCCACGCACAGAGGAGGAAATATTAATAGAAAAAGTCTGAGTGTCATTTCATTTAATCTTTTCAACAATGCAATGAGGGCCCCAGAGTAGACGGGAAAGAGACTTTTCCAGGAGCCCACAGCTAGGACGAGAATCTGCTCTGGGTCTGCTGGACTCCAGAGCTGGGCTCAAGCTAAGACACACTGGTTACTCCCTAGAAGTTTATACGGGAGAACAGTTCCTCCAAGTGTGGACCGTGGGATATTAATACGTGTTCCTTGAAAAAGGGTTCTGTTGCAAACACATTTGAGAAGCACTCAGTGGAGGAGGTTTAACGAAGTGATGCCCTCTATTTTGAAGGCAGTGTGGTGGCTAAGAGCCCTGGCTGGCTTTGGAATCAGTCAGACTTGGGTTCTCAATGCCCCTGTGTCTCTCTCTTTTTTTTGTTTGTGATGGTTAGGGAGACACCCTCCCACCCCATCAGGCCTCACTTTCCCCCACTTCTAGGAATTTATGTTCCAGAAATATTCTTACAAGTATGCAGAACTGTGGTAAAAAAATGTTCATTTTAAGACTGAAATAGTAAAAAACTGAAAAAAATGAAAGGTTTTTTCCTATCACGCCAGGAAGTCATTTTCAGAGAATGTGGGTGTATACACTTTAGAACATCAACTGGGAAACACCACTTTGTTAGAATCCCACCGACACCCAGAGCAGGGCCCACACTCCTGGCTGTTGTTCTTGGGAAGCAGGAGTTGGAGACTTTCACATTCTGTTATGGTTTTGTTATGTTTGAGGTAATTTTATGTTTGTAATCAGAAAAAGAACTTTTACAGATTAAACATTAGATCAAATACACATCTTGGAACCTAAACTTGAAGGGATCAACTTTACTCCCTCGACCCTCTTAACTAGAATGGACCCCAGGGAGACCAACCCCACCACCGTGAGGAGCTGCAGGAGCCGGCGCCCCCCAGCAGCGCTCAGGCTCTGGTGAGGAGACAGCCGTATGAGGTATTCAGAACCACTAGTGGACTTTATACAGAAAGTCTGCACCATCTCCTAGCACACCAAGCAAATCAACAGAAGTTGTAGACACCACAACTGAGTAAAAATTGAACGTGATACTTAAAAAGAATCACTGGTTAATATTAACATACTATAGACTTCAACTTACATGTTTTGAAAGTAGAACTGTACGACAAGCAACTTTACAAATCAAGCATTCATCCCTTTTACCTACAAAAGAAAGCAAACTTTATTATAGTGAATAGTGCCTTTAAACACATATAAATGCAGACCTTAAATTATAGTACTTCTTTTAAAAGTATACAGGATCATAGGACTTACCGTGGACAAGCCTGGGGCATGCACATAGTTGAAAACAATTACACAGTGACAATTTTTCTTATTTTCTAAATATGCTCCAAAACAGTGGCCACACACATCTACAGCACTTAAACTTAGATCAGCCCACGTTATTTCCCACAAGCATATTTTATAGGAATAAAATGGGGATAACTTAGCTGAAAATTTTAAGCACTACAAAATGAAAGCTCCCCCTGACCTGACAGTTCCAGGGTTTTGCTCTGCCCCTCGGCCTTGGCAGCAGGGCTCCTGCGAGGGCCAGGCCGCGCTGGGAGCTGAGAGCCGAGGCGGCTCGACCCCTGGCCACCCCGCCGCCTCGCCCATGCTCGGCCTCCTCCCACCCACTCCCCCCTGCCCCTCCTCCACCGCCTGGCCCTGGACCCCAAAGCGGTCCCTCTTCAGCCCCGTCGCTGCCAGCTCCTCTCTGGCCCTGCCCAGAACTCACAGCCTCTGATCTCGGTTTCTCCACCAGGCACCTGGGAGGCCAGGTGTCCACACCCGACTGGCCCAAGTCCTCCTAGGCAGCATCAATGGCCCAATCCCAGGGCTGTCCCCTCCACAGTCATCGCCTAAGAAAGAGGCCCCATTAGGCGTGCCTCTCTCCCCCTGCCCACACCAGGGCTGATGGGCTCGGCCCACTTCCTGTGTCTTGGCGGGATGCCTCCCCTTCCCCACCCCAGGCCTAGTCTTCCAAGGGCGGGCTCGCCCTCCTCTCCCACCCACTGCCTCCGAGAGGGCTCCTGCCCTCCCACAGACCCCCTAAGCTCCACCCCAGCCCTCCCTCTCTCCTCCCAGCACCCAGCGAACCCCTCTTTCCTCTCCGCAGGGCACTTAGGCAGGTAATCCTCACACTAAGGCCGGTGCCCTGACTGCCCTGGGAGGCCTGGTTTGACATTTCGGCGGTCTCTCCCCACCCCAGCCTCCTCCTGGCCTCACCCAGCTTCTTTAGAAAACGCTCTTGCCCAGGTGAGAACAGGCTTGCGTGTCTCCTGCCTCCCGCCCGCCCCTCACCCCAGCCCCTCCAGTCCCCCCCACAGCACTCCACTGTCTGGACCACCAGCCCCTTGTGTGCTCACAACCCTTTGGAGTCTCCCTGCACGGCTGTCCCGGGCACCTCTGTTCCACACGTGAGGTCCTGAGCCTCAGCTCAAACCTGCTGGCACTCTGGATGGCCAGGGGAGCCGCACCCCCAATCCGGCCAGCTGCTGCCCAGACTCAAGTCTGCCCAACGTGAGCCCTGCTTCTGTCCAGCCGTGGTGGCTGTTCTGCTCCGACACGTCTCGCTGTGCTGGGCTCTGCTTCCTCCCGGAGCGCTGCCTGCCCCCTTCCCACGTCCTCCGGCTGCCAGGATCTAGACTCGGCCAGCCCACTGGGCACGCGCCTCTGCCCCCCCACCCCCAGAACCTGCGAGCCCAGCACCCGCGGACCTGTGGCACCACCCGACGTCGAGACGGAGCCTGGAGGAGCCCGAGGGTGGGCGGCGAGCTGGGAAACGCGCCAGGCCGGAGCAGGCGGGCTGGGGAAGGGGCGCGAGGGGCAAGCGTGCACCGAGGGTCCTGAAGGGAGAGGCCCAGACACGGGCCCGCGCGGGGAGGAGTGTGGGGTGAGCCTGGCACCGGCTGGACCCCCGCTCACGGCTGCCCAAGCTGATGGGCGCCATTTCCTCCAGAGGGTCTGGGGGCGAGGCGGGGAGTGATGTTCTGATTCTTCACCTGTGAGCTGGAATCACAGGTCAGTCACTCGGTGAGAACTCACTGCGTTGCCATTTAGGCTTTTTTCCCGCCTGAGCTCTCTAGGTCAATAAAAACACTTCCGAAACGGAAAATGCCGGTCAAGGCGGTGCCACAGGCGCGGGCGCTGGGCTCGCAGGTCCTGGGGCGGGGCCGATCAGCTCGCGGCCCGCCCGGGGTCCCCTCCGCTTGCTTCGGGCCTCACGCCCACCGCCGCCTCTGGAGACCGCTCTGCACCCGCCTCCCCGCTTCCCGCGCCACGCCCGTCGGGCTGCGAGCGGCGGGTGGTGCTGAGGTGCCGGGCCCGCGCTGCCCACTGTGCCCGCGGCCCCGCTGCCCCAGCCCAGAGGCGTCCGAGCCGCGCGCGACCCCGGGCCTCTCGGCCGGCGCCCCGGCCCTCGTGCCGCCAGCCCTCCCCCAAGAAGCTCGCCTCAGGGCGCCGCCTCAGGGAGCCGCCGCCGCGCCCTGACCTTTGCGCAGGCAGGCGTCACAGTACACGTGGCCGCAGTTGGTCAGGCTGAAGCACGACGTCGCCTGGGGCGGCTGGAAGCAGCGGTTACAGAACACCCAGCTGGCCATGTCTGCACCAGGGCCGTGCCCCGCCGTCACGCGAGAGCCACGCGAGACCTGCGCGCGGGATCTGAGCCCGGCCCGAGGCCGTGACTCCGCGCCTGCGCGCCAGAGCCTGCCGCTCCCGCCCACAGGCGCCCGTAAGGTACCGAAGCAGGAAGGGACGGGGTGAGGATTCCACTTTGCCGTCTGCGGGTTGTCTCGGCCGCGCTCACTCCAGCGCTGCGGCGCGTGGTACTCCCGGACCCGTGTGGGCCCCCCGGCGGCGCCGAGGTGGGTGCGCCGAGGCTGCCGAGTCTCAGGGACCCTCCCGGGGGCCGCGGCCTCACAGGAGGCAGTGCCCGGGCGAAGGGTGGAGGTGGCCACAGGGAGACGGGACGTGTGCCGGCCTTGAGCGCGCTGCGCTGAGCTGACCGGTCACGAGGCCCTTGTTCTGTGGTGGTGGTGGTGGGGAAGGGTGAGGGGCCTTGAGGGCTGCAGACTGGTGGTGGGAGAGGAGAGGCCCTGGGCCATGAGGGACCAGTGGGGTCAGAGGAACAGGAGGTGAGGGGCCGGGAACCCTGGGGTGGGGTTCTAAAAGATCAGTGGGCCAGGACAGGGTGACAGGAGGGCTTGGTGGATCAGGGTAGGGTGTCACTGGGGCCCAGGACCAGCTGACCTGGTCACATGGTGAAGATGGGCCAGGCGGGGCCAGGGCCTTGCTTGCCTCTGGCATGGGCATATGGAAAGTCTTGACCTAAAAAAGATTGTTTCCCATTTACAAAGAGATAGGAGAGCTGATGGAAAGGACTGTTCTATTTTTTGTAGCTTCTAAGGAACTTGTAGGAGAAGGCAATGGCACCCCACTCTTGCCTGGAAAATCCCAGGGACGGAGGAGCCTGGTAGGCTGCAGTCCATGGGGTTGCTAAGAGTCAGACATGACTGAGCGACTTCACTTTCACTTTTCACTTAGATGCATTGGAGAAGGAAATGGCAAACCACTCCAGTGTTCTTGCCTGGAGAATCCCAGGGACAGGGGAGCCTGATGGGCTGCCGTCTATGGGGTCGCACAGAGTCGGACACGACTGAAGTGACTTAGCAAGGAACTTGTAATTAATTTAGAATTTAGAGAAGGACTTCCCTGAGCATCTAGTGGTTGAGACTCTGGGCTTCCAGTGCAGGTGATGTGGGTTCCATGCCCAGTTGGGGAACCAAGATTCCACATGCTGTGCAGTCCAAAGGAAAAAGAAAATTAGAGAAAATGAAGGGAAGCTACCTTCATATTATTTCACACCTCATGGAATGCCCCATGCTCTCCATGGAAGAGCCGTTTCCATCACCCTGATCCAGGTGGAGGGGGATCAGGTGGGACCTGCAGAACAAACTTAGTTCAGAGGAAGTCTCTGTGCAAAAGGAGAAAAGTGGCCTTCTTTCAGGGAAACAGGAAGACTCAGAGATTCAGGATGACTCTGACTGGAGTGGTTTAGGGAAAATATGTACCCCTCTGTCCCAGGCTGCAGCTGGGAGCGTCCTGTGGCCATTGGACCTTGAAATGGGACTGGGTCCAAGTTCAGATGTGCTTTGATTGCAAAATACACCTGAGTTTCCAAGACTTCTTATCAAGAAAGAAAAGTAAACTATCTCATTCGTCATTTTGTATTGATTACATGTTAAAATGGTAATGTATTTGATGTATTGGGTAAGTATATGTCACTAGGGTTAATTTTACTCTTTAAAAAACCTTGTTTAATGTGGCAACCAGAAAACTTTAAATTTATGTATATGGTTCACATTTTATTTCTATTGGACAGGGCTGATCTAGTCCAAATTTAAAAACAGGGTCATGTGTTTATTCTGTCAAACTCAGAAGCTGTATTGTTAAAATGACATTTTATCAGTGTTGTTGTTCAGTCTGTCGGTCATGACTGGACTCTGTGACCCCATGGACTGCAGCACACCAGGCTTCCCTGACCTTCACCAACACCCAGAGCTTGCTCAAACTCATGTCCATTGAGTCGGTGATGCCATCCAACCATCTCATCCACTGTTGTCTCCTTCTCCTGCCTTCAATCTTTTCCAGCATCAGAGGCTTCCAGTGAGTCGGCTCTTTGCTTCAGGTGGCCAAAGTAGTGGAGCTTCAGCATAAGTCTTTCCACTGAATATTCAGGGTTGATTTCCTTTAGGATTGACTGGTTTGATCTCCTTGCAGTCCAAGGGACTCTCAAGAGTCTTCTCCAACACCACAGTTTGAAAGCATCAATTCTTCGGCGCTCAGCCTTCTTTGTAGGCCAGCTCTCACATTCATACGTGACTGTTGGACATTTTATCAGTGTTACAATGCTATAACATCAGTTCCAACCTTAGATGTCTTTGAAATCAGAAAATAATGACACTTACGAATATATTTTATTAACTCAAACATTATGCAAGGTAGAAGGTAATTATTTGCTTTTATTTTTTTATTTTTATACAAGTTTCTTAGCTATGAAGAAGTCTTTAAGGGACTTCATTTGGAAAATTCCAACTGAGATAAAGATTAATGTTTGTGTAAATGCCCACCATAAGACGTTGCTGTTTGTATCTTCACTGGTCATTCGAAATTTTTCTTCACGGTCCTATATAGAAGAGAAATATGCAGGTTAGGTTTCTTAAGGTGCTTCATGCATGAATTTGAGGGGAAGGTGCTGTATACATTCAAGGTACTTAATGTCACTCAGGTAATATCTTATGCCAAAGAGCAGTGTCTGATTTTTCTAAGTTAAGGTGTGTTTTTAGCCAAAGATAAGGAGGAGGCGTCATATTTTGGTGTAAAATATCAAGTATTTGATCTGTTACTTCATATGTTTTATTTGTTAGCATCAAAGTGTATGTTACCTAATTGATACTTTTTTTTATCATTCCAGTTCTTACTTTACTTTAAGCTGGGCACTGGGCTCATTTTATTTTCCAGATAAGGAAGCTGAAGCTTAGAGACAACAGAAGGTTAGTGAGTGGGGGCAGATTCAGGCCCACATCCAACCAGGGTCCGCTGAACACAGTGACCTGGGAAACACATAACATCACAGGAACAAAATAATGCTGTAGAAAGTGGGCACCCTCGACTGCAGATGCACAGGGTGTGTTGGACTGCTAAGTCGCTTTAGTCGTGTCCGACTGTGCGATCCCATAGACGGCAGCCCACCAGGCTCCCCTGTCCCTGGGATTCTCCAGGCAAGAACACTGGAGTGAGTTGCCATTTCCTTCTCCAGTGCAGGACAGTGAAAAGTGAAAGGGAAGTCGCTCAGTTGTGTCCGAGGCTTAGCGACCCCACGGACTGCAGCCTACCAGGCTCCTCCATCCATGGGATTTTCCAGGCAAGAGTACTGGAGTGGGGTGCCATAGCCTTCTCCGGGGTGTGTTGGAAGCCCTTATATATTCATCTGTGAGCTCACAGCCCTGAGGCAAGCGAGCCGCAGTCCCTTTCCTAGAGGAGCTCACAGGCCAGCAGACGGCGGAAGAGCACGCCCACCAGCCCTGCACATCCACACAGCCCTGGATAAACCCAGGAAACAGGCAGCTTACTCTTTCCCTGGTTCGGGGGCTTAGTCAAGAATCATGTTCCTGGCAGGAAGAGGGATTGTAAGCTGATTAGGCAGACTGACCCTTTGATAGTTCTGTTCTTTGACTATTTGCTCAATTTGCTCGATTAGATGTTCAAGCTTGAAGCTAACTTCATTAACTTTGTCCTTTGCTTGAGTAATGGCTGCATCAAGGTCATGTTCTCCAACTCGAATATCTAAGTGGATCCGCTGTACAAACAGTAAAAGGGAAGAAACATGTTTTCCTGTGGCCGCTCGTTTTCCTTACTTTGCCCTCATTGTGTCCTACCAGTCCTTCCTTTTTCTCCACCCCACAACCCCCGCCACCTTTCTGAGAGTAAACACTCCTTCGTTCTCTTATTGCCTCCCCGCCGCTCCATTCCAGGTTATACTCGGGAGTCTTTCATTGTCACAAGCATGCATTAAATGGCACCTGCTGCCCTGAAAGAGCAACTGCAGCTTCCTGAGCTACGTCCTCTAGATTTCCGGGCACATGCCTTTGGCCCTGAGACAGTTTGATTACTCTCAGGAAAAGGTGCTCTGCATATAACTAAATTTCTGATGCCTCAGAACCTTTAGAAAATATCCAATCACCATCTACCGTGTAAGAGTTCCATTTATTGGGATTCCATTATTAATTCACCCTTCAGCCTTCAAGTGTTTTCAAGCCTGAATAATCACAGTTCTCTCAACCTTCCCTCCCAGTTCTCATTTTTCAAGCCCTTTAATCAACTTCGTGGCTCTGCTTTGAACCCCTTCCAAGCTCTCCAGCTCCCTCTTTAGTTGCTGTGCTGAGATCTGGGTGCAGGACTTTAATATGGCCTGGGCATAATGGTTCTGCATATCATTGTCACGCCCGAGTAATGCTGATGCTGTTCATTTGCAAGGACACGGGGGCATTTACTTACCAGCTTACTCCCTCCAAATGACACAAGCCTTGTAGAATTAGATTGTAAGCAAATGATGTGTTCACCAGGTGAATGTGAAGTGAAATAGAATGTTCCTTGTGGGCCATATAACTTTGACAGTAATACCTAGGATTAAGGATTTCCATAGTGTAAGTTCATTATTCTCTATACTCCATTAAAAAAATAAACCATCCCTATGTAATCTAGTGAAATTTGTGCCGTTCTTAAAGAAGAAATCAAATTACCGATAACATGAAAAATATTCAGTCTTCCTCCCAATCAATGAAGTACAAACCACAGTTAGATATTCCTTGTTATCAGATTGGCAAAGACTTAAAAGCATCTGGGGTGGGGATAGTATTGAGAAATGCTACCTCTGAACACTGTTTTGAGAATGTACATTGAACAGCCATTTCAGAGAATGGTTTGGTAGTACATATGAAAAGTTAAAGTGTATCTAACCATTGACCCAGCAGAGCTACCTATAGAAGTTTATCCTATGGAAATGCTCAAGTAGACAAAGTTATATGTAAAAGCTATTCAGTGTAATGGTATTTATTTTAGTTTGCATTTCTGAAATAACTAATGGATTTCAGTAGGGACTCATTAAGTTTCAGATCAGTTCAGTCGCTCAGTCATGTCCGACTCTTTGCGACCCCATGAATCGCAGCACGCCAGGCCTCCCTGTCCATCACCAACTCCCGGAGTTCACTCAGACTCACGTCCATCGAGTCAGTGATGCCATCCAGCCATCTCATCCTCTGTCGTCCCCTTCTCCTCCTGCCCCCAATCCCTCCCAGCATCAGAGTCTTTTCCAGTGAGTCAACTCTTCGCATGAGGTGGCCAAAGTACTGGAGTCTCAGCTTCAGCATCATTCCCTCCAAAGAAATCCCAGAGCTGATCTCCTTTAGAATGGACTGGTTGTATCTCCTTGCAGTCCAAGGGATTCTCAAGAGTGTTGGAGAAGACCAACACCACAGTTCAAAAGCATCAATTCTTTGGCGCTCAGCTTTCTTCACAGTCCAATTCTCACATCCATACATGACCACTGGAAAAAAACATAGCCTTGACTAGACGGATCTTTGTTGGCAAAGTAATGTCTCTGCTTTTCAATATGTTATCTAGGTTGGTCATAACTTTTCTTCCAAGGAGTAAGCGTCTTTTAATTTCATGGCCGCAATCACCATCTGCAGTGATTTTGGAGCCCAAAAAAATGAAGTCTGACACTGATTCCACTGTTTGCCCATCTATTTCCCATGAAGTGATGGGACTGGATGCCATGATCTTCGTTTTCTGAATGTTGAGCTTTAAGCCAACTTTTTCACTCTCCACTTTCACTTTCATCAAGAGGCTTTTTAGTTCCTCTTCACTTTCTGCCATAAAGGTGATGTCATCTGCATATCTGAGGTTATTAATATTTCTCCTAGCAATCTTGATTCCAGCTTGTGCTTCTTCCAGCCCAGCATTTCTCATGATGTACTCTGCATAGAAGTTAAGTAAGCAGGGTGACAATATACAGCCTTGATGTACTCCTTTTCCTATGTGGAACCAGTCTTTTGTTCCATGTCCAGTTCTAACTGTTGCTACCTGACCTGCATATAGGTTTCTACTACTGCAGGCAGGAATCCCTTAGAAGAAATGGAGTAGCCATCATTGTCAACAAAAGAGTCCAAAATGTAGTACTTGGATGCAATCTTAAAAATGACAGAATGATCTCTGTTCATTTCCAAGGCAAACAATTCAATATCATAGTAATCCAAGTCTGTGCCCCAACCAGTAATGCTGAAGAAGCTGAAGTTGAACGGTTCTATGAAGACCTACAAGACCTTTTAGAACTAACACCCAAAAAAGATGTCCTTTTTATTATAGGGGACTGGAATGCAAAAGTAGGAAGTCAGGAAACATCTGGAGTAACAGGCAAATTTGGCCTTGGAATATGGAATGAACAGGGCAAAGACTAATAGAGTTTTGCCAAGAAAATGCACTGGTCATAGCAAACACCCTCTTCCAACAACACAAGAGAAGACTCTACACATGGACATCACCAGATGGTCAACACCGAAATCAGATTGATTATATTCTTTGCAGCCAAAGATGGAGAAGCTCTATACAGTCAGCAAAAACAAGACTGGGAGCTGACTGTGGCTCAGATCATGAACTCCTTATTGCCAAATTCAGACTTAAATTGAAGAAAGTGGGGAAAACCACTAGACCATTCAGGTATGACCTAAATTAAGTCCCTTATGATAATACAGTGGAAGTGAGAAATAGATTTAAGGGGCTAGATCTGATAGATACAGTGCCTGATGAACTATGGACGGAGGTTCGTGACATTGTACAGGAGACAGGGATCAAGACCATCCCCATGGAAAAGAAATGCAAAAAAGCAAAATGGCTGAGGAGGCCTTACAAATAGCTGTGAAAAGAAGAGAAGCAAAAAGCAAAGGAGAAAAGGAAAGATATAAGCATCTGAATGCAGAGTTCCAAAGAATAGCAAGAAGAGATAAGAAAGCCTTCCTCAGCAATCAATGCAAAGAAATAGAGGAAAACAACAGAATGGGAAAGACTAGAGATCTCTTCAAGAAAATTAGAGATACCAAGGGAACATTTCATGCAAAGATGGGCTTAATAAAGGACAGAAATGGTATGGACCTAACAGAAGCAGAAAATACTAAGAAGAGGTGGCAAGAATACACAGAAGAACTGTACAAAAAAGATCTTCACGACCAAGATAATCACGATGGTGTGATCACTGACCTAGAGCCAGACATCCTGGAATGTGAAGTCAAGTGGGCCTTAAGAAGCATCGCTACGAACAAAGCTAGTGGAGGTGATGGAATTCCAGTTGAGCTATTTCAAATCCTGATTAAGTTTAGGTGAAGACAAATGAAAAATTGCTAGTAAGAGAGACTGTTACAACAACTGTATCTGTACTAAAGGTGTCCACGATATTAGGGGTAGGCCGCATAGGGTCCTATTGTTGTGAAACCTATTATTTGTAAAAGTACATGTGCTTAGAAGAAGATTCTAAAGGTTCCAAATATTCTAAAGATTCCAAGCTATTAGGCAAGTGTTTGTTGGGGACATTGACTTTTCTGCTTAGTACATTTCTGTAATGTTTGATATTTTAAAAACAGCATAGGACTTCCAGTCTGGTACATGAGGAGCTTGGAAGTTGTTAGTCTGTCTTAACAAGTAAAAAGCTGCATGAAAAGAAAGTCAGTTCTTAGATCTGTCAGAGAATTGAGGTCCCAGGGCAGGCTACTTCCCTCAAAATTGGAGACACAGACAAATGCAGACAGTCACAATGTACAGAGCAAAAGGACCAGCACTGGGTTCCTTTACCCAGCATGTCATGTCTAGCTTCCAACAACAACAGAAAAATAGCAAGGCATATGAAAAAGGTGAAAGACATAGTTTGAAGAGACAGAACAAGTCTCAAAACTAGGTCAGATATGGCAGAGATATTGGAATGATCATGTCAGGAATTTAGAAAATCTGTGATTAATATTCTGTGGTCTCTAATGGAAAAAGTAGACAATATGCAAGAACAAATGTGAGGAGAAAGATTGAAATTCTATGAAAGAATAAAAAAGAAGTGCCAGAAATGAAAAACACTAACAGAAACGAAGAGTGCCTTTGATGGGCTCGGTGGACTGGACAGGGCTGAGGAGAGACTCTTGAGCTTGAGGATACGTCCACAGAAATGTTTAAAGCTGCAAAGCAGAAAAAGATTGGAAGTAAAAAGGAACAATATCCAGGGACCACAGGATGACAGTTAAAGATGTAACATACATGCGTTGGGAGTACCAGAAGGTGAAGAGAGAAAGTAACAGAACAAATAATAATAGCAGAATTTCGAGTCAGCATCAGACACCGAGCGGCAGAGCTGGGAAGCGCAGAGAACACCAAGCAGGAGGAGCGCCGATTGAGCCGCACCGCGGAGAGTCACAGAGGCCACAGACGCCAGAGGTGAAGCCTGGGAAGGGGCCAGAAAAGGCCCTTCTGTATAGGGGAGACGAGAGTCAGGCACAAGTCCTCAGAAACCATGCAAGCAGGAGAGTAAACATTTAAGGTGTTGAGAGGGGAAAAAAAAAAACCATCAATCTAGAAATTCTGTATCCTGCAAAACTCTCCTTCAAAAGTAATAGAGAAAGCTTTTCTCAAACAAAAGATGAGGGAACTTGTCACCAATAGACCTGTCTCACAAGGAATGTTAAAGGCTCTTGACATAAGTATAATGATATTGGTCAGAAACTTGGATCTATGTGAAAGTTGTAAATGCATTAGAGAAGGAATAAGTGAAGGTAAAATTAAAACTTTTATTTTTCTTATTGTTAACTGAGTTAATAGATACTTCTTTCAAAATCATAGCAATGTGTTTGATGTTTACAGTTTATGTATAAATTAGTAACAGCAAAGATGCGAGGGATGGGAGATAGGGATTAGGACTGTTTTGTTATTATAAGGCACTTGTGTTATCTGTGAAGTGAAACATTGTTATTCAGAAGTGGACTTGGATTGGTTGTAAAGGTAAATTGCAAGCACTGACAGAAAGTTAAAAGAAGTGTAGTTGATAACCAAGAAAAGATAAAATGAGTCATAAAATAATTAAAACCACAAGAGACAGAAAAAGAGTGGAAAACAAAAATAGGAACAAATAACAAGGGTAGCAACCAGAAAACAGTAATAAATATGATGATATTAACCCAGCTATATCAATAGTCACTTCGAAAGTCAGTGGTCTAAATGCACCATTTAAAACAGATTGTCAGAGTGGATTAAAAAAAACAAAAACAACCATCTACGTATTGTCTATAAAAACCCCCACTTTAAATGTAAAGACACATATAGATTAAAAGTTAAGGGACAGAGAAAAATGTATATGTTAACTTTTAGCCAACCTTAATCGAAAGACAGCTGGAGTCATTATGTTAAATTCAGACAGAGTAGACTTCAAAACAAGGGAAATTACCAGGAATGATTACGCAATAGAGCATTATGTAATAATAAAGAGGTCAGCTCTCCAAGAAGACAAACCTTAATGTGTATGCATCTAATAACAGAGTGTCAAAGTATATGAAGCAAAAACTGATAGAACTGCAAGGATAAATGGAGGAGCTCGGTGTTATAGTCAGAGACATTGATCCCCCCCCATCAGAGGTGGACAGGTCCAGCAGAAGATGAATAAGGATACAGTTGAGCTCAACAGCATGGTCAACCAACTGGATAATCAGTATCCATAGGCTACTTCATCCAACAAAGCAGAATACACATTCTTTGCAAGCTCACATGGAACACTCACCAAGACAGACCACATCCTGGGCCACAAAACACACCTTAACACATTCAAAATCATAGAAACCACACAGTGTGTGCTCTTAGACCATAATGGAATTAAAGCAGAAATTAATAAAGATAGACGGAAAGTCCCCAGATATTTAGAGATTAAACAGCACACTTCTAAACAGCTCATGAGTCAAGGAAGACGTCTCAAGAGAAAAAGTATTTTGAATTATCAACACGAAGAATCTGGGAAGGTGGTGGTTGAGGAGGCAACAGGAATCTGTGTTGAGACAACAGTTATCCTGGGAGGATCTGTCTGATGGAACTATGTTGGAACTCTGGAGTCTGTTGAAGTCTTGCCACTTCCAGGGGGAAGACTTGGACAGTAAACTGTGATTGATTTTGGTGGATTTCAGTTCTCAGACAGTAGCAGCCACTCCCCCTCCCCCCCGCTCCCACCCCAGCCTCATGGCCGGCAGCTGTGCAGGTTTTCCTGGGGCAGCCTGCACACAGCCTTTAGAAGCCAGGGTAGGCATAACAGACCCTGTCCTCCAAATGTCAGGGACTTTTGAGGTTATTATATAGAAAGGATTCTCAATAAAATTACCAGCAGATTTCTCATCAGAACTTTGGAGAACAGAGGCAGTGGGCAGATACATTCAAAGTGCTTAAAAACAAAAACAAAAAAAGCCAATAAGCACATGAGAAAAAAAAGCTCAACTTCACTGGTCCTTAAGGGCATGCAAATCAAAACTACAGTGAGCCTACCTCGCACACATTAGAATGGCTGCTATAAAAGACAATAAGTACCGGCAAGAATGTGGAGAAAGTGCAACCCTTGTGCATCATTGGTGGGAATGCAAAATGGTGCAGCCACTGTGGAAAATAGTGTTGTGGCTCTTCAAAAATATGAAAGCAGAATTTCTGTTTGATCCAGTAACTCTGCTTCTGGATATATACCCAAAAGAATTCAAAGCAGGGTCTCAAAGAGATATCTGTACACTCAGGTTCACAGCAGCATTATTCACAATAGCTAAAATGTGGAGCAACTCAAATGTCCATTGACAGATGAATGAATAAGCAAAGTATATGGTATATGTGGTATATGCATACAATGAAATATTATTCAGCCTTAAAAAGGAAGGAAATTCCAACATGTGCTACAACAGGGATGAATCTTGAGTGCATTATGATAAATGAAATAAACTAATCATAAGAAGACAAACACTATGTGGGACAACTTTATGAGATACTTAGAGTGGTTAAAATAATGGAGTTGTTTAAGGGGTGTAGAGTTTCACTTGAAAGACTGAAGAGTTATGAGGGTGATGATTATACAACATTATGAATATATTTAATATCACTGAACCATGTACTAAGTAATTATTAAGGTGAATTTTATGTATTTTTAAAATCTCAAAAAATATTTGAACTAAAATGAAAATACAACATAATCAAAATTTGGGAGTCACAGTGATAGAAGTATTCAAAGGGGAATTTATAATATTGAATGCATGTATTAACAAGAAAGTTCTAAAATGTATTATCATCTAAGCCTAGGAAACCAGAAAAAAGAAGAGCAAACTAAATCCAAAATAAGTGTAAGAGGAGAAATAAGATCCATGCTAATAGAAGCTAATGCAGAAATCAATGAAAACAGGAAATAAAGTAGAGAAAACCAATAAAACAAAGCTAGTTCTTTGAAAGTATCAATACAATCAATAAACCTCTAGCTCAGCTAACGAAGAAAAAAAGAGACCCAAATTAATAATATCAGAAATGAAAGAAGAGTGTTACTACAGGTCTCATGGGTATCAGTAGGGTCGTTGAGGAATACGAGGGAATGAGGTCATAGAGGAATACTATGAACCATGCTGTGCCCGCAGACTTGGTAATCTAGATGAAATAGACCAATTCCTCGAAAGGTGCAATTTGTCACCAGTCACACAGAAATAGACAACCTACACCTAGTACCGAAATTGAATAGATAACAACTTCCAAGCAGGAAGCCCCAAGCCAGGATGGGTTCACTGGTGAATTTCACCAAAGATTTAAGTAAGAAATCCGACATACTCTCTGCAGTCTTCCAGAAGACAGAGGTAGACAGAATACTTTTTACACCGTTTTCTGATGTCAACACTACCCTAATACCAAAGCCTGAGAAAGACACAAGAAAACTATGGACCGTTATCTCTCATGGACATAGATACAAATATACTCAACAAAATATCAGCCAACTGAACCCAGAAATGTATAAAAAGAATTATACACCATGGCCAAGTCAGATTTATTCCAGATATGCAAGGCTAGTTTGATATTTTTAAATCAATTAATGTAATTCATCACATCAGCAGCTTAAAGAACATGATGTGGTCTTATCAATAGATGCAGAAAAGGCATTTGACAAAATCCAACATCCATCATGGTAAAAACTGTCAGCAAACTACGAATAGGGGAACTTTGTCAATTTGATTTAAAAATCTACAAAAACCTTACAACTAACATAATTAATAGTGAACAACTAGAGGTTTTCCCACCAAGATCAGAAAGAAGACTAGCATTTCCCCACTTGCTATTCCTTTTCAACATCACAGTTCAATTCCTAGGTAATTCAGTAAAAGAAGAAAAGAAAAAATGGTATATAAGTTGGGAAGGAAGAAATGAAGATGTGTTTGTTCACAGATGATAGGATTGTCTATGTAGAAAATTCAAAATAATAAAAAACTTACCAGAACTAATAAATGATTATAGCAAGGTTATAGGATACAACGTTAATATGTTAAGTGAATCAGTTTCTATGTGTCTGAAATGAACAAATAGAATGTGAAATGAAAAACAATACCATTTACTTTCAGTTCAGTTCAGTTCAGTCACTCAGTCATGTCCGACTCTTTGCGACCCCATGAATCGCAGCACGCCAGGCCTCCCTGTCCATCACCAACTCCTGGAGTTCACTCAGACTCACGTCCATCGAGTCAGTGATGCCATCCAGTCATCTCATCCTCTGTCGTCCCCTTCTCCTCCTGCCCCCAATCCCTCCCAGCATCAGAGTCTTTTCCAATGAGTCAACTCTTCACATGAGGTGGCCAAAGTACTGGAGTTTCAGCTTCAGCATCATTCCCTCCAAAGCAATCCCAGGGCTGATCTCCTTCAGAATGGACTGGTTGGACCATTTACTTTAGCATCCACACAAATGAAGTACTTGGATATAAACAAAATATGTGAAAGATACATGAGGAAAATTTTAAAAACTGATGAAAGATATCAAAGAAGGCAAAATACATGGAGAGATATGTGTTCATGCCAAGAAGACATAACGCTGTGGAAATCTCAGTTGTTCCCAACTTAATCCATAGATTCAACAATCCCAGTTTAAATGTCAGCAAGTAATTTTGTGAATATCTACAAGCTGATTCTAAAGTTTCTGTGGAAAGGCCAAAGATCCAAAATAGCCATCACGGTATTGAAGAAGAATAAAGTCAGGGGCTTGACACTCTTGATTTCAAGACTTACTGTAAAGCTACAATAACCAAGTGGGATGTTGTTGGTGAAAAACAGAAAGACCAGTGAACCAGAACAGGGAGCCCAGAAACATAGCAACACAAAAGCGGTAGCTGACCTTTGACAAGGAGCAAAGGCACTTTAGTGGGAAAGGCAGTCTTTCCAACAGATGGTGCTGAAAAATGGACGTCCACAGGCAAAGAAACGAATGCAGATGCGGACCTTACACCTTTTACAAAAAGTAACTCAAAAGAGAGCACGTATCTAAACGCAAAATGCAAAACCAAACTATTTAGAAGGTAACATAGGAGCAAGTCTAGATGACCTTGGGTTTGGTTATGACTTTTTAGGTACAACACCAAAGGCACGATACATGAAAGAATTGAGAAGCTGGACTTAATTAAATTAAACTTCATTAAACATTTAACATTAATGTTTAAACACTGAATTTCATTAAAATTGAAGAGTTCTGCTTTGCAAAAGAAAGCGCTGTCTGTCAAGAGAGTGAAGAGATGAGCCACAGACTGGGAGAAACTGCTTGTAAAAGACATATCTGATAATGTACTGCTATCTAGAATCTACAAAGAATTCTGAAAACAGCAAGAAAATGAACAAATCAGTTGAAAAATGGGCAAAAGATCTGAATAGACAACACACCAAAGAAGACATACAGATGGCAAATAAGCCATATTTGCCATCAACAAGCATCATATATCGTTAGGGCCTTGCCGATTAAAAACAACGAGATGCTTCACACCTATGGGAATGGCAAAAATACAAAACAACCCACAACACTAAATGCTGGCAAGAATGTAGAGCAACAGCAACTCTTGTCATTTCTAGTGGGAATGCAAAATGGCGTAGTCTGGTGGTTTCTTAGGAAACTAGACACACATTTACCATACAAACCTGCCATTGTGCTGTTTATTTACCAAAGTAAGATGGAAACTTATGTCCACATGAAAACCTGCACACAAATGTTTATGGCAGCTTTATTTATAAAAGCCAAAATTAGGGAGCTATCAAGATGTCCTGCTGCATGTGAATGCACCAGGCAGCCATGGTTTGCATCTTGACAATGGAATATTATACAGCGCCAAAAAGAAACGAGCTCTCAAGTCATGAAAAGACATGGAGGCGGCTTAAGTGCGTATCCCAAGTGAAGGACGCCAACTTGGGAAGTCTGCCTACTGTATGGCTCCAGCTATATGACACTCTGGGAAAGGCAAAACTATGGAGACAATGAAAAGATTAGTGGTCGCCAAAGGTTGGGGGCGGGGGAGGGGAATGAAGAGACGGTTCCAGAGGATTTGCATGGGAGTGAAACTGTTCCGTGTTGATACGGTGATGATGGACACGTTCATCACACCCGTAGATGTACGACCCCAAGGATGAAACCTAACATGAACTCTGGGCTTTGGTGAAGAGGATGCCTCCGTGCAGCTCGTCAGTTACACCACTGCAGCATGCGGTGCTCCTGCTGGGAGAGGAGGGAATGTGGGAATGCTGTGCTTTCTGCAGAATTCTGCTGTGAACCTAAAGCTGCTTGAGAAGACTGTTAAATCACTTCAAAAACAGGTATATGTTGCACATAGAAAAATGCAGCCAAGATTCTCCTTTTTTAAGTCTTTCCATTTTGATTTGAAGAAAATTAAAGCATCTTGCCATGTGCTTAATTTCACTTAACAGATTGTTGATAGGAAATTTTGTTAAATAAAACTGCACTCAAAAGTCAGATTTTCCAATTGATTTCTAATTTTTTATGAAAAACAGCACTCTTTCCTGAAAAAATATTCATGGATGATTCATCACCTGTTAACTTCAATTTCTGAGCCTCAGTGTCATGTCAGGGTTCTGCTTCCAGTGAACATTCGAGTCAGCAAACATATTTTGAGTCCCTGTTAGTTTGGCATGTTGAGAAAAGACGTGCTTGAGTTTAAACCTCAGTTTTTCCTCTTGCTGATGACGTGATCTGGTACAGGTCGTTTCACCTCTCAGGACCTCAGGTTTCCCTTCTACAGAATGGAATAGAAATACTGGACACAGAATAATGAGAAACGGAATATAAAATGCACAGTGTGAGTGAGGCATGTGTCTTGTCATCGTCTGCCCCAACAACCTCACCAGCCTGAAAATCACGGTGCCATAGGCATGGACACACCTTCTTGTGAGCACCCGAGAGCACCTTTTGCCCGGCACACCCTCCCAAGTAGGAACAACCAGAGTCCTTGTGGGGTGCCGATCGAGGTCTTCTAAGGGGGTGCTCAGTTCAGTTCAGTCACTCAGACATGTCTGACTCTTTGCAACCCCATGGACTGCAGCACGCCAGGCTTCCCTGTCCATCACCATCTCACGGAGCTTGCTCAAACTCATGTACATTGAGACAGTGATGCCATCCAACCATGTCATCCTCTGTCACCCTCTTCTCCTCCTGCCTTCAATCTTTCCCAGCATCAACTAACTCATTGGTCTTTTCCAATGAGTTAGTTTGTCGCATCAGGTGGCCAAAGTATTGGAGTTTCAGCTTCAGCATCAGTCCTTCCAATGAATATTCAGGACTGATTTTCTTTAGGATTGACTGGTTTGATTTCCTTGCTGTCCAAGGGACTCTCAAGAGTTTTCTCCAACACAGTTCAAAAGCATCAGTTCTTCGGCACTCAGCTTTTTTTATGGTCCAACTCTTAGATCCATACATGACTACTGGAAAAACCAAAGCTTTGACTAAATGGACCTTTGTCAGCCAAGTAATGTCTCTGCTTTTTAATATGCTGTCTAGGTTGGTCATAGCTTTTCTTCCAAGGAGCAAGCATCTTTTAATTTCATGGCTGCAGCCACCACCTGCAGTGACTTTGGAGCCCAAGAAAAGAAAGTCCATCATTGTTTCCATTGTTTCCCCATCCATTTGCCAGGAAGTGATGGTACCGGACGCCATGATCTTAGTTTTCTGAATGTTGAATTTTAAGCCAACATTTTTGCTCTCCTCTTTCACTTTCATCAAGAGGCTCTTTACTTCTTCTTCACCTTCTGCCATAAGGGTGGTGTCATCTGTGTATCTGAGGTTATTGGTATTTCTCCCAGCAATCTTGATTCCAGCTTTTGCTTCATTCAGCCCAGCATTTCACATGATGTACTCTGCATAGAAGTTAAATAAGCAGGGTGACAATATATAGCCTTGACGTATTCCTTTCCCGATTTGAAACCGGTGTGTTGTTCCATGTCCGGTTCTAACTGTTGTTTCTTGACCTGCATACAGATTTCTCAGGAGGCAGATAAGGTGGTCTAGTATTCCCGTTTCTTGAAGAATTTTCCAGTTTGTTGCGACCCACACAGTCAAAGGCTTTGGCATAGTCAATAAAGCAGAAATAGATGTTTTTCTGAAACTCTCTTTCTCTTTCTATGATCCAGCAGATGTTGGCAATTTGATCTCTGATTCCTCTGCCTTTTCTAAATCCAGCTTGAACACCTGGAAGTTCACAGTTCACGTATTGCTGAAGCCTGGCTTGGAGAATTTGAGCATTACTTTGCTAGCATGTGAGATGAGTGCAATTGTGCAGTAGTTTGAGCATTCTTTGGCATTGCCTTTCTTTGGAATTGGAATGAAAACTGACCTTTTCCAGTCCTGTGGCCACTGCTGAGTTGTCCATATTTGCTGGCATATTGAGTGCAGCACTTTCACAGCATCATCTTTTAGGGGGTGCTCAGTTCAGTTCAGTCGCTCAGTTGTGTCCGACTCTTTGCGACCCCATGAATCGCAGCACGCCAGGCCTCCTTGTCCATCACCAACTCCCGGAGTTCACTCAAACTCACGTCCATTGAGTTGGTGATGCCATCCAGCCATCTCATTCTCTGTCATCCCCTTCTCCTCCTGCCCCCAATCCCTCCCAGCATCAGAGTCTTTTCCAATGAGTCAACTCTTCACATGAGGTGGCCAAAGTATTGGAGTTTCAGCTTTAGCATCTGTCCTTCCAAAGAACACCCAGGACTGATCTGATCTCCTTTAAATTGGACTGATTGGATCTCCTTGCAGTCCAAGGGACTCTCGAGAGTTTTCCCCAACACCACAGTTCAAAAGCATCAATTCTTCGGCGCTCAGCTTTCTTCACAGTCCAACTTTCACATCCATACATGACCACTGGAAAAACCATAGCCTTGACTAGACAGGCCTTTGTTGGCAAAGTAATGTCTCTGCTTTTGAATAGGCTATCTAGGTTGGTCATAACTTCCCTTCCAAGGAGTGCTAGCATGTGAGAAATACTAAAGCCAGAGCTGTGTCTTGTCCTCATACTGCCCAATGGAGAGAGCCTTCCTGACCACCAAGGCTTTGCAGTGAGGGTTTTCTCTCCTAGGCCATGCCAAATGTGGAGACATTGGTGGCGCTAATAGTAAAGAACCCGCCTGCCATTGCAGGACAGGCAGGAGACTCGGGTTCGATCCCTGGGTTGGGAAGATCCTCTGGTGAAGGGAATGGCAACCCACTCCAGTATTCTTGCCAGGAAAACCCCATGGGCAGAGGAACCTGGCGAGCTACAGTCTGTGTGGTTGCAAAGAGTCGGATATGACTGAGCATCTGAGCAGCATGAAAAATGACAGAATAGGACAGCAGAGATTTGTGTTTTGGTTTAACTGGGCAGGAAGTGAAGGAGGAGGGTATCAGGTGGAACAGGCAGCTGTGCTAGAACTGGGAGAATGGACCCAGGGGAACTCTTGTCACAGGGTGCCCAGGGCACCAGGAGAAGGCTGCTACAGCCAGCAGGAGTCAGGGGTCCAGTGGTCCAGCTGGACTGAATCTCCTGGTCTCCACGTGCGTGGGGGCATCACAGGTCTGGCTTGAGCACAGCTCTCCTGAGGAGTGGAGCCCAGGCCCGTCCGTGTCAAGCACCCTCCTCTTCTTGCCGTCTGTGCTGCGGGGCTCTGCTCCACCACTAACCTGCCACCCTGTGAGCACATTCCCAGGACAAGTCCAAGGGGAAGTGGCTCCCACAATCCTGTTGGAATTATTGGAAGGGCAGGCCACAGTACTGTACCTTGAGCCGGCCTGGTGGGGAACAACGTCGGCTACGACGTCGGACCAGGAGAAAACAGGCTTAAAGCAGTCAGGCAGCTACTCAAGAGTCAGCCTGTAGATGGCCGTCTGCAGTGACACTTGGCCCTGACTCCAAGGTCCACGTTCTTCCCTTTTGACCTTGGTGCCTTTTCTCCCCTGCTAACTCCCAGCAAGGAAGCGCCTTAGGAGGCCAGACAGACGCAGAGACTGCCACGTGCCTACAGAGACCCCGCCGGATGGGAGGAGGGAAGGGTGGCCTGAGCAGCCCTTGTGTCTGGATAAGGCGCAGCTCCTGCAAGACCAGAAGCGCAGGTTGGCCTGGTTCCTTCTGCCGGGCAAGAGTAGCAGGACCTCGGGGCAATGAGCGTGGGGCCTGCCCTCTGTACTGCTTTGAGCTTTCGCTTTGAGTAGTCCCTGCTGCTCAGCTGGACTGTAGGCACTTCCCACGTTTTGGTGTGGTCCTTTGTCAGGATCACACTCATTAAAAATGAAATGCTGGGTGGTGAGCACTTGTGTAGAGATTTAAAAAGTCTGTGGGCATACATGACACATGACTTTTTAGAAAATAATTTCAGTAACAAGACAAAAAGTGTGTTTTACCTCATCGCTGTAAGTTGTAATGGTCACAAACATTCCCAGACCAGGAGCAGATTCAAGGAAGTCGTGTCTGCCTAAGTCCCATTGTTGTATCTTGAAACTCCCTGTTTCAAAGACATGACATTTATTATAAAATAAATTAATAGTTATATATGGAGTTCCAATTGAGCTATTTCAAATCCTGAAAGATGATGCTGTGAAAGTGCCACACTCAATATGCCAGCAAATTTGGAAAACTCAGCAGTGGCCACAGGACTAGAAAAGGTCAGTTTTCATTCCAGTCCCAAAGAAAGGCAATGCCAAAGAACGCTCAAACTACTGCACAATTGCACTCATCTCATACGCTAGTAAAGTGATGCTCAAAATTCTGCAAGCCAGGCTTCGGCAGTACGTGAACTGTGAACTTCCAGATGTTCAAGCTGGTTTTAGAAAAGGCAGAGGAATCAGAGATCAAATTGCCAGCATCCGCTGGATCATGGAAAAAGCAAGAGAGTTCCAGAAAAACATCTATTTCTGCTTTATTGATTATGCCAAAGCCTTTGACTGTGTCGATCACAATAACCTGGAAAATTCTGAAAGAGATGGGAATACCAGACCACCTGATCTGCCTCTTGAGAAACCTATATGCAGGTCAGGAAGCAACAGTAAGAACTGGACATGGAACAACAGACTGGTTCCAAGTAGGAAAAGGAGTATGTCAAGGCTGTATATTGCCACCCTGCTTATTTAAATTCTATGCAGAGTACATCATGAGAAACGCTGGGCTGTAGGAAGCACAAGCTGGAATCAAGATTGCCGGGAGAAATATCAATAACCTCAGATATGCAAATGACACCACCCTTATGCAGAAAGCGAAGAGGAACTAAAAAGCCTCTTGATGAAAGTGAAAGTGGAAAGTGAAAAAGTTGGCTTAAAGCTCAACATTCAGAAAACTAAGATCATAGCATCTGGTCCCATCACTTCATGGGAAATAGATGGTGAAACAGTGGAAACAGTGTCAGACTTTATTTTTGGGGGGCTCCAAAATCACTGGAGATGGTGACTGCAGCCATGAAATTAAAAGACGCTTACTCCTTGGAAGGAAAGTTATGACCAACCTAGATATCATGTTCAAAAGCAGAAACATTACTTTGCCAACAAAGGTCCGTCTAGTCACAGCTATGGTTTTTCCAGTGGTCATGTACGGATGTGAGAGTTGGACTGTGAAGAAGGCTGAGCACCAAAGAATTGATGCTTTTGAACTGTGGTGTTGGAGAAGACTCTTGAGAGTCCCTTGGACTACAAGGAGATCCAACCAGTCCATCCAAAAGAAGATCAGCCCTGGGTATTCTTTGGAAGGAATGATGCTAAAGCTGAAACTCCAATACTTTGGCCACCTCATGTGAAGAGTTGTCTCATTGGAAAAGACTGATGCTGGGAGGGATTGGGGGCAGGAGGAGAAGGGGACGACAGAGGATGAGATGGCTAGTTGGCATCACTGACTGAATGGACATGAGTCTGAGTGAACTCTGGGAGTTGGTGATGGACAGGGAGGCCTGGAGTGCTGCGATTCATGGGGTCACAAAGAGTCGGACACGACTGAGTGACTGAACTGAACTGAACATGATTACTGAAAAATGAAGTTTTCAAATTATCCAAATCAGAAAAAAGCTGCTATTTTGAACAGCTTAGTCATGTACAGGTGTGAGAGTTGGACCATAAAGAAGGCTGAGTGCCAAAGAATTGATGCTTTTGAACTGTGGTGCTGCAGAAGACTCTTGAGAGTCCCTTGGGGTGCAAGGAGATGCAACCAGTCCATCCTGAAGGAGACCAGTCCTGAGTGTTCACTGGAAGGACTGAGGCTGAAGCTGAAGCTGAAGCTCCAGTACTTTGGCCACCTGATGCGAAGAGCTGACTCATTGGAAAAGACCCTGATGCTGGTGGGGATGGAAGGGGATGGCAGAGGTTGATGGTTGGATGGCGTCACCGACTCAGTACATGTGTTTGAGCAAGCTCCAGAAGATAGTGAAGGACAGGGAAGCCTGGCATGCTGAAGTCCATGGGGTCACAAAGAGTCAGACACAACTGAGTGACTGAACAGCGACTTATCTTAGCGATCAGCTCCGGTAGTGGCGTCAGAAGATTCTAGCATGTAGAGTTTTGGGTGCGGTTCTCATTGTTCACCAGTCACTTTGCCACTCCATTGCATCTGTCCGAGGTCTGCTGACAATAATGAGCCCACAGAAGCTTTGCCCCTGAAGGGTACATGTCCTGTGGTGGGACCGTGCCTTGCCCACGGGTCTGCTGCCTCTGCCCTCCTCCTGTAGCTCTGCCTACCTGCTGCTGGCACAGTGTCGGAGAAGACTTGCCTGACTTCCCCACAGAATCCGTGCGCGTCCACCACACCCCTGCCCTGTCACCTGCTTCCTCTTACAGCATATTTAGCATCTTTGACGTCTTATGTTTCCTGTTGTCTGTTCTCTGTGAGAAGGAAGACACTGTCTGTGTTGCTCATCTGCCCTCAGCTCGTCCGGCTGCTGTCACCCTCTTGAAGGGAGCTGCTCGTCACGCGCCTGTCGGATGACCCGCTGGCTCTGAAGGACAGCTGGCCCCCCAGCAGCGCAGGTTGAGCCATGCAGGTCGGCTTGTGTTCTATGTGGGATTTCTGCAGGGTAGTAAACTGCACGACTCTCGGCTGCCTGAACCCGGGGCTGTGGACCCGCAGATGTGGAGGGCCCCGCAAGTTACACGTGGCTTTCTAACTGCTTGGAGGGCCAGCGCCCCACCTGTTCTGTAAAGGGCTGGAGTCCGGGGATGCGCTGTGTCCTCTTTTAAGGGGAGGGTTACAGACAGTCAGGAGCAGGAGGAAGCAATCTTTAAATCTGTGCACGGGGTGTTCTGGGCACCTCCTCTGAGCAGCCTGTGCTTGCCACAAGCCAGAACAAACATAGCAAAACCTTTGCAAACCCAACCATGGTGTGGAAAACAGCCGGGTTTCAGATTGGCCTCTGGGTAGCACACGAGCAGGTAGGCCAGGAGAGTGGCACAGAGCCTCAGGAGAACGATGTTAGGGTGTGTTGTCTGGATCTAGATGGATTGTGCGTGTTTAGTCACTCAGTCGCGTCCGACTCTCTGTGACTCCATGGACTGTAGCCCTCCAGGCTCCTCTGTCCGTGGGCTTCTCCAGGCAAGAATATGGAGTGGGCTGCCATTTCCTTCTCCAGGGGATCTCCCCACCCAGGGACTGAACCCCCGTCTCTTCAGCTCCTTCACTGGGAGCCAGGCTCTGTACCGCTAGTGCCACCTGGGGCCGTAAATGGGTTGAATACTTGCTAAAATAAAACGTTTAAATAAGAACTAATGTCATAACATAATACTCAAAATGTCTAGGATACAGTACAAAATTACATACCATACAAAGAACTAAGAGAACTTCAACTTGCATGAGAAAAGACAGCTAATAGACCCCAGCATCAAAATGACATAGAGTTGAAATTATCTGACAAGAATTTTAAAGTCACCATAAAAGTACATCAGTGACTTTGAACATCCTTAAATGGAAAAGTAGGAAGTCTCAGAAAAAGAGTAGAGACATAAGGGGAAAAAAGGACACATTAGAACAGAAAAAATACAGCATCTGAAATTGAATGGACCCAATAAAAGAGTGAGATGAGAGGAAAGACTTGGCGAACTTGAAACTAGATCAATGAAATAATCGAGTCAGGTCAATGGGTAGAAAAGAGATGGGGACAGAGAAGAACCTCTAACAACCCCATGAACCCATGGGGCACTAACCGAAGGTCCAGGATTTGTGAGTCTGGAGGAGAGGAGAGAGCGAGGGGCTGAGTGAACACATGAGAAGTCAGGACGAGCGACTCCCCAAACTGGGTGAGAGAGACGCCCACAGACTCAAGAGGCTGAGCAGACCCCACAAGGCCAGACTTCCCAGATTCACCACCAGACATGGCACGATTAAGCTCAAGACCAGAGGGAAAAAAAAGAGACCTACGGAAAATAGCCAGAGAGAGACTTCACTGCTGAGTAGGGAAAGTGACCTGAGGAACAGCGGGCCTCCCATCAGAACATGGAAGCCAGAGGAAGGGGCACGCTTCCAAGTGCTGAAAGGGGAAGAAATTGTCAGACGATTCTATTCCCGCCAAAGACACCCTTCAGAATGAAGGCAGAGTATTCCTAAGGTCAAGCAAAACTAGGAAGACTTTTCACTAGGACACCTGCTGTAAAAAGATTGCCAAAGTAACTTCTTAAAACAGAGAAAATGGTAAGAGAATTTGGAATAGCAGCAATGAAGGAGGGAAAATGGGAAGGTCAGCCCCAGGGAAGGGAAACCACAGTAGAATTTTCTCTTCCATTAAAAAAAAAAAAAAAAGTTGTTTGACAGTTGAAGGGAGGTAGGTTAAAAGTAAAAGTATAAAAAAGATGTATCATTGCAATAATCAAAGCTCGTGTGGCTCCATAAATACCAGATAAAGAAGACTCCACAGCAAAGGGAGCGGCCAGGGACACAGAGGGGCCTTATGTGATGACAAAGGGGTCAGTTCAGTACGAAGACAACCATCCTAAATACATCAAAACAACGTGAAGTAGACCGGCTGAAGAGACGTGGACAAGTCCACCGCACCCTGAGGGCTCCCCGCACTCCTCGCGTGGTGGGGCTGCTGGCCGTGGAGGAGCTGACTTGCACTGTCCCCGTGCCTGCTTGGCATTCCCACATGTCTCCCCGGACAGCAGGGTACACATTGCTCTTCAGGTGTGCATGGACGTCTCACCAAGTTGGGCAACAAAGCCCCAAGCCTGCCCTGGCACCTTTGCTGAAGCTGCTGAGTGTTCCTGGAGGAGCACACGGCCAGGCAGGTGGCTTTCCAGGCCCGCGGGCACCTGGAAACATCCAGCTTGTGGTTCCCGTCCTCTGAGAGGACCAGGGCACCCGGGTCTCCTGGGGGCCTCCTTCCGTGCCTCCCACCTCGCCTACGCGGACCTGCTCAGTGTCCCCCGCTTTCACCACGAGCACCCTGGCCCCTGGCCACCCCCGCCTTCCCCGGGCCCGTCAGCAGCCACCCTCCCGACCCCCAGGGCCCTGCTGTGGTCACCATCCCCACACTCACCACCCACGCTCGTCCTGTCCCCGAGCCGCCCCCACCCCGGGCCTGGAGACACGCCGTGTCCTCTTCCGCGGGCCCCCTGCCTGGCGCAGAGGGAGGCTGAAGCTTGGTGAGATCTGTGGGGTGACTGGAAATCAGTCCTGGGTGTTCATTGAAAGGACTGATGCTGAAGCTGAAACTCCAGTACTTTGGCCACCTGATGTGAAAAGCTGACTCATTTGAAAAGACCCTGATGTTGGGAAAGATTGAAGGCAGGAGGAGAAGGGGATGACAGAGGATGAGATGGTTGGATGGCATCACTGACTCAGGGGACATGAGTTTGAACAAGCTCTGGGAGTTGGTGATGGACAGGGAGGCCTGGCGTGCTGCAGTCCTTGGGATCCCAAAAAGTTGGACACGACTGAGCGACTGAACGGAACTGAACTGGACGAGTCCCCAGTACGTGTTCGGAGAAGGCAATGGCACCCCACTCCAGTACTCTTGCCTGGAAAATCCCATGGACGGAGGAGCCTGGTAGGCTGTAGTCCATGGGGTCACTGACAGTCGGACACGACTGAGCGACTTCACTTTGACTTTTCACTTTCATACATTGGAGGAGGAAATGGCAACCCACTCCAGTGTTCTTGCCTGGAGAATCCCAGGGACGGGGGAGCCTGGTGGGCTGCCGTCTATGGGGTCGCACAGAGTCGGACACGACTGAAGCGACTTAGCAGCAGTAGCAGCTGGTACGTGTTCAGTGGCCCGGGGTTCCTGGCCCCGGGAGGCGTCATGCCCCACGGCCGCCACCAGGTGGCAGGAGAGCAGCACTGCCGGCGGGCGAGTGGGCGTGGACAGGACGGTCCCCGCGGGGGGGGGGGGGGCGCGCAGAGCCGGCGCTGCCTGCGGCGACGCTGACGCATATCCCCTGCGGTGTGACGACCCAGTGACCATTGGTACACGGCTTAATGCAGAGCGTAACACATGGTGAGCCTGATGCAAGCACTCGATGAACTATTTCTTAGTTGTTCTTGGGCTTTTCACATGCGGTGTTTCCTGTCAACTCCCATTAGGTCCTACAACCCTGCAAAGTCGGTATAGTAATACCCACGTTTACAGCGGAGGAGAGCGTGAGCTGGAGAGCTTACTGACTTATCAACGCCCTCCAGACCGCAACAGGAGCGTGTGCGCTCAAGTTCTGCGTCGTGCCCGACTCTGCGACTCCACGGACTGTAGCCCACCAGGCTCCTCCATCCATGGGGTTTCCCAGGCAAGAATTCTGGAGTGGGTTGCAATGCCCTTCTCCAGGGGATCTTCCTGACCCAAGGATCAAACTTGACTCTCCTGTATTGGCACATGGGTTCTTTACCACTAAGCCCCCAGGGAAGCCCTAAAGCAAGATGACATGGGGTGAAAACGAGGGAAACCCGCACAGGCTGATTCTCTCAGGCTCGGCAGGTCGCGGGCCGCCTGGCCCCAGCGGCGTGGCGCGCGTGCTAACCCCGCCTGCAGACCTTCTGCGCTGCCCTTGCCCTCCAGACGCCCCTCCTCCTGGGGCTCTACTCAGCGGCCCTGGCGGGGAGCCAGGCTGCCCCCCTCCCCCGCCGAACACCCCCGTCCAGGGTACGCCTGTTGAGGCTCTCAGCTCTCCCCCCACCACCCCCCGACCCCCACGGTGCAGCCATTCAGACTCTCAGCTCTCAGCTCCCCCTCCCTGCCCCGAGGCAGCTGTGTCTTCTGCTCCAGACTCAAGTCCTGAAGGCTGGCGCCCAGGGCCATTTGAGCTGAAACTGGACAAGTGAGACGCAGCCGTGGTGGGAATTTCAGAAAGTAAAAGCCCCCACCACAGGCTTCTGGTGCTTGGTGTTACCCTTCTAGCTTTCCCCACGGGGACACACAGTATATTTTATTAAAAAAATGAGGTCATACTGCACAGCTCTGATTTGATTTTTCCACCAGCTTTTTGCAGCCATCCTTGTGTGTCCTTAAATGCTCTTCTGTAATTTGACTGAGGTCTGTTCAGAGAGCTGAAGAGAGAACCACGTCATGTCCAGCACTGAGCCTGGAGCTGTGCAGACACGAACTGGCCCTGCCGTGTCAGGGGAGCCAGGGCAGGAGCCAGGACGGCCACGGGTGGGGGGGGGTCGCTCAGACCAGCTGTGCGGTCGACCCGGGAGGAGCCTGGCACAAAGGCAGGTGCTTTCGAGGTCACCGTGGACACAGAGCGGCCCCTTCCAGGTGCCCCAGGCTCCCGGGCGCCTTGCCTTCCTTCCAGCCTGTGAAGCTGGCTGAGGTTCTTTCTGTGCAGAGGGAGGGAGGGAGCCCCGGGCCGCTGACACTGAGTGGAGGCGCCCGCGCCCTGTCGGGCCCAGCCAACCAGCAGTCACTACCAAGTCTGCGGCCAGATCACAGCCAGCCTCCAGACGCCTGGTGCCCCTCAGCGCCACGCCCAGCCCTCTGGCCCTCCGACCTGTGAAGACGCAGCGCGTTGTGCCTATACTCCGTCCAGTGCGTGTCCTGTGAATGCGCTCAGCCTGCGTGCAGGGGCCTCCCGTGCGGACCAGGTGCCCATCGCCCCCCGTCGCTGCCGTGCAGTGTCCCGTCCCGTGAACGGATGACCGACTCTCCTCGCCGGCCTGGGCACTCCAGGGTCGGTGTGGGCCCTTTCAGGTTGCGCTGCTCTTAAGGGTCTCCTGAGCTCGTGTGCGTTTCTGTTGGGCAAGTCCTGCGTGTACCCGGATCCAGGCTTGGCGTGTGTTCATCTTCCGGGGGCGCCATGCGTGTCGGGGTGAGGGCTAGGCCCGGAGCCGGGGACCTACACCTGCCAGCACCCCAGCCACTTCCTGTTTTCTGACCCGTGGGTGTGCAGCCGCGTCTAGGGCTGGGCCTTGAGTCGCTGCTGGGCGTGGAGTCAGAGCCTTTCTGCCCGCCCCTGGCCGTTCCCGCATCGCCTCTCCTGTGGGCGGCAGCTGCTCCCCGGCCGGGCCTCCTCCCCTGACCATGGGACAGTCCTCCATCCCGTGGTGTGCAGAGGTGTGATCTTCCTCACACACTCGCTCTGCTGTCAGAACCATGGTGTTGCCAGGAGACGCTGGGAGAGCAGACGCTTCTCTGGGACCTGAGTCCTCGGATCCCTGGCATCTGGAGGGGCCTGAGGCAGGTGGGCACTGCAGCCAACATGGCACGAAACCTGTGCCCAAGAGACTTGTTTGGAAACTTCAGTCAAATTCTGCTTCTCTTAGTTCTTCTTAGCGACGCTCTTTAAAAACAAGCTCCGGGTTTTTTGATGAACTCGGGCAGCAAGGTCTCTCGAGGGGAGAGAGAGAAGAGGGGCGAGGGACTCCAGGGAGCATCAGCTCAGTGACCGCCTGACGGGCACTGCAGCCACCTCCTCGCTGGTCCCTGCAGACACATTAAACCGGGCCGTGAGTTTCTACAAAGGCAGGCGCCAAGCGAGGGGAGAGGCGCCATGCAGCACAGTGACCATGTGCGGGAGACTGTTCATTAAAAGGAAAGCAAGGAGGGAACTCCCTGGAGGTCCAGCCCTCAGGCCTGCACTTCCACTGCCGGGGGCAGCCCTTGGTCGAGGAACAAAGACCCTGCATGCCCCGTGGCCTGGCCAAGAAAAGAAAAGAATTAGAATTCAGAGGCAGTGAAGTCTCTCTCCTGGTCGCTCCCTTCTGAAATGTTCTTGAACGTGACTCTGGCGCTGGGCCAGCTCCTGGGGTTCTGTAGTTTCTTTCCTTCAAGTGCAAAGCTTCCCGGAGACCAGGAGGTGTGGAGGAGGAGGAAGTCAAGGAGGAGGAGGACCGTCAGTCCTCACCGCAGGGGAGCGTGAGGCCTGGGAGCCTCCGCAGCCTCGCCCTTGCCTGAGCCAAGGATTCAGGCACAAGTGGTTCATTACAGGGGTGCCGCCCAGGAGAGGGAGGGAGAAGGGCCAGGTGAGGGGAGCCTGCAGGTGAGGCCTGGCTCAGAGCTCAGAACCTGAGCCAGAGCCCCCACCACGGAGAGGACACAGGGGCTCTCAGATCCTGCACCCCCACACCGGGGTGGTCTGAGCCCTTCCCCTTTTAACCTTCAACACAGGAATTCCAGGCTCTTCTCAGAAATTTCCTCCCTTTCAGGGAAGGGTTGGAGTCAGAGTCGAGGCCACCCTGCTTCCCAGGAAGCCTCAGACAGACCCTGGGAGGCCAAGCTGGCCAGGTTGGAGACGGAGTCCAGGAGGGTGGGAGGAAGTCCGCACACACACCTGTGGCTGTCAGGGGCCACCAGCTGCTCCAGCTCACAGGTGAGGACACGGGGCTCAGAGTCAACAAACGTTGGCGACGGGGGCACCGCCTGCACACGCTGCCCGCCTGCGGTGCCCTTAGCGGCCTCCCCTGGGCACCTGGCTGCTGACTGCTCAGATGCCCTGCGGCCTATTTTTAGCCCCCAGGAGCAAAAACACACTTTCAGGTCCAGATTTGACCAAATGGCCCTGAGGTCGCCTCCCTTCAGCATCTGGAAGGTGTGTTTCCCTGGACCCTTTGGAGCTCCACGTTGGCAGGAGAGAAGGCAGAGCTTCCGCAGGCTCTTCCTGGACACGGGGTGTCCTGACGTGCTCTCAGGTCCCCACAGATCCCCAGAAAGTTTTAACATCTGCTTTCCCACTTTGGTGATCTAAGCATTTATTATAGCGTGTTCTTGATTGGCACTTCTTAACCGAGCAGGATCTGACCTGTGCTCTTATGACCCAGTGTCGCTGAGCGGAAGTCGGGGTGTGATAGGCAGCAAAGGTCTAGCGCTAGTTCAGTGAGGCAGGGAGTGGACACAATTGCCTGTGGAGCAGGCAGCTGCACCGCGCAGAGCCCGCTGTGGTTGGGAATGAATGCACGCTGCCCGCAGACAGCTGAGGTGTAGACGAAGGGCTTGCAACACCCGGTGAACAGAGGCACAGTAGAAGCGCAGCAAAGTTTGTTATAAAAGGATTTTTAAGGGAAATGTTTCGAGAATTGTATTTGGGGGTGTGCTGTTATACTATTTGGCGCATCAAAGTGGGCCGATGATTAAAGATCTGATCATAATTAAAGGAAAAATAATGACAAGAATAGAGACTTAAGTGATGGTCCATCATGTTCAAAATTCTTTTAAAAGACGTTCATAAAAGTAGGAAGCACCTCTGAAGCATCTATTACTAAACTGGCCTCAATGATTTTTGTCTCTTTAACTCTGGTCATATTTATTTTCTTAAAATCTCCTTTGATTACACCAACTTCGGTTTGGTTTATATTTACAAGGTATGTCTTTTCCCATTCGCTCACTTTCAGCCTTTCCATATATTTAAAGTGGTTTGTTTGGAAACAGCGTATAGTCGCGCCTTTTTTGAAGGAAAATGGGTTGCCTTGTTTATTTTTGGCCGTGCCGGGCCTTTGTTGCTGCCCAGGGGCTTTCTCTGGTTGCAGAGCACAGCTCTCAGGCTGAGGCTCAACGGCTGCAACCCTAGAGCTTCAGTTGCTCCGTGGCATGTGGGATCTTCCCGACCAGGGATCGAACCCATGTCCCCTGCATTGGCAGGCGGATTTGTACTCCCTGTGCCACCAGGGAAGTCCCACGTGTTTTTTTTTTAAGTTTAGCGTGACAATCTTTGTCTTTTCATTGGAGAATTTTGCCCATTTACACTTGAAAGTGAACGTGCTGGTCGCTCAGTCGTGTCGGGCGCTCTGTGACCCCGTGGACTATACAGTCATGGAATTCTCCAGGCCAGAATATTGCAGTGGGTGGCCTGCCTTTCCCTTCTCCAGGGGATCTTCCCAACCCAGGGATCCACCCGGGGTTTCCTGCACTGCAGGCAGGATCTTTGCCAGCTGAGCCCTCTTTACTGTGAAACGCAGTTGGGTTTAAGCCACCGTGTCGCTGTTTGCTTTTCATTTGTCCTATTTGTTCCTTGTTCCTCTTCCGCTTCTTTTTTGCCTTTTAAAAAAAACTGAGCATTTTTTCCATTTTTCTCCTTTAGCATATTCGGACTCTAGGACCATATTCTCTTCTAGAGAAAAATTGAAACATATGTCCTGACATGTTTCACATTTTCCCTGTAGTTGCAGTAGACGACGAGTAGCTGACTCTAACTCTGTGTGGCTGCTGGGGGTGGTGGCTGAGGGGACCTCGGGGCAGGGGACAGAGACGGAGGCGGGCGGGAGGTGGGGAGCAGGGCAGGACAAGGAGGGCTGCGCGGAGCCGTGTCCCAGACTCTCGGGAGTCCCTGACTCGGGGCCTGTTCCCGCACAGCTGCCAGACGCCATCCTGCCGCACCTGCCTTCCTGCCTCAGACCCTCACCTGGGCCGGCTGTTTCTTGGGCTTGTGTCGTGGGCATGTCCAGGCCAAGTCTGCACAGCCGGCGGACCACCAGCAGGCTGGTGGGCAGGCCGCTCCTGTCCCTGTCCTCCTCCTCTGCCCCTGCGAGTGCAGGTTGGAAACCCCCCAGGTTACCAGGAGAACAGCCAGCTGCCGGAGAGCCAGGGACTCGGCGCGGCCTGGGGGCAAGAGGGTCCGGGCCGGGGAACAGCAGCAAACACGGTGCCTTCTGTGTGCCTGCTGGCTTCCAGGAGCCTTGCAAGTATCAGTCCCATCCTCATCACAACAGAAAGGAATCGGTGTTGTTATTTTTTATCCCACTTTGCAAATGCAGCAGAGAGGCTAGGAGCTTGCCCAGGGCAGATGGCGATTCCCGGCAGCTCTGGGGTTAGATCCGGGTGGTTTTGTTAACTCCCTGCGGCCATAGACACAGCTTCTGCCCACTGCAGCCGCAGACACAGGAGAGGTCTTCACCTGCCTTCTCCCCATCCCTCACCCCAGGCTCTCACCCTGCAGTCTCTCTCTTTGCATCCACGCTTGCTGCATCTCCTGGGGTTTTTGCAGGATGAGTTTAACACTTTGCAACAGAACACTCAGATGTGATGGCCAAGATAAATTGAGAGGAGAATTCAACAACATTCAACGTAAGGCTGAGTTGTGTGTAAAAATACGTAATCAGCACTTGTGGAAAATGCTGCTAGATTGAGCTCCTGCTTCTCTTTTTATGTCATAAAATCAGCCTCCTGTTATGAGGCTGAAGTTCAGAAGACACCCTGACCTCTGTTGCTTTGTCTTGCGTTACTGAACCAGTCTAGAGACCTTGGTCATCTTGCAAGAATTCAACCACAATCAGCATGATTCATGGCATCAGAGATTGTTTAACTGAAGGAGACCTGACAACCGGAAAAACAAATCAAGCCTGGGTTCTGTGCTCTTGTGTCTGGCTTTCCTGTTTTATGAATTACGCAATTCACTCTTAAGCCTATTTTCAAGTCAGTTTTGCATAATTTGATATGCAAAAAACGTCTCAAGAGAAAACTGTACAGGGTGATTCTCTCTGCCAAATAACTTAAACATCAAGAAGTTAGCATAATAACCTTAATAGCCATAAGACAGCACCCTGAGTTCAATGTTCAGCAACTCATTTAACCCACCTGTTATCAGGGTGTCGCTCGGAATGTCTTCTATTATGCATTTCTCCTCTCGTTCCCCAGCGTGGAAGTAAAAAGCAGTTGAAAGCGAAAAACAAAAACTCAAAAGAAACGTTAACTTGTGCATTTCTGTTGCTTTAGCCACCCCTGTACTGCCTCTTTGGAAATGGATCAACTGCAGGCGGTACTGCCTGCGGAGTATTTGTATTTCACTGGTTCGTTGTTTGTAAATTGATTTTTGTGAGAAGTGACACGTGGTGGCTGCACCTGGGCAGGTGATTGCAAGTCCCAGGGAGCCCCAGGGCCGCGCTCTGTGCGACATCAGCATTCCTTGGGACCTGCTCCTTTTAAGGACTTTGAAGTGCTCCGAGGGAATGAAAGAAGGTGAGGCCGAGGGACAAGCCGAGGAGGGCTCCCCAGAGTGCCACACGCAGCGCACGCCCAGTGATGGCCGCTTGGCAGGAGGTCAGGGAGGGAGGCTGGCGAGGATGCAGGGTGGAGGAAGATGCAGGTGCTGAAGGGAGAGCTTCCGGCCCGGGATGGGGCCAGACGAGAGCCTGACTGTGACCCCAATCCTCACCTCCAAGGATCCGTTTCCTCATTAAAAAAGTTACAGTCGCCCCGTGTGATTTACTACATTTCAGCTCTGGCAGCCAATGTTTTTCCTTTTCTTTTTTTTTTCTTTACAAATGTTTATTCCCCGGTGGCTCTAGTGCTAAAGAACCCAGCTGCCAACGCAAGAGACAAGAGATGCAGGAGATGTGGGTTCAATCCCCGAGTTGGAAAGATCCCCTGGAGGAGGAAATGGGAACCCACTCCAGTATTCTTGCCTGGAGAATCCCATGGACAGAGGAGCCTCGCAGGCCACAGTCAATGGGATTGCAGAGTTGGACATAACTGAGCAACTTAGCACAGCACATTCTTAAATGTACACTGGGCTCCAAGACGACACTTCATTGTAGCTATAGGTGGCAACAGACGTGAGGGCAGGGGATCCAGATGCTTAAAGAGGATGGAACCAAGGGTCAGGAGGCACAAAGGGCAGCTCACTCTTTGCCAGATTTCTGAATTCCAGCTGGGGCCGGGGGCCTTTCCCGCCACCCGCGCTGTCGGCTCCTGAGCCTCTCCGGCGCTTCCTTCCTTCCTTCTTCCTCACCTTCTGTCCGTCTCCCTGACTTGCTTCTTGGGCTGCTTCAGGGGCTGCTTCTGGCCACCTTCGTGGCCGACTAGCGCTCCTGCTGCCCTTCCCCAGACCCCGCCCAGTGTTCTCTCTTTATGTCTTTGGTTTTGAAGGTTTATAGACACGACAAGTTGCAGAAACAGTCCCATCCCCCGAGCCCCCAGAGGTGACCTCTTCCACAACCAGGGGATGGCACCGCCCCTGAGGAGACGGGACTCTGGCCTTGGCGGAGTGCGCTGAACTGTGACCATGGACTTACGTGGATCTCACCCGCTTCTGCACGTATGCATTGTTTTTTTAAAAAATGCAAGTATATCATCAAAATAATACAGGAAGTACTTATGAGCACTTGAAGCAAGCGGAAACGGGGGAGAAAACGCAGCCTTGCTTTTGGGTTAAGAGACGGGTCCTGTGACGGGGTTGCTTCACTGACCGGCTTTGAGCCGTGAGAACTCTGGCTGGCAGCAGGCCCCCTTCTGTCGGGCGGCGGGGGGGGGCGGGGGGGCGGCTGTCTCCGCAGCGCGCAGTGCCGGGCGCAGGTGAGGCCCTGGCTCCGCACCAGGCACGCAGGGGCCTCCAGGACGAGGTGCGTGCGGCTGGGCGGGGCTGCACGCAGGCCTGGTGCAGGCCACGGCTGCTGAGCAGAGGTCCTCGGCGGTGTCTCCACCATGACCCGCCCCGGCCCTCCTGGCCCTGGGGGCCGTCCCCGCCTGTGCTCAGGGATCGTGCTGGGTCCTCCCTGCCGGACCCCGCGGCACCCCGGCCCCTCCCTGGCCTTTGTCTCTGTCTGTTTGGGCCATTACAGCCAAACACCACAGACGTTGCTTTCTCACGGTCCTGGAGGCCGGCGGTGTCTGGTGAGGGCCTGCTTCCGTCCACGGATGGCCGCCCTCACACTGAGTCCTCACACAGGACGAGGGGTGAGGGAGCTCTGAGGGGTGTCCTGTGAAGGCAGTGGTCCCAGCTGTCACCTCCCGGGGCCCCGTCTTGACACCATCACGGCGGGGCGTCGGGATTCCAGCATACAGATTCAGACCGTAGCAGCCACCAGGCTGTCCCTCTGAGAAGTGCTACAGGGGATGTTCACAGCCTGAACACCGCCCGTGAACAGCGTTATAGAGGGTGTCCACAGGCTGAACATGGGCCCGTGAACAGCGCTACAGGGGGTGTTCACAGCCTGAACACGGGCCTGTGAACAGCGCTACAGAGGGTGTTCACAGCCTGAACAGGGGCCCGTGAACAGTGCCACAGAGGGTATTCACAGCCTGAACACGGGCCCGTGAACAGTGCTACAGGGGGTGTTCACAGCCTGAACAGGGGCCCGTGAACAGTGCTACAGGGGGTGTTCACAGCCTGAACACGGGCCCGTGAACAGTGCCACAGAGGGTATTCACAGCCTGAACACGGGCCCGTGAACAGCGTTATAGAGGGTGTCCACAGGCTGAACATGGGCCCGTGAACAGCGCTACAGGGGGTGTTCACAGCCTGAACACGGGCCCGTGAACAGCGCTACAGAGGGTGTTCACAGCCTGAACAGGGGCCCGTGAACAGTGCCACAGAGGGTATTCACAGCCTGAACATGGGCCAGTGAACAGCGCTACAGGGGGTGTTAGCCTGAACATGGGCCAGTGAACAGCGCTACAGGGGGTGTTAGCCCGAACATGGGCCAGTCTGGGCTGCTCGGTCCACACGTGCCTCCTATGAGACTGAGGCGGCTCAGTCTCCTCACCGGCAGGACTGGGGTGATAATAGACTCTGCCTCATGGGGCATTGTAAAGCCCATGTGATACACGTGTGACGTGCTTAGAGTAGGAACCCTGGCTCATGGGGAACCTCCAGAATGTCTACTGTTACTGTGTCACAGCCTGACCCCTGGAAGACGTCCCGGCGAGGCATCTCTACTCCAACTCCACGCACTTCCACTGAACTTTCATTATGGAATTTCAACACATAAAACCAGGGGATTGCGCAATGAACCCCAATCTTATTTCATTTAACCCACACATGCGCACTCACACTTTTCCTGGCGTATTTTAAAGCAAATTCTAGATCAGAGGTTGTTTTCCCTCATCAGTTTTCAATGTGCATCTTGGACCAATGGGACGCTGCTGCCCCGTGGACCAGCTCTGAGGGCGAGGATTGACTCCTTCTAGATGCTCCACCCGATTTGGGCTGAGAACCGCATTGGGAGGAACAGGCATGGGCATCCTGTTGCCTAGCAACACATGGCAAGATACCAGTGGTCCTGCTGTGGTCATGGTGTACAGCCTTTTCATATGCTGTTGAATTCAGTTTGCAAATATTTTGTTGATGATTTTTGCATCCATGCTCATAAAAGATATTTGTCTGTAGTTTTCCTGTAGTGTCTTTGTTTGGTTTTGGTTCAGGGTAATGCCTCAAATAATGAGTTAGGAAGTGTCCCTGCCTCTTAAGTTTTTATGAAAAGTTTGAGAAGGGTTGATATTAGTTCCTCATTCAATGTTTCATGGAATTCACCAGTGAGGCTATTAGGTCCAGTTTCTTTGTTGAGAGATTTATTATTGCTGTTACTACTGATTCAATTTCCTTACTAGTTATATTTCTATTCCTGCGTGATCCAGGACCTGGTGGGTTTTGTATTTCCAGGAATTTGCCCATTTCAACTAAATTATCTAATTTGTGTACAGTTGCTCATAGTACTCTTGAGATCCCTTTTATTCCGTGGATTTTAATGCTCCTGCTTCCATTCCCGACTCGGGTGAGCTCAGTCTTCTCTCTTTCTTCCTTAGTCCGTCTGGCCTTTTATTCCGTGGATTTTGATGTTCCTGCTTCCATCCCCGACTCTGGTGAGCTCAGTCTTCTCTCTTTCTTCCTTAGTCCGTCTGGCCTTTTATCCCGTGGATTTTAATGCTCCTGCTTCCATCCCCGACTCTGGTGAGCTCAGTCTTCTCTCTTTCTTCCTTAGTCCATCTGGGTGAAGGTTTGTCAGTTTTGCTGATGTTTTCAAAAAGCAAGCTTTTGGTTTCATTGATTTTCTTTACTGTTTTTCTCTTCTCGGTTTTGTTTATCTCTGCTCTAATCTTTATTATTTCCTTCCTTCTGCTAGCTTTGCGTGTAGTTCTTTCTTCCTCTTCTAGTTCCTTAGATTTTAAAGATATGTTGTTGACTTGACATCTTTCCTATTTTTCATGTGTTTATAGCTGTGCGTGTGTGTGCGCTCAGTTATGTCCGACTCTTTGTGACCCCGTGGCTGTAGCCCACCAGGCTCCTCTGTTCATGGAATTCTCCAGATAAGAAATACTGGAGTGGGTTGCCATTTCCTTCTCCAGGGGATCTTCCCAATGCAGGGACTGAACCCACACCTCTTGCGTCTCCTGCATTGGCAGGCAGATTCTTTACCCCTTGCACCGCTTGGGAAGCCTGTTCACAGCTGCAGTTTCCCCCGTTAGCACTACTTTCGTTGCATTCCATATGTTTTGGTGTGTTGTATCTCCATTTTCAACTTCCCTGGTGGCTCAGTGGTAAAGAATCCGCCTGCCACACAGGAGATGTGGGTTCGATCCCTGGGTCAGGAAGATCCCCTGGAGGAGGGCATAACAATCCACTCCAATATTCTTGCCTAGAGAATCCCATGGACAGAGGAGCCTGGCGGGTTGCATGCATGAATTTTCATTTGCCCCTAAGCATTTTCTAATTTCCTTGTGCTTCCTTCTTTAATCCACTGGTTTAAGAGTGTGTTGTTTAATTTCCACAAAGTTGTGAGTGTTCTAGTTTCACCTCTGTTGTTGTTGATTTCTAACTTCATCCTGTGGTGGTTGCAGAAGATACTTTGGATGATATCACTGTGAAGAAGGCTGAGCGCCGAAGAATTGATGCTTTTGAACTGTGGTGTTGGAGAAGACTCTTGAGAGTCCCTTGGACTGCAAGGAGATCCAACCTGTCCATTCTAAAGGAGATCAGCCCTGGGATTTCTTTGGAAGGAATGATGCTGAAGCTGAAACTCCAATACTTTGGCCACCTCATGTGAACAGTTGACTCATTTCCATGGAAAAGACTCTGATGCTGGGAGGGATTGGGGGCAGAAGGAGAAGGGGACGACAGAGGATGAGATGGCTGGATGGCATCACCGACTCGATGGACATAAGTTTGAGTAAACTTAGGGAGTTGGTGATGGACAGGGAGGCCTGGCGTGCTGCAATTCATGGGGTCGCAAAGAGTCGGACACGACTGAGAGACTGAACTGAACTGAATCTTTTAAAATCGATTAAGACTTGATATGTGGCCTGGGCTTCCCTGGTGGCTCTGTAAAGAATCTGCCTGCAATGCAGGAGATCTGGGTTCAATCCCTGGGTCAGGAAGATCCCCTGGAGAAGGGAATGGCACCCCACTACAGTATTCTTGCCTGAAGAATCCCATGGACAGAGGAGCCTGGCAGGCTGCAGTCCATAAGATCGCAGAGTTGCACATGACCGAGTGACTAACACACACACACGTGGCCTGATGTACGGTCTAGTCTGTAAAGCGTCCTGCGTGTACTTGAGAAGATGGTGTGCATGTCGTTGGTAGAGTGTTCTGGGCACCTCTGTTAGATCTAGTTAGCTTGCTGTGTTGGTTAAGTCCTCTGTTTCCTGACTTACTTTCTGACTGCTTGTTCTGTCCATTACTGTGAGTGGGGTACACAGGTCTCCTTCTATTATTGTCAAGCTATTTCTTCCTTCAATTTTGTCTGTTTTTGCTTCATATGTTTTTGATGTTTTATCATCAGGCGTGCAGATATTTATAACCTATATTTTGTCGCTGTATTGCAGGCTTCATTAGTATTTAGTTCCTTAGGCTCTGGTAACTATTTTCATTTAAGGCCTATTTTGTTGACGCTTGTGTAGCCAGCCTTGCTCTCTTGGTTCCCATTTGCAGGAGTGTCTTTTTCTGCCCTTTCAGTTTCAATTTCTCTGAGTCTTTGGATTTAAAGTGAGTCTCTTGCAGACCATATATAGTTGGGGTCATGTGTTTTTATCCATTCTGCCAGTGTCTGTCTTTGGATTAGAACATTTAATCCATTTCCACGTAAAGTAATGGCTGATAGGGAGGGACTTCTGTCATTTTGCTGAGCAAAGACTTTCCAAGGACCCAGAGGAGGAGGAGAGATCGCCTATACAGGAGTGTTTGTGGGAAAGACAGCAATTTCTCAACAGTAAGCAAGGGAGTCAGAAGGCAACCCAACAGAGCGTCTAACATACTGAGAGCAACGAGCTGGCAACCCAGAGTCGTGACCTCAATACCGTCTTTCAAGAATGAGGCTTAGATACATTTTCAGACCAACAACAACTGAGAGACTTTAACACCAAGGGACTTTAAATGACGTGCTTCAGCACACATGCCTCCTAGCCCGTCCGCTGAAAACGCTGAAAGGCGACGGCAGCCCAGTAGAAAACGCTTTTTACACCAGCTTTCCTATGAAGAAACTAACACTATTCTGCCCAACAGACACGGGAGTTGAAAGACAGGGGAAGATGGCGCAGCACGAAACACTTGGCAGGTGAGAACTTGTCTCCCACCCAGACAACTGCAGGGGCAGAATCCCCCAATGTGACACTCTGGAAACTCTGGAGTCTTCTGGAGGCTTGCAGCTTCCAGGGGAAGCCTTGCATGGCAAAGTGTAGTTAATTTTGGTCAATCTGTACTCTCAGTGGGTAGAGGCTACCCACCCCTCAACCCTGAGTCACTAGATGGGGTGCCACACACCTGCTACTTGAGCACCCTACACACGGCTTACAGGAACCAGGGTGGGTACAAAAGACCCCGTACAGATATTGGAGCCAGACATCCTGGAGTGCGAAATCCAGTGGGCCTTAGGAAGCATCACTACGAACAAAGCTAGTGGAGGTGATGGAATTCCAGCTGAGCTATTTCAAATGCTAAAAGATGATGCTGTGAAAGTGCTGCACTCAATATGCCAGCAAATTTGGAAAACTCTGCAGTGGCTGCAGGACTGGAAAAGGTCAGTTTTCATTCCAATTCCAAAGAAAGGCAATGCCAAAGAATGTTCAAGCTACCGCACAATTGCACTCATCTCACACTCTAGCAAAGTAATGCTCAAAACTCTCCAAGCCAGGCTTCAACAGTATCTGAACTGAGAACTTCCAGATGTTCAAGCTGGATTTAGAAAAGGCAGAGGAACCAGAAATCAAATTGCCAACATCTGCTGGATCATCAAGAAAGCAAGACAGTTCCAGAGAACATCTACTTCTTTTTTATTGACTATGCCAAAGCCTTTGACTGTGTGGATCACAACCAACTGTGGAAAATTCTTCAAGAGATGGGAATACCAGACCACCTGGCCTGCTTCCTGTGAAATCTGTATGCAGGTCAAGAAGCAACAGTTGAAACCAGACGTGGAACGATAGACTGGTTTCAAATCGGGAAGGAGTGCGTCAAGGCTGCATACTGTCACCCTGCTTAATGACTTATATGCAGAGTACATCAAGCAAAATACTGGGCTGGATGGAGCACAAACTGGAATCCAGATTGCTGGGAGAAATCTCAATCACCTTAGATACACAGATGACATCACCCTTATAGCAGAAAGCGAAGAACAACTAAAGAGCATCTTGATGAAAGTGAAAGAGGAGAGTTTAAAAGCTGGCTTAAAGCTCAACATTCAAAAAACCAGGATCATGGCATGCGGTCCCATCACTTCATGGCAAATACATGGGGAAACAACAGAAACAGTGACAGACTTTCTCTTCTTGGCTCCAAAATCACTGCAGATGGTGACTGCAGCCATGAAATTAAAATATGCTTGCTCCTTGGAAGAAAAGCTATGACCAACCTAGTCAGCATATTAAAAAGCAGAGATGTTACTTTGCCGACAAAGGTCTGTCTAGTTAAAGCTATGGTTTTTCCAGTGGTCAGATATGGATGTGAGAGCTGCAGCATTAAGGCTGAGCGCCGAAGAATTGATGCTTCTTAACTGCGATGTTGGAGAAGACTCTTGAGAGTGCCTTGGACTGCAAGGAGATCAAACCAGTCCATCCTAAAGGAAATCAATCCTAAATACTCACTGGAAGAACTGATGCTGAAGCTGAAGCTCCAATACTTTGGCCACCTGATGTGAAGAACTGACTCATTTGAAAAGACCCTAACGTTGGGAAAGATTGAAGGCGGGAGGAAAGGGGGATAACAGAGGATGAGATGGTTGGATGGCATCACCGACTCAATGGACATGAGTTTGAGTAAACTCCAGGAGCTGGTGATGGACAGGGAGGCCTGGCATGCTGCAGTCCATGGGGTTGCAAAGAGTCAGACACGACTGAGCAACTGAACTGAACTGAGCAGATACTGGGGACTGTGCTCTCATCACCGCTGCTTCTAATAACAGGAGCAGACAAACAGGTGGGGGCCGTGGTTGCTGTGCCTCCCTCGTTGTTGGGACAGCCTCCCCCTCCAGCTGAAGTGACTCCCAGGGATTTAAAAGGGCAGCAGCCTCCCCACCCCTTCGTTTTTTGCTTTTTACCCGGATTGGACATGGGTCGCTTTCATGCATTCATCCTCTTTGAGACACATTGTGCTTTCTGTCTCTGAAGACACCTTTTCATTTCAGCCAGTTCTACAACTTCACACTTTTTTCTCTACGTATCACTTCTTCCCCATTATCCCCATTATATCTTTCAGAGTTTGATTTAAAACATTTTATCACTTGTCATTTACATCCCCTATCTTTTTTTTTAAATTTGTCTATTCTTTTATTTTTTTTAATTTTATTTTATTTTTGAACTTTACATAATTGTATTAGTTTTGCCAAATATCAAAATTAATCCACCACAGGTATGCATGTGTTCCCCATCCTGAACCCTCCTCCCTCCTCCCTCCCCATACCATCCCTCTGGATCATCCCAGTGCACCAGCCCCATGCATCCAGTATCGTGCATCAAACCTGGACTGGCAACTCGTTTCTTACATGATATTTTACATGTTTCAATGCCATTCCCCCAAATCTTTCCACCCTCTCCCTCTCCCACAGAGTCCATAAGACTGTTCTATACATCAGTGTCTCTTTTGCTGTCTCGTACATCCCCTATCTTTTTGAGTATTTCCATCTCTCTGTGTTTTTGTGCTGCGTTCTGGGTGGTCTATCTTCCAGTTCACTAATTCTTTCTCCAGCTATGCCCAGCTCAGCTGTTCAACCCGCTGAGGACTGTCATTCCACATGATTTTTCTTTTCCAGATTTATCTGTTTGTTTCTAATTATCCCTTGTTGACTGGTCATTTTTTTATTGTTGTTCTGTGTTTTATTTCTGACAATTTCATTATCTGTGATCTTGGTTGTGTTTTTTTCTGCTGACTTTCCATTTTAATGACTTGTTTTCTTGTTTAATTGGTAGTTCTTGTGTTGCACTCACAGCATGGTTTTGATTAGGAAAGCTTTCTACAGAGAGATTAGTTTCTCCTCTTCCCCTTATTCAAGGGCCACTGCTGACCTTGATCGTTCAGCTCAGCGCAGGAGGGTCTTCCCCACCCTGTTGCTGACTGGAGCTGAGCCGCAGCCCGTGGGACTCTCGGGGACTCACGAGTCCCGTGGGACTCCATCCGGCCTAACCACAGCCCTCTCTGCTCCAGGCCCAGGTCCCTTTCTTGTGTGCTGATTTTTGGAAGTAGGGAAGGCGGTGAGCGTACGCCTCACCGTTATGAAAAAGGCAGTGTCTCAGAGGTGTGTCCCTCCAGAGTTAGGGGTCTGGTTGCACAGAGGGAATGGGAGAAAGCGCCTCAGGCCGAGGGGCAGACCTGGGGCCCGAGGCCGGCGTCTGGGTTTCGCCGCCTAAACACCCCTTTCTGTGGTTTCGGCGGAGTTTCGCTGGGAGTAGAGTTGGATGTTTTCAGCCCTTCGGCTCGGAAGGCAGGCCCTCCCGTCACTTCTCAGTGTCCACCGCCAGTCCCCCTACTGCCCACCCACCCGCACCACCTGCTTGCTGTCTCAGGACCCCCCCTTCCCCAGCAGCGGACATTCTGGCCACTCCTGCCTCCTCCTCAGCAGGCTGGCCCTGGGTCCTGCCACCCACTGGGCCCAGCCAGCAGCTCCGTGTCAGGACAAAACAGAGGAGGCGAGTCAAGCTCCCTATCCACTCCAAGGTGACCCCGCGCCTGCCCTGTGCCTCAGAGCCGCTGGCCGGGAGCCTGCTGCCCGCGGGAGGAACGTCTGCACTCCTGCTTCCTGAGGAGCCTGGCCCGGCGGGCGCCGAGCGGCGCGCAGGGAGGCAGGCCCGCTGGGCGGCCGGCGCCTGGCGGGGTTCTTCCTGAGCCCCTGGGGGTGTGGGCGCACCCCCGCCAGGGAGCACCTCTGCCCTGGGCATGCGAGTCTCCTCCTGGAACTCACGGCCTGTCGGCAGGCTGTCCAGGCGCTGGCTCACAAGGGCTTCTGTCCCCAACCGGGGTGGGCCGGGAGGAACGGGTCACAGGTGGCTGCTTTAACTCCGTCCCTGAGATCAGGGGTGACTGTTGGGGACAGAAATCTGTTGCAGAGACGATGGTGAGGGGGTCCGAGGTCGAGCTCATGGGAAGAGGTGTCGGACAGGAGAGGCGCTGCCACCAGAGGAGACGGGTAAGAGGGTGTGAGGGCGGGGCCTGGGGGGTCACAGGTCAGAGGATGTGAGGGTGGGGCCTGGGGTCGTAGGTCAGAGGGTGTGAGGGTGGGGCATAGGGGTCACAGGTCAGAGGGTGTGAGGGTGGGGCCAGGGGGTCACAGGTCAGAGGGTGTCAGGGCAGGGCCTGACCTCAGACAAGGGCTGGGAAAGGTCAATGGTAAGGCCTCAGGGCCACAGCCCGCGCCGCCCCCACCGCGAATTCAGGGGCCTCAGTGGTCGGAGGCCTGGGGGTGCAGCAGGTCTCATGCTGCTGGTCCTTCAGGCTCCCTGTGTGTGCGTCCTGTGTGTGTGCTGTGTCAGTGCTGTGTGTGGATGTGTGTGTGTGTCGTCTGTGTGTGTGCCATGGGTGCCATGTATGTGTGTGTACCCTGTGTGTGCCGTGTGTGTGACCTGTATGTGCCGTGTGTGTCCTATATGTGTGTGTCGTATGTGAGCTGTGCATGTGCCCTGTGTGTGGTGTGTGTGCCGTGTGTGTGCTGTGTGTGCGCACCGTGTGTGCCGTGTGTGCCGTGTGTGTGTGTACCCTGCGTGTATGTGTGTGGTGTGTGTGCAGCATGTGTCCTGTGTGTGTGCACCGTGTGTGCCGTGTGTGCCGTGTGTGTGTGTACCCTGCGTGTATGTGTGTGGTGTGTGTGCAGCGTGTGTCCTGTGTGTGTGCACCGTGTGTGCCGTGTGTGCCGTGTGTGTGTGTACCCTGCGTGTATGTGTGTGGTGTGTGTGCAGCGTGTGTCCTGTGTGTGTGCACCGTGTGTGCCGTGTGTGCCGTGTGTGTGTGTACCCTGCGTGTATGTGTGTGGTGTGTGTGCAGCATGTGTCCTGTGTGTGTGCACCGTGTGTGCCGTGTGTGCCGTGTGTGTGTGTGCCCTGCGTGTATGTGTGTGGTGTGTGTGCAGTGTGTGTGCGCCTGTGCGCGGTGGTCCCCGGCGCATCCCTGCAGTGTGACACCTGCTCCTAGGGAAAGTCCGTGCGCCCTGTCCGCCCGCCCCGCTCCGCCGGGGACACACGAGAGCAGGGCTGTGATGTGGGAGACACCGGTCTTTATTCTGCAGCTGGGACGGGACCCTGACGAGGCCGGGGGCCCGGGTCCCCGGGTCTGAGGTATTTCGCAGCCGGGCCGGGGGCCAGTCCCTGCGCCACCGCGCGGGCGCCGGTGTCAGACGCAGTTGTCGGGGTCGCACGGGGCCTCCTCCTCCAGGGGCGGGCAGGGCGCCCCGTGGTTGGCCGGCCGCACGCGGACGTAGCGCGTCCTGCTCTTCGCCCCCGGCCGCCCGCAGGGGCCTGCGCACAGGCCCCAGGACGACCAGAGCGAGACCTCGCAGTCCAGCGGCGTCTCTGGGTCTGGGGGGACAGCGGGGCGGTGAGCGGGGCGGGGCCGCCAGCGGGAGGGGTCCCCACCCCAGACCCGCCTCCAGACGGGCTGAGGACACGGGTGCTTTCCTCAGCGCGCTGGGAAGTGAGCCCCAGGGCGCTGCCTGCATGCGGGCCCCCTAAAAGCCACCGGGGCAACTGGCGGGGGTTTCTGTCCCGAGACCCCCCATCCGCGCTGGGGGCAGGAAGAGGGGCGGGGAACCGCGCGCTGACGATCACAGACCCGCGGGCTCTCCACCGCCTGCTCTGCTGTTCCGGCGCCCACCCTTGGGGAAGCTGACCCGTCGGGCGCGTGGCGGCCCCACACTCGCCCCTTCTCCGCGGGCGGCACCGCCCCCAGCATCCGGCCCGGAAGACCTAGAAGGGCCTCCTGGGCGCGTCCTCCCGGTCAGCAGGGACACGGGGTGGGCACTGCGACCTCTCACCACTCACTTCTGGGCAGTGGAAGCCTGAAGGGCTTTCAGCTGGAAACGTTGCGCAGGTCTGCTCCCCAGCTTGGAGCTGAGGGCACCAGCTCCCAAACCTCTCAGAACCCCCGTCCCACTCCTAGCGCTCCCCTCCAAACCCCCTCTGAAGTCAGGTACCCCTAGGGCCTGGGCATCTGAGCGCCAAGCAGCCTCTCCCGGTGTGACCTGTCCTCCCGCCCCACGTGGCCCCCCAGGAGCCTGGCTCAGAATGGACGGATCGCCTCTCCAGGCTGTGTGGCCTAGTGATCGGTACTCAAGTCTGGCAGTGGGGCTGAGCCAGGCGGGCCCTAGGGGGTGGTGCCCCTGGGGTGCCCATGTGCAGGCCGGGGCACCTCGGTGACCGTGGCAGCTGTCACGTCACAGGCATTCCCCCTGGGGTCAGTCTGCGGGGCAGACTCTTACTTTCAAGGGTCTCTAAGGGTGAGAGGTCAGAGTTGGAGGCCCAGGACCAGGTGGTGTCCCAGCATCCGCTCAAATGATGCCCACACCCTAGAGCCGCTCCTGTCTGCTCGGAGCGCCAGTGCCTGGCAGCGGGATCACGCGTGTGAAGGGTGGGGTGGGAACCACACTCACCTGGAAGGCTGTCCACAATCTCGTTGCCCCCGACCCCCAGGTCCAAGGCGGGTGGGACGAAGGCCCTGGGGCTCTGCCGGAGCCGCACCAGAGTCACTTTGGCGATGGGGGGCAGGGCCTTCAGCCTCGGGTAGTAGAAAGAGTTGGCAGGGTGGCTGGGGGAGGAGGCCGTGATCTGCAGGGGAGGGGGCGAGTCGGAACCTGGGGCACGCCGAGGGGCCGGCCCCCCGCTGCGGGCTTCCGCGGGCCTCTCGGGGAGCCTCCTGGGTCCCAGAGAGCTGCCCGCCCTCACCTCTGTCACCGTGTCCTGCGGGACGGTGGCGAAATTGGGGGATGAGAAAGTGAAGCCACTGTCGGTCCCGGCATCGTAGGGGTACAGGTCCACGGCCACCTGCTCCCGCCAGCTGCCGCCGTCACACAGGTCCAGGCTGTCGACGCCCACGAACCAGTCGGGGCTGGGCACAATGCGGACCACGAAGGACACCTGGGGGCCGAGTGCTCAGCGGGGGCCCCTCACCAGCAAGTGCTCAGCAGGGGTCCCCAAGGCCCCCGCCCGCCCACCACGCCGCCCCCTCACCAGCGAGTGCCTGGAGTGGGCCTCGAGCTCCGAGGACGTCTGCCCGGTGCCGCTGGGCACGGCGGGGGCGGAGAACACGCCGTGCACGCTCTGCAGCCGCTCCCCCGCCGCCTCCATCTCCCGCATCAGCGCCCAGGCCTCACCCCTCTCCGCAAACTCCCGCAGCCCATTGCTCACATACTGGTCCTTCCGCCACAGGCTGTAGTCCGAGCTGTGCGCGGCCCCTGGGGAGGTTACCGCCAGCCTGGGTGAGCGCCACCCCGGGGGTGCCGCCTGGACCCTAAACCCTGCACCCCAGGGGGCACCACCTGCCTGAGTGAGTGAGCACTACCCCAGGGACGCCGTCCAGCCCCTCACCCCAGCATCCCCGGGGGTGCCACCCGCCAGCCTAAGTGAGCGCCACCCCAGGGATGCCTCCTGGACCCTCAACCCAGCACCCGGGCGGGGGTGGGGGGTTGGGGGGAGCACCACCTGCCTGAGTGAGGAGCACCTCATGGACACCGTCTGTCCCCCCACCCTGGCTCCCTGGGGGTGCCTCTCGCCCACACCAGTGAGCAGCACCCCAGGGACACTATCTGGACCCTAAACCCAGCACCCTGGGGGGCACCACCTGCCCGAGTGAGTGAGCACCACCCCAGGGATGCCATCCAGCCCTCCACCCTGGCACCTTGCTGTGTGATCCTGCCCCCCCACGTCCCTGAAGGCTGGGCACAGCTGCTGGTGCACAGAAGACCTTAGCAAATATCTCTTGCACTGAAGTGAGCGGTGAGGGTGCCGTCCGAACTGTGAAGTGTGGGGCCTCTGCTGAGTACCCAGCCCTTCGGTCCCCACGGGGCGCCCCGGGGACAGGGCCGGGGCTGCGCTCACCCAGCAGGGATGACCACTGTGCGGGCGGGCGGAACAGCGGGTACTGCTTGGGGAAGGACGCCTGGCTCCACTTGCCCGTGAAGGTGATGCTGTACCTGGCCAGAGGCTGGGCCGTGCACATGGGCTCTGCCCCCAGCGGCTGGCCGGCCACGCCGCCCAGTGAGGCCAGGAGGAAGGCCCAGAGGGCAGCCCCCCGGGGGAACACCGGGTGTGGGGCTCCCATCACCTACGAGAAGGGGGCACATGCTCACCTCCAGCCCCCGGCGTGGGGCCCCCAGGACGCCAGGCACCTCCCTCCGAGTTTCCTCTCTGCCTTGGGCTGGGCCAGACCCGACGGCTGGAGTCCCAGGCCGTGTCGGGTTACAGGAGCCCAGGGTGCTGGCAGGTCACGCCTGGCACGGGCTCGCAGCCGGCTCAGTGCCCTGGGCTTTCCCCAGCGCCGCGCCTCTGGCGCTGCCGTCCCAGGGAACCCCGGGAGCGGGAGGGTCGCTGGCCCAGCCTCGATGGAGGGGCCTCCCTGGGGGCGGGTACTGCCGGTTTCTGGGGGGCAGCGCCAGGCGGCCCTGGGGGCTGGGGGCCAGGAGGGCGTGCATACTCACCCAGCAGGAGGCAGAAGGGCTGGTGCTGGGCTGTGGGCAGCTGAAGTCCCAGCAAGAGCCCAGGGCTCCAATTTATGCCACAGACGGCCCCCGGCCGGCCAATGAGGCCCCAGGCCCTGCACCGCGGCAGACGGGACGCGGGGAGAGAGCCGGACCTCCGTGCTGGCCTGGCTGCCCGCCGGCTCTGACGCGGAGCAGATGCTGCTCCAGCGCTGAACTCACTCCTCCCCTGGCGCCCGCCCGTGCCGCACCCCTTCCTTTGTCTTCCCGCCCCCCGCCCCCCCACCCCGTTCCCATCAGGCCTTCCCTGGTGTGTCCCCGCAGGGGGGTGGGGGCGGCCTGCCAAAGCCAGCGCTGGAGGAGGGCTGGGCCAGGGCCACTGGCGTGTGCTGCCCTCGGGACAGGGTGGGACGTGGGGGGCCGGGGTCAGCCTGACGTCAGGCCCAGCGCTGGGGACACTCTTGGGGCGGGGGTGGGGGAGCTCTGGGCTCAGTGGACACAGCTCCTTCCTGTGCACAGAGTGGCCAGGCCTCTGGACGCCATCCCTCCGGAGGCAGTGCGAGCCAGGCGGCTGCCCTTCCCTAGGGGCTGGGAGGTGACCCCAGGGCCCCCCACTTTCCCCCAGGGGCTAAGACTCCCGGCAGGAGGGAACCGCCAGCGCGTCCTGGAGTTTGTCTCTGCTCAGCGTCAGGAAGACATTTCCAGAGCCCTCATCACGGGGCCGAACCGGAGGGCAGTGGGGGGGTATCGCTCTTAGGAACCGCCCAGCAAGCTCCAAAGCTCAAAAGAAAACATTCTGATTTCTGAAACCATGTTAATGTTTTACATGCTCCAAAAAAAGAGAGAGAAATAAACAGAATCAACGAGGACAGAACGCCAACAAAAACAGATAATCTAACCTGTATTTCAAGTAAACGACCCCACCACGGGAGCGGCTGTGAACTCGACCTTCAGACCACGTGTCCTCAGGCCTCGACAGCACCCAGGGCGGTGGCCTGCCACCCCCGGGCCCGGGGACCCTTACACTCTGAAAAGTCACCGGGACCCCCCACAGTGACATCATTGAGCTCACCGTGTTTGAGATGCTCGAAGTGTTTGAGTGGAAAAGCTCAAAAGACTACTGACTCACTGAAAAACAAACCTATTTCACGTTAACAGAGCAGTGCTTTATGAAAACAACTCTTTTTCAAAAAGAAAACCGCTGGATGTATGGGTGTTTTGCTGCTGGGCTTCCTGGGAGACCGAGCCTGTCCATGGGGTGTGTCATGGTTGGTGTCCTCACAGAAAGGCCGGCCGTGCGTGGACTCAGCTCGTCCTGCGGATGGGACATCCCCACACCCTTCCAAACTCCCATGGAACGGCAGAGGTGTCTCTGCTCACACCCTGCCTTCGGGGAGGTGGTGGCTCAGGTTTGAGGAGGGAGGCAGCCGGGGCGCCAGGCTGTCTCGTGGGGGGAGCGAGGACGCACTCGGGCAGCCCCGGCCTGCTGCCGCCCAGGGCTTCCCGCCTTTGCAGGAGGCGCCTCTCCCAGCCCGTCCACGGGGGCGGCCTCTGACTTACAGCTGTGGACCCTGATCTCAGTGTCGGCCAAAGAACCAGGTAGTCACGGGACAAGGGAGTGCTCCCAGCTGCCAAGTGCTCCGGGCCCCCCACCCCCGCCTCGATGGGCGGCCCGTGGGGGACTGAAGTCTGGAGCCTGTTTTCTCAGGGCTCCCCCAGGGAGGGCGAGCAGGGAGCTCCTTCCTTCCGTGGTGGAGAGAACCCGAGAGCACCTGGGGTCCTGGGACACAGCAGGGCAGGGGAGGGCCGGTCCTCCGCCCTGTTCTGAGGGGCCCAGCTTACCTGTGGGTCCCGGGTGCATGGCAGACACTCTGACCCTCAGGCTCCTCCTCTGACCTCCCCTGGAGCCAGGCCTGGGAAGCACTTGGCAGCCCCACAGACACCGGTTCCTCTGCACACGATTCCGCCCGCCCCGGTACAGTCATCTGTCCATCAGCATGTGTCCGGTCTCCCCGGGTCTCGGTATCCCCCCCACCAGCCTCCCCTCCCCACGGGTCTCAGCATCAGGATCACAGGAGTGACCGCAGCCATTGGACGGGGGCGGGGGGCCTGGAGCACTTGGCAGCTGGGAGCACCCTGGAGCCCTCCGTTGTCCCGTGACTGCTTGGTTCTTGGTGGACACAGACCAGGGTCCACTCCTGTAAGTCAGCCCATGTCGTCAGTCACTCCTGAGGTGGCTTCGGGGGCCGAAGCTCGGGGCTGTGCTGAGGCCAGGCTTCTGCAGACCCCAGGCTCCCTGACCGCCCTACCCCCGCCCTAGCGGCAGAGCACTGTCTGCGCCCCCTTCCCACAGCGGGCGCCCGACCCCAGACCCCACCGCAGCGCCGCCGTAGCTCACATGGTGCTCAGCACAGGATGAGCCGTCGACGGCCCATCCTCCCAGGCGCTCCCGTTTTAGGAGGTGTCTCCCAGCCAAGTGCTGCTCACGGTGGACCTGGGGCCGAGTCTGGGCTGCCCCCAGTGGGGCTTGCGGTTCTCAGGAGTGTGAGCTGCTGAGGGTGGGCCAGGCACACAGGGACGCTACAGCCATGTCTGTGCCCGGGCTGGGTCCTGCCACGGCCCGGAACCCGGGGGGCCCGAGGGGCCAGGGTAACAAGGGCTCCTTCAGGCAGGGCCCCGGGGATGGACAGGCCACCAGGCTGGCTCGGCTGGGTGTCCGTGGGGCCGCCTGTCTCCTTGGGAGCGCACAGGCGCAGCGTGGAGTCTGACTCCCAGGGCCTGGCCGGCTGACAGGGGCACGTTTGTTTGCTGAGTGGCCAACTCACCAGACGTCGACCAAGGGCTGCGTTCCTGCCAGAGGCCACAGCCAGATGCCACACGGGCTTTGAGCCCGTGAGGCTGAGCGCTCCCAGGGGCCCCTCGACGCCCACCTGTCCCAGCAACCCCCCCGCCCTGGGCACCCTAGGGCCTTTGCTCTGCGGCTCCCTCTGCCTGGGCAGCTCGTCCCCTCCTGACAGGGCCCCTGCCTGGATTATAGCCAGGGCTCCTGCACAGAGGTCAGTCTGCCCAACATGCAGGGATTTGTCATGAGAGTCCTACAGCTCGCCACTGGCTTCCCCCGGGACCACCCCCGTCTACTCCATCCTGGGTGCAGACTTCTCAGCACTTCTGGTTGGTGGGCCTGTGCCAGGTCAGGGAATGCTGGGTCCAGGGTATAACTTCAGGGCCTCTGTGGACCCAGGGGGGCACTGGAATGGGTGCTGGGTGAGCTGAGCCCCTGAGAGCAGCCGGCTCCCCTCGCTCCTGCAGGGAGGCCCTGGGGGGCCTTGCCGCTGCTCAGCCTCAGGGGGTGTCACCCCTGTGAGCGAGCATGCCTTGCAGGAGGCTTCATCTTCCCGGGGGAGGCCCCGCGGCTGCCCGCAGGCCTCAAGAGACCTCCGCCTCCGTCTGGTTGGAAACCGGACTTTCTCTCCTTGTGCAGCAGCCCGGCCCCTGAACACAGGCCTGTCTGTGCAGCGGAATTTGCCGTGTGTCTTCACCCTGGTTCGGATGCCAGGACCGCGGCAAGAGCGAGGGCCTCAGAAAACGCTCCCCGTTGTGGGAGCAACGAGGAACGGGCAAATGGTCCGAACTGACCTCCTCAGACCCTGGGATCAAGCAAAGGCTTGCAGCAGTCTCAGGAGAGCTGGGTTTGTTTCTCACTCAAGAAAATTAACTGAATCTTGGTGAGAACAGCTGTGAGATTTTGTTATTTGCCGTCTTAGCCAGTTCTCCGTGACAGCTCTGGCGTTCAGTACATTCACGTGGTCGAGCAACCCCCATCCACTCCAGAACCTTTGCGTCTTCCGAATCTGACACTCAGTCTTTCCGGCAATAGCTTCCCATCCCCCTCCCTCAGCCCCGTCTGTCGTCCTGACGACTCCTGGAACGTGATCTGTGTGGAATCGTGCAGGGCTTGCCATTTGGACTCCGGCTTATTTACTGAGTGTAATGTTCGCGGGTTCATCCACCTTGTAGCAGGTGTCAGAATCTCCTTCCCTTTTTTTTTTTAATGTCCCTATAATGTATGTTTTTCTTTGTAAGTAAATGTTTGCAATGTGTAATGTACATAAAGAAAATCACATTTTCCTTTGCATCTGGCTCAGTGGATTTTCAGAAATGGAAGGCATTCATGTTGTCAGTAATTGGACCAAGGAATAGAAATTTAAGAACATAAGAATTTCCAGCCACTACCATCCCCAAAGTGAACACCAGCCAATTCCCAAATTTATCCATTATTTTTGCCTCTTTTTATACTTGATACAACTAGTCACATAATGTACTGTTGGTGTTTGGCTTCCTTCACAGAATTTCCTTCCTTTTTATGGCTGAATAATATGCTCCACTGTATGGAGACCACATTTTCCTTATTCATTCATCTGACAATGGACACAGGTTTGCTTCTACGGTGGGCTGTTGGCATCGTCAGTTCAATGGACGTGAGTTTGAGCAGACTGCGGGAGGTGTGAAGGACAGGGAAGCCTGGCCTTCCCTGTGACCCTGTGGGTCACAGAGGGTCTCACACGGCGTAGTGGCTGAACGGCAGCGCTGTGAACCACGGCTACTGTGAGCGTGGGTTAGGGATGTCTCTTCAGGACCTGCCTTCAGTTCTCATGGGCGCCACTGGAATTGCTGAATCATATGAAGGTTCTTTTTTTTCCATTTCTCTGTGGAAGTATAGTTTGTAGTTCTATTTTTAATATCTGGAGGAGCTGCCACACTGCTTTCCACAGCTGCTGCACCGATTCACAGTCCTGCTAACGGCACAGTTTCTCCACATCCTCTCCAAGCCGTGAGGGGTTTAAGCTGCCCCGGACCCACCCCCCACCCGCCCCTCTGTAGCCTTGAAAGCCAACACCCCAGATTCATGGTGCAAACCGATCGCCTGTCCTTCCCACTGGAGAGAAGAGTGGGGCCAGCGGCCTCAGACGACATCCCCTGAAACGACAGCACCCAACCGTCTCGTCCTCTGTCGTCTCCTTCTCCTCCCACCTTCAACCTTTCCCAGCATCAGGGTCTTTTCCAGTGAGTCAGCTGTTCACATCAGGTGGCCAAAGTATTGGAGCTTCAGCTTCAGCATCAGTCCTTCCGATGAGCATTCAGGGCTGACTTCCTTTAGGATGGGCTGGTTTGTTTGACCAGCTGGTGGTCTCCTGGAAGACCCCACTTGCAAGGCTGTCTGCAATGGACTCTATCCAGAGCCCACCCAGGAATGAAAAGCCCTTTCCCAGCTGATTGTTGAAAATGTGTCCAGGCCATTAATGAGCTGTGCAGTAGCCCGAGGTGATGGAGAACGTAGGGATGAACAAGAGATGAGCCGGGACCTGAGAGGGAAAGCCTGAGGGGCACCGACTGCCTGGCCGAGGGGTGACAGCCTGGCCCGAGACCCGCAGAGTCCCACACCAAAGCCCGGGAGGCTCGCCAGGCATTTAGGGAACTCTCCGTTCAGTCATGAGCTGACCATTAAGCCGATGCGGAGTCCCACACCAAGGCCCGGGAGGCTCGCCGGCTCCAGGCATTTAGGGAACTCTCCGTTCAGTCATGAGCTGACCATTAAGCCGATGAAGCAAGACTTAGTGACCACATGGCAAAGAATACCAATTTTACAGAATTAATTCAGAAATACCACTAAACAAACTACAGCAGGCAGCAGCAGCAACAAACCCCGGGGAAACCACTAAGAAAATAACTTAAAAAACATACTGGGTTGGCCAAAAACTTCCTTCGGTTTTAAGTAAAAATAAAAGACACATTTTTCATTTTCTCTTTTTTTAGTTTATTTTTATTTATTTATTTGGCTGCACCCAGTCTTAGCTGTGGCACTCAGGATCTTCAGTTGAGGCGTGTGGGATCTAATTCCCCAACCAGGGATCAAACCCAGCCCCCTACATTGAGAGTGCAGACCGCAAGGAAGTCCCCGTTTTTTCGTTTTCACCAAGGACTTTACTGAACAACTCGCTCACCGTTTTGCCCACCACCTTCTGCCATTTTTTGGGCTGCTTCATAATTCCATCTTTCCAGACCTTTTTATCAGTTTAAGCAAAGAACTATTCCAGGTGCCTTCTACAGTCTTCCAGGGAATGGAAAGTTTTTCCATTAAGAGAATTTTGTACAGACCAAAACAAACGGACATCCCAAGGTGCAACGTCTGGTGAACACAGCGGATGAATCAGAACTTCCCAGGCAAGCTGTGACAGTTTTTGCCTGGTCATCAAAGAAACGCACTGTCTTGCATTATCCTAGTGAAAGGTTATGCGTTCTCTGTTGATTGATTCCAGATGCTTTTCGTTGAATGCTTTCAGTTGATCTAATTGGGAGCAGTACTTGTTGGAATCATTTGGTTTCCCAGAAAAGCTCATAATATAGGGTTCCCTTACAATCCTATCATATATACAACACCACTTTCTTTAGATGAAGACTGGCCTTTGGTACGGTTGCTGGTCGTTCATTTCACTTGCCCCATGATCTCTTCCATAACCCAGACAGTGTATTAAAAACCAGAGACGGCATTTTGCTGACAAATGTCCATACAGTTAAAGCTATGATTTTTCCAGTAGTCATGTACAGATGTGAGAGTTGGATCACAGACAAGGCTGAAACTCCAATACTTTGGCCACGTGATGCAAAGAACTGACTCATTGGAAAAGACCCTGATGTTGGGAAAGATTGAAGGCGGGAGGAGAACAGGACGACAGAGGATGAGATGGTTGGATGGCATCACCGACTCAGTGGAAGTGAATTTGAGCAAGCTCCGGGAGATGGTGAGGGACAGGGAGGCCAGGTGTGCTATAGTTCATGGGGTCGCAGAGTCAGGCATGACCGAGCGACTGAACAATGCAAAGGGAGGCAGCATAGAGGAACAGAAGAACAAAAAAGACACAATCCATGTGGACATCAAACAGCAAATGGCAAATCTAAATCCTACCTTACAGTTAAAGATTCAATAGGAATTAAATATCAGTTAATTGACACCAAATGGCAGAGTAGACAAAAATAAAACCTGATCTTATCACATACTGCCTGCAAAAGACCGATATCAGAGACCCAAATCAGCTCAGTTCAGTTCAGTCGCTCAGTCGTGTCCGACTCTTTGTGACCCCATGAATCGCAGCACGCCAGGCCTCCCTGTCCACCTCCAACTCCCGGAGTTCACCCAAACTCATGCCCATCGAGTCAGTGATGCCATCCAGCCATCTCATCCTCTGTCGTCCCCTTCTCCTCCTGCCCCCAATTCCTCCCAGCATCAGAGTCTTTTCCAGTGAGTCATCTCTTCACATTCAGCATCAGTCCTTCCAAAGAACACCCAGGACTGATCTCCTTTAGAGTGGACTGGTTGGATCTCCTTGCAGTCCAAGGGACTCTCAAGAGTCTTCTCCAACACCACAGTTCAAAAGCATCAATTCTTTGGTGCTCAGCTATGTTCACAGTCCAACTCTCACATCCATACATGACCACTGGGAAAACCATAGCCTTGACTAGCCGGACCTTTGTTGGCAAAGTAATGTCTCTGCTTTTGAATATGCTATCTAGGTTGGTCATAACTTTCCTTCCAAGGAGTAAGCATCTTTTAATTTCATGGCTGCAGTCACCATCTGCAGTGCTTTTGGAGCCCAGAAAAATAAAGTCTGACACTGTTTCCACTGTTTCCCCATCTATTTCCCGTGAAGTGATGGGACCAGATGCCATGATCTTCGTTTTCTGAATGTTGAGCTTTAAGCCAACTTTTTCACTCTCCTCTTTCACCTTCATCAAGAGGCTTTTTAGCCTCTTCACTTTCTGCCATAAGGGTGGTGTCATCTGCATATCTGAGGTTATTGATTATTTCTCCCGGCAATCTTGATTCCAGCTTGTGCTTCTTCCAGCCCAGCGTTTCTCATGATGTACTCTGCATAGAAGTTAAATAAGCAGGGTGACAATATACAGCCTTGACGTACTCCTTTTCCTATTTGGAACCAGTCTGTTGTTCCATGTCCAGTTCTAACTGTTGCTTCCTGACCTGCATACAGGTTTTTCAAGAGGCAGATCAGGTGGTCTGGTTTTCCCATCTCTTTCAGAATTTTCCACAGATTATTGTGATCCACACAGTCAAAGGCTTTGGCATAGTCAACAAAGCAGAAATAGATGCTTTTCTGGAACTCTCTTTCTTTTTCCATGATCCAGCAGATGTTGGCAATTTGATCTCTGGTTCCTCTGCCTTTTCTAAAACCAGCTTGAACGTCTGGAAGTTCACGGTTTACATATTGCTGAAGCCTGGCTTGGAGAATTTTGATCATCACTTTACTAGCGTGTGAGATGAGTGCAATTGTGTGGTAGTTTGACATTCTTTGGCATTGCCTTTCTTTGGGATTGGAATGAAAACTGACCTTTTCCAGTCCTGTGGCCACTGCTGAGTTTTCCAAATTTGCTGGCATATTGAGTGCAGCATTTTCACAGCATCATCTTCCAGGATTTGAAATAGCTCTACTGGAATTCCATCACCTCCACTAGCTTTGTTCGTAGTGATGCTTTCTAAGGCCCACTTGACTTCACATTCCAGGATGTCTGGCTCTAGGTGAGTGATCACACCATCGTGATTATCTTCATCGTGAAGATCTTTTTTGTACAGTTCTTCTGTGTATTCTTGGGAAGACACAAACTGCCAATACTGACTCAAGAGAAATAGCAAATCTGAATAGAATTATAATAAAGAGATTTAATTAATAATTTAAAAACCTTACCATAAAGAAAAGCCCAGGATCATATAACTTCGTCAGTGAATTTCACTAAATATTTAAAGGAAAATTAACACCAATCCTTCTCTAAATCTTCCAAAACCAATAGAAGAGGGACTGTTTCCCAACTCACTCTATAAGCCTAGTTTTACCCTGATACTGAAACTAGACAAAGTCATTGCAAAAAAAGAAGACAACAGAAAATTTTTCCCTTGAAATTAGGAACGAGACAAGAATGCCCGCTTCTGTTACTTCTATTCAGTGTTGGAGGTTCTAGCCAGGAAAACTCTGCAAGAAAATGACACAAAAGTTGACAAAGATGAAGTAAAACTATCTCTGTTTGCAGATGACATGACCTTGTGTCATGAAATCTATACAAAGATATTGGAACTACTAAGTGAGCTCAGCAAGGTTGCAGACAGAAGGTCAGTCCACAAACATTAGCTGAGTTTCTATGCCCCGTGTGCTAACTGCTCAGCCATGTCCAGCTCTTTGCAATCCCAGGGGCTGTATCCTGCCAGGCTCCTCTGGCAAGAATACCGGAGTGGGCTGCCATTCCCTTCTCCAGGGGATCTTCCCGACCCAGGGGTCAAACCTGGGTCTCCTTCATTGCAGGCACATTCTTCACCATCTGAGCCACCAGGGAAGCCCTTCTATACACTAGCAATGAATAATCTGTGAGTAAAACTAAGAAAACAGTTCCATTCATAATAGCATCAAAAAGGATAAAATACTTAGGAATCAATTTAAACAAGTGGAAAATACATACACTGAAAACCACAGAACATGGTTGGGAATTAAAGAAGATGCAAACAAGTGGAAAGACGTGTTCACTGATGGGAGGGAGAGTCGGTGTTGTTGAGATGCGGACACTCCCCAGACTGACCTCCGGATCATTCCGCGCGGGCATGCTCAGTGGCTGCGGTAGTGGCAGGTCTCTGCCATCCCAGGGACGGCAGCCGCCAGGCTCCTCTGTCCTTGGGATTCTCCAGGCAAGAGTACTGGAGTGGGTTGCCATACCCTCCTCCAGGGGATCTTCCTGACCCAGGGGACTGAACCCACATCTCTTGAGCCTCCTGCATTGGCAGGTGGGTTCTTTACTACTAATGCCGCCTGGGAAGCCCACAGATTCATTACAATCCCTATCAAAATTCCAACTGCTGTTTTTTTTTCCCTCAGAAATGGAAAGGCTGATCCTGAAATTCATATGGAATTGCAAGGGCCCCAGAAAACCAAAATAACCTTATAAAAGAAGCACTAAGTGGGAGAACTCCCATGTCTCAATTTCAAAAACATGACAAAGCTACAGGAGTCAAGACAGTGAGGCAGTGTTGTGAGATGAGACCAGTGGAGCATGACTGACGGCTCAGAAACCGACCCTTACATTAGGTCGGCTGACTTTTGACAAGTGTGCCAGAACCGGCACTAGAAGAAGGGACAGCACCTTCGCAGATGTGCCCAGACACACGGACGTCCCCATGCAGAAGACGGAACTCACTCCCACCTCACACCGAGACAAAAACCCAGACGTGAAAGCTAAAGCTATACAACTCTAAAAGGAGTCTCAGGTGTAACCTTTGTGACCGTGGATTGAGGCAACGATTTCTTAGATTTGACACCTGAAGCACAAACAAGTAGGAAGAATAGATAAATTATGCTTCATCAAAACGAAACACGCTTGTGCTTCAGAGGACACCACTGAGAGGAAAAGACAGCGCGTACAGTCAGTGGCTCCCACGCGCCAGAGTCCCCAGCACCTGACGGGCCAGAGGGCAGAGCCCGGTCTTCAAGACCAGATGCAGAGGAGAGACAGCAGAGAGGAGGTGAGACAGGCCCAGGGGTTCTTCATACACTGCTGGTGTTTGCAGAGAGCATAAGACGCGAGGAAGACTCGAGAAAGAACCACTCCTCCTGGGGAGGAAGCTCTGGTCTGCAGGTGCGCACAGCACCGCCAGCTCAAGTAACCGAGAATCTGGGTGTCTCAGGGGCGGAGGAGGGGAGAGGTACGAGGGCTCCGAAGAGAAAGAACCCAGCAGACCCGTGGGCAACCATTCTGGGGGAGACCTGACTGCCCACACACTTCCCTACAGAATGTTCTGGAAGACACTCCACCTGGGGCTTTGGACTCCTGGCTAGAAGCCTTCTCGGGCCGCTGAGAGCCCTCGGAGCCCCAGTGCTGTGGGGACGGCTCAGGCCCCCGAGGGTCCAGAAGGAGCCGTAGCCACGAGCAGGGAGCACCCAGGGCCCCGCTGGGATGGGCTCTGGTTACCGGCTGGTGTGTGACCAGCCACTGGGAACCTGGTGCCCGGAACCCATGCTGTCTGCTCTGTCCACACACCTGCACACGGGCAGGGCTCCACGGGTAGCGGGTCCCGCTCCCCATGGGGTCACTGGGTGGCAGGAAGGCCACTGCTGGAGTCGTCCAGAGGCCCCTTGGCTCACGGCAGGGGTTTCATGCTGGGCTGGGGCCTTGGCAGGGCCTGGAGCCTTTGCCTGCAGGCTCTGCCTGGCCCGCGCTTCCTCTCGGATGGAAGCTGGGGCATCCTGAGAGCAAGAGTGGGGGGAGGCCGCACGGCTGAAGGGACCTGCCCTCATGAGACGCGGAGCCACAGCCCCGGTCACGGGGAGGAGAGCAGACCCCGCCTCTCACGGGGGTGGCGTGGTCCTAGACGACACGGGGCTGGGGGGCTGGCGGCCCCAGGGGGAATGGGGGCTGCCACCCAGGCCTCCAGGCCCCACAGGGACAGGCCAGCTCTGGGATCACCACGCCCAGGGGCCAAAGCGTGGCCTGTTGAAGGGGCTCCAGTGCCCAGGTTTGTTCGCAGCCCCCAATCCCAGTGCAACCTGCCAGTTGGAGATGGGCTCCCAGGGCGACTCCAGGTAAGCGGCTGACGTGCACCAAGCCGGGAGGGAGTTTCAGAGCAGGCAAGGGGCCAGAGGAAGCTCACCCACAGGACGGGCCCTCACCCGCACCCCTCCACGCCCAACGCAGGACAAGGGTGCCGGGTAGGGCTCCCGGATGCGAGCTGCCACTGGCCTCTTCCCGGCTCCCCCAGCAGGACGCGGGCGGGTTGAGGCTATGCTTTCCTGTCTGCTCGTGGTTTCGGCCATGAGTGTAGACGGACTGTGCGGAAGGGCTGGCACCCGGGAAGGACCCAGCAGGTCTCCCCAGGAACACTGGCCCCAAGGGCCTCCTCTCAGGCCGTGCACTCCGCCACCTCCTACACCCTCCCTGGGACCCTGTCCAGCAGCGCTCGGCCTCGGGAGCGGCTGTGAGAAGGACAGGGACGGCCTGAAGGTCAGGGAGTGGAGTGCGGGCTGGGGTGGAGACGGGGGCTGGTGATTGCCACGGATGCAGAGCCCAGAGGGGCCGCCAAGCCCCCTTGTGTGGGCTCCCCACACACGCGGCGGGGTTTGCACCAGGGCAGGAGGAGGGGGCCAGGTGCCCAGGACAGCAGCCATCCGGGCCTGGCCGCCCAGCACCGGGGCTTCTGGACTCTGACGGGGCAGTGGAAACTCAGCACCAGGGTGGGCTGGCCCGAGGGGCCCTTGAGCCTGAGTCGCCTCAGAGTCTGCCGCGTGTGGGATGTGACCGCTCCCCAATGGCCTTCCAGCCCCTCTGACTGCACCCCCATGCTTCCCCACAGAGATGACCCCCCCATGACCCCACAGGCCAGCCCAGCAGCCGTGCGGGAAGGGAGCTCCATCCAAGCCCTGGCTCAGCAGCTCCCTAGTGGCCAGGCTGGCTGTGGATCCCTGGGAGCGGTTTGGGATTTGGGGATTTACGCTTTAATTTTCACATTTGCTTCCTCCCCTTGGATTTCCTCTTGCTCTCCATGGGGCTGTGGAGTCGTCAGCTGTATCTGAACCTGGAGCCTGTCATGATGTGCTCAGGGAGACCCCTTCCCAAAGGACACATGGTGGGTAGGGGGGCAACATGGGAGAGCCATCAGAGGGAGTGCTCCCAGGGGAGGGTGCTCCCAGGAGAGGGGGTGCTCCCAGGAGAGGGGGGCGCTCCCAGGAGAGGGTGCTCCCCGGAGAGGAGGTGCTACCCAGAGAGGGGCGCCCTCAGGTAAACCTGGGGTCCCGGGGCAGAGAGCACCTCCATCTGTGCCTCCCCCTGTAGTTCACAGGACTTGCAGGCTGGGTAGCAGGGCAGGGGGTGGTGGGCACAGCCTGTCCTGCTAAGAGCCTGGATGTTTCTTTGCCATCCGGGGGCTCGGCCTGGGCTTGTTTGTCTCATTGCTACCTGGTCCAGCAGGCGCCCAGGGGCCACAGTACCCAGCCATCCTGTCGACAGGGAGACTGAGCCCCGGGGAAGAGGCTGGCCAGGGCTGCAGGGCAGGGGTGACAGCTGGGGGTGAGCCCCAGGCTGGGCTTTTCTGGGGAGCAGCGTTGGCCCAGCTCCGGGGGAGGGAGCTGCCGGATCAAGGGTTTTGGATGGAGAACATGTGAGTCACGGACCTCAGTGTCTGGCGGGGCTGGGGTCCCGGGGCCTCCACTCCCACCACACCAGGGTCCAGGATGGCACACGTGTGCACACACCCCTCACACGCCTGCCAGGCGCTCCCCATCGGAGACGAAGTCCCAGGCTGACCCTGCAGCTGTTTTTAAGGACACACCTGCTCGGGAGGTCCGACTCTGGACTGACCCCATGGGCCTGCGTGCCCTGCCCAGGCCTGCCCTGCTCCGCCAACCCCATGCCCCGCTCCTTGTTACTCTGCTGGGTAGCTGTCCTGAGATGTGTCCAACCTGTCTGTCCAGGGGGAGAGGCTGCCCTGCAGCTCAGGGACCCGGCCCTTCTCCCGGAGCCCCTGCCATCCCCCCGGCCCGGCCTTGGGGCTGGTAAGTGAGGCTGTGACACCCCTGCTGGCCTCATGCGCCATGGCCCTGAGCATTGCGGGGGAGGGGGGTGTCTACCGCAGCCTCCTTGGGCATCTTGGGGCAAGAGGCAGCTGGGGACAGCATGTCGAAGCGGAGACACACGTCCTGGGCTTGGGGCAAGGCTGCCAGAGGACAAGGAGCCCTCCCCAAGCTGTGGCCTCTGGCCACCATCCACCCCTCCCCCAGAATGGCCAATGGCCCCACATCTGGGGTCTGGGGTGTCGTGTCCAGGCCGTTCTGTCCAGTCAGGGAGGCAGGTTCAACCGAAAGAGCCCCAGTTGAGGGGCTGTTTTCAGTCCCGTGGACAGTGCCAGATGGGGGCTCCTGGACCAGCCCCGGTGGGGAGGGGCCACCAGGTGGGGGGGCGCTGCAAGGGGCCCCGGGCTCTGCCCAGGCAGCCCCCACTGCCCGCCCCCAGCCGGGCGAGGCCCCTCCCCCGGGGACCCACTTCCCAGCCTGGAAATTCTGAGTCCACAGCCTTGCGGCCGGACGCCCGGCTCCAGCCTCACGGTGGCCTGCTTTGCGCCGGGCGCAGTGGAAATGTGGGTCAGCGTTTGCTCACCTGGCCGTGGGCCAGAGCCACTGGTAGGAGAATCACTGGCACAGCCCGCGGCCGGCGGGGCCCCCGCCCCCAGCAGCTGTCCCGCCTGCACACTGACCCCCACCCCCAGACCGGGGCTGCCTGTCAGGGGGCCCCTACCACCCAGCATCTGCACCTCTGCTGGGGGCCTGCCCCTGGGGCCCCATCCTCTAAACAGCTCTGCTGTTGGGAGATGCCCCCGGTGTGGTGCCTGCTGCAGCCCCTGCAGACCACGGGGCACAGAGCAGGTGGGCGGCACTAGGAGGATCAAGAGCACTTTGTGAAATGCCCCCCTTCCTTCCAGGACTCCCCAAAGGACCTCTGACAGACGTGGGAAGTGAGCCTTATTCGTGATTTAAGCTGCCCCTTCCCCCAGCCCCAGCAGCCCCTCGTCTGCCAGTGAGGGGTGAGCCCGCCTGGGGTTCCCAGGGCCTGTGTCTGATGAGGAGGGGCTGGAGCAAACACCCACCCTCCGGGGAGCCAAGGGGCCCCGGGTGACCTCTGGGGAGAAGCAGGGGTGGCCAGCAGGACGTGGGTGACAGGCTCCCACAGGCACATCACAAACCTTCACCCCCACCAACCCTACCACAGGGACACTTGTTTAAAAAAGGCTGCTTCTGAGATAATTTTAGGCTTACAGAAAAGTTGCAGAAATAGTCCAGTTGCCTGTACCCTCCACCCTCCGCCCCACATGGTGGTCAAAACCAGGATGCCCAAGCCAGCTCCTGTTGCTAGCCCAGCCGGGGACCCGCCCAGACGTCAGCAGCTTTCTGCTGGGTCCCTCCATGCGGGACCCCCTGGGGGACCCCACACTGCCTGAAGAACCCGTGAGTCCTGGGCAGTTTGAAGGGCATGACCAGGCATGGGGCATGGTGTCCCAGGCCTGGTGTGTCTGCTGATCCAGGTGTGAGGCTGGGTTGGGTGGAAATCCCAGGGGAGCGGCTGCGGTGGCTGTCGCTCTCAGGGGGCAGGCTAATGTGTGGACCCCGGCATTAGACTTCGGTGACGTGTCCTCTGGGCCCAGAGCTGCTGGGGTAATAGCCCAGTGGGCACAGCTCCTGGCGGAGCAGACGGGCTTTGCTTCTCCAGGTCCTCCCCAGGGCGACCCTGTCCTTCTCCCTTCTCTGGGCTTCACCCTGTGTGGGGGGTGCCATCCTCGGTGGGGTAGGGGCTGGCAATCAAGCCCCTGATGTCCCGGATGTCAGGACCACACTGGGCCTGGGAGGGTGACAAGTGATGAGGGCTCTGGGGAAGCCCTCCCTGGGGAGAGCAGTGCAGGGAAGGGGGTACACTGGGGTCCCGCCGGGCCGGGCAGGGGCTGCCATCCACTGCCCTTGTGAGGCAGTGAATGTCCCCTTTGCTGTGGTGGTCTCAGTGGGGTCCTCTGACTAATACAAGAAGGGACCAACTGGGGGATTCCCAGCACTCTCACCTCTTAGGGGGCCCATGGAGGCTGCCCACTCTCCCGCTGACCCAGCCCCTTCACCCACCCGTCCTCTGCCTGTCCTCTCTGTGGGCAGGGAAGGGTGGCCAGAGGGAACCCAACCTGGGATGCGCTCAGGGAAGAGGGGCCTCGGCCTCCCTGCAGGGCCACGCCCACGAGAGACCACGCCCACGGGAGCCACACCAAATCGGACCACACCCATGGGATGTCACGCCCACGAGATAACACACCCAACAGGACCACGCCCACGGGAGGCCATGCCCATGTGGGACCACGCCCACGGAGTCATGCCCAAGGAAGTCCAGTGCTCCAGGGTAAGGGACAGTGCCCTTCGCGCACCAGCTGTGCCCCCTCAGGGAGGCTGTCTGCCTCTCCGGGCCTCCCTTCCCCTTTCTGGACACGGGGTCTGCAAGGCTCTAAGGAGCCCTCTTAGGTCGCATCCTCTCACCTCCAGCGCCAACCACTGGGCAAACACACGATGTCCAGTGGGGGTCACTGACCGCGAGAGCGCAGAGGAAGGTGGGGGACTGCCCGGCGGGTACCAGGCAGAGGCCCGCGGAAGCTGCTGGGGGTTCGCCAGGGCCCTCCTCGCTCTCACAAACCCCCAGGAGGGAAAATTTTCACGCCTGTCATCGGAACATGTTACTTCAAGACAGAAAATATGAAGAGGCCTGGAGTTCTCATCAGCAACCCGGGAGCTGAGGACAGTGCGATGTCATCCCCGCGGGCCACGGGGGCGGGGGACGCCGCCCAGGCTCCTGGCGAGCTCAGAAGCAGCTGCTGTGAGCTTGGCACCCACGTGGCCCATCCAAGGAGAATACCAGAAAAAGGCCAGCGCTGCCTATGAAGCAGAGCGGAGGCACACGACGGTGTCCAGGAGAGGCTGGGGGCGGGATGCACGTCCAGCAAGGAGGCTGACCCGCCTTTGTTCCCTGAGCTAGCACGTGGCGGGGAGCTGTAAACATACGTGCCAGGGGGCACTTCAGAAAGCCCCCTGAGCGGTAACACAGGGACTGTGGGTGCAGGCGGGGATCCTCCCGGCCCTCATCATGGCCGGGTCTCGTGGCAGCTGAAAACCCAGCAGAAGTGGGCGTAGAAACCGGTCTTCACGCTCCACAGAGAAAACATTGTACTATGAGGCTGTGACGTCGACTCGCCCACAAAGGAAACCTCAATGAGCTAAAAAAGTAGGTTAACAAAAATCTTATTATAATCCAACAAAATTTTAAATAAATTTTAAACACACCCCCAATCTTGATTCCTCAGAAACTAAGAAAGACATTTCCAGGGAAACTTAGATAAAGCAGGAAATGAAATCTGAGCACGCAGGCTCTCTGGAAATCTTAGCATCTCAGCTGAGCCCTTGGGCTCCGCCGACCATCGCTCAGATTCTCTGAGGAAAGAACAGCAGTGAGCGATTTCCTGACCGTCTTTGGGAATTAGAATTCGAACAAGAGACCTTTCAAAAAGTAGAAAGAGGAAATTATGAAGGGAAAAGCAGAAATCAGTGAAGTAGAGAATAAGTAAAAAAGAGAAATGATAAGGTGTTTCTTCTAAAAGAGAATCAGAGGAGCCACTGGTCCCGAGAGCCTGAGGCAGGGATGGCGGTCTCGATTTAGACTTTGTGCATGAAATTCAGAAACCGCCTATAATTAGGAATGAGAAAGGAGACTCGGGGACAGAAAAGGTGGGGAGGATGACACACGCCACCGCTTGCCGTCTGGGGCAGCTGTCAGAAACCTGAGGCAAACTGGTAATTTTCTAGTGAATGCAAATCACCAAAATAACTTACAGTAAGGAAAACATGAGCAAGCGAACGCAAGGACCTGGGAAGGTGATTTAAAAATGAACGAGCAGGGAAAAGCACCAGGGACGGATGCGTACGGCTGACTGTGAGCTGACCTGAGGTTGCAAGAAAAGCTATTCCAATGTTATTTTAACTTTTCTGAAACACATAAAAACATGGAAAACTAACTCACCTCAGGAAACCGGTAAAATTTAATACAAGAACTTGATGTATTACAGAAAAGAAAACTATAGACAAATATCACTTATAAATGCAGGTAAGGAAAAAAATCTAAATAAGATAGTAGCAGAGAGACCCTGTTAGAGAGTCTCCGGGGTTATGTGTCACAATGGGCCTTGGCCAGGTTTCCAAGAGTGGCTCAATGACTCATTTAAATAACTCCATGGACAAATTAGCACAGAAAATTAATAAAACCAAATCAAAAGTGCTGAAAAGAAATGTGACAAAGCTTTGCAATTTTATTAATAATGATATTAATTAAAATAGAAAAAGAACAGGTAACAATTTTGCCCACAAGAGGCCAACATCATGCTACATGGAAAACACAAAACTGTCTCAAAAATGTAAGAGAAAGCACTGAACTCCCCTTTGTCTGTTGTAATTCAACATTTTGTTGGAGGTTCTAGCAAATCCATTAAGAGAAGAAAAATAAATGACATTAACCTTAGAAAAAAAATTTTTAGTGTGGCTATGATTATAAATCTAGAGATTTCCACATATCCCCTAGTTTAAAAAATTAAAAATGAATAACAAAATGATACCAGATAAATATGCAAAAGCCAGAAATTTCTTGAACATTGAGCACCTGGAAGCGGAGGCAGCAGAGATTCCATTTGCAGCAGCAACAGTGTGGTTGGTCAGCCCCGAGCACAGAGGTGATGGAACAGGCAAAGGCACGCACAGCTCTTGCATCTGATGGCCTCTCTGCTCCCCCAGGCCCAGGAACGGCCCCCCACCACACCTCCCCTCTGGCCTCTGGGGCTGTGTCCTGGGCTGCAGGGTCCAGCCTACAGGAGGGGAGCGTGGGACGGGGTGGCTGCCACCTCTTCTGAGGCTGCATGTTGGAGGTGGCCACGCCAGCCCGCTGGGGTCTCGTGGTCACTGCTCGGTCAGCCCTGGCTTGGCTGCCAGGGGCCTGGGCACAGCCTTGCCGTGTGCATGGCGAAGGCACGATGCCACGGAGGGGCACCAAACGCGGTGAGCGACAGTCTGCCCACAGGTCAGAACTGCAGGAGGAGACCCACACCTGCTGGGCGCTGAGCAAACGAGACCTGACCAGATGGAAAGCCCCCGGCTCCCGGAGGCCTGGGAAGCCAACGCAGAAGGTGCACACGCTCCTGGTGGATTCCAGCCTTTCCCGCTGTGGAGCCTATGGTCTCCGTGGAGGGCGGGTGTGGAGGGAGGGAGGCGAGGGGCCGGAGCGGTCCAGACCCAGCTGAGTGGCCTTGGGTGCCACTGAGCCCAGAGCCCCGGGCCCCGCGGCTGTCGAGGGGGTGTGGTGGGCAGTCCCACGCAAGGCGTGCGGACCTGTGGCAGCAGGCGACACCGGGAAGGGCTTGACGAACATCAGCTCATCTTGGGGGCAGTATTCACATGATTCAGAACATACCTGCAACCACGGAAACCCCATCCGTGTGCTGGTGACACTGAGACTAAGTCGTCTGGTGCCCAGAATGGAGCCCAGAGCAGGATTCTGGAATATGTGAGCAAAGCCACGTAGAAAGTCAGTGCGTAAAACGGTGTTTGATTTAGTCATAAACACCATCCTTGGAGGAGGAAATGGCAACCCGCTCCAGTGTTCTTGCCTAGAGAGTTCCATGGGCACAGGAGCCTGGTGGGCTACGATCCACGGGCTCACAGAGCTGCACACGACTGAGCCTGCACGTGCACACACACGTGTGCATCCTGTACAAGGAGCTGGGAGCAGTCCTCCAGCGGCCGGGACGGGACACGGTGGGGAGCTGAGGGGCCGGACAGTGGGGCTCCCTGCCCCAGGCGCGGGACTGAGGCTGCCGTGAGGAGGTCTGGCCTTAGACTGACCAGCGCTGGGCACAAGCGAGGACGCCGATCAGAGGAGGAGGGCCCTGGCGGCTCGCAGGCGCAGCCCCGCACCGCCAGCTGCCCAATGTGGTGGCCTGCAGAGGACGTGTGAACCGTGAGTGAGCTGCCCGGGGACGAGGCTCCCGCCACGCCCCGCCAGGCGGCCCTTCTTTAGCAGGAAGCCTGAGGCCTGGCAGCTGCAAGCCAGGTGTGGGCGCCCCTCCCGCCTGCCCCGCCCCAGGCAGCCCTCTGGGAGGACACATGGACACAAGGACAGACAGGGCCCTGGGGGGCAGGGGCGGGGAGGAGGAGGGCCCAGCTCCCCGCTCCCCTCCCCACGCCCGTCCCTGGGCTGGAGCCGCTCTGGGGGGGCTTGCCTTCCACCCAGCTGGCTCTCTGTTGGCCTGCAGCGTGGGGCTGGCCTTCCCCGCCTGGACGTCCCTCTGGACGGGCCGCGGGTGCTTCAGGGCGCAGGCCTCTGCCCCAGAGTCCAGGCCTCAGAAACCACGGGGGAGGACGGAGGCCCTCAGAGAAGAGGGTCACGCCGGCCTGACCGGCAGAAGAGCCGGGGTCCACATGGCCTCGGAGGCCACCACCCTCCGCACGTCCTCCTGGAAGGGGCCGCGCTCGGGACCCAGTGCAGCTTCCGCCCTTCTGCGGCCCCGTAGGCCCCTGAAGACGGGTGGGGGAAGCGCCCCGGCTTTTCTGAGATGCAGCTCACGGAACATAGACCCGCCCTCTAAAAGCATGCGCTTCAGCGGCCTTGAGTTTGTTCATAGTGTCAAGCAGCTGTCACCTCTAGCCAATTCCAGAACCTTCCCACTGGCCCCCAGAGAGTCCCCGTGTCCATCACAGCGGTCGTCCCCTCTGGCTGTCCACCCACCCTCCCTGCCCCTGGGGCCCACGCTCTGCCTCGCGGGACCGGCCCATGCGGGGTGTTCACATGCGTGCAACCTGCAGGCGTGGCCTTCGGGACTCGTCCTTCACACCACATCATGCTTTAGAGGTTCCTTTCTCGCTGTTCCTGCAGGCGTCAGGACCAGCCTCCTCGCTAGAGCTGAGTAGTGCTCCCTGTGTGGACAGACCACCTTATGTTTATGATTCATCTGCCAACAACAGCGTGCTGTTCCTGCCTCCTGGCTGCTGGAACACCTGTGACGGCACCTGTGCCTCACGTGGACATCCGTGTGTGCACAGGCCTGCGGGGCTGGGTGGCAGCTCTCTGACATTCCGGAGCAACTCCCTGGGCCCCCAGCGGCTGCCGACCCGGTGGGCGTGCAGCCCTGACCTGCTGACCACAGACACTGAGCGATCGCTCCTGTGCTTGCCGGCTGTTCGTGTAAATCATCAGGAGCCCGTGTGCGCTGTGTACACACTCAGCTGACTTGCAGGAGAGGCTGGTGTGTCAGTTTATAACAGCCTCACAAGTACTGCCTCTATCCTTGGCCAGAAATAGTCACGTGACCTCTTGAACCCTGCTTGAAGGGGGCACGAGGCGTGTTTGAAGGGCATTAGCTGGTTGGAACCTCGGAGGAGTGGCCTGCCCCCCGCTGAGAAGGCACGCCCCTCCCCGCCCCCCCCCCCCCCCCCGTCCTCCAGGGCGTGTGAGCCCCTTGGGTGTCAGCTCCACCCGCCTCCTGGGCGCGGAACCGGTGCTGACATCTGGTGAAGACAGAGTCCTCCCTGCCTGTGCCCTGCAGGCCCCTCTCAGCTGTTCCCACCTTGTTCTGCTCTGCGGGGCCCAGTCGCATTTAGAGCAGCTCAGGTGTCTCTGGGTGGCGGGGACTTCCTGCCTGGGACAGCGGGCTGCCGGCCGCCTCCTGGGGTTTTTTCCCAGGAGATCTGGTGAGAAGTTTGAGCTTTGACGATTTGCAACGTGTATCGCTGTCATAAATGCCATGTTCTCCTTGTCAGCGTTTCTAACTGGGAGTTGCTTTGCTGTCTGAACATTCGTTTTGTGTATGATTTCCTTGTGAACTCACCTGTGGCTTCTGACTGTTTCTGCTGGTTCCTGGGCTGCTCGAGGTTGCAGCGGGGTGTGTGTGTGTGTGTGTGTGTGTGTGTGTGTGTGCGCGCACGCGCGTACACACACACGTCCACATGCTTTGGGTGGCTCGTGGACAGTGCATAGTGGGCTCTGAGGGCTGAGGCCAGGGTCCAGGCTGGCATCACCGGGGGAGGGGCTGCAGGCCAGGCCTGTCCTCCTCCCTCCTTGTCCTTAGGGGAGCTCCACTGGGGACGTGCGGCGGGTGTCAGGATTTGGGGTCATAAACAGGAGCCTGTGTCTCCTTCGGGGAAGCCAGGTCACAGCCTAGCACCGGCCACCCCGGAGCCCCATTGGCACCCGCTGGGTCCACCCCGTCTGGCCAGGCCTCAGAGAGGGTGGGGTGGACCCAGGGGTTGACGCCCCCCTCACCCAACACCCCTGCCAGAAGCACTCGGGCACCCAGCGCACGGGTCCCCATGTGCCGCCCCCACAGTGGGCCCTGTGGGGCCGCTCCCACCACTCAAGCCTTTCACAGGCTGGGGGCTCAGAGCTGGCAGCCGGCAGGAGCTGGTCCCCAGGCCCTGGAGGGGGTTCTGGGGAGCCCTCTGGCCGCTGGCCCCACCTGGAGCTCTTCTGGGGGTACCAGGTGGATGTGACGGCCTGCCCTGTCCTCTCTACCCCCAAACCCCGTGCCCCAGCCAGGAAGGGGCTGGGGGCACAGAGGCCACCCTGGTCCGAGTGGGGATGTGAGGGTCCGTGGGGTCCACGTGACTGGCCCGGGGTGGGTGGCCCCGAGTGGTGGGCACAGCTGAGCGGCAGCACAGACTGTTACCCCAAATTCCCCCATCAGGGGCCTGGAGGCAGTGGGGTGAAGGGTACCCCAGGCTGTGGGGAGCGGCTGGACGGGCCCAACGCCCCGCACTGGCTGGCGGTCCTGAGGGACTCCCGGGGGCTCCGAGGAGCTCCAGGGGGCGTAACCAGGCCACCGGACACCCACCATGTCCAGCCTGTGCCCCGCTTCCCCTGCTCCTCTTGTGGGTGCCCCGGCCAAGCCTCAGGGGCCCAAGGACGGGTGTTTCCTCAGCAGTTTCCAGGGTCTTCCATTTCTTAAGACACTCATGGCTTTTGTTGGCAGACTGGCCCCCAGCCCTGACCGGGGGCTGCCACCCCAACCTGCCTCCGCCCGGTTACAAGGCCCCCAGGGACAGGGCATGGGGCGGCCAGCCGAGGCCTGGGGTGGGGCTCAGATGGGGGCACTGAGACTGGAAGGAGGTGGGGGTGGATGTGGGCGGGTCTGGCTCCAGGAAACCCTCCACGTTCCCCGAGAGTGATGGAGGCGGCCTCTCTCCCATCTCTCATCCCTAAGGGCCCAGCCTAGCCCCCTTCACGGGGACTCCTCTGCCCGCCCCTCCCCCGCCCAGCCCCGGCCTCGTCCTTGTGCTGGGGGTGGGGGCAGGGCTGACTCCAGGTGTGACCCCTGACCACTGCATCTGCAGCAGTGACCCAGGGGACAGGCCCAGCTCACGCCAGACGGAACACACGGGTCAGCCATGGGCGGGGGCAGGCGAGGAGGAGCTGGAAAGGGCTGCTTCCTCCAGCAGGGCCATGGGGCGGGGAGCTGCCTTAGGATGATGGGGGGCTGTGTGTGTGGATTTGGGGGGAACGCCCTGGGACAGCCAGGGGACACACAGACGGCAGGTGGGATCACCAGTGTCCTGTGAGACCGGACGTTTGCCGAGGACAGTGTGTTTTGCCGTCGAGGACAGGAAAGAGGGGCTCTGCCCCTTCTCCCCCTCCGGATGCAGGGCTCTGCGCTCTGGGTGCCGCCCACCAGCCCTGACTCAGCTGTGGGTTGGGGGCTGTCTTCCCCCGTGGGGGAAGTTTCTGGACTGAGGAGGACTGTCAGACGTCAGCTGCCCTGGACTGAAGCCCCTCGCCTCCATCCGAGTAAGTCTCCTGGGGGGCCCGCCAGCCTCCCCCTCGGGGCCCTCCTCTGGCCTCCACTCCTGGCAAGCTCCTGGCATGAGGGGAGGAGGGTCTCACCTGAGCCTGGACCCTGGGCCTGGGTGGGGTCAGCTCCCAGGTGAAGACAGCATGTGCAGGGGCAGCCAGCACAGGCCTCCCGGGCGACCTTCCTGAGGAAAGGCAGGAGATGTGTGTGCACTGAAAATCACTCAGTTGTGGCCGACTCTCTGCGATCCCCTGGACTATACAGTCCATGGAGTTCTCCAGGCCAGAATCCTGGAGTGGGGAGCCTTTCCCTTCTCCAGGGGATCTTCCCCACCCAGGGACTGAACCCAGGTCGGCTGCATTGCAGGTGATTCTTTACCAGCTGAGCCCCCAGGGGAGCCCAGTGTGTTTGTAAACCAACAACAAAAGGAGAAGCTACTCGCAGCTCGTGTTGCGGGAAGTTTAGCTCCTCAATATGCGACTCAGCAAGAAGGCCATCCGCACGCTCCCAAACAGGAAATGAACAAAGATGCATCCCAGGACATGGAGCCACGGGCAGTGTGCGGTTTCACAGGAGACAAGCACACACAGAGGTTCTGTGTCCCGCTGTGACGTCTCCGTGAACTGGGAAGTTTGATAACCAGGGTGTCCTAGTGGCTGTGGAGAAGCGGTGCTTACACACGTTTAAACTGGCCAGTGTGGGCGTATCTCCCCAGACTGTGGGATGGATGTTGCATGAGCTATGACACTCCTGGGAATCCCCCGGGACAGTGATCCAAGGACAAGCTTCAGGCTGAGCTGCTGTTTGTAACAGCGAAAGGCTGAAGGCACGAGGAGGGGGCGTAAACGGTGACTCATTTCCGCGATGCAGCCCCACGCGGCCATCGCCAGATCCTGGCCATCACCAGAAGAAATAGCCGTGTCGGCTGTGTGGGGGTCTTGGGGAGCAAGAGCCTTCCCAGGAACTCAGTGCGCCTCAGGTCTGAGGTCAGAGGGCCAGAGACACAGGACAGGAATGGGGTGTCTCTTCCAGGGCTGCATGTGGTGAGCCGGTGGCTGGGCTGGTTACGGGGGCCTGAGGTCCTCCGCTAAACGCCGGCCGCCAGCCCAGGGGACCAGATGGTTCTCTTTACGAGGGGAGTGCTGGCAACCGGGGCAGAGAGCCCGGAAGAGCCTGCAGCTGGCCCTGCTCTCCGCGCTTCTCCCTGATGTTGTTTTTTGCTGGAAAATCACTTCTGTGAATCCAGCTGGGCCTGGGCCCGGAGCAGCTGGGGGCGGTCCGGCTGGCGCTACGGCAAACTCAGGCCCCAGGCCTCTCTGGGCCCAGGCAGGATGGGGCTGGCTGGGCGGAGACTCGGAGGCTGCAGAGAGAGGGCCTGCCCCCGCCCGCTGTCCTGCTCAGGCCGGCCACCCCAGACCGCTGGCCCCCAGCGCCCTGCCCAGGGCCCAGGTCGAGGGCAGAGGGCTGAGGCAGCCACTCTGGGCTCCTGAAGGGACCACAGTGGGGGCAGCTTGATGGAGGGGAGGCTGGGTTCCATGCTGTGGATGGCAGGACCACCGTCGGGGCATGCCTGGCCCTCGGCTGTTCCAGCCTCTTTGAGCTGAACCCGCTGTGGGGGCAGGTGGCGCCAGCCAGTTCCTCCTCGAGCTCTGCGCCTTTGCAGTCCTGTCGATGGGGGGGCTGCTCTGCCCACACTCCGGGCACAGAGACCCGCTGTCCTGCTCCGTGCACTGGCGTCCCCATCACGGCAGCTCACACGAGTGCACACGCACACATGCACACCAGCTCTCTCCGGTTGCCCTTCCACTTGGCCCCGTCTGTCTCTGTTGCTATGTCTGCTTTTTGACAAGCCTCAAAGTAGCGTAGTCCCAAGTTTGCAGAACCCTGTGAGCCCACATCCATTTGGAGATAAGAATTTACTGACAATAAACAGCTGGCATTCTGACCGAGTTGCCCTGAACTTCCGTTCCTGGTGGGGAACACACTGGGGATTTCGGTGTTAAGCCCCAGCCCCACCTGCCCACGAGACCGGGAGGGTATGTCAGACACACACGGTTTTACAAAATCAAGTCCCCGAGCCCATTCTCAGGGAGCTACTTCAGCACACAGAGCATGAAAACCCAAGAGGAAGTCGTGGGGGTGGGAAGCGGGTGGCCAGCACGGAGGTCCTGGGCCAACCTGAGCTTCCGGGCTGAGGAAACGCCCCGGTCACTGATGCACTCACCCTCACGCCCTGGCCCCTGGGCGGGCCTCCTGAAACTCACACTTTTGCAAAGGAAGTTAAACCAAGAAAAGCTTGACGTATGCAAAGTTTCAGCTCTGACAGGGGACGAGATCAGAAGTTGTCAGCCGTGCTCTGACAACAGAGAAGTCAATAGGGTTTCCTGGACGCAGAACCAAGATCAGGGGGCCAAGCAACCCCTGCAATCTCGGGGAGGGCTGACGGCCGCGTCTAGGCACAAGCTGCTCCCTGGGAGCCGAGGCCAGGGGAGCAGACCAGGCGGGGGTGTCCGGGAGCTGTGGGACTTGCTGGAGGCCAGGTGGGCAGGCGAGCGGCTGGCTCCGGGAAACAGGCCTTGCTGCCCCCGGTCACTGGGCCCCCCACTGACACACGTGCACTGAGCTCCGTGCACACACCCGGGGTCCGGTTCCACTGCTGGGCCAAGCCCACAGAGGCCAGCCCAGGGCAGGGCTGACGGACAGGATGCCCCGTCCGGATCGCTGTGAGAAGCTGCTGCAGAGTCCCTGGGCCCGTCTGCCAGCGCTGCGTGTCTCAGTTCTGTGGTGAAACGGGGTGGGGGGGCGATCACTGGGCCTGGGGAAGGGACGCTGGGTGGCTCTGCACACAGCTCACAGCAAGCAATGCCCGCCCCAACCCCTGCACAGCATGGTGGGAACGTCCCTGGGCCAGGGTCAGAGGGTTCACGGGGACTCGGAGTTCAGGACCTCCCTTCAACACCATCCTCAGTGGAGTCAGAGGGGCAGCATTTTGGAAACAAGCTCCTGTGTTCAGTGCAGCCGGCCTGAGAGCATCAGGCCAAGGCCCCACCAGCCCGCAGCAGCTGGCGCTCCACGGCCGGAGAGTAAGGCCTGGACCTGAGGGCAAAGGCACCCACCTCACACGGTCACCCTCCAACCCATGGAGGGTCCTGAGGTCAGCTCGTCTCCACAGGGCCCACCCCCTGCCTGGGGGAGACCTGGGGGCTGGTCCTCATATGCAGCCCATATAGCACCCAGGCTCATGGTGTAGAGTCACCCCACCTTTCCTCAAGATGTAATAGGAGTCACCCACATGGGCTCACAGTGTAGGGGTCACCCCACCCGGGCTCTCGGTGTAGGAGTCACCCCACCTTAACTCACGGTGTAGGGGTCACCACCCCACCTGGGCTCTCGGTGTAGGAGTCACCCCATTTTAGCTCAGGATATAGAGGAGTCACCCCAACTAAGCTCACAGTGAAGAGTCCCCCACTTGGCTCACTCCTTAAGATAAGGCTGGATTGTCTTTTTTTTCCTCTAAGGATTTGGAAAGTTAATCTCAAAATTATTGGAAAGTACACCTGCTTTTTGTCCTCTCAAGTCAATTGGAAATCAGTGGGTTTTTTCTACTTTTTAAGTAATTTTTAGAGCTAAGGTTTGAAGCCATTTGTAATTTCCTTTGAGAAAGTTTTTAAGTCTAATTTCTTAGGAAGTTACAGAGCAATCCAGGTCTTTTACTTTGTGTTGGTTTACCAAGTGTTCTCTCTTAAATTCTCATCAGAAAGTTTTCATCACATTCTCTGTGATTTGATTGACATTGGGAACTGTTTAGCAACCTCCTCTTGAGTCCTGATCCTGGTTGTAGTTGTCTTATTCTCTTCCTTTATCTGAAGGCAACAATTTTACTAACATTATTTTCTAAAGTCCGTACTGAGTCCCGCAGTGTTCTCCTAAGCCTCCGCTCCAGCAGCTCCAGGTCACTGCAGGCGCCGCCCTGCCGGCGTGCCCTGCACTTCCACCGTGGCTCAGGACCCCCGGGGGGAAGGGGCGGCACTGCACACGGAGCAGCGAGGACCCCCAGGTTCCAGTGAGGACGCAAAGGGCAAGCGGCTCCAGAAGCCAAAGGAGGCGGAGCCCAGCATGGACCCCCCGGAGCTGCCCGTCCAGCTCCGCCCCGCAGGCGCTCGCGGAAAAGAGGACTGACCTCGCCAGTGCCCGTGAGACAAAGCCGCTAAAACAGAGGCTGGGCGTGCCGGCTCTTTCTGGGACTTTTATTTCTTTAAAATAATTCATACAAATGGTTACGGTCACAAACATGATTTTAACCAAAATATTGCTAGCCTACCACATCAGCAGGACGGCACCGCGGGCCGGGCGCTGCACCCGTGGCTGGATGGAGGCCGCGCGCTCCCACCCAGCTGCCTCATGATGCCGTCTTCGTTGGAAACAAGGGGATCATGCCAAAGTTAGGAAAGACAGCCTTGGTTCTGTTTTTCTAAATTATTCTAAAAATAAGACAAGCAGGTAGAAAAAACAATGCACTGTGTGGCGTGAAAAGAAACCGGGAAGGGTTCATTGTCCTGAGAAGTCTGCCAGCTGCCTGTCCAGGGCGCTTCACACGCAGGAGGAACAGCCGTGCGCAGTGCCGTGGCCGCCCGGCTCTCCTGCCGACAGCTGAGCAAACACACCTGCGATGTTCTAGAGACTGTACACAGACAAGGACATTCGGGGGAGTGAACTACTAACTTCTGCTGCTTAACGAGGGCGCGGAGGGCGCGGAGGACGCGGGGCGCGGCCGGCCCTCGGGACGGGACAACTACAGTCGACGCGGGGAGCGGCACCAGCTCAGCCCCGGCCCCCGGCCCGTCTCCGGAGACCCGGCCACCGCGGGCACCGCGCCTGCACACGCCCGTCCAGGGCTCGGCCAGCGCCCCGGTTGCAGAGCTCCGCCCCGGCTACAACTGGTCGCTCGCATGGTCTCTATCCGCCTCGGGCTTGACGGTTTGGCCGGGAGAAGGGGCGTGGGGAGGGTGGGAGACGGGGGGCAGGCCGTGGGACAGGGACATCGCGCTGGGGACGATGCCCTCCACGGCGGCCGGGATGCCGCTGGGTGCCACGCCTACCACGCCCGGGGGGTACCTGCTGGGGGAGAAGGCGCCGCGTGAGCCCGGGGGGCGCCCTGTCCCACGGCCGCCTGCTGGGCACCCCGTCCAGCCCCGCCCCGCTTCGTGCGGCCAAGACCCAGGACGCCGCCCCATCCACCACCCTGAAGGCTGCCGCCTGCTCGGGCGCGTGTGCCCCAGCCGCCCAGGGCCACGGGGACCCAGGGCCCCGCTTACCTGTAGGCGGCCCCATTGAGCTCAGGGTGTACCACGGCGGGGTCCACGCTGGCCCAGTGGGTGGCGGCCGCCAGGTGGTCCTTGTTGACGCAGTTCTTCAGGCTGTCGGGGATCCGGCCTGGGAAACGTGGGGGAGCGAAGGATGGGGCCTGCGTCCCGAAGCCACCAGGGCCTGAGGGGGCTCTGACGGGGGCGGGGCCGGCTGCCCCTGCGGGCGCAAGGCCCTCAGGCAGAGCGGGCCCCGCCTATCTGGGCAGGGTCCCCCTCGAAGCTCAGGGACCCCTAACCTCAGGTGGGCGACCTCAGCTCACTGGTGCCTGCTCAGACCAGAGGTTTCAGAGCTGACGGGCCCGCCCAGGAAGCTCGCACACACAGAAGACTTCCTCAAAGGTGCGGAAAAAGACACACGAGCTGACACCCCCAGGACAGCGAAGGAGCGTCACAGACGCGAGGCCAAGAGCCCCTGCGTTCAGAGTATGCCGCGCGGAAACGTCCCGCCCTGGTGGGTCTTGTCTCCTTCCGCTCCCAACCTGTGCCCCGCCCCGCGCCCCGCCCCCAAGGCCCACGACCCCGCCCTGCCCCACCCCGTGCCCCGCCCCTACGGCCCTAGCAAGAGCCTGGGCTCCCCCACGCCCATGCCCCCAACCCCCGACCCTGCCTACCTGTGATGGCTCTCCGGATCTCCCTGGCTGCCTCCTCACGCATCTCGATGGAGGCCTGCTCGCTGTACCAGGCCGCATGCGGGGTGCAGATCAGGTTGGGCGCGTCCTTCAAGGGGCCCTGGCTAAAGCTGCAGAGAGGTCAGAGGCTAAAGATGAGAGCCTGACTCTGGCTGGAGCCCACCCCCACATGTCAGATCTGCCCAGCCCCTCCCTAACCACAGTGGGGAGGGTCTCAACTGGGGACACGCCCAGCCCCCTGCAGGTGATTTGAGCTCTCAGACCTGGGGCCCCTGAACACCCCTGCAGGCTCCAGGGGTGAGGACCCCCCCGGGCCCTGCTGCCCGACAGCCTCTCGGCCGGGGCGTCTACACACAGCCACCTGGGGGCCAGCGGCCTCGGACACTTGACAGGGGGCCCTGGTCTCAGCTCTCCCCCTCCCCCAGGTGCAGGACCCAGGGCTGTCCTGGCCCGCAGAGCTGAGCTCCCCTCCCGCTGAGACCTGGCTTGGCCCTGGAGGAAGGTCTACCCTAGGCCAAGCTCAGGCTGCCCAAAGGCAGGGCCGGGAGACCGGGTGCGGGCATGGCCCCACCCCCCACCAGGCCAGCCGCAGGCTAGTGCAGCACATGAGCTGCCCGCCCACGCTGGGGGCCCCGGGAGCAGCGGGAGGCACCTGAAGGGCTCTGACTCGTGCACGTCCAGGGCTGCGCCACGGATCCGCCCCTCCTTCAGGGCCTGGGCCAGAGCCTTCTCGTCCACCAGGCCTCCCCGGGCCGTGTTCACCAGGAAAGCCCCTTGTCTCATCTGAGAAGGACAGACGATGGGCCTGAAGACGCCCCTTCCCTGGTTCTGTGAAGGAGGCTGCCCCTGCTCTGAGATGGGGCACTCCCTGTGACCCCAGTTTCACCCCGCTGACGGGCTCAGGCAGCCGTCCGTGGGCGCAGGGCTCTTCCCTGGCAGGCTCCTGTCTGTCCAGGTCTCACTTGGTTCTCACGGATGGCACAGTCTGACCAACCCCCGACCCCCGGAAGCTAGCCCAGCACGTGGGAACGGTGTCCGGCCTCACCCTCCACAGGGCTGGGGGCGTGGGACAGACAACAGTCACGGCTCCACGTGTGCACACAAGAATGTGCAGGCACTCCCATGCACACGTGCACACACAGAAGTATATGTAACCACATATGCACGTGTCTGCATACGTGTGTGAAAGTCGCTCCGTCCTGTCTGACTCTTTGTGACCCCATGGACTATCCAGTCCACGGAATTCTCCAGACCAGAATACTGGAGTGGGTGGCCTTTCCCTTCTCCAGGGGATCTTTCCAACCCGGGGACCAGGTCTCCCGGATTGCGGGCGGATTCTTTACCAGCTGAGCCTCAAGGGAAGCCCAACCATGTGTGCATGTGTGTGTACACGTGCGGACAGACACAAACTCAAGCCGTGACTGCACAGGCCCACATCTATACAACCATGTGCGCACGCGGGGAGGGCCATCGGCATCCAAACTTGCCCGCACCCAGCTGTGTGCACTGCACGTGCTCACAACACAGAAGCCAGTGTACACACTGTCACTTGAAAGGCCCGGACCCAGGAGGGGCCGTGCAGGGTTAGACCATCCCGCCCCCCCGCCCCGCCCCGCCCCGCCCCGCCCCGCCCCAGCCCCGCCCCCGCTCCAGCCCCGCCCCGCCCCAGGCGGTCCTGCGGGCAGACCTGCTTGACGGTGAAGTCGTTGATGAGGTGGTGGTTGTGCTCGTTGAGGCCGCAGTGCAGGGTCACGCAGTCGCTGTGGAAGAGCAGGTCCTGCAGCGTGCTGACCCGCTGCAGCCCCAGCGCCCGCTCCGTGCCGTCCGCCAGGTAGGGGTCGTAGAAGAGCACGTTGAAGCCAAAGGCCTTGGCCCGCAGTGCCACCGCCTGCCCCACGCGCCCTGGGGGAAGACGGGCATCACCCTGAGCGCCTGCCAAGCAGGCCAAGCAGTGGGCGCGTGGGGAACGAGGTTTCAGGGAGAAGGGCCGGGGCCCCTGGAGTACGGGCACCCAGCAGTCCAGCAGACCTCCCACGGGCGGCACCGCGGGGGCTGGAGCAGCCACTGGCTCTGCAGGCGGGCGATGCAAGCCAGGAGCCCCGGCTCGGCCACTTCACTGCAGCACCCGACTCCTCAAACCCAGGGAAGCCCGAAGAGGACTTCCGTTTCTACGAACAAACGTGCAAAGTGGAATTGTGTATCCAGCAGCTGCCACTGCACAGCTCTTGGGTCCCCGGGAGCCACACACAGCGCCCCAGTGTGGAGCCACCACGGCTGCGACCCTGGCCTCTGCAAGCGACGCAGGCACCGAGACCCTGCTTCAGCTCATGCCACCGGGGCCCTGCTCTGCTTTCAGGAGGGAACCAGAACACAGGCTCTGGGGGTCTCTAGAGGGGCGCAGGGTTGGCCGGAGCAGACAGCCAGGGCCACGGTCCCCAAGGCAGGTCTGACGGCCCCCAAGGACGACCAGGAGCCAGTTAGCATGCAGCCTCCGGGGCCTGTCTGCACCAACACTGCCTAGATGGGATGTGGCCCCAAATCCACTGGCCAGGGACATACAACCGCCCCACCCTCTCTGCACCCCTTCCTCCTCCTCCATCACGCCGAGCGGCCCCACCGGCCCCACCCTGGCTGGTTCCGGGCACAGGGGCCCCGTTGCTTGGTGTAGGGTGCTTGCATGGCTATGGGGCTCCGACCAGCCTTGGTGTCTGTGTGGGCAGTCCAGCGAATCACGTCGGGAGTGGGACATCCCCACGTCCTTGGACGTCCGTGGTCCTGATCTGAGCTAATGCAGGTGCGTCTCTGCCCTGCAGCTCCCCACAGCTGCACAGCGGGTGCCTCTGCCATGGAGAACCCTGGGGATCACAGATGGGGGCACAGGAGCTACGCCCCCAGGCAGGACAGGCTACTCCGTCCACACTCGCCCTCCCCTGCCTCCTCAACCCCCGAGGCCGGACCCACTCCAGTACCTCTGCCCCCAGCACATCTCTGCTCCCTGGTTTGCTGAGTTCAGGGCACCAGCCTGCAGGGCACGAGGGCAAGCGAGGGAGACAGCGAGCAGCCTCCCTCCACCCCGGACAGGACTCAGGGCAGCCACCTTGGCCCCACTTGGCAGCCCTGAGCGTTCGGCAGGTTGAGCAGGCACAAGTGTGGACGCCCACAGGCCACACATGACCCCGCCACAGGGTACGCGTGACCACGCCCACAGAGCACATGACCCTGAGGGCACTAACACCCGGGTGGGTGTGTGGCCCCGCCTGCTGTTCCTGGGGCAGCTAAGAGACCACGCCAGCCAGTGCTGCTCACTGGCTGGACAGCCGTCCCAGGTGGGGAACCCCCCAGCAGCCCGGCCAACCGGCCTCTCCGTCCACAGGCGCGTGCAGGGCGGAGGCCAGCGCACCTAGCCCGATGACGCCCAGGGTCTCCCCGCGGATCCTGGCGGCTCCGGAGGCCACCTCCCGGATCTGCTCAACGCTCTGGACGCGCGTGCCCTCCCGCAGCGCCTGGTGCAGCCACGTGGTCCTGCGGTACAGGTTGAGGATGTGGCACATGGTGGAATCAGCGGTCTCCTCCACGGATGCGGCCGGCACGTTGCAGACGGCAATGCCTGGAGATGCAAGACACGCAGGGCGGTCACTGGGATGGTCTTGGGCGTCACTGACACGTCCAGGCCAGGAGATCAAGGCAGGTTACCTGCCCCCGCCCTGGACCACTGGCCACTGGCCCTTCCTGGAAGGGGTCTTGGCCAGGCCACTCCTCCCCAAGCAGCGGCCTCCCCGCCCCTCAGCACAAGGAAGGGCGGGGTGGGGGACGGGGCATGCATGGGAAACTGAGCAAGAAGAGCAGGAGTCCCGGTCAGACCCAAGGCGGCGCCAGAGACCAGGCCCTGCGGGGCTTCAGAGGGGAGGACCACCCAGCACGCCCAGACGTTCCTGGAAGAAGGACGCAGCCCCAGCTGGTGAAATCAAGAGGCAGAGAGGACCAGCTCCGTCAGCAGGCACGAGCCCCGGGGACACACCGGCTCGGAGAGCACCCAGCGTGCCCGGCGACAGTGGGGTGGACGCCGCGGGGAACAGGAGATGGCGGGGTGGACGCTGGGGCGACAGAGCTCAGCGGGCCCAGGCAGGGTGAGCCCTGAGACGCATGGCGGCTGACAACGCAAGCGGCTCTCTCTGCAGTTCTGAGCTGTCAGTGACCAGGTGCCGTGGCTGAGTGAGTCCTAACCTCCCACAAGGCGGTGACCAACACAGAGGAAACGCAGAGGCCACAGCCGAGCGGCACCGCAGGCGGGAAACCACCCAACAGACCCAACAGATTGAGTCTGTTTCCAAGTGTGAGTCACACACGTGTGCTCGAGAGCATGTGCACAAGAGCACAGGCACACCCCCATACGCACACCAGCATGTACACACTCCCGTGTCCTGAGTCACAACAGAAACTTCCTTTCCTGGCCCGTCTCGTGAACAGGGGCGTGAGAACCCTGACACGGGCGTGCTGGCTGCCCCTGGACAGAGGCCCCCTGCCCGGGTCCCCGGGGGGTTCTGCAGGAGGGCGGGTGCGCTGCCCGAGGCCCGGGCCTCCTGAGGGACAGTGCCGCCAGCCTGCACCTGGCAGGGAGCTGGCGTGGGGCCCACACGCAGAGAGCCGTGTGGACGCCGGCCCCCAGGCCCCAGGCCCCAGGCCCCCTTCGTGCGGGGGACCAAAGCAGCGAGGCCATGCCCGGGACAGCAGGCGGGGCTGCGGGGGAGGGTCCCGAGCGGCCTACCTAGGTCCCCGGCCGACTTGATGTCAATGTTGTCGAAGCCGCTGCCGATGCGCACGATTATCCGCAGAGCCTTGAACTTCTCCAGATCCTCCCTGGTCAGCGTGATGGTGTGGTACATCAGCGCGCCCACGGCCTCGTTCAGGACCTGCAGCGAGAGCAGCGTGGTGACCGGCGCTGCCCCGAGCAGCCCGCGCCCCTGTGGGCCCAATAGGTTGTCTGGGTGGGAGGCCACCCGGGTCCCCGCGTGAGCACCTGCCGTGACCCGAGGGTGACGGCGACCCAGCAGACCTGCCAAGGACACCTGCCAGGTCAACAGAGGGGACGGGGCTCGCCTGACTGACACAGGGAGGTGGGAAGGGGGCTGCCCTCTCCCTGGGCACTGGACGCCACAACAGATGGAAAACAAGGGCACTGGGAGGACCCGAGACCCCCAGAACCACCATGCATGACCCACTCCCCAAAGAGGAGCCGCTGCGGGGCAGTGCACACCGGTCCCCAGATGGTGAACACACAGCAGTGAGCATGGCACCCTTTCACACCGGGAGGAGCACACGTGGTCACCCCTCACCGTCACTGTGCGGGCCGCTCCCCCGGAAGGGTCGGGAGCGGCTGCAGCCCGAGGCCTCTGTCCTGCGCACCAAGGACCTTGGGGGTGGCCTCCCCCGGCCCCGCACTGGGAGGGGCGTCAAGGCCGGGCACAGGTTTTATGCGCGCTCGGCCAAGAGGCTGGCCTGGCCAGTGCAGACCCCGCGAGGGGCCTGACAGCTCAGTCTCTGCCCCTCGGAGCGTGGCTGGGGCATCACCCTCCCCCCCTGCCCCGCTCCCCACACGGGGGGTCAGGATGCTTGCAGGGACGGGGTGTGCATGTCTCAGCGGGGCTGCCCCAGGTGAAACCCATGTGAGCAGGTAGCTGCCAGGGTCTCCTAAGAGCCTGGCGCACAGACCTCCCCACCCACGGGGTCTGCTCGCGCTGCGCCCCACACAAAGCCCCTACCTGCGCACGTGCACGGCCCCACCCACCCCACCGCTGGCTGAACCCGCGTTCTGTCAGCACCCGCCCACCAGTAAGACGTGCCTGGCTGGGGGTGGGGGGCCACAGCCCAGGACCAGGAACGAGGGTCTGCTCTGGATGTGCTCGGAACAGCCAGGAACCTACCAGCTCTACCTGTGGACCCAAGGGCGGGGCCCCGGAGCTGAGCCACCTGGACCCAACGCATCAGACTCCAGGACCTGCCGCAGCTGGGGACCCAGTTCACCCCTCCCTAATGGGCCGGTACAATCCGCGACATCTCAGAGGCCACAGGGAGGCCGAGGGAGCCTGCCCGCAGCTGGGGACCCGGTTTATTCCTCCCTAACGGGCCGGTACAATTCGCGACGTCTCAGAGGCCACCCTCCCCTCCGCACAGAGCATCCAGTGCTGACTCGGGGTCCCCGGGGGGCGGAGGCTGTTGGACTCGCGGGGCTGCACGGCGGAGGCAGCAGCTGGCCCGCAGTGGACATAGCGAGTGCGGGGTGTGGGCGCTGAGGGGGGACCCTGGGCAGAAGCCAGCAACCTCTCAGACGGCCAACGGCCCCGGGCTCATCTCTCCTATGATCACGGGGTGTCGAATGGAGCCAGACACAGGGCCCCCCAGAATGCAGTTCCTCGAGGGTGGCGTGGCCTTCCTTCTCGTCCTACTGGCCGAGGGGGCCCGGAGAACACAGCACAGGGGGAGAAAGGTCTAAGGCAGAGACGGCACTAACAGGGCAGAGGGCCCAGGGCCTGGTCCTACACGTGCGGGCAGGTGCTGCCAGCCTGGCTCGGGCCCTCCCTGCTCAGAGGACCCAGGGATCCCAGCCCCAGGCACACGAACGGGCCAGCGGGACCACACTGAGTCCTGACAGCCGCCCCGGCCTCCTAGGAGGGGGTCAGACGCAGGCCTGGTGAGGACGGCGTGAGGCAGTGGGCCAGCATCAGAGGCAGAGGGATTACGGGTGCACGCAGGGTGGGCAGGGGCACAGGGCAGGGCACGCGGCCGGGGCGGGGTGGGTGGCGAGGCGGCAGGCTCAGCCGTCAGGTCCCTGGGAAGACCCCTCTTGCTGCCCTGTGCTGTGTGGGCGGGGCTGTGAGGAGGCCCCCAAGGCTGTGGGCAGGCTGCGTGTGGACAGAGGTCAGTGCCCACTGTGGGTGGGCGGGCAGGTGCTGGAACCGGAGAGGCGGACACATGGCTGCCAGCGTTGGGAGGGGAGGCCCCGCGTTTAGCCTGGTCAGGCCTGGACAGTGAGACACGTGTGGCCTTCGACTGAGACGGGGGTGTGTGTCGGGGGGTGGGCTGAGGCAGGTGGGATGGGAAGGGGTCCTGGGGCGTCCTGGGCCACGAGGCAGCACATGGCCCGGGGCCGTCTGGAAGGTTCTAAAGCTGGGAGACCGTGCGGCTCCCAGTGTGTCCGCTGGTCCCCCTGAGGTGAGTGGGCGGCTCCCCACAAACCTCTTCAGGCTCTGGTCCTGCTGCTACCACCCCGGGAACGTCCGCCCACCAGCACCACCCACCCAGCACCTGGCGATCCCACCTTATGTGAGGCGCACGCCAGTGGGCACCATGATTTTAGCTTTAACTTTAGACAGCATATTAAAAAGCAGAAACATTAGTTTGCTGACAAAGGTCCGTCTAGTCAAGGCTATGGTTTTCCCAATGGTCGTGTATGGATGTGAGAGTTGGACTGTGAAGAAAGCTGAGCGCCGAAGACTTGATGCTTTTGAACTGTGGTGTTGGAAGAGACTCTTGAGAGTCCCTTGGACTGCAAGGAGATCCAACCAGTCCATCCTAAAGGAGATCAGTCCTGAATATTAATTGGAAGGACTGATGCTGAAGCTGAAACTCCAATACTTTGGCCACCTCATGCGAAGAGCTGACTCATTGGAAAAGACCCTGATGCTGGGAGGGATTGGAGGCAGGAGAATAAGGGGACGACAGAGGATGAGATGGCTGGATGGCATCACCGACTCAGTGGACATGAGTCTGAGTGAATTCCAGGAGTTGGTGATGGACAGGGAGCCCTGGCGTGCTGCAGTCCATGGGGTCACGAGTCGGACACGACTGAGCGACTGAACTGAACTGATCTGAACTTCTGGTGTGGCTCACCTACACAGGGTTCTGGGTAAACCCCTTTTCCACGCCTGGTCCTGTTTCTGCCGAGCATCCCTGGAACCAGTACGAGGTGCAGCGTTCTCAGAGGGAAGCTGGGACGCCCCCAAGGGCAGTCCCACGGTGCATCAACCTCAGGGTGAGCCCACCGCAGGGCCACCACACCACGCCCAGGCCCTGGGCCCCACTCCTGTTGGTTCCTCGTGACCCTTTTCCTGGATGCAAAGTGGCCGCAACACCCCTGGTATGCCATCGACCTTCCACGGTCCACTCCCACCAACCTCCACCTGTTGTGTGACCAGCCTGTCACCGACTCAATGTTATCAAATCCACAGGGGCTACCAGGCCTGCCTGGCCGGGCACTGGGAGCAGCGGCACCTGAGGGGTGCTCACCAGGCACCAGCCCAGAGGTGGGCCAGGGCATAGCTGGGGGGCTGGGCACCTCCTCACCTCCAGGCTCCCCTCCCAGCATCTCACACACACAGACATGCATGCATGCACACACGCACGCACACATGTGGACACCTGCACAGAGAGAGACACACATGTACACACAGACACACATACCAGACACCTGCACACAAAACACATGCGCACACACACACACAGACGTACACACAGAAACACATGCGCACACACGCAGACACACGCAGAAACACGCACACACGTGTACACACATACGGACGCCTGCACACAGATAAATACACGCGCGCATACACAGACACGTGCACACAAACATGCACGCACGCACGCACACGTGCGTGTGCACACACCCTCAGTGAGGCCCAGGGCTGACACTCCCAGACAGCCCCAGGGGTTTCCGGACGACGGGCCAGGTGGAAGGACGGTGGGCTGAAGACTGCAACCCAGATTCTTGGGGGCCTGCTGGAGCACACCAGATGGGCATGCAGGGGCCCAGCTGCCCTGGGAGTCTCAGGGGCCTGCCGGAGCACCGCCAGAGTGGCACGCGGGGGCCTGGCTGCCCGGGTGTCTGTGAGCTCCCGGGGTGGGGACGGGTCACCCGCTCCTGCAGGCTGCTGGGCCGGGTCTACACCTTGCCCTTGCTCACTTTCCGCTGAGACGGTCGTTCCTGCCCGCTGAGGGGTCTGTTTGCTGCTAACCCCCAGCTGGTGCGTGCACTGCAGACATCCCTCTGTCACCCCCCTCTCTTCCCTGATCTATGTGACTTGTTTTGTGGGGAGACCGCTGGACTGCCTCACGGCCAGACAGACCCTCTTTTCCACACGTGACCTGCAGAGCTGCCGCACCTGGTCTGTCGGGGGCGGGGGAGGGGGACAGCCTCGCGGACACCCCTCTCACTCCCGGGTTTGGCGTGCGCACAGGGCACTGCCCAGCATCCCTCAGGTCCCCTGAGTGGGCCCCCACTGGCACCACTTGCTCTGAGTTTCCCTGCGCTTCACGTCTGCCTCACCTGGTCTCCGCACATCCCTGCTGGGACTCCGCTGACCAGGTCCCCGCTGCAGCCCCGTGACCCTTCCCTGAGCGCGCCCCCATCTTCCCCAGCTGGCCTGGCCCTCGATGGGACCCCAGGCCTCCCTCTTCCACGGCCACCTCCACCTCGTGGGGGCCTGACTTTCCCCCAAGAGCCTCAGAGGGAGCGGCCAAGGGGCAAGACGCCCCCTCAGGGTCCGCATGCTGGGGAGTGGGGAGCAATCTCAGCTGAAACCCTTCTCCCAGGAGCTGTGCACCTGCCTGGGGCCACTTTGATTCCTGTCCCCCACCCTGGCGCTGGTGAAGTCTGAACCCTGAAACTGGGCCTCCGGGGGCCCCTGACACTTGTCCTGGCTCATGGTGGGAACATGGGAGCTTCCATTCAGCTCTGAAGTTTCTCACGTTGTGGTGAAAATGTCCAACATCCATCCAGCTATGAAGACGAGCGGGCGTTTCCGCAGCGCCTGCAGCCACGTGGTCTAGGGGCCGCGTCAGCTCCGCAGCCTTCGGGGTCCTGGACTTCTGTCTTGCTGCCCTGCTGTTCCCAGGCTCCGTGTAGCTTCCCCTCAAGGTCTGGGTGGCTGCCCAGGCTCCAGCCGTCACATCTGGTTGCTGCTGGGCTGTGCTCAACTGTGCGGCCCCTGGACTGTAGCCCGCCAGGCTCCTCTGTCACGGGATCTCCCAGGCAAGAGTACTGGAGTGGACGGCCGCTCCTCTCTCCAGGGGATCTTCCCGACCCAGGCATCAAACCCACATCTCCTGCGGCTCCTGTGTTGGCAGATGGACTTGGCGCCACTGTGCCACCCAGGCTGGCAGAGGAAAGACAGCTCTGCACACGCAGGCTGCAGCAGCCCTGGCTCAAGTGGGGGCGGAAACGGGAGCCCCAAGGGCGGCTGCACTGGGGCCCGCCCCCCCGGGGAGTCTGCATCTCTCCATGCTCCTCTCTTCCACCTGCCCTCTGGGCTTCCCAAGACTACGTCTTCCAAGCTTCCTGCTAAAACTTAAATCTTTCGCTCCTGTATTCAGTTTCCAAGAGCTCCTCTAGCCCTCCTGGGACTCCTTCCTTGCTGCGTCCTGCACAGTGTCCAGCCAGGCAGCCCTCCGGCCTAGGAACGGCAGTCACGCGGTTCTAACGCCTCTTCTCTCTGAAGCAGAAGGTTCTGTTCCCCGGACACTTCTTCTGCCTCTTCTCTGACAGGCAAGGCCTCGGCGTGGCTCCCGTGGGTTTCAGGACGTAGAGGGCCGGTTGGGGGAGTTGCCACCTGCCTGGCAGGGTGGGCAGAGCTCGCTGCAGAGCCGAGGGCCCTGCCCCTGCCCAGGGGCCTACTGAGTAGCTTATTTGCGTTTTATAGTAACTGGCTGAAATAGTTTTGGTAACTTACAATTTTAGAAGACACTTTTTATCTTAGTTTTCCAATTCATTGGCAAACTTGTTTTAATATTGCTTAAAATTTTTAATTTTTTTTTAATTGGGTGATTCACTTTTGGCTGTGCTGGGTCTCTGGTGCTGCGTGTGGGCCTCCTCTGGTGGCAGCAACAGGCTGCTCTCCAGGTGTGGTGCATGGGCTCCAGGGCATGTGGAACCTTCCCAAACCAGGGGCTGAACGTGTGTCCCCCGTATTGGCAGGCAGATCTTAACCACTGAATCACCAGCGAAGACCTGCTTATGATTTTTAAAAACTTCTCCCTGTATCATCTCTCTTTTATTTCCACTGGTTTTTCTAAATGTATCTTTTCTGTTTGAAACAGCGTAAGACTCACAGGAAGCTGTCCACGGGTCACGTCCTATCAGAGGAGCCGCCACCTCCTCGCAGGACTGCCGTCGCCACAGAGGAACGCCCTCCTGTCAGCACGTGAACCCGGCACCTCGGCCTCCCGGTCATGGAGACGGGCCAGGGTGATGACTGGCCGTCCCTGCCAGCCAAGGCCAGCACCCGGCTCGCTCTTCCTTCTGCTGGCCAAGCAGGCGCCACAGGCCCGGGCCCCGGGCCGAGGGTGGCTGGGCTCCCTCTGGTTCCAGCCACGAGGCACGAAGCTGCTGGGGGCTCTCGGGGATGTCAGCGTGGCTGTGGGGCTTGCTTCTCGAGTAGAAACACTGGCCATGGGCCTGCCGGGTGGGCAGCCCGAGCCTGCTTGGCTCGGGGGCCCACCCACCTGGGCTCCGGGGGCCGCCGTGCTTCTCTCACCTGCAGTCCGCGCCCCCGTCAGCACCGGGCTCCGGCCCCTCCGTCAGCTCTCCTCCTGGCCCGTCGCTGCCCTGGGTCCCACCTCGGGCCCTCACCCAGAGCCTCTGCCCCAGCTGGCCGCCTCCCCGCCCACGCTGCCCAGTAGCCAGCAAGTCTGCTCCGCGCTCTCAGGTCAGCGCTGCTGTTTCAGCTCCACATCTTCCTGACGTCTTTTCTGCGCTCGGCTCCTCCTGGATTCTCAGACTGTTTCCACATCGTGGTTGTGGCGGCAGCCGCCCCGTGGCCTTGTGGGGCCCCTCTCGTGACTGTCTTTCACTCTGTTTTTTTTTAATTCGCTCAGTTGTGTCTGATTCTTTGCAACCCCGTGGACGGTAGCCCGCCAGGCTCCTCTGCGCATGGGATTCTCCAGGTAGGAACACTGGAGTGGGTGGCCATGCCCTTCTCCAGGGCTCTTCCTGACCCAGGGGTTAAACCCGTGTCTCTTAATGCCTCCTGCACTGGCAGGCGGATTCTTTACCACTAATGCCATCTGGGAACCCCCAAAAGTGAAAGTGTTAGTCCTCAGTCGTGTCTGACTCTGCAACCCGATGGACGGTAGCCTCCAGGCTCCTCCCATGGGATTCTCCAGGCAGGAACGCTGGAGTGGGCGGCCATGCCTTCTCCGGGGCTCTTCCCGGCCCAGTGATCGGGCCCAGGCCTCCCATGTTGCAGGTGGTCCCTTCCCGTCTGAGCCACGGGGACGTTCTTGCTCAGTCCTCGCCTCCCCTGAGGCCCAGTTGTCTTTGTCTGCGCGCTGCACTAGCTGTGATCTGCACGATGACTTGGGGCCCAGGCTGACAGCCTCTCCCCACAGAGAACCGTCCCCTTCCTCCTGCCAGCCTCCCAGGCACAGGGCGGGGGCCTCGATCACCCACGTTCAAGGCTGTGGGCGGTCCAGGCCAGATGTGGACACGTGAGGACGGGTCTGGTTCCAGCTCAGCCTTTCCCCAGGGGCCCAGCACAGAGCCGGGGTCCAGCCGGGCTCCATGCTCACTGGCCCATGAGGTGCCAAAGCTGCCCAGCCTCTCAGCCGCCACTGCCAGCCCAACAGGTGTGCCAGCCCAGCAGGCGAGGCTTGGCCATCGCCTCAGTTCACCCTGCAGCATCTGGGCCTCTCCCAACCCTGCGGGCCCTCCAAAGTGCCGAGGTTTTATAAGCCTTCGTCCAGCTTCCTCAACTGACTCGGGAAAGGTGGTTCTGAAGTCTGGTCGGCTGTGACTACAGACAGAAACCAGATTAACTCACTCCCGTCTTGGGGAGCCTGGAGCTTCCAGGACTCGCGTCACGAGAGCTGCAACCACACGGCACAGGGTCGGGGCATCCCGGTGACCACCACCGCTGTCATCAGTACGGGCTGGGTGGGGGGACCGCCCGCCCCCTGCCAGCACCGTCCACCACAGCTGAGTCCGAGGTGCCACTTTCTAGGGAAGACCTGTTTGCAACAGAGACGTCCCTGCGCCTCCCGACAGGCCAGGAGGCACCTGCTCCCCGCCCGCCCGCGTACCTTCTCGTGGATCTCCTGCGTGGACTGCGCGTCACAGAAGGCCACGGTGGCCACGTCCTTCAGGATGGGCATCTCCACCGTGCAGTCCCGGCCGTCCAGCAGCGCCACCAGGGGCCGGGGGTGCATGGGCCCGTTCATGATCGGAGGTCGGACGCCTGCAACGACAGGGCCAGACGCTCAGCTCCCTTCCGGGACCTCAGCCCACCCGCCGTGGACCTCGCGCAGCCCACCCTGAGGACTTCCAGCTCCGTGCGTCCAGCCACTGGGATCTTTGTCAAAAATAAACTAAAAAAAGCCAGGGGCAGTTGGTACAGCTCACTGCCACCTGAGCAGCCACTGACGGCAATGACACCCCCACCACAAATCAGGGCCTTGGGGACACAGAGCCCCAGGCCCCCTGCATTGCAGCCAGCGTCAGACACGCAGGCCAGAACATGGGGGGCTCGCGGGCATGCCTCACGTTTCTCTCTCATTCCAGGCTGCAGCATCGCTGCCCCAAACCCGACAAGGACCCAGCCGGCTGCAGCCGGAACCACCTCTGCCTGAAGGGCTGTCAGAAACTCCCTCCTTCCACTTGATGCCCAGGCAGACACGGGAGGGTGAGCGGACATGCAAGGTGGCCACTTCCACGGCCTGCGTCGGACCCCGGCCCTGCACCCTCAGCAGAGCGCCGGGCCCCTCCGTCTGCAGGGGATACGGTTACTGCCACCCTGTCTCTCCAGCTCCCCCTCAAGAACAGAGCGTCTCACTCGGGAACAGCACCCACATGGGTGTGACACACGCCCACCCACAGCTGTGTTCAGCTTCAACTTCGCAAACCTTGAACCACGCAGCCCCGAGAACTACGCCCTAGGGTCCAGGGGCCTCTTAGCCAGAAGGCACTCATGGAGCCTTGAGTGAACCAGCGAGCGGGGCACACAGACCGGAGCCCCAGCAGACACCGACCGGGGGGCACACAGACGGGAACCCCGCCAGACACCGACCGGGGGGCACAGACGGGAGCCCCACCAGACACCGAACGGAGCCCCGACAGACACCAAGCGGGGGGGCACGGACGGGGGCCCCGACAGAGGACACCAACTGGCAGGGCCGGGGTGGCAGTGACTCCCGGCTATAGCGAGTCTGCCGGGAGGTCGGAGAAGCCTGCTACCTCCTGCGGCCTGGCCAGCACCTCCCCCCGGGACCCTCTCCAGAAGCAAAGCCCAGGGCCCCTGGGGCGTCCCTGGCTGACCCCACGCACTCGGGGACCAGGCGGCTCTCCTCCTCGGGCAGCCTTGCGTTCCTGAGCCCGAACCAACCTGCCATCTCTCAGTATGGGCGCAGCTCCCACGACCATGAATTCAACTGTTCAAAGCAGCTATCTTCAGAATCCCCTGGCAGAACCGCGGCCTGTCACTGCGTCCTCATCCCACGTCTTTAATTGTCTCGAACCAAAGCTCCTAGGCGCCCGTCCACGGCGACCACCGAAGCCCGCGCCGGGTCAAAGTCTGACTAAAAATTAAACACAAGAGACACGTTAAACGCCACCGAGGGTCAACTGGACTCCTGAGCCCGGGTCCCCACGTCCTTGACCCACGGCCACCGGGCGGGACCTGGTGTGGGGGTGACCGGCCAGGCCACAGCCAGGACTCAGAGGCTAGAGGCTCACCCCGAAGGTCACATCCACATGCCCAGGACCCCCTAGACGTCACCCTGTGCATGAGCTGGGAGGGGTGGAGGGTGGACGGCTCAGGGAACACGTCTGTGGCCAGTTCTGGAAGCTTCTGTCTCATGGGGCCCATCACTTCCTGGGCCTGGGATAGGGCAAGCAGACTGGCCTTCCATGGAGGTTGCTGGGGAGAGGCCCCCGGGATGCAGACCCCAACCTGGACACCCCCCTCACAGGCCTGGAGATGGGGGCTCCCCAGGCCAGTGGGCACATCAGCCCCCTTGGGCAGCGTCCTGCGGCCGGGGCTAGATTTAGGGGTGGTCTTCCCCAAACAGCTCCGGGGGCAGGACGACCCTGGACAGTGGCCGGGCCGTGACAGGGCCCGCATGCAGGTCACACGCCATCGGGGACATGGGCTGACAATCGGGGGCTGGGGGTGAGCGCAGACCACCCAGCCCCCGCCCCGAGAGGCCGGTTCACCGTCTCAGGGTGAGGCCACCCCCAGCACGGGGCAGACCATGGGCACCTGCCACAGGGCAGGGGCCTCCCAAGGCCCAGGCGCCCTGTCCGCCTCACGGCGGCTGCCAGGAAAAGGGCCTGTGTCCACGGAGAGTGCCGAGTGGGCCTCCTTCTCACCCTACCCTGGGCTGCACTGCTGTGTCGGGCTGCAGGAGGCCGGCCCCACACACTCCTGGGCCCCGTGGACAGTGACGTCCAGAGGCCCCCCGCCCAAACTCCCATCTGCGCACAGCCCTTCCGAGGGCAGGACGACCCAGCCACGACCTACACCTTGCGTTGCCCGAGTCCTTCCTGATCCGGCCCCTCCCAAGAAGTCCTGGCCAACAGACCAGGCTCAGGCCATGAACCCAGGACATGGGGCAGGGGCAGCCCACTTCCAACAGCCCCTCGGTCAGCAGCCTGCTCCCCTCCGGGCCCATCACCCGATGGGCGGCCAGCACCCAAGCTGATCCCGTCACTAGCTCCTGTGTGGCCTAGGGGTCACCCCCACGTGGCCGCGAGGGTTGAAGCCCCCCAGCATCTGGGTCCTGTTTGCCATCTTTCACAGGCCCACGAGCGGGGGTCATGGCGCCTTGGGCCCCAGTCCCCGCAGCGTGGATGGCAGCCCCGTCGTGAAAGGACTTGGTGCCCTGGATCTGTGCTTCCTGAGCCTGAGACACGCACTGGGCTCCCCTCACACAGAGCAGCAGCACTCCTCTCTGAAACCACAAAACACGGGGAACCGACGTTTCCATGGTGCAAACGGCGACGCTCCTCTGCCTTAACTTCCCTCCGTGAAAAATGTCCTCAGTTAGCCGTCAGACAGCAAGTATCCCCCCAGCACGGCAGACACGGCCCCGGGACAAGAGGCCACCCCACCAAACCGCAGCAACCTCACCACCAGCCCCCAGGCCTCAGCCTCTCAGAAGGCATTCGGGGACACTGACGGGCAAGGGATGCCCAGCCGGACGGCAAGCCAGCCACCAGGGACGCTGGCCCGCCTTGGGGTCTCCCTGGCTCAGCAGAGCTGCCCTGGGGCCCCAGCTTCACGCCCAGTGACATATCACAACCAGGGGTGGGGGGTGTTCTGCTGGCTGCGATGGCCCCTTGGCCCACCCCTGTGCCCTGACGGGCAGGGCCAGGAGAGGGCACTCAGACAGCCCAGACTGCAAGGGCAGCAGGGGTCAGGCCCCAGCAGTCACCTCCGCACGGCCGAGTAGGCCGTCCTGTGTGCTGCCCTCTGCCCAGAGACCCACGTGTGCAGGTGATGGGACTCCAGAGGGGTTACAGCCGGCCTTCCGGCAGGAGGCTTCCGCCAGCCTCCTCCCTAAACCCCAGAGAAACCAGGAAGTGGGTGGGGGGTGCCCGACGGGCCTAAGCGGTCACTCACGGGCCCCCAGTCACCAGCGCCCTGCCTGCCTAGGGCCAGGCTCTGCCCCTCAAGTGAAGCCCCACACCATGCCCTCCCGGCCCTGATACGGCAGCCGGGACCCCAGGCTCTCGTGCCCACCGCTGGCCCACCTGCTGTGAAAACGGTCTCAAAAGAAAGCCCCGCTGCACCGAGCAGCCTGAAGGGGCCAGCATGTCCCCCACTGCGGGGCAGGGGGTGCCCACCCACTGGGCCTGGGGGCTCGGGTGCCAGTCTGGACAGGTGGAGGGCCCCGGTCAGAGCTCAGGCCCAACGTACAGACTGGAGGCGCCCTCTGGCGGGCACGGCAGATGGGCCACGCGAGTCTGCTCTGTGCCAGTCCCAGGGCCCTGTGGGCAGGACGGCAGGGTCCAGTGGCCAAGACTTGGGGATTCGACCGTCTAGTCATGCTGGGGATAACGCAAGACCACGGTCGAGAAACTTCCAGGCCAGCGATGGGCACACTCGTGGGGTGAAAACGCTAAGCCCCGCCTGGTTTCTAGAGACAAGCAAACAGCAGCCCGTAAGCGACCTCACTGCTCAGCACGCCCGTGGCAGAGCCCGACACAGGGCCGTAGGACAGCCTCAGGGTCGCGGTCACGTCCAGGGCCCCACGCCACCCCCACCCTGCACACCCCGCCAGGCGCCTCCCGGCCTCCGGGCAAACAGCGCCTTTAAGGAGGGTGGAGGAGGCCTGCAGGGACCCAGGCACGTGGCCAGCAGGCGTGGCCTCGCGGTGGCACCCAGACATGTCCCATGCCCCCTGTGGGTGCAGGGCCATCCTGCCGGGCCCCCGTCCCCACCCTGACTGGACGAGTCTCAGGGGAGACACGGGGGTCTGCAGTCCTCCCCCAGGGGAGCAGGGGTCGGAGTGACTCAGGGGGAGGGGTCGTAGCCAGAGGTCCCTCGCCCTGCAGACTGCAGACACACCCGCCCCGCACCCTCTCCAGAAACCGGGCCCTGTCTGGAGGTGACGCACAGCTGGCTCCTTGCAAAGAAACTCTGGGGACAGAAGCGATGGGGATGCCCCCTGCCCCCTGGGTGACTCCAGTGACCCTGGGGAGGGCCCATCTTGGAGGCAGGTGGCTGACAGTCAGGGCACCTGCCAGGGTAGAGGCTCCGTCCCCTCAGTGGCAAGGCAGCGAGGAGCAGGTGGGTCACCTCGTGACAGCCCAAGGTTCCCAGGTACTCACACACCATCCTGGTCAGCCCTAGACCCAGGACTCTGAGCAGAGGGGCCCGGCCCCGGCCCCCTCCCACCCTGCACCTGCTGACCCCACGGAGGTGCTGTGGGCGCTCGGGGTGGGTGTGCTGGGGGCGGAGGAGGCAGGGAGACAGGCACACCTGCTGGGCGGGGAGGGGCCGCACCTGCTGGGCTGCAGCCTCCCCACTAGACTTCACTCTCCTTTTCCTCCCAGTCTCACCCCCTACCAGCCTCCCTGGTCCCCTCCTGCCCTCTCTGGTTTTGCTCAGGGATGGACATGGATGCCAATCGACCTTTGGGGCCCTGAGACCAGGACACAGGCTCTGCTGGGCTGGGCTTCTGGGGGCACTCAGTGAGCATGTGGGGAGGCAGGGACTTCTGATGACCAGCCTGACGCAGGGACCATGCTGGCCCCACGGCAGGGGACAGGCGCCATGGGCAGCGTGGGTGGCAGTGCCCAGCGTGCACGCCTGCGCCCAGCGGCACAGTGAGGGGCAGGGGGACGCAGCGGCCGGTGAGAGAGGAAGCCCCTCTGAGGGCTGGACACAGCCCTGAGCTCCCCCGGCTCCCGGGCAAATGCTGGGAGAGGACGACGACTGGACCTGCAGGGCCAAGGCGGACGTCCACGCGAGCCACGGCCCAGCCGGGCCCAACAGGACGGAGGGCACTGGCCAAGGCCCAGCAGGCAGCCGCGTCGACACCCCTCCCAGACCCCGGGACAGGCAGACGGCACCCTGGAACAACACCTCATAGCAGCAAGAGGGGATGGAAGGGACCAGAGGGGACGGCCGGGGACCGGGCTGCGACTTGACAGCCACGCTGAGGGCGATGTCGACAGAGGGAGCTGCGTGGGGGACTCTCTGCACCATCTCACGCTCACTCCCGCCCGTTCCACACACTGGGCGCACGGCCGCGCCCGACGGCCATTCTGCCCCGCCCCACCCCAGCCACCACGCACCTGGGCCGCGTTCTGGGGCACAGCTCCCCAGGGTGCGGCTGCTCTAGGAGAGACCAGGGCTGTGGCTGGCAGACTCCAGGGTCACCAGAGTCGCTGAGCCCCCAGACTGATCACACTGAGAACCCGGCCCTAGGCCTCACTGCTCCCACAGCACCAGGTCAGGGGCGCGGGCTGGCTCACGCCTCCTGATGCGGGGCTACCGAGCATTGCAAAGTGAACACACCAGAGCTCACCGCCAAACAGCCTCTGCTTCCTCTCCAGCCCCAGGAACTGCCCCTTCAAACTCAAGCTCCAAACTCTGCAGCCACGAACAGGGTCCCTGACCCCACGTCCAGTCCTCCAGCCATCTCCCTGACCCCGCACCCCGCCACACTCCACCAGGCCTCTGGCCTGCACACTGCGGCTCCTTGGTCACCGCAGTCCCTTGCACACGCCTCATCAGCAGGAAACGCACGCGTCACTGCCCCTGGTACCTTCCCATCCTCCTCTGCAAAGCCGGCCCATCGGTCAGGACGTGCCCTTTGGCTGACCACCAGTCACAGCTCTGACACGCCAATGCCCCCTGCCCACCCCCGTGTCGCTCTGTTTGAAGAGCCGGCAGCAGCCACGCCTTCCCCAGCTCACCCCTGCCCCCAGCACAGCCGTCTGAGCAGGGGTCTGGCCACACTGACAGGATGGGTCTGGCTGTGGTGGATGCTGAGCCTCTGTAGGCAAGGCCAGGGGGCTCCCCCAGGCACGCAGGGCTTCACAGCACCCGCAGGACCACCCACCAGAGTCAGCCTCGTTCCGCAGTGTCCTCTCAACTCCTCAGAAACCAAAAGGCGCCCCGCACACGTGCTAGATAAAAGCCATGCCGAGAGGCGTGAGTGTGTCACGAAGACTCTTCCCCACGCGCGCTCACCTCTCCCACCGTCTTCACTCATGCCCACCTGTGTGCACGTGTCCTGCTACCTTCATGCTGCTCGAGTCCCAGGAAGAACTTCATCCACATCAAAGAACAGACAGGGGCAGGTTCACTGTGAGGCAAACCGTGACTGCGGAGGTCACCTTCCTGCCTTCCAGAGAGAGTCTGCACAGAGCCCCTGGCCCTGAGCCTTGCCCCCTGCCCCCCCAGGGCCTAGCACCCTCCCCATCCCCCACCCTGCCCCTCCACCTGACAGGTGGCACCCGCTCAGTCACGTGACCCCACTTCTCACGCTCCATCCCCACTCTACAGCCACGACACAGCACAAGGAGTCCACGACCATGCACCGGTCAGGGGCTCGGCCCGGGTTCCCTGAGGGCCAGGCCTGTGCTCTTGCCTGCTGCAACCACTCATCCAGAGGCTCAGGGATGCTCCCCATGCAAGAATGGACAGGAGACGCTAACCCACAGGGCACCCCAAGCGTCCACACTGCTGGAGACAAGCTTTCTCCTGAGTATCTGTCTCTGCATACATACATTTGAGACTTGGGTGAGGGGGTCCTGGAGAGGGAGAAGGTGCCCCCATGGGATAAGACCTGGAGACCCCACTCTGGACCCCTCATGTGCGACCCAACTGTCCAGTCATCCAGAGAAGCGGGACGAGTGGTATCACTCCTCGGGGCGGACTCGGAAGAAAACCAATCCCATCGCACGCCCCGACAGCGAGCCTGTCCTAACCAACCACAGAGAAGAGCATCACCGGAAAGGAGGCTGCCCGCCAGGCTCCCCGCTTCAGAGGCTGCCCGCCACAGCCTGCCTTCCCGCAGGGCCAGGGCCGGGGGGCCCTCCGCGGCGGGCAGGCACCGGCCAGAGGGAGCCCCGCCCGAACCCACGGCTGCTCCTGCATCCACAGACCTCAGAGCCCGGGGCCCGGTCTGCGGGCTCCCGGGGACAGGGCGGGCGCGCGGGAAGCCGCGGGGGGCGGCCCCTCCGCAACCGACTGGACGCGCCCCCACCGCGAGGGGGCCCCGGCTAGGGGAGCTGGGCCTGCTCGGGGGGCGCGACAGGTGGACACGGCCCGGCCCGACGGGGGCGGAGCGCGGCGGCCAGCAAAGCACCACCGCGGGCCGCCCCCCGGTCGCAGGCTCGGGCGCCGCCCGGGCACGGAGGGTGCCTGCTCCCCACACTTGACAAAGCAAGGAGGGGACAGGGTGAGACGGACGCGGCCACAACCGTCCGGTCACTCGGGCGGACAGGGGCCTGGGACGGGTGTCACCTCCGCCGGTGACCGGCACGGCGCCCCCCGCCGCCTCGTCACGTCAGACGTTTCAACAGCGGGTTCGCAATGCCCAGGGGCGCAAACCCCCGGAAGGCCCAGCCCCAGAGGACGAGGGGCCACCGGCGCGCCCGGCCTCCCTGCGGGGCCCCGCCGGCAGGAACCCAGCCAGCCGGGACCGCAGGGCGGACAGCCCGGCAGGGACCCCGCCTCGGGCGCGGAGTCCCGGCTGCGACGGTCCTGAGGGCCCCGCACCCCTTTGTGTCACCTGCGCGGGCGGGCGGGGCGGCGGCGCACGCGCACTCGCGCACAGAAGCCCGCGCACGCGCGCGGCGCTCCCCGCGGCCCTGACCCCGGCCCCGCCCCCCGACGCCGGCGCGCACACGCACGCAGCACGCGCACGGCACCACCCACGGGCGGGGGAGCGGGGCACTCGCACGCAGCAGCCCGCGCATGCTCACGGCGCCCCCCGCGGCCCCGGCCCCCGGCCCCCGGCGCGCGGACGCCGGCGCGCACGCGCACTCGCACACAAAGCCGGCGCCCGCGCCCGCCCCGCCCGCCCCCGCGGCCCCGCCCCGCCCCGCCCCCGCGGCCGGAAATGCGCGCGCGCGGCCTTACCGAGCGGCAGGCCCTTGTTGAGCAAGTGCGAGCTGCCCATGGAAAGGCGCGGGCGGCCGCGGGCCCCGACCAGTCCGGCGCGCTCCGCCGCGAGCCCGGCGCGTGGCGCGGCCTGGGCGCCGTCCGCCGCTCTGCCCGCTCGCCTGCGCCCGGGCGCCGCCGTGCCGAGCCGCCGCGCCGCGCCAGCAGCCGCTCCACCGGGCGGGGACAGGGCGCGCGCGCGGGCGGGGCTTCCGGCGCGGCGGCCTCCTGTTTCCAGGCGCGGGCGCCGCGCAGACCACGCGGGCGGCTGCAGGCCGCGCCCGCCCGCCCCGCCCGCCCCCGGGGCCCGGCTCCCCGCCCCGCCCCGCCGGCCGCACCTGCCGGGCGCCCCGCGGGCCCCGCGCGCCCCGCGCGTGCTCACGCTGCGGCCCCCCGGCCTGGAGCCTGTTGAGCCCCTCGTGCACCCTCCCGCGTGCTCCCATCCCGCACCCACGCGCCGGCCGCCGAGCAAGCGGCGTCTGCGAACCGGGGTTTTAAGAGTCCTTTTGGGCTCCTTGGGGCCATGAGGTCGGGAGAGGCAGCGGCGCCGCCCCCGGAGGGTTTTTCTGAGATAACCGGCCCTTGTGCTTGAGATCCGGGGACCGAGGAGGGCACAGGCGTGGGCGGGGACGCTACCCCTGAACCGGGGCGGTGGAGGTGGTCCCTGGGAAGCGGCCAAGTGCGTGGCCGAAGTCGGTGTAAATCCAACGTCCCCCAGCCCCAGCGAGCGACCTGTGCTTCGTTCCAGAACTCCTCCTGGCACTCGAGAGTCAGGAAAGCTCTCCAGGGTAGGGGGTCTCCAGGCCCCGGGGTCAAGGTGCTCCGGTCATGAGCAAGGACGGAGGCTGGCCCTGGGAGACCGTGATGTCTAGAGCAGCGGTGTCCTGGCAGTGGGAGTGCTGTCAGGCGGCCTTGGAGACACGCAGTGCCCCTGTTTTCATAGGTGAGAAGCACTGAACCAGACAGCCGTGGGCTGGTGAAACGTGAGGAACCGTCCTGAGAGCAGCTGGCCTCTATGCATCCTGCAGATCCACAAGCCAGCGAGAAAGTGTGGGTGGGTTTGATAAGCGACGACAGGGGAGCCGGGTAGCTATCCACAGAACAGATGCTTTTAAACTCGCGTTTGGTACTCAACTGTGAGATTACCTCCCAAATTGGATTAATTAGGACATTTAGGGGAAATAAGAAAACAGGGTTAAATGAACATTCAGCAAGTCTCTGAGAGAACTTTCCTGAACACAGACACAAAACCACTCACAAGGGAAAGCCCGGAACCCCAGACCTGGGCGCGTGTCTGGCCCACACACCCCTCTCGTTCTCTCAGTTAACTGGGGATGGGGCCCCTGAAGCGGCTCCTCCAGCCCCTCCTGTCCGAGACTAGGGTTCTCCTTCTGTCCCTGGTCCCCGGCCCAGGGTCACCTGCCCCTCTCCAGTCCAGCAAGCTGCACAGTGAGTGTGAGAACGGAAATCGGATTCCGCTGTGCCGTGCTCAGAGCCCTGCCGGCTTCTCATCGCACTGGGCGGGTCACAGAGCCCGGGGCCGGCCGCCTGCCTCTCCCCCAGCCTTCCTTCCGCGCCCGGCCCATGCTCCATCCTGGCATCCTCCTCCCTCCTGCCGCATCTGCGGTTTCTGCTGCCTTCCCGTCCCGCTGCTTCCCGTGGTCAGTTTCTCCTACACGCCCCATGCCTGCTTTCGGACTCAGCTTTGTCTGGGCCTCCTTCCTGCTGCCCTGTGAGTGCCCTGAGGACAGGGGGTCTGCACCCCCGCCCTTCTGCATTTGAGGTGGGAGACCACTGGATGGAGGCATGGGAGGAACTGACCAGCCCTCCACACGTCCCTGTCCCACACGTATTCCCTGCATTCTCAGGACCAGTCCAGGGCACCCAGGCCGCAGGCTCCCGCCTCTGATGCGCCAACACCCCTCACCTGTCCCCACCTTGGAGCATGGCCCTAAGGACCTGGAATCGCCTGCAGAGAACTGCCCTGCAGACCAAGGCTGGGCTGGCGGGCAAGGAGGCCTGGAGAAGCTCACCCCTGTCTCCCCACAGCGCAGGGCGGGCCTGGACCTAGGACAGAGCACCCACCCCACCCGGCCAGCTCTGCTGTCACCTCCTGGTGAAGCCCCCTCCCAGGAGGACTCACCCCCTGGAAGGAGGGCCCGGGAGGAGCCCCAGCCCTTCAGCTGGACCTGCATGTGTACCCAGAATATGTCCTGGGGCTTCAGTCCTGCCTCCCTAACAGCCCTCTACAGAGATGGGCCCAAGAAGACTGGAATGTGTTGGTTCTTTCGGGAAGAGACCAGACCCTGCCACAAGGTCACCAGACGGGTTGCGCCTGCAGTCCAGGCTTCTTAAGGAATGCTAGAATTTTTCTAATGCCAAAAGTTAATATTTTACTTTTTCTTTGTGAACAAGAGAAGGTCCTGTCTCTGAGTCACTATGAATGCTGTTCAGATCCTGCATAATTTCTAAAACAGTGGGCAGTGTGGACACCAGCCATGTGCCCCGTGTCCATCACTGCTGTGGGCCATCCACTCTCCCTGGGCTCAGTGGTCCCTGCAGGCACATCGTGGGCGCCCCCCAAGAAAGCTGTGTCCCCCACAGGCCTGAAAGGCAGCCTCAGATGCAGCTTCTGGCTGAACAGGAGTGGCTCTGGCTGCTCTCACCGGCATCAGGGCATGTGGGCCGCTGCCCACTTTCACCACCCCTGAGGTCAGTGTGCCTGAGGGTCTGCTTGGGTGCGGGCAGGAAGCAGAAATGGCCATGCAGAGGGTTGTGGCAGGTGGGAGGAGGGGGCAGGTGTGGAGTCTGAGGCAGGGAAGGGGCAGCCCCACAGGGATCTTAGGAAGGCAGTGCAGAAAAGGAGGCAGGGCATGGCTGGGAGAGGCAGGAGACTGTGGCTCGCAAGGGCAGGGCCCTGGGTCCGGCTCCTGCTCCTGGACAGGAGGGGCAGTGCACAAGGCAGGGGCCCCTCCCAGCCCTCCAGGAGAAGGCCAGAGTAGCAGGAGAGGCCGGCCACGGCTGCAGGTGGCAGGGCCTGGAGGACTTGGGGCTGGGACCCCAGGGTCGGGCGGCCATCTGCCTCCACCAGGAGCTGGAGGGCCAGCAGGTCGGCGGGGGAGAAACCGCAGCCCCTGGACGTACAGTGAGGAGAGGGTGGCAGAGAGGGGAGGCTCCCACAGCCTGAGTGGACTTCGGACTCCCGCAGGAGGGGCCCTTTCACCATGGTTCCGTGCTGCAGCTCCAGTGCCAGGGACCAGGTCCAGCTGAGACGGGGCACATGTCCCTCCGCATGTCCTGCGCCCAGGGGTACGTTCCTGACCCCATCCCTCTGTCCCGAGCACCTCTCCTTGCACTGGGGCTCCGGCCCCAAAGCCCCAGGCTCCCCACTGTGTGTGCCCAGAGCTGTGATCACGAGGCCCTGGTGAACCTCGTGGTTGTCGTGGACATGCCACGTCCACAGCCTTGAATTCAACTTAAGTCCTTGCACCTGCCGTGTGTGGGAGCCACACTCCCTTCCGGGTCACTTCGCACTGGAACCAACCGGGAGGGACAGCGCATCCTCACTCCCACTGCCCGAGCAACCTTCCGAGGCCAGCGCCTCCCCCAGGGCCCGTCACTGCACCCCAGGCTACAGGTGTCTTGGTCCGTACCACCTCAGCATCACCTCGCGGTCCACTGATGCAGGGCCTGGAAACTTCGATGAGCTGCTGGAAGGGAGCACCAGGCTGCCAACAAGACGCCGGCCAGGTCAACAAAGCGTCGCAGGTGCACCTGAAGCAGAAGCGGACGGATGCCGCAGTGCTCGTGATCCAGCCTGCAAAGCGCCCCAGAACTTGTGTACGAGCCTCGGGGTTTCGGCCGTGAGAGGAGGAGCCTCGTGACACCTCCCGTCAGGGGAACTGCCGACTGGGGGGGGGGCTCCAAGGGGGTGGACGGGGGCTGCGGCCACGGGGTGGTGCTCTTCCCTGCCGGACCAGGTCCCATCTCTTTGATCATAAGCGGGGTAAAAGTCGGCGGTCTAGCAGGCTGTCTAGGACTCCATGAAACACGGTGTGTTGCCCCAAAGCTGCTCCTAACGCCCTTGTGTGCGAGGTGTGTGGAGGGCCTACATACAGCAAGACCCTGCCCAGCTCCCAGCTGAGGAGGCTCTCCTTGAGTGTGGGGATGCCACCTTGGGTGGTAAGGGAGAAGGGGTCCCGCTGTGCAGGTCCTCTTGAGACGCGTCCCGTGGGTGAGTTCAGCGAAAGCCTGGAACTCGTGAGGTATCCGCTGAGTCCGGGTGACAGGGACACTTACGGATGGAACTGTGCCCCAGCCCTGCTGGTCACATGCTGTGGTCCCAACCCCATATACCACCAAGTGTTCCCTTATCTGGAGAGAGGTGAGGTCAGCAAGGTGGGCCCTAACCGTGACCGGTGTCCTCATAAGAGGAGAGGATGGAGCTACCAGACAGATGTCCTGGGAGAAGACACTGTGAGGATGTGGGTGGAGATCAGTGAAGCTAAGGGCTCCAGCATCCCTCAGGGTGAGGGGAGAAGCCAGGACAGACTCTCCTCCTCACACCTCAGTAGGCATCCCTCTGCTGCCACCTTGGCCTCAAGAACCGAGCCACTAAACGTCTGTTCTGTAAGCCAGCCAGTCTGCGGTGGTTTGATATGGCAATGCTAGCAAGCCAATACAGAGGGGAACAGTGAACGTGCTGAAGATAAGACCAGAGAGATCTTAGAATTAAAGCAAAGGAGACTTGCAGCTCTGGCGTTCCCCATAATGAAGAGCCCCAGACCTGCTGCCACAGAACTTGCAGAGACAAAACATGGAGCCGATTCATGAGGAAGCCCGACACAAGCAGAGTGCATGCGGACGGACAGGCCCGGAAGGCTGGTCTCAGAGCCTCAGGGGTTCAGTCTTGACAGCCCGGCCTTCCTGAGACAAGGGCCCTCACGGGGGACACCCTCTGGAGGAACACAGAGCGGGAGGCCCGTGGGCCTGGGCTGCTGAGGCGAGGGGCTCAGGCCCTGCTGGAGCTGCGCACTCAGCCGCTTAGTCGTGTCCCGCTGAGCGAGGTGGGCTGCTGCAGTTGGACCACAAAGAAGGCTGAGCGTTGAAGAATTGACGCTTTCGAGCTGCGGTGCTGGGGAAGACTCTTGAGAGTTCCTTGGGCTGCAAGGAGATCCAACCAGTCCACGCCAAAGGAAACTAACACTGAATGTTCATTGGAAGAACTGAACTGTAACTGAAAGTCAGTACTTTGGCCAGCTGGTGCAAAGAGCTGACTCATTGGAGAAGACCCTGATGCTGGGAGAGGTTGAGGACAGGAGAAGGGGACGACAGAGGATGAGATGACTGGATGGCATCATTGACTAAATAGACATGAATTTAAGCAAACTCTGGGAGATGGTGAAGGACAGGGAAGCGTGGTGTGCTTCAATCCACTGGGTCACAAAAAGTCAGACATGCCTTAGGGACTGAACAAGAGCAACAGCAAGCAATAATCGCATTAAAATTAAACAGAGAAAATTGGCCACTTTTTTAAAAAATCACTTGCCAAAGTGGTTGAAGAAAACCAAATCCAGCTATTTCCTAACCCCAGTTACTGATTTTCCGTCACTGAGTTTCGACGTGACCTTGTTACACAACAGTTGGAAACTAATGTGAACTACAGAAGTCATAGTGTGGCGAGACTGAAGAAGGAATGAGGAAAGAAGGCTGTACCGAACAACGTTAGGGATGAACGATGAGACGTAACCGCAGACAAAATGGAGATTTTTAAAGTCAAAGAAGACACTGCAACCGACTTTGCCAACAAATTCAAAGCTTAAATCAAATACAAAATATTCTCTTAAAAATTAAACTTATCAAAGCTCCCTCAGGGAATCCCCTGGTGGTCCAGTGGTTCCAGACTTCATACTTCCAACACAGAGGGTGTGGGTCCCATCCCTGGCTGAGGAGGTAAGATCTTGCAAGCCACGAGGCCAAAAAAACACTAACACAAACAAAGCAAAAAACTCACTCAAGAAACAATAGAATACCCAAATAGCCCAATAACGGCAAAGAAAATGAACTACCAGTTTTAAGATCTACCCCCACCCAAAAGTGCAGATGGCTTAAAGAAAAGTTCTATCAAATATTTAACAAGCAGGTAATCCAAATCTTATCAAAGTATTTCAGGTAATTAAGAAGTAGGAAGTCTACCCAAATAATCTGGAGACATCAACCCAGATGTTACAATGAAATTTTTAAAAATACAGATTTGTCATATTTAGAAACAGAAATATGAAATTATCAAATAAAACATTAACAAATCAAATCTGTCGATATGTATCAAAAATAATTGCACCAAATTAAGTTTGTTTCAGGGAAGTAAGACTGATGTATCATTAGAAAACATATTAACATTGAACACATTAACAGTGAATGAAATATTTTCACTGAATCATCACAATAAATACAAGAAACGTTTATAAAATCAAACATTTTTTTTTCCATCAAGAGGAAATCCACATAATAGAAAATTCAGTCATTTTGAAGTGGACAATTCAGTGGCTTCTAGTACATTTGGTGCTATGCAACCATCACACTATACAATTCTAGACCATTTTCATGACCCCCTAAGAGCTGACTGTGGCTCAGATCATGAACTCCTCATTGCAAAATTCAGACTTAAACTGAAGAAAGTAGGTAAAACCAATAGATGATTCAGGTATGACCTAAATCAAATCCCTTATGATTATACAGTGGAAGTGAGAAATAGATTCAAGGAATTAGATCTGGTAGACAGAGTGTGTGAAGAATTATGGGTGGAGGTTCATAACATTGTACAGGAGGTGGTGACCAAAACCATCCCCAAGAAAAAGGAATGCAAAAAAGCAAAATGGTTGTCTGAGGAGGCCTTATAAATAGCTGAGAAAAGAAGAGAAGCATAAGGCAAAGGAGAAAAGGAAATATATACCCACCTCAATGCAGAGTTCCAAAGAATAGCAAGGAGAGATAAGAAATCAATGCACAGAAAGAGGAATCAATGCACAGAAAGAGGAAAACAATAGAATGTGAAAGACTAGAGATCTCTTCAAGAAAATTAGACGTACCAAGTGAACACTTCATGTAAAAATGGGCTCAACAAAGGACAGAAACAGAATGGACTGAAAAGAAACAGATGATATTAAGAGATGGCAAGAATACACAGAACTATACAAAAATCTCAATGATGCAGATAACCACGATGGCATGATCACTCTCCTAGAACGAGACATCCTGGAGTACGAAGTCAAGTAGGCCTTAGGAATCATCACTACGAACAAAGCTAGTGGAAATGGTGGAATTCCAGCTGAGATATTTCAAATCCGAAAAGATGATGCTGTGAAAGTGCTGCACTCAATATGCCAGCAAATTTGGAAAACTCAGCAGTGGTTACAGGACTGGAAAAGGTCAGCTTTCATTCCAATCCCAAAGAAAGGCAATGCCAAAGAATGTTCAAACTACCACACAATTGCACTCATCTCACACGCTAGCAAAGTAATGCTCAAAATTCTCCAAGCTAGCCTTCAACAGTATGTGAACCGAGAACTTCCAGATGTTCAAGCTGGATTTAGAAAAGGCAGAGGAACCAGAGATCAAATTGCCAACATCCGCTGGATCATGGAAAAAGCAAGAGAGTTCCAGAAAAACATCTATTTCTGCTTTATTGACTATGCCAAAGCCTTTGACTGTGTGGATCACAATAAACTGTAGAAAATTCTGAAAGAGATGGGAGTACCAGACCACCTGACCTGCCTCTTGAGAAACCTATATGCAGGTCAGGAAGCAACAGAACTGGACATGGAACGACAGACTGGTTCCAAATAGGAAAAGGAGTACGTCAAGGCTGTATATTGTCACCCTGCTTATTTAACTTCTATGCAGAGTACATCATGAGAAACGCTGGACTGGAAGAAGCACAAGCTGGAATCAAGATTGCCGGGAGAAATATCAATCACCTCAGATATGCAGATGACACCACCCTTATGGCAGAAAGTGAAGAGGAACTAAAAAGCCTCTTGATGAAAGTGAAAGTGGAGAATGAAAAAGTTGACTTAAAGCTCAACATTCAGAAAACGAAGATCATGGCATCTGGTCCCATCACTTCATGGCAAATAGATGGGGAAACAGTGGCTGACTTTCTTTTCTTGGGCTCCAAAATCACTGTAGATGGTGACTGCAGGCATGACATTAACAGACGCTTACTCCTGAAAAGAAAAGCTATGACCAAACTAGACAGCATATTAAAAACCAGAGATGTTACTTTGCCAACAAAGGTCCGTATGGTCAAAGCTATGATTTTTCCAGTGGTCATGTACGGATGTGAGAGTTGGACCATGAAGAAAGCTGAGATCTGAAGAGTGATGCTTTTTTTAAAAATTGATTTGTTTTTTAATTGAAGGATAACTTCTTAATAGAATTTTGTTGTTTTCTGTCAAACCGCAACGTGAATCAGCCATAGATACGACCCCTCCCTCTTGAACCTCCCTCCCAGCTGCCTCCCCATCCCACCCCTCTGTATCTAGGTTGATACAGAGCCCCTGTTTGAGTTCCCTAAGACATACAGCAAATTCCCGTTGGCTCTCTATTGTACATATGGTAGTGTGAGCTTCCACGGCACTCTCTCCACACAGCTCACCCTCTCCTGCCCTCTCCCCCGTCCATAAGTCTGTTCTCTATGTCTCTTTCTCCAGTGCTGCCCTGCAAATAAATTCTTCGGTACCATCTTTCTAGATTCGCATATATGCGTTAGTATACAATATTTCTCTTTCTCTTTCTGACTTACTTCATTCTGTATAACGGGCTCTAGGTTCATCATTAGAACTGACTCAAATGTATTCCTTTTATGGCTGAGTAATATTCCATTGTGTATATGTACCAAAATGTCTTTATCCATTCCTTTGTCAACAGACATCTAGGTTGCTTCGACATTCTAGCTATTGTGAATAATGCTGCAATGAACATTGGGGTACATATTCCTTTTCAAATTTGGTTTCCTCAGGATGTATGCCTAGGAGTGGGATTGCTGGATCATATAGGGGTTTTATTCCCAGCTCTTAAAGGAATCTCCATACCATCTTCCATAGTGGTTGTATCCATTTACATTGCCACCAACAGTGAAAGAGGGTTCTCTTTTCTGCACAATCTCTCCAGCATTTATTGTTTGTAGACTTTTTGATGATGGCTATTCTGACCAGGAGGAGAAGGGGATGACAGAGGATGAGATGGCTGGATGGCATCACTGACTCGATGGACATGAGTTTGGATAAACTCCAGGAGTTGGTGATGGACAGGGAGGCCTGGCATGCTGTGATTCATGGGGTCGCAAAGAGTCGGACACGACTGAGCAACTGAACTGAACTGATTCTGACCAGTGTGAAGTGATATCTCATGGCAGTTTTGATTTGCATTTCTCTAATAATAAGCATCTGGTCCCATCACTTCATGGGAAATACATGTGGAAACAGTATCAGACTTTATTTTGGGGGTCTCCAAAATCACTGCAGATGGTGACTGCAGCCATGAAATTAAAAGACGCTTACTCGTTGGAGGGAAAGTTATGACTAGATAGATAGCATATTCAAAAGCAGAGACATTACTTTGCCAACAAAGGTCCGTCTAGTCAAGGCTATGGTTTTTCCTGTGGTCGTGTATGGATGCGAGAGTTGGACTGTGAAGAAAGTTGAGCACCGAAGAATTGATGCTTTTGAACTGTGGTGTTGGAGAAGACTCTTGAGAGTCCCTTGGACTGCAAGGAGACCCAACCAGTCCATCCTAAAGGAGATCAGTCCTGGGATTTCTTTGGAAGGAGTGATGCTAAAGCTGAAACTCCAGTACTTTGGCCACCTCATGCGAAGAGTTGACTCATTGGAAAAGACTCTGATGCTGGGAGGGATTGGGGGCAGGAGGAGAAAGGGACAACAGAGGATGAGATGGCTGGATGGCATCACCAACTCAATGGACGTGAGTTTGAGTGAACTCTGGGAGATGGTGATGGACAGGGAGGCCTGGCATGCTGCGATTCACGGGGTCACAAAGAGTCGGACACGACTGAGCGACTGAACTGAACTGAATAATGAGCAATGTTGAGCATCTTTTCATGTGTTTGTTAGCCATCTGTATGTCTTCTTTGGAGACATGTCTGTTTAGTTCTTTTTCCCACTCTTTGATTGGTTGTCTGTTTTTCTTGTATTGAGCTGCATGAGCTGCTTGTATATTTTGGAGATTAACCCTTTGTCAGTTGTTTCATTTGCTATTATTTTCTCCCATTCTGAGGGTTATCTTTTCACCTTGCTTAGTTTCCTTTGCTGTGCAAAATCTTCTAAGTTTAATCAGGTCCCACTTGCTTACTTTTGTTTTTATTTCCATTACTCTAGAAGGTGGGTCATTCAGGATCTTGCTTTGATTTATGTCATCGAGTGTCCTGCCTATGTCTTCCTCTAAGAGTTTTATAGTTTCTGGTCTTACATTTAGGTCGTTAATCCATTTAGAGTTTATCTTTGTGTGTGGTGTTAGGAAGTGTTCTAATTTCACTCTTTAACATGTGGCTGTCCAGTTTTCCAAGTACCACTTATTGGAGAGGCTGTCTTTGCCCCATTTTATTTTCTTGCCTCCTTTGTCAAAAATAAGGTAGCCATAGGTGCATGAGTTTATTTCTGGGCTTTCTATCTTATTCTGTTGGTCTATATTTCTGTTTCTGTGCCAGTACCATACTGTCTTGATAACTGCAGCTTTGTAGTATAATCTGAAGTTAGGATGGTCTCTTCCTCCAGCTCCATTCTTTCTCAACACTGCTTTGGCTATTCAGGGTCTTTTGTGTTTCCATAAGAATTGTGAAATTTTTTGTTCTAGTTCTGTGGAAAATGCCATTGGTGATTTGACAGGGATCACATTGAATATGTAATTTGCATTTGGTAGCATAGTCATTTTCACAATATTGATTCTTCCTACCCAGGAGCATGGAATATCTCTCCATCTGTTTCTGTCGTCTTTCATTTCTTTAATCAGTGTCATAATTTTCTGTGTACAGTTCTTTTGTCTCCTTAGGTAGGTTTATTCCTAGGTATTTTATTCTTTTTGTTGCAATGGTGAATGGGACTGATTCTTTAATTTCTCTTTCTGATTTCTCCTTGTTAGTGTATAGGAATGCAAGTGATTTGTGTGTATTGGTTTTGTATCCTGTGACTTTGCTAAATTCACTGATAAGCTCTAGTAATTTTCTGATGGTGTCTTTAGGGTGTTCTATGTACAGTATCATGTCATCTGCAAACAGTGAGAGCTTTACTTTCTCTTTTCCAATCTGGATTCCTTTTATTTCTTTTTGTTCTCTGAATGCTGTAGCTAGGATTTCCAGAACTATGTTGAATAAGAGTGGTGGGAGTGGACACTCTTGTCTTGTTCCTGATCTTAGGGGGATGCTTTCAGGTTTTCACTGTTGAGAATAGTGTTTGCTGTGGGCTTCTCATATATGGCCTTTCCTATGTTGAGGAAGGTTCCCTCTATGCTCATTTTTTGAAGAGTTTTAATCAAAAATGGGTGCTGAATTTTATCAAAGGCTTTTTCTGCATCTATTGAGATTATCATTTGGTTTTTATCTTTCAATTTAATATGATGTATCACATTGATTGATTTGTGTATATTGAAGAATCCTTGCATCCCTGGAATAAACCCAACTTGATCATGGTGTATGAGCTTTTTAATGTGTTGTTGAATTCTGTTTGCTAGAATTTTGTTGAGGATTTTTGCATCTATGTTCATCAGTGATATTGGCTGTACTTTTCTTTTTTTGTGTTGTCTTTGTCTCGTTTTGGTATCAGGGTGATGGTGGCCTTGTAGAATGAGTTTGGAAGTGTTCCTTCTGCAATGTTTTGAAAGAGTCTTAGAAGAATAGGCATTAGATCGTCTCTAAATGTTTGATAGAATTCACCTGTGAAGCCACCACGTCCTGGGCTTTTGTTTTTTGGCAGATTTTTTAAATCACAGTTTTGATTTCAGTGCTAGTAATTGGGTTGTTCATAATTTCTATTTCTTCCTGGTTCAGTCATGGAAGATAGAACTTTTCTAAGAATCTGTCCATTTCTTCCAGGTTATCCATTTTATTGCCATTCAGTTGTTCATAATAGTCTCTTATAATCCTTTGTATTTCTGCATTGTCTGTTGTACCCTCTCCTTTTTAGTGTCTAATTTTGTTGATTTCATCCTTCTCATTTTTGTTGATGGTCCTTTTTAGTGTCTAACTTTGTTGATTTCATCCTTCTCATTTTTGTTGATGGTGTTGTAACCTCTCCTTTTTAGTGTCTAACTTTGTTGATTTCATCCTTCTCATTTTTGTTTTTTAGTGTCTAACTTTGCTGATTTCATCCTTCTCATTTTTGTTTTTTTAGTGTCTAACTTTGCTGATTTCATCCTTCTCATTTTTGTTGATGGGTCTGGTCTGCATTGTCTGTTGTACCCTCTCCTTTTTAGTGTCTAATTTTGTTGATTTCATCCTTCTCATTTCTGTTGACGGGTCTGGCTAAAGGTTTGTCAGTTTTGTTTACCTTCTCGAAGAACCAGCTTTTAGTTTTATTAATCTTAACTATTGTTTCTTTCATTTCTTTTTCACTTATTTCTGCTCTGATCTTTATTATTTCTTTCCTTCTGCTAATTTTTGGGGGCTTTTGTTCTTCTTTTTCCAGTTGTTTTAGGTGTAAAGTTAGGGTGTCTATTCAATGTTTTTCTTGTTTCTAAAGGTAGGATAGTGTTGCTATAAACGTCCCTCTTAGGACTGTTTTTGCTGCATCCCATAGGTTTTGACTTGTGTTTTCCTTGCCATTTGTTTCTAGGAATTTTTTGATTGCCCTTTTGATTTTTCAGTAACCTGGTTGTTATTTAGAAATATATTATTTAATCTCCATGTGTTTTTTTTTTAGTTTTTTTTCTTGTAATTGATATCAAAAGTGGTCAGAAAGTATGCATTGATACTATTTTGATTTTGCACAATGCAAAAGCATTGTGGTCAGAAAAGATGCTTGATACGATTTCAATTTTCTTAAATTTACTGAGGTTTGATTTGTGACCCAAGATGTGGTCTATCCTGGAGAATGTTCCATGTGCACTTGAGAAGAAGGTGTATTCATTTGCATTTGGATGGAAAGTCCTGAAGATATCGATGAGATCCGTCTCGTCTAATGTATCATTTAAGACTTGTTTTTCCTTAGTAACTTTGTTTTGCTGATCTGTCCATGGGTGTGAGTGGGGTGTTAGAGTCTCCTATTACTGTGTGACAGTCAGTTTCTCCTTCTGTGTCCATCAGTGTTTGTCTCGTGTTTTGAGGTGCTCCTATGTTGGGTGCATCGGTTCAGTTCAGTTCAGTTCAGTTGCTCAGTCATGTCTGACTCTTTGTGGCCCCATGGACTGCATCATGCCAGGCTTCCCTGTCCATCACCAACTCCCAGAGTTTACTCAAACTCATGTCCATTGAGTTGCTGATGCCATCCAACCGTCTCATCCTCTGTTGTCCCCTTCTCCTCCCGCCTTCAATCTTTCCCAGCATCAGGGCCTTTTACAATGAGTCAGATCTTCACAGCAGGTGGCCAAAGTATTGAATTTCAGCTTGAACATCAGTCCTTCCAGTGAATATTCAGGACTGATTTCCTTTATAATGGACTGGTTGGATCTCCTTGCAGTCCAAGGGACTCTCAAGAGTCTTCTCCAACACTACAGTTCAAAAGCATCAATTCTTTGGTGCTCAGCTTTCTTTGTAGTGCAAATCTCACATCCATACATGACTACTGGAAAAAAATCATAGCCTTGACTAGATGGACATTTGTTGGCAAAGTAATGTTTCTGCTTTTTAATATGCCATCTAGGTTAGTCATAAATTTTCTTCCAAGGAGCAAGCGTCTTTTAATTTCATGGCTGCAGTCACCAACTGCAGTGATTTTGAAGCCCCAAAAAATAAAGTCTGCCACTGTTTTCACTGTTTCTCCATCTACTTGCCATGAAGTGATGGGGCCAGATGCCATGACCTGGTGCATGGATATTTAAATTGTTATGTCTTCCTTTTGGATTGATCCCTTGATCATTATGTAGTGTCCTTGTCTCTTGTAATATTTTTATTTTAAGGTCTGTTTTGCCTGATATGAGGATTGCTTCCCCAGCTTCCTTTTGCTTTCCATTTGCATGGAACCTATTTTTCCACCCTCTCACTTTTGGTCTATATGCATCTTTAGGTCTAAAGTGGGTTTCTTGTAGGTGGCATGTATTTTGGTCTTGTTTTTGTATCCCTTCAGCCAGTCTGTGTGTTTTGATTGGAGCATTTAATCCATTTACATTTAAAGTAATTGTTAATATATGTGTCCCTATTGCAGCTTTCTTAATGGTTTTGGGCTTGTTTTTGAGGGTCTTTCTCTTCTCTCGTGTCTCCTAACTGCATAAGTCCCTTTAACATTTGCTGTAAAGCTGATTTGGTGGTGCTGAACTCTCTTAACTTTTGCTTGTCTGAAAAGCTTTTGATTTCTCCATGAATTTTGAATGAAACCCTTGCCAGGTAGAGTAATCTTGGTTGTAGATTTTCCCCTTTCAGTATTTAAATATATCCTGCCGTTCCCTTCTGGCCTGCAGAGTTTCTGCTGAAAGGTCAGCTGTTAATTGTGTGGGGTTTCCCTTGCATGTTACTTGTTGCTTCTCCCTTGCTGCTTTCAGTATTCTTTCTTTGTGTTTAATTTTTGTTAGTTGATTAGTATAAGCCAGGGGTGAGCACAGGGTGAGGATGGAGAGCCAGCAAGTGGAGTAAGGGCCACACAACGGTCATTTTTCCCCTGGAGTCAGACACATCTGTCTGAGAAGCTGATGCTTCTGAACTGTGATGTGTTTCTCCTTGCGTTTATCCTGTATGGGACTCTCTGCACCTCTTGGACTTGATTGACTATTTCCTTTTCCCTATTGGGAAAATTTTCTACTATAATCTCTTCAAAATTTTTCTCATACCCTTTATTTTTTTCTTCTTCTTCCGGGATCCCTATAACTCAAATGTTGGCACATTTAATTTTGTTCCGGAGGTCTCTGAGACTAGCCTCAGTTCTTTTCATTCTTTTTACTGTATTCTGCTCTTCAGCAGTTATTTCCACCATTTTATCTTCCAGCTCACTGATCTGTTCTTTGCTTCAGATATCCTGCTACGGATTCCTTCTAGAGTATGTTTAATTTCAGTAATTGTATGTTTGTCTCTCTACATTTATTCTTTAATTCTTCTGCGTCTTTGTTAATTAATTCTTGTGATTTCTTCATTCTGTTTGCAAGGTTTTGATCATCTTTACTATCATGCTTGTGAATTCTTCAGGTGGTTCACCTATTTCCCCTTCATTTATTTGGACTTCTGTGTTTCTAGTTTTTTCCTTCATTTGTTCAGTATTTCTCTGCCTGTTCATATGATTATTTTTAAAGCTTATTGTGTTTGAAGTCTCCTTTTCCCAGGCTTTAAGGTTGAAATCTTCCTTGCTTTTGGTTTCTGCCCTCATCAGGTTGGTCCAGTGGTTCGTGTAAGCCTCGCACAGGGTGGGATTTGTGCTGAGTTTCTTTGCTTTTCCTCTGGGCAGGGCTGAGTGAGGCGGTAATCCCGCCTGCTGATGATCGGGTGTGTATTTTTGTCTTATTTGTTGTTCGGATGAGGTGTCCTGCGCAGGGTACTACTGGTAGCTGTGTGATGCCGGGTCTTGTACTGAAGTGGTTTCCTTGGTGGGAGTGCTCACTATTTAATATTCCCTAGCGTTAGGAGTTCTCTGGTAGTCTCGGGTCCTGGAGTCAGTGTTCTCAGTCCAAAGGCTTACGGCTTGATCTCTGGTTTCCTGTTGCTAGTGGCTCCACATTTCATCTGGAAAGAACATAAATCTGGCAACCTCACTTCAGGCGTAGGCCATCCACCCAGTGTCCAACATTCCGATGTGCTTCTCTGTAAAAGCAGTGGAATCAGTCTTCTCCTGGGGTCCCTTTGAAGAGCCGTGGTTCCGGCCAAGATTAAGGCCGTAATCCTGGAAGACCGTCCTGGTGCTGGAATAGGGAACCCGCAGCCACGGGGCTTGTGGACAGCCAGCCAGAGCCAGGGGTGAGCACAGGGTGAGGATGGAGAGCCAGCAGGTGGAGTAAGGGGCCACACATCTGTCGTTTTTCCCCTGGTGTCAGACACATCTGTCTGAGAAGCTGATGCTTCTGAACTGTGGTGTTGGAGAAGACTCTTGGGAGTCCCCTGGACTGCAAGGAGATCAAACCACTCAATCCTAAAGGAAATCAGTCCTGAATATTCACTGGAAGGACTGATGCTGAAGCTGAAACTCCAAAACTTTGGCCACCTGATGTGAAGAACTGACTCATTAGAAAAGACCCTGAAGCTGGGAAAGATTGAAGGCAGAATGAGGCAATTGGATGGCATCACCGACTCAGTGGACATGACTTTGAGCAAGCTCCGAGAGTTGGTGATAGACAAGGAAGCATGGCGTGCTGCAGTCTATGGGGTCGCAAAGAGTCGGACACGACTGAACAACTGAACTGAACTGATAAGGAACCCGGTGGCCATTTAGCAGGCACTCCACATTTCCCCCTCCTCTCAGACCCTGACAACTTCAGATTAATCTGCCGGTTAATATCTCCATGGATTTGCCTATACTAATGATGTTGTTCACTCAGTGCTGTCGGACCCCATGGATCCCATGGACCTTGTAACCCCATGGACTGCAGCACACCAGGCTTCCATGTCCTTCACCATCTCCCAGAACTTGTTTAAACTCATGTCCATCGAGTTGGTGATGCCATCCAACCATCTCATCCTCTGTTGTCCCCTTCTCCTCCCGCCTTCGATCTTTCCCAGCATCACGGTCTTTTCTAGTGAGCTGGCTCTTCGCATCAGGTGGCCAAAGTATTGGAGCTTCAGCTTCAGCATCAGTCCTTCCAGTGAATATTCAGGACTGGTCTCCTTTAGAATGGACTGGTTGGATCTCCTTGCAGTCCAAGGGACTGTCAAGAGTCTTCTCCAACACCACAGTTCAAAAGCATCAGTTCTTCGGTGCTCATCCTTCTTTATGGCCCAATAACCTAATATAGGCTATATGGCTTTCATGGCCTATTTAATAATGTATCTAAATGCAGTCATGCGATGCGTAGCTCTTTGTGTCTATTTTTTTCACTTAGCATAATGTGTTCAACGTTCATCCATGCTGTAGCATATGTCAGTGCATCATTCCTTTCTTGGCTGGATAAAATTCCATTCTATAGATACACATTTTGTTATCTTCCTCAGTTGATAGACATTTGAGTGGTCTCCACTTTTTTGGCTTATTTTATTAGAGAATTCAGTACACTTATGTTTAGTGTAATTACTGAGAAACAAGGACTTCCACCAACTTTGCTACTTGTTTTCTATTTGTCTTAAGTATTTTTGTTCTGGGGAGGAGGGAATATATACATATATTTTTTATTATCTTATTGGTTGTTCTGTGTATTACAAGTAACAATTTATAATAATCTATTCTGAATTAACATGCACAGTTTCCAAAGCTTACAAAACTTTGCCCCCACTTAGTCCCATCCCCACCCCCGTATGTTGTTTTTGTCACAGATCACAAGTGTGTGGACCACGGGGTCCTCCCAGGGCCAGGGTCAGGGTGCGGAAGGGGAGGAGGGGCCTCTCTGATGCACTTCCTTCATCTGACGTCAAATCTCAACCCCACACAGGGTCACACATGTCCATGGCAAACAGCCCAGCGCCAAAAAGAAGGCAGGACGAGGCCAGAGCTGTCAGCCCCCAGGACCGAAAGCCCTAAAGGTTGCTTGCTTCTTCCCTCAGATGCCCAAGAGCGAAGACCTGGTTGTAATCAGGAGGCATTTATTGGGGGTTGGTTTGGGGTGTGCAGCCCAGATCCAAGCACTGGAACTGTGAGCTGCAGCCTACAAGGTGCGGGCCTAGAGAGGCAGCACGTGGCTTGCTGACAGAAAATGCTTCCCAAGGATCCGGATCGGAGCTGGAAGAAGCTAAGTGAGTATGAGTGGGGGACTTTGAAGCTGCAAGGTTGCAGGTGGCCGCTGCTCACAGGTGTTGTTTTGAACAAGGCTGGTGGTGTCCTTGAGTTTGATGCAGTTCAGAGAATTGCAAGCTCTCAGCGATGCAGGAAGTGTCTGAACCACATCCACACTGGACTCCTGGCTGCACTGTGGGTGCCCGGACCCTGCATGTGCTTGTGCTCAGTTGCTTCAGTCGTGTCTGACCCTTTGTGACCCCATGGGCTGCAGCCCACCAGCTCCTCTGTCCATGGGATTCTCCAGGCAAGAATACTGCAGCGGGTTGCCATTTCCTCCTCCAACCTGGACCATAGCTACTCCGTTTTTATTTTTTACAAAAATCATGCTAAATATGTCCCCTCCTCCCCCCCCTCCTCCCCCTCTGCCTCCCGTCTTCCTGCCTCCCTTCTGCTCTCCCTCCCTCTGTGACAGGAGTTCGGGGTGTATGAGCGCCCCAGCACTGCGGCTCTGAAGACAGTTGACTCGTGGACGGTCCTGCCTGCAGGGCGGAGGAGCGAGCACTGTCCCCACAGCAACAGCTGTGCCTCCTCCGGCAGGGCTCATCCAAAGGGAAGGAAAGACTGCGTTTCCTAGTGAGGTGGTGTTTGCAGAGAACTGGGTGGTGGCAGCCGAAGCAGGGGCCTCCTCAGAGCCCAGCCAACCTGAGTCACCAGGGCCTCGGCTCAGCGAGCAAAACTCCTCTCCCAGCACAGGTGCCCCAGGAACCCCCAGACCCACTGGGGGCAGGAAGCCGGTTCTCCCCGGGGCCACAGGGTGGCCCTGCAGGCCTGGATCAGCTCAGGATCTCCAGGCCCAGGAGTCATCGGGAGCAGACGGTTTTGCAAACCCTCAGGCACAGAACCAAAGGCAGAGAGCTGCCACGCGGCGGGGGGCGGCGCAGGCACAGGCAAAAGAGAAAGAGCGCAGACCGCAGGAGGGGGCGGGGGTGACGGGGCTCGGGGTGCGGGTTCCAGGCGGTGTGGAAGGCGCTGGCTCATACCAGAAACTCGCTCTGAGAGGGACCCAGAATGACTGGTGTGCGTGGACCTGTGTCCTGCCCAAAGGCATGTTCTACCTAACGCCATCTGGCGGGTGCAACCTGCTTTGGAAGCGGGAGTCTCTGCAGATGTCAAGTTAAAACGAGGTCCTTAGGTGGGCTTGAGCCAAGCTGACAGACGTCCTTATGAGCAGAAGGGAACGTGGACAGAGACACAAAGAAGCCACATGGCGAGGGAGGCGGAGACAGGAAGGCCATGGCTGCAAGCCCAGCACTGCCCCAGGCCGCCAGGCACCTGGAAGCCAAAGGACAGGAAGGGCCTGCCCCGGGGCCACTGGGGGCCGTGACCTCTGGGCTCGGGGCTGAATGAGCACCCCCGCTGCGTGGCTTTGCGCGGGGAGCCGGCCGAGAGCTCACCCCCCTGTTGCCTTTCATCATCTTTATTCTTAATTTGGAGGGGCTTTGGGGAAACAAGTATCTCTTGTAGTAGAAAACCCACATCTGCCTTTCACCAGTCTGTTCCATTCTCCCTGCCTTTTTTCTTCTGTTACTTTGATGGAAAACGAAAATGAATGCTATGAAACTAGCGCCTGCCTTGCCACAGCCTTGTGATGGAGTCACTTCTGTTTTTATCTGCCCCTTCATCCTCCTGTTTCCTCAGCATTACTCGCCCCCTGAACATGGGCTCTCAGTTCAGTTCAGCTCAGTCGCTCAGTCGTGTCTGACTCTTTGTGACCCCATGAATCGCAGCACGCCAGGCCTCCCTGTCCATCACCAACTCTCGGAGTTCACCCAGACTCACGTCCATCGAGTCAGTGATGCCATCCGGCCATCTCATCCTCTGTCGTCCCCGTGTCCTCCTGCCCCCAATCCCTCCCAGCATCAGAGTCTTTTCCAATGAATCAACTTCACGTGAAATGGCCAAAGTATTGGAGTTTCAGCTTTAGCATCAGCCCTTCCAGTGAACACCCAGGACTGGCCTCCTTTAGGATGGACTGGTTGGATCTCCTTGCAGTCCAAGGGGCTCTCAAGAGTCTTCTCCAACACCACAGTTCAAAAGAATCAATTCTTCAGTGCTCAGCCTTCTTCACAGTCCAACTTTCACATCCATACATGACCACAGGAAAAACCATAGCCTTGACTAGATGAACCTTTGTTGGCAAAGTAATGTCTCTGCTTTGGAATATGCTATCTAGGTTGGTCATAACTTTCCTTCCAAGGAGTAAGCGTCTTTTAATTTCATGGCTGCAATCACCATCTGCAGTGATTTGGAGCCCCTCAAAATAAAGTCTGACACTGTTTCCACTGTTTCCCCATCTATTTCCCAGGAAGTGATGGGACCAGATGCCATGATCTTAGTTTTCTAAATGTTGAGTTTTAAGCCAACTTTTTCACTCTCCTCTTTCACTTTCATCAAGAGGCTTTTTAGTTCCTCTTCACTTTCTGCCATAAGGGTGGTGTCATCTGCATATCTGAGGTTATTAATATTTCTCCTAGCATTCTTGATTCCAGCTTGTGCTTCTTCCAGCCCCGCGTTTCTCATGATGTACTCTGCATAGAAGTTAAATAAGCAGGGTGACAATATACAGCCTTGACGTACTCCTTTTCCTATTTGGAACCAGTCTGTTGTTCCATGTCCAGTTCTAACTGTTGCTTCCTGACCTGCATACAGGTTTCTCAAGAGGCAGGTCAGGTGGTCTGGTATTCCCATCTCTTGAAGAATTTTCCACAGTTTATTGTGATCCACACAGTCAAAGGCTTTGGCATAGTCAGTAAAGCAGAAGTAGATGTTTTTCTGGAACTCTCTTGCTTTTTCGATGATCCAGCGGATGTTGGCAATTTGACCTCTGCTTCCTCCGCCTTTTCTAACTCCGGCTGGAACGTCTGGAAGTGCCGTCCCAAAGGACGCTCACGGGGTGAGAGATGGACGGCGGGTGAGGAGCTGGCAGCTGCTTTTGGAAGTTTGGTACTTCTCTATTTCCTGGGTTGCTATCGTAAGATTGCATTATTTTTTTATTAAGAACAGTGGTATCTGAGCAGATCGAAAGACCTCGGACAGACCTGGGAGCTGCAGGTGTGGAGCCCGCTGCTGGGCAGGACAGCAGGCGCTTCGGGAGCCAGGGCCCATAGAAGCCCCTACGGAAGCCCCTCTTTCTCCCTGCTAAGTGTTGCTTTGTACCATTTCATTGATTCAAAAGTCTTGAGAGAAAACCATCTTGAACTGGTGTGCTGGTTCCCTACTGTAACCAAGCAGGTTCCTGCCGGGCCTTGGGGGGGCCACATCCCCAGCCTGCCTCTTGTTTACAGACAAGCTTCAGCCTCCTAGGCCTTCCCTGGATTCTAAAGAGCAAATTTAACGGAAGTGACAAAATGCAGAAACGAAAACAGTCAACGAGACAAAATAAGAGTAGTTTAGACGTGAAGTCGAGGACCTTGAGTTCTTCCTCCAAGGCTGCAGTTAACATCCTGAGCCCTATCTCTGAGCGGTCATGCCCACACTGAATGCCCCACCAGGTGGGAGAAGTTACACACCCTGCCTACCAGGAAATGCACCGCAGACCCCAGGCCGCTTGGAATGAGAAAACTGATCGCTGAGATTCCGGAAACGTCTCCCGGTTGCTTCACCCCCAACTGATCAGAGAACGTGCAGAGGCTCAGCAGGCAGCCTGCAGCCCCCAGCCCCAGGCTGCCCACTCTCCTTGGTGGGCTCCGTGCTGGGCGCCCGACAACAAACGCTGCACTTTCCTCACCACGACTGGGGCCGTGGACGGGCTTACTGCACACGGGCTGGAGGGTTCGGGTTTGCTTCCAGAAGTCCAGGGTGCCATACGTGGGTAGCATAACAATGAACCCACGAGCCAGGCGGCTTCTGACAACAGAGGTTTATGGTCCTGCAGTCAAGGAGGGCAGAGGCCTGAGATCACAGTGGCCTCAGGGCTGCACTCCTCCCGCATGCTCCCAGGTAGGGTCCTTCCTGCCTCCTCCAGCTTCTGAGAGCCCCAGGAGTTCCCTGGATAAACGCTGCAGACTCCAGTCTCTGCCTCCATCACCACACGTGCTCTCGTCTTTCTTGCCTTCCTATAAGGACACTGGTCATGTGGACCAAGGGCCCACCCTGTTCTGGTGTGACCTCGTCTTAATTGTATCTTCGATGACCCTGTCTCCAATTCAGGTCACTTCCTGAGTACCTGGAGGTCAGAACGTCAGCATATCTCACTGCTGGGTGCAATTCACCCCCGAATACCTGGTTGGGGTGCAACATGCCAGAGGGCCTCTCACTTCCTCAGCGGATCCATCTTTCTGCAGAGTTGTCCATCAGAGCTGGTGGAGATGCCCCCGGCCCCAGCTGGAGATGCCAGGGGTGGAGAAGTCTGAGGGTGGGCGCTGGCCGGCGAGCCTCGGCTCAGCACTGCAGGACGTTCCGGGGGTCCACTGCACATAGGCGCTTTCTGTACACGTGGGGTTGCCCCCGTGCCCTTTGCTCATGTGCCCCTTCTGTGTTGATATCATTTATAATCAGTATCATTATTAAAATCAAAGTCATTATTTTTAAAGGCACAGATAATTGTTTAAAAGTTTATTTTTAAAACCCTCCAGTTCACTAATGTACCCTTACACTCAGCTGTAAACATCAGCAATTTTTTTGCTCATCGTTGCTCCTTGTATCCAAGATTTGGTTTTCTTTTTGCTTTAACGATCCTTTCAGAGAGCTTGAGCATAAACTTTTGGAATCCTTGTATGCCAGGAAACAAGGCATCTCCTGGCTGGTCCTGAATGACCCCTTGGCTGGGCACAGAACTCCAGCTGCATGTTCTTTCCCCTCAGCATCTGGAGCTACTGCTCAGCAGTGCTGAGGAGAAGTCCGCTGTCAATGAGATTACTGTTCATTTGTGGGCAATGGACTTTGATCTCTAGTGGCTTTTTTGACGGGATATGCTGCCACAATTCACTCATTCAAAAATATTAATTGAGCACTTCCTATATGCTGGGGCCACTCCAGTGGCTGGGCACATGGCCAGGAACAAGAAAGACAAAGCCTGGCTTGTGGAACTGCCAGGCTACGGGGTACAGAGAGCAGATCCCATAATGCCAGGCGCTGACAAGGGCCAGGAAGAAAGCCAGGAAAGAGCAGTTCCGGGAGGACATAGGGCATGCAGGGCGTCCCTCTGCGGAGGGCCTCGATGGAGCGGGCCGCAGAGCCTGCAGCAGGCGAGGACGAGGGCTGCCCCATCCCTCCTGCTCTGTTGTAGTGTGTCCCCTGCTCAGCCAGTGGCCCTTCCAGCCTGCTGGTCGAGGCTTAGAATTCCGGAGGATCCAGCTCCTCTGGGTCCTGCCGCTCGCGCCGCCCAGCCCCTGCAGTGCTCCTAGAGCGTGGATGCTGCTGCTCTGTGATTTGTCCTTCTTGCTTTCTTACCTCTTTGTCCCCAAGGCTGGATTCCAGAAAAACTTCTCTGTGTGCATGTGCTGCTAGCTCCTTGGCCCCTCAGCTATGCTTTCCAATCAACCCAGCTTAACCTAAAAGAGAGTAACCTCTGCGAGTAATGGATTCTTCCCCACGCCAAGCTGCTCTTGTTTTGCAGACAGAACTCCTCCTGCTGACATAGTGCTTAGGGCATGGGGGTCCAGTCGGGTGCAGAATAGCACCTAGAATGCCAGCCCTTGTGGCGTGGGCATGCCTGCAACCCCAAGGGTCCCCAGCTGCTGTGTTCTGACTGTCTCTCCAAACCTGCTCCCCTCGGCCCACCTGAAGGAAGACCCCTCATGCTGGGGGAAGGTGCACAGAGACCAGCTGACCTGGCAGTCCTCAGGCCCTTCCTGCTCCAGGCTCCGCTTTCCCTCGCCCCCCACACCTGGCACAGACACCCTCTGAGCCGCCCCACCGTCCGTTTTGGCCACTCACTCGCCCACCTGGGGATCTGCCCGCCTGCAGAGCCCTCTGCGCAGCTCCTGTCGCCTTCCCGGCCTTCCTCAGGGCTGGCCCTCCCAGAAAGTGGCCTCCTGTTTCTGCTACAGTCCATCCCGAGGAGCCCAGGTAGGCTGAGGACACAGGGCCTCTGACCAGGGGCCCGGATGGCAGGTCAGGGTTTGGCCAAAAGGGAGGAGGGTGGAAGAGGCCTCCAGCAGCTCTGGGTGCTGTTGCAGTTGGTCTGCTGGGGGGTGGTAAGGGGCGAGGAAGCTTTCTCACTGCACAGAAATGGCTTCTCCTCCTCCAGCAGGAAGCGTGGGGTGGCGGTGCCTGGGGATGGCTGTGGAGACCCTGGGTTCCCCCGCCCCTACCCTGTCAGGCACAGAAGCGCCCCGACAGGCTCGGAAGAGCTGCTGTCTCCCCCGCAAACCCTTGCTGGGAGGGTCGACGAAGATTCCCCGGCCCTTAGACCCTCACTTCCCCAGTTCAGGCTTAGATTGTTCAGTGAGATGAGAGCTGAGCCTTCTGCGTGGCACTGAGCACCCGAGGAACCAAGGCCACCGAAGATGCTGACACTCAGGAGCTGAGGACTCCGCCGTCTCCCCTGCGCTGGGTGGGGGGTGGGCACCAGTGGGCATCGGGGCTTGGGAAAGGGTCTCCTCCTCGGGGGGGCAGACGGGGATGGAGCACGGATAAGCCAGGGTCTGCCGGCCGCTCCCAGCAGAGCCCACATCCAGATGAAGTCCCTGGAAAGTGCTGTCCTCCACGTCCCCGCTCCGCCAGGAGGCCTTTCACGCTGTCACCGCCGATCTCTGCTCCTGTTCTCAGCTCCTAGGTTCTGCTCAGATAAACTTCCGCTTTCCTTTCCAGATGGTTATCTGCCATTTCTGACACATATGTGTCCATTTTCCTGAGTCCTGTGGAAAGCTGCTGTTGTCAGGAGTGGAACATGGACCCCAGGGCTCAGGGCCAGTTTGGTTCTGGGGCCTCCGCTAGGCAGCAGGTGTGGCCAGGGGCTCGTGGTCTCTGAGCCTGCTTCTCCGTTCGTGGCAGTGGGGGCTGCAGTAGCACCTTCCTTGTGGGCAGCTGGGAGTTCACGGATCTTAGTTTCCTGACCAGAGATCAAACCCATGCCCCCTGCAGTGGTAGTGCGGAGTCCTAACCACCGGACTGCCTGGAACATCCCCTCTTTGAGGGCTGTTGGGAGGATAAAGGGGGCCGAGAGAAGATGGGTGTTTGACAAGACTTTTTTTTGGTCAGCCGGAAGGTTAAAGTAGGTTGATGGGAAATTCGTCCCTACAAATTCGTTCCCACAGGTGGGGTGTTGCTGTTGTTCAGTCGCTCAGTCGTGTCCGACTGCGACCCCATGGACAGCAGCTCGCCAGGCTTCCCTGTCCATCACCAGCTCCCAGAGCTTGCTCAAACTCCTGTCCATTGAATTGGTGATGCCATCCAACCATCTCATCCTCTGTCAGCCCCTTCTCCTCCTGCCTTCAATCTTTCCCAGCATCAGGGTCTTTTCCAATGAGCTGGCTCTTCTGGCCAAAGTATTGGAGCTTCAGCATCAATCCTTCCAATGAATATTCGGGACTGATTTCCTTTAGGATTGACTGGCTCGATCTGCTTGCAGTCCAAGGGACTCTCAACAGTCTTCTTCAACACCGCAGTTCAAAAGGATCAGCTCTTCGGCACTCAGCCTTCTTTACGGTCCAACTCTCACATTCGTACATGACTACTGGAAAAACCATAGTTTTGACTATATGGACTTTTGTCGGCAAAGTGATGTCCCTGCTTTTTAATATGCTGTCTCGGTTTGTCATAGCTTTTCTTCCAAGGAACGAGCATCTTTTAATTTCATGGCTGCAGTCACTGTCCATAGTGATTTTGGAGCCCAAGAAAATAAAATCTGCCACTGTTTCCATTTTTTCCCATCTATTTGCCACGAAGTGATGGGACTGGATGCCATGATCTTAGTTTTTTGAATGGAGCCAGGGGGAGGGGAACAGGAGGGGGTGAAATGGCGATGGAAAATGGAGGCTATGAACCCTTGCCTCTTCCTAGCCAGAGATCAGCAGTGGTGGGCAGAATGTGGTCATCTGACCCCCGCTAGACCCTATGTGGGGTCTATAGAGGACCAGGCTGATATGCCTGGAGGGCATAGTGTTGGGAGGGCAGGGAGGAGCGCTGCCTGCATTGGTTTGAAATCCCAGCAGGAGTGTTTACAGGGCGGACTTGGAAAGGGCTTATTACCAAGGAGAACCTCACCTGCGCCCTGAAGGGTCGGCCCTGAGGCTGCCCCTCTTCGGCCTTTGGGCCGGTCTCCAGGGCCACCTGGTGACCCTCCCCAGTCTCTCTCCCAGGGTACATCACCCCAGCACCACCTCCAGGCCGCCTAGCAATCCCCAGCGTCTCTCCCACCCGCTAGCAAGCTGTGGACAAGCCCACTGGGGTGGACTGCAGGGCAGTTGTGGCGCCCCAGGTCCGCGTGTCCTCAGGCTCTGTCTACAGGCTGTCCACTCCGGGACCTCTTCCTTGCGCCTTCATCCTCTCCACTGCCCCTCATCATCTCTGTGCACGTCAGATTTTGCTGATTAGAAAGTGGAATCAGCACAAGAAATATTTAATAAGGTACTTAATTATTCTGAATTAATGAATGAAATGGGTCCCATAACAGAACTTCTGGCCCAGCATGGCTTCAGTGCAGGCGGTTATGATCTTGCCAACAAGACTCCAGAGTCCGGAGGCTATGGGGTTGATTAGTTTATTTGGTCAGCAAGGGCAGGTCTTTGAACCAGCTCCTCTGGGATTCTCCTTAGCTCTTTCCTCACGGCCTCACTTTGACTGCTACATCTCCTCCCATCACATTCCCCATACCAGGTCGAAGGAAAACAGTGATGATTGATTTCCACCACCCGCCTTCCTTTAAAGAGATGAAACTTTCCCAAACACCACCTGCCTCCGAAACAGGGCTCCTCTCAGCTCTATTGGGCAGAACTGGGTCATGTGTTCTCTCCACCCCCACCATTCCAGCAGAGGAAAGAGAGGGCCATGCCTGCTTTCCTCCAGTCAAGATTCATCCCCTGGGGATGGGCCTACTTTCTGTGAGCCCATTTCACCTGGAGACCAGGACAGCTGACATTTTATGTATTCGTATTTATTGAAACAGGTGCTGGGGGAAAGAGCAGCAGTGTTTGCAACAGGAGGCAAGAAGTTCAAGCACCAGAAGCCGAAGGACAAAACAGACTGTCCGGTGGAAAATACAGACAGGAGGGTCGCGGTGCCAGCAAGTGGGGCTGACGTCTCCAAGGACGAGTGCGTGACAGAGAAAGGACAAGTGTGTGGGGGGACAGGCACGGGTGCAGCGGCCAGTACAGCTACCGTTACCAGGCAGCAGTCACCAGGCGGCCGCTACTGAGAAACTGCCAGGGTGGTGATTAAAGGCCTGTTAGGCCAGCGGTCAGGGGAGTGGTGGTAGTCAGGCAGAGAGGGAGGTAAGAGGCGGACCCCAGCCTTCAACCCGGAGCCCTCCTGCTCACCCGGCCTCAGGCCAGTGGATGGGGTGGGGGGACAGGCTAGGGGCTCTGTCCTGCTGGGCTCCACAGCCCTTGCCAATGCTGCCCGCTGGCCGGGCCCAGGCCGAGAGGCAGTGAAGGTCTCCCCAGTCCCCACACTGGGACCTAAGGGCAGCAGCGGTTTGCCTGGCTGCCGTGCGAGGGACCTGACCCCCTGCTGTTTGGAGGGCCTGAGGAGACTGAAAACCAGTTGGGTCCTGGGCGCCTAGCTGCCTCAGAGATGACAGCTGGACAGGGTCTGGGGACCTGGCTCCAAGGGCACCACCAGCTGAGATCTGCCTCCTCAGCCCGGCCTGGGTGCTAGTGGGAGGACCCAGACTGGGTGCTGGACGAAGACTCCTGGGCAGGCTGACTGGCCCTAGCAGGGAGCGCCAACCACCCCCCCCGCCCCCCCCACCCCCGCCTTAGCCAGGAAGGTGGACCTTGGAGGGTGAAAGTTGAGCCTTGAGACCTTGTCTTTTCTTGTCAGAACAGAGAATGGCATTCATTTAGAGACATTTACAGGAACACTGTTACCTGACCATGACCTGACCTCAAGAACAAAGAATCTGACACCAGGAAGTTTGCAACGACTCACCTCACTTTTCCCAGGAAAGGGCTTTGCTGAAACCTTTTGGGAGTTTGGGGTTTTTAAGGTGGGAGCCACGCGTCTCCTCGCATCGTGCAGCAATAAACCTTTCTCTGCTCCAGATTCCGAGGATTCAGTATCGTTTGGCCTCGCTGTGCCAGTGGCACACAGACTCACCTGCACAGGAGTGCTGGGATCCGTCTAGGGAGCACACACCCGCCTGACCAGATGGGCCGCCCGTTTCCTCTGCTGCCCGGACCCTCTGGTGGGAGCCCCCGCCCCATTCCCAGCATCTCACCTCCTCTATCCTTCTCCGTATCTCCTGCAGCCCATCCCCCTTACACACCACCTCTCCTTCGCTGACCGCCTGTCCTCCATCCGCTATCAGAGGCTATCCGAAGCTGAGACACCAAAGGGAGCCTTTGGAGCCTTAGGATCCAGGCAGGTTTAACGTCACCATGGCAACGCCTGGAGCGCCCTCCCCCGACGGGCTCTCAGACGCACCGCCCCGCCCCCCAGGGCCTCAGGGACTCCGCGGGGAGCGGGGCGGGGCCAGATTGGCGGAGCCGCGTATAAAGGCCGGGCGCTGCCGCGGTCTCGCAGGGAGAGGAGAGCGGAGAGGCGAGATGGCGGTTTTGCCGCGGCTGCTGCCGCTTCTGCTTCTCCTCCTCGCCGCCTCTTCGGCCGCCCTTCTGGCGACCGGCGCCCATTCTTCCTGACCCGGGCCTCTGGCCCATACCGTGCACTCCACGTTCATGTTCGCGGCCACTTTGGCTCCGCTAGGTGGGCTTGCGAGTCCGCGCACCCGCACGCGGCGCCTGGCGCACCCGCTTCGGCGGACGGAGCTGGCCCGTCTCCTCGCCTTGGTGTTCCCCTCCCGCAGCGGGAGATCGGGGGCGCCGAGAACCGGAGCGCAGGGGACCCTCAGGCCTCCGGGGCCCCACACCGGCTCCGCACACGCCAGCGTAGCGCCCCCGAAACGCGCCTGGCCTCCAGCTCAGCGCTGAGCAGAGGGCGGCCTCCAACCCGGACTTGGACACTTGTAAACCTTGGAGCAGCATTGTATGTCCTGTTCCACGAACGACTGTCGCTGACTCATAGGGAGAGTTCCCGGGACTCCTGTCCACGGCCAGCAAACCTTTCAGTGGGCTCCCCGCAGAGCCGAGGGCAGCCACAGACCAGGGGTCACAGGCTCTTGTGTGGTCACCCACCTAGGGACCTTAAAACCAAGGTCCCCTTGGACTCCAGGCCGGGCAAAGGTCAGTCACTAATGCACACTGGGATGCCCCTGGCCCCCGCTGAGCCTGGCGGCGCTACACCTCATCTGACTGGGCTTGAGTGTCCTCCCGTGGCCGGAAAAGCCCCATCCCACGGTCCGCCATTCCGCAACATGTGCGCAGTTGCATGTTCTCCATCCAGGGTCCCCACCTTGGATGCCCTGCTGAGTAGGAGACTGCCACTCACCAGCACCAAGAGGCCTTTGGGTGCCCCGCAACTTGGGGAACCAAGGTTTCTGGCTCAGTCTCCCCCCAGGACAAGGGGCCACCTTCACATGCAGCTGAGAGCGCCCTGCGGACCCCTGCCCGCTGCCCACCAAGCTGCCTGCAGTTGAGGCCCCTCTCAGCCAAGGGCCATCCAGCAGGAGCAGACAGAAGCCCACAGACCCTCATCTTCTCATGGACCGTGAAGCTGGGGTCTGCGCCGAGCACTCCCTGGTCAGCAGAGAGCAACAGTCCCCTCACATTAAGGGCCCCCCAACTCCATCTGCCGGCACGGCCTTCTTCCAACCTCTCTGCACCTGGCAGTGCCTTTGGCGCGGGGCTGCCCCTGGCCTGCCCTCGGAACGCCACGTGCGCTCGCCCACCTGCATTCTCCAGCCCCTTTGTTCCCAAGATGGGCTCCCCACTCAGCCAAGGGAAACCTCCCTCCCGCAAAGAGGCCTATCTGCATCTCCACAGCCCTGCAGACCCTCCCTCCAGGCCTTCCAACACTGACCCTTCACCCCCTCAAGGGCAGCGGCTAGCCCCCTGGCAATCCGAAATGCTGAAGTGGGGAGCAAAGCCAGCTCTGGCAGAAGGAAGACAACAGTAACAGGAAGCATTTACAAGCAGTTTCTGGGCCACGTCGCATTAGGGCTCCCAGGGAGAAAAATGCCAACTTCGGCCCCTAGGCCCGGGATCCAGGTCCTCACCCAGTCGGGAGCAATCCGAGACCACTGGCCTAGGCAGGCCTCGGCCTTCCACCGTGGGGGCTGGGTAGGCGGCTGTCTGTGCAGACGTTGGTGGTGGCTGCGTCCCTGGGAGACAGGCTCGGGAAAGCCAGCACCTCGTGGCCGGAGCTTGGAGCCGTGCAGGGTGTAGTCCCCTGGTGGGTCTCTGCTGAGGCGCTGATGGGCCACAGGCCTGGAGACCTCTGGCCTAGGACCAGGTTTAGCCGGCTCTTCTGGTGCTGTGTCACCTGGGGTGTCTTGGTTTTCTGGAGAGTTCTCTCCAGCGGGTGAGAAGGATTCCCTGCCTTAGAACAGGAGGAGCTGGAAGAGCTGCCGAACTGGACTGAAACTCATGGATAAAGCTTTGTATGAGTTTGACAGGAAACTTAAATCTGGGAAGACAGCTTTTCACAGAAAGAGGGACATTATTAAAATCTGTCCAGGGAAGTGTCTGAACTGAAGGAATTGCTCAGAATGTCTGAAGAAAACAACCAAAGGTGGAAACATCTGTTTCAGCTGTCCCGGGAAGGACAGGTGTCCCTGGACGTGGCTGACGCTGAGCAGGGCACCCGTGGCCATGTCCCGGAGAGCCCCAGGCCCCACGCACAGAGAACTTGTTGGCTGAGCTGGGGCTGCTCCGGGACAGGTTGTCCCACCTGGAGGGGGAGGTGGAGGCGCTACAAGAACACACCTAGCACCCGGGGTGGCAGGAGGCGCGGGTTCGAGAGCTGGAGGGCACCTTCCTCAACTTCCGGGGCTTCCTGGAAGCCTGACAGGTTCACAGTACGAAGGCCGGTCGTCTGAGTACCCTGCAACCCCGGGAAGGGGGCCTGGAAGCGGGGGCGGAGCTGGCCTGACCTTCACCATGTGTATGAGTTCCGAATAGTAGTGCGGGAAGACAGTGTCCCCTGATGGTGGCTCCGGGATCGAGGGCTGCTCCAGCCCACACGTGTCCTCGCCCTCCAGCCAGCCGGGTCTGAACTTCAGATCGCCCAGGCTAACGGCCAGTGCCGGGTGCCACTCTGACGGGAGGGAAACCAGCAGAAGGGGGCCACCCGTTGCCTCCGCTGCCCCGACCCTCTGGTGGGAGCCCCCGCCTCCTTCCCAGTATCTCACCTCCTCTGTCCTTCTCCACATCTCCTGCAGCCCATCCCCCTGCACACCGCCTCGCTTTCGCGGACCGCCTGTCCTCCATCCGCTATCAGACGCTATCGGAAGCTGAGAGACCAAAGGGAGCCCTTGGAGCGTTAGGATCCAGGCAGGTTCAATGTCACCATGGCAACCCCTGGAGCGCCCTCCCCGCGACCGGCTCTCAGAAGCACCGCCCCGCCCCCCCAGGGCCTCAGGGATCCCGCGGGAACCCGGGCGGGGCCAGATAGGAGGGAGAAGGCGAGGACCGCCCCGCAATTGTCCCGCGGCGCGCAGCGGTGAAATCCGCCTGGCGATTGGTCGGAGGTGCCCGTGACGTCACAGAGAGGCGGGGTGACGCACGGGGCGCGTACACCTGCCGGGCGCCGCTGCGGTGTCTCAGGGAGAGCAGAGCGGAGAGGCGAGGTGGGGGCTGTTGCCGCTCCTGCTTCTTCTCGCCGCCTCTTCGGCCGCCCTTCTGGCGACCAGCGCCCATTCTTCCTGCCCCGGGCTTCTGGCCCATACCGTGCACTCCATGTTCATGTTCGCGGCCACTTTCGCTCCGCTAGGTGGGCTTGCGAATCCGCGCACCCACTTCGGCGGAGGGAGCTGGCCCGTCTCCTCGCCTTGGTGTTACCCTCCCGCAGCGGGAGATCGGGCGCCGAGAACCGGAGCGCAGGGGACCCTCAGGCCTCCGGGGCCCCACACCGGCTCCGCACACGCCAGCGTAGCGCCCCCGAAACGCGCCTGGCCTCCAGCTCAGCGCTGAGCAGAGGGCGGCCTCCAACTCCGACTCGGACGCTCGTCGACCTTGGAGCAGCGCAGTACAACAGGTCCAGGTGTTGTAGCCACGCGTTCCGGGAAACAGCTCACTCAGAAGGACAGTGCAGATGGTGGAGGGCAGATTATTACACCGGCAGGCCCAAGGCAGAGTCTCTTCTTAGCCAAGGACCCCGACCAGTGTTTGTGAAAACCTTAGATACCCTAAGTATATGTGCCCAAACGCACCTGCCCAAATTCCTTGAAACTAGTCTGGACAAGGTAAAAGAGAGATACCATCGAAGTTAAGCCATGATTCATGTGTCATAAGCCTAGATAGTTAAACAGTGGGCATTGATCAATAGACCTGTGGTCATACCCCGCTAAGCATAATGGGGTTTACGACTTTGTTCTGTTAGTGATAATTAGCATATTCGTTTAGGCGAGGAACAGTCTAGGTACGAGTCCCGAGGCTCCTTCATCCAGGGGTCTGGTTTTTCTTTGGTATGCTGTTTCCATGGATACTGGGCATATAGCTCAAAGTCCACAGTCCGACCCAAGATGGCGTCCTGCTTTCAAGATAGAGCCCCTTATGTTTCCTCCTTCACAGGGCCCCCACCTAGGATGTCTGTTCCACGAACGACTGTCGCTGACTCATAGGGAGAGTTCCCGGGACTCCTACCCACGGCCAGCAAACCTCTCAGTGGGCTCCCCGAAGAGCCGAGGGCAGCCACAGACCAGGGGTCACAGGCTCTTGTGTGGTCACCCACCTAGGGACCTTAAAACCAAGGTCCCCTTGGACTCCAGCCCCTTGGAGCTGACCCGTCTCCTCGCTTTGGTGTTCCCCTCCCACAGCAGGAGATCGGGTGCCGAGAACCGGAGCGCAGGGGACCCTCAGGCCTCCGGGACCGCACACCGGCTCCGCACACGCCAGTATAGCACCCCCAAAACGCGCCTGGCCTCCAGCTAGACCCTAAGTGTACGTGCCCATCTCCACAGCCCTGCAGACCCTCCAGGCCTTCCAGCACTGACCGTTCTCCCCCTCAAGGGCAGCGGCCATCCCCCGCACCCCCTCATTCAGGACCCTTCCCACATGCCGGCCGGAAACCCAGCCCAGAGCTTTCCCATGATGACACCTGAGTCCTTGTCTGCCTGTGGCCTCGATGCCTTTGTTCAGCCCAGGGGAGCTGGCTGGAAGGGGCTGCTACCTGGTGGAAGAGAAAAATTTCATTCCTGTCAGTGTGCGCCCCACCTCTGCGTACTCCTCCCAGTAGCAGCGCCCAGAGCCTGCAGAGGGTGAGGAGGCCGGCCTCGGAACCCTCCCAAAGCCGCCAGGCAACCTTGGCCCCAGCTAGCTCCCTGATGCCCCGGTGGCGCCCCGACCCCCAGAAAGGGAAGGGCCGGCTCCAGTAGCCCCTCACCCCCAGCAGCAGTTCAATCACTCGGTGAGGCTGGCGGGAGACCGGGAAATGGGGGCGGGAGAGCCACCTGCATCCAGAGAAGCACGGCGTCCTCACCCAGTCGGGACCAACCCGAGACCCCTGGCCCCGGCGGGCCTCGGCCTTCCACCGCGGGGGCCGGGTAGGCGGCTGTCTCTGCAGGCTTTGGTGGTGGCTGCGTTCCTGGGAGACAGGCTCGGAAGCGCCAGCGTCTCGTGGCCGGTGCTTGGAGCCGTGCAGGGTGTGGTCCCCCTGGTGGGTCTCAGTGCTGAGGTACTGATGGGCCGTGGGCCTGGAGACCGCTGGCCTGGGACCAGGTTTAGCTGGCTCTTCCAGTGCTTAGGTGTCTTGGTCTTCTGGAGAGTTCTCTCCAGAGGGCGAGAGGGATGCCCTGCCTTCGGACAGGAGAGGCTGAAAGAGCTGCCAAGTGGAATGGCTGACGTTGAGCAGGGCACCCGTGGCCATGTCCCAGGAGAGCCCCAGGCCCCACGCACAGAGGACTCATTGGCTGAGCTGGGGCTTCTCGGGGACAGGTTGTCCCACCTGGAGGGGGAGAGGGAGGCGCCACAAGAAAACGCCGAGCACCTGGGGCGGCAGGAGGCGCGGGTTCGAGAGCTGGAGGGCTTCTTCCTGAACTTCCTGGGCTTCCTGGAAGCCTGTGTCCCGGGACAGGTTCACAGCACAAAGACCGGTCATCTGTGCACCCCCCAACCCTGGGAAGGAGCTGGCCTGACCAGCATGTGTATGAGTTGTGAATAAACAGTTGTGTTGGAAGACAGTGTCCCGTGATGGTTGTGCTGGGATTGAGGGCTGCTCCAGCCCACATGTGTCCTCACCCTCGAGCCAGCCAGGCCTGAACTGCAGATCCCCCAGGCTCACGGCCAGCGCCAGGTGCCACTCTGATGGAAGAGAAGCCAGCAGAGGGGAGCCGCACCCAGGGATTCCAACAGAGACCCTTTCTGGTGGAGGCATCCCAGCCAGTTGGTGGCAGAACTTGGGTTTGGACCTCAACACTGTGGCAGCAGGTGCCAGGCTAATGCAGACCTCCAGGGAGCAAATGTGGTGGGGGGGTGGGCGAGGCCAGGCTGGAGACAGGTTGGGGCGCCGGCTGCCCTGGGTTCGTGGGGACAGAACACCGGGGCGCCGCGGCTTGGGTGGCCTGTGCTCAGCGTACCCGGGGGCGGGGCCCAAGGCAGTCCCAGGACAAAGGATGTGGAGATGCACGGTGGGGGCCGCCACTGGGCTGTCCACTCAGCCCAGCCTCCAGGCCTGGGACGGAAGGTGCTTGGAGCCCTGGGGAGCCGCAGCCTGGCCAGGCATCTGCGTGGGGACTGAGCATGGTGGGCCCACGGCTTGAGGCCTCTCCCCCGACCAGGGTTCTTTGTCATAGGTACAGAGCCTGTGGGCACGTGGCTTCCATTCATTCTCCAGAACTGATGAGGTACGGCTGTGGACGATCTCAGCAGCAACAGCCAAACGTCCTGACACGCTGACTGTGGTCCCGCCAGCTGTGCACCAGGACCCGTCTTTCCGAGAGGGACTGGGTGGTCGGGTAGCGCCCAGGCCCGGCCCCTGGCCACCCTCCAGGACTCACCTCCCACGGCAAAGCAGAAGGGACCACATTGAGTCAGGTTCTCTGGGAGGCTCTTTGGGGTTTCCCCCAGGAGCGATTGCTGGGTCCGGCGTAACTTGCTGAGCGGCCGCCAGTCTGGCTTCCATAGCAGCGGCCTTCCCGCTTGCAAAGTGGGAGGGCTCCGTCTTGCCCACACCTTCACAGACACTGACACTTGCTGCTTTCTTTTTGGATGATTTTGTTTTTTCTGGCTTTGGATTTTTGTTTGGCAACTGGAGGTCAGGCTTCTCCTTTATCTCCTCATCCTTCAGCTACATGGATGTAGGACATGTCCGCAGGAGAAAAACAGGCATGTTTTATTTATTAATAACAAAATTCTACATGGGCGTGGGGGTCCTCACAGAACCACACCCTGAGAGGTGACGAGGTGTTACTAAGAAGATTGAACAGAAGAGTGGCACTCTGGGGAAAGAAGCGGAAAGATCTGCAGCGGGGGGATTCCACATGTCCGTGCGGGTCTGCTTGCTGAGCCCTTGCCCAGTCACCCCTCTCTGGTGTCCTCTCGCTGCAGGAGGGTGTCCTCCACAGGGGCTCTCACCTCTGCTTTCAGAAAGACAAGGGCTGTGAGACCGCCCTTCCTGTGCCTGCTGTGTCTCGAGTGCCTTTAACACCGAAGAGCCTGAGTGTCACTGGCACTGCATGGAGCGGCATGTCTGAGCCCCTGCCCCAGGGATGCTGAGCGTTCTTTGCTGTGCTTTTTGCTGTTCCTATGTCTTTTTTTGGTCTGTCTTTGTCACCGAGTTGAGCTCTTTTGTATTCTAGACACTAAGTCCACGATTTGCAGGTATTTCCCCCAATTCTGAAAATCCCATGGACGGAGGAGCCTGGTAGGCTGCAGTCCACGGGGTCGCTGAGGGTCGGACACGACTGAGCGACTTCACTTTCACTTTTCACTTTCCTGCATTGGAGAAGGAAATGGCAACCCACTCCAGTGTTCTTGCCTGGAGAATCCCAGGGACGGGAGAGCCTGGTGGGCTGCCGTCTTGGGGTCGCACAGAGTCGGACAGGACTGAAGCGACTTAGCAGCAGCAGCAGCCCCCATTCTGAAGGTTGCCTTCTCCCTTTCTTGATGGTGTCCTTTGATGCACAAGTTTTAAATTCTGATGAAGTGTAATCTTTGTATTTTCAAATTTTGCCGCTTGGCATCATGTCTAGGCATCATGACCGAGCTGAGTCCTAGGTCTCTTGAGGGAGGCTTTGCCCCGGCCTCTGTCCCACGCTCCCTGCTCCAGGGCTGCACCTCGGTTTTCATGCGTCCTGCCACAGGGCAGCAGGCACACTTCTATGGCCACCCTGCCCTCCTCCTCTGTCAGCGGCCCCCAGCCAACCCCCGGCTTTTGGGGAACAGGTGCCGGGACAGCTCCAGGGTGGGAGATGGGACTCCGAGGCTGTGAGCATCTGCAGTGGGGTCTGGGGGGCAGCGCAGGCGTGGCCTGAGATGGACACCAAGGACCATGCTGTCTGGTGTGCCTCCATTCAGCAGCGAGAGTGCAAACCACGCTGGGCGCAGGGTCACTTTCCCAGTAGGAAAGGGCTGTATAAACTGAATTAACCATCAGTACGGCAGGGCTTGGGATTCCCAGGTAGCTCAGCTGGTAAAGAATCTGCCTGAAATGCAGGAGATCCTGGTTTGTTTCCTTAGTCAGGGAAATCCCCTGGAGAAGGGATAGCCTACCCACTCCAGGACTCCTGGGCTTCTCCGGTGGCTCAGATGGTAAAGAATTTACCTGCAATGCGGGAGACTTGGGTTTGATCCCTGGCTTGAGAAGATCCCCTGGGGGAAGGCATGGCAACCCACTCCAGAGTTCTTGCCTGGAGAATCCCATGGGCAGAGGAGCCTGGTGGGCTGCAGTCCATGGGTCGCAGAGAGTCGGAGATGACTGAGCGACTGGACCGAACTGAACTAACATCTTAAAGATATTGAGCATCTGTGCACGCGTAGGGGGGCTTACACGTAGACGGGAGAGGGGACCTGGGAGACTGACTTTGTCAGCTCAGCTCTTTCCTTCTTTGTCTCATATTTTCTATAAAGGAATTTAAAATTACTATTAGTGCTTTAAAGAGATTTTCTCAGTAAAATCCTGCCTGTGAGCTTAAGTGAGTAAAATAAACAGACCTGTCAGCGTGCAGTGGTGATTTAGCATGAAAACATCATCAGAAAGCAAGGAGTTATGGGCCTCCCTGGTGGCTCACTGGTTAACAATCTGCCTGTCGACGCAGGAGACACGAGTTGGATCCCGTGTCCCACAGGATCGTACGTGCTGCAGAGCAGCTAAGCCCGTGTATTACAACTTCCCAAGCCTGCGAGCTCTAGGGCCTTCAGGCCGCAAGTTCTGAGCCCACACGCCCGGAGCCTGTGCTCTGCAATAAAAGAACCCACTACCATAAGAAGGCCAAGCACCTCGGTGATGAGTAGCTGGCAATTGCCCTTAAACACTAATGAAGACCCAGCACAGCCTAAAAAAAAAACCAAAACCAAGGAATTACAGTGTGAAATGTGGAAAACCTAGAATGAATAATTACCCCTAGGAAGCAAAAGGGGCATCCAACTGCAGATGATAATAACTTTAGTTTTATTGTACTTTAGAAAACCATTTTTTAAAGGACTTTTCCAGGTGGTTCTATGGCTAAGACTTCAGGCTCCCAATAGAGGGAACCTGGGTTTGATCCCTGAGCTCACACGCTGCAACCAAGAACTGATGCAGCCAAATAAATACTAAATAAAAACGGAAAAATCGTTCAAGCCACATCCTTCCTAAACGTGTTGGACGAGGCAGGGCTCCGACATCACAGCTCCCAGTGGACGGATCCCAGGGGGTGGGGGGAGGGCAATGCTGATGTGGCCGTGGGGGCGGGGCATGTTGATGATGGTATGTGGGGGATATTCATGGTGGGGGTTGGGGGTGATGGGGTGCATGGGAATCTCTATATCTTCCTCTCAATTTTGCTTTGAACCTAACGCTGCTCTTAAATATTTTTTTAAAAGTAAAAGTGATTTTAGGTTGAACTCCCAAAGAAATTGTTGATATTTTGCAATTTCTGATCTATAAAAGCAGTAGATCCATGTGTTTGCCAATTAAAATAGAGTTTGGTCTTTAAAAAATACACAAGCACTCAACTCCAGAAAAATAAATGACCCAATCAAAAAATGGGCCAAAGAACTAAATAGACATTTCTCCAAAGAAGACATACAGATGGCTAACAAACACATGAAAAGATGCTCAACATCACTCATTATCAGAGAAATGCAAATCAAAACCACTATGAGGTACCATTTCACGCCAGTCAGAATGGCTGCGATCCAAAAGTCTACAAATAATAAATGCTGGAGAGGGTGTGGAGAAAAGGGAACTCTCTTACACTGTTGGTGGGAATGCAAACTAGTACAGCCAGTATGGAGAACAGTGTGGAGATTCCTTAAAAAACTGGAAATAGAACTGCCTTATGATCCAGCAATCCCACTGCTGGGCATACACACTGAAGAAACCAGAAGGGAAAGAGATACGTGTACCCCAATGTTCATCGCAGCACTGTTTGTAATAGCCAGGACATGGAAGCAACCTAGATGCCCATCAGCAGATGAATGGATAAGAAAGCTGTGGTACATATACACGATGGAGTATTACTCAGCCATTAAAAAGAAATACATTTGAATCAGTTCTAATGAGATGGATGAAACTGGAACCTATTATACAGAGTGAAGTAAGCCAGAAAGAAAAACACCAATACAGTATACTAACGCATATATATGGAATTTAGAAAGATGGTAACAATAACCCGGTGTACGAGACAGCAAAAGAGACACTGATGTATAGAGCAGTCTTATGGACTCTGTGGGAGAGGGAGAGGGTGGGAGATTTGGGAGAATGGCATTGAAACATGTATAATAGCATGTATGAAACGAGTCGCCAGTCCAGGTTCAATGTACGATACTGGATGCTTGGGGCTGGTGCACTGGGACGACCCAGAGGGAGGGTATGGGGAGGGAGGAGGGAGGAGGGTTCAGGATGGGGAACACAGGTATACCTGTGGCGGATTCATTTCGATATTTGGCAAAACTAATACAATATTGTAAAGTTTAAAAATAAAATTAAAAAAAATACACAAGCATCTGGAAGGCATGTCCTTCTGTTCAAATGGAAAACAAGAGAACAAGAACTCTTCGGAATGAGAAGCGAGTTAACAGCAGCTGTGGATCACGGGGCTCTGTGAGCACTCGTGTCCATCAGCGTTCCGCGTGCGTGCTCGGCCTCTGCAGGCGTGTCTGACTCCTTGCCACCCTGTGGACTGTAGCCCGCCGGGCTCCTCCATCCGTGGGGATTGTGGGCACTTGTGTTCTAGCAGCAGATGGAGTGAGTGACCGTCCAGGAAAGCGAGCCTCTGGGCGGAATGTTTACAAGGGGCTCTGAGTGTGCACCGGTGCTGGAGGCAGTAAGGCCCTCCTCCCCGGGCGCAGTGAGACACTGGCCGGTCTCACAAAGGGCAAGGACCGCGTGCTGTGGCCCAAAGACAGACTGGCCTGAGGCAGGAGCAGGAACCCAGGAGATTTCTGCAGACCGCCGAACCCAGCCCCCTCCTCATCCCCGCCCCCACTGCCAGCGCAGGACACACACGTTCAGACTGCAGCACCCACAGAGGCCATGGTCATGGTTTGGAGGACTCAGGATCTTTAAGATGTTAGTTCAGTTCAGTTCAGTCGCTCAGTCATCTCCGACTCTCTGCGACCCCATGGACTGCAGCGCTTGACATGGCCTCCCTGTCCATCACCAACTCCCAGAGCTTGCTCAAACTCCTGTCCATTGAATCAGTGATGCCATCCAACCATCTCATCCTCTGTTGGCCCCTTCTCCTCCTGCCTTCAATTTTTCCCAGCATCAGGATCTTTTCCAGTGACTCAGTTCTTCACTTCATGTGGCCAGATTATTGGAGTTTCAGCTTCAGCATCAGTCCTTCCGATGAACATTCAGGACTGATTTCCTTTAGGATTAACTGGTTTGATCTTCTTGCAGTCCAAGGGACTCTCAAGAGTCTTCTCCAGCACCACAGTTCAAAAGTATCATTCTTTGGTGCTCAGCTTTCTTTATAGTCCAACTCTCACATTCATACATGACTATTGGGAAAACCACAGCTTTGACTAGATGGACCTGTGTCAGCAAAGTACTCTCTTTGCTTTTTAATATGCTGACTAGATTGGTCATAGCTTTCCTTCCAAGGAGCAAGCATATTTTAATTTCATGGCTGCAGTCACCATCTGCAGTGATTTTGGAGCCCAGAAAAAGAAAGTCTGACTGTTTCCATTGTTTCCCCAATCTATTTGCCAGGATGTGATGGGACCGGATGCTATGATCTTAGTTTTTTGAATATTGAGTTTTAAGCCAGCTTTTTCACTCTCCTCTTTCACTTTCATCAACAGGCTCTTTAGTTCTTCTTCACTTTCTGCCATAAGGGTGGTGTCATCTGCATATCTGAGGTTATTGATATTTCTCCCGGCAATCTTGATTCCAGTTTGTGTTTCTTCCAGTCCAGCGTTTCTCATGATGTACTCTGCATAGAAGTTAAATAAGCAGGGTGACAATACACAGCCTTGACATACTCCTTTCCAATTTGGAACCAATCCATTGTTCCATGTCCAGTTCTAACTGTTGCTTCTTGACTTGCATACAGATTTCTCAGGAGGCAGGTAAGGTGATCTGGTATTCCTGTATCTTTAAGAATTTTCCACAGTTTGTAGTGATTCACACAAAGGCTTTGGCGTAGTCTATAAAGCAGAAATAGATGTTTTTCTGTAACTCTCTTGCTTTTTCTATGATCCAACTGATGTTAGCAATTTGATCTCTGGTTCCTCTGCCATTTCTAAATCCAACTTGAACATCTGAAAGTTCTCAGTTCGTGTACTATTGAAGCCTGGCTTGGAGAATTTTGAGTATTACTTTGCCAGTGTGTGCTGCTGCTAAGTCACTTCAGTCGTGTCCGACTCTGTGTGACCCCATAGACAGCAGCCACCAGGCTCCCCTGTCCCTGGGATTCTCCAGGCAAGAACACTGGAGTGGGTTGCCATTTCCTTCTCCAATGCAAGAAAGCAAAAAGTGAAAGTGAAGTCTTTTAGTCATGTCTGACTTAGTGACCCCATGGACTGCAGCCTACCAGGCTCCTCTGTCCCTGGGATTTTCCAGGCAAGAGTACTGGAGTGGGTTGCCATTGCCTTTGCTAGTGTGTAGATGAGTGCAATTGTGCGGTAGTTTGAACATTCTTTGGCATTGCCTTTCTTTGGGATTAGAATGAAAACTGACCTTTTCTAGTCCTGTGGCCACTGCTGAGTGGTCCAAATTTGCTGGCATATTGAGTGCAGCACTTCCACAGTATTATGTTTTAGGATTTGAAATGGCTCAACTGGAATTCCATCACCTCCACTAGCTTTGTTCATAGTGATGATTCCTAAGGCCCGCTTGACTTTGCATTCCAGGATGACTGGCTGTAGGTGAGTGATCACATTATCGTGGTTATCTGGGCCGCAAGGATCTTTTTTTGCATAAGATGTCAGTTGTCCCCCACACTCATGTATAAATTCAACACACTGTTAATCAAAGCCCCAACGAGACTATTTTTTTTTAGAAATTGACAAACTTATTCTAAAATTTAAATGGAACCAGAAAGGGTCTAAAATAGCCAAGACAATCTCTTCAAAAAATAATTGCCTTAATTCATTTATGCATCTGCCGTGCGGGTCTCTGCTGCTGCTCGGGCTTGTCTCCAGTTGTGCTGAGCGGGGGCTGCGCTCTGGTTCGGTGCACCGGCTTCTCATCGTTCTCTTGTTGAGAAGCTGGGGCTCTAGGGCTCTCGGGCCTCAGGAGTCGTGACTCCCAAGCTCTAGAGCGCAGGCTCAGTAGTTGCGGTGCGGAGACGTACTTGCTCCACGGCGTGTGTAATCTTCCCTGATCAGGGGTCAACCAGGTCTCCTGCTTTGGTAGGTGAGTTCTTTGCCTCTGAGCCACCAGGAAAACCCTAAAGTAGCCAAGACCATCTTGATGAAAAAAGGAAAGTTGGAGGGCCTGCACTCTGTGATTTCAGGACTTATTTATTACAAAGCTGCAGAAATCCGGACAGCGTGGTTTGCTGTAGGGATAGACCAAGCGGTCAGTGGAACTCAATAAAGAGTCCAGGAATAGGCCAGCACAAAGGCAATCAATTGACTTTACACGAAGCTGCCAATGCAATTCCATGGGGAAACGGAAACGCTTTAAACGCACAGGGCGGAACATCTCCTCCTCCGCCTGTGTCTGTACGGAATGAGCCCTGGCTGCTGCCTCACAGATTGCATATTAATTCAAGGTGGAACATAAGCCTTGATATGAAAACTAAAGTTATCCAGCTTCCAGAGTTAGGATATTTAATTTCTCAGATAGTCAAATGTTTCTAGATAAGAAACAAAAACCATGCTCCATAAAAAAAATAGATTACATTAAACTTCATTAAAATTAACATTATCTGCTGGCTGAAAGGCAATTTCTGTAAATAGTAAAGCCAAGCAGATTGGGAGGAAAATATCACAAAACATGTTTCTGGGAAAAGGTTTGTGTCTAGAGTATACGAAGAACTTAAAAGAACTTGGGCAAGTCAACGATGAAAAGATGAACCGCAATTTAAACAGAAGCAAACCATTTAAACAGCCAATTTACATTGTGCATGAGTCCTGGAGGAGGGCATGGCAACCCACTCCAGTAGTCTTGCCTGGAGAATCTCACGGACAGAGGAGCCTGGAAGGCTACAGTCCATAGGTTTATATAGGTCAGAGTCAGACATGAGGGAAGTGACTTAGCAAGCTTGCACACCGTGTTTGCATATGGATAGCCAATCATCACATGCAGAGACGCTCAATGTCACGAGTCAGGTGAAAAGTAAACTTAAAGCACATACACAAAAACGGCTAAAACTGAAAAGGCGCAACGTTGGGAACTGGAACTGTCTCCTGCTGGTGGGATTAGATGTTGGGACAGTCACTTTGAAAAGCAGTTGAGCAGTTTCTGATAAAGTTAACCCTCCTCTCCCAACATCTCACATGTACGGATGTGAGAATCGGACAATAAAGAAAGCTGAGCGCTGAGGAATGGATGCTTTTGAGCTGTGGTGCTGGAGAAGCCTCTTGAGAGTCCCTTGGACTGCAAGGAGATCCAACCAGTCCATCCTAAAGGAGATCAGTCCTGGGAGTTCATTGGAAGGGCTGATGCTGAAGCTGAAACTCCAATACTTTGGCCACTTGATGAGAAGAGCCGACTCATTGGAAAAGGCCCTGATGCTGGGAGGGATTGGGGGCAGGAGGAGAAGGGGACAACAGAGGATGAGATGGCTGGACAGCATCACTGACTCAGTGGAAGTGAGTTTGAACAAACTCTGGGAGATGGTGAGGGACTGGGAGGCCAGGTGTGCTGTAGTTCATGGGGTCGCAAAGAGTCAGGCATGACCGAGCGACTGAACAACCCAACGCCCCAGCCTTGACCCAGCACCTCCATCCCAGACACACTCCCAGAGGACTGAGCGCTGGGGCACAGCAGTGCTCGGCGGGGACGTCCAACTGGAAAGAGCCCCAACACCCGCCTCAGCAGGACGGATGGACAAGCCATGTGCTGGCAACACGAGGGATGGCCTGCTGACTGACGGACTGTGAGGACCTCGCCTGCTTGTTTGACGGGAGAAGCCAGGTGAGAACGTCCATGTGTCGTGTGGGTCCACCTGATGGACAGACCGGGTGGAAGGCAGGGCTCCCTCATTTCCAGAAGCTTCTGCTCTTCTATGGTTCCTGTAATTCCTTTTATTTCTTAGCCGTTTCCCTGTTGTAATTTCTTACCTTCCATATTTCTGTCATTTTGCTTTTTTCTTTAAAAAGAAAGTAGTCAGCTAGTAGAATTATCTATTTTATTTTGTGAACAACCATATTCTGCATTTATATATCGGTTCTACTGTCGTAAAGATTTCTAACTTTTTAATTTTTCCTTTATTATTTCTTCTTTCTGCTTTCTTTTACTGTTATCTTGTCTAAACAATACAGCTTGTAGATTATTCTTTCTTTCTTTTGTAATTAATACAACTTTTTCATTGAGTGAAAGAGTCTTTGATGCTTTGCTCTTTCTCTTCCCCACTTCCCTCCCCCCACTGGTAACCACTGACTGGTTCTCTTTATCTGCGAGTCTGTCTCTCATATACATTTGCTTGTTTTCTTCTTTAGACTCCACACAGAAGTGATATCACACAGTATTTGTCTTTCTCTGATATTCCACTTAGCATATTGTTGCCAATGGCAAAAATGTCATTCTTTTTTATGGCCAGTATTCCATTGTGGGCTTCCCCGGCGGTGCTAGTGGTGAAGGCCCCGCCTGCCAGATGCAGGAGATGTATGAGACATGGGTTCGATCCTTGAATCGGGAAGATCCCCTGGAGGAGGGCATCGCAACCCACTCTGGTATTCTTGCCTGGAGAATCCCATGGACAGAGGAGCCTGGTGGCCTACAGTCCAGAGAGTCCGCAAAGAGTCCGACATGACTGAGCGAGTCAGCATGCACATCACAGGTGCAATGTCCCACTGTATATATAAACCGAATCTTTTTTATCCGTTCACCTGTCGACGGACACTTGCATTGCTCCCATGCGTTGGCTGTTGTCAACAGAGCTGCTGTGAACGTCGGGGCACATGTATCTTTCTTTAAAATGCATCTCACACTTGCTTCTTCCTGAACCTATCATGCTTCATGTAAATGTAGAGAACTTCAATTTTTATTTTACTTTAAAAATATTTTTATTTGTTTGGCTGTGCCAGGCCTCAATTGCGTTATTCAGGACCTTTAGTTGCGGCATTTGGGATCTTGCTCCCCGACCAGGGGTCAAACAGCGGCCCCCTGCATCTGGAGCGAGGAGTCTTAGCCGCTAGACCACCAGGGAAGTCCTGGGCTACATGTATGTTTTTGAATTAGGGTTTTTGTTTTTCTCAGATGGATACCCAGGAGTGGAATTACCGGAGCATGTCATTCTACTTTTAGTTTTTAAGGCCAGACTCTTTCGCATGGCGACTGTGGCAGTTGACATTCCCGGCAAGAGCCCACCGAGATCCCCTTTTCTGCATGTCCTCCTAAGTGTCTGTTACCTGCGCTGTTTTTCTAACAGCCGTTCTGACAGGTGTGAACTGATATCTCACTATGGCTTAATTTTAATGAGACTTTTTGAAGCTGTGAATTCACTGTGCTCTTTTTTTTTTTTTAACTGTTCTCTAGAAATTCTGTGCTCTGCTCCTAGCTCCTCCTTGGCTCCAGAGACAGGCTTTGCTGTTTCGGGGGTAAACACACTTTTTTCTCCTAGTTTGAGTGCAACATGATCAAGAAAGCCGAGGGTCCTGGTCTCCTTAGCAACCTGCTGGAGTGGGCGGCAGTCGTCCCGCCTCTGCTGTGAGCGCAGGGATTATCTGCGGGCTTAGCTGGTGAGAGTTAGGGGCAGGGTGCCGCTGTTCCACTACTGTGACCCCAGGAAGAAGAAAACTCTGCCCACGGTGACGTCACGCCCAGAGCACCTGCTCTCCACCCTGGGCGCCGTTTCCTCCCTCCCAACACCCACTTCCCAAATTAAACCCGGGGGGTGTCTCCAGGCAGACCTCCCGAGACACAGCTTGCATCCTTTCAGGGAGGCTTCACACTGGGGAGCAGGGGCCACGCACACAACACACACACGCACGCATGCACACACGCATGCACACAGCTGCCTGATTTCTTCAGCTGGAGCTGCTCGGACACCTGGACAGCAGTGCCCATCTGCTCGCAGCGTCGGCCACACTGGCGAGGTCTCAACTCTGCCCTGAGTCCCAGGCTTCTTAGTTTCAGGCTCATAGCATCTTTCAGAGGGAAGGCTCTCGAGCACCCACCTCAGGACCCGGGGGCCCCCTCTGCCCAGCAGTGCCCTGGCCTCCAGCCTCACGACCCTGGAAGCTCCCCTGGAGAGTTTATCAAAATAACGATTATGTGGTTTGGGTGGATTCAGCCTCTATCGTTGTCATAGAAACTAACTATAGGTTGTATTACTGAATAATTTCAGGGGAACCGAGTGATGTCATTTTCTTACCAGTAAGCAGCCAACTATGGATAAAGCCCATCACTCTGGGTGGGGCACATGCTTAATTGAAGAGTCCGTTTTTGAAACAGAATTAACAGGTGTTGGCTGCCCCCGATGAGGTCAAAATGCAGCTCAAAATCATCAGAGGTCAGTTCCAGTTGGACTGGGCAGTGTTCCTGAGCCCTGGTGGGTGGTTGATACTCCGCTGTTCTCTGGGCTGCTGAGATGAAAGAAGGCCCTTGGGTCCAGACAGGGTGGCTGGCCCCCACCCTGTGACAGACAGTCCTCACCCTCATCTCCAAAGCCTGTGGCCTGGGGTCAAGTTCCCAGTGACCCTGAGCCACCAGCTTTTCTTCTCTAGGTCCCCTGACCTGCCAAGAAGGGGGTCTCAGAACCCTCACATGACCCACCGCTGCTCCGACACAGCTCATGAGTGTGGACTTTGGCTACTAAGATTCTGGAAGTTTGCTGGAGAGGACCCAGCAGCTGGTAGGCACTGAGGAATAACAAAATCAGCTTTGGCCTTTGCTCCTTGAATCCCTGACTGTTCCTGGGTGACAAGAGAGTCTTTTGTTATTCACAACCAGCCCCTCCCAGCACAGCTGAGTCTGTGCCAGTGAGGTGACTCTGCTGGGGCCCCGAATAGCATCAGGACAGTCACCAGAAGGGCAAAGTGACCAGGGATGAGAACCCCCAGCCCCCACCCTCGGACCTGGGGGAGGAGGGCGGGACTGGAGACAGGGTCAGAGCTCTCACATGGTGGGGTGGTGGTAGGAGGCGAGGCTGGGAGGCTCACGGCCCACCCCAACCCCCACCCCCACCCCCACCCCCGCTGGCATCAGCGTCTCTGTTACATGGGCACCTCACAGTCCACTAAAGGAAAAGGGGTAAGAGCATCCCTCGTACCCGGCAGGTCACAGAACAGAGGGTAACTGAAAGGTGTTTAAATGAGGTGTCAACTTGTTTCCCTCAGAGAATGGGGTTGTGCAGTCCCCAGGCCCTCAGAATTGAAGGGGTGACCATTTCCATGGGGCTGACTGGCCAGAGCACCAGCCACAAAGCCTGGCCCATCATCAAACATGGTTCCAGAAGCTTGGGTTGGGGCATGATTCATCTTTATGCAAGGGACACAAAGTAAGTAACTTTTTTTTATACTAATAAAGGTTATTCAAAAAGGGCCAAGTAATTAAAATGCAGTTTTGTCTTCAAATACAAGAATTCTGAGAATGAATTCCCCCAGACAGATTGTGGAGGGATTTACACAACGTCTACGACATGCAAATCTCTGGGCTTTCTTGTTCCTGGAGTCTTATACTGATATCCCACCTGCTGTATTTGGAGGCACTTGGAGGCGGAGCCCCCAGAGATGGGACATCATAAGAAGAGGGGGTGAGCTGGCACTTCCCCGATGGTGTAGTGGTTAAGACTCCAAAGGAGGCCTGGGTTTCATTCCTGGTGGGGGAACTAAGATCCTACAAAGTGAAGTGAGTGAAATTCGCTCAGTTGTGCCCGACTCTTTGCGACCCCATGGACTATACAGTCCATGGAGTTCTCCAGGCCAGAATACTGGAGTGGGTAGCCTTTCCCACAAGCCACTGGCAAACCGCTAGGTGGGAAGACCCTGATTCTCGATCAGTGATGCTTTCAAGGAAAGATCTTGATCAAAAGGGGAAAATGTGGAATTCGTTAAGGAATAGTCAGCTAACCTTTGGCGTTAAGGCAGGCCCGTAGGAGGCGCTCTCACACCCTCCTCGCGTGTCAATTTCCCTAACCGGAAGAGACTTCTACCTACTGTCCCACAGGAAGAAGAAAACTTTCCTCTGGCTGCCCGCAGCAGCCCAGCCAATCAGAGACGATAGCAGCTCAGCAAATCGGGAGATTCCATGCTTTGCTCCCCCAGTGGACTCTGGCTATCAGAGCCCCGCCCAGGTTTTTTCCCTATAAAAGCAAGTTCCCAGGGCTTGTTCTCTGGATTTGCCGGTGGTCGGCCCTTCTCTGTGTGTTCCGAGTTATAGTTCCTCCACTGTTTTTAATATAGCTGATCTGGTGCTTGAAGTGGTATGTCTTTGTGGCTAATGGTATTGAGGATCTTTTCATTTGTTCTTTAGCTATCCGTGTACCTTCTTTGTTGAAATGTGTTGCCCACGTAAAAAATTACGTTATTATTAAATTACAGATCTTTTTATTCTGCACTTGCCTGGTGGCTCAGTTGGTAAAGAATCTGCCTGCAATGCGGGACACCTGGGTTCGATCCCTGGGTTGGGAAGATCCCCTGGGGAAGGGAAAGGCTACCCACTCCAGTATTCTGGCCTAGAGAATTCCATGGACTGTGTAGTCCATGGGGTCGCAAAGAGTCGGACACGACTGAGCGACTTTCATTTACTCACTTATTCCTCGTTTTCTGGTGAAAACAACTGGCTGTCATACTATTACAGCTGACAGAGGCTTCGTTAGCCTTGAGCTGCGCAGACTCTGATTGCCCTGATGCATTTACTCAGGTTGACATGGTCAGGTTCCAGGAACTCGGTTTATCCAGGACAGGAAGCTTCTCATCCTCGTGGGGTTGTTATCACCAGGATTTTGCTAGAATGCTGCAGGGCATGGTCGGGGGCAGGGGGGGCGGGTGGCGGGCGGTGGTGAGGCTGGTGAAGATGGGTGTAGAAGTCCAGGCGGCTCCCCCCGCAACAGTGGATTTCTTGTGTCGCCTCAGGTGTATGGGTTTTTAACGCTAATGTTTCTTTTAAAAAATCATTTCAAAAAAGAGTGTGAAATTTGGCTTAATTTGAAAGTCTTCTAACTAGTGAAACCTAATTTAATTTCTATTTTTGAAAGGACTAAAAGGGGTAAGTATATGGAGTGGTTTGAAAGGCAACTTGAGTCGGTGTGGAAGCCAGGGACGCCGGAGGCTCTGCCCGCACCGGGCCTTTGTACACTGTGGCGGCCTCTTTCCTTACCGAGTTCAGAACCGCCACCTCCCCTCCCCAACGGGGGTGCCTGGGCCCCGCTTCGGGCTGCAGCCGCACCCCTCTGCGGAGAGCAGCCCACGGACAGGCGCTGGTGGCCTGCAGACGTCCTGGCACAGCGGGCTCACTAGCTGGAGGCCGGCCCGCGAGAGCCCAGTGACCGCCACGGCGGGAGCCCGCTCCGAACCCCGCGGGAGCCCCAGACCGCCGGCGCCGGGACCAGAGCCGCAGGGAACTGGGAGCTTCCCGCACTGATCAGCCGTCCCAACCCGCCTCAGGTTCAAGGAGGGACCCCGCCCAGCCGGGCTTCCCGTTGATTGGCTGAACGGGAGAAAGGCGGGCGCTGATTGGGTGGACAGGACGCCTCTCGCCGCGCGCCGGGTGGCCGCGCCTTCTTCCTCAGCCGCAGAACGGGGAGCGGAGGCGATTGGTGCGGACGCCGGCCCGCCGCGCCCCTCGACGTCACTCCCGGCGTGCCGCGCGCCGCACTTCCCCTCCGCCCGCTAATGTTTTGGCCGATCCAAGATGGCGGTGCAGGAGTCCGCCGCTCAGCTTTCCATGACCCTGAAGGTGCAGGAGTACCCGACCCTCAAGGTGGGGTCTGCGGCCGCGGCGCTCCCGCGCCTGTCAGGGGCCGCGGGCTGGGCGGCGACCGGGCGCGGGGGTGGGGGGTGGGGGCGGGGCGGGGCCGAGGCCGGGGCGCGGCCTGGGGCGCCGGGCAGGGGCCGAGGGCTTGGGGGCCGGGCTCTGGGGGCCGGGCTGCCCGGGGTCTGGGGCCTGGGTGCGGTGCTGTCTGGGTCCCGGGCTCCCCGGAGGCCTGGGGGCTGGAAGCCGTGCCCTCCGGGGGCCGGGGACCTGCTGGCCGGGCGGGTGCGGCGTGTGGCCGTCTATGCCCCCGCCTGCCCCCGTGACAGGGCAGGGAGCGCGTCTCCCTGGCGCCCCACTTCGCCCACTGGAGCCCGATGGTGGCCCCTTCGTCCTGAAAAGAACGCGAATCTCATCAGGGACCGTTCTGGCCGTAGGCAGGCTGGTTGCTTTGGAGGCGGGGGTCTCGGGGGTGTGGGGTCGGGGGCACCCAGCTAGAGAGAGACCATAGCCGGCGGTTGTGTCCAGCTTTCGTCCCGGAAGCTTCTGTCAGACGGTGTTGACGGATGGCTTCCAGCCTCTCATTAGGGACCTGTGAGGAGAGGCCTCACGACCCAATGGGAGCCCATTTGCGGGGCGTCACCAAACCTGAAATACAGCCCTTACCGCTCGGTCGCCAGTTGCGTGACCTTGGATAGTTACTTGGGCAAGTCGACTGAGACTGCAGTGCAATCGCTGTTCCTGGGAGAGGGACCCTCGTAGTTCTTACCTCGTTACTAGAGGGTTCAGTGGTGATTGGCTGCAATGAAACACCTGGGAGTAAATTCCTTCAACCGTCAAGGTTGTAACATTCCCAGGAGAGCTGCGGCTGAGCCTGTGTGAGTCTGAGTTCCTTTCCCTGGGGGTCAGGTAGCGTCTCTGCTCCTGGAGGGCCCAGCTTCCCTGTCCACCAAAACGGTGACAGGTGGTGGGTGCGATGTGGCAAGATTGCCATGAGCTCTTTTCACTTCTCGGGAGACCTGGGGAGGGTCCTCAACCCTTTGAGATTGTTTACCCCGCTCAGGGTGCCGTGCGGGCTCTGGCTTGGGGGAGGTACTGCCACAGTCCTTAACTCCTTGAGCCCTGACGGGAAGGGAGGGAGGGAAGCCCTGCATCGCTGGCGTGAACCAGAGGGCTGTTTGCTGGACCCTGCTTGTAGGGGGTGGTGTTTTTACACGCAACTAGGGCAAGACCCTGCAACTCAGAGGCCAGGGTTCTCTGCTGCCCCAGGCACCCGACTAAGTGTCCCACCCCCTCCACCAAAAAAAAAACAAAGTGTGAGTAGGGAGCCCTTAACTGCTGACCCATTATCTCACTCAGACCCCGTCAGGCCTGCCGTTCGACTGACAGACGAGAAAGTTGAGACATGAGAAGGTGGCAAACACCAGACAGGAAGGATGTCTCCTCCAAGTCCTCCTCTCTCATTTCATAATCATGAACGCAGTTTGAGTTCCAAACTTATTAAATAGACTTTGACTAAAGCAGTCATGCAGGCTTCCCAGGTGGCTCAGTGGTAAAGAATTCACCTACCAATGCAGGCAACACAGGAGACGTGGGTTCGATCCCTGGGTCAGGAGGATCCCCTGGAGGAGGCAGTGGCAACGCACCTCCAGTGTTCTTGCCTGGAGAGTCCCATGGACGGAGGAGCCTGGTGAGCTGCAGTCGACTGAGTGCACAGGCGCAGAGGAGGCGTGCCGACGTTCTTAGAGGCAGAGAAACGCTCTAGTGGCACCTTGAGCCTGCTAGGTCAAAGCGTTTCAGTTCCTTGTTGGAATGATTTTGGAAAGTAGAATTTTCACAAGGTACTCTGTCCATTTTTCCCTTACAGATTGTTTAGATCCTGCAGAATAATTCCTCTCCTCTTGACACACGTGTCACTGCTGGTAAACCTTTCTCAGGACTAGTTCCCGCTGGGTGATGAGGAAGTTTCACTGGGCACAAGGGCTGCTTGGCTGGGAAGTAGACAGAGCACAGGAGAGCGGTTGCCTCCGGAGCTCTGATAGTCTCATCTTGAGCGGGGTGCAGAGGTGCGTGGGGGCTGAGGCCGGTGCTGGAAGGCCGTGCTTCTCCAGCGCGAAGGCAGGTCCTCCCGCAGGCAGTGGGGACGAGCACGCCGCGGGCAAGCCTCCTTCAGACAGGCAGGGGGTGGAGGTGGGGGGCGGTGGGACGCGGCCTGGGTTGAGGCTGCTGGCGCCCTCTGACCTGCCCTCCTCCCCGACCCCAGGCCTGGGGACGCTGGGGCGCGTCTCTGCAGTGGGGGCTGCAGGAGGCCCAGCAGCAGCCCTGGCCTCCACCCCGCCAGGTGAGAGCCGCTGGCCTGGACGCCCTTGCTGTGGGGAAGGCATTCTCCCTGCAGCGGGTGCTGGGGACGCACCTGGGCCCTGGCCTGGCTGGGGAAGTTCCCTGGAGTGCTGTCGGGTGTCAGGCTGTGGGTCATGCCCCCGGGCCTCAGGGAAGGAGGAGTGGAAACCTGTGAACCGGAAACCCTGTTTTAATTTGTCTTTGGAAGTGTTTTCTGATTATGAAAGCAATCAATTTGTGTTTATTCTCCAAGTTATTTTGCTGACTGTCCCATTCAGTTTTGAGGTTTTTACTTCTGTTTTTTCCCTTCAGATAGCTGAAGGAAAATCGTATTTTATAGAGGCCTGTCTGTCATCCCATGGATCAGCGGGGTCCGCTCAGCCAGGATCAGGGACGTGGCGTTGGTTGTGGGAGACTGGCCCTGCACCTCACTCCTCCCGTGGGTCCCCCTGGGCCCACCCCCGGGCACGTGGAGCCTCGTCTGGGCGCCTTGGCCAGGGGTCCCCCGCATCAGCACCCTCTCCCAACACCCCCTGCTCGGCACGTCGCCCCTCACTCTATCTGGGGACGGGTTTGCCTGTGTCTTTTAATTCTCCACAGAAGTATTTAAGTTTTCTACTTTTAGCGTGGTGACAGTTTTGTTGACCAAGTACTTATCTGCAATTTCAAATCCTGGCTTTGTATTTTGCATGCCAAGTATATGCCTAAAGTTATAAGTTTCAGTTCAGTTTTCCAAACTTGGTCTCAGCTGGATTTGGGGATCCGTGTGGTCTCAGGTTTGAGAGGTGCCAGTGGCGCAAAGCACAGGGCTTTGGTGATGAGGGCATGGTGGCGGCGGGCTGGGTCCTTACCTCCTTTTTCTTTGCGTGTGAGCTAAGTCGCTTCAGTCGTGTCCAACTCTGTGCGATCCTATGGACTGTAGCCTTCCAGGCTCCTCTGTCTGCGGGGTTCTCCAGGGAAGGATACTGGAGTAGATTACTGTTCCCTCCTCCAGGGGGTCTTCCTGACCCAGGGATCAAATGTGCATCTCTTCGATCTCCGGCATTAGCAGGCAAGTTCTTTACCACTAGCACCAGCCGGGAGCTTTTTACTTTAGGTTCTGTGATCACAGAGTGACCGCCTATCCCGCAGACACTTGCAGCGCGGTTGCCCTCCCGTTCGCGGGTCCAGCCTCGTCACACCTGCAGACGCTGTCTGCTCTCACCTGAGAGCGCCCCCGGCCCAGCCTTGGCCTCCCAGAGCCCGCAGACCAAGTGCTCGCTGGAAGGCCCTCTCTGAAGCCCCGCGCCCACCCTGCACGGCCTCCCGGCTTGACATCGCTGCGTCGCTTGCTGACGCTGGGAACGTGGGATGTCATGGAGGAGACCCGATGGCACGGCCTCTGTCCCAGGCCCTCCCACAGAGATGCAGCCTGACCGGAAGGTGCTCTGCAGGCTGGCTGTGCTTTAAGTGTCGCTGTATTTTAAACAGATTCAAGTCTGGGAAAGAGAGCTTTCTGGTCTCCAGTTTCCTGTGTAGCTGTTGGAGTCGGAGCCTAGCCCCGGGCAGTGCTAGCCGAGGGCCCTGCCGCTGCCATGCGCTGCAGGCCCCAGACTTCGGGCAGCTCTGTCATGACCGTGCCCACCGAGATCGTCACCTCTGTGCTCTAGTGAGGCTCAGAACACAGCCGGGCCACACTCAGGGCCGCACCTGGGAGGCGAATCCCCACAGGTGCCTCCGTCGCGGTGCGCGCTGTTTGGGTGGCCGTGCGGAGGGCCAGGTGGAGCCCCGTCGGGTCGTCCCCATCACCCGCTGGGTGGAGGAGGCCTCGAGTTGGGGACCTGGGGTTCAGGGAGGCCCGGCGGGGAGGAGGGCCCTTGGGGCGGGCTGGCCGGTTTGGAGAGGAGCTACGTGGGCTGAGTTGAAATCTTGGCAGGCCTGACCCTGAAGGCTTGTGGTCCAGCTGGAGCAGGCGGCTCCAGGCGTCCCTGAAGCCCTGCAGAGGGCAGGGGCACTGCGTGCCTGGGGCAGGGAAGAGACGGCGTGGGGACCTGGGCAGAAAAGGCCCAGGGCGGAGTCTGACGCCGCCTGCGCCTGCCAAGCAGCTTCCCCGGGCGGTCGGTTATTCTCAGGTGCACGTCGTTCAGACTCTTTGGAAAAGGAGAGCTGTTCACTGTTTCGGTCACTGCAAGCTGTCACTTAACAACTGAGTGTTGCCGAGCAGTGACTGCTCAGCCGCTAAAGAGATACCTCAGTCTGTTCATTTAAAGAGATCCTTTAGTAACTGTCTCTCTCTCTGACTCTGGGACGTGTCACGCTGAGTAGAGGGGCCCTGGCTGCCCAGGGACCTCACGGACCAGAGACCCAGCCTTCACCCCTGCCGCTTTCCTCTCTCAGCCGCGGCCTGCCCTTGTGGGCGAGCTGCCCCTTCTCAGCGGGTCACCGGCCCCATCCGAGCAGACCGCTCCCGGGCCCCGGCCCCCTCCGCACCTCGGCCCATGGCTCTACCTGGGCCCTGCCCGTCGGAGCGGGCGTCCGGACGCCTCAGCAGCGGCTGGGCCCGTGCGTTGCCGCCAGGACGTGGCCCCGTGGCCCTGGCCTCGCCCTGGTTTCTTCTTTCTGTCTTCACTCAGCGTCTGGTGCTTTTTCTGTCAGACTCTTCTTGGGCCCCTGGTCCTCTGGGAGGGGCCGTGTCTGGGATGGCGCCTGGCCTGAGGGAGGCGGGCACTGGGGCCGCTGTTGCGGGTGGGCCTCCCCTCTGTGCGAGGGGCCCCGCGGGTGTTGGCGTCTGCTTGTTGTTGAGAGCAGCGGTCTGGATGTGAGGCCGTGGGGGTCCTTTCTGACCGCACCCCTCTCCTCTCTGAAGGGTCAGCTGACGGGGAGGAGGGTCTGCTCACGGCCCTGGCCCTGGCCCAGAGGTGTGCGCTGGGACCTTCTGGGTGACGAGTGGGCAGCCTCTCAGGCCCCGTGAGAGGGCCACCACCCGGCCTCGTGAGCCATTGGCTTCCAGGCTGGCCCTGCCCAGTCGCTGCCCAGCAGGGCTCTGGCCAGGGCCTCCAGGTGCACCCTTGACAGGGTCTGCTGCTCACCTTGCCTCCTGCCCTGGGCCCCTCCTCCGAATCCGGCCCCAACTGGCTCCCACAGCGCGGCCGCACCTGGCTCTCCCAGGCTCCCGGCCGTACCTCACCCCCCAATCGGGGCCGCTCGTGGCCTTGGTGACCCTCTCTGAGCACCCCCTTGTGTGCCCTGACTCCCAGCGGGACCCCTTCCAGCCCCAGAGCGGTGGCCTGGAGCCGGTCAGATGTCCCGTCTTGGTCTGTCCAGCTTCTTAGCAGCTGGGGGTCTAAACTTGTTCCCATGCCCGCCGCCTCCCCAGACCCACTCCCCATCGTCCTAGTCCCGGTGGGGAGACTTGGCTGAGTCAGACCTAGGGCTACACCGTGGAGCCCTCCTGGACTCCCGTTCTCCCAGCTTGCCCCTCCTCACTCTGCCTGCAGGACAGACTCGCACTCTGGCCGCCTCTCGCCCTGGCTCCCTGGGCTGCGGGGCGGCCCTCGCTGTCCCAGCTCCGCTGTGCCCCGCACAGCCGCTGGGCTGCTCCCACCTCACTTGGACTGAAGTCCAGTGTGGCTCGGGTGGTGAAGAATTGGCCTGCGGTCCTGGAGACCAGGGAAGGCCCCCTGGAGGAGGAAATGGCAGCCCACTCCAGTGTGCTAGCCTGGAGAATCCCACGGACGGAGGAGCCTGGTGGGCTACAGCCCATGGGGTCGCAGTCAGACACAACCGAGCGACTGACACTTTCACTTTCCAGGGCTGTTAGAGTGGCCCCTGGCCAGCAGTGACTTGACCCCCTTCCCCCTCCTTCCAGCTTCCCCCGGCCCCCTCCCCTCCCCCATCTCCCCTCCCCCACTGCCCCCCTTTCTCCCATCTCCCCTCCCCTCCCCCTCCTCCCCCCTCCTCCTCTCCCACTCCCTCCCCTTCTCTTCCCCATCTCCCCTCCCCCACCTCCTCCTCCCCCATCTCCTCCTCCCCCATCTCCGCTTCCCCACTCCCCTCCCCCACTGCCCCCACTTCTCCCCCCTCCTCCCCCATCTGCCCTCCCCACTCCCCCTCCCACCTGCTCCCCTACCCCTTCGGACACTGAGCCGCCGTGGCCTCCCCACTGCTACAGGACATGCCAGCACTAGGGGCCTCAGAGTCTTTGCTGCTGTTGACTTGTGCAAAGCCCTTCCCCTGTCCCTGTGCTTGCTGCCCGTGCTGAGGCGGACCAGCGGCGTGGAGAGACTTCGGACTCCGGTCGAGCTGAGACAGGGAGCACAGAGGTGCCGGCGATGCCCGTCCCTCCTCCAGCTTGGTCCATCTCGCCCCATGCCCACAGGCGGGGACCAGAAACGTCATCTTCCTAAGAAGGGGGCTTAGAAAGAGGGATTTTCAGCCCTTCTGTCCTTCACGAGCCTCTGCAGGGGTGTGCTGTGCGGGGGGAGGTCAGCCCAGGACAGGGAGGGGCATCTGCTGTGTTTAGGGTGCAGCCCAGAATTTCAGAGGATTCCGTTAGCTTTGTGATAAATGTGTAGAAACCTCCTCTGAGGTTCTTGTGAAAGATAAAAGGCCTGTGCCATTGGCAAAATGCTTCCTTCCTGTGCTTGCGAAAGTGGCTGAAAACATGATGACAAACGAAAATGCACTTCTTTGTCAGCAAATACGATGAGGAAACCCACAGCAAACCCTGGAGAAGGTTTGAAGCAACACATCCTGAAGCAGATGACTGTGTGGGAGGGTGGCTGTAGAGCTGGACGGGAGTTACAGAGGTTTCTTGCAGGTCTCAGCGGAGGGTGTTTGCCAGGATCTGTTTCAGTCACGAAAACAGGCAGGGTTACTTTCTGTGAGCCACTGAAGGTCAAGGAGGTGCTGAAGGAAATAGTTTAACATCAGCTAATTAAGTGGGGAAATCCTGTAATCTTAAAAGCTGTATCGCTGCACGTTACCAAGGAAACATTAAGTAGATTTGATTAATACAGGTTTAAATCTTTGGTATAACTAGATAAGGTAAAACTAGAATTTTTTTTTTCTTATTTTTGTTTTGGGTGCACTGGGTCATAGTTTTAGCACAGGGGAGCTTTAGTTGAGGCATGTGGGATCTCGTTCTCTGACCAGGGGTCACACCTGAGCCCCCTGCATTGGGAGCGCAGAGTCTTGGCCACTGGACCACCAGAAAGTCCCGAAACCAGAATTCAAAAGCAAATGACAAACCTTAAAAAAAAAACCCACCACATGTGAACCATAAAGAGCTGGTTCCAGTTGATGAGAAAGCTCCAAGACTCTCTTCCTTATTGAGTGTTGGACTAGGAATACAAGCGTAGAATACATGTAGAAGGAATACAAAAATGTAGAAGGAAGAATGTGTGGAGTTGAGTCATAAAATTGCTCTTTTGTGAAAATGATGACTGAATAGTCTGTAACAAGTAAAGAGATTTAAAAAAAATCCCATAAAGAAAAACTCAGGACCTGATGGCTTCTCTGGTGAATTCTGTTAAGTGTTTAAAGAAGAAGTAGCATTGCTCCCTCACAGAGAACCAAAATATGGGAGAGGAACACTGTTCAGCTTAATGAGGTCAGTTTTACCCTGATACCAGAACCAGACAGACAGACCACGAGAAAACCGCACCAGTCTTATGAATGAGTATAGGTGCTGAGCTCCTCAGCAGTGCCTGCAGACTGGATCTGACAACACATGGAAAGGGTCATGTGCCGTAACGAAGCGGGGTTCACCCCAGGAATGCGAGGTTGGTTCAACATGCGGAAGCCAGTGCATTGCCACCCTGAAAGTATAAAGGACAAAACCACATGATCATCTCAACAGACACAGACTAACAAACCCATCAGCGTTTCATGATAAAGACCGTGAACCAGCTAGGAATAGAGGAGAACGTCCTCAACCTGATAAAGAGCGTCTCTGAGAAAATTACAGACGTCATCACACGCTGTGGTGAAACGCGGAAAGGTCAGCAAAAAGACAAGGATGCCACTCACCATTTCCATTCAGTGTTGCCCTGGAGATTCTCACTGGGGCTTAGGCAAGAAAAATAAATAGCAGGCAATCAGATTGGAAAAGAAGTGACAGTTTGCAGATGAAATGATCGTGTACATGGAAGGTCCTAAGGAAGACACGTGCGCAGCGCACACGCAGACCTACAGGAACTGATGGTTCAGAGCAGCCTCAGGATGATGGTCTGGTTCAGAGCAGCCTCAGGATGATGGTCTGGTTCAGAGCAGCCTCAGGATGATGGTCTGGTTCAGAGCAGCCTCAGGATGATGGTCTGGTTCAGAGCAGCCTCAGGATGATGGTCTGGTTCAGAGCAGCTTCAGGATGATGGTCGGGTTCAGAGCAGTCTCAGGATGATGGTCTGGTTCCGAGCAGCCTCAGGACACGAGACCGGCAAGTACAGATGGTGTTCGTTTCCCACCCTAGAAATGAACGGTGAAAGGGAAACGGAGGAAACAATTTTGTTTACAGTTAAATGATGATAAATTGAATTTCATCAAACAGAAAAAGCTTGTTCTTCAAAGGATGCTGTTTAAAGAAGTAAAAAGACTACTTACAGAAGGAAAATATTTGCAAATAAGTTCTAAGGCTTTAGTATCCAAAATATATAAACAACTCTTACAGTTCAATAACACAAACAAGCTGCAAAAACGAGCAGATGGTTATGAGGAGACTCTTCTGAAGAGAGAGACAAATGGCTGACAGGCACCGTTGTCAGTGAAACCGTGAGACCGCAGTGAGGCTCCACTTTATACCCACGGAGTGACTGATCACAAGGATGGACAGTAGGCTTGTTGGATGAGGATGTGGAGAAACCAAAATCCTGGTCCTTGCTAAAGGAGTGTAAAATGGTGTGACCGCTGAGGAAAGCCATCCGGTTAAACAGTTATCGTATGACCCAGCAGTTCCCCTCTGAGAGAAATGCGAACATGCCCATACAAAACCTGTGCAGGCATCTCTCTGAAAGTGGACGCAGCCTCAGTGTCCATCTCTCTACCAGTACAGACACGAATGTGGGTCCCATAAGGGAACACCATTCAGCCGTGAAAAGGAGTGACGCGCACGCTGTATCAGACTGAACCCTGGAAACATGTCGCTCGGTTAAAAGGCCAGACATGAAGGGCCACAGAGGATATTATGTGTTACATTGATACGAAGTGTCCAGCACAGGCAGGTCCGTTCAGGTAGACGGGAGATCCCTGGCTGGTTCCTTGACTGGGAGCAAGAATTCTGTAGGCAGGAGTTTCTGTTTTGGGGTGATGAGAATGTTCTGAAAGTAGATGGTGTTGATGGTTGCACGGCCTTGGCGATCATAGTAAACACCGCTGGGCTGTATACTTGAGTTACAAAGGTCAATTTTATGGTGTCTGAATTATACGTCAGAAATTTGTAAAATAGAAAGCGATGCAGCTTACTGTAAATTGTCCTTATTCTTAAATTGTCTTTCGAAAGGCAGGCATCCTGGTTTGGATAAAGACTGACTAGTTGATTTCTTTTACAGTTGGTGCTGTCTGTATCCCTGCAGGAGAGCTTTCCCTGAGGGCCAGGAAGTCTCACCCTGTGTATTCCCACTGGGCACCTTACAGTTTTAGCGTCCACGTTTTCACCTGCGGTCCCTTTCCAGGGAATCTGCAGATTGTATGAGGCGCAGGTTGGCCCTCTGCATGTAGGGTCCATCCCGGTGCCTCTGCTGCGGATGTGGTTGGTCCTCTGCCCTGAATTGCCCTGCCTCCTTGGTTGGCCATACAGACTGTGCCTGTGGGTTCCCACCAGGTCCACCTCTCCTTGGTCTCCGAGCCTCCCTGGACCAGTGCTTTGAATCAGGCACCACTGTCCGTATGTTAACAAAATCATTCAGAATCTTTTTTACTGTGATAAAAACCAGGTGACCGTCTTCATCGTTCCTGAGTGTCCAGCAGGGCTGTCGTGCACGGAGCTCAGCTCCCCCTCTCGTCAGCTTCCGATGATCTGATGGCGTGCCACAGCACACGTGTTCCTCCCAGTCCTGGAGGAGGGACCCAGGGCAGGGGGGACCTGCACGCCCCCAGCACTGTCCCTCCACAGGTCCCAGGTGTGCGCACTCTGGGAGGCTTGCGGGGGCGTTGCCCCGACAGCGGAGGGGCTGAGCGCCCGTGCTCACATGTCGGGGCGGTGTCTGTCTGCTTCAGAGAAGTGTCAGTTCCGGTCCTTTGCCTGTTTTTCAGTCTGTTCTTGTCTGTCTGTCATGGGGGTCGTCAGGCTCCTCACGCAGCCAGGTCCTGTGGTTCACAATTTCCTCCTGTTCCTAGGTTGCCTTTTCCCTCTGATGGTGGTTTCTTTGGTTTCACGGAAGTTCTAAAGTTGAATGTTGCTCATCCCGTCTCTGCTGCCTGTCCTGCTGGGAGCGTGTCGAGGAGCAGCACCTCCTCCCAGAGTCTGGGCGCGTGTCGAGCGGCGCCTCCTCTTGGGTCTGGCTCTTCCCTGGTTTCCATCCTCACTGCTATCTCTTGCGTCTCCATGATTTTTTTGTCATCTGCACCAGGACTGTCTATGAGTAATTCTCCTGCCAGAGGATTTGGCAGCTAAGCCTGAAGTCTCGCCGTTCTGAAAGCATCTCAGTTTTGCCTTGTTCTCAGTGATACTTTAGAGTGGTTTAGTCTGCAGCATTTCTGAAATTCTATCCCTTCTTTTGGCAAAAGCCCTTCAGGAAGGCGCCTGTGGAGCTGTTGATGACAGGACAGTTGGGGACAGTGGGAGAGGCAAAGCCTGGGTGGCCTGGTGTCCCGGAAAGGACATGGGTTCCAGGAGCTTGTGAAGGGGTGACGGGGAGGGAGGCTGGGTCCGTGGGAGGCCTGGGTGGCAGAAGGGGGACTGGAGCACTCAGCACCGGGCGTGTGTGGCCCTTGAGTGCCGGGGTGGGGGGAGGGTGGTCCCTGGGGCACAGCTGCTGGGTGGGATCCCTGGGGCACATTGCCCGGCAGGGGTCCCTGGGGCACAGCTGCTTGGTGGGGTCCCTGGGGCACAGCAGGCAGGGCGGGGGTCCCTGCAGCCGAGTGCTCACTCTGTCACGCAGTGGAGCCAGCACTGCCACTTGGGTTTAACAGACTGCCCGGGTTCTCGAAGGGGGTTTGCTGTCGTCAGTGACGCCCCCGCCAGCCCCTGCCCTGCGCCCCCACGGTGTCTCGCATGCTCTTACCACGCAGGCTGCTTGGCGGGGCTGGGTCGCAGATCCTAGGCCGCTCAGCGCCCTGAGGCGTCTTCCCTAGTGCGGGCGTCGTGTGGTCTTGGGGGCTCTGCCTGCCGCTTGTCCCCTTGCAGATGCCCCCCCCGCCCCCCCGCCCGCCAAGTCTGGTCTCCCACAGGCAGTGGTTGGAGGCCAGGTGTGCCTGCCCCCTCCAGAAATCGCATCTGGAGGCGGGGCACACCCTCCACCGAGGGGCTGAGTCACTGGTTGCTCATCTGCCTCGAGCCTGGTTCTGTGTTGGGTGCTGGTGCACGGTGCTGCGAGTGGTCACCTGAGAGTGGGCCCCTCAGGAGCCTCCACTTTGCTTACAGAAGTACTGGGTCCATAGGGGTGGCAGTGTGCGGGGTGGACCAGGGGACCAGGCAGTGGTCTGCGTGAGGCCGTGCCGTCCAGCGCTAGCAGGGGCCTGAACGGCCTGTCAGGCCGTCACCCGTGTCCGCTGGGCCTGCGCTCGTAGCTCAGTTGTGTTTTGAGAGCCACCACCCCGCCCACAGTCATCAGGGAGCCCGAGGCCCGGTGGGTTGGCTTAGCTTCCCGCTGGTGAGAGCCGAGGTATGGGCAGCCGTGTTTCCACGCTGAGTGGGAGTGGCAGCCGGGGCATGCGGGTGGTGGCCTTCCCGGGTCTCCCAGTCTCCTGGCCAGGCCCCGCCGTCACCCCGGGGATCTCTGCTCCTGGGAAGCCCGGGCTCTGGGTTAGGCCCCATCTCCTGCCTGCCCAGCACAGCGCCTGGCTCAGGATTGGTTCCTCCTGAGTGTCCGGGCCGCCAGCAGGGCCCCCGCGAGCGGTCCTTGCCCGGGGCAGGACGGGTTTGGGGCAGCCGCTGCACAGCTCCGCGGAGACCCACCCTGTGAGCAGCGTGTGCCGGCGGGGAGCCCCGCTCTTGGTGGGGAGTCCCTCTTGGAGTCCCCAGGGCGCGGTGACTTCAGTGGCGCTTCGTGGGTTGCCTGCCGTCCTGTGTTCTGGGGAATGGGCGTCCTCTGAGAGTCGATCTGCCCGTCCTCTCCTGCCTCCGCTTTCCTGACCACCGCGTCCAAGGGGCTGCTTCCTGTCTGTGCTCCTGGCCTCATCAGCGTCCTGGTCGCTGCCCCGGGGCCAGCACAGGGTCGTTGTGGGCTTTCCCGCCCCCAGCATGGCTCTGCTTTTTGGTCTTTTCCTTAACTTTGTGTTGTTCTAGATGAACTTAGGGGCGCTTCTGTTCTCCAGCACAGGGAGGTTTCTGGGGAGAGTGGAGGCTGCCCTGCGTCTCACGTGGGTTGGGCGCATGTCAGCCTTTGTGTCCTTGCCTGGGAACATGGGTGACCCTCGCTCACATGGGCCTTTTGTGGGCTCAGGCAGGTTTTAGAGGAGACAGAAGCGCCCTGCCCGCTGGGGGCGCGGACGCAGCGGCTTTCCGTCTCCCGCAGGTGCCCTACGAGACACTGAACAAGCGCTTCCGCGCTGCGCAGAAGAACATCGACCGCGAGACGAGCCACGTCACCATGGTGGTAGCTGAGCTGGAGAAGACGCTGAGCGGCTGTCCAGCCGTGGACTCTGTGGTCAGCCTCCTGGACGGTGTGGTGGAGAAGCTCAGCGTCCTCAAGAGGAAGGTCAGTGCTCTCCCGGGCCGCGCCGCCTGCCCTGCCCCCAGCTGCCAGCACCCGCGGGTGCCCCCTTCCCCAGCTGCCCTGGGGGGGAGCTGTGGCGGAGGGTGGTCCCCCCTGTTTTGCTCTGGCCTCTGCCGCCGCCAGGCTGGCTTCCCGACCCCCCTCCCGGTTCCTGCCGCCACGTGTCCTGGGCCCAGGATGGGAGCAGGTTTATTATTTCTACCATTTCACCTCAAAACAGCACGTTGGCTTTCTTGTTTCTGAGGATGGTAGATATACCCCCAAAGTGAGATAAGATATTTGAAAACATTTTATCACAAGTATCAGGAGTTCATGACACAGGAATCATCAGGTTTGGAGAACACGCGGTCTGGGGTTGGGTGGGGCAGAAGGTGAGGGATCCCTGCTGCCTCGGGAGAGCCCCCACCAAGGGCCTCCCTGGCCCAGGCCTCGGGCTGTTAAGAGCAGGGGTCTGATGGCAAGAACGCTGCACCTCTGGTGAGGGAGCCTAGAAGCGGCTTGCCCAGCAGGCGTTGGCGCCCGGGGTCACAGCCGCACACTGTGCGCCATGACTCCGCCCCCAGCCTGCGTCTGGTAGGCGTGGTCCCAGCAGCTGCTACCTCCGGCCTCCGGTGGAGGCTGCCTTCCATCTGAGCATCAGGTTGTTCTGTGACAGTAGCCAGCACAGTGGGAGGTGACAGGTACACAGGACACCATGACGGAGACTCAGCAGGAATAGGAGATCCGCACAGACTTCAGAGGTAGAAACTAGCAGATATCACACTTCACTGTGTTTAAAGGATGAAAAAACAGCTTGGAGATATCTGCAGGGGGTAGAAAGTGAAAGTGATTTGAAGTTAAAAACAACCAAGTAAAAATTCAAGAAAAGAAAGATAAATGAAAAACTCAGATTTTATTTAAAACAAATATTTTAACATTTAACAATCAGATCCAGCTAAAAGGAGAGTTAAAGAGCTGGAAGGTGGGCCTGAGGAAATTACCTGGGATACAGCACAGAGATGAAAAGAGGGCAAGAGATTGGCGAGTGGGGCAGAGCTTGCCGTGGGCCCCGAGTGCAGGGAGAGGGACCGGGAGGTTTTCACTGACGGTCCGCAGCTCAGAGACCTCAACACAATAAATGCAAACGAGCCTACCTGGGATTTTCACTCAGTGAGACTGAAGAACCTAAAAAAGCAGGTAGAGGAGAGTCCCTTTTTCAAGGAACAGCAAATACCGTGACAGCCGACTTCTTGACGGTGGAATGTGCTGGAAGCAGCCAAGGGCTGACCAGGACTCCGCACATGGTGTCCAGTGCGTAGCCACCAGCCTCCGGTGCCACTGACGTTCCCATGGAAAAGTCACGGACCCGGTGCCAGGGTCCCACAGCCACACTTGAGGTGGTCGCCAGTGGCTGCTGTGTGGTTAGCGGGTATAGAACACTGCCGCTTGGCCATCGTAATTCTGAGCTAAATAGCCTTTAGAGAAAGTATCACAAAAGATGAAACTCAGGTTATAACGACAAGGTGGGCTCATTAACCGGGAAGCTGGACATATGTAAAGTTCTCTGCCTCGGGCAGTGCACCTTGAGTACCTAAAACAGAAAGTAACATCCCTGTGGGGAAGGACAGACCCTACCTTCGCCTTGGAAACAGTAGCTCCTCCCCTCCCCTCCTGTGTGGCCCAGGGGCCTGCTGCCCAGCCTTCTGTGGTCCGGGTAGGCGGTCTAGGTGGGTGGGCCGGGTGGGAGTCCGGTGGAAGTCTGGTGGGTGGTCCAGGTGGGAGTCCGGTGGGCGGTCCAGGTGGGAGTCCAGTGGCAGTCCCTTGGGCGGTCCATTGGGCAGCCGGAGATCCTGAGCGCTTGTGACTGGCACAGGCGGTGGAGTCCATCCAGGCGGAGGATGAGAGCGCCAAGCTGTGCAAGCGCCGGATTGAGCACCTCAAGGAGCACAGCAGTGACCAGCCAGCGGCGGCCAGCGTGTGGAAGAGGAAGCGCATGGACCGCATGATGGTGGAGCACCTGCTGCGCTGTGGCTACTACAACACGGCTGTGAAGCTGGCACGCCAGAGCGGCATCGAGGTGGGCACGGACGGGACCCTCACCGTGTCCTGAGCCGGGCAGCCCCTCCCTCGTGTGATGACTTGGAGTAACAGGGGTATGGACGGGGTCGCACCTGCCACCCCAAGCCAGAGACTTCCTGTGCCCGCTCCTCGTGTGTGAGCCTCTCTCTGGGCTGGGTGTGCTTTGCGTCAGTCCCTTTGTGGTGGCCCCAGGCTGCAGGTGTGGAAGCGCTCAATGCCCCAGGCTGTGTGCGGTGGTGATCGGGCTGTCCGTGGCCTGCGCTGGCCTCTGCGGGTCCACCTGTGCTGTGCTCCAGCCTTCAGGCCGCTGGCTGGGGGCAGCGGTACTCCAGTGTCCCGGGGGCAACCTTCACTGCGGCGGGCATAGCAGTCAGGCATGCCTGGCAGGAGTGCATGGCCGGCCCCATGTGCCCACTTCCCATGACTGGAGCTTCTGGCGGGAGCTCCTCTGTTGAGGGCGGTGTCCTTGTCTCTGCATCCCGGGTCCTGCCCCAGCCAGCTCCTCTGCTGCACTTGGGACCCCCGGCCTGAGTCTCCTCGCCCCGTGTCCTCAGGCCCCCCGGCCCCCACCACAATCCATCCCCACCCAGTGTGCGTGGTTCTTGCTCGGGGCTGACAGGGCTCGGCCCTTGTGGCTCCAGACCCCAGTGTGTGACCCTGCTCCCGTCCCAGGAGGTACCTGGGGTCCCCAGCAGCGTGCCCGGCCCAGCTGCTTCCCACGGGCTCCGTGTCCTCACCTAGTTACAGCTCCAGGCCTTTCCTCCGACGTGGCTGATACACTCGTGGGGGGTTAGGGGTGGGCGTCCTCCCACTTGCACCCCAGCCCCGGGTCTAGCTGCTTCCCACGGGCTCCGTGTCCTCACCTAGTTACAGCTCCAGGCCTTTCCTCCAACGTGGCTGATACACTCGTGGGGGGTTAGGGGTGGGCGTCCTCCCACTTGCACCCCAGCCCCGGGCCTGGGTGTGCCCAGGCCCAGGCTCCTGCTGTGGATGACAGAGTTGCCAGTCTCAGCTTGGTGCCCAGTGGTCCCCGGCGCCCGATCCCTAGCCCACCATGCCAGCTTCCGCCTCACCACAGGCTCTCCCTGCCTCACCTCCGCACAGCCTGTCCGTCTGTCAGGCTTCACTCCTGCGCCCTCCCCTGCACCTGCAAGGGCGTGGCCAGGCTCACCCACCCGTGCTGGCTGGCGAGGCCCAAGCTCCCTGTGCCTCCTGGCCCCTGGGTGTGCTCCGTGGGGGAGAAGCGTGAAGCCAGATCAGATGTGGTGAAGGTGAGCTGTCTGCAGAGGCACAGAGAGGGGCAGTGGGGGGGCGGGCAGGGGCTGGGGGTCACCTGTCTGCAGAGGTGCAGAGAGGGGCAGTGCGCGGGTGGGCAGGGGCCGGTGTTCACCTGTCTGCAGAGGGGCAGCGGTGGGCGGGCAGGGGCTGGTGGTCACCTGTCTGCAGAGGGGCAGTGGGGGGCGGGCAGGGGCCTCAGAAGAAGGTCAGTTGGTGTGAACGTCTAGGAGCCAGTCCCAGAAGGGGTTTCCCGTGGAGCCCCCAGCCTCACACTGAGCACAGAAACGCAGCTCTCTTTCTGAAGCAGACACAGGAGGGCATCGTCCTGGCCTTGGGGTGGCCGAGGCCTCCCAGGAACAGGCTGTAGCGCTGGGGCTCCTTCTCATCCAAAGACACAGTGAAGACGGAAGGGCGCACGGGCCACACTGGTGGCTGTGGCGGGCAGGAAGCCTGGTGGAGTCAGCCGTGGCCCCGTGTTAGCCACCTCCATGGTGGCGCCTCCCAGGAGGGGGCTGTGGGTGGTGCTTTCTTGCCGTGGCTCACTTTCGGCTGACTGGTTTAACATTTTTACCGTGGCTCCCACAACCCAGGGTCCATAGTCATCAGAGGACTGTCCACAGGAAAGGGAGAGACTTGGAAAGGCTAGACTCTGGGGGTGGGTAGGAGAGGCCACCGCCTGCGAGTTAGAAAAGGCCTGGAAAGGACGGGACACAGGAGAGAAGGAAGACAGCGTGTCATCTGACAGCCTAGCCGTGGCCTAGCGGAAAACATTCTGGAAAAAGAAGACTGTGCAGAGACGGCCAAGGAAGCAGCACCAGAACACGGCTCCCTCTGTAGGGAGGGCAGCGAGCCAAGGGCTGGATTAGTGAGTCCTGGCTGGACAACCACAGGGCACTTCCTCACCTGAGCCCCACGCTCAGGGGGAAGCCGGGGGAGCAGCTGGGCACAGAGCACGGGCTGTGGCGGGAAGCCTTGGAGTCCGGTGCTGGCTCGGCCACGCTCCAGCCCTCTTTGACCGTGTCCTGCTGTCTGGCAGTCAGGACATGGAGCCGAGGAGGGGTCAGGCTGGGGCAGTTGGGGGCGCGTCTTGCAGGCTCCAGCCAGCATCTGCCACTGTCCCTCCCGGGGCTGCTGGTGGAGCCTCTTGTTGATTTTGCTGTGAGTGCTTGGTTTCACGGCAACATCGTTCGCCATGTGCCTCCACTGACTTTCTCTTGAAGTAGAGCAGGCATCCCTTCCTCGTGCTGTGGCCACCAGTAGGGCTCTGCGTCCTTCTGCAGCACAGCTCCCGCGCGGAGCTTGACGTGGCTATGGTGCTGCACACGGAACCTCCGTGGCGAGCTCCGAGCTGCTCTGCGTGGCCTGCCTTGGCCAAGAGAGCGCGGGCGAGGCGGTGTCCTGTCCCGTGCTCTGTGGTCCAGATGGCCGCGAGGCCTAGGTGGAGGCTCTGGAGACACGAGAGCTCCAGGGCTGTTGTGTGCTGAATATCTCTCCACCTGCTAACAGAAAATGGCCTCCTCAATCTGCTCCTGAGGGAAGAGAAACTCACTTTCTGAAATTTTCTCCCAGCGACCCCTCATTTGTCATTTCGGAACGTCCATTACCTGCCCAGTGTGGCCAGGGAGGTCCTTCTCGCTGGCTACTCCAACCTCTTGCTTGGGCCCCAAGCTTCCTGTCCCCGCCCCCCCCACACACACTTCCTGGCACCATAGCGCCCCCTCGACTTCGCAGGTGTGAACTTGAGTGGGTGGGTTTGCTCCTCTGGGTCCCTGGCTCTGCTGGGATCCTCCAGCTCAGCGGCACTGGGCTGGCCTGCACAGATTGCACTCCTCAGGGTGGGAGAGAAGCAGACCACAGAGGCGAGAGACGTGCAGCCCCCCAGCTGCCCCTTCTCAAAAGCCTAAACTTGAAATCAATCTGCAGAGTAAAACCCATAGAAATTGAGAGTATGGACCACCGGGCTCTCCATATGTTGGCCCTGTGAGAGCTGGTGGGGCCCCAGGTTCTGGCAGGACCTGGGCTGTCCCCAGGTCTGCGTGCTGTGCAGACCCGGCCTGCGGCGGGGTGTCCCAGCACCGGATAGGGTGTTCGCATGAGAGGAGGCCGGGATGCCAACTGCCGGGCGCCGTGTCCAGCCTTGGGCGGGCCCGGGGTCCAGTACTCTGAGCCAGGGCTCCCTTCACTGCAGGACTTAGTGAACATCGAGATGTTCCTGACTGCCAAAGAGGTGGAGGAGTCCCTGGAGAGGCGCGAGACCGCCACCTGCCTGGCCTGGTGCCATGACAACAAGTCCCGGCTGCGCAAGATGAAGGTGCGCGGGCTGCTGGGGCGGGGCTCCCGGAGGGGCGGGGCTCTACCTGGCAGGGCTCCTGGAGGGGGCAGGGCGTGCCTGGGCAGAGCTTGCAGAGCCGGGAGGGGCAGCGCCACCTGCCCCAGAGCCTGTTGTTTCGGAGTTGTGTGGATGCATAACGGGGGCTTGTTGGGTTTGGTGTGGGTTTGGGGCTGTTACATAAGAGGGTGGTGTTGGGTTTTGGGGGAAATCCTCCGAAGGGCACTCTGCATTGTGGTTTGGACAGATGCTGAGTGAAGCTCTGAAGGCACATGGTGTGGACCACGCATGTGCTGCCGGGGATGGGAGCGGGTGGGCCCAGCTCCTACCCACCCACTCACTGACTTAGGAAGGCACCCTGCGAGGAGTGAGTGGGTGCCCGCCTGTGAGGGTGCAGAGTTCCAGACTGGGATATTCTCGAATACAGCCTTTCTTAAGACCCAGAAGCAGCTTAAAAAATAGACACTTTAACATAAATTGCAGAATTTAAACTTGATTCCTGAAAGGTGTCAACGCCTTAGGGCTTGCAGAAATGCTTGATTGTATTAACCTTTCCTGCCTCCATTAGAAAAACTGTGTTCTAAACCGAGTGCCTTTAACCCCGCCCCGTTGAGCTTGTCGTGTGCACATAGTCACCAGCCAAGGGTGACACTCTCTGCCACTCAGGGCCGCCAAAGCGAGCACGACGCGAAGACGGGACGGAAAAGTAGAGTGGCCAGTGGCTCCCCTAAAGAGAGTGAGGATCTTGGTATGGAAACCATAAAAGGAAAGCCAGAATTGGTATGTAACACGCGCCCGCGCTCTGCTCCACCCCCACGGCTGTGCGCTCGGCGGGAACCAGGGCAGAAGGAAAACAGGCCTCCGGTGCAACAGGCGGTTTCTGCAAGCCCTGCTCCCTCCCCGAGAACACTGCTGCTTGGCCAGGCACGCCACGGGGGTCGGGTTGCAGCGGGGAGCCTTGCACCTGCCTGCCAGGGGGTGGGCTGGCGGGGCGAGCCCACCAGGGCACGCTCCTGTGGTCTCGCCACGTACCCGGAGGGAACATAAATAGCTGTCCAGAAGCGCGTCCAGAAGCTGAGAGGGCACCAGAACGCGTTCAGTACAGAGTTCCGCTGAACACAAGCCGGTGTGCATGCTCTGTCCAGCTTGTCCCCTTGTGGGCACACGTGAGCGCCGGTACTTGATCACATGTGCAGGCTGGGGGCGGGGGGTCAGGGGGCCCATGCCAGATGCCAGGGGTCCCTCAGATCTGTGCTGAGGCTCTAGACGGGCAAAGAAGCTTTGAGACCTGCATTTCCCGTCGTTGAAAATACCTCCAAAGTAGTGAGCTGAGGCGGGTTTCTGGACACATCAGGCCGGCAGGGGCAGCGTGCGTGCTGTGTTTGCAGCCTCAGTGGGGCTGTGAACGGGAGCGCGCAGAGCTTCTCAGGTCGTGTGTGATATGCTCACCAGATGGTAGCAGTCCTTGTCCAGTCTGGACACCTGCGTGTGTCCGCCCTCGGGACTGTCTGAGGGTTAACTTGGAGAGCAAAGACCCACCATAAATAAGGAGACACATTTCCATGGGTGGGTTTTATAGAGCTGCCCTAGGGTTTACTGGTAATGCCCCGCGACCGGGAGCCCCAGATGGAAGTGGTCATCGTTCCCTGGAGGCAGGCAGCGCCCTCCCCTCCGTCCCCGGCTCAGCCTTGCCCGTCCGGCCTCTGAAAGGGGCCGGGTTTTTCTTCACTGGTTCATGTGGCGCCTGCCACGCCACCCTCGCCCTGCCCCACCCATTTGGGGTCAGGACAGATAGCTGCCCAGGGCGCAGTGCCCTGCACAGAGTGTGGGAAGGGGGGCTTGGGCAGGGAGGCAGACCACCTTCTCTGAGCCCTGCGGAGTGGACGTGTGGGTACCAGGTGAGTGGTTCTGCACCTCTGCTGTGCCCCTGACACCGGGCAGCACGGTCTGCAGTCAGGTCAGCCTGCGCTCCACTTGGTGTGCCTGGGGCCAGGCTGGGGGCTCGTGGAGGGTGTCCTCCCAGGGTCCCTCCAGCCCAGGCCCTTCCCCAGAACGCAGTGTGTACGCCAGGCTGGGGGGCGGGGAGCAAGTCATGAGGTTGGCAGACTTGTGGAAGCAGCAGGCACGAGGCAGGGCCTCGTGTCAGGGCCTGGGCACTGTGGGCACGACAGCGGAAGTCCTGAGCTTGGCCTCCGTGCTGTGTACTCCACGTACTCTTTCTGGTTGGAAACACTGAGTGTTTTCTGAAGCCATGCTGAAGATGTTATAGTCTTAGTTTTTTGGTAAAATAATCCAGGTTTTTTATCTTAGGTCACAAAAGTTAATTTTGCCTGTTTGTCCTCTACCCCTAGCTGCAGGAGTTTTAGCCCAAATTGGGTTGATATTGCTAAGGTTTCAAAGTTCACTTGGCTCCTTTCAAGCTACCCCACTGATGCGGCCGTATTAGCATCCCCCCGGGTCTCCTGTAGAGCCTCGGGACAGATGCCTCCCAGATGGAGCTGGGCCACAGCCGCTTCCCAGCACAGCAGCCCCAGCCCCAGGGCCCTCGCACCCGCGGCACATCCTGGGCTCTTCCAGGAGCCGGCCCTGACCTGCTTGCCCACCTCTGGCATCTTCGCCCGGTCCTGGCCACGTGCTGAGGCCCCGCCCACCCAGGGCCTCTGAGCTGGCTCATTCCTAGGTTCGCCGTGGCCCACACTGTGAGAGGGTCCTCATGCGGGGCTCTGTCCCCCCGGAGCCCTTGGTGTGGCCCGGGGCTGGAAAGAGGAGGCCTGTGGGTAGGAGGGAGTGGCGAGGGCACTGTGCTGAGTCTGCTGACCAGGCTGTTGCGTCCGTGCAGCCAGCTGCAGCTTGGGAGCACCCCTGCTGCTCCTCGCCCCATGTCCGCCCGGCCCTCCCTGGCCTGGCCCTGAGAGATGTGGGGTGGGGCCGGGCCATGGCCTGTCAGGACCCAGCAAGTGTTGGCGGCAGGTTGAAATTAGGATTTCAGCAGCAGCCCTGCCTCCCCGGCAATGCCGAGCTTCTGTAGCAGTGTGTGCGGCCTCGAGCCGGGACGTGGCTTCAGGTGGGCCTGGCTAAGCTGGTCCTTATCTTGTCTTCACCCTCAGAGCTGCCTGGAGTTTAGCCTGAGGATCCAGGAGTTCATTGAGCTCATCCGGCAGAACAAGAGGCTGGATGCAGTGAGGTAGGACCCCCCAATGTGCGGGGCAGGCTTCTGGGCCCTTCCCGGGCTAGGTGTGGGCAGGCGCAGCTGGTGCCTGGGTGGGGGCGGTGGGAATGCAGACGTCTCCAGGCTGCGCTTGCCTTTCCAGACACGCGAGGAAGCACTTCAGCCAGGCTGAGGGGAGCCAGCTGGACGAGGTCCGCCAGGTCATGGGCATGCTGGCCTTCCCGCCGGACACACACATCTCCCCCTACAAGGTACTGCGTGCCCCGGGCTTAGGGTTGGGCTGGGCCTGCAGTCACTGCCACTGACCAGCATGGCCCGCACACCACCTAGGCATTTTTTCCCACCTTGTTCCCGTTTTGCTGGCAAAATCTTTGATCAGAATGGCTCCTAAAGCACTTGTGCTGGAAAGGGCAGTTCCCAGTGCCTGCTCACTCCTCTGGAGGCCCGGTCAAGGCTAGACAGGCCTGGCCTCTGCATGGTTCTGCTGGCGTCTTTGCTGACCTCGTTTGTTCCTGCTCTGTTCTCTTCCCTGCGTCAGGATCACTGGGCTCATCTCCCCTCATCCCCCCACCCCCAGGATAAACACCCAAGAGAAGCCAAGCCACACCTTCCCCACTCTGCACAGAGACAGCTTCAGCTGGATGCTAGACTCACCACCCACAGCCCCCGTCCACAAGCACAGCTCTGCCAGGTTGCCACCCTTTGTACCAGGAGCCTTCGCTCCAGTTCCCAGTACCTCGGTCCTCGCGGGTCTGAGGTCTCATCACAGTGGCCTTGATGGTGCTGGTGCACAGCTCTTAGATTTCTCTGTGGAGGCTGGGGTGTGCTCTGCCATTCCCTTCTCTTCCTGAACCCTCACTCTGAGGGCCCGTTCTGTTGGTCTAGCTGCTGCTCCGTGTGGTGGAGCCCACCCCCGGGTCCAGGTGCTTGTCGCCACAGCGTCCACGCCTGGTAGCCGTCCTCTGCTAACCTCTCCTGGCGGCTGCAACAGCACACCACAGACCAGGGCTGTGAGCAGCAGGGTGGACTGCTCAGGGTTCGAGAGGCTGGAAGTCCAAGGTCAGGTGCCAGCCTGGGTCACTTCTGCTGGGTCCTCCCACAGTGGGAGGGTCGGGAGCTCTCTGGGGCTCTTCTTAGAAGGACAGTAATCCCATTTGTGAGCCCCTGCCCATGACCTCATCCCCTCCCAGAGGGCCTCTCCCGGCCGTCACTGTGGGCCTCAGTGTTTCAGCGGTGTACTTGTGGGCAGAGGGTAAAACCCTTGGGTGCTGGACCCACTGTGTCCTCTGGGCCGTGAAGCTGGCCTCTGTCCAAGGCCGAGTGTTGCCCTGCAGCCCCGCTGCCCCTCAGTGTTGTGTGGCAGCCTCTGGGCAGACCCAGCCCCCACCGCCCAAAGTGCCTGCAGGTCCTTTGAAAGCTGCTGGAAGCTTCTTCCCAACTGAATTCACACTTTCTGTGGTGTTTGGGAATATAATAAATCAGCAGGTCACAAAGATCTTCAGGTCTAAACTCAGATTTTAACTCATAGCGTTTTCTCTTCAAAGTGTAGCAAAGGCTGGCTGCCCTTGGGGGTGAGGTGCCCAGCTCAGGAGGGTGTGGAGCACGTCCCTTCACTCCTTGGTGAGGCCTCACAGCAGCTCAGGAGGGTGTGGAGCACGTCCCTTCACTCCTTGGTGAGGCCTCACAACAGCTCAGGAGGGTGTGGAGCACGTCCCTTCACTCCTTGGTGAGGCCTCACAGCAGCTGTAAAGAGCCAGGCAGCAATGTCATCGCTGCTGTTGGAGCCAGAGGGACCGAGCCTCGGAACAGACCCCAGGGCAGGCGTCCCCTCCCCTGGGCAGAGTTCTCCACTAACTGGGACACAACAGTCTTTGGCTGTTCAGGTTGGTCTGGCAGGTTCAGTTCAGTCACTCAGTCATGTCTTACTCTGCGACCCCATGGACTGCAGCACGCCAGGCCTCCCTGTCCATCACCAACTCCCAGAGCTTGCTCAGACTCACGTTCATCGAGTTGGTGATGCCATCCAACCATGTCATCCTCTGTTGTTCCCTTCGCCTCCTACCTTCAGTCTTTCCCAGCATCAGGGTCTTTTCCAATGAGTCAGCTCTTCATATCAGATGGCCAAAGTATTGGAGTTTCAGCTTCAGCATCAGTCCTTCCAGTGAATATTCAGGACTGATTTCCTTTAGGATGGACTGGTTGGATCTCCTTGCAGTCCAAGGGACTCTCAAGAGTCTTCTCCAACACCACAGTTCAAAAGCATCAGCTCTTCCATGCTCAGCTTTCTTTATAGTCCAAAAAAGCTGGTCTGGCAGGTTAAGTAGCACCAAAGAGACCTGGATGACAGGAGTGCCATGACCCCCCCATGACAGGTGGGGGGTCTCAGGTACAGGAAGCTCAGAAACAGAGTTGGGACGGTTGTCCTGGAAGCAGGAGCAGGGGACCAGACACTCCTGACACGTGCTGGAGCCGCCTCATTAAGGGAGTGATGCCTTCGTCCCTTGTGGCAAGAGGTCAGACGTGTCCAGATGGGTCACAGTGGGAATGAACAAAAGTACTTTGTTTTGAGAGGGGCTGTAGCAGAGACTCGGAGAAGGCAATGGCACCCCACTCCAGTACTCTTGCCTGGAAAATCCCATGGACGGAGGAGCCTGGTAGGCTGCAGTCCATGGGGTCGCTAAGAGTCAGACACGACTGAGCGACTTCACTTTCACCTTTCACTTTCATGCACTGGAGAAGGAAATGGCAACCCACTCCGGTGTTCTTGCCTGGAGAATCCCAGGGACGGGGGAGCGTGGTGGGCTGCTGTCTATGGGGTCGCACAGAGTCAGACACGACTGAAGCGACTTAGCAGCAGCAGCAGCAGAGACTGCAGGGCTCACAGCTGGTGCTGGGTGTGGCAGCCCCTAGGGGTGGTCCTCCTTCACCATGGACTGTTGGATGAAAGAAATGTTAAAAATCATTTTTTAAATGTTGGAAGTGTGATGTGCGCCCTATGCCAGGGCTCTGAGGAGCTCACAGAACCTTTGACTGTGCCCTTGCTTGGCTGCCTTTCCCTCCCTTCCTGCCCTCACCCCTTCTTGAGTCTAAACCTAGGTGGTTTTAGGGACCAACATGAGCCAGATTTAACTTTCTATTCTAATAAGCTGTTCCCTGGAATAAGGCTTCTCCTTGCAAACCTTAATGCTCTTAGCAAGAGGTTCTGGACCTTGCTCAGTGAGTGGCTTTCCTTCCAGCCCCGAGTCCTTGACTTGTCTCCGGGCCACAGGACACACACTCCAGAGCATCAGCGTAGGCTCAGAACGAGTCGGTGTCCCAGAAAGGGAGTCAGCGGTGGCCTGGCAGCAGGCGGAAGTCGAGGCTGTCCTCTGGGCGCCGGCGCGTGGCTGAGCGGGGTGGCTCTCATCTTGCGTCTGCAGGGAAGAGACTTCGAGCTTGTTTCCTGTTATCACGACTCTGCCCCGCTTCTTCCAGGACCTGCTGGACCCGGCGCGGTGGCGGATGCTGATCCAGCAGTTCCGGTACGACAACTACCGGCTGCACCAGCTGGGAAACAGCTCAGTGTTCACCCTCACCCTGCAGGCCGGCCTCTCGGCCATAAAGACCCCGTATCCTGCTCTCGGGGAGTGCTCCCCACGTGCCCCTCCTAGTGCGGGGCTGGTGTCCAGACCCCGCTCCTCACCAGTTAGTCCCTGTCCTTGAAGCTTGTGCAGTGCCCCCAGCCCCCAGCCCCTGCTTTAATTGCATTGCAGCCCCAGTGTTGAGACAGTGCCAGGAGGGCTCCCGTGCCCAGACAGGGACCATAACGCTCAGTAGCCTCCGTGGGGTGCTCGGGATCCTGGGACCTCGGCTGGCCCACCCTCCTTAACCCGTGCGCAGGCAGTGCTACAAGGAGGACGGCAGCTCGCGGAGCCCTGACTGCCCGGTATGCAGCCGCTCGCTGAACAAGCTGGCGCAGCCCCTACCCATGGCGCACTGCGCCAACTCGCGCCTCGTCTGCAAGATCTCGGGAGATGTCATGAACGAGAACAACCCGCCCATGATGCTGCCCAACGGCTACGTCTACGGCTACAACGTGAGGGCCGGGGGGCAGGGCCTGTGCGGAGGGGGCGGGGTCACGTGTGGGGCGGGGCCAGGGCAGAGCGCCCCGCGGGTTGGTGCCTGATCTGTCTGCAAGGCAGGTTGGGGGCAGTGGAGAAAGCTCAGGACTTCTTGGCAGGGGTACCTGCAGAAAGTGACTTTAGTGAGATGAAGCGATTTGTTTCCTGAGAGTCGGTTCTGTGGGTTTCTCATAAGAAACCTTGATGTAAACTGGATTGGCCCTTCTTAATGCGCCTGGTCTTTCTTTTTAGTCCCTGCTCTCTATCCGGCAGGATGATAAGGTCGTCTGCCCAAGAACCAAAGAGGTCTTCCACTTCTCCCAGGCTGAGAAGGTGTACATCATGTAGGCGGCCGCCACGCCGAGCGGCCTCAGGCCCCTGCCTACCTGCCTTTCTGTTTCTGCGACCAAAGATCAGTGAGCAACGACAACACTCCTGGGAAGAGAGGAGGAAAGATTTAACAAGCGTGCACTCGATTTTGAAACATGTCAGCTGTTGACGCTTCTGAAGTGCTTTCACCTTTCAGAGAAACTTCTTTACAGACTGACCATGCGGAGGGAGGCTGGAACCTTTCACCACAGGAACTGATTCCTTCCCTGTGTTCTCACAGTCCCTTCCCTTCTGCTAACAAGGAACCCCCCCGCCCCGCCCCGGGGCGGACTGGCCCTTGGCCATGGCCCCGGAGCAGTGGTGGCCACGCCAGACCGACCTGTGGTGAGTTGGTGCCACGAGGGACCCTGTCACTTCTCTGTAGAGCTGCTGCCAAAATGCGGGCACAACGGCTGCAGGTGGCGCTGGCCTCCAGGACCGCTGCCTGCCCGGAGCCGCACCCGAGAGGCCGCGTTCAGCCGTGTGGGTTCAGGGTCACGTCCCTCGCGCCGCCTCATCTCCTGCCTGAGAATGTATCTCGTGGAAACCCACTGGACCGGTGTCTGCAGAGGCCTTGCCGACGGCTCAGTGACTCTAGCTCTAAACACTATTCATTACAGAAGCCAGTAGTTCAGTTGAAGTAACCACCAATGACTTTTCAAATCAGACGAACTGTTGTAGTTTACACGAAACCGTATGGTAGAGGTTTGTACTCAGCGCTTATTTTTGCATGTTGATGTTGATTAGCTAATAAACTGTAAACGTAAGACTCGCCAGTAAAGGCGTTTCTACTTTTCCTTTCGGGTGCGGCGGCAGCACGTCGGACCCTGTGGGTGGTGTCTGCCGCCTAGCTGTTAGTTCAGGGTGGGCCCCGGAGCGCCGGAGAACTGCACTCACGTGATCGTGTCCTGCCCCAGGGCACCCTCAGCCTCATGGCATCCCTAAGCAACCCCCGATACTAGGGGTCCCCCTGGGGTCCTTCGTGGCATCTGAAGCGCCTCCTCCCGAGCAGGAATGGGGGCTGCTGTGCAGCCCTGCCTGCTGACCATCAGCAGGAATGGTGCCCTGGGAGGTTAAGGGTTAGAACTCGGGGGCCACATCACGCTGGCCAAAGAGGGCTCGGAAGCGGCTGAGGCCGTCTTGGCCTGGTGAAGGCAGGGCGCACCTCCTGGGCCGCCTGGTCCATCAAGTCCCCAGTGCCCAGCCCCGGTGAGCTCTGGTCCGCTCACCTCTGTCCCCATCGTTCTGCAGACACCTCCTGTGAGGATCAGGGTGGGCTCCGTGGCCTCTGCTGACCACTTCCTCACGCCTGTTCTCTGCCGCGTTTCCTGGCTGCCTCCTTCCTGGACTCACCACTGAACTGCCCTGGCCCTCAGCCCACCCGGCCTCCTTGTTGGTGCTGGCCACTCTAGCCTCAAGCCTCGATCTGGCTCTCTGCTTCCTTGCCAGGTGCCCACGCTGACCTCTATGCCCTGGGTCCATGTCCCAAGGAGAGTGTGGCCTCCAGGTTGTGACTGCTCTGCTTAGTTGGGGCCAAGGATAGAGCACTATTTAAGTGGGGTCTCCCCGGGCCCGCGTCCACACGCCGCCTGTCAGGCCCGGCACACATGTGGGCCTGCGGCTCTGCAGGCACTTGGGCAGAGCTGTCAGTGGGGTGATGGGTTCCTTGCTGCCATCCATACCCAGGGCGGGGGACAGTGGGGGGTCTCTGCTGGCCTTGCCCGCATCTCTGTCTGCTTTCTTGCTCTTTGCTTTCTATGGAAGTAGGTCTTACGAGCACATGGAGGAGATGGATTTTGGCCACGTGTCTGGTGCGCATGGCCTGCAAGCCAGTCCAGCCCTCTGGGCTGCCCCCAAGGCCTTCCCAGGCCAGTGTCCTGGGCAACCCTGCTTCTTGGTGAGAGTGACTCAGGCAGGCCACTCAGGCATGGTGCAAACAGAACCCCACTCTCAGGTCCCTGGTGGCTCACCCACAGGCAAGGCAGCTCATCCTTTTTGCTGCCCGTGGTGCCCACTGGCGCATGAGGGTGACTTTCTGTCTGCACACCAGTGGACATAGGTTGCTTCCAGGTAAACCGGCCATGAGCATTCTTGGGCATGACTTTTGCTGAGCACGCACTTGCGCTCTATGGGAGGATGTGGGGTTGCTGGTTGTGTGTTAATGTTTGCTAGACAGCTGGCCAGCGTGGGCCCCACACCCTCGTCAGGCTCGGCGCCCACCTTCCATGTACGCTGGATGTGCTGTTGGCTGTCAGCGCCAGCTTGCCATGGGCTTGTTCAGCTGTGAGAATGGCATGTGTGGGAACATGGGTCCTGAGTCAACAGCTGGGTGAGTTTTGCTGAATGTTCACACACCTCAGCTAGCAGCCCCAGGTAGCCGGCACCCCGGCCCCCCAGACTCTACTCGCCCCACACAGCCATCGTGCCTGTCTTCATGATTCAGGTTGAGTTTCACCTCCACTCAAAACGAATCACAGACTGAGCTCTGGGTCTCTGCCAAGTCTCACCCAGAAACACCCAGGTCCCTGCGGCCCTGCTTCTCCACGCACACCCAGTGTGGCTGTCCGCCCGCCACGGACACGCAGGCAGTTCCCAGGACAGTTGGTACCCAGGATGGCTGATACCACAACTCCGGACGTGTCTTCATTCCTCCTGGGCAGACGCCTGCAAGTAGAGTTGTTGTGTCCTGGTGTCCCAGAAACCTTGAAACCAGGGAGTGTGGGTCCTTTTAGTTGACTCATTGTCATGGTTTTCTAAACTGCATTTTAGAACCAGCTCATAAGGGTCTACCGGGAAAAAACCAGTCTGTGGGGTTTAAACTGGAATTTCGTAGAATCTCTAGATCAACTTGAGCACGGTCTCTGTCTACTTGAGATGGGAGGATATTCCCGTGATCCCAGAGGCCACAGGTCCAGGAATAAGGTGCCGGCAGCTGGATCCTGGTGAGCCCCTGTCCAGCACCTGCTCCCCCTGCCCACACAGGAGGACACTGGTCCTACAGCATTGGGGTCCCACCCTCGCACCCTTGTGACCTCACTTAACTGCCTCCAAACAGAGTCACAGGGAGATAACGGTTTGAGGGAGGGCCCTGATCTAGTCCGTAACAGGGGCTTAAAGCCAACAGTTCTGAGTCTTGCAGCCCATGATACGCATCTCACCACGTGCTCACTCAGATTTACTTGATTTTTCTCATTCACATTTTATAGTTTTTAGTGTACATACCTTGGACATATTTTGTTAACCCTAATTACCTCAAGATTTTTAATGCTACTGTAACGCTCAATCTTTAAATCGCCCTTTCCAGTGGTTCCAGTGTGGTAACAGACAGCGATTTTGTATAGACCGTGTAGCCTGTGCCTTGTGAAGTCCCTCCCTAGTCTTACTTTTCGGTAAATTTTAAGACATATTCTGTGTACACGGTTGTATCATCTGTAAATAGAGAGCTCACTTCTTCCTGATGTCCATGTCTTGTGTCTTTTTCTTCCCTTCTTGTACCAGCCAGAGCCTCCAGCTCATGGTTAAAACAGGAGGGGGTGTCGTGGCCTTGTCTCCACTCTTGGGCAGAGAGTGTCACCTTTCACTGTTAAGAAGTTTGATGTTTCTGCAGATTTCCCAGGGTGTTCCTTAGCAGGTTGAGGGAGTCTCCTGAGAATTATTATCGTGAATTGATGAATTTTGTCAAATGTTTTTTTTTTTGGTCTAAGGAAATTACCATGTGATTTTTCTTCTTTATTCTGTTGATACGGAGAATTACATTCTTTGATTTGAATGGGTAAACAAAACTTGCCTTCCTGGATAAACCCCACTTGGCGTGTTGTGTTCTTTATGTATTGCTGGGTTTGACCTGCTTGGGCCCTCGCTGAGCGCATCATCTGTAATGTGCTGTTACATGTAACGCCTGGAGGACCTGTCATGAGGTGCAGCCATTCCTCTTCTCGATCATTTGTTTCTCAATTTTTCCTTGATCAGTTTAGCTACAGTCAGCTTTCTATCAATCAGAATTTCAATTTTATAGATATTACAAAGCGTATTTTGGATTATTGCCTCCCATTGTTTGACTATTTTCAATTGATTTCTGCTCTTGTTTTCTTCCTTCTGCTTATTTTGGGTTTGTTGTTGTTCAGTCGCGCAGTCATGTCCGACTCTTTGCAACCCCATGGACTGCAGCATGAAGGCTTCCCTTCACAATCTCTTGGAGTTTGATCAAACTCATGTCCATTGAGTCGGTGATGCCATCCAACCATCTCATCCTCTGTCGTCCCCTTCTCCTCCCGCCTTCAATCTTTCCCAGCATCAGGGTCTTTTCCAATGAGTCAGCTCTTCATATCAGATGGCCAAAGTATTGGAGTTTCAGCTTCAGCATCAGTCCTTCCAGTGAATATTCAGGACTGATTTCCTTTAGGATGGACTGGTTGGATCGCCTTGCTATCCAAGGGATTCTCAAGAGTCTTCTCCAACACCACAGTTCAAAAGCATCAACTCTTTGGTGCTCAGTCTTCTTTATGGTCCAACTCTCATATCCATACGTGACTGCTGGAAAAACCACAGCTTTGACTATAGGGACCTTTGTTGGCAAAGTGATCGTCTCTGGTTTCTAACACTGTCTAGGTTTCTCATAGCTTTCTCAAAGAGCAAGCATCTTTTAATTTCATGGCTGAGGTCACCATCCACAGTGTGTTTGGAGCCCAAGAAAATAAAGGCTATTTTGGATTTAATTATTCTTTTTCTAGCTTCTTAAGGGGAAGATCACTGCTGTGGAACCTTTCATCTCTAACATAAACACCCCTACATTTTAATGTTTAATCTTCACGCAGTTAAAAATACTTTAGTCTCCCTTGTGATTGTTTCACGTGACCCATGACTATTTAGATGTCTGATGGCTAATTTCCAAATATGTGGAAATTTTCCAAATATTAAATTCTAATTTAATTCTGAAGTTCTGTAACATTTCTTAAACCGTAAAACTGCTGGTGATGAATTCCCTCAGCTTTTGTCCGAAATGCCTGCATCCCAGCTTCCTTAGTTTGGGGGCACGTTCCGCGGCACGTACGATCCAAGGTTGACAGTGTGTTTTCTTTTACTGCTGCAGGGTTTTTCTTCATTGCCTTGCAGCTTGTGTTGTTTTGGCCAAGAAATTTGCTGCTCTCCTATCTTTGTAATGTCCCTTTTCTCTCCAACTGCTTTTAAGGTGCTTCCTTGTTCTTGTTGATTCAACATTCAACAAGTATTGACACCTACTGTGTGCCTGACATCATGGAGCATACCTCCTGAGAACAGAAGAGGAAGAACCCCAATAACCTTAGGATGAGATTACAAGCCTGTGTGAGGGTTATAAGCGCCGTGGGACAGGCAGGCAGGGCGGTTTCCCTGGTGGCTCAGCAGTAAAGAATCCACCTGCCAGTGCAGGAGACACGGGTTTGATACCTGGGCCAGAGGATTCCACAGGCCGCAGAGCAACACAGCCCGTGTGTCACAACTACTGAGCCTGGGAGCCACAAGTACTGAGCCTGCACACCTAGAGCCTGTGCTCCACAATGAGAAGCCGTGCACCGCAACTAGAGAAAAACCCACGTGTGCACCAAGACCCAGCACAGCCGAGAAGAAAGGGCAGGTGGGGGCTTGTTACAGCAAGGGAGGTGAGAGACTGAAGGAAGACATGCAGGGTGGGATGCACAGCCTTGCAGGCGTGGGGTGGCTTCCGGAAGCCCCACCAGCTGTAGGGGCAGGGAGAGCAGGAGGGAGGTGGCCTGGTGAGCGGCACAGACCCGGAAGGCCCCCGTGGTCTGTTAAAGGTTCTGGCTTCACCTTGGGATGGGAGCCACTGAAGGGGCGAGGGGATCACACGATCTGACTTTAGCCTCTAGGGGGTCCCTCTGGCTGCTGCGAGGTGAATGGTCTCTAGGGGGCAGGAGGGCAGGGGTGACTGCGGTGACCGGCTGAGGGTATGTGGCAGGGAGCTGGTGGTGGCCGTAGGGTGACCAAGTGCGCAGATTCTGAATCCCCTCTGAAGGTGGGGCTGTCCGGACATCTGGGCTGGGGGAAGGAAGAGGGGTCGAGGGGTCCTCCTAGGTCATTGGCCCGAGAGCGTGGAAGGACAGAGGACCCTCCATCAGCTGAGACGAGTGGGTGGTGGGGCAGAGACAGGTCTCCAGGAGCTGGGTGGCGAGAGCCGTGGAGGGGAGTCCGGGAAGGGGAGCTGGATAGAGGGGGTCCCCTTCGCACGGGAAACACTCTGTAGCCACAGAAGGGAGACCAGAGGCGGGGGCCTGCGCGGGGAGGCCGGCGGTCATTTCTTCTTTCGCTTTTTAATTTGTTTTGTCTCCTTTTTCGTTCCTTCCCGCCACCCTTTCTTAATAGCTATTTATTAAGGTGTAATTCACATACCACAAGAGCCACCCTTTCCAAAGATACAACTCAACATTTCAACACAGACGAGGCTGGGCAACCACCACCCCCGATCCCGGGTCCCCCGCCCCTCCCTCCGCTCGGGGTCCCCCTCTTCTGGGCGTTCTGTGTCAGCGGTACCACACGGTCCAATCGGCGTCCTGTTCTCCGTCCCGAGACGGGAGCCCGGCGCGTCGGGCACCGCCGCCCGCGGAGGCGCGGTGTGCCGGACAGCTGCCGCTCGCCGGTCCGTGCGGGCGCCGTGGGCCCGGGGAGCCTCCCGAGGGCCCGGCTACGGCGGGCGTCCGAGCACGCCAGGGCCGCCAGGCCTGGGGGCGTCCCTGCCGCTGCCTCGGGAGGACCAACGCCCAGCCCCGCGCCGGTCCCGCCCCTGGGACGTGCGGCCAGCGAGCGGCTGGCAGACGAGCCAGGGCGGGTCTTCCGGGAAGGGTCCCCCGGGCCGGGCTCCCCGCGCTGCCCACGGACCGGGGAGGGCGCTGCCAGCGGGGGCACCACCCCTCGGGGACGGCTGGGGCGTCCGCCCAAGCCCCGGCCCGGGGAGCCCTCTGGGCAGCACCCACCGGGCGGCCCGGAGCCGGGGAGCCGCCACGCTTCCGGCGCTGACGCCGAAAAGCCGAGCGCGCACCGCTAGTCGGGCCGGCAGAGCCCACGCTCACGCGGCCCCTATAAGGCCTTGCCGCGCCCGCCCGCCTCCTTTTTTCTCGCTCGCCGTCAGACTCCCCCACCCCCTCCCCCCGCCTTCGGCCGGGAGCGCGTCTGCGTCACCGCGCAGGTCTCGCCCTGACCCCGCGTCCACGCCTCGGGGTCCAGGCGGGCCACTGCTCGCCGCGCTTGGGCGTCACGTGACAGGAGAGGGCGGGGGCTGAGCCGGAAGGGGCGGGCTAACCAGAGAGCGGCGGCCAAGCGGGTCAGACGGGGCTTTGGCTGCTCCGACCTTCGCCCCCGCGCCGCACGGGCTAGGGCGGGCCAATGACTGTTGCGATGTGGGGCACGTGACGGAGGGCGGGCCCTTCGCCGGAAGGGTGGGCTGAGGCGAGCGGCAGGGAGCGCGGTAGGTGGGGCTGGGAGCCTTCTCTCGGGGGCGCCTCCTTCGTCCCCCGCCCCGTGATGCCCCCGCCGCGCCCTTCCCTGGACGCCGCTCTCTTCGGTCCAGCCGCGCCCCGGGCTTTAGGACTGGGACTCGTCGGCCGTGACTGGCCCGAGGGCGGCGGGGAGCTGGGGCTCTGTCCCGGAGGTCGGGGCGGCCGCGCCCCGGCGGCCGAGCATCAGCGACGGCGGACGTTACTGTTGGTGGGAGACACGGCGGACCGCCGGGCGTCCTCGCTTCCCCCAACTCCGGCCCTCCCCGTGCGGCGCGGCGCCCCGGCCTCCTCCATACCCGCTTCTGGCGGCTGCCCGCGAGCAGGTCGAGTTGCAGCAATTCGCCCTGCGGGTCTAGAGGCCACCCTGTGGCTTTCGGAGGGATGGTCGAGCTGGCGAGGGGAGAGGTGCGCCTGCCGTCCTGCGGGAAAGCTAGCTTGAGTGTAATTCAGGCCGTTCTGGTCCTTGCCTTCCCGCCGAGCGTGACTGCGTGCTCCGTGGCTCTCGCTGGTGGGCTCAGATTGTAGACCTCCAGAGCACCTGTTGTTGCCCTTTTCCTAATTACCATCAAAAATGTCTTGTTGAACCGGCCCGGAATCTCACCTTGACTTGTTAAGTTTCGGCATCGGGGGTCATGTCACAGAGGCCAGGTCGCAAGGACTCGTCAGCGTTGTGCCAACACTCTGTGCCTGACACAGTGGAACGCAGCGACGTCTGATAAAACCCAGAGCTGTGAGATGCTAGGTGGTCGTTCAGCGTCTCTGCGTTTCCTGTTTCTAGATATGGATCAGAAGCTTTCAGAGTTGGTCGAAGAGCTCACAACTTCAGGAGAGCCCCAATTGAACCCCGAGAAAATGAAGCAACTGAAGAAAATTTGCAAGTATGTCTTAAGGTTCAATGTCTCAGCAAGTCTGTGCCAACCCTAGGAAAATGTGGGGCTACCCTGCGGTCAGCTTCTCTGCTGGGGAAGAACCAGCAGAGGAGCCCCCTCAGGACATCTCCCCGGGAGTGCTTGGCCCTGTTCTGGGGCAGCAGTTCCAGGCAGGGGTGTGCAGCCTTAGGAAGAACAGGTCTCTTCAGCTCTCTGTGTGGGTGCCTGTCCTTGAGCGCACGTGCGTGACTTAAGGGTTACTTAGTGTTGGAACATGTGTGGGAGGAAGGTTAGAGGTCACACAGGTGCACTCTTCTGTTGGGGGTGGGTCCTGTCTGTCTGTGGACATCACTCTTGTCCAAGAGCCTCTCAGGTGCTAGCCACAGAAGCAAGGAAATTTGTTGGTTATCCTTGTCACATGGTTTACAGAACGGAACTTAGGTGATCGTTTAAGTGATAAGAATTTACGTTTTGGTTAAAAACGGTGCCTCAGGTCAGGTTTTGTTGCATTCCCTGAAAACCCCCAAAGAGCAGGGCATGCGGGGTGGGGAGGGTGAGGATAGCTGGGAAGAGGAACAAAAGAGGGGTTGCGGTCTGCATGCCTCCTGGGGTAGCTCCCAGAAGGCCACAGAGCTTTCCGGGGGGCTGGGGGGTGGTCTCCCCTTGGGGTGGGGTCTTTGCACTGCTGCTAGCTGGGCGGGCCAAGAGTCCTTCAGGCTCCCAGGCACTCAGCTGTGGATGGGCGGTCAGCCGGCCGAATGAGTGAAAGCGCCTGGCTGGGTCCCAGTGAAATCGTGCGCACTGACACTGACCTTCACAGCGTTTTCTCGTCTCAGGAAATGTTGTTTTTGTGTTTGTCTTCATGAAAGTAGTTAAAACCTCTCCCTGTGGGCTATCCAGCAACAGGCAGGGGCCAGGTTTGGCACAAGGGCAGTGCTTGTCTGCCCTGGGGGAAGGGCAAATGGCTCTGGAAATGCCTGCGTCCCTGCCACTGCGGCTGTGTCTCCAGGTCTTCAGAAGAGCAGCTTGGCCACGCCTACCACCTGCTGATGGCACAGCTGAGCCAGGAGCATGCAGAGATCCGCCTGTCCGCCTTCCAGATCCTGGACCAGCTCTTCGCCAGGTCTCACCAGTTCAGGACGCTGGTTGTTTCCAACTTCCAGGAGTTCCTGGAGCTCACGCTGGGCACCGACCACGAGCGGCCCCTGCCGCCCCCCAGGGAGGTGGCACAGAGGCTGAGGCAGGCGGCCACCCAGGCCATCCGTGGTTGGAATGAGAAGTACGGCGCAGCCTATAAGAAGCTGGCCCTTGGCTTCCACTTCCTAAAGCACAGCAAACAGGTGGGCAGGCCCTGCACTGCACTGCCTGCCCGTGCAGTCTGGGCAGGGGGTGGTTTGGAGCTGGAGGAGCAGCTGTGAGGGAAGAGCCTCAGCTCATCCCCGCGTGTAGGTGGGGCTGAGCTTTTAGCCCTGGTTTCCACAAGATGAAAAGGAGCGTGAGAGTCACTTGCTCAACACTGCCCTTTTCTCTGCCGGGCTCTGCGCCTGGGCCCAGCCAGTCTGGGTGGGCGACACCTGCTAGGACCGGTACTCCCCCCCACCCCCACTCCAGGCCTGTGGCTGCTGCCCTTCCCACTGCCCCCTGGGGTCCCCTCGAGCGTTGTTCTCAGGCCCCTGGGTCTGCCCAGCAGCCTCCCTTGCCACTGGAGTACGTGTGTGACTAGAAGTCTTTTTACCTGACTTTACTAGGAGACGCCAATGGCTGTGTTCACCTGGGGGTTTAGTGTTACCGTTGAGTGTGCTGTCTCGTGTGTTAAAGCAGCACGCATGAACCTGAAGCCACGGTGCTTTGGCCTGTAGCTCCTGAGCACAGCTGTGCTGCATGTCTGCCGTTAGGCTCCTGAGCATAGCTGTGCTGCTGCGTCTGCTGTTAGGCCTAGTTGCAGCTCAGGTTTTCGTTGGATTCTTCGTAGCTGGGCCTGACCTTTACCTAAACTTCTCAGGTAGACTTCCAAGACGTGGACGCTCGCACTCTGGCAGAAAGAAAGCGAGCAGAAGAGAGACAGAAGCGCTTGGACAGAATCTACAAGGAAAGGTCCGAGTGGGCAGCGAGGGAGATGGAAGGTGAGCTGTGGGGAATGGGGATACCACCCCCCACCCAGCCTGCTGCTCCTTCCCAGGCAGAGCTCAGGTCCTGCCCAGCAGTGCACCCCCGTTGCAGGGCCTGCTCTGGGAGTTTGGTGGGGGCGGGGGGTGAGGAGGAGGCTGGGTCATCCAGCCCTGTAGCCACAGGAAGACCTAGATCCCCAGGGACCTGGCACCCTGCAAAGAGCTGCCCGGGCCGTGGGCCTAGGGGTAGCGCTGGAGGAGGTGCTGGCTGAGGCTTGCTGGGGGTTTTGGGGCAGGTGGGTAGACAAGGTGGACAGAGCTGGTTCAAGTTGAAAGCAGCAGAGGCCCCCTGCAAGCCACCCACCCTCTCCTGCGGCCCCGGCGGCCACATGGCAAACACACGTCCCACGGTGGCCTGAGCGTCACCGTCCATCTGACCCCAACATCCACCAACGGCAGTCTTGCCAGTCTGCTCCCCAGATGCCTGTGCCAGCCCTCCCTGTGGGGGGCACCCAGAGTGGGAGCAGCTTGAAGGGCGGCTGGTCGAAGGCCCTTCCAGAAGCCTGGCCTCAGGAAGGCCACAGGGCTGGGAGATCCCGCGGGCAGCCACGGCCAGAATGGGCTGCTGGGGCGGAGCTGAGCTCAGCAGGGAGCGGCAGGAGTGCCGTCCAGGGAAGCTCTCACTGGGCACGGTTGAGGGTGTCGCCCAGAACGTCCCAGCGTAGTGTCCGGAGCAGAGCGCCCGCCTGCCTGTGGAGGAGGGGGCGCGGTGTCCTGTGTCCTCTCCTGGACACCACTCCCACGGGGGCCCAGCGAGCCAAGTCTGTCCTCACAGAGATGTCCACGGAGATCCGGGGCTGCCTCACGGAGCTGGAGAGTTGCTTCCGACTGCTGCTGCCCTTCGACCTCGACCTGGCCCCCGGGGCCGCCTGGTGCCCCGTGCCCGAGAAGGGCGACAGGGACGAGGAGCAGCCCTGCTGCAGCAAAAGCCTGGCCGCCTGCGCACACCGCCCGGGAGCCGTGGACGCGGGAGGGCCGCCCTCGGAGGACGAGGACAGCGACCCAGACGGGTTCGTGCGGCGCCACGGGCTTGGCTCCCGGCAGTACACGCTGGACGTGGAGCTGTCCTCAGGTAGGGCTGCCCCCACGCCAGGCCACGTCGGCCACAGGCCCCGGGACACTTCCGCTGCTCGGGCCTCTGGGCTGTGAGGTGAGCACGGGAAGGCACTCTGGCGTGTGGGGCGCAGGGCGCCGGCCCTCTGACGTGCAGGGCGCTCTGTGGGCCAGAGGCCGCTGGGAGGAGGAATCAAAAGGAACAGTTTTTTGGCCGCATTTGTGACAACGTGGGCCGTGACCACACTGGCACCATGGGGCTCCTGCCTCCCGGCCCCCGTGGGTGAGGGGCACTGACCGTCCCACCCCACGTGGCCCAGGCCCCTCAGAGGTGGGGTGAGGCTGGAGGTCACCCACCCTCTGCAGCCACAGCGAGACCTCCCACCCTGCAAGGGAGTGCCAAGGCCTGGACACGGGTCACGCTGGAGGGGGTACCAGCTGAGGCTTGCTGGGGTGGCAGAGCTCACAGGGAGGACCCTGGGCTGAGGGGCGGGTGGGGCCTCCATCCTGAGGGCAGTGTGGGCGTGGGAGGGGTCCCCTGACTTCATGGCCTGGAGAGGGGCGTTGGGATTAGGCTAAATCCACTATGGCAAAAGCCACGAGACAGTCTCCTGGGCAGGCAGATTTGGGTGCCAGATGATGAGTGGTTGGTGGGTGGTCCAGTCTGGGACACCCAGTGACCTGCCTGGGTGGTGGTCCCTAAGCTGACTGTGCATTTGCCGCAGACAGCTTGAGGGTGCGTGAGAATGAGGACAACTCGGCCGTCATCCGTGCCGCCCGGGATGCACTCAGGCTTATCCAGAACAAGCTCCTGCCAGCTGCGTGCTCCTGGGTCCAGGTATGGCCCTGAGTCAGGGCGGGCCCCAGGGTCAGGGTGAGCCCCAGGGTCAGGGCGGGCCTGGGCGGGCTCCTGGGTCATGGTGGGCCCCAGGGTCAGGGCGGGCCCCTGGGTCTGGGTGGGCTCTTGGGTCTGGGTGTTCTTCTGGGGCTGGGCGTGCTCCTGGATCAGAGCGGGCTCCTGGGTCCCGGCGGGCTCCTGGGTCCCAGTGGGCTCCTGGGTCAGGGCAGACCCCTGGCCTGGGCGTGCTCCTTGGTCAGGACAGGCCCTGGGTCCAGATGGGCTGCGTGTGCCGACAGAGGGTGCAGGGCTGGCCCTGGGGGAGAGCGAGTGCCCGGCCTAGGAGGTGCTGCCCTGTTCTTGCAGCTGTTCACCCGTGCGGGGACATATGGTGGGCACTTGGAGGGCGCCATCCACCTGAAGGCTGAGCTGGAAGCCGCCTTGAAGAGGTCCCGGGAGCTGGACATCGTGCCAGAGGAGGGCCGCAGTGGGGAGGTGAGTGCCCCTAGCTGGCTGTGAGGGTAGCCAGGGCACATCCCCCAGTCCGAGCTCAGCCCCGCGGGTCCTGGTGTCTCCTTGCCAGGAGCGGACTCATCTGAGCACCAGAGACCGTGGCCAGGCCCTGCCCACAGGCGGCTGGGCTGGGCCAGGGTTTGGGCAGGAGGCTGTGGAGGCGGACAGGGGCCCTGGATGGAGAGCTGGGGCTCTAGTGAGGGGCCCAGGGGGGGAGCAGGGGAGGCGGCTCCCGCAGTGCCCAAGGGGCCCATCCTACAGGCTTGGTGGCCTGCCAGGGCCTGGAGTTTCAGGTTAGGAAGGTACTGACAGAGAGAGGAACCTGGGTCCTCCAAGGATGTTCTAGGGGAAGGGGTGGGGCACCTGGGGAGTGTGCGTGGGCAGGGGCACAGCCGTGGCTGGCGGGCGTGTGTGCAGGGCGGGGGGACCCAGCTGCAGGGGATGTGCGCAGGGTTGGGGGGGTCCACGGCTGGAGGGTGTGTGCATTCGTGTCCCACAGCTGGAGAGTGTGTGTGTGTGTGTGTGTATGTTGAGGGAGAGGATCTGCAGCTGACCGCGTTAGTGATTAGAACCCGTAAGCTGGGGGTGGGGTGGGGTGTGTGTGTCTGTGTGTTGGGGGGGATTTGCAGTTGACCGCGTTAGTGATTAGAACCCATAAGCTGGAGGGGGGGGGGGTGTGTGTGTGTGTGTGTGTGTGTGTGTGTGTGTGTGTGTGTGTTGGGGAGGATCCGCAGCTGACCGCGTTAGTGATTAGAACCCATAAGCTGGAGGGGGGGGGGGGGGGGTGTGTGTGTGTGTGTGTGTGTGTGTGTGTGTTTGTGTGTGTGTTGGGGAGGATCCGCAGCTGACCGCGTTAGTGATTAGAACCCATAAGCTGGAGGGGGTGTGTGTTGGGGAGGATCCGCAGCTGACCGCGTTAGTGATTAGAACCCATAAGCTGGAGGGGGTGTGTGTGTGTGTGTGTGTGTGTGTGTGTGTGTGTGTGTGTTGGGGAGGATCCGCAGCTGACCGCGTTAGTGATTAGAACCCATAAGCTGGAGGGTGTGTGTGTGTGTGTGTGTGTGTGTGTGTGTGTGTTTGTGTGTGTGTTGGGGAGGATCCGCAGCTGACCGCGTTAGTGATTAGAACCCATAAGCTGGAGGGGGGGTGTGTGTGTGTGTGTGTGTGTGTGTGTGTGTGTGTGTGTGTGTGTGTGTGTGTGTGTGTGTGTGTGTGTGTGTGTGTGTGTGTGTGTGTGTGTTGGGGAGGATCCGCAGCTGACCGCGTTAGTGATTAGAACCCATAAGCTGGAGGGGGTGTGTGTGTGTGTGTGTGTGTGTGTGTGTGTGTGTGTGTTGGGGAGGATCCGCAGCTGACCGCGTTAGTGATTAGAACCCATAAGCTGGAGGGGGGTGTGTGTGTGTGTGTGTGTGTGTGTTGGGGGGGATTTGCAGTTGACCGCGTTAGTGATTAGAACCCATAAGCTGGAGGGTGTGTGTGGGTGTGAGGGTGTGAGGGTGTGTGTGTGGGGGGGGGGGAGATCCGCAGCTGGAGGGTGTGTGTGTGTGTGTTGGGGGAGAGGATCCACAGCTGACCACGTTAGTGATTAGAACCCATAAGCTGGAGGGGGGTGGGGGTGTGGGGGGGGGTGTGTGTGGAGGGGGGATCCGCAGCTGACCGCGTTAGTGATTAGAACCCATAAGTTCTGGTCAGAACTGGTGTGAAAACAGGCAGCAGGGCTCCCTAAGTGCTTGGGGAGCAGAGAGCCGGACAGCGCTAGGTCGAGCTCTGCCACCTGGAAGAGACACAGTGGGTGTGGGGTGACGGGTCCTGCCCCCTCCCATTTTTCGAGGGGCCCGGGGTGGGCAGGTGCCGTTCTTTGTTGAGGACGAGGTCAGGTTTAGGCCCCCGGACTTAGAATGGAGAGCGGCCAGCGCCCTGAGCTTGGCGCACCCTCGACCTTGCCCGTGGGCCGAGGCGCGGCTCGAGAGGGCCTCTGAGCTCAGGCCACCCTCCGCTCCCCGCCCCCTGCGCTGCGCGACCCTCGGGGGCCGGCAGGGGGCGCTCTCGCCCTTCTCCTGCGGCGGGCGCATGGGCGGGTGGACCTGGTCATGGGCTGCTCCCAAGGCCTGCTTTCTACAGGGCTTTGCTGAGCACACACCTCAATGAGAAGTCAGTTAATTCTGGCAGTTGTGACCTCGATGCTTGTTTCACAGTGAGAGAGGGTGCTTTCTGGGCACAGGAGAGCGGTGGGTCCTGTGTGTGCGTCCCTGTTTCTGAGCCTCAGCAGAGCTGTGGGGGTTGGGGGTCAGCACCGTGCACCCCTTCACGGCTGGGGCCCGATCCAGCTTGAGCGTCAGCAGGTCACTCACCGCAGCCGGCCAGCCTCAAGGCCTGGGAGGCACGTGGTCAGGTCAGAGGGGGCCCTCTGCAGAGAGGAGGCTGAGGACGTAGGGGTGTTTGGGGTGGTCCAGTCGGGTCAGGGGGCGTGGGGTCCGCGTGGTGGCTTCAGCAGGAGGAAGCGGGGCGGCCCTGAATTCTCCTCTAAGAGCCGACCTAGAGGCTTGAAGCCTTTGAGCACGTGCGCGACGGTTCTCTGGGCCTCGGGCCTTTGGATGGAGTGACTGGGCGTGTGGCTGAGTGGCAGCGCCTGCTCGGGCAGCCCGCCTCCCAGAACAGCCCCGAGGCAGTGTCTGCGCAGCTCTGCGTGCCCGCGGTGAGCGCCCAGACCCGTGTCTTTGCCTAGTCGTTTTCTCATGAAATGTCTGCAGCTTCAGTCTCTGCCTGGTGTCTCCACTAGCAGGCTGAGCCTGGAGCCTCCGGTTCAGTACTTGGACTTTAACACCTTGGGAGACTGGCGGGTCTGAGGTCCTGTTGCTCCCGCCGCGTGGCGCCGCGTGTAGGGCGCGTCTCCCCGGCCACCTGGCTGGGGTCTCTGGTCAGGCTTCCCACTTGAGTCTGTGTTGCTGTGTTCTGTTCCTTTGATGTAGGCGTTCTGTCTTTGGAGTGTTTAAGCCAGCTTGAACGTGTGTGACTTTGGTTTTATGTAGTTTTTTGTTCTATGGAGTGTCCGTCCCAGCGCCGTGTGGAAGCAGGCAGAGACCGGTCTTAGCCAGGTCGATGTGGAGCGTCGTTTGGTAGATTTAGTTTCCAGTCTTGTTGCTGGAGGACAGGCCTGATAATCCGTGGCTGCTACATCTGTTACGCTGATAAAAATCCTTGGGAAACTTTTAAATTGCCTGTTGTTTAATTGTGTAGCTATGATGACCACTTACTTTGTATTGTGTGATTCACAAAATATTAATTTCCCCCCACCAGTAAGACAGAAAATAATGATTCTCTGCATCAGTCTGTGCAGGCTGAGTGCAGAGCAGGTGTTTTCTCGGCCCCGGGCTCCTCACCGCAGCCGCTGGAGCACCCCCACAATGTTCCCCTTCTCCCGTTGCCGCTCTGCCAGCAGCCTTGGGTTTAACCCCTGCGCGCTCCCACTCGTTGCAAGGGCGCAGATCCCGCGTGACTCTGGGTGACGTTTTTCTCCTGTTCGTGGCCGGGTGTGCTGGGCTCTCGCGGCTGTGCTGGGCTGGATGGCACTCGGTGCTTCAGGAGCCCCGTGCCGGCTTCCTGAGCAGAGAGCCTGGGGGTGAAGCGCTGACCGTGCCGTGGCCCCAGGGAGGCAGGGAGCTGAATCAGCTGCCGTGAGGGGCTTGTGCCTGGCTGGGCCAGTGAACCTTTCTGGCGACTGCTCCCTCCATCACTCATGCGCTAAAGGCCGCTCTGCGGGGCAGCAGCTGGGGCAGGGGCTGCCTGTGCTCTTGTGAGGACTGGGAGCACGTTGGCTGCTGTGGGGGCAGCTCCCCGCCCCCACAGGCCCTGGGCCCTCCCTGCCCTACAGCCCAGCTCCCCAGCACCCTCCAGGGTGGCTGCTCTCTCCCGAATACTTTCACGGGTGGTCTTAATTCCAGAGTCAGCCCTGTGAGGTCGATTCCATCCTTAACCCTGTTTTACAGATGGGAAGGCTGAGTCTGGGAGAGTTGCATGGATCTTCTGTTAAGGCCGGGGTGCATGGTGAGAAAGCGTTATCGCCCAGAGGCCAGGCTAGGCGAGGCCAGCCAGCCTGCATCAGGCCCCAGGCGGGGTCCCTGGAGGAGGGGCTGCCTGTCTGGACGCAGGACAGACTCAGGAACCCGTTTCCTCCGCCTGGAAATGGTTGGTGGGCCTGACGGGGCAGTGGCGGCCTCGCACACCCCGGCCGGCTGGCCTCAGTGCTGGAGCGGCGGGAGCCAGTGAGAGAGGGGCTGGCGGCTCCGGGCCCCTCCGTGCAGGGAGGTGGCAGCGCCCTGCGCCCACTCGAGGCCTGAGATGGTCCCCACCCGCCCGCAGCAGGCCCACGCCTGCCGAGGTGCGTCCAGGCAGCAGAGATGCACGTGAGATATTGGCCTGGCTGGGCAATTTGCACGCGGTCCAGGGAGGGCATTAGCATATAAATAGCAGCTGTGATGACGACCCTCACAGCTGAGCACGGTTAATTTTTGGTTTATAAGATAGAATGGGGTTTTAAGTGCGTTGCCATCAAGCTGAGGAGACAGATGCAGCTTGGCGCTCACTTGTCTGACGGGGCCTTACATCATTTTTTTTTTTAAAAGGGAAACATACACACATAAAACTGAACAAAAGTGATTTCTTGGGTGAAAAGTAATGGCAGTGGGGCCCCGAGTTAATTAGATCGCACAGAATGTGTTTAATGGCCCGGCTCTGTCGCGGCAGGCCTTGGGCAGGCAGGTCTGGGAGGTGGCCCTTCCCATCCTTCTCGAGTAATTAGCAACCCGCTACCCCACTTCCGTAATCGGATTACGTTGTATATTTCAGCACGTTTATTGCTTGTTTAATTATGATCTCAGAGCCTCATTTTTCTACATCCTTTTAACTGGGTGAGAATCGACTTGTGTGGAAGGAGAGGGAGGCCCGGGGCGCCCTCTGCCTCCCTGGGGCCCTGCGGGCTCTGTCCCGGGGCCTGGGCGTCAGCCGCAGGGCCAGGCAGGCCCGGGAGTGGACCTGGCAGGGGGGGTGCACCTCTGGGCCCCTGGGCGAGTGCGGGCTGCTTTCTCGAGCGCGTCTGGTGGTCTCTCTTCACAACGGGGAAGCTTGACTACCAGCAAACTGCTCTTGAGGACCGTCAGCGAGTCTGACCCTGCTGTGCAGGCCGCCTGCCCACCTGATGCCCGCAGGCCATGATGTCCCCCAGGACTCTGAGGGGTCCCTGTGCCCCTGCTGTGCCCCCAGCTGCCTCCCACCCATGCCCAGTGTAGCTTCTGACCTGATCTGTGACCTTTAACCTCGAAAGCAGGTTGCCACTGTGGCGCCTGGGAGCCCTGGGCCGGCCCCTCAAGTGCAGGTGGACACTCTCCGTGGGCCTGGGTGTCCCCAGCCAAGTGCTCCTCCAAGGCTGGGAGAGGACTGCCTGGCTTGGGTGGTGGGGGGTTTCCTTCTGCTGGTCTCCGGGGATGGGCTGCCCCCGGGGCTGGATGTGGGAGGGCCTCAGGGTAGTCAGCACCTCAGAGCCCCACGCAGCCCAGAGAACTAGACCTTTCTTGCGAGTGGAGCCCCTGCTTCCCCAGGGGCCTGGTTTGAGGCTCACCCCGGCCTCCGAGGGGTTTGGGACGTGCGGGTGGCAGTGACGGCCGCAGCAGTTCTTGCGGGAGGATGCTGGCACTGCCCTGCAGAGCTGTGCGCCAGGGTCTGGGGCCTGAGGAGGCTGCCCTGGAGGCCTGCGGGCCTTGTCAGCGTGCGTCTAAGCCCGGGAGCCAGGGCTCCCGGGCTTAGTCACAGAGACAAACAGTTTTACCTGGGGGGGAGAGAGAGTATATTTCCTAATAGCTAAGCAGCCAAATGTTTTTTAGGAAATGAAAATTTAATAAAAGTCCCAGGTGAAATTCAAGGGTGTGAGCAATAAGCATAATATTTTATGAAAATGAGCTCCATATTTAAAGTCTGGCACGGTGTGTTATGCATTGTAGCACCCAGTCCACATCTACCTTTTGGAAAATTAAAACACATAAATTCTGTTTAGTGTTTGATACGCACGGCACTAGCCGGGACCGTAATGCCCGAAAACCTTGGGCTGCTCTCCACCTTTCATAAATTCCTGGGTAGATTCTATACAAAAATAATTTTCAGGTCCGCGGCTCATTGTTATTCAAACGTGATTGATCGTCGTCATTTGCTCGGCTCTGGAGTTAAGTGCCCCTGTCATTTCCAAAGAGTATAATTGGGACGTTTCACAGGTCAGCGGTGGAGACAGGCTTCCCTTTTGATCAGTGTTAGACTGATAACAAAAATTACAGTTTCCAATGATTAATGTCTCCGTGCCTCCCAGACGCGCGTCGCGGCTCGCGCCCAAGCTGAGAGCATTTGCATCTGATTAGGCCTCCCAGCCGCTCCTCAGCCTTTGGGTCCTGGGCGCCTGTGGCCTGGCCAGCCGCCTGCCCTGGGGTCGGCGGGCCGGCCCTCGTCTGTCTGCCCCAGTCAGCCGTGTGCCCTAGGGCCTGGCTGTTGGGATGGACCCTGGAGGGGAGGGTGAGAGTCCAGTGGGCATCAGCCCGGCCACGATCTCCTCTCTGAACGTTTCCCGCAGTTGGGCCTGGGGCTGTGGCCCCTCAGACTCTGGGTGTTTCCTGGCGGCGCTGGCCGTGTGAGCCAGCTCCCAGGTACATAAGTACGGTGACCCTCTTGGGAAGGACGGGCCCCGTGCCCTGTCGTGGGGCTGCAAGGGTTGAGAATGTGAGGGGTGGGGCTCTCTCCTTGAGACGTGTAGGCTGCTGAGCCCTGGTTCAGGTTGCGTGGGGGGAGTGCGAGGCCGCCTCCAAGCTGTTTTCCGGAGGATCCCCGCCCCCTGCAGTGAGCCCCCCACGCTCAGGGTCCCTGCCGCTCCAGCCCAGCTGGGTGCCACCAGGGAGGGGGCTGGCGGGGAGTGGATGTCGGGGCCCTGGACTCGGGGTGGGGGGGCTTGGGGGATCCAGGCTCAGAGAACAGTAGGGAGGGCTGCCCCGTCCAGGGGAGGCTTTCTCTTCAGTGGCCTTTTAACAAGCCGCTCTCGAGGACGACACGTTCTGGAAGTGCCATGATCACAGCCGCAGTGTCTGGAGCCCGGGGGCGATGCTTCTGGTCTGGCTGGAGCTGGGTGGAGGGCCAGGACCGCGGGCCCGTGGGGCTCCCTGGGCTGCAGCGTGCCCGTCCGTGGGCCTCAGCAGGCCAGCTGGCGGAGGCGCATGTGGGCCGCTGCAGTTTAGGGAACGGGGCGACCGTGTATGTGGCCACGTGGTCAGCGCTGAGCCCCAACCCGGAGGCGGGGCCAGGGCTCTGCCTGTGGCTGTCACTCACAGCTTGGGGTATTTCCCCAGACGGCAGCCCCCAGGGACGAGGATGAAGACGAGGACGACTTTGTGGAGGTCCCGGAGAAGGAGGGCTACGAGGCCTGTGTCCCCGAGCACCTGCGGCCTGAGTGCGGTGAGCAGCGGCATGGGCCCGGGAGGGGGCCCTCAGGACACGGCCCCTGAGGGCGGGCCTGGGTCCAGCCTGGGCCCGCAGAGCGGGGGGCCCGCCTCAGGGGTGCCCAGTCCATGCCACTTGGTCCTGGGGTCTCTGCCATCCCACCGGTTGCCCCTGTGGAGCCACTTTCATTGAAAATTGTGATTCTCCTCATGTGGCCAGGCGCCTGCTGGCGTGGGCCTCCCTGAGTCCTGGTCCTGTTGGTGGGGTCATGGCTCAGCCTCTGTCCAGGAGCCCCAGGGCCCCTCGGGAAGGCGCTGCAGCCCCCTGCCTTTGCTGGGGGTTTCTCTTCCAGAAGCCTCCAGGAGCCGCGTGTGCGCAGGGGCGCCTTGTGTCCAGAGGGGCGAGCGCAGCCTGCCACATGTGGCTTGTGTGGAGAGTGAGTGAGTTGTCACCTTGAGGTCTGAGTTGGTGTGTGAGGTGAGAGTGAGTTTGTTCAGGAGTTAGGTGCTCAGGCAGTTGGAGTGTGGATGTGACCAGGGTGTCCCCCACCCGCTGTTCGAGGCCCCCTGTCTGCTGCCTTGAGGCCCTTCCTGGGCACCCAAGGGTGCAGCCGCTGCCCACCCCAGCCCTCTAGCCCCCGCCTCACCGTCACGCTGACCTCACTGGCCACACCGTCCCAGCGCAGGTCTCCTCTGAACCTTGGGCTGCTCCTGGGGCCTGGCCTTCTGCCGTGCCCCTCCAGGTGCCTGGTCTGGGTCCGCCACCCCCAGGCCTCATCCCGCGCCCATGAGGCAGCAGGGGTGGGTGCTGGAGCCCTGAGGGGCCTGGCCTGTCTCCTCGGTCTGCCCCGGCCACCTCCCTCGAGGGGGTGCTCGGTCTGCAGGCACCAGCGTAGGTGACCCCCCCCCGGGTGCTGCCGGCCCCCGCTTGTCCTCACGATGGCCACATGCGCAGAGTGTAGGCGAGCTGCTCCCTGGGGGTTCGTGGGCCGGGCGCCTGGGAGGAGGCAGGCCCCCCCCTGCAGGAGGGGCCGCTGTGCCCCAGGACGGGCCTCTGACAGCGGTGGTGGGAGACCCCTTGCTCCTCAAGGGGTCCGGGGCCGGGTCTGCACCGTGGACCCTGGCGCTGCAGGGCAGTGCAGGAAGTGCTGGGCGCCAGTTCATAATGCCAGCTGATCGTCGTCACTGGTTTTCAATTAAAGGCGATGACTCTGCAGTAGATTCGTCCAAACCCGCAGCTGGGGAGCTGGCGCCTGTTTCTTTCTCATTTCTTTCTCTGAATTTTCACTGAGGGGCTTTTATCTTCTCCTTAATCCTACCATTTCTGTCAGGACGTAATCTCTTTCTCAAATTTACATTTTAATTACGAGGCCAGCTGAACTAGGTACGATCAATAGTGTCAGGCTTGAGCCCAGCCCCGCGCTCGCCCCCGCCTCCCACTTCCTGCCATCGATCCCGCCGCCCAGCCTGCCACCGCGCAAATAGGTGCTGCTTGGTCACTTTAAACAAAAAGGGGATTTAGGCGTTTTTTGTGGTTTTTCTTAAGAGCCGTCGCGGGAGTGAACTTGAGCCGAGGTCCGGGCCTGGGTCTGGCGCCCTGGTCGCCAGGTGGGGCCCGCGGCTGCTGGGCTCCCCGTTGGTGTTCTCCCCAACAGCGCCGTTCCCAGTGCCATGGACTCACCTGCTTTTTGGATTTTTACTTGAAAGTGCGTCGTGGAGATTGATTTCCTACCGCGGTGTGAGGATGGTAGTGTCTTCAGCGCCCTGACTGTTTACCCTGCTTCACCACGCTTACTCGTCTTTTTAATGGTTTAAAACAACAAATCAATGAAAAGTATATTTCATTCTTGTAACTCTTAGGAACTCTCACATCGATCGTTGGGCAGCGATTGTATCCGTCTTCGTAAGCGCCACTGCGGCCACTTACCGGCCCGCCTCCCCACACGTGCGCGTGGCCGTGCGTCTGCACCGGCTGGGAGTGCGGCGTTGCCGAGGTCCTGGGTGGGGCGCCCGGAAGGCCTCGTCCCTGCACCTGGGGTGTGCTGGTGACAGAGCCTGGTCCCCTCCTGCCTTCCGCGTGTGCTCAGAGCTGGGGGCCGCAGGTGACCCACACAGACCTGTCGTGCTGATGAGTGGCTCTGCCCCGGTCCTCCACTCTCAGCCACGGGCACTCAAGAAGCAGGGGTGAACCCCACACTCTCAGTCTGTGTGCGAGCTTGGAGGGCGTCTGGAGCAGGGAGGGCAGGCGAGTCTCGTGAGGGACTTGGAGAAAACATTTTCAGATTTGTGGCATCATGAGGCTTCTGCAAAAGCACCAGACAGCTCATGGGTGCGTGTGAGGCTGTGTGCAGACACCAGGCTCTGTGTGCATGGAGGCCGCGTGCAGACACCAGGCTCTGTGTGCACTGGGAGGCCGCGTGCAGACACCAGGCTGCATCGCTTCCTATTTTCTCTCTCGCTTGTCTGAGTGAGTCCCTGCACATAGATGGAAGGTTGGAGGTGCCGTCTGGAGGCCGGGCACAGGGCGTGTCGGTGTCCTCGTGGCTCTGCTCTTCCGGCGGCCCTGTGGCCCCTGGAGCTGCCCACTTGGCCGGCCTGTCAGTTTTCTGTGTCCTGGGAAGGATTTCTCGGATGGGAGGCCCATGGTATCTGCTGTAGAAGCCGTGAACTTGACACTTGGTGGAGCTGGGTGAGAAAGTCTGAGTTTGAACACCACCCCTCAGACCTCATACTCAGCTGCTTGTGGTGCCCGTGGGTGGTCACAGCTTCGGGAGGAAAGCTGTTTAGACCTTTTTCTTCCCCTCTGATGTTTCTAACCGCTCTTCTGAGTGACTTGCCTGTTCTTTCTCTGTCTCCTTCTTGCCCTCAGGAAACCCCTTGGTCTTTCTCTGATTCCAGGAAGCCTGGATTCTCTTTTCCCCATTCCAGTTATTTCCTCTCCTGGGGTCAGGTGACGAGGATGTGGACACACGTCATGCCTCCGTGCGCTGAGAGCTGCCCACACGTGTGTGTGGCCGCCTCCCGTCCCACATCCCTGCCGGGGGCCGTCCTCCCCAGGCTGCTCGGATCTCCTCTTCATCTTCTGCTGCGTCTCCAGCATCTCTTCAGTTCTCATCTCCTGGGTGCTTTGTTCACTGTCTTTCCTGCCGTGTGGAGGAAAGCTCAAGAGAGGGGGCAGGGCCCCCGGGGTGGAGTGCCTCTGGGTCCTGATGGCTCCGCCCCCTGCCTCCTGGGACGCTGGCCCCGTGCGCAGCTGGGCAGGGCTGGCAGGGGTCAGGGAGAGCCCAGGCACCGGCTGGCAGGGGGGTCTGGTGAATGGGGTCCAGGGGTGTCAGAGACATGGCCCCCGCTGCCATGGGCACTCGGCGTGAGCACCTGGCCCGCAGAGGTCGGTGTCCGGCGGCCTTGGCAGTGAGTAGCCAGCCATGGGCCTGGGCCGGCCAGGCAGGTGCGCTCACGGGCTGTGCCGTCACCGGGGTGGGGCGCCCTCCAGGGCTCTGTGCAGGATCACCGAGTGGCGACGGAGAGCAGACATCTTTGTGTTCCAGGGCTGGAGGAAGGTCTGGCCGCCCCAGGCTCGCAGGCGAGGAAGAGGCCTGGGAGTGACATGGAGGCCTTCGACCCCACCTCTGCGGCCGCCCAGCAGCAGTGGCCCCGGCCCCACGGGCCCCCAGCCTCGCCCCCGAGCCCCAGGTGACGCCCAGGCCACCCCAGGGCGGGTGCCTACCACGTTTGTCCTGGGGTGGGGACCTGGCGCCCTGAGTCCTCTCCACTGGCGTGCAGGCTAGGTCCACCCCAAGGAAAGGCCCGAGGCTCCGGGGCCAGAGGGACAGATGTTTGGGCACCCCGAGCCCCGTGTGAGGAGTGCGGTGTGAGGCTGGCTCCCCTGGTCCAGGCCCGAGGTGCAGGGGGTGGGGGTCAGGGCCCAGGGGTGTCCCCAGGACCTGGGGGACGGGAGAGGCAGGTGGCCGAGGGCGGCCCCGGGCTCCCCATCCCTGAGCCCTGCTCACTCTCCAGGGCTCCGCTGGCACCGGAGCAGGCCGCGTGGCGGGTGGCAGAGCAAGCCCGGGCGCCTGTCGTACCCTTTGGGGTGGACCTGTGCTACTGGGGCCAGGAGGAGCTGATGGCCGGCAAGATTCTCAAGTGAGTGAGGGCACCACACCCTGCCGTGCTGCGCGCAGTGGACACAGCTCTTAGCGGCCTGCCCACTGAGGCCGGTGGGCCCTTGAAGGCCCAGGGCTGGGCAGTGGTCCGGCCTTGCCCAGAGGCCCGTGGGCTTCTTGAACCTCCCTGTGGCCCCTTGAGGGGCCTCCCCTGTCACTGCCCTGATGGAGCATCACGAGGTGTGAGGCCCTTGGCCCAGCCCACGCTCCCAGCTCTGCCCTGGGCCTGCGTCACCACCTCCGCCTGTCCTCTGCCTGGGCTCCTGTGGGCCGGGCCCGGGGCTTTACGAGGGGCTTCCTGCATGCTGCGCGTTGCTGCACTGGCCCGCACTCTGTCTGCAGACCTGAGGGGCGGGGATGCACGTCTGTGTTTTGTTAACGCCCGTCAAGGAGCCCCGCCCAAGTCCAGGCCACACTGGGTGTCAGGTCGCTGGGCTGTGCCTGGTGTACCCCTGCTGTGCTCGTATCTCTGCTTGCCCTGGGTGCACTCGCAGGCCCAGCCTCACTGTGGGCGCTGAGAGGCGGGTCTGTGTGCAGGTGTGACTCGGAGCACCGCTTCTGGAAGCCTTGCGAAGTGGACGCCGAGGTGGAGAGCGCCAGTGTCTCCGAGGCCCTGCGGAGCCGCCGCATCACCTTCGCAGGGCAGTTCGAGCCTGTGCAGCACCGCTGCCGCGCCCCACGACCCGACGGCCAGCTCTGCGCGCGTCAGGACCGCCTGAAGGTGGGGCTGGGCTGGGCTCCAGCCTGCTGGCTCCAGGACCCCCTGGGTGGGCACAGGGCTGGGCCACTCCACCTCGGTCCCTGCATCCCCGCCCACGTGGTCCTGAGCCTGCTCTGTGCTGGGCCCAGGGTCCAAGGAGACGGATTGACCGCAGACTGCCCTCCCTGCCTGGCTCCGTCACGCTGCACCTGAGGGCCCCTGCCTTGTGTGGCTTGTATGGGAGGGCGGGGGGGTGTGGGCCAGCCCTCCTCAGAGTTGTCAGTGGGGTGGCCGGCAGCCTGTCTGCATCAGAACTGCTCCGTTCTCCACACAGTGCCCTTTCCACGGGAAGATCATCCCTAGAGATGACGCGGGACGGCCCCTCAACGCGGAGGACAGGGCCCGGGAGCAGAGGCAGCAGCTGCAGAGGCCAGCAGGGCGCCCAGGTGGGTCTGGGGGACAAGGGGCGGGCCTGGTGTGAGGACGCCTTGCACCCAGCGGCCTCCAGGCCAGCCCGCAGCTCCTGTGGGCGTCAGCTGCCGCCTCCAGGACAGCGGTGACCGTAGCTCAGGAGCTGCAGCCAGGATGTGCGGCCCTCGGCGCTGACGGGACCCTCAGCTTCAGCTTCCGTCCTGGCCACGTTTTCACACGGCTCCTGATGGGTGGCATGGGTACACCCATGGCTGGAAACCACTTTGTCATCATCTGTTGGGGTTCTGGGTTTTTAAGCCTGTGTTTAAGCGTGTGAGGGAACAAGGTGAGGAAGGGAAACGGCTGAGCCCTGGGGCTGCCAGCTCCTGTCTGCTCGCCCGCCTGCTGCCTGGCCAGCCCGTGCACCCGGGCTGTGGGGCGCGTGGTGTACAGCGTGTGTGGACCGCGTGGCATGCGAGCAGAAGGCCAGGGTCCTGCCCGTGGTCCCAGGCAGTCCTGCCGGGCCGCTGAGCGTGGCGCACTTTCTGGGGTACCTCCTCGAGGTCCCCGTTTTCTGGCTCATAGGCCAGTTTCATGCAAAATGGACAAGGGACTGGAGCTACTAAGACGCCGTTCTGCGCCCCTCACGGAGCTCACCGCGTGCTGCACGTGAGCCGGTGCTGCTCCCTGGCGTGGGCTGGCCGCTGCCTGGCTCCCAGAGGCCCCTGAGCCGCAAGCAGGGTGGGGACCCACAGAAGTGGCCCCCTGCCAGGGCAGCCCCGGGTGCCCTCGGGGTGGGGCGGGGGCCTGACCTGTGTCAGAATCCCGTGGTTTGTCAACCTGGGCTGAGGTCTGGAGACCCCACTCTATTGACAAAGGCATGGGCTCAGGCCCAGAATCCCCCGAGGCAGAGGGTGGCTGTGTCCTCGGGGCGGTGCTGGCGGCCTGCAGGTCCCAGCCGGGCCACGTGCCACTTGAGCAGGTCCTTCCTTCGTCAGGAGAGATCGGTGTTGGATTTCAGCCTCACAGCAGGGTCAGCCCCTGGGCCCTGGGCCTGGAGGGTGGCAGGGAGGGGCCTGACCCGCTCATCCAGGGGCCGCGGCCTCCCCTGGTGGCCCGCACTCAGGAGCAAATTAAGTGCCTATTTTTTGTGTCAGCCCTGAAGAGTATCAGGTTCTGCAGCCCTCGGTGACTTGTTAACAACAGGTACTGGGCCGAGGCCGCGGCCAGTGCTGGCCAGTCAGATGTGAAATAGCATCTCTTTACTAACTGCAGTATCGATCCCGCCTCCCTCGCACGCGGGCAATTTTCTTTTCCCCGGTGCTCACCTCGGTGACAATGCGTGCGGGGCTCCAGGGCCCGTCAGCACGCAGGACGCCCGCTGCCGGCTCCTATTGATTTTCTTCAAAGGCTTTTAAATTGCTCCTTCATTTTCCTGAGATGCTCATTCCATCTCTACTGGGTGCCGGCGTTTTTCCGTTGTGTTTAAACAATCGCTCCATTCACTGGGTTCCTAAACTGTGACGCCTTCTCATTACTGGGAGATAAACTGTTTGGACAGTTTTCCTTAATCTTGGATTAATCGTTCCTGTATCTGGATTGTGCAGCCCCGTATTCCTTCACTTTAGAAATCAACTTGGGGAGGCCGTGCCATCTCTGAATCTGGGCGCCTGGCTGCCCCCCACTGGACGTGGCCTGCTCACTGCCGGCCCCTCTGCCAGCTCGGGCTGCTCACTGCCGGGGTCTGGGGTGTCTGGCGCCCTTCTGCCAGCCGGGGCCAGGGCCCATAGGTCTGGACGCTGGCGGGGGCTGTGCTGGATGGACACTGGATTTCAGGGACCTCCACGCAGCCCCACCCCCCCCCCCGCCCCCGGGAGAGAAGCAGGTTGAGGCGAGTGGACCTTGAGGCCTCTGCCTGCGGGTTGGGAGCTCTTCTGCCAGGTTGGACTGTTAACGCTTTCCGTCCTGGCAAGCGGGCACACGGATCTGGCCCCAGTGCAGCTGGGGCAGGTGAGGCCAGGCCGGGGCTGGGGGGCATTTGTTTCCCTTTAGACCACCTGCTCCTGCTGTCTTGAGGGGCCTGGGTGAGCTGACACCCTCCTCATGGGGGCCTGGGGCCAAGTTAGCTTCAGGCCAATCAGGAGGCGCAGCGGGTGCCGCTCCCTTGGCCGTGGCTGGCCTGCGCCCACCCTCCGCAGGGACAGGCCAAGGGCCCCGCTGGGGGCCGAGTGGGCCACAGCCCACCTGGAGCCTGACGCAGCCACTTGCCTGTAGCCTTGTCCCCTGGCTGCCAGACTTGGTTGCCTTCCTGCCTAAGGGCTCCATGGGGACCCCCCGGCCTTAACCCCCCGTGGAGGGGTTGAGCCTTGGTGAGGTTGGTGTGGGTGTTTTCTGAAATCTCAGGGTCTGTTTACAGACTGGCAGGACCCCGAGTTCCTGAGGGACGTGGAGGCGGCCACTGGGGTGGACCTGGGCTCGTCCAGGCCTGGCGGGAAAGGCAAGGGCAAGCGGCGGAAGCACTCGGGCCTCACCGACCTCAAGCGGCAGGCTGACACGGCGCGCGCGCGCATCGCCAAGAAGGTCTTCGCCAAGTGAGCGCTTCTCACGGTGTCCCGTCCTCTGCCCCGGGTGGAGGGGCCGCCCGCCCAGTGCCTCACCGTCCATCCCGCTGCTGTGGCAGCCAGAGGCACTGCCCACCGCCAGTGCCCAGAGAAGCCGCAGGGGCGCCGCCTGGGCAGCACCCGGGCCTCAGGGTGGGGCTGTCCTCAGGCTGGATGCTGGGACGGTGCTCCACTCGCTGCACTGGCCAGGGGATGTGCTCCCGGTGACCACTGCGTCTGGGGGGCCAGAGGGTGGCTTCCTGAGTGCCCCGCAGAGCCCCTGTGCTGTGGGCACAGGAGGGGCTGCGTCCAGGGCATCGTGACCCCAGGCTCCGGGCTCGTGGCTGGTTCCCTGTGGCTCAGCCGGGGTGGAGGGCAGGGTGGGTGCTGACGCCAGGAGGAGCATGGCCTGGGTGACCCTCCCCGCGCGGCCCAAGCGCCTCCCTGCGGCGAGCCGTGCAGCCCGCAGTGCGCTCTAGGGGGGGGGCCGCACCTCCTCCCCCGCACCGCTGCCCCTCACAGTGTGTCTGCTCTGGGCCGGGCCCCGTGCGCAGCCCGGCAGGAGGAAGCTGGGCTGAGGGGATCGAGCGTGTCCTGCTGCCTCTGCCCACCTGGCTGCTGGGCGGACTGTGCTCTCATGGGCAGGATTGGGGTCTGGAGGCCACCCTTGGGGCTCAGGGAGCAGTGGGAGGCATGCCAGGCGGGGCCAAAGTGGCCTTGGAGGCAGATCCCCTCACCGTGGTGCCGTGGCGCCCTTCCGCAGGGGGCTCCCAGCGGTCCAGGTGCAGCAGCCACCCCAGCACGGGGTCGGTCCCGCCAGGCTGCCGTCGGGGGCCCGGGGCCCGGACGGCCTCCCTGGTCACGGCTCGCTGTGCTTCCCCGCAGGGCAGCCGTGCAGAGGGTGGTCACCGCCATGAACCAGATGGACGAGAAGAAGCACGAGAAGTTTGCAAACCAGTTCAACTACGCCTTGAACTAGAGGGCCAGGCCCGTGCACGGGCTCCCCCTGCGCTGTCCGCTCCTCCTTGCTGGGTGTGTGCGCAGCAGCAGCCATCGTCCAGGGTGTTTAACGCGAGGGCCCGGCGTGCACTCTGATCCAAGCGTCCCGGAGGCGTGGACGTTCCTGCCGCAGGGACCTCGGCCAGCGCTTAGGGCCCGCCTGCCGGGTCGCCTGGGGTGAACGCGGCAGCCTGGCCACCAGGGGGCGTCTTGCACGGCCTGGGCGCTTTGTGGCACGGCTCAGGGTTGCTCAACCCCCAGGACGAGTGCAGCCCCGCCCTGCCCCAGCCTTCTCGGGTCCTCTCCGGGTCCGCCTGCTGGGCGCTGCCTGGGTGTGGCGCCACCGGCCGCTTCGGCGTGCGCGGCACCCTGAAGGCCGCCCCCCTGGTGCTGTCAGCGCATCCCCCTCTCAGTCCAGACGGCGCTCCGCTGTGTGAGCAGACCACGCTTACCCTGCATCGCGGACATGTGGGTGGTTTGCACTTTGGGATTACGGATACTGTCATGACCGTTTGTGTGCAAGTTTTTGCATGGGCGTATATTTTCATTCCTTTTGGGTTTATGCCTAGAAATGAAATGGATGGGTTGTGTGGTAACTCTGTGTTTAACTTACTGATGAACCGCTTAAACGTTTTCCGAAGCAGCTGCACCACTTACATCCCTGCCAGGGCATCCGGGTGCTCGTTTCTCTGTTCTTGCCACACTTGTCGTCAGTCTTTGTAATTTTAGCCATCTTAGTGGGTGTGAAGTGGCATCTCATTGTGGTTTTGACTTGCACTTTGCTAATGATGAATGATGGTGAACATCTTGTTGTTCAGTTGCTAAGTCTCGCCCAACTCTGGGACCCCAGGGACTGCATCGTGCCAGGCCTCCCTGTCCGTCGCTATCTCCTGGAGTTTGCTCAGACTCATGTCCATTGAGTCATGATGCCATGCGACCACCTGTGTTGAACATCTTTTCCTGTGCTTATTGGTCATTGTTTATCTTCTTTGGAGAAACATCTAGATCTTTTGCCCGTTTTCAGTTGAGTTGCTGTTTTGAGTTGTAAGAGCGCTTTGTGTGTTCTGGACACTAGACCCTCATGGGATTTGCGATCACTCTCCCCCATCCTGTGTTTTCCCCTTCTCGCCGTGTTTTCTGAAACGTGAGCGCTTGGCCTTGGATGTCCGGCGCGTCTGGTCTGGTCTCGCCGTGTTTTCTGAAACGCGAGCGCCGCGGCCTTGGATGTCTGGCACGTCTGGTCTCGCCGTGTTTTCTGAAACGCGAGCGCGTGGCCTTGGATGTCCGGCGCGTCTGGTTTTCATTTTGCCGCCTGTGCTTTCCACGTCGTATTTGAGCAACGGTTGCTTAATCCCAAGTCTAGTCATGTTTTCTTCTAGGAGTTTTATGATCTTGCTCTTAAACTTAGGTCTTTGGTGTGGATCAACTGTTTTGAGTTAATTTCTGTCTGTGCATCGTTTGTGTGGATATCCGGTTGTCTCAGCAGCATTTATTGAAAAGGTTGTTCTTTCTCCCATTGAATTGTCTTGGCACCTTTATTGACTGTAAGTTGACACTAAACGCCTGAATTTATTTCTGGAGTCTCCCTTCTGTTCCCTGACCTTGTGCTGCTGCTGCGCAGTCTTGACTGATGTAGCCTTGTGGGAAGTTTTGAAAGCCTCAAACTTTGTTCTTTTTAAACGTTGTTTTCGCCATTCTGGGCCTTTTACATTTCCAAATAAACTTTAGGATGAGCTTGTCAATTTCTGCCAAGAAATAAAAAGCTATCTGAGATTTTACTGATTGTGTTGACTCTTACGCGAGGATTTTTTTCAACAGTAAATATTTTAGGGTCCCACATGAGCTGTGGTTGGGTGAATCCTTGGAGGCAGAACCACAGATGCAGGGGCGGTAGGTACCCCCAACCCCTGTGATGTTAGAGGTCAAACAATGTCATCTTAATATTAAATTTTATACTTGGTGAACTTATAGCATCTTTCCATGTACTTAGGTTTTGTTTGTATTTTCACAGTTGTAGTTTTTTGTATACCAAGGTCTGCGTTTGTTAAATTTATTCTTAAATGTTCGTTCTGTTTGGTGCTGTTATAAATGTTCTCTGAATTTCAGTTTTGGATTGTTCGCTATTAATACCTAGATGTTACAGCTGATTGTATACATTGATCGTATATCCTGAAAGTGGTCATCTCACTTACTAGTTCTAATAGGGCTGTGTATGTGTGTGTAGATTCCTTAGGAATTTTTGTACACAATGTCACGTCACCTGCAAGAGAAAGTTGTGTTTCTTCCTTTGCAATTTGGATTCCTTTTACCTCTTTGTCTTGTCTGGTTGCCCTGGCTGGAGCGTCAGAGCAGAGCCAGAGAGAACTGGAGAGAAGAGACATCCTATTCTCGTCCTTGATCTGAGGTGAAGAGCTTTTGGTCTCTTCCCAGAGTGTGGTGGTGGCTGGGCGCTTTGTAGCTGCTGGGCAGCAGGCTGAGGATGTCCCCTTATGTTCCTAGTTTGCTGAGTGTTTGTTTTGTCATGAAGGGAGCTGAATTTTTGTCAGATGCACTTTCTACATCTATTGAAACGATTGTGTGGTTTCTGTCCTTTATTCTGTTGATATATGGTGGATTACATTAACTGCTTTTCATATATTGAACCACCCTTGCATTCATGGGATAAATCCCACGGGGTCAGTTCAGTCGTTTGTATATTTCTAGAAATCTGCCCGTCTTATCTAGGTCATACATACAGTTCATAGTATTCCTGTATAATCATTTATGTTTCCTTTCCGTAAGGCTGATAGACTAGAGATCTCTTCAAGAAAATTGGAAATAGCAAAGGAACATTTCAGCCAAAGATGGGCACAATAAAGGACAGAAACAGTAAAGACCTCATAGAAGCAGAAGAGATGAAAAGAATAAACAGAACTGTACTAAAAAAGGTCCTCATGACCCAGATAACCACGGTGGTGTGGTCACTCACCCAGAGCCAGACATTCTGGGCTGTGAAGTCAAGTGGGCCTTAGGAAGCACTGCTGTCAGCAAAGCTAGTGGAGGTGATGGGATTCCAGCAGAGCTATTTAAGATCCCAAAAGATGATGCTGTCAAAGTGCTACCTCAGCATGTCAGCAAACTTGAAAACCCAGCAGTGGCCACAGGACTGGAAAAGGTCAATCCTCACCCCAGTTCCCAAGAAGGGCTGCCCTAAGCAATGTTCAAACCACCAGGCAGCCACTCTCATCTCCCATGCTAATAAGCTAGTGCTCAGAATTCTTCATGCCAGGCTTCAGCAGTACGTGAACTTAGAACTTCCAGATGTCCAAGCTGGGTTTAGAAAAGGCAGAGGAACCAGAGTTCAAATTGCCAGCATTTGCTAGATCATACAGAAAGCAAAGGCGTTCCAAAAAAAAAAAATCTACCTCTGTTTCATTGATTACGCCAAAGCCTTTGACAATGTGGATCATAACAACTGTGAAAAACTCTTAAAAGAGATGAGAATACCAGACCATCTTACTTGTCTCCTGAGAAACCCGTATGCCAGTCAGGAAGCAACAGTTAGAGCCTTGTATGGAACAACAGACTGGTTCAGAACTGAGAAAGGAGTAGCCAAGGCTGTTTCCTGCCACCCTGCTGAACATGTGCAGAGCACATCACAAGAAATGCTACGTGGATGGAGCGCAAGCTGGAATCAAGACTGCTGGGAGAGATACCAACAACCTCAGATTTGCAGGTGGTACCACTCAAATGGCAGAAAGCAGAGAGGAACTAAAGAACCTCTTGAAGGAGGAGAGTGAAAAAGCCAGCTTAAAACTAAACATTAAGAAAAATGTGATCATGGCATCCGGTCCCATCTCTTCATGGCAGATAGAAGGGGAAGAGGGGAAGCAGTGGCAAACCCCCTCTCCTTGGGCTCTCAGGCCACCGCAGCCGTGAAAGCAGAAGGCGATTGCCTCTTGGTAGGAAAGCTGTGACAGACGCAGACAGTGTGTTAGAAAGCAGAGGCGCCGCTTTGCTGACAGAGATTCCACAGCCAAGGCTGTGGTCTTCCCAGTGGTCACGGACGATTGTGAAAGCTGAACTGTAACGAAGGCAGAGCACTGAAGAATTGATGCCTTTGAACTGTGGTCCTGGAGAAGACTCTTGAGAGCCCCTTGGACAGCAAGGAGATCCAACCAGTCAATCTTCAAATCAACCCTGAATCCTCATTGGAAGGACTGATGCTGAAGCTGAAGTTCCAATACTTTGGCCACCTGATGCAAAGGGACTCATTGGAAAAGACCCTGATGCTTGGAGAGATTGAGGGCAGGAGGAGAAGGGGACGACAGAGCATGAGATGGCTGGATGGCATCACCAACTCAATGGACATGAACTTGGGCAAACTCCGGGAGATGGTGAGGGATAGGGAAGCCTGGCGTGCTGCAGTCCATGGGGTCGCCTAGAGTTGGACACAACTTGGTGACGGAACAACAAGAACAAGGCTGGTTGTCCCGTCTCCTGTGTCATTCCTGATTGTAGAAATTTGAGTCTTCTCTATTTTCTTGGTTGGTCTAGCTAAAGAATTATCAATTTTATTGATCTGTTTGAAGTTGTCCTCTATTATTTGTCATTTTGCTTGGTTGGTTTCCACTCTAACTTTGATTTCCTTGGGTTGCTTGCATGTGTGATTTTCAGTTTTGTCATACTCCCTTCAGTGCAAGTTCAGCTTATTGTCTTGAGGTCTGCTTTGTAATGTAGACATTTATGGGCATAAATTTCCGTCTAAGCACTGATTCAGCTTCGTCCTGCACATTTTAGCGTATTGTGTATTCATGTTTGTTTATTCTTAGAGCATTTTCTAGCCTCTCTCGTGACTTCTTCTTCTGCCCGTCGTTTATTGAGGAGCTTGTTGCTTAATGTCCACGTGCTCCTGAGTTCCTCCCGGCACTTGATTTCTAATTTCACTGAGCGAAGAGCACGTCTTGTGCGGTTCAGTCCTTCAGAATTTGAGGCGCGTGGTCTGTCCTGGAGAGTTACGTGCGGCTCCGTGTTCTGCTGGTGGTGGCTGTTCCATGGAGTCTGCAGGTCTGCTTGGTGCCTCGTGCTGCTCAGGTTTTCTTTTCCTATTGATCTTTACCGCAGCTGTTACATTCCTTATTGAAAGTAGGGTGTTGAAATCTCCAACTATTAACATTATCTGTTTCTCCCTCTTCTGTCTGTTTTTGCTTCGTACACTTTAGGGCTTTGTTGCTAAGTGCATATATGTTTATATCCGGTATTTCTTCCTGAGGGATTGACCTTTTATCTCAGAGCGCAGCCTGCTCTGTCTCTAGTGACAGCGTTTGCCTGACGTCTCTCTTGTGCAACGTGAGTGCACCTTCTTGTTCGCGTGACACAGCCTTCTCCAGCCCTTCCCTCTCGCCGTCTCTGAATCTCAAGTCTTTCTAATGGATAGCATGTGTTTGGTCCGTTCTACCGACTCTGTTGCTTGAGTGGAATGTTTAGTCTACTTCCCTTTAATATAATTACTGATGAGGTAAGATTTATGTCTGCCATCTTTCTTTTTTTTCTACATGTCTCTTAAAACCTTTCTTCCTCTGTTACTGATTTCATGTGTGTTAAATAACTGTTTAATTCCTTGTAATACTTTAATTCCCTGTGCCTTTCATTATTTGTAGATAATTTTTTCAGTGGTTGCATTGAGGATTACGCTGAACAACTTGACTGCTCTCTAGTGTGGATTAACGCCGACTGGATTTCAGTGGTTACGGAGCTGCTCACTTAGAGCTGTTTCTTCCCGGCTCCTTTCCACTGTTCTTATCATACAAGTTGCATCTTACAGGTTGTCAGCGCATCAACATAGGTTTGTGATTATTGCTTTATGTAGTTGCTCTTTAACTCGAGGAAAGGAAAAGGTCCGTAGACATGTTTACACTGACTTATCGGCCCCGAGGCTGCCTTTACCAGCACTCTGTGTCTCCCTGAGGATCTGAATCTGCCAGCTGTGAACTGTCTTTATTCTTGTCTCTTTGGGGATGTCTTCATTTCTTCTTTGTTCTTGAGTAGTTTTGGTGGATATGGACTCCTTGGTGTAACAGTTTTTTCTTTCAACACTTGGACTATGTCATGTCACTGCTTCCTAGGCTCCAGGGTTCCAGGCGAGAAGGCCGCTGTCCGTCTTTCAGGGAAAGAAGCCTCTACATATTGAGCTGGGTTTTCCTCTGCTTTCAAGATGCCCCGTCTTCACCATCCTGCTGTTAACTAAAGCCTGTCTAGTCAGGGACTCGTCCGTGTGCTGCTGGGGCTCTGCTGAGCTGCTTGCTTGTAGAGGTGGTTTCTCTTTAAACTTGGAAGGTTTTTGGCCATTATTTCTCCGAAGATTCTTTCTGCCCGTCCCTCTTTCCTCTTCTAGGACCCCCGTCACATGCGCACACTGGCCTCGCAGGCCTCTTTTTCTTCATTCTTTTTTCTGTTTCTCAGACTGGACCTGTTGACCTATCTTTGGGGCCTAGATTCTTTCTTTTGCCAACTACAGTCTGGTGTTGAGTTGCTCTAGTGAGCTTTCCATTTTAGTGGTTGTACTTTTTCAGTCCAGAAAAAGTCTATTTTGTTTTCTTCCTTAATTTGTTTCTTGTTATTGATACTCTGTTGGTAAGACATCATTCTTATAATTTAATTCTTTAGACATGAACGTACAGTAACTGATTTAAAGTACTTGTCTAGTAAGTTTAACATCTGGGCTTATTCCAGAAGTTTCTCTTGACCACTTTCTCCCTTTGTGTGGGCTCTACTTTCCTGGTTCTTCTTGTGTCTCTCTTTTTTTTAAGTGATATGATGTGGCAACTCTGGAAGATCCTCCCGTCCCCCACATTTGTTTCTATTTGTTTGTTCAGTGTGTTTCCTGGACCAGTTGTGTAAATCTGCACCTGTTGTGCTTGGCATGTGAGTCCTTGCCTGGCAGCTTGCTGATCAGCTCATTAGGGTTCCTCATATGCTTTGATCCATTGAGTCTTGTGGTTTTGCTGACTAGCTGTGTGTGCATGCATGTGCATGGATGTGCCTGTGTGGGGTGCGTGTGCATGTGTGCGTGTATGTGTGGGATGTGTGTGCATGGGTGTGCATGTGTGGGGTGCGTGTGCATGGGTGTGTATGTGTGGGATGTGTGTGCATGTGTGGGGGGGCTGTGCATGTGTGGGGTGTGTGTGCCTGTGTGTGTATATGTGTGGGATGGGTGTGCATGTGTGGGGTGCATGTGCATGCGTGTGGGGGGTGCGTGTGCGTGGATATGTGCATGTGTGCGGTGCATGTGCATGCCTGTGGGGTGAGTGCATGAGTGCATGCACGTGTGCGTGGGAGTGTGGGGGCGTGTGTGGGGGGGGGTATTGGGCATACCTTCAGTGTTCTACCAGCCAGATGCCGGCTGTGACTGGGTTCTCACCTCATGAATGTTTGGATCTTTGCCCCGTGAGAACGTCACTTACAGTTGTAACTGATGTTTCTCTTAGGAGTGAGACCAAGCATTTTCCATGTGTTAAAGCATTTGTTGTTTATCCTTTTCTGGGAATTGTATTCCATATCCTTTGCTCATTTTTCTGTTAGTTTATGGGTTTCTTATTAAACTGTGGGAACGCTTTATTCAGTGAGAAAACAAGCTGTACATGATGAGTTGCAAATACATCCTAATTTTATCTTCTGATTTTGCTTACATTGTTTTCTGCCATGTAGATTTTTTTTTAATGTAGCTGAATTTAACCAGTCTTTCGTGGCTTCTTCGTTTTATATTCCCGGGGCCACGGGGGTGTGGGGTGGTATGGTGCAGCCCCCTTGCCAAGGGCAGATTGCCCAGGGAGCAGGAGTCAGAGTTGGCTGCACAGAATGGAGCACTCCAGTAACAGAGCCTTGTGAACACAGGGTTGAAGCTCCAGCCCCAAAGACAGGCAGCGCCAAAGAAGTCTCAAACTACCACACACTCACACTCATCTCACGCTAGTAAAGTAATGCTCTTGAATTCTCCAAGCCAGGCTTCAGCAATACATGAACCGTGAACTTCCAGGTGTTCAAGCTGGTTTTAGAAAAGGCAGAGGAACCAAAGATCATATTGCCAACATCTGCTGGATCATCGAAAAAGCAAGAGAGTTCCAGAAAAACATCTATTTCTGCTTTATGGACTATGCCAAAGCCTTTGACTGTGTAGATCACAATAAACTGTGGAAAATTCTGAAAGAGATGGGAATACCAGACCACCTGACCTGCCTCTTGAGAAACCTGTATGCAGGTCAGGAAGCAACAGTTAGAACTGGACATGGAACGACAGACTGGTTCCAAATAGGAAAAGGAGTACGTCAAGGCTGTATTTTGTCACCCTGCTTATTTAATTTCTGTGTAGAGTACGTCATGAGAAACGCTGGGCTGGAAGAAGCTCAAGCTGAAATCAAGATTGCTGGGAGAAATATCAATAACCTTGGATATGCAGATGACACCACCCTTATGGCAGAAAGTGAAGAGGAACTTGATGAGGCCTCTTGATGAAAGTGAAAGAGGAGAGTGACAAAGTTGGCTTAAAGCTCAACATTCAGAAAACTAAGATCACGGCGTCTGGTCCCATCACTTCATGGCAAATAGATGGGGAAACAGTGGCTGACTTTATTTTTCTGGGCTCCAAAATCACTGCAGATGGTGATTGCAGCCATGAAATTAAAAGATGCTTACTCCGTGGAAGGAAAGTTATGATCAACCTAGACAGCATATTCAAAAGCAGAGACATTACTTTGCCAAGAAACGTCCGTCTAGTGAAAGCTATGGCTTTTCCAGTGGTCATGTGTGGATGTGAGAGTTGGACTGTGAAGAAAGCTGAGCGCTGAAGAATTGATGCTTTTGAACTGTGGTGTTGGAGAAGACTCTTGAGAGTCCCTTGGACTGCAAGGATATCCAACCAGTCCATCCTAAAGGAGATCAGTCCTGGGTGTTTATTGGAAGGACTGATGTTGAAGCTGGAAATCCCAATCCTTAGGCCACCTGACGGGAAGAGCTGACTCATTGGAAAAGACTATGATGCTGGGAGGGATTGGGGGCAGGAGGAGAAGGGGACGACAGAGGATGAGATGGCTGGATGGCATCACCAACTTGATGGACATGGGTTTGGGTAGACTCCGGAAATTGGTGATGGACAGGGAGGCCTGGCGATTCATGGGGTCACAAAGAGTCAGACACAACTGAATGACTGAACTGAACTGAAAGTCCTCAGGTGGTGCTCAGATTGGTGAGGAAGATGCATGGAGCCACTGGGCTTCATCCCTCCCCACCCCCAGCATCAGAGCACAAGGCCTGTATCCCCCAAGACTATCTCTTGGCCCACGGTGGCTGCTGGAGCTCCAGCCATCACTGTGTCTGCAGAAGAGGCGGCTGTGCTGTAGCCTCAGCCATTTCCTGTGAGGGGCCCCCTCAGGAACTCCTCCAGTAGCACACACTGCTTATGTCAACTTGGCCAAACCTAATCCCCTGGGAGTGTCCTGCTGCCCAGAAAGCAGGAAAGGTGGTCTGTCTCCCGGGGATCAGCACCCAGCTACCATCAGGTCTGTGTCCTGGCAAGAGAGAGAGTGGTCACGCCTGGCAGGGGCTTCTCCAGAGGGGGCCACCACCCCGCTGAAGGTGTGGGGTGGGACAGGGCACCTTCCATTGTCCCCTGAAACCTGTGTGCCCAGCCCTGCCCCCCCCCCACCCCCAGGTGACAGTCCCTGCGTTTCTGAGGATGGCTGCTACGCCCCTGCCCGCCCCCAGGTCACCCACTTCGTCCACCCAGCCTTGCCCTCCCCCTGGAAACGGCACGCCCTCCAGAAAGCCGCAGGTGGCCAGGGACGGTCCCTCTGAGCTGAGCGACGTTTCAGTGGCCCAGCCGGGGGCCACCCCGGGGGTGGGGGTGTGGTAGGTCACACTGGCTGCCCGGGAGCAAGGGCACGTGGTCACAAGTGGAGAACTGAACCTGGGGTGGCAGGGGCATCAGCCGCTGAGTGGCAGGCCACACCACTGGTGTGGGCAGGGCTGGGCAGCACAGGAGAGCCTCACAGCCAGAGGAGAGGGGCCCGTGGGGACGAGGACGGGAGCGCCTGGGTTGGGGAAGTGGTGCTGAGGGCGTCCTGGGCAGGAAGTGAGATGGGGCTCCCCCTCAGCTCAGCAGGACAAGCGGGGGCACCAGGCCCTGAGAAGGAAGGAGCGGGACAGGCTGCCTGCCCCAGTGGGAGGGCAGCCCGTGTGGACAGTCTGGAGCTTTGGCTCTGAAAGAAGGCCGCACAGCAGGCAGCCAGAGGCAACGTGGGGCTGGGTGGAAACAGCAGCAGGGTGAGCTGGGGGCACGAGCCTGCCAGGGGAGTGGGGTGGCCGACACAGCAGGCCAGGGCAGGCTGCTGGCTGGGTGAGTGCCCCTGAGCGTGTGGCTATGAAGGTAGGGCTGTCCCCAGCACGCCCAGATGGAACAGCGCTGGTCAGAGTTAAGCGAAACAGGTGGGCAGGGAGACAGATGAAGCTGCTAGGGTGCTCTGTGGGGGAGTGGGTCTGCTGGCAGCCCCCATGCCCACTCCCCTTCTTACCAGGCATGGGGCAGTTGGTGGGGGGAGGGGGGGGGTCTCCCCAGCTAAGAAACTACATTTCCCAACCTCCCTTGGCTAGGAGCGGTCAAGTGACCAAGTTCTGGCCAATGAGATCTGAGCAGCTGTTACAAGGGCTTCCGGAAAGGTCCTTAAAGGAAGCAGTCGCTCCCCTCTCCTCTCCTTGTTTGTGCCTAGAACGTGGATGTGATGGCTGGAGACACACCCTCCATGTGTGTCCATGAAGACGAGGCCCAACCCAGCCGGAATGGGGCAACGGGAGAGCTGGACAGAGCTGGTGCCCTCAGAATTCTGGGAAGGTGTCACAGCTGCCCAGGGCCTCCAATGGCCAGCTCTCCCTCACACAGGAGAGACAAACAATCTTCTTCAATTTCCATTCATTGAGCTTTTCTCTTCCACGCAACCAAAGCCAATCCTAACACAGCAAGTGACCAGAGCCCACCAGTGTGGGCTGGGCCAAGGAGGGAGGGGGCTGGGCTCAGCGGTCCCTGAACGGGGAGACGGGGGTAGTGTAGGGAGGGGAGCCCCCAGGGGGCCTCTGTGTCGGGCCTGCTCCTCCACAGGATGAACTGTGTGGGCACCATTCTGGGATTGGGGGCCAGGACTGGTCCTGGGGGTTGGAGGAGGGCCTCCCCAGAGTGCACCCAGATCCTGGGCTGAGCCTCACAGCACTGACAGCAAAGTGGGGCCACGGGGGGACAGGGGTAAGGTGCCAGCAGGGCCAGCACGCCCCTCTGCCTCCAGCTCAGGAACCCCAGAACTGGGCAGTCGGGGGTCCCTGAAAAGCCTCTTGGGAGTAAGGCTGGTGGGGACAGCTTGAGGGTCCCGGGGGGAGGTGGTGTCTGCACCCCCGAGTTCTCTGGTTTGTGGCAGATTCCGATGACCTGTAGGAGGGAGCGGGAGAGCTGGGCGGGAGCTGGGCCTGTGGGCGCCTGCAGGAGCGGCCCCACAAGACCAGGCCTGTTCTTCCCAGTCCCATGCCGCCCCTGGGGTTCGAGGAGGCTCAGACAGGCTGACAGCTCCGTCCCCACAAGGGCTCAGCACTGAAGGGAGACCTCAGGGCCCCAGAGAGTGACAGGGAGCCCCCCCCTCAACTTGCGCAGCAGGGCCTGCCCAGGTGCCCAGAGTGGCATGGCCGTGGGACCAGCTTGGGACTAAGTCTGGGGGCCCCAAGGAGGAGCGGAGTGGGGAGAGGGGCGGGATCGCTTCCCTGCCTCGCGGCTTCTAACCTCCCCGCATCCAGAGCTAGGGCTGGTGACACGGGGGGGTCCAGAGGTGTGACCGCCACGTGTCCAGGTGACCTTGTGAGTGTGGGTGACGGGTGGGGAGAGGGAGCCCAGAGCCGCTGCCCCTTGTGCATGAAACTCCTCCTCCTTCCTGCCCTTGGTTCCCCAAGGTGGGCGCTGGGGAGGCGGGCAGGGGGTTTTCCCAGGGGATGATCGATCTGGCCCCTCCTCCGCAGTCCTGAGGGGATGCCCAGCGCCGGAAGTACAGGCTGCCGCTTCTTGCTAGGCAGCCCCGGGACCCTGCTTGGGCTAAGCGCACAGTCACCCAGGAAGCTTGAGGCCGAGAGCCTTCGGGGCCCCACTGTCCACTGCCTGCGCCCTCCGGAAGCCAGGCCTCGGCGGTGGGACCGGGGGCGCTCACACTCCCGCACCCACGCGTCCTGAGATTCGGGCCTCCCAGCTGCCTGCAGGTTGGGTGGGTGGAGGAGCCCTTCGGTGCTGACCGCCAGCCGCGGGGTTACTGCAGAATTTCCGCAGCACGGGCCCTGCGCAGGTGGGGCGCCCGGGGTGAGGGGCGGTGCTGCGGGTGAGGAGGGAGGCCGGAGGCCAGGGTGGGGGCTGCAGCGCCGGGCGCCCGCCCCAACCCCCCGCCCCTCCTCCACCCTCTCTCTGCCCACTGGAGAGGGCGAGGGCAACGCCGGGCGCCCTCCTCCACTCCCACCGGCCGGGGGTGGCTGTCACCCACTGGCCGAAGGGTCATCCTGCTCCACGACCCCAGCCTCAGCCCCAGCTCTGGCCCCGTGGTCAGTGACCAGCACGGGGAAGAGTCCCTCTGAGAACACGGGAGTTGCTCACGGAGAGGGATGTCCGCCCGCGGGCGCAGGGCTCGGCCATGGAGCAGCTGCGGGGCTGGGCAGGCACATGGCCCCGCCACTCGGTGTCCAGCGACCGTGGGAGCCCACCCTGAGTGCCGGCGGAGGGGACCCCCATCGCTGCGCAGCAGCGCCCGCATCCCGAAGCCTCGGCTCTCACAGCCGCCTGCATCCCCGCCCCGCATGCTCCAGGAGCCGGCAAGTGGGGGCGCGGCGCCGGGCTGCGGGCGGAGAGGCGCGGCTACACGGGACCCCGCGGGCTGGGCTCAGGCGGCTCCCCAGGAAGCTGCAGACGCCCCCGCCACCTCGGCAGGCCTGGTGCTCAGGACTGGCAGGGCCGAGGCGCAGCGAGGCAGGAGCACAGGGCTGGGGCAGACCCGATCCCTGCCGCGGCCCGCCAGCCTCGGCCTTTCCTCACCCCCAGGCGCCCCCCGCGGGGGGAGGGGAAGAGGAGGTCCCGAGGCTTGGGGGACGGAAGGAGTAGGGAAGGCAGGGGACCTGGTTCTCTGGGGCTGGAGGCTCCGCAGCGAAGGTCGCAAGCACGCGGGGGAACTCGGGGCGCAGGACGCGCGAGCCTGGCCACGGGAACCCCGGCCGGCGGGTAAACGGGGGCCCACGGCCCGCGCGGGGCGCCTGGGTCGCGCCGAAGTCCCCGCCGAAGGGCAGCGAGCAGCTTGAGGGACGCGGGCCTCCTTCGGTTTATTGATTGGGTAGAGTTCGGCAAAGTGCTTCCGAGCGGACCGAGCTCAGCCCCGACGCACGCGGACAGTCGTTTATAAATTTAAAACTCTTCTGTAGCAATCGGCTATATACAGAGTCAGCGACCGCGGCCTTGCCAAAAAGCCGGCCTGCGGGCGCCCTCGGGTCCTCGGAACGCCCGGTCGGTCCCATGGCCGCGCTCAGAGGTGCGGTGCGTAGAAGGCGGGCGCGCCGTAGGTCTGCGAGCCCAGCACGAAGGGCGAGAGCACCGCCGGGCTCGACAGGAAGGGCAGCTGCGCGGCGCACACCAGGCCGCCGGGGCCGTGCGCTGGGTACCCCGCCGGGCCGTGCATGGCGAGCGGCGCGCCCATGGGCGGCGACGGGCTGAGCGGGCTGAGGCCACCGGGCAGCCCCGCGCCCGGGCCCGCGCCCGGGCCCGCGCCGCCGCCGCCACCGGTCGGCGCGCTGGTGTCGGCGCCCGGGTTCTGCTTCTTCCACTTGGTGCGGCGGTTCTGGAACCAGATCTTCACCTGCGTCTCGGTGAGGCTCAGCGACAGCGCCAGGTTGAGGCGCTCGCACACCGACAGGTAGCGCGTCGCCTTGAACTTGTTCTCCAGCGCCACGAGCTGCTCATAGGTGAAGGCGGTGCGCGCGCGCCGCGGCTTCCCGGACTTGGAGTCGGAGCCCGTGCGCTTCCGCTTGGGCTTCGCGGCCGCCGCCGCCGCTCCCTGCGAGGCCGTCCCTGCGCCCCCAGGCGCCGCCGCCGCCGCGGCTCCCTGCGGGCCCGGGACTCCGGGCGAGGTCCCGCGGGGACCCGGGGCCGCGGCCTCGTCGACGGCGCCTGAGGGCGCCTCGGCCTCTCCCTGGCAGCCCGACCCGCGGGCCCCGAGGCCGCCGCCGCCTCCCCGCGCCTCCGCGCCGCGCACCGTCCCCGCCGCCTCGTCCTCATCGTCGTCGTCGTCGGGCGCTTCGTCCCCGCTGTCTGCGCTCGGGCTGCGGCCGCCGCCGCTGCTGTAGCCGTTGGCCTCTGCCTCGTCCGCCTTGCAGGGGTCGCCGGCGTCTGTGGGCCGGGCAGGGCGGGAGGACAGGACAGTTAGGACCGGCGCGCTCCCTTCCGCGCTCGTCCCCGCCGTCCCGCGCCCCAGGTCGAGCCCCCTCGCCCGTTTCCGTTTCTTCTCTGCCGCCTCCTCGGCCTCGGGCGCTCTCGTTTCCCTGCCCGCTCCCTCCCTCCTCCCGCGCCACCCACCCCCGCACCCTTCCTCTCCCGCGGCTCCTCTTCCCGCCGTCTCCCGGGTCTGCGCCTTTGCCTGAGCGGGGCAGACCGGACCGCCGGGCTTACGGCGAGGGGGAAGGATCCCATCGATCCGCGGGACAGATACAAACTTAATTAAACTCATTTTGTGTAATGTACAAACTAGTTAACGGCCATTTAATTTATTTCGGCGTATATTACCCTCCAATTACCGCAAGGCTCTGGGCCAGCCAATTACTGAGCGTTTAAGAGTGGGCCGGAGCAGAGGCCTGGTGTGAGGTTGGAGCCCGCTACCAGAGGCGATTTCGGGGTACCGAAAACGCTGCCCTGGAACCATCCCTACCTTGAGCCTTGGGGCCTAGAACTTAGCCCCTGGGCTGCGGCCCCAGCGAACCTGGACTGGGCCTGACGGGGAAAACCGGCCTGGGTGGTGGGGGTCCAGGGCGGCGCTGAGATCCCTGGGATGGAGTCCCCGCTCGGTCTAAGCAGCAGCCCCGGATGCTCCAGGCAGAGGCCCGCAAAGTGGCTGCAATCCTAATCTCAGAAATTTGGAGGACAGCGTCTGACCTGATGGCAGCCTGGCGTGGGGTAGGGGGGTTTCTATGCAGCCCCGGCTCCCACAGGTGGTCGTACAACCAACCAGGAAAGAAGCCAGGACAATCCCCCAGCACCGTGTCTCTTCCTCGGGCACCAGGCCCCGTGAGGGTGGCACCGAGAATTGGAGAATAAAGGACAAATGCAGTCCTGGGAGACGCCTCCAGGGCGACCACAGAGGCTGCCGGAGGCGGGCCTCCGGGCCTCCGGGCCTCCACGTACCCCTCACCGGGAGCAGAGACTGTGCCAAGATGAACCCGAGAGTACTTTGCTCCTGTTCTGCCCAGGGCTGGACTGAGGAAGGGGGGCCTAACCACTCCCTCCCTGAACCTGAGAAACTGGGCCTTCCTTCTGACTGTTCCCCATTTGAGTGGAGGCTCTATGTGGAAACTCCCAGAACCTCGCCAGAGGGAAAGCCTGAAGGGCCCCCTCCAGTCCGCCTGGGTTGTTCCTCCTTCATATCAGTCCAGCTCTGAGGGTGCCCCAAACTGGAGGCCCCTCTCCTGGAAAGGGCCCCCAGCCCTGCCCGCCCTGTGCGCCCCTTGCTGCCAGGCAGAGCGCCCGGGAAGTTGGCTGGAGGAAGGGCCAGGGGAGGGGGCACCGAAAGCAATCAGGAGCCGGTCGAATGCAGTTCTCGATCAATAGCGGCCCCTAATAAGTGTAATAGGTTTTAATCGAGTAATTATCCGAATTTTGACCCTATAATTTAGATGTTCGGGGGGAGTTTGCAAGGTGCTTGAAAGAGATATGCATGCAGCCGTAATAGGATATCGACCGGGCCGGGCTCGGGCCGCCCCATTAGCGGTTGCTTTCCGCCGCTAAGCACATTTCCCCTTAACTGTAATCGAAGGGATTTAATTGTTTTTCCAGAGATAACCAGCGTTTTGTCACAATTAGTCTGATTTGTCCCCCCAAAAAGAGAGAAAGAGAAAGAAAAAAAAAAAAGGAAAAAAATGAATGGAGGGCGGGGGTCTCGGGAGGCTGCGGCGGGAGTGGGGAGGTCACGGCGCGCGAGCCCGCCATGCCCAGGGCGCGCAGTGGCCAACCCTGCGCCGGCCGTGCGGCCCGCAGCCCTACGCCGGCCCGGGGAGCCATCCGGGAGGCACCGGGCGGTGCGGGCCCGGAGTCCGGGTCGGACGCAGGCGGCGGGCGGGCTGGTGCGGGCCCCGCGCGCTGCGAACTTTCCCACGGAGCTTGTCGCGGGGCCGGCCAGGTTCGCCGAGGGGTCCCAGGAACGCGAACGCGTAGCCGCGGCCCGTGCCCCTGCCCTGGAGATCCGGCGCTGGCCCTGTCCTACTCACGCGGCGGCTCAGCTCCGGTCCCGGCTCCAGCTCCGGCGGCGACGAGGGCGCGGCGCTCCAGCTCCTCCGAGCGTGGCGGGCGTCCCGGGGCGGCGGGGGCCGGGGCACATGGGGCGCAGGCAGCGGGCGCCACGGGACCCAGCAGCACACAGCGGCGTCTTCTGCTGTTGAACTTGTTGGGGTCCAGTATGTCCAACACGGAGAAGGAGGTGGGGCGCGGCGGCGGGCCGGGCCGGGCCGCCCCAGCCCCCTCGGGCGCCGCGGGCACCGTGTCGCTGGCGGCGAGCGGCGGGGCTCCGGCCCGCGGGAAGGCAGGCATCTCCGCGCGCCCGTCCATGGCGTCCCGGGCAGCGGCGGGCGCAGGCGGTGCGGGCCCTGGGCCTGGCGCTGGCGGCGGCGGCGGCAGCGCGGGGCCGTCCCCGGGAGCTGCCGGGCCGCTCGCGCTCATGCCGGCCTCCCGCGCGTCGGCCGCTCGGGCCCCTCCGGCTACTGGGCTCCCATCCCCGGCGGCCCGGGCGCCACCGCTCGGTCCTGCGCCGGCGGCCGCGGCTCGGCTCGCGCCCCGCGCCGCCCCGCGCTCGGCCGGTGCTGCTGCCGCCGCCTCAGGCGCCCGCCGCTCCGGGCCGGCTCCTTTATGGCGGCCCCGCCGGCGGCGCCCACGCGCCCACTCGCCGCACACACGTGCGCCCGCCGGCGGCCGCGGGCTCCGCCGCCCTCGTTAGCGCGCGCGCCTAATTGGCTGCGAACGGTCCCGGGCAGAGGAGGCGGGCCCCGCGCGGGACACACGGACGGCACCCCGGGCCCGACCGACAGACGGGCAGCCCGGGGAAGAGTGCGGTGCGCGAGCGGCTGTCGCGGTTCGCTTCGCTTCCGCTCGTCCGGAAACGCCGCCGGCCCCCCGGGCTTGGGACGGGGGGAGGCAGCCCCTTAAATAATTGCGGGGGCCCCGGGGCGCGCCCCGCGAGTTGGCTGGGGCATCCCGGCGGCTCGCGAGGCTGCCGCGCGGTCCCCGCGGGCCGACCCCCGGGATCTTGGCCGCGTAGTCAGCCCTCTCCCGGGCGTTCCGCGGGCCTCGGTCCCGCCTCCCTCCGTCCCTCCGCTCGGGGTCTGCTCTCGAGTCTCCGGGTCTCGCTCGCTTAGCGATTCGGGCCGGCGTCCCCTCACGCCCCCGCCCCTTCGCGCCGTCAAATTAGGGCCTGGCCGCGTGTCCGCGCCGGGGGCGGGGCCGACGGCCCCCGGGGTCGCTCATCAGAAGTGGACTCGAACGCGGGGACGGCTGGCTGTGCCTCCCGTCCCCGCCCCAAAACGGGGGCCGAAAAACTCGTGCCAAGGGCAGGAGGCTTACACAAAAATCGATAGCCTCCCGGAAGGGGAAACAGCACCGCAAACTCCCCTCCCCGCTCCCGGAGAAGTCCTTCGGTCCGGGTGTTACGTGTGCGTTTGTCTACACCGCGAGGTGCGCACCGCCCGGCCCTGCGGCCCTCGGGGGGCCGGCCCGCGTCCGGGGGAGGGCCGCCTCTCCCTCCTCCCTGCGCCCGCCGACGAGCACACCGGCCGTCGCTGGACCCAGGTGGGAGCCGGCGGTGGGAGCGCGCGTGCGGGGTCCTCAGGGTGTGCGCTGTTGGTGGCGGGGGTGTGCGCGCTGGCGTGTGCACGAGCGGTTTGCGCCGCCCCACACTGCGGTCCCCGGAGCCTGCTCTGCACACAAGGACGGGTCCTTTGCAATTACCGCGGGCAATGATCCTTTGGAAGCAGAAATTAAAAGTTGGGAGAAATAATGGGGGACCGATTGGCTGTAATTTGGGCCAAGCTCGGACAGGCTGATCCTCAGGGAGGTGGGGGCGGGGTGGGGGGATGGGGAGGCCAGACGTCCCCTCCCCCAGCCCCTCCCCTCCCCCGCGTGCTGGTCCGTCCGGAGATTCTAATCAGACCCACAACACTGTGTCCTTCCTTGCCAGGACTTGATTATTCTTTATCTTTAAATTATAAATCACCTCTGGGGGAAGGAGGGTGGATAATCTCTCATCACAGAGAGGTAATTATCTCCTTCCCACCCCCACCTTCCTGGAGGGACTCTTAGGCTCTCTCTGCCCCTCCCCCAGCAAAGTTTGAACATAGATGCGCACACCCGTTCGCATGCACTCACACACTCGTTCACCAGCACACACCACACACAGGCACAAATCCATGAAAACGCAGTCACATCCCTGCAGCCAGCCTCACCCCTGCCAGCCAGCTCCCAGCTGGCCTTGGTGCCCCTCCACTCTCTCCATGAGGAGGGGCACATGGGGACCCGTCCCCTGAGCTATCGCTCGGACTCCTCACCGCCCCCCCCCCCGCCAGGCACAGCTGCTGGGCACTGTCCTGGGCGCCAAGGGGCAAGTCCCTTGGACTGGGCCCTGACCTGGTTCTGGGTGGCCGAGGCTCAGTGTGATGCAAGCCCCTCCAGGGCACGCTCACACACCGAGCCTGGCCCCACCGCAGGTCACCAGGCGAGGCACACACACAGCAGTCAGAACTCCCACCCCTTGCTGGGTGGGTGGAGGGCGGGGTGGGCAGGAGCCTGCGCTCACTCTGGTTACACGCTCACTCTGGTTACACGCTCACTCTGGTTACACGCTCACGTGAGGAAGAGACATATGAGCTCTCTTGATACAACTTTCATTCAACATGAGCACACAGGTGAAATGACGGCCTGTATAATGTGGATGTAGTGTAGTGTGTGGTGATTATCACTAAAGCACAGTAAATAGATACAGTATATCACATGTGCTATGTGGGTGTAATGGAATACTGTACCATAGCAGACCACCACGCCGTACTCCTCTCCAAAGCACACACGCACACTCAGTGCAGCAAAGCGCTCTTGCCCCGAGAGGTGTGGACTGGTCCAGGCTGAGGGCCACTCGGATGCATGGGATGGATGGAAGCCCTGTGCCTGTCCCAGAGCGTGGAGGTCCTCCCCTCCCCCTCTTCCCTACCCGCAGTGTTCTGCTGGGAGCTTCGGCAGGCAGGCAAGGAAAGGATCTCGAAGTCTGCAGCATGCAGCCCGGAGCAGCGTGGGGCGATGGAGTCGGGGGTGGGGGGGTCCTCCAGAGTACACGGGGGACCCCAGGCTGCTTTCCCATGGGAAGCGGGGTACTGTGTGTGGACAGGGGTGGGGAGATGGTCCTGTCCTCTCCTGCCTCAGCCCTCCCCCATCTCTAAGGAACATCCGTGGTCGTGGAGACGCGCAGTACCCACTCCTCTAGACGGCCTCCCATCTCCCCAACTTTAGCTCAGAGCGTCTGGGGCTATAAAGATGTCCCTTTGCTCCTAATCACAATTGATTGTCAATTAGACCCTCATTTGTGCAATCTTTGCCCATCTGCCATATCGGGTTATCTCCAAGCCGCCAGCTTCACTTGCGGGGCCCCAGGTGGGCAATGCCAGGTGAAATCAGGGCTTGACGTGGGGACGGCTCCACCTGCCTGGTGGACAGGAACCCCCCTCATTGCTAAGCCCCACACTCTGCACATCTGTCAGGACCAGAGGGGGTCACTGGCGGGTTGGTGCGGGAGCGGGGAGTGTCAAGGCTGGAAGCAACATGGACAAAGTTAGAGATCTGGGGAGAGACTGGTGATAAAAGGCCTTCGAAGTGGACCCGAGAGCACATGTGGGTGGGGGCTGAGATTATGTGGAAGAGGGGAGGGGAGGGAGTGCCCAAGGGAGCTGGGGGAGCGCTGAGCTCTCAGTCCTTTCACCGCCGCCAGTATCCTCGTGTTTGATTAGCAGCAGTAGGAGGAGCAGCCCACCATCTCTGCCATTAACCCTTCATGCGTTTGTGAACCCCCTTCTCAATTTTTCATCTGTGAATTGTGGGAGTTGGATTCCATGTGACCTCTAAGGTCCCCATAGCCCCCCCTCAAAGGACGAAGGATGGCAGAATTACAGCATTCGCTGCACACAGTGGTGGTGGCGGGGCTCCCTTCTCCTCTTGCAGCTGGAAGGGCAGCAGTGCTTGGGGGTCTCCAGGGCACATGGATAAACAACCCCCGCTTTGAGTGATATTTGGTTCATACAAAACACACCCCAGTGCTGACAGCCCAGGATCCTCCCAACATCCCCGTGAGGGACACAGAGCAGGGGCGGCCAGCCCGCCCACAGATCAGCTTCAGTCCCTGAATCCAGACTGGGTCCTCTGCTGGCACTGTGCCCTCTCTGAGCAGGCGCCTCCCCAGGCACCTGTGGGGAGAATGCAGGCGGCAGAGGTGGAGGCTGACCACAGAAGGCTCTGTGCGCCCTCCCCCGTCCTATGCACCCCCAAATACCCCCTGGCAACGGCTTTGGGTCACCTGAAGTCTGGCACATGAAAGGGGAACGCTCTGCTTCTTTGCTTTCTCATCTTCTCTGAGACCTCACCTGGGGTCTCCTGATGACTCGAAGAAGGGCACCCCACACTCAAGACACCAGAGAAGGGAGGGGGCCTGTGTTGCTGCACGGAAGCTTTGGGACAAGGGGGACCCAGCCTCATGCAGCCTTGGCGTCCAAGGCACCTTCAGGACCGTGGAGAGCGCACACCCAGGCCCGTGTTCAGCACCGCGGACAGTGCCCCGACCCCTGGCTCTCTGCCTGGGGCCAGCGTCCCCGGTGCCTGCGGCCCTTTGGCCGCACCGGCGCGTGGTGCCAGCATCTTTAATGGCACAAAGAACAGGTAACCGGCCACCAGCTGACACAGGGAAGACAGTTCAGATGGGGTGTAGGGGGGTGTCCTTGCCCCAGCGGACCCTGTCCCTCCAGACTCCCCCTTGAGGCCTCTGTCCTCTCCAGCCACTTTGCCTGTCACTGTCCATCCCTGCAGGGCAGCAGGGGTTCCAAGTTTGATCCTGCCCAGGATGGCCACCTCCCCTCCCTGTCCTCCAGGGTCCTGCCGGACGCAGAGCTCCACGCTCAGGCATTTTCAGTCAGTGCTCACCAGAGGCTTCTGGGATTTCTGTGGATTCCCCCCACCCCCCACCCCCCACTCCCCACCCCCCAGCCAGGGTAACACCCAAGGTCCCTCTGTCTAGGGGTGAATGCTCAGAAGATCCCTCCCAAGTGGAGTGACAGGTGCCTTGAGCTCTGGGTATCAGGGTCCCCTGACAGTGGCCACCTCTCCTGCCCCTGCCACAGCCTAGTCCTTCCGTCTGCCCCCCATCATTCTAAAGCACAAATCCAATCACAGGCCTCCTGTTCCAGCAACTCCTTGAGGCTGCCATGGTCCAGGGCTGACTCAGGGCTCTGCAGCCTGAATCAAGCAAGGCCTTCCTGACTGGGTCCTGTGGGTGGTCCTGCTGGCTCTTAGGCCTGCATCCTGTGCCCAGAGCCCCGCTGTGCCCAGATGGTATGGCTGTGGAGTGGCTCTGTTGACTGTGCCCTTAGCTACTGTCCACACACATCCTGCCTACTCACCTTAGTGGCAGCCCCACGTGGAAGCTGCCTGACTTCCTCACACGGAGGCGGCGTCAGCCTGGGGGCCTATCCAAGCCCCGAGCATCACGCTGTCGTGTTTTACATGTCACAGTGCCTTTATGTGTTCACCGCAGCTCTGACCCCAGACCGTGGGCTCCAGGACATCATGTGTGTGGCTCCCTTAGCTCCCTGTCTCCTGTCAGAGCAGATGCAGGATGCAAAATGCAAAAGCGGGTTTACACTGACAAGAAAAATTGGAAGGAGCAGTGCTGAGCATGGAGAGTGTTTCCGCTCGTGCACTGCACTTGCACCCCCGTAGCGGTCTGGCTCCCTTGTCTGTCCCTCCCCTGGGAACAGAGAGGTGGCCCTGGCCACCTTGGGCCTGTCCTCCGCTGACTGTGGCCTGGCGCTGACCAGGCTTCTGCCTGCTGCAGTGGACACAGCTGCTGCCCTGCCTGTTTCCTGGTTCGAGCTGCTGAGTGCGGTGGGTCAGGCTCATACCCACGAGCTGCTTGGGAGGCGCCTGTCCCAAGGGCCCCTCCTCTGGGGCAGGACTGGGAGGGCAGTGTCCTTGCTCTGACCTGGCTTGACCTCTTCCTCTCTCCTGCCTGGATTTCTCCTGCCTCAGTAAATCCCAGGCACCCGATCGCTGCCTCTGGCTCTGCTTGGGCCTCCCCAGGGGTCAGAGGTTAGAGATGGACCTGTACTCTGGGCTGCCTCTGCACGAGGGCACACGGTCGGCCTGTGGGCCTTCTGTCCCGGTGCACAGCTGGGTTCTGGATGCATCTGTGCACACGCACACTTTCACAGTAACTCCTCCCCTCCCCCAGCCCATCCAGCTGGAAGAGCTCCATTGAAATCAGAAACACCAGGGGGTGGATGGTGCAGCCCAAGTCCCCTTCCCTTCACTCCCCAACAAGCCCTTCCAGTGGGGAAAGGATGCTCGCTACTGCTGAAGCCGGCTTTGGCCGAGTGGGTTTGGCCAGGTGACATGCACGGGCAGAAGTGACCAGGCCTCCTGACTCAGGCCTTCAGAGGCCTCCTGTTCCCACCTGTGGCCACTTCCAATCTCTTCCAGCAGAACACTGTCCAGGGCCCTGACAGCCCCTCAGCTGGGCCTGGAAAGGAAGGTGTGGAGGCCGCCCGAACCCCACTAAGGCTCCTGGCGGGGGTGGCAATTGGCAGCAGATCCTGGTCCACCAGCAGGAAATGAATGACCATGCTGTGGGCCACTGAGCATTTGGGGTTGTTTGTTACACAGCAGGATGGCAGCAGAGCCCTGACTGATACAGTGCACCCCTCACAGCCCGCGCATCAGGGCTGAGACAAGGCGGCCTTGTCAGCCCCACTCACCCGTCCCATGCTTTGCCTTCCTGGCTCCCCCATCGTTTCTCCCTCTGCGGCCAGACCTCTCCCTGTCCAGCAGCTGGCCTAGCCACCACTCAGCCACCCCTCGGTCACAGCCTGGCCCACCCCCAAGACCTTCCCCTCATCACTCTGCGTTCTCTGCCACAGGCCTGATGGCGTAGGCCCGGGGGCTGGGTCTGGGGGTAGCAGAGAGTAAGATCCGCAGGTCTTGCCTCCGGAGCCCCTACCCATGGGGAGGGCGGGTGGTGACCGCAGCCTGAGGGGCGGAGGGCGGGTGAAGGCGGTGGGGGAGGAGGTGCCTCTCTCCCGCCCAGAGGGAGGCGGGCAGGGAGCGCGGAACACAGCTTGCGTGGGGCGGGGGGCGGTGGCCGAGCGCGCTCGGGGTTAGGGGGGCGGGGGCCAGGGACACGGAAGAGGCTCCGCAACCGAATTCACAGGAGCGGCACTCAGGGGCCTGCGGCCGCGGGGCGGGAGGGCACGCGGGGGGCGGTCAGGCGGCTTAACGAGCTTAATTGAGGTTAATGCCTCTTGCGCGGCTCCCTGATTATTAAATTATTATTATCACGCGCATGAATCATAATTAGAAGTTTGAGTAACGCTCCAGGGGAAACCTCGCAGCAGCGACTCTGGCACTCGGTGACCTCCTGCGGCCCGGGGCGGGGTGGGGCGGGGTGGGGGGCGCGTGCCGGGTTGAAGGGGTGTCGGCGGCAGGGGTAGGGGGTGCTGTGTTTGCAAAAGGAAGTGTCCTGGGGTGGCGAGCGTTGTCTGCGGGAGTGGAGGCGGGGGTGGGGTCGTGCGCGGGGGCGGGCGGGGCGCGCGCGTGTCCGAGGGCTGCGGCGCGGTCACCGGCAGTGCCGTCCCCCGGGAGGGGCACTAGGACTCTGGGGTGTAGGGGAGACTGGGACCCCCGCGGCCCCCACAGCCCCCCCTCCCCTGCCGGGGTTTGTGACTGCACCTCCCCTCCCCCGCTCACGGCCTCCCCCGATCGGCCCTCCCGATCGCCCCCCAGGAGGCGATCCACGTGTCTGCGGACCTGTCCGTGTGGCCGCATCCTGGTGCCGCTGTGTGACTCACAGGTGTCTCTGCATGTCTGCCCCTGTGTGTGTGTGTGTGTGTGTGTGTGTGTGTGTGTGTGCGGGGGGTGTAAATCCCTGTGCGTGGTGTGGGTCCGACCCTGCGTGTCGGTAACCGGTGTGCTTGTGCGCCTGCCGGCGGAGGGCCCAGGTAGAAACACCCCGAAGAGCGGGGTTGGGGGGCGGGGTTGGGGGGCTTTCTAGGCCGGAGCCAGGCAACAGCAGGTCTGAGTCCCGAGTTTGACTCCAACCCCTCCGCCCGGTCCTCGGGCCCCGCCCCCTGCAAAGCTCCTCCCAGAGAATCCGGAGAAGAGAAGACGGGCTGGGGGCGCTGAGGAGGGTCCTGGGGCTGCTCTGCCCGAGAGAGGCCCCCTCCCCTCCCCTCCCCTCGCCCCTCCCCTCCTCCTCCTCCCTCCCCTCCCCAGCCCCTCCCCCTCTCCCCTCCACTTCTCAATTTATTTTCCTCTGTTGCAGAAACATATTGAAGGGGAAGAAAAGGAAACATTAAGGTCCACTGCGAGCCGCACAGCGGTTTAACGATTTCAAATGAGCCCCGGCTTGGGTGAGGACCTGACAATTGGCCGTCAGGATGGCAGATGACGGCTAAAATTACCCGGAATCAATATTCTCACCGGGTGTCCCGGGCTGATAAGCGCCGCCAAGACAATGTTGACTATTAAAGTCGACAGCTTGAGATATTACACTATTAGTTATGCTATTTTTAATAATCTATAATATTTGGGCTATAATTAATTAATTATACGGGTCAGATAATATCTCGGGCTGGAATGAGGTCTGAAGGACCTATTACGGTGGTAATGAGAAAGGAGAAATCTAATCTGAGGACAGGTGCAAGAGAGCCGCGTGCAGGCCCAGAACGCTGCGGCCGCCGGCGCGGGCCGGCTGCCTCTGTCCCGGACCAGCCCCGTGCAGCGGCCCCTGGAAGCAGGGCCCGTGAGTCACAGGTGTGGGTCTCTGCCTCTGAGCAGCTAGGGGAGGGCGAGGGGGAGGGCCTGGGCCTCCTCCAGGGATACTCCGGTCCTCTGGTCCACTGCTTCCCGGTCTCTCTCTCACGTGAGAGCCGGCCTGGGGTTTCCTGGTCCAAGCTGTGATCCAGAGCTCAGATCACAGTCTTCGCCTCACGCCCATCCAACCTCTTCCCAACACAGGGAACAAAACTCAGGCCTGCTCTCTTGGTCTGGAGGACCTCTCCGGATCACCCCACCACCCCCGGCCAGGAGGCCTTCCAGCTGCAGCGCCAGGGCCTTTGCACTGGCTGTTGCCTTGTTCCAACTGCCCACCTTCTCACTGACACACATTTCACTTCTCGCTGATGCTCATTTCCAGCGGCGCCTCCCCGAAGGTCCTGTCTCAGATACCCCCACCACAGACGGTTGTCGATTTGCTGGAGCAGGAACGGTGGGCCGGTGCTGCTGCTCCTGAGGGCACAGAACCAGGGAACTGGGCTCTGGACAAGGGCCACACGCGGGCCGGCGGAGCTCAGCGGGGCCGCCGCCCCCCGCCCCTCCCCCGCCCCGGGCTGTGCTCCAGCCACTGGAGCCGCCCTGCCCTCGCTGTGGTCCTTCCCCCAAACCACGCTGTGGCTGCTTCCCAGGAGTGCGGTCCTGCTAGGATGGGCCGTGGGAAGGGGGGAAGGGGCGCTGCGTCTGCCTGCTCGGGGGCCTGGGGCCTCAGAAGAGCCTGGGGTCTGGACGTCCTGACAGGGTGAGGACCCCGCGCGGCTGCCACTCCTCACCCCAGTGCCTCCTCTTTCAGGGCAGCCCCCAGCTGCTGCCCAGCCTGCCCTCTCCCGCCCGCACCTCCTCACAGCCAGCTGCTGCGGTGCTGGGTGGCGGGAGGAGGCCACTCCATCTGCAGGGAATTTAAACAGGAGTGAGACCAGCAGCAGCTGGCCCCTTCCGACTGTCACCAGCGTGGCAAGTCTAAACGATGTCAGTGATGAATATTCCTCCCAGGAAAAAATGCCTTGTCGGTCCAAGCTCTAGACGGTGGCTGTGGTTGCTGTCGTCTGTACAAACGTCTGTGAACTTCCGACTCCATGTCAGCTTCTCCCTGTGTGTGGGCGTCACCCACGCAGACGCTGATGGGGACCCCGGGCCCCAGACCGGCCACACCTGCCACCCTCCCGGTGCTCCAGTCTCAGCCTCGTGCAAACAGCAGGCCCCAAATAAAGACCCAGAGACAGATGCAGGGTGTGACCTTGCTGTGCCCTTCCCGGTGCCACCCTCACAGCTCCGGAGCAGACCCCAAGCGCAGCTTCCAGTGCACCAGGGGGTCCTGCCCCAGCTCCAGGAGCTAAGAAAGGACGGTAGTGGGAGAAAGCTGGCGAAACCCCATCCAGGTTTTCCTTGACCGTTTCCCAGCCCTGCTGTCCGTGGGGACAGGTGTGCGGAGGGTAGAGGGCAGGAGCTGACCTGGGGGCCAGGAGGAGTCTTCCAGAGCCCTTTGCCGCACTCTGCAACTGTCCCTCAGACCTGAAGTTATTCTCAGATGAAAATTTTACTAAAATACTAAATTTTAGTAAAAATTATTAAAATTACTAAAATTTTCATGTGATCTAAAAGTACCAACCCATTACCTTTTCCCTTTTTTTGCATTTTTAGTATTAAATTGGTTAAATTTTTTATTGATGATATAAAAATTCAATAAAAGAAAATCCTCACCATTGGTGTTTATTGTCTGTCCAGTTCAGTTCAGTTGCTCAGTCGTGTCTGACTCTTTACAACCCCAAGGACTGCAGCATGCCAGGCCTCCCTGTCCATCACCAACTCCCAGAGTTTACTCAAACTCATGTCCATGGAGTTGGTGATGCCATCCAATCGTCTCATCTGTCATCCCCTTCTCCTCCTAACTTCAGTCTTTCCCAACATCAGGGTCTTTTCCAGTGTCAGTTCTTCGCATCAGGTGGCCAAAGTGTTGGAGCATCAGCTTCAGCATCTGTCCTTCCAATGAATATTCAGGACTGATTTTCCTTAGGATGGACTGGTTGGATCGCCTTGCTGTGGTTGCTTATTTTCTGATGACTGCTGGCAAGAACCGTCCGTGTGCCCCTGGTCTAAAATCCTGGTGGCCACGGCCCTTGGGGCCGCAGTGCCGACGCCTTGCACACAGCGCCCCTGCCCCAGGCTCCTCCCTGCGCCTCTCCCCTCTCCGGGGCCTTCCGTCACCCTCCCGCCCGCACGGGTGGGCGTTTGGGCTCCCGCTCACCTCCCGTGTACAGCGGATGTGGACCTGCCCCAGCGCTGTCTGCAGGGAAGGGGTGGCACACTCGGGTCCCGGGATCGAGGGCCGCGGAGACAATGGGTTTGGGGCAAGGCTCCCAGTGGAAGGGGGAAGCCCCGCAGTGTCCCCTCTGACCACAGGGGGGACCCGCTGACAAAGGTGCCGAGAAGCCAAAACGTCTCCCGGCCCGCTCCCCTCCCATCCTCTCTTCTGCTTTTGGAAGCTCAGCCATCGGTGCCGCGGGTCCTCCACCCCGTGTGACGTCACAAGCCGGGGCTGACCCTCAGCTGAGCCCGGCTCCCTGCACCCAGGTGGCACGGGCTGCTTGTGTGCCACGGTGGGGGGCCTGGTTTATCTTGGGTCCCCTCTTTAAGAGACAGCAGGCACCAGCGGCCAGGTTGAAGTGAAGTCCTGCTTGGCCCCAAGCTCCCAGGCGCCAGGCAGGTGGATCTGCTGTGTGGCTGTGAGTTCTGTTCGGCGGACGCTGGTCCTGTGTGGGTTTCGGGAACTGCCTTTGCCCCTCTCCTATTTGTTCAGCTGTTGGGGTTGTTGTGCTGCAATAACAGGTTAAAATGTCTTAATTATAAGATACTTGAGACACACAGAGAGAGAAGCGCACAATCCGCTCCCTCGCACCATCACTCAGATCAACAACCATCGACAGCTCGTCTCTGCGGGTTCATCCATTCACAGCCACACTTTTCTTTCCAGAATGTTTTAAACTGTATCTCCAGGTATCAAACCCTTTCGCCTGTGACTATTTCAGCCAAGGAAAACAAGCTGAAAAACAGGTGTCCAGATAGGGAAGGAAAAAAACACAACCGTCCCACATACAGACCACACGATTACCCAGAGAATCCCACGCACTGACCTCCTGGGGCTCAGGAGGTTGGCAGCTCAGAGCACGCGCCCTGGAAAAGTCAATTTCCGTCTGCTAGCAATCGGCCACTGGAAACTTGAAAAACGTACAGTAGCTTCAGGCCTAGGGGCTCCTTCCCATCCCTGGTCCTCTGAGTCTTTGTGGTGATCGGATGTCACGTTCTGGGACGCGCTTTTTCTGCAGCGGCTGGTATGGCCACGTGCTCTTTTCAGCCTGTGCCTGGAGCGCTTGCTCCACCAGCCTTGGCTGGAGGATGATCACGGCTGTCGCAGTGTTGAACCTCTCTGCCTCTTGGTCTTAGCGTGCTTGCTCTTTCTATCTGCTGCTGGATCCAGTTTTCTAGTTTTGTGCTGAAGATTTTTGCATGGCTGTTCATCACAGGTGTTGTTCTGTAGCTTTTTATCTGGTTCTGCCTCTGTCGGCTGTTGGAGTTAGGGTAATGCGGGCCGCATAAAATGGGAGTGTTGTCTCTTCTGTTTTCTTAGAGGTTAGGTAGAATTGGTGTTATTTTTATCTCTAAGTATTTTGAAGAATTTGTCAGTGAAACTATCAGACTTTGGAGTTTACTTGTTTGAAAGGTCATTAACTATGGAGCCAACTTCTTTACTAGATAGGGGGTAAGTTTTGATGGTTTGTGGATTTCAAGAAATTGGTCCGTTCACTGACACTGCTGTATCTGAGCGTGTAGAGTCATTCCCAGGTGTCCTTTGCGTGTCTGTGGGCTCCGTGGTGATGGCTCTTTCTTCACCCCTGTTATTAGTAATGTGTGTCTTCCCTCCTTTTTTCCCCCCTTTTCATTCTACCTAGAGATTAACGAATTTAACTGACTTTCCCAAAGAAGTGATTCTTGATTTCATTGATCTTACCTAACGTTTTTCTGTTTTTCACTCCAGTGATCTGGGCCTCACCTTTGTTATGTCCTTTCTTCTGGCTGCTTTGCATTTGCTTTGCTCTTATTTTTCTAGTTTGCTAAGAAGGAAGCTCAGATCACTGAGGTCATCTCTCTTCCTTTCCAACATAAGCACTAACGCCATAAACTTCCCTTCCAAGCATCAGCTGAAATCCACAAGTGGTTTTGATACTTAAGTTTTTCATTTTCATTTAGTTCAAAAATGTTTTCCAATTTCCCTTGAGACATCTTTGATCCACAGGTTATTTTGAAGTTTGCTCACTGCTAGGCATCGGGGATTTTTTGCTTGCTTATTTTTGGCCGTGCTGGGTCTTTGTTGCTACTGGGGCTTTTTCCTCTGGCTGTGGAGAGCGGGCTTCTCGCTGTGGCAGCTGGCCCGGCTGCACGGCAGGGGCTCTAGACCACAGGCTCAGTGGCTGTGGTGCAAGGGCGCAGTTGCTCTGCAACGTGTGGGATCTTCCCAGACCAGGGATGGAACCCGTGTCTCTTGCATTGGCAGCTGGAGTCTTTACCGCTGAGCCACCAGGGAAGCCTTGCCTCTGGGATTTTTTAAGGTCTCTTACCGTTATTGATATCTACTTTAATTTCATTGTGGTCAAGAACATTTTACGTAAGTTGAATTCTTCAAATTTCTTAGGTTGGTTTTATAGCCTGGCATATGGTCTCTCTGGAGAGCGTTACAGGTGCATTTGAAAAGGATATTATTTTGCTGTTGTTAGATGGAGTGCTGTTCTATAACGCTGTTTAGAAACATTGGCTGGTGGTGTTGCCCAGCTCCTCTATTTTCCCGGTGGTTGTCTGTCTGCTTATTCTACTGACATGGAGAGCAGGCCCCACAGCTGTGGGATTCCCATTCCTGCTTCTGGTCCTCAGTTCTTGCTCCATGTGTTCTGAAGGTCGTGTTGCTCAGGCTGTTAGGTGAACGCACATTTGGCCTTGCCTGACTCCTTGATTAATTGGCCCTTTTATCATAATGACTGGACATGGAACAACAGACTGGTTCCAAATAGGAAAAGGAGTACGTCAAGGCTGTATATTGTCACCCTGCTTATTTAACTTATATGCAAAGTACATCATGAGAAATGCTGGGCTGGAAGAAGCACAAGCTGGAATCAAGATTGCCAGGAGAAATATCAATCACCTCAGATATGCAGATGACACCACCCTTATGGCAGAAAGTGAAGAGGAACTAAAAAGCCTCTTGATGAAGGTGAAAGAGGAGAGTAAAAAAGTTGGCTTAAAGCTCAAATTCAGAAAACGAAGATCATGGCATCTGGTCCCATCACTTCATGGGGAATAGATGGGGAAACAGTGGAAACAGTGTCAGACTTTGTTTTTTGGGGCTCCAAAATCACTGTGAATGGTGACTGCAGCCATGAAATTAAAAGACGCTTACTCCTTGGAAGGAAAGTTATGACCAACCTAGATAGCATATTCAAAAGCAGAGACATTACTTTTCCAACAAAGGTCCGTCTAGTCAAGGCTATGGTTTTTCCAGTGGTCATGTATGGATGTCATGGATGTGAGAGTTGGACTGTGAAGAAGGCTGAGCACCAAAGAATTGATGCTTTTGAACTGTGGTGTTGGAGAAGACTCTTGAGAGTCCCTTGGACTGCAAGGAGATCCAACCAGTCCGTTCTGAAGGAGATCAGCCCTGGGATTTCTTTGGAAGGAATGATGCTAAAGCTGAAACTCCAGTACTTTGGCCACCTCATGCGAAGAGCTGACTCATTGGAAAAGACCCTGATGCTGGGAGGGATTGGGGGCAGGAGGGGAAGGGGACGAAGGAGGATGAGATAGCTGGATGGCATCACTGACTGGATGGACGTGAGTCTGAGTGAACTCTGGGAGTTGGTGATGGACAGGGAGACCTGGCGTGCTGCGATTCATGGGGTCGCAGAGTCGGACACGACTGAGCGACTGAACTGAATGCTACGGAGCAAGGAGAGTGAACATATTCTGACCACCTGCAGCATGAATGGATTTCAAAAACAATCCTGAGTAAAGGAAAGTGAGTGAAAGTTGCTCAGTCATGCCGGACTCTTAGAGACCCCATGGACTATTATACAGTCCATGGAATTCTCCAGGCCAGAATACTAGAGTGGGTAGCCTTTCCCTTCTCCAGGGGATCTTCCCGACCCAGGAATCGAACCGGGGTCTCCTGCATTGCAGGAGGATTCTTTACCAACTGAGCTATCAGGGAAGCCAAAGGAAGTTGGACACAAAAGAATTCAGACAGTATAATTACACTGATATAAATTTCAAAAACAGCTGAAACTTATATAAATCAGAGTAATTAGTTACCTATGGGGAGGGCCCTTGTGTGCTGTAGTCCACAGGGTCACAATCAGACACAACTGAGCGACTGCACTGAGCTGAACTGAATGTTTCTAATTACCCCGAGCAGTTTTCTTTCATCTGATATTATTATTACCACTTCAGCTTTCTTCATTATTGTTTCCAGGTGATATCTTTTTAGATTCTTTACCTTTTCCCCTAGTTTTATTGAGATATAATTGACATATGGCACTGCATAAGTTTAAGGTGTACAGCATAACAATCTGGTTTACATGTATCACAAAGTGGTTATCACAATCACTTAGGGAACATCTTGGATAATTATTTTTTTAGTGATTGTTCTTGAGATTATAATATAGATACTGAACTTGTCACAGTCTGTATTTTTCCACTTTAAGTGGAATGTGGGAAGCTTCATGCAAACCTTTTCCTCTCTTTTCATTTGCAGCTGTCTCCTTATCACATCTACTCTTGGAGCCGCCAGGGACGTCCCGTTGCATCGACAGCTGTTCACAGTTCCCTCAGACGATGTTGTAGTTTTTGTCCTCCACCATCATGTATTCTAAAGAAGTGAGAAGAGGGACCGCCCTGATGGTCCAGTGAGTAGAACTCCTGCTTCCACCGCTTCGATCCCTGGCCAGGGAACTGAGGTGCTGTGCTGCAATGCAGCCAAAAGTTTTTTTAAAACAAAAATAAATTTTAAAAAGTAAGAAGGAAAACACGATTTTACCCAGACACTTATGATTTCTCTTGCATTGTTTCTAAAGTTCCAAGTTTCGTTCTGGTATAATTTTCATTCTACCTGAAATTCGCCCCCCTCCTTAGCATTTCTTCTAGAACAAGTTTGCTAGCGACAAATCCTCTTAGTTTTCCTTTGTCTGAGAGTATCTTTATTTTGCTTAATATCTGAAGGGCATTTTTACTGGCTACAGAATCTGGGTTGATATTTCATTCCTGTTAGCAGCCTTCTTGTTCTCATGGTCTCTGCCAGAAGCCCACAGTCTTTTCTATGCTATTTCCCTGCAGATAACCATGTTCCTCTGGCTGCTCTCGTGGTTTTTTTTTTTTTTTTGTCTTTGGTTCTCAGTGGTTTGATTATGATGTTTCTGGGAATTAATTTGTTTTGAGGTTACCTTCTTTGGAGTTTACTGAGCTTCTTGAGTCTGTAAATGTATGTCTTTTAGCAGATTTTGGATGTTTGGCATCTCTATTTCTTCAAATATGTGTTCGATACTCTCTCCCCTCCTCTGGGACTTCGTGTTGTGACATCTGTCAGTTCTTCATTCCTGTTTCTTGCCTACCAGTATGTCATTGTACAGATAGACCACATTTTCTTTATCTAATCGTCTGTTGATGGACATTATGAATGATGCTGCTATGAACATTCCTGTGCAAGTTTCTGTGTGGATGTAAAGGTTTTATTTCTCCTAGGTAGATACCTAGGAGTGGAATTGCTGGGTCACTGTGTAACTCTATGCTTAATCTTTTGAGGAACTGCCAAACTGTTCCGAAAGTTTTAAAATGGCTACACCATATTACGTCACGTGGGCAGCTGCGACAGCACCATAGCGTTGCCGAGAGGAGCTACCCCACGTCCGAGGTCAGGGGCGGCGGCCAAGAGTGCCAGGCTGCAATGGCACAGGAACGGCCGAGAGGAGCTACCCCATGCCCGAGGCCAGGGGTGGTGACTGAGAGTGCCAGGCTGCGAAGGCACAAGAACGGCCCAGAGGAGCTACCCCACGCCCGGGGTGGCGGCCGGGAGGAGCAACCCCACCTCCAAGGAGCGGTGGCTGCGCGGGCACAGGAGGGCCTAGAGGAGCTTTTCCACGTTCAAGGTCAGGAGGGGCAGTGGTGTGGAGATACCTCTCATCCAAGGTAAGGAGCAGCGGCTGTGCTTTGCTGGAGCAGCAGTGAAGAGATGCCCCACGCCCAAGGTAAGAGAAACCCAAGTAAGAAGGTAAGTGTTGCAAGAGTGCATCAGAGGGCAGACACACTGAAACCATAATCACAGAAAACTAGTCAATCTAATCACACTAGGACCACAGCCTTGTCTAACTCAATGAAACTAAGCCATGCCCGTGGGGCAACCCAAGATGGGCGGGTCATGGTGGAGAGATCTGACAGAATGTGGTCCACTGGAGAAGGGAATGGCAAACCACTTCAGTGTTCTTGCCTTGAGAACCCCATGAACAGGAACTCCCCAGGTTGGTAGGTGCCCAATTTGCTACTGGAGATCAGTGGAGAAATAACTCCAGAAAGAATGAAGGGATGGCGCCAAAGCAAAAACAATACCCAGCTGTGGATGTGACTGGTGATAGAAGCAAGGTCCGATGCTGTAAAGAGCAATATTGCATAGGAACCTGGAATGTCAGGTCCATGAATCAAGGCAAATTGGAAGCCGTCAGACAGGAGATGGCAAGAGTGAATGTCGACATTCTAGGAATCAGTGAACTAAAATGGATTGGAATGGGTGAATTTAACTCAGATGACCATTATATCTACTACTGCAGGCAGGAATCCCTCAGAAGAAATGGAGTAGCCATCATGGTCAACAAAAGAGTTTGAAATGCAGTACTTGGATGCATTCTCAAAAACGACAGAATGATCTCTGTTCATTTCCAAGGCAAACCATTCAATATTACAGTAATCCAAGTCTGTGCCCCAACCAGTAACGCTGAAGAAGCTGAAGTTGAATGGTTCTGTGAAAACCTACAAGACCTTTTAGAGCTAACACCCCCCAAAAATGTCCTTTTCATTATAGGGGACTGGAATGCAAAAGTAGAAAGTCAAGAAACACCTGGAGTAACAGGCAAATTTGGCCTTGGAATATGGAATGAAGCAGGGCAAAGACTAATAGAGTTTTGCCAAGAAAGTGCACTGATCATAGCAAACACCCTCTTCCAACAACACAAGAGAAGACTCTATACATGGATATCACCAGATGGTCAACACCGAAATCAGATTGATTATATCCTTTGCAGCCAAAGATGGAGAAGCTCTATACAGTCAGCAAAAACAAGACCAGGAGCTGACTGTGGCTCAGACCATGAACTCCTTATTGCCAAATTCAGACTTAAATTGAAGAAAGTAGGGAAAACCAGTAGACCATTCAGGTATGACCTAAATCAAATCCCTTATGATTATACAGTGGAAGTGAGAAATAGATTTAAGGGGCTAGATCTGATAGAGTGACTGATGAACTATGGAATGAGGTTCGTGACATTGTACAGGAGACAGGGATCAAGACCATTCCCATAGAAAAGAAATGCAAAAAAGCAAAATGGCTGTCTGAAGAGGCCTTAGCTGTGAAAAGAAGATACGTGAAAAGCAAAGGAGAAAAGGAAAGATATACCCATTTGAATGCAGAGTTCCAAGAATAGCAAGAAGAGATAAGAAAGCCTTCCTCAGCGATCAATACAAAGAAATAGAGGCAAACAACAGAATGGGAAAGACTAGAGATCTCTTAAAGAAAATTAGAGATACCAAGGGAACATTTCATGCAAAGATGGGCTTGATAAAGGACAGAAATGGTATGGACCTAACAGAAGCAAAAGATATTAAGAAGAGGTGGCAGGAATACACAGAACTGTACAAAAAAGATCTTCATGACCAAGATAACCACGATGGTGTGATCACTGACCTAGAGCCAGACATCCTGGAATGTGAAGTCAAGAGGGCCTTAGAAAGCATCACTACGAATAAAGCTAGTGGAGGTGATGGAATTCCAGTTGAGCTATTTCAAATCCTGAAAGATGATGCTGTGAAAGTGCTGCACTCAATATTCCAGCAAATTTGGAAAACTCAGCAGTAGCCACAGGACTGGAAAAGGTCAGTTTTCATTCCAATTCCAAAGAAAGGCAATGCCAAAGAATACTCAAACTAACGCACAATTGCACTCATCTCATACGCTAGTAAAGTAATGCTCAAAATTCTCCAAGCCAGGCTTCAGCAATACGTGAACCATGAACTTCCAAATGTTCAAGCTGGTTTTAGAAAAGGCAGAGGAATCAGAGATCAAATTGCCAACATCTGCTGAATCATCAAAAAAGCAAGAGAGTTCCAGAAAAACATCTATTTCTGCTTTATTGACTATGCCAAAGCCTATGGCTGTGTGGATCACAATAAACTGTGGAGAATTCTCGAAGAGATGGGAATACCAGACCACCTTACCTGCCTCTTGAGAAACCTGTATGCATGTCAGGAAACAACAGTTAGAACTGGACATGGAACAACAGACTGGTTCCAAATAGGAAAAGGAGTACATCAAGGCTGTATATTGTCACCCTGCTTATTTAACTTATATGCAAAGTACATCATGAGAAATGCTGGGCTGGAAGAAGCACAAGCTGGAATCAAGATTGCCAGGAGAAATATCAGTCACCTCAGATATGCAGATGACACCACCCTTATGGCAGAAAGTGAAGAGGAACTAAAGAGCGTCTGGAAGAAGGTGAAAGAGGAGAGTAAAAAAGTTGGCTTAAAGCTCAACATTCAGAAAACGAAGATCATGGCATCTGGTCCCATCACTTCATGGGAAATAGATGGGGAAACAGTGGAAACAGTGTCAGACTTTATTTTGGGGGGGCTCCAAAATCACTGTGGATGGTGACTGCAGCCATGAAATTAAAAGATGCTTGCTCCTTGGAAGGAAAGTTATGACCAACCTAGATAGCATATTAAAAAGTAGAAAAGAAAGGAAGCAGGTTATAAAAGCCATAGCAGCCAGTCCAGTTCATTCTGCAGATGGCCTCATTCTAGTAGGTGTTAGCATTTCCCACCTCTGCTTTTCACAGAGAGCTTCAGTAGATCTTAAAGCCTAATGGAAAAGTGGCAGTGCCAAGCCTCAAGAGATGAGAAGACCCCCTTGGCAAAATGTGGTATACTCTTCACCACCACCACCACCACACGGGTTTTTAGAGCTTTGAAACTCAATCTTTGTAAATTAATCAGAACACCCCAGTGACATACCTGCCTTCTCCGTATGCTCAAGTTTGACGAATACTGGCTGAAAGGTAAGGTGGGCTCCTTGCTCTCCAACATTGATGCTGCACACCTCTCGGGGGTGCTCGAAGGTGGACTTCTGACTCTGAAATAGCTGTCATTCAAGAACGTTAAAACTCCAGTGGAGGTGAAAGAACCTTTTCACTGACTGTTCCCTTTGATGTCCAAGAAAAGGACGATTATTGTGAGTGCTTATGCTACGTTTACTCTAAGAATGGTCTTGTTCATTGTCTCCTCCTGGGCTGGACAGTGGACTGTATTTTAGGTTTTGAAAGATATCTATAATGTTGCATAATAGGCTGTCCATATTAATAACTAAATAAATAGTATATCAAACTGTAAAAAAAAAAAAAGTAGAGACATTACTTTTCCAACAAAGGTCCGTCTAGTCAAGGCTATGGTTTTTCCAGTGGTCATGAATGGATGTGAGGGTTGGACTATAAAGAAAGCTGAGCACCAAAGAATTGATGCTTTTGAACTATGGTGTTGGAGAAGACTCTTGAGAGTCCCTTGGACTGCAAGGAGATCCAACCAGTCCATCCTAAAGGAGACCAGTCCTGAGTGTTCATTGGACAGACTGATGCTAAATATTCACTGGAAGGACTGATGCTAAAGCTGAAACTCCAATATTTGGCCACCTGATGGGGAGAGCTGACTCATTTGAAAATGCTGGGAAAGATTGAGGGCAGGAGCAGAAGGAGATGACAGAGGATGAGATGGCTGGATGGCGTCACTGACTCGATGGACGTGAGTCTGAGTCAACTCCGGGAGTTGCTGATGGACAGGGAGGCCTGGCGTGCCGTGGTTCATGGGGTCACAAAGAGTCGGACACGACTGAGCGACTGAACTGAACTAATTGGCCATTTGTATATGTCTCTTGAAGAAATGTCTATTCAGATCATTTGCCTATTTTTAAGCAATTATTTGATCTTTTATTATTGAATTTTAAGAATTTTTTATGCATTCAAGATACAGCCTACTTATAAGATAAATTATTTGAAAATACTATCTCCTGTTCTCAAGGATGTCATTGGACTTTCTTGATAGTGTCCTTTGAAGCCCAGATATTAGTAACTTTAAGTGCATCTATTTTCCTGGTTGTTGCCGATGCTTTTGGTATCGCATCTATGAAGCCATTGGCAAGTCTGAGACAGTGAATATTTACCACTATCTGTTTTTCTAAGAGCTACATAATTTTGCATGGTTTTCAATCCATTCTGAGTTAATCCTTGGATGTGCTATGAGGAAAGTGTTAAGCTGTATTTTTGCATGTGGATATTCTGTCTTCCCAATACCATTTGTTGAAAAGAGTATTCCTTACTGAACAGTCTTAGCGCCATTGTAAAGAATCAGTTGACCAGAGACACACGCTGCTTCTAGACTCTGTTCGAGCCCACTCTCCTTTCTGTCTGTGCCTGTGGCGGCGCCACGCTGTCTGAATGATTATTACTTCGCAGGCTTCGAAACTGGGCAGAGTGAGTCCTTCTTTCCTTCTTTTTCAGGATTCTTTCGGCTATTCTGAGTACCGCATGATTCCATGGAAATTACAGAATCAGCTTGTCATTTTGTACAAAGAAGTCAGTTTGGATTCTGAAAGGGATTTCAGTGAACCTGAAGACCAGTTTGTAGAGTGCTGTCATCTGAAAACAGTATGAAGTCTTTGAAAACATGACCACAGGATATCTCTCCATCTCATCAGCTCTTAATTTCTCTCAGCAATGTTTTGTAGTGTTCAGTGGGCCCGTCTTACACCCTCTTGGTTAAATTTATTTTTAAAAATTTTATGGGATTTTAAATGGAATTGTTTTCTTAGTTTCATTTTCAGATAGTTTATTAAGATTACACTTTTACATTTCATTTCTTTGATTTGCAATTTCATTTTTCTTCTCTTATGCTAAAAATTCTATTTCCTAATGATGTTAACATAATTACTTGTGTGCCTCATCCTACAATATACCTACAATAATTTCAAAGTAGCAGTGCCAGTCTGTGTCAGTAAGAAGATCACCGAGTCTAGAGATTTCCTAATGCAGTTCATTTGCTTGTGCTTGGACTGCGCTTCACTCGGCACATACACGTCAATAAAAACGCTGGGCGCTGCGGTCAGGTGGAGTGAGCCTTTTTCTGTGTTTGGATCACTGGTCGTATTTTGTCTTAAAATTTGGTGAATTGATATTTTCTTTGTTTATTAAATTTTTTATTTTGTAAAGCCTTTGTTGTTCAGTCATCAAGTCACGTCTGACTCTTTGCAAGGACTGCAGCATACCAAGCGCCTCTCTCACCGTCTCCTGGAATTTGGTCAAACCCGCGTCCGTCGAGTCGGTGATGCCATCCAACTGCCTCATCCTCTGAGACCCCCTTCTCCTCCTGCCCTCGACCTTTCCCAGCATCGGGGTCTTTTCCAGTGAGTGGGCTCTGTGGCCAGGGTGTTGTAAGACTGTGGTCCCAGCGTGCAAACCCCACGGCCCAGTGCCTCCACGGCAGTCTTGCCTCCCTCCCAGCGCCACCTGCTCTCTCCACCCTGGAGGTAACTGCTTTCATTCATGTTCTGTTCACCTTCTCGTCCTTCTTTTCTGAAAATACAGGCGGTGGGCACAGCTGTCCATAGTCTCCTCTCTTCTCCTAAAGAGAGGTACCATCCATCGTGCCCCACGTGGACCCAAGGGTGGCGCTTTTCCCCCTTCCCTCCTCACCGCCCCACCCTGCTCCTGGGGTGTCTGCTCGGCCGGGCAAGGGAGCGTGCCCTGGGGTTTGGCTTTAAAATGACCCCCACTGCCCCTGTGCCCCATGAGAGGCTGTCTTCTTAAGATGCCTTGGCCCTTGAGCCAGCGGTTGATGCCACGACTCAAGCACCCCCACCCGCCTTTGTGGGGGCCTCCTCCGGGCTGCACTGGGCGGGGCCTTCCTGCACGCCCGTCACTTTGGGGGTCTCGGAAAACTCCACGTGACAGCGTGTTTGGTCTCGGCCACGTTCGTGGTCCATCTACGCATCCGACAGACAGGCCTGAAGCACAGTGGTGAGCGCTGCAGGGCCTGGGCACCTGCACAGCACGTAGAACAGGGCAGGAGCCCCAGAGGCCGCGGGAGAGGCCGGGCTCGTGGCTGGGGGAGGTGGTCTGGGACCAGTGGTCCGACAGCCCCCTGCAGGTCTGCTGCCTCTGGTCTCCTCTCCTGGTCTTTGTCCCCCCTCTCCGGGTCCTTGTTCCCCAGCCCGACCACCACTTGGCGGACGGGGGCTGGGAAGCAAGGAGTCCGCACTGTCCTGCTCCACAGCTGGACAGGCTGCCGATGTGGGGTCTGGGCTGCTGACCCCCGGGCTGCAGGACGCCTGTCCACTGCAGCGGGTGAGGGTCTGTAAGTCCCCGCCTGGTGTCTGAGGCTCTCCTTCCTGGGAGCTGAGTGGACTGGGTGGGCCTTTAACGAACGGGATCTGTGACAACGTCAGTCCCTAGCCTTAGTTTACCAATATGTAGAGGCGGTGATGCAGGAACAGGAGCTCTTCCTTCTGGAAGGCGTCCTGGAAGCGTATCCGACACGTTCGGCTTGTAGGAGGCACCCGGGCCCGGCCTCTCTGGTTTTGTCCTGGTGGCCTCTCAGCTCCGTCCACCAGGCTGACCGCGTGTCAGAAGGCCAGGGGGCTGGTCCTGGGAGGGAGGCCTCCAGGCCCTCATTCAGCGCCATCTCTTGGGACCAGGGCCGGAGCCCCAGCACTGGCATTGGCCATTCCGGGAGGGGGTGTAAGGGGACGTGCGGGGACCGCAGGGCGGGAGGGTGGCCGGCCATGTGCCCTGGCCACGGCTCCCATGTGGGGCTCAGCCACCCAAGGGCCACTGCTTGGTTGGAAGCCAGGGGCCTGAGGGTTGGGGTGGCCGCTGCGGCAGCTTGTGCTGCTCCTGGCCTGGGGGCAGGTGGGCCTCTAGGGGGAGCGGGTCAGCCTCCCCATCCCCCTACCCCTGCCACCCCCTGATGAAATGGGGCTTCCCGCAGGGTTGGGCCCAGGCCGCTGTGAGAGCCGAAACGTGGCCAGCAACCCAACAGCCAGGGCTGGGCTCCGGGGTCCGCAGAAGGCTCGGTTTCAGAGCACGGTCAGTCCGTCGGTCAACAAACCTCACGGGGCTTGGGGACACAGGAGTGAGCACGCTCAGCGCTCCCTGCCCGGGAGCGTCCCACCTCGAGCTTGAGCTCTGCCCAAACAAGCAGAGCGGGCTCAGGCGGGCCCACACCAGGGGTTTACTGTGGACACCGCGGGGAGGGCCGTCTCCTGGGCCGGGGTTGAGGGAGGGACCAAGGGCGGGTGGACCCTCCCGACGACCTGCTGACAGAGAAATGGGGTGGCAGGCTCTGGCTGCAGGAGCACTGGCCCCGAGGGGCAGTGAAGGGGGTCTGAGCTGGGCTCTGGGTGCTGGAGGCCCTGCCCACCCTTGCAGCCACTGGGAGGGCCTCCTGGGACACGTCTGTGCTGGCCACGCACCTGGTCTGGCCTCCCACAGGCCTGGCGGGCCCCCGCCCACAACCAGAAATGTTCACAGAGCCCCCCGCACCATCTCCAGGCTCCAGGCCCGGGTCAGGGTCCCTGAGCCGGGACGACTCTCCCCAGGGCCGAGGGCTCTGGGACAGGCGTCAAGGGGCTGCAGGCCAAACCCCGATCTGCAGAGCAGACTCCCGGCTGGGCTTGGAAGGAGCCGGGAGGGAGGCGGGGGTGCTGCAGACCTTGGGGCCCCTCTGCCAGGGGCTGGCGCATGGCGGCCTTGGGCACCGCTGGTTCCCCTCCAGCCCCAGCCTCGGGGCGGCCTGTTCTCTGTGCACAACCCCACCCCACCCCACCCCAGCACAGAGCAGCAGACGTCCCATCCTCAGGAGCCTCAGGAGCTTGCGGCGGGTGTGGCTGAGGGCGGGGTGGGGGCAGGCAGGCGCAGTCCCATGACGCGCTCACTCCCCAGCTGATGCCCTGGGTCTTCAGCAGGTGTGGGTCATGTCCGGTCAGGCAGGACGTGGATGTCAGGAAGATGCATGTGGTCTCCCCTGGCAGCCTCCCCTGAGCCGGGGCCGTGGGGGTGCTGAGACCCACTACCGCCCGCCTGCCTGCGGGCTTCCCCCTGGCCCAGCCGGCCCAGCCGGCCCAGCCGGCCCCACAGCGCCAGTCAGCTCCATGTAGGTGCAGACACGTCCCTCTGGCTGCTCCTCTGGAAGCCTGGACCCATTTCAGGGAAAACCCAGGGCAGTGAAGGGGCAGCACAGGGACCCGGGGTCAGGGGGCTGCCATGACTGCAGTGTCCTCAGGGCCCCTCCCTCCCAGGGGACAGGAGCACCCACCCCCAGCAGGCGCCCGGAACCCAGCCCAGCGCCCCCAGGGCCTCTCAGAGCTCGCAGGCTCCAGATCCAATCTCACCAGTGCTCCCACCTCGAGGCCCAGCAGTGGGATTTTGGTTCTGCAGCTACAGGAAGGACGAGAAGGGGCAGGAGAAGGGGCCAAGGTGCTAACCGTCAGAGAAGCCCTGAGAGTCGATTCTGAGCGTCAGTCGTCTGCGGCAGAGGAAGGTCGTGGTCCCACGGATGTTTCCGCCTGTGCGTCTGCACCGGCTCCACATCAAGGCCAAGGTCAACACCCTGAACTGTCCCCCAGCGCCAGGCCAGGCCTGAGGGCACAGTCAGAGCCGGGCCCGCTCTGTCCTCCTCCCAGCCCAGCTGGGTGGAGCAGCTTTCTGCATCAGACCGTCTGATGGTGGGGCCCGTGCGCTATGGGTCAGGTGGGGCCTGAGGGGGGGTCCCACTGCCCCCCACGGCCCCCCACTTTGTGCCCTTGGCTCTCTCCTGTCACCCCTCCCCCCTGGGCCCTGCCCGCTCCTGTCTCCTCTGCACGCTTCAGGGCAGGCCTTCTCCCTGGGCTCCAGGCCCATCCACTGGCTGTCCCCGGGACAGGCCCTTCCGGGGACCCTAAGCCCAGAGCTCCTCTCTGCCGCACATCCAGGGAGACCCTGGCCTGCGGGGTGACATCACCACCGCTCCTGCCCAGCCTCTCCTCACCCCCTCTCTGCCCACACAGTCCTCACACTCTGGGCTCGGGTACTGCCTGAGGGGCCGCCCTGGACTCCGAGAACCCTCCTCACCAGGTCCCTAATGGTGCACCACCCAGGAGGCCTCCCCGCATCCTGGGGATGCCTCAGGATGCCATCCGCCTGGATGCCCAGTCCCCCAGTGAGGTCCTGCAGCCGCCCCCTCCCCAGCACAGCTGGGGGTGCCCCTCCTCTGAGAGGCCTGAGCTGACTTCTCACCTGGGCTGGGCACCCCTCCCCGGCACAGCTGTGGCGCGCTGTGTGACGGGGGCCGGTCTGTCCCCAAGCAGGGGCCCAGAGCCGCAGTCAGCGATCATGCAGGACAGACCGCCAGCTGGCGGGTTGAGAGTCAGCCGCTCGACCCCCACTCCTCCTGCCTGCCTGGGCTGCGACCCTGAGGGGCCACGAGCCCCCAGACCCTCCTGGGCCTGCGGGGTGGTAGCCGGGACCTCAGGCCGCCGTCAGGGGCGGGTGTGGGTCAGGGGGTCGGTGCTCCCCGCCCCCGGCTTTCATGCCGACGAAACCCAGCACCTCGCGGGCATCCACCCCCTGGACCCAGAGCCTAGGAAGTGGCTTGGTTAGCTTCCTTGTGAAAGTGGGGAGCCAGGAACAGGAGGCCCCATAAATGGAACTTTTACTGCTGTTGCCAGAAGTCAAGCAAGGCGGGGACCGGGGCCTCTGTGTTACAGGGTCTGCGCGTCCCCATCTCTGCTCCACGCACAGCCCACCGCTGCCTCCTGCAGGCTGGAGGCGGGGGTCTCAGGCCCAGCCCCCAGGCCGAGCTGGGGCTGTGACCCCCAGGGAGGGGGTGGCCCATGGTGACAGAGCCTGGACAGGAAGGCCTCTCGGCTGTGTGTGGGCGGCAGCCGTGGACGCCGGGGTGTGTGTGTGTGTGTGTGTCCCGTGCCCCCGCCACATGCAGCGCATCTGCACGAGGGGCTGCCACAGGCGGGGTTGGAGGAGGGGCTGGGACTCCAGGACCAGCTGCTGCCCCAAAGATGGGGGGTTGGGAAGACGGGCTCCAGGCCGGCCTCTCCTCTGGGACCCCCCCACTCACACGGCTCCCTGTGCCCCCATCCCCTCCCTTCCCGGCAGCAGTCCTGGAGGCTGGAGGTGGCTGGCTCGCAGGGGTCTGCTTCCCGCACGGAGCCCCGTGCTGGCCCTCCCACCGCGGTCTCCATGTCTCTCCCGGTCAGGTGGACTGGCTGCGGGGGCCCTTTAGGAAGTGTCTGTGTGATGTTTCAGGGATGTCCCTTCCAGCAGACTTTCTCTCCTGGAGGAATCTGAGGCCGCTGGGGGTCTGACTCGGGTCTCGTTGCTGTTCCCCCGTGGGGGCCCCTTGGGTGCGCGCTTTCTTGGCTTATGCGTCCTGGACCATATTTTCAAGTTTCCGTGATGTTTTCTTTAATTTTTAAAATTTCCTGGAATCTTGGTGTCGTGTGTTGGTTTGGTTCAGCAGCGCTCGCCTGTCTCGTGGGCGTCAGCTTCTCAGACCGATCCCAGCAGCCCAACTCTGTGGCCCAACTCTGTGACCCCCTACTCCGTGGCCCCCACTCCGTGGCCCCGACTCCGCGACCCCGACTCTGTGGCCCCGACTCCGTGGCCCCGACTCCATGACCCCGACTCCGTGGCCCCAACTCTGTGACCCCCAACTCCGTGGCCCTGACTCCGCGGCCCCGACTCCGCGGCCCCCACTCCGCGGCCCCCACTCCGCGGCCCCGACTCCGTGACCCCGACTCCGTGACCCCGACTCCGTGGCCCCAACTCTGTGACCCCCAACTCCGTGGCCCCGACTCCATGGCCCCGACTCCGTGGCCCCCACTCTGTGGCCCCGACTCCGTGGGCCCCACTCCGTGGCCCCGACTCCGTGGCCCGACTCCGTGGCCCCGACTCCGTGGCCCCCATTCTGTGGCCCCGACTCCGTGGGCCCCACTCCGTGGCCCGACTCCGTGGCCCCGACTCCGTGGCCCCCACTCCGCGGCCCCGACTCCGTGGCCCCGACTCCGTGGCCCCCGCTCCGTGGCCCCCACTCTGTGGTGGGGTGGCCTCTTTTGCTGGAACCAACGCAGCCGCGTTTGAATCAACAGGTCGAGCGGCTCACGCGCAGCTCTGGTTTTCAGTCCAGCCCCTTCCCTGAGGACTGTCAGCCCATTTGTCACCCTTCATTGTCTTTCCTTCTCGAGCTTTTATATTTCTGGTTTGAACTCTGGATTTGTCTCTTGAAGGCCGTTTCTGTCATCTGCAAATCCACTGCTTTTTATAGAGAACTGTGGTCAAATTTTTGTCTCTTCTTTGGCAAGATGTTCCTGGAAAGTGCTCCTTTGCTTTGGTTTTTCTGTCTGTCTGTCTGCCTGCCTGTCTCTCCCTCCCGTCTGTCTGTCTCAGGCTCGAAGCCTTTCAGGTAGATTCTGTCCTGGGCCCCTCACTCCCTCCTGCCACGGCCGCTTTGAGTGAGGGACCCCCGCGGAGGGGTCACCCATGGAGCCTTTTCCTGCTGTGACTCCGAGTCTAGGAAGCAGGAGAGCCGGAGCTGGGGTGAGGCTTGGCGTGAGGCAGGTGTGTGTGTGTTCACGTGCGTGTGTGTGGAGCCGCTGTGTGCCTCCCTCCACGGAGCTGTGGAGGAGATGCTGCTCACCCCCCGGCCGCCCCAACCCCCCACCCGCTGTCCCTGCGGAGCCCCGTCCCCGCTGAGCCGAGGAAGCTGGTGCCCAGCGGTGCCACCGGGCAGCCTACCCTGGGAACCTCAGCGCTGGGGCGCTGACCCCCACGTTCTGGGGAGCCGTTGCCCGCCCCCCAGTGCCCCGCCTGCGCTGCAGCGGGTGGACGGGGCGCAGGTGCAGTGTGGGCTTGGCGTCCTGCGCGTCCTGTGTCCCTGTCTGTCCTCACTGTCCCCGCAGAGGGTGGGAATTCTGCGTGGTCTCCAGGCTTTGGCCCGGCCCCCACAGGGCGGCCCTGGGCTGTTCTCCCACCCTGCCCCCTGCGGCACCCCACCCCGGGTCTGCCCAGCCCTCTCTCCTGACACAAGCTGCCGCCGGGGCTCCCAGACGTCCAGGTGACCCTGCAGAAGGGGCCCGCGGGTGGGACACCCCTCTCCCCGTGACGTCCCTCCAAGGAGCTGAGCCCGCCTTTAGGGTGGGCCTGGGGCAGGGCTGGGCGCCTCCGGTTCCCACCTGAGGGGTGGTGTGGGGCCCCAATGGCCTCAGCTCCCAGGTCCCCCGTCCAGCTGGGCACCTGTGGCCGCTGCTGCCTTTTATCTCCGAGGATGGTGGCTCCCCGCGTGGGAGGGGAGGGGAGGGGAGCACTGGGCCTGGGCCGTTCTGAGGTGGGCAGAGGCTGGTGGGCGTGGGCCCCTCCCCCCTGGGCAGGAAGGGGCAGATGGCTAGTGCCCCCCCCCACCCCGGGCTGGCTGGCAGGGGTCTCCGGGTGGAGGCCAGAGGCGCCACAGCCCGGCTTGCTTCCTCCCGAGTGGGGAGCCCACCTCCCACACTCATAACTATTGTTAATTAAGACTGTCTCCATTATGGGGCTAATTAACAATTAGCATAAACATAATTAGCCAGCGCTGACATTTAACTCATTACATTGTTTAAATAATTTTCGGAAATTGCCCCGAGCGGCTCTCTGTCAGCCTGCAATAATGGCGGCACTTTGTCATGTAAATTAAATGACGCCGTTTGTTGTCTCCCGGCTCGTGGGAGACGGGCCTGGGCCGCAGGGCCTGCCTCCAGCCTGTCCCTGCCCAGCGGCCCTGCAGGGGGCGGGGGGAGCCCAGGCCAGCCCGTCCCCCAACCCCGAGGGCCGCCCGATGCGGGCAGGACGCTGGGTGCCCCCACCCCAGGAGAGCGCGGGCCCCAGACCCCAGGACGGAGAGAGACCCCGCACAGCTCTGGGTCTCAGCTTACAGCAGGTTCCCAGGGCTACCCCGCCCCTCAGCTGCGCCAGTGTCCAGGCCCCTCCTGGTGCGGCCCCCAGGCCCCTCCTGCAGGGGCGGGTCTCAGCGTTCCAGGGCAGCGGAGGGGAGGACACCAGCCGGCCCTGCAAATGTTGGGGCAAGAGCCGGGCCCTGCAGCCCACCTGAAGCCCACCATCACCACCCCCCAGAATGGTTCCAAAGCCTGAGCTGGGGGCTGACAGGCATTGGACCAGGCGCAGACCCTCCTCCTCCGCACGAGGGACCCAGAACAGACCAGGCCTCTCCACAGCCCCCAGCCCAGGCCCTGCTTGGAGTCCTGCTCGGGCCGGGGTCCCAGAGGCATGACCCAGGGGCCTGCACCATCCCTGCTACTGCGGGGAAGGTGCCCTGAGCAGCCTTGCGTCCGGCTGCCCCTCCCTCCCAGCTGGGCGGCCCCTGGCCTCTGCACCCCCAGCCCCCCACTGTGGTGTCTGGCTCCACACCTCTGGGCTCAGGCCCGAGCCTCTCCCCGGGGCAGAGGCAGGCTGGCCGAGGTCACCGCAGGAAGGAAGGAGGTACCCTCATGGGCTTTACCTCAGCCTGGGCAGAGCGCCCCTCCCCTGGCCCCCAGCTGCCCCTTCTGATGGGGGTGGTGGTGGGCCGGGGCCCCCAGCCTCGTGTGCAGGCCAGGCTCCGTGCTTACGTGTTCTCTCGCTCATTCACCTGTTCATGCATTTGTAAATTCTCCTTCTTCAGGAGATGGTAGCTGCAGGCAAGCCTTGCAGCAAGATCCCGGTGCCCGCTCCGTGCCACATGGCCCGCCTGGGGGTGGGCCTGGCCCCCCGGGGAGCTGGTCCACTCCTCACCACAGGCTCTCACCTTGGGTCCTGCTGGCCCCCAGTCGTCACCCACTGGGGTGGAGGCTGCTCCTGGGGGCTGTGACTTCTGGGAGGGGCCCGGGGAGCCCCATGGGCCCCCCACCCCTGGAGGGCATGCGGTCACTCAGCAAGCCCCAGACTGGTCTGCATGGCCCTCCCTGCCGGGCCCCGGACGACAGTGCCAGCGGACGGGCGGCTCTGCTGCTCTGTCAGGGTGGCAGGTGGGTGTCCCCAGCCCTGAGAATGGCAGGAACCGACAAACGAAGTCTCTGAGTCCGGGAGTGACTGCCCTTCGCCTCCCGCCCCCAAGGCAGAACCGAGTGGCCCGCGGTGCCCGGGGCGGCTAAATCAAATGGCCCCGAGACTTGTTGGGGGCCGGCTCTGGCTGTTAAGTGCTTGTCAGCGTCCACAGTCCTCTCCTGACTCTATAAAATTCCCAAGAATTATAGGAGCGCCGGGGTCACATAACTCATCGCACAGTAGATTTAACCTGGCGGCCAGTAATTCATATTTGTGGCGATAATATTGTTTTCCACTTTCCGAGAGTTATCACCGTGTCTCCCTTCCAGGTCACTATGGATATCAAAAATCAATTTGGAAAGATGGATACTGTCAGGGAATAAAGCATGAAGGCAGAGGCTGCCCCCCTCGCCCTGCGCTGAGCTGCGGGGCACCTCCGGCTGGGGAACCTCAGTGGGGGCCCTGGCCGCTCACCCGCGGGGCCTGACTCAGGAAATCCTGGCTTCTCCCCGGCGCCTGGCTGCCCCCGCCCCCCAGCGGGACCCTGCCTGGCGGCTCTCAGCTCCAAGGAGGCCCCGTTCCCATGAGCGTGCTCAGGGCGACCAGCTTTGGTGATGCTCCCCCCAACCCTGGGCCTGCTGCGCACCCACCTGTGCCCACCCAGGAGCTCTGGACATGGTGACGGACCCTCAGATGTGCCCCTGAGGAGCCCCAGCCTGACCCGATCTGGTGCTCACACAGGGCAGGGCTGGGCCCGCCCACTCTGGGGCCATACGGAGACCGGAGACCCCTCCTGCAGGGGCAGGCAGGCTCCTCGGAGCGGCGGGCATCCTGAACTGGCATCAGGGACAAAGGGGGCACCGCCCGGCACAGTGAGGGGACAAAGGAGCCTGAGGCCCCTCACCCTGGGTGCGGGCAGGGAGGAGCCCGAGCCGGGTGGTGGGGAGGTTGGTGGGGGGGATGGCTGGGAGCCTACCGCTAAAGCCTGCCCCGTGTGGGGGCCACCAGCCCTGGGCCGGTCGTGGGGATGGACTGGCAAGGGGAAGGGCTGCAGGATGCCTGTGGGCTGGGCTCTGTCCCCACCACGTGTGCTGGAGTTCGGGGTACAGCTGGGTCCCCGCCTGCCCTGGGGCCGCCCATTGAGCCCCAGTGGCCCCTCCAGACAGAAACGGCCGAGCCCAGACGCCCCCGCCAGGCGCCGTCCTCCAACCAACGGCCCGGGTGGCCTCGCGCTGGACTGTTTCCCCCGAGACGAGCCCACAGTGTGGGTACCTTCCGTCTGGGGGGCAGCTTCCAGGGGGCCTGTCGGCGAGACGCAGGACCCACATGGCCACGGGCCCCTAGGCTTCCCGGCGGCCACCCTGGCTTCCGTGGCCCCTGCTGTCCCGAGAGGGCACCTGGTGAGTGAGGCGGCTGGGGTGAGGTGCTGCATGCCCCTATGCGCCGTGCGGGGGCTGGTGCCACTGCTGTGAGCTACGTGCTCACAAGTGTGCGTGTGCGTGTGCTCACAAGTGCACGTGTGTGTGCACTAGGGAGCCTCCGAGTGCTCGCAGAGGTGACCCCGTGTGCTGCTGCGTGTGTGTCGCTGGTTGTGTCAGTGTCACGGCTGCGTTGGTGGTCGTGAGCGTGCGTCTCTGCAGCCTCGGGTGTGGCCCACCCCATCTGCTCCCTCGTCCTGGGGGTCAGGGGTCAGCGTGGCTGAAGCACAGGAGCCTGTGATGGGGTGGGGGGAGGAAAGTGGGGAGATGGGGCAGGGGTGAGGCTGGGCGGGGTGGGGTGAGGTGGGGCGGGGTGAGATGGGGTGGGGCAAGGCGGGGTGGGCACAGGTCTGCGCCTGATTCACTTGGGGTCCCAGTGGCAAACTGCCTGGCAGTGTTTGCCTGCCCTCCGGGAGCCGCGGGCTGGGGTCCAGGCAGCTGCTGGGGCCTTGGCCTGCAGAGCCTCCCAGAGTGGACCCCTCACTCCCCTCAGAGCGCCTCCCCACCTCGTCTCCTGCCTCCCCTCTCTCCTCAGAGCCCCTCCCCGCCCCGTCTCCTGCCTCCCCTCTCCCCCAGAGCCCCTCCCCGCCCCATCTCCTGCCTCCCCTGTCCAGCCCACAGTCACACGCTCTTGTGTTCCAGCCAAGCTCACCTGCAGCCTTAGGACCGTGGCCTCACTTCATCGTTGCCGCTTCTGGGAGGCACCCCCTGACCTGACCAGGTGGAGATGGCGCCCCCTCCGTGTGTGCCGTCCGCTCCTCCCCAGGCCCAGCACTTTGCGGGTGCCCCAGGGTCCTCTCTGGCCACGGACCTAGAAGCAGCCCCGCTGTGGGGAGCGGGCCCCAGGCCAGCAGCTCCACCTCCTGCGAGGGAACCTGTCCACACTTGGGCGGCCTCGCCCCCTCCCCACCCCAGGGGTCCCCTGGACGGCCCAGCCTCTCCGAGGCCCCTGGCTCCTCTGCAAACGCAGTGTCCCAGGGAGGATGCCCGTGAGGGCTGAGGGACTTGTGGTCACACAGTGGGATTCCTAGCACCGTGGGCTGGAGGGGCGCAGGGCTGGGGGTGTGGAGGCAGGGACCCCCGAGTCAGCCCAGAGAGGCTTCAGAAGGAACAGTGACCCCTCCCTCTTCCGGGGCCTCCTTGCTGGGGATGAGATGGCAGAAGTTAATTAAAAAGCAGCCAACGACTGCGCAGAGGTCAGCGGCCACACAGACACGGGGACCGGCTGATACTGGCCATGGGTCACTGTCTCGGGAGGGCCGCTTGGCAGGCGGAGGTGTCCTACAGCTGGTCAGCACCCCCATCTCCAACTGCAAGCGATCTTTAACGAAGCAGGACGGAGCTCAGAAGACGGTCCTTTTAGTACAGAACTGAGTCTCCCCGGCCCCCACTGCTGTCTGTAGGTGTGGGGGGAGGCCCTGGTTCCACGGGTGGAATAGTTGGCCCCGGGCTCACCCCCTCGTCCCTCTGGTTGGTGGGCTGGCCAGGCCGGGCACCTGCAGGGCCACTGCATGGTGGATCCTGCTGTTCCCCTGGCACGGGGGTCCGCACACCTCTGTCCTGCTTGCCCAGGGCTGGCAGGAGGGAGCCTGGCACACTGGGTGGGGTCCCCCTGGGGTGAGAGTGGGAGGCCTGGCACATGGGCCCCGCCCTCACTGGGCACCTGAGTGCCTGGCATGGGGCAGGGCAGAGTGGCTTGCATCCGGTTCTCCCACCGTACTCAGGGCTGCCGGGCACCAAGACCCAGGGTGGGCACGGTGGCGGCAGGGGCGGCCCGATGTCGTCCGCAGCAGGTAGAGACCGCCATGCACTCGCCGTGCCCGCGACGTGACTTCCGGGGTCCCAGCGTTTCCGCCTGCCTCCAAGGGGGTAGACAGCTGTGCTGGGGGCTCGGCCAGGCCCCTGTGCCTGGGGGACAGGGCCCATGGCAGGGGCTTGGCCCGGTCATCCCCGCCGCTCCCCATCTCCTATCTGCAGACACTGACCTGCCCGTGGCCCCTGCCCAGCAGGGTACCTCACAGCCTGGCATCTGAGCCAGGTGACTGCAGGCCATGGCCTCACAGGAGTGTGGGGGGAGGCGGCCTGGCTGACCGCCTGCCCTGGCCCTTCTCCCTAGTTCTGGGTGGACACTCGAGCAGAGACGGGGCGTAGGACAGATACGTCAGCGGGAGTTGGGGGCTCATGAGCCCCCCGCCCCATGTGCCCTGCAGCAGCCCCCACCTTGCTGCTGAGATCAGCTTGCCTCCAGGGCCACATGTGGGCTCCCCGCATGCCTGGCTCTCCCTACCCCTGACACAGCAGCTGAGCTTGGTGGACAGGAGGCCCTGCCACAGCTAGCTCATGGGTGGCAGATGCGGCGGTGGTAGCCTTGAGCCAACTGACCTGACAGCCTCCAGGGCTGGAAAGGGGCCGGGCCCAGGGTGGGCCTCGTCTGCACCTGCTGAAGGCCCTCGCCTGTGCCTCCAGGACCGCTGGGGGCCACGTCGGCCTTGACAGGGGCTGCCACATGACTCTGCCGCGTCCTCCAGCATTCCCACCCAGTCCAGGGGCCAGAGTACTCCCAGGCTAGAGCGGGAGCTCGCTTTCCCAGATGCTAAACTCGGGGGACACTGGCACTCTCGTGGCACCCAGCCCATGACCAGGTGGCTGCCAGGAGCAAGGAGCAGGAGCCGAGGCTGCCCAAGCTGCTCTGGAGGCCTCAAACCCAAGGCTGACCGCACTGGGCTTGGAGGGGGGAGCTCCAGGGCCCCCAGGTGCGGAAGGGGCGTGAGCACGTGTGTGCGTGTGTGTGTGTGTGTGTGTGTGCGCCTCGGGCCTCCCGTGTGAGCCCGGAGGGCCTGGGTGGACAAGGCACGCGGAGGCCCCTGGGTGCCTGTCTGCTGAGCAGCCTTCGGGAGACAGAGCCTCCACCTCCCAGGGGGCATCCTGGGATGGGACAGGATGTGAACCCCGGGAAGGACTCCAGGAAGGTGGTCATGTGCCCCCTGGGGCTTCATTTCAGTTCAGTTCAGTTGCTTAGTCGTGTCCAACTCTCAGCAACCACATGGACTACGGTGCGCCAGGCCTCCCTGTCCATCACCAGCTCCTGGAGTTTACAGGTCCACAGACTCGGTGGGCAGAGCCGGGGGAGGTAGCTGTGCCCAGACCAGGGTGCGGGAGCCCCTTCTGAGCCCCTCCTCCCAGACCCTGAGCCCAGGGAAGCCCCTACTTGGGGGTCCTGCCAGTGATCACCACTGGGCCCCCTGCATCGGCTTCGTTTAGGGTTGTACCCTCAGACACAGACCTCAGCGCCAGCTTCCTGGACCCACACCACCCCCCACCCCGCCACCTCTGGGACTGTGGCTGTTTCCAAAAGTGCTGGGCTGGGAGGGCCAGTCGGCAGCGGGCGGGGAGAGCGTTTGCTGGACCAAAACACAGCAGCCCCGAGCCCTGAGCTTGGAGGAGGCTAAGGAGGTCTGTGAGGAAGAGCCTATTGATTTTAATTACCCACAAACAGCCCACAGGGACAAAGGACTTTGGCTGTTTATGTAGCGGCGTGTGCGCTATTGTGGAAGGAGAGATCAAATCAGCGGCCCTCATTATTACTATAATAATAAGGCCAAAACGCTGCTCCGGGCTGAGGGCATTTTTTTTTTTGAAGCAATAACCTCACCGCCCCGCCCTCTCACCGCCCCTCCTAGGCAGGCTCGAGCAACAAGGAGCAATTACATGCTGTCGATATTAATTCAATTAAATCCAGGTTATTTATCGGGTATTATGGAAGAGGATTCTCTAGCCTTATGGAGCCGGGGCGTGACTGAGGGAGTGGGCAAGGTCCAGGCCTCAAGCAAAATTGATTGTGGTGCAGGCCGGAAAATCAGCGAGCGTCCAGGAGGGACGAGGGTGGGGGGGCTGCGCAGGTGCTGCTTCTCCCTGGGGATGAGAACGGAAATCCAGGCAGAAGGTGTCTGAGCCCTGGCTCTGCTGCAAACCGCTGGAGAGGCCTTGGGCGAGTCATCTGAGGCCTGGCCTTCGACTTTGCAGCTGAAAATTGATTTTGGATGATGAAGGTGGCAGTGATGATGTAGACCAGGGTGGTAATGATAGACGACAGATGGCATAAGGAGGGAGTTGACGGCAATGACAGCAATGTTGAAGGTGAGGATGAGGACGACAGTTGTGGTGGTGGTGGTGATGGTGATGGTGGTGGTGATGGTGGTGGTGGTGGTGGTGGTGGTGGTGGTGATGATGATGGTGATGGTGGTGGTGGTGGTGGTGGTGGTGTTTATGGTGGTGGTGGTGATGCTGGTGGTGATGGTGGTGCTGATGGTGGTGGTGGTGATGGTGGTGGTGGTGGTGGTGATGATGATGGTGATGGTGGTGGTGATGGTGGTGGTGATGATGATAATTGTGGTGATGGTGGTGGTGGTGATGGTAGTGGTTGTGGTGGTGATGGTGGTCGTGGTGGTGATGGTGGTGGTGGTGGTGGTGATGGTGGTGGTGGTGGTGGTGGTGTTTATGGTGGTGGTGGTGATGCTGGAGGTGATGGTGGTGCTGATGGTGGTGGTGGTGATGGTGGTGGTGGTGGTGGTGGTGGTGGTGATGATAATGGTGGTGATGGTGGTGGTGGTGATGGTAGTGGTGATGGTGGTGGTGATGGTGGTGATGATGGTGGTGGTGATGCTGGTGATGGTGGTGGTGTTTATGGTGGTGGTGGTGATGCTGGTGGTGCTGATGGTGGTGGTGGTGGTGGTGATGGTGGTGGTGGTGGTGGTGGTGATGATGGTGATGGTGGTGGTGGTGGTGGTGGTGGTGATGGTAGTGGTGATGATGATAATTGTGGTGATGGTGGTGGTGGTGATGGTAGTGGTCGTGGTGGTGATGGTGGTCGTGGTGGTGATGGTGGTGGTGGTGGTGGTGGTGTTTATGGTGGTGGTGGTGATGCTGGTGGCGATGGTGGTGCTGATGGTGGTGGTGGTGATGGTGATGGTGGTGGTGGTGGTGATGGTGATGGTGGTGGTGGTGGTGGTGATGATAATGGTGGTGATGCTGGTGGTGGTGATGGTAGTGGTGATGCTGGTGGTGATGGTGGTGATGATGGTGGTGGTGATGCTGGTGATGGTGGTGGTGATGGTGGTGGTGTTTATGGTGGTGGTGGTGATGCTGGTGGTGCTGATGGTGGTGGTGGTGATGGTGATGGTGGTGGTGGTGGTGATGGTGGTGGTGGTGGTGGTGATGATAATGGTGGTGATGGTGGTGGTGGTGATGGTAGTGGTGATGGTGGTGGTGATGGTGGTGGTGGTGGTGATGCTGGTGATGGTGGTGGTGATGGTGGTGGTGCTGATGGTGGTGGTGATGGTGATGGTGGTGGTGGTGGTGGTGGTGATGGTGGTGGTGGTGGTGATGATAATGGTGGTGATGGTGGTGGTGGTGATGGTAGTGGTGATGGTGGTGATGATAATGGTGGTGATGGTGGTGGTGGTGATGGTAGTGGTGATGGTGGTGGTGATGCTGGTGATGGTGGTGGTGATGGTGGTGATGCTGGTGGTGGTGATGCTGGTGGTGATGGTGGTGGTGGTGATGCTGGTGGTGATGGTGGTGGTGATGGTGATGGTGGTGGTCGTGGTGGTGATGGTGGTCATGGTGGTGATGGTGGTGGTGGTGGTGGTGATGGTGGTGGTGGTGGTGGTGATGCTGGTGATGGTGGTGGTGCTGATGGTGGTGATGGTGATGGTGGTGGTGATGGTGGTGGTGGTGGTGGTGATGATAATGGTGGTGATGGTGGTGGTGGTGATGGTAGTGGTGATGGTGGTGGTGATGGTGGTGATGATGGTGGTGGTGATGCTGGTGATGGTGGTGGTGATGCTGGTGATGGTGGTGGTGGTGATGCTGGTGGTGATGGTGGTGGTGATGGTGGTGATGGTGGTGGTGGTGGTGATGGTGGTGATGGTGGTGGTGATGGTGGTGATGGTGGTGGTGGTGGTGGTGATGGTGGTGATGGTGGTGATGGTGATGGTGGTGGTGGTGGTGATGGTGGTGGTGGTGGTGGTGATGGTGGTGATGGTGGTGATGGTGGTCATGGTGGTGATGGTGATGGTGATGATGGTGGTGATGGTGATGGTGGTGGTGGTGGTGATGGTGGTGGTGGTGGTGGTGATGGTGGTGGTGGTGGTGATGGTGGTGGTGGTGGTGGTGGTGGTGATGGTGGTGGTGGTGGTGATGGTGGTGGTGGTGGTGATGGTGGTGATGGTGGTGGTGGTGATGGTGGTGGTGGTGGTGGTGGTGATGGTGGTGCTGATGGTGTTTGTGGTGATGAACGTGTCAATGATGATATTGACAGGGCTGGTAATAAAGATGACAAGGAGATGATTATTGGGTTGATGAAAATTACTGAAGTGGTGATGGTGATAGTGATGGTGATGATGGTGGTATTAATTCTTACTGCTAATGCTAAGTCGCGTCAGTCGTGTCCGACCCCATAGACGGCAGCCCACCAGGTTCCCCTGTCCCTGGGATTCTCCAGGCAAGAACACTGGAGTGGGTTGCCGTTTCCCTCTCCAATGCATCACAGTGAAAAGCGAAAGTGAAGTCGCTCAGTCGTGTCCGACTCCCAGCGACCCCATGGACTGCAGCACACCAGGCTCCCCTGTCCATGGGATTTTCCAGGCAAGAGTACTGGAGTGGAGTGCCATTGCCTTCTTCATTAATTCTTAGGGTTGCTGTAATAAAGTACCAAAAACAGGATGACTTAAGACCACATAAAATTGATTCTCTCATAGTTCTGGAGGCCAGAAATCTGAAATCAAGGTGCTAGCAGGGGTAGGCTCTCTCTGAAGCCTATAGAGAAGCCCTTCCTGGTCTCTTCCAGCTTCTGGTGTTTGCTGTCAATTCTTGCTTTCCTTGGCTTGTGCACGCATCACTTCCTCTCCGCCTCTGTCATCACATGACTGCCTGCCGCCAGTGGCTTTTTGTGTCTGAGTCTCTACGTGACTGCCTCTTCCTTGTGCCTCTGTTTTCTCTTCTTATAAAGACACCACTCAGGAGCAGGGCCCACCTTAATGACCTCACCTTAACTCAGTTACATCTGCAAAGCTCCTGTTTCCAGGTCAGAGTCACAGATCTGGAAGCTAGGACTTCAACATTTCTTTGGGGGATATAATTCAAACTATAATAATGGTGATGGTGGTGGTGGTGGTGATGGTTGTGGCTGCTGTGATGGTGGTTGTGGTAATGTGTGGTGGTGATGGGTGATGGTGGTTGTGACGGTGATGATGGTGGTGGTGGTGACGGTGGTGGTCACCAGGGTCTGGGTGTGGGAAGTGAGAGGCCATGACTGGAACACGACTCGGGAGGAGAGTGTAGCAGAGGCAGAGAGAAGCCGTGGGTGGGGCCTGGAGGTGGGGTTTTCCATCTCCACACGGGACACGTTCTTCTCACGGGGCGGCGTAGCAGGTACTGCAACCTGGTGGGTTCAAAGAACAGAGGACTCCTCTCTCCCTGTGTAGAGGCCAGGGGTCAAAACCAAGGTGCCGGCAGGGAAGGGTCTCGGCAGGGTCCCCCCTGCCCCTGGCCTCCCTTCCCGTCCCTGCTACCTTCCAGGGCCCCCCTGCCCCTGCCTCCCTTCCCGTCCCTGCTACCTTCCAGGGCCCCCCTGCCCCTGCCTCCCTTCCCGTCCCTGCTACCTTCCAGGGCCCCCCCTGCCCCTGGCCTCCCTTCCCGTCCCTGCTACCTTCCAGGGCCCCCCTGCCCCTGCCTTCCTTCCCGTCCCTGCTACCTTCCAGGCCCCCCTGCCCCTGCCTTCCTTCCCGTCCCTGCTACCTTCCAGGCCCCCCTGCCCCTGCCTTCCTTCCCGTCCCTGCTACCGTCCAGGGCCCCCCTGCCCCTGCCTCCCTTCCCGTCCCTGCTACCTTCCAGGGCCCCCCTGCCCCTGCCTCCCTTCCCGTCCCTGCTACCTTCCAGGGCCCCCCTGCCCCTGCCTCCCTTCCCGTCCCTGCTACCGTCCAGGGCCCCCCTGCCCCTGCCTTCCTTCCCGTCCCTGCTACCTTCCAGGGCCCCCCTGCCCCTGCCTCCCTTCCCGTCCCTGCTACCTTCCAGGGCCCCCCTGCCCCTGCCTCCCTTCCCGTCCCTGCTACCGTCCAGGGCCCCCCTGCCCCTGCCTTCCTTCCCGTCCCTGCTACCTTCCAGGGCCCCCCTGCCCCTGCCTCCCTTCCCGTCCCTGCTACCGTCCAGGGCCCCCCTGCCCCTGCCTCCCTTCCCGTCCCTGCTACCGTCCAGGGCCCCCTGCCCCTGCCTTCCTTCCCGTCCCTGCTACCTTCCAGGGCCCCCCTGCCCCTGCCTCCCTTCCCGTCCCTGCTACCTTCCAGGGCCCCCCTGCCCCTGCCTCCCTTCCCGTCCCTGCTACCTTCCAGGGCCCCCCTGCCCCTGCCTCCCTTCCCGTCCCTGCTACCTTCCAGGGTCCCCCCTGCCCCTGGCCTCCCTTCCCGTCCCTGCTACCTTCCAGGCCCCCCTGCCCCTGCCTCCCTTCCCGTCCCTGCTACCTTCCAGGCCCCCCTGCCCCTGCCTCCCTTCCCGTCCCTGCTACCTTCCAGGCCCCCCTGCCCCTGCCTCCCTTCCCGTCCAGACTTCCCTCCTGTCTTCACCCCGTGTGCTCCTTCCATTGTTTTGGTGGCGACACCTGTCGTTGTTTAAGGGCTCTCCTACTCCACCAGGACCTCAGCATCACTAATCACATTGCAAAGACCCCGTTTGTGCCTGCAATGGGTTCCGGATGAAGATGGATTTTGGAGCCCCGGATCGCAGAGCCGTCAGGGAGCCCAGTGGTCACAGCTGCCGCTGACCTCTCTGGAGACCTCTGCCCTCCCGTGTGCAGCTGAGTGTGCCCTGCACTCGTGGACGATGCTCTCTGACCTGGCCTTGAACCTCACCTGGTGCAGACATCAGCGAGGGGCTGGGGTCCACTCTGCTCCCTGGGCCACGCTCGCCGCCTCCGGCCCCCGAGGCGGGCTGCCCGTGGCCTGACGTTGGACACCGTGTCTAACCGGCTGAGATTGACCTGTTTGGGGCTCCTCACTGCAGCTGAGTGATTTGATCTGAGCCCCAGACAGCAGGCGGGGCAGTAATTGGATGTGATGGGATGGGAAGGCCACTCTCCGAGGAGGGGCTAGCTGCCAGGCAACTGGGGGGGCTCGGCCGGCAGGCGGGGCTGGGGCAGCCACTGTTGGTGGGAGATAAGCCCCTCACCCTCAGCCCCCAATCTCCTGGCTGGGGTCACGGACAGAGCCTGAGGCCAGATGGAATGAGCCCAGCCGCTGTCTGGGGCTGCCTGGCCGGCTGCCCGGAGGGCGCCATACAATTAGTTTTAAATATCAATTTCACGGCTGCTCAGGGAGGAGAGGAGCAGGCAGGCGACGCCTGATGCAAACTGCGTGCTTCTTGCTGGAACTTGGCGAGGAAAGGCAGAAGCTGTCAACTTTGCATTTAGTGGAAGGAAGGCCAGCCACCTCCTGTGGGGCCTGGTCCATCTTGACTGGAGGGTTGCTGGCCCCGCCCTTCCCCTTTCCAGCCCTGTGGGACTTCCCTGCCTCCATCCCTTGTCGACGCTACTCCCTTCCTGCTCCATCCTTGGGGTTGGCTGAGAAAGCTCCCTCCTCCAGGAAGCCCACCAGGAGAGCTCCTTCTGAGACCATTGATCCTTTTCTGACCAGGCCGCAGGCCAGTGCTTGTGCTTCTTTCAGGGAATGGGCCTGGCTGTGGCCCACCTGCCTCCCCCGGCCCACTCCTGACCGGATGCAGCTCTGGCCAGCCAGGCTCTGGTGCCAGGAATCTGAAGGGAGTGAGGCTGTGGCCCGAGGGCTGGTAGAATGGGGTAGGGGACCGGCTGGGCCAGTGCCAGGGATGACCTGGGATAGAGGGAACCCGGGGAGGGGGCTCAGCCCTGCTCCAAGGATGGGGCAGGGAAGTAAGGGGCAATGATGGGATCTGGAGGGCTGGTGGGTGACGGAGCTGGGGAGGAGAACCACACAGAGGAAAGGGCTTTGGCCCGAACCTGGATAAAAGCAGAGACCGCTCGGAACAGAGTTGAGAAGGTGGCCCCCTTTGTGGAGTCAGGGAAAGCCTGGCGAAGCTCCCCCTGGGTAGCCCACCATGCCCCTCCCGGCCGGACCTCAGGTGGCCAGGCTCCCAGCCCACCCTCCGCGGGACTGGAGGGCGCTGAACCGTCCTGGGGGCTGCACCAGCCGGTGTGGGCCTGGGCCGGACCCCCGAGTGCGCGCGTGCCCCGCCACCACTTCCCACTGGGGTGGTGGGGCGTCCGGACCCGCGCCGCGGGGCGGGCGCCCAGGAAACCACGCTGAGCGAGGGCACCTGCGGGCTCCGCGGGCCAGGGCGCGCGGCCTCCGGCGTGGAGCCGGTCCCCGGGGAGCCCCCTCCTCGGCGGCCCCGGGTCGGGGGCGGGGCGCGGTCCCAGGACGCGCGGAGGAAGCGCCGGGCGGCGACCCGGGGTCTGCGCGCCTCTCACCCGCCGCGCCGCCGCGCAGGCAATTTGTCTCCGTCTCCCCTCTCCTAAAACACTTTTATCAAAATTGGCGGTCACACCGCGCTGAACCGTGGTGGCCTCAATCTTAAACGCCGCGCTGCAGATTTTAATTTGGGGAAGATTAATGCGCTCGCGGCGTCGGTGGCGCCGCGCCCGTTATCGGGCCTGACGGGTGTCAGCGGTCCCCGCGCGCGTGTCCCCGTGTCCGAGTCCCCGGGGCCGCCGGCGCCGCGCCTGGCCGGCTGGGGGAGGGGGCGCCGACGAAGCCCCGGGCCGGGATGCCACGCCGGGGGCTGGGCGCGCTGGGCCCTGGGACCTGCGCGCGCTCCCCCGGCCGCCAGGCCCCCTCCCGGGCCCTGTGGCCCGTCACCCTCCACCGCGGAGTCCAAGGCCGGACCTCCAGGGGCGACCCCCGGCCTCCGGACCTCACACCCCGCCGAGCCCCGGCTTCGAAAGCTAGTGCTGGGCAGGTGGGCCCTGAACTCGACTCCTCAACCCCGGCGCAGGGCAGGGACGCCTGGCCTCGCCCCGTTCCCCGCCCCCGCCGCTCCAGCTCCGCCTCCAGGGTCTCTCCAGCGTGGCCCCCACTTCAGGCGACTCCCCTGCCTTCAGTCCCGTGGCCCTTGACCCCAGGCTCAGCTGACCGGTTGCGGGGTCGGTGAGCAGTCAGCTCACGCCCTCTTCTGTTCAGACCTGCAGGGACTCCTGCCGCCTGTAGCAGCCAGCCGCCTCCTTCCCTGCCCCCGCGGTCCCCAGGGCTTGTCAGCCCCGCCTCTGCAGGCCTGGGTCAGCCCTCCCCAGGACCCTGCACCGTGACCTCCCGGCAGCTCGGGGTGTCTGTCTGTCCCGGCATCCCGTCCCCAGAGCCTGTCAGATCCCGCGGGTGCTCAGGGTTGCGTCCCTGCCCCCACCCTACCCGTGGGGAGAGGCCTGGAGGCCCGGACCGGAGGGAGCGTGTGTGGAGAGGCCAGGGTCAGGGGTCAGGAAGGACGCCCCCAACCCCGGCACTCACTGGAGGGTCTGGGCCCATCCACCCCTGAGGGGCTCCCAGGCAGGGGTGCGCTGGGCCACAGGCCCGTAAATGGCTCTTCTTGGGACCCTGAGCTCTGGGCTCTCTGACCTGCCCCTGAGCCCTATACCTCCCTTGCCGTCGCCCCACACCAAACCCGCTGCCCTGGGGGAAGCCCCACATCGTCCCCACAGGGGCTCGGAGAAGGGCGGGGTGCCCTCTCGCCCGGGCTCTTCCTCACTGGCCACCCTGGACACTGGAGAGCAGCCGGTGGAGGTCAGGGCTGGGCAAGCATCAGAGCACAAGACCCGATTCACAGGCCAGGTCCGTCCAGTGGCTCCTTGTGGCCAAGGCTCTGCCCATGCTGGCGCTGCAGGGTCTGCTCCCATGGGTCCTGGAATATGTGGCTGCTTTTTGGGTAAAATTGGTGGACAGGAGTTTGAGCCACTGGTTCTGTTGATCCACTGAATGACATTCATTCATTAATTCAGTGATATTCATTGGAGTTTGGCTGTGAGGGGTACCGAGGGGTCAGCAAAGCCCCCGTCCTGCTCGTGAGCCACGTGTGACCTCCCCAGTGATGGGAGCTGAGAGACCAATGGGGGGGACCGCCCCAAGAGTCAGAGCATGCGGAGGGCACAGTGCGTCACACTGGCGGTGGGTGGGGCTCCCGGGACCGCAGAGCTGGGGGCTGAGGGCCTTGGGCAGAGTCTGCAACACAGACATGTGGGCTGGGCAGAGTATGAGGGCCAGAGGGCATGGAGGGATGGGACCAAGGGTGAGGAAGGGGCCCAGGAGGGCATTCTGATTGCAGCCCGAGCACCAGGAGTGCGGGCTGGGCGCTCAGCTGGGATGGAAGGACCGCGTCCAGGTCTGGACCCTCAGGAAGTGGGGGCAAGCAGTGGGCACTGAAGGGTCTGACTGCAGCCTCTGTAGAACTGAAGTGAAGCTGTGGGGAGCTGGGCAGGGGCCCTGGGGCTGTGTCCAGAGAGGAGAGGGCGTCCTGGGCGTGTGCACACTGGGCTCTGACGTCTCGCACCTGCAGGCACTCCTTGCCCTGCACCAGTAGTCAGGGAGGGCTTCCTGGAGGAGGAGACACCAAGGGAAAGAACTGGGGAGTGGTGTCCAGGCCAAGGACAGGGAGGGAGGGAAGCAGGGACGGGGAGAAAGGCAGGAGCTGCCGGGGTCTCAAAGGTCATGTGAGGGATTGGCCTTGATCCCATGGGTTATAGAAGCCACCTGGGGTATCAAGCAGAGTGACTGGTCACGCCGGTGGGTGTGGGGGGTGGGGGGAGAGATGGATGGGGAATGGAGGGGTGAGGGGTGGGGGGTGGGGATGGGGAAGGGATGGAGGGGGATGGTGGGGGATGCAGGGGGAGGGGGGATGGTGGGGGAGGGATGGAGGGGGGATGCTGGGGGTGGAGGGGAATGGAGGGGGATGGATGGAGAGGGGATGCTGGGGGATGGATGGGTGGGGGATGGGGGAGGATGGTGGGGGGATGGTGGGGGATGGATGGTGGGGGGATGGTGGGGGATGGATGGTGGGGGGATGGTGGGGGATGGATGGTGGGGGTATGGTGGGGGATGGAGGGGGGATGCTGGGGGTGGAGGGTGGGGGATGGGGGAGGATGGTGGGGGGATGGTGGGGGATGGATGTGGGGGGATGGTGGGGGATGGAGGGGGGATGCTGGGGGTGGATGTGTGGGGGATGGGGGAGGATGGTGGGGGGATGGTGGGGGATGGATGTTGGGGGTATGGTGGGGGAGGGATGGAGGGGGGATGCTGGGGGGTGGATGGGTGGGGGATGGGGGAGGATGGTGGGGGGATGGTGGGGGATGGATGGTAGGGGATGGTGGGGGAGGGAGCATGGCGGGGTGGGGGATGGGGTGCAGGATGAGTGGGAGAATTGTGGGGGGATGGTGGAGGAGGGATGCAGATGCATCTCTTCCCAGGTTCCGTGTTGAGGGTTCGTCCCTGCTCCCTACCCAGTGGGAATGGAGAGGAAGGGCAATCACTGGATCCCTCCCCAGACACATCACGGCCTGACCTCAGGGAAGAGGTGACAGTGAAGTGGGGTCTCCTGGCTCAGCGGGACGGAGAACCGTCAACCCTAGCATGGCTGCCCTGTCTGTGCTCGCTGGGGCGTGCGTGGAGCTGGGCCCCAACCCTGGTTCCCCCCAGGCGCCTCTCTAGACCACGTGGTGACCACGTGGCTCAGAAGGAGTCCCGGAATCTGCTGTGGCTAACTCCAGTGCTGGGCAGTGGAAGGCTTGGGCAGGCTGGAACCTCTGGCACCGTCCCAGAGCCATCTGTCTTGCCAGTTGCCATTGCCATGACACCCATACCTCCCAGCTTTTCAGGTGGCCCATGGGTTTGGGGTCCTGGGAGGGCACATCTGATTGGCTGAGCCCAGGTGTTGCCAGGACCCAGCTCCAGGGGGTCCCAGGTCTGTCCACTCCCACCACGCACAGGAGAGCTGCTTTCCCAGGGGCCCTGAGGACCTGCAGGTAGCTGATGGCCAGTGACAACATCCGAGGGCTCCCTGCAGCTGGAATTCACAGGGTGGGCCCCTCGCCACCCCCAAGGCCACCAGGACCGCACGCCGGGAAGGCAGTGTCCGCAGGCTCTGTGAGTGTCCTTCACAGGTTTAATTTGGTGGAGAAAGCCCGTTTAGGTTCTCCGAGATTGTTCATGAAATCCCCATGTATAAGTATAATCTGAGAGCCTAAAACTCATCAGTAATTCCACTTGCCCGGCGCTCAGGGGTTCCTCTCTCCTGGCTCCGCCAGAAGCGAGGTGCCAGGGCAGAGATTCCCCCAGCCCCCTTGGAGGGCAAAGCTGCCTTCAGAGTGGGGAGCCACCGAGTGCGGCAGAAATGAACTCTGCATCTTTCAGGGAGCGAAATCATTGAGCTCACAGACTAAATTTAACAGCCTAATAGCAATATGCAGGTGAAGGTACAATTAATTTTAATTACTAGACTATACACTGTTGGTTGCACAGCCATGAGTAAAATTAAAATGGCAATCACAATTAGGAAATTGCGACCTCATTGTGCAACAAATTAGTCACAAATTAAAACTGCATCCACACTGCCTCTCCTGGAGCTTCACGGCCGTTCCTGCTCCGCGGCCTTTGTCCTCCAGGGTGGGAGCTGACCTCTCAGACCAGAGCAGCGCTGTGGTGCTGGGTGAGCCAAGGAAGGGGACCCTCTCGGGTTGCCTGCCCTCCAGGGGTCCTGCTGGCCCGTCCAAACCACAGGCCCCAGCCCCATTCTCCCCAAGTCCACAGGAGGCCTGGCTCTGATTTCCCGCCAGCCCTGGGCTTGCAGCTTCATCAGGGTGGGCCAGCCCTGCAGAGGAGGATGGGACACCCAGGGGCACCCGCCCCGGGCCTGGGGGCTGCTGCCACAGGGCCACAGGTGGGCCTTCTCTTCTCTCCCTGCTCAGGTGGGCTCAGCCCGGCCTCACCGCTGGCCGGACCCCGCTGTCCCAAGTGGACAGAGCGTGTGTTTCCATCTAGGTCTCCAGGTGCCCCGACCCCACCCTGAGCGCCCAAGGGCCACTGTCCAGGCCTTTCTCCCCAGGGCGCCTGACTAGCTCCCCCTGCAGCTCAGCCTGAACTCAGACCCCTGCCTTCCCTCTTCTGCCTGGGGCCCTCCTGTCACTCCCTGTGCCCTCAGGTGAGGTAACGGCTTCGCCTCTCCAGGGTCTCACCATGCCCTCACCCCCTTGATCCAGGGCCCCCTATTCTCTGCCTTCTGGCCAGGCTGGCCCCGTCCACTCCTGGTTTTCAGAGCTGCCTCCTAGCACACTGCTTTCTTTCATGCTGTTCCCTCTGTGGAGATGCTGTTCCCACTGCTCATGGCTAATCCTTCAGTTTCAGGGGGTCCTGTGCCTCAGCAGGTCCCCCGCCACGTGTGCCCCACGAGAGGGTGTGGAGGTCAGAGGGCAGCCAACACAGCCGTCAGAGCAGCAGCCAGGCACAGGGGGTGCGGGAGTCGAGAAGCGGACGAGAGGGCAGGGGGGCTGAGGCCCCTGGCACAGGGGGTGCGGGAGTCGAGAAGCGGACGAGAGGGCAGGGGGGGCTGAGGCCCCTGGCACAGGGGGTGCGGGAGTCGAGAAGCGGACGAGAGGGCAGGGGGGGCTGAGGCCCCTGGCACAGGGGGTGCGGGAGTCGAGAAGGGGACGAGAGGGCAGGGGAGCCTGAGGCCCCTGGCACAGAGGGTGCGGGAGTCGAGAAGCGGACGAGAGGGCAGGGGGGCTGAGGCCCCTGGCACAGGGGGTGCGGGAGTCGAGAAGCGGACGAGAGGGCAGGGGGGGCTGAGGCCCCTGGCACAGGGGGTGCGGGAGTCGAGAAGCGGACGAGAGGGCAGGGGGGCTGAGGCCCCTGGCACAGGGGGTGCGGGAGTCGAGAAGCGGACGAGAGGGCAGGGGGGGCTGAGGCCCCTGGCACAGGGGGTGCGGGAGTCGAGAAGCGGACGAGAGGGCAGGGGGGGCTGAGGCCCCTGGCACAGGGGGTGCGGGAGTCGAGAAGGGGACGAGAGGGCAGGGGGGCTGAGGCCCCTGGCACAGGGGGTGCGGGAGTCGAGAAGCGGACGAGAGGGCAGGGGGGGCTGAGGCCCCTGGCACAGGGGGTGCGGGAGTCGAGAAGCGGACGAGAGGGCAGGGGGGGCTGAGGCCCCTGGCACAGGGGGTGCGGGAGTCGAGAAGGGGACGAGAGGGCAGGGGGGGCTGAGGCCCCTGGCACAGGGGGTGCGGGAGTCGAGAAGCGGACGAGAGGGCAGGGGGGGCTGAGGCCCCTGGCACAGGGGGTGCGGGAGTCGAGAAGCTGACGAGAGGGCAGGGGGGGCTGAGGCCCCTGGCACAGGGGGTGCGGGAGTCGAGAAGGGGAAGAGAGGGCAGGGGGGGCTGAGGCCCCTGGCACAGGGGGTGAGGGAGTCGAGAAGGGGACGAGAGGGCAGGGGGGGCTGAGGCCCCTGGCACAGGGGGTGAGGGAGTCGAGAAGGGGACGAGAGGGCAGGGGAGGCTGAGGCCCCTGGCACAGGGGGTGCGGGAGTCGAGAAGGGGACGAGAGGGCAGGGGAGGCTGAGGCCCCTGGCACAGGGGGTGCGGGAGTCGAGAAGCGGACGAGAGGGCAGGGGGGGCTGAGGCCCCTGGCACAGGGGGTGCGGGAGTCGAGAAGGGGACGAGAGGGCAGGGGGGGCTGAGGCCCCTGGCACAGGGGGTGCGGGAGTCGAGAAGCGGACGAGAGGGCAGGGGGGGCTGAGGCCCCTGGCACAGGGGGTGCGGGAGTCGAGAAGCTGACGAGAGGGCAGGGGGGGCTGAGGCCCCTGGCACAGGGGGTGCGGGAGTCGAGAAGGGGAAGAGAGGGCAGGGGGGGCTGAGGCCCCTGGCACAGGGGGTGAGGGAGTCGAGAAGGGGACGAGAGGGCAGGGGGGGCTGAGGCCCCTGGCACAGGGGGTGAGGGAGTCGAGAAGGGGACGAGAGGGCAGGGGAGGCTGAGGCCCCTGGCACAGGGGGTGCGGGAGTCGAGAAGGGGACGAGAGGGCAGGGGAGGCTGAGGCCCCTGGCACAGGGGGTGCGGGAGTCGAGAAGCGGACGAGAGGGCAGGGGGGGCTGAGGCCCCTGGCACAGGGGGTGCGGGAGTCGAGAAGGGGACGAGAGGGCAGGGGGGGCTGAGGCCCCTGGCACAGGGGGTGAGGGAGTCGAGAAGGGGACGAGAGGGCAGGGGGGCTGAGGCCCCTGGCACAGGGGGTGAGGGAGTCGAGAAGGGGACGAGAGGGCAGGGGAGGCTGAGACCCCTGGGCCGGCATGGTGACGGCCGAGCAGGTGCTGGGAGGCACAGGGGACGGTTGCTGTTGCTCCTGCTCACCCAGGGTGGGGGGTGGGCCAGCCGGCTGTGTCTCTCTGACTCAGGGGTCTAAGCTCGGGGTGGCTGCATCCTGCTTTTTCACCAGACAGCTCACTCCTGCTCCAGGCTCCAGAGGGCATGGCCATGACCCAGAGCTGAGGCAGCGGGGTGCAGGGGGGACTGCCCCCTCCCGCTGAGCGTGACCACTCTGCTGGGGACCACTGAGCACACTCCCTCCCATCTCCTCCCCCTCCCCACTCTGTGCCAGCTGTCCCCACCAGTTTGGGAGGCCTGATCCCGGTGCTCTCCAAGTCCCCACCTTAAGTCAAGTCCACGGGGCTCCCTGCCAGAGCCCAGCTCTGAGTACCCTTCCTCCAGCCGGGAGGTGACCAGGCCCAGGGAGGGGTGCGTGAGGTCTTCACACTGGCCGTGCCTCCAGCCTCTGCGTTGCTCCCTGCCATCTCGGGGGGCATTTCCACCTTCTGATGGCTCCTCCCCTCTCACCTCCAGGCGAGGCTTGGCGGGTAGTCCTTCACACTGTAATATGAATGCAAGTCACTGGATCCGTCCCCCAGCTCTCCCAGAAGAAGGGAAGTGGTGCAGAAGGCGGGGGGCGCTGCCTTCCCAAGCCCCAGAGCTCAGGGAACGCCAGGGGGCAGGATCACTCCCGGGACACCAGGACCCTCCCACCAATTCACTTGCAGGGCTGCAGGGCCCCAGTGGGAGCCCCTGCCACACTCGGTGCGGGGCCGGCTCTGTGTCCTGGGACAAGACGCCCCTTCCACCTGTTCTCCACCTTGAGCACCCCGAGGGTCCCAGAAGGGCAGGCCTGTCCCTCTAACAGGGAGCTCTCAGCAACCTCCTGTGTCAGCAAGTCCCAGGGCCCCCAGCAACACTGGTCCATGCTGCCCTGGAGCTACACTCCAGAGATGCCAGTTCCCAGCCAGAAGCCACTGGGAGTCACTCTCCCTTGGGGGCAGCGTCTGGTGAGCAGCCCAGAAATGCCCTGGGCAGGGGATTTGCCAGGACTGGGAGCTCATGCCAACCCCGGGCAGGGTGGAAGCCCTTCACCCGTTCCCCAGGGCTGCTGGGGTCTCTCGCAGTTGGTCCATCTGGTCAGTGAGTGCTGGCGTCAGCCCAGGGAGGCAGCTACAGGGTCCTCTCTGACCCTTGGACAAGGTAGCCTTCCGGTCTGAGGCTTTCTTGGGCCCCCACATTTTCCCTTCTCAGCATTTCCCTCACCTCTCAGTCACTGAGTCCCCCGGATGTTTACCTCCTGTCTTCCTTGCTGGCCCTCACTCTCCACGCGGGATGTCACTGTCTTGCTCCCTGATGGACCAGGGACGTGACAGGTGGTGAGCGTGGGTACAGACACCATAACAGTATTGAGTGTTCTGCTCATGGATGTGGTCTGTCTCAGCTTTCTTTAGTCCCCTGCTCAGTGGGTAAAGAGCCTGGCTTCAGTGCATTAAACGCAGGAGATGTGAGCGCAGTCCCTGGCTCAGGAAGGTCTCCTGGAGGAGGGCATGCCAACCCACTGCAATATTCTTACCTGGAGAATCCCATGCACAGAGGAGCCCGACTACAGTCCGTAGATTCACAGAGTCGGACACGACTCAGCACATGTGCTCAGTTCAGCTCAGTCGCTCAGTTGCGTCCGACCCTCTGCGACCCCATGGACTGCAGCACGCCAGGCCTCCCTGTCCATCACCAACTCCCAGAGTTCACTCAGACTCATGTCCACTGAGTCGGTGATGCCATCCAACCTTCTCATCCTCTGTCGTCCCCTTCTCCTCCCACCTTCAATCCCTCCCAGCATCAGGGTCTTTTCAAATGAGTCAGCTCTTCACATCAGGTGGCCAAAGTATTGGAGTTTCAGCTTCAACATCAGTCCTTCCAATGAACACCCAGGACTGATCTTTAGAATGGACTGGTTGGATCTCCTTGCAGTCCAAGGGACTCTCAAGAGTCTTCTCCAACACCACAGTTCAGAAGCATCATTTTTCGGTGTTCAGCTTTCTTTATAGTCCAACTCTCGCATCCATACCTGATTACTGGAAAAACCGTAGCTTTGACTAGACAGACCTTTGTTGGCAAAGTAATATCTCTGCTTTTTAATATGCTGTCTAGGTCGGTTGTAGTTTTTTTTCCAAGGAGCAAGCGTCTTTTAATTTCATGACTGCAGTCACTGTCTGCAGTGATTTTGGAGCCCAAGAAAATAAAATCTGTCACTGTTTCCATTGTTTCCCCATCTATTTGCCATGAAGTGATGGGACTGGATGCCATGGTCTTAGTTTTCTGAATGTTGAACTTTAAGCCAGCTTTTTCACTCTCCTCTTTCACTTTCGACAAGAGGCTCTTTAGTTCTTCTTCACTTTCTGCCGTAAGGGTGGTGTTGTCTGCATATCTGAGGTTATTGATGTTTTCCCCTGCAATATTGATTCCAGCTTGTCCTCCATTCAGCCTGGCATTTCTCATGATGTACTCTCCATATAAGTTAAATAAGCAGGGTGACAATATACAGCTTTGATGTATTCCTTTCCCAACGTGGAACCAGTCTGTTGTTCCATGGCTGGTTCTAACTGTTGCTTCTTGACCTGCATACAGATTTCTCAGGAAGCAGGTAAGCTGGTCTGGTATTTCCATCTCTTGAAGAATTTTCCACAGTTTGTTGTGATCCACACAACTCAAAGGCTTTGGCATGGTCAATAAAGCAGAAGTAGATGTTTTTCTGGAACTCTCTTGCTTTTTCGATGATCAGTCGATCTCTGGTTCCTCTGCCTTTTCTAAATCCAGCTTGAACATCTGGAAGCTCTTGGTTCACGTACTGTTGAAGCCTCGCTTGGAGAATTTTGAGCATTACTTTGCTAGCGTGTGAGATGAGTGCATTGTGTGGTAGTTTGAACGTTCTTTGGCATTGCCTTTCTTGGGGATTGGAATGAAAACTGAACTTTTCCAGTCCTGTGGTCACTGCTGAGTTTTCCAAGTTTGCTGGCATACTGAGCACAGCACTTTCACAGCGTCATCTTGTAGGATTTGAAATCGCTCATGACCCCAATTTCTCTCAGCAATGACTGGCATTTTTTCAGTGTACAGGTACTGTGCATATTGTGTCAGATTTATCCCCATGTATTTCATATTTTTGATGGTATTGCAGATACTGTTTTAAATTTCAAATGTCCAACTGTTTGTTGCTAGTGCACAGAAAGGCAGTGAACTTTTGTGCACTGACCCTGCATCCCGAAGCCTTGCTAAACGTGCTTAAGTTACTAGTCCTGACACCTTTTTTGTAGGTTGTCTACGTGGACGATCATGCTGTAGAGTAATAAAGTATCACTTCTTCCTTTGCAACCTGAGAAACTTTTCCCTGATTGTGCTGGACAGGGTACCCAGTAGTGCTTAAAAGAAGAGCTGTGTAGAGACAACCTTTCCTTTTCCCTAAATTTTGGGTGAAAGTTTTCAGTCTTTCACCAGCGAGTGTGACATCAGCTGTGTTGCTGCTGCTGCTGCTGCTAAGTTGCTTCAGTCGTGTTAGGACACCCATTATCAAGATGAGGATGTTCTTTTCTGTGTCTGCTTCACTGAAGATTTTTGTTAGAAATGATTGTTGGACTTTATAAAATGATTTTTTTTATTTAAATAGTCATTAGGTTTTCATTTTTAGTCTGTTGCTATGGTGAATTACATTTTTGGGGGTTAAACCAACCTTGCATTCCTTAGATAAATCCCACTTGATCATGATCTGATCCTTTAAAACCATTGTTGAATTCCATTTTCTAAATTCTAAGAGTTTTCGCATTTATGTTCATACTGGAACACAGTCTGTAGTTTTCTTTATTCTTGCTGCCTAGCATTGGGGTCAAGGTCGTGTTTGCCTCATAGAATGAGCTGGAAAGTGTTTTCTTCTATTCAGTTTTCTGGAACAGTCCCTGAAAAATTATCATTTCTTCATGAGACTTATTTGGGCTTGGGGTTTTCTGTTTTATACGGTATGTAACTGAACATTCTATCTTTAATAGCTGTAGAATTATTTACATTTTCTATTTCTTCTTGAATGGCTTTGACAGTGTGCGCCTTTTGAGGAGTCTGTCCTTTGCTTCTGAGCTGTCCAGCTCGTTGGCATCAGGTACACTCACCATCCCCGTCCTCTCCTCTCTGCACCGTCTGTAGTGATGTCACTTCTCTCATCCGTGAGAGTGGTCATTTGTGTGCTTCCCTCGTCTACTCCGAATCGGCCTGGCTTGCCAATCCCACTGAGCTTCTCAAAGAGCCCGCTTTCGATTTCCTCGATTTTCTCTATTCCTTTCTGTTTCACTGACGTCCACTCCAGTGCTCGTTATTTCCGTTCTTCCCCTTGCTTTGACTTCTACTTGCTCTTTCCCTCCTTGTTTCTTAAGGTGGAAGTTGAGGCCGTTGGTTCAGGGCCTTTATTTTCCAGCACAGACGCTTCCCTCTAAGCACGGCACTGCTATAGCTGCAGGCCGCTCTGTGACATGTTGTGTCTTCATTTCATTCGATTCAAAATACTCTCATTTCCCTTTTGACTTCTTCTTTGACCCAGGGGTTATTGAGAGGCATGTTTTATAGTTTTTCTAGGTAGCTTTCTGTTATTGATTTCTAGTTTAAGTCTATTGTGATCAGATAACATACCTTGTAGGACTTGAATGCTTTAAAATTTTTTGAAACTTGTTTTCTGACCCAGAATGTGGACTTTCTTGGTAAGTGTTTCTTATGCACTTGGAGAAAATATGAAATCTGCTGCTCTGAGTGCCCCATGCATAATTTAGGTCAGATTGGTCCATGATGCATTCAAGGCTGCCATAGTCTTCATGATACTTGTCCATCACTTATTGAGAGAGGGTGTTGAAATCTCTAACTACAACTGTGGGTTTGCCTGTTTCCTTGTGTTATTCTTAGCTTTTGCTCCAGGTATTTTAAGCTCTGTTATTCGGTGTGTAAGCATTAAAAGAAGGCAGAGCACCAAAGAATTGATGCTTTTGAACTGTGGTGCTGGACAGGACTCTGAGAGTCCCTTAGACTGCAAGGAAATCAAACCAGTCAGTCTTAAAGGGAATCAGCCCAGAATACTCATTGGAAGGGCTGATGCTGAAGCTGAAGCTCCAATCCTTTGGCCACCTGATGTGAAGAACTGACTCATTAGAAAGACCCTGATGCTGGGAAAGATTGAAGGCAGAGGAGAAGGAGCAACAGAGGATGAGATGGTTGGATGGCATCACCGACTTGATGGACATGAACTTGAACTTGGGCAAACTCTGGGAGATGGTGAGGGACAGGGAAGCCTGGCCTGCTGCAGTCCATGGGGTCGCAAAGAGTCAGACGTGACTTGGTGGTGACTGAATAACAACGTAGACATTAAAAAGTTTATGTCCTCTGGTGAATTAGCCCTCTGAGTGGGTGCAAAAGCTGTTCAGTCGTGTCTGACTTTGTGACCCCATGGACTGTAAAGTCCATGGAATTCTCCAGGCCAGAATACTGGAGCGGGTAGCCTTTCCCTTTTCCAGGGGATCTCCCCAGGCCTCCCGCACTGCAGGTGGACTCTTTCCCAGCTGACTCCTGGTGAATTAGTCTTCTATCATAATTAAAAGGCTCTCTTTGTTAGGGGAAACACTGATTGAAACCGCCCACCCTGGCCAGGCACCATAGTAACCATTTGCATGCGTTGTTTTACGCCAGGAGGTCCTGGTAAGGAACACGGAGCTAATAAGCCTCCACCAACCGGAAGAGTCGGGAAAGGTCACACGGAGACACCGCATGTCCAACCACCTCCCAGAATCCTTCTTTCTGGCATCCGTCTTGGCTGAACAAGGCTGATGAGTCAGGATGATTGGCTCAAGACAACCTGGAAACTAATCCCACCACCATAAAACCGAGCCACAGTCTCGGGTGTGGCAGAGCTCTTCTCCTGGTCCCCTCACCCAGCTGCTCTCCCGTGGGCGCCCTTTCCCAGTAAAATCTCTTGCTTAGTCAGCATGTGTCTCCTCGGACAATTCATTTCCGAGTGTTAGACAAGAGCCCAGTTTTGGGCCCTGGAAGGGGTCCCCCTTCCTGCAACATATTTACCCCTGGTAATGCTCTTAGTCTGAAATCTACTCTTATAATAATAATAATAATAATAATAATAATAATAAAACCTCCGGCTTTCTTTGGATTCACATCAACCAGTTTATCTTTCCCCTTTTACTTTCAGTCTTGCCTGTTTATAGTGGGTTTCATGTGGGCAGCATGTAGGTTATCTGGTCAGATAATCTCCGCCTTTTAATTGCAGTGCTGATGGTAATAGTACTATTTCTGGGCTTAAATTCACCTCTTCCTCTGTTTTCACTGGTCCCATCTGTCCTTGGTCCCTCCCCCTTGCTCTGTCTTCTTTTAAATTGAGTATGCTTATGGCTGTATTTCTTCCATCAGTTTGTCGGCAATTACTCTGAACTTTGCCCTTCCGAGTGTTACTTTGTGGTTTATAAGGGCATCTTCGGTTTCTCTCCACCTGCATCCAAGCGACCGTCCACGACCTCATGGGTCACGTGGGAGCCATGCTGTACCCGGCACATTCCAGTACCCCCTTTCCTGGCCTTTGTGCTCTTTATTTCCGTGTGCGTTGTGTTTGCAGCACATTATTTTTTACAGTTTTGCTGAAACGCTCGATTACCATAGTTAGCTGGCAGAGGCAGATGTCCAGCTGGCATTGGATCCTTCTGCTTGAAGGACATCTCTGACATTCCTGGAGTGTGGTGGGTGAATTCTTTCAGCTCTTTTCAATGTCTGAGAAAGCCTTTCTTCTGCCCTTGGGTTTGAAGGATATTTCCCTTGTGTAAGGAATTCCAGGCTGACCGTTGTTTCCTCTCTAAAGATGCTGCTCCAAGACCTCCTGATTCACTCGCTCCTGGGAGGAGCCCGCTCTCACCTGTCTTTAGGTCCTTGCACTGAACGTGGTGCTTCCTCTGCTGCTGGAGCCTCTTATCGTGAACGTGATACATCGTGTTGGGGCTTGTCGGACTCCTTGGACCTGTGGGTTTTCATAAAGTTTGGGAAAGTTTTGCTCATTGTGTCTTGAAATAGTCTCCCTGCCCTCCCCGCCCCCTCTGGGAGCTCCAGGTATGCACAGATTTGCTGGATGTTGTCTCGCAGGCTCCACTGTGTCCCCTCCAACCCCCCACACACTGCAGCCTGGAGACCTTCTAAGACCACAAACCAGGTGCCCCAGGCTCCTCTGTGCTCTGTCGCAGGGTCACTGTCCAGCCTTGCCTGGTGTCCGGGGTTTTCAAAGCCGGGCTTCCTGTATCTTATGTGGTTCTTACACTGTTTTCCATGGGAGGGTAAACACAGATTCTCTTCCTCTCACCTGGCCTTACGCCAGGTGTTAATGACACTGCTGGTTTTCCACCCCTTTAAGGTCACTGAAGACCTTGAGTATTATAGAGGAGCCCAGTCTATTCTTGGGTCTCCTTTTGACCCCTGCCCCGGCCCCCTCCCTGCTGCTGTGGGACCCTCCTGTGATGCTGTGGTCCCGCCACCTCTTCATGGCCTCTGACTCTGGCCCCTCATGCTTCTCTTGATTCCTGACGCTTAAGTGCCCAGGGCTCAGGCTGGACCCTCCCCCCCTCCCCCCCTCCCCCTCCTCCCCCGCCCCCTCCCCCCCCTCCCCTTCCTTCCCCTCCTCCCCCTCGTCCCCTCCCCCTACTCCCCTCCCCCTTCCTCCAGCATCTGCTACTCATCCCATAGTCTCACTGGCTCATGTGCTCTAACCCTCCTGTATCTGGATGTCCACACTTCTGTCTCCAGATCTCTCCAGGTTCTCTCCAGGAATCTGGCCACCACTCAGCACCTCCAGCATCTCAGCACCCAAGGGACAGCCATGCTCACTGCAGCTGGCACTTGCTCCCATGCCATCTCCCTCCTCCAGCTGCTCTGACCAAAGAACCGGCTTCATTGTGACCCGCCTCTCTCCTGAATGGACCCCACCACTTCTGCGTTCAGTTCAGAGTGCGTCCTGAGCCTTTGCCCAGCGCCACCCCCACCCCACCCCCATCTCCCAGGCCAGGACCGTGGCCCCAGCCTCCATTCTCTGCAGTGCACCCGCCCTGCCCCCGCACTCTGCCCTCTGTGCTGCTGGGGGTCCTAGCGCAGCCCCCACGCCCTCCCCTTAGACCCACTCTGCAGGGAAGTCCCAGCCCTTCCGCAGGCCTCAGAGCGCGTGTGTGCTGCGCGGTGACCCCTCGCCTCGCCACCACCCTCTGTTGGACACGCCCGCCCCCACCCCGCCTTCCCTCAAGCCCGGCCCTCACTGGCCCCCTGCGCGGGAGACAGACAGCAATTGGCCGCACTGCCCACCCGACCCTCAGCCCCGCAGCTGTCACTGCTGACACCGAGGTTACTTGTCACACTCGTGGGTCCTCTTGGTCCCCTCGGATGCCAGCTCCGTGTGGGCAGGGCCCCCCTCCCTGTGCTCCCTGGCCACACCTGGGTGCCCAGTGCAAGCTTGGCGCACGGTAGGTGCCCAGTCAGCCTTTGCTGGGTGACAGGCACCCAGGGGCTGGTCGCTCACCTGGGCCCTTTGCAGTCTGCCCTTGAGGGACAGGAGGCCAAATCCAAATCAGATTTGCGATGGAAACTGTAAACCACACTGAGATGTTTTAGTCTCTCTATTTTGTTTATTTATTCATTTCTTTAACGAAAAAAGTTTTTTTGGCCACACTGGGTGGCTTGTGGGATCTTAGTTTCCCCACCAGGCATTGAATCCAGGGCCCGGTAATGCAAAACACTGGACCACCAGGGAATTCCCTCTATTTTATTTTATTCGATCATTTTTTATAACCATTTTTAAGGTAAAGGTTCACACTATTGCGCTAGTTCCAAGTGTGCAGCAAAGTGAGCCAGCTGTGCGTGTGCACATTCTCCTCCATGGCGGTCTGTCACTGAGGCTGAGTACAGTTCTCTGGCCTCTACAGCAGGGCCTTGTGCTGCGTTTTCACAGCTGAAGGTGACCAGGAACTCAGGAGAGTTCCTGCAAGTGTAGGCTCCTAGGCTGGGGGGCCAGGGGGCAGGAGGACCCTGGCTCCCTCATGCTGGTGGGCTTGGCCAGGGCGGATGATCAGCCAAGGGGCCACATGGTGACAGGGAGGCTGGGTGCCCGGATGGGCGGTGGGGCCTCGGCTGCAGCCGGTGGGTGCTGCCTCCTGGGCACCTGAGGCTGCGGCTGGGGCAGGGCTGGACCCGTCCTCGGGGGCCCGACGGCGGGAGGACAGGGCACTGTCTGGTTGAGAGAAGCGGGCGCCACCCCACATGTGCTCCGTCTCTGCCTGCTCAGACTGCACCCTCAGACACGCACGAGGGGACCTGGCAGGAAGTCACCTTCACAGGAGTGTCAGCGTGGCCGTGCTCCCTGGAGGAGCCTCCACCTCCCGCCCCCCGGAAGCGGGAAGGGGCTGCCCATCCAGCTCGCAACTCTCTCCTCTGGTTTCACTGTGTGGGGTGCGGTGGGTGTGAGGATGTGCCCAAGAGAGAGGGCTTCTCTGGGGGTCCCCACCCCAGCTCCTGGGGAATGGCTTGGCCTGCATGGAGGAGGAGGAGCTAGGGGACCACGGTCACTGGTCCTGGGGTCCCTACAGTTCTTCCTACAGACCTTTCCCTACAGAGAGGTCCAGGGTGGGGCCCCCTTCCCTGACCCCACGAGGCACTTGTAGGAAGGAGCCAGGAGCTGGGATTCCTGGGGCGCCCTGGGCCGTGAGTGGGCACGGATGTGAGCTCCGCCCTGGTGCGCTGGACAAGGGGCTGCTGGCCTCAGTCTGCTCACCTACGGACGGGGGCCAGGGTCCCTGCTCTCCTCAGCTGGGGCAGTGGGTGAGGGTTTGATCTGAGCGCACTCCCGACCCCTGACTCTCAGAGCCCCTGGGGGGTCCCACAGTGCAGACATGGGTGAGGTGCCACGCCCCTGATGGGGCCGGGGGTGCTCTAGAAGGCCGCGGGGGGAGGGGGGGTGAGAGCTGTCTCTGCCGCCCTCATCACAGAGATTTGAGCCCCAGCACCTAGCGGAGCCACTCCAGGGGCGGGAATCACGGTGCCTCTGGCTCTGCAGTGCCAGCAAGTGGTTCACCCAGAAATGCCAGGGCCCGAACACGGCTCCCCAGCAAGGAGGGCAGCGCTGGGTCCATCCTGGCCCAGGCAGGTCCTGGACCCCCAGCCTCAGCATCCTGGGTCTGTGAAATGGGACCATCGCACCAACAGTGGGCCAGGGCAGGCAGCCGGGCCGTGGAGGTGGGAGTGACCCCAAGCTGGGTCTGTGGTCCTGGAGGGCAGCTGTCCCCCACCCCTGATCCTGGCCGTGGCCAGGGCCCCAGGGGGCCCTGCTCCTGCCCAGGAAGGGCTGGCCTTCGTGGGGCGAGCAGGTTCTCCCCCAAACTCTCCCCTCCTGCCTGCTAGGAGCCCGCCCCCACCCCGGGCACACACACAACTATTTAATTTTGCTCTGGCAAGGAATAATAGAGTTCTGTGTATCTATTACAGATGTGGGGAGATTGGGCCACCGCGGCCCGCACGGCACATTCAGAGCCCTAACAAAGCTCCCACAATCGACTCGGCCTGCCATTATCCATTCAGCGGGGGTAATAAATGAGCCGGGCGCAGCCTGCCATATACCACCCGGCCCAGATAACGGCTGAAAGGAGAAAATTAAATTTTGCTTTTGTTGAAACATTATGATTTATGTATTTGTAATATAGGCTGTGGTGGGCAATTGGGGGAGAAAAGATTGCCGCGCATCCCTCAGGGTTACTGATGGCCCTGCTGGCCACTCACAGAGCTGGGCCCGGCCCCAGCCCACTCCCCTGCGTGGGCAGGAAGAAGGAGAGACCACCGGCGCCCCAGGCGGGACCTGCTCCCCGCGGCGGGGACAGGGGCGGGAGGCCCCCCAGGGAGGCAGGGTGTGGAGTCCTCCCCACGGGGGTGGGCAAGGCAGTGTTCTGCCATCCAGACCCAGAGCCAAGCATTCCGAACCTATAAAAATAATTAACTTCTCCGGCCTGGCCCTGGAGAGACGGACACATGAGCATGTCCTGTAATTTATAATCTTGCCGTCCTGCCCCGTAATGCAGCGATCAGAACGGGGCTTATCATGCTATAGAAGGTAATGGACTTCCTAACTCCCAGCCCACAGGCTCCAGTGAGGGTCTGGGCGGAGCGGCCCCCACCAGACGGCAGCGGCAGGCGCCTGGGTGGACAGGGCAGGCCTGTGGCCCTGGACCCATGTATGGCCAGAGCGGACCCCCGTCCCGGGCCAGGTGGGGATGGCAGAGGGTGCTCCGAAGGCCCCAGGCGGGGACCAGACCAAGCCTTCCCACCCAGAGCTGCTGGCCACCCCTGCGGTTTTCCTCTCCAGGTGCTGGACGCTGTGACCCGCTCTCCTTGCTCATCCAGAGGCCCTGAGAGTCCCGGGAGCTCACGCCTGGGATTTGCCTCCATGTCCTGAGCAGGGACCCCTTTCAGACGGGAACTGGGGCTCAGCCAGGTTGCACGGCCACGGGGGCCGGGACCCCCGCCCCTCCAGAGGTCTGCCATGGGGTGAAGGCCTCTGCAGGCCCCCAGAGGTGCCCCTCCTCCAGCTGGGAGTGTCCAGCGTCGTCTGTGCTCGGCCCAGGGAGGTCAGCCTGGGGCCACGGGGAGAGGTTGTTTCCCGTGAGGCTCTTCAGCCCCCTTCCAGCCGTCTTTGTGGGGAGCAGTGCCCCTTTCAACTGCCCTCGGCTCCCAGGACCCCATGTGACCCAAACTGGTCTCCCCTCTTCCCACTCCTCTGCATGCTTGTAGGGCTCGCCTGCAGGGTGTGAGCTGGGCCGCTGAAAACCCTGGCCTTCCTCAGAAAGGGTGTCACCTCCTCGAGTCACCACCAAGGGCCAAGGCACATGCTCCTGAAGAAGCTCTCTGAGCTGCTGGATCGGACTGTGCCTGAAGCAGGCTTCCTAGGCCCAGATCAGGCTGTGCCTGAAGCAGACATCTGAGGCCCACTTGGCTGTCTGAGCCAGAGATCCCTTGCTGCCTCGTGGGTTGGGATCCCTGGCAGTGCCCACCGGATCCTCTCCAGATCCGTGGCCTCTCTGGGGCCTCGCTGGCCTCCTGCTCTCCTCCCAGGACACCAGCTCCTCTGTTCGAGGCCCTGCCTCCGGTCCCAGGAGTGGGGCCTGGCCCTGCGGTGAGGGTGGAGGCTCTTGTGGCCTGAGCGGCGGGAGGGTAGATTTGGGCTGAGGATGATCAGCCAGAGGGAGTGGCACTTGAGGGTCCCTGGGGAGCCAAGATGAGCCCTCACGCTTCCGTCTCTCCTCTGCATTGCCCTCTCCAGCACTGGGCATCTAGAGCCCAGCCATAAGCTGCCCGACTGACCAGGGAATCTCAGCCATGCCCACCTGTCCACCGCCTGCAGTCTGCCTCTCGGGCACCTGGAGAGGCGGAGAGGAGGCAGGACTGACTTCAGGGAGACTACCTGTTCCCCAGGCTCATTACTGCAGCAGCTGCAAGTGTGGGCACGTGCCCGAACAGGGCCATGAGCTGGCACGGGCTGGCCTGTCCCGTCCCCATTCGAGAGGAGGAGTCCTCCCGTCTGCGCAGAGGGTCGGGCTGGGAGGGGTCGTTTTAGTAACAGAAGTGTTTGTGTGTGGACTGTCCACTGGGCCCAGGAACGCTGTGACGGTCAGTGAGCGGCCGCCTGCCCAGCACAGGGGCGGGGTGGGTGTGTCCTCCGGCTCCCAGGGCTGCAGTCACCCCACTCCAGGTTCACTCAGTTCACCGTCCGGAAGGGGCTATAGCTGGTCCTGCTGGGGTCTGGCATACAGCCATGGCCAGTGTGGGGCCGCGGGGCCCTCAGGCCGAGGGTGATGGGGGGCAACGGGGAGGGTCTGGTGGGCTGCGGCCAGGGCAGAAGGGCTGACCCCTTGTCCAAGCTTGGCGTCCCCCTCTTTGGAGTGCAGCAGTCCTGCCCTGCACGGGAGCAGCAGGAAGTGTAGACGGACCTGCCGTATCTGAGCCTGAGCCCTGTGGCTGGAAGCAGGGGCGTGGATTCCCCACGGCTGGTTCCCCATCAGCTTCTGTGGCAGCCCTCAGAGGTGAGCGGGTGCAGCCGAGTGAGCACCAGCAGTGCGGGGCGGGGCGGGGCGGGGCGGGGCACCGGGGCCCCTGGAGAGGGCTGGGAGAGCCCCATGTGCTAGACAGAGCCCAGCTGCTTCCTTCCAGCTGGGAGGGGCCGGAGGTGCACGTGTGCACACGTGGTGTGTGTGCATGACTGTGCCCGCACTGATGGTGCTGAAGCCTGGTGGGCCCACCCTCCCTGCAGCCCCCAGAGGAGGGGTGGGTTTTCCAAGTGGGTTTTGTGCCCTTTGAGGAGGCCCTGGGCCAGGTCCTGCCCCAGGTCCTCCAGGACCGAACTGCCTGAGGGTCTCGCAGACAGACCAGCCTGGGAAGGAAGGCCCGGGGAAGGAAGGCCCTGGGAGACCCCGCCCCCCATACACTCCTCCCTGCTGGTGGCAGGGCTGCCTGAGTTCTCCATGCGCACAGCCAGGGAGGCCCCAGGACTGCTAGGAATCGGCCAGACGCCATCCAGCCAGAACTAGACAGGGCCCAACAGACTGGTTCCAAATAGAGAAAGGAGTCCGTCAAGGCTGTATACTGTCACCTGCTTATTTAACTCATATGCAGAGTCAAGGCTGTGGACTGTCACCCTGCTTACTTAACTCATATGCAGAGTCAAGGCTGTATACTGTCACCTGCCTATTTAACTCATATGCAGAGTACATCGTGAGACGCGCTGGGCGGGATGAAGCACAAGCTGGAGTCAAGATTGCTGGGAGAAATATCAATAACCTCAGATATGCAGATGACACCACCCTTACGTCAGAAAGCGAAGAAGAACTAAAGAGCCTCTTGATGAAAGTGAAAGAGGAGAGTGAAAAAGTTGGCTTGAAACTCAACATTCAGAAAACTAAGATCATGGCATCTGGTCCTATCACCTCATGGCAAATAGATGGGAAACAGTGGAAACAGTGGCAGACTTTATTTTGAGGGCTCCAAAATCACTGCAGATGGTAACTGCAGCCATGAAATTAAAAGACGCTTGCTCCTTGGAAGAAAAGCTATGACCTACCAAGACAGCATATTAAAAAGCAGAGACATTACTTTGCCAACAAGGTCCGTCTAGCCAAATCTATGGTTTTTCCAGTCGTGTATAGATGTGAGAATTGGACTATAAAGAAAGCTGAGCACCGAAGAATTGATGCTTTTGAACTGTGATGTTTGAGAAGACTCTTGTGAATCCCTTGGACTCCAAGGAGATCCAACCAGTCCACCCTAAAGGAAATCAGTCCTGAATATTCACTGGAAGGACTGACACTGAGGCTGAAACTCCAATACTTTGGCCACCGGATGTGAAGAACTGACTCATTGGAAAAGACCCTGATGCTGGGAAAGATTGAGGGCAGAAGGAGAGGAGGACGACAGAGGATGAGATGGTTGGATGGCATCACCGACTCAATGGACATGAGTCTGAGTAAATCCGGGAGTTGGCGATGGACAGGGAGGCCTGGCGTGCTGCAGTCCATGGGGACACGAAGAGTCAGACACAACTGAGCGACTGACCTGACTGATCCAGCCAGCAGGCCTGGGGCCCCGGGACCCTGCCCTGTAGGGTCAGTTTACCAGCGTTCCCAAGGTCACCCAGACCCAGAGTGACGGGCTTCCACCCTGGCCCAGCAGCCGGCCTCCCCGACGGCCGGGTACCACAGGCGACTCGTGCCCTTGGCCTGGACCCGAGGGGAGATGGGCCTTCTGTTCTGGGGGCCCCTCTGCAGCCCTCAGCCCTTCCCCGCCTCCAGCCTCGGGGAGGTCACCCCCAGGGCTCTCAGGCCCGGCCCCCAGCCCAGGGCACGGTCAGCGGGAGGAGGAGGGTGGGCGACCAGGGTGCTGTGCGCTGTGGGCAAACCCGAGTGGGCCCCATGCCCTCGGCGGGGGCTTTCCAGCCCATCTTCCCGTCCTCACTGCAGGCGGCCCAGGCTCTGGGCAGAAGCTGGGTGGTGGTCAAGGAGGGGACTCACCCCGCAGGCGGGAGGAGCCAAGGTCGGGCTCGGGAGCATCAGCCTTGCGGTGTTTTCCCTGCTCAGGCTTCTTTTCTGCTCCTGAGGTCCGACAAGGCCACTGGGGGTCTGCAACCGTGCGGAGCTCAGGAAGCAGCTGCCAGATGCCCAGGTGTGACTCGGACACATGTGGCCCCAGGTCGCCTCCACGGCCCGAGGGTGGCAGGCAGATGGGCAGTGCCAGGCAGGAGGCCAGCCCGACCCCTGCTGGGGGTCCTGCCTCCCCAGGGATCCTCCTCCAGGGCCTCCTCCTCCAGTTCACCTCCAGTGGCTGACAGAGGCTCAGCCTGTGGACTGGGGGTCCTACCTGCTCACAAGGAGAAGAGGCCAGACTGGCTAAGACTGGGACCCTGAGAAGGACCCAGGAGAGATGGAGCCTCCAGGTTTGGGTTACCGAGGCCGAGGCGGGGGCAGGGGGCGCGTGTCAGAGCCGAGCTGGCGGCAGAAAAATGTCATTTTGAAGAGCATGAAATTTATACGGAGCCCTCACCCTCCTCCTGATCACTTGGGACGCCTCCCGGCTTCAAGGTCACTCTGTGTGAAGAAGGACTCTCAGGAGGAGGCCAGGGCCACCTGGGCAGTGGTCCCAGACTCCAGGACCTCAGGGAGGCCACCCGCGGGGCAGGGGGAGCCTCGGGGCGCCCGAGCCTGTTTCCACGCGTCCTGTGGGGGTAGAGTGATGTGGGATTCACCTGCTGGTGCAGTATGGACGCCCAGCCTGGGCCACCCTGCCGCTTCCAAGCCGAGCCACTCGCCCCACGGCCCCATCTGCCCCCGCCCCCCGGGGCCAGCCATCGGGAGTTCCATCACCAGCTGCGTCCTGAGCAACCGTGGATGCCGGCCCTGGGGCCACTGGCTACACCGAAGCTCCCTGTGCCGAGACCCCCGTGGAAAGGCCCAGCAAGAGCAGCGGGCTGTCTGCCCTGAGCACGGCCGCTCTTCTGGGGGCCCGAGGCCACCCAGCGGGACAGCTGGGTGACATCACGCTTCCTGGGGGCCAGTGGCCCTGTCGGTGTGGGCTGCTGGAGGGACCCCTGGGCCCCGGCCCCGCCCTGCTCATGCTCCACAGTGGGCACAGGGCTCCTGGGCCCCCACCCCGCCCTGCCCACACCCCACAGCGGGCACAGGACCCCTGGGCCCCACCCCAACCTGCCCATACCCCAAAGCGGGCACAGGACTCTTGGGCCCTGGCCCCCGACCTGCCGTGCCCACGCCCCACAGCGGGCACAGGACCCTTGGGCCCCGCCCCGCCTGCCCACGCCCCCACAGCGGGCACAGGAGTCTGCAGTAAAGTGGAGGATGCCAAACAACGTCATGCTATTTTGCTTTCTGTCGCTTAGAGGACGAACGGGCTTGTGGTCAAGCCTGTTCTGACGACACCGGAGGGCCAGGGAGGGGGAAGAAGGAAGGGCCGCACTGGCAGCCCCGCTCCTGGCCTCCGAGATGCCACCTTTGAGCTGGGAGGTGAGAGGCCAGGAGATCGCCTGGTGTGGCCGAAAGATGGGGAGCAGGGGCTCAGGCCTCTGGGGGCTGGATCGCCGCCCCAGCGACCACGGGTACGACGCCGCTGCACTTCCTCACACACCCTGGATCCAGCCCGGACTCCAGCCTCTGTGCTGGCAGGAGCGGCCTCTCGTCCCCAGGATGGTTCCCTGGAACCGGAGGGGCGTGCGGCCTCTGGGTGGATGGAGGGACAGAAAGAGGGGAGGCAGGGCGGACAGACGGATGGATGCTTGCACGGATGGCCAGTGTGCAAACTTGTGTTTTCCCCGAGCTGCTGACCGTGGCTGTGCACTCACACCCGACCATGCTGACCACTCTGTGAATTGCAGACCACAGCCCCAGGGTCCTCTGCTCCCCGCCATTCCACCCCCTCCCTCTCGTGCAATCTCAGCTGCTCGCTCCCAGGACACTTTGCTCCACCCACGTCTCTCCTTAAACTGCCAGCACTCCTGCATCCTCCCCAACCTTGGCCCTCTTCACTCCGAGATACCGGGTGCCCCAAAGGAGGACGCCCTCGCCTTGCCGCCACCTGCATCCCTGCTCCCACCTGGACGCAGGTGACCCGCACTCCTGGGAAGGCTGGCCCAGACCTTCACAGGGGTGTCAGTTGACTGATGGGAAAAATAGATGCTTGGGGAGGTTGACAGATGGCTGGACAGCCGGTGGATGGATGTAGGAAGATGTGGAGACGGACGGGGCTTGACGGGCAGATGGGCCCAGAAGGAAGTGGACTAATGGATGGACGGGGGCGTCTGTGCTTGACCAGACCGGGGGAGGAGGATGAACGGATGGGCGCGCAAGGACATGGTGGGTGAGGGAGCGAGGAAGACAAACGGGTGGGCGAGCGAACGGGAGAAAGGGTGACCCATGTCTGGAAGGAGCTGGGGATGTCCCTGTGCCGCCAGCGCCTTGATTTGGGCCCGAGACCATGTCGAGACCTCCTGCACCCTTGTCTCGCTGCTGCGTGGCCTGCCAACCTCTGTCTCTGGCAGCCTGGGCCGGGGGAGGCCCCTGAAAGTGCGGGCACCCCCTGGCTTCCACAGACTTCAGGCCCCAGACGGGGTGCACACTGGAAGACAGCATGTGATGATGAGCACACGTCTGTGGGGCGTGCCGAGGCACGGGGCCCACCCGTCTTCCCGTGGCCGGCAGAGGTCCTGCTGCCCTTTGTGGGGGTCAGTGCACCCTCAAGAGATCCCCTCATCCCCCCGGCCCTTGGCTTCTCCCCTTCGGCCGGCTGCTCCGTGGCCGGGGGTCCCGCGGGGCCCGCGTCACCCGGGAGGGTGGGCACGGCCCGTCAAGGGTGACCGCCTGGCAGCTGGCAACGACGTGACGTCCCCGCGGCTCCAGGGCTACTGTGCTTTGGCCCCATCGCGGCGGACGGTGCCAGAGGCGCCGCTGACATATCTGCCTCACAGGCGGTAATTGAGGTCCTGGCCCTGGACCACGGGCCGCCCGCCGCCGCCCAGTCCCAGCCGCCACATCCAACACTGCCTAAGGCTGAGGGGAGACTGAGGTGGCCCCCCCAGGAGACGAGGCCTCCGGCTGGGGACGCTCATCCTCTCAGTGCGGCTCTAAACCTGGCCGTCCCACTGGACAGCCTCGCTCGCCCAGCCCCCAGCCCCAGCAGGCGCCCGACCCTGCTGTACTGGAGGGTGAGACCAGCTCCCGGGGCTGCCCCTACCTGCCGCCCCCGCCACGGGGACCCCGGGCCTCCTCCCACCCTCCCCACCCTCCCCACCCTCTCCACCTGGCCTCCTCGGAAGGAGGGTCTCCACTCCTTGCCACTTTACCGGCTGGCCACCCTGTTCTAGGAGGCCCTGGCTCAGGCCTGGCCCCCAAGACCTCCTCTGCCCTCCCAGGACCACCTATCCCCTGACCTCTGACCCTAGGACCCATCCAGCTGCCTGTGCACTTCCTGTGGCAGGGGCCCTCCCCCCTGCCTTCTGTCTTCTTGCTTTTTGCCTCCTCCTCACGGGCTCGGTCCTGGGCCCCCAGTTCCCCTCTCTGCCCCCTTCAGCGCAAGAGTGCATGTGGTGTGTGTGCGTGGGGTGAGTGCACGTGCGTGTCACATGTGTGCTGTTCCCACGCGCATCGATGTGCCTGCCCAGGTGTGCCTTGTGTGTGTACCTGCCCGTATGTCTGTGTGCATGTATGCCGGCACGCCTTGTGCATGGGTGCATTCTTATGTACACATGTGCATGTGCCTGTTGTGAGCGTGTGCCGGTGTGCCTTGTGCACATGTGCGTTCTCATGTACACATGTGTGTGCCAGTGTGTGAGCGTGTGCCAGTGTGCCTTGCACATGTATGCGTTCTTGTGTTCATGTGCCTGTGTGTGAGCATGTGCCCATGTGCCACGTGTGTGTTCTCGTGTACATGTCTGTGTGTGCCTGCGTGTGCCGGTGTGCATTGTGCATGTGTGCATTCTCGTATACACGTGTGAGTGTACCTTGCACCCGTGTGCATTCTTGTGTACACGTGTGCGTGTGCCAGCGTGTGAGCGTGTGCCAGTGTGCCTTGCGCACGTGTGCGTTATCGTGTTCATGTGCCTGCGTGTGAGCATGTGCCCATGTACCACGAGTGTGTTCTTGTGTACCTGTCTGCGTGTGCCTTGTGCACACGTGCATTCCTGTGTACACGTGTGCGTGTACTGTGTGCCCCCCCACTCCTGCCTCTGCTCCCCCACAGCTGTCACCCTGTCAGGAGAAGGGCGGACACAGGTTGACTCTTGCTTCCCCCCCAACTCTTCAGGAGCCCCCTCCCCTCTCCCCCTGCCTGCCTCCAAACCCCCAGCTCCTCCCCATGTCTGCATACCCCTGCCCCGAGCCCGGGTTTGGGGGACCCCACCCCAGGTCCCACAGTCCTAGCCAAGTCCCCTCACCAGCCTTCCTCCAGCGCCTCTGACACCGTCTTCCCTGGGGTGTCTAACCCCACCCCACCCTGCACTCCCGGGGGCCGTTAGGCCTCCTGTTCCCACCACTGTGAAACAGGGGGGAGCCCCCTCCCACTGTGAAATGGGGGGAGCCCCCTCCCAGCCGGGCTTGACGCTCAGGCCCAGTGAGCTGCTTGAGCTTGCAGAGCCGTCCCTGCCCCCAGGGAGCCGCGGGGCTGGGGGCCGGCAGGCGGGCCGGGGCTCCGCGGTGCGCAGCGAAGGCTATTTAAATGCTCCATTGGAGAGGGATTAAAGTTTACGCAAGGTCACCGAGGATGTGATAATTATAATCACAGGTTTTGGCTCCACAATGACAGCCATTTGTTATTTCCGCTCGGGCGGCTCCCGCGCCCCGAGCTGGTGACAGGCATGGAACGATTTAGTGGCCTGAGCGTGCCCCGCCCCTCCCACCGCGGTCCGGCCGCCCCGCTGCAGGCACCACCGGGCTCCGGCCCTCAGGGCCAGGCTTATTGTGGGATGGGTGGGGGAGTGGACAGTGGCCACCGAGAGACGTTGGCAGAGGTGCAGGGGGTGAGGGCAGCCTGGGGCCAAGGACCTGGGTCCCCAGGGAGGAGGGCCTGTGGACGCACGAGCCCGCCCAGCCCGGGGCCTCAGTCTCTCCATCCGTGGAGTGGGGGTGCACCGTGCCCGGAGTGCCTGGCTCCGGGGTTGGACCAGTCACAGCTTCTGTCTTTACCGGCTGCGTTACTAAGTCAACAGTGACCCTGGGGCTGAACGAAGGGCCTGTCCTTTCCACGTCGTCTCCAACTGATGCTTGGTGCCAGGGCTCAGCTTCTCCCCCAGGAAGAGCCCTCCACCCAAACATGTGGTGAGGGCCTACCTGGCACAGCTCCCGCAGGGGTACCTTGGTCCCTGTCTCCCCACCCGGGGGCCACAGGGTCTCCAGCCAGGGGAGGCTGGAGCAGCGCCCGCCCGCCCGCCCGGGCCGTTACCCTGGACCACTCCTGCCAAGGTCTCGCAGGTAGCACCAGGCTGGCCAGAGTGAGCTGGGGTCTGAGATCTGCCCAGAGGGGCCCCGGAGGAGCGGGGCAGTTGCTGGCCAGGGATCCCTCTGCTTCCTCCTCCATCCTGGGAGGACAGAGTCCGGGAGATCTGCCTGCCCGTGGGGAGGCCCTCCTCACACCCTGGGCCCGGAGTCCTGGGGCTCCGCCAGGGCAGAAAGCGGGGAGACCCCGCACCCCACCCGCTTTCTGCCTGTTGCTGCCGTGGAATTGATGCAGATTTTTTGTTTGTTTTCATGATCAGAGGTGAGAGAGCTTTAATATATATTAAATGGTGATAAATAGGGGGTCCGGGCGGCCAGCCTGACGAGGCATTTGTCTTGGAGGGAGTGGAGATTGATAGCTCACAGGCAGTGGAAAAATCTAGCCAGAGCCTGCCTGGGGAGCCTGTGTCCTGGGAGCTTGCTCCCTGGGGGCCTCGGGGACCCCCCACTCCCCCTCAGACCAGGTGGCCAGAGAGCCCTCTACCCGGCCCTGGTCTGAGCAGGCCAAATATCCGCTCTTCATCCGAGATGGCCACTGGGGCCCCAGGGCCAGCTGAGGACCCCTCCATGTCTGAAGTCAAGACTCTCTGCAGCCTCCCTGCCATGCCCGGTGGTCCTTCCTGCCTGTCCCACCCACAGCAGAGGGATGCCTGCCAACCCTCTGGAGAAACTGTGTCCCCTGGAGCCTGGGGCTGTTTACTTCCGGGGCCCCAGCGGCCCTGGCTGACCCCCCTGGCTCCAGGCTGGACATGGGGCCTGGCCCCACCTGGCCGCCTGGACACATCCAATCGGCATGCATGCTCTTGGCCGATCCCCTGCCGGGGCTGTGCCCACCCTTGACTTGGCCCAGTCAGAGCCCACCTTCAGGGCAGGAAGAGGACTTTGGGCTCTAGAAGCTGGCTAGGAGCCCCCTTACCTTCGCCCTCCTTGGATTCTGACTTTCCTGACCTCTCTGACCCTTGCCCCCTGTGGCCCCTGCCCTTCCTGACCTATACCCTCTGGCCCCTGACCTCCACCCTGCCTAAGCTCTGTCCTCCCTGGCTCCTGCCTTCTGCCCTCCTGACCCCTGACCTTTCTGACTTTTGCCTTCTGTGCACTCTGACCTCCCTGACCCTTCCCCTGCCTAATCTCTGTCTTCCTTGGCTCCTGCCCTCTCCTCTCCCTTGCCTTTGTCCTCCCTGGCCCTTTCCCTCCCTGACCCTTGCCCTTTGGGCCCCCACCTGCCCTGACCTCTGACGTTCCTTAACCCTGTTCTCCTGAGTGGTAGCCGTGCACAGATGTGGCCGGAAGTTGCCCAGAGAGGCCTCCACCCTGGCCTGGTCTGCTCTGGCCAGGCGTCAGCTCCTCACCCAAGACGTGACATCAACCTGCCCTGAGTCCAGTGGGTCAGCACGGGGCAGAGCTCCCCGGACGAGGCTCAGGGGCTTCTGGCTGCTCTGGTCCTGGGGGGCCCTGCTCGGCCACTCCACTGTCCTCCAGAAGTGGGGACCCTGCCCTTAAGCAGCCCTCCTGGTGTGGAGACAGCCCCCCAGGCCCTGTTTATGCATCGGGGCCCAGCAGGGCCTGGTGGGGAGGAAGGGGAGAGTTTGGCCGAAGCCCAGGTTCTGACCTCTGTGGGGAGCCAGGGAGGACATTGCTGGGAGGGGGACCCATGGTTCACATTCCAGGGAAAGCCCTCTTTCCTTCCACTCCCTCAGCCTGGGCCCCAGCGTGCCGGGAGGACCCCCAGGTTCAGCCACTGCAGGAGGACCTGGCCGGCATCGACCTGGTGTGGCCACTGCAGCTGGGACCCATCCTCCACCCTCCACACTCTCCCTCCTGGTAGGAAATATGAAAATGCCGTCCCCACCGTGATCAACATGATGAACCTTCTCTGTCGCCTCCCAAGAAAAATCCCCTTCCGGGGAGGCGATGGATGTGCACCAGGAGCCCTGCGGGTGGCCACCCCCCTGCAACCCATCCTGGAGAAATTGATGCGCACCCCCGGGAGGTGACGAGGCCCTGTCTTCACTCAGTTAGTCAAACGATGTGGTTTTATTTAAAGCCCCTGCGGCTCTTTCAAAGACTCCACGGCAGCGGGCAGCTGTCCTCTTGAGGAGGACTGGCTTCTGGGGGGTGGGCAGCTCCCCGGCCAAAGGCTTCCTGTTCCCTCCAGAAGCAGGGGCCCTGATGTCCCCGTCCCCTGGGAACCTGGCTGGGATGGGCTGCTCGGCTCCTTGCAGACCCTCGGCGGTGGGGGCTGGCATTGCCCCCAGAGCACCACTCCCCCACTGAAGGCCCCAGGAGCATGGCAGAGCAGAGGGCGGGCCAGGGCCTGTTTTGGGCCCTGATGACGGCCTCAGGAAGTGCCCCCACTCCAGGGCTGAAGTTCTGGGCCTGAGCTGCCTGCTGCTCCAAGTACCCGCGCCCTGGCAGGACAGAGAGCAGCTGGCTGGGGGCTGGGGTCCTGAACGGGCAGAGGGAGCACGGCGGTCAGGACAGGCCTGTGGGTTGAGTGCTGGGGGTCCCGGTCGGGACGGTCCCCAGCACCGGCCTCGCCTGTAGACCTGGGGCCGGATCTGGCCCTGCGCCCTGGTTACTGCTGGACCGGACGAGCACACGCAGCAGCCTGGACCGTGGCGGAAGCGTGTGTCCATGGGCTTATGGGGTGGGGGCTGCTGGGTGCCCACAGGGGCCAGCTGGGGGTCGGGAAGGCTCCACAGAGGAGGTGACGGGCGAGATCTGCACAAACGCAGCTGGCAAAGGCCACTGGAGTCGGAGAGCAGACGGGCCCTGGCTGGGACGGTGTTCTCAGGGGGCTTAGATTGCTGGGGAGTGTGAGGCAGCCGTGGGAGCACAGGACCTGTGTTTTTAAAAATGAGGAATTTCAACGTGGCAGTCATGGGGCGTTGAGGGAAGCGCCAGGCCCTCAGGGCCCTGTGACTGCCTGGCAGGGGTCAGGGGCTGGGGGCTCCTGCCTGTGGTCACACGGACCCCACCAAGCACGGAGGAGGGCTGGGAAGACAACCTTGTGGGAAGTGAGTGTGGGCACAGGGGCGCCCTGAGGCCAAGGGGTGGACTGGAGGCTGTGGGCTCAGCGGGCCGGGCCAGGGCAAGGGACTGTGTGTGCAAAGCCCCGGGGGTCAGGGCGGGCTGGGCTTCCTCCACCTCAGCCTTCGCTTGTTCTCTGTGGCACTGTCTGAGTTTGACTGGTTAAGGTTTAGGAGCTGCTTCTTTGTAAGTATATTAATTAGCCTTTCATCTCTCAGAGGTACTGTAGACACCACCCCCGGCCTTGCGCCCCACTGAAGGGGCAGTGTCTGCCATTTGGAACGGTCTGGTTTTATAGTTGAATTTCTTCTTCTTCTATGGCTTCTATGCTTTGTGTGGCTTCAAAGCATTTTCTGTTCTCTGAGGGTTTGTTGTAGGAATGGGGGCCGGAGCAGGGGTTCTGTCTGCAGCTTGTTTTGGTCTTAGGGAGGTGTGGGGGCTGCCCCGCCTTCGCCTCCCCACAACCCCCGCCAGGGCTGGCTTCTCTAACCTACACACACACACACACGTACACACACACACGTACACACACACACACTCACGTGCACATACATACACACATGCACACGTGTACACACACATGCACACACTTACATACATACACACACATGCACACATGTACACACGCACACATGTACACACACGTACACAGTGCACACACGTGTACACACAGAGACACACACGCACGTGCACACACACGTACAAACACATGCACACATGTACACACACGTACACACACAAACATACACACGCACGTGCACACATGTACACACAGGTACACACACGTGTGTGCACTCGCACGCACATGCACGCACGCACATGCACACACATATGCACGCGCACACACACGCACGATCTGCTCCGTGGATTCTCCCTCGGGCTCTGGGCCCCATCCTCCCTTGGCCGTATTTCTGCGGCTTCGCCAGGCTTTCGTGCCCAGGAGCACAGCCCCCTCCCAGGACTCTGCCGGTGCTGCTGCCCGAGTGGTTTTCCCTCCAGTCTGCTCCTGCCGTCCCTGGCTGGGCTGTGCTACCCTGCCTGCAGAACACTCACTCCACCCACTTTTCCACACGGATGCCTTGGCCAGGTACCTGACCGGACACCAGGGATGGTCCTGGAGGCTGGAAGTCCGAGATCAGGGTGCCAGTGGGCCCGTGTCTCCCGAGGCCTCTCTCGGGGGTGTGTGGATGGCACCTCCTCCATGTCCTCATGTGTCCACTGATCTGTGCCCCGCTGGCCAGGCCTGGAGCTTCAGGCACGGGGTCGGGGGGTGCCCAGGGGCCAGAGGCTAGTGCCCCTGGGGAGGCAGGGAGGTCTGCGGCAGGGGCAAGCCTGCCAGGGAGCAGATGGAGTGGGGGAGGCGAGGCTGAAAGGTTGGGGTGGAGGGAGCCTGGGGCCCGAGTGGGGTCCCTGCCCCTGGCCCCAGGCCACCGGGTCCGCCCACCCGCAGCCTGGGGTGCACCGCCGCCCAAGCCAGGCCCCGAGAAATGCACTATATAAATGTAAATTTCCCTCCAAGTCGGGCTCCCTCGTTCCACAAGCTATCAGCGCGGCTCTGTCAGTCCAATTTTTCACACTTTGTGTCTCTGTTCTCTGTCTGGGGCAATCCTGTCTCCCCGGGCCGTGGCGGGTTGGCAGCTGGAAAAGTTCAGCTTTGCAGACTTGTAGACAGGCCCACCGCAGAGAGGCAGGGACCTGCCGCGTGGGCAGGCTGCCCCAGGCCAGGGCGGAGTGCCACCCGGGCCGGGGGTGGGGGGTGCGGTGCGGGGGTGGGGAGAGCCTGGGGAGAAGGGCGGCTCCCCATTCTTCAGGCTGGAGGGTTCTGGACAGATGGGGTGGGGGAGAGGGAGGGGGTGCTCTGCTTAGGGCCCTGTCTCCCTGACCTAGGCCACCCCTCAGAGGGCACCGGGGCCCCCTCTGACCCCACTCGGGGGCACAAGCCTGGGTCCTGAGAGCAGACACGACCCTCCACCAGCTCCCTTGTCTCCCAGTTACTGGTCTGGAGCAGAACGGTGCCTGCAGCCCCTCTTCCAGGTGGGAAAGCTGAGGCCTGAGCCCCGGGTGGATCCCTAGTGGTGGAGGAGGGGATGGGCCAGCAGAGGCCGGTGTTGGGGGTCTGGGGGTGACTCTGGGGGAGACACTGCAGGCCACCTGCTCTGCTGCCTTCACCACTTCCTGCCCACCCCACCCCCCCGAGCTCACTGCCATGCCTGCTGGGCAGGGACATGTTGATCCTGGCACCTGGGCGCTCCCCACTTCTGAGGACCTGGAGGGGGGCCTCCAATCAAGGGAGCAGGCAGAGGGGCTCCCAGCCTTCCAGGGGCTGGGGCAGCACGCGGCAGGAGCCCCTGGGGAACACGGGCAGAGGAGGCACGACAGCCCGGGCAGGGCCCACTTCATCCGGGGGTGACCCACACATAGCACGCTGTGCACACAAGGGTAGGCGTGGACGTGTGCATGCGGTGAACACCCCGTGCAGAGCTGGGCGATGGACGCGCCCCCGCCCTCAGTCGTCTCTGCCCTCCCCATACGCCTCCTCCCCGCCGCCCTCCCGGGCCGCCACTGGTCTCTTTGTTGACTTACATTCATAGGCTCGTCTTCTCTTTCTGGAACTTTGTGCACGGGCTTACTCCTCTGGCTCCTTCCCTGGGCACCGTTCTCCTAGATTCCCCGGGCATCCCTGCGTGGGGTCTGTCCCCCTGCACAGCCGCGACCTGGGGACCCATAGATCCCACGGGCGGTGCGGACGCCCCATATGGCCTTGCAACACGCGGCCGCCGTGGCCTTTTCCCTTTGAGCCGCTCTGGGCCACAGAGGAGTTAAGCGCGTTTCCCGAGACCCCAGGCGGGAAGCCCCTTGGCATGCTCACGTGCATCCATGGATCTTCTCTGGTGAAAAAAGTCCGTTTGAATCTCTTGCCTGTTTTTAATTGGATTGTTTGTCTTCTTAGTATTAAGTTGTGGGAGATCTTTTTCCCCCTGTTTTTAAAAATTGAGACGTAATTCATGTAACATAAAGTTCGCCGTTTTAAAGTGTACGGTCCTGTGATCTTTCTATTCACAAGGCTGTACACCCACTGCCTGATTCCAGACATCCCCGTGACCCCGAAAGGAAGCCTGCCCCCATTCGCAGCCAGCCCCCCATCCTGGCGCCCCTAACCTGCTGTCTCTGGGTTTCCCCCTAACACTCACATGGATGGCACCACACGCCAGGACGCAAAGCACTGGAGAAAGTCTGCCCTGTTTCGCTGAGCACACGGGTGCCCCTGAGGCATCCGGGCCTCACGACGGTGGCCTGGGAGATGGCCGTGGGGCCCAGAGCAAAAAAAAGATGGCTTTTCATGTGGCTGCTGCTCCAGCCCCAGGAGAGTCTCCTTGATGGGGTGATGGGTGGGGGCCTCAGAGAACAGAGTCCTGAGAACTGGGGTAGGGAGCTGAGGAAGGGCTATGGGGGAAGGCGGTGGAATGGAGGAAGGGGAGACGGGGTGGCTGCTATGTTTCCAGAGCTCTGCTGCTCCAAGCCTCGAGGGCATCCCCTGGAGCAGAACCCGGGGGCTTCCGGCTTGACAGAAAGGGAGAGGGGTTGGGGGGCTCCTCTGAGGGGTGCAGACCCCACCCCACCCCACTCTGGGCCTGCCTTATGGGGTGTCCTGCTCCAGGCTGCAGAAATCTTTTTCCCAAGCCTGCAGAAATCTAATTACTGTTTGAAGGGGAAAAACACCCTAAATAAAGTTATTAATTGGAAGCAAGTGGCTCCTCTAATGGGCAGTCTTATCGGCCTTGAGGTGACCACACATGTGGAATCCTGGGTGGAGTACCCAGCCCGCTGGGTTAGCCACCAGAGGCCAGAGCTCAGGGCGACTCAGGGCGCCCCACTGGCTGCAGTTGATTGGAATAAGGAAGTCGATCCAAGTGGCCGTGTGGGACACCATCTCTGTCTGATCTCTCTTCTGGACAGATTAATTAAGTGCCATCAATTAATGGCCCTGGTTCAAGGGACATCAGGGCTGCAGGAAGCACTGCTCCGAGCAGACCCTGGTCCCCATGCTGATGCAGGGATGTGGCTGAGCAGGTGCTGACCCCATGCTAAGGGGAGCGGGGAGCTGGGCACAGGCTTCCCACTGAGTGGGGCGAGGCTTCTTGATGGGCAGCTGACTCCCTGGGTGTGGTGGACATGCCCTCATCTGAGCACAGCTCAGGCCTGGATGGTCCCAAATCCTCCAGTCACCCCCAGTCTCTGCTCTCATGGCGGCACCATCCTCCCCCTCATCCCCGGGAACAGTACGCCATGGTAGAACTCAGAGGCTGTGAACACCGTCTGGCTCCCACAGCGCAGGCTGTCGCTGGGCACCACTGCTGACTCAGGGCTCTGGCTCCCAGACTCCCTGTAGCAAAGCATGCAGGTGGGACCTGGGGGCTGCCACCACAAGGGCTGTTTGAGTGGGCTCTCAGGGAAGCAGTGCTCAGGGGCAAGGCTAGGGAGGAAGCCCTCTCCCCACCAGTCCCACTCTTCCCACCTCTGCTGGGCCCAGCAACATGGCCAATCCCTTCCCCTGAGGGCCAAAGAACAGTTGTCCTGAGTCTTAAAGAGGGATTCAGCTTGCAGCTGGAGTTGAATGTGGCCGACAGCCTCGTCTTTGCCATTTGTAAGCTAGGGAGCTCCCCTCAAGTGGCTCTCCTGCTGAGTCCTGGTATTCTCCTCTTGTGGGGTGATTCTGACTCAAATAACAGATGTGAGGATGCTGTGGGCCAGAAAGGAATCATGATGGGATAGTGGTGATGGTGGTGGTGGTGGTGACGACGGTCATGATGGTGGTGATGGTGGTGATGGTGTTGATGGTGATGGTCGTGATGGTGGTGGTGATAATGATGGTGGTGATGGTGGTGATACTGGTGTGATGGTGGTGGTGGTCATCGTGATGATGGTCACAGAGAACAACAGACATCCGTAGTCTCCCAGTTTCTGAGAGTCAGCAGTCTGAGAGGCTCAGCAGGGTGGGTCTAGCTCAGAGCCTCTCACCTGCTGCAATCAGCTTGGCAGCCAGGACTGCGGCATCTCAAAGCTTTGCGGGAAGGAGGTTTGTTCCTAAGGTCGCTCCCAGGCTTTGGCAGGTCCTCGCTACCTGCCAGCCCCCACTTTGGCCTTCTCTCTAGGCAGCCAGTGTGGATAGACCGGTCACTGGCCTCCCCCACAGCAAGCACCAGAGAGACAGGAGAACTGAGCGGGGTCAGCACAGAGGCGGGAGCCACCGTTTTCCGTCACTTTCTCAGAGGTTACATCCACCTCTCTTGCCACAGGGAAGCAAGTCATGAGGTCTAACCCAAGGAGAGGGTTAGAGCAGGGTGTGAGCGCACGGACGGGAGCAGGGCCATCTCAGAGGCTGCCTGCCTGCGGCAGAGACCACGAGGAGAGACCCAGCAGGTGTCTCCCAGCTTCAGGCCTTCCAGGCAGAGGCCAGGAGTGTCTGTGGAGCCCGGGTCTCTTGTCTCTCCCCGAGGAACAGCACCTGCGTTCTCATGGCTGGAATGTCCCGGAGGCTGTAAGCAGTCTTCTGTCTTTATTCTGCAGAAAATCAGAACGGGAGTGTCCTAGTTGGAGGTCCCCCTGCCCGCTGGAGGGAGGAGGGCTCAGGCCCTGGCGTCCACAGGGAGCTTGAGGGTGGCCTTCCTGACCAGGCCTCGGGCAGCCGGTGTGGGGGTGCCGGCTGTTCTGGACAGCCCCTGGGATGAGGGGCTGGTGGGGATCCCAGGTCAGCCTGCACCTGGCGCCTCCCTGGGAAAGACCCTGGACCCAGCACAGTGGGGGTGGCCTCCCCATAGCCCCTCCCCAACCCAGTCCCTCCCCTCCCCCTAGCCCCCCCAGCCCCACTTTCTACCCCACCCCACCCCTACCCAGCCCCAGTCCTCCCCAACCCCGCCCCTCCCCCAGACCCTCCCCAGCCCCTCCTTCCAGCCCCACCCCACCCAGCCCCTCCCCCAGCCCCTCCCCCAGCCCCTCCTTCCAGCCCCACCCCCACCCAGCCCCAGCCCTCCCCCCACCTCCCAGTCCCTCCCAGCTCCACAAGACAAATCCCCTGAAGCGCCCTCCCACTGCAGCCCAGGCTCTGAGGAATGGAGGCAGCATCCCATAATTTCCCAGGCACTGCCCGATGGGACAGTTTGTAATAAAATTGCTTCTAAGAACATATTTGCAAGTCGCCACCACATTTTTTACGCAGAACAATCTCCCGAGGCGGCTCTTCATCTCCGTGATTAAGTAGCCGACTTTCTCACGTATACTCCGTTACGTGCGTCCTAACCAGGCGGAGGAAACACCCTCTCCCTGCAGGGCTTGACGGGTGATCTAAGGGCTATCTGATGAGTCCGCTCCCCGGAGCCCCTGACGGCTGGGCCTGCAGGATTTGGGGACGGAGGAGCCAACTGCTCCCACTGGCACGGGGGCTGCAGCTGGTGGAGGGGGAGGGAGCCAGCGTCTTCCAACCAGGGGCAGAGGGCCACTTGGTGTCCCGTGCCCCTGGTCGCAGATGGTGGCCACGAGCATGGAGCGGGCCCTTCCCCGTCCATTGAGGCACTGAGCCCAAGCAGTGGCTGGCACAGCTGTGGGGGCACCACGCAGGTGTCGGGGTTCTACAGCCACACAGAGCCATCTGGGCATCTGGACAGAGGTGCCCCCAGAAAAGCGCACATCTTGGTGGCCCTGGGGAGAGAAGCCCAGTGGATGACTGGGGTCCTGACCCCACCCTTCTCCAAGCTCCAGCTGATCACTAGGCCCACCTCTGCTGATCACTGAGTCATTGATTTTTCCCTTTAGTACAAGTGGCTGTAATGAAACTTGTTTCCCGCCCCATCCATGTGATCTTCTCACAGACCCTCCCTGCCTCCCTCCTCGGGAAAGGAGCTGCTCCTCAAAAACTAGCCGAAGCCCCGGTGCCAGAGCTGGGCATTAGAGCTGACCCCAGAGCTCATCATCTCATGGCCCTGTTCGCACCAGGGGGACCTGGACGCTTGTCGGAGGTCACCCAGGTCTCTGGGTGCAGACCGCATGCCTGCTCTGACCAGCCCATTACGGGGCTCCCGCCAGGCAGAGCTTTATGGATGTGGAACAGTGACCTTCCCGGGCTCACTGCACAAAGGCTTCCCCTGGGCTGCAGAGCAGCCAGGCTCCTGCCTCGTCCAGCCCTCCCTGTCTGCCCCGGGCCAGTGCACAGTGAGGCCAGCATTCTGGGCAGTGCCCAGCGCCCCGCCCCTTCACCTGTGGCCGGGAAGCTCTCCCCGAGAGCCCGAGGCTCAGGTTGCAGCCCCAGTGTTATCAAAAATATGCATGGGGGGTCTGGCTGCTTGACCCTCAAAAGCCAGTTAACAGGCCAGGTTGGTGGAAAGGAAAATTTGCTTTATTTCAGATGCCAGAAACTGGGGGGGGGAGGGTGGCAGGCACGTGTCCAGAGGCCAGATGACAAGCAGGGGGTGAGAGCTTTTATAGACAGGGTGGGGGCTGGGTTACATACAGAAACAGCAGTCATCTCTAACAGTCATCTTCACTTGGTCGTCAGAGGTCTGACTGGCAGCATCTTGGTTGTTTTAGCTACAGTTAATCTTCACTTCTGGGGTACACTCGTTCCCATGTCTTTGCGTTCAGTTCTCAGAGTTGTGGCAGCTCGTGTCCTGGGTACAGTCTGATCGTCATGTGGTTAACTTCTCCACCTGGGGTTTTTGTGTCTATAAGACCGCTCACAGGATCTGGCTCAGAATATCGTCTACAGACCCAGAGAGAGAACTAAAGGTCCTGACTGTGTTTAATGACTGCATCATTATTATTTAGTCTCCTCTGTCTCCCTTTGTTTCTGCATTTCTCACTTCTCTGATTAAATTTACTCTTTAACTAAAGTCTTCCACAGGCAAAGGCAGGCAGAGAACATGGTGAGCAGGGAAGCAAGGGCCATGGGGGCCTGTTCCGTCTCACCGGCGCAAGAGGGTGGGGTCAGCTCTGCGTCCTCTCAGCACCCGACTCCAGCTCGGGCCCGGCCTGCAGCTCGCCTGGTGTGTGCACGTCCGTACAGGCATCCACATGCATCCAGACGGGGCAGGCGTGTGCCACCCCGGTGCCCGTAGGCATCGGGAAGCTGCCGTGACGGCATTCAGACAGGTAGACAGGCAGTCTGTGCACCGAGAGTGGATGGATGGTGGCCTGGTGGGCGCGGGGGCTGGGACCGGCTACGGATGAGAAGATTCTAGAATTGACTGCAGTGACCACTGCATGTCTGAAAATACTGTCAGGTGAGGTCCAGCCTTCAGGTACCTCCTCATCTGGGTTCACCACCTAGGTCACCCCAGCAGGCTGGGGCTGGGGCTGGGGCCTAGGCCCCTTCCCCACAGAGCAGGGGCCCAGCAAGGCAGGCAGCAAGCAGCGGGGCTCAGAGCCCCGTGAGCTGGTGAGGAGGCTGTGGGGGCAGGGACTCCGGTCTGGAGGGACCGGGTGGCGGGGTGTTCAGCCCCCACGCCTCCCCAGGAAGCAACCTCCCCTCATTCCACCCACAGGCAGCTGGGTCTGCTGGAGCTCAGGCCAAGAGGCGCCCAGGACGGAGCTCAGGCCGAGGGGCGCCCAGGACGGGGCTCAGGCCGAGGGGCGCCCAGGACGGGGCTCAGGCCGAGGGGCGCCCAGGATGGGGCTCAGGCCGAGGGGCGCCCAGGACGGGGCTCAGCAGGAGCCGGGCTGTTGGGCTCTGGGGGGGGCCGCCCTGCGCTGGGACTAGGACTGGGGGGCCGCAGGCGTGGGCGTGGCTGCAGGTGAGGGCAACCTCCCCACTGGCAGAAGTGTGGCTCCTCTCCCACTCTTGGGGCTGGAAGGTGGTCAGAGTGCAGGGCTCACCCCACCCACCACAGACACCCCCAGACGCCCACACACTGAAGCCCCAGGCCTGCCTGGAGGATGGCCCTGTGAGGGACCCCCAAAGATGAAGAAGGCAGAACCCTCCCCAACCCTGGATGGAGAAGAAGTGGGCATCCCTACACCCCAGCCTGGAGGACACCTCCCCTGATGCCCTTCTCCCCGGGGCAGAAACGGTTAGAGATATATTCATTATATTTCTCCTCCTAATGGGCTGCTTACTTTATGATGTGGGGACACAAAAGTAAATTTTAAAATCAATTATACAATTACATATGTAGTAATAACCGAGTACACAGCTAATCTCCGCTGGGTCAGGACGGCAACCTTCCAATAATGCAGGTTTCATTAGGGGAAGGGCTGTTATTGCCAAGAATTACAGAAATAATGGGAGTGGGTGTATTCAGCGAGAAGTAACAAATGAGGCTGCTCGGGAGATAAGACGCAGAGTCGGCCGCTCGTCAAGAGCCTGGAGGTCGCGGACACGGTGGGTCACCCGCGCTGCCTCCGGAACGAGAATTAATTTCAGACACTTTCGGGGCTTGGTGGCGGGGGCTTCTACAGGAGCTGTGGCCGCGCCTGGCGGGGGCTTGGGGAGCAGAGGGAGTGTCCTCGGCCTCCTTCCTCTCCGCGGTCCCAGCCCTGGTGGGTCCCTGAGGCTATGGGGCCCTCGGCCGTAACCCCATCCTCTCCTCTCATAAGCCGTCTGCCCAGCCTGGACCCCCGGACACGGGAAGGAGGGCGTGGACTCAGAGCTAGGCTGGAGGGTCCTCTTGGTCTCAGTGCCTGGCCCCGCCACTCGCTCTTGCTTCGGGCCACAGGGAACGTCTGGGGTGGGCTGCGCGTGGGGGCTGCACTAGCATCCAAGTCGAGAACAGAGGCCAGAAGGGCTGAGAGGGACAGCGGGAGGGGCAGCTCCAGGGAAACCCTGGCCCAGCACCTCTGGCTCCTGGGCACCGAGGAGGGGGCTTTTGCAAACACCCTGTTTTACCTGCAGGGGCAGAACCCCGCTGCCTGCCCAGAGAGGAGGTGAAGCCACAAGGTCACAGCCACCAGGGCCCACCGAGCTGCGGGCCAGGCCCGCAGCCTGCCTGCTCCTTGCTGTCAGGGTGTCTGGCGGGGTTGGTGGGTCAGGGGAGCCCCGGCCCCATGAAAGGAGGGCTCTGCTGGTAAGTCTGGGGTTCTTGGAGCCGAGCAGCCATCCAGGGTCGGGACCAGTTCCAGCAGAACAGAGGGCTGAGCGATAGAACCACGGAGCAGTGTCCAGCCTGTGCTCAGGGCTGGGGAGACACGGCCCTGGTTGTTCCCGGTGGTGTATGCCCCAGGCTGCTGGACAGCCCTGCGTGGCCAGGGCTCCTTCCAGGAGGCCACAGTGGTCTCCTCATCCTCCACCAGCCCCGCCCACGACCCCATTCTGAGACCCCGCCCATGGCCCCGCCCATTACAGCACTCTGTGCCCCACCCATGACCCCACTCTGAGGCCCCGCCCATGGCCCCACCCATGACCCCACTCTGGGGCCCCGCCCACGGCCCCACTTTGAGGCCTGGCTGGATCACAGGGTCAGTGGATGGTGGACGCCACCAGCCTTAGACCGGGGTCAGAATCGGGTCCTGCGTGTGACCAGGGTGTCACTACAAACGGGGCTCTTGGGGTCTGCGGTGTCTGCGGTCTGCGTGTCTGCGGTCTGCGTGTCTGCGGTCAGTCCTTGGTGAGGCAAGGCCAGGCCCGAGTGAGCCTGGGTCCCTCGGGGCCTCGGAGATTCCTCCAACTCCAGGGTATCACTCTGCACTCCAGGAGAGGCCTTCCAGAAGGTTCTGCCCGACACTCATGCAGCTTTAATGCAGAGCTGAGAATGGGTCTGGGGATGGCAGTGGGGACTGGGGGCTGGATCAGGCTCCGGGTGATGCCTCGGGGGAGGGCAGGCCTCGAGCATGCTGACCCCGCATCTGGGATTCACGGGCCAGGAGGACCCCAGTGCCTGGGTCCCCTGAGGCGTGGCTGTCCGGGGTCCGTGGGATGCTGGACTAATCTGGCCACTTTCATCCCTCTTTTGTGGGAGCTGAGGGGGCCCCGGGGGCCGGGGAGGCTTCCTCCAGATGGGCAGGTGCATGCAGCCGCCGAAGGCCATGACCAGGCCCGCCTGGGGCGAGCGGCGCGGTGGCCCGGGCTGAGATGGGAGGACAGAACCGCCCCAGTGCGACTGAATCCGCTGTGATTAAGGTGCGGATCCGGGCGCATGTAAATGAGCCGCGAGACGCCAGAACGGCCTTTTCTTTCTGCGCCTGCAAATAGACTCCGATAAGGGGATCTTTGTAATTACACGGAGCTACACTGGTCAATTCTGACTTTTTAATACCTGCAGGGCCCGAGAAAGGAGAAGGCGCTGAACACATGTTCTTCTGGGCCGCGGCGGCGGGTCCCTTTGAATTCCGCTGGCTCGCGAGCCCAGCCGCCCGCGCGCCCGCTCCTTTGTGAGCGCTATCGCTCCATCACGGCGCGAGATCATTTCCAAATTAAATTTTATGGTCCATTACTTACGGCTCCGACACTGGTCTAATGGAATCTTAAATGGAACTGACTTGATCTGTGTGGGGCTGGCCTCTCAGTTAAGATGTTATTTAGTTCTAATTATCAGATAATGAACTCGGGAAATTTAATTTTTAATATTTGTATGTCAAAAGTCCATTGTGCTTTGCCTGGAGACTCGAAATTAAAAGTTAACGCTGGTCCAGCAGCAGCTCCGCAACATGCGCCCAAGGGCCTGGGCCAGACAGAAGCCCTACTGTGTGCAGACAGGGAGCCAAGGCACTCAGGCCAAAGAAGACCCAGGCCAGGTCTTGGCACCGCAGGCCTGCGGGCACAGTGGGGGTGGGCACGGGCACTGGGCGAGGCAAGCTGGGGGCTCTGGACCCTGAGACGCCCCCTCGAGGTGAGCCCACCCTCCAGAGAGAGCCCAGGGTCAGCCATGGCGGATCGGCGTCTGGACACCGACAGCCCTCCTCCCCCTGATGTCCGCAGGGCCCCTGGGGACAGTGGGAATCGAGAGAGGCAGCAGCCCCCAGGCCCTGTTCCCGGTGGAGACACTGAGCCCCCGCCCCCCGCAGTGGTCCTGGCCCTCACATTGAGGATGAGGGAAGCTGGGCATTTTGTCCTTCCCAGGCTGAACTGGCAGCAGCTGCCTGCAGTCAGTCACAGAGCCACCTGCAGCCCAGCCCCCACAGGCTCGCACCCTGGGGGGACCCTCGGCAACTCTGGGGGAGCCCCCGCTCCAACCCCTGCCCACCCCTCTGGGCCCGGACCCAAGGCTGGAAGCTCCCCACTCTGGCCCGAAGTCAGTGGCTGCTAGTATTTCCAGGAAGGAGCCAATGTCTCTGTTGTCTGATTCAACCATTTCTCAGCATCACTCAGACACATGGAAAGGTCCTCTCTGCTCTGAGCGCAGTGAGGCTGAGAGGGCTTGCTCAGGGCAGCAGCAGGAGACCACCAGGAGGGCTTCCTGGAGGAGGGGATGACAACCGGGACCTGGAGGCTGGTGGGATTCAGCAGTAGGTACAATCACAGATGGGGGCAGAGTGGTGGGGGGGCGCGGTGAGGGAACTGAAGGATGGACAAGGGGCCAGGGTGACGGGTGAGGGTCCAGCGGTGGGGCAGCCAGGAGGGTGAGACTGGGCAGGAGATGGCTGTGGGCGGTGTGAGAGGAGGCCCAGGGACCTGGAGCAGACAGGCCAGCCTTGGTGGGAGGCGCCGACCCAGACCAGCAGCTACAAGGTCATCTCGCATCCCGGTGAGGGCAGCGCTGGCCAGGCGGGGCCGGCTGCCCAGTGGGGGTCGCCAGCAGCCCTCCCCGCTGGACGCTGTGCGGGTCTCCCACCTGGTCTGCCCAGCACCCGGTTCATCAGCAGGTCATCAGCCCCAGGGCTGAGCTGGGCCTAATTCCTTGTGTCCACAGGCAACCTCCTGGGGGCCCCCGGCCGGGTCAGCTTCAGAGACAGGCCACCACCTCCATGGTGGCCACAGGCCTGCACACCCTCACTCCCTGCGGCCAGGAAGCTGGGGGGGGGTCTCTACCCCACCCCCGTCCCCCCGAGCTGTGTTCCATGCAGCCTCTCTGGCACTGCGGCCACAGCTCTCTCGTCCGGGTCCACCAGCCATCCCAGGCTCGCTTTCTGGGGCCCAGGAGGTGGACGTGCTCATCTTTACCTTCGTTTTCTCCAAATTCACAAAGTTCCCTGAGCTTCTGAAGACGCGAGAGAAAGAGTAACTTTACCCTTCTCATGCAAGACAGAGCCCTGCCTGGTGGGGGCGCAGCCATCTCCCGGGGGGGCACGGCCGTCACCTGTTGGGGGCACAGCTGTCTCCCAGGAAGGGCCCAGCCATCTGCGCCCCAGAGCAGCGGGGCCACCCTGGCAGGGAGGCTGGGCCAGCCTTCCGGCCTCCGGGCCCTGCGGGGTGGTGGTGCTCATGGCTCCTTGGTGCTGCAGTCCGTCATTTCACCTACTCGTCCAAGAGCCAATCCCGAGCCAGTCCTCTCTCCACCACACGCGTGTAAGGGACACCCGACCCGTGTTCCCTCCCGCCCCTCTTGGCCTCGAGCCTGGGCGCCCTGGGTCCTCCGTGTCCACCTGAGGCCAGCTCCCAGGAGGCGCCCTTTGCCCAGGAGGTGGGCCCCCCTCAACCCTGGGGGACGGGAGCCCCCGCTCTTACAGTCGTCATGAGTGACCCTTCACAGCGAACTGCCCTGCTTGACCCTGGGTGGGTCCTGCTCCCGAAGGGACACAGACAAGTACAGCTCGCAGCGTGTGCTTGTTTTCACGCTTCCTCACTGCAGTGAAACACACGACGTAAGTGTGTCCTCTGAGCCACCTTGGTGCATGGAAGACGTTGCTGTGCAGCCCAGAGCCTCCACAGCGTGAGGCTGGAACTCGGTCCCCTTCAAACAGACGTCCCCCTCCCTGCAGCCCCGGGCCCCTGCCACTCTCCGTCTGTCTCTGTGACTGCTCTGTGACCGATCTCCTGAACGTGGAGGCGCGGTGTCCGTCCTTTGCGGCTGAATGACGCCTCTGAGCCCCACTGTGTGGATGGACCCCACGCACCTGTCCATGGACACGTCCTGGCTCTTGTGAGTATTGCTGCTGCAAAGACGAGTGTACAAGCCTGTCCCTGCTTTCCATTCTTCGGGGTTTATATCCAGAAATGGAATTGCTGGAAGTGTGTGAACCCGAAAGTATTAGTCGCTCAGTTGTGTCCCACTCTTTGAGACCCCATGGACTGCAGCCCACCAGGCTCCTCTTGCCTGGAGTCTCCAGGCAAGAATACCAGAGTGGGTCGCCATTCCCTTTTCTGGGGGATCTTCCCAACCCAGGGATTGAACTCCGGTCTCCTGCACTGCGGGCAGATTCTTTACTGCCTGAGCCACCAGGGAGCTGATGGAACCTGTGGCAATTCTCTGTTTGCATTTTGAGGAGCCTCCATGCTCTTGCCAGCAGCCGCACCATTTACATTCCCGCCCACAGGGCACAGGGCTCCCGTTTCCCCACACGCCACCTCAGCTTGTTTTTTCCTGTTTTGTTCTTTTTGTTTGTTTTGTTTTAATAGTAGCCTAATGACTGTGACTCAGATCATGAACTACTTATTGCAAAATTCAGACTTAATATTGAAGAAAGTAGGGAAAACCACTAGACCACTCAGGTATGACCTAAATCAAATCCCTTACAGTGGAAGTGACAAATAGATTCAAGGGATTAGATCTGATAGACAGAGTGCCTGAAGAACTATGGACGGAGGTTCGTGGCATTGTACAGGAGGCAGTGATCAAGACCATCCCCAAGAAAAAGAAATTCTGAAAGGCAAAATTGTCTGAGGAGGCCTTTCGAATAGCTGAGAAGAGAAGAGAAGCCAAAGGCAAGGGAGAAAAGGAAAGATACACCCATCTGAATGCAAAGTTCCAAAGAATAGCAAGGAGAGATAAGAAAGGCTTCTTCAGTGATCAATGCAAAGAAATAGAGGAAAACAACAGAATGGGAAAGACTAGAGATCTCTTCAATAAAATGAGAGATACCAAGGGGACATTTCATGCAAAGATGGGCTCAATAAAGGACAGAAACAGTATGGACAAAACAGAAGCAGAAGATATTAAGAGGAGGTGGCAAGAATACACAGAACTATACAAAAAAGATCTTCATGACCCAGATAACCACAATGGTGTGATCATTCACCTTGAGCCAGACATCCTGGAGTGCAAAGTCAAGTGGGCCTTAGGAAGCATCGCTACGAACAAAGCTAGTGAAGGTGATGGAATTCCAGCTGAGCTATTTAAAGTCCTAAGATGATGCTGTTAAAGTGCTGCACTCAATATGCCAGCAAATTTGGAAAATTCAGCAGTGTCCACAGGACTGGAAAATGTCACTTTTCATTCCAATCCCAAAGAAAGGCAATGCCAAAGAATGCTCAAACTACTGCACAATTGCACTCATCTCACACACTAGCAAAGTAATGCTCAAAATTCTCCAAGAAAGGCTTCAACAGTATGTGAACTGAGAATTTCCAGATGTTCAAGCCAAATTTAGAAAAAGCAGGAGAACCAGAGATCAAATTGCCAACATCCATTTGATCATCGAAAAAGCAAGAGAGTTTCAGAAAAACATCTACTTCTGCTTTATTGATTATGCCAAAGTCTTTGACTGTGTGGATCACAACAAACAATAGGAAATTCTTCAAGAGATGGAAATACCAGACCACCTTACATGCCTCCTGAGAAATCTGTGTGCAGGTCAAGAAGCAACAATTAGAACAGGACATGGAACAATGGACTGGTTCCTCACTGGGAAAAGAGTACGTCAAGGCTGTATATTGTCACCCTGCTTATTTAAGTTACATGCAGAGTACATCGTAAGAAATGCTGGACTGGATGAAGCACAAGCTGGAATCAAGATTGCCAGGAGAAATATCAATAACCTCAGATATGCAGATGAAACCACCCTTATGGCAGAAAATGAACTGGAACTCTCAGAAAATGAAAAGAATCTCTTGATGAAAGTGAAAGAGGAGAGTGAAAAAACTGGCTTAAAACTCGACATTCGAAAAACGAAGATCATGGCATCTGGTCCCATCACTTCATGGCAAATAGATGGGGAAACAGTGGAAACAGTGACAGACTTTCTTTTCTTGGGTTCCAAAATCACTGCAGATGGTGACTGCAGCCATGAAATTAAAAGACACTTGCTCCTGGAAAGAAAAGCTATGACCAACCAAGACAGCATATTAAAAAGCAGAGACCTTACTTTGCTGACAAAGGTCCATTTAGTCCAAGCTGTGGTTTTCCCAGTAGTTATGTATGGATAAGGTAGTTGGACCATAAAGAAAGCTGAGCGCTGAAGAACTGATGATTTCAAACAGTGCTGTTGGAGAAGACTCTTGAGAGTTCCTTGGACTGCAAGGAGATCCAACCAGTCCATCCTAAAAGAAATCAGTCCTGAATATTCATTGAAAGGACTGATGCTGAAGCTGAAACTCCAATACTTCGACCACCGGATGAAAAGAACTGACTCATTGGAAAAGACCTTGATGCTGGGAAAGACTGAGGGCAGGAGAAGGGGATGACAGACTCTGAGATGGTTGGATGGCATCACCGACTTGATGGACAAGCTCCTGCAGTTGGTGATGAACAGGGAAGCCTGGCATGCTGCGGTCTATGGGGTCGCAAAAAATCAGACACAACTGAGCCACTGAACTGAATGGGTGTGAGGTGGTATCTTCCCATTGTGGTTTTGATTTTTGTTTCCCTGACAATTAGCGATGTCAGCAATCTTTCATGTGCTTGTTGGCTATTCATACATCTTTCCTGGAGAAATGTCTATTCAAGTCCTTTGCCCATTTTTATTTTTTTAATGTGTTTTCTTTGGGTTGTGCTGGGTCGTCGTTGCTTTTGCGTGGGCTTTCTGGAGTTGTGCCTTCTCAGCGCGGTGGTTCCTCCTGCTGTGGAGTGCTGGTTCTAGGCACGCAGGGCTCAGTGGTTGTGGCACACATGTTTAGCTGCCCCGTGGCATATGGAGCCTTCCTGGGCCAGGGGTCGAGCCCATGTCCCTTGCCCTGGCAGGTGGATTCTTTTCCACTACATCACCAGAGAAGTCCCATTAGTAATTGTGAATTTTTAAGAGTTCTCTGCGTATCCTGGATACTAATCCTTTATTTGGTAAATAATTTGCAAATATTTTCTTGCATTCTTGGGATTTCCTTTTCACTCTCTTGATAATGTCCTTTGATGTATAAAAGTTTTAATTTTGATTACATCCCATTTACTTTTTTCCTTGCATGAGCTTTTGGTGTCATATCCAAAATGAGAAATCACTCAGTGAGAGTGAGAAATCACTGCCAAATCTGAAGCCGTAAGTTTTCCCCTATGCTCCCTTCTAACAGTTTCATGATTTTAGCTCTTACTTGAGGTCCCTGAGGGTCTTCCCTGGTGACTCAGACCGTAAATAATCTGCCTATAGTGCAGGAGACCCAGGTTTGATCCTTGGTTCGGGGAGTTTCCCTAGAAAATGAAATGGCTACCCACTCCAGTATTCTAGCCTGGAGAATTCCATGGACAGAGGAGCCTGGCGAACTACAGTCTATGGGGTTGCAAACAGCTGGACACGACTGAGCGACTAACACTTCACACTTCACTTAGGTCCTTGATCCATTTCAAGTTAGTTTTGAATTGATTAATTCATTAGCTTATTTCTGGCTGTGCTGCTGTCTTTGCTGGTGCTCAAGGGTTTTCTCTAGCGGTGGTGCACGGCTTCTCGCTGAGGTGGCTTCTCTCACTGCAGAGCACAGGCTGCGGCAGTTACAGCTCCCGGGCTCTACAGCACAGGCTCAAGCGTTGTGGCCCACGGGCTTCGTGGCTACTCAGCACGTGGGACATTCCCGGATCAGGGATTGAACCTGTGTCCCCTGCACTGGCCGGCGGGTTCTTATCCCTTACGCCACCAGGGAAGCCCCATTTCAAGTTAACTTTTGTATCTGGCGTGAGGTAAGGGTCCAGTGTACACGTGCACATCCAGATTTCCCAGCACCACTGGTTGAAAATGTCGTAGCCACGCATTCCGGGAAACAAACTCACGGAGAAGGACGATGCAGACGGTGAAGAGCAGTTTATTACACCGGCGGGCCGCAGGCAGGGTCTCCTGTTAGCCAAGGACCCTGACAACTTCTGTGAAAGTCTCTTATACCCTTTGTGTGCCTGCTCCAACCCATCTCCCCAAATTCCTTGAAACTTGCATAAACAAAGAAACGTAGATACAATCACAACAGCCCTGTCTCTCATGCGTCATGTGCTTAAACAGTTAAACAATTGGTCATTAATCAATAAGCCCGAGGTTGCACTCTCATAAGTATAGAAAAAAAAATGATGACCTGTCCAGAGACAGGGGTGATTCGTACCTGCTTTCTCTTAGATGATGAGTAACCTCGGTGCGACTCTCGAGGCCCCTTTGTCCGGAGGGGGTCTTACCCTTCTGCGGGTGTTGGTTTCCAGAGACACAGCGCAGAGCTCAGAGTCCACGGAAAAGGCGGCCGAGCATGGCCAGCGTTGAACAGGCCTAAGGTGGAGTCCGGGCCCTGCGGTCTCCTCCTTCACGAAGGCTGTCCTTCCCTCTCCCCCATCGAGCGGGCTTGGTGCCAGTTGACGGCTGCCTTCCCGCGTGTGTGAGGCTCTGCCTCTGGGCCTGGCTTCTGCCCCCTTGGTCTGTGTGTCTGTCTTTATGCTGGTGCCACACTGTTCTCATCGTTGTAGTTTTGTAATAAGTTTTGAAATCACGACCTGTGAGCCCTAAAACGTTTTTCTTTTTCAAGATTTTGAGTACTGGGGTCCCTTGAGGTTCCATACGAGTTTCAGGATGAAATTTTCTATTCCTGCAAAAAGTCTTGTTGACATTTTGATGGGGATTGTACCATATCTATAAATTGTTTTGGATACTATAGTCATCCTAACAATAATGAATATTCTAATCCATGAACGTAGGCTACCTCCACATTTATTATGTCTTCCTTAATGTCTTGCAGCAATACTTTGTAGTTTTAAAAGTATAAATCTTTTACCTCCTTGATTAAGTTTATTCCTACATGTTTTATTCCTTTTGGTGCTACTGTAAATAGAATTGTCTTAATTTCCTTTTAGGATTAATCATTGTTAAAGAATAGAAATCTCCATGACTTTTCAAACACTTTAAAATTAAACCATAGTTTTAAAAGCACATAAAAAAATAACCATACTTCTCAATTGTCACAAAATTCAATCTGTGTGTCCATCTCCAGGTCAAGAAATAGAATGCCACTAGCCACCCAGTGTCACCTCCCAGGCACTTCTGTTCTCTCCGCAGGTGGCCGGTATCTCGGTTCCCAGCTCCACAATTCATTAGCTTGTCTGGAACTTCACACGGAAGAATCACGCAGTGAGTAAGCGTGTCTTCCTGCTTCGTGCAGGAAGCTCGTTAGTGGTACGGGTGTGGCAGGGGGTCATTCATCTCTTGAGGAAAAGCTCTCACTGTGTGACGACTCCATGAATAAGTTTTCACGCTACTTTGCTGCCATCTGGGCATTTCTACTCTGGGGCTGTTCCAGGCAGCGCTGCTGAGAACTTTCTGCACACGTCTTGTTGTGAACACGGGTGTGTTTCTGCTCAGGGATGCACCTGGCGGGAAGTGCAGGGGGAAGGCATCTGTTTCGCTTTTGTCAGCGTCGCCCGATCATTTTCAGCATGCTTGTGCCAAGCGACACGGCCGCAGCGAGTAGGAGTCCGGGGCTCCGAAGCGGCGGCTGGCCCACGGGGCTCGCGCACACGCCCCTTCCCGGCCACACGTTAGCGATGGCGCGTCAGCCAAGTGGGAGCATCTACCCCATGGAAGCTGCGGACGCGGGAAGTCAGGGCTCCCTTCCCTGGAGGACGCGGGAAGTCAGGGCTCCTTTCCCTGGAGGACGGGAGTGCTCACCAGTGCCTCCCTCCGCTTCCTCGCCTCCCCTGGTGTTTTCTGTCTTTTCCTTCTCCGCTGGCAGGGGTGTGTGGTCCTGTCTCATCATCGGGGTTTTGATGTGCTGTGTGTGAGCGCGCTCAGTCGTGTCCAACTGTGTGACCCTGTGGACTGTAGCCCACCAGGCTCCTCTGTCCATGGGATTCTCCAGACAAGAATACAGGGTTGGGTTACCATTTCCTCCTCCAGGGGATCTTCCTGACCCAGGGATGGAACTCAAGTCCCTCGGGTCTCCTGCATTGTGGGTGGATTCTTTACCCGCTGGGCCGCCGGGGAGCCCGTGAAGCGCTGGGCCAGCCTACAGATGACGCCAGCACTCTTCCCGCATTCACGAGTTGGCCGAGGGTCCCCACCGTGATGCGGTGTCGGGACTTCCTGTAGGTTCGGGGCCACGCTCTGTTGCTGTGATGACACGAGCCCTGGATGACGAGCTGTGCGCACACCATCCTCAGTGCCTGGCGGTGCTCTTGATGACTGAAAGCTCCGAACTTCTGAGTGTAATTAGTACATTGCATTGTAGGATTTATGACATGTTTGCTTACTCTGAGACCACAAAGCTTCTTTCTGTGTGGGGTCAGAGTTTGCTTTTTTCCACGAGAATGTCTGTTACTCACCACTCACCACCTACTGAAAAATGTTATTTTAAAATATGGCCAGCGAGTTCCCTGGTGGCCTAGCAGTTGGGATTTGGTGCTTTCACTGCTATGGCCCGGGTTCAATCCCCGGTCAGGGAGCTGAGCTTCCCGCAAGCCGCCCAGCGCGGCCAAAAACCATCCAAAAACAAACAAGAAAAATGACTAGCTTTAAGTATTTCAATTATTATTGATTTCACTCTGGATGCAGCTTTGCGCCCTCTCTCTATGTACACACACACATAGATGTATATTTGGACATGGTGACCCTCTAAATATTGACACTTCACTGTGAACTTCCTAAAACCAAGGGCATTCTCTTACATAACCACAATGTAAGCATAAATATCAAGAAATCAACATAACAGTAAAATACTGTCATGTAACCTAGTGATCGAGTTGGTCACCCGTCCCGTTAGGGGGCTTGCTGCTTGATCTGTCTGCCCGCCCCCTCCTCCAGCCGCCAGCGGCCCTGAGGTTGAGGAGAGCGCCCGCCCCAGACAGCAGCAGGGTCCTCGCTGGTGAAACGTCCATTCAAGTCCTTTCCCCATTTCCGCTGGGTTCATCCGCAGCTGTGGTGTTTTCGGGGTCCTCTGTACACGCGGTGCGGGCCCCTCACCAGGCATGTGTGTCGCACCCTCTCTCGTCCTCTGGGATGTCGCTCAGCGCACAGAAGTCTCTAATTTCAATCAGGTCCCGTTTACCTGCTTTTTCCTTAGATGTGCTCTTGGTGCCACATCCAAGGGACCAAGGCCGACTCCCCAGCCTGTGCTGAGTCCTCCTGCGGGGCGGCGGCTGCAGTGGCAGAGCAGGGGGCACTCGGGCTCTGGGTCAGCAGCAGCCCTGAGGAGAAAGGGCTTTTCTGTGAAAGCCAGGAGTTGGAGGAGCAGGGACTGCCTGAGAGAGTGGGGCGCAGGCTCCAAGGGCGGCCCCCCTCCCCACCACCCTCTCCTACCACAGATCCCATCATCCAGGCCCTGCTGTTGTTCAGTTGCTCAGTCGCTATGTCCTGTCTGACTCTTTGCGACCCCATGGACTGCAGCACACCAGGCCTCCCTGTCCATCACCAACTCCTGGAGTTTACTCAAACTCATGTCCATCAAGCCGGCGATGCCATCCAACCATCTCATCCTCTGTCGTCCCCTTCTCCTCCTGCCCTCAATCTTTCCCAGCATCAGGGTCTTTTCAAATGAGTCAGCTCTTTGCATCAGGTGGCCAAAGGATTGGAGTTTCAGCTTCAGCATCAGTCTTTCCAGTGAATATTAAGGACCAATTTCCCTTAGGATGGACTGGTTGGATCTCCTTGCAGTCCAAGGTACTCTCAAGAGTCTTCTCCAACACCACAGTTCTAAAGCACCTGGGCCCTGCCCACCAGCAAATCCTAGAAGGACCCACCTTGTGGGAGGGAAGAAATCTGTATTTTCCAGTTTAAATTCATGCTTTTTCTTTTTTTCTGACTGCAGGCACAGCTTGTGGGATCTTAGTTCCCTGACTAGGGATCGAACGCCTGCCCTCAGCAGTGAAAACTTGGAGTCTTAACCACTGGATCACCAGGGAATTCCCTCAAATTCAAGGTCTTAATTGTAATCAATACCCAGAAAAACAGTTGGATGCCGGCCACAGTATCCTCCACCAGAATGAGAGCCACGGAGGGGCCCAGGCAGACCCAGGGGCTGTCAGGCTCTGCCTGTAGGTAGCCCTAGGCTATGGATCGGCCGCTCTGCCAATGAACAGGCCCGTGGCCACAACCCTCCTGAGTGAGTGGACGGGGGCAGCCCCCGAACACCGTAAATCATGTCCTTTCTGCCACCAGGTCCAGGCGGGGCCCCTCCGCGAGGACCAGCGTCCGCATGCCCTAAATCCCGACGCTGGTGACTGATGCCCCTGCTTCCTACACGCCGGCTCCACCTTCTGCTTACAGGGAGATGTAAACTTGGAATAAGCGTGTCCCGCTGATTGTAACTGGGCTAATTTATAGCTCACAAGCAGAGGAGCGGGATCCGCGGCAAGCTCTTCAGCCACTGGGGAGCCTGCAGCCCAGCCCGCACGTGCGATCGCGCCTGATAAGGTTGGCGCGGACGACGGCACGGCCGGCAGCCCCCCGAAAGCACCGGGGAGAAGAGCCCGGCACAGCGCCTCCACAGGGGGTTTTATTCCCGAGTTAAACACTCCCAGCCCCAACAGAAGCCTATTCATTTTCACAATCAGCTTTCTTCCCTGTTGTAAACAGGCTCTTTCTAAAACTTGTGCATGATTTTAATTACAGATAAGTTTCTCTTTAAAGGCCAGGCATTCACGCCCGGGCTGCCGCACTGAATCCGATACATCTCCATGTTCCCTGTGTCCAGCTGGTGTAGCGGCCAGGGGGGCCGCCGACCCGACTGGCATGCAGGCAGCCTCCAGGTTCTGGGTGTCCCTGGGCCCAGGGGCACGATGAGGGAGCCACAGGGGGCTGCGGAATCCAGACCCTCCAGCACCTGAGCTCGCGCTGGGGTGTGCGGGGGGTGGGAGCAGCTGAGCTGCTGCTGCCTGAGGGGGAGGCGGCCTCAGGCCCCAGTGCCGCCCACCTGGACACAGAGCAGGTGGCTGGCTTTCTGTCCAGCACTGGAGCCAGCTCCGGGCCACCTCTTCCGAGAAGCCTCCCCGACCTGGCCTTCTGCAGCCCCTCCCGGGGGTCACCACTGCCTGTCCCCCGCCCAGCACGTCCATCACCCCCCGCCCGGTGGGGGTCTCTGCTCCCCCACGGAGAGTGCTGAGGGCCCCACGCGGAGCCCAGGGCGAGGCTCACAGAGGGGCACAGAGGAAGGTGTTTGGCAAAGACGTGCTTGTTCTCAGTGCTGGCGACCCGGGGCCTCTCAGAGCCTCCACCCGGAAGTGCTGCCTGTGGTGGGGGACCTTGGCTGAGCCCAGGAACAGGTGGTGTGAGCTTGTGGGGTGCTCCAGTGTGTCTGCGGGGAGAGGGGGCCATCCTGGCAAGACAGAAACGCCACTCGATCCCCACAGGACAGAAAGGAGAGCCAGGCCGGAGCCAGGGCGTGTGCACACTTGTGCACACATGTGCACATGTGAGAGTGAAGCGTGCACACGTGTGCATGGAGCCTGACCTCACCCCAGACTGCCCGCAAGCCTGGTCAGCTTTGCCGTGGGTTATGAGCAACTTGGGTTTGAAGGAAAGCAGTTTTATTGATAGAAAAAGATGACAACCAAAGCTGAGCTGCAGACTCAGTGCTCGGCCATCAGCCCGAGGGGTCCTGACGCCAGAGGCACCCCACCCCCCCTCATTGAGGGCCTGGCGGAGCCGCCGCGGCCACGATTTTTCAGCCGTAAATGACACTGGCAAGCCCTCACCCTGTGTTACTGCGGCTTCGCCCGTAATAACTTTAAATCCCATTATGATCACCTCACTTTACAACATGCTCTGGCCCCGGGATCAATATATCAAGAGAGCCGATTGCCAGTTACGATCTGGCCAAGATGGCTGGAGCCCGCCTGGGCGGCCACAGGCGGAGACCATGGGGGCCCGGCCCGGCCTGCTTGCGCCAGGGCAGAACTGGGGGTTGTGGGGGGGTCCACAGGAGACACACAGGGCCCTCTGACAGCTCTCACGGGGGTCGGCACACAACGTGGCCCTGGCCTGCCTGTTCCTCCCGCTTCCCAAGCTCGTGGGTCCCTTGGGAGGGGAAGGCCAGGGCTGGGCCCCCGTCCCCAGGGCGAAGCAGCTACATGTGGCAGGACCCTCCCTCAAGGGCCCCCAGCTGCAGGTGGTGTGGGGCGGAGGCCCCCGCAGGCCTGGCGCAGTCTCCGGGGGCTCGTAGCCTGGCAAGGCGGCCAAATTGAGGCCACCAAGAGACGATTCAAACCAGTCCATCCTGAAGGAGATCAACCCTGAATGTTCACTGGCAGGACTGATGCTGAAGCTTTGGCCGCCTGATGTGAAGAGCAGGCTCCTTGGAAAAGACCCTGATGCTGGGAAAGATTTAAGGGGGAGGACAAGGGGATGACAGAGGATGAGATGGCTGGATGGCATCACCGACTCAACGGACACGAGTCTGAGTGAGCTCAGGGAAGCCTGGTGTGCTGCAGTCCATGGGGTCACAAAGAGTCGGACATGACTTAGCAAATGAACAATAAGAGACAATTCAGCCTTCACTAGAAACGCTAGGAAATTAGTCCTCTCCCGTTGGCCTCGTGGGGGGACAGAGACGCGAGGACACAGGCCCCTTTCTTATAAGCTCGATATCCTCTTGCTGCACGACCCAGCAACGACGTCCCTCAGTGCTTCCCCAGGGCAAGTGGAAACACGTCTCTCCAGAAAGCTGCCCCCAGGTGTTTATAGCAGCTCTGTTCTCAGTTGCAGGAGCCTGGAACCAGCCAAGGCCTCCTTCAGAAGGTGAATGGACAAGTAAACCGTGGTCCATCCAGACAGTGGAACGTCACTCAGCCAAGAGAAAAGAGCTGACAGGGCGTGAGCGACGCGGAGGCACCTTCAGCGCACGCGACGGTGGAAGAAGCCGATCCAGAAGGCCCGCGCGCTGCGATCCGCGCCTGTGACGTCTGGAGAAACCCGTGCAGACGGCGCAAGGAGCAGCAGTTGCCAGGGGCGGAGGGCGAGAGCGACAGGCCCCCCGAGGAGTCCTAGGGCCGTGAGCCTGCTCTGAGTGACGCTGTCCTGGGGGACACTCGTCACTGTGTGCCTGGCCAGGCCCCCAGGAGGCACAGCACCGGTCCCGAGCCTCGTGGAGGCCGTGGTGGAGGCCGTGGGCTGTGGGAGGTGATGGTCAAGACCAAAGCTGCCTCTGGGGGCGTGTTGATGGCGGGGAGGCTTGGGGGGCTGTTGAGGGGAGGTGGGGCGAGTGGGAATTTCTATACATCTGCTTGATGCTCTGCGAACCCAAAACTGTTCTAAAAATCATTGATTTAAAAACGCAGGTGAACAAATACTATGAGAGGGCAATTTTCTCCCATTTCTGAGGCCTGCCCTCATCAGTGGGTGGAGACAGGAACCGGGGTCCCTCAGACACAGGTGACACCCCGAGAGCCCAGTCCCTGGGGGGCCCGCCCCCCTCACCCCACAGGCGGGGTCTCCAAGCAGCATCAGTCCAGCAGAGCCGGCCCGGCAGTGCTGTGATCTCCCGGAGCAGGGGACCCAGCCCGGCCCTGTGGGGAGGGGGTGAACAGCCAAGGCCCCAAAGGCAGAAAGAGGGGGCCCTCTCACCCCAAATAGCCAGGACCTCAGCCCCCTGCTGCAGCCACTGCCGCGTACGTGCGTCGTGTGAGGGCCACTCTGAAAGGCACAGGAGGGCACACGCATGCACACACCCAGGACTCGAGCTCGCCTGCCTGCGTGTGCACGGGCCCTGTAGACACGGCCCCCGCGCAGGCCCACACCTGCCTGGCATGCAAATCCAGCCCAGCTCAGGAGAGTGCAGGCGGGCCGTGGGTGCCTATGTGCCCAGGAGCTGCGGCGTGCCAGGGGGCACCACACCCCTCCCTCCTGCCCTGCCAGTCCCCGGGCTGGGGCTTGGCCTCCGGGACAGCCCCAGGGGCGTGTCACGTCCCAGCGGCCAGCCCCAGAGCCGCCCCGTGTGGCTGCGGTCAGGGCCACGAGGGCCTGCCCCAGACTCTCAGATTTGGGGCCAGCCTCCTGACCCAGTCTCTGATGTCGGCTCCCTGGCTCCCTGGGGCTCACCTGGGGTCTGAAGTTTTGGTGAGGCCCGGCCCGGCCTGGCCTGGGAAGGACTGTCTTTTTTGGGCCCAGAGGTGTGGTGAGTGGCCTGTCACTCCAGGCTGGTGGGCATCTGCCTCAGCTGTGCTTCCACAACACACAGGGGCAGCCCCAAGCCGTGGGAGGCAGAATCTGACCCGACACGCGGAGCCTGAGCTCTTCTGTCCACGCTCTGCCCCCAGGGAGCCCCTTGTGTGCTGGGACTGCTGCGGCGGTGGAGGGGGGGCGTGCACCCATCCCCACGGAGGCAGTGGAGGGGCAGCGATGGGCCGGCATTGAGATACTGAGATATGAGGGCCCAAGGGCCAGGGGCCCGGGGTGCAGGCAGGGTGTGCGGAGCAGAGGGGACGGGCCTTGGCCACGGAGGGGCGCCCTGCTGGGTGCTGTGGGGGGCCCACCATTACCATCGGAGGCCAGGAGCATGGTCAGAGGGCTGCCACCTCCCCCCAGCCCCACCTCCCACCATCCCTCCCCTCTTCCAGCCCACCTCCCCTCTCCGGGTCCAGGTAGGGGACAGGACACAGGACCGGAAGGGACTGCAATCAAGTAGGCAGGGAGGGGGCCCCGGTGGATGGAAACAGGCCCAGGGGGTCGCCGGGTGGTCTCTCAGCAGGGTCTCTGCAGGACCCTCTGAGCCGCGGTACATGGGGAGGGGCCGAGGGGGCCAGAGGCTGACCTGCATGGCCAAGCTCCCAGGGCCTGGGGAGGAGCCGCTTGCTAGACCCAGGGCCCTCAGCTGCGGGCAGAGGCGCCCAGCACCAGGGGTGGGCTCGGGGGGCGGGGGGGGGCGGCCCCTCCCTCGCTCCCTGCCCGCCGTCTTCAGTGATTTGGAAGTGTAGAAAATGGGATTATCCAGGAACAGATGTGCACAAAAGGGGTGAAATGGGAAGTGGTTCCGCGGGCCAGCCTTTGATTACCTCTGACTGTCGCGCTGTCCCAGCCCGGTGGGGACGCGGCCCGAGCCAGAGCCCTGCCGAGGCGCCTCATTGAAATTGAATTGATACTTTGTGAACTTCATTTGCGAATAATGTGATCTGACAGGGACAAATGTGACGGGGAATTGTTTTCAAACCTGCTCCAAATGAAACTTATTACTGGGTAAGTGCAGACGCCTTTGTCTGGCCGCCCCCTTCCCTGGGCCGGGCCCTGAATATGCATCAGCCTGGCGGTAATTGAATTGATGACGGGTGGGGGTGGGTGGGGGGGCTGGGGAGGGTGGTACCCTCCCCAGGCCGCGCGGGTCGGTGGGCCCAGCACCCGCCCAGCCCGCACGCCCGCTGGTGGCCCCGCGGCCTCGTCAGGCCTCGACGTCTTACATATTAATTTCCCCTCGCTGAGCGGAGCTCAAACCCAGTTAGCGGGATTGATGAAGGAGGCGAAAGGAGAGGACGCACGCTGATTCCACCTTTTCAGCTTCGATTAGCTCGGCCCGGAGTTATCCCCGTCAGAGCTCCATTACGCGGCGGGCGGCCCGCGAGGCTGCAGGCTTCCCGGCCATTATGCCCCCGCGCCCGCCCCGTCGCAGGCCCGGAGGAGGCAGTGCTACTGCCCGCCTGTGGCCGGGGTGGGGGGGGGGGGCCTTCTCTGCCGTCCTCGGGCGGCCCTGGGGTCCAGCCCTGCAGTGGTGATGAAAGCTCACACACTGGCCCCACACAGGCTGACACGCTCCCCGTTTAGCCGTCAACTGCAACCCTGAGTCTCCGCCTCCTCCTCCCGGCCCGAGGCGCCTTGGCAGGATGCAGGCTGGGAGCCTGTCCTCAGCTCCACGCCTGACAGTGACGGGGACCCGGGGCCGTCCCAGGCCCCCGACAGGCCCGTGTGCCCGCCGCCGAGAACACCCATGTCCGGACGCCCCAGCCCTAGGACCCAGAGGAGGGCACACAGCCCACACCCACGGCCCTGACTGATCCAGGGTCTTTCCGAGGGTCTCCCCCGGCACAGCCGCCCTGGGCCCTCTATGTTCCCCAGGGTCCCGCACTGTGGGGGCCGAAGCCATGGACCCTGGGCAGCCCGGTGAGGCCACGCTCCAGCCTGCAGGCCCCGGGCCTGAGCACACAGCCCCGCTCCGTCTCTGGGAGGATCTGGAGTCAGGGCGGTGCAGGCTGTAAGGTATAGTTCGGGCCGAGGCAGAAAAGGAGAGACGACCTCAACAGAAGTAGGTTACCTTTATTCAGGCACGGAGGGGTGACAGTCGGCCTAACGACCAGGCTGAGCGCGGAGAGGGATCAGGGAGGCTCCATATTTACAGGGAGGTTTGTGGAAGCCATAAGGGAAACGTTAATCAGGCGGGATGTTTTGGGTATTCTTTAGTTGAGATGGCATTTGCAGTTGGACAGGGGGTGATAAGTCTTCAGGGCAGGTGTAGAGGGTGGAAGGTTTCTGGACAGGGGGTGATAAGTCCCAGATAGATGCAACCGGCCTGGAGCATCGGGGCGGGACCTAAAGTTCTGTTTGGTCCTCTCCGAGGTTGGATGATTCAGCCTTTGAGACTGTTGTTTTCTTTCCTAGGCCCCAAAGACTCCTTCACAGGCTGCATTTGACCCCTGCCCCTCTCCTCCAGGAGAAGGTCTGATTACAGTCCAGCCGACCTAACCCAAGGGGCTGCAGGCCACAGGAGGGGCGCCCGGCGCGGTGCAGGACAGCCCCACCCAAGGCCACAGCCTGGGCCTCCCCGCCAAGCGCTCTGAGACCCGCCCCTCCCACCCTGCAAGTCCATGGGGGCCCAGACTCCCCTCACAACCCCCAAGGGACTCTGAACGGCCCCCCACCTCCTCTCCCCCTCCTTCCTCTCGTCAGCTCCAGCCCAGGGGACTCATTGTCCTTATCTGTGTTCTTAGTTCAAGTGAAATTCACACAACCTGACCTTAACGGTTTCAAGCCGTACATTTAGTGGCATTAAGTGCATTCCCGATACTGTGCACCATCACCACCATACACCTCTGCATCCGGCACCCAAAACAAACCCCACCCCATCAGCACCCACCCCACTCACCCCCAAAACCCCACCCCATCAGCACCCACCCCAGTCACCCCCAAAACCCCAGCCCATCAGCACCCACCCCAGTCACCCCCAAAACCCCACCTCATCAGCACCCACCCCACTCACCGCCAAAGCAAACCCCACCCCATCAGCACCCACCCCAGTCACCCCTAAAACAAACCCCACCTCATCAGCACCCACCCCAGTCACCCCAAAACCCCACCTCATCAGCACCCACCCCAGTCACCCCCCAATCAACCTGCTTCTGTCCCTACAAGCTGGACAGAGTTACAGCTGGGTGGCCCCTCGTGTTGGCTCCTCCCCTTGGCGTGCGGTCCTGTAGGTCCACCCCGTGGTTGCGGCCTGCGCCGCCTCGGGTCCTTGCCCTACAGGGCAGTTCCCAGTACAGACAGGCTGCACTGCTGTCTGTGTGTCGGCTGGTGGACACCTGAGCTGCGCCCACTCCTTGGTCCCTGGGAGCCGGGCCGCTGTCAGATGCTAGTCTGAGCCCCCGGCCTGCATGGAGGCTTCCCCCCCAGAACCATTCCCACAGAGACAGACTGCTCGGTGCCCCCAGCCGTCTCCTGTGTGGGATGAAGACGGGGACCCGGTGTGTATGGGGACTGGGCAGCGCCCTGGCCCTCCTCAGGGGGCGTGCTAAGTTGCTCAGTCGTGTCCAACCCTGTGCAACCTCATGGACTGTAGCCCGCCAGGCTCCTCCGTCCGTGGGATTCTCCAGGCAACAGTACCGGAGTGAGTTGCCATTTCCTCCTCCAGGGGCTCTTCCGACCCAGGGACTGAACCCACATCTCTTCCGTCTCCTGCATCGGCAGGCGGGTCTTTCCCACTAGTGCCACCTGGGAAGCCCTCCTCGGTGGGCACCCAGCAAAATTATCAACAGTCCCTCCCCACCCCTGCAACACCAGGGCCAGCTAGTAGCAGAGGGCACCCCTGTGGCGCCAACTGACCGCTGCTCCTAGGGAGCTGGGGTCTGGCACAACCCGCACCCTCTTCCCTGGCTGACCCCGACAGCCTGGGCCTGGTTCCTAGGGCCCCAGGGCGACCCTGCAGCCTAACCCAAGCACAGGGAGCTCTCCACCGGGCCCTTCCCATTGCGCAGACTTGTCTGGCTCTTAAATGTGAGAACCAATGATTTATGAAATGGCTGAGATAAGAAAGTTTTCTCATGGCATCTGAGCTGGAACTTGACGATCTGAACTCAGCCCTGGGTGGGATGGTGGAGGCCCCACCGCGGGGAGGAGGCCGTACTCAGCTAGCTTTCCCAGGTCCAGCACTTGCCCTCTGCCCAGTGCAGTTGGGCTCGGTCTTTCTAGCCAACAAGAGGACACAGTGACAATGGCCATAAAAATCGAATTCTATTTGTTACATGCAGTCCAACCTGAGCTGTAAATTTATCCTGGGCCCTTGAGCAGGCATGACTTACAAAATCCCTGATGCCAGTGGTCATCAACACGGGGGCAGGCTGGGAGGGCTGGACGGGAGACCAGGCACACAGTGGGGTGGGAAGGTGACCAGCCAGGCCTGCTTCCCAGGGCCACCTGGTTGTCCGGGGGCAGAATTTTCCATGAAATTCACGGCAGCTTATGTGACGAAAGCCCACCCCCTCCAAGACAGGTGTGAGTTGAGGGGAGGGCAGGGACTGGGGGCACCAGAGCTAACTTCATCCTCTTTGTCTGCCCACCCTCAGCCAGCATCACCATCCCCGAACTGAATCACTGTGACGGCCTCCTCCCCTGACCTCCTCACTGTCCTCTTCTCCGTCCTCCTCCTCTCCATCCCCCTCTCCGTCCTCCTCTCCATTCTCCTCTCCGCCTTCCTGACTATCCTCCTCACCCTCCTCCTCCCCGTCCTCCTCCATGTCCTCCTCATCCTCCTCCTCTCCATCCTCCTCACCATCCTCCTCCCTGTCCTCCTCATCCTCCTCCTCTCCATCCTCCTCCCCATCCTCCTCCCTGTCCTCCTCCCCATCCTCCTCACCCTCCTCCTCTCCGTCCTCCTCCCTGTCCTCCTCACCGTCCTCCTCCCTGTCCTCCTCACCCTCCTCTTCCCCATCCTCCTCTCTGTCCTCCTCACAATCCTCCTCTCCATCCTCCTCCCTGTCCTCATCACCCTCCTCCTCACCCTCCTCCTCTCCATCCCCCTCTCCGTCCTCCTCTCCATTCTCCTCTCCGCCTTCCTGACTGTCCTCCTCACCGTCCTCCTCCCTGTCCTCCTCACCCTCCTCTTCCCCATCCTCCTCCCCGTCCTCCTCACAATCCTCCTCTCCGTCCTCCTCCCTGTCCTCATCACCCTCCTCCTCACCCTCCTCCTCTCCATCCTCCTCTCCGTGCTCCTCGCCCTCCTCCTCCTCGTCCTCCTCCCCCTCCTCCTTGCCGTCCTCCTCACCATCCTCCTCTTCATCCTTCTCCTCACCGTCCTCCTCGCCGTCCTCCTCCCTGTCCTCCTCTCCATCCTCCTCCTCACCGTCCTCCTCTCCATCCTCCTATCCATCCTCCTCCTTGCCATCCTCGTCACTGTTCTCCTCTCCATCCTCCTCGCCGTCCTCCTTACCGTCCTCCTCTCCGTCCTCCTCACCATCCTCCTTGCCGTCCTCCTATCCATCCTCCTCCTTGCCATCCTCCTCACTGTTCTCCTCTCCGTCCTCCTCACCGTCCTCCTCCCTGTCCTCCTCTCCGTCCACCTCGCCATCCTCCTCACCGTCCTCCTCTCCATCCTCCTCCTCTCCGTCCTCCTCACTGTCCTCCTGACTGTCCTCCTCTCCATCCTCCTCCTTTCCATCCTCCTCACCGTCCTCCGCCCCGTCCTCCTCTCCATCCTCCTCCTCACCGTCCTCCTCTCTGTCCTCCTCTCCATCCTCCTCTCCATCCTCCTCCTCACCGTCCTACGCCCCGTCCTCCTCTCCATCCTCCTCCCCATCCTCCTCTCCATCCTCCTCATCTCCGTCCTCCTCTCTGTCCTCCTCACCGTCCTCCTCTCCATCCTCCTCCTCACCATCCTCCTCATCGTCCTCCTCCTCATCCTCCTCGCCGTCCTTCTCCTCTTCCTCTTCTCCATCCTCCTCCTCTCCATCCACCTCCCCTCCGTCCTCCTCTCTGTTCCCCTTGCCGTCCTCCTTTCCGTCCTCCTCACCGTCCTCCTCTCCATCCTCCTCTCCATCCTCCTTCTCTCCGTCCTCCTCTCTGTCCCCCTCACCGTCCTCCTCGCCGTCCTCCTCACCATCCTCTTCTCTATCTTCCTCCTCTCTGTCCCCCTTGCTGTCCTCCTCGCCGTCCCCCTCACTGTCCTCCTCTCCGTCCTCGTCACCATCTTCCTCTCCGCCCTCGTCGCTGCCCTCCTCGCCGCCCTCCTCACAGTCCTCCTCTCCGTCCTCCTTTCCATCCTCCTCTCTGTCCCCCTCTCCGTCCTCCTCGCCGTCCCCCTCACTGTCCTCCTCTCCGTCCTCCTCTCTATCCTCCTCCTCTCCATCCTCCTCTCTGTTCCCCTTGCCGTCCTCCTCGCCGTCCCCCTCACTGTCCTCCTCTCCATCTTCCTCTCTATCCTCCTCCTCTCCATCCTCCTCTCCGTCCTCCTCGTCGTCCCCCTCACTGTCCTCCTCTCCATCCTCCTCGCCGCCCTCCTCACCGTCCTCCTCACCTGTCCACTTCCTCATCTGTTCCCTCTATAAGCCCACCCCACATCCAGCTGTGTAACAGCCTTCATGAGTTTTCCAGATGGGAGCTCAAGGCTGTCCTGTCCCCACACTCCCTGGATGAGGCTCAGGCCCTGTGAAGTACTTGAGCACTGACTACACACCCCACCCCATCCCACCACCACCTGGCACCTGGCCTGTGATTCTTCAGGCTGGCTCACCTCTGCTATTTTCTCTCTCTGAGCTGCTTTCTTTCATCTAGCAAAATTCAGCTCTTAAGACCCAGATTTTGTGTAATTTCCTTTATAATAAATGGATGGGGTTGGGTGGGTGGGTGGGTGGATGGTGGATGGATGGGTGGTGGGTGGATGGGTGGGTGGGTGGATGGTGTGTGGATGGGTGGATGGATGGATGAATGGGTGGTGGGTGGATGGATGGGTGGATGGATGGGTGGTGGGTGGATAGGTGGGTGGGTGGCTGGTGTGTGGATGGGTGGATGGATGGATGGATGGGTGGTGGGTGGATGGATGGGTGGATGGGTGGGTGGTGGGTGGGTGGATGTGTGGGTGGATGGACAGCCCTGGGGAGCTCTCACTTCTTCTTAGGTCAACTCTTCTCCAGAGTGAGCAGTCTCAGTCCTTCTCTTCTTGGTTGGCAGCTCGGCGTCCAGTCTTGCTCTGCCCATTCCTGCAGCTGCCCCAGGACACCCCTGTCCTTGGAGGCCAAACTACAGCTCTGAGGCCTGAGCAAAGTGTCCTGGCAGCAGCTGGCTGTGGGTGCCCGTCTCCCGCCAGAGCCAGAGCCATGCTGAGGTGGCCGCCCTCCCACCCCTGGTGACGCCCGGCCAGAGGCTGCCCCTCATGGCAGAGGGCTCTGTCTCCAAACCACTGCCCCTCAGACACTGTGCAGACCTGCCCACTGGCCAGGCTGGGGTCAGTCAATACTGCCCCAGCCCCAGGCCCACGCAGAACAGGGCCGTTTTCCTCCCTGCCTCCCCTCTACTGAGAGGAAGACGGCGGGAAGGAAAGCCTGGAGTGGCCTGGGTCCCCCAGCACAGCCCCCGTCTTCCCCCTACCTGAGGCTGGAAACACCACAGCGTCCAGCTGGCCGCCCGCTCTGGCCCCAGCTGTCCAAGAACATGATTCCTTCTTGTTCGGACGGTGAGAAGTAGGAGAAGAGGGTGCGGGCCTGGGCGGTGGGGTGGGGTGCACACGGGACCCCAGATTCACCATGCCTTCCCTGGGGCTACACAGCCTGTCCCCCCAGGAGCACGGGGCCACCAGCCGGCCACCCCAGCCACCTGGGGCTCACACCATCGGGGTGGCTGGGGGCTGCGGCCTCACTATACGGGGTTATGCCCAGTAAGGTCTGGGTCTGCCCCCAGCCCTGGGGCTGCTTCCCCACTGGGCACCGAGGCCTCGCACTTCTGCTCGTGGTTGAGAATTCTGTCTGACCTGGAGGCTGCAATCTCACCTCCATCCCAAGGGCTGGCCCTGCCGAGGGTGTATGGCGGGAACAGCGGGGCCTCAAGCGCAGAGCGGCCCCTCCAGGCAGACAAAGGGATTGCCGCACCCCAGGCCTTCCGCCAAGGTCAACCCTACATTTTAGATCAAGTTGTTTTCCCAAACAACCACATCCGGCCCCAGGAGATTCATCCCGTGTTCCCTTGCGGCCTTAGGGGGCTTCCCTGATGGCTCAGACAGTAAAGAATCTGCCTGCAATGCGGGAGACCTGGGCTCCATCCCTGGGTGGGGAAGATCCCCTGCAGAAGGGAGAAACTACCCACTCCAGTGTTCTGGCCTGGAGAACTCCATGGGCAGAGGAGCCTGGCAGGTTGCAGGCCGTGGGGTCGGAAAGAGTCAGACACGACTGAGCAACTAGCCTTAGTGGGTGCAGGCTGGGGGTTGCAGGGAGCAGCCGGGCAGCCACCAAAGGGTCTGCAGTCCCCGCTGACTCGTCCTCTGGAAACGCCGCGTCTGCAGTCAGGACCGCAGAGGCGCCTCAGCCCCGCTCCCCGGCCTGATGGGCCGTGACTTTCTGGTTCGTAACACAGAGGCGTGCTTCTCATCAAGAGGCTCGTGGTCTCCAGATGACTCCAGGCTTCACAGAGCGAGCCCAAGGCCTTCAGTTCTTTAACCCCACACGAGTATTCCCGCAACCTGTGATGTCGTAAAGCACAGCCGGGGGTGAGGCAGAGTGGACGGTGGGATGGAGGCTGGAGAGTGAGGGGACACGTGTGTACCTATGGCTGGTTCCTGCTGATGTGTGGCAGAGACCATCACGATACTATAAAGCAATTATCTTCCAATTAAAAAAAAAAAAAGAATAGCCCCGGGACTGGGGTGGCTCTGGGTGCTAACCCCCAGGTGGACCCCGCGTGGCTGTCTGGGGGAGGGGACGCAGCCCCGCGGCTCCCGGCTCTACTGTGGTGCCTGCGTGACTGGGGACGAGGGACCGGGCCTCCAGGAGACTCAGGCTCCCTGTCACTCTGAGTGACCGTAATACCCAGAGTTGGGGCTGCCGTCCCCTGAGCCTGCTCTGCGCCTGGCGCCAGACTGGACACCACAGGGGAGTCGAGTCGCCTCGCTCACCGGCTCAAGGCCGGGCGCGGGGGCGCTGTGCCCATCTTTCAGGGGCAGCTCCACGGCACCAGGTGGGCTGCTGGCTCTCGGCAGTGCTGGGGAGCTGAGAAGTGGCCCGGGGGGGCCTGGACACCAAGCACGCAAGCCTCCCTCTGGGACATGAGCCTGCAGAGGCTGCGACACCCGACATGTGTACACGCCCATCTTCCCCAGAGCAAACCAGAAAGCGCCTCATGAACTGCTGGGGTGCATGGCTCCCCCTGGTTGTGTCTCAGGGAACACAGGCCCGATTGGTAACCAGTTCGAACCCGGGCAGAGCCCAGCCCCAGGCTCCCAGTGGGCGCCACCCCCCAGCGGATGTGGACGGGCAGGGACCCCACAGGCTTCAAAAAGTTGCTCTTGGAGGCATTTCTGCTTTTCCATTTATAAAGCAGAGCGAGGCTATAAATCAGAAAAGTATTTATAAGGACTCAGAGCGGCAATAACAGGTTGGAGTGGCCAGTGCGTCTCTGTGACTATTCCATCTTCCACGCTAACTTAAACACGAGAGAAAAAGGCTTTCCAGCCCAGGGCCCGCCACACGGCCGCGGAGATGGAGTGCATTTGTAATAATTCATAGACTTCTCACTTTCATTTTTCTGCTGCCCCGGAATCACATTCCACTATTAAAATGCACTCTGACCGCTGGCCGAGAGGGCCCTCCTCGTGTTCAGACGCGTACAGGGAGGCCTGGGGGACAGGAGGAGGCGGGAGCGGGCAGGGCTGGGCCCCGCTGCCACAGCCACAAGCCCCCCGGCTGGGGCTGGCGGAAGTCCTCCTGGGGCCGCCCTGAGGACCCAGCACTGGACCCCGACAGGACCTCCCCATGCAAAAAGAGGCCCACCTGCGCCAGATGGCGGAAAGGGCGCCCAGTGGGGGGAGCAAGCGTGACAGGCTTGAGTCTGGAGGGGAAATGACTCGGGGACAAGGGAGGGGACGGCCCGGCATTTGCTGGGGAGGAGGTGGAGGCCGCTCCGGGCCACAGGGCGGAAGCGACCCCCCTCCAGGGCCCGTGCACCTCCCCAGTGGCCTGCGGCTCGGCAGTGACCCCGGAGCTGACCACCCCTGCTCTGGGCCCCGCCAGTCCTGGGTGACCTTTGTCTGCTCCCCCAGGGCTGGGGACATCTCAGAACCCCAGAGGCTGCCCAGGAAACGTCTGCTGAAGGAGGAAGGAAGGGTGGGTGGAGCCCACATGGAACAGGCCGCTCGAGAACCCCAATTTAAACTCCCGTGGTGGCCTGCCCTGTCCATACCACCAGCTTCCCCCATCCCTCAGGAGGGTCCAGGCCGAGGTGAGGTGGGGGTCATGACCCCAGGAGGGTCCAGGATGAAGTGGGGGAGTTGGGTCCCCAGGAGGGTCCAGGCCAAGCTGGGCGTCATGATCCCAGGAGGGTCCAGGCCGAGGTGGGGGTCATGACCCCAGGAGGATCCAGGCTGAGGTGGGGGTCGTGACCCCAGGAGGATCCAGGCTGAGGTGGGGGTCGTGACCCCAGGAGGGTCCAGGCCGAGGTGGGGGTTTGTGTCCCCAGGAGGGTCCAGGCCGAGGTGGGGGTTGTGTCCCCAGGAAGGTCCCGGCCTAGGGCAGGCAGCCCCCGGTTCAGGGCCTGAGACTCACGGAGGTGAGGAGGTGCGCGTCGAGCCGTCATCCTCGGGAACCCTTGCTGTCTCGTCTGTGGGTGGGGGAGACCCAGCCCCGAGAGCGGGGCAGGAGGCGGGGGGCCTGGCCTAGCGTTCAGCCCCCGCGGCCGCTCCTGCCCCGGGGCCGGGACCGTGGGGTGCCCGGGGGAACCTCCCGCAGGAGTCACGGGGCGCGCGCGCTGCGGGACCGAGGGTCCCCTCGGAATATTGATGCCGCGCTCCAGCCGGGGCGGCTCTGCTCGGAAATACAATGTTTGCTGGGTCTTTTTCATAAAGGTCTTTATGGGGTCTGGAAATTTAAACGCCGTGGAGCCTGAGTTGAATTGGAAAGCAAAAGTCTCTAAGCTTGTATATCTTAAAGGAAAAAAAATTCAATTAAGCGGGATTTTAGCTGTTTCAATAAAATTGGACTCTCCCTTTTCAAGATAAGAGCTCTCGGGCGCAGAGCACCCTCCGTGAGCCACTGGTCTCCACTTCCCCAGCGCGTAATCCTTGCTCAGGACACAATGCCACAACAGGAAATCAATGTGTAGTCGAATCAATTTGAAAATATAAAATAAACTAATATATGAGTGGAAAATTGACTTCCTATGGATTAAAAGCAGCGCAAATAGCAGAAAAATCTGGCTTTTTAGCAGGAGGCAGTGGTTGAGGGGCAGGGGGCTCGGGAGGGGGCCCCCAGGAGGTTCTGCGGGGAGAGGGGGCACCCGCAGCCCCAGAGACGCGGGAGCACAGTCAGCGCGGCTGTCACCACCGTGGTCGGAAGAGTCTGACCTCAGGAGGCTGCCCCAAGCTGGGGTGGGGCACAGGCCCCGGAAAGCCCCCACCCCCCAGGCCCACAGCATCCCGGGCTCCCTGCCGCCCCTGCAGACCACCATCTGTTAACCCACCCACCACCGCCTTGGTGCCCACCCGGCCCCGAGCCATCTGCCGGCTGTCCATGGCTGCTTCCCTGCACTGGCCGGCCTCTGGCCAGCCCCCACCCACCCCTCCTCTGTCCCCACTCACCCGCTCGTCCACCAGCCATGCACTGACTCACTCATCAAACCAACCACCCATCACCCACAGTCACCACCCACCTCAGCCACCCACCCACCGATTCACAAACCCATCCACCTGCCCACCGTCCCCCAGATATCCACGCATCCTCTCATGCCCACCCGGCCACCCACATACCACCCACCCAAAAATCCCACCTGCTGGCCAGCCATCCACTCACCCCTCAGTCGTCCACGGACCCAACCACCAGCCCGTCGGGCCACCCACCCAGACACACACCCAAATGTCCATTCAAAGAGCCACCCTCAAGCCGCCTACCTGCCCAGCAACCCCTCCGGCCAGGAAACCGCCCCCCCGCCGGCCAGTTGGCTGGCATCACCTCACGTCCCCCTCCCTTCGATCATCCGTCTGCAGATTCCGCGGTGCTGGGCAGCTGAATAGCAACAAGCCTGCATCCTCAGGGCAGGCTCTGCAGCCATCGTGGGGACGGTCCCCCCTCGAGCATTCCCTCCCCTCCATCCACGTGGCGGACCCTTGGTGAAGTTGTGAGGATCAGAGGGGGAGAGAGAATTAGCAATGATCAAAGCGACCCTTGAGAGCACTGGCCAGGCGCTTCTAAGCACCTCCCGGGGCACGGGGTGTCTGAGGCAGCAGAGCAATGGGACCAAAGACAGCCAGGCCCCCAGCAAGGGCTGACGGGCCGCCTGCCTTGGCCCAGCCCAGGCGGGCCTTGGGGGCACAGCAGACCCCACCCAGCACACCTGCGGCAGAAGCTCCAGGAGACCGACAGGATACAAGGAGCAAGCAGAAGGACAAACAGGCTCACTCACCCACCGGCAGCCCCGTGGGAGGCTGGCCCCCGAGACAACGCCTCTTCACCCTCACCAGTCCCTGGGCAGGGCCTGGGCCCACCGCACGGGAGGTGGCAGTGGTCCCCCACTTCCTTCCTTCTTCCCTCCCCCAGTCAGCCTCTGTTCAGGCGGCCTGGCCAGAGCAGGACGCCCCTCTACGGCCTCCCCAGACCACCTCGCAGCCCCTGGCCTGGCATCCTGTCCAGCCCTGGCACCCGACCCCCAGATCCGACGAGGAGGCTGGGGGCGGGCAGGCTGGATGCCGAGTCAGCTGGGCAGGCTTGTTAGCAAGCTCACCATCAGGCACAACGGGGAAAACGTTCCATTTGTAAACACTTGGTCAATATGAGTTAACACCATCAGGATGGATTCTGGACTAAATTGGACAATCACATTGGCTGCACCAAAGGCCCAACAACAATAGGTAAATTAGGTCGTCATTAAATTATCATGAAGAAAAAAAATGCATAATCGGCAGCCGGGCTGGTAGAAAGATTATGGTTATTTACAAAAAACGTACTGTTTGCAAATTTGTGCAAAAATTATTTGTTCCTGGTGGAGTTTTATGGACCTATCTACACATTATCTCCGCCTGAGAGTCCCAGCCCTGCATATTAACGAATGTCCATGCTTTAATTGGAAACAGAACGGGCCAAATTGTAAATCGCTTTTCTGTCATCTGTCTCGTCTCCTGCGGGTCCCAGGAGTGGAGGAATGAGCAGGCATTCTGCCGCTGGCCGGGTGGCTGTCCCTGCGGCCCCAGGCAGCCTTCACCCGCTGGGTGACCCTTGTCACCTCGCAGGCTGACACTGGGAGAATGGCCCTGTTTGCACCCACAAACTTGTGTGAACAGGCTCTGAGGATCCACAAAACTGAGGGAGACTTGGAGGGCATGTTTTACGAAGGACTAGGCTTAATGGTCTTTCTCCGATTGGGCTGCTGACCCCGGAGGCCTGAGACGAGGACGGTCCTCACCCCGGGGCCCCCAGCTCTCCATCTCCCTCTTGCAGCCCTGCCGGGCTGGGTGGGCGGGACCACTCCAGCAGCTCTGGATCCGCTGGTCTGGAGGGTGGGGGTGGCCAGAGGGGCCAAAAAGGATCTTTCCCAGGGGCCCTGAGGGCCTGGAGATGCCCACCCCCGACCCCCTACCTCCTACGCTAGGCCCCACCTCCCCTCGGAGGCCGCCGGCAGCCCCAGTCTCAGCCTCGCTGGCACACCTGGGAGTGACCCCCATCCGGCCCGCTGAGCCGGCCACGAACGCTCTCTTCATTAACTGAGTTTGTCTGTTTTATTGCGACAGTGTTTGCGTGGGTTAAAACACACCGAGTGTGAACAGACTTCACGCAAAAGCTGGGGCGTGGTCAGAGCCGGGAGCCACGGCTGCATCTGGACGTGGCCACTCGCTCGCAGCTGCAGACCGGACCTGGGAGCGGGTGTGGGTGTCAGACTGCCTGTCCGGCCCTACAGCCCTGTGACTACACTCCGGCCTGGCTGGAGGCAGGGACCCTGGGCTGGGCTGGGGCCATCGTGGGGAGGGCTCAGCTGGACACTGGGAACATCTGACCAGAGACCCCCGGGAGCCCTGGCTGGGGAAGCAGTCCCTGCACGTCAGGCTGCCCCATGCACTTCTCTGCCCCTGGCCCGTCACTAGAACCCGGGCTGAACTGTCCTGTCCTCCCTGACACAGCCCAGGGAGCAGCGCCGCACGCTGCACAGGGTCAGAGGTGTGGACACGGCGTGCGTCCCGCCCACTCGGGAGCTGGGACTCAGTCTCCCCTGCACGATGCAGCTGGAAGTGGCTCCGACTTCTCAGCCCCCCAACCCCCTCCTGCTGGCACCTGTGGAGGGAGGGGCGGCTCCCGGGGTGCCCCCTGAGGGCAGGGAGCCCGGCACAGGCAGCGGGCGGCCCTCAGCGTGCTGGGCACTGCCACCTCCCCCTCCTCCCAAGCCTTCACCTCGTGATGCTTGATGTCTCGGCTTCAGGTGACAGAACACCCCAGGGTGTCAGCACCCGTGGGAACCCCTCGCAGGGCCGGGGTCCCCTGCCTGGGCCAGGGCAGGGCCCCCGTGTGCACGCACGGTGGGAGGGGCCCCCATCGGCAGCAACACGAGGTTTCTGTTGCCTGGAAGTTAAAGGCAGGGACACCGGCTGCTCGCTCCAAGCAGGCACCCTCAGGCCCTGCTCCCAGCGCCCCACCCGCAGGCTCCCGTGGGGGTTCAGCTGCTGAGAGGCAGCCTCAGGTTCAAGGTGGGGGGCGTGGGGAGCAGAGCCCCCGGCTCCTGCAGGACCAGCCCCAGCCCTGCTTGCCCTACATTTGCCCCCGCCGGACTCTGGAGGTGGCTTCTGGCCGCCTCAGCCTTCCCGGCCTCCAGCACCAAGGAGCCACTTCTCCAACCCCAGACCCTTCGTGGAAACCCTCACCTCATCCGTTCTTTCCTGAATCCTCCGTGTTCAACCTCGCAGGTGAGCACCCAGGTCCCAGGCTGAGAACTCCCACCGTCCTCTCCCTGCTGCTCCTCCCAAGCCGGCCCAGGCTACTCTAACGATCTTATTGACGGATCAAGCGTTAGTTTGTTGCCATGTCTCACTGGCCATATTTTCTGACCAGCGCATAGACCCCCGGCGCATAGACCCCCAGCGCGTAGACCCCCGGCGCGTAGACCCCTGGCGCGTAGACCCCCGGCATGTAGATTTCCAGCGCTGTAGACCCCCAGCGCGTAGACCCCCGGTGCGTAGATCCCCGGCATGTAGATTTCCGGCGCTGTAGACCCCCGGTGTGTAGACCCCCGGCGTGTAGATCCCTGGCGTGTAGATTTCCGGCGCTGTAGACCCCCGGCGCGTAGACCCCCGGCGCGTAGACCCCTGGCGCGTAGACCCCCGGTGTGTAGACCCCCCGGCGTGTAGACCTCCGGCGTGTAGACTCCCGGCGCGTAGACCCCTGGCGTGTAGACCCCCGGCATGTGGATTTCCGGGGCGTAGACCCCCACGTGTAGTGTGTGTGCACTGAAAACCCGTCCCGGCTCACCAGCGGACCTTGCACACACCAGGTACTGTTCTAGGAATGCGGGAATCAGGTGAGAGCGACCAAGGCGCCCCCATCCCGCCAGGCTCCTCGTTCACCCGCGCCTCCTGGGCAAAGGTGAGCCCCGGAGAGAGGCCAGTTGGGGGAGGAGAGCAAGGGGCAGGAGGCCCTGGGTGCGGGGACAGCGGGGAGGCCCCAAGTGGGTTCTGGGATGCGGTGAGGCAGGCGCGACCAGAGAGGGCAGAGCCTAGACCTCGGGGTCAGAGAGGCCCCAGGCCTGGCCTGCACCGGCTTCTCCCCATGGAGGGCGGGAGGTGGGCTTGGGTAGGCGGGGCAGCGCAGGGAGCCGAGGGCTGGGAAGCGGCTCCTGCAGCCCTGGCTGTGGACAGGAGGCTGGCCCTGGCAGCCCCTGCAGAGCACACTCTGGAGGACTGGGCAGCACTGGCACTGACCCAGGGGGCAGCCCTGGGGGGCAGAGTGGGTTTCCGGGTGGGTTTTCACCCAGTGGAGATACGGAGGAGCCACAAGACTCAGCCGCCTGGGGCCCGGGAAGGGACAAGAGAAATGGCCTCAGAAGGAAGGTCCGTGTGCGCTCCTGACCACCTGTGGGTGGGTGTCCACGTGTCCTCCTGTGCCCATGCATGAGTGTTTGCATGGGCATCTGAGTGTGGGACTCCATGCATGTTCATGTCAGTATCTCCGTGTGTCCATACGTGTACACGTCTGCACTCACGTGTGTGTCCCTGTGGTCTCCCGTGGGACCCCACATATCTGGGTGACCTCTCTGCAATTGCCCATTGCGTGTGCCCATGTGTATCTGCCCATTGCGTGTGCCCATGTGTATCTGCCCATTGCGTGTGCCCGTGTGTATCTGCCCATTGCGTGTGCCCGTGTGTATCTGCCCATTGCGTGTGCCCATGTGTATCTGCCCATTGCGTGTGCCCGTGGGTCTGGGGGGCAGCAGGGGGTGGAGGCTGGGGCCAGGGTCCCAGGACGACCCAGGCTGAGCCGGCCTGAGCCAGGCAGAGCCCTGAGCGTCCCCCACCCCCGGGTGGGACCTTGTCAGGTCAGGGTAGGGCCACTGGAGCCGCCCTCAGAGCGCAGACTGGAGCGAATGGGCTGCAGTCAAGGGTGACCCCGGGCCCTCCCGCCGCCATGGCCATTGGGCTGCGGGTGCCCCAGGGCCGGGGCTCTGGGCTGATCAGGGCTGGGGGCTGAGCTGCCCGTGGACGAGGACGGAAGTGAGCCCGGCCCAGCACCTCTGCTGATGCGAAGCAGTGTCGATTCTGCGTGACTGACTCATTGATCGCCTCGCCGGGGTTAATTAATTAATTAGGGGCGGCCGCGGAGGACCATGGGCTGGGCGGGATGGACCCCAGCACCGGGAGCTTTATCAGTACATAAAACGAGTGTTTAAAACCCACATGGCCACGAGTACGCTGTTGAGGCTTTTCATTAAACAAACCTATAAAATTACTTGCCTCATTATGTATTTTTGCGACTTCCTCTGCCTTCCAAGCTCCCACCCCACCTGCCTCCTGCAACCCGCTCTAAGTGCCTATTTGAAATCAATTTCTCTAATAATGGACTTAATGAGCTCATCAATTAGGGCTGCCATAACCGAATGTAGCCGTGCTCCGCGGTTATCAGTTAAACTCTGGAACTAATTTCCATGCTTCATCTATCACGAGGGCGCCCACGACATTTGGCTGCTGCTCCGGGACGATAGGGAGACCCCGGGCCCTTCCCACCCTGCCTCGAGGGGCGGTGCCGGAGAGGACAATGAGGACGGAGTGCCCGCCTGGCCGGAGCGGCTGGGGCTCGAGGCGCGGCCGGCCGGGTAATTAGCGGTAATGGATGACACGCTCGGCCCAGATAAGACGGTCGTTCCACATGGAAAATCCCATTATGCCTTCTTGCCTCTTCTTGCGCCCCCCGCAGAGCTACCCGGAGTCCCCCTTTGAATAACACCTCATGTCTCCCCAGATCCCAGCTGCCCACAGGCCTGGCCCCTCAGAAAGCCCAGTCTGCTCAGCTCGGGAAGGGCCCAGCCCTGCGAGAGCACCCAGGGGCCCAGAGGAGCCTGGAAGAAGGCAGGGAACCCAGAGAGAAGGTTCCAGAAGTTGGACCTTCTAGAAGAGAGCACTGAGGGACAGAGCTATAGCTGGCTGCAGCAAGGTGAGGCAGGTGGGCCCAGGGTCAGGACCTGGGAGGGGCACCGTGGAGGTGGCAAGCCAGCCGACACAGTGGACGGAGGGACAGGACAGAGAGAGGGGCAGCTGGCCAGGGAGGCCGCCTGTGAGTGGGCAGGTGCATGAACGGGCGGGAAGTCGGGGTCGCCCAGAGCTTGGACAGAGCTTGGTGTCTGGTTCAGTTCAATCGCTCAGTCGTGTCTGACTCTTTGCGACCCCATGAATCGCGGCACGCCAGGCCTCCCTGTCCATCACCAACTCCCGGAGTTTACTCAGACTCACGTCCATCAAGTCGGTGATGCCATCCAGCCATCTCGTCTTCTGTCGTCCAGTAGAGCCGGACGGACAGAGGGGCAGACGGACATGGATGGGTGGGTGGAAGGCAGTCTGCCGCAGCTGGAAGTTTTCATACAAAAAGCTGCAGAGGGCTGGCCATGCTGTTCGCTGCATGTCCCACCGACCCCACGCCACCCCCACACAGAGACGAGGGAGGCCAGGGCCCCAGATTCAGGACAGCCTGAGTGTCTCCCCGGCCAGACCCTCTGTGGCGGGGCGGGGAGGAAACCGAGGGCAGAGGCAGCTCTCTCGCCCCTCGCCCTGTCCGCAGCCACAGCCCTGCGGTCATCTCCACCAGGGCTCCGGGGGCCGCACCGTGGGCCTGTCCCCCTTGCAGGCTGGGCCGCCCTCACTGTCTGCACTCCCAGCTCTGCACCCCCAGCCCCACCTCAAGCCAACCCAGCCCTCCTGCTGTAAGCCCAAGAAGCCCCCAGGCCTGGGCGGGCAGCAGCTGCAGGCATTCCAGGGTGCCCCCACTCCGCCTTACGACAGACCACACGCACACAAACACACAAGAGGGAAGCAGGGAAGCCTAAGGGGGGCAGGGGGCTGAGGGGCAAGGATGCAAGGAGCTGGGGGCCAGACGGGGGTGGGGGACGAGGTGGGGAGCGGTGGGGGGCTGGGGTGAGGGTTCTGGGGGGCTCCTCCCTCCCCCCACGCCCTCCCACCTCCAGGCCCCACCTCCTGCCGTCGCCCCTCCCCTCAGCCCCTGCCACACCCCCTCCCGCGCCTAGGTCCACTTGGGCAGGACGGAGTTTGGGGCACCCAGAGCCCGAGGCAGGTGGGTGGGGCTGGCCCCTCCTGGCAGCTAGTGGCGCGCGTGTCACCGCTTAGCCTGCTGCTCCCGGCGATTTGTCATAATCAGCCCGGCTTTACTCATTAGCGAAAAGCCATTAGCCGACTTTATCTGCAGCTGAGAGGAATCACTGCCTCCCGCACCGCCCGGCCCAGCCACCTCCTCCAGGCTGACCTCGGGGCTGCCCCACCCCTCCTCCCCCTCCCACCTGTGTGACGTTGGGCAAAGGTGGGTGGTTGTAAGTCCTTGTCCCTTAGGGCCTCCAGAGCTGGCAGCTCACTTCTCAGTTGCTCACAAACAACTGGATTAAGGCCAGAAAAGACCGTTGCACACCGTCAATGGTCTCAGAAGAGGATGGGGCAGAAGTCTCTGGGTGGGTGAGGTTCCAGCCCTGGACCTGGGCTCCTGTCGTTCTGGGCTGCAGGTCCTACAGGGGCTGCATGGTCTCTCAGCCGCCAGTCAGCACCTAGTAACTGGATTAGTGGTGACTCACCTAATGACCCCTTGGCCACACGTGGAACAAAAACCAGGTGTGGGGATGTTGTTCTCGGTGTCCACTGTGAAGACTTCAGACTGCCCACAGACCTGGGCAGGGCTGTATTTTGTCCCAAGTGTTCTCCCCAGGGACCAGAAGCCCTGCATTTTATGTATGGGAGAATCAGGTAGGGAAGGCAGAGCTGGGCTTTCTGCATCCAGAGAGTGTGAGTCAAATCACCTGCCCCACGCCCATCAGCTCAGTGCTGGGGAGCACACCAGAGGCCCCCGAGAGCCTCAGTCCCGCAGTGCTGGGAAGGACTTCAGATCCAGGAAAATAACTCTGCAGTCCCCCAGGTGGGAGATGAAGGAGACAGAGGAGGGGACACACAGAGGAGAAGAATTCACAGAGGGGGAGTGTCTGCAGAGGAGGGGCATCTCCAGAGGAGGGGCATCTCCAGAGGGGGCATATCTGCAGAGGGGGAGTATCTGCAGAGGGGAGTGTCTGCAGAGGAGGGGCATCTTCAGGGGACGGGCATCTGCAGAGAGGGAGTATCTGCAGAGGGGAGTATCTTCAGATGAGGTATATCTGCAGAGGGAGAGTATCTGCAGAGGAGGGGCATCTCCAGAGGAGGGGCATCTGCAGATGGGGAGTATCTGCAGAGGAGGGGCATCTGCAGAGGGGGAGTATCTGCAAAGGAGGGGTATCTGCAGAAAAGTAGATGCAGATACTCTTCCTCTGCAGATATGCCCCCTCTGCAGATATTCGTCCTTGCAGACACTGCCCTTCCACAGTATCTGCAGAGGAGGAGTATCTGCACAGGAGGGGCATCTCTGCAGAGGAGGAGTATCTGCAGAAGAGGAGCATCTACAGAAGGGTAGATGCAGATACTCCCCCTCTGCAGATACTCGTCCTTGCAGACACTGCCCCTCCACAGTACCTGTAGAGGAGGAGTATCTGCACAGGAGGGGCATCTCCAGAAGAGGGTATTGAATTTCTCCTAGAGGCTGAGAGAAGCTGAGTAACCCTGCTGCTGCTGGGTCAGTGACTCTCTCTGACCATCCCCAGACAAGGGACAGGAATGGGGACAATTTGGCTTGAGGGTTGGTATGAGCTCACTGCAGGGGCACAGTTCCTGAATATCTTGTGAGTGCCTTCATACCTACCCTGGGAGACTTTAAGGCAAAGCACAGGGAACCTTTTTTGCCTTGATTTCTCTGACTGTAGAGAGAAGCTGGTGAAAGCACAAAACTCAGGCTATGAGGATTACATACGATAATATAAAATTAGCATAAGCGCCACGCATGGCACAGGGTAAAGCTAAGTAATGTGAGAGCTGCTGACGCTGCTGGTGCTGCCTGTAGTGACTTGATGATGGTGCTGAGGCAGTGATGGCAGTGGTGACGACGACAACAATGATAACGGTGGTGGTGGTGATGGAGGTGGTGATGGTGATGATGCGGTGGTGGTGACTGTGATGGTGATGGTGGTGGTGATGGAGGTGGTGATGGTGATGATGCAGTGGTGGTGACTGTGATGGTGGTGGTGGTGGTGATGCGGTGGTGGTGGTGGTGGTGATGTTGATGGTGGTGATGCGGTGGTGGTGGTGATGGTGGTGGTGGTGGTGGTGACGGTTCTCGGTGATGGTGGTGATATTGGCGGTGAGGAGGCATCAGGGTGGGGCTGCCCAGCTCAGTTACTCCCCTGGACAGAAGTGAGAGGCAGGATGGGTGAGTCTGGGGTTGGAGGCGTATGAGCAGGTAATTCCAGCTGCCCACGGCTGCAACTGCAGAGAACCTGCAGCCTGAGAGGCCTCAGGGCAGAGGACGAGGCTCCCTGTGGGGCACCAGGCTGGGAGGGATGACCCAGGGCTCTCTTCTCCCTGCCAGTAATTCAGCCCCTCCCTTGTGATGTGAAGTCAGGGTAACCTCCTGGAGCAGGGAGCTCAGCAAGGGTCCCTGGCCACGTCCAGCGCCTCCGTGTGGGTCCACACACGCCCAGCTCAGGAGCCGGCTTCCTCCCTGGTCCTGGGGAGCCCTGTTCTTTGGGCCCCACCAGCCCCGCCTTCACGCTGACTCCCAGTCTTTGGCTGCAGAGCACCCCCATCAGGACAGGCCAGCTGGCATGTGAGGCCTCTCCCTGCGGAGAAGAGTTCTGGAGAAGGAAGGAGACCCCGGGGCTGGGACCGTGGTGGGCAGAAGGCCGACCTGATATGCTCAGGGGTGCGGGCTGGGCAGTCTCGGGGCAGCCGGCAAGGGTGGGAGATCACCGCCCACTCCTGGCCATGAGGCCCGGGCCATGCCTCTGCGTGTCCCTCTTCACAAGCCCTCTGAGCCAGCCCCCTTCTCAGAGGGATGAGCGGGTGTCCTTCCTGGTGGCTGGCCCAGGCCCTGGCTCTGTGGCCCCACCCCCTGGCTCAGGCTGAGGAGGTGCCAAGTGAGCCCACCTTCCCGGCGGCAGCAGGACCCAACTCCAGCTCTGCTGAGACTGCAGACCAGAGCTCCTGATAACAAGGTGGGCTTGGCCCCTCCCCAGGCCCCAGGCACTCCTTTGAAATGTCTGAGGACATGAGGTGAGGGTCACCACAACCACAGAGACTCGACCTAAGCAGATCCCAGCCCTCAGCCCCTCTCCACCCATCCCTCTTGGACGGGTGCAGGCGTCCCCCCAAAGGCACAGGCTCCTGGGAGAGTGGAGGCTGCAAGGAGGGCTGGGTAGCGCCCAGGCGGCCTTGGCCCTCCTGGCAGTTGGGGGCAAAGGCTGGTGGCCACAGGGTGCCCATCCAGGCGGGGCAGACCGCAGCCGGCAGGGACGGGGTTAAGAGCGGGCCTCCCGGCCTCCCTCCCCTTTCCCTTGAAATGGCTCCCTGGTTCCAGAATGACTCCCTTCCCCTCTTAATCTGTATTTTACGAGTGAGAAGCTTTGCATTATGCAAATCGTTAGATAGGAACAGGTGACATTTCAGCAAAGAACATGAGCGGTGCGGGCCAGCCGGGCGGGCGGCTGATTCAGACATTAGTATTTGTCACCAGAGCAGTGGGGACGGAGGGGGGCCCGCGATCCACACCTTAAGGTGGAGGCAAGGGCTAGCCCACCCCTCAGCCCCGGCACCCGGGCGAGGGAGCCTTGGGCACCAGGCACAGCTCACGCAGGGGCAGGGCCAGCACAGCCCACGGATAGACGGGGAAACCAAAGCACAGGCCGAAGAACGGAGCGAGCCCCAGGGCCTCCAGCAGGAGAGGGGGCAGGAGTCCAGCCAGACAGGCTGTCGGGGGGCCAGGTCTTCATGCCCCCTTCCCGCTGCGCCCAGACCGCCACCGGCACCCGGACCGGGCACGCCCCGCTGGCTCTCCACGTGCCCCTCTCCACGTGCACCTGGGGTGGCCTGGACCCTCACAGCGGCCCTGGTACTCATGGCCGTCACCCAGGGCTGCACTGCCCATCCTACAGACCCCTCCTCCAGCCCCACCTCTGCCCAAGGAGCCCGCAGACCCCCGCTCTCCTCGCCACAGCCCCCCTGCTCCTCCGGAGCCCGGGGCTCCCCTGGCCCCTGCAGCACAAGCAGCCCGTGTGTGCCGCCGCCATCGGTCATCTGGCTGTCGGCGCATCCCCGGCCGTTTCCTGGGAAGTTGTTTGAGAGGAAACAGGCGGAAAGAGAGTGAGGGGCCACCGCACTTCACAGGGGAGCCCCAGGCGTGTCCTTCAATTTTCTGGCTGCCTGCCAACGCTCACCGCCCTGAGCCCCAAGCTTGGATGGGCATCGGATGGGGAACTCCAGTTCTGTGGCTGCAGCCGCTCGCTCCCACGAGGCCCTGAGACCTTCGCTGAGGGCTCAGGAGGGCACGGAGCTTCCAGGCTCAGGGCCTGGCTGCTGTGCGGCTGGCCAGGGCCAGGCGGTCGGTCTGGGAGGCTCTGCTGGCCAGGCCCTGGGCAGGAGCAGCCAAACAGCACAGGCCCTGAGGCCTGTGGGTCTCAGGCCAGAGTTGCGCTCAAGGCCAATGTGCCCCTCAGGCCTTGGCTGCAGGTGGAGCATGTGGACTGAACTCAGGTCTCACTCAGGTCTGCAGAGCCCCGGGCCCCATCAGGTGCTCAGAGGAGCAAAGGAGGGGGGCAGTCATTAACGGGCTCCTTCACTGGACAGCCTCACGAGGAGCTGCAACCACCAGCATTCCTGCTGAGAAAGGCCAACCTGGAAGGCCTTGCAACTCCCACAGCCCCCCTGAAACCCAGGAGGAAGGGTGGCTGGGCCCAGGGTCCGGGTGGCAGTTGCCACCCTAGCTGCTGTGCAATCCCAGCTGGGGGTGGACAGTGCCGCCCCCTCCCCAGGGGAGCAGCTCTCTTGGGGAGGCGCTGAGTGGCCAGAGTAGCAGTCACTCCTCACATTCACGGCCCCCTCCATGCCCTGGCTGGAAGGGCAGGGTAGTGGGTGGACCGAGCAGAGAGGGGAGTCTCGCCCTCCAGACCCCCAGATCCCCCTCAGCTTTGGGGGCAATGCCTAACAGTGCGATGGTGTCGGGACACACTTCCCCGGGAGGCTTTTGGGTCCTGAGATGGGGCAGAACCTCGAACGTGGGAAGCACCCCACAGGGAATGGAGGGACCAGGGCTCAGGGCCCAGAGGCAAGCCCTGAGCTGCCGGCCCTCCCAGGCCCTTTCCCTGCACACTATGGGGGTGTCTCCCCCAACAGAGGCCGGGGAGGGGGGGCTCACTGCAAAGGGAACTCCTGGGTGCACCCTGATCCCTCCGGCTGTTTGTGGGACCTGCCCTAGGTACACAAGCCTGCCCGGTGGCTGGCCAGTGCTCAGTAGGAGAGAGCTGACCCCACGGACACTGCAGGGGGTGGGTATGGGGGGAGCCTGCCTCCCATAACCCACAGGGCGGATCCCGCAGTCACTCAGCAAACACCGAGATCCCTGGCAGCGGCTTCTGGGGTGGGGAGGAATGCAGCGGGCCTGCCCAGGTGGGCCGCGGGCCCGGCAGGTACGGCCCAGGCCGGGCGGAGAGGGGGGAGCTGGTCAGGTCGGCCATGAGGACTGAGCGCCGGCAAGGGCGGCAGGGCTCGCCTCTCCTGAACGCTGCCGTCTGGCCCGCGGGTCCAAGGCACGCCGACCCCCTCCCTCACCCGGACCTCAGGTCTTGCAGAGCGGACAGAGCAAACTGCGCAGGAGGACCAGCTTGAGACGTGCGCGCGGCCTGAGATCGGGAGACTGCGTAACGCGGCCACCGGCCGGGGTGGAAATCGGAGACGGGAGGGCACTCCAGCTGGGGGAGGGGCAGGCCGCGCCGAGGCGGGAGGGGACTGGGAGTGGCCGAGCGAAGGGCGGGCCCATCGGAGAGGCCGCTGGGACCCGAGCTGGGAGGCTTCCGATCGGGCGTGGGTCCGCGTGCGCAGCGGAGGGGAGGCGGAGGCTGCCCGACGTCGCGGACAGGTAACCGGGAGGGTCCTTACGGAGATCCCGCAGACTCCGGCCCAGAGGCCTCATCGCCTTGCAGGCGTGGGGGCTGAAGGGGAGCTTCTCTGGGGCCCCCGTGGCCTCGTCTGCGGGAACCCGATGCCGGTCCCTCCAGGCTGTACCCTGAGAGCCCCGTGTTCCACACCTTCGGAGGCCTGTTTCCAGCTGGGAGAGGAGGAAGGGCCCGCCCCGTAGTCCGATGCCTCGTGGACCTGCTCCCATGTCCCTCTGAGCTGTCCTCGGAGCCGGGCAGGTGAGGACAGGCCCCATAAAGCGGCCAGAGGTGGCCCAGGTGGTCCAGGCCCGCTCCCCGGGTCAGCTCTCCCAGGAGGACCCGCACCGCCGCGGCCCAGCCCCAGAGGCCTCGCCCGGCGCCCTCAGCAGCCCCGGCCCGAAGACCCGACCCGCCGAGGTCCCGCGCGGCCACAGAGGCCCTGCCCCTCACCCTCAGCCGCCGCTGCCCGAGGCCCCGCCCCCAGAGGCCTCGCCCCTAGAGGCCCCGCCTCGCGTCCTTAGCACCCCTGCCCGAGGCTCCGCCCCCAGAGGCCTCACCCCTAGAGGCCCCGCCTCGCGCCCTCAGCAGCCTCAGCCCGAGGCCCCGCCCCCAGAGGCCTCAACCCTAGAGACCCGGCCTCGCGCCCTCAGCAGCCTCAGCCCGAGGCCCCGCCCCGCTCCGCGCCCTCCGCACCCCTGCCCAAGGCCCCGCCCCCAGAGGCCCCGCCCCGCGCCCGGAGCAGCCCCTGCGAAGGTCCCTGGGACCCCCGCACCTCCCAGCCCTCTGTCCGTCTAGCGAAGGGCAGGCGTGTGTCCCGGCACCTTCCGTCCAGGAGCGCCCAACACCGCAGTGACATTTAAGTTGAAAGGCGAGGACAGTGCCTGCCTCACCGCGAGTTGGCCTGAATTAGCATGAGAAAAGGGAAGCCTCTTCCTTATCGCAGGGAGTCCTCCCAGCCGTTCGCCTTCCCCGCGCGCGGTCCCATTGTCTACTGTCAATAATCACTTACTTTCAGCCTCGTAAATGTCATTCTCGGGGTGCTCATAAACAGCCCCGCTCCCTTTTTAAATTAGCAAGTAGAGATATTTATGGGTTTCTATTAAGGGTGGCGGGTGGGGGAGTCGAAGGAGGAGATGGCTGAGTCCTAGGCCGGGGCTCCGGGAGCCCAGATAAGGGAGAGGGGTGGGCGGCCCTCGGGAGCCTGAGCCCCCATCCCAGCCACCCCACAGACCAGACAGCCTCGATGCCTGCAGTTCAGCTGGGTGTGGGAGGGGGACCTGCCTGAGGGGCTTGAAGCTGCAGGAGGGTGAGAGTCCGGGTGGGGGGGGGTGCTCCCAGCACAGAGCGGGTGGTGGGGGGTCCCAGCACGGAGCAATCAGAGATCCCTCACTAGTAGGGGCCCCAAGCGCCACCCTCCGCACCTCACCAGGCCCTGCAGGGCAGGTGGCCAGAGGAAGGTGGTGGTCAGTGGACCTGAGAGGGCTCCTCACGGAATCACGACACTGGTAACTCACAAGTGTGTGACTCCCAGCTGGAGGGCCCGCAGCCTCTGACACCCGCGTGAGCCCCCATGATGCCCCTCCTCCCCAGCAGCCACTCCTTACTGGAGCCAGAAGGATTTTTGGAACAATCTGGAGTTAAAGTCACAGACAGTACAGAGTTCCAACACACCCGCCCTCTGTCCCCTCTCCTTCCTTAGGGGTCACGTTTGTCACAGCTGAGACCCCTCAGCCACCCCACCGCATTCCTTGAATTTACCCCCGTGACGTCCCTTTGGTTGTTCAGGACCCCTCCCGCACCCACGCTGCCTCACTGGCCCTCCTTTCTCCTCCAGGTCAGGCCTGCACGGCTAGAGGATGGGCCCTGTGACCCACGGGACATCTGGTCTGACCCTGGTGGAGAAGGCCGGGGGGTGGTGTGTCCCCTTGTCACTTTTCCCAGGGGCAGCCGCTCTGCTGGGTCCCCCAGGGGGTGGTGACCACTCTGCCCTCTGGGCCCTGAGCCCAGACAGGTCACTAAGTGCAGCCCCCATCAAGGCGGGTTAAGCTCCCCCTCCGAGAGGAGGTCCAGTACATTTCAGAGAGAACCCACCAGGCCCCCTCCCACGCCTTGCGGCCCTGAGTCCTCAGTGCCACCCCGCCCCCCTGCCCCCGCCTCTGCAGACCCCACCCCCACCACAATCCCATCTGCTCTCGCACTGTGAAGGCCCTTGTGAAGGGTCGGGGGCCGTCTCCTCACACTGGACACACTTCCGGGTCAGGGCCACCAAGGGCCACAATAGGGAGGACCCTACTGTTCCTTAGTGTGTGCACGAGTGTGCCAGCCGTGTGCAAACCGCCTCCGACTCACCACAGCCCCTCCAGCGACGGGAAGCCGGTGGGCAAAGGTGGGGGAGGGGGGAGGGGTGGTGAGTTGGGAGGACCCGGGCAGGCGGGTGGACAGATGGTGGTCAGGAAGATGAAGGCTCAGAGCAGCTGGATGGGCCTGTACACGCCAGCTCAGGGCCCAGAGCGCCGGGCTGGGCCAGGAAGTGGACGCTAACAGGCTCGGGCCATGGGGCTTTTGGCCACAGGGAGACTCTTGTCTTCCTCCTCCCGCCCCTCAACTCCGTGGCCTCAACAGAGGTGACCTAAGAGGTTAAAGACATCTGATAGGGACAAATGTGGACAGATTCCAGGCTGGCTCACAGTGTGACCTCGGGAGGCTCTGAAACGATTCTGCTTTTCTAAAGGCAAGTGAGAATAGTCAGACCTCATGGTGAAGAGCCCTGTCTGCCCCAGCAAGGGAGCGGCTGCTGCCCACCCTGCCCTGCCCTGCCCCTCCCTGCCAGGGAACAGGGTCCCGGTGGTCACCTGGCCGAGCTGGCCTTCCCTCTCAGGAGAGTGGCAGGACTGGGTGTGGCGTGGGCTCCCGGGCTACATCTGGGCCAGCGACACTCACTGGGGGGCCTCTGCCATGGCCACAGCCCAGGAGAGGTGGGACAAGTGATGTCCAGCGGGTGAGGTGTCCCATGAACAGCTGTGGGAGCAGCTGGTGGGGAGGCTGGAGGCTGGGAGCCCAGACAGTGTCCCCCTCCAACTGGGTGGGAGGTGGTCCGATGCTGGGGCAGTCTCCTGTCCCCACCCAGGCGTGGCTTGGCACCCTTGGGCTCCAACTGAACCATCCTCCTTGCAGCCAGGATGCATTAGTGGGAGCTGGGCCCCGAGGGTGGGCTGGTGGGGGGTGCTGTCCTGCAGTGGGTGAAAGTGCAGCTGGCCACCTGCAACCCCAGGCAGGAGGGACCCAGCCCACCTGCAGCTGCCCTTGGGGAGGGGGTCGCCCTCAGGTAGCTCGGTTCTGGGGGCCTGAGCTCGGCCTCCCTCCTGGCCCTGGTGGTGGCCGCGTCTATGCCGGGGTGGTTCCCGGCTCCTGCTTCCGAGATTCCACCTTAAATGGGTTTGATCAGCCCGAGCGCCGGTGAGCGCATGCTAATACCGGCTCCAATAAAGAGCAAATCAGGACCGAGTCGACTGGTCTTATCACACAGTCAGAACTGATGGCTGCAGGAGTCGTAAAGATCTCATTTAATCTCGTGCCTATCTATCACCGCGGACGTCTTCACCCTCTTTGTGCCGGGGTAATATGTGCTCATTACGAAAGCAAAACAGATCTGGCATGAATAAACGCAGGATGGAGTGCTCACTGGCAATGTGACAGCATGATCAGTGGCCGCAGTAATCGCAGGGAATCGCGGCTAAATTATTCCATAACCGTGATTTGAGGGGACAGCCCGGAGCACCCCACGGCTGCCAGCGGCGGCGGTGACGTGTCCTGATAAAACATCCTTCCCAATTTACGGGGCCGCGCTTGACCAACCTGCCGCGGCGTGCCCGCTGTCTAATCATGCCATCAGCTCTGCGAGAAGGGGCTCAATTGGGACTCAAATGAAAGGAGATTGGAAAACTACCCTCAATTGAAATTACATTTGTAAATGAGGCAGAGTTTTCTGTTCAGAGTGTGAACGTCACAGTAAATCTGCCTGAGAAGTCGTCGTCGTCGGGCGCGGCGGGGGCTGCTGGGACGCTGCCAATGCGGGGAGCGGGGGTCTGGTTTGGAGAGATGCCCGTGCGGCCCCGAGGGACGGCTCCAGGGAGGCACGGCTCGGGAAGCTCAAGGAGCCGGTGTGCCCGTGATGGCCCTGCGCTGGTCTGTAACCCCGCTTCCCACCTCTAAAGTGGGGTGCCAGCGGCCTCCTTGTGGCAGGGCCAGGGGCAGAACCTGTCCTGACTTCCCCTCTGCCCTGCAGGGGGTGCCATACCCTGCTCTGCCCAGGGGGCACAGCCTGCCTATCTGTCTCCTGCCACCTCCCTGCGGCCTGTCTGCCTGTCCGCTCTGGTCCTCTCGGACCGAGCAGAGTAGGGGGCACACCCTAGCCCAGTGGGGGGGACCGGGGCCCCCTCAGAGGAGACGGCGTGGAGGAGGAGGCACAGCCCAACTCGGGGGCCCGGATCAGTGTGACCAGCCACGGGGGCTGCGTCCTAAGCCCCCTCCCAGTCCAGCCGCCCTCCCCGGTGACCCTGAGCAGGGTCAGCAGGGCTGGGTGCAGGGAGGCAGGAGGGCGGGCAGAGCTGGCCCTCGCCAGGCCGTGAGTCCCAGGGGAGGGCACACCCAGGCTGGGGGCACTGAGGACGGGACCTGAAGCCACCTCACTTCCCGTATGCTGGCGGGGCCTGTGGTGGGGAGGGAGCGCTGGCCAGCAGGCCTGTCTGGGCCCGGAGCAGCTGGGCCCTGTGGACTCAGCTCAGAGCCTGTGTGGTGCCTGAGGGCTCCGGGGTGACCCCCCGCCAGCTGCAGGCGATCAGGATGCCACCGCGTGACCCACAGGGGCTCCCGCCCTGCCCACCACGCCCCCGGGCAGGGAGGCGGGCAGGCCTCCTCGCAGGCCTTTATGTAAATCAAGGCCTAATTAGCCCATCCGGTATTTGTGTAGAATATCATTTTTTTAATTACCGGCCCTGGGCAGGTTTGGCTGCTGCCTGTGGAGGGGCCAATTACCATAAATCCCCTGGTAACAATTAACAACGCTGGAGGCCAGCCGCGTGTGTTTGCAATGTTATAATTATGCTCTGCGCGCTTGTTAATTGGCCTATCTGACTCTTTACTTTTTATGCTGCTCATCTGCTCATTACCGCAGCCATTTAATTCAATTAGCACCTTAATTAGAGGAACAGTCTTGTCCAACGTTGGGCCTTGTCAGGGAGCCGGCCTGATGAGCAGAGAAACACGCAGGCGCCGCCGGGCCTGGGAGGCGGCGGGGGGTGGGGAGCGGGGGGGGGGGGGCGGGGGGGGGGTTGCTGGGGGGCCTCGGTGGGGGGCCGGCCAGGCTGCCCCAGGTCCCCTCCGCCCTCGGAGGCTGAGGGGCCCAGAGGCCACGGAGTGATTCCTCCCGCCCCCGGAGCCCCCAGCCCGACCTTCGGCTGCCTCCGGGGTCCGCTCTCCCGGCCCGCCCCCTCCGCAGGCCGCCCCGCCCCGCTGGACTGTCCAGGCTCAGGGTTGTTTTGTGCCACTCTGTTGGAATCCTCATTCCCTGCCCATTAATTCTCCTAATTAGAATTAAATGAAGCATGCGAAATTGCTAGATTAACCAATAATTAAGCAGCCACTGCACTAAAACTGAATGCCCGCAAGCCGCATCGCCCCCCACCCCGCCTCTCTGCACCAGGGGTGGCCCATCAGTCCCACAGGGGGAGGTGGGGACACGGTCCCGGGACCCGCGGGGCTGGACCAAGCTCCGAAGCCCTCTCCCAGCCCATCTCCCTACACCAGGGGTGGGCCCGTCAGCCCCGCAGGCCAGCCCCGAAGGCGGAGGCAGGGACACAGCCCTGGGACCTGGGGTGGGGGGGTGGGCGGGGGGGGGGCGTGCTGGACCGAGCTCTGAAGCCCTCTCCCAGCCTCACTGCCCTTGACCACCGGCTGCAGCCTGGACCCTGCGGGCTGAACCCTCGCCTGGCAGGGCACTGTGCTGGCAGTGGGGAGGGTGCAGGTGTGTGCACGCGGGGGGCAGGGGCAGGCGTGGGTGTGTCTGTGTGCAGGGGTGAGTGTGCAGCACCTGTGTGCACGTGCCCAAGTGTGTCAGCAGGTGAGGGGCTGTCCACGTGTGTGTGTGCATGTGTGTGAAGGCTTGTGCATGAGTGGGTGTGAGTATGAGTGTAGCTTGGGCCCATTGTGGGCCAGGACGCTTCCACCTGCCGCCAGGCCCGGGGCTGGGGGCTAGGAAGACGCTGGGGAGAAGGGGGCACTGTGGAAGGCCATCGCCCCGCTTTACTGGCTCAGGAACCGTGGAAGGGCAGGGGCCCAAGCTGAACGTCCACCGGCGGGCCCAGGTGCCCCGCGTCCCAGGGGAGAGGCCCGCCCAGGTGCCCAACCTGCACTCCCTCCCCGTCCCGTCGGGCGGGAGGGACCGGAAAGGAAGGTGCTAAACCACATGCCCCTCCAGACACCAGGGAGGAAGAAGCCTGGGAGGGGGAGGGGAGGGGGAGGGGAGGGGAAGGGAGGAGGGGGAGGGGAGGGGAAGGGAGGAGGGGGAGGGGAGGGGAAGGGAGGAGGGGGAGGGGAGGGGAAGGGAGGAGGGGGAGGGGAGGGGAAGGGAGGAGGGGGTGAGGCGCCTCCAGCCCTCCCACCCCCGCCCCCACCCGCAGACTGGGAGGACGGTCCCGGCACCCCCACGGCTCCTCCGGGCTCAGGAGGGAACCACCCCCATGATGCTCCCCGGGGTCCAGGTTCCTGGCCCCAGCCCCCACATGCCCCTGCCTGCCTGGCAGCCTTGCCCACGACTGCCCTCCCCCCGCTCCCGGAACCTTGAAAACCCTTGCCCCCAGGAACCCACCCACCACGTCCAGGGAGCCCCCAGGGGGCCAGCTGGGAGCCGCTCAGGGCCCCCTTCTCACCCCCGCGTCTCAGGGGCCCGCAGGACATAACCCCCGAGGCGGGGGGATCAGTACATCCCCCGCTTAGGCGCCAGGCCCCCAGCCTCGGTGCCCAAGGCCAGGGTCCCGGGTGGGGCTGCACCTGAGGACTTCCGCTCCCGTCCACAGCGACTTACCTGCTGCCTGCCAACCCAGTGCCTCAGTTTCCACACCTGTGAAAGAGCCACTGAGAGGGTTGAGTGAGTTCACGGTCAGAAGAGAATGCCCAGAGCACAGCCTGGCACGCATGAACCATGCATGTCCCCACACCCACCTGGCTGGGGGCGCAGGGGCCAGCCGGGCCTGTGGGGAAGGGATGCCACGCTGGGGGCAGAGCGGGGGGAGCTGGGGGATGACCCTGTGCCCACCCCACCGGGCCAGGCAGCGTCTCAGCTGCCAGGGGGACATTCATCCCTCAGGCAGCCGCACACATCAGGCCGGGCTGTAAACTTCCTCGTAACAGCCGCTCCTGCGGCTGCAAGATATTGACTCGGAGGAGAAACAATGGCACGAATAAAATAAAAATAAAAAAGTTAATTATCCTTTGTGTTTGTAATTTAATTAAAGATGCAGTAAAGTTTTACTGTTTTTCCAGGTGATGATGTTTAGAGCCCCGAAAAGCTATTTGTGCTGCTGAGATTAAAGTGCATTTTAAAATGTTCCTCCAGTACTTTCACATTTGTTGATAGATTTTTAAATTAAACTTTAAATTGTAATCTAAATTACCTCCAACAATTCATGGTCCCTGTAATGAACTCCCACCGTTCCCGCTGTCATCCGTCGATGATGGAGTGTGAGTTGGGCTCCCGCGGCCGCCAGCCCCGGAGCGGCTGCCCAGCCTGAGCCAAACCGAATCTGCAGGAGGCCAGGCACCGGGCCAGGCGGCAGCCGCTCACCTGGTCGCCCTGGCTGGCCTGGCTCAAGGGACAGGCCTCTGGCCACAGCTGTGAAGAGCCCTCCTGTCCCTCCTCTGGGGCCCCGCCCTCAGCAACCTCCCCCCCCACCCCCCTGCCCGCCAACACGGGCATCAGGCAGACATGTGCAGAACCCCACTGGCCACCATGAGGCAGAAAAGGGCTCCTGGAGCTGACAGGGCAGCCTGAACCAGAACCCACGGCAGTGTTCCTGGGCCAGGCGGGCAGCCCCCTCCTCCAGGCAGGCCCCCTTGCCTGCGCTGTGCTGGGGGCGGGGCCCAGAACCAACAGAATCTGATAAAAAGGAAAAAAGAAGCAAAATCCAGTCTGCATGTTCATCTTCTCCGAACTTGGTCATTACGTGTGCCATCTGATTCTCCTTTCCTATGGTCCTGCTGCATTTGTAACCCTTACTGGAAACCCAGGTGGGAGGGCGGCCAGCATTTCTACGTAGGGGAGGGAGCCACCTCACCGCCTGAGAAATAACATGTGGGGGAAAGCTGGCCTTTCCCATAACCACAGAAATGAACCTCAGAGCAGCAAGCAGCAGTGTGCTCACTGGGCATTGTAGCATTGAGGGTTTATTTGATGGAAAGAGCACCCCTGACATCAGGGCGCCCTCCAGGTGGGCGATGTTCTCGGAGAGCAGCCTGGCTTGCTGTGGTCAGTCGCTCAGTCGTGTCCCACTCTTGCGACCCTGTGTCCTTCACCATCTCCTGGAGCTCGCTCAAGCTCATGTCCATTCAGTCGCTGATGCCATCCAAGCGTCTCGTCCTCTGTTGTCCCCTTCTCCTCCTGCCCTCATTCTGTCCCAGCAGCAGGGGTTTTTCCAGTGAGTCGATTCTTCACATCAGGTGGCCACACAACTGGAGGCTGACCGTCATCCAGCCCTCTGAACAGGCATTGACAGTAACGAAATGACCAAGAACAGAGCAGATGGGAACATTGGGTGACTGTGGCAGACCCTGAATTAGTCAGGGTTCTCCGGAGAAACAGAACCAGTGAGACGTATGATGGCGGTGGTTTAGTAGCTCAGTCGTGTCTGACTCGTGTGACCCCGTGTCCTTCACCATCTCCTGGAGGTCGCTCAAGCTCATGTCCATTCAGTCGCTGATGCCATCCAAGCATCTCATCCTCTGTCGTCCCCTTCTCCTCCACCTTCAATCTTTCCCAGCATCAGGGTCTTTTCCACTGAGTCAGGTCTTCACATCAGGTGGCCAAAGTAGTGGAGCTTCAGCATCAGTCCTCCAATGAGTATTCAGGGTTGGTCTCCTTTAGGATGGACTGGTTGGATCTCCTTACAGTCCAAGCGACTCTCAAGAGTCTTCTCCAACAACACAGTTCAAAAGCATCAATTTTAAGTGAGATTAGGGTTTAAATCAGCAGACTTTGAGTAAAGCAGACTGCTCTCCACTCTGGGTGGGCCACATCCAAGCAGACCTTAAAAGAAATAAAGCAAAGCAACCTCCTCTGAGGAAGAAGGAATTCTGCCTCCAGATGGTCTCTGGACTCGAGCTACAACTTCAGCTCTTCCCTGGGTCTCCAGCCTGCCAGCCCAGCCTGCAAAATTCAGATTCACCAGCCCCACAGTTGCAAGAGCCAGTTCTTTAACATATCTCTTTTTCTCTCTGTGTGTACCATGCTCACACACACGCACAGACACACACACACACTCTACATGTAATACTTGCCTGGTATTTACCTGTGTATGTCTGTACCTATACATCTTATTATAGGTAATTATTGAACTTCCCTCGTAGTTCAGTTGGTGAATCATCTGCCCGCAATGCAGGAGACCTGGGTTCAATCCCTGCATCAGGAAGATCCCCTGGACAAGGAAATGACAACCCACTCCAGTATTCTTGCCTGGAGAATCCCATGGACAGAGGAGCCTGGCGGGCTACCGTCCATGGGGTCAGCCCATGGGGTCACAAGAGTCGGACACGACCGAGTGACTGAACAAAAACTCACCTAAAAAGCGCACTCACAGGGACTTCCCTGGCGGTCCTGTGGCACAGGCTCTCCGCCTGGTCTGGGAAGGTCCCACACACCGCAGAGCAACCACTCCCGTGTGCCCCCGCCCTGAGCCTGCACCCCGGAGCCCGTGGCCCACGACGAGAGAAGCCACGAGAAGCCCGTGCACCACAGCAGAGAGGAGGCCCTGCGCTCCGCAACTAGAGAAAGCCCTTGGCAACAACGAAGACCCAGCAGCCAAAAGTCAATAAATACTTTTTAAAAGCCCTTGGAGAGACGTCGTGGCTGGAGTTTGACCAAACAACTAGGGCCTCAGCCTAGGCAAGTGGACAGGTGAGCGTGACCGTCACCGACCCAGTCTTGGTCTGCTTGTGCCCCCGCCAGACACCACTGGGGGCCTTGTGAGACAGGACTTTGTCTTTCGCAGTCCTGGAGGCCGGAAGCCCCGGAGCAGGGTGGTCCCCTGTGAGGGCCGCGTCCGGCCCGCAGATGCAGCTTCTTTCTCCCTGAGTCCTGGCCGGGGGTGGCAGGCTCACCCCTTCCTCTCAGCGTGCTAACCCCATCACAGCCCCACCCTCCTGGCCTCATCTTACCCTGATTACCTCCCAAAGACCCCACCTCCCCACACGGTCACCTTGGGGGGCCAGGGCTGCCACATTTGAATGGGGGGACACAAACTTCTGGGCCTCAGCAGACCCTGCAATGAGTTTTCGGCCAGGGGTAATTACCAAGCACCCTGGGGAGCACTGGGACAGCCGTGGGGAGTACAGGAGGCCCCACGAGATCCTGAGCGCTTCCCACACAGCTGGCTTTGAACCAACCAGACTGACCTCCCCACGCAGAGGGTACCTCCACTCCCCTGCTCTGTGCGGGAAAGCCGGAATGCCTTCTGCCAGAGCCTGGAGCTGCTGCCGCGCCAGCCAGCGCCCTCGAGAGCCATCGAGCGCTGTCTGTTCAGAAAGGCAGGAGCCCGGGGCAGGCCTCACTCACTCGGGTCCCTCCTGGGCTCTTGTCCTCGGCCCGGCCTCGTTCCTGAGGCTTCATCTTTCTCAAGGGGACGCAGGGTGGTCTCCTGTATGTTCTCTCCACCGTTGGCCTGGTGCCCACTTGTCAACGTGGTCTGCGGAATCCTTCCTTCTGATACAACCAGATCCATCCATTTTTTCGCTGTATGCTTTGTTCTTCTGGAGAAATGAAGAAAGCCTTCCCTGTTCAAGGTCACGAAGACACTCTCCAGCGTTGGCCCCTGCAGTTTTATAATTCACGGTTCGGTCTCTAGCTTCTTACAGAAGGTTCCCCTCTGTGTGTGGCGGGAGGTGGGGATCCCTGCTGTATTTGGCATGAGGTAGGGACCCTACACTCCATTTTCAGTAAAGTGACCCAGTTTTCTCAATATTGTTTGTTCCAATTTCTGTTGCTGTGTAAAAAATTATCCCAACACTTCGGGGCATAAGGCACACGTCTTGTTTTGATCATGTCTGAGCTCCTGGAACCTGGAAGTGACTCGTGGTGAGCTGCAGTCAGAGGCTGGCTGGGGTGCACGGCTGAGTCAGTCCCCGTGTGGTTGGGTGTTGCTGCTGCCCGTCTCCTGGGATCTCCGGGGCTTCTCCCCGAGGCCTGTCCAGCGCGGTGGTCTCTGGGGAGAAGACTCTGCACCTTGTGCCTGGCCACACCCAGAACCAGCATCCCAAGAGAACAGGCAGAGGCATGACCGCCTCCGATCCAGCGGTAAACGCTCTATGGTCTTATCTGTCTGCATTCTGTTGGTCACAAGCAGGTCACCGAGACCAGTCCATGTTCAAGGCAGGAGACAGAGACCCTCCTACCTCTCAGTGGGAGAGTGTCAAGGGATTTGCAGAACCGTTTTTTTTTTTTTAAACATATTCTTAAAAAAAAAAATCTCCCATTTCCTGAGATGTCATGTATCACCTCTGTCATAGATCAAGTTGCCACAAATGCATGGACTCGTTTGGGGGAGTCGGTATTTGGGGCTTGAAGGGTTCATTTGTCTGGTCCAGTGACTCTGCCGTGCTGTTTTCTTCCCGTCTTTGCTGTTGTTTAGTCGCTCAGTTCAGTTCAGTTGAGTCGCTCAGTCGTGTCCGACTCTTTTCGACCCCGTGAATCGCAGCACACCAGGCCTCCCTGTCCATCACCATCTCCTGGAGTTCACTCAAACTCACATCCATTGAGTCGGTGATGCCATCCAGCCATCTCATCCTCTCTCGGCCCCTTCTCCTCCTGCCCCCAATCCCTCCCAGCATCACACTCTTTTCCAATGAGTCAACCCTTAGCATGAGGTGGCCAAAGTACTGGAGTTTCAGCTTCAGCATCATGCCTTCCAAAGAAATCCCAGGGCTGATCTCCTTCAGAATGGACTGGTTGGATCTCCTTGCAGTCCAAGGGACTCTCAAGAGTCTTCTCCAACACCACAGTTCAAAAGCATCAATTCGTCGGCGCTCAGCCTTCTTCACAGTCCAACTCTCACATCCATACATGACCACAGGAAAAACCACAGCCTTGACTAGATGGACCTTTGTTGGCAAAGTAATGTCTCTGCTTCTGAATATGCTATCTAGGTTGGTCATAACTTTCCTTCCAAGGAGTAAGCGTCTTTTAATTTCATGGCTGCAGTCACCATCTGCAGTGATTTTCAAGCCCAAAAAAATAAAGTCTGACACTGTTTCCCCATCTATTTCCCATGAAGTGGTGGGACCGGATGCCATGATCTTCGTTTTCTGAATGTTGAGCTTTAAGCCAACTTTTTCACTCTCCTCTTTCTCTTTCTTCAACAGGCTCTTTAGTTCTTCTTCACTTTCTGCCATAAGGGTGGTGTCATCTGCATACCTGAGGTTATTGATATTTCTCCCGGCAATCTTGATTCCAGCTTGTGCTTCTTCCAGCCCAGCGTTTCTCATGATGTACTCTGCATAGAAGTTAAATAAGCAGGGTGACAATATACAGCCTTGACGTACTCCTTTTCCTATTTGGAACCAGTCTGTTGTTCCATGTCCAGTTCTAACTGTTGCTTCCTGACCTGCATACAAATTTCTCAAGAGGCAGGTCATTACCGGTTTGGGGGAACCCAAACGGTTTTTGGAAGATAACTGTGATATTTTACACATCTGTCCACAGACACTTTGACACCCTTCCCTTAAGGAGGAGGAGCTTAACTGCCCTTCCTTCCAGGGCAGGCGGTGCTGAGCGAGCCCTTATGACCAGCATGTGGAGGCAGTGGCCGTGTGACCTCTGAGAGTGGACTGTGGAGGGCATCCCCCCTCCACCGCTCTCCCTCTCTGGTCACTCCCCTGGGGGTGGGGGGCCGGCTGCCTTGGCGATTAGACATTGAAGTAGCCACGTGGAAAGTCCACAAGGTCAGGAAATCAAGCCTCCCACCAGTGCCAGCAGGAAGCTGAGGTCCTCCTCCGACAGCCGGGGGCCCAGCGTCTTGGAGGCGGATGCTCCAGCCCCAGTCAAGCCTTCTGATGATGCAGCCCCAGCCGGCGTCTAGTCTCCACTTCATGGGAGATGGGGCCCAAAGCACCCAGCTACACAGCTCCCGGACTCCTGACCCACAAAAGCTAGGAGATAATCAGGGTCTGTTGCTTTAAGCTGCTGACTTTTGTGGTAATTTGTTTCACAGCAATTGACAACTTACACAATGATCTTGTATCTGTCAGTTTTGCTAAATTCTCTTATCAATTCTAATGATCTACCCATTGGCTTTGTTGGGTTTTCTATGTAGGTAATCACATCAACTTTATAAAATGAATTTGTCTCTCTTTCCAATCCAATAACCTCTTATTTACTTTTTATTATCTTATTCCATTCTTCTTGGTCTGAGCAATAGAAATAATATACCCTGGGCTTCCCTGGTGGTTCAGTGGTAAAAGGTCTACCTGCCAGTGCAGGGGACGCGGGTTCCATCACTGGTCCAGGAGGATCCTACGTGCCAAGGAGCAGCTAAGCCCATGTGCCGCAACTATTGAGCCAGAGATCTAGAGCCCGCAAGCCACGTGACTACTGAGCCACGGCCCTGGAGCCTGAGCCCTGCCACCAGAGAAGCCACCGCAAGAGGACGGGGCACCGCAGCTCAGAAGTCGTCCCCGCTCCCCACAGCCAGAGCAAGTCCAAGCGCAGTGAAGACCCAGCACAGCAAAAAATAAACAAATTCTAAAAAATAAAGTAAAAAAGAAATGGCGTGTCCTTATCATGTGTACATGTGTAATAAGTGATTTATTGTAGGGAATTGAGTCATGCAATTATGGGGGCTGACAAGTCCCAAGATCTGCCGTCAACAAGCTGGAGACCCAGGAGAGACGACGTGTCATCCAGCTCAAGTCTGAAGGCCTGAGAACCAGGAGGGCCAGTGGTGAAACCTCCCATCCAAGAGCTGCCTCAAGAACCAAGATCAGCCAATTTTTCCGTTCAAGTCTGAAAGCAGGAAAAACTGACATCCCAGCTTAAACCACCAGGCAGGACGCATTCCCAGTTACTCACTGTTTCTGTTCTGTTCAGGCCTTGGGTTGACTGGGTGAGCCCCACCCACATTGCTTCACTCAGTCCACCAGTCCAGCTTCTAATCTCATCTAGAAACACCCTCACACACATCCCAGGATCACGTTTGACCGAGTGTCTGTGCACCCCATGGCCTAGTCAAGTTGTCGTAAAATTAACCATCATAATGCTCACATTCCCTTGGGCTCCAAAATCACTGCAGATGGTGACTGCAGCGATGAAATTAAAAGATTCTTGCTCCTTGGAAGAAAAGCTAAGCCAAACCTAGATGGTGTACTAAAAAGCAGAGACATCGCTTTGCTGACAAAGGTCCATATAGTCAAATCTATGGGTTTTCCAGTAGTCGTGTGCAGGTGTGAGAGCTGGACCATAAAGAAGGCTGAGGGCCAAAGAATCAATGCTTTCAAACTGTGGTGCTGTAGAAGACTCCTGAGAGTTCCTTGGACAGCACGGAGATCCAACCAGTCCATCCTAAAGGAAATCAACCCTGAATACTCATTGGAAGGACTGATGCCGAAGCTGAAGCAGAAGCTCCAACACTTTGGCCACCGTATGCAAAGAGCCGCCTCATTGGAAAGGACTCTGACCCCAGGAAAGATTGAGGGCAGGAGGAGAAGGGAGTGATACAGGGTGAAGTGGCTGGATGGCATGATGGATACAATGGACATGAGTCTGAGCGAGCTCTGGGAGTTGGTGAAGGACGGGGAGCCTGGCAGGCTGCAGTCCGTGGGGTTGTGAAGAGTCGGATACGACTTAGCGACTGATCGACAACAATGGTCAAATCCTCTTTTGGGTAGCGGGTAGGCGTGGGCATCTATTCAGATTACAACATGATTCTTCTTCTTTATTCATGAAGTCAGTCACATTGAAAGATTTTCTGATGTTGAACTGTCTTTGCATTCCTGGAATAAACCCATTTGATAGTTTTTTAAATAAAAAAAATTTAGTGTACACTTAGAGTTGATTATATTTTATTTATGATTTTTTGTTGAAAATGCTTTGGAATTCCCTGGTAGTCAAGTGGTTAAGACCTCGTGCTTCTCCTGCAGAGGGCATGAGTTCAAACCCTGAGTAGGGAACTCAGATCCCACCTGCAGCCTGGAGTGGCCAAAAAAGAAAGCTTATATTCTCTTTTCTGTTCTGATTCTGGAATAACTGTATTACTAACTCATAAAATGAGGTGAGAGGCTTTTTCTTATTTTCTGTTCTCTTGAAGAGTCTTCATAAGAAATAATTTATCTTTCTTGAAAGTTTTTAATGAGGAATTATTTGTTTCTCAATTAATGGATTTTGGTCTATATAAGTTTTCTGTTTGGTCATCAATTTTGGCATTTTAGATATTTTTAGAATTTTATCTGTTTTATCTGCATGAGTATGTATGTGTTCAGTTCAGTGCAGTCACTCAGTCATGTCCGACTCCTTGCAACCCCATGAATCACAGCACGCCAGGCCTCCCTGTCCATCACCAACTCCCGGAGTTCACTCAGACTCACGTCCATCAAGTCAGTGATGCCATCCAGCCATCGCATCCTCTGTCGTCCCCTTCTCCTCCTGCCCCCAATCCCTCCCAGCATCAGTCTTTTCCAATGAGTCAACTCTTCGCATGAGGTGGCCAAAGTACTGGAGTTTCAGCTTTAGCATCATCCCTTCCAAAGAAATCCCAGGGCTGATCTCCTTCAGAATGGACTGGTTGGATCTCCTTGCAGTCCAAGGGACTCTCAAGAGTCTTCTCCAACACCACAGTTCAAAAGCATCAATTCTTCGGCGCTCAGCCTTCTTCACAGTCCAATTCTCACATCCATACATGACCACAGGAAAAACCATAGCCTTAATTAGACGGACCTTTGTTGGCAAAGTAATGTCTCTGCTTTTGAATATGCTATCTAGGTTGGTCATAACTTTTCTTCCAAGGAGTAAGTGTCTTTTAATTTCATGGCTGCAGTCACCATCTGCAGTGATTTTGGAGCCCCAAAAAATAAAGTCTGACACTGTTTCCACTGTTTCCCCATCTATTTCCCATGAAGTGATGGGACCAGATGCCATGATTTTAGTTTTCTGAATGTTGACCTTTAAGCCAACTTTTTCACTCTCCTCTTTCACTTTCATCAAGAGGCTCTTTAGTTCCTCTTCACTTTCTGCCATAAGGGTGGTGTCATCTGCATACCTGAGGTTATTGATATTTCTCCTGGCAATCTTGATTCCAGCTTGTGCTTCTTCCAGCCCAGCGTTTCTCATGATGTACTCTGCATAGAAGTTAAATAAGCAGGGTGACAATATACAGCCTTGACGTACTCCTTTTCCTATTTGGAACCAGTCTGTTGTTCCATGTCCAGTTCTACCTGTTGCTTCCTGACCCGCATACAGGTTTCTCAAGAGGCAGGTCAGGTGGTCTGGTGTGCCCATGTCTTTCAGAATTTCCCACAGTTTATTGGGATCCACACAAAGGCTTTGGCATCGTCACTAAAGCAGAAATAGATGCTTTTCTGGAACTCTAGTCACTCATAATTTGCCTGTATTATTTTTTCAGTTATTTCCATTTTTCATCCTGTGTTTATCTGCTTCTTTGCACTGCTTCTCAATCTGGCCCGAAGTCTGTTTGTTATGTGGATAAGGACTGAACCATTTTTAGCTTTGTAAATCTTTTTTAGCCTTTTAATGTTAAAAATGTTCTCTACTTCATTGATTTATCCTCTTATCTTTATTTCCATCTTCTTTTTAGATCTTATCTTTAGCTTCTTCAGCTTTTTATAGCCAACTGGATACTTACCTCACTTATTTTCATTCTTTCTTTTCTGATAAATGTATTTAAAACCATAATCTTTTAATTTTGTTGTTGCTTCAGGAATGTACCACAACTCCTAACTTGCAGTGCTTTAAAATTTTTCAAGTTATCGTGTGCTTTTGTCTTAACCCAAGGCATGCGGGGTCTTTGATTGCAGCATGGGGGGTCTGGTTCCCTGACCAGGGGTCAAACCCCAGCCCGTTGTGAAGGGAGCAAGGAGTCTCAGCCCGCGGACCACCAGGGAGGCCCTCACTGTTCTTTGGCTCTCTCTTTCTTTGCATCACTCTCAGAGAATGCAGTCGGCGCTGTGTCGGTTCTTTGGCATTTGTCACGTTTCCTCCTATGGCTCTGTGGGCGTCCGCCCCCAGTGTTTGGTGTCTGGCTGCTGGCGGTGTCTAAGCCTTGCTCCTCGCTCCTCCCGTTGGGTCTCAGAGCTGCACAGAACGACGGGAGGGCCTGGTGTGCCCCCCCCCACGCTGGTCGAGATGTAGGCGACCCAGGCCCACACACGGGAGCGTTCCCCCCCTGCCCCCGCCCCGAACCACAGTAAAAAAGCTCCCCAGTCATTCCTGACTTGCTCAAGAGGCCTGGTCTTCCCAGGTGGCCCTAGTGGCACAGAACCCGCCTGCCAGAACAGGAGACCGACAGACGGGTTCAGTCCCTGGGCCGGGAAGATCCCGCGGAGGAGGGCGCGGCAACCCACTCCAGTTTCTTGTCTGGAGAATCCCACGGGCAGAGGAGCCTGACGGGCTACAGTCCATGGGTCGCAGAGAGGCGGACACGACTGAAGAGACTTAGCACAAGCACGCTCAGGAGGCTGCACTGCTCTCAGAAGCGTCGATCATGCGGGTAATCCAGACTTTTTCACACCCCTCTGGCGGGGGCGGCGTGTGTCTCTTCTTCTGTCTCAGTTATTTGAACCAAATTTGCAGTGAGGTCTGACGGCCTCTGAAGGTAACCATCACCGTGGCCTAGCACGTAGCCTATTTCTGTGAATAATAAATTATGCACAAAAGAACCCATATTCTCCATGGGACATGTAAATTGATAGGGAAATAATAGATGTAACACGGCAATTTACCATTCAGACTTTACAATCTGTACTGAGTTTTTTAATGTATTTAATCTATCATTTTATGAGTTTGTTCAAAGTTCCTACTCCCATAGCTTATCATATATTCCTCCTGGTAACATTCTCACGTGGAGTTTCACATTTATCTTAAGATTGTATCATTTGATGCTGGTTCACTCCTGCCGTCTCCTGTTTGACCACTTCCAATTTACGTTGACTCACACTCTTGCCTGGAAAACCCCATGGACGGAGGAGCCTGGTAGGCTACAGTCCATGGGGTCGCAAAGAGTGGACACGAGTGAGTGACTTCACCTCACTTCACTTCACTTCATGGACCTAACATTCCAGGTCCCGACGCAATATTATTCTTTACAGCGTCGGACTTAACATTCACCACCATACATATCCAGAGCTGAGCATCGTATCTGCTTTGGCCAAGAGCCTTCCCTTCTTACTGGAGCTCTCTCTCTGCTCTTCTCTAGTAGTATATTGGACACCTCCTGACCTGGGTGGATCATCTTTCGGTGTTTCATGCTTGCTGTCTATGGCGTTCTCAAGGCAGGAATACTGAAGTGGTTTGCCAATCCCTTCTCCAGTGGACCACATTTGTCAGAACTCTCCACCATGGCCCGTTCATCTTGGGTGGCCCTAACCAGCGTGGCTCATAGCTTCACTGAGTTACACGAGGCTGTGGTCCATGGGATCATTTTGGTGAGCTTTCTGTGACTGTGGTTTTCATTCTGGAGGCTGTGGGATTGTAGTTCTTGCTTCTTCTGTCTGCCCTCTGATGGATGAGGATAAGGGGCATGTCATGCTTCCTGATGGGAGGGATTGGCTGTGGGGGAAACTGGGTCTTGCTCTGGTGGACGGGGATGTGCTTGTGAACCTTTAATCCGATTTTCTCCTGAGGGCTGGGGCTGTGCTCCCTTCCTGTCAGTTATTTGCCTGAGGCAGCTCATCCCTGGAGTCTAAGGGAGGTCTAAAGTCAAACTCCAAGAGGACAGGCCAACCGCTGCCTCCCAGAACTGCTGCTGCCAGTGTCCCCGTCCCCACGGTGGGCCCTTGCAGACCCATGCCTCTGCAGGAGACCCTCAGACACATACAGGCAGGCCTGGCCCAGGCTCTCGTCACTCAGGGAGTGCTATTGCTATTTTTGTGCTTGTTCCTTCCTTTGATTTTCAACTTTTCTGTGCCTCCTCCTTTAAAACATTCCTTCTCTAGCAACCCACTGCAGCATGTGTTTCTCATCCAACCTGTGAGTCTCTGCTTTCAGATCACTGAGTCTAACTCGTTTATATTTCTTGTTGTTTTAGTCACTAAGTTGTGCCCAAGTCCTTGGTGAGCCCCACGGACTGCAGCCCGCCAGGTTCCCCTGTCCATAGGATTTTCCAGGCAAGAATCCTGGAGCGGGTTGCCATTTCCTTCTCCAGGGGATCTTCCAACCCAGGGACTGAACCCACGTCTCTTGCATCTCCTGCCTTGGCAGGTGGATTCTTTACTACTGAGCCACCGGGAAGCCCTGATTTTATACTAGAGTCGCCTAATGCCATCTTGTGTGTTTTCCAATTTCTGTGCTTGTTTTAATTTTTTCTTTTCTCCTTTTCCAGGCTTGCGAAGGCCCTGCCTCTCCCCAACCTCCATGGAGGCAGGTCCCTCTCTGAACACACGGTAGCCTCTGCCCTCCAGGATCTTTGATCCACCTTGAAAAGCCAGCTACCCAAAAGCCAGCATTTGCCAGGAGTGGAGCTGAGAGGGAAAACAGGCCCCAGGACGGCCTTCCTGAACAGGTGCGAGCCAGCACATGGTGACCTAGTGAGGACAGAGCGGCGGTCAGCCTCGCTTCCCACAGCACCCACAGCGCCACGCCTGCCTGCCCACCGAAGGCGTGTATTACTTGAGTGAACACACCAGAAAGTCCTCGTGACCAGCTCCGTCCACCTGCCCGTGGCTCCTTCCAGGTGTGGGTTCAGGGTCCATGCAGGGGTCTGGGAATCCCTGGAGGGGAGGATGTGAGCCCCTCCAGAGGGGTCTCAGCAGAGAGAGGAACCAGAATCCCCAGATGAGAGCCTCAGCGGGGGGCACCCTGGCGCTGCTCTGGGGCTCCCCTTGCTCACATGTGGGGGTGCTTGGCCAGCAGCCCCTGGTCCCAGGACCATCCTGCCTGGCAGCCAGTGCCAATGTCCAGAGCCTCCTTCTGCAGCTCGTGGCAGGACAGGAAGCCTGGCTAGAAGGAGAGCTAAGTGGGAGAGCAGATACTGAAGCCCAGGGCCGTCAGTCGTCCCAGCCACGGGTGTGAGCCCGGCACCCGCAGCTGCTTGATAAATGGGTGCTATTTTTAAAGAGAGACGCGGCAGAGCTCATTTCTATTTGTTTCTGGGGGTTTCGTCTGTGCCGCTCTCTGAGGAAGATAAACGGGAAAGCTGAGCCCTGAACCCACCTGATAGCATCAAGCACCGCAGGGGAAAAAACGCCACGTAATAATCTCGTGAAGCTTTTCTAAATTAAGACCAAACAGATGACCCCCGGTGTATCGCCCCCATCAGCCACGTCCGACACGGCGCTCCCATCCGTCTCCACGGACAGTGATGGCTCTATGGCGCAACCTTGCAGCCCGGCGGCCTGTCGCCCACATGGCCGGGGCGCGTCCAGGCGGAGGCGATGCACTGATCGCCGCCAAGCCTACCAGAGGGAGGGGCCTGCAGGGTCCCGACCAGCCACAGTTTACCCCTTCCCAGGACCTTGGTTCCCCCAGGACCCTCACTTGATTGGAAGGGGGGTGCTTGGAGGTCGTGGAGGTCACTTAGAAGCAAGCTGCAGCGTGCCCCCCACACCCGACATCCCGCCCCCTGCCCTGCCCAGCCTTGCCCCTCCCGCCGCCCATCCTGTCAGCCCGTCCCAGCTCCCTCTCACCAGACCAGGCCTGGCCCTAGGACCCTCAGACTGGAGGCCAGGGGGTCAGGGGGGCCCAGAGGGAAGAGAGATCTGGCTTTGGAGGGATGCCTGAGGCTGGGGGCCCAGGGACAGCCCAAGTCCGGGTCTGAGGTCAGGGCTGCCCCCGAGTGGTCAGCCCACAGCCTGTGGGGGCAGGGCTTATGGAGGGCCCGCATGCCCAGGGGTACCCTGAGGGGTCAGACAGGATGTAGGCAGGTCGGTGACCCTGTGTGAGGCCAGCCCTTGGCTTGGTCTCTGCTCCCAGGGGCCACGCGAGCCCCGGGGCCATTGCCTTCCTCCTCGAGGCGCCTGGGCCTGCTGTTGGACACCGTTCCTCACTCTGCTGAGCAGGGCTAGCTCTACAGGTAGGAGCTACCCCCCGATTCTGGCTGGAACCCAGGACCGGCGTCATCGTGGGGCGGCACCCAGGCCCTGGCCTCCAGGAGAGGTCACCTCCCCATCCCCACCAGCAGCGTCCCCCTGCGCCCCTCTGGGGCACATGATGGATACACACCAGGGGAGGGAGCAGGGGGCAGGCAGAGAGGATGACCAGGGCTGGGGGAGGCTGCCCCGCTACCCTGCTCCAAGGGTCAGGCCCTGCCTCTTGGGCCCCTCGGGCCCTCACCACCCCCAGGTCTCGTGGAAACAGCTGTCGGGGAGCATTTAGGAGTCCCTTCTTCCTTCCAGTCCGGCCGAGAGTGAGTGGACAGGCTCTGCCAGGGCCGTTCATCACCCCACAGCTGCCGCCGCTCTTGGGTTGGTTCCAGGGGGCCCAGGACAGTCCACCTGCTGCCCCCTCCCCGAGGTCCTGGCAGAGCCAGGTGAGCACAGGGGCCCAATGGAGGCCCGGGCCCGCCCGACGCAGAGAGCACAGACACCCCATCCCGTCCCGGCCCCGCACACGGGCCTCGGTCATGACCCTGGGGGCAGTTAGCTGGGCCTCACAGGACCAGCCCCACCAGCTGGGGGCCCTCCTGGACCTGGGCCCCAGGGGGCCGATGAGCCTAGGAGCCCCTCCCGAGAATCAGAGCCATTCACCACCCGCCCTTTGATGCAGCCCCCAGCACTGGCCTGTCACCCTACTTCCTCATGCCAAGTCCCGACAGTCGCGGGATGCAGACCCCATGGGAGCCGTGTGCCCATGTCCGAGCCCCGAGAAGGCGCACCCTGGATGCTGAGCAGATAGAGGTGTCCTTCCAGGTGGGAGCAGGCCTGGGTTGGGGGCTCCCGCCGGGGCCAGCCCCTCCCAGCCCCCAGCACAGGCCTTGTAGGGGCCAGGGAGTGCCTGGGGGCTGGCTTGGCCTACAAGCCTGAGGGTCAGAGGGTGCCCATACGCCCGCTCGCCTGCCCAAGAGAGGAAGCTCGTCCTCCTGGCCGAGGGAGGCGCCCACAGTGGGCCTGGCCGGGGGGGGGGGGGGGGTTGGGGAGGGCGGGGAGGCGGCCCACAAGGCAGCCGGGGAGACACCCTGCCCCTCCCGGGGTTCTCAGAGTTGTGGGTCAGCTGGGCCCGGGGCTGCCCTGCGGCACCCCGCCTCACGCCCCAGCCTGGCCCCCTCGGTAGATCAATAGCTTTGGAAATCTGAAAAGAGCCCAAACAAAGGAGTGGGCTTGTAAGTACCCAGCTTGTATCAGCTGATAAATGGGCCCCTCTTTAAGGGACTTATCTCTTTAGGGCTCGCGGGATGAGGGATGGCGTCATTTGTCCTGTTGGCTCGTCCGGACCAGCCAAGCCGGATCTATTTAAAAGATAGTGCGATACTGTCGACAGCAATAGACAGGGTAATTGCAGAGCGACTGCCGGGGTATAAATTACACGGCTCTAAGTGGTGGAGCGGCCGCGGGAGAGTGGAGAAATTCCTGACAATTTACTTGTCCCTCTGCCCCGCCGCCTGCTTATCACGGGCCAGCAGAAGAAACGCGCTTCGGGTGAAAAAATTAAGTATTGATCAAATTAACAGTTTTTACTGATCTTTTTAAGGGAGAAAAGGACTGCAACAATTAAATTTAGAACACAAAAGACGGGCAGGATAACTCTTGACCCCAGTGTGGCAAAGTCTCTGACACCAACAAGCAGGAGATACAGTCTCCGGAGGACTGCCGTCCGCTGGAAATTTACAGGCCGGAGAGAGCCCAGCTGGCGGCGGCCCGTCACTGCCGCCCCTTGGGGCCTGAGAGGCAGGGACTCCTCGGAGCCTCCAGGCCCCCGCAGCCCAGCAGAGCCAGGACTGCAGCTTGGTGAACACCACCTCCAGGCTGCCCTCCAGGGCGTGTCCCTCATTCCCGCAGGTCCTGGTTAAGGGGCAGGACGGCTGGGAACCCATGGGTGGCCCTGCCTCCAGGGGCTCTCTATACAAGACTCCGCAGGCAGGGTAGGCAGACAAACGCAGGAAGTTACAACTCACGGCACAGTCTGGAAGCCTTTCTGGAGGCGGAGGTGCCAGCCTGGAGGCACAGACGGATGGGGTAGGGGAGGGGTGAGTAAAGGAAGGGAAGGGACCTGGGGTCCCTGGGGGCTCTGGTCTCGGAGCCAACGACTCAGCTCGTTTTGGTCGTGAGCAAAAGGCGGACTGCAGCCAGGCCCCAGGATCCCAGGGCCCCAGGGGCTGCAGGGCTGTGACTGTGACCGTTATCACGAGGGTCCCTCTTCCCCTCCCCACACTCCCCGGACCGCGGGCACGACTCCACACTGTGGGTGGTGTGAAGTCCGGAAGGTTCTCGCCTCCTCCCCTAGTGTCCACGCAGGGGCCATGGCCTCACTGGCCAGGCAACGCCCCTCCTTTCTGCGTGGTGGTGGGGGGTGAGGGCACACAACCCCGCACACGTGGGGTCAGAGGGCAGGGCAGGCACGTGGGGGACCTCAGGTGGCAGAAACGAGGATGGTGGTGCTGGAGGCCGAGGACAGGGCTGCGGGTGGTCAGCTGCCCCAGAGCTCTGTCCACAGGCTGCCCCCCACAGCCGCCCCCACCAGGCGTCCAGAGTCACTGCCGTACCACCAAACTAGTAGGTGTTCCAAGAGGCTGGTGGGCCAGGATGGGCGGGCGGGGCCCTGGGAAACGGTCCCTGGTATAAGCTCACGGCACCGGAGCAGACCCGGGCCGGCCCGACCCTCCTGGCCTGCCCAGCACCCCTGCAGTTCAGCTTGCGCCTCGGTGGGTGGTGCGCAGCCCTCAGGAGCCAGCTTGGACCCCACCCAGCCCAGCCAGACCAGGAAGGAGCTGAGAGGCCACGGCTGGGCCCCTGCGTGGTCCATTCAGGCCCTTTGTCTCCTCCTCTCCCTTGACCTGCAAAGGAGAGCCCCACCCCAGGGCCACCCAGCCGCCCCAGGGGACCCACCCAGGACGGGTTGTGCCTCCGGGTCACTGCCAGATAGGCCAGGCCAAGCTCAACCAGGGACAGGAGAGGGCGGCTGTCCTCGCCTGCCTGCACTGTCCCTGTGGCCTGGGGCCCTGCTCCTGAGCCAGGCTCCAGGGGCACTTGGGGACAGAGGGGCGAGAGGAGGCAGGACACCCGGCGGCTCAGGGCCACCCCCAGGCCAGCCTGCAGAAGCGTCCTGGGAGTGACACACTTGGGCGCTGGTTGGGGCCGAGGCCCCGCCCACCGGGCAGCCAGGCCCCGCCCACCGGGCAGCCAGGCCCCGCCCACCGGGCAGCCTCGCCCCGCCCACCGGGCAGCCTCGCCCCGCCCCACCCGCTCCTCCAGCTGACCTGTCCCGCCCCCGAGGGCATGTCTATCCTGTCCATCGGCGGGCCCCGGGGCAACCCAGGCATGAGGCGGAGAGTCCGCCCCTCACGGGAGGGCTCCGCGCTGGGCCCTTCCCACCGCACGTGCCCACAGGCCCGCCGCTCCCCCAGCCGGGGTCGTGCTGACTTTGACCACCGCCCCTCTGGGCTTCCCGCAGGGCCTCCAGGAAACAGGTCCAGGCGCCCAGCACAGGAGCAGGGGAGGGGTGGGAGGAGCCCAGAGTCCCCGTCAGACCCAGAGGGCTCGGCCACCCGCAGAGCACCCCCAACAGAGCGCCCCCCGACAGAGCGCCCGCAGCAGAGGACCGCCCGGTAGAGCGTCCCCAGCAGTCCGACGCCAGGCTCCGGGCAGCACAGGCAGGTCAGGCCTGGCCCGAGCTGGGTGTGGGTAGTAGGGGAGAGCCCAGGGGTGGGAGGAGGTCTCCCCCCGGGGTTGGGGGAGGGCCCCCGGGGGTGGAGGAGGGGCTGGTGCTCCCTCTGCGCCCTCCCATGCTGGAATTTCTTCTCAGAACTGTTGTGAAACTACTTGTTTTACTCAAACTTTTATTTTGAGAAAGTTACAGAGTCACATAGGCCAGAAGCTGTTCAGAGACCCCACATTCCCTCCGCCCCAAAGCAGCGGATCCCAGCCAGGACTCCCCCTCGGCTCAGCACGCCCACCTGGCGGCCCCCCCCCAGTCACCCCACCCCCCCAGTGCCGGAGAAGGTGGACCAGCGGCTCTGCCCGCTCCTGGGGGCTCCCAGCATAACCCCTCCCTACCGTGTGGGGCCCTTTAGCCCCTGGAGGACGTCAGCCATGCCCAGCTTTTCAACTGCGCTGCTTCTCCAACAGCCCTGCTTTTAAAAGGAGAGACAGACAGAGAAGCCTGGTCAGTGAGCTGGGAAGGCTGGTCCAGGAGCCCTGGGGTCTCAAGCCCGTGTCCACCGCCATCACAAGGGGCTCCTTGTGGGTGCCCACGCGCCCGGTGCCGGGTGCGCGTCCCGGCCACCCCCTGGGGCCGTGAGGTCCAGCAGCCCCCGGTCAACCGTGAGGCCTGGAGAGGCGCATGCGCCGAAGGCCCCCGAGGGGCTGCAGCCAGGGCCCCCCAGGCGCCTCCTGTCCCCGTCCCCCACCCAGCCCAGCCACAGGCCTCTCCCCGCACTGCCCAGGTCAACCTCTGCCACAGACCACCACCCCCTGATGTCCGTGAAGTCAGGGGGCCCCTCCAGCCACCCCAGCACTGGGCTCCTCCTCGGAGACCGGCCACCAGGCCCCGTGCAGACATCTGCCTGTAGCTCCTCAGCCCAGAACCTTGGGGGGTGGTGTGGAGCAAGCGGCTGTCCCTCCCCCGTGGGTCTGGCTTCTGCGGGGCCCCCCACACCCTGCACACCCTCTGGGTCCAGGGTGGCGCCCAGCAAGGCTGCTCCTCGGCTCTGGGGCCCTCCAGGCCCTGGGGTGGTCCCTGCCGTGCCCCCCTTAAGCTCAGGAACGTGGGCAGGGGGGCAGCCCGGCTGTGCACCCCAGTCACCGCTCTGCCCACGGACCTCGGCCCAGAAGGGCAGCCGAGTGTCTGACAAATCCGGGGGCACATTCCAAACCCCGGCCTCCCCTGCCCGGAGGGCGCAGACAGGGCTGGACCGCCGCCGGGTGCCGCCAGCTGGAGGGTACAGTCTTCAGCCCTGAGGCCCACGGGGGTTGGCGCGAGCCCCAGCTGTCTCACGAGGGTGACTAACAAGAGCAGAGAATGCCCAGGGAGAGAGGCCCCGCGAGGCTCCAGCGGCGCGTCCCTCAGAGACCATTTTTAAGCGTGAAGAATCGCTGTCGCAGGACGCTTCTGGAACGCCCCTCCCGCTCAGATGCCTGTTCTCTGCATAGTAATGTGTCTTTTAAAAAAAGACCCCTGATATATGTTACAAGAAGTGTATCTCTTTCACCGAGACAGAACATTTTAATTCCCCGACACCTTTTAGTGATTGCTTCAATTTCCGAAGATTTTGATAAAATCACGCGGTTTAAGAGTCGCGGGCTGCAGCCCGGCGCGGCAGAACGTAATGAAACGCTCCTGTTTCATAGCCTTCATCTGACACAGCCCAGCTCGGGGGCTAATAACACCGCGTGATAAATGTTGGAGCCACGATTGTAAAAATATACTTGTAATTGGGTTAATATGCCTTAAAATACGGCCCATCACTTATCTTTCTCCTCCTCTGTGCGGGCGCGGGGTGTGTGCGGGCGCGGGCCGCTCCCCTGCCATCTCCCCACCCCCTCACTCTGCAGCCCTTCGTCCCCAGGACCAGAGGGTCCGGAGGGCTGGGGGCAGAGGTGGCCACCTAACCTCCAGTGGGTGTCCTTCAGGCGGGTGACTGGCCTGGCCAACAAGGCGGGGGGGTGGTGGGCTTTGCCTGCCCTGCTCTGGGGGCGGCCCAGGCAGGGACGTGGGCCTCGGGGAGGCACCCTGCGCGGAATTAAGGCGCTCAGACGGGGCCCCTGCCTGCCCTCCACCCCCTTGTCGCCCGTCTGTGCAGGTGAGGTCAGCCAGCAGCCTGCACCGTCCTCGGGGCCCAGCGCCCAGCCCGCGGCCCCCGTGTGTCCTGTGCGTGCCGGTGCACCCACTGATGGATGGATGAGTAGGAGGGTGGGGCTGACCTCTGGGTGGGTGGGTGGCTGGAGGGCGTGTGGACCCCTGAAGATGGAGGATCACCTGGAGCAGCAGGCGTGGGAGCCACCGTGTGGTGGGGGGGCCTTGATTCAGACCAGGCGTGACTCCTCCCCGGGCTGGGCCCATCCCCCCAGGGGTGCCCCCTTCCTCTTGGGTCTCACCTGGGCCCCTCTTCTGGGAGTTGCCTTGCCTCACAGCAGCCCTGCACCCGCTGTGGTCTGAGGAGCCCCTAGGAAGTAGACGCTTGAGCTCCAGGACTAGGGAGCCTGGCGGGACCCGCTGGGGCCGCCAACGGCATCCAGAGGCTCTGGTCGGCCTTTGTGGGGAAGGGGCCAGGAGGGGCCAGGAGGGGCCACACGGCAGAGATGAGGGTGGGGGCAGGGTCAGTCAAGGGGCGGAGGTCAGTACCTAGAATCTTCTGGAAGCTCCACCCCCGGGGGATGGGCCGGCCAGCCGGGACTCTACCCCAGTGGTCACCTGGCTGCAGAGGGGTGCTGACGGGCACTCACGCCTGTTTCACGGATGCAGAGAAGAGGCCCCGGGGACCCCACCCCGAGGGCAGCAGGGAGCCCACCGCCTCAGCCAGCACAGATGCAGCTCTGGTGGGATGTGGGAAAGTCCTGCAGCCCGGCTCTGGGGTCTTGGTGTGTGTCTGCATAACACGGGAGACACCTCGCGTGACACCGGCCAGCTCCGCATATGCACACGCCAGGCACACGCCGGGCTCACACACCTTCCCGTGCAGGGCCCTGCTCCGTTCCCACACACACAGGACCAGGCCTCTGTCTCAGGAAACCCAGGCTCCCCCCGCACCCACGTGCCCCACCTCCGGACAGCACATGTCCATCCCGCCCTCAGCTATTTGGGACCCCGGGTTTCCCACTGTTTCCCCCAGAAGGAGAAGCTTCATGGAGTCCCTGCGGCAGTGAGAAGCCAGGGCTGGGTGGGTTGGGGGGACCCCAGCTGAGGACGCCTGGGGGTGAAGCATGACCCCATGGGTGAGGGGCACAGGCCGGTTCCCAGCTGGGGGTGCTGTGCCCCCTGCTGGGGTGTCAGGGAGCCAAGAGCTGGGACGCGGAGGAGGAACGGGGTGGGAGCAGCACCCCAGAAGGGGTGGAGTCAGGGGGGCAGGCAGGGGCTGTGTGTGCAGCCCGCCCTCCCAGGAGCCCATGGAGGTGGACCCCCGTGGGAACAGGTGGGCATGGCAGACCCCCAAGCCAGAAGGAGCCCAAAAAAACCACCTGTGCAGACAGAAGGGCCGGAGAGGACCCCTTGGCCCTCTCTGCAGGATGACCTCCGCGAAGGACGTGGGGAGCGGGCCCCGCCCACGGTCACCCCGGCCTCCGGGCCTCGGGACCGGGCAGCCCTGGAGACCAGGCTGTCACCTGCCAGGATGGCGAGAAGCCCCAGGCGGGCTGTCCCGGCATCAGGGAGGCCCGGGGCCGGCTTTCCAGCCGTGCTGTCCCCGCCCTGCAGCCACCTCCTCCCCCGCCCAGCCCACACCCACCACTGTCCTCGCATCTCCCTGCCTGGCGCTGTCCTGCTGGAGTGGGCGGGTGGAAACATGACAGATGGGCAGAGATCTGTGTGGACCCCTGGACACCACGGACCCCGGGGCCTCACCCTGCCCTTGGGGGCCCACAGCAGTAGGAGAGCCCAAAGACCCCCAGAGACCCCCAGTGCCATACCTGGGAGCAGCCAAACTAGGGCACTGGGGGCTCAGGGCTGCCTGTCCTCCAGGACCCGAGACCCCTCCCGTGCTTGTCCTGCTGTGGGCCGTCAGCCAGTCATGCCTCGGACGCCACCATGACGCCCGGCCCCCACTGGGCACCTCGGGCAGCAGGGGGCTGCCCACGGCCCCTCAGAGCTCCGGACCCCAGTCCCACCTGCGTCAGCCTCCCGTCACATCCTGGCCTGAGGATGGAGGGCTGGTCCTCCTAGGACCGGCTCCCTGCGGGCCCTGCCTTGGGGTGGGGGCCCACCATTCACAACTGGGTGATTTCATCTTAAGAGCTGGGGCGCAAGGGCCAGGCTGGGGCCCGGCCCGGAACTGCCTTTAAGTGAATGTGTTTGGGGGGGGCGTGGGTGCGACCCCCCTCGGGGCAGGGGTGTCCATTCCTGGGCCTGGAAGGAGCTGACAGGCCGGTCCCCAGCCCACACAAAGGCTGCGGCAGATGAAATGCTGTTTGCCTGCTTATGTGAAGAGTGATGGAACTTTAAATGAATCGCTGACCTTTCTGGAATGACAGGTGACCCGAGCCATATCTGAGGTGGGTATCGAAAATTGCTGCTGCTGCCCGAAAATAAACAATAAGACAGCAAATGTGGTTTGAAAAAATTGACTGGCTTCACCACGGGGCGGGGGTGGGGGAGTGAACGATGCCATGCGGCTCACAGCCCCCGGCTCTGCCCCTCCCCGGGGCTCCAGGGAGGCCCCGGGGAGGGGCACCTTCCAACTCACGTGCCCGGGGACTGCGCCCAGGCTCACCCGACTGCAGGCCAGCACTGGCCGGGGCAGGCCTCCCACCGCTCCAGCCCTCAGCCTCCAGAATGCTCCGCCACCACCCAGGTGGGCTCTCACGGCCCAGAAGTCCCCGTGGGACCAGGGAGCCCAGCTCCCTGGGGTCTGGGCACAGCTGCAACGCCCAGCAGGTGTGTCCCCACCACACGCCCTGGACCGCCCAGCGTCCAGCGCCATCCTGGCCCCCACCTCCTCCAGGAAGACCCCACCCTGTGCCGGGGTGGCCGGGCCGGGCCTCCAGCAGAGGGCCTCTCCTGGAAAGGGCCTCTGGAGTCAGGGGAGCCGCAGCCCCGGATTCACATGAACGAGGACGAGGTTGTCACTGCAGGCAGGAGGGGTGGGGCCTGCTGCCGAGCAACCGGCAGGGAGGCTCGTCTCAGGAGGGTGAGGCCGCCCGCAAGAAAGCAGCCCCCCATGGCAAGCACCTCCCTGCCAGACCCCAGGAAGCACAAGGCGTGCTCTAGAATGTTCACCTAAAGCCACAAGACTGAGCCCTGCACCCAGGCTCCCCTTACGTAGCACCCAGCACCCCACTGCCCCCGCTGCACCCCACACCCCACACCCCACATCATATCCTGCACCCCACCACCCCCCGAACCCAACCAGACCACACTCCACTCCACACCCCAAAGCCCACCACACACCCCAACCCCAAACACCGCCCTGACCCCTGACCCATGCCTGACCCCTGACCCCCTCTAGCCCCATGTGAGACTGCCTCCCTCTGTCTGAACCTGCTCTCTGGCTCCTGGGGAGAGTCTGGTTCCTACTACCTCCCCATCTCATCACCCCTCCTCCTGGTGTGCAGACATCCCCCCGATCCCACCACCCCTTCTCTTGTCCCCACCTCATCTGTGGTGTCCCTTGTCCACTGCGGGGTCACCTCCCACTCCCTGCAGCTCACTTGCGGCAGAGGCTCCGGCCAGCATCTTGGACGAGACCAGCAGTCGCTGCCCCTGTAGCACCGAGACCAGCCTCACTGGAGAAACTCAGGGTGGGCCGGCCCCGCTGGGTCATCCCACATCAGAGCTTGACACTGGCTGAGTCAGAGACCTCCAGGACCTCCAGCCAGAACCCCCAACATGGCCCCTCCGAGTGCTGGGGGACAGTGTCCCAGGAGGACCAGATTGGGTGGTCTCACTTTGGAGGACCTGGGAGGGCCCCTGAGTCAATCCACCTGCTTCCAGGGGTAGTAACATGTCCTGCCTCCTGGGGACAGGGACAGTGTCCACGCCCACAGACAGCCTCTTGTGGCTACGTGACAGGTGACCTGCACAGTCCCAGTCCCACCAAACAGACGCCCTGCCCCCACCAGAGCCCTGCCCCACCAGACAGATGCCCCGCCTCACCAGGCAGACACCCCACCCCACCAGGCAGACACCCGACCCCCACCAAACAAAGGCCCCACCCACCAGACACACACTCCGCCCACCAGACAGATCAGATCAGATCAGATCAGTCGCTCAGTCGTGTCCGACTCTTTGCGACCCTATGAATTGCAGCACGCCAGGCCTCCCTGTCCATCACCAACTCCCGGAGTTCACTGAGACTCATGTCCATCAAGTCAGTGATGCCATCCAGCCATCGCATCCTCTGTCGTCCCCTTCTCCTCCTGCCCCCAATCCCTCCCAGCATCAGTCTTTTCCAATGAGTCAACTCTTCGCATGAGGTGGCCAAAGCACTGGAGTTTCAGCTTCAGCATCATTCCTTCCAAAGAAATCCCAGGGCTGATCTCCTTCAGAATGGACTGGTTGGATCTCCTTGCAGTCCACGGGACTCTCAAGAGTCTTCTCCAACACCACAGTTCAAAAGCATCAATTCTTCAGTGCTCAGCCTTCTTCACAGTCCAACTCTCACATCCATACATGACCACAGGAAAACCCATAGCCTTGACTAGACGAACCTTTGTTGGCAAAGTAATGTCTCTGCTTTTGAATATGCTATCTAGGTTGGTCATAACTTTCCTTCCAAGGAGTAAGCGTCTTTTAATTTCATGGCTGCAGTCACCATCTGCAGTGATTTTGGAGCCCCCCAAAATAAAGTCTGACACTGTTTCCACTATTTCCCCATCTATTTCCCATGAAGTGGTGGGACCGGATGCCATGATCTTCATTTTCTGAATGTTGAGCTTTCAGCCAGCTTTTTCACTCTCCTCTTTCACTTTCATCAACAGGCTCTTTAGTTCTTCTTCACTTTCTGCCATAAGGGTGGTGTCATCTGCATATCTGAGGTTATTGATATTTCTCCCGGCAATCTTGATTCCAGCTTGTGCTTCTTCCAGTCCAGCGTTTCTCATGATGTACTCTGCATAGAAGTTAAATAAGCAGGGTGACAATATACAACCTTGACGAACACCTTTTCCTATTTGGAACCAGTCTGTTGTTCCATGTCCAGTTCTAACTGTTGCTTCCTGACCTGCATACAAATTTCTCAAGAGGCAGATCAGCTGGTCTGATATTCCCATCTCTTTCAGAATTTTCCACAGTTTATTGTGATCCACACAGTCAAAGGCTTTGGCATAGTCAATAAAGCAGAAATAGATGTTTTTCTGGAACTCTCTTGCTTTTTCCATGATCCAGGAGATGTTGGCAATTTGATCTCTGGTTCCTCTGCCTTTTCTAAAACCAGCTTGAACATCAGGAAGTTCACGGTTCACATACTGCTGAAGCCTGGCTTGGAGAATTTTGAGCATTACTTGACTAGCGTGTGAGATGAGTGCAACTGTGCAGTAGTTTGAGCATTCTTTGGCATTGCCTTTCTTTGGGATTGGAGTGAAAACTGACCTTTTCCAGTCCTGTGGCCACTGCTGAGTTTTCCAAATTTGCTGGCATATTGAGTGCAGCACTTTCACAGCATCATCTTTCAGGATTTGGAATAGCTCAACTGGAATTCTATTAACTCCACTAGCTTTGTTCGTAGTGATGCTTCTTAAGGCCCACTTGACTTCACATTCCAGGATGTCTGGCTCTAGGTCAGTGATCACACCATCGTGATTATCTGGTTCGTGAAGATCTTTTTTGTACAGTTCTTCTGTGTATTCTTGCCATCTCTTCTTAATATCTTCTGCTTCTGTTAGGTCCATACCATTTCTGTCCTTTATCGAGCTCATCTTTGTATGAAATATTCCTTTGGTATCTCTGATTTTCTTGAAGAGATCCCTAGTCTTTCCCATTCTGTTGTTTTCCTCTATTTCTTTGCATTGATAGCTGAAGAAGGCTTTCTTATCTCTTTTTGCTATTCTTTGGAACTCTGCATTCAGATGCTTATATCTTTCCTTTTCTCCTTTGCTTTTCGCTTCTCTTCTTTTCACAGGTATTTTAAGGCCTCCCCAGCCAGCCATTTTGCTTTTTTGCATTTCTTTTCCATGGGGATGGTCTTGATCCCTGTCTCCTGTACAATGTCATGAACCTCGTTCCATAGTTCATCAGGGACTCTATCTATCAGATCTAGGCCCTTAAATCTATTTCTCACTTCCACTGTATAATCAAGGGATTTGATTTAGGTCATACCTGAATGGTCTAGTGGTTTTCCCTACTTTCTTCAATTTAAGTCTGAATTTGGCAATAAGGAGTTCATGGTCTGAGCCACAGTCAGCTCCCGGTCTTGTTTTTGCTGACTGTATAGAGCTTCTCCATCTTTGGCTGCAAAGGATATAATCAATCTGATTTCGGTGTTGACCATCTGGTGATGTCCATGTGTAGAGTCTTCTCTTGTGTTGTTGGAAGAGGGTGTTTGCTATGATCAGTGCATTTTCTTGGCAAAACTCTATTAGTCTTTGCCCTGCTTCATTCCGTATTCCAAGGCCAAATTTGCCTGTTACTCCAGGTGTTTCTTGACTTCCTACTTTTGCATTCCAGTTCCCTATAATGAAAAGGACAGCTTTTTTGGGTGTTAGTTCTAAAAGGTCTTGTAGGTCTTCATAGGACCGTTCAACTTCAGCATCTTCAGCATTACTGGTTGGGGCATAGACTTGGATTACTGTGATATTGAATGGTTTGCCTTGGAAACGAACAGAGATCATTCTGTCGTTTTTGAGATTGCATCCAAGTACTGCATTTCAGACCCTTTTGTTGACCATGATGGCCACTCCATTTCTTCTGAGGGATTCCTGCCCGCAGTAGTAGATATAATGGTCATCTGAGTTAAATTCACCCATTCCAGTCCATTTCAGTTCGCTGATTCCTAGAATGTTCACTCTTGCCATTTCTTGTTTGACCACTTCCAATTTGCCTTGATTCATGGACCTGACATTCCAGGTTCCTATGCAATATTGCTCTTTACAGCATCGGACCTTGCTTCTATCACGAGTCACATCCACAACTGGGTATTGTTTTTGCTTTGGCTCCATCCCTTCATTCTTTCTGGAGTTATTTCTCCACTGATCTCCAGTAGCATATTGGGCACCTACTGACCTGGGGAGTTTCTCTTTCAGTATCCTATCATTTTGCCTTTTCATACTGTTCATGGGGTTCTCAAGGCAAGAACACTGAAGTGGTTTGCCATTCCCTTCTCCAGTGGACCACATTCTGTCAAATCTCTCCACCATGACCCCGCCCGTCTTGGGTTGCCCTATGGGCATGGCTTAGTTTCATTGAGTTAGACAAGGCTGTGGTCCTAGTGTGATTAGATTGACTAGTTTTCTGTGACGCTCCGCCCCACCAGACGCCCCGCCCCCCAGACGGACGTCCCACCCCACTGGGCAGACATCCGACTCCCACCAAACAAACGCCCTGCCCACTAGACAGGCGCCCCGCCCACCAGACAGGCGCCCCACCCCCAGACAGGCGCCCCACCCCCAGACAGAGCCCCGCCCACCAGATAGAGCTCCGCCCCCACCAGAGCCCCGCCCCACCAGACACACACCCCGCCCACCAGACACCCCGCCCCTCAAGACAGATGCCCCGCCCACCAGGCAGACGCCCCGCACACCAGACACACGCCCCGCCCCAGACCCAGCGCCTCATCCCTTTAAGCAGCAGGGCCAGCCTGGCCTGCGGTCCATCCAGTCCGGGTCCAGGCGGGGGTGAGGCTCCTCGGGCGGCCTCTCGGGCAGCCCCTGCGTCCTCCCTGTGCCCTCGGCCTGCTCGCACAGCACGACAGAGGTGACACGCCCCACATGCCCCCAAAGTGGGGGAGCAGCCCACTCACTGGGCCCAGGCGGGACACGCCCCTCCAAACCCGAGAGTCCGCGGGGTTCTAGGCCCGGTCAGCCCTCTGGTCTTCTGTGTTTCTCTAAAATGCAGCCGCTGAAGCCCCCGGGTCCTCCCCACCTCTTTCAGTCCAGACTCCAAGTGCTCCCTGTGGAGCAGCTTTATTGAGCATCTATTTGCCCACCAGGGGTGGGGACACCCAGACCTGCATTTCTTGCGCGGCCTGTGCCACGCCTGGGCCAGGATGGCCCTGGAGCAGTGGCTCCGCAGGGCTCAGGCCCTGACCCGGAAGTCGGGGCCTGAGTTAACATACCCACACTGCAGGCGCTGTTCTAGAGCTTTGTGGTTGTCACTCACATACCGTGCAGTCCACCTGCATAATCCAGGGGCTTGGCACATTACATTATTTACTTTAGCGAACACCTGCCGTCGGAACCAGTTTTAGGCGCACAATCCAGGGGCCCGAAATACATTCACGTGGTTGTTCAGCCGTCTCCACCTCCCGTCCACGGAACTTCTTCACCATCTCGTTAGAAACTCTACCTAATAAACTTCAACTAGCCCCTCTGTCAGCTCCTGGCACCAACCACCTACTTTCCGTCTCTGTGAATTGCCCCCCTGGACACCAGAGCAGAAGGTGCTCAGGTTTATCTGTGTTGTAGCAGGTGTCGGAATCTCCTTCCTTTTTAAGCCCAAATAATATTCCCCGGACACTTGGGTGGCTTCCTTGTCTTAGCTGTTGTGCCTAATGCTGCTTTGAAATGGGTGCACAAATACCTCTTCAATTTCAATTCTCTGGCATATAAATTCAAGCGTGGGCTTGCGGGACCGTAGGATGGCTCTGTGTTTAATTTTTTGAGGACCCGCCATCCTCTTTTCCACAGTGGCTGCGCCTTTTTACACGGCCGCCAACGGTGCCCGAGGCTGTCAGTTTCTCCACATCCTCACCAGCACGGTTGTTTCCTGTTTAGGGGGATTTCCTGTTTTTGTCTTTGCTCATGGCCATCGTCATGGGTGTGAGGTGGTATCTCAGAGTGGTTTTGACTTGCGTCTATTTACATCATTTTGCAGATGTTAACACACACAGAAAAGTAGTGAGATGATCCGTACAAAGGACCCAAGTACCCACTGCCCTTCAACAGTTCAGGAATCTGGTTTCGTCTCTACCCCCACCCCCAGGTAATCTGAGAATAAGTTCTTCACAAACCCTTTCAGCCGGATGTGCTTCAGCGTGTATTTCTAAAGGATGAGGAGACTTTCAACAAAACAAAATCCCTAAAAATGGCCACCGCTAACCCACAACAGGCAGACTGGTGTTTTCCCGGTACCTGGTTTGTTCACATCAAGCCTAGGTGAGGCCTCCGTCGCCGTCGACGCGTCTTCTGATTCATAGGTCGCGGGGAAATCAAGTCACCTCAAGCCCCCGCTGCCACCCCTGCACCCCCACACCCCCATGACAGAATTCCTCTGCCCTCTCCACCCCTCGCCCCAGCCCGTCACACCCTGAATTGCTGGTGCAGCTGCACCCACCGCCCCTGTCTGCTCCAAGCAGGGGGTGGGGGGCCTGGTTCCTGGGGAGGGGGATTGATGGGCAGACAGTGAGCCCAGCCCAGGGGCAGGGGTTTGAGATGACATGCAGCAGCGGCACCATGACCCTCCGAGAATCCCAGGCCGGGACAAGAGGTGCAGTCAGACCGCAGACAGAGGACCCCAAGCTGGGCACAGGAGCCTGGCGGGACACGGGGGGCGGCGGGCACACCAGGGCAGCCGGCCAGGTTCCAGGTGTGGGCACTGAGCAGGGCCTTGCCCACCGCCAGTTCCCCGGAGCCAGCAGAAGCCCCTGGCGGGGCCCAAGCCAGGGTGTGGCTCTGCCGTGTGCGCACCTCTGAACCCCAGCCCCTCCCACTGCCCACCTGCCTCCTGGTGGGCGCCAAGGCCTCCGCAGCAGTTGGAACGTTTATCACCGCGTCCTTCACCGGCCCCTGCTCCTCGCCCGAGGGAGAGCCATTCGGATCTGCCCAAGCTGAACAATACAATATTTCTGTTGAGCTGTGAAGTTGATTAATAATTTGGAAATGAAATCAATACAGGCCCTGCTTTTCATTCCTGGAGTGCCCTGTGCCCAGGACACCACCGAGGTGGCTGAGGGCGGCGGGGCTCGGGCGGGGGTGCTGCCGATCTGCCGGCCGGACTTTTACACTCACTTTCCTGGAATTTTCTGGGGCAGCAGGAGCACCGTCAGGCTGCAAACGCCTAGGCTCAGTGGAGGACAGCCGTTGCTCCTTCACCTTGGGGTCCTTGCAGAGACAGCACCCCCCAACCCAGGACGCAGGCCCCTCTCCCTGCGTCTCTCACTCTCACAGGGAGGCCAGGTCTGCACCTACCCCGCCTCCCTCGAAGCCTGGGCTTTGGTGGAGGCTCAGCCACACCCCCCGTGGCTTCCCTGAGCTCTCGATCACCCATGACCCCCAGACTGTCCCCCTCAGCCCCCAGCAGCCCGTCCACCCTCAGTCCCCGGCAGCCCATCCCCCTCAGCCCCCCGGCGGCCTGTCCATCCTTAGCTCCCCGGTGGCCTGTCCACCCTCAGCCCCCCGGCAGCCGGTCCACCCTCAGCCCTCCAGTGGCCCATCCATTCTCAGCGCCCCGGCAGCCCATCCCCCTCAGCCCCCTGGCACCCTTTCTGGCTGCAGGGCGCAGGGGCTCATCCTTCCCCAGGACCCTCAGGGCCGGCCCATTACCCACCCCAGTACACCGAGCCCAGGCGCAGCCACGCCCATCTGCGCCCCAGAAGCCCCGGCTGCCCTCAGCCTGCCAGCTGTCCTCTCTGCCTGGGAAGGGATGGGCTAGTCCTGCGGCTCCAGCCTCCAGACCCAGAGCTGCCTGAGGGAAGCCCCAGGGCAGAGGAGAGCAGGTACGCGTGAGGGGCGAGTGAGCAAGCGAAGTGGAGAAGAGACAGACGGACTGACGGCCTGCTCAGGAAGGGCACGAGGGCCACCAGGGGTCCACAGAGACCGTGACCTGGGGAACCAGGGGAGCCCCGGCCTGGGGGCCAGAGCAGCAAGGGACCCTACAGCACCAGGCGGGGGAGAGGCCTGGAGGACCACAGGGAGCATGCTGTGGGGTTGCGCAGGTCAGGGGACGGGGGCCAGGCCTGAGGAGCTGCTCGCAGGGCTCAGAACGCACGCTCAGCTCAGAGTTGGTGCCGTGAGCCGGCCGCTCCACCGGCCCGCCCACCCACAGCCACCCCAGAGTCCTGCCCAGACCGGCCTCCTAACTGCCGGCCCCACGGCCCCTGCCCGTCTTGCCCAGCGCCTGGCCGGAGAGCTGCCCCCGGCCTCCTGGGAGCCAATCCCTCCACAGTGGCTGCAGTGTCCAGCAGGCAGCTCTCAGAGCCCCGGCCCGCCCCAGGGCACCAGGGAAGCTGCGGGTCCCCATCTCTGTGGCCGCCCCTGTTGCCCCTCCTGATGCTGCCAAGCATGGCCCAGCCTTGCCCGCTGGTGCCAGCGGCGTGACTTTGACCCCTAACTGTGACCCTGGGTGTATTCGAGGCCGAGCACCTCACCTGGAAAGTGGGGGCACAGGTGAGCCGCCCCGCGAGCAGTCCGGCACCCAGACCACTCCAGTGTGCAGAAGGGGAACTTGTTCACTTGCTCAGATGGGGCCTGGGTGTGGGGAACGCGGGGTCCGGCCCTGTGCCCCCGAGGCCCTCTTGCTGGAAGACTCCAGTCCGGGCACCCCAGCCTGAGGCCTAGCAGCCCACAGGCTCTCTGCCGCCACCGTCTGTCCTGGAGACCGACCCTCAGACCCAGACACCAGCCACGGGAGGCAGCTCCCTGGGTGGCGGCCCCCAGGCCCGCCAGCAGGGGTGCCCTGGGTCTGAGAGGGCAGATGGCTCCCTGGCCAAACGCACTCCCGCTTGCTGAGACGGCGGGCACTGAGGCCCAAGCTGCAGTGGCTACGCCATACGGACCAGGTCCAGTGAGGAGGCCTGGGCACGGAGCCCTGGGCCTCATCAGAGCCCTGGGTCTCACTGGGGCCCTGGGTCTCATCAGCGCGGCAGAAAGCAGGCCGGTGTGGAGCCGTGAGGGCCGTGCCTGCCCGGATCGGCACATCGGGAAGGCGGTCCAGCGGGCAAATGCGGCGGGCGAGTGCAGAGGTGGATTGGCTGCCCGGTGTCGGGGCAGCTCCCTGAGAACCAAAGTTCCTTGACCCCCGGGGGCGGGGGAGGCGCTTTATAGGAGCCATTGACCGGCAGCATTGATCCTCAAGAATGTATCGCACAAATCATTTTGCACTAAACTGCGGAATCGATGGAGAAATCTCCCGGAAAATTTATATTAAAAGTCTCTGTTTGCCTAAATGAGTTCCCTGTGCCCCATATTGAATATTTGGCTGATGAATTGAATGGGTTTAAATTTGAACATTGCAGACCCATTAAAGAATGAATTCTTAAATCAAATCCTGCCATTTATGATTGAAATGAGATTTCCTCTGCGAGGGACCAGCCGCTGTATAAATCAGCTATGCGTTTTATACTGAACCATAAACAAGATATAATTCTTTTAAATACACAACAGGTGCCTTAAATCTTTTGATGCATCTTGTATTTATCTGAAGTGGGGATTGCTGTATTTACACCGGGTCGTGTGGGGCCCTTGACAACGCTGCCTGTGAAGGTGAAGGTCTCCGTGCTGCAGGGCTGGGTCCTGCACAGGGAGGGAGGGAGGCGAAGTCCAGCCTGGCCGCCCGCCAGTGCCCACAGCGCGGCCCCTCACACATGCCTGCGGGCACATGAGAAAGTGTACACAGTGCACACGGGCTCGGGCGCCTGAGCTTGCTCGAGGGGCCCACACGCACACACGTTTGTGCAGGTGAACACAGCAGGTGGGGAGGCACGCCTACCTGTGCACACACATGAACAAGCACGCACACGCTGGCACATGCACGTGGCACTCGTACACACAGCAGAGTCACACGCGCACACGTCACCCCCTACACGTCACCATCGATGCTCCTGCACACGCACACACGTGAGCATGAGCACCCACCTGCACGCATGCTGTCCTACGATACACACGCCGGACACACACGTGCACACATCCACCAACACGAGAAACCACACACACACTCACATCAAGGCTCGCCCAGGACCCGAGGGCCTCAGGCCACACCGGGCTGTTCTCGTGCCGCGGGGCCTTCTCAGCGCCGTGGGCTCTGCCACACTGGCCTGATTCCAGGAGCCGAGAGAAGCCTCCCTGTCACGTCCTGAACTCCCGGCTGCCGCCCACGCCTGGCACCTACACCCAGGTGCCTCCGGCCTCTGCACACCCACCTGTCCTCCAGGAAAAGCCAGGGTGGGCACCAGAAGCCTCTGAGTCATTAAAGATGCCAGCGGGGCATCCAGGAAAGCTTCCTGGGGGAGGCAACACCAGTGCTGAGCCCAGGATGAACGCGGTCTTCCTCCCTGGTCTGGGTTTGAGGCCAGCAGGCACATCTCGCGTGGACTGACCCTTCCAGAAACTCTCTCAGGCCGTCTGTGCCTGGCCTTCAGCCACACCCACGGGCAAGCCTCAAGGACTCCCAGCCCTCAGCTGACTACTTGGGCTGGAAGGGGCTCTGCTGCCCGTCAGCAGCAGGGAATCCCAAGGAAGGGCCCCCAAAGCCTCCCCAGCCAGTGAGGTGAGTGTCTGGAGTGTCAGATGGGGAGACTAAGGCTGGGGAGAGGGGGGTGAGAGCTGCAGACACTCATCCAGAGGCTGGAACCTCCCAGAGAGGGGCCAGCACAGGAATCCCTCCGGTCAACCCCCAGGTCACACGCGCCACCCCCAGCCTCCCTGCTCGCTCCAGAGCCCGCTCCCACTGCCCTCTGCATCCTGGTGGTGCAGCACATCCTGTCTGCCTGCCTGGACGGGGGGTCCCTCACTCCCCGGCACCACACCCCATCCCCCATTCTCAGAGCCTTCCGCCCTTGCTGGCAGCCCCGCGGAGCTCAGGTGCACACACCCAGCGGCCCCAGGCCCCCCACCCCTCACCAGCATCCCACCTAGCCATCCCCCAGGCTGATTCTCGTAAAGCTAGCCCTCCCAGGTCCCCCTGCCCACCCCACTAACCCCCACGGCCACCTGCCCCCGCTGGGCTCTCACAATGGCCACGGCACCCAGAGAAAGTGCTCAAAACACCATCCTGAAAATGCATCGAAATGGGTGTTTTTGAAAAGTACAACTTCCCCCACGAAAGGCCCCAGAACGCCCCCCAGGCCTCTCTCATTGCTCAACACAGGCTGTTCCAGAAACAGAAGAGGGCAGGCCCCACCTCGCTGCCCAGACAACAAAACAAGCACACGCAGATGGCAGAGAGGAGATCAAACAGGGCCGAGACACATGTGTATGCATACACACAGCTGTGTGTGTGTACACGTGTGTGTGGTCAGAGGCATGTACACACACAGATGTGTGTGCTGTGTATATGCACAAAGGAGTGTACATGTGTGCACAGGTGTGTGCACATATACAGGTGTGTGTGTAGAGACATGTGCATGTACATATACAGTTGTGTGTGTGTGTGCACCTGTGTACAGGTGTGTGTGCATATACAGGTGTGTGTGTACACATCTGGACAGGTATATGTGTGTATATAGGTCTGTGCATGCACATGTGTACAGACGTGTGTGCATATACAGATTTGTGTGCACGTGTGTGTGCATATGGGTATTATGTCCAGGTGTGTGTATACACACAGGCACACATGCGTGTACCACAAGTACATTTCCATTTTTAATAAAGTGCTTCTAACTGAACCCAGCAGTGTGTTCTAATGACAGCTTGCACTTCCTAGGTCAACATGGCTCAGCTCCATCAGGAGCCAAAGGGAGAAAAATGACGTGAGCGTCTCAGATGAGGAAGTGTGTTTGGTGAGTTTAACATCTATCTGTATTTTGTTAAATCTCTTTAAAACGAGCCTTGAAAGGGGATTGGATTATTACACAGAGAAAAACCGAACTGTCTCCCCAGCTCAGGCCAAATGCAAAGATGTAGCGGTTGAGGCCATATCAGCAAGTTTTGGGAATGGATGTAAAAAAGTTGGAGAAGCCAACAGAAGAAATGAGCAGGCAAATCACGGAGGGGAGAGCCGATAGGCTAACCCATTCAGAGGAGATCGACCCACCAGGAATCAGATAAATGCAGATTCGGACACCCTCATGCCCTGCAGAGCAGTGGGCTCCAAGGTCAGCTCAGAGCTGATGCCAGCAGAGACTGGCCAGCAGGTTTTGGAACCCGTGCAGACCCCAGGCCCACACAGCCAGGGAGGGGGCTCTGCCCCAGGGCAGTCTCATCCTGGGAGCAGTCAGGTCAGGGTGGCCAAGTGCCTGTCACCAGGGGAAGGGTGAGGGGGTGGAAGACGCTCCAGAATGGGTGGGGGGTGCAGCCACACGGCCTCGTGGAGGGAGGGACACACGAAGAGGCCACACCCAAGCCCAAGCGTCCCTTCTCCGTTATTGCCCCATGAGCTTGGACTCACTGTACCCACCACTCCCTAGGAAACGCAGGGCTGCTCTTGCGGCCTCTGGCCCTGTGTTCTCACTGATGGGTCGACACGAAACCTTGCTTCACGTGAGTTTCTGTTTAAAGACGGCTTCGCGAGGGCACTGTCACTGGCTCCGCCGCACTGACTCTGTAGGCAGCACCATCGCGCGGCCAGGACAGAGCCCACCCGGCACACTGGGTCCCCCATGGGGCCGGTCGGTCTCCTGCGCACAGATCACTGGGTGTGACGAGCTCTCGGCCGGGGCCACAAGAGCCGCAAAGTCACCCCCGAAGCAGGAGAGCGGAGACGCACCCCGTGGGGGCAGGAAGACGGCTCTTCCGGGGGGTGGGGGGCGGGGGCGACCTCTCCCGTGGCTCTGCGCACGTCCATCCCAGGTGCCCTCGAGGGCTCCCCAGGGCCGACGGCGCAGACAAGCGGGGCCTCACGAGCAGGTGGGCTCGCAGAGACAGGACCCTCGAGCACTGGAGACTGCCACCGTCCACAAACCGCTCCCCACCCTGCTCCTCAGAGCCCGCCTGCCAGCACCTCGGCGGGAGAGGCAGGAGGGGCCTGCCGCCGGTGTCTGGAGGGCCCCCATTTACCATTTTGGCAGAGAGCAGCTGACTGCATCTCGAGGCTCCAGCAGCTGGACCCCCGGCCGTCAGGCTGGCTCTGCCGCCCACCCTCCCTGGGGTGCTGAACGCCCGGCCCCCAGGAAGGCGGGGAGATCCTCAGAGCATGGGCCACGGGCTATGACTCGGGAGCCTCTGTCACTAAAGGGAAGAAAGGGAGGCTGGATGTCACAAGATGGTGACACTAAAGGAAACAAGAAAAATAAATAAAAAAAAAAGGAAACAAGACAGATAATGATAAAGTAAAATAAAACACGGGAGGCCGGCCTTGCACCTTCCGGGAAGGAAACGCTCCTGGAACTGCAAGGGCGCTGGCTCAGCTCCGCGTCTGAGGTTGGACGAGCCATGGGTGGGTGGGGGCACTGAGCAGTGGGCGGGGCCCCCGCGGCCAGGACCAGCCGGGGGCAAGGAGGGGAGGTGGACGGGAGGGGTTCAGAGGCAGTCTCCTGCCCTTTCCTGTGTAATTTCAGGTCCAGATGGCAAGCCGAGCTCTTGAGTTTGACGTGTATCATCTCAATGGAGCCGTTTTCCAAACTGGCCTCAGTCAGTCAGTTCAGTCGCTCAGTTGTGTCTGACTCTTTGCGACCCCATGGACTGCAGCATGCCAGGCCTCCCTGTCCATCACCAACTCCCAGAGTTTACTCAAACTCATGTCCATCGAGTCGGTGATGCCATCCAGCCATCTCATCCTCTGTTGTCCCCTTCTCCTCCCGCCTTCAATCTTTCCCAGCACCAGGGTCTTTTCAAGAGTCAGTTCTTTGTATCAGGTAACCAACGTATTGGAGTTTCAGCTTCAGCATCAGTCCCTCCAATGAATATTCAGGACTGACTTCCTTTAGGATGGACTGGTTGGATCTCATTGCCGTCCAAGGGACTCTCAACAGTCTCCTGTCCTTAATGATGGGCTTTTGTTTCCTCTTTGAGTTAATGGATGTTTGAGAAAGAAAGAAAGAGATAAGACTGTTTTGATGGCGGCAGATGTTTCCCGCCTTCAGCTTCTGTTAGTGACACCTAGTGCTGTGGTTACATTGTAGCCAGAGCCTAAAAAGTGGTGGCTTCTGTTTGAGAATTTTACTGAGATAGTCTTCCTGGGGCACTTGATAGCTCCTTCTAGTAAATGTTCCCGAATTGCTTAAAGCGAGCTTCCCAGGTGGCGCTAGTGGTAAAGAATCCACCTGCCAAAGCAGGAGACATGAGAGCCTTGGGTTTCATCCCTGGGTTGAGAAGATCCCCTGGAGGAGAACATGGCAACCCACTCGGGTACTCTTGCCTGGAGAATCCCGCGGACAGAGGAGCCCGGAGGGCTACAGTCTGTGGGGTTTCAAAGAGTCGGACATGACTGAAGTGACTTAGCAGCACGAACGCAACTGCTTAGAGTAGGGGTCTTCTGAACGTCGAGTAGGAAGTTTGATGCCCGTATACATGGCTGTGTTCAATTCTCTCCATATAGGTTTGTTCAAGTCCTCTGTACACACGTGAATCTTTATTTCCCGATCTGCTCAGAGACTGTCGTCACAGTTGTGGTCCTGTTGTGTTTTCTATGCTGTTAGAAGGGTTTTCTTTTCGATATTTTGATGCTATCCTGTTCTTCCCATAAAGCTTAGTGTCTTCAGTCTCTTCACCATGGAGTTTGGTGGTGGTAGTTTAGTCGCTAAGTCGTGTCCAACTCTTGTGACTCCATGGACTGTAGCCCGCCAGGCTCTTCTGACCATGGATTTCCCAGGCAAGAATCTGGAGTGGGTTGCCATTTCCTCCTCCAGGGGGATCTTCCCGACCCAAGGATTGAACCTGGGGAATCTGTGTCTCCTGCACTGGCAGAGGGGTTCTTTACCACTGAGCCACCAGGGAAGCCCCACTGTGGAGTCTGCCTCGTTTTGAAGAAGTGTATCTTTCTCCTTTCTCACACTCTCTACCTTTAGTCGTACCTGGCCTGTGGACGTTTGTGAAGGCCCAAATACTCCCCTGCTCTGGACACAGCGTGTCCCTCTCCTCCCTGGAGTGCGGCCTGGACGTGGCAGCCAGACAGTGAAGGGCAAGGCTGCCTCCCGCCCCCACTGAGACCCCCGCAGACAGGAGCCACCAGGGGAGCGAGGCACCTGGAGACCCTGCCCCACCCGAGCCTGCAGACAGCGCGGGCCTGAGCCTGAAGCACAACCAGCTGGGCCGCCGCCAGGCCCGACCCGTTGAAGCTGGGGCCCGACCCGCGGAAGCCGAGGGGCGTGAGTGCTGGTTTCTTCAGCTGCTCGGTTTGGAGAAAGTCCTCGCACAGCGGAGGGACGAATCCAGCTGGGCGCCGTTCCTCCCCGGGGTCCATTCTAGGCGTGAATGTCGGCATTCCAGCAGGAAGCAGATGGGGCTTCCCCTGTCTCTGAACCAGCCCTCACCCTGGGGGCAGCTGCCACGGTGGGAAGGGGCGAGTCCAGTGAGCCCACAGCCCCCCGGCGTGACGCCGACCTTGCGAGCCCTGGAGCCTGAGGCCCCAGGTGAGTGACAAGGACTACTGACCCTCAGAAGCCACGGATCGCAACAAGCTTATAGCAAACTAGTCTTGGGCATAATTCGTAATGTGGCCACAGGTAACTAACACGTGCAGGAATTCTGAGAGGAGCTGTTGGAGCTGCCAGGAGGCATTAGCAAGATCCCACGACACTAGGTCAATACACAAGACGCAATCTCACTTCTGCCTGTGACCAGTCAATAATTAGGAAACAGAATGTTTAAACATGTTTAAATTAGCACCAAAAGTAAAATAGATGAGGATAAATTCAAATAAACTTGTGCAAGACCTGCACACAGATGACGGAGTCACGGACTGTGTGGGTCGGAAGACTCAGTCCCATCAGGATGGAAGTTCTTCCAAAACTGGTTTACAGAGTTAACACACCCAGCGATCGACCCTGGGTCTCCCACATTGCAGGCACATTCTTTACCGTCTGAGCCACCAGGGAAGCCAGAGTTAACACAGTCCTAATCAAAATGCCAGCAGCCTTTTTTGGTAAAAATGCTTGAAGCCTGGCCTAAGTTTTTTGAAAGGAAAGGAGAAACTGGAGGATTTACACAAAGTGACGTCGAGACTTCCTGCAGGAACCTCCCTGGGATCCAGCGGCTCAGAATCTGCAGTCCCCAGGCCGGGGCCCGGGTGGGGTCCCTGGTCAGGGAACTGGATCCCACACACTGCAGCAGAGGTCCCCGTGGGCAGCTGAGACCTGCCAGCCAACTAACAAACGTCTTTAAAAGACTTAACTGTAAAACTGCAGTGAGACAGATGGACCAACAGCCAGCAGGGCAGAGCAGAATCCAGAAGTGGACATGGAGACGCGTGGCCTGCTTATTTCTGACATCCGGGCTTGTGCACAGGGGAAGGAACATCCTTTCCAAACATGGAGCCAAGGGCCTTCCTGATGCTGCTGTGGGTAAGAGTCGGCCTGCCAGTGGGGGACACAGGCTTGATCCCTGGCTCTGGAAGGTTCCACATGCTGCGGAACAGCTAAGCCCGTGCTCCACAGCTACTGAGCTGGTGCTACAGAGCCCGAGACTGCAACTACGGAAGCCCGCAGACCTAGACAGACCTGCACTCCATACGTAATGAGAGGAGCCACTGCAGTGAGAAGCCCAGCTCCGCAGGGAAGAGCAGCCCCCGCTGGCCGCGACTAGAGAAAGCCCACGCACAGCAACCGAGGCCCAGCACAGCCAAAAATAAACGAGTAAACTACAAGTTCCTAAGTGGTGCCGGGACTAGCGAGTCAGCGTTTGGAGGCAGAGGGACAGCCCTGCTTCCTCGCGACACATCCCAGATTCACGCATGACAGGTCACGGCACAGCATGAAAGCCAAGGCTACCGGTCCTGAAGACCCCAGGACGGCTGCTCTGGGGCTTGGGGGCTGTTTAGAGACTCATCCGCAGTGGCTCGTCTGTGGTTAAGGGTCCGTTTCTGGAGCTCCCCAGAGGTGATTAGAATGCAGGGTACCCACACGACACGTGCAAGCCTGGCCTCCGTCAGCCCCTTCTCCTGCCCCTGTTTGTAAGGCACTCATTACACACTGATTTCTTTCCACTTGCCGGAACCACGTGGCCCAGAATTCAGAGGCCGCTGGATGGGGACCTTCATGTCTGCCTGGCCTTGCTGGCCCGTCCTTCCCGCCAAGGTGCCGGCTCCCCTGGGTCTGTCTTAAGGACTTCCTGCGGCCCATTTTCCAGAGCGGTGGCCAGCGTGACGGTCCCTCGCCCTGCTCTATCCTGAAGTTGACCGTGCCTGGCTCTCTGCGTCTGAGCACGGAGACACCACCCTGGAAGCGCACCCCCGGGAGGCAAGGTGGCCCCTTGGGGATGACCCCTCCGTTTAGTGCCAGAACACGAGGAAGGGACGGTGAGATGGGCGCCCCCACAGCCAGACACACGGGGAGGTGCCGTGGGGGCACTGGGACGCCAGGGGGCCCAGGACCTTGGCCAGGCTGAGCCCAGACAGGGGGGCTGGGGTCGGGGCAGAGGGGACCCCTCCCTTCCCAGCTGGCTCAGGGTCAGCCCCGCCTCTCGCCCTCCCCACCCACCAGCCCGTCTCCCACCCCTGGTCTCTCGTCCCTGTGTTTATGTCATCGTGTTATAGACTGCATCAGCACCTACTGAAATCCACCTTGTTTTCCTGAAATAAACCAGTGGCCACGTGACCTCGGCCGTGGCGGTTGGGTGGAACGGCCCCTCCTGCTGCAGTGAGCCCCATGGGACCTGCCCTGAGCCCCCTGCTCTGTCCAGGAACAATGAGCTGCTCCCACACACGGTGGGTCCTCCTCGGCTCCTGCCTCGCCCAGGAGCTGTGCCTCCAGCACCACCAACACACCGCCAACAGTAAGGAGCACTGGCAAGTCAGCTGTTCATGTCTCTCCCATGAGACCAGAGTCGGAGAAGGCCAAACCAGAGTGGTCTGGGGGTCCACAGCCGTCAGAGACCCAGGCACCTCTGTCCTTCTGCTCCACATCCTCGCACATGGCTTCCTGCCTTGTGGTTCAAAACAGCTGCCAGAGCCCCAACCACCACATCTCTGTTTAGGAAGCAGGAAAAAAAGAAATGCAAAGAACAGGGGAGTGCTTTTCCCAGGTGCTTTTAGTCACTCAGTTGTGTCCAAATCTTTGTGACCCCGTGAACTGCAGTATGCCAGGCTTCCCTGTCCTTCACTACGTCCCCAAGTTTCCTCAGACTCTTGTCCATTGAGGCAGTGATGCCATCCAACCATCTCATCTTCTGTCGCCCGCTGCTCCTCCTGTCCCCCGTCCTTCCCGGCTGAATCAGCTACGTTTAAGGAGCCTTCCCAAAGCTCTGTCCAGCACTTCTACTCACACCCCTCAGCAGACCCCACCGCACGGCCACACACAGCTGCAAGGAATATCGGGGGTCCAGGGAAGATGGCTGGCTTGGCTGGGAGAAGTGCGAGTGCAGCAGCTTGGGATGGGGGGTCCTGGGGGGCAAGTCTGTCCCCACCCAGCAGAACTTGAGGACAGGGCCTGGGATGAGCCCCCAGAGCCCTGCCCGAGAATACAGACCAGCACCCGCTCCTCCCTGCCACACTGGGCAGGCCCCAGGCCTTCCTCCTGGTTGTCCCGAGGCCCCACTTCTGCAGCTCCATGACCCCAGCACGGTCTTCAAGGACCAGCAGGATCCACAGATGGGGGCAAACAGCTAGCCTTGACAGTGACTGTCACTGTGCCCAGCGGCGAGGGCCTGCTGACCCCCTGAGGTCGCTCAGGACACGACAGCCTCGGGTCTCTGTCCGGCCCTCATGATGGGCAAAGCTCAGGCCGGGGTGCCTGGACCGGAGGCCGCTCTGCCCGGAGTGGCCCTTCAGCGGGGCTCCTTCTCGGCGCCCACCCCCGCCCCGCTCCCCGACCACTGGACCCACTGGGCAGCCGCACAGATCCCGCCCACACAGGCTCAGCTTCACTCTGGTCCAGCCCGGATGCCAGCACTTGGGGTCTCCATGGAGGATCCCCGGGAGCCCTCGCCCAGGCCTGGGGTCAGCAGGCAGCACCCCCAGAGCGCCCGGGAAAGGGGGCCAGTCAGAGCCCCACCGCCCCCCACCCACCTCACAGCTCAGCAGGAGCCCCCTCTCGGGGGTGCAGCCAGAGAGGACTCCGTGCTTTGCCCGGGTCCCTCGCCCCAAGCCGCAGTGGAGGCTCCATGTCATCCCGCTGAACCAACGAGGAGACAGCACAGAGGCGAGCTGCCGTGGTCTTGCAGCTGGACGGCCTCCCGCAGCAACCCAGCCGCCCTGAGACGCGCGGACCGAGCAAGTCCAGCTCGCGGAATCGCGGTGCCCAGGGCAGGGACCCTCTAGGCGACTCCTGGGACCCCCAAGCTCTGTCCAGCACTGGTCAGCGCTTTCCGGGGCCAGGGCCCCCACCCCGCTATGAGGGGCGGCCAGGCGCCCAGGAGGGCGGGCGGGTGTCCAGCTCCCTGTGGGGACTGCAGCTGCGAGGCTGGTGGCCACGGTCCCCTGGACACACGCCCTTCGGTCCGCCACTTTTTGGGGGTCCACTGGCCGCCCACCTTCCCCCCCAAGGCGCCCAAGGCCCGCTGGCCCCTCCCACGGCGGGCGGCGGCTGTGCCGGTGACCTTGTGATAACCCGAGTGCCATCCGTCAGCGGCCGGCCGCCAGGCTCCGGAACACTGCGGCAGCTCATCTGAATTCAAATTACCCTGGGAGACGCGCGGTGCCAGCCATAACTCAGCGCGGCGGGGGGAGCGCGGCCGCAGATCGGACATTACCATACATTCCTGGGGCGTCGGACAGGGCTGCTAATGAAAATATCAATCAAAAACTCGGCTGACTTAATGGTCAATTTAAATTAATTAATTGGGGAGGAGAAAAAAGTCAAGGGGGCAGCGCTGACGGCCTGTCTCCTGTGGGCGGCGAGAAGCCTGGTGCCCGGCGGGGCGCAGCCCCCAGCCCGGGAGACAGGCATCCTCTCCCGGGACCCCCAGGACCCCCGAGTGCCCCCGCCTGGGAAGAGGGGCAAGGCCTGGCCTCTCTGCCGTGGGCCACCCGTCCCACTGTCCAGATTCCCTGTCCACGGAGACAGCAGGCCGCCTCCTGCCAGGTGCCCCTCTGAGGAGCTGAGGAGCAGAGAGGCCCCTTTTCCCAGCGGGACAGGGTAGGTCTGGCAGAGGGTGGGAGAGCCACCTGCAGCTCAGGTCAGCTCACCCCCTGGACACCATGCCCCATCCTCCCGTCTGTGAAAGCGGGTAGGGGCGACCACTGCCCCCGCGCCCCACGTGAGGGTCAGGGAATTGTCTTTGACGCACAGAGAGAGAGGGCAGGCCCCAGCGCACAGCCCACCATGCCCAGATGGCAGAGCCTGTGGGGACATGGGACCGTCCCGTGCCCCTCTCAGCCAAGTGGCCGTGGGAAAGGCTTCCAAGGCCCCGGGCAACAAGACAACAGGGCTCGAGGGACCCAGAGGGACCCGCAGCTCAGCGGGGGATTGGAGCTCGACAGTCAGACCCCAAGGCCCAGGGGCAACCACAGAGCAGCCAGCTGCCCGTTGCGGGGAGGGCCAGGGGAAGCGGGATCCCAGGCAGGACCTTCAGGGAGACGTCCACCGCAGACCCCCACAGACGACGGGCTTTCTACATCCTCAGGAGCAGTAACAGAGCCCTCCAGAGAGGACATAGTGACAAAGCCAGGCTGGCCTCCCTGCCGGCCGCCTGCAGATCTCGCCAAGGGAAGGCTGGCCCTGGGGTGGTTCCCAGACGCCAGGGAGGGTCCTCCTGGCTGCGGGCGCTCACCCAGAGCCCTTCCTGTAGGAGTGCCTCGCCCACGGCCGAGAGGCACGCAGCATCCAGGGTCTCAGTCCGAGCGGTCAGGGCCAGGGCACCCTGGGGCAACGCGCGGATCGAGAGGAGGCGGGAAGCTGGAGTCTGGGACCAGGCTCTGGCCCCCAGGGCAGGGTCCCACGGTGCAAGCCCTCTGGGAGCCCAACCAGGTGCCCTTCCCCACCAAGACTCGGGGCATGGCATCCACTCACCTGACCAGTGGTCGTGAGGGGTGCCGTGCACCGGGGCCTGTGTGGTCTATGCTGGACCCAGAGGGAGACACTGGTCCCCAGGCCTGGCCTTTGGGCTATCCCTCATGCAGCAGGATCACAATGGAAAGCTGACCGACACCGCAGGGCAGGGAGGGCTGAGGCCAGCCTGCGGAAGGCTCGCAAAGACCCTGCATGGATCCAGGTGGGGATTGGGGGCGGGGGGGCCAACCAGGAGGGCTGACGAGGCCTCAGGGAGGCTGAGGGGGGTCCGTGAACCCCGCAATGCTAACGTGAGCAGAGACAGGCCCTCGGCCTCACCCTCACCACACGGATCTCAGGCTCTCGCCTCGGCCTCTGGGTGACAGGCGCCACAGGGCAGGGGTCACCTGGCCGCTGAGGTCGGGCCTGGAGCGGAGCCCGGAGGGCAGGAGGACAAGAGGAAACAGGTAACCAACAGGGCCCCAGGGCTGCCCACGTGCCCGCCCGCCCCCAGCCCCCGCCCCGGCCCCAGCCCGGCCCTGCCGTCGCCCTGCCCCCGGGCCCCCTCCCACGGCCCCGCCCCGCCCCCCGCCCCCACATGACCCCCCACCCCAGGCCCCGCCCCACACGCCCCCCTCGCCCCTGCCCCGCCCCGCCCTGCCCCCCCCCACGGCCCCCGCCCCGCCCCGCCCCCGACCCCGCCGCCAGAACCAAGACCGGGCAGCTCCAGCGCCCATCAACCTCGCAGGATCTGGTGCCCACGGGACCGGGCTCTCAGCCCACAGGAGACTGGCGGCGGGAGCAGCAGGGGAGGCTGGTGCCACGTTCAGGTGACCTCTCAGGAGGGGGTGGGCGCGTCAGGGTGAGACGTGAGGAGGGCCGGGCATCAGGGACTGGGGAGGCTGGGCTGGGCTTCCAGTTCTGGTGGGGTTTGGGGGCAGCACTGGGGCACCACGGCGGTTCCGGGGAGGCCCGGACAGTCTCCCCCACCCGGCCCACCTCCAAGGGAAGGGCCCGCTGCCTCTGCTGGGCCTGATGCGGAAGGGAGGCCTCGCGGCCCCCACCGGCAGGGAGGGTGGGGGTCGCGTCTGCTCATGGACTGTTAGGGCCCAAGCCCCCGAGGGTTCCTCTGTCTGACTGCTGCCTCTTGCCTCACCAGGACTCCTGACAGCCCCTGGCTGGGAAGCCACCCAGCCCACCCTGTGTTCCCAGCCACCCAGGTCCCCACCGGCCAAGTCCCAAGGACACAGGGCCCTCCTGGCCCAGCAGGCAGAGGGGACACCGCTTCCACCTTCGAGGCCAGGGCCCTGCCGAGGCTGCAGCAGCTGCTTAGCTGGTGGCACCGCCCTTGACTAGCTCCCGCCATCGACGACAGCTGGTTGCAGGGAAATCCCAGGACACACACATGCTATCGTCTCTACACCAGTAACCGAAGGATCGAGGTTCCAGGGGCCCAGACTGAGAACCCTGCAGGGCCCACCCGCCCTCCCCTCTCCCCATCTGTCCTGGGTCCCCTCCTACATATCCTCCTAGCACACGTGCCGAACTCACTGACCAGACAGGGCCAGTGTCCAGGCTGAGCCAGGGGCTTGGAGGGGCCCCCAAGGCTGGTGTTGGGGAGGGGGGCCAGATAGAGGGGGTGTAGAAGAGGGGGGCCAGGCAGAGGGGGTGCGGAGGAGGGGGCCAGGCAGAGGGGGCCTGGGTTGGGAGCCAGGCGAAGCGGCCCCAGGCCCTCACCCCCAGCGCTGGCCCAGAGAGCAGCTGCTCCCAGAATCTCCACTCGGCAGAGCGGCTTCTCCCGAGTTCAAGCAGCAATTTGGTGGTAGCCTGGGTCTTGAACCTCAACTTCCCCAGCCCTTCTGGGAGCCCACTCAGCATGCAGTGACCCCTGAATGTTAGGGCTGTGTGAGTCCCATGGCCTTAGGCAAGCCCCTCACTCTGGAGTCAGAGTCCCATCTGTGAAGTGCACTGTCCAGTGACCAGGGCTGGATTCAGTAAGCCCAGCGGACACACCCACAGCCACGGGGGCCACACCCACAGCCACGGGGCCCACACCCACAGCCACGGGGCCACACCTACGACTCGCCTGCCTCACCCCACCCGGGGCTCCTGCTCCCCTGAAAAGCCCCTAGGCATCTGGGCCTCCCTGGGGATGGGCGTCCCATCCTGTCTACACCCCCAGGGTGCCCAGCACTCTGGGACGTGGCACTGATGCTCTCCCTAGGCCCAACCCTCTCTAGGAAGGAGGAAGAGGCCCAGGAGCCCTGAGGGCACTGAAGTGGGTGGGCCTGACGGGGGCACCATCGCTGCCACACTTGGGCCCCAGGGTCTGCCCACACCCACCCACCCCAGGCTCCAGACCCGTGCGGGCCTGCCCACCGGCCAGCAGGCCGGCCAAGGGCTCGGCCACTGCCGGGGCGATCTTTGCTGCCACCCAGTGGCTGTCAGGGGCAGCGCAGGTGGAGCCATAGGCCACAGCAGGAAAACCCAGCCGCAGGGTGAGTGACCAGGGGCCTCCTGGAACCAACCGGCATCCTGGACGTGCACTCTGGAGGCCCAGCCAGAGGGCAGCTGGGGGCCAAGGGGCACACGCAGCTGCTTCCCTGGGCCCGGCCCCTGTCCACACTATCAGGAGAATGAGTTTTGTCCATGTGGGGACACCCGGCCCAGAACCCATCCCCCCGCCTCCCAGGGGTCTCTTTCTCTCCCTGGGAAGCCCCCACTGTAAGATTCCACTTCCCTGAAAAGTCCAGAAGGGGCAAACCACAGAACCAGAGCAGGCTGGAGTGGTGATGGCCAAGGACGGGGCTTCTCTGGGGCCACAGGGAACCGGTTGGAGGTGGTAGCCACACAACCCCATCAGTGTACTGACTGTCGCTTTGAAATGGTTACTTTCATGTAACATGCGTTTCATCTCAAAAACAAGTTTTAAAAAGACAATTAGATAGCTTGAATGTATAGTAATGTATGCGATTAACACCCAAATCAATAAATCCCATATGCTAAGAATAAAAAGATGTCTCAGTGTAAGACTTTTAGGAAAATAACATCAGAGCAGTAAGACTTCTGTCCCATGACTGTCACGTCCACCCAGCCTCGGCCCCTCACCTGTACCTGCCCACCTGTGCCTGCCCAGGCTCCCCGCAGCCTCTCCCCAGGGAGGTCCCGGCTGCGCAGGGGCTGCGACGTGCCCCCTCACCCGGTGCTGCCTCAGCAAGGGTCTCCATCCCCCCGCCTCCCAGGGGTGCACGCGGCCTGGGTCTTGCCTGGGACTGGCAGGGCTGCATTCAGCCCGGGCACCACAAACACTCTCCCTGCTACAGTCGGTGCAGTGCTGCGGGCCTCATTTGTCATCTGTCACCACAGCTTCTTGTTCCCGGAGCAAGTTCTCAGCTGAACAGGGAGCTCCCTGGGCAGGGACCCCAGCATGGGGCACACAGAGGAGCCAGAGAACGGTGCCTGAGCTGAAGAGGTGTTCGCTGGGCAGAGGGCGGCCTCTGAGATGCCCCACGGCTCGCACCTCCTGGACTCACAGGGAGTGGGGCTGCTGCAGAGGGCTGGGCAGCCAAGGGAAGCCTGCCACTCATGAGCTTCCTTGGGGGGCGAGGAGGAGCCATCGGGGGGGTGGGGGGGCAGCGTATGCAGGGATCCTGACAGTGCACGACAGGACTGTCAACATCCTGTGGGTAAAACGAGCCTGCCCGTGCCCGAGAAGAGGACAGGAAGCCAAGAGGGCAGGGCCAGAACTAAACTGACCAAGGTCCTGGTGCAGCAGGGGGAGGCAAAGACCTGGCAGACCTCAGGCTTTGCAAGACAAGGGTGCTTCGCGTGGCAGTGGGGAGCCCCCTTGCAGAGCAGAAACAGGAGTCCTGGGGTCACAGCTAGGAGAGGGAGACAAAGGGTGCGGGGCCCGGTGACAGAAGATCGACCGTCAGTGAAAAACAAAAGCAAAAACACATCTCTCCAGGTCAAGCTGGAGGCGGGACTGAGAAAACCACTCTGGTCTGTTCACCAAAGACCTACCAAACACGGTCACCAAAAGATTTAACACAAAAGGATGTAAAAATATACCCCTGCTGACATCCCCTTCTGGTCAGAAGGCTGAGGATGGTGGAGCCCTCAGCTCCTGATGAGAAGACAACTTGTCACCACTCAAGCTGGGGATGCCGGGAGAACTGAAGTCTGCAGAGAGACGAGCCTGTCGAGGACACCCAGGGTGGGTGCCCAGGGGGTGGCCCAGGGGGTCTGCCCGCAGGGACGGGGGCTTGGAGGGCTTGGTCAACCACCCAAACTATCAAGCATCTAACATACAAGGAGCCGGAGGCCCCGAGGACAGGAGAGGGGAGACTACAGAAAAGTCTAACAACCCACTAAGCTCAGAAGCTAGCTGAAACAGCAGCAACCGTGCAAGATAAATACACAGAAAAACCATTCCTAGATAGAGCCAACTGCTGAAAGCCAAAACTAAAGAGAAATTCTCAAAAGCTTTTTTTTAGAAAAAGAGAGAGACGCATTACAATGCGACAACAAATTACTTCTGACCGTTCACCAAAAACTATGCGAGCCAGAAGACAATGGAACTGCTTCTCTGAAGAAGGAAGGAGGGACTTCCCTGGGGTCCAGTGGCCAGGTTCAATCCCCAGTCAGGAAACTAGGCCCTACACGCCACAGCTAAGGTCCTGCACGCTGCGGTGAAGAGCAAAGACCACGTGCCGCCACTAAGACCCAGCACAACTAATTTAAAAATTTTTAAGTTTATAAAATAAGAAAGGAAGGCGACAAAGCAGGATTCCATGTACAACAAAGCTATCCTTCAAAAATTAAGGCAAAATGAAGATATTTTCAGATAAATGAAAGCTGAGCCATCACACCCACAGTTACAAGACATGCCAAAGGGAGGTCTTCAGGCTGAAGACAAATGATACCCAGTGAAAACTCAGATCTACTGAAAGGAATGAAGGCCATCAAAAGTGCTGAATGTGGCAATCAAAAGAGAGATTATAGCTATTTTACTGATACACAAAATTAAGTTTAATCAAGATTATCAGTAGAGACAAAGAGGGTCAATTTGTAACCATAAAAGATTCATTGTGAGGCGCTCGGAGTGGACGGTGGCGGTGGCTGCCCAGCAACATGCACGCACTTCCTGCCTGGAGTGTGAAACAGAGAAGCAGAGAGGCTTCCCTGGTGGCCCAGTGGCTGGGACTCAGCACGTGGGGTCCCGGCTTCAATCCCTGGCCAGGGAACTAGATACACGTGCTGCAACGAAGACCCAGTGCAGCCAAACAAGTAAATACAATATTTAACATAACTAAAAACAGAAACAGATTTACAGACGTGCAAAACAAACTTGTGGTTACCAGGAGGGAAGGTGGACAGGATAAATCGGGAGATTGGGATTGATAGACACACAGTGTACCTACCACATGGGCTTCCCTGGTGGTGAAGAGCCCATCTGCAACGGGGAGACCTGGGCTCCATCCCTCGCTCAGGAAGACCCCCTGGAGGAGGGCATGGCAACCCACTCCAGTATTCTGGCCTGGAGAATCCCATGGACTGTATAGTCCACGTGGACACGACTGAGCACGGCACACAGCACATCTCTACCATATATAAAGCAGACAATAAAGACCTACAGTATAGCCCAGGGAATTATCCTTAGTACCCTGTAACGGCCTTCATGTGGAGAGTCTGAAAAAGAGGGGATATACATGTAACAGAGTCACTTTGCTGTACAGCTGAAACTAACACATCGTAAGTCAGCTATAATCCAATACATTTTTTAACTGGTTAACATGGTAAACATTGCACGTACTTTGCCAAGATCAAAAAACTGGAAGCAGGGTTGTTTTCTATAACTTAATTAGTTAACGCATTTATTCATCATTTCCGGTTTTGCCGGGCTTTCTCTGGTCGTGCTGAGCGGGAACGACTCTCCGCTGCAGTCTGCGGGCCTCTCCCGGGGCACAAGCTCAGCACGGACTTTAGTTTCTCCCCGACGAGTGGAAGCTCCCCGGACCAGAGACTGAACCCACGTCCCCTGCACTGGATTCTGATCCACTGGCCATCAGGGAAGTCCAAGACACGGTCTTTAAAGAAGTGACTAAAACGAGGCCCCGAGGGTGGGCTCTGATCCAGTGCTGCCTGGTGTTCTTACAGGGACACGAATCAGGACACAGACACTCAGCGGGAGAGCCCGTGAGGACACAGGGCGGAGATGCCGTCTACATGGCCAGGAGAGGCCTCGGGGGAGCCTGCCCCGCCCGCACCCTGACCTGGGACTTGCAGCCTCAGGACTGGGCGGAACAGGTGTCTGTTGTCTGAGCCCCCCAGTGCCCCCAGATAAAAGGAGAAACATCACATGATCGTCTCGATAGACAAACAGAAGCTCAGCATTCACGTGATTTTCTACAATTAGCAGACTGGGAGTAAAACTGGGCTTGCTCTGTCTGAATCCCCTGGGTCCGCTCCAAGCTCCACTCCTTGTTTCAGGGTTGAGGGGAGACCTGGCACACACCCGGGCCAGGACCAGGATGAGGGCCACCCTCTGCGCCAGCACAGCAGTCCCCCACAAGCCTCTCCCAGGCCGCCCAGCAGTGGGGCTTCAAGCTGTCTTTGTGGCTTGTTAACAAGCAGTCCTGGCCATCTGGGCCCACGAAGGGGCATGAGATCGGGGGTGTCATTGTGAGTACCTGGGGAGCCCAGCTCCAGTGCCCAGACCTCGGCCAGAAACCCAGGAGCAGGTGGACAAAACTGAAGGAGAACGAGGCCTGAGTCCCCTCCCGGAGGCCCTGTCTGGACAGCCTTCACCTGGCTGGAAACCACAGAACATTCTCCACATGTGTGCATGTGTGTGCACCCGGGCACAGCCCCACAGGGGCATATACACACCCGTGCATGCACACACATCACACATGGACACAGCCACACACGGGCAAACACATGCTGCACACACACACACACGGGTCCACAGATGCTCACGTGTGGCTGTGTGTGCGCACATAGGTGCGTGTACACACATGTGCACGTGTGTGTATGGGTACATGTGTGTGCATGTGTGTGCACGTGCACACATCACGCATGTATGCAGCCACACGTGGGCAGGCACAAATGCATGTGTGCGCATGCACACGCGTAGGCCCACAGGTCCTCACAAGTACGTGCATGTGTGTGCACACGTGTGCACACAGGCATAGGTGCAGGTGTACATGTGTACACATATGTACATGCATGCACATGCATGAACACACATGCACATATACCTCGCTGTATTCCAAGCAATAAAACATTTATAGGCCTCATTATTTAAGCTAATGCAGTGAACCTAAAAATTGCTAAAAGGATCTTTAAAAGAAGCCAGACGATTTGGAAATTCAAAGCTACTCTCCTAAATAACTCCTAGGTCAGAGAGCAAATAAAAGTTACCGTGACAGACGATTTTACAGCTGTACAGAGAGAGAGACCGCACGTCCGCGGAGCCAGCTTCAGGAGGAGTTGGCGGAGAATTCACAGCCTTAAATATTTTTATTACTGAGCAAGAGAGACTGAAAATAAATGAACTAAACATTGGACACAAGGAGGGAAAACAGAACAATAAAGTAAATCCAGGGAGGCAGGAGGGGGTACAGATAAAGGCGGATTAATGAATTGGAAACAAGAAAAATGGGGGAACTCCTCAGTAAATCCAGGAGCTGGTGCCTCAAAATAAATAAATAAAATAAACAAACGTCTGACGGGCTAATGAACAGAGCGAGGGAACACAGAGGCCCAGCGGGCCCAGAGGCGGGCAGAGGGCTGGGATTAAAAGTAACAAGTTAGAGAGTGGGATTCTCTTGATGAAACTGACAACGTTCTAAGACAATATAAATTACCAAAATCAACTTAAATAGGTTTTAAATTAGTTAAAAAACCTGCAGAAAAGCAGAAAGAGGTGCATGATTGCGGGGGAGGGGGTGTCATTTCCCCTTCCACGGGACCCCCGAGCAGAAACCCTTGGGAGGGGCCCTGCTGAGAGTGGGCGGCCAAGGTCAGAGGCCCCGGGGACACGTGGGGAGGGGCTTGGGGCCTCCAGGCTGGTGGCCTGAGTGAGGGGACCAGGGCCCTCTCCCCACTGTGATCTGGAGGGCTGGTGTGGAGGCTACAGGAGCTGGACCCTGCTTGCCCTCAACCTTGTCCACCCTGACCCTTGACTCCAGCTGCCACTGAGCTCCACCCCCACGGTCCCCCCACGCTGTCCACACCAGGGTCCCCGGGCCTGGCTCGATTCTCAGGGGCGTGTCTCCACCCGGAACCTCGTCTGTGTGTCCCGTGGGGTCTGCCCAAAGCCGTCCTGGGTGGGCATGGTCTCTGCAGGACAGTCTGCAGTTGCAGGGCGCCCCCGGGCTCTGACTCCAGCGCCTGTGTCTGCACCCTGCCTCTCTCCTGCCCACCGCGCCCCCTCACCAGCGTCAGCATCTCTGCTGCCCTCGGGGGCTGCGTCCCTCCTCTCGCCCCCGCCACTGTCCCTCCCCGGTCATCCCGCCCGGCCCATCCTCTGGGTCCAGCAGAGGCAAGACCCCCAGCCTCCTCGTGGCAGCCTTGTCAAAGTCCTCCCTTTCTGTCAAAGTCCTCCCTTTCTGCCCCTATTTTATTACCCGTTGCCTCTTTGTTCGACTTTATCCTTTTATTCCCTGAACTCAGGGCTTGGCAAACGCCCGCTGAACCTCGACTGGCTGAGCTCAGGTGGATCTTAGGCTTCTGGTGGGAGGAGACCAACCCTCCAAACCCAGCCCCCAAGCAGGAGGCACACTGCAGGCTCTCGGGCCGGCTCGCCACTGCCCTGCAATGTCCTCTGAGGCCTCCGTCCCACCCCCCACCCCCCATCCCGTGCTCTGCAGCCCCCCCATCCCCTTATCTTTGACCTTTCCTCTTTCAGCTAAGTCTGAGAAGCTTCCAAAACCCCGCCGTCCAGGCAACACCCCAGAGGGGCCACCAGTGGAGGGGAGCCTCCGATGGGACAGGTGGACTGTTCAGAACAAGGCAGGAGGCCCGTTCTGCATCCATCTGGGGCACGGACATCCAGCCCCCCAACCCAGGGGAACAGCCAGGAGCACAGTGTGTGTCTGAGGGCAGCGGGGCCTCAGGCTGCAGCTGAGGTTGTAGCAGAAGACAGACCTCTCTGACGTCAATGGGAAAAAACCCTTCCGGCCACCAGGCAGGTGCTGCTGGGGTTCCAGCAGGAGACGGGCCAGCGCCTGGCAGGCAGCCCGACGTCCCCAGGAGGGGCCCCAGCACTGAGGCAGCACTTACAGGCGGAGGCCTGAGGGTGGGGGTCCAGCAGGACGAGCCCACCTCCCCATTTTGCCTGCCTTCCGCCAACATCCAAACTAGTTCAGAAGGTGCTTTCGCTCTCCTTGGGGCCCCATGACAAGTTCTCAGGAAAGAAAATCAAGGACGTGTCTGCAAAGGTCATAAACATTTCCTTTTGCTGTCTCAAACTCCTTTTTTTACCCAAAGTTCCTCAGGTCAACATCGTTGGTGGAAATCTCAGGGTTTCATTGAGTCAGAACGAACAAACGGAGACCCATCCGGCCCCTGCCCCACCCGGCACCTGCCTGGGGAGGGGCACGAGAGGCCGGACCGTCCTCACCAGCCCAAAGCCTCGGCCCTGAGCCCCCCGGCCGGCGGCCCGAGACGCGGCCCTGCTCCAGACAGGGCAGCTGGCTCGCGGGGACCGTGCCGTGGGGTCCCGAGAAGCTGAACCGTGTGCAGGACACACGGCCACGCCAGTCTGCACACAGAGCCTGTTAACAGAACACCCATCCGAAAGTTCGTTTCAAAACAGAGATGCTTTCTCAGAACTGCAAAAGTGTAAAAATACGAAATACTGCTTTAGGAAAGGCTGAATCCGAGGAACACGTCACATTCAGAACACCCCGGGCCTTTGCGCGGAAGAGGCGAGGCGCCCGCCATCTGCCCGGCCCCGCCCCAGGCCCCAGGCCCCGCCCCCAGGCCCCGCCCACCGGTCAGCAGCTCTCCATCTGCTCCAGGTCCAGCTCGCCGGGGCCCCGGGGCAGGACGCCCTCCTCGCCAGCACTGTCCCAGTCACCCGGGTCCCCGCCGCTCCCGCCCTCGCCAGTGGCCCAGCCCCACCAGGACCCCAGGCCAGGGCTGGTAGGGCGGAGGCCTGGGCCCCGCATGGCAGGGCCACAGGGGTCACACGGGGAGGACAAGGCCATCCTCACTCGGGTGTCCTCCTCATCCTCGTCTTCGTAATCGAGAGGGCAGAGGCTTTTTGAAGTTTTCAGAATCTGCAACAGAAGAGACGCAAGCTTCAGGCACTTCCAGGAGGTCACGGGCAACGCGGTGTCCCACTGGCCCCGGAGGGTCCCCGAGTCCATGTTAACCTCCCTGGTCTTCTGGCAACACCACACACTCTCCCTGCCTGGGGGCCACCTTCTGAGAGCCCTGCCCACCCACCCCTGCCTCGGGCAGGCGGTCCCACTGGGGATGGGGGCCCGGGCCCCGAGGCCAAAGCTGTGTCCAAAGTCCCAGGAAATACTCAGGGGAAGGTGGGCCAGAGGCCCAGGGTCCACGTCCAGCTGCCCCGCTCAGCAGACCACCCAACTTCTGCCTCCACAGCCTCAGGAGGCGCCCATCAGGGCCCCCCAGCTCCAGGCAGGCAAGCCCCCCACGGCCCCTCCCCAGGCCCCTCCCTCTTCCAGTGGTTCCGCTTTCAACACAAACACACTGCAGGTGTCCTCACCTTTCACTCCAGAGAGAGACACACACCCCACACCGGAGCCTCCCCTGAGCCGCCACCCTTTTCTGCCCCAGCAGGCATCTCCCCGCCCAGCCCAGGGCGCCCGGCTGAGACGGGCTCTACAGGGCTCCTGCCCACCATGGCCAGTTCCTCCCTGCCAGGGCCCTGCCCCCGACAATCACATCCCCAGTCTGCGCCCCCAGACCAAGCACCGGCCCCAGCAACAGACACATGCCCACCCGCTCGGAGGCACCTCTCCTCGGTGGTACCACGGGCAGCCGAGGCCGAGTGGCCACACCAAGCCACCCTGAGGTCCTGATCTGGGCGGAGCAGCGGGCATGCACACAGCAGCAGCTCCTCACACGGCCACGCTGCCCCAGACCCGTCACTGCACGCTTCAGGGTTTCTCAGGCCACTGGCAGAGCACGAGGTGGCCACAAGTGTGTGGGCAGCGGTTATGGGGTACGGTGCCCCCGGGCCCCCCACAGCCAGGGTCCTGAAACGCGTGTCCCAGAACAGCGCCCCCGGGCCCCCCGTGGTCCCTCTGGAGCCAGCACTTTCGAGCCGCTCGCTCCAGCAGACAAACGCCCTGGTTTCAGCCGTCACTGCTCTACTGCAACGAGTGAGCCACTGGAAAGTGAAACTGAAGAATCAAGTCTTCAGAGACCTGACAACTGGCCACACATTCTGGTCACGAAATGAGGGTTCGTGAAAGAGTTTCCTCTGCGTTCAGATGCAGGTGGACTCCCCAGTCACGGTCACTTTCCTACCTGCCCCCCACTGCAGGGCGGGCCCAGCCCCGCACACTCGGTGGCAGAGCCGACGTGTCCCTCCCCACTTCTCCACCCATGAAGTCACGGCACAGAGGTCAGGCCTTCTGCTGGATGGTGGAAACCTGCCGGGAGGCAGAAGGACTGCGGCCCAGAGATCTGTCTGCGGCCGGGACACAGCCCAGCCGTGATCACAACTGCAGCTCAAGTGTGAAAGGCGCAGCTCGGGACGCTCCTGGCTCAGGCCACACGCAGCTAGAAACCACCTACTTCACGGCCCAAAAGGTGTCACAAAACTACAGGGGGCAGTCCGAGCTGCTCAGGGGACCTGAACCGATACGCACGACTCTCGTCACTGGGCGGTCCTGCTCCGGTTTGATGGTGACCTACATCTAACCAGGTGAACAAAAAATACTTTTTCAAAAAATCAAAGGTCAAGACTTTGAGTCTGAATCAGGGGCCCTCGATCTTACAGGGTCTCTCATCTTGTGTGCAAAACAGCCAGTGTGAACGTGCCTGCCTGCGTCGGCCGACTTACGCCGGACAGGGACTGTACCCAGGCTCAGCGGCTGGAGCCAAGGGGCCCCGAGACTGAGCCGAGAGTAGGGAGGACACCCGACCTGTCCGGCCACGCGCAGCCCTGAACAGACACCGTCCCGCGAGCCAAGAGCTGACCTGCCCCCGCTGCACATGCCCCTAGCCGAGGCGTCGGGCCTTCTCCAGACAGACGCTCAACCTCTCTCCCTCATGGAAACACAGCCCAGTGTCCATGCTCGCACCAGAGCTGACCCTGCCCACAGGCCACAGCCACGGCCACAGCCACGGATGGCCGAGGGAGAGGCCCCTGACTGCCCGGAGCACCCGGAGCCCGGCACTGGGGCTCTGGCCGCGGGAAGGCACGCAGACACGCACCTCCGCCGACCTGCCCCGGCCAAGGCCCTCATCCCCTGCCACTGGGCTGGGGGGGCCACGGTCCACCAAACACAGGACACAAGCACCAAAAGCGGTCACCTGAGGGTCACACCGGCCTGGGCCCAGCCTCCCCAGGCGGCACGGGCCGAGGCCTCCCTGGAGAACCAGGGACGCAGATGGAGGCGTCCCAGCACCCCACTGAAATCTCCTGATGGAAAGGCCGCACCCACATGCGAAGCCACAGGTCAGCTTCTGGGTTCCAGCGTCACCAGATGCCCGGGGACAGCGCCTGCATCTGAGACGGCCGTGAAGACAAATGGGATGACTTGGTCTGCAGGAAACGGGGGATGCGGGACAAAGGAAACAGCCCACAGCACCGGACAGCCGGCAGACAAGGTTCTCCACCAGCAAGCGATAGCCCACAGAACCGGGCCAGCCGGCAGACGAGGTTCTCCACCAGCGAGCGGACAGAGACCGAGGGGGACAGGAGTCCACCCTCCGCGGGCAGGGCCCCAGGAGGCAGGCCAGAGCCAACAGGGAGGGACTGTGGGGTGGCACACGCCCCCGAAGCATCTCCCAACACACGGGAGCCCCAGGCCCAGCTGACCCACAAGGCCCAGGCACAACCGACAAACACGGACATGTGGGTCTGTCCTTGGGCAATGCTCCAAGGAGCACTGGGGAGCTTGGGGAACAGGATGGGGGCGGGGGTGGGGTGGGGGGCGGCGCGCCGGCACCGGACGCGGGAGGGAGCCTCACCCGGGCCATCTTCAGGAAGTCCAGGGCCGGGCTCGGCCAGCGGGCGTCGTCCACGCGCCCGCGCTTCTGCCGGCCCTTCCCGCCCGCGCGCACGCACGGCTGCGAGTGGCAGCAGAGCAGGCCCTGACAGCGGCTGGGCTCGGGCGTGGACATGGGTGTGGGCGCGGGCACGCTGCCGGCCGACGGTGGGGCTGCGCCCTCCGGCACCAGGCGCTCCTGCGGCGGCAACAGGCAGCGTCGCGGGGAGGGCGTGCGGTCCCCCTCTGGTGGCCCGCCCAGGCCCGGGGCCGGCCAGAGCGCAGGGGGCGAGGCGGCGCTGGTGGCCGGGAGGGCGCGGCCCGGCAACCAGGCGCTCCTGCTTCTGTGGCAGTGCCTCTTGGTGACCGGAGTCCAGACCCTGGGGCCGCCGGGGCGCCTCAGGGGCCCGCCGCACGCCAGCTCTTCTGGCTCCGACAGGGAGCGGCCGTGCCACTTGGTGAGCGGCGCTGAGGGCGGCCGGTGCTGCCCTGAGGCCCCGGGTGCTGAGCGCGCCTACACTGGGGCCGCGGGGGCCAGGCGGGGAGGGGCTGGCGGGGCCCGCGGCCACCTGGCTTCTTACGGGCCGCCGTCCACCGACGACCTCCCAGGGGTGCTCTTCTGCGGAGACATGGAGAGAGGGGTGAGGGGTGCCCGTCCCCGTGCGCACACCCCTGGCCTCCAGGCAGCGGGTGCTGAGGGGCACTGCCCACTGGGAACATCGCCCCCCAACCAGCGCACACTGTAGGGGTCGCCTAGGGGCGCAGCGACCCTAACACCAGAGGCTCCACTGTCTCACCACCAGCTAGGAGGCCTTAGCCTGGAGCCCAGGGCCTGGGTAGGAGAGCAGGACGCCCAGGGAGACCCTGGGGCACGAGCATGCCTGGTCAGTCGGAGAGGACGGCAGGGCTGGGTCCATGGGGGCACCCAGGGGCGGGCTGGAGCACCCATGCTCGGACCCGCGCACCCGCACTCCAGCCCGCGCATCCACACTCGGGCGGCCAGCCCACTCAGACCGCAGGGCACACGTCTGTGGGCGTGCACTGCAGGGCTGGCCGGCAGCCCCCGGCCCTCCAGGCACGCAGGACCCCGACACGCACCGCACTCAGCAGCGCTGGAGCCGAGGCTGCGCACACCGCCTGACCGCCTGTCCTTTCACCGGCAGCCACAGGACCTCCGCCCTGCAGGCAGCTTCCAGAAGGTGGGGCGGCAGCCCCGGGCCCCACCCACGCCGCTGCCCCAGGGAGGAAGGCCAGCAGAGGGCGACCTCGCCTCCGGGCCAGCGACTGTGTCCTTCCGGCCCTGCCCACGGTCCCAGCCCCCAGCAGCCCCGGAAAACCCGCCGGGGCTTTTAAACACTCACTGTTAGTCTCAAAAGGGAAGGAGTGGCCACTTCTGCTGAGTTTCTGGGCAGAATGCTGAAAGTGAAGAGAAAGAAGTTTCAGTACTGTGGGTTTACACATGCAGATTCAGGAACAGCTCAGAAACAGGCCTGTTTTGAAATCTGTTTTTCCCCAGCACTGGCCTTCCGGGTGATTAAAAGGAGAAGTTGTTATTTAGTTGCTAAGTCGTGTCCAACTCTCTGCAACCCTGTGGGCTGCGGCAAGTCTGGACCTCAAAATACGTTTATTTTTAATTTTTTTCCTAAAGACTTAAACGCCTAACAACTCTTCAGGTGAGCAAAGGACAGGAAGCCCGCCACAGCTGTCCTCAGCAGGGCGGCTCCTCGGAAGCTGGTCCCGCCTTGACCATGACACGGGCCCTCTGTCCAGTGAGGCAAGCAGCTGCAGGATGCGGCGGCCAATGAGGCCCAGCCCGAGCCCATGCCACTCTGCTCGGCCACGGTGTAGCCCCGGGAGGTTGAGGGCCCACTTGGAGCCGCGTCCTCTCAAGGCCTGAGTCTGTCTGCTGCCTTCAGACCTCCCGCGCAGGCGGTGCTCAGCTTTCTCCGCCTCCCACACCTGGAGTCTCCTCCACAGCACGCAGCGCTTGGTCATGGGGCTTCAGCCCCTCGGGGGGACCGTTTCACGGGACAACAAACTCATGACAAAACAAAGAACTTCTCTGCTGTTCTCATGAAGGGAGTAAGTTAAAAGCTGGGTTCATCACCCAGAAGGACGAGGCCCATCGACAGTCAGGCTGGGCAAATGCAGGCTGCCCAAATGCAGGCTGCCCGGTCGGCTGGTGAGCAAGTGCCCCGGAGCTCCAGTTCAAGACAGAGCCACGCAGGGAGCCACGCAGGCTGGGCCAGGCCTCTGCCGAGAGGGGCGGGATCCAGGCTGTGTGCCTGCCGTGCCCAGCACAGGGCCAGCTGCGTGACGTGCCCTGGGGGCGGGGGCATTCGCCGGGACGGTAGGGGGGCAGGGTTGGCTGGGGTCCCGGCACCCCTCCACACTCGCGGGGGTCCCGGCGCCCCTCCACACTCACAGAGGCTCCATCTCAGTCCTCCTTCGCGACAGCGGAACCCAGTGATGACTCGTGCAATGAGTGGACAGGAGCGCAGCCAGGGGCTGGGCGAGCCGGACCCTCAGTCCAGCTCGCCCAGCCTGTCCCCAGGGAGGCCGGCTGCTCTCTGCAGGCCTCGTCTCCCACCCAGGACAGAAGTGACCGTGGGACACACAGAACAGGCGGCTGGGGTCCCACGGGAGCCCCAAGAGACCACTGACGGGGCAGGGGTGGTGGTTCTGAGTAGCGGTGCCGGCCGGCCACGCCCCCACACACCTGCCTCGCCCCACATGGAACAGCTCAGACAGTGCAGGCTTCAGGCTGCAGTAAGGGGGCAGCGCTTCAGAGTGTGTCTCCCAGACTCAAATTAGCAAAGACTTCTTAAACAGGATTAAAAAAAAGAAAACTAATTTACACTGATACATTTGTCTGCATTGGAATTTGGAATTTCTCTTCATCAAAAGACACCGTTAAGAAAGTGACAAGGTGGGGATTCCCTGGTGGTCCAGTGGTTAAGAATCCTCCTTCCAAAGCAGGGGAGAATGCGTGCGTGCTAAGTCACATCTGACTCTTTGTGATTCCGTGGACTGCAGCCCACCAGGCTCCTCTGTCCATGGGACTCTCCAAGCAAGAATACTGGAGTGGGTTGCCATGCCCTCCTTCAAGGGATCTTTCCTACCCAGGGATCGAACCCACGTCTCCTGAGGCTCCTGACTTGTAGGAGGATTCTCTACCACTGAGCCACCGGGGAGGCCCCCAGTGCAGGGGACCTGGGTTCAATCCCTGGTCGGGGAGCTAAGATCCCCCCATGCCACGAGGAGCTAACCCCACGCAGCACAACTGCGCCTGCACGCCAGAGCCCACAGACGCCACAGGAAGCCTGCCTGCCACAACCAAAGATCCCGCGCGCCCCAAGTAAGACCTGGCACCCCCAGGAACAACTAGTTAATTAAATGTGTTATGAACTAGAATGACAAGGCAAACCCAACCAGATAGGAGAAAATATTTGCATAAAACACAGGTGAGAAAAGACTTACAGCCAGAATATACAAAGACTTGCTCCAAACCAATAAGAAAAATACACACGACTCTCCCCCCCAAAAGGACGAGCAAAAGAACAGCAAAAAGCACGTAAAAAACTCTGAGGAGTACAGGACTGAGGGCAGGGGGAGAAGGGAAAAATAGAGACTGAGATGGTGGGATGGCATCATCGACTCAGTGGACATGAGTTTGAGCAAGCTCCAAGAGAAGGGTGAAGGGCAGAGAAGCCTGGCAGGCTGCAGTCCGTGGGGTTGCAAACAGTCGGACACGACTGAGCAGCTGCACACCAACAGGAGTACAGGAAATGGCCGTGATCTCGTTGGTCATCAGACACGAGATCAGTGCCATGACACCGCCACAGCCCACCGGGGAGAAGGCACAGCAGGGTCAGTGCCAACAGACGGCCGGGCAGGCCGCCGACTCAACACACAGAGGCCTCACGCAAATGCAGACAGCGGCATTGCTGCTGACGGTCGGCTGTGGACGCGGCCCGAGGGCTGGGCTCCAGGGAGGCAAGGACCGTCCAGCAGGCCACAGGGACGCCCGCCGATGCTCCGTCCACACGGAGTCCCAGGGACCTGGTGCTGAGTGCATCCCAGGCTCCAGGGCACCCGCACCCTGCGAGTGAGCACACTGCTGCCTTCTGGGGCCGGAAAGCCACACGGGGACCTCTGCGGGCAACAGAGACGTGTGAGGTGATGGGGACAAAGTCACTGTGAACACGACTGGGAAACTCACCTACTCAACAACAAACCTCACCTGTAGATTTCACTGCCTACAACTTGAAAAATTAAAGTGATAGTCACTTAGTCGTGTCCAACTCTTCGCAGCCCCGTGGACTGTAGCCCGCCAGGCTTCTCTGTCCGTGGAAATCTCCAGGCAAGAACACTGGAGTGGGGAGCCATGCCCTTCACCAGGGGATCTTTCCTGAATCAGGGATCAAACCTGGGTCTGCCTGCATTGCAGGCAGACGCTTCACCATCTGGGCCACCAGGGAAGCCCATGCAACGTACACCTCAACAAAATAGTATTTTTTAAACTTAAGACTTTTAAAAGCTGAGCCCTCTACCCACCTAAGTTTGTATCCACAGAGCTGGACACGCCAGGGGACACAACACACTGAGGCCATACCCACACAGGCTGGCACACGCTGACCCTCCCTGACCATGCACCCCTCGCCCCTCACGGGCTCCTTGCCCAGGCCCCACCAAGGCCTGTAAACAGGGGGCCTTCTCCCCAGACGGGCTGCGGCTTTTGCTCCAGCGCCGGTCCTCACTGAGAAGGGACGCCAAGCACCTGTCCCCACGGGCTCCTGGCCCCTCACTGGGCTCCGGTCCCCACCAAGCTCCAGTGCCCTCACTGGGCCCCTCTCCCCTCACTGGGCTCCTGGCCCCACACTGAGCTCCTGGCCCTACGGGCCCTGGCCCCACACCGGGCTCCTTTCCCCTCACTGGGCTCCGGTCCCCACCAAGCTCCGGTCCCCTCACTGGGCTCCTGGCCCCTCACCGGGCTCCTGTCCCCACGGGCTCCTGTCCCCATGGTCTCCTCTCCCCTCACTGGGCTCCTCTCCCCACACTGGGCTCCTTTCCCCTCACTGGGCTCCTGGCCCTACAGACTCCTGTCCCCTCACTGGGCTCCTCTCCCCTCACTGGGCTCCTGGCCCCACACTGGGCTCCTCTCCCCTCACTGGGCTCCTGTCCCCATGGGCTCCTCTCCCCTCACTGGGCTCCTGGCCCCTCACTGGGCTCCTCTCCCCTCACTGGGCTCCAGCCCCCACGAAGCTTCGGTCCCCATGCTCTGAGCCCTGTCTTGCACCCCCTGCAGGACCCTAGCCCTCTCACGGCTCTCGGCAACGGGCCCGCTAGTGCAGAGGGCCTGGTGGCCCCGGTGTCAGAGCGGGAAGAATACAGACAGGACTTTCTGGCCATGTCTCTCCAGGTGAACCCTCCTGCCCACCCCCTTCCCTGCCAGACTGGCAACAAGCCGGCCCAGGGCCACCAAGGGCACGCCGGCTCTGAGCACCTGCCCAGAAGACCTGCAGGCTCGGACCCCAGCACCGGGCAGTGCCCACGCTCTGTCGGCTCCCTCTGGACCTGCAGCCTGAGCGGGCGGGTGTGACCTGACAGTTATGGGAACTTAACCTAGAACACGGCTCGGCCTCTGGCAAAGCCAGCCCAGGGAGACAGAGGTTAAGATGGGCTCTTGGGAGGGGCCATGCCCAGAGGCCAGGGCGGCGTCGCTGGGCGTGGCTACTGACCAGGGCGACGTCCAGGCTGGGTATCCAGGACCACACGTGTCCACCAGGAGCTGGGCTCTCACTCACAGTGGTTTAATGATGCCAGAACCCCATCACTACCTTGGGGAGCTTTTTGAGCTCTGAGGACGCCAGGGCCTCCCTGGGGAGCTGCCCACCCACCCCCATCCCCTCCCCAAGCTGAGACCCAGCCCGGGCAGCACCCCCTGACCCGGGGTGGGCAGCTCACTGGGCCGGCATCGTAGCTCTTGTGGGCGAGGTCGTCCAGGCGCTGGCTTTGCAGCTTCTTGGTGATGAGGGCGACCGTGGCCCGGCGCCCAGGCCCTCTATCTGTGCCAACGGGCCCCGGGCTTCTGGAACGTCAGGTTTCGGGAGGCCCCGGCCGCTGTGGGTGCTGAGCTAACCCGCACGTGTGTGTTTTGGTTTTAAAGACGAGCAATCCATTTCCAAGGATTCTCTGGACTCCGTGCCTGTTGTTGGCAAAGAGAAACCGTCACACACACGGGACCACGAGCGTCCCACCGGCTCCGCGCAGTGAACAAACTCACCCCCTAAGACCCTCCCGTGTGTAAACGACCGCACGAGCTTTCTCCTGGAAAACCTAATAAAAGCTGCTGTCTGATCTCAGGAAGGCGGGTGGACAGGGTGGGAACCAGCAAGGGGGGCCCCCTACCCCGCTCCAAACAGGCACCAGACGGAGGAGCACAGTCGGCCACACTCTGGACGCGAGGAGCTGCTGGGAAACTGAGGCCTCGGCCAGGGGCGGGGAGACCCCAGGGACGACCGGCCGTTGAGTGCTGACTACGGCAGTTAAACACCCCTCCCCCGCCGCACCCAGCCAGCGAGAGCCCCAACCCCAGCTGAAGCTGGGGGTCTCTCCCGGGCGGAGTGGGGAGCTGCAGCTCGGGGGTCGCAGAAACAAGGAGCCGGCAGCGGGGCCCAGACAGGAGGGGCCCTGAGCCCACGCGGCTGGTCACCCTACCTGCAACCCACCCTGGCCCCCTCCCGTGGCCACTGCTGCCTGTGGGCACTGCCAGGGCCACCAGCCTGGGAAGCCACAGACAGAGGTGGAGGGACAGGAAAACCCCAGCGATGGGAGGAAACAGAGGATGCCAGAGGGAGAAGGCACCGCAGCTACAGGCGCGATCAGGAAACACTGACGGAAGTTAGAGCTCAGAGACTGAGCCGCAGCGGGGACGGGGCTCGGGAGTCTGCAGGGTCTGGTTCCCACCCACCACCAGGCCTGGGGACCCCCTTCCCCGAGGCCGCCTGGGGCTCGGCAGGCGCCCACGACCCGCCTCCAACCGCCGGTCACCATCTGGGCAGCTTCACTTTCCCAAAGCCTGGTGCACAGCCCCCTCGCCATGGGAAGCACCCCAGGGGCCTTGCGTGGATCGCGAGGGGCACTCACCATCATAAAATCCGTGGTCAGATCCAGGGGGAAGCTGCATGAAGACTTCCACAGATGCCGGGATGCCCTCTGATCCTAAAACACATGTGAACACACTCTCAGCGGGTCTCAACAGGCCTGCCGAAGGACCCGGAAACAGCGCCCCAAGGCCAGCGTCGCCGTGGGCGGGAAGAGGGAGGCGTCCCAGCACAAACAGGGCGCACCCTCTGGCAGAGAAGGGACAGGGGCCTCCGGGGCGCAGGGCCCTCCCCCCAGCAGGAGCATGTGCCACGTGAGCTCGCCCCGCCACAGGCACCGACCGCCCCCAGGGCTGGCTCCAGACCAGGAGAGGCACTTGCTGTCCGCAACATCCACGTCAGCGCACTTCAGTCTGAAGCCCATCCGCGGGGTCCTTAGCCCCTGGCACGCTTGGCCCTGGTGGCACCCCCGGGTCCCCCCATGAGGTGACCACCTCTGGCAACACAGTTGGGGCCCCTGAGGCTCCGAAAGCTGGGACAGGGCCAGTGGGTCCCCACGGAGCAGCTCTGCAGCAGGAGCGGCCCCACTTCAGTGCGTCTCGGACCCAAGAGCCGGACCAGAGCCGGCCACACAGCACCCGCACCCACACCCCAGCCCCCCGCCCACGGGTGGGAGCAGCCACAGAACACTCGCCCTGCCGTGCCCCACAAGGCCCCGTGGGCCCCAGCCAGAGCCCCTCGTGGGAGAGGGGCTTCACCAGGCCCCGACATGGGACAGGCCAGCCCTGCTGCAACCTCACCAGCCCCTGATGGCCGCGACACCGCCCCTGCCCCCCGAGCTGGCCGCCCCAGGCTCTCTCAGAGCCTTCTGTCAAACCCTCCCGGTAGCTCACTGCTGGGAGCCGGCATATTGCGTATTGAGTGCATATTGCATATTGAGTGCAGCACTTTCCACAGCATCATCTTTCAGGATCTGGAATAGCTCAACTGGAATTCTATCACTGCCGGGAGCCAGCGTGAGGAGCTCCACCCATGACAAAGGTCATGAGGAAGGAGGCTCGGCATATGCAAAGGCGGGATCGAGCCTCAGGAGTCCCCCTGGAAATTCTCGAGCATTTACACCCAAAACCAGAGTCTGCCTACTTTCTGCTTTGTGCTTTCACCTACACCTCTGACTTTACGGGGGGCTGTCCCCCACTACCTCTCTGAAAAAAGAGTTAGCTTACAGTTCCAGTTAAGGATTCCTGGGTGTGACAGTGTTTAACCTACAAACTCCTTTGGAAGTCCTCTAGCCTGCCTGAATAGGTTTTTCCGGCCACGTGTGATTGCTCAGAGCCTCCCAACTGTGAGAGGCATGAGGTGTTCTAAACTGTCTGAATACAGATTCCTTTGAGCAGTTAAAAGATTGATTAGAAATTGTATTGGTGAAGGGATTTTCACTTGTTGGGCCAATGTTTGCTGCTAAGTCTCCATATCCCTTACCTGCTGTGTCCCTGGCAGTGTATTGATTAATAGAATTGGTGTAAGTAGTAGCTTTAATGTTTGTAACCTGGGACCCTTGAGTTAATTCTTTTTCTTGTTATAGCCCACCACACCTTTGCTCTGTAGGAATGCAACTTTATCTAATGCTTTTGGAGGGCGGCTCCTGACCAATCACCTTTAGAGAAAAATAAGTTTTCTGAAGAAAGGGTCTTAAAATGTTAACAGGCCTCCGGGCCAGAAGATGATGCAAATCACCTAAGCTTTTGCATATGCTAAGTTTGCAGGAAGAAAGCCTGGCTTACTGCATGACTCTACCCCTTTCCCCATTATCCTCTATGCATAACTTAAGGTATAAAAACTACTTTGGAAAATAAAGTGCGGGCCTTGTTCACCGAAACTTGGTCTCACCATGTCGTTCTTTCTCTCACCTTCTGGCTGAATTATTCAGCCTCTTTTCTCCACTGAATTTCCTCACTGAGCTATCCTTATTTCAGCCTCTTTTCTCCACTGAATTTTACTGCGCTATCCTCATTCTATTACTCTTTATATCCTTAATTAACGTTTAATTAAGCAGTTGTTTCCTGATCCTCGCCGACGCCGTCCCCGCTTCGAATACCCTGGATCAACCCGGGCTGGTACCCGGCAGGTGGCGCCCGAGACAGGGACTTTCGAAGGTAAGCTCCCCAAAGCAATCAGAGCCATCAGCCCTATTGCTCCCCGTTCTCGGAACAACTGGGTCACCAGCCCTCTTGTTCCCCACGGAGCAGTTTGGGTGACCAGCCCTACTGCTCCTCCCTCGGAACAGTTTGGGCCATCAGCCTACTGTTCCTCCCCCAGAACAATCTGGGTCACCAGCCCTATCGTTCTTCCAGGGCTCGGGACGGCTAGGACCCCACTCGAGGGTGCCGCGGACCCCCCTGTAGGATAGACAGGGCGAGAGGAGCGGGAAGTGTTGAAAGTGTTAAAAGTTAGACTTAGAGAGAGAAAACGGTTTCTAGAGTTAAAAGGCCAAAGAAGAGCCTGATCTTTTAAAAGCTAAAAGCTTTATCTTCTATTATACTTAATTTTCTGACATGGGTAACACTGAAACTAAGAATGGCAACTCTTTGTACAAGTAATCTTGAAACTGTTAAAGAGGCTACTGTTAATTTAGATACTTGGGTGAAGGTAAAAAACAACTAAAAATTTATCCTATAAATATGATTAAAAATGTTCTGGACCCTCGTCATGAGGCCGTGGGATAGCCTATGGGAGAGGCTATAGCGGTGGATGGCAGTGGGTCTCCACCTTCTGCGCAGATCATATTTTCTGCCATTGACGAAGAAAAGGAGGGAGACTGTGCTCTACCTCCGGAGGAAGGAGAGGGCTTACAGGATGCTGCGGCCGGGCGCCCTGGCGAGCCCCCTCCCCCTCTACACAAACCTTTAAAAATTTATCCAACAATTTCTGATTTAAGGCGACTTCCCCACCTCCGCTTGCACCTCCCAGGGCCTAAGAATTCCCCAGTTTACATCCAAAGCCTCCCAGACCATTGCCTAAGGCTGAAAAAGATTAAAAAAAAAATTTCTTTTAAACAAAGGAGCTTTTAAAAAATACACAATATACAGAGCCGGCTCCTTGCAGAAAACCCCCTCAGGAGGGCTTCACCCAAGCCAAAAAAAAAAAAAGAGAAGAAAAAAAAAAGTGAAAAAGAAAAAAAGAAAGAAAATAGAGAAAGATCTAAAGATAGAGAAAAAGCTGAATAGTGAAAAGGAGAGAGGAACAGAGAAGGAAGGAATCAGGGAACGCAGCAAGATTGAGAAAGGAAGAAAGGAAGTTAGAAAAAGAGATACAGAGAGAAAGAGAGGGAGGAGGGAAGAAAAAGAGAGAAAGAGGGTAAAGGGAAAGAAACGAAGGAAAGAGAAGGGTAGCGAAAAGGAAGGAGGAGAGAAAAGTGAGAACAACAGGAAGAGAGAGAGAGAGAGAGACTAAGAGACGCTGTGACCAGGTGCCCTGGCGAGCTCCCTCCCCCTCTGCGCAAACCTTAAAAAAAAAACAACTTATCCACCACTTTCTGATTTAAGGCCATTGCTGCCTCCGTTTGCGCCTTCCAGGGCCCAAGAGTTCCCTACTTTGTCCCCAAAGCCTCTCAAAGTGTTGCCTAAGCCTGAGGAAGATAAAAAGTTTTTTGAACAGTGGAGATTTTAAAACAGACTGCACAATATGCAGTGCTCTTGGAGAAAACCCCCTTGGGGGGTCTCACCCAGGCTAAGAAAAAAGCCGACGGTAAAGGGATTTAGCAACAATACTAACCCCTGATATGCCGGCTGCTCCGATTCCAAGGGGAGTGGCTGGCGCCCTGCCTGAGGGCATTGTAGGACTTGTGCTAGGGTGTAGCTCGCTTTCAAAAAATTTCAGTGGTGTATGGTGTGATAGATTCTGATTATATTGGAGAAATTATAGTTTTGATCTCGCCGCTTACCAAAACTGTGCAAATTAATAAAGGTCAAAGAATAACACAGTGTTTGCTTTTACCTTATCAGGCAGGAAAAAACTTGACTTCTCAAGCTAAGAGCCACAGAGCGTTTAGATCTAGTGATCTAGCTTTTTGGGTGCAGGAAATTACAGCTCCAGGGCCTTTAAAAGATCTTTTAATTCAAGAAAATAAACTGTCAGGGCTGTTAGACACAGGAACAGACGTCTCTTAACATTGCTGGGAAAGACTGACCCAGGTCCTGGCCAACGCATACTACTGAACGTGAGTTGGTGAGATTAGAGAAAGTGGTATGCGGGGTGGGAATGCTGTAGAGAAAAAGGTGAGGGAAAGTTTAAAACCTTGAAGAGTAGTAAGTTCCCCGTTGCTGGAAGTATTCAAGCAAAGATTAGATGGTTGCTTGTCATCTAAAAGGCTATAGACCAGATTTAGGTTACAAAACGATAACTGGAGAAGCTTATAAACATGTTGTGCAACACCTGTTTACTTGCTTCTCATATTTAGGTCTGCCAAAAGTTTTAAAAACTGATAATGCCCCTTTGAAGCTGCGGAGAGATTGTTTACTAACTTTAAATGATTTCCAAAAATTATTAGGGGACATTAATTGGATACGCCCACATTTAAAACTGACTACTGCAGATTTAAAGCCTTTGTTCGATTGCTTAAAAAGCGATCCTAATTCCAGTTCTAAGAGAAAGTTGACTAATAAGACAGACGGCTCTTGTTAAAGTAGATGAGACTTTAAATGATCAGTTAATTAGGATTAATATTACCATAAGATGAGATTAAATTATTCTTCCCACAAAACATACACCTACAGGATGCTTGTGACAAAAAGGCCCATTGGTTCCATCTACCAGTGACCCCAAGAAAAATAGTTTTATCTTATCCCAGCTTGGTGGCACAATTAATTATAAAAGGAGGAAAAAAGAAGTGTGGAACTTTTTAGAAAAGAAGTAGCAAATATAATAATTCCATTCAATAAGGATCAACTAAAGTCTTTTACAAAATAGTGATGACTGGCAAGTTGCCCTGATAGATTTCAGGGGTCAAATTTTGTTTCATTTGCCCTCAAGCCCCCACAGTAGTTAAAAGTTCAAAAATGTTAGATTGGCAGTTTGAGGATACCTGTGGAACTTTCCAACCCTACGTAGTTCCTACGCTCCCCTTTACCCTATGGGGGAGGGACGTGCTGTCTCGAATAGGAGATACTCAGAGAAGGGTTTTCTCAATTTCTTAGTTATCAACAGGCAGTACAATTAACAATACTTTATATATTGTTATAAATACGTAATATAAATATATTTGCCTAATTACAGTTTGCCTAATTAGGTATGGGTATAAATAAAATATAATAAAGGTATGCCTAATTCTATTTATAGATCTATACTTAATTAATTTGTATATAAATTAATGTATATACTATGTATGCATATTATATATATACTGTATAATTAAATGTATGTTGCAGTAATATAATGTGTGTGGCTGATATTAATTGGTATGGATTGATGTGCTGTGATGATATATGTTCTGTATGCTGTGTAATTATATTATATATGTGTGACGTGTATTATTACAGTACATTGGTTTGTGTTGGTTGGTATTAGCTGTGTACGTGTTGTATTGCTGTAATATATATGAATTAATATATTAATTATAAGATTAATTCAAGCATATTGATTTATATATATTGTATGTCAATAAGTTTATACTTGTTGCCATATATAAATACATTTTGCATTTAGGTATATCTGTATACCAAAATGAGATAAGGAGGTTATACATTTATTATTTAAATTTATAGAGACCTAAACTAAACGTTAGACCTAAATTAACATATCTCTAAATTTATGTTGTTAAAATGTAAATTTTAAAAATTTTAAAAATTAAATTGACAACTGCTTGACAATTCCTTTGCCATAAAACTGCCATAGGTGTAACTGGGGTAACCAGACAAAAACTTGGTTTTATAGCAAAATGGCCCCCTAGAGTGGGTCCATCTTCCCGCTCAAACTAAAAAAGTAGCGACTTCTTATCCAGGATTGACAGCTACTTTGATATTAAATGAAAAAAGCAGAACATTGAATTATTTGGTAAAGAGCCATCAGAAATTGTAATTCCATATAATAAGGAACAACTTGATGCTTTTCTAATGTTTGACGAGGATTGGCAGATTGTTATAGGAAACTATTTTGGTCAAATTTTTGCATCATTTACCTTCACATGTTTTGCTGAATTTTATATCCAGACATCCAGTTATTTTTCCTGTGAGATGTAAACAATCTCCTGTTCCAAATGTTCAAATAGTTTTTACTGATGGGTCAGCAAATGGTAAAGCCTCCATAGTCACTAAAAATCACCAAAAGGTTTTAAAAACACAAAAAACTTCAGCTCAACGAGCTGAAATAACAACAGTCATAAAGGCTTTTGCTATGTTTGCAGTTGAGGAATTTAACCTTTATTCTGATTCTCAGTATATTGTCAGGTTGTTTCCACACATTGAAACTGCGGTTTTTGTCTGAAAATAAAACTACCATATTTCATTTGTTAACTAAATTACAGCAACAAATTTGGAAAAGAAATAAAATATTTTTCATTGGACACATTCGGGCTCATTCCAGATTGCCCGGCCCTTAAAATGCCTTTAAAGATTTGGCTAACTTGTTAACCAGAAATACAGTGGCTACTGTGATTGAGGAGGCCAGAGCCTCTCACTCACTTCATCATCAATACGCTACTGCTTTAAGATATCGATTCCAAATTCCCAGAGAGACTGCTCGAGAAATTGTGCGTTCTTGCTTATATTGCCCCACTGTTTATACTAGTCTACCTATGGGAGTTAATCCTCGCGGTCTCAAACCCAACGTACTCTGGCAAGTGGACGTAACTCATGTTTCTTCATTTGGAAAACTGTCCTTTGTTCTTTAACTGTAGACACCTTTTCTCACGTTATTATTGCAACTGCTCGTACAGGGGAAGCAATTAAAGATGTAATACAACATCTCTTTACTTGTTTTTCATATTTGGGCCTGCCAAAGGCTCTGAAAACTGACAATGCTCCTGCTTATACTTCTAAGTCTTTTCAGGAATTTTGTATAAAGTTTCAAATTAAACATAATACTGTCATCCCTTATAGTCCCCAGGGACAGGCCATTGTTGAAAGAGTGCATCAAACATTAAAAATCCAAATTCAAAAACTAAAAGAAGGGGAGTTTAAGTATAGTTCTCCCCATCAAATCTTGCAACATGCTCTTTTCGTAATAAACATTTTAAATACTGATTCAGCCTGAACTACTGCAATGCTTCGCCATTGGTGCCCAGAGCAATTAAATGCAAAACCATTAGTCAAATGGAAGGACCTCCTCTCAGGACAATGGAAGGGTCCTGACCCATTATTAACTAGCGGTCGAGGATGTGCTTGTATTTTTCCACAGGATGCAGATTCTCCAATTTACATCCGGGACAGGCTGATTCGCCATGTTGCAGTCCCCCAGACATCCGGTTCCCCCATTGCTTTGGTTCCCCCATTGCTTCGATCACAAAAGAGGAGCCCGCCAGAAGGGGAGGCAAGATAAACATCGAGATCCCGGCGAGACTGGACAGGGCTGCTGCACTGCGAACTCCAACCAGAAAATAATTCTACTTACTCTGCTTTGGCTTGTCTACCCTCTCCTTATGTTTTTCTCTTTACCAATGATTCTGGAAAACTTAATGTACATGTGACTTTCACTGGCGGACCCAATGCAGTGACTTGTGAACAATGCGTGCTCTCATCTTGTTTAAACCCTCAATATAATGTTTGCTCCTTTGTAGTGTTACAACGTCCGCCTTATCTTATGATGTAACCACTTATTGATATAACTATAGTCTTGCTGTGTTACAACAACTATAAGATTTAATGTGATCCTGACGGTTTGTGGGCTTTACTTATTTTAGGAATATCAGCTTTAATAGCAGCAATTACTTCTGTTACTGTGGCAGCAATATCATTGACTCAACAAGTGCATACTGCCCAATATGTTGATACCATGTCTAAAAATGTTTCTTTAACTCTAGCAACACAGGAAGCTATAGATAGGAAATTAGAGATGAGAGTAGACGCCTTAAAAGAGGCAATAATACATATTGGGACTGAGTTACAGGCTTTAAAAGTGAAAATGGCTCTGTCTTGCCACGCTCATTACCGGTGGATATGCATGACCTCTTTAAAGGTAAATGAGACAGATTATGAATGGGAAAAAATCAAAAATCATATCTCAGGTGTTTGGAACAGCTCTGACATTGGCCTGGACTTAGGGAAATTTCATAATCAAATACAGACCCTGGAACACTCTCGACTGGATTTTACCGCCGCTGGAGCAGCTAATGACTTTTTTCACACCTTCTCTAACTTTATTTCTGGAAAAAGCATTCTGTCTAATATCTTTAGATCTAATTTTGCTTCTCATGATCATTCTTCCTTGTATTGTCATGATTCTTCAGCAGAACATTCAGAAGCTCGCGACTGAGCTGCATCTGGCTGTTTTAAGAAATAAAAAAGGGGGAGATGCCGGGAGCCGGCATATTGAGTGCATACTGCATATTGAGTGCAGCACTTTCCACAGCATCATCTTTCAGGATCTGGAATAGCTCAACTGGAATTCTATCACTGCCGGGAGCCAGCGTGAGGAGCTCCACCCATGACAAAGGTCATGAAGAAGGAGGCTCGGCATACGCAAAGGCGGGATCGAGCCTCAGGGGTCCCCCTGGAAATTCTCGAGCATTTACACCCAAAACCAGAGTCTGCCTACTTTCTGCTTTGTGCTTTCACCTACACCTCTGACTTTACGGGGGGCTGTCCCCCACTACCTCTCTGAAAAAAGAGTTAGCTTACAGTTCCAGTTAAGGATTCCTGGGTGTGACAGTGTTTAACCTACAAACTCCTTTGGAAATCTTCTAGCCTGCCTGAATAGGTTTTTCCGGCCACATGTGATTGTTCAGAGCCTCCCAACTGTGAGAGGCATGAGGTGTTCTAAACTGTCTAAATACAGATTCCTTTGAGCAGTTAAAAGATTGATTAGAAATTGTATTGGTGAAGGGATTTTCACTTGTTGGGCCAATGTTTGCTGCTAAGTCTCCATATCCCTTACCTGCTGTGTCCCTGGCAGTGTATTGATTAATAGAATTGGTGTAAGTAGTAGCTTTAATGTTTGTAACCTGGGACCCTTGAGTTAATTCTTTTTCTTGTTGTAGCCCACCACACTTTTGCTCTATAGGAATGCAACTTTAATGCTTTTGGAGGGTGGCTCCTGACCAATCACCTTTAGAGAAAAATAAGTTTTCTGAAGAAAGGGTCTTAAATTGTTAACAGGCCTCCGGGCCAGAAGATGATGCAAATCACCTAAGCGTTTGCATATGCTAAGTTTGCAGGAAGAAAGCCTGGCTTACTGCATGACTCTACCCCTTCCCCCATTATCCTCTATGCATAACTTAAGGTATAAAAACTACTTTGAAAAATAAAGTGCGGGGCCTTGTTCACCAAAACTTGGTCTCACCACGTCGTTCTTTCTCTCACCTTCTGGCTGAATTATTCAGCCTCTTTTCTCCACTGAATTTCCTCACTGAGCTATCCTTATCTCAGCCTCTTTTCTCCACTGAATTTTCCTACTGAGCTATCCTCATTCTATTACTCTTTATATCCTTAATTAATGTTTAATTAAGCAATTGTTTCCTGATCTTCACCTACGCTGTCTCTCCTTCGAATACCCTGCATCAGCCGGGGCTGGTCCCGGCAGCTCACAGCACGCACAGCCCTGGAAAGGGAGCAGCAGCGATGACAAGATGTGAAAAAAACAGCAAAACTACTAGTGTTTGAAAAGCGGGCCCACAGTCCTGGCAGAGGCTGGGTGTGCAGGGCTGGACGGGGCTGCTCCGGGGGCCCAACCTTCAGGTCAGGTGAGAGGGCGGAACAGGGCCCCCGGCAGGCGCCGAGAGAACGAGGCAAGCAGAGCGTACGCCACAGAGGACATATGTCCACGAACCCAGACTGAGGGAAAACTGAGAAAAGAGGAAATGGGGGGAGGAGGAGGAGGTGGGAAAATGCCAACTAAGAAACACAGACGGAACGACGGAAGTTACGGTTACCGTAAAGCTTCAGGCGAGAACAAGCTGGTTTAGAAAAGGCAGAGGAGCAGGGATCAGATCGCCAACACCCGCTGGATCATAAAAAAGCAAGGCGATTCCAGAAAAATATCTGCTTCTGCTTCACTGACTACACTAAAGTCTTTGACTGTGTGGATCACAACAAACACTATAAAATTCTTCAAGAGACGGGAGTACCAGACCACCTGACCTGCCTCCGGAGAAACCTGAATGCAGGTCAGGAAGCAACAGTTGGAACTGGACATGGAAAACACACTGATTCCAAATAGGAAAAGGAGTACGTCAAGGCTGTATATTGTCACCCTGTTTATTTAACTATATGCAGAGTACATCATGAGAAACGGTGGCCTGGAAGAAGCACAAGCTGGAATCAAGGTTGCCGGGAGAAATATCAATAACCTCAGATATACAGATGACACCACCCTTATGGCAGAAAGTGAAGAAGAACTAAAGAGCCTCTTGATGAAGGTGAAAGAGGAGAGTGAAAAAGCTGGCTTAAAGCTCAACATTCAGAAAACTAAGATCATGGCATCCAGTCCCATCACTTCATGGGAAATAGATGGGGAAACAGTGGAAACAGTGACTTTATTTTCTTGGGCTTGAAAATCACTGCAGATGGTGACTACAGCCATGAAATTAAAAGATGCTTACTCCTTGGAAGGAAAACTATGACCAACCTAGACAGCATATTAAAAAGCAGAGACATTACTTTGCTGACAAATGTCTGTCTAGTCAAAGCTATGGTTTTACCAGTAGTCATGTATGGATGTGAGAGTTGGACCATAGAGAAGACTGAGTGCCAAAGAATTGATGTTTTAAAACTGTGGTGTTGGAGGAGGCTTGAGAGTCCCTTGGATATGGCGGTTTAACTGCTAAGTTGTGTCCGACTCTTGCTACCCCATGGATGGTACCCTGCCAGGATCCTCTGTCCATGGGATTCTCCAGGCAAGGATTCTGGAGTGGGTTGTCATTTCCTTCTCTAGGGGATCTTCCCAACCCAGGGATCAAACCTAGGTCTCCTGCATTGCAGGCAGAATTTTTACCAACTAAGTTATGAGGAAGCTGGACAGGACTCTTAAGAGTCCCTTTGGACTGCAAGGAGATCAAACTAGTCAATCCTAAAGGAAATCAGTCCTGAATATTCATTGGAAGGACTGTTTCTGAAGCTGAAGCTCCAATACTTTGGCCACCTGATGTGAAGAGCTGGCTCACTGGAAAAGACCCTGATGCTGGGAAAGATTGAAGGCAGGAAAAGGGGATGACAGAGGATGATATGGTTGGATGGCATCACTGACTCCATGGACATGAGTGTGAGCAAGCTCCTGGAGTTGGTGATGGATAGGGAAGCCTGGTGCAGTGCAGTCCATGAGGTAGCAAAGAGTCCGATGCAACTGAGCGACTGAGCAACTAAAAGCGGTCAGTGGGACCATGAGGAGAACAGGGTGTCACATTGCCCCAGAGGCTCCCCCGTGAGGCACTTCCTCACCAGAAAGCACACAGCGGAGAAGCCTGGACACCACCACGGAAGCCAGCCGCAAGGCACGCATGGCCGGTCACGGGACAAATGACAGCGTGGGACACGGGGTTCCTGCCAGAACGTAGGACCTGGATTTACTGGTGAGAAAAATCAGACAAACCTGAGGAGGTGAACTGTGCAAAGGGGCAGGCAGTGATCAGCAGCATCAGAGCCGTGAAAGGTGGACGCGAGGGGCCTGCCCCACAGACCACCCTGGGGGCACTCCGGTCCTGGGTCAGAGAGAGGGCTCCAGGGACAATGTCCAACTCGTGTGTCAGACAACAGTCAGAGCCCACACTCCAGGTCCCGATCCAACCTTGTGCTGCGCCAGACATGGGCGTGGGAGCCACACGGGGCGTGGACACCGGGAGCCACGCAGGATGTGGACGCAGGAGCCACACCGGACGTGGACACGGGAGCCACACGGTGCGTGGACACCGGGAGCCACACTGGACATGGGTACTGAGAGACAAGCAGGACGTGGACGCAGGAGCCACGCGGGATGTGGACGTGGGAGCCGCACGGGACATGGACGCGGGAGCCACGCGGGACGTGGACGTGGGAGCCGCATGGGACATGGACACGGGAGCCACGCGGGGCGTGGACGTGGGAGCCATGTGGGACATGGACACGGGAGCCACGCGGGATGTGGACGTGGGAGCCACATGGGACATGGACGCAGGAGCCACGCGGGACGTGGACGTGGGAGCCATGTGGGACATGGATGCGGGAGCCATGAGGGACGTGGACGTGGGAGCCCCGTGGGACATGGACGCAGGAGCCACGCGGACATGGATGTGGGAGCCATGCGGGACATGGATGCGGGAGCCACGTGGGACATGGATGTGGGAGCCATGCGGGACATGGACGTGGGAGCCACGTGGGACATGGATGCTGGGAGACAAGCAGGACGTGGACTCCAAGAGCCACGCAGGACATGGACATGGGAGCCGCATGGGACATGGATATGGGAGCCATGTGGGACGTGGACGCAGGAGCCACACAGGATGTGGATGCTGGGAGCCACGCAGCCCAAAGGGGGCACACGTGGAGGGGTCCTCCGCCACCACAGACATGCAGGGAAAGGCAGCCCCTCGGCGTGTCCAGGCAACCATGTCTCCTGGGGCAGTCGGGCATCACCCAAGGTGCAGCAGCCACAGGCAAAGCCAGGGATGCCTGGTGGGGACGCTGAGCGGCACGCTGGGCGTCAGGGTACAGGTCAGCACTGGGTGAAGAGCACAGCCATCCTGATGACGCTCTCATTGTCCTGTTGGGAAGGAACTCGTGCCCCCCAGGTTACCAACACGCGGACTCAAATCCCCGCTCCCGGGGCCACCCCCACGAAGCGCCACGACAAGGTGGGGTTAGGACAGTTCTGAGGCGCAGAGCCAGAGACCCAGCCATCCGCAGGGTTGGCTCCCGCTGGAGGAGGCCGGTGGTCCGTGCGGCCCCGGCTGGGCCTGCATCACGCCCACCTCCACCCCCTCCTCCCACGGCCTCCCCCGGTCCTGTATCTCTGCATCTCTCCACCCCAGGGACTGGTCTGAGGTCCACCCTGATCCGGCGTGACTGCCTCTTAGCTCACATCTCAGTTACACCTGAAAGGACCCCGTTTCCAAACGGGGTGCGTGCACAGGTGCTGGGGGGCGGGGCCTCAGGGGTCAGAGGTCAGGGCTCACCTGAGTAACTTTTTGTGGGGACATAGTTTGGCCCATGAGGCCGAGACAGTTCCCCTCACAAGAAACCCAGCAAGCGGGATGGAGCATCACCGTCACAGCGCATGATGCCCTGCTCACCCCTGCCCGTGGTCAGCATGCCGAGCGGGGCTGCAGCAGCTCAGAGCCCTGGCCCTGGGGGACATGTGCTCTCGTTGGGGACAGGCCAGCTGATGGCAGACGCGGAGACGGGAGGGTCAGGAAGCCCAGAGACCCCAGAGCACCCCCTTAACCAGGGCACCCTCTCCCCGCGCCAGGCACACCCATGGGAGAGGACACACCCTCAAGGACAGTCTCCACTTCTCCTACAGTGAGAAACCCAATCTCACGTCCCCACCTCCAAAGGCCCTGGTCCATTCTTGCAACCAAACCAGGGACTCAGCGGCCCACCTCCCGACTCCCCTCTCCCCACCCACCACCCCAGTGAGCCTGGGCGGCTGCAGCCCCTAAGCGAACCCTTCCTGTCCATCAGCAGCCCCCAGCCAGCCTCAACCAGAAGCAGCCACAAGGCTCCAACCCCAGAGCACCCCGCATGGCCACAGGACAGAGGCCAAAACCCTCAGGCTTGCCCTCCCTGCCCACCCTGTCCCCACTCGCATCCTGGCGATGCCGGCATGCTCCAGGCCCAGGGGTGGCCCGCACACAGCGGGGGCTCCACAGACCGCCCTGCGCATGGGCCCAGCTGGCCGGGAGGCCCTCTCGTGGCCACTCTGGCCCCTCGGCCTCCGGATCCTCCCCACAGGGGCCAGAGTGGGCTCTGGTCTGTTTCCATCTCAGCTGATGCAGAGAGTCAGACAGTGTTTGCAGAGTGCCATGGAAGTGTCTGTGGAGGAGGGCACGGCACCTCACTCCAGCACTCTTGCCTGGAGAATTCCACGGACAGAGGAGCCTGGTGGGCTATGGTCCATGGGGTCACAGAGAGCCGGACACGATTGAGCGGCTAAGCACACATGGGAGTGTCTGGACAGCATCACTGACACAGTGAACATGGACTGGGGCGAACTCTGGGAGCTGTGAGGGACAGAGAGGCCACTGTGCTGCAGTCCACGGGGTCGCAAGGAGCCGGACACGACTGGGCGACCGATCGACAACATATGAGTGTCTGGGGCGGCCATGACAAGGTGCCACATGCTGGGGGCTTAAACGACAGACTCTTACTGTCTCCCTCTCCGGAGGCCAGGCTTCCCAAAGGCGCCGAGGAGAGCCTGCTCTGGGCTGTGCAGCTCCCGGCAGCCCCTTGGCTCGTGTGTGTCCAAACCCCCCCCACTTTTCATAAGGGCACTGGTCATCTGGATTAGGGCCACCCTCCTCCAGTGTGAAGGCATCTTAATGCATTCCGCACACAAGTCTATTCCTAAGGCACTGGGTTTAGGATTTCAGCACAACTCAGCTGACGACAAGCCAAGCCCGACGTATCACTCCACACATCGTTTCAAAGACCGGCACTGCCCCGTTCCTGTGACGAGAGGCTGGGCACCTGGCCTGAAGCTCCGCCATGGCCTCTGCTGCGTCCACAGCGAACAGCCCCACGCATGGCTCTTCCTGGCTGTTTCTGACTCGGGGAGCATCAGGGCTGAGGTCTTGCCGCCATGGCCCCCACCCCACCTCCCCGTCTCCAAGCTCCACCGAATCCTCGTTAAGTCCTCACGACATCATTCCGTCACTATAAATCATGTCCCCAGTGGGGCCACACGGGGAGTCTGTTTCCCGAAGTTTATAACTGCCTCCTTTTCCTCCTATGCAAAGTTTCTACACAAGGCAAATTCTTCCCCCAAACTGCCCCAAAGAATTATAAACTCGACAAGTAAGCTTGGGACTTCCCTGGCGGCCCGGTGGTTAAGACCCTATGCTTCCAATACAAGGTTCAAACGGTAGTCAGGCACTAAGATTCCACGTGCCACAGGGCGTAGTCAAAAAGTTGGCATTTAAAAAAAAAGGCGTCATTTGGTCAGACACCAGGATGGCCGTTAGCCCTCATTCTCCTTGACCTGCGGCCTCAGCTCAGGTCCAAGGGGCTCTGTCCAGCTGGGCCCTGGGCCCCCCACACCTCGGTGCTTCCTGGGCAGGGTGCCCAGCGCCCCTCCTCTCCTCCCTGGATGCCTGCCAGCTTTCCGCATCTCCCAGGGTCAGGAGATGTGCACGAGCCTTGAGAAGGGTCTTCTCAACCAGGAACCTGAGCCGTCAGGGCCTCTGAGGTCTGCCCCGGGTCACTGCTGAGCCCTTCCTGCCCCCTACCCCTGTTCCTGGGACAGCCAGCGCTCGGGGTTGGGTGCCTGGCCGGGCCTGGCCTGGGCCTCCCTGCCTGTCCGTCTCTGCCTCCCTTTTTGCTGCTGCCATCTGTTTCCACAATTGTCCAACGACCTCATCTTCCACGCCTTCCGATGACATGTCAATTCCTGCTCCTGGTCTAACCACCAGGGCCCCACCTAACTGAGCACTGCGAGCCTCCATCTGCCCGGCACAGCGCTCCCTCTAACCATTCTCGTCCACTCCCTGCTGTCCTGTCTGGTTCCCTTGGCCTCCTCTGCTCAGCTTCCGGCCAGAGGGGTCCCCTGTGCCTGGTCCCCTGGCTCCCCATTCACACCGGGAGGAGCGTGCACAGCGTCTCCAGCGCAGGGCCACCCGGTGTTCGGGGAGGTCAGCAACGGGTGGGTCAGCAGGCTATAGACGGGCGCAAGGGGGACGGGCACCGGACATGCAGCCCCTCCAGCCCTTAAGCGGGACCCCGGCCTGGGCTGCAACCCAGATGCTAGGCCCAACGCTGGGCTCCAGACAGGTCGCTCCAGCTCCCCAGCCGGCTCCTGAAGCCCTAAACGGGGAGGAAAATGCCCAGGACCTGCTTGGGCCGTTGTATCAGTCGGAGCCAGGAGGCCAGAGCCCGCCCGCATCGGGTCCTAAAGTGTTGGGGTTTTCACGGAAGAGGCAGCACTAAGGCCCCGGTGCCCCAGACCCAGCAGCGCACCACAGGACCTGCCCCCCGAGCAGTCGCCAGCCAGCGGCCAGCAGCCGGCGCCTCCTCCAGCGTCTCTGAGCTCCTACTTTGCTTTCTCTCCAGGAGTGCTCAAGTGAAACCCGGAACCCGGCTGAGTCTCTTTTTTCCTAAAGGTTTTATTTGTTTATGGTATGCTGGCTTTGATGCGTTTTCATTGCAGTGCATGGGCTCTCCTCATTGGGGAGCACAGGCTCCAGAGTGCAGGCTCAGTACCTGTGGCTTAGTCGTCCCTCCGCACGTGAGATCCCCATTCCCTGACCTGGGATCAAACCCGCGTCCCCTGCGTTGGAAGGCGGATCCTTCACCACTGGACGAGCAGGGAAGCTCCCCGTTCTTGAGCTGCTCTCCTCGCCTCCCCAGAAGAGATGGAGCCGAAGGCCCCCGGACCGGAGGGGAGCACGGCGACTTCCAGGAGCCGCAGAGGCCTGGTTCCTTTAGGAACACCCCCGGGGGCGTCACGCGGGGGGCAGCCACAGCCACAGAGAGGCCGGCAGCCCTGCTGTCCACGTCTCCCCAGCTCTGGAGCCGGGAGGTCCCTGAGGGGGCGCTCAGCCCTGCCCCCAGGCGGCCAAGCTGCCCAACGAGAACCAGCACGCTGCTCCCAATTCTGGGCCCTGAAACCCTGCGTGGTGACAGATGCTGCTGCTTGAACCCACCAGTTGTGGGGTGAATTCATTGTGCTGCCGTAGAAACCAAAGCAGTGGCACGTAGTGACGTGAACAGAGCCACGCGCACCCCTCGCACCGCAGGAGCCAGTCTGTCGCTGCTCCTGCGTCGCCCGGGGGCTGGGAAGGAAGGGGAGCGTCCATGTGCTCCCTACGAGCCATGCAGAGAAGCTGCTGCAGCCGCCAAGATTGCCTGACCTTGACGTTTCAGAGCCTTCCTTAACAGGGCACTTTCAGTGCCGTGCTCGTGACAACCAAAGAAGACAAAAATCACCTGCCCTAACTAACCAACATCTTGCCAATATTAAAACCCACCACTGGAGAGCTTAGACAACGGGAGCTTTAACGTTGCCCTGAAACCATGTTTGAACTGTGACCTTTGCAAGAAAACAAGAAAAAACTCACATCTTAAAAAGAAGACTGTGGTCATTAGCTCTCTGCTAGAGAGTGCAGAGCACACAGGCTAAAGAAGGACCACACCCAGGAAGCTGGCTTTGGGAAAGGATATGAGGTGGACTCTGCTCAGCTGGACAGAAGATCCAGGGTCAGACCCGCTGGCTCACTCAGAGCTGGGCTCTCCCCAGGCCCGTGACTTCACTCTGGGGAAGAACCAGCCACATCACGAGGCTGCAAGGGATCCAGTTAAGGAACTGGCAGGAAAAAGCTGGGCCTGCGGCACAGGCATTATGACCACTTATAACAAATACTCCAAAGACTGTGCAAGTCCACGTGCCTTTGAAAAATATTACAGCAGAAAAAAGGTGTATATAAAATTTTTAATTTGCTTTTTATAAAAAAAGAAAAAGCCAATTTTGAATGTTTGCAATCCACCCTTAAAAAAAAAAAAAAAAAAGCTGACAGTTGCACCGGTTCCTTTATCCACCAGCAAACAAACAGGTCTCCTATGAGCCTGCTCCCTGTGTACGCAGGTGCGTATGAGCAAATGCCAGGTCCTGATGCACCCACTTAAAAAAGAAAAAAAAAAACGTGAATGATGGCTGCCTCCCAGTTACACATTCCCAGGGGCTCCGGTAACAGCCCCCTCTCCGTGGTCCCCAAATCCAAAGTAAGACAAGACAACGTAGGGATCCATCCAAAGGGCAAACCATTCACACCACACGTGGCCGCCCCACCCCACGGAGATCCTGAGAAGGGCACTGCAGAGCAGGGCAGGGGGCCACAGCGCCAGAACAGAGGTCTCAGTTCACCCGGCAGTTGAACCAAGGGAGGGACACCGGCTTAAAGAAAGGCCACTGTTCCTAAACAAGTGTATTTCAATTTCAATTGGGAGCGGGGGGAATATTCTAGAACTTCAAAATCAAGCTGTTTGCCTGCCTTCTACTACCAGTGGGCAAGTCTGCGCTTCTCTGCCCTGCTTCAGTGAGGACACACTCCAGACGGTCAGAGGAAGAAGCCACATCTAAAGCTCAATTAAATTTCTTAAATACTGTGAAGCCGAAGCCATTCTTGAAGTCAAACTAACTTCTCTTGCAAAGCTCTCAACACTGAGAGATCATCATAAACTCAACCAAGTACTGAGTAACACAGTTAAAGAGAAAAGTAAAATTGTGGGCACTTAAGAGTCAAGAAGAGGTAGCCCACGATCAAAGGCAAACGACTGCTCAACTGAACAGACTAACACACTTCAGACCTGCGAGAGCACTTAGAGCAAGGGGGAAATGAAGCAGAAATTAGGAAAAACTCCATCCCCCTAACACATGTCTGCACTCCCAGGAAAAGTCCTAAAGAGACTTAGAACCCTCGTTCTTGGCAGAGAAAGTGGCGTGGGAATCCACCTCCAGTCAGTCGCCTTCCACAGGTCCCCGGGAGGGTCTGGCCTCCCAGGTCCAGCCAGCGGGCCCACCTTTGGGCTCCCATAAGGCACAGTCGACGACGGCGACCAACTTCCTGCTTCCCTCAGAGCCAGAGGACAGGGGCGGGAGGGGCCCTGGGAGCCGCTTAGGCTGCGTGTCTGGGCGCTGGGAAGAGGCAGCTCACAAGGGCGGCACCCAAAGTCGCTTTGGCGAGTGGCAGGGTGCCCCAGGCGGGGCCCTTTACAGCTGAAGCTCGGGTGGACTGCCCGGGGCCCACAGGCTCTCGGGGCGCCGGACTCCTGGGCAGCAGGGGTCCCGGGGCGCGCAGAGACACCAGGGTGCGCAGACCTCTTGGGGTACAAGGGTCCCGATATTTGTGGGGCGCAGGGGACCCAGGGTGAGCGAGGTCTTGGGGTGCAGGGGCACCTGGGGCTTGGTGGGGGGTCCTGGGGCTCAGGATCCCCAAGGCCAGGGACTCCTGGGGCACGCAGGGATCCCGGGGTGCACAGAGCTCTCGGGGCACAAGTGTCACAAGACTTGTGGGGCGCGCGGGGGGCCCCAGGGTGAGCGAGGTCTTGGGGTGCAGGGGGCCTGGGGCTTGGGGGGTCCCGGGGTCCGGACTGATTCGGGGGCGGTGCGCGCAGCGGGAGTCCCAACCTCGGGCCGCAAGCCCCCAGTCCCGGCGCCCCCAGGGAACATCCGCGGAAAACGCCCGGCACCGACGCGGGCGGACACGCAGGGGGCCGGGCTCGGCGCGCTGAAGGAACGGACACCATCCGGCCCAGGCTCACGCGCGGCCCTGCGCCGGCGCTCCCGGGCCACGCCGAGCCCGGCACCTGAGCGCGGCCGGGCGGGAGAAGGGCGGGAGGCTTCGGCCCTCAGGCTGAGCTCTTCCCTCCAAGAATGTGGCGCCTCAGCGCCCACGGGACGGTCGACCGGCGGCCGCGCTGCTACAAGCTCCTGGGGGGCGAGGCTTGTGTTGGGGGCGGGACCTCCGTCTGCGGGCGGGCGGGGCTCGTGGGAGCAAGTGTTGTTGGATGGGCGGGACTTGCAGACCCGAGGGGTGTGTTTGGTGGGCGGGGTTTGTGCCGATGGGCGGGGCCCGAGCAGCCCCGGCGCGTTTCCGCAGCCAGCCGGCGAACGGCGCTCGCGCAGCCCTGGCCCCGTCTGCAGAGTCGGAGCCCCACCGGCCTACGCGGCTGCGAGCGGTGGGTGTCGGTCCCCCTCCCGGACCGCGAGGCCCGCCAGTGACGGCGACTTGAGGCGGCGCGGGGCCTGCTTGGCTCGGGGTCGGCGATCTGTCCAGCGCGAAGGGCCCTGTCCCGCTGGCGGCCCGGCCGGCCGTTCAGGGTCCCCACTGGCCCGGAGCGCTGGCCCGCCGTCGCCACTCTTGCTGCCCTGCCTGGGGCTGGCTGCGTGGCCTTGGGCAGGCCTCCTGCTCTCTCGGGTCTCTCTGCGGCTCCGCCCTGTGCGCAGTAGAGGGGCGGAGGCCCCCAGGCTCCTGGCTAGAGAGAAGGCTGGGCACTCGTCCATCTGAACCCGGAGGCAGCTATGGTCGGACCTTGGAGGGGTCTCCACATGAGGCTGGCGGTCAGCGGTCCTGCCCTTAGAAGGGGCCCTGCTCCACCTCTAGCCTTCCAACCTAGGGGGTGGCTGGGATACTGACCCAGGCCCACAGGCCCCCTGGACCCAGCAGCAGACAGGGCCCTGGCACCCCAGCTCAGGAGCAGCTCTGAGGCCAGGACTCTTCATGAAAGTGAAAGTCACTCAGTCGTATCCGACTTTTTGTGACCCCATGGACTCTATATACAGTCCATGGAATTCTGCAGGCCAGAAGACTGGAGTGGGTAGCCTTTCCCTTCTCCAGGGGTCTTCCCAACCCAGGGATGAAACCCAGGTCTCCCACATTGCAGGCAGATTCTTTACCAGCTGAGCCGCAAGGGAAGTCAAATGAAATGGCTCACTAAAGGGTGCAGACAGGAGAAGGCTCCTCCCCCAGGAGAGGGGTCACTGGGCCTAGAGAGGCCTTAGGGACCGTGTGGTCCAGAGGCCTCCCATCTGAGTTCCCAGGCTCTGAGCTTCCTGCGGGTGGTGAGAAGGGGTCTGATGGGAAAGAGCCCCCTTCCACCTATGTGCTAACTCAGCCTGGGGGCAGGGAGAAATTGAAGAGGGGGCTCCAGCTGACCAGGCCCCGCTGTGGGCCCTGAGGCCAGACGATGCATGACAGAGATGGGGTGGAAGCTCTTTTAGACAGGACCAGGGGGCTGGATGGGGGTGGGGGACAGGCACTGTGATGCAGGTGCCCAGGCTGTCCACAGCAGGCTGGCAAAGCTGTAGTTGTCCACACCACCATTCTCTAATCCAAGAGTCAGACGGTGCTGGCCAGGTTCCCCAGGACCAGTAGCTCTGTGATCCAGGCCAGAGCAAAACACAGACCCCTGGGGGTACCTGTGCAGAGGATGGAAGCTGGGTCTTTTTTCTAGTCCATCTGGACCTGTAATGACCACCTCAAGTCACCAAGGTCCCACTTCACAGCATAGACACCCGGGGGAGGTTGTGAAACTCAAGCTGGAGGTGGATCTGGAAACCCGCCACTCAGAGCCAGGGTCCAAGTCCTCCTTGGGCCCAGCACTAGCCTTGACAGCCTCTGGGGCCAGGTAGGAGGTGGGTGGAGGTCTGGATGCACTGGACTCAAGCCCAGCGTCAGTTCTGGGTGCCGCTCATGCCCTCGGGCACCTGGCAACCTGGGGCCTCCCTCCCGGACACGCCGCCCTTTGAGCTCAGGGCTCCAGGCAGAAAGTGCCCTGTGCTCCGGGGGCGGGGTGGGCCTGGGAACTTGGGGACCACAGTTGTGGGGCAGTGCTCTTGGGGAAAGATCCTTTTTCCAGGGCAGGAGGGTCCACAGGCCGGTGGGTGAGCGCTGTCACAGTGGACTGGCAGTGGGGGTGACCACCCGGGGAACAGCAGGAGCCTGGACTTGGTCTGGACCCCACTGGGCAGCCTGCAGGGCTCTGCTCTGGCCGATGAGGCCCAGGGAGCAGGGCTGAGAGTCACGGCTGAGGGGGACCGCAGAGCCCCGGGGAACCCAGCCGGGGGAGCCTGCCTCAAGACGGCCAGCTGAACCGTCAGGCGAGGGTGCAGAGACAGGCCCGCCAGGGCCTTGGGCAGGAGCAGAGTCCCACCTGGGAGGGGCTCGGCTCATGGAGGTGGCTTCAGGCTGGCCTGCGCGTTAACACGGCATCCGGGGGAGTGAGGAGCCAGCGTCTGAGGGGGCCTCTGCTGCTTCAGCCACGCTGCACTGGTCACCCCCCAGCAACCCAGGGCAGCACCCCGGACCCCTCAGGACACGGCCCACCTGCCCCGAACGGGAGGTCCCCCTGTCACCGCTCGAGGCTGGTGTAGAGGTGACTGTCCGTGTCAGCTCACTGGGTCACTGGGTGCCCAGACATTTGGTCAAACACTGTGCCCTTAGGATTGCGGGGAGCGTTTTTAGATGACAGGGACATTCAAACGGGTGGACTTTAGGCACAGTCAAGCAAGCACACACGTGCACACACAGGGGTGCACACACACCCCACACACAGGCACACCCCCCCCCCGAGTGCACTGTTGGCTCTGAGATCACTGTCTGTCTGGGAGCCCTGGCCAGCAGAGTGGGTTTGTCAGGACCAGGTTCCTCCCACCCTGCGCCTGTTCAGCGGAAGGCTACCTCCTGCTACAAGGCAGCTGCCCAGCTCCCCTCATCTCCTCTGCATTCCAGCCATAGGGAAGTGGAGGGCACCCCTTCCCTTCACGGCAGAACCTGAACTGGGTCATAGGTCACTGGGCTGGACCGAGTCACATGGCCACAGCTACTGAGGAAATGTGGCCTGAGCTAAAAATTCAGTCACCTGGGGAGAAAGAGAAGGCTGAGCAACGGGCCGTGTCCTAGACGGGGACAGCGGGTCGCATCTAGACAACAGCAGGCCACATCGGAGACAGGGACAGCGGGTCGCGTTCTAGATGGGGCTGCCCACCAGCACTGACCCACAAGGAAGCCGTGGTCACCCAGCCTCCATGGTAGTAGTCCCAGCACTCAGGCTAGTTTGAGTCCTTGAATCAAGGACCAGGAAGGAGGACACCCCCACCCCCACCCGGCGCTGGCCGTCCTGAGGCTGTGACCACAGGGCTGGGCTGCCCGCTGCCTGCCACCTGGAGGGGTGCCTGCCTGAGCGACGGTGGCCCTGGACCACAGAGCCTGGCCTGGGAGACCCACAGCCTCACCTCCTCTCCTTGAAGCCTTCAAAGGGGCACTTGCGGTTCGGGGATCTCCCGGCCTGCACACCAACTCGTCCTCCGCTACGGGTGCATCCCAGAACGCAGGAGGAGTGAAGGATGCGGCCGTGCTGATCTGAATGCTGGAGCAGCCCAGCAGGAGGAGCAGGCCCGCACATCCCGACCCTGGGGGTTTGCTCCAAAGTCAAAACAAAAAATATGTAAAAAACTAAAACAATTAAAAAATGTAAAGGTATGATAGTCTAATATGCTTTCTGATATAATGTGCTTTTTTCAAGATGCCCAAAGGACCCCTTTTTTCTTTTAAAGTCCAGTCATTTCAGCAGAGGCGTCTCCGTGTCTGTCACTCTGAGCCAACACACCTGGGAGCATGGCGTGCCCTTCCAGGATGTTTCAGCTCTCTCGTGTTCCAGGAAAACCGCCATGAGTGCTCACCGCCCCAGGGGAACGTCTTGCAGAACCCCAGCGCTGGGTGGTGCCCAGGGATCCGTCTGTGCTGTGGGTGCCCTGGGGCCCGGCGCTGCCTGCAGCAGGACCTCTGCCGTCCTCCAGGAGTGTTTGCACGCAGGGTCCTAGAGAACAGGTGTTCTCCAGGAGTACCGTGCTGGCTCCAGGGGTAGCTGCTGGGTTTGAGGGGAGTCTGAGTGCTTTCCAGAGCAGCTGTACCATCTCCCCGCCTCCAGCCCTCCGAGCGTCCCGGCGCTGACCTCAGGCACCTACGGCTGGTTGGCTGGTTGACTCCTGCCGTGGGCAGCCAGCCAGCCACGCTGGGCGCCTTCCGCTGCCACCGGTGCCTGTCCAGCGCGGTGCCTCCCTCCTCACGCCCTGGCCTGTCCTCCAGCTGGACTGCTCCTTACTGTGAGTTTGGGGAGTCTCTGCCCATCCCAGAGGCAAGCCTATCAGGTCCGCGCTTGGCAGTCATCTTTTCCGAGTGTGCGTCTGGGCCTTTCGTGTCTCAGCAGGGTTTTGTCCAGAGCAAGTTTTCATCCTCATGGGGTCCCGTTTAACAATTTCCCTTTAACGGGGCATGCTCTTGGTGCCCAACCTAAGCACTGCCTGGACCTAGAAACCCGTTTTCTACAAGTTCTGTACTTTTGCACTTTACGCTCAAGTCTGAGATCCATTTTTTTCCCACTATTTATTTGTGTCGGGCATGCAGGATCTTAGTTCCCTGACCAGGGGTCAAACCCAGACCCCCTGCGCTGGGAGAGAGGAGTCTCACAGGCAGTGGGCCACTAAGGAAGCCCTGGGGCCTGTTTCACGCAGGGTTCTGTGTACCATGCAGCTGAGGTGCCAGCAGGCGTGCGCTGCCCCGCCAGGGCCTCTCACAGCGGGGTCTGGCTGTGGTTCCAACAGCCCCGCTTCTTGTGGGCAGGCTGGACGCAACCTGCTCCTGCCCAACCGGAGTGACAAGCCGTCAGCAACGGGCCCCCACCACGCCACGTCCACTCACTCTGGTGAAGCCAGTCCACCCTGTGAGGGGCGAGGGCGACCTCTGGACTGTGAGGCCCCTGACCACAGCTGTGGGCGTGGGTCCTCCCGGGTCAAGCCTTCGGATGACATCCCGGCCAAGAGGCAAGGACCCAACCAAGCCGCGAAAGCCAGGGACGATTAAGACCGTCTGCTAAGCCAGCCAGCCTGTGGCAACTTGTCCCACAGCAGCAGGCAGCTGTCCTGGCCTCACATGCCGGCCCATGTCGGTGGCAGGGCCTCGCTCGCCACTCCCGCCCGAAGGAGGGAAGGCGGTTTCTCCACCCTTTTACTAAAGAGCACAGCAAGCTCGCCGATGGCCGTCACACCCGGAAACCCCTGGAAATCGCACCTCCTGTGTGCCCCTCACGTGGCTTGGTGCTCACTCAGGGGAGCAGCAAGCCCTGGGCTCCAGGGGCACCCCCTCCCCAGGTAGACTGACCATGTCTCAGCCTCCGGGAGGCAGCTTTGTGCCCGTGTGTCAGGCGCCCACTTCCTAAAGGTCTGCATTGTTACTTTCATTCGAGGACCACCCCGCCCTACCCATCGGTGAGAGTTAACAGATGTGGGGCTTTTGCCGACATCTTAAATGGGGCCCTCGGCCACCACGACAGCTGCCGTCATGACATTGTTAAGGTCCTGCATGCTCTCTCTCCTGTGATCCTCAGGGCTGGCCTGCTGGTAGGTGCTACTACCTGGTCTTGTCCACGGGGACGTGGAGGCCCCATCACACGGCTAGAGAAGGTGGAGCTGGCACCGACACAGGGCCGCATTCCACATGCTGCCAGCTGACGTGCCTGCAAGCACCAGGCGGCGGGCTCTGCGGACCCCGTACATAGTCAGCGCCTTCTGGGAGGTCAGCTGCAGTGCCGGTGCCAGAGCCTGTGCTTCCTGCACCCTGCACTGAGGGTTTTCCAGGAAAACTCCACAGGCATCTCTGAAGTGTGAGTTTTACAAAGTGGCTTAGACTCCAGTAAAACCATATTTTTTTTTAATTACAAAGCAAACATTGACAAGAAAGCAACAAAAGTCTGAAACAAAAAAAATCCTCAAGACTCTTTTTTTTTATTTGGCTGTGCTGGGTCTCAGTTGCAGCATGCGGGATCTAGTTCTTTGACCAGGGATTGAACCCAGGTCCCCTGTATTGTGGGCAGAGTCTTAGCTACGGAACCACCAGGGAAGTCCCCTTCAAGACTCTTCCTTTAAAAAAAAATTATTTATTTGGCTGTGCTGGGTCTCAGTTGTGGGATATGGGATCTAGTTCCCCAGTGAAGGGTTGAACCCAGGCCACCTGCATTGGGAGCTCAGTCTTAACCACTGGACCACCAGGGGGGTCCCCAGGATTCTTCCCTTTCTTAAAAAAATACTGTTTCATGGATGTGTTTATTTCCTCGCTGCTCAGGCCCTGCTCTAGTTGCACTGAGCAGGCGGTGCGCAGGCTTCTCATTGCGGGGCTCCTCCTGTTGCTGAGCACGGGCGCCGGCCGGGTCTTGCGGGCTTCAACAGCCGCGGCTCCCGGGCTCCAGAGCTCAGGCTCAGCAGCTGTGGCTCTAGAGCTCGGGCTCAGCAGCTGTGGCTCCTGGGCTCCAGAGCTGAGGCTCAGCAGCCGTGGCTCCCAGGCTCCGAGCTCAGGCTCAGCAGCCGTGGCTCCCAGGCTCCAGAGCTCAGGCTCAGCAGCTGTGGCTCTAGAGCTCGGGCTCAGCAGCTGTGGCTCCCGGGCTCCAGAGCTCAGGCTCAGCAGCTGTGGCTCCAGAGCTCAGGCTCAGCAGCCGTGGCTCCCGGGCTCCAGAGCTCAGGCTCAGCAGCTGTGGCTCTCAGGGTTGCCTGCTCCCCAGCATGTGGGATCTTCCCACACCAGAGATGGAACCAGTGTGTCCTGCATTGGCAGGCAGATTTCCTCACCACTGAGCCACCAGGGAAGCCCCCCTTCAAGATTCTTAAACATAAAATATACAGACTGGTGATTAAAAAGGCACACACCCCTCGCCGAACCAGGTTCCAGAAAACCGCTCATGTCAAGGTCCTCCCAGTCCACCTACTGCCGTCCTGTGACTTCACCCGGGAGGGCTTTCGAGTCGGCCTGCCTGGGACAAAAACGCTCCTGTAGCCCCTCCGTTACCAGAAGAGCCACCACACGCTGGAGGCGCAGCCCTTGGCTCAGGCAGGCTGCCTACGCATGCAGGAGGCGCCATCAGCATCTTCCTCCCAGAGAGGCAGAGGGTCAGCAACTTGATGGCAGGGTCCCAACGGGCCAGCAGGAAGAGACGACATCCTGGCGCAGGAGCAGCACGGGCTGCGGATGACAGCCCCGATAAGCCGGCCACGGCTATACACGGAGACAGGAAAATGAATCTCCGCTGGCGACAAGATCACAATCAGCCTGGTATGGTGAAGAATTAATCATGCTCGCCAAATGCAATTGAGTTCTGACACCTCTGGGTTCGAAGTACAAGAGTCAAGAATAAAGACCAGTCAGTCCCAGCCGATCGGTTACTTGTTACACTCACATGGAAAGACCAGATTATGTTAACAGCACTAACAGGCAGGAACTAAAGTCTGAAGACAGATTTCCTTGGCACTTAAGAGCATTCTAAAAATATAGATGTGACACCAAAGCCGTAGCTGGGGTGACTCTTCTAGAACCTGAGTCAGGTATCATGCCTCCTGCCCAAGACCCCCAGCCCAGACCATACCCCTCACCCTCTGCTCCAGCCAGCCTGCCTCCTTCCCCCCTACTTACGGCCAGCACAATCCACGCTACAGCCGCAGATCAGTCCTCCCAAGGCCCCCAAGTCTCCCTCTCTGTCAGCACCGGCCCAAAGTCCTGGTTCCCATCATGGGAACAGGCTCTGATGGACGGAGTCCCCTAAATACAGGCCCCAAGGTGAAGGTCCTCAGGGTCTGAGGACACCTGAACGAGAGACAACTTACCTGCACTGTCCCCAGGCCCCGTCACACACACTCCGACACGCGATGGGCCGAGCCTGTGGCCACTGCTGCAACCACTCCCGTCTGGGGGACCCCAGAGTGGGCACGCAGGAGGGCTCCTCGGAATAAGCCCTCTCTGCCTTGGAACAGGGTCCTGTGTGTCTCAGATGGGAAGGCTCTCCAGTTCCACGGTGCTGACAGCCTGCTCTGCTTCACTAAGGACCTCCCTCTGCCACCTCTGGGGAAGACGGGCCGGGACCAGGAAGGGCCCGCCCCCAGCTAGACAGCGCCCCCGCCCCCCCAGGAGCCGGGCTAGCAGAGGCACCTCTGCGGCTCTGCCTAGAAACCCTGTCCAGCCCATAGGTCCGTCTTCCACCCCTGTGTGCACAGGGTTGCCAGTGGTCACTATGGAGCATGGGTCCGCTTTGCTTCGGTTCCCAGCGCCCCCTCCCCTCCCAGGCCCTGAGGGACCCCCACCCTGCACCCCCAGCCGAGCCCCTCGGGGGCGCGGACAGTCTGGTCACCGCCCTCCCACATCTGGGCCTCTGTGCTGGTCGCACCCTGGGGCCAATGCTCCCAGCTCCCGTGGCACATCTGGCTCCCAGGGCACTCAGGCGTCTCTCAACCTCCACCCTGCCTGGCAGCCCTCCTGCCCTGTGACCTGATGCCACATTCACTCTCTGGCCCCAAGTACCTGAGCGCAGGCTTACAGCGCCAGTCTGTGTCCCCCTGTCCGTGAGGCTGCTGGACAGCGCGAGGTCCGCACGAGTGACGAGACCAGGAAGGGCTTCTGCCCCCGCAAAGCACTTTGAACACAGTGGTGAGAGCCCACCCCTTGCTTAAAGGGAGCTGTGTCACTTCCAAGGAGGTGGGCACAGCTGCGGGCAGAGCTGCAGGCTGCAGAGACGCATTGTGGCGGGCAGCCCCTTGGGCTGCAGGGTGGACTGTACAGCCCTGGTCCCCAGACATGGAAAAGCCCTGGCCTCCCAGTGCCCGCGGGGTACACACTCCCTTCAGGAGCAGACTGGGGCCAAGAGAGGCGCACACAAGACCTGGCTGGCTCCACACCCAAGGTCTGGACCCGGCTTCAGGGTGACCAGGACCCCAGGGCAGAGCTGCAAACAGACTAAAAGGAGGTCGTTCACTGTCTCCGTGTCCACCCTCGCCGTGCATGCACCCAGGACCGACGCTGACGCGGCTCCTCTCAGCACAGCCAGCACCCAGCAGCCAGACTGTCTGGCGACAGTCAGTTAAAGAAGGTTCTTTTTATTTTTGCAATGTCATTCCATACAAAAGCAATAGAAACATAACAGTCTTAAGAAGTTTACAACTGAATATATGAACAGAAAATCTGTACACATTATCATTTACAGCCATTTTACAAAGTGAATTAACTGATTATAAAAAAAAAATTCTTTCTAATTCCTCTGCTGCCTTAACTTTTGGAGTATTATAGATAGAAGGCCCACTTAGTGCTATTTACAAGTACCAAGACTGTATAACTTACATAAAACCCATTAACTTATCAGCTCAATATCTTTGACTATTCAGTGCTCTGTATGAGGAAAAATCCCATCTTGATATACTGACAAAAAGCCAGGAACCTAACGCTTTCCATAGAGAGAGTAATGGAGCCGATTGTGAGACACTCATTCTCACAATCAGTAAAGAAAGTCGACGCTAGACTGGTCCCAAGAACGCAGTTAAACCCAAACCAGCCATCTGACGAGCAGCAGTTTCACATCTGCAATGTTTAGCAGGAAAGAGTTAGGCTACACTTCCCAGGTTAACATCAAGGATGCTGGAGATGGAGCGATTAAAGTTGTGGCAAGACTGCTTCAAGTTAGTTTCCTTGAATTTAGTTCCATTTACAATTTAAAACATGCAAAGTACACTCCCTATACATAAAATTAACATTTCTTAAGAAAACGGGGCGAGAACACTTCACCATGAGGACAGCAAGCTATTAACAGGAACCTCCAGTTACAAACGAGGATGCATGCTGGGCAGTCGGCCTCCAGGTGGCGCCAGTTAGCTCATGGCTGAGAAGTCTCTCAGGGGCTCGGTTAAACAGGCCTCCAAATCGAACTCGTCCTCCGCCTGGTGGTCCACGTGCCTGACTTTAGTGGGGGTGCCGCAGAACATGTCCTGGAAGACAGAAGCACAGTCTCAGCAGGCCCTGGGGCACCGGACTTGCTGCTGGAGGGCGCTGAGCAGGGCCGCTCAACCTCTGGGGACTCCCCAGGAATGCAGCAAACTCCCGGGAGAGAATCCAGAAGTTAGTTAATTAACATTCGCAGATAATGTCAAACTTTAGCTGACCTAAACCCCCAACCCTCCCCCATGAGAAACCGAGTGACACTTTAAGGCCTCTGAGCCGCAGATGCTCAAGGTGACGGGAGCCGATGTGGACGAGCCGCGATGCCATGGCTCAGAACCACCAGCAAGCGCCCGAAACCAGATAGGGACTCCCCCTCAGCTCTGGCCCTGGACTGACACGGCCTCACTCCACCCCGAAACAGGGGCCAAGGTGTTCAACCTGAACCTAATCTAAGGGGCCAACATGACAGCCCCCCACCGAGGAGCCTGAACCCCTCTAGGAAGTCATCTCGTGGGGGAAAGCAGGAAGACTCCTCTAAACTACAGGGAATTAGAGAGATGTGGCTATTAAACATGTAATCGCTGATTAAACTCCAGATCAAAAGAGAGAAAAAGACCTGTGAAAAGAGTATCACTGGGACAAATGGGCAGCCGGAACAGCCTGTTTGCACGGCAGTGGCGTCCTAACAAGCGGGCCTTCTGTGCACAGCAGTGACACAGCGGCGTCTGTGCTCAGCTGAGCAGCGCTCCCCCCGGCTCCCGCTCCCGAGGGGAAACTGCTGGCTCACCTGCTCCCACCCAGCCTGCTCTCTCGCCTCCCACATCCCCCACCTCCACTTCTCCCTGGGAGCCCCGGGACTCCCGCCTCTATCTGCACGGCCGCCCCTCCCAACTTGTCTGATCACAAGCGCATGGTCAGAATCCGGTCAGAATCTGTTTGCTGAGCTGGGACAAAGGTCACTCTTAATCCAGATCAAGGACACCACTTGCTGAGATCCTCTGGCATGGGTTTCTCCGTAGTCCTGCCTGCATCTGAATACCCACTAAACTGGGATCCTCCTGTGGTTAAATATCCTGTTTTCATTTGACAAGTTTCCAGGTTCAGATCAGATCAGATCAGTCACTCAGTCGTGTCCAACTCTTTGCGACCCCATGAACCGCAGCACACCAGGCCTCCCTGTCCATCACCAACTCCCGGAGTTCACTCAGACTCAAATCCATCGAGTCAGTGATGCCATCCAGCCATCTCATCCTCTGTCGTCCCCTTCTCCTGCCCCCAATCCCTCCCAGCATCAGTCTTTTCCAATGAGTCAACTCTTCGCATGAGGTGGCCAAAGTACTGGAGTTTCAGCTTTAGCATCATTCCTTCCAAAGAAATCCCAGGGCTGATCTCCTTCAGAATGGACTGGTTGGATCTCCTTGCAGTCCAAGGGACTCTCGAGTCTTCTCCAACACCACAGTTCAAAAGCATCAATTCATCGGCGCTCAGCTTTCTTTACAGTCCAACTCTCACATCCATACATGACCACAGGAAAACCCATAGCCTTGACTAGACGAACCTTTGTTGGCAAAGTAATGTCTCTGCTTTTGAATATGCTATCTAGGTTGGTCATAACCTTCCTTCCAAGGAGTATGCGTCTTTTAATTTCATGGCTGCAGTCACCATCTGTAGTGATTTTGGAGCCCAGAAAAATAAAGTCTGCCACTGTTTCCCCATCTATTTCCCATGAAGTGGTGGGACCGGATGCCATGATCTTCGTTTTCTGAACGTTGAGCTTTAAGCCAACTTTTTCACTCTCCACTTTCACTTTCATCAAGAGGCCTTTGAGTTCCTCTTCACTTTCTGCCACAAGGGTGGTGTCATCTGCATATCTGAGATTATTGATATTTCTCCCGGCAATCTTGATTCCAGCTTGTGTTTCTTCCAGTCCAGCGTTTCTCATGATGTACTCTGCATATAAGTTAAATAAACAGCGCGTGATGGGCACGCCATAGCGCGGCCGAGAGGAGCCACCCCATGTCCGAGGTCAGGGGCAGAAGCCGGGAGGACCCCATGCCCGAAGGGCGGCGGCCAAGAGGAGTTACCCCACGTCCGAGGTCAGGGGCAGCGGCCGAGAGTACCAGACTGCGACAGCACACGAACGGCCGAGAGGAGCTACCCCGTGTCCGAAGTTGGGGTGGCAACGAGAGGAGTTACCCCGCGTCCGAGGTCAGGGGCGGCGGCCAGGAGGAGATACCCCACGCCCCAAGCCTGAGGCCAGGGGCGACAGGCAGGAGGAGCTACCCCACGCCCCTAAGCCCGAGGCCAAGGGCGGCGGCGGAGAGGAGCAACCCCACATCCAAGGAGCCGTGGCTGCGCGGGCGCAGGAGGGCCTAGAGGAGCTATCCCACACTGAAGATCAGGAAGGGTGGCGGTGAGGAGATACCCCTCGTCCAAGGTAAGGAGCAATGGCTGTGCTTTGCTGGAGCAGCCGTGAAGAGATACCCCACGCCCAAGGTAAGAGAAACCCAAGTAAGACGGTAGGTGTTGCAAGAGGGCATCAGAGGGCAAACACACTGAAACCATACTCAGAGAAAACTAGTCAATCTAATCACACTAGGACCACAGCCGTGTCTAACTCAATGAAACTAAGCCATGCCCGTGGGGCAACCCAAGATGGGCGGGTCATGGTGGAGAGATCTGACAGAACGCGGTCCACTGGCGAAGGGAATGGCAAACCACTTCAGTATTCTTGCCTTGAGAACCCCATGAACAGTATGAAGAGTTTCCAGGTTACTAGTCCTCAAAAAGCGTCCGCGGTAACTGTGTTCCTCTCGGGACCTCTGTCCTCCTCATATGTCTGTGTCTGCGTCACTTCCAACATCTCGCGCGGTCACAGGACGGGGGGCTGCAGGTGGCCCCACGACTGGAAGGACAGGTGCCTGTTTACCAGGCTGGCAGATGGCAGGCAGGAAGGCAGCCGTGCACTTTGATTTTACCTGCTCCTCAGCTCTTCACAGTATAAGCTGGTCTTATATAAACCCTGAATTTTTCAAGAAAACATCTACTACTTCTAGTTTTTAACCTGTTTTTCCATTCAGTGGGCAGGATATTTATACATGCAAGTACTGTTGCAGGCTCCCTAACAAGTGAGAGCTCAGTCACTTCAGTCATGTCTGACTTTTTGAGACCCGAAACACTGCAGCCCACCAGGCTCCTCTGTCCATGGGATTTCCCAGGCAAGAATACTAGTGTTGCCATTTCCTCCTCCAGGGATCTGCCCGACCCAGGGATGGAGCTTGCACTGCAGGCAGACTCTTCACTGCTGAGCCTCCGGGGGGGAAGGGGGGCGGCGGGCGATAACAAAGGCATCTTTGCTGTGAAGTGCTGTTGCGTGTGTGGCTTGTACACACGCAGAGAAGAACTTGCACTCAATCAGTAACCAAGGAATCAGAGAAGGATTCTGCACACTGCTTTTCATCTTTCGAGGTTTTTTTTTTCCTACTCCAAAACATGTACTTTTATTTATTTATTTTTTATATGCTGCAAAAAGCGTTATTGTTTCCATATGGTCCAAGGCTTGAGAGAGGGCTCCAGGGTGTTAAAAAAGCTGCCTAGTAGCTGCAGAGAGGGGCTTCAGGCAGCCCTGATGTTAGGTGGGTTCTTCAATGGCCACTGGTCTCCAGAAGCTCCTAGTCGTGCTTGAGGGTGAGCCTTTCGAAGAGATACTCGCCCAACCCAGCCTGGGGACCAGCCAGCCTGCGGAGGTTGGTCAGGTGGTCACCCATCTTCTTGATGAGTTTCACTTCCTCATCTAGGAAGTGGTTCTCCAGGAGGTCACAGATGTGGGAGTCTCCGCGGGCAGAAGCCAGGCCATGCAGATCCAACAGGGCTTGATTCAGGTTCTTCTCTACGAGCAGGGAGGCCTCCATAGCGTCCTGGGTTTTACCCCACTCATCTTGAGATGGCTTCTGCACGTCCAGGAAGAGGGCACGGCCACCACACTGGTTTTGCAGTTTCAAGAGACGCTCCGCGCCCTCGCGCTTCTCCTTGGCCAATTCGCGAAAAAAAGTGACCCACACCCTCCAGGGCCACATCGTCGCGGTCGAAATAGAAGCCCAGAGAGAGGTAGGTGTAGGAGGCCCGCAGTTGCATGTTAACCAGGCGGTTGACGGCGGCCTCCACCTCGGTAGAATAATTCTGACGAATCTGGGAGCTCATGATTGGTCGGTAATAATAAGGAGTTAAAAAATGGTGGCTGGTCCCGGTGATCGCGGACAGCTGAGTGGCTGACTCCGAAGGTTGCGACTGGAAAAAAGGTTGGAGGGTGGTTGGAGGCTGGAGCAAGGGGCGTCCCTGGGTCTGTTCCGTCCAAGCACTGTTGAAGCAAGAGACAGATCCGCGGGGCCGCCGAGTGCACTTCCAAAACATGTACTTTTAAAAAATTGGCAAATGTGGGGAAACCCCTAGGCCAAAGCATCTCTCCACTTATGACAACTAGCCGGTGATCCTGTACCAGCAATTCACCAGCACGAACTATACAGCCTGAAATTAACGCTAATGACAAGACCAGAAAAGACCTTTTACTTTTAAATGAAGATGGTGGTATCGATTAGTCAGACTGAACCCAAAATCTAAAATAAGGATCCATCAAATCTGATATTTCAATAAAGTCAGAGAAAGAAATAAGGGCCCCTTCTTCTAAGCATCAAGATCAAATTTCATTCTAAACTTTGGTTTATCAAGGGGCATGTGTCATAGACAATTAACCTGGAACACTCATGGGAGAGTCACCCGGGGAAAGGTACTTACGAAGTTGTCCTGAGAGCTCGTCTGGGACTCAGAGCTGCTTTCTGCGGACTCAGTCTCCATCTCCCCGAGGTCCACAGGATGTCTGTGCAGTGAACACACGCGCGTCAGCCACCACGTGAGGGGACCAGGAGGCACGCAGTGCAGATGAGCATGCCAGGCTGGTTCAGTGAGACACCGCCAGTGCCATGCCGCACGCACGGTCCCAGCACCTCCTCCGCCCTGAGGAGGGGAAGCCCCCCACTCCTCCCCGAGGAACGCTGGCAGCAGCAACCACGGGCACAATGCCCACCGCGCTCAGAGCACACAACAAGCTGCCCACTCCTGCGCGAAGCCAACTGTCTATACACGCCCACAAGCACCCTCTACACAGACATGACGACAGTAAAGCCCAGTTTGGGGGGACACACGCTGACCAACCAAACGACACATCACCACTCATGTTTCCAATTTCCTGCTCAGAGAGAACGGGTGCGTCTGTGAAGGTGAGGCCAACTTCATAAAGATGCGTATTAGACATCATTTCAAACCTGACAGTTTCTAATAAATGTCCCTGACTCAGAGCAGAAACTCAGACATCTGGAAGACTAACTGGGTCTCTGAGGGAGGGAGAGGTTCAGATGAGGGAGCTGAGGAGACAACCAGACCAGCCTCCGTCTCCCTGCCCAGCCAGCATCCTGACCACATGGCAGCAGCTCAACCCGAGGCCTTCTCCACGGACAAAGAATTGAAAAAGAAAAACCTTCCATAGGTAAAAAAGAGAAAGCCTCTCACTTTTACACTGCTGTTCAGTCACTAAGTCATATCTGACCCTTTTGCAACCCTGTGGACTGTCCTCTGTCCATGGGGTTCTCCAGGCAAGAACACTGGAGTTTTTCCTTCTCCAGGGATCTTCCCGATCCAGGAACTGAACCCGCATCTCCTGCACTGGCAGGCGGACTCTTTACCACTGAGCCAACTGGGAAGCCCGTTTTCACTGGAGCATAGCTACTTTATGAGCTCGTGTTAGTCTCTACCGTGTAGCAAAGTGAAGTAACTACACAGCATGCCTACTTGTCGTGTTTAGTCCCTGAGTCACCTTCAACTCTTTGTGCCCCATGGACTGTAGCCTGCCAGGCTCCTCTGTCTGTGGGATTTCCCAGGCAATACTGGAGTGGGTTGCCTTTTCCAGGGGATCTTCCCAAACCAGGGGATCAAGCTCGAGTTTCACTGAGCTGCCTAGCTCAACATAAACTACTCAAGCTTTTCAAAATGTTTTATCTTAAAAAACAAACAAAACGTCATGTACCTCTACTAAGATCAGTTTGTTGTAGCTACAAACAGTAAGTCCAACCCAGGAAGCACACCGCTCCCTCCAGCCTCTCCCGGAGCCCACACCGCCCGCTTCAGACACAGCAGAGAGAGAACAGACAGGACACAGGATGACGGCCACACAGCAACAGAGCCGCTGCCATCACCAGAGAGGGAGGACAGGACGCCAACAGAGACGTACATTTCTTGCAAATCGCATCCTTCTTCAGCGGGGGGATCCCAAAAATGCAGAGCCACCTTCCAGAGTCTGATCTGCTGGTCCCACGACCGCCGACTGTACTTCTTGAATTTGTTGGGGGTTTTGGGATGAACGCCGGGCTGTCGAAGGTGCCTACAGGGAGAGAGGGGTGAGCCTGGGGCACACCTAGACCCACGTGTGAACACGCTGAAGAGCGCTGCCTCGCCGGCTGCTCTTCGCTCGCAATGCACGCTCCAGCAAAGGACACCTGCACTCAGTCCAGCAGCTCCCGTGCCCTGTGAAGCTCCCGTGCACCCTTGTGCGGGAAGCAGGAAGCAGCTGCTGACGCAGACTGGGTAAGGCTCGCGTTCTTCTCTAGTAAAAGCTTTACAACCTGCAACCTGAACTGAACTTTCCCCGTCACGTACGTAACAGTCTCACATTTACAAGACAGCTGTGATTCCTGACAAACGTTACCTAACACTCTAAATCACGAAAATGTTACTTGTCTTCGTGTCCTTGGTCTCGCAGTCACCAACGTGTTCCTCTTTATGTAAGTGCCTGAAGGTCATTAATAATGCAGCTCTTAGCAGGTGAACTACACCCAGAATCAGGTTCACCACCTACGCACGTGACCTGGCCAGCCCACGCCGGCAGCGCAGGACTACCTGGGGACTTCTTTAATGTAGCGGTCGTAGGCGATGGTGTTCTTCCCATAGTTGATCTGCTTCTGTCTCCGCATCAGGACACTTTCATCCGTCTCCAAGTCGGCTGGTAACGCAGACACAGACTCCTTCGAATCCGAACTAAACAAAATGAAATTCACACAGCAAACCTCACAAATAAGATCATTCCATAAGAAAACGTGTAAGCACAGTAACAGAGCACTCGCCCGCTGGGTTTCCAAACTGTATTAACTCCAGAACAGTCTAGAATCTCTGAATATATGGAGATTTAGTACAGGATACGTATTTCAAATCAGTGAAGAACAGAAAAAATAGAAACTACTACTAAGAGTCAGCATTTCACGTTCACACGTTCACATTATTTTTCATGAATAAGTCACAGGGTTACTAATTAGAAAAGAAATGATTACACAGCATTTACCTTCCTGATGATGACTTTCTCTCTCTTCCAAAGTCATTGATGAGGAGTTTCCTTTTATATCTGAGAGCAAAGTAAATAAATGTTGCTGTTTTTACAAAGGTACAGAAATCAACACAGTGCTTCTAGAGCCACAAAGCCTCTCTGAGGATGTGGTCTGGTAAGTGGATTAAGCAACAGTCACAGTAAGGTGGCTTCTTTTATTTTCAACCTCCCTCAATCACCATTCTCTGGTGAGAAGATAAGGCTACTTGCCAAGACCATACAGGATACTTAAAGCAACCAGTTCTGAAAGCAAACTACTGCCTCCAGTTAAGTAGTGAGACCATGGAAATTTACATCTCTCTTAACCCTGAAACCTTCAGGAAAAACTCAATGTGAGCTGAAATGAAGTCTTTACTTCTAATACCACAGTCACTCATTAATGAGACACATGCCTGTTGGGCACCGCTCACCTTGGGAAGACTGCACACCGTCCCACCCCACCCTCCTTCCTTGTGGATGCACTGGGAATTTGCTTTCTAGCACAGCAACAACCAACACCCAACTTTGCAAAGGTATGTCATCAACCAAAAAACACACAACAATCTGACCTGGAAACTGCCTCTCGCTAGATGTTCACGCTAGGCTCCAAAGGACGCCACGTGCTGCGGTGCCTCACCCTGTCCCAGGTGTGCGGGGGCCCCAGTGAATCTGGATACCAGGAGGCTATGTGTGTCTGGAGCCATCGCGTGAGAACTGGAACATTAGGCCATGAGATCATTTTCTGTAGGATCTCATTCTTTCTGGAACCCTTTCAGGTATGACTAAGGGATTCCCTGCTGGCTCAGAGGGTAGAGTCTGCCTGCAACGCGAGAGACTGGAGTTCAATCCCTGGGTTGGGAAGATCCTCTTGAGAAAATGGCAACCCACTCCAGTATTCTTGCCTGGAAAATCCCACGGACAGAGGAGCCTGGTGGGCTGCAGCCCATAGGGTTGCAAAGAGTCAGACATGACTGAGCGACTTCACTTTCGCTTTCAGGTATAACTAAAGCCCATTTTCCAATTTTCAGGCTGTTGGTGTGTAGCATGAGCCAGCTGCCTTGACATACAGCGAGCTCAGTGCTCACCCCTCACCTCCTGGTGGGAAGTAAGGCAGACCATGATAGCTCCATCACCTAGTCTGCTCAAAAGCAGCAGCTTTCCATCAGAAACGGTGTGATCCAGAGAAGAACAAAGAGGAGTCCAACAATAGGAGAGTCAAGACAGACAGGGTCTCCTTGAATCAAACAGGTGCTGGAGACGGTCCCCAGCAAGGGGCGACAGTGGGTATCAAGACACACAGCACTGGGGCTCCACAGTCCAGTGGTTAGGACTCTACACTCCCAATGCAGGAAGCACAGGTTCAATCCTTGGTCAGGGAACTAAGATTCTGCATGCCAAGCACAGTCAAAAGGAAAAAAAAAAAAAAAAAATACACAAGCACATGATCAGAACTGTTATAAACCTTGTGAGCAAACACAAAACTGCACAGACCAAGTTAAACAGCCTAACTTTTCACAGCTGAGAAAAACCAGCATCTATATAAATACAACTCATTCAAAATACTGGAGCCTGTCAACTCCCAGTTCACTCTCCTACCCAGGCAGATTATCTGCCCACATACGTCTTAATGTCCGAAAGAAATTAAGTGGTCATAACCAATCCCAAGTGTGCCTGTGTCCTTTCCAGTGGAGGCAGCTCTGAACACCACTGCCCACTGCAGACAGAGAGGAAGCAGCCTGGCCCCACGTCCCTGCTTACGGTAAGGACAGGCCTTCTCCTCTGAATTAAGAACCAACAGACTCTTGGCTCAGTATCCTTCAGTTAATCTCAAGCCACAGCATTTTAACTCAAGGCTCCTTCAGTGGATTGGATGGCATCTATCAAAGGAAGAAAGGCCCCGGAACACCAGGGAGAATGTAATCCTGAGATAAGCAGGGGTGAGAACGCCATCATCTTCTGAACTGTGAGGAGCTGAGGAAGAGGAAGTAGCTTGAAACTGAACTTGCACACACACAACTTAGGGCCGGCCTGCAAAGGGCTCACAGGCCCCGAGTCAGGGACCCCCTGCACTCTGGCACTTCTGAGCTGTTACCTGAGGCAGGTGGCAGTCAAGAGCGCACGCCCCAGTGGAGTGGAACAGCCAGCGTGGCAGGTCAGAGCACACGGCCACAGCTGTCTGCAGCCCAGCCAGCCACTGCCCACCCACAGCCACCTCAGGACAGCCCTAAGACATTGGTCCATAAACGTCAGTGGGCAGGCTCAACTGACAGGCTTAAGGTGTGGCTGGAGCCCACCCAGCTTCGCATCCAGCTTCCCATCCAGCAGGCCTGGGGTGGGGCCTGAAAACCCACATTTCTCCCAAGTCCCCAGGAGCTGAGATGCGGCTGGCTGGGGGCCCACCACCACTTCAGGACACGCCTCAAGTTTCATATACACCTCAAAGCACCACAGGTGACACTTCACGGTGGTCTATAGTGCGTACCTTGCGATTTCTTTGTTGACTCTCGTCCTCATTTCATCTTCTTCCACTGCACTCGCCCAGTCGGAGCATCTGGAACGGGGCTTGGGGCCTTCGGGAGTGGTAAAGCTGCAAAACAACGAAAAGGCACATTCGAACCATGACACAACTTTCAGTTTCCTTTCAAATCATACATCAGGAAATTTTCTGAGGTTGTTTGGAGAGTGCCAACAAAATGGGCTCCAGAGTAATCAGCTCCACTAACTCCCTAGATCACCGGGTTCCAGCAATTCACTCCAAGCCTCTCTGGGCTCTGTCTGTTAAACAACCGTGCACTCCCTATGTGCCACTGTCAGCTAGATCATGAGGACACAGTCCATGCAGGGAAAGGCAGACCAAGTCAACAGTTTTCATCAGCACCAAGAAGTGCACTTATCTAACACAACTTTTTCTGTAAAAAGTTTCATTTTTTTAAAAGGATTTTAAAGAAAGAGTGCAGCTACTACATTTTCAGTGCTAAGCAGAGTGACCCACACCTAGTAAATGTGGCTACTATTTATTTCCAGATGCATGCAATAACGGTTCAGAACATATCACATCATAATTAAAATGTGGGGAATAAAAACATCCTTCAGCGCTCTCACCACATCAGGGCTGGTCTGATAAGGCACCCCTAGAGTTGGATACATTTAATCTAGGAGCTCAGGTCTATCTAGAACTCAAGGAAATCTTCAGTCAGGTTCAGGCAATTTGAAAGCACGGGGCTTGATGCCAAGAATTCTGGCAGCTAGAATTGTTGGTATGTCTGTTACTTATAGATAAGATGTAAACTCACGTTTTTATCTTTCTTCCTCAACTTTCTGTTGGTCACTACTCGTACATCAAAAAGAAAAACTAACTTCAACTGCAACAATAAGCAATTTTATACATTCTAGCTGAAAACTCAATGGCATGCTTTGAAAATGCAACAGCAATAACCAAAGAATAATCCCCTTACGTAATTATCACTTCTTCCCTTAGTTACCCCAACCAGAAAAACTCAAATCCTAAAAACAAATTTCCACAGTATAAATATGGTTGCCAGGGTCTGAAATCAAATTAATAAACAAGTTAAAATGACTCAAGATTGTATCACAGACACAGAGTGTGCGGAGGGTTAGACATCAACACTCTCAATAGTGTGTCAAGAGGTTCAGGTCTGCATTTCAAGCCGTAACAGGTGCCTCAACTTTTTAAAGGTGCTGAAAATACTGAGAGTCCCTTGGACAGCAAGGAAATCAAACCATCAATCCTAAAGGAAATCAACCCTGAACATTCATTGGAAAAGACTCTGATGCTGGGAGAGATTGAGGGCAAGAGAAGGGGGCAACAGAGGATGAGATGGTTGGTTGACATCACTGACTCAACGGACATGAGCTTGAGCAAACTCGGAGATAATGAAGGACAGGGAAATCTGGCGTGCTGCAGTCCGTGGGGATGCAAAGTCAGACACAACTCGGCAACTGAACAATGCCCTTTTCCTCCATCTCACATTTTGGTAGCTCAACAGAAACTACCTTTTGTGGAACTGAAACTCATGTTTTAGATTAGGCAAATTACATTCACCACCTCACCCTAGCTTGGGATGAGAGTACTTGTGGGGAAAGTGCTCAAAGGGAAGATAAAGCTTTATTTACACACTGAGCTAACATCCCTCCAAAGGGATCAGTTCTTACACCCATGGAGATGTGGATGGCTCCACTCTCCAAGAACCTACATGCATTCTCCACTGCCATCACAGGGGATTGTGGGAATAAAAGCACACAGCACAAACGCCAGGGGCAACGCCCCCAGGACAGGAACACTGCTGGCACAGGAGCAAGCAGGCCTGTGTCAATGTGAGCCAGGCGGAATCCCAGGGTACAGAGGGATTTCAGAGCAATTAAGCAGTTAAGGATTTAACATTTTGTCTTCAGTTAAAAGGGAGATCACTGCAGGGGTCAAAGCTTGATCTCAAAGATAGCTTTGTGATAATGCCAAAAAATGTTCAAAGTACCGTACAATTGTGCTCACTTCACATGCTGGCAAGGTAACGCTCAAATCCTTCAAGCTAAGCCTAAGAAGTATATAAATCAAGATCTTCCAGATGTATAAGCTAAATTTAAAAAAGGCAGAAGAACCAAAGGTCAAATTGTCAACACTGACTGGCTCACGGAGAAAGCAATGGAATTCCAGAAAAACATCTACTTCTGCTTCATTGACTACCTGAAAGACCTTGTGTGGAAAATTCTTAAGAGATGGGAATACCAGACCACCTTACCTGCCTCCTGAGAAACCTGTATGCAGGTCAAGAAGCAACAGTTAGAACCAGATATAGAACAACAGACTGGTTCCAAACTGGGACAGGAGTACAATAAAGCTGTGTATCATCACTCTGCTTATTTAACTTATATGCACAGTACATTATGCGAAATGCAGGGCTGGATGAATCACAAGCTGGAATCAACCGCCAGGAAAATATCAATAACCTCAGATATGCAGATGACACCACTTAAATCGCAAAAAGTGAACAGGAAGGAACTAAAGAGCCTCTTGATGAGGATGAAAGAGGAGAGTGAAAAAGCTGGCTTGAAACTCAACGTTCAAAAAACTAAGATCATGGCAACCGGTCCCAACACTTTATGGCAAATAGATGGGGAAACAATTTTCTTGGGTTCCAAAATCACTGAAGATGGTTACTGCAGCCATGAAATTAATAGACACTTGCTCCTGGGAAGGAAAGCTATGACAAACCTAAACACTGTATTAAAATTCAGAGACATCACTTTGCCAACAAAGGTCCATATGGTCAAAGCTGCGGTTTTTCCAGTAATCATGCACAGATGTTAGAGTTGAACCATAAAGAAGGCTGAGCACCAAAGAACTGATGCTTTCAAATTGTGATGCTAGAGAAGAGTCTTGAGAGTCCCTTGGACAACAAGGAAATCAAACCTGAATATTCATTTCAAGGACTGATGCTGAAGCTCCAATACTTTAGCCACCTGATGTGAAGAGCCAACTTATTGGTAAAGACTCCAACACTGGGAAAGATTGAAGGCAGGAGGAGAAAGGGGCGACAGAGGATGAGATGGTTGAACGGCATCACTAACTCAAAGGACATGAGTTTGAGCAAACTCCAGAAAACGGTGAAGGACGGGGAACCCTGGAGTGCTGCAGTCCATGGGGTCACAAAGAGCTGAACTCTACTTAGCAACTGAATAGTAACCTATTCCTCACATCTAGCCCCAGGGCTGTTAGAGCCTCTCCTCTCACGTCTTTCCCCAAGTAACCTCAAATCTTTAAAAGTCACATGTATGCTAATAACTCAATTTGTAATTTGTGCCTCCCAACCCAGACTGTTAGATGCTGCTTTCTCACTATCTTTTCTTTAGTCATCTGAAAAACTTAAAGCCTAATCACTGACTCCCTTCCCAGACCAGGTCTGGTCCACACCATCCTCTTCATCCAGGTCTCAAAGCTAGAGTCGTCTTTGACTCCTCCCTGCACCAGCCCTTAACCCATCAGCAGGTATTGAGAGTCCTGCCTTAAAAGCCTACCCCTACACACTCCTTACACCATCTCCACTGCTCAGTCTTCAGCACCCCTTTCACCTGACTTGGCAGCGGCCCCCATCCCCCGCCCTTGTCCTCCTCTAGCCAGTCCTCATACTAGCTAATGCATCCCCACCTGAGGGCCCCGGTGTGTGGATCCTCAAGGGACCACCTCCCATCTCATCCCGACAGAGGCCACGGATCTGAAGAGCACGCCGGCCTTCACCACCGGACACCCCCGCGTGCACTCTTCAGCCACTCCTGTTTCCCTGAAATACCTTGTCTGACTTGCTGACCCACCTGTATCAGAGTATAAGCAAAACAAAAAAAGGAACCATGGTTGGCAGGGTGTCTTGACCTCCCCAACACGCTGCCCAGCCTAGAAAACACTTAGGTAAACTGCCATCTGCAGAGGTACGGCCAAGGCTCCTCAGCCGGAAACGCCTCAGGAGCGTCAGGGTGCAGAGAGGGTCCTGGAGCCTAAGTCCTGGTTTGCCTCCTGGCGCCCACCTTCTGTGACTGCTGCAACACCCAACTTTCCCGACTCTTTCACGGGTGAGCCTGACTCGCCTTGTTGGAACGTTCTAGGAAGTTTGGGGTGGCCCTCAATGCCATCCCTGGAACCTAGCAGGGCTCGCTGACTGAGACTGAGCCAGTTTTGTTGACACCCGTCACTGAGACACCTCCTCGGATCCTCAGGGACCTCCCAGTCCTGCTGGGATGCCCAGGGGCCAGGACTATTCAGGGGTGCTGCCCCAGGGGCGCCCCGGGTGCTGCTGGTGACCCACCGGCGCCCCCCAGTCAGTCAGTCATGTGCGGGGAACCTCCGCCCAGGCCCCCGGAGCCGCCGCAAGGGCCCACCTCTCGGGTCTGTGACCGCTGGGCGGCCTTGCGAGGCCCTCGGCGTCTTCGGGCTTCCGGCGCCTCCCGTCGGCCGTGCGCTTGCGTCCGAGGCTCCAACGCGCGGGGGGCGGAGGGCTGGCGACGAGAGACCGCGTCAGAGCGAGGTGGCCTGGGGGTCCCGCCCGGGACCCCCGTCCGGACCCCGCCCGCCGCGCGCCCGCCCGGGAGGACCCGGCGCGCGGCCCGACCTCACCTGGCGTCGCTGTCGCGACGGTTCTCGTAGCCGGCGGGGCTTCGCGGCCTGTAGGCCATGGCGACGCGGCGAGCGGGGCTCCGGGGTCCGGCGGCGCGGGAAGCAGACGCGAGCTCCTCTCAGCGCGGCGCCGACTGACGCGCGCGCCCCGCCCCCAACCGCATTTATAGGCGCCGCCCCGCCCCCCCCCCCCCCCCCCCGGCTCCCGCGCGCGCCGCGCCGGGCGAGACCATCGGGCCGGGACCCGGGGGAGTCCCTCGGCAGCGCGCGCCGCGCAGGCTGCCCAGGCCGGGGCGGCCGCCGTTAAACCGCTGCCCCGCGCACTGCCATCCGGGCAGCGAAGGGGCTCCGCCGGGAACACTGAGCGAGGCCTCAGAAAAGGTCGTCCCCTCCGCCATGGAGGCGGCCGGGCCGCCGGGCCGCTCGATGCTGATTGGCCGCGCCTTCGCGGGCGGGGTAGGAGTATTGGCGGGAGATTCGGAGGCCCGCGACTTGGGCGCGCCGAGGGGGCAAAGGACGCGCCGCCGATTGGCCTAGCCCAGGTTTGGGGCGCTCTCCGATTGGTCGGCAAGGCAGGGACATTGTCCGCGCTGGCGGGAACCCGGAACCCGGAAGGGGAGGCAGCCTCAGGCTGCAGGCTTCGCGCCCTGAAAACTCGCTGCCGGCGTCAGATGCCCAGACCCCTGAAACTATGTCACATTGTTTACACACACACACACACACACACACAACCTGTGGGCCTATGTCACGTTCTTCACACACACACACAACCCGTGGGCTTATGTCAGGTTCTTCACAAACACACACACCTGTGAGCCTACTCCACGTTCTTCACACACACACACACACACCCCTTCCCTTCCCTCCCCCCCTCACCGGGCTGGGCCTTTGTCCAGTCTCCAGGCGTTAGGTGGTGATGCTTGTGTGCAACTAAATAAAAGACTTGGGTTCAATCCCAGGGTTGGGAAGATCTGGAGAAGGAAATGGCAACCCACTCCAGTATTCATGCCTGGGAAATCCCAGGGCAGAGGAGCCTGGCGGGCTACAGTCCACGTTTTAGGGAAAAGCAATTCTGACTCTGTGCTGGGACTGTTTGACAATCATACATAAACCCTGCCTCAGAGAATCCTGCTTCTCTGCCTGACTCTAAAGTGCCCTTTGTTCAGAACCCTGTCCAGCTGTAGAAGGCAGGAAGAAACATATACCCTGCCTGAGGCTTGCAATTCTAGGAGATATTTGCAAGACTAACGGCCTTTTTACTGTTCCCTTACATCCGCCACCTATGGCCTATGAAAGACTCTGGCATCCAGACCCCAGTGACGTGGTTGTTTTGAGACAGCTTGCCGTCTTCCGTCAGCGGGCCCTCAGAGTAAAGTATTCCCTGCCTCAGCTCCCGGTCCCCGGCGCACTGGCCTACCATGCAGTGAGCAGAGCGAGCTTGGACTCGGTAACACATTAAGTCACAGAGTCAGACATGACTTATGACTAAACTATCAGAGAAGGACTATAGTGAAAAAAAATCAAGTATCTCCAAGATATGGTAAATTCCAGTCCACTGGCTTTCAGTGGGTTGCGTGTACTTTATAAACATGTTCAGGGTCCGGCAGCAGCATAAGGGAGCAGGGAGCTTGTGCTGCTGAGGAGCTCTCCCAGCCAAGCGGCTGTGCCAGCAGGCTCCGTGTGGGACCGAGCAGCAAGCACAGGGCTGGAGGCCTCGCCCAGCAGGGCTCACCACCTTGGATCACCAGTGTCCCTCACGTGGGCCCCTGCATCTGGAGCATGTGTATGCTGACCCCCCACCCCCAGCCCCCAGGACCCATCCACAAAGGTTCCCTGAAGTGAGCTTTTTGAGACCCCAGCTAGAATATCAGGGGAAGATTCCTGAAGAGTCTGCCTCCCTTTATTCTGAAGAAAACATGCACGCTAAAGAGGCCACTTCTAAGATGGCCTTGCCCCAACTGTTTGAATATCAGGAAAAAAAAATACTAATAACTTCATACTAACATTTTATTCAATAGCATACCACTTTGCTACAATAGGTGTATCTTTATAAAACTAAGTAACCATCTCTTGTAGAAAAGACAACCCCAGGCCTGGCTCTCCCTTGCCAGAGTTTGAAATTTCAGGCTGAGGCCAGGCATGGCTCCTGGCTGCCCTTCTGATGGCTGTCCCCTGTGGGTGACCCCAGAAGACCACGAATCTGGGCTTGCTCACTTCCAAATCCCTGGGCTCAGTGCAGCCTTGGTGGAGTTGATTCCATCTAACCTGCTTAGCAGGACCAAGTTTAGGAGGCTTAGGGCCCCTCCAACAGCCACATTCAGAGCTGTACCCAGGAGCCCAGCACTTTCCTCCCTGCCCCCCACCTCACCACCAAGATTGGGGAAGACGACTGTCATCGTCTTGACTGCTGGGCACTTCCCTTCTGAAGCAGGTGGGCCTGTGGGGGGCCTCGTGCTAGGTCCCCACAATCTTGCTGTCTGAACACAAGATGTTCCCGGGCAACCAGGAGTCTGAGACAGCCCATTCCGTGGACTCGTGGGAGCACCAAAAGGCATGTGGTCACAGGCCCCTCAAAGGGGTGGGCAGCCCCACATGCCTTCGGCTAAGGGAAAGGCAGGCGAAAACAGCGCCTGATGGAAAGCCCGAGGAGTCCCTGGGTAGGGGGCAGATGGGGGCCACTCCACCCAGGAGGGCGCCCTCGGCTGGCCGCGGTCACCAGGAGGCCCTGGGCAATGCTCGTGCCCTCCACCGCCAGGCTCCACACCCCTCAGAGCGGCCTCGTGGGGAGGGCGTCCATGCTGCAGGGCCAGTGGCCAGCCTGGCAACAGAAGCATGACAGACTGCAGTCGTAGACAAATTCAGGTCTGTCGTATAACTGAGGAGCAGTTAAGACTTTTGTGCCCCATACACTTAAGGCAAATGGCTAGATTAGGGTCATCTGGGGCAGACCAAGGGGTCACCCAGAACACAGCTCAGGGGCCCCAGAATGCTCTGAAGATGGACCCGACACCACGTTCTGCGTGCCCAGCACTGACCCCTAGTCGGAAGAACAGAGAGGGAAGGAGGCAGAGGTGCTGAAGACCACCCCACTGCCAGGGACAGAACTTCAGCAGGAAGGTTCTGCCAAAACTGCAGCCAGGCCCTTCCACAGCCTCGGGGCACCAGTGAGTCGGGGCACCAGTGAGTCGCCACACGAAGAGCTGCCCACAGCAGCACCGAGGAGGGCCCAGAGGCCCGTCCGCCCTGGAGGCAGCCACAGGGCCCAGGGGCTCAGCGCACGGCGCACACGTCCAGGACGCAGAAGCGCGCGCGGCAGGTGGGGCAGGGCACGCGGCTGGCCAGCCAGGTGTCGGGGCGCTGCGGGTCCTGGCGGCTGGCGAACCACTTGCCCATGCAGGTGAGGCACCACATGGGGCGGCAGTAGCATTGCTGGCACTCGCCCACGGCCGCCTCCTGGCAGGTCTTCACCAGCTTCACGCTGGCCCGAGTCTGCATGCAGCCGATGCATGCCTCCAGGTCCTGCAGGCAGGCCAGGTGGTCAGAGGAAGCCCGGTCGGGCCACCCTGGGGATGGGGGTCCTGCCCTACCCCAGGAGAGGCAGTCCATGGCGGCCCAGCTGTGGGAACCCACCTCCCCTGCCCAGCCCCCTACCTGGCTGCTGGGGACCGAGTAGGCCGGGTTGACCTCCACCAGGGAGGCGAAGGTCTCCAGGAAGAGGTCGCCCAGGCTCTGGTGGATGACCACGTTGGCTGCGCTGCGGATGGGCGCCCGGAGCTTCTCACACAGCTCACCGTACTCCGTGGAGTTGAGCCTGTAGAGGTGGGTGCTGCTGGGCAGGGAGCACTAGAGATGGCCGTAGGGCCAGAGCCCACTGGTCCATTGCTGCCCACGGGCCTCTCCTTGGGAGGTGCAGAGGGGCACGGAGGGTGGGAGAACTGCAGCTGCGGCAGAGGGCCTGGCCCTCGGCACGTTCAAGCCCAAGACGGGTCCAGGGGGGCGGGCAGGCCCGCCACAGCCTGAACTGGACAGAAGCGCCTCGGCCCCGGCCCAGGCTCAGGGCTGAGGGAGCCACTGAGCCTCTGTCCTATACAGTGGCCCCCAAACACCTGCCGTGTGCTCCTCCCGAGACGCCGGGAAGACAGCTCAGGGCAGGCTGGGAAGAAAGGGGAAACGCAGAGGACCTGAGGGAGGGGCACTCCGGAGGGACCAGCTCCCACCCACCCCACCCCCTGAGCAACACAAAGAGCAGACCACGGGCGCACCACCCCAGCGGCCCCAGCTGCAGGCCCGCCTACCGGATGTGGAAGGCCGGCACGGCGGGGTTGGCGCTGGCCACGCGGATGGTGAGGAGCTGCACGGGCAGGTGCGAGTCTGGGGAGAGCTCATGCTGCTGGGCCTCCGTCACAGTCAGGCGCACGTCCTGCTGCTGGGCCACGTGCACGCGGTACGTGGTCACCTTCATCACCCACGTGTCCGTCACGATCACACGGGCACCCGGCACCCCCGTGGCAAACTTGTCAATCCGCCGGAACTCCGTGTTCACGGAGGAAGCCACGGCCTGCCAGCCCGACCGTGGGAGGGCATAGAGGGCCAGGGTGCGGGCCAGGGGGTGGCGGGCCCAGTGGTCCCGGGACCAGTAGTAGATCAGGGTGCAGGCGATGGCGGGCAGCATCAATGCTAGCAGGAGGAAGGCCCGCCAGGTCTCCGGGGTCTGGCTGGGGTAGTAGAGCTGCTTTTCCGAGGCTGCGAAGCACATGCCCACATAGTAGCCTAAAAGGGACGGGCAAGCTTCAGCAGAGGTTGGGACTGCCAGGCTGCCAGCCTCCCCAGTGCTGTCCCTGTCCCTTGGTGGGGTTGGGGGAGGCCCCTTCCTTTAATCCCCAGCCTTGGGTCTGGCCCTCTGCCATGGTCAGCTCCCAGGGCAAGGCCATGGTACCCCAGGGCAGGTGGGCCTTGCCCAGCTCCATAGCTGACTCAACTGAGTACTTGTCCAGTGAGCAGAAAACACTCTCATCTTATTACTTTAGTTTTGCACAAACCACATATGAGTGGAAGAAATAAAATGAGAAAATCCTAGAAAAGCAAAACTAAGCACAAGGATCTGGTTTCACCCAATGCAGAGCTGCCCACAGGTCGTCTTGGGACTGGATCTCAGCCTCTGGATCCCACCTACTCTGAGGAAGCAGACCAGAGTATGGCCCATCCCAGAACTGGGACGTCGTGGACCAGTCAACAAAGGCGACAAGAGCGTGTCACAGGGACACAGGGGCCAGCTCCAGGCCCCTGGTGGCCAGACGGGGCCAGTTTGCATGTCAAAATTAATAAAGTAGACAGTGACCTGCAGGAAAGGTTTGAAGTTGCAAAAATAGTAATAAATGCTATTGATCAAACTGATACATAATAAGTAACTCATGTGGCAATAAGTAACACTTCTCTGGTTTCCAAAGGACTTCTCTAGGACTTCCCAGGTGCTGCAGTGGGTAAGAACCTGCCTGCCAACGCAGAGCGCATGGATTTGATTTCTGGTCCAGGAAGATTCCACACGCTGCAGAGCAACTAAGCCCGTGTGCTGCCACTGCTGAGAGCTGCGCGCTTCACGGCCTGCAGCGGAGCACCTCCCACTCTGCACAACTAGAGAAAGACCCCGCGCAACAATGACGACCCAGCGCAGCCATGGATACAATTTTATTTTTTAAAAAGGGTGGGGGTGGGGGCCTTCCCTAGTGTTCAGTGGCAAAGATCCAGCCTGCCAATGCAGGAGATGCGGGTTCGATCCCTGGGTCAGGAAGATTCCCCGGAGGCGGAAATGACACTCGACTGCCCTCACCCTCTCTGCCTGCCTTTCCCCCACCCACCTTCCAAGGAGATTGGGACAGGCCACCTCTACGGGCATCAGTTAACTCATACCTCGACTCGAGGGACCTGTACCCCGAGAGCCAGCTCACCCCCTTCCCTAGAGTTCTGAGCCCGCCTCTCCGCCGGGTACCTGCAAGGGACAGCACTTCCCCAAGCACACGGGCGCTCCGCCCGCAGCCTCGGCTCTCCAACACGGGAGCCCGCCCCTCGTCCCTCCCGCTCCGGGTCCCGGAGGTCGGCCCTGGGCTCACCGAGGGGCAGCAGCGAGTGGCACAGCAGCGTGGCGGCCGTGCGGCGTAGGTGATACGGCACGAAGGCGGCGTCTTCGCTGCCCAGCCAGCCCGACAGCAGGTTCTGCACCGTGAGCCCGGCCGAGTGGAACTCGGTGGGGGTGAACACGAAGCACACGGCGAACACCAGGTAGGCCAGCGTGAAGGTGACCTCGGGACTGTCCATCGCGCCGCCGTCGCCGGCGGGAAACTGGCTCGGCGAGGCCTGCCACCCAGCGTAGCGAACCGGCCACAGCGTCCAGGTCCGGTAGGCGCCCGGCGGCGCGGGGCGCTCTGGGAAACCGAGTCCCTGCCCTGGAGGCACTCGCGGGGCGCTCTGGGAAACGGAGTCCCTGCCCTCGCGGGGCGCTCTGGGAGATGGAGTCCCGCAGAGTATTTTGGGAAATGAAGTTCTCGGGCCCCTCGTTCGACCCTCGCCTCGCGAGCCGCCCCTACAGTTCTCGCGAGGGTTTGGCTCTTCCACACGACCCGCTTGGGAGTGGCGCTGCACTCGATCCCATTGCCCAGCTGGGGAAACTGAAACTCGGGGGAGAGGCTCTCGGGCCCTCACTTCCACAAAGCTCAGGCGCGTCCGCAGCAAAGCCCGGGATTCCTGGGCGACGGCGGGCTCCGCAGTCACCGTCCACCCGCGTGCGGCCTCTCCTCTAGGGGCGTCAGGCGAGCAGCCTATACTGAGGAATCCGGCGTCCGCCGCGTCCAGCGTGCCCTCGCCCCGGAAACGAAACCTCCTAGTGGGCGTGGACTGGCGTTCTGCCTCCCATTGGCTGTCGACCTCGCGCCCCGCCCCAGCCGCGTGCTGATTGGCCGCGCTCGCCAACCGTCGGTATTTGAATCGGCGGCGGGCAGAGGGGCTCCCGAGCTCCGCACTTCCCACCCTGGGCTCCGCGCGGCGGCCGACAGGTAAGGGGGCGGCGGCGGGGTCCCGGCTCGGGGCTCCGGTCCTGCCTGTAGCCGGGGCTTGGGGCTTTGCCGGCCTGGGTCTGCCTGCCGCGCTGGCGACCCCCCGCCCCCCAACCCAGACCGGGGCCTATACCGCCTCCGACTCCGCCCTCCTCGCGGTCTGGGCCGTTCTCCCGCCGTCCCTCATCCCGCCCGCCCGGCCGCAACCGGGAGCAGAGCAGATGTGCTCCCGCCCCCGCCTCCCGAGACGCCCGGTGATTCCGAGCCTGAGTACACGCGCGCTCGCTGCCCTGCGCCCAGCGCTGGCCTCCCAATCCCCGCCCCTCTGGGTCCAGTCCCGCCTGGACCCATCGCCGACTCCTGCCGCACCTGATTCCGCAGACCCCGCTCACCTTAGGTCCCCAGTCCCTCCCCGCCTCCCCGGCCAGCCCTCCTCAAAGACCCCTCCTTTTAAGCAGAAGCTCTCATTAGTAGAAGCCGAACCCCGGAAGGCTGTCGTCATTGTTCTCCCACCGTCCCCAGGGCAAGGAGGGGGTCTGCCGGAAAGGCGTCCTCTGTGTCTGCTCTCCGTCCTGGGTCCTGCAGCCGTCCAGCCCCCTCCCCTGTTTACCCAGTTGTTCAGGCCAAACCTCACAGTGGCCACCGGCTCGGGCTCATCTTTCGCGTCTCCCCACGCAGTGTGTGAGCCTGATGCCATGAGGGGCTGACCAGGCCACCCCTGGCCCAGTGCCAGAGCCTCTGACTCTCCCCACCCCACCCCTCTTGTCCTCCACAGGCAGCCCCTACCCCCAAAGCCCTTCGAGGTGGCTTGTCACCCTGACCTCACCTCTTTTTAAAGCCACCCTTTCTCCTGCTGCCCCAGCCACCTGGCATCCTCTACCACAGTCCCCAGGGTCCCCAACGCCAGCGAATACCTGTAGTGCCCCCACGAGGCAAATGCCCAGTTCTCTGGTGACTCCTAAATTGGGAATGCCATGGCACTGACCATCATGAGGGCCTCGGGAAGGAGGAATGAGACTTTCCTGGAACCCCCTGGGCCTGACTGGAGGCCCCTGATGGAGACACTCAACTCCCCACAGGTGACTCGACACCTGCTGCTTGTTACCTTCTCCAGCTCCTCCTTGGCCATGCTGCTGGGCCCTATTGCGTTTCTGTTCTCCACAAACTTGGCAGCTGCTCCACCTGATGGAGGGCCCAGGCTTCCTCTGCTGCTTCAGTTTCGTCACAGATCAGCCCTTCTCTGTCTCTGAACTTTTACCCACAAAGTTCAAGTTGTTTCAATCACCTGAGCCTTCCCTCCTGCCCTGTGAGCTGAAGGCTCCTCCGGCTCTTACTCCAGGGAGGTGGCAGCTCCCCCGGAGCAGGATGGGGACTGCCTGAAGTCTGACCCAGCTGTGCGGAAGGGGGGCATCTCCCTGCAGCACCGTGGGATCAGCCCTGTCACTGGCACCTATGAGCGTCCAGACAGCAGAGGGCCACTGCCCCCTCCTGACACCCAACTGTCTGCTTTTCCAGAATGAGTCTGCATCTCTTCAGTGACGAAAACGTCACTGGTGACAAAAGTAGGGAAAATTGCGACTTCCTGTTTTCACCCCCGGAACTTACCGGAAGGGCGTCCGTTCTCCGTCTGTCACAGAAAGAGAATGTGCCGCCGAAGAGCACAGCCAAAACTGTGAAGGTAAGCACGTCAGGCCCCTGTGTTCGCTCTGTTGTGTGTCACGCGGAGGTCGCCCTGCCACCTGCTTTCCTGGCAACTTACTGAGCTGCCCGGGCAGGGCACGGTGCTGCCCGAGGGGTGTCAAAGACTTGAATTATTGAGCAGGTGCCCTCCTCTCTCCCCAACAGGTGACTTTTCAGACACCTCTACGGGACCCACAGACATATAGGATCTTAAGTCCCAGCGTGGGCAGCAAGCTCGAAGCCTGTTTTGTTTTGGGTGACCCCGTTGAATTAGAAAACTGCCATCAAGTCTGTACCCAGAAAGAGAAGTAAGTGTGGGGTGGTTTGATGCACTGCCGTCCGTGGCCTCAGGGACTCAGCAGAAAGCTCTGTTTGCAGAGGGCCACATCCGTTAGGCTTCTGGTCTCTGCTGTGCGTCCTGCGTGGCCCAAAGCACCTCAGAAACCGTTTGTTACTGGAAAAGTGAGTAATGAAACAGAAAAAGTGTAAACTTTACATTCTGCTTCTCTGTTGTGCTCTTGCCAGCAAATTGACATTGGTTTTTGTTCCTCTGACTTCATGAAGTGCCCTGGCGGAATCTCCAAAGAGGGGTGCTCTGTGGCTTTGCTGCTGTGTTAGCACTTCAGGAGTCTCCTATGCTCAGCAGCAAGCCTGGGAGAGGGCTTACAGGCCGGCCTTGCTGCTAAAGGCACAGGAGCTGTCTGTTGTGTGATCCAGTTTGACGAATCAGATTGGAAACACTTGACTTTGACCAGAGGAGCGTCTTGTCTTTGCAGCCTCACCTGGCATTAGGTGTTTGGCTGGATGTGGCTGTCAGCTCAGTGAACGCCCAGGCTTTCCTGCCTCTGTCTAGAGACGGGGACCTGGTGGCGGCTCTTCACCCCAGATTAGGCTGAATTTACCCAGCGAGTGCCCCCAAGGGATCCCCTGAATCCAGAGTGGAAATTCCTCGCACCTGACTCCCCTCTACCCAGGTCTCCTCACTGCTTTTCAGCTTCAGGCTTTTACTTTTCTGTTTGAAATTCAGCTGAATGAGATTAGAGTGACTCAAATACTGTCGTTTTGTCAAAGCCCAAAGAGAGGGAGGCCAGGCTGCTGAGGCGCCAGCTTTGAGCCGCTCTAGCTGCGGGGAGCTGGGGTCCTGCTTCTCCTAAAGGCCGCGGCCTCCACCTGGCCTTTCTCGCTCCAGTGGGGAGCCTGACTTTCCCTGATGACGTGGCGGTGGTCCCCAGCTGGAAGGGGGACGTGGGCTGGTGTGGGGAAGCTCAACTCTGACCGTCATCGGTGAGGTTTCTGCTCTTGTCACCTGGGTCTCCAGGGCCCACCGACACTGACTTGTGGGAATGTTCTTGTGAAAGCGGGTCCCAAGGAGAGCGTCGACAGAACGCTTCTTGTTTTTGTATTTAGTTAATGTTTTCACATGGACTAAAATCCAACTAAAGTCCTAACTGGTTCCTTAGTGTTAACTAAGTTTGTTTTCTGAAAAGTCAACAGTTCACCAAGGAAACAGACACCAAAACGACCCATGGAATTCTCCAGAAGCCAGTACCAGTCAACACCGAGCCCCCCTCAGAGGACATGAGACCAGTCTCTGAAGACCAGCCTCCTGGTGGGCCCCCCTCAGCTCCTCTGGTCAGCCTGGGTCCCTCAAGCTCTTCCCAGATACCAGAGAGTGTTGAAAACCCGGAGGCCTCCCGAGGACCAGCACCCGGCAGCCCTGAGTGTGCCCGGGAAGAGCACGTCCACCCTTGGCCCTCAGAGGAGAGCATGCCCCTCGGCCCCATGGCTCCAGAACAGCCCTCTGGGGTGGTGTCCCAGGACACAGCAGAGGACCCACTCAGCGCTACGGGAGGGGACTCAGAGGGGGTCCCTGGTCCCCCTGCCAGGCCCGCCTCGCCCTGTGGTGCCCCCCCTGGAGAAAAACCCCTCGTGGACCTGCCTGGAGCGGCCCCAGTGGGCTCCATGGGTGCCACCAGCCGCGAGGACACGGCTCTGACCGGCCCTGGAGAGGCTGCGGGGGCCACACACCCCGGTGCTCAGGGGGAGGAGGCCTGTGGCCAGGCCGCCAGCTCTCTGAGGAGCGGTCCTGTCCGGCTGGAGTTCGACTTCTCTGATGCCACCGGCAAAAGGTCGCCCCCACTGCGGAAGCGAGGGAAGGCCCTGGGTCTCAAGCCCCCCTCGAGGAGACCAGAGGCGAGGCCCGGAAAGGCTACCCTGGAGGCGGGCAAGGGTTGCGAGCTCACTCTGCGTGGGTCCGACGGCCCGAGCTGGGACAAGCCAGACGACCCAGACTGTAACCCGGCCGCAGACAGTGGCGAGGCCCGGCCCCTGGAGCACCCGCAGAGCGGCCAGGCCACAGAGGCCTTGTCTCTGAGCCGGTGAGCACGGGCTGGTGGTCCTCCAGGGCAGACGTGAGACCAGAGGTGCCACGTGTCCCCCAGGTGGGGGCCCTGGGGACAGGCGGGGTGCTCGTGTAGTCCAGGAGGGCCGCTGCACCTCTGGAAGGTCCAGGAATACTCTGGCGCCTCGTCTGCCTCCCGCTGCCCGCTCCCGGGGTGTGCTCGGTGCTGAGCGGGGCCCCAGCCTCCCGGGCTGGCCTCTGTTGCCATTTCCTAGCAACCATAGCATTCACTTATTTTTGCTTTTGCTTGAGTTGAAACGACCTCAGGGCACTTTGCCCACTCCTGAGGAGCGCGATTCTTGTGCAGGCGAGGTTGGGCCGGATGGTTTGTGGGGCCCCCGATGTGGCCCTGAGCCTGGCTTCTAGGGGAGGGGTCGCAGGACCCCGGCAGCTCGGAGCTGGGGGTGGGCTCAGGCCCTGCTGACCCTGTCTCTTCAGGCAGGCGTGCTCAGATGACACACCCGGGACGAGGGCCCCAGCGAGGACCCCAGGAGCGGCGGGCGAGGTATGGGCACAGCCACCACGTCTGCGGGCGCCACGGGCAGAGGGAGGCTGGTGGGGAGGGCACGCCGCTGCCCCTGCTCCCCCACACCCCTCATCTCAGCCAGCCCTGCAGTGATCCCACCTCCCTTTCAGGGGTGGACCACAGGCTCTTTGGGGGGTTCGGCGCCCCTCAGCAGCCCAAGCAGCGAGCCACCGACTGCACCCACCAACCCTACGCCCCCCACCGAGAGGGGGCCGGAGCCCACCCTGGACCTGAACGGGGAGCAGTTCCGGGACCCCGCGGAGGGTATGTGGTTGTCCGTCCTCAGCGCAGGCACCGGAGGCAGCGGGCCGCCGAGCCGGGAGGGCCTGTGTGAACCGAGGCCCCTGGAGAGGAGCCACCCGCCCCCAGAGGCACAGGCTGAGCTGCCCTAGTGCGGCCGGGGCCTTTCAGGGCCAGGAGGGCTCGAGGGTCTCCGTCCCGTGAAGAGCCCAGGCCTGAGGCAGGCAGGGCATGGGCCGAGGGTCTCTGGGGGGCTCTCTGTGGGGTCCTCACCGCACCAGTGGGGCTGGGAGCCAGGAGGAGCCTCCCTCTGCCCCAGGGGCCCTGGCCTCACGGGTCACTTTGTGTCGCGGCGCTCTGCCTCAGGTCAGGGTGAGGCAGGGCTTCTCTCCTGGCCGAGCAGCGTCCCTGCCGTGGATGGTGCCTCGTCTCCTTCCACGGCTGCTCTGGCCGTCAGGAGCGGGCTGCCTGGAGCGCGTGCACTGCTGTCTGTCTCTGGGCGGAGGCTCCTGGGGGCCCAGCCCGGCTCCGTGGGGTCTGAGGTCCAGGGAGTGGTCGCATGGTGGGTTTGCTCCCTCATGTTGAGCAGCGCACGCGCTCCTGACCTTCATCTGCTCAGGTTCTTTGCCTGGTTTTACATCGAACTGTTTTCTTTATTACACTGTACCGATTTCTGATATAATCCAGATAAGAATTGCTTGTCAGGTACATGATTTGCAAAAACTGTCTTCACTTCCTTGATGGTGTCTTCAGAAGCACAGATGTCTACTTTCAAACCCAATTGGTTCTATTGCTGCTTGGGCTTTTGGTGTCAATTTAAAATTTTTGTGGCATCAGTCACCTTTGGGTTTTTTTAAGCAGAGTTCAGATTATCAGATAGTAAAGAACTCTCTCCGTGGTGGTTCTCATCCAGGGTGACCTGGCCCCCAGGGAACATTTCTGTGACACCCCCGAACCCTCTGGCCCCAGGCACCCTGAGCAACCCTGCTCTACAGCAAAAAGTGCTTGGTCCGGGAGCCCGGGGAGGGGTGCTGTGCTGGGCACAGCCAAGCGCCAGGCTGGGGGGCACACGGCTGACCTGGCCTTATCTCACCTGAGGCCCATGGGGGGCGGGCATCCCGTGGCGGGCGGGGGGCGGCTGCTGACGCCCTCTCAGTCCTAGGCGCGGGGGCAGAGTTGGACTACCTGGAGCAGTTCGGGGCGCCCTCGGTGAGTACCCAGCACGGTCGCGGCCCCGCTGCCCGGGAGCAGGCTCTGTGTCCCTGGAGATGGCGTCACCCCAGGCCCATTGCTGCAGCCACTCTTCCCAGGACAGTCCTGCCCCTGGCCCCCAGACCACTTGGCTCAGGCCCCAGAGGCGTCTCCTGTGGGCTGGGCTCCCCCGAGGGATGGGGCACGCACGCTATGGACACTGCTGACCCTGCCCCCCGCCTCGCAGTTTAAAGAGTCAGCCCTGAGGAAGCAGTCGCTGTACCTCAACTTCGACCCGCTCCTGCAGGACAGTCCCCAGGGGCTGACACCCAGCAGGTACGCCTGGCTGGTGGCAGGGGCGAGGGCGGGGGCTGGGCCCACCTGGGGGCCCAGTTAGTGAGCGGGCATGCTCCCATGTGCCCACAGCAGCGGCAGGCCGCGGGGCCTACCTGTCCCGAGCGCGGGCCCTCTGGCCTCCGAGGAGAGCCCCGGGCTCATGCAGACAGCAGGTGGCTTCTCTCTTGGTCTCCGTGCTCGCAGTGTGGACAGGCCTTCCTCTGGAAGCCCCCCGGAGGCCCAGCTGCTTGACCTGGACTTCCCTGGAGCCCCGGGCATTCCTGTAAGTGCTTCGTCCCCTCTGCTTTAGAGACTCGCTTGTTCTCAGGGCCCAGCTTTCACGTGCTGCGGATCTGCAGGCTTCACAGGGCGGGTGGGGGCCGAGGCGCCGCCTCTGGCTGTGGTGTGAGGAGCCGGGAGGGCGGGGGGCCGCGCGGGGGAGCTCACGGCCCCGCCGGTCTCTCCCGCAGATGCCTGGCCTGGCTCCGTGTGACCTTGGGCCCGGGGCTCCACTGCTGCCTGTGGGGCCGATCGTGGACGTGCTGCAGTACAGCCAGAAGGACCTGGACTCGGCGGTGAGCGCGGGCGGGGCTGGGGGGGTCGGCGTCACAGGCTCCACTCACTGTGCCCAGGCGGTCCGGCAGCCGGGTGTCCTGTTTCCGCCCCCACGTGTGTCACAGAACCCATGGGGGAGGGTCTGCACCGTCCCCGGGGAGCGCCCCCCAGCCTCCTCACTGGGTGAGGACGAGGCCGGGGCGATGTCTAAGGGGGTGGAGGCCTAGGCTGGACCCTGCGGTGCCCAGCACCTCCCACCCCCCTTAAGCCGCCCCGCCCATGTCGGGAGGCGTCCACCAAGTGGGGTGGGAGATGTCAGCACAGGGGGCGGCCCTGGGCCAACGCAGGCGTGTGACCACGCAGGTGGAGGCCACGCAGAAGGAGAACGAGGTGCTGCGGGGCAAGTGCGCGGCGCTGCAGGAGAGGCTCCTGGAGATGGGGTGAGTGCAGCCGCCCTGCCGTGCGCGCGCGTGCACGTGGGACTCGGCTCACGCACCTGCTCTCCTCCCACAGGAAGATCATGGACAGCTTTGAGGGGACTGTCTACCAGGTGATGGGTGAGTGCCAGTCCCCGCCCCGGCATCAGGGGCAGGGGTGGCGAGGCAGCGGGCAGGTTGGGTCCCTTCCTGATGCTGCGGTGTCCACCCTGCTCTGGGGGCTGTGCGTCCCCTGGCGGCCTCTGTGGATGTTGGGCACTAGCCGTGTCCGGGCTGGAAGCCCCGAGTGTGGGACAGGTCTGGGCTTACTGCCAGCTGCCTCGGTTTCTGGGTGGAGCTGGTATTGAGGAGACAGCTGTTTTCTGGGCGTTTGGAGCCCCAAGGGTCTGCCCTGGGAGGTCCCGAGAGAGGCAGACACCCTGACGCCCACCGATCTGAGGTGCTGGTCTCTCCTCCAGAGGAGTCTCAGAAACAGAAGGAGCTCACCAAGGCCGAAATGCAGAAGGTCCTGAAGGAGAAGGCACAGCTGACGGCCGACCTGCACTCCATGGAAAAGTCGTTCTCCGACCTTTTCAAGCGGTTTGAGAAACAGAAGGAGGTGATCGAAGGCTACCGCACGGTGGGTGCTGGGCCAGCCTGGGGCCGGGGGAGGGGCGGGGGCCCTGTAGGAGGAGGAGCTGAGCACAGCCCTGGTACGGAGCCTGGCAAGAGGGAGAGGCAGGCCCGCAGGTGGGGCCAGCCTCAGCCCTGCCTGTGCCTGCACCCTGGGCTCTTGACTTGTCACCTGCAACTGGACACGGGTGCCCGCGAGGCGTCCGTGTGGGCCTGCGTGGAGACTACGGGTCTGTGCTGGTCGCTGCACTGTTCCCCACCGCCAGACGGCAGGGCACCTGGCTGCCAGAGCCCGGGGCTCAGGGAACAGGACAGGCTGTTCCGTGGGCCTGGTGCCTGACCTAGGTTCCCCCACAGTACCTGGACAGAACCCCCGTGGCAGGGCCCTGAGGGGCGGACAGGCCTGGGCTGTCTGCAGGGAAACAGGCGGACTGCTCCACGAACCCCCAAAGAGCTGGGCCTCAGCTCGGGGCTCAGCGTCCATCTTCCTCCCAGAACGAAGAGTCACTGAAGAAGTGTGTCGAGGATTACATAGAGAGGGTGGAGAAGGAGGCCCAGAAGTACCAGGCACTGAAGGCCCAGGCGGAGGAGAAGCTCCGGCAGTGCGTGGGCAGGCGGGGCTGGCAGGGGGTCAGGATGGGGGGCGGGGCCTGGGGGGCAGGAGCCTGGGGGGGTCAGGATGGGGGGCAGGAGCCTGGGGGGGTCTGGCCCTGCCCGTGGCTCAGCCGGGCCCTCTGCTGCTCCAGGGCAAGTGAGGAGATCGCCCAGGTCCGCAGCAAGGCCCAGACTGACGCTCTGGCGCTGCAGGCGGTCCTGAGGAAGGAGCAGATGCGTGTCCACTCCCTGGAGAAGGTGGTGGAACAGAAGGTGGGCGCAGGGTCCCTAGGCCGGAGGGGGCGGGGGCGGGCAGCCCTCACAGCTCGGGAAGCCTCGGGGGCTCCAGGCTCCAAGCACTGTGAGAAATCCAGGGGCGCGGCTCTCCTCCTCAGACTAAAGAGAATGATGAGCTGACCAGGATCTGTGACGACCTCATTTCCAAGATGAAGAGAATCTGACGCGGCAGCCCTGATCTTGCCGTCTTCCCTGTGTGTGTGTGTGTGTGCGCGTGTGTGTGTCTGTCTGTCTGTCTGTCTGTCTAGGTTTTTCTTCTCTATCGACGTCTTTTTTCAATTCGTTTTTAAACTAGGTTGCTTTAGGAAAAAACTAAATAAAGTTTCTCTTAAATCTAAGCAATAGACCTGTCCTGGTCTTCATTAAAGGGGCAGTTTCTGGCTGACCTGACCACAGCCACTGTCCTTTCGATGTCTACAGTATGTCCTTGCCCCACTCCTCGCAGCTGCCCGGCCGGCCACCAGCACCTCCTGGGCGTCGGCTGAGTGGGCCCCAGTCCCCCCGGTCCACCTGGTCAGCCATGTGGTGCTGGGGTGGACGCGATCTGCATCAACCACGGATCTCGCAGACCAGCGCCTTCGTGGAAGAAAGGAGACCACGGCAGCCGCAGCAGGGGTTGGCTATGTGTCCGGGGAGGGCTGCAGGCCCCGCAGTGGGACGCTCATGGGGGTTACCAGCAGTTCCCAGCTGCCGCCCTCCTGGCTGGAAGCCCCCAGTCTCCTGAGACCCAGGAAGACGCCGTGGGTGGAAACACGAGCAGGGGGTCTCCCTGCAGAGCCCTGCCAGACAGACAGACATCCGACGCTCCTGATAGATGAAAGGCTCAGAAGTCAAGTCTCAGTGAGGGCTCAGTCTGCACCCCCAGGGCCAGGGTCCTCCCCAGGAGAGGCTGAGTGCGTCTTTCTCCTGGGCCCCTTCCATGGGGCGGGGGCAGGGCCAGGGGTCCCTGGCCTGGGGGTGGTGAGGGCCAGGCGGCCCCCGGGGGCCTTCTGAACCAAGCAGGCCCAGCCTGCAGGGCAGCGGGACTGTGGAGGGGGTAGGTGGACCGCTGGCTGGACACCAGTCACGGAAGCTTGAGCTCTGGAGCGGTTACTCCTCATGACATGACCTGGGAACCACCAGAGGGCACCCCCAGGGCCTGCACGTCCACCCCGAGCCCAGGGTGCCGTCCTGAGCGGGGGGCCACCAGCACAGGGAGCAGGGGTCCCCAAAGAGAGGCAGCAGGCCCCCCGACACCCTCAGGAGGGCAGGCCTCTGGGGGGCCGCAGTGGCACGCTGGCCGCCACCAGGGGTCGCTGCTGGCCACACGCTGCAGGAGGATGGGAACATGGTGATGCCCGTGCCCCCCACCTCCCCGGGCACCCCTGTGGCCCCCACAGTTGCACAGCACGTCTCTTCTCAGTACTCTCAGAGCGACGGGGACGGGGGGCCGCTCCTTCCAGCCTCAGGCTCCCCCGGGCCTGTACTTGAGTCCTTCCTGTCCAGCCTGCACGCACCCCTGTGGGTCCCCCAACTCCCCCATCCTCAGTAACACCGCCAGCAGGCCTCTCCTGACCTGAGTCACACGCAGCCCTCCTGCGCTCAAGAAGCTGTCTCAGCTCCCACGTCAGGGCCAAGCCGCTGGGTTGGGCCTGCAGGACCCTGGCCCAGGCCGGCTGCTTTCCGCTTAACTCCTGGAGGGGTGTCCTCGGCATCCGAACCCAGCCAGGTGCAGGGCTGCGGGGTCCCGGGGCTCCATCCAGAGTCACCCTGGCCAGCCCCAAAACTGAGCCCTCAAGGCCCAAGCCGGACCTCCTGACACCAGGCCCTGCCCTCGCTGGCCGCGCCTTGTCCGGAGGTCTGTGGGCCCCCCGCAGGGGTCAGGGTGAGCAAGGGGCGCCTGCAGCGCCTGGACCCCCCCACGCCTCCCAGTGTGCCTGGCGAGGGCGGGGGCCCCGAAGCTGTGGCGACATGGCTCACTCCGAGAGGGCCCACAGGTTTGCCCCCTGCTGCTTGCCACTCCACGAGCCGCTCAGGGCCCTGTCCCCAGCTGGGGCCTCTGAGCCGGCGTCTGCCCAGACAAGGCCACGAGGGGTGGCTGGCCACGCTGAGGACACGGGCCGCCGGACAGCGTCCTAGGCCGGCAGCCTCGCCCTGGACAAAGGGGCCTTGTGCAGCTGAATGGGTGTTTATCCTGGGGCCCGAGTCAGCTCAGGGCCGAGAGGCCGGGCGGGGGCCTGGCACCGGGCTCCTGAGGGTAAACATGACCCGAGCTGGGCACGCCACCGCAGCCCCGGCTTCCGCACCCCTGCGCCTGGCACGCTGTCACCACGGCCGGGGGCCTCTGCCGGGCGGGAGCGGGTCGGCCAGCAAGGAGGCCACGGAGGCCGCATGGGCCTAGCCCTGGCAGCCGCCTCCAGACGTACAGTCAGTGAGCCCCTCCCAGTGGTGGGGTGGGACCCGGAACCCCAGTACAGAGTGGATATTCGTGACCCCCAGATTCAGGGGGGAGCCCTAAGGAGCCCTAAGGCCAAGGCGATGCAATCAGGAGGCAGTGGGCCCTTTGGGGGAAGCTGAGGGCTGGTTCCCCTCATGGGACACACTGTAGTCCTCACGTTGAGGCCTCCCCACCTCCACCGCGAGGACGCGGTGAGAAGGCAGCATTTGCAGGCCGGCGGGATGCAGCCCCGCATCCCAAAGTCAAGCGATGGCCACCCGATCGTGACCCTCCAGCCTCCCACCTCAGTGTCCCCTGCAGGGGAGGCCGGAGCAGTTCACAACCCCACCACGCAGGGCGCTGTCTCACCCAAGGCCCCACCGCGCCCCCCCGCCCCGCCAGCTGCTGCCTGTCCTCCGGGCAGCTGTGGCCGCACCCACTCTGAGCTGGCGCCCGCCTCATGGAGACGCCCAGGTCTGTGGGCACCGCCTGCCCTTGCCCCCCAAGAGGGTCTGCCTGGGCCACCCGGGGCAGTCTCAGCCCTCTCACTGGGCTCCACCCATGCAGCTGAGTCCTCAAGGGGCCGGGAACTCGGGGGGCTGGCCAGAATAGGCTGACCACAGGGCTCCCCGCTGAGCTGCTGTGTCCCCACCCTGCCACCCACTCCCGGGGGTCCCCCCAGCCCTCTCCTGCCATGGGCTCCCCCCGAAGTCAAGCGCTGCCTCCATGCATAGCGACCCCCAGCCGAGGCCAAACCCCAAACTCCCTCAGCCCCTCACAGTCCAAGCAAGTGGGGACTGCTGCACAGCCAGGCAGGGCCACGAGCCCTCCATGCCGCCCGCCCTGGGGAAGAACCCTCTGGGGGCATCTGTGCCCGTGTGACCCGGGTGTGCCACCCAGAGTTCCCTCTCTGCCCTGGGCTGCCGCAGGTGCAGGGCTCGCGTTCCTGTCTGGGGTGGGGGGGCCCAGAGGGGAGGGCCCAGCGGCACCCTGGTCATGGGGAGACAGGAGCTGGTGGGGAGCAGCCGGAGCCATCGCCTGGGCAAGGCCAGAGCAGGGCCCTCCTGACTTAGTGGGGGCTTGTCTGGGGGCTGCCTGGGCTGCGTGGGTGTGTCCCCTGGGCTGCGTGGGGTGTCTCCGGGGCTGTGTGGGGGTGTGTCCTCGGGGGCTGTGTGGGGGTGTGTCCTCGGTGCTGCGTGGGGGTGTGTCCCGGGGCTGCAGGCAGAAGGCACACCCGCGGGGCCATCCGTGTCAGGACAGGCATGCCCTTCCTCGCCCTGGCACCCGGTCCCGGGTCTCGGGCCCCCGTGTGCCCCTCTGGCCGCAGCTCTCCTGACCCCCAGGTACCCAGCCCCCCATGCACCACCAGGGTTGCTGTGGCCATTTGGGAGTCGGGAGCTCAGGCGACCTGCAGGGGGCACTGTTGGGCCAGCCTGAGACCCTGTGGGCAGTCCGCACTGCATCCAGGGTCCAGCCCCCGCCCCTGCCCCCCGGGGTCTCTGGGACCCTCACCACAGGGAGTCAAGGGGCCACCTCCCTGGTGCCCTGCCCAGCTGTCTGGGGCATGGTCCTGCCCTCCCACACTCCCCTCTGTTCTTCAGACCCCTGTGACTGGCCCAGCCCCTTGTTTGTGGAGGGCAGGCCCACCCACTACACAGGGGCCAGCTGGCAGGCCCAGGCCCAGGGCAGGTGGGGAGCTGACGGGCACCATCGCCACTGAGCAAGCCCGGGGCGGGGCCATGGGACCCGTCCGCAGCAGGACCCCCCGCCTTCCTCCCCAGCCCCATCCTTGTCCAGTGACTTCTGAGCGCCCTCTCAGTGGGGTGGGTGCTGCCCCCAGCCTGACACACGGGTGCAGCAAATGCTAGACTCACGGCCCTCACGTCCATAGAGACCCAGCAGTGGGCCGGGCTTAGGTGGAGATACAGCCCTTGTCCCAGACCTGGTGCTGGGCACCAGCTGGACAGTTCAAGGGTGTTGATAGGGGGGACGAATGGATGGGCGGGCAGGTACCCAGAGACCTCCTGCAGCCTATCTGGATCCAGAGCAGGGAGAGAGGATGAGTCCTGGTTCCTATGGACAGTGACTGGGATGACCTGCTGCGTGAGTGAGTGAGTGAGCGAGTGAATAAGAGCGTGAGTGAAGCAAAGTGAGTGAGCGAGTGAGCGAGTCCAGGGCTGGGGAGGAGTGGAGCCTCGAGGCTCAGCCTGGGGCTCGCCCCGCGTGCCCCCTGCCCCCCAGCCCGTTCTCTCTCTTGGCTGGGCGCCGTCTTCGCTGCGACCCGCGGGATCTTGATTTCCACTGTGGCACGTGCGATTTTTAGTGCAGCATGGAAACGCTTAGCTCTATTTAGCGTGTGTATTGCTGAAAAAGTGACCTCTGTTCTCTGATGCTAAATATAAATATGGAGACAGAGATCTGGAGGAGTAGAGAGGAGGAAATGGCAACCCACCGCAATGTTCTTGCCTGGAGACTCCTGTGGACAGGGGAGCCTGGTGGGCTGCAGTCCCCGGGTGGCAGAGAGTGGGACACGACTTGCCGGCCTCACAGAAAGGAGTGCCTTTGTTGCTTTGCCAGGCAGAGGGGACCACAGCAAGCTGACGCTTCCAGGACCGTGCCCCCGTTCCTGGGAAGCTGGAGGAGGTCTTACGGTTTAGGATGGCAAACAGGCTGCAGACAAGGAGTACTGCTGGTGTGGTCATGCATCTCCTCCTCCAGGCAGCACTGAGGTCATTAGGGCTGGCATCGGGTGATTCCAGGACAGGTTTGTGGGTCCTCGGGGTCACCATCCCTGTGACATTCTTTCTGTGACGAAGGCTGCTCGCAGAGGAAAGGAGAGTTAGGGAGTGTTGTCTTAGAAGGGTAAACGCCAGGTGTAGCTAGAGGGCACTCCTTTTCAGAGTGTGGTTAAGCAAGAAAGTCGGACGACAAATATTTGCAGGTAAAACGGGTGGAGAGAACAGGATGGATCAGGGCTGGTGCAGCAGGGTGCCTCGGCTAGTGTCTGCCATAGCACGTGGGATCGAGCTTGCCAACTGGGGTTTGAATCTGGGCCCCTGCATTAGGAGCTCGGAGTCTTAGCCACCGGACCCCAGGGAAGCCCCCCTTTTAACTAAGATCACACACCTGGTCTCAGGGCTTAATGAAGCTCAGGATGTTTCATGGCAGAAAGAATTCAGTGAGCTACAAAGTGATGACAGCTAAGAAGTGGATTTATTCAGAGAGAAACAAACTCTGCAGACTCCGAGTCATCTCAGAGGGCTAGAGCAGCCTTAGGGTCCGGGGCTTGTCGGTGCTTATAGTAAAAGTGAAAGTCGCTCAGTCATGTCTGACTCTTTGCGACCCCATGGACTATCCAGTCCATGGAATTCTCCAGGCCAGAATGCTGGAGTGGGCTGCCTTTCCCTTCTCCAGGGGATCTTCCCAACCCAGGAATCAAACCGGGGTCTCCTGCAAGGCAGGTGGATTCTTTACCACCTCAGCTCTCAGTGTTTATAGGGGTGGGTTATTTCAGGCACTGCAGTGGTAAAGACGACCGAGGGCACCCGAATCCCACGGACAGTGGAGCCTGGCGGGCCACAGTCTGTGGGGTCGCAGAGAGTCAGACACACTGAGGATAGGCTAATGAGTGGGAGGAGTATTCCGGCCAGTTTGGGGAAGTGGTGGGGATTTCCAGGAATTGGGCCACTGCCCGCTTTTTGACCTTCGTGGTGCCTGCAGCCATGTCACACTTAGCTTGCTGATATTCTGAGGCTCAGGTCTAGTGGGAGTCCGCTCTTCTGCCATCTTGGACCCATTTGTTTCTGACCAGTGGCCTGGCCCTCCTCTCCCGTTTCCGTGAGCGGGTGGGTGAGGCTGCGCCCCGTGTGGTGGCCCAGTCCCCACAGGGGGTGCCCCCTCCTGTCCTTCTTCCTCATGCCCTGCTTCCTGCCTGTCTACCCACCATGTGCCCACTCCCGAGCGGGGCCACTGGCAGGCCCCCGGCTGCAGCGCTGGGACGGGGGCAGGGCGGCTGGGTCATGAAGGGAGCAGGAGCCTGAGACCCAGAGCCGGGCCAGGCCTGGCAGACTGGCCACCATGAGCGCAGGGCGGGCCACCGACCTCACATGCTGTGTGCCCACTAGGTCTTTGCCAAGACAGGGCATCAGCGAGGGCCCATCCTGGCAGGAGCCACGGTGTGGGCAGAAGCTGGGGGGTGGGAGGGGCGGGGAGGGGGAGGGTCCCCAGAGCACCACAGTCACAGCGAGTGGGCCCGAGGGGTCCCCCCAGACGGGGCGCCCCTCCCCGTGTGCCTGGCCCAGGGGTGATCCCCAGACGGGGTGGGGCCCCGGGGCTCCTGTCTGTCCGCGCCTGCCCCCTCCCACCACCCCTCCCAGGGCCCAGGGCCGGGTCCCCGACAGCTCCAGCGGGCAGCAGCGGTGCCAGGGGCCATGGTGGGGCCGTGAACTCTGGGTAGACCCCCGTCCAGACCCCCACCCGCCGCCGCTCAGCCCGTGGTCCCCGGCCATCAGCAGGCGTGTGACCCTGAGGCCGGCGCCACACGCTCAGCCATTGGCTCTTCAGTTCACGAGCACCTTCCCGGCTCCACACGCTCTTCCTGGCCCTGGGCTCAGCAGGGACAGACCCGTCTAGTCACTGCCCTGGTGGAGTCAGCCTTCTGGCTGGGGGTCAGGTAGGGGAGCGGAGAATGAAGGAATGAAGGGGCAAACGCAGAGCTCGTCGGTGGGGGTGACTGCGGCAGGGGGTGGGCAGGGAGGCAGGGCTGCAGCTGCCTGTGGGGGCTCCCGGGGCCCCTCCAGCCAGCAAGGTCCAGCCACTTCCTCCCAGCGACCTGCCCACCCCTGCACACCATGCTGGCTCCCCACCCACCAGGCTTCCCGGCCTGGGGTGCCCACTGTCCATGCAGGCCTGCTGGGTAGAGGGTCCTTGGTGCCCCATACCCTGGCCAGGCTCTGCCCCTTCTTGAAGCACAGGCAGGTCCCTCAGCCTCTCCCAGCCGTGGGAGGTCATGGGCCAACGACCCACAGGCTCCTCTGAGCCTGGCAGACAGCCTCCCACCATAATCCATCCCCACGCCATGGGCCGGGATCACCAAGTGGGTCCTCCTGCCCCGAAGAAGGGCGGCCTCTCACACGAGCTCCACGCTGGGCAGGCATCAAGGAACCAGAAACACATGTCCGGCCAACTCAGTGTCCCTGTGCTCCTATGTCCTGCATCCAATCCTCGGGCTGCTCTCCCCTCCGCTCTGTGAGGGCCCCGCCGTGGGCCGGCCTGGGGGTCCAGGCTTCCTAGAGGAGCGGGTGTGCCGGGAGGGGGCCTCTCTCCTGAAGGCGGCACCTGAAGCCCCACCTGCCCCTGCCAGGAGGGTCTCAGCGTGCCGGGTGAGTGCCTCGGGGCCGGGCGGGTGAGGCCGGGTACCTGTCCCAACGTGCCCACCGTGCTCCCCACTCCAGGTGCTGGCGCAGCCGCCTGCAGGGAGCATGATCTCACCCCCCCCCCCACCCTGCAGGGCGGGCTGCACAGGGCCCACCCCATGGCGAGGAGACTCACTCACGGTCACGCCCCAACCCGCGCTGGTCACACGCCCTCCTCCACTTCCTGGGGGGTGGGCTCCGAGCCCACGTGTCCTCACGCAGACGGCGACCACCAGGCCGGCCCGACGGGGGAGCCCAGGGTGGACATAGCGGGCAGCAGAGATGGGGCACCCAGTGGTGCCAGGGCCGGCGAGTGGAGGGACCGGTCTTGTCCAGTCTGAATCCCGGAGGGGAGGCTGCGGGGCCTGGGCAGAGCGAGGCCAGGAGAGGGAGCCAGGAGGGGGAGCCAGGAGGGGGAGTCGGGGGGTGCCCAGGAGGGCGGGCACACACAGTTGTTGCTGCCTTGCGCCCTCTTGCCAAGCAGGAAGTGCCGGGGGCTCTCCCCGCGGGCTGCTGGCCAGGCCTCCCCGCGCTTCTGGGAACCCCCTCCCCGCAGGCTCGGGGAGCAGGAATGTACCCTCGCCCTGGCCCAGGCTTGTCTGGCCCCCCGGTGCCCCACCGGAGCCTGACACACCCTCCCCGGCCAGGGACGGCCTGGGGAGGCAGCTTCTGGAGGAAGTCGTCTTGGGCCTTGCCGGTAGCCAGACCTGGGGGAGGCCTGGGGCCAGGACACGCGGGGGGCCGCGCTAGGGCCGGGCTGAGGCCACGCTGGGGCTGAGCTGGGGCAGGAGCGGGGGACAGGGTGCCAGGGCCCAGGGTAGGGCTTCCCCAGCCGGCCCCTCCGCCACGCGGGCCGTGGACCCCCTCAAACCTGGACCCCAGCGCTCAGAGGCCTCGCTGCCCCAGGGCTGTGGTTCTCAGGGGAGCCTGCCCCCGAGTGCTGCCCCCACAGCTGCACTTTCTGGGGAGCCTCGGGGTGGGGGGAAGCAGAGACTTCTCAGCAGGTGCTGGTCAGGACGCTGACCCCCGGGCCAGGCCACACAAGACGAGGTCAGGGCTGCGGGGACCCTGCGGGGAGGCCCCGGGTGACCGCGCTGGGCTGGGAGGGGCGGCGGCCGCAAGGTGGATACCAGGGGCTAGGGCCCCTGACCCCCACGGCCCTGGGTTAGGAGCGGGGTGACACGGCCCCGCCAGACCCGGACAGACTGTCCCACTCGCATCCAGCCTGCCCCACTGGGACACGGGCTCCTCCCGACGGAAGAGCAGCCTCAGGGAGGGCAGGCAGGGGCCCCCTTGGGCCAGAGCCTGTGGTGCACTCTGGGGCCCACCCGGCCTGGGGCCTGTCCTGGGGTCCTGGGTCGGGTCTGGGGGGCCAGCCTGCTGCCCCTTCCTCTCCTTGAGGGGCTGTGATGGGGAGTGGGGGCAGGGACCTGTGGCTCCCTTGCAGCACCGAGGGGAACAGCAGAGGGAGGGTCAGAGAGGCTCCTTGGAGAAGGAAGGGCCCCCAGGGCTCGCCCAGCGCACACCTGCCCCATGGGCTCCACCAGCAGGGGCCGCCGTCTCTGGGGGCTTTGCTGGGCAGGTCTCAGGCCCTGGACGCCTGGAATCTGTGGTTTGCGGAGGCACCTGGGCTGCACCATGCACCCCAGACCCACCCTGGGCCATACACCCTCCCTGGGGGCCAAGATGCCCCTAGAACCTCCCAGGTGGGCTACTTGGGGAAGAAGGGCCCCATCCCGCCAGGGAGGCTCCCCGGGGTGGGGGAATGAGGCCTGGAGGATGAAAAAGCAGAAGGGAAGGGGTGCTCCTGGGGAGGATGAAGTTGGGGTCTCATGTCCACCACTCAGCAGGCCACCCTCCCCAGGGAGGACAGGGCCCCTCTGGCCGGGGGCAGCAGCCCGGGGCAGCCGCGACCCAGCGGGCTCAGAGCTGCCCTCCGTGCGTGCGATGCCCCGGACCCACGTCAGAGCAATCTGGTTTCATAACCAGCCTGGATTCCTCCCCAGTCAAGGAAGGAGCAGAAAAACCCAATATATTTTAATTATATCTTTGAGGGCCACGGGCGCAATCGTTTCCAGATGGGGACCCCGCTGATGGCCGCTCTGCGCTGGGCCTGGGGTGGGGGGTGGGGGCCAGGCCCCTCTGGGTGACAGTGGCCCCTGCAGCCCAGGGCTCGCTGCCCACTCCCCGCCCAGCTGGGAGCAGCCATCGTTGGTCATGACTTCCGTTCTGCAGACGGGGAGGCTGGGGCTTGGACCTGCTGGGCCGCAAAGCCTGACACGACAGCCAGTTACCTGACCTGGGGGCCCTTCCAAGCTGTGAGGGCGGCTGGCCCAGGCCCCAGAGGGGGCGAGCAGGAGCCCGTGTGTCAGGGCCGGGGGCCCACTCGCCAAGGGCCCAGATCAGGAGGGGCCTGGACCACGCTGTCCAGGAGAGAGCCGTCTCCCAGACCCTGTCCGGCCCCTGCCAGGCAGGGACGCACCCAGCAGGGGCTGGACAAGGCCTGGGGTGGTCAGGACCTGGCCGAGGACACTGATGGGCAGCTGGAGGCCCTGGTTTCCCCTCTACACACACACACACAGACCCAGCCCCCAGGAGCAGCACACGCGTGGGGTGGACCACGGATGAGGAAGGTCAGTGGGCGGTCAGTAACGTGGTTTCCAAAGTCCACCCCTGATGAGGTGTGCCTGCTCAGCCTCCCTGGCTCTGCCCACGGATGCAGCAGTCCTGTCTGCCTGGGACCCCCCTCTGCCCTCTCGCACATCACCCACCTCAGCCCTGCTCAGAGGGCAGGGCGGCCACAGGCCCCCGCGTGGTGAGGCGGGGATGGGCCAGACGGCAAGGGGCCTTGAGGGGCCACAATCTCACGTTTGCCTCTGTGTCCGCCTGGGGACCCCATCACCTCTGAGGAGGAGATGGTGGGAGGAGGGTGTGAGGGGCAGCCCTGTGCCTCCGGGGCGTTGGTGACGGCCAGGCTGGCCGGCGCCAGGAGGCAAGCCGGCCATCAAACCTGGGGGCCTGGAGCCAGTGCCGCAGGTCTTCCCTGGCCCTGCCAGCGCCCGGCCTCAGTGGCCTGCCTGCCGGCAAGGTGGGCACCAGGCAGAGGGTCCCCTCCGGAGCGTCCAGGGCTTGGAGGGCTGGTGGCGTCCCGGGGGACCCTGGCATCCTGGGCTTCTGCCTCGGCCTCCCCTGCTCCAGCTGCCGGGGGAAGCGCTGCCCTGACCCCCACTTTCTGCCCCCTAGCCTGGCCCATCTCCTCACAAACTGCCCCAAACCCCAGAGGGTGGGCGGGCTTGGCCCCGGCCAGGCTCCACTGCCCAGTAAGGAGGCCAGGGACTCAGGAAGACCACGTGAGGCTGCCCAGGAGATGGTGCCCGCCCGCTCAGTGACCTCGGGGTGAGCTGGGGGAGCGGAGGCTGGCAAGGTTGAGGCGGGGGCCCGTGCCAGGCTCTGGGGCCCCTGCCGCAGACGTGACATCATCCTTCGGCCCTGTGCCCGCTGGGAGCAGCGGCAGCGGGGAGGGTTCCTCGGGGCCCACTGAGGCAGGCAAGGCGCTCCCCACCTGCTGCTTGCCCACTGATGGCCCCAACTCTGCTCCAGGATCCCGGGGCCGGAAGCCCCAGGCACGCGGAAACTCTCCCCTCCCAGCGTTTCCCTCTCCGAGACCCCCACGCTCCACTGCCAAGGCTGCCAGGCCCAGGCAGGTGCCCAGCCACCCTCTCCGCAGGCGGGTGGATCAGGCCAAGCGCTCTCTCCCCTGGGACTCCTGCCGCCTTCCTGGCGGCTCCGAACAGCGCACTCGCCCCATGTGGGACTCCAGGATTCTGGGAGACACGCTTCCATTTCTGGGCTCGTCCTCCAGGGACTCAGCCCTCCACCCGCCGTCCACCCGCCGCACCGAGTGCCCACCAGCCGCTCCTGCCTCCTCGCCTGCAGTGCATGCTCAGCCGCCTGCACCCGCCCCCCTGCGCCCCTACTGTGGCCTCGCGGACCTACCGAGTCCCCCGGCTCCCCACCCGCTCCTCTGCCAGCCATACCCCACCTCACCACGGGACGCAACATCCATCGAAGGCTTCCCGGGGCCCTCCGTCCACGTGACAAACACCTGCTGACCGCACGCTGCGCTGTCCCTGGGGCTGGGAGGAGCTGACACGATGGAGCGACTTGCACTTTCATCCTCTGACCTTGCACCACAGGGTCACAGGCATGGCTGGGGACCAGCGCTTCAGCCCTGGGGGGAGGTGGGCGGTGGGCTTCCCCAGGCAGACGGCAGGTGTCGGGCCAGATTTTGGGGGCCAAGACCAGGGGGGAACGTGGTGAGAGCCAGTCCTGGGACGCACACACACACGGGGAAAGCCTGGGACCCCGAGGAAGAAGCTGAGGGAGGGAGACTTGCCTCGGGACGGCTGGGCTGGGTCAGGGATGGAGACGCATCCCTCTCTGTCACAGGGCCCCGGGGCAGGCCTGAACGAACCCATCCGGCCTAGGCCTGCCTCAGGGCCATGGGGTGGGGGAACCTCACAGAAGGCTCCAGCCAGGATAAAGGGGGCACAGACCCCCCCACCTAGCCCTGCAGCCTGGGGTTCCGGGAAGGCCGGGCTGGGACAGGCCTCGGCAGGATGGAGGCAGCAGCAGGCGCGGGCTGAGCGTCTCGAGAGCACCCCCCCCACCCGCTCCGCCCACCCCGGGGGCTTGAGGGCTGACACGTCCACCCGCAGCCTGCTCCCCCTGCACCGCAGGCCTCCGGCCTCCGCCACTGCCGCCCGGCTCCAGCCAGGCCGTGAGAGAGAGTCAATTTGAAGGTGTCCCTCCCAGATGGATTGTGAGGGGGCTGGCTGAGGGCGGCTGCCTCCTCCCCTCCTCTCGGGAGCGCTCGGAGGCCCAGGAGAGGGCCGGACACCTGGGGTCCCCACCCCCCGCCGCCCAGGGCGCACCTGGGCAGGGGCCGCCCGTCCCGGACCGCGGGGCACCCTGGGGGCTGCAGAGTGGACACGTGCTGGGCCGGGGGCAGGCAGGGTGGGCAGGCTCTTCTCGGCCTCCCTGACCCCCGGCCTGCACAAGATGGAGCCAGAAAAAGAGGCCAGGACTGAGGAGGCCGACCCCAAAACACACCTTTGCCAGAGATGGGACTGAGCGCAGAGCGACCGGAGTCCCGGGATGGGAAGTGGGGTCCTGGCGAGACCCGGGGCGCAGCTGTAGCCCAGCCCCATGTCTCCCCATGAGCACTGGCAGGAGGGCCAGGAGGCCTGCCCCCACCCTCACACGTCCCCCAGGCACAGGGGTCTCCCTGGGGAGAAGGGGTCACACACGGGAGCCCTCCCTGCTGGCAGGCCCTCCAGGGGTCCCTGACCTGTGGAGCCCACCCCACCAGCCTTTTCACCCGCAGGCCACCGGAGGCCCTGGGTGCCCACCTTCCTGGCCCCTGCACCCTCCCCCGCCCCTTCCCCATCTGACAACAGGGAGAGATAACCTGTTGGAGCCACACATGAGCTTCCCCGCCCAAGGCCCTGATTAGCAGCAAATCCCAGGAAGTCCCCGCCCCATCCTGAAACCCCATCTGACCAGGCTCAGCCCAGGCGGAGATCCCACCCATCCGGGGCAGGCCCAGAGGGAACGGTGCCCACTTCAGGGGTGCGGTGCCTGCAGAGCCCATGGCACCCCCACTCCGAGTTGGCTCTGGAAAAGCAAAAGCTTCCCTGGGGGCACCCGCTAACTGGAGACCAAAGGGGGATCCCAGGTCCTGATGTGGCTGGAGCAGTGCCCCACAGGTGCCCAGTGGTGAGAGGTCAGTGCCCCGTAAGTGCCCAGTGGTGAGAGGTCAGCACCCCATAGGTGCCCAGTGGTGAGAGGTCAGCACCCCATAGGTGCCCAGTTGTGAGAGGTCAGTGCCCTGTAGGTGCCCAGTGGTGAGAGATCAGCACCCCACAGGTGCCCGGTGGTGAGCGTAAGTGCCCCACAGGTGCCTGGTGGTGAGGGTCAGCGTCCCATAGGTGCCCAGTGGTGAGAGGTCAGTGTCCCACAGGTGCCCAGTGGTGAGGGTCAGCACCCCACAGGTGCCCAGTGGTGAGAGATCACTGCCCTATAAGTGCCCAGCGGTGAGGGTCAACACCCCACAGGTGCCCGGTGGTGAGGGTCAGCACCCCGTAGGTGCTCAGTGGTGAGGGTCAGCGCCCCACAGGTGCCCAGTGGTGAGGGTCAGTGCCTCACAGGGGCCCAGTGGTGAGGGTCAGCGCCCCACAGGTGCCCAGTGGTGAGGGGCAGTGAAGATGCTGATTTATGGTTTCCTGTGTCCCCTCTGCCCTGGTGCCCTCCCAGGGTCTCCCCAAGGCTGGACTCCTCCTTTGAAGTGGTGGGGGGCTATGCAGAGAGAGCGCGGGGCCCTGAAGGCAGAGCCCCCTCCCTGGAGGTGGGACAGAGACCAGCCCCCCCCCAGGAGGTCGAGAGGAGGGCGAGGCCCCTGGGGTGGGGGGCGGGGAGACACTGGGAGCAGCAGAAAGGTCAGCGAGGGGCTCGTGGACCGACCCCCACGGCCTTCGCTAAGTGAAGGGGCCCTCCGCCCACACCGGCCAGCTCCTCGGGCCCTGTGACAGCACCCCCAGCTCACAGCGGAGCTGACTGTGGGGCTGGAAGAGGGCTGGGGGTAAGCGGGCCAGGGCAGCCCCGACCTGGGGCCTTCTGCCTGCAGAACCGCTGGAGGCCCCAGGCCGGGTGTCCTGGCTGCAGTCGTCCTCAGGAGGGTGCCAGGGGTACCTGGGCACTGGAGGCTCCACGGCAGGGGAGGGTGGGCAGGGGCAGACCCCTGGACCTCAGCGGGGGGCTTTGAGCCTGGCCAGGGGGCACAGGGCCGGAGGGGGGGTGGTTCACAGTGACCGCAGGGCGTGGCGGGAGTGGCCCTCTGTTGGCCAGGGGGATGCGTGGGGCGCCAACGGACAGATGACTTAATCACAGGCTGGCTTTGTCCCTGGGCGTCCGCCCCCTGTCTGGGTCCTCCGCCCGCCGCACGCCCCCACCCCCGCCTGGCTCCTAGCAACCTTCAGTGGAGCGTGGGCAAATGCGGGGGGCTGGGGGCTCGCCGCCATGGGCCTGGGAACAGCCCAGGGGTGGCCTGGGGGTGCGGCCAGGGTGGATCCGTCCCAGGCTGGGCCTGGGGGCCGCCCGCCTGGCCTGGCCCGTGCCAGCCCCCAGGGAGGGCGTCCTGGGAGCGGCTCTGGGCTGGCACCCTGGCAGAGGAGGCGCCAGGGCTGGGGGGCTTTGTGTGCCGTGCCCCTCACTTCCTGGGCCCCTACCCGGCCGGTCCTGTCAGACTCTTAGAAAGTGAGACAAAGGCCCGGGAGGCCCCAGGAGGGCTGGGACACAGGCAGGAGATGGGGTTTTAATGACTGACTGTAACGGTGGGGCCGCAGGCAGCCGCTTAACCCCGTCGGGCCCTCGCCCGGGGCTGCCCACGCTGCCAGGCCCCACCACTGACCCCAACAGGCTGGGAGGGAAGGGCAAACTCTCTCCTCCAAAGAGACCCAGGTCTCAGATGCCCCTAGCCTGGGCAGCCCATGTCCAGTTCCCCGCCCGCAGCGCTGGGTGAGACGGAGGGCCTGGACAGCCCCAGACCCCCGCCTGCAAGACCCTGACCCTGTCCGCCCAGCGCTGTGGACGGTCTTCCCCACTGCCTGGCCTGCAACCCTGCCCGCCGAGTGTCACCTACAGAGGGGGGACCACCCCCTCCTACACAAGGCCCCCACGGCACGCCCAGGCAGAGGGAAACCGGAGCCCTTGTGGGCCCAAGAAACAGTGTGAGCCAGTCGGAAGGCCAGTGGCCGCCTCCCGCCACACGATTCAGCGGCCTTTTCACCACCTCGCCTCTGTCTCTCCAAGACGGGCGCACCCGGGGGAGAGGCCAGGTGTGGGTGGGTGTCTCCCACGCTCGGTGAGCGATGGGGGGTGGTCTCGTGGCACCCTGAGCATCCTGCGTGTGGTCCTGCCCAGTGGGGCCTGGAGTTTGGCAGAGGTGCTGCCCACATCTGCCAGGGGCTCGGCCACTGAATGGACTACGGGGGCCAGGTGGATGCAAGGAGGCCAGTGAGGGGCCCCTGTGACGGCCCAGAAGTGTGGGGAAGAGGCTGAGGTCCATCCGGGGGTGTCCTGATGTTTACAGGGTGACCAGACTCAAGGAGGACTCCGGGGGTGGGCCTGAGAGCAGGGCCAGGGGCTGGCACCAGGAGCCGGCATGACCCTCGCAGTCTCTGGGCACCAACCAGGATGTCCATCACCGTGCGGACGCGCAGGGAGCACGCCGTCCGTGTCCGCGCTCCTGTGCGTCCCTGCGTCCCCATGTCCCGTCTGTGCTCCTCCGCGCTCACGCCTCTCACGCCAGCAGACCTGCCTGTGCCGACCCGGAGCAGGGCCTGGGTCTACAAACGCCCACGGACACGGGTGTGGCAGCCCCCTCTAAGAGGACTGGCCACAGCCCGGGGCCTCCTCGGGAACCCCCTGAGTCCTGCCCATAATAGCATGTCCCCTGCCTGGGGTCCTAAGCCTCAGCCTCTCTCCAGGGCCCCCAGTGCCTTTTGGAGAAGGCCTGGCCCCGAACGGGCACCCTCACCCCGTCGTCCTCCGGCTGGGGGTCCGCGGGTGGGCAGGGCACCCCGCACACACCGGCGGTTTCAATGAGTGAAGCCACGTCCTGGCTGCAGGCCCGCCCTGGACCTAGAAGCCTCGGAGCAGGACGTCGTTACCGGGATGTGATCAAGGCCCCCTCCTCCAGGCGGGCGGTACTCGCCGGGGAACGTGACGTCCGGCTGACGGGATGGAGCTGTCAGGGCTGGCCATTGGGCGGTGGCCGCGGGCCGCCGGGGCGCCAGCGGGCGGCCTGTTTCCACCCGGGGTTCCGCGGGGTTTCCACGCGTCCTCACAGGGAAGGCGCCGGGGCGGGCGGGAGGGCGTGCGCGCGGCCGCCGGCGGGGGGGCCGGGATAAATGGCCCCAGTCATGCGGCCGCGGCGAGCGCGCGGAGGAGAAGCTATAAATTACCCGGCCGGGCCGCGCCACCGCGCGGGAGGGGCAGGGGGGCGCGGCGCTCCGTAAATCGGCCCTTTCACCACTGGAGGCCGCGCACGAAAGAAAAACTTTGTTTTATTAAAGCAACATCAGGGCTGTGGCCGGCCGGCCGCGAGGCGCCGGCAGCCAGCCTGGGCACCGGGCGGGCGGGGGGCTCCGCCGCACTCGGGCCGGGAGAAAGGCCCCTTCAAGAGGGACCGGCCCTTAGCCCAGGGGGCACGCAAAGGCCTCGCCCGAGCCCCCCAGAGCCTGAGACTCGGCCAGGTCCCCGCTGCTCCCAGAGCGCGTGGGGGTCTGCGCCCAGAGCCGAGCGGGGAGGCTCCTGCCCCGGGCGGACCCCTCTAACCCCTCAGAGCAGCGGCACCCGGGGCCACAGCCTCGGGCTGCCCTCAGGGGTCCCCTACCCCAGCCAGGCCTCCACCCGCTCCTGGCTGCTCTAGCTCTGGGGAGAGAGCTGCAGAGTGGCCTGGGATAATATTTAGACGGTTTAACTGGAAGTGAGTGGGCTCCTCTCCATTCCCTGCAGACCCAGGCTTGCTGGGCGAGAGGCGACCCTGGGGCGGTGGGCGGGCTGCTCCCACGAGTCACCCCTCCAGGGTGGCCCTTCACGGTCTCTAGCCCTGCCGCCCCAGCTGCTTGACCCGGCTGGGGCTCCCTGAGCGGGCTCCTGGGCCCCCCAGCTCTTCCAGAGCACCCCCCTCATCACTCCGACCCCCACAAAGGCACAGCGGGTACCGCAGCTGGAGCTCCTGCGTTGCCTGCACGCTGCCGGGTGACAGCCGCCCACAGGACAGCACCTGGCTCGTCTCTGGAGCGGGGCAAAGGCTCCTCTGGGCTTTCCAGGCACCTCGGCTGGACACAGGGCCCGGTGGGCTTCCTTGTGAGCTGGCACCCCCCTCGCTCCAGAATGCCCATCGGACTGGCCCAGGGCTGTCCCCTCCCGGGTCCCGTCCGGCCCCCCGCCCCCTCCAGTCCTGGCAGCTGCCGCCCTCCTGACCCCAGCCCCGCGCTGAGGTGAGTGCAGGTTCTCAGGGGCACAAAGAGCTGGAAGAAGGTGCCCTGCCGAGACCCAGACTTGTGCCCAGGCAGCTCCTCGTCTCTGGGAGCCCTGGCAAAGCTCCAGGGACAACCAGGGTCCCCAAGCCCACCTGCCAGGCTTGGTTCACATTGCTCCCTCCTCCCAGCCTCACACCCAGCCCAGAGGACGCCCCCTGGAACTGACTAGGCTGAAATGGGTCACCAAGGCTCAGACCGAGCACAGTCCCCCTCCGGGTCCTGCCCCCCTGCCGTCCTTCTGGGCAGCAGCAGAGGGGAGGTCCCTCGCAGTCATGCCCCACAGTGGGCCTGGGTGGGGTCCTCACAGTGTAGCCCCTGGGGTCCAGGCCTAGGCCCGCACGGGGCAGTCTGAGCGAGCACCTGTGTGCCGGGCTCACTCAGGCATCACCTGTCCTCTCTGGGGATCTGGAAGTGGGGTGGGGGGTGGTTCCCAGCTGGAGAAACGGGCTCCCCGGGGGTCACACAGCCCTTTGCAGATGGCAACCCCATGGGGCATCGACCGCTCATCACACCTGCCCTGCAACTTAGAGTGGGGTCCCAAGAATGGGATGGGCTGGGGTGGGGCCAGCCTCCCAGTGACGACAGACCACAGCATGTGAAAAAGACCCCCTGTGAGGGCAGGGGGAGGCCAGTGAGGGCTCAGGGAAGGCCGTGGGGCCATGGATGAGGAGCAGGCACTGGCCTGAGAGCCGCAGGAGCAACAGGGCTCGAGGCCCAGGGCTGCAGGAGCTCCGGCCTCACGGGCACTGCGGGGGCTTGACGCAGAGACCCTGGGAGCCAACCGCCAAGGCAGGGACACCGAGCAGGGCCTGTGGGGCTCCAGGCCTCTCATGACAGGAACCACCCTCCACTCAGCCTCCAGGCCCCTTTCCTGAGGTCCAGTGGGCAGATCTGAGCAGTTCATTAGGGGAGGGAGGGGCTGTGAGACCAGGGAGACACAAACACACAAGAGCAGACGCGGGGTAAGAGCCTGTCTCCCCACCAGCAGGTCCACGCAACGACATCTGTGAGCTGTTCCACAGACACCAGAACCCCCTACAGGTGAAGTCCACGTTTAACCGCGCTGAGCTGCCCACAGGCATGTAGACCCCATGAGCTAGACGTCAGGGTTGACGATGCTGATGCCTACGCACCCCGCCACCGACCCACCAGAAGAGCGTCCCCCTGCTGACCGCGTCCTCTCCGCACAATCCCTGTAAAACTTCTCAGTGCCTCCCCCGGGCTGGGACGCGTGGCTTTCGGGGCGTTGGCCTGCTGTGGCCGCCTTCGCCCGGCAGAGGCATAAAGCTGTCCTGTTCTACTTCACCCAGAATGCTTGTCTCCGAGATTGGATTCTGCACCCCAGTGTGCAGAGGAGTGGAGCTTTGGGCATCAGCAGAGGGCAGACCCTGAGCCAGGCCAAGTGCCAGGAGGGTGCCAGGGAAAGGGCCTGGGTGGTGGCTCTAACCCCCGGGATCATCCAGCCCCCAGCTGGCCACCCACGAGATGAAAGGCCCTGCCCGTGCAGGCCCCACAGTGCCCTTTGAAGGCTGTGGGAATGCCCACAGGGCAGTCAGGTGCCAGGCGCTGGGAGGGGAGCTGCCGGTGCCGTGGTTGAGGCCTGGCCACCCTCCGGCGGCCACACTATGGCACTCCTGTCCTGCCTGCCGTGACAGCGGGCAGCAGGTCAGGCCGTACCACCCTCCTCAACCTCCTGCCAGAGCCTCAGTCTCCCGGATCAGGACTGCCTAGAGAGACAGAGGCTCTGGGAACACAGCCCTGCAGGGCTGGCTTTGCTGACCCCGAGGGCCCAAGAGCAGGCCCGCAGGGCAGGCAGGCTCCTGTCCAACCTCTGCGCTCAGGGCCAAGGTCCAAGGACCTGTCTGGGGCCACTCCCACCCACAAAGTGGTCAGCACGCGCTCCAGCCATAAAGGGGGCGCGGGTGCTAGAGCGGTCCCTGTCCTCTGCAAGACAGGCACTGTGACCCGGGAGGGCGTGCCCACCGTGTGCCACCACTCTGCTCTGACCCCTCCCCCACCCCCGACGGCCAGAACCCCCGAGCCCGGCTGCCACCAGCCGCGGGGGCAGGCGCCAAGGACCTGTGGGAAGGCGCGCGCCCTGTTGCTCCCCAGGGCCGGGCAGGGGTTGGAATGTTTGCACTCACTGTTTGCCTGGGGGCAGGGCGCGGGGGGGGGGGGCGATGGGCCTGGTGCCCGGGGCCCCTCCGCTTGCCTGGCCTGGGGGCCCAGGCCCAGCTGAGTCCACAGCTCGCGGGTCAGCGGGGGAGGAGGCGGGACCCTCTGGCTGAGATGGGGAATCCCAGGGCGGCTCCAATACAACAGCGTCCCCTTGCCTTGACCTGTCCCCTCACCACGTCCAGGCCCCTTCCGTGCATCCGTCTGGCGGACTGGGAGACCCCAGCCCGCAGAGGACCTCGGCCGGCTCCTCCTCCTCCCCCGCCCCGCCCCCCAACAAGCCCGGGGCTTCCCAGCCCGACTCGGAGATTATGCAAATCCCCGGCGGCTCCTTAATTAAATCCCTAACGAGGCGCTGGGGCCGGGCCAGGGGCGGCGCTGAAAGCCGGGGTCACGCTCCGGAGGGGCCCGGCCCGTCTGCGACGGGAGGCCCCCGCGCCCCGCCCGGGGCCTGGGAACCGCCGCGCCGCCGGAGGGGCGGACCGGCCGGCCCGCCTCGGCCTCCTGGGGATGGCGCTTCTCCCCGGGGGCGCGGGCGCACCTGCGGCCCGGCCTGCGGCCTGTCCTGCCGGGGCCGCCGGGGTCGGGGGCGGGGCGGCCGGGGCAGCGGCCCCCTCGCCTCCCTTTCAGACGCCTGTTGTTGGGCCAACAGCCGGGGCCGCGGCCGCCTGAAAGGCCCGGATTAGCGAACATTAGCGGCCCTTTGAGCGGCGCCCGGGGCGCCCTTTCCGCCCGCCCGCCCCCGCGCAGGCCGGACCGGAGCCGGGGAGGGGCGGGGGCCGGGGGAGGGGCGTGGGGGAGGCGTGGGGTCGGGGGAGGGGAGGGGAGGACCCCTCCCCCGCGGGACCCCGCCGTCTGCCTTTCCCTACCCCTCCCGCCCCGGGGTCCGGCCTCATCAAGGCTTCGGCCCGCTTGGGAGCCGAGGGGCCGCCGGGCAGGAGGTGGCCCTGGGTGCCCACCCCGCAGAGCCCTCCCTCCTGCCTGGCTTCCGGGGGTCGACGGGGAGAGCCCCGGACCCCTTCCGGCCAAAGCAAAGCTTCTGAGTGGCCGAAAGGCCGGGCGGCCTGGCCGAGGGTCCCGCAGCTCCTGGAACATCTGCCGGCCAGCCCACGCCTCCCTCTCGCCTCGCTCCCCCCAGGCCTTCTCTCTGCTGTCTGCGCTCCCTGCGGGCAGCTCCTGGCCCCCAGATCACACGGGACGGAAATTATCATCCCTCTCGGGTGGCTCTGCCTTCTCTCTGGAAACAGCTCCTGGGCCCCGGGGTCGGTGACTCTTGAGGGGGTCCCGGAGAAGACAGGAGGCCGCAGGGTGCAGAAGAACCTCGGAACACACAGGAGCTGAGCGCCAGACCCCTGGGACACCTCACTCAGCTTACATCACAGGGGGCGCTGCTGCTACCCCACTTCACAGAGGGGGACACTGAGGTGTGGGGTGGGGTCACACCGTGAGGGGCCCTGGCCCCCGCCTCCCTCACCCAGGGTCTCCTCCTCACCCTCTCCCAGGCCCCTGCCTGGCTGGGGGGCTTCCTGGGGAGGAGGGGTCCTGACACCCCCAGTGCGGTCTGGACTGGGCCTCCTCTCTCAGGGTCTCAGTTACTGATCAGGGGCTGCGGGCTGGCTCAAAGCCCCTCCTGCCCCCTGGGACCCGAGCCCAGGGCCCCATGTGCTACGCCTGCACACACATGCACACGCATGCACACGCAGGCTCATGTGCCGCGGCCAGCACCCCCGCCCTGGGGAGAGTAAACATGTTCGCAGAGGAAGCAACAGGCCTGTCTCCCAAGAGAAAAATGTGGCCAAACCAGACCCAGGCGGCCGAGGGCCCCACTCTCGCTACCACCCCAAGTCAGGACGGCCTCTCGCCTGCTGGTAAAACATTGACAGCCCCAGTTGCTGTGGCCGCCCAGCACCCACAGGGGCCAGGGTTGTGGGGCTGGGCAGGCCTTTCGGATGGGTAGGGGGGCGCTGCAGGCATGGTGTCTGAGCACACCCAGGCAGGGAGGCCACTGTGAGTCGCTCACTGACCCACCGCAGGAGGGCTGACTCTTGGGGCCTATGGGGCCCTCCAGGGTTGCCCCGGCTGCCTCTGAGATCTTGCCTGAGGGCAGACCCAGCCACCACCTCCTCGGGCCCAAAGCTCTGCTCCTGCATGTCCCTGGGCCCCCACCGCGTGCCTGGGCCCCAGATGGCTCGGGACCAGCTTCGGTCCTGGCGTGGGGCCCGTGCAGTGTTAGGGGGCACCCTGAGCTGTGGGAGGCCCGAGACAGAGGCTCCCTGATTCCTGGCCCCTAGAAGGATGATGCTGAGTCCAGGAGCATTGCCTGTGCTAGCCGAGGGAGGTGTGGACCAGCCCTGACCCCTTCGCCTCTGGGCAAGGCAGGAGACAGGGGAGACACCCCCTCCAGGGGCCCCCACCCCCCTGGCCAGGACAAGGACAGGCCTGGCCAGATCCTGTGACTCTGGAGAAACCGCACGGAGCCTGGGGTTTGCAGCGGGAAACCCGATCGAGTAATGACAGGGTTGGCGTGGGGGTGACTGGCCGAGGGAGCCGCTCCACCGTGGGCCTGTCCGCAGCGAGGACCCCTGGGCCCTCCTCTTCCCACGGACGCAGACGCCGGCTGCCCGGCGCCCAGGCCTCCTGCGTCAGCCGCACCCCCTCCTTTGCCCTCTGTGTGCCCACCTCCCCCAGTCTCTCTGCTTCACCACCTGCCCCCGGGGGCCAGCCCAGAGCAGGGTCCCCCAGGAACCCTCTGGAACCGCTCTTTTGGGGTACACTCTGGCACTGTCCCCTACACCCCTCTTTGGACCAGGGTGGGCCCTACATCCCAGCCTGAACCTCCTCTAGGCCCCAGGACCCCGAGGTGTGGGCCTTGGGCAACAGGGAACCCCAGGGAGGTCAAGAGAAACCAAGGTCATGGTGTCCTGCAGGCCCCAGCCCCCTGGAACCCACCCAGCACACACAGGGACCCGCGCGGGCTCAGCCGGGGCTGCGTCTCAGGCTGCGGTGTCCAGCCACCTCGCTGGGCCCTGGGGCAGCTGCCGGGAGGCCCGAGGCAGCGGCAAGCCTGCAGGGGTTCTGGGAGGGCGCTGGAGCGGCCGGCCGGTTCACACTGCGCTCAGAAGCCAGACCCCGCCGCCCCGTGACGGACTGTCGGCCGAGCCCCCCGGGGCGGACGCTGGGGCAGGCCCCGCCCCGGGCGCGGGGCGCACAGTGCGCTCTGCTCTGCCGCGCGGGCGCGGGCGGGCGGGCAGCTTTAATTACCGCTGGCTGGGGCCATTGAGCCGCGCTAATCCGGGGCCGCGGCTGCGGGCGGCTCGGGCGGGCGCCCCCTCCCCCCCAGCCCGGGCACGGGGTCCCCGGGTTCTCACGTCCTGCCGGCCCCAATTAAAGCGAGCTCGGCGGGGCTGCCGCTGTGCTAATGAGCTCCGCGGCCGCTGGGCTGCGCGCCAGGGGGGCGCGGGGGCAGGGTGGGGGCGGGGCTGGCTTGGGTGGGGCGACTTGGGACCATTCCCGGGGAGAGGCCCTGGGCTCCCTGAATGTGCCCACCTGCGGAGGGGGGTTCCCCATGCCACCCCCACCTCACCCCCACTCAGGGGACTCCCTGAGTGTGCCCACCAGCGGAGGGGGTTCCCCCATCCCGCACTCAGAAGTCAGGACTCCCCGAGTGTAGGGCAGGGGCTGGGGTCCAAGGGCCAGATGAGGGTGGTGCTGGGGCCGGTGGTCTGTCCAGGTCGTCCCCTCCCCATGCTACCGGTCACGGGCACCTGGGCCTCGGACGCAGACAACGGAGACACCCCTTCCGGCACCTGGCTGGGGTCTGCAGCCTCGTGGGGCTTGAACGCCGGGGCGCCCTGAACTCAGCTTTGCACACGAAGAGCAACCTGAGGCTGGGGCCTGGGGTGAGGGCCAAAGGGGCCTGTGCCCTGACCCTCCCGGCTCTCAGCCCAGGGAGCTCCCCGAGGAGGAGGGGGCGGCCAGGTGGCAGGACTCAGAGGCTTTGCCAGAAGCTCCCAGGCCCACCCGTGGTGCCCTGCTCAGGGCTTCCCTGGCGACTCTAGGGGCTGTTGAAACCTCCTGCCCCCCGGGGCTTCGGGTCACACGGGAACCGTGGCCCAGGCAGGGCCCTGGCTCAGAACTGAGGCCTCCCCGTGGTGAGGGGGCCCAGCACAGCACAGGGCTGGGGGTCGGGAGGGCCCTGGCCAGACGGAGTGCCGGTGGGGGCTGGGCTGTCACCGCCCTGTTTGCCTCCCACCCGGGGGAGCTGTGTGGCCTCGGAGAGGCTGCCTGTCTCTGCAGGGACCCTGAGGTCCAGGGCTGTGGACCCCACCTGAGGGGGGGCTGTCATCGTGGGGCCTCGCGGTTTCTGGGGCCCCAGGCCCAGCTCACAGGGCGGCCCGTGCTCTCGCTCCCACCCCTGCCAGCTGCAGACCGGGGCGGTGGGGCCCAGACGCTGAAGGGGCGTGCAGGGTCTTGGTGGGCAGAGGCCCCATCTCAGCCCACGGGGCCCTGAGAGCCCTGGTAGGCGGGGGTTGTGGTTGGGTGGGAGGCCTCGGCTTCCCGGCCGGTGAGCACTGGGACCCTGCTGACCGCACCACTTGGAGTAACCCCGGGGCCCAGAGCCTGACCAGTCAGTCCCGCCGTGGGCCCCAGCCCGCTCCTTCTGTGCACACAGGCGTGCGGGCACACGGGGTGCGCGTGTGAGTGCGTGGACGGGCACGGTGAATCCCAGCATGCAGCCGTGGAGGGGCTGAGAGTCTGCACAGAGGGGTCTGGGGGCCGCGCGGTGACCCAGTTCCCAGCCGTCCACAGCACGGGCACTCAGACACAGCTGCCAAAACCCAGCGATGGCGGGGGCTCGCGGAGCAGCCAGCCCATCTCACAGAGCGCGACACTGAGGCTGTGGAGGTGTCGCAGCCACTAAGGTTTCCCCTGCTTGCAGGGCAGGCTGGGATCGCAAGAGCCAGACGGGGGAGCTGGGCGCCCAACCAAGCCGGACCAGCCAGGGCCTCCCTGCCTGCTCTCTTCGCTGCGTTCTTGGGCCCGGGTTTGGGGCCAGTCGGATGTGGGGGTGGTTCATGTTTTGGAGGTGGGGGGACGTCACTGGACCCCTACCCCCTGCCCCTCCAGGAAGCCCCCTCCCCGCAGTCCGCTTGGGCACTGGGTTTTGGGGCCATTTGTGAGCCCGAGCGAGTCGCACCCCTGAGCGGAGCTGATGCCACGGCGGCAGGCTTCCCATCTCTCTGCCCCCCCCGGGGGCCCTGGCTCGCCGTGTCCACCCCCTGGCCCAGCAGGAGCCCAGTGCCAGCCCTTGTCCCCTGGACAGCCGGTGAGCGCAGCGGGCGCTATCTGTACCCGCGGCAGAAAGGGCCCGTCGCACCCAGGCCAGGTGTCGGCGCCTGGGAAGGGGCCAGGCAGAAACCCGAGCCCGCCATCCCCCGTCCGCAGCCAGGCTAGCCGTCCCCAGAGACGGCACCCTGGTCCCCAGCCCCTCCTGGGGCGATCCGTCCCAGATCCGGGCGGGGGCCAGACCTGGGGGGGCTTGCAGCCGCTTCCAGGGTTGGGGGGAGGGTGGGAGAGGCGGCGGGAGGGAAGGGCCCAGTAGGCCTTGTGCCCCATCTGCGTGAGGGGCCACGGAGGGGCGACCTCGGATCCCCGCCCCTGCCTGCTCAGACACCGTGAGATCTGGGTCAGGAGGGGGCCGGGGGCAGCGGGGCGCCCGGTGTGGGCTTACCGCTCTCACGCCACCTCCCGCAGGCACCCAGGCCAGACCGTCCCCAGGGGGTGACCCCGCCCAGCTGCAGTCCCCCGCCCGGGGCCCTGCAGGCACCGCCCTTGCACTGGCCACGAGCGTCCTTGCCTCTGAAACCCCCGCCCGGCTGGGGCCCACCTGGGAAGCCCCTTCTGAGCCCACGGCTCAGGGCCTTACCCCCAGCCCTCACTGCCCGTGATGAGGGCTCCCAGGCATGGGGCGTGTGTTCAGAGTCCCCACGACTGAGTGAGGGGGATGGGTGTTGGGCCCCCAGAACAGAGTGAGGCGGGCATGGGGAGGGGCCAAGCGGCTGTGTCCCCGGAGCCCCCCAGCCTGCCTGGCCTTCGGCCGGCCCCCAGTTCCCAGGAGCAGGCTCCCTGGTCCAGGCAGCGCACGGTGCTGGGCCCATCCCCAGGAATGCTCTCGGCTCGCCCTGCGTCCTCAGCCTGGCCACTGACCGCTGGGTTCTGCTGCCTTCCTGGGCGCTTTGGCAGCGCATGGGGGTCCTTGTCGCCTCCTGAGGTCCCCCAGCCGACAAGCGGACGGCCCTGTCTTCTGCCCTAGGGTTCTCTCGTCCTGCCCTCCATCCGCAAATGTCCCCTCCAGCCCTAGCCACACGCCCACCGGGGGCTCTCGGGACACTGGCCTCACGCTTGACCTCAGGTCTCCCCTGGGCTTAGCTGCCCCCTCCCACCGGGGAAGCCCCATGGCCCTGAGTCCCGAGCTGTAGGTCCCGGGGGCTGTGGTCAGTCACTGCAGGCCCGGGGGAGACCCAGGCCCCAGGAAGAGCCCGGAAGAGAGACCATGTGGTTCTGCCTGTGGCCCAGAGCTCCAGCGTTCCCGAGAAGCCCGGCTCCCTGGGACCCTGGCCTCAGACACCAGCCCGAGCGCATCAAAACCACCGCGCCCGGTTTGACAAAGGCACTTCGCAGGCCCAGGGCAAGGGGGCGGGTGGAGCTCTGCGGGCTCTGGAGGGTGGAGGTCACGACCAGATGAGGCTGCCTGGGACCTTCTGCAGGCCACCCAGCGGGCAGCCCATACCTTTCCCCCGTGGTGGCCCCTGGGGTCTGAGATGGGCTTCCCAGCTGCACCCTTTGGGCACATGACCGTCAACACATCGACGGCAGATGCCCTCCGAGGGCGTGACCTTGGATACACAGGTCCAGCCTCACCCCCGAGGTCCTTGGACGGGCCGATAGACCCCAGCATCGGGGGTGTCTCCAGAGGGGACTGACTTCTGGGACCCAACTGGGGGCTCAGGCCTCCCCATGGAGCTTGAAGGTGGTCAGCACCCCCTGCTGGGAGACAGGCGCCCCCGGGGGTGGGTCCAGCTGGGGCCCTGGGGCCCTTCCCTTGACCGTCCTGACTCTGGAGGACAGGGTCACAGGGGCTGAGGTCGAGGCTGGAGTCCAGTCAGCCTCAGCTGGGCGGGCACAGCCGCATGGACAAGCAGACCCTGGGCCGACAGCCCCGGCCAGCACCGCCGCCCTCGCGCTCCGCCAGGCTGGCCGCTGACCCTGACGCCTCCTGACTCTGGCCGCCCCTGACTGTGGACGGGCCACATCTGCGTCTGCGTCGGGTGCTGCAGGCGCCGTGCCGGGAGGAGGTGGCCGGTGCTGGCTCAGCGTTGCCGGCCGCCCAGGGTGGCAGGGTGCCCCTCCCACCCCTCCCCATCCCCACCGGGCCCAGGGCCCAGGCCCAGCCCGAGAGAACGCAGGCCTCCTGCCCCAGCCTGTCAGCCAGGCTTCTCCATCCGACCACAAACACCACCACCAGGAAACCCTCTGCAAAGATGCTCTCGGGGTCCCAGCTTTGTCTGGTGGCCACCAAGGCCCTCACGCACTATCAGTCCTGAGTGTGAGCAGGTGTGCTGTGGGTCCTGACCCAAGTACTCTGTTCTGTTGGGCGCTTCAGGGCGGAGGGGGTGCGGGGTCAGCAGGGAGGACTCAGGCAACCTCAAGCCAACCCCTCACCTTCTCCCTGACACCCACAGCATGTCCACTGGGCTCTGCCTTTGAGACATTTCAGAAGCTTCTCAGCCTCAGAGCCACCACCCGATCAAGCCTCCTCGCCTCCCACCGGGACCCTGTTCACCTCCTCCCTGGCCTGGAAGCCCCCTCCACCCCGTACAACCTTCCTGTCTCACCCCAGTGAAAAAGTCCTTACAGTTAAACCACCCCCGCCCAGCCTCTGCCCAGCCTCAGGGTCCCCGCAGTTTCGCAGGGTCCCGCGTGGGGAGGTCAGGGCCCAGGCAGAGGGCTGTGTGCTCAGGGTCCCCACTCCTCGCCCCCAGCTTGGCCGCTGAGAAGGCGCAGGTGGTGCTGCGAGGTGGCTGCGAAGACTGGTCCTTATTGCTCTCCCTGATCCGTGTCCTCTCCGTGTGGGCATGTGCAGCTCTCAGAGGGCTTGCGGCCAGGCCTGGGGTGAGCATGCCCAGGGTCCCCCCGGCAGCCTCCGCTCTGGCCGCGTGCCCCACCCCCAGGGTCCCCCCACCCCGCAGCCTGGACCACTCCCCCCCACAACACACTCTAGACTTTCCTCAAACACAACTTCATTTCCATTTGTGCCATTGATTGTCTGAGCGGACAAAGGCCTCTTTCAGGGACGTCAGAGGTTCAGCAAATAAATAAATGAATGAAGTCTCAGCGGAGGAAGAGGTGGTGGGAAGGGGCTGGGGGGCAAGCCGAGCGTCCTCCACCCTGGGAGGGAGCCGGGGCTGGGGACAGGCCGGATGGCGGGAGAGCCGGGGGCACGGCCACCCAGCTGCGTCAGGGGCCTTGGGGGCGTCTCACCCGGAAGGCTCCACGGGGGCAGGGGACCAGCTCAGGCTGCAGACCGGGGTGTCCGGCGGTGACACGGGGTTCGCGGCCCCAGGCCTGGGTGGTGGGGGTGGCAGGCCAGCCTGTGGTCTCCTGTGTGTCCCTCCACAACCCAGGTGCCACCTGGGCTGTGCCTTCCCAGGGTCCCAGTTTGAAGCAGGGGACAACCTTCAGCCTGGAGGAGTGACGATGCTGGTGGGTCTGAGGTTCGTGGTCTGGGGGCTCCCACGTGCCATCAGCCCTAACCCTGGATGCCCCACCCTATAAACCCAGAGCTCAGGGCATGCGTGACTGTCACCAGGGTGCCAGCCAGAAGGGGGCTTGTGCTCAGAAATCTGCTCTGACTGAGAGCACAGCCCTGCACAACTCCACCCCCTGCCCAGGGGCCCAGGAAGAGGCCGGGCTCGGGGCCAGTCGTGGAGACAACAGCCCATGGGCAAGGCTCCCTGGGGAGTGTAGATGTCTCTGTCAGGGCCCAGCCCTGGAGGAGACCCTGTCCACCCACCCCCAGCACAGACAGAGCTGGAGCTGGAGGACAGGTAGAGAGGACTAGAGGAGTCCAGGAGGGCTGCCTGGAGGAGGGGGCAAGGAACAGCCCTTCAGGAGAGCCGGGGTTGGCCTGCTGGGTTAGCTGCTGCTCCAGTGCAGGCCGGGTCCAGGCCCCAGGGCAGCGCTGACTCCTGGCCATTCTGGGGACAACAATGGCCAGTATTTAAATTCCAATTGAGTCAGCCTGAGTGGCCCCGGGCGTGAGAACGGGCGCCCCCACCCCCAGCCCGGGCCCCGCCCGCTGCATTCCTGCCTCCCCGGAGATGGCCGTGGCCGGGCGTCGCCAGGGGGCCCGAACGCCGCGCTCAATGGCTGGGGACAAGGGGCCATTGAGCGGTGACGGGCGGGATTGAGCCGTCAGCGCCCTCTGCTCAGGACCCCTCCTCCGTCCCAGCCCCCTTCCAGCGCCACTGTCAGCTGCTAGCATGGGCCCTGCGCACGGCAACACCCCCCACCCCGGGCCCGAGCGGACGTGGGCCTCGGGCCTCGGGCCCCTTGACTGACCCACTGACCACAGGGCCGGTCAGTCTCCTCACTTGCCCCACCACAGTCAGAGAGTGGCATCTTAATCGGATCATGTCACGCCCCCGCCCAGAGCCTGGGGGCTGCCCCCGCCCGGGGATGGGGATCGAAGGCCAGCTCCTCCTCCGTCCACCAGCCAGCTGACCTCGCCCCGCCCGACCATCCCTTCCCTGCCCCCTCGCTGCCTGGAGGCGCCCAGCAGGCCTGCCCGCCAGCTGCCCTATTCCTGCCCTTCAGTCTCCCCTGGGTGCGCCTCCCTGCGTCCATCACCTGGACCATCAGCCCTGCAGGTGCTCCATGCCCGGCGCCCATCCTGAGCCGGCCCTCGGGGTGTCCTCACACAGCCGAGGAATCCAGGTTTCCGTGCAAATGAGCCGTTGGCTACGTGCCCGGGACCCCAGAGAGGGCACGGTGCCCTCACATAGCCCTGCAGAGGGGAGGGCAGGGGAGGCGCGCCTGGCTCCCCCTGGGGAGGTGTGAGGCCCTGAGACCACCCCCTCCTTGGATCTGGGGTCCCCCCCGGCCCCCCTGCCCCAGGGAGCCGCAGAGGTCGGGGGCAGGCCAGGGGGCTCCTGTCAACGTCCATGTCCAGCCGGACAGGGTCACCGGGCAGGGTGCTGGTCCTTTGAGGCCGGGCTCAGCCCTTCCTCTCTACAGGCCGTGCCGGGGGCCTCATCTCGGGCCCCCGGGGGAGGCTGTCGGGCAGGGCGCCAGGGAACCTGAGCCCGGGAGGGGTGGTCCCAGGAGGCGGGGGAGCCCAGCGGGCACAAAGTCCCGGCGGCCCGGCCCCCACTGGCGAGAGCTCACGGGCCGGATAGGCTGGCGCAGGGCCTGCAGGCGGCATGGGGCGGACACCTCCTTCCTTCCTCCTGGGAAGAGGAGCTCCCCCACTGTGGCCTGGGGTGGGAGGGCTGCCGGGGGTCCAGAGAGTTGGGGTGTCCTTGGGCAGGATGGGCAGCCTGCCAGCTCTGCTGGGTACCCCAGGTGGTCACAGGGGCCTCCCTCCCCAAGACAGACAGGTGTCAGGGCACCCAGGCGAGTAAGGTGGGATGGTGTGGGGCGCGGGGTCTGGGCCTTGTGGGAACCTCCAGGAAGGTGCGGGGGGGGAGTCTCAGGCAGGCCTCCCCGCATGCTCTGGCCACACTGACTGCATGGACCACCCCCGCCCCCGCCCCAGGGCTCCGAAGAGCGGCCTGAGAAGTCATCCTCACCCTCCGGACCTGATCCAGGGCCAAAGGGCCAAAGGCGGGAATAGGAAGCCTGCTGCTAGGGACAGCTGCCCGAGGTACCACTGGCCCTCTGCCTGCACAACGCATCCAGAATGCAGCCCACTCCCCCCAAGAAGCCCCTCCAGGCTCCAGCCTCTGCCCTGAGACCCTGGTCGGATCAGCCCCACCCCAGCTCGGGACCCTGCCGCAGCTGACACCCTGCTGAAAGGAAGCCCCCCGGCTGCCTTCCCCTCCCGCACCCTGGCCGCTAGGCCCCCGGCCTGGCCCCGCGCATCCCCCTGCCCGGCTCGGCTCTGTCGCCGGTGAACATCCATGGTCAGCCCGTGCGGCCGCCGTCCTCGCATGGAGGGGCCCCTGACCCCCAGCCCGCACCACCGCGGGGCGTGTCCTGCGACCATCCAACCCTGGAGGCCGGCTTCGGTCTGTGTCCTCCTGGGAGCCCCCGGGGCTGTACGCAGCACGGGCGCACAGAGGCGCTGAGGGGCGGCCACGGAACGGGGGAGGAGCGCTGACTCTTGTGTCCGGCGCTGGCGCTGAGGCGGGCCCCAGCACGGGACGCCCTCGGTGTGGCTGGGGAGCCCAGGCCTGGCCCCTCGCTGCCCCACGTCTCAAGGGCACCCAAGTCAGGACCCCCAGGGCCCGCCCAGCTATCCTCGCCGGCCCCACAGGCCTGCCGGTGGCCCCTTCGTGGGAACCCTCGCCAACTTAGCCTTTGACAGGAAGCACGGGGCTGGCTGGGCCAGCGGAGTGGGGTGTGCAGCCCCCGGGGCCGCTTGCCCAGGGCCCCTGCTGGCCTCCATCTCTCGCTCCTCGTCAGGCGGGTGGCGCTGGGGAGACGGCCAGGCCTTGGCTGTGTGCAGAGGACAAGGACATGCTGCTGGGGCAGCTCTGGGACTGCCCACCCTGGGGGCCAGCCTCCCGATGGGCCCCATCCGGGGGCCAGTCTCCTGATGGCCCCGCCCCAGGGGCTGGCCTCCTGGTGGGCCTTGTCCTAGGGCCAGCCTGGGGGGCCCTGCCCTGGGGCCCAGCCTCCTGGTGGGCCTTGTCCTGGGGCCAGCCTGGTGGGCCCTGCCCTGGTGGCCAGCCTGGTGGGCCTCGCCTTGGGGGCCCACACAGCCCAAGGCCCATCCCTGCTCTGCGGCCTCTGCGGCCTCCGGGTTGAGCCAGGCTCCTCACTGCCAACCCCTCACCCTCCGCCCTCCCAAGCCCCGGGGCGACTCCACACCGCGGGCTGTGTCCAGGCTGTGGGGCCAGAGAGGGGCTCCCTGGAGCTGAGCTTTCCTCTGGGCGCTTGCCCAGGGCTGAGAGGGCACAGCTGGCCCTGCAGGAGCCCTGAGCCTGAGCAGGTGAGGTGGGTGCCAGGGAGGTGAGGGGGCTGGGCTCCAGGGAGAAGAAGGCCCTGCCGGGTGGTGGTGGTCTCAAGGTACATGAGGAGTGGCCGGCAGGAGGGTGGTCAGGGAGGGTGCTGGTCAAGCCCCCTGCCTGGTGGGGGTTCAGTTGGGAGCCCACGCTGGGCAGGACTATCTGCCTACAGAGGAGGAGGGATGGAGGGGTCAGGGTGGGGTGGGGCGGGGAGGCCTGTGTGGCCCTGTCAGGCGGCTCTGGGAGGGGACAGGAGTCAGCAGGGCTCGGCCCACCCCAGAGGCCCTGCCCCACCCCTGTCTCCCCGTGCCCAGGCCTGGGCCAGCTCCTTGAGCCCCCTATAACCCTGGGCACCCCTCAGCTCCTCTTTGCCTGGGGTGGGGTCTGGGCCCCAGCTGGGGGTGACCAGCATGGCTCAGCCCCTGTTCTGAGGTCATGAGGTGGCTCTCCAGTCCCTTCTGGGGCCTACCTGCAGGGTGGGGCCCTGGTCTCAGCCCTGGTCTCAGACCTGAGAGGGAAGGAGGCCACAGATGCCCAAGGGCTCCCCATCTCGCCAGCCACAGCCCATAGCAGCATCTTCTTTCTCTCCTTGTCCTGGCTGCCAGGGAACTCAGGATCCATGCAAGTGCAAAAAATCTGCCCCCCAAAGGCTCAGGATATGGAACAATGGACTGGTTCCAAATTGGGAAGGGAGTACGTCAAGGCTGTATATTGCCACCATGCTTATTTAACTTCTACGCAGAGCACATTATGAGAAATGCCAGGCTGGATGAATCACAAGCTGGAATCAAGATTGCCAGAAGAGATGTCAATAAACTCAGATAGGCAGGTGACACCACACTTATGAAGAAAGCAAAGAGGAGCTAAAGAGCCTCTTGATGAAAGTGAAAGAGGAGAGTGAAAAAGTAGGCTTAAAGCTCAACATTGAAAAAATTAAGATTATGGCATCCAGTCCCATCACTTCCTGGCGAATAGACGGGGAAAAAATGGAAACAAACTATTCTCTTGGGCTCCAAAATCAATGGGGACAGTGAGTGCAGCCTTGAAATTAAAAGACACTTGCTCCTTGGAAGAAAAGCTATGACCAACAAAGACAGCATATTAAAAAGGAGAGACGTTAATTTGCCAACAAAGGTCCGTATAGTCAAAGCTTTGGTTTTTCCAGTGGTCATGTATGGATGTGAGAGTTGTACTGTAAAGAAGGCTGAGCGCCGAAGAATTGATGCTTTTGAACTGTGGTGTTGGAGAAGACTCTTGAGAGTTGCTTGGACTGCAAGGAGATCAAACCAGTCAATCCTGAAGGAAATCAACCCTGAATGTCCTTTGGAAGGACTGATGTTGGTGGTGAAGCTCCAATACTCTGGCCACCTGATGCGAAGAACTGACTCACTGGAAGAGACCCTGATGCTGGGGAAGATTGAAGGCAGGAGGAGAAGGGGACGACAGAGGATGAGATGGTTGGATGGCATCACTGACTCAATGGACATGAGTTTGAGCAAGCTCCGGGAGTTGGTGATGGACAGGGAAGCCTGGTGTGCTGCAGTCCATGGGGTCACAGAGTTGGACACGACTGAGCAACTGAACAACAGTAACACACGGGCTTAGGAATGCTCCTTTTTTCTTGGCCTAAATAAATCCACTGTGAAAAAGGTGTGTCTTCTCAGCAGCTTGAAGCTCAAACCTGCACAGCAGACGCCCTTGGGCCTGCTCCCGCAGATGCGATCTCCTGTCTCAGCCCCGATGCCTGGATGGGGACCCAAGGCCCCCTCAGCCCCAGCAGAGCCTCCGCCCGCGGACCCGCAGTCCTAGCCCTCATCAGGACGGCTCCTGGACCCGGGGTGGGGCAGCTCTGAGCCACTCTGTGTTCTTCCAGCTGGCCAGCCCAGATCCTGCCCTGTCCCCATCCAAGCACCCAGGCCACGTGTCTGCAAGGCGAGGACCTGGGCTCTTCCCTGAGCCTGAGCTGCCTCCTAGGAGGAAGGGTGCCCTTTGTGCTCCTGAGAGCTTCTAGTGGAGGCCAGCCTTGGAGACCTGGGCAGAGCTGCCATGGTGAGTGCTGGACTTGGTGATGTGTCCTGCCCTGAGCAGGGGACACGCCTGGCATCCCACTGGACTCGCTGAGGTCTGCCCTGCCTGGGTGCTCCCGGAGGGCAGGGCCCTGGCCGGAGGCGGGTGGCTGGGGGCTCGGTGGGCGCCGGGGCCCGGCGGGTGACCCCGGGAAGATGGCTTTGTTCGGGACACCATCAGTGGGCCGCTGTGCTCCGCTAGTCCTGCCCACCTGGCAGGACAGCCGTGGCCTTGCCAGCCGGCCCCAGCCCCAGCTGGCAGCAGCTGGCAGCCGCACGTGGCCGGGGGTTGCTGCTCATCCTGGGGGCGCTGTGGGAGCCCCACCCGAGCAGAGAGGAAGCCCCGCATGTGGCCAGCTGTCCCCCAGGCTCTGCTCCGGGCCGTGAGGGAGGGCCGGTGGCCAGCTCTAGCCTCGCAGCTGCTCTGGCCCGAGAGCCCTCGCCTTTCTTGGGGCCGCAGGGCCTGCTTTCTCGGGGCCAGAGGCCTCCAGTCCCAGCGCCCAACGCCAGGTTGGCAAGGGCTCAGGAGACTCAGCCGGACTCTGTCCCCCGGTCACCTCGGGCTCCGCACCTCGAATACGGGGACTCCCAGGAGTCCAGGATAGAGGGCGGAGCCCCGGGGGGCAGCACTAAAGACCTGGGTGGAGGCTGGGTGGCGTGGGGGGAGAGGGCCTGGCTGAGGCCTTTGCAGGCCCGGCCGTGGGGGGCTGCAGGCAGACTCGGCAGTGGGTTTCCAGTCCCTGGGTAGGGGGCAGCCGTCTGGAGGACAGGGGCTGAGACCACGGCCGTGGCGGCAGAGACGGTGCTGCAGTTGAGTAGCAAGGTCTGCCAGGGCACAGGCTGGCACCAGCGGCCTGCGTGCTACAGCCTTCCCCTGGGACAGCCCCTGACCCCTCAGCGCCAACCCTGTGAGTCACAGACGTACATCCCAGAAACCTCGTAGCCTCTGTCCCCAGGGGCTCGGCCCAGGTCTCTGAGTCAGCTGGCTGCTGGTGGGGGCCCACCTGGTTCTGGAGGAGCCCCCTCTATGGTGGAACTGCAGGGGGCACAGGAAGGGACCGGGGCCAGCCTGCCCAGTCACCTCGGCCCGTGGCTCTTCCCCTCTTTGCCATCCTCACTTCATGAACAGGCCGCAGCCACCCCTCAGGAGCCCGCAGAGCCGGGACCACCTCCCTCTGGGGCGGGGAGGGTGGGTCTGGGCGGGGCTGGAGGGCACCTCTGTCGGCGGCCTGTGGCAAAGCAGCAGGTGGTCACGGGCCTGGCCCCCTGCTGCTGAGGGTCATCTGGGGGTGGGAGGGCCCGAACCGAGAGGCCCCGGGGGTGGGCCGGCCCCCGTCGAGTCTCCACCTGCCTTAGGAGCTGGGTTTCTGGCTCTACCAGTTCTGTGGGCTCAAAGCAGAGAGCGGCCTGCAATCCCTGGAGCAATTTACGAGAAGTGTCTGGGCTGCGTGGTGGGTATGAGCATACGTGTCTGTGTGTGTGTGCAGGTAAGCACATCTTAGGGGAAGGAGAGACACTCTGAGCCCCCAGGTCCGCAAGGCCAGGTGTCCAGGGGCCTCCCCAGAGTGGGCGCTGCAGAGTCACAGGGAGCTGACGGGAGGGCTCCTGCCACCCGCCTGTGACCCCTGGGGGGGAGCTGCCTTGTTCTGGGGGCTGGACTAAAGCTGTCCTGGCGGTGACGGTGGACGGGCCGGGGCTGGACAAGGTTAGGGCAGGGACAAAGGCGTGGGAACCAGGGGATATCTGAGGCTTTCCACCAGCTCTTGGTTTTAAAGATTCATTGCTCTCTGCAACCTCAGTAGGGGGCTTCCCAGGCGGCTAAGAGGGTAAAGAGTCTGTCTGCAGGAGACTCAGAAGACACCGGAGACGGCGATGGCGCCCGCTCCAGTGCTCCTGCCTGGAGAATCCCAGGGACGGAGGAGCCTGGTGGGCTGCAGCCCATGGGGTCGTGAAGAGTCAGACACGACTGAGCGACTTCACTTTCACTTTTCACTTTCATGCATTGGAGAAGGAAGTGGCAACCCACTCCAGTGTTCTTGCCTAGAGAATCCCAGGGACAGGGGAGCCTGGTGGGCTGCCGTCTATGGGGTCGCACAGAGTCAGACATGACTGAAGCGACACAGCAGCAGCAGCAGCAGCAGAAGACACAGGTTCAATTCCTGGGCCGGAAGATCCCCTGGAGGAGGAAGTAGCAACCCACTCCAGTATTCTTGCCTGGAGAATCCCACGGACAGAGGAGCCGGGTGGGCTATAGTCCATAGGGTCGCAAAGAGTCAGACACGACTGAAGCGACCAGTATGCACGCATGCACACACACAGGCACGCACCCTCGGTGAAGCCCTCCCAGGGGGCTCAGTGGTAAAGAAACCACCTGCGATGCAGGAGCTGCAGGAGATGTGGGTTCAATCCCTGGGTCAGGAAGATCCCCTGGACAAGGAAATGGCAACCCGCTCCGGTATCCCTGCCTAAACAATCTCATGGGGGCTACAGTCCGCCGGGGTTGCAAAGAGCTGGACAGGATTGGATGACTGCGTGCACATGCCCCACCCTCGGTGGGCTGGATGCAGCTAGGAGGCCACCCAAGTACCTGGCGGGGGTGCTGCTTCACCCCAGCATGGAGTGTGGACAGCCCCTCTCCTAGCCAGCCCTGGTGAGGCCTGTCCCCCAGCTGCACCTGGCCATGGGCACAGAATGTGGCCCGCCGATGGCAGGGGCGTAAGCTGGGGCCCTGGACTCTTCATGCCCTGGGGCTGGGTGCCTGGCCCTTGGCCAGGATAAGCAGGCCCCCCACCAGAACAATAAACATTGAGCACCAAGGCCAGCCCAAGGCCTAAGCCCTGGGGGCTTCTCTGAGGGCAAGCATCGCAGGAGGCGACCTGTGCAAGTCAGGGCAGGGTGCCCGGGAGCAGCAGGACTTCACAGCCACAGCACGTGGGGAGGCCTCCTTGACGAGCTGTGTGCCCCTCTGACCTGACGAGCTGTGTGCTCCTCTGGAGCGGGCAGACAGCGTCTCTGTCCACCTGAGCTTCCTCTTCTCAGCCCCGCAGGTCCACGGGGCCGGGGGCAGCCCGCCTTTGTGGCTAGTCTGGGAACTGGGCTGGCTCAGAGTCTGCAAGGCCAAAGGTGGCCCTTGGCCAGGTGATGGGGACGGCTGTGGGGACGGGGACACCCAGATCCCTGTGCGGAGGCTGTCAGCTGGAGCGGCAGGGCACACACGCACGAGCACACACACACACGTGCAGACAGGTGTGCGAGCCTGGGCTGGCCGTGCTGGGATCTGAAGCCTCTGCCCTCACAGGGCACGCTCTCAGGCATGGTGGGGACCCCGCCCAGTCTTGCTCTGACCCAGCTTCCCGGGCCCGGCCCGGCCCTCACTGCTCGGGCGGGCGGGTGGCGTCCACAGCAGGAGCTTGCAGGGCTAGTCAGCAGGACAGGAGGCTGGGGCCCACAGAAGCTTGATGGGCCTCTGCTGGCTCCCCATGCTGAGGGCTTGGGCCCAGGCTGCCCCCAGAAGCCAGGAGGCTGGCGGACACACGCACACACGTGCGTGCAGACGTACGAGAGTGTCCGCGTGCCTGGCTCCCCCCGGGCCGCTGGGCCCACCTGCCCGCTGTCGCAGTCACTCGCTGTACTGCCCACCCTGGGGGTGGACCACATGGTCCAGAGACCCAGCCCCATGGCCCTCCACTGCTGACCGGGCAGGGCGCTCCCCGGCCACGCGCTTGGGGAGGCTAGTCAGGGCCTTGTCGGAGACCAGGGCCCTGCGGGGCTGTGGATCAGGGCTGTGCTGGACGGCCTGGGAGGCATCTGGAAGGGGTGGGGGAGGGTTAGGCTGGGAGGCAGGACTGGAGGCTGCTGGGATGGGAAGGGAGCGCTGGCCAGATAAGGCTCTTTGATCTGAGCTGAGACAACCCAGACCCTCATCCTGAGATAACCTTGGCCTGGGGCACTCCGCCCCCACCCAGTCTGGCTCGAGGCTGACCCTGGGCCAGGGAGGGTGGGGGTGACTGGTCCTCAGGGCAGGTGTGGCTGGAAACTGGAGCAGGGTTGGCCCGAGCTGAGCCCTGGGGGTGCTCCCTGGAGCAGTGTGGCAGCAGGAGGGGAGCCTGGGGCGACCCCGGCCCCAGAGCTTTGGGGGTCTCACCTGGCCAGGAGGCCGCCCCCACCCATTTTCACCCCAAGCCTGGGGGTCCCCAGGAGGCCACTCCCTGGCGGTGGGCTGCTGGGTGGTCCGGTCTCAGCTGGGCACAGAGCAGGTATGGGCGTGGCCCTGCGGGCAGGGGGTGGGGGTCGTTTGTCTCACTCAGCCGCCCGCTGCCTGGGCGGTGGTTGGCTGTGTGCGCGTCCCCCAGGTCTATCTGGACCACGCCCTCAGCGCCTGCAGGCCAGGCTGGGAGGACAATAAAGTTGTCAGCGGACTTGGGCTCTGGGGCAGGCAGGCAGGGGCGGGGGGCTTCAGGAGGCCCCTCAGAGATGTCTCTATTAGGGGGCCTCTGAGCACTGGGAGGGGCCAGCGTGGGCAGAGGTGGCCCTCAGACACAACGCAGGCCAGAGGCGCACCCTCCAGCAGCACTGGCCCCACTGGCCCCAGGACTCGGCCCCGGAGGGCTGGCCATTAGGCAGAGGAGCCCCCGGAGGCTGGGGGCCAGGGGTGGGGGGCGAGGAGGAGGCCAGGGCATCTACCCCCCTGGCCCTGGAAGACCTCCCTCTGGGAGGACCACTTGGCCTGGCCCTGAGCGAGCGCCCAGCAGACGGTGTGGGGCAGACCCCGGGGAGGAGCTCCACGCTGCTTCGCCTCAGTGTACCCTTGTGTGAAACGGGCCGTGCTGGCCGCTCAGGCAGCTCTTCAGCTTAAATACGTGCCTCCCAGAGCCCGTGTGCGCCATGGCTCCTGGGGCTCCAAGCACCCCCATCAAGGCCCGGGGGTGCCCAGAGAAGCCCCATTTCCCTGGGGGGGGTGTGACTATAGAAGGTTTCCCGCAGGAGCATGTTCTTGGGCAAGATCCCTCACGAACGACAGTCCCTCTCCTTAAAGCCCCAACACCTGGGCTTCGGAAGGAGTCCCGGGGACCACCGCTCCCATCCCTCCTTCCCAGCGGCTACTGGGGGAGATAGAAGGCCGTGGGGTCTGGGGTTAGCAGAGTCCAGCCAAAGCCTTCTCTCCCAGAACCCCAGGGCCACACAGTGCAGGAACACGCACCTTCCCCAAGGCCAGGAAACCTCCCTGCAGTGGGCAGTGCGCCTGGTCGCTGTGTCCCCAGGGAGGCTCTGCCAGCTGCAGCTCCATGCCCCAGGGTCCTCCCCTGAGGCTCCACGCCCTGGGGTGCCCCCGCTGCGGCTCTTCGCCCCCGGGTTCCCCCCCCCCGCCCCCGCCTCCGTCACACAGGACCGACACTGCATCCGGTGTGAGCAGGTGGCCCCTGTGGGCTCTTTGCCAGGGGCCACATAACCCCAGAATTCGGTCCTTCTGTCCCCAGGTCCACCCCCGGTTGTGGGGTGCCCCAGTCTGCCTCCTGGGGGGTATGTCCTGGCCCCAGCCTGGACCAGACAGTGTCCACAGCCTCCAGCCACAGACGCTGAGGCCACCGCCACCTGTGGGATCCTGTGGCCACTCTGAACTCCTGGGTTCTGGCTGGCAGCAGGCGGACGCTGGTCCGTGGGTGACCCGTGCAGGGACTGGCAGGGCCAAGAGCAAAGAATTGAGGTCCCCCCGCCCCGGGAGGGCATGTGGCTGAGGCTCCCGGAGCAGGTGACCACCCCCTCCTGGGAGGGCCAACAGGACCCAGGGGAAGGGGCATTGCTCGGAGGGCGAAGGCTGCCTGGCGGACGGAGGAGGGCGTGACGTGCTGTGGGGCTGGCCTGGCGGCCGGGGATGGATTCCTAATTCAGCCGGAGCCTGTGGAGTCAGCCTTGTTTATTCTTGGCAGGAAGGCTGGTCCTGGGGGGTGGGGGCAGGGGGAGTAAAACCTTTTCAAAAAATAATAATAATAAAAACGCTCATTTAGAAGGCTCCCAAGACGTGCTGAACTCCAAAAGGGTCCTGGAAAAAATGCTGAGAAGGTTTAAGTGTAAATGGACCCAAAACACCATAATTAAATTTCCCTTAAATTTACCAGAGTTTGGGGTCAAAGAAAAAATAAAACTTAGGGAAAATACACTTGAGGTTTCAGGCAAATGCCAAGCGCTTAGGAAAATAGATTTCTGAGCTGCTCAGCGGCTACCGGCCTGGCCCCCGCCAGCCCCGGGAGCTGTGGAGGCCTTAACCCCTCCCTGGCCAGCTGTGGTCCTTCTCCACCACCCTCCTTCCCCAGCCCACCCCCCTGGGGGCCACCGGCGCACCATGCTGGCCCTCCCCGGCCAGACTCTCCCCCAGCCAGCACCTCCTGCCCTTGTGCACTTTGAGGCAGCCCTCTGTGCCAGGCTCCAGTGAGGGGTTGGGGGGTAGACCTCCCTGGCCCCTCCCCCTAGCTGGGATGGCACTCAGGAGAACCCACGCCACAACCCCGCCCGCCCACCGTCACTCTCCTGTCCACAGACAGCACTGCTCTATTATTGCTCATCTGGGAGCAACCACATTTTCCAAACCTGAAGTCAGGATTTGAGGCCTAGCATTCAGCGTGAACCAAGGGCAGGAATATCTGCACCGGTGCTGTCAGCGCACATCCGAGAAGACAGCCTCCAACAACACGTGATTCACGGTGTTGCCCTTTTTGCTCAGCCTGCCAGGAAGCTCGGAGCTAAAATTATGGACCTTGTACAACAGTTAGTGTTGGCCAGTGGACCTTGGAATTTCTCTTTTCCATGTTCTTTAAAATCTCTGCTATAATGAGCAAGTCAACTGTGCTTTTTATTTTCAGAGAATGAATTTAAAAGGCAGAAATCACCCACGATGTACCAGGGCTTCCCTGGTGGCTCAGATGGTAAAGAATCTGCCTGCAGTGCAGGAGGCCACATTTGATCCCTGGGTTGGGAAGATCCCCTGGAGAAAGGAATGGCTGCCCACTCCAGTATTCTTGCCTGGAGGATTCCATGGACAGAGGAGCCTGGCAGGCTATAGTCCATGGGTCACAAAGAGTCAGACACGACCTCTCTCAGGTCCGCTTGTTTTTCCTTGGGGGGAGGGACCTAGTTCAGCCCAGCCCAGCAGGGTGTCCCAGGGGCCCCTGCTCATCCCTTGTTGACCTGCTCTGAGTCCTGGGCCCTGACAGCAGGCAGGGGTGGCGGTGACTTCCAAAGACGGTGGGGATGTGTGCTGGGAGAAGGGGGGAGCTCAGAGACTGAGCCGCCCCTGTGGGGGTTCCCCAGAGCCTCCTGGAAGAGGAGCTGGGCACTGGACACCTGAAGGCCTCGGTCTCCCCCAGCCCAGTCCCGAGTTCGCGGCAGCCCCTCCCTGGGCCTTAGTCCCTGAGGGGGTTGAGCGGGAGGCTCTGGCTGGGGCTCCCCTGCCCTGGGCCCCCGGCTTAGCTCTGGCATTGACGGGTGCCCGTTGGGCACTGTGGCGGCCACGGTGGGCAGGAGAGCTGTGGATGCAGGCGGGGCGGAGATTGAAACTGCCCCGAGCTGAGTGCACCTTGGCGCCGTGCACCCAGTGTCGGCCCAGGACGGGCTCGGGGTGAGGAGGGGCGGAGGGGGGTGCTGGGTGCTGACAGCCCGCTGGGATCCGCACCCAGGGCCCACGGCAGCCCGCTCACCCGCACAAGCCCCAGCACGCAGGGCCGCCCAGCTCTGACTCACCCACTGGGCTGGGCTGGGCCCGGCTGCCCTCAGCCTCCACACCCACCTTCCTTCCCAGTGCTGTGGTCCTTGGGAGGTGGGGTCAGTGTTTGAGGGGTGGGGAGTGGGCAGGGAGGGGTCAACAGCAAGCCCTGGGCTCCAGTGGGCCTGAGGAGGACTCAGCCTGGCCGAGCTACAGGGGGTCTCGGGGGAGATGCCCTGTCAACAGGCTGTGACGAAACCCTGGCTACCAGGGGCACTTTGGAGGCCGCCTCCACTGGCCATCCCAGGGAACCGGCATGGGGCACTCCTGCCGTCTGAAGAAGGTCCCGTGGGACAGCTTGCTCCAGCTGAACGTGCTGACTTGGAAACAATAATTGTGAACAAATAAAATTATTTTGTCAAGAATAATAAAAATGCCTTCGAGCAGTGCCCTCCCCTGGTGATAAGGGTGGGGCCAAGTGGGCAGCGACTCCTCCGGGGCTGGCAAGAGCAGTGTCAGACCCTCTGGAAGCAATTTGGCAGAGTCCTCTGCCAAGAGCCGTGAAAATGCTCCTGAACTCTGACCTAGATGCCACCCGACGGTGCCATTGGAGACAGGCTGCAGTGGAGCGACCACTTCAAACCATGGGCAGCACCAAAGGTACCAGCCACCACGGGGGGAGGCGTGGTGAAGGGCAGGAGGGGGCCTCCAAAAGGGAGATCCGCTCCTGGAGCCTGGGAATGTGACCTTATTTGGAAAAAGAGTCTTTTACAGTCATTAAATTAAGCTCATGAGATCAAGAGATCAGCCTGGATTATCTGGGTGGCCCTACATCCAAAGACAAGTGTCCTTATACAACAGAAGAAAAACCATGTGGCTATGGAGGGAGAGATTGGGGCGGATGCAGCCACAAGCCAAGGACAGCCAGCGGCAGGAAGAGGCGGGAAGGACCCTCCCCTAGAGTCTGAGATGGGGCTGGGGAGTGTGGGCCAGGGGACAGCCCCGCTGACACCTTGATTTCAGATTGTTGGCCCTAGAACTGGGAGAGACAAAATTTCAGCCAAGCAGTTGGTGGGAATTTGTGCAGCAGCCCTGGGAAGGGAATCCAGGGTGTCGAGCACCCAGAGGTCAACCAGGGCCCTTTGCTGGAGGAAGCGGGGGCTCACGGCCCACTCTGGGGGGCACAGTGGGAGTGCCCTCCACCCTCGCCTACTAGCAGTGCCCACCGGCCAGACCCACATGGAAGCGGATGGTGCCCCTGGCCAATCTGGGGGATGTGGGCTTGACCAGAGCAGGCAAGCCAGGCGGCACACAGCACAGGCACTGATCTGCCGGGCGGGCACAGAGCAGTCGGCCCTTCCGTGAGCAAGTCCAAGCTTGCTCTGCTCTCCGCGCGGCAGGCCAGTGAACCAGAGACGAGGGGTTGAGAGCAGGTGACTGAGAAGGTGGCACACTAACGTCTCACGAGAACGATCTTATTGGGGTCTGGATGCCAGCTTCTTTTACAGATCAGGGATGGGGGAGGTGAGGAAGTGAAGGAAAACGTCCATGAATGTTGCAAATACCTCCTAGAATGTCAAGCCTTAGGCAGGACGATGTGTTGATTTCTTCCTCCCTGCCATCTGGAGGAAGGTGGACAGGGTTCGCAATCAAGGCACTTTTTAACAGGCAGAGGAGCAGGATTCTCCAAGGCAGGTCATTCTGTATGATTGTGATAAAAAAAAAATAAGGAACGGCAAGCAAGTCAAACAAATAGTTCCAACACAGAGTCAGACTTGACTTTTCCTTGTGACACTTCAGGGTCCCAAGGTCTAGCCCCAAAGGCTGGGATGTCTCCAGGCTGCCCCTGGAACAGCGGATGGCTGGAGCAGCAGGTCAGAGGCACTCTCCTTGACCAATTTGCTGATGGGCACACGGAGTCTGAGAAGCCAGAGGTGCTTGCCTGGGGGGCCCAGAGGCAGGCCCAGGGGTCACCTTGCTCCTGCAGGTCCCTCCTGCCTTACGTGCCCCAGGTCCTCTTCTGCCCACTCCAGGCATCTCAGGCTTTGCCACCAGCCCCCCACCTCGGCCTTCCTCAGAGCCCCAGAGTCGGGGTCCTGCACCCAGGGCCGCCCAGCCGCGCTCTCCACGCTCATGTGCAGCAAGCACCCTGTCTCCAAACTTTCCCTGGGGTGGAGTGTGCATGGATGAGGCCAGGAACTCAGGCAGCTGAGCTCTGCGAGCACGCAGCAGGCGCTTCATAAATGCAGCAGCAGGCCCCCAGCTCCCGGGAGTGCAGGCCCCTAGCATCCCAACCCCAGGCGGGCAGGCCGAACTGGCCTTGGTTCCAGGCTTTCTGGGCTGCTCACGCCAAGGGGCCTAGCCTGTGCGGCTCCGTCTCGGTGAAGGCTCCCTGACAAGTCTCACCCGCAGAGACCACCCCTCTCTACGCTCCCTCTCCACCCAGCCTTCCCCGGGCCTGAGCCCCTGGTCGGCGGCCCGGTGGCCACCGGGACAGCGCACTGTGCAGAGAAACCCGCGCTCGGCCTCTCTGTGCTGGGGGGCCCGACGGTGCGACAGGGGGCCTCGCGGAGGAGCCGGCTCCCACGCCCTCCGAGACCGCCGGGCGCCCCCGCCCCGCCCCGCCCCCTCTAATCCCCTCCGCTGGCAGGGGCCAGGCCGGCCGCGGCCCCGCCCCCGGACCGCCCCAGGGGAGGGGCGTTTCCCCGCGCCCCACGAGTCGGGGCGGGCGTGGCCGGGGCGGGGCGGGGCGGGGCGGGAGCGGGCCGGCCCCCACTGGCTGCTGCGCGCCCGGCCGCCCGGGCTCAGTGCGCGGTGGCGGCGGCGGCGGCGCGGGCAGCTGACGCCGCGCGGTCCAGCTCGGCCCGGCGCACCAAGCACTGCCGAGCGGACGGCCGGAGGGACGAGGCGCAGGCGCTGGGCCGGCGCGCGGCGGGCGCGAGCGGGAGCCGCGCTCAGCGAGTCGGGCGCCCGGGGCCGCCAGGTCGGTGCGTGGGGACCCGGCGGGCGCGAGGGGTCCGGAGCGCGCGGCGGGCTCGGATCCCAAGCGGTGTCTGCGGTGGGGCCCGGCCGGGGCGCGGGCTTCCCGCTCTGGAAAGTTTGCCGCCGCCGCCGTCGCCGCCCTGGGAGGGCTCTGCAGCAGCCAGGGAGGGAAGGGGGAGGAGGGACCGCGGTGGGGAGGCGGCGGCCGGCGCCAAGCGGCCCGGGAGCCCTGGGCGGCGACGGCGGGCGGGCGGGGCGGCCGGGGATCGGAGGGGCCGGGGCGCGGGAGCCCGGCCACCGCCGCCTCCGCCCCTGCGCGCCCCGGCCCGCCCGCGTAACGAGTTGCCTGCTTCCTCCCGCAGACTCCGCAGCGGCGCCCTCCTCCCGCCGGTGCTAGAGCCGGGCCATGGGGGGCAGCATGCTGGCGCGCGCCGCCTGAGGACGCCGCACCCCCCGCCCCCGCGATGGGCGCCCCGGCTCGCGCCCTCGCGTTTTGCGTGGCTGTGGCGGTCATGACCGGCGCCGCCCTCGGGTCCCCGGGCGTGGAGCCCCGCGTCGCGCGGAGAGCGGCAGGTACGTGGGGACCCGGCGGGCGGCAGCGGCGGGGCCGGGGAACGGGCGCCGAGGTGGGTGTGGGGCGTTGGATGTCTGAGTGGGCCCCAGGGCACGCTGTGCGCTGGCATCGCGGGGCCGGCGTCCGGGTTTCTGCCGCCCGCCCTCCCCGGGGATCGGGGCCAGAGCTGGCGCGGCAGTTTGTGGGGCGCCTGGAGCCGCAGGGCTGCCACCCAAGTACGAGGCTGTGGCGGCGAGCTGGGCACCGCGGTGGCATCCGCGCTCCCCGCCCCCCGCCGCTCCCCAGCCGGCCCCCCGGGCGCGGTCGGGAGGGCTTGGGGGCTGCGTCTCCACGATTCCCATTGTTCTGCGGGGTCCGCACTGACAGAAAGTTCCTGCTGTTGTTGGTGCCGCTTCCTCAGCCCCCTTCGGGCCCCAGTTCATGGCCAGCTGCAGCCAAAGCAGACTCTGGACTTTGAAGGGAGGGTATGAAAGTGCGTCACCCCGCGGCTGGGCCCCAGCCCCTCAGTGGCCTGCACGACCAGGTGACACCTTCTAGTGCCTCCGTTCCCCCCATCCCAGCTCTCACGCCCCGTGAGTTAAGATGACTGCCCCCCTGGGGCGCCAGGCCGGGCTGGGAAGTGGTTAGCGCGCATGCCCGAGCGGCGTGGGGCTGTGGTCCCCCTCTGGCGACCAAGGTTCGGCGGGACGTCGAGGGTCGGCAGCGGAGGGTCTGAAGCGCGTCTTGGCGCCGGGCCCCGCCCCGCACACGCGCCGGGCCCCCCGAGGTGCAAGCGCGCACAGCCCCCCGGCCGAGCGCTCAGGGTGCCCACGTCCGGCACGCGCTCTGTCAGGCTCCCGGTGGCGGCCGGGCAGAGAGGGGAGGCCCGGGGGGCGGCCGTAGGGAGCCCGCCCCCCTGGAGACCGACGACTTTGGGGCGCTGGAGAGGGTCGGCGCGTGCGAGGGCTGAGCGCACCCCGGTCCGCGGCCGGGCGGCCGCGCGGAGGGAGGCCTTCGCCCGGTGAGCTCACGCCCCACCCGGGCGGGACCCGAACAGCCGCTCCTTTGTACCTCGGCGCGGCCACAGACGCGCATTGATGGCTGCCCGGCCTCGCGGGGAGGTGTGAGCCGGGCGGCTGCGGGCGCGCGGTGCCAGGGAGGCGGCGGCCGCGGGCTGGACGCAGGCAGATGGCGGCCCGCCCCTCCCCGAGCCCCCCGCGCCCCTTCCTGCGGCGGCGGCGGCGGCGGCCTCCCGGAACAATGTCATTTTTTTATGAATGAAAGTGGGCCCGGCGCTTGAATGTGCGTGTCATTCAGCGGCGTGACAGAGGCCGTCGGGAGGTCAGCGCGCGCTTTTAGCGCCTGCTAGGGCGGCCCCCGCTTCCAGGGGCGCCGAATAGGCGGCCGCGGGGGGTGGGGGGGCCGAATTAGCATTCGCATTCAGATAAAGATATTACTCCCTACGGCTGGGGAATGTCAACTAGCCCCGGGGGAGGGGCGGAGGGCGGGGCCCGGGCCTCCTGGACCCCCTGCGGCGCAGAGTTGGGGGCTGGGGGGGGGACGGGCAGCGGGCCCCCCCAACCCCCGCCCCACCTTAAGGGACTGCCGGCGTCCCCACCAGATGCGGGCCTGGGGTGGAAAGACCGAGGACCGGGCCCTTGCCTCTGCAGGAAAGTTGGCGAAACAGGTAGCCAGTTGAAAGATCAATAAACTTAATCCGGTTCCTGAAGGAGCTGCAGAGGCCTCGTGAAATTTACAAAGGTCCCAGCCTGGCTCTCTCCCAGGACCATAAGTTATGGCGCGAAGCCGGCAGAGGTCAAGGACAGTGGAGGAGGTTCCGCAGCAGGACTGCCCCGGCCATCCCGGGAGCCTTCCTTTCCACGTGGAGCCACGTTCTCAGTGAGGGCATGGGCAGGGGCCCCTACCCTTCAGGGAGGGGTCCCTGGGGGCTCGGGGCACGTCTCAGGAAGGCCCTGGTGGCAGCCTCCCCTGCCTGCTCCTCGGCAGGGCTGGACTTTGAGCCCCACGGGCCTCTGGGTGGTTCATTAACCTGGGCTGAGCCCGAGGCTGGACTTCTGGCCTCTGAGCCTCTGTGTGGAGCTGCAGAGCGTCCCCGCCCTACCCCTCAGGCCCTCAAGTCCCATGTGGGGCCCTGTCTGGGGCCCAGCACACCCCATTTTACAGTTGGGCCCAGAGAGGAGCTGGGGTCTTGTTGGAGGTGGGGACACAGTGCCAGGCAGTGGTTTGGGGGAGGGGCGGCCTGGATTCAGAAGTGAATGATGGCTTGTGGTGGGGAGCCTCTCTCAGGGGCGGGTCCTTAACCCCAGGCCCTGCTTGGGCCCCAGGTCGGGTGCTTGCCCGAAGCCTCAGTTTCCTTGCCCGTTCAGGAGTCCTGGTGGCCGGTTGTAGGAGGATTAGGCTGGATAATCCTGTAAACCCTCATTAGCCTCCGAATTAGTCAGGCCTCCGAATCCCACCCCTTTCTTTTTCTAACTTTGTTACCAAACCTTTCAGATTCTTTCCAGGTGGGGCCGGGGGAGAGAGGGGAAGGCCCTGACTTCAGGGTCCCTGTTGGGGTGCCCTCTGGGCTGTTGAAAGCATGTACCTGGTGGCGGAGAGCTTTGCGCGTCCAGGACCTGAGGGCTCTTCTCTTCCAGCAGCTCCAGGGGGCTCCTTTGAGTCAGGTCTGAATTCAATCCTTGTTCTCCTGGTCTCCCCTGACCCGGGCACACTCCCATGCGTTGAGGAGGCCTCAGCTGTAGTGAATGAGTGAACTGTAGGATGTGAGTTTGAGCAAACTCCAGGAGATGGTGAAGGACAGAGGAGCCTGGCGTGCTGCAGTCTTTGGGGTCACAAAGAGCTGGACAGGACTGAGCGACAGAACAACTGTAGTGACTCCAAACCAGGAGCAAGTTCCCCCAGCAGAGGCTGCAGCCTTCCCCACAGATGGGCTCCAGCTCTGGCCGGGTGGACAGCAATCCTGGGGCATAGCCCCAGGGCAGAATGGGTCTCAAGTCCCCTACTTGGGTGGCCTCCCTGTTCTGACAGTGGGGGAAACTGAGTCACCGGTGGTGAGTGGCAGTGTCACGGGGATTCTGGGCCTGGGAGACAGGGCCAGAGGAGGGCCTGGCGTGGCTTCTCCAGGGCGTGGTACCCCTTGGCGCCCCTCAATGAGCTTAGGCTTTGGGGGTGCAGGCGGGAGCAGGTGCTGTGGGCCCTCGGGGACAGACGCTGGCACGTGGCACCCGGCACCCACCGGGCACAGATGACGTTTGTTGTCCGCCAGGTGTGGCCCCTGTGGCTGTGCGGGTATGGGAAGGCCCTCTTGTATGGATCAAGGAAGGCTTTTCCCGAAGTCCTTGGGGACAGGGGGCTGAGTAGTCTCCGGCACGTGCCCCCTCTCCCCCACCCCAAGGCAGACTGCCCGCTGCGTCCTGTCCGTCACTCTGTATCTCCCTACCTGACCACCCTCTTGGCCCTTCCTGGTCTCCCCAGGTCCCCTGTGGCGCAGGGTGGGCCTGGTGGGCTGGACCTGCGGGAAGGAGTGATGCCCCCATCATCCCTGCCCGGGTCTGCTGCCATGCGGTGGGGCAGGATGGCGGGCAGGTCAGAGGTTGGCCCTCGGCTGGGTCCAGGCCCCGCCTTCCCCCGCCCCCCCACCAGCGATGACTGCAGGCGAGTCCGGCCTGGGGTCCGTTCTGAATCCTCCCAGCCCCTGCTGGACCGGGTTGAAGCGGATACTTGTGCGGGTGGCTTGATCTGCCGTCGCCTCCCAGACCAACCCAGAACCAACCGCTGTTGCCCTTGGGCCGGGGCCTGAGGCCGAGGCGGCCACAGCTAGCCTGTTCTTGGCCTTCTGGGGGGCCTCAGCCGGCTCCCAGCCCTGGGTGGTCCCCACACGACACCGTGGCTGGGACTGGGGGCTGCCTGTCAGGCCGGGAGCCCTGCCTGGGGGCCCAGGGGATGCAGACGCCACAGACAGTTGAAGGACCCCCCTGGTGGGCCCTGAGCCGGTGGGCCTCCGAGGTGGGCAGGCTGAGCAGGGCCTGTCCGAGGAGTTGGTGTGGCCAGAGTGGGCAGCTGGGCCTCGAATCTAGGCCACGCGTCAGCAGAATGACAAGTAAGGGTGCGGCGAACCCAGCTGGGTCTGCACGGCAGGACCACCCAGCCTTGTCCCGGGCCTGAAGCCCAGGCTGCCCAGGCATTGTCCGCCCTGGCAGCGAGACCTGGGCAGGCGGTCAGCCCCTGGGTCTTGGGCCTTGTTGGCCCCTTGGGATCTGGGTGGGCGCTGGGCAGGGGGAGGGCCCGGGGGCCTAGCGGACATCCGCAAGGACCCTCCAGCCCAGCCTCTTGGCACCTGCGGGGGAGGTGGGCTGGGGCTGCCCGCCTGGCCTGGGGGCCCTATGCTGGCCCCTCCGCCAGCCGAGCCTGGAGCCCTCCTGCTCCCACCTGCGTCCACGTCTGTAACGTGGGGTTCTCAGTCCCCTCATCCCACCAGCCAGACCCGGTTCCACACCCGCATGCATTTCTGATCCCTTTCCTGGTGCTCACTGCCGAGGCTAGTTGAGGTCCAAGACGCTCCCTTCTGGGTCGGCGTGTAGACCGGCCAGGCCCCTGAGGACCTCCACCCCAGGCCGGCCTTTCCCGTCTCAGCACCCAGACGTTCTGGGAAGTTTGGGGTGCTCCTTTGTATGCTGGGCAGTATCTGTTCTCAGGTCCCGGGGTGAGGGGCACCCCCTCCTGGGATGAGTTGCCTTGTCCCTTCCCCGTGTCATCCCCAGCTGAAGTCTCCACGAAGTCAGCCACGCATGCGCGCCCACCTCCCGCATGCTGAGCCTGTGAGGTCAGCGTGGATCTTAAACATTTCCAAGTGGTTGGAAAAAAAGCAGGAGGAATACTTCACGACACTCCGGAGTGTCCCGTGTCCACACAGCGTTTGACTGGCGCGGGCCCCCACCCGTCTCCTTGCGGGTCGCCAACATAGGAGGGTCGGCCCTGGCACCGCTGATGGTCATCCCTGTCCCGGCACGCCCTACGGGACGGCTGGCAGGACTGCTTCCCCGGTCCCCGCCTCCAGGCCCCAAACGGCCTGGTGCGTCCGGTGCTGTGTGGGGACACCTGCCTCACACCCGCATCTTGCCCACAGAGGTCCCGGGCCCGGAGCCCAGCCCGCAGGAGCGGGCCTTTGGCAGCGGGGACACCGTGGAGCTGAGCTGCCGCTTGCCGGCGGGGGTGCCCACAGAGCCCACCGTCTGGGTGAAGGACGGCGTGGGCCTGGCGCCCTCGGACCGCGTCCTGGTGGGGCCGCAGCGGCTACAGGTGCTCAACGCCTCCCACGAGGACGCCGGAGCCTACAGCTGCCGCCAGCGCCTCTCCCAGCGGCTGCTGTGCCTCTTCAGCGTGCGCGTGACAGGTAGTGGCGAGGGCGCTCCGGTGGGGAGGTGCAGGGAGGCCCGGCCGTAGGCCACTCCTCGCATTGCCTTCTCACCTGCGTTACAGATGCTCCGTCCTCAGGGGACGACGAAGGTGGGGACGACGAGGCCGAGGACACAGGTGAGACCAGGCTCCAGGTGCACGGGGCTGCGCAAGTGGGGGTCTGCCTGCCCACTGGGGCCCCGCCCTGCCCGCCCCACGAGACCGAGGCCCGGGGACCGCCTCCGTGTGGGGTGACGGGTGCCCACCCCAGGCTCTGGGGGCAGGTGAGGCGTGGGGGGCACACTGTGCTACAGGGCTGGGGGCCGGGGCTCCAGGAGCACCCAGGGGGCTGGTATGGCCAGGGCTGGGGGGCCAGGCTTGGGGTCACTCCCGCGTGGCGTGAACCAGGGCAGGGGGAGGCAGACGGGTTCAGACAAATGGGAGGCACCTGGGATAGCCTAGGCAAAAGGGGGAGGACATGGGTGTTGAGTGGCTGTAAGTGTCTGGTGTCCATGCGGCCGTGGGTGTCAGTGTGGCCGTCAGGGTGTCCATGGGTGTCAGGGTGTCTCTGGGTGTCTGGGCGCCAGCGTGGCTGTGAGTGTCAGGGTGCCAGCGTGGCTGTGAGTGCCAGCGTGGCCGTGGGTGTCAGGGTGTCTGGGTGTCTGTGGGTGTCTGGGTGCCAACGTGGCCGTGGGTGTCAGGGTACCAGTGTGGCCGTGAGTGCCAGCGTGGCCATGGGTGCCAGCATGGTCGTGGGTGTCAGGGTGTCTGGGTGCCAGCGTGGCCATGGGTGCCAGCGTGGCTGTGGGTGTTAGGGTGTCTGTGGGTGTCTGGGTGCCAGCGTGGCCGTGGGCATCAGGGTGTCTGGGTGCCAGTGGGCCATGGATGCCAGCGGGCCGTGGGTGTCGGGCGCAGGTGCGTGTACTGGGAAGGGGCTGCCGCAGTGGTTCTTGGTGGCAGCTTGCGGGTGCCAGCACCCAGGTACCTGGGCCTGGAACAGCAAGTGGCAGGGGGCTTTGCCCAGCGTGGAGGGGCCGGTCTGGGGAGGTGGGCTGTTTTTGGAGGAGCTGAGTTTGCAATGCCACGAGATGTGGGGTGGAGGTGAGGGGACCCAGTGGGTGCCCTGTCCGTCTTCTCCCTCCACCCTGGTGGGCCCCGCCCACTCTGGGGGTGGTCTTCCCCTGTGGCTGCAGCACAGGGAGCCAGGCAGCTGGTGGGGCTGCTGGCCTCACCAGCCCAGCCCCAAAGGAGAAAAACCAGCTGGGCTGTGAGGGTGGGGCTGGACAGTCCCAGAAGGCAGGGTGGGGAGCAGGGCCTCCCAATGTCCTGTCACCCACGGGGCAGAGCGTGGCCTGCGGTCTCGCAGATGCCCGCGGGCTCCCAGCCAGCCTCAAGGCTCCGGGTTCTCTGGGTGGCTGGGTGGTGCCCATCCATTGAGCCGGGCGTCCTCACCTGGTGTGCCCTGGTCCCTGTGCCAGTTGGTGGGCCCACCCCGATGGGCCCACCTAGGTGGGCGGTGATCCTGAGACACCTCTGCGTCCTGGGTCACAGTGCGGTGCCCTGGACCCCCCAACTGGAGCTGGCGTTTGAGGGAAGTGAGGGGACCTGGCTTTGGGCGTGCCAGGAGGTGGCGTTCAGGCTACTGGAAGCTCGTCCAGCCCTGGGCGGGGATCTTCAAAAGGCTGACATCCCCTCCGCAGGCGGGAAACAGGCTGGAGAGGGACAGGCAAGCCTCTACCCACCCCACCCCGTCACAGCCTTCCCTCCCTCCCCCCCCGGACAGCTGGGGCCCCTTACTGGACGCGGCCTGAGCGGATGGACAAGAAGCTGCTAGCGGTGCCGGCCGCCAACACGGTTCGCTTCCGCTGCCCGGCTGCTGGCAACCCCACGCCATCCATTACCTGGCTGAAGAACGGCAAGGAGTTCCGGGGCGAGCACCGCATCGGGGGAATCAAGGTGGGCCCGCGGAGGGGGGCGGTGCAGGGCGGGGGGTGGGGGGCACGGCGCCCGCCGTCCGCTCACCGGAGTCCACCTGCAGCTGCGGCAGCAGCAGTGGAGCCTGGTCATGGAGAGCGTGGTGCCCTCGGACCGCGGCAACTACACGTGCGTCGTGGAGAACAAGTTCGGCAGAATCCAGCAGACCTACACCCTGGACGTGCTGGGTGAGGCCCCGGACGCGGGGGCGGGGGCGGGGGCGGCGCGCAGGCCGGCAGCCTCTGAAGCCCTCCCCGCGCCCCGCAGAGCGCTCTCCGCACCGGCCCATCCTACAGGCCGGGCTGCCCGCCAACCAGACAGCCGTGCTGGGCAGCGATGTGGAGTTCCACTGCAAGGTCTACAGCGACGCCCAGCCCCACATCCAGTGGCTCAAGCACGTGGAGGTGAACGGCAGCAAGGTGGGGCCCGACGGCACGCCCTACGTCACCGTGCTCAAGGTGGGCACCGCCACCGGCCGGCTGGGCGGGGAGGGTGTGCCAGGCCGGAGGCCTGTCGGTCTGGGCCTGGGGGAGATGCAGCGGGGTCGGCCTGGGGGGCAGGGTCTGTCCGCGTTGGCCTGCAGACCCAGAGCGGAGCTCTCCACCGCCTGCCCAGGCGCCTCCCTGGGCCCTCAGGGCAGGGCTGTGTCCGCTCGGTTCCCATGGCCCTGGGGGTGGGGGCCACCCGAGTTGGGGCGATTGCGACATTTGCCGCCCAAAGAGAAACATCTGTTAAGACACACGATGGGGCTGAGGGGCGGGATCAGGAGTACAGACTGGGGGCGGGGCGGTGCCCGGAGCTCTCAGGCCTGGCAGCGTTGTGGCTGGGACCCCAGGGGTGGGCGGTCTGAGCGCCCCGAGGAGGGCCTCTCTGAGGGTCAGCGGGCGGCGGGGGTGCATGACGGGCAGTTGTGTCCAGTGTGAGCACAGTGCCCGCCGTGAGGTGTCTCCATGCCTCCTCCAGGCAGCCCTCCTGGCTGGCGCCGCCTGGTCTGCCCACCCGTTCCTCGGGGCCGGGCGAGGGCCAGCTCCTCGGCAGTCACGCCCGTGTGTCCGGCGGGGCCCCCGCGCCTGAGCCGGGTCTCTTGTCCCCGCAGTCGTGGATCAGTGAGAGTGCGGAGGCCGACGCCCGCCTCCGCCTGGCCAATGTGTCCGAGCGTGATGGGGGCGAGTACCTCTGTCGAGCCTCCAATTTCATAGGCGTGGCTGAGAAGGCCTTTTGGCTGCGTGTTCACGGGCCCCCAGCAGGTAACAGCTCTGTCCCACGCCTGCCTGGCACGCCGAGCTCCAGCTCCGATGCCCTGGCCCTGTGCCCACCCGCACGCCCCACCATCCCGCCCCACGACCCTGGCTCACACTGTGCTCCCGGCGTGGCCGCCTCTGCACCTTGACCCCCCCGGCCTCCATTGTGACTGCCTGCTCTGATCCCCCACGGCCTGCACTGACCCACCTGCACCCCGTTTGTGCCCCCGATGCTCTTGCCCCAGGGCCGGGCCTGAGCACCCGTCTGCAGCTGCTCTAACACTTGCGCCCTTTCTTTCTGTCTGTCCGTCTCTCTGTCCCCTCCTCTGTCTCTGGCCCCAGCTCCCATGGCTGCTCACTTCTGCCCGGCCCTGTTGCCGCACCCCCCGCAACCTCCCTGCCCCCCCGCCTGCCCTCTTCCCCCGGTGCACGTGCGCCCTGCCTGCTATGCTGACAGCCAACACGTCTGGCTCACCTGGGACAGAGGACTCGCCGGTGGAGGGACTGGCTTCGGGCTCGGTGTGGACGCGCGGGGCAGAGGCCGCTCGGCCGCAGTGGCCGCAGTCGCGGTGGTGGTGGCGGCGTTTTCCTTGCAGCCTGGCCGGATCGGTGCCAAGTGGACTCTGGCTGCGGTGCCCGTGGGCTGCTCTTGGCACTCTCCTATCGCGCTGTGTTCTCTCTTTGTAGACGGCGGGCGCTAACACCACCGACAAGGAGCTAGAGGTTCTATCCTTGCGCAATGTCACCTTTGAGGACGCGGGGGAGTACACATGTCTGGCGGGCAATTCTATCGGGTTTTCCCATCACTCTGCGTGGCTGGTGGTGCTGCCAGGTACCAGCTTCTGCTGCTCTCGCTCTGTCCTCTTGGGGCTCGGGACGCGCCAGTGCCGCCGGAGAGGCCAGGGGACTGCAGAGCCCTCCGGCCGGGTTCTGCACCCGGCCTGCGGGCAAAGTCCACTCGGCCCTGTCTTAGCCCAGATGTGCCTCCCCCCATAGCGCCCCGGCCCAGCGGGGTCCCCGGCAGCTGATGCGGTGGTACTGGCATCTCCCGGGTGGTGGGTGAGGGTGCTGCTGGCTCTGCTGGGCTCTCTTCTCTCCTGGGTCTGTCTGCTCCTCGTGGCCTGCGCACTTCTGGCTGCTGAAGACTCAATGAGGCCTTGGCACTCCCCCCAACCCCACCGGGGGTGGGGTCTGTACCCTGTCCTGGCCCCCCACCTTGCCCGCAGCTCCAGCTTGGGGCAGCGCGCGGGCCCCCGTGATGCTGGGCCAGGCTGCCGACGCCTGTGTCTTTGCAGCTGAGGAGGAGCTGGTGGAAGCCGGTGAGGCTGGCGGTGTGTTCGCGGGTGTCCTCAGCTACGGGCTGGGCTTCCTCCTCTTCATCCTGGCCGTGGCCGCCGTTACGCTCTACCGCCTGAGGAGCCCCCCCAAGAAGGGCCTGGGCTCGCCCGCGGTGCACAAGGTCTCCCGCTTCCCGCTCAAGCGACAGGTAACAGAAAGTAGATACCAGGTTCCGAGCCCACCCGTGCCCTTGCCCGGCCCGCTGCCCTGGCCCCCGAGTGCGTCCGGTCTGTAGAATCTGAGGATATAGGGGTGTGAGCCAAGCCCTCCCTGGTCTTCACAGTCACCCCGCAGAGCCAGGTTACTCCGGGGCAAAACGTGTTAAAAACCTCCACTCAGCACCACAGGGGCAGAAGTCAGGCCCTGCTCGGGCATGTGGTCCGTGGGAGCCGCACTCCGGGCCCTGGCTGCCCGGCCCCGCGGCACCAACCTGCCCCTGCCGACCCAGCAGGTGTCCTTGGAGTCCAGCTCATCCATGAGCTCCAACACACCGCTGGTACGCATTGCCCGGCTGTCCTCGGGCGAGGGCCCCACCCTGGCCAACGTCTCTGAGCTCGAGCTGCCCGCCGACCCCAAGTGGGAGCTGTCCCGGGCCCGGTCAGTAGTGTGCGCAGGCCTGGGGCCCTGCCCCGGTCGGGAGTGTGGGGGCACAGAGGATGGGGGTCCCATGGTGGGGAGGGGTTCCCACTTGGGCCTGACTGAATTCAGATGGGAGTCAGTTAGGCCTCTGATGAACATGGGGCTGGACGCCCCCTCTGAGATGGGTGAGGGGGACCCCACTCTTGGAAAAGTGCCCTCACAGTCAAGAGGTCAGGGGGTAGTGTCCTTTATCACCATTAGCAGGGCTGCTGGGGCGAGTGTGGAGGGCTTCCTGGAGGCGGCGGCCTGACCTCGCGCTGCCTGGAAGAGGGCCTCAAGCAGGCAGGTGTGCTCATGGCCCCTCTGCTTCTGCTACCAGGCTGACCCTGGGCAAGCCTCTCGGGGAGGGCTGCTTCGGCCAGGTGGTCATGGCAGAGGCCATTGGCATCGACAAGGACCGAGCTGCCAAGCCTGTCACGGTGGCCGTGAAGATGCTGAAAGGTGATGGTTGGGTGGGATGTGGCGAGGGGGCCCATGCCAGGCTGGACGGCCCTGCCTGACTCCGCTGCCCATCCCCGCACAGATGACGCCACGGATAAGGACTTATCGGACCTGGTGTCCGAGATGGAGATGATGAAGATGATCGGAAAACACAAGAACATTATCAACCTGCTAGGCGCCTGCACGCAGGGCGGTGAGAGCGCGGCTCTGCAGGCGGGGCGGTGGGCGGGGCCTGCACGTGGGCGGGGCCGCACGCGGGGAGGTGGGTGGGGCTTCATGCGGACCGGTGGGAGTAGCCTGCACTCAGGGCGGTGAGGGCCGTGAGCGGGGGCCGCACGCAGGCGCTGGGGGCGGGGCCGCGCGGGGGCGGAGCGGTGGGAGGCCAGCAGGGCGCCCCTCTGAGCCCCTCCCGCGCCCCCAGGGCCCCTGTACGTGCTGGTGGAGTACGCGGCCAAGGGCAACCTGCGGGAATACCTGCGGGCGCGGCGGCCCCCGGGCACTGACTACTCCTTCGACACCTGCCGGCTGCCCGAGGAGCAGCTCACCTTCAAAGACCTGGTGTCCTGCGCCTACCAGGTGGCGCGGGGCATGGAGTACCTGGCCTCGCAGAAGGTGAGCGGGGCCGGGGGGTGGGACAGGGCGCGGTGGTTGGAGAGGCTGTGGGACTGGCTCAAACCCGCGCCCTCCACCCCCAGTGCATCCACAGGGACCTGGCGGCCCGCAACGTGCTGGTGACTGAGGACAACGTGATGAAAATCGCCGACTTCGGCCTGGCTCGTGACGTGCACAACCTCGACTACTACAAAAAGACCACAAACGTGAGCTCAGCCCGAGGAGGTGGGGGCCCTCGAGCCAGGAGGGCGCCTGGCAGCCAACACGCCCCCTTCCTCCCCCCAGGGCCGCCTGCCCGTGAAGTGGATGGCACCCGAGGCCTTGTTTGACCGCGTCTACACCCACCAAAGTGACGTGTATGTGGCCCCAGACTTCGCAGGGGCGTGGGCGGGGGGTGGAGCACAGGCCGCTGGGGGCAGGCACTGGGAAGCTCTTGGGGGCAGCCCCCTGGCCCGAGCCCTGCGCTCGGGTCTGTTCCAGGGCTGATGCGGCCGTGCCCCCTACCACCCACAGCTGGTCCTTCGGGGTCCTGCTCTGGGAGATCTTCACGCTGGGGGGCTCGCCGTACCCCGGCATCCCCGTGGAGGAGCTCTTCAAGCTGCTGAAGGAAGGCCACCGCATGGACAAGCCGGCCAACTGCACGCATGACCTGTGAGTGCGCGCCCGCCGCGGGGGAGGGGGAGGCCAGCCCCGAGGGCGGGGCACTGGGAATGCAGCGCAGGGCCGACCTGCGTTTCCTTCAGGTACATGATCATGCGCGAGTGCTGGCACGCCGCGCCCTCGCAGAGGCCCACCTTCAAGCAGCTGGTGGAGGACCTGGACCGTGTGCTCACCGTGACGTCCACCGACGTGAGTGTGGGTCCGCCCCGCCCCGCGAGGGCTCCCGTGCGGAGCCTGTGCCGCGCTGACCGCAGCCCGCCTGCCGCCCGCAGGAGTACCTGGACCTGTCGGTGCCCTTCGAGCAGTACTCGCCGGGCGGCCAGGACACCCCCAGCTCCGGCTCCTCGGGGGACGACTCCGTGTTCGCTCACGACCTGCTGCCCCCGGCCCCATCCGGCAGCGGAGGCTCGCGGACGTGAAGGGCCGCGGCCAGCTGGCCGAGCCCCCATCAATGTGAGAACAGACCCCAGCCCACCATGCTGCCGCTGGCGTGCCATGATCACCGGGTCCCGCCGGCCCGGGCCCAAGACCTGGAACGGGTGGACGGATGGACAGACAGCGTCACGTGTGTGTGTGCGTGTGTGTGGGCGTGCGTGCACGCACGCATGTGTGCTCTGGGGTCCCTGGGGTGCTCGCCCTGCTGTGCGGTGACCTCTTGGCCACCTGGACGGGCAGCACCAGGGACCAAACGTAGAATGTAAGGGGCTCCTCCCATGGGGCCCCTCTCCGGGCTCCCTGCCCCGCCCCCGGCCCCCCACAGGGAGCACCGGGGTGGGGGGTGCTGGCCAGGCTCTTGTGTCCAGAGCGGGCCGAGGCCCCTCCAAGCGCCCAAGCTGAGCCTACAGGGAAGCCCCCGTGTGGCGCACCTCCCCCCACAAGTGGCACCTTCCTCCTGGGGTGTTAGCAGCCCCCACCTCCAGGCCTCCCCACTCCCCACCCTGCCCCCACAGAGACTGAAATTACGGGTACCTGAAGGCAGGAGCCTTTAACTTCTATCTGAAAGGTTTATTCCAGAAATGAGTGTACATTTATATAAATAGATGCTGTGTAATATGATATACACATACGTATATATATAAATATCTATATGGGAGAAGGCAGGCCGGTACAACTGAGGCTCGGGACCCTGAGGGTGCAGGGGCAGGGGGCGGGGCCCCTTAGCCTGGGGAGGCCCAGGGGACTGCTGTTGAGACAAACGCAGAAACCACGGGGTAGGGAGGGGCTTTTCTGTCCTTGGACCCGAATATTTGTAAAGTTATTTATCGACCCCCAGAGCCATGTCCTGTCGCTCCCCAGGGCCCTAGTGTTTAGCCAGCCGCATGGCAGAGGTTTAACTTATTAACAGTGAAAAGGTTTATGCTTCGTTTAGGGGATTGCTGAGGGTGCCTCCAAGCCTGCACCCCAAGGCTGGAGCCAACCCCCAGGCACCCTAAAGGGTCATTAATAGTTTGAGATGATTCCATGAGGATATTTTATTTCCTTTGGCCTTCTTTTGCAGGAGAAGTAGATTTCTATAGGATTTTTCTCTAGGAGATTTATTTTTTTAGACTTCAAAGCAAGCTGGTATTTTCATACAATTTCTTCTAATTGCCATGTGTTCCAGGCAGGGAGGCAATTTCAGGGGGGGCCACCCCTGCATGCAGGTTCAGATGTTATTAGATGTTACAAGTTTATATATATCTATATATATAATTTATTGAGTTTTTACAAGATGTATTTGCTGTAGATTTAACACTTCTTACGCAATGCTTCTAGACTTTTATAGCTCAGACTGCTACCTTTCAAAGCTTGGGAAAGAAAGCCACAGATTCAGTTTTGTTACTTTTTGTACTGTTAACGGCCCTGAGTTTGGGCGGCTGTTCTCTGCTTGTCAGCAGGCTCGGAGCAGTCTCTGTTCTCAGGGACTCCTGCCTTGTGGGGGCCAAACCGGCAGACGTGCTTTCCAAAAAATAAACAGACACCTGGTTCAGATCTGTGCTCTCTTGTCTCTCTCGTCTTTCTTGTCGTGTGGTCGCAGGCAGCTCCCAGGTCCTCCCTGCCCTCCTGGGACAGGTCCCATCATCTGTCCCCTGAGGAGGGTGGGTTCCCTGGTTGCACCAGGGGTGGGGGCCTCCAGACTGGACTGGCTGCCTGGGTCTCACTCTCCGGGGCCTTCCGGCCCAGATCTCTGGCACAGGGGCCCGCCACAGGAGGTCACTGGTGGTTTTCACTGCCTTGGTCTGGGGTATCCAGGGGCAGGGGATGCAGATGATGTGTTTGTGGGAAGGGGCAGTGAGGAGAGGCTGGGCCTGGCCATCCTGTCTGTCCCCAGCTCATGGAGTTCAGGGACTCGGGGGGGTCACGTCCAGGTACCTGTTGCTGGTTCCAACGCCCCCCTTTGTCTGCTGACCCAGTCAGCTGGGGAAAGGGAGGCTTCGAGGTGGCTGCCCCCACCACCCCCAGCCCCGGCCATGGAACCCCATGTAAACAAAGCCCAGGGCTCCAACAATCTGCAGTCCTGGTCACACTCCTGCTCCTGGCTGGCTTCCCTCCCCATCCCAGGCCTGGCACCCACTTGGGTCCCACCATCGCCCCCTGCACAACTTCCAGCAGGCACTGTATATCAGTACTCTGGCTGGTCAGTCAGGGAGCTGAGGCCCAGTAACAGGATCTGGGCCTGCTTACTGCAGAGTTCAGAGACTGAGGGAGGCACGACAGCAGAGCACCCATGCAGCAGTGGTGGGGATGAGTCTGGGAAAGCTTCCTGGAGGAGGCAACGGTGGTGCCCAGGGGGAGGCTAGGGTGGGTTCAGGGACAGGTGGCTGTGCGGACTCCCTGGGACTGAGCACTGGCCAGGGCTGGCTGTCGCTCCCCAATGCACCCCTGGTGTGCGACCTGGTGCCCCTCTGTCCCTCATGTCCCAGCATCTTGAGGGACAAGCCAGCCACTGGGCACTGTGAATTTTTATTCTGGCTTCAAAGAAACTTGCTCCCTTTATCGCTGAGTTCAGCTCAACTTTCAAGTGAGGGGTTTCTGGGCCCTCTTTCTCGAGACCAGGAGAGGCTGCTAGGTAGGGGCTTGCCTCTGGATAACGGCGCCGCCCAAAGCCTGACCACTCGGGAAAGTGCCTCCGGCCCCTCCCAAGCCTCTCCAGCCTGCCAGAGACCCCGTGTTTGTGTCCAGTGCTCGGGGGACACGCGGCGATAGCGGCGGAGAGGGCAAGGAGGCCAGGGAAGGCCAGAGCACGGAAGGCGCGGGCGAGGCCGGGACGGGCGCAGCGCGGGCGAGGCGCGCCCTCTAGCGCCGGCCGGGCAGCGTCCCCGCTGCGCCCCGGGCTCCTCTCCGGCCTGGCCCGGGGCTGAGGGCTCGGTGCGCTGTCTGAACAGCCAGGGGTTCGGGGGCCGGCGCGGGGGCGGCCTCCTGGGACACAGGACAGAGACCCAGAGCTGGCCTCTAACCGGAGAAACGGGCCCCGGCGTGTAGGCTGGGGCGCCAGGCAGCGGGGCCGGACAGTGGCCAGCCCACTCCTCCGCGCGCCCGCACCTGCACGCCCCTCAAGCCCCAACCCGCCCCGCCCCGCCCCCGCCCATCAGCCTGGCCCCGCCCCCACCGCGACCCCGCCCCCGCGCACCTGGCCCCGCCCCTCACCAGCCTGGCCCCACCTCCACCCGCGGCCCCGCCTCCATCGCTGCTCCTCTCCTCGCCCACCTGGCCCCGCCCCCACCCGCGGCAAGCAGATGGGGGTCCCGCCCAGGCCCGGGGCGGGCCGCAGTGTCTAAGGTGCAAGGCACAAACACCCTGCCCGCCCTCGGAAGCTCTAGAGCCCCCAGTCTCCAATCCTGGACTCTTGGCCTGGCCTCGCCCTCTGCCTTCCCCTCAGGGCCCCTGGGATGCATCACCGGGCTGGTGTGTCTGCACCTCCGTCCTGGCCCCCTCGCTTTCGGAATCCTGTTCCCACCCTGTGGAGGCCGCCTGCCCACCTTGCCAGGCTGGACACCGACCTCGCAGTGTCCTCTTCCCCAGGCAGGTGCATGAACGCCCTTGGCCGCAGCTACTTCTCCGCTGCCGTCTTGGGGAGGCTGCGGCACCACACATGTAAAAACATGTGCCCCCACCGGGAAAGAAGGTCCCCAGCCACTGAGAACAGGCTGTAAATCAGGACCCCATCTGGCTGTCCCTCCCCAGGCCTCATCTGAACAGCCCTGCCCTCCTCTGCTGCATGTGGCTTGTGGAGGGGCACGGCCATGGACATGCTGGTGGCTCCTGTGGGTCTGACTTCCCTGGCTGGGCATGAGGCAGTGCCTGGGGCACACGGCTGGTGGCCCTCACACCCAGCTGCCCACCGGCCACTCCAGCTCCCTGTCCCCATGATGGCCATCCCGGGAGGCTGCACCCAGCACAGGTGGCTCCCAGCATTTCTCCCAGCCAGTCCATGGGCTGGAATTCTCCCTAAAGAGCTTCCTGGGATGGGCTCCACTTCCTCCTGAGAAGGCCGGGTGCCCCCAGTTCCTTCCCGTCCATCACCTGTTCTGTCACTCTGTTGGCAGGGACGGAGTTTCCTCAGCGTCACCTGGATGTGTGGATTTTTTTTACAGTCGATTAAGTCTTCACGGTTATGGATACTCATTTTGACCTCAGTTTGGCCAGAAGCATCCCTTCAGGTTTGCTGCAGAGTCCCCTGACTGCAGCCCCGACTCTGTAAGCCACCCCTGCCCCACCCTCGGTCAGCTGTGCCTCCTGGTGCCCCTTCATGCGGCCTTCTCAACTACGCACGTGAGAAGCCTCTTGTCCCAGGGCACCAGCTTGTGCCTGCAGCTCATGCAACCCTTGTCCCTGGCCACCTCCCAGCAGAGTGGACACATTCAGTGCACAGCATAGGGGGTCTGGTGCCTGCTGGGGTGAGATGAACCTCGGATGGGAGCCACTGCAGCCCAGCAGCCCCTTGTCTACGCCTGCATCCGCAGGGACCATCATCCTCCCACCGAGCCGCACGTGAGCGCAGAACCCACGGGGTGGAAACAAGTGGCCAAGGCCCAGCTCAGGGGCACAGGGTGTTGGGGGTCAGCAAAGGCGGAAGGAACCCCCCGTGGGGCTGTGGCCAGTGCAGGGGGGAGGCCGCCTGCGGCAGGCCAGACTTCCCCTGCTGGGAGGGAGGGCGACAGGATGGTGCCTGTCCTGCTCCTTGAACCATCTGCCCGGCGGCCCTCCTGGCTGGGCGTCAGTTGTCTGCCCAGGCAGGGCACACCCCTGGAGCCGAGATGTGGGCCTGGGGGTGGCAGGCCTGGCTGGTTCTCTTGGCTCTGCCCAGGTGTTGGGGGGCCTGCAGGGCCTCGGGACCCCTGAGACAGGGGAGGCCCTGGCAGGTGCTTCCCCCGACCCCAGGAGCCCTCAGTCTCTCAGGATTTCCCCCTCCTGGTGATCCCTTGGCCAGGGTCCCAGCCCTGCCCACTGGGGACCATCCCCCAGGCCCACTGAGGGCTGTGGGGAGGAGAGGCTGCCACAGCAACCTGGTCAGAGGATCCCGACAGCCCAGTCATACAGGACAGCGCTTTATTCACCCTTCTCCTCACGTGAAATCGAGGTCTAGTCTCCAGCACAGTCTGCGGGGACAGGCGGGACGCGCGCTCCCAGGGCAGGCGACCCCAGAGGCCGGGCTGGAGCGCAGCCGGAGCCAGACGCTCAGACAGCCCTGCCACTTCCCACCCCAACTGTGGATGGGCCATGTGATTCAGAAATCGTGCTCTGAGCTGTTACCCGAACAAGAGTTTGATATTTTAATAAAAAACGCTATTTCTAAAAAGGTGCTGACACGCAGCCCAAGGAGGAGGCCCTCAGGTGAGCTGGTCCTGGCTACTGAGGGTCATGCCTGGAGGTGACGCTGCACAAGTTACATGGTGTCCTTCGCTTTGAAAATCCGGAATTGGATATTCCAAAGCGACTCTGGAAGCTCCGTCAGTCTCCTGAATCCTTAATAACGGGGGGTGTTCAGGTGGTGCAAAGCAGGGAGAACGCTGTCGTGCTTCCAGCGGGCACAGTGTCATGGCCCCGGGGACTTGAGCATGCTCCTGAGAAAGCTCAGGAAGGCGGGTGCAGGCCCCAGGCGCCCAGCCAACAGACAGCCACCCCGACGCCGCGTCACACCCCACGCTCACTCCTAGCACCGTTCACCCGTTACAGCTGCACCCGGACACTCAGCTCAGCTGCAATAAATAAAGTTCAGGATAGTAAAAACGAATGACTTGAAGGGGAAGCCTGCAGCAGGCAGGCCCAGGTACAGATGCTGGAGAAGGGTCCCGCCGTGCCGGGGTGGGGTGCTGCCGGGGGATCGGGGGCTTGAGAGCATGAGGGGGCTGCCCTGGGTGCCGGGCGAAGGCGGCAAGGTGAGGACAGGGCCGGGAAAGACTAGCCTCTCCTCAAGCATGCTGGCCACCACGAGGGTCACAGCAAGCACACTACTGCAGCGGAAAACCAGGCCACTAAACACGAGAGATAATTCACAAATACCAAGGAAGCGCCTAGAACACGCCCCCTTAAATAACTGAAATAAAACCCTTTAGCGCCCACTGCCCCTCATAAGGGTGTCCACTGGAGGACTCCGAGGTACTCCGCTCGTCCAAGGTCCGTCAGCGGCTGAGCACAAGGTTTCAAGTCATCTGGAAGCTGTCCCCTTCGCTCGTCCCGCCAGCCCCACCAGCCCCAGGTCTCCCAGGGCCCACGCTGGTTCACCACGGAGCGCTCAGGCCGGCCCTGCCCATGCCGCCAGAGGAAGAGCCAGACAGTGCTGGGCCACAGCACCCGGCTCCCAGACCTGCCACATGCCCGTGGCCAGGGGCCTCAGGCGGACACAGGCCCCTCAAGCGCCCCCACAGCCTCTGGGGTGAGACACGCGGTAAAATCCATCCAAACACCCGGGGCTGGGGGTGAGGCGATGACATCCCAGTCTAGAAGCACGACCGATTCCTGCACAGGGGAGGCTTCATCTCCAAGGGCTTCATCAGCACCTCTCCCGGCGTAACTGACGCTCACTTTGCTCAGCTGGGCAGACTGGCACGTGAGAAAGCGCCGCGCTAGCTAGTTGAAGGATTAGGTGAGAATCCAAGGTCACTCAGAAAAGGACGTGGATGCCCACACGAGAGCGTCAGACGAGGTTCCCAGGAGCCGTGGAGATGGCGGGCGTGGTCTGCTCACTGGTTCACACCGATGCTTAGGAGTCCAAGTCTGCGACACACGAAGCAGCTTCTCCAGGCCGAGAAGGCTGTGTCTGCCTGGGGCACCTCTGCGGCGGGTCCCCTCCTCCGCGGCAGACGTCACCGAGGGGCGAGCAGGGAGGCCCGAGCCGCCTCAGGAGCCGGGGGCTGTGCAGGGCCACAACCCCCACTGGCCGCCACCCTTGCCCACCACGGCCGGGACCCCACAGCGCTGGGCCCCCGCTGACCCAAAGAAGCCTCGCTGGATGGGCGCAGGGGCTCCGGGCTGACTCAATCTTCATGGAATGATGAATGTTAAAAATCACTTGATTGTGAAGTTTCTGATTTATTCCTGATAAAATATTAGTTCCGTCACTAAGGATCACTTCAAAACAATCAGCATAATGTTGGGACCACTGCGGTGGGAGGGGGCGCGTGGAGGCCCGTGTGCCGGGGGGCTGGGCCGGCCCTAGTTCTGCACCTCGGCCGCCTCCTTCTCCGCCTTCTCCTTGGCCTTCTCCTTCTCCTCCACCTTCTCCTCCTTCTCCAGCGTGGCCACGATCTCGGCCACCTGGCTGGTGGAGATGTGGACGTCTTCTTTGTCCACCAGCTCGATGACCTGTGCACACGGGAGGGGGCACAGGGCTCAGGTTGCTCTGCCCCTCACGGCAGAGGCTCCCTCAGAGCACAGCCAGCGAGACGTGGCGACTGGCCAGGCAGGCCCTCGGCACCGTCCCCCTGGGGGCTGGGGTCCTCCACCCACCCTGGCCTTCTGAGGACCAGACCCCCCCACCCCAAGGAGCCAAAAGACTCCAGAGCCCAGGCCACACACAGCTGGGAGAGGGGCTCGGGGGGCAGGAGGCCTGAGGTCACAGGCCTGGGCAGGACATCAGCTGGGCCTCCCGGGACCCAGGGCCGCAGGCAGGTGGGCTGCACAGCCCAGAGGCTGCAGGCCAGGCCCCGAGGGGCAGAGTGCCAGGAACACCCAGGAGGGCTGCGGGCAGGTCCTGCACCACCAGGATGAGGATGCTAGGCCACGGCAGCTGGTGTTCTGGGTGAGTGTCCCCGCTGGTCTGGAGACACAGGAGCCACAGAGACGCCAGAGCCCACAGGCTCTTGACCAAGGTGGAGCTCCAGCACTGGAGGCCGGGTGCCTCTCAGGCCTCAGGGGTCCGCGACCCACCTTGACGAGATCATCGATGTCGACCTTCCCATCCTTGTTGTCGTCCAGGGCTGAGGCCAGGCTCAGCAGCTTGCTCTCGGGAATGTGCTTGATCTGCTTCATGGCGTTGATGAGCTCAGAGACGCTGATCACCGTCTCCCTGGGGACACAGCCTGCACATGGCACCTCACCCCCATGGGCCAGCAGCCCAGACCTGACCCGGCAGCCCTCCACCCAGGGCCCCCTGCCCCGTCACCTGGGGACCCCTGGCCAGCGCAGAAAAAGGGGCAGAGGCCACCACTCCAGCACGGACACGGGCAGAAGCCACCACTCTGGGTGGTCGCCGGTTGCGCACAGCCGCCTGGCACGCCGAGCCTCTCCAGGGCGATGAGGACAGGGGGCTCCTCAGGCCTGTCTGTGCCCAGGGCAGGGTGGGAGGGGCCAGAGGAGCCACATTGCCCTCTGACACATGAAGGCAGGTGAGCCCACAGGGCTCAGCAGTTTAACCTGAGGGGACGCTGACCCCTGCACGGGGGTCACGACTGCAGTGGCTCAGGAAGAGGGAAGAGGCAGGAGACAATGCGACGGTCTGAGGACACGTGCCGAGCGGGGCTGAGGCGGGGGGCACTGTGACCCACAGAGGCTCTGGAAAGACCAGTGACGGCCTGAGAGAGGGGCGGATGCAGAGAGACCAGGCAAGCTGCCAGAGGCCTTGCCCACGCGCCAACAGCACCACACTGCGCATGTGCACTGTGTCTGCGCGTGTGCACATCTGCGTGTTGCACGTGTCTGCATGTGCATGGGTCTGCGTGTGTACACTGTGTCTGCACGTGTGCACGCACGCAGTGTGCTAGGAAGACCTGACTCAGAGCCGCTTCAGTGATAGCATCGTGGAGAAGCTGCAGCTGCTAGATCAGAGGGAAGGGGTGGCTGGTGGGTACCCAGGTTGAGAACGGCGCCGAGTCAGAGGCCATGGGCCAGAGTCCAGGGCGCTCACTCACCCTGCAGGCGCAGCCTCGGCGGCGGGGCCACGCCTGCCCGCCTTCTGGTCGGCCTCCAGCTGCGCCAGCAGGCTGTCCATCTGCCCGATCATTTGCTGCACACGCTTGGTCAGCCTCTTGCTGGCTTTAGACTCTTCCACATACATTTCTTCGCCAGTCTTTGAAAGTTCCTTCTTGATCTCCTGTAAATCCTAATAAAATTATTTAGTTGTAAATAGACCATCTTAAGGCAAAACCTTAACTTTACTTTCTTAAAGTAAGCGGGTCAGTCCAGACTACATCATGGAAGTGGAGAGGTCTGGGCTGTGGGGGAGCAGGCCCGCCAACTCCAGCCACACAGCTGCTCACTGACGCCTGTCCACCATGCAGGTCTGTTCTCATCTTTGAAAACTCAAACACAGTTTTCTTATCAAAGGAAATTCGGACTCTTTTCTGAACCCTGACTGTTTTCCTAACGGATAAAAGAATCAAGGAATGGGAATGTCTGCTTTCCCTACAAGCGTTACCGGGAACAATGGGAGGTGCCATGGGGATTAGAGGACCCGCACAATGAGAGGGCTGCCACAAGGAGGAGGAGAAAATGGCAAATTATTTTTACCAATCTCAAAAAGAAAAAAAGAACTAGGATGTAAGAAAGTCCCTTCTGGGAACTCAGGAACAAACATAAGGTTTCACATACCAAGCAACCAGGCTGTTCACCTGATGCCTTCGCATGTTTAGAAACTGAAAAGATGCCTGCTCACCGCCTACAAGGGCGAGTGGCCAGCATTCCCGGGGACGTGGCCCACGGGAATGCTGGAGGAGCTGCTGAGTAGGATTTCCTGAAACTCAGTTTTCCCTCCGAAGACCTGCGGGCCAGCGGGCCGAGCCTGCTGGAGGCGTGGCCGGGTGCTGAGCGCGCCCTACCTGGCTGTAGTCCTGGACGTCCCCCTTTAGCAGCTCCAGCTCCTCCTTCTCCTTCGTCAGGGATTTCTTCTGCTCCTTCAGTTTTGAGCAGGCATTGCTGAGTACGTCAATTTCCTCTTGAGTTATTTCCTCTTCCTGGAAACAAAACAAACCAGCAAACCAAAAAAACCTATGTGAAAGGGAGTAACTGGCTTCCCTGGAAGGGCTGGCCACCTTTCTCTCCGAGCCATGTGTCCACGCAGGCGGTGCCCCCTACGTCTGAGGGAGCCTGTGCAGGCGTGTCTGGCAGACACCCACAGAGCCACCACCACCCGACCAAGAAGCAGCATCACCCCAAAGGTTTCCTCATGTCAGGAACCCCCCCACCCTGGGACTTCTGTCACGACAGACTCATTGCTGGGATTCTGACAAACGGCGTCACACGGCTCGAGCTCTGTCACTCTGAGATTCACTGTGACGGCGTGTTCCTTTAACCGCCATGTACAATTCCATCCGCCAGCACAAGGAGCCTGCTCGCCCACCACCACGGCTCTTCTCTGTTGTTGCTCAGTTGCTCGGTCGTGTCCGACTTTCTGCGACCCCATGGACTGCAGCACCCCAGGCCTCCCTGTCCATCATCAACTCTCGGAGTTCACTCAAACTCACGTCCATTGAGTCAGTGATGCCATCCAACCATCTCATCCTTTGGTCCCTTTAATTTCCACATACGTTAGGATAAGCTTGTCAATGTCAACAACAAAGGATGCTGGGATTGTGGTGGTCTTGAATCCACAGATCAGTTCAGTTCAGTTGCTTAGTCGTGTCCGACTCTTTGCGACCCCATGAATTGCAGCACACCAGGCCTCCCTGTCCATCACCAACTCCCAGAGTTCACTCAAACTAACATCCATCGAGTTGGTGATGCCATCCAGCCATCTCATCCTCTGTCGTCCCCTTCTCCTCCTGCCCCCAATCCCTCCCAGCATCAGAATCTTTTCCAATGAGTCAGCTCTTTGCATGAGGTGGCCAAAGTACTGGAGTTTCAGCTTCAGCATCAGTCCTTCCAAAGAACACCCAGGACCAATCTCCTTTAGAATAGACTGGTTGGATCTCCTTGCAGTCCAAGGGACTCTCAAGAGTCTTCTCCAACACCACAGTTCAAAAGCATCAATTCTTCAGTGCTCAGCTTTCTTCACAGTCCAACTCTCACATCCATACGTGACCACTGGAAAAACCATAGCCTTGACTAGACGGACCTTTGTTGGCAAAGTAACGTCTCTGCTTTTCAATATGCTACCTAGGTTGGCCATAACTTTCCAGGATTAAGCGTCTTTTAATTTCATGGCTGCAATCACCATCTGCAGGGATTTTGGAGCCCCCCCAAATAAAGTCTGACACTGTTTCCACTGTTTCCACATGTATTTCCCATGAAGTGATGGGACCAGATGCCATGATCTTAGTTTTCTGAATGTTGAGCTTTAAGCCAACTTTTTCACTCTCCTCTTTCACCTTCATCAAGAGGCTTTTTAGTTCCTCTTCACTTTCTGCCATAAGGGTGGTGTCATCTGCATATCTGAGGTTATTGATATTTCTCCCAGCAATCTTGATTCCAGCTTGCGCTTCTTCCAGCCCAGCACTTCTCATGATGTACTCTGCATGTAAGTTAAATAAGCAGGGTGACAAGATACAGCCTTGACGTACTCCTTTTCCTATTTGGAACCAGTCTGTTGTTCCATGTCCAGTTCTAACTGTTGCTTCCTGACCCGCATACAGGTTTCTCAAGAGGCAGGTCAGGTGGTCTGGTATTCCCATCTCTTTCAGAATTTTCCACAGTTTATTGTGATCCACACAGTCAAAGGCTTTGGCATAGTCAATAAAGCAGAAATAGATATTTTTCTGGAATTCTCTTGCTTTTTTGATGATCCAGCGGATGTTGGCAATTTGATCTCTGGTTCCTCTGCCTTTTCTAAAACCAGCTTGAACATCTGGAAGTTCACGGTTCAAGTATTGCTGAAGCCTGGCTTGGAGAATTTTGAGCATTAGCTGGGGAGAATTACGTCTTACCAACATCGAGTCTTCATGTCCAAGAGTGCAGTGAAGCTCACTACTTACTGATTTACCTCAACAACAGTTTATAGCATCCTGTACAGGTCTTCATGCCTATTTCCAAATTTATCCCAAGTAGTTCACTTTTGGGGTATGATCTACCTGTGATATGTTTCTGAAAATTTCAACCTGGTTGTTCATCTCTAGCACTAAGTACTATGCACTCTCAGGTGGCCATGTCATCTGTGAACAGTCCACCTCCACATGACTTCATCTTTTCCTCGTCTAACCATCCTGGCCAGACCCTGTGGCCGATGCGGAGCAGGTGGGGCGCAGACACCCCCAGCTGTTGGGGTCCTCTGATAAGGGGCGCCCCTCGTGGCCCTGCGGTCAGAAGGCTCACCCCCATGTCAGCTGAGGACAGGGGTGAGATCAGCCCAGTGCTTTCCGCAAGTCTGCTGAGATGACCGCTCACAGTCTCGCTCTTGAGTCTGTTAATGTGCTCGTGACACTAATATTTCTGTATTCCGTAGACAAACCCCCCCCGGGTCACGATGCGTTTTCTAACTTAACTATTTGGTCATGTTGATCCTTATTCATGAACACCTGTTAATCATTCTGATTGCACTGGGTTTTCGCTGCCGCGTGCGGGCCTTCTCTACTTGCGCTGGCTTCTCTTGGCGCAGAGCACAGGCCCCAGAGCATGTGGGCTTTAGCAGCAGCAGTTCGCGGGCTAAGCATGTGGGACCCTCCTGGATCAGGGATGGAACCGTGCCCCCTGCACAGGCAGGCGGACTCTTGACCACTGACCGCCAGGGCAGCTGGTCGTGACGCACTGTCCTTCTTACAGAGCAGGCGCACCTCACGTCCTGGAGTTTGCGGAGAACCGCACTCTGCTCAGGACAGACCCCTTCTGCAGCGCCTTTGACAGCCCTGGCGTGGCCTCGGGAGGCGCTCATCTCAGGGTCCTCCTTCTCTTCAGCTTCGTGCCGAGAGTGTGTGCAGCGCAGGAAGGGCTTCTGCCCTCCACGCGCACACCAGCACCGCTGCCCCGAAGCCTCTCCCTGTGGTGAGGTTTTCAGCGACAGTTTCCTGGAGCTCCTCAGGTTCTCTTTCCCTGCAGACGGCCGACACCCCAAGACCCCTGCACTGCAGACAGGAAAACAGCGCTGCCCTGTTCTCTGAGGCATCTTTCTCACGAACTGAGGTTCTTTGTTTGAAGTTTTGTGTGCTTCCTGCTAAGTCATCCTTGGCAACCCTTCGTTCACAAGCTCTCCTGAGAGCTGAATCATCCTTCTCTGTCTCAGTCCTTAATCCAGTGGCAACGGGATGCCTCTCTCTCCACAAAAACAGCCAACCATCTTGGCCCAAGTGCGGACTGATGAGCCCTTCCTCCAGGCTGCGTGCGCTCTGTGGCCCCAACCAGACCCCGCCTCTGTTCCGCTTCCCGCCTCAGCCCCAAACTGCCTTCACAATGACCCTGGCTCCTCGGTCCTGACCCTTCCCAGGTCTCCTTTTGAGCCGAGGTCGGCCCAGGCTCCCAGGAGCCTCTTTCCTTGAGCCTCACATCAGTGACGTGGAGTGCTGGTCTTCACCTGTCTTCCAGGCCATCACCAGGTGAAGCAGAGCCCACTGGGCATATGCCAGGCTACGCCAGCCCCCATGCACCACTGCCCCCACAAAGCTGCTCCTGCAGACACAGCTCACTTCAGCAGGACGCTCCAAACTGATGCTTCATGCTTTCTCTTGTCACATAAACAGCTTTTCTCCACCCCGTGCCCCATCACGGGCCCTTCCTACCCACCGGCCTGGAGGGCTCACGTCCCCAGCTCCTCCGAGGCCCTGTAGTGGGCTTTCCCCTCCACCTCCGATGACCCCATGCTGCCCCTCAGGGCTCCATCCTCAGACTGTACCCCCGGGCCCTCGGCACACCTCACGAAGCCCAGCCCCACCCAGGTGTTGACAGGCGCGACCTCACAGGGCCCCCCACCCCAACCCCCAAACACAACCCGTGCCCTGCTTCCTCTCTCCTACCCCAGCTACCGATGGCGCTGCACCTGCCTGTGAGCACGCCCCCACCCAGCGCCTTCAGAAGCTGCTCCGCCTGCCATGCCCCTGCACCGAGGCCCACCCGGCAGCGGGGGCGTCCCTGAGTGTGGGTCATGGTAGGACGGCGAGGCTGCCAGAAGCGAGCACGCAGGCATGCAGCACGTCGGAAGGTGACAGCAAGGTGGGCCTCCGCAAGAACCACACCAGCGTCCCTGCTGGGCGTCCTGCCCGAGGAGCACGGTCTGAGCCAAGGCCGGGCCGCCTCCCCTCCGGGCTTGCTCTCCATGCCCCGCGACTGTCCACCATCACCCTCCGCAGCCAGGCTGCAGCCGTCCGGGCCCGCGTCCTTGGGAGCCCATGGAGCCACTGGTGTCTGGCGGCTGCACACCGCTCCCTCTGGTGAGCGCTGTTACCTTCAAGCCTTCCAGGACGGGTGCGCTGTCCTTCAGGACCTCGGAAGGGAGGGTCACAGCAGGCTCTTCTGGCTGCAGCTCAGCCACCGGCCTCCCCGGGGCACCTTCGGCCACCACCTCGGGCTCCACTTCCTTCTGAAACGCAAGGCCGCTGCCGGCTCAGCACCCCCTGCAGGACCGCAGCCTTCTGGGGCGTCCACACTGGCAGACACACCGCCGGCCAGAGGGCCGTCTCCGTGAGGAAGGAGGTCTGCAGAGCCTGGCCGGCTGGCAGCAAGCCCACCCCACGAGGCTCCCCCGAAGGACGCTCCAAGCCAGTGCCAAGCGGGGCGAGGCACACTCACGCCGCTCCTCCAGGCCCCAGCGTCCACAGGGCCTCGATCCTCAGCTTCAGGGCCTCAGGCCAGGCTGGCAGCGCCCGCTTTCCCCCCCCCCCGCCCACGCCCGCCCCGCCTGCTCACCGCTGCCTGGGCCACGGCCGCTTGGCTCTTCCGCTGCAGCTCCTTCTCGCGATGCTCCTGCTGGATGGCCGCCTCCTCCTGCAGCGTGGCCTCCAGCTTCGCCTTGTTGTCCACCTGCTCACCCTCCACCTCGGCCACCTTCACCTGGGCTTCCTTGGCCTTCAGGGAGGGGAGCCCGTGAGCGTGCCCTGATATGGGGCAGGTGTCCCCACCAGCGCAGCCCCGGGGCCCAGCCAGTGCCTCTGGGCATCGTCCCCTCCAGGCCTGCTTCCCAAGGAGGACCCCAAGGGCCACCTTCCTGTGTCCCGCAGGGCCCTCAGGGGGAGAAAGACAGACAAGACAGAGAGCTGGGGGTGTCTCCCGGAGCAGTGAGGGGCCTGACAGCAAGCAGCAGGGGGCCCGGCCACACGCACCACGATCTCTGGGAGGGTCTGCAGGGTAGACTTGAGCTGGTCGGCAGGCGACAGGGTCTCGGGAAGGTACATGGCCCGGGACAGGATGAGCAGCGACGTCGGGATCTCCTGGTGCAGGTGCAGCTCCAGCCACTGCGAGCGGGAGTGCGAGACCCAGGCTCACCTCCGGCCTGGGCACCCACAGGGCCTGGCCGAACCCTCCCCTGCTCTAATTTGCGTTGGGGAGGGGAGGGGGGTGCAGGCTGGCAGCAACGACCACAGCAGCCCGAGTGGACCCCGTCACCCGAGCGAGCTTTTCCAGAAACGCCTCTAGCCCTACAAGGGGTCAATCGGCCGCCACATTCACACCCGCTGTCCACCTCAGTCCCATGAGTGACAGACGCCCTGCGGCGAAGCCGCAGGAACTGGGAAACACTGAGCGGGACGAGACTCCAGGGGCTGCTGAGAGCAGGGCCTTCAGAGGTCGGGCTGGCCTGGGTTTCATTTGCCCACACCCCCAGCCTCAGCAGAGGGACACACGGGAATCTCACAGGAAGCTGGCCTGGCCCTCGGGCATCCTCATAAGACCAGGCGGAGCGGCAGGAAAGACTCCAGTGGCGACCCAGAGTCTGTGAGGGTGGCCCAGGGCCCTGCCCACGCACCTGCTTCAGCTGGCCCCGCAGGCGGTCTTCTGTGACGCCCAGGGCCCGCATGCCTCGCGCCCGACACGCCGCCTGCAGCTCCTTGACGTTCAGGCTGTCCACGCCCTCCTCAGCGATCAGCTGTCAAAGGAAGAAGCTGGTGACCTCTGGAGGGCTCACCCTGCTCAGGGAGGGTCTACGCTGTCTGCACGCACACACAAATCTAAGCGTGTGATTAGAACCTTCCTAACACACTCTGCCAAACACGAGACAAACACCACCCCCACCCACCCAAGGTGCTAGTTCTGAGTTTGCAGGGACCAGACAGTCTGACAGAGGGCGGGACCTAAAGGTCAAGGGCCAGGACCCACTGCGGGATGCAAAGATGCTCACCAGGCCCAGGCCCCACTCTGCCTGAACCCCACAGTCCTCCCGCCCCCCCACACAGCCAGCATCCTCTGTGTTCCTGGAATGGGAGAGGAAGGACTGGACTGAGGAACTGTGCTCAAGATGCCTCTTGACCCTCCCTGTGCAGCCTGAGGCTGCAGTGACCCGAGCAGGAAGCACACAGGAGTGCCCGAGGCAGACGGCATGGCACCGGGGTCTCGAGGAGCCTGTGCAGGGATGAGGAATGCGAGAGAAGAATGATGGGCAACAGTGCCCCCCCGTCAACCCGGGGACAGCCGTAGCACCACATGCAGCCGTGCGGGTCCCCATCACACCTGACGGGTGGTCTCAGGGCACAGGCAGGAGGCGATGCCAAGCCGCGCCCACGAGGACCTCACAAGGCCCCTTCAGACACAGCCGCCCCCAGGCACGAGTCTGCTCTGCCCTCTGTCGTCTGCACGTTGCGGAAGCTTCCGGGAGGCCCTGGAGACCCACGCAGCCCGTGTTGGTAAGCACGCTGCACCCACAATGGTCCTGCTCCCACCGCTCGCCCAGGGCGGGACGTCTGGCTCGTCTCCAGCACTGAGTGGTAACGAGACGCAGCGTGAGGACTCGCCCTGCCCGTCCTCCAGCAGTGCCCGTGGCCCCTCTGCGCTCACCCCCTGTGCACCACCGCGTCCTTTTCCAGGAGCTGCTCTGATGGCAGGATGCATCCAACTCGTCACGAGGTGACGCACAGGCACCTTACCCCACCCTCCCCCGCAGGCTGAGCTCGTCCCAACGCCACCCCGGACATGGAGTCTGTCTCTGCTTCCACCGTCTCGCCTCCTCTCAGGAGGACGGCTTGCCAGCAGGAGCGAAGCCCATTGCTTGTCACACACAGTCGCTTCCTGATGCTCCACCACAAGCTTGGTTTTCCTTCATCTGAGAACATCCTGACTTCCCCCTCATCCCAGTTTTTTCTCAATTTTTAATTTTTATTTTTGCTGAGTACAGGACTGAGTTGACAGTTCTTTTTTTTCAGCACACAAAGAAACTTTCCAGCTCCTCCCGCCCTCCAGGCTTCTGACGAGAAATGCACTCTCATTCAAACCGTCTGTCCTGCAATCTCTCTCGTCACTTTCAGATTGTCTTTAAAGTCTGTTCATCTGATTGTCTTCGTGTGGATTTCTGTGGGTACATCCTCTCTGGGATTCACCTGGTTTCTTAAGTCTGTAAATTCACGTCTTTTACTGTATCTGGGAAACGGCCAATGGTCAACATGCCCCATTGTATCTGTCCACTCGGTGCTGGTGCCCACCGACTGCTTTTTCTCACTGAGGTCCTTCCTCCTGGTTCTTAGCACGAGGAGTGATTTTCAAAGGAGGGTGGACACTCCGGGTTGGGGTCACAAGGTCCTGGCATCCTCGCCTTCCATCCTAGCGGGCTCCCTCCCACAGCACTCTGGCGGGGGTGTGCCATCGCACGTTCACAGGCGCAGAACGGACAGGCTGGCATCTACCAATCCACACTAACAGCCACAGTTGTCTGCATCGCCCCTGTGGGCTTTCCTGGGTGTGCAGAACTCGTGTTTCAAACTCTCCAACCACAGACCCCGACCTCTGTTTCCCTTCCTGGCCAATCAGCAACGCCTCCAGCTGGCCACTCCGACCCCACCAGGGGTACAGGCCTGAGCCACGGCTCCGCCTCCCCTCATTTCCCAGCCCCGTTTCTGGGAACTGTGAGCACGCGCTCCCTCCAACGGCCGTGAGCTCTCTGTGATGTCACTCAGTCATACCCGTAAATTGCATCCTGGGCGTGTTCTGGAACAGGTGGGACGTGGCCTCCACTGAGGCCGGGGCAGAGGCTCTTCCGATGGCTGGACCGGGTGGGTGGACTGGGCCCCCGTAAGCATGCTCGCTGGCTGGGAGGGGCAGGCGAGCCTGCTGCCTGGCCCCTCCACGCCACTCTAGCAGGGAGGACGGGGTGGGGAACGAGCCAGCACTCGCAGACCTCACTGACAGAGCCCCACTGTCGCGGACCCCAGCGCCTGGCGTGTGGGGGACGCGGCTCCCTGTGGCGTCTGGCTGCAGCAGCACAGGCACTCTTGGACGCCTTCCGCCTGCCGGGCGGCCCCTCTCCCTGGGTCAGTAGGCAGGCTTTCAGGGTCTGTCCTCATCAGTGACTTCCGGCTTCTTCAGGCCCAAGGCTGGGACTCTGAGGCACAAAGACCTCCCGTGTCATTCCTAGGGTCTCAGGGGCTTCTCCCTGCTTTCCAGGCTTCTTATGCATGTTTTCACCTCATGTCAGGAGGAAAGTATGCCCTGTCCACTTCTCAACAGGAGACGTCTGGCCGCCCCCCACCTCCCAGGAATCCCAGCACTGAGGTCAAGCCGCCTGTCCCCAGGGGGGCAGCCACATGGCAGGCTTTCCACAGAGCGGAAGCACCCCGTCTCTTCATGCCTACGGAATGCGGTGCTGATCTGCTTCTGGAGAACAAGACGGAAAGTTTTACCTGAAAACAGGAATCTCAGAGGATGGATTTAAGAGTAATCAGCTCAAGAGGAAGAGAGGATAGGTAGCCAGATGTACTGGGGGAGTGGCATTTAATGAGACAACGGAAGCACCAGAACCAGGAAACAGGAGCACAGAAATACCGCCTTGGGACGTTACTGCGAAACTGCTAAATGCAAACAAACTCTGAGGCACTGCTGAGAAAGACGTCATCTTCAGAGAACAGCAGCAGGCCTGGCGGCGGGCATGTGCTCAGCAGCGTCTTTAAACGTTGAAAGAGACCCGTGAGCCCTGGGTCCTCTGCCCAGCGACACCCTGCAGGAGGGAGGCTAATACAGAGGGGACTCGTCCAGTGGAGGAATCAGCCCGGTGGAAACAGGCAGGAAGGCCCGGGGTCAGGAGGAGAAACGCGCGGTGGAGCACAGACATTAGCTTGGGTGCAGAAACGCAGGCAACACTCGCAAGGGAGGAGGCAAGTGCGGCGGGGACCCTGCGGGGCCCCAGCACGCGTGTGGCAGGAAAAGCATCTACTCTGCCAGACTCCTGTGCTCAGGGAAGCCAGCTGTAAACTCTAGAGAAACAGCTCAGGTAACAAGTAAATAACAAGCTAATGGAGAGAGAACACAAGAGTAAACACCTAATTAATGCAAAAGAAGGAAAGGAAAGAGATTAAGAGGAACATAAAGCAGGCAGGAGAACCAGGAGCCGAGTCAGGACTGAGCACACCGGCTGTGAGACAGGAGGCCGTCCGCGCAGGTCAGAACACCAGTGAGCACACACGGCAGCTGTGAGGATGGAAGCCGTTAAGTCAACAGCAGAGGCTGGCCCAGCTCAAACACCAGGTGCCACAGACTGAAGGCCGAAGGTGCTCCAGAGAGGACGCGGGGCTCCTCGGGACCTCTCCCCGGGAGACGCACACTCGAGGCGCGCTGCAGGCCAGGGGGCAACCAGGTCATGGTCAGGACCTGCTTTTGACTTCCTGCCCTTTAGTCACAAGGCCCCAATTCTAGGTCACTATTTCTATAGGATCTATCAAAGATCTGGAGCAAAATCTATGTTAAAAAGTGTTGATTAGACTGCTTTTTAGGGCAGCACAAGATTAGTTAAAGTAACAGTTAATAAATCATGATACACTGTATAATAAAATGTCAGGCCGCCGTAAAACCCACCTTCTCAGTCACTACTTCCTATCACGGAGATGGGCTGTCATGGCGGCTGAACCCCGTGCGACCCCAGCACTCGCCCCGGAGCCCAGACACGCGCCCACCTTGTCGTCCGCCTTGATGGAGCGCAGCCTCATGGTGAGCTGGAAGCGCAGGAAGTTGTTGGTGCCGATGGACTGCAGCTCCAGCAGCTTGCACAGCGCCACCAGCTGTGGGCGCGTGAGGTTGTCCAGGGTCAGCTCATCTTCAAACAACTTAGAAAAGCGCATGATTTCCTCGTTGCTGGGTCTCTCGCCCGTCTCTCGGATCTGCAGGAGCCATCGTGAGGGTCACTACCAGCAGGCACCCCCACAGCAGGCGGGCTATGTGCCCCCAGCACCCCCCAACTCCCGGGCACACGCCCTAAGTCAGGACAAAGCAGAAGGGCAGCTCAACGCTCAGGGACCCCCACAGGGAGCGGCCCCTGGGCGTCACTCGGCACGTGGGGTCCGGCCCCTGGGCCTCGCATGCTGGGCCAGCGGGACAGAGACGGCCGGCAGGGAGATGCCGGGTCTCTCCATGTGGGGCAGTCTGCCCCCTCCTCCCCAGCCCGGGCCCCGCTTGTCACAACTGTGGGCCCTCGGTCCTCCCCCAGGGCCGCTGCAGTCTGGAGGCCCAGACGAGGCTGGTGGACAGCGGTGTGGCCTCCACGGGCGCGGGTGGGACCAGTTACAGCCCTCCAGCCCCGGCCCTGAACCCCACCCTCACCGTGCAGTGAAAGGGGGGAAGGGCGACAAGGGGCGCCTCCCGAGAAGGCAGGGGCCCCAGCTGCTGACCAGCTCCGGGGACCACAGGCCCGGCCACGGGGACAAAGCGCCACAGCACCTTCTGGAAGAACACGGAGAAGTCTTTGGTGGCGCTCCCCTTGGCAGCCTTGTTCTTCAGGGCCATCTCCTCAATGGTGTCCTGGAGGAACTTGGCCAGCTCCAGCTTGACCCGCAGCTCCTTTTTCAGCCTCTCCTCCTGTGAGGTCAGAGAGGGCACTGCACCCCAGCCTCCCAGATGCCTCCTGACAGCACTTCCTTCACCGATGAGTTGTTTTCCAAAACTTTCTAGCTCATGACTTAGGAAATTCTGTGTGACACACCTGCCCCCCGCAACCCTCCACCACAGAAAGGACCCACCAGTTCCATAAACAGCCAGCCAGTAAAGCTTTTCAGACCCTGTGGGCTGAGCCACGGGAAACATGAAGGCCATCAGACAGTACACACACAACAGGGCGCGCGTGTCCCCAGAAGGCCTTAGTGCCGGGGGCGGGGGGGGGGGGGGGGCGGCGTGGGCCTCAGTTGGCCCACCTTTCCCTAGAGCGTGTCACCCCATGAACGGGTCTCCGTCTGTGGCTTGGGGAACACTGCCCTAGAGAAGCTGTAACCTATGGCACACTTGAACAATGCAGCTCTGTAACTACTTCAAGCTGGGTCTGGAACAGGCCGGTCACCTTGCTGGACTGGGTCTCGAACGTGGACGGCAGCATGTTGGGGAAGAGCTTCACAGCGACGGGCAGCAGGAACTCCATGAAGGGCACCACCACAAAGACCAGGAAGGGCACCAGGCGGAAGAGGTCGGCGCAGATGCGGAGGAACTGGACAGGCAGAGGGCGAGGGTGACCGGGGAGCACGGCTTCCACAACAGCCAGAGAGCGGCCGTGGGCCCTCCCGGGGAGTGGACAGGGCTCCACAGGCACCCCAGGGGCCCAACCTTGGGGTTTCAGAAAACCTGGGTGCAGGGCTCCCCTGGCAGGCCAGTGGTTAGGACCCCTCGCTCCCACTGCAGGGGGCACGTGTCAGACCCCTGGCTGGGGATCTATCACCCATGCTGTGTGGGATGCGGCCAAAAGAGCTTAAAAAGGAAAGGAAAAGCTGGGTGGGAGCTAACTCTGTACGAGAAGTGGGACTCGTCACCAGCAGCTGCTGCGACCGGGCCGGCCCAGGGCTTCCGCAGTTGCCCCCTGGCCCGGCAGAGAGCTGGACAAGACCATGCCCTGAGGACTGGCCCTCAGCGAGGCCCCAAGGAGGCCTGCAGTCACACCTTACATTCCACACGCTGATAAAAATCAACTCTGCTTCTCTATACTCTCAGTAAACAAATGGAAAATGAAGTTTTTAAAATTCCATTTACCTACAATAGACAAAATACAGGAACAATCCAAATGCCCACAGATGGACAAATGAATAAACTGTGGTCTATCCACAGGGTGGAAGGCTATGCAGCCTTAAAAAGGAAGGAGATTCGGACACCTGTCACCACAAGGGTGAACCTTTAGGACAGTGTGCTCAGTGAAGCCAGCCAGTCATGAAGAACAGACCCTCTGCAATTCCACTGATATGCGGCGTCACTCCTCTGACTTCCAGAGGAGTCAGATTAAGACACAGGAAGTAGAATGGTGGGGCCAGAGGCTGGGGGCAAGAGACAGCAAACGTTATTTAAAAGGAGGCAGTTTCAGCTGAGGAAAAGATGAAAACAGTTCTGGTGGTACCGACTTCACCACAATGTGAATGGACTTAATGTCACAGACTGTTTATTAAAAATGGTTAAAAATAAATTTTAGGGTGCGTAGTTTCCTACAAAGGAAAATCTGATATTTAAATATCATGAAAAAACATGGAACCACACACAACTGCGGAGGAGAAAGGGAAGAGCCCCGTCGGACTCCCCACAGCTCCCCAGGAGGGCCCCCACTGTTTATTCTCCGACACAGGGGGTCTTAGTGCCCTGTTGCCCCAGCCCCAGTCAGCTACGCTTCCAGAGCCGGGTCCCTCTTCGCAGGCGGTGCGGACGCGTCCATTACCTGCCTGCGCTCGCGGCGGGTCAGGCTGTGGCCGTGGAGGATGCGCCAGAGCATGCGCGCCGCGATCTTGGTGTCGATCCAGAGCAGGCGGAAGCCGTGGTAGTAGTGCTTCAGCTCGTCCAGGACTCGCTGCCCCAGGGGCTTCCTCACCGCCGCCTGTGCGGGCGGGCTATACACGGGGCCGCCTTCCTCCAGCTTCTTGTTCTTGTCCTTGAGGGACCGGAGGGACTTCTCCACCATGGAGTCATCGCCCAGCGGGTGCGAGGAGTGCCAGCAGCGCACAGGGAGGAGCCTCGGCCCCGCAAGCACCGCGCACGCGCGCTTGGGCCTCAGTGTCCAGCAGCCCAGGGGGTCGGCGCGGAGGGAAAGGTACACGGGGTGGACGGGAGCGCAGCTGCCCAACGGAAGAGGCCTTGAGGAAGAAGAAAAGAAGTCCGGTGAGGCGCCAGCCGCCTGCCGAGGCGGCCCAGCGGCCCAGTCACACCTCCCAGCCAACTGTCCCTGCTGGACAGACAGACTCCCGGCCCCTTGCTGACAGGGAGCCACGCCCACTGTCAGAGGCGAAGGGGCCGCTCACAGAGGTCTTGCGGGAGGCCAGGGGGGCTGGCCGGTGCCCACAGCCTCAAAGGGGCAGGTCGGACACAACCAACCAGCAAAGACTCAACCCCCAGATCAGACAGACCCAGCCTCTGGGGGGGCCCCCGGGCCAGTGCTTTCCCCTAAGAGGCGAGTTTCTACCAAGACCTTACAGCTCCTGAGCAAGTTCTGAAATTTAGGGAGAATGTTCCAGTCAAGAGTGAGCCAGACCCATGCATCAGTGGACCAGAGGCCTTTGTGCAGGACAAACGCGCAGAGTAGAGCCCGCAGCCCAGGCCCGCCCCTCCTCCCACACCTCCCCCTCGGCCAGGCCCAGGCCTGTGCCCGCCAGACACCCTGTAGGGAGGGCTCTGCCCGGCGCTTCCTTGGCCCCTGACCTGCAGGGCCACCCTTGTGCCTGCTCTCTCGAATCCTCATATGTGGATTCCTCCCACTAGACCGCCGGCTCCAGAAGGCCCAGCGAGGAACAGGTGAGCTGCCTGCACAACTCGGCACCGTCTTCCACTGGCACCACATCAGGCCCGCAGGGCATCCGAACCTGCGGCAGCAAGAGAAAACCAGCGTGCTCCTCCAGCGCCACGCGGCTGTGCCCTCAGGGTCTGCCTGCAGACGGCCACTCGAGGAGGGTCGTTGGCAGCCTGAGTTTGTGGAGCCTGCGCCGGGCACTCCCCAGCTCTCAGTGCCCATCCAGACCTAGCATGACCCCAGGTCTGGGCACAACCAAGAGGCCCCCGTCCAGTGGCAGAAGGCCTCTTGGAATCCATCGCCGAGACAATATTTACGTGCACAGTTCTGTGTTTCACGTCTTCGTATCTCACCTGTCCCTTAGAGACCTCTCCCTCTCATGCACAAGTCCACTCTGGGGTGGCCAGAGGCCCAGAGACAGGGCCGTTTACTTCGAGCACACCCCAGCTTCTTCCCACCTGTCCGGTCATCTCTGCACACCTGGTCTGTTGCCAGCAGCGGGGACTCAAGGTCTGCGCAGCCTGGCCCAGGTCAAACTCCAATTCCGCTGATGACTGCCACGTGACCTGGGAGAGGCAGCCTCCCTGCTTCGAGAGCATCCCTTGGGGATGAACCCCGGACAGCTCCTCGGGCACCCTTGGGGTGGAGACGCCGCCGGTCGGGGAGGAGGAAGCTCTGCCCTTGCACACAGAGGCACTGCACGGCCGCCTTGGCACTGGCCAGCTGGGCAGGGGCGGCCGTGGCCTCTCTTCTGTTCCAGGCCCTTGGTTCTGCCTTAAAGGGCCAGGCCGGTCCTGTCCCACCGGTCCTTCAGCCCTGCCCTGTCCCGAGTCCCAGTGGCTGGAGAATGGCCTCGCCCAGAGCCCAGCAGGGCCCCCACCCACAAACTTCACCAGGCTTATCCACTTTTCCACCCCCTTTACCTCGGAGGCAAGTGGCTTCCACGAGGTGTGACATCAGTGACAAGGGACAGCCAGGAGGCAAGGACAGAGACCCAGGAAGGCAGACCCAGCAGAGCAGCCCAGGGTGCATCGGGCGAGGGCCACGAGGGCCCAGGAATCTGGCTGCCTTCAGGCACGTTCGAGAGGTTATCAACCGTCTAGCCAGGGAGATCTAGCTATTTTCAAAAAGTACAAATATATACTTTTATATAATTTATACAATTTATCACTATAAATTTATAAATTTTATATAATTTATCATTAAAAAAATCTCCATCAAAATGAAACTAACCTGGGCACCGCTGCCTCTTGGTGGGCAGAGGGTGGCTCCCACTCTCCCCAGCCGCCAGGGCCCCGGCGCCCATGTCCTGGAAGCGTCGGCCCCTCAGCCGTGTGGAGCCGGGACCCCACCCCCACCCCACCCCAGGCCCTGCAGCCTTTCTTTTCCTTCTGTCTTTCAGGATAAACCATCTTCAGAGAGAGAGTGCGTGCGTGTGTGTACACACCATGCTAGACGAAAGCAATGTCTCAACAGGAAACACATGTTGCTGGAGGAGGCCCTGCCTGTCTGCCCTAAGGACCGGGACACGCATCCACCTCAGCCCAGCACCCTGCCAACACCTTCCGGAAGAGAAGCGAAGCAGGTCCAGCAGAGCATCCCTGCGCCCAAGGCGCCCGCCACAGGGACCTGACCAGCTCTCCACACAGCCACGACTTGACCCTGTACACACCTGCCAACCCAGGGGTCAGCGTACCAAGACAGCAGCCCGAGGTCGGGCCAGGTGGGTGCCAACCTCTGTGCCGCCTCAGCTCCTCAGGGCGAAGAGGAAAGGGAAGGCAGGGTGCAGCAACAGGCACTATGACCCAGGAGCTGTCCCCAAAGTACAGGTGCCCAGGGACCCAAGGGGACCCCATCATCACCTGCAGAACAACGTGCCCGTCGGCTGGGACCCGGGGACCGCTGCCCACAACACCCACTGGAGCCTTGGAGGCCACAGGACAGCCTTGTGAGGCACTTTAACTTTCTAAATGCTGTGAATTTATACAACGCTAGAGTCACTATTTTCTGCTGTCATGATAATGCATGAGTGACTACAGTTCTCTGATAACAGACCTGGCTATTGAGAATGAAAAAACTACAACAGAAGCAAATGCATTGGGAAGGAAAAGACAAAAAAACATTACGGTGTACTTGGCGATTAACAACCAGATGAGCTAAAAACAACTCACAGAGCTGTGCAAGGTGGCCACTCCGGAGACCACACCCAAGCGAGTGACGTACATGCCACCAACAATCACCCAGAAAGCTAACACTGAGGGAGCCCCAGCACCTCCAAACGGAGCACATCTGGGAACTGTCTTAAAGCCCGTGCACTCTGCCTACGCAAAGAACAGGACACACTCTTTTCCCAAAGAGAGAAAGTCTAAATAAAGAAAACAACTTACCATGGAAAGACTACAAAGTTAATATTCCAAGTGATGTTACAAGTTTAACGACATACCGGTTACAATCCCCAAAAGACCACTTCAGAACTGAACTCATTCAGAAGATCATCTGGAAGGCAGTGGAGAGCAGAGGCGCCACTGGGGTGGACACTCCCTGCCCAAGGGCGGCGGCGCACCAGCCCCACAAGCGCTGGGGTCGCTGACCCGAGGCACTGCCCCCGCCACCGGGCTGGTCCATACGGCGAGGTGAGTCCACACGCAGCGCTAACCCGTTTGGCAGTCACTACCTTAAACCCAACAACTTCACGCCAAAACCCGACAGCTCGCCCTGCGGGACCACACCCTGCACAGCAATCCCCCGTCACCTCGCTGGGCCCCCAGCCCCCGGCATGCCAGCCGCAGGCTACAGAGGTCACTGAGAGCTCTGACAGCTGGAAGGGCGCACTTTAGCGAGGGCAGAGAGGTTCTAGGCTCATATGCTAATACCTCCACATCATAAAGAGATTTCATGGCAACAAAGTCTGGGGAGTGTCAGGAGAGAAGCCTAATCAAATCAAAGCCCAGAGCTGGCTGGGAGCACCCCAGCAGCAAGAGCGGCCGGCAAGGGCTGCTGTGGGGAGGGGCTTTTGAAAACACCGCGTCGCGTCCCCATCACACACTGCACACGCACCCCTGCCCCTCCACGAAGGAGCTGCTCTCAGGCAGAGAGGCTGGGCCAGCTCCTCATTCTAGCACTTGATGTTAGAACTAAAAACTGAAAATACGCTTACACACACTTGTGCTTTAACAGCCAAGCGTGTGCAACTTGTGCAGTCTTTGTTTTAGGGAATCAAATCTGTCACAGGAAGCACCCTCCCGGAGTTTCAGAGCCAAGAGGAGGCAACAAATCAATGAAAGAACCCGAAGCACCCCCAGCTCCAGGGACAAGGGGCTGTCAGGGACTGGACGCTCTCACACAAGAAGGATCGTGGGCGTCCACTCCAGGCACCAGGGCCGGCGGACGTGGACGCCCTGACACACAGGTGAGGGTCAGGAGACCAAGCCTGGGGTGCAGGCAGGGGTGATGGCAGACAGGGAGAGTGCAGCAGCCCCATGGGAAGAAACGGGGAGGCCTGTAGGAGCCACTCCCTCCAGGAAGCCCTCCCGCCTCTCAGCAGTACCACAGACCTCCCACCACACTCCAGATCCGGCCTCAGAGCCGGTAGGGAAAGCCCGATGATCAATCCACAGGGTCTTCTGGGAAGGACCAAGCGTGGTGTGGGGGAGGGTCTGTGTGCGTTCACAGAGAAGCCCCTGGAAACAGCAGCTGCGTGAGGATGGAGGAGACTCAGCAACTGTGCAGACAGCAGACACCACTGCAGGTTTACCGCACAGATACAAGGGACTTCTGTGGTCCAGGGGCTAAGGTCCACGCTCCCAATGCAGGGGGCCCGGGTTCGATCCTTGAGAGGGAACTAAATCCCACATGCCACAACTAAGACTCAGCACAGCCTAATAAATTACTTAAAAAAAAAAGACCAGAATAATACACCAAAAAGGCGAATGATACCTGTAACAGGTATGGGATTACGAGTGTTTATTTCCCAAATATTCACTAAAGTACGTGGCTACATATGTCAAGACGCAAAGATACAGGTTTAAGAGGACAAAGCAGGATATACCACCTACACAAGCCAAGAACCACGACACCTGAGCACTTTCAAGCCCCCATGTTTAAACAGGCGGAAAGTGACGTTCATTTACTCACACATAGCTCATCAACCCCACAGCGCTGGCACCACTGAGGCAGGCCAGATCCCCAGCAGGACCTGTGACAAAAACAGAAAAAACAAAGTCAGTCTCAAACAGTGGCTTTATGCAGGCATCTCTTCCTTCTGTGGAGCAAGCTTCTGGAAGCCCACTCTGAGTGCTGTGAGGTGAGGGCTCTGCCCCGGGTGGAATGCAGTGTCTTGGGAGCATCCCTGGCTGAACGCACCTTAAGTGGGGGACCAGACTCTAGTGGCCGTGGGCCCAGGGAGCCTGGGCCTTCAGGTCTCCCCAGGTGGGATCACCCCGACTCACTCCAGCTGCCTCTGGTGGAAGAGGCAGGGCACACGTGACCCCCAACAGGCAGACAGCTGCACAGAGCAAGCAAGGTCACATCAGGTCAGTTCAGTTCAGTTGCTCAGTTGTGTCTGACTCTTTGCAACCCCATGGACCACAGCACGCCAGGCTTCCCTGTCCATCACCAACTCCTGGAGTTTACTCAAAGTCATGTTGTCTCCTCAACTCAGTTCTGCTTTTCATGCTCTGTGGTCCCCTTCTCTCCTCCTGCCTTCAGTCTTTCCCAGCATCAGGGTCTTTTCCAATGTGTCAGCTCTTCACAGCAGGTGGCCAAAGTATCGGAGTTTCAGCTTCAGCATCAGTCCTTCCAGTGAATATTCAAGACTGATTTCCTTCAGGATTGACTGGTTTGATCTCCTTGCAGTCCAAGGGACTCTCGAGTCTTCTCCAGCACCACAGTTCAAAAGCATCCGTTCTTCAGCGTTCAGCTTTCTTTATAGTCCAACTCTCACATCCATACATGACTACTGGAAAAACCATAGCTTTGACTAGATGGCAAGGGCCCCATCCAAATGACCCAACAGCCTCCATGCCCATGTGAAGGGTGGGGGTTATGAGAATGACCAGGAAAACCAAAACCAAGAGTCAACCGTTTCTTGGATAAACCATGTTGATGAGCACACAGCACATTTTTAGGATTCTGATACACTTCTAATGCTTTCTCTAACTCTAGTTCCCAAGCCCTCACTCCAGCCAAGGTGGACCCGTCTAACTTGTCTCCCAAACAGAAGCCTCCCCACAACCTTGCAACAACCAGACCAGCTGCCACAGCACCCAGAGCCCCCTGGCTTGCCCTCCCCCGACCCTGGCAGCCCCTTCCCCTGCTCTCCCCACTCAGAAGCCTTCACAGTAAACTCAGAGTGGGCTCCAGGCTCTGCAGGAGGTTGCCAGGCCACTCGGTCCTCCTGAGGGCCCTTCTGTGGTCTCTTCCCCAACACCCACCCTCCACCTCTGACCCTAGCTGCGTCTCCTACAACTCAATTCTACTCTAACTCTCCAGAGGAAGTGCAGACCCACAGGTGAAGGGCTCTGTCCCACAAGACTGTCACCACTTCAAATGCCAGTTGCAAGTGGGGTCTGCAGGCTACCCACACTTCTGCCAACTACAAATCTGGGAGTTCCCATGACCCCTTCAGTTTTGATAATTCGCTAGAATGCCCCCCAGAACCCAGGGAAGTACTCAAGCTAATACTGCAGTTTATTATAAAGGATACAGATGAACAACCAGATGGAAAGGGATATAGTGTGAGATCTGGGAGAGTCCTTGGGTACAGGAGGTCTTGTCCCCACTGCCTGGCAGGCACCCCCAGTCCAAAAGCTCCCCCAGCCTCCCGTTCCCCAGTCCCTATCTTCAGGGCCTGCTGCTGCTGCTGCTAAGTCACTTCACTCATGTCCTACTCTGTGCAACCCCATAGACGGCAGGCCCCCAGGCTCCGCCATCCCTGGGATTCTCCAGGCAAGAATACTGGAGTGGGTTGCCATTTCCTTCTCCAATGCATTAAAGTGAAAAGTGAAAGTGAAGTCGCTCAGTCGTGTCCGACTCTTAGCGACCCCACGGACTGCACCCTATCAGGCTCCTGTGTCCATGAGATTCTCCAGGCAAGAGTACTGGAGTGGGTTGCCATTGCCTTATCCTATCTTCAGGGCCTAGGGACTGTCAATCACACCCTTGGTCACTGGCAGCTGAGCTCCGTCTCCAGACCCTTCCCCTCCTTGTGGGTCTGGAAGGCCCCACCCTCTAGTCACAGGTTCGCAGCTAGAGCAGACTCTTGGTATGGGGAATGGGCTCATTGTGAATAGCAAAAGATCTGCTTATCATTCAGGAAATTCCTAGGGTTTTAGGGGCTCTGCCAGGAACCCAGGATGGGGAAAAGAGACCAAACTCATTTCTTCCCGTCTCACACTTTTATTCACCTGGCTTCCAGGAACCACGTTCTCTGGGTTCTCCCTGCTAAGCTACAGCAGGATCCTCCCCAGGCACTCCGTACCTGAACACACGTGGGTACACGAGGCCCTCAGGTCCAACGGGCACCTCACACGCAACAGCTCTAAGAACTCCTGGCTCCCCAGCCTGCTCCCTTGTTTCAATAATGGCGGGAGGCCAGGCCTTCTGTCTCACACCCAGTACCTGGCAAATCGGGTCAGCCCACCTCTACAAGTCCCAGCCGACTCCCAAGTCCACGCCACACACAGTAACTTCCTTCCAAAGAGCACAGTGTGCAAAAGGGCAGGAAGTAACTCTACAGTAGACACCACTTGAGCCCGCTGATCAAAGCCAGCGGGCCATGTAAGTCCTGCTGCAGGAGGCACCCTACATGGAAGGGATAAGGACACACTTCACCTCCGGGATCTTCCTCCCCAAAACCCCAAACCTCAGTCCAACCATGAGAAAAGCAGCAGACAAATCCCAACAGGTGGGTCCTACAATGTGCCTGACCAGATCTCCTCAAAACTGTCAAGGAAAGTCTGGGGAACCATTACAGCCAAGAGACCAAAAAGAAATTGTGACTAAATGTAATGGGGTGTCCTGGATGGGGTCCTGGGACAAAAATAAAGGACATCAGAATAAACGATGTGTGGAATAAGGGAAACCTGAATACCTTATGCACTATGTAATACTGTGGGTTTACTAATTATGACAAGACTCAAACTGATGTAAGATGTTAATAATGGGGGAAATGTGCTCCAGAAACAGGCTGCCCCGAGCTCAGCTGGGAGCATCATTTCCAGGGCTCTGGGACTGGCTCCCTACAGCCCAGCCCTGGGCCTCGACCACCTCTCACCCCTTCATGGCTTAGTTACTATGGAAACACCTGTGTTCCCGGAATGATTCAAGCACAAAACAAATTCAGCTAACTTTTAAACTGTAAATCATGCTACAGAAATGTGTGCGGCCAAAGTATCTTTACTACCATCCTTAAGCAGGAAGAAAAGAGAGAGAGAGCCCTGAGAGAGAGGCGAGGACTACAGGCTGGACTGGGCAGCCAGACTCTGGGTTCACAGAGGAGTGCTCACTGCGGCTCCACGCCCTTCTCCTGGCTCCAAAGGTCTAAGCAGCTCATCAGCCATCAGTGTCAAAAATGACAAGAACCATGTTTTGTAGGGTGCCTTTACAAAGGGTAAATACCTTGAAGCAGGTAATTTTACTCGAGAATCTCAGTATTATTTTGGACAAAATAATAAGCAACAAACCGAGAAAGGGTAATATAAAAGGGGACACGGAGAGCAGGTCAGTGCAGGCGCCCTGCATGTGGGCTCCCGAGAGCTCGGCCTCAGGTGCGGTCTCCGGGTCCCAGCTAGCGTCTCTGAAGCTCCAGGGACAACGAGACCTGCCTGAGGCCAGAGAGAAAGGGCCTGGGCCCACGTGGAACGCCATAAGGGTATCGGTCCCACGGACGTCCCGCAGGACGGGAACCAGTGCCCGCCGTGCCCCCCGCCACCTCTGCAGCCCCGAAGACGGCCCGAGGGCAAGACTGGCCTCGCGAGTGGGCGCCAGGTCCGCCCGGCTCGACCACGAGGTGGGAGCGCCGACACCGCCCCAGGCTGGCTGTCAGCGTGCTCTCTTCAAAACTTTCCCGACACAGCGGCCGGTGGCCGGGCGACTAAGGTCACAGCGCGAATGGGTCACGGGCCCGTTCCCGCTCGCACCCACGGCCCGGGCGCTCCCCACCCTCGGGGCGAACGGCCGGCCAGGGCAGGGCGGACGGGCGAGGCCCCTCAAGGCACCCCACCTCGGTGGGACCCCGGCTCTGGGCTGGGTCCGAGCCCCGCGACCCGCCCCGTCTGAGGGGGCGGCCGGCCCCGCGGCCTTCCGCGACCCGCCCATCCCGGCCCCCGGCCCCAGGCCCCAGCCCCGCGCCGTCGGCCGAGCGCCGGCCGCTTACCCCTCGGCGCGGCGGAGCGGGGCGGCGGGAGGCGAGCGGGCCCGCGGCCGCGACAACTCCTCAGTAAGATGGACGCCATGTGCTCAGCGCGCCGGCCGCCCGGCCTCCTCCTGCTGCGGTGGCGGCGGCGGCTCCTCGCCGGCCCTCGGCGCCTCGGCCCGCCTGCGGACGGTTGAGGGCGGCGGTTGGGGGCAGGCGGCGGGCGCTCAGCTCAAGGACCCGGCGCCGGCAGCAGCCATGTCCCGGCATCGACGTCCGGCGGCGCGGGGCGGGGCGGCCGGGTCGCCGCTCCCATTGGGCCCCTCGGGCGCTCGGCGCCGGCCAGCTGAGGGGCGGTCCCACGCTGCAGCGGACTGCTGGTCCCGGCGTGCCCCGCGGCCGGCCACCGCCTGCCCGTCCCGGCGTGCCCCGCGGCCGGCTGCCCCTGCGGCGCGCTGCATTCTGGGCTGGCCGCTCGGCCTCACCGGCTGGTTGACCGCGGCGCACGCGCGCTGCGTCGTTCCGCGTCTGCGCCCCCGCGGCGGTAGCGCGGGCGTGAGGTGGCCGTGCGGCTGCAGAGGACTCCGCAGGGTCGCCTGGCACCTCCCTCCCGGGCCTCTGGGGACGGGCCCCGCCGGGGAACGAGGGGCGTCGGCGGCCGGGCCTATCCGGCTGAGCCCCCTGCTCGGGCTCGGCCCAGTCCGGGCTGTCGCACGCCACACCAAGAACCCCGGCTTCAGGGCGGCGTCCCTGGTACGCGGGTCCTCCCCGCTGGCCGCTCAGGCGCTTGCTCCCGGGCGGCAGAGACTGCCCACCCCCGACCTTTGTGCCCCGCCTCCCCCTCCCCACAGCTGGCCGTCGGGGGGTCGATGATGAGGTGATGCAAGAAAAGCAGGCTGGGGGCCGTGGGGGTCGGCGGCTCCCGGGGCCCAGGGGTGGCCACCCCAGCAGGTCACCCCCACCGGCCTGCACGTCAGCGCTTCCCGGGGAGGCCCCACCCTGCTCCGCGCCCCACCTCCAGCCTTTGCCCCTCTCAGGCCCTCCTCCGCCTGGAAGATCTTTTCAGCCGTCGCCCCTCTCTGTCCGCCTATCTTGTTCGCAGAGGTCATCCCAGGGCACCACTTGGCGAGGTCCTGCACCTGCAGCAGTGTGCGCCTGTTCTCCGCGGTGCGGGAGTGTGGAACTCCTGATCAAAGCCGGCGCCCCAGTCTTCAGCAGCTGCTGGAATGGCAGTCTCCCCAGGAGGCTCCCCCAACACTCAGCCCTTACTGTCAAGAGGAAATAGCTTGCCAGAGCTGCCAGGTGCTGGGCCAGGTTGGCCGCAGTCCCCACCTCAGGCGGGAGAGGGTGACGCTTGTCAGTGCAGGGCACCTTGAAGATGTCAGAAGTGCCTGTATTGGCCCTGGGCGGTGCGTGCTGTGGCCTTAAATACAGGGTTAATCTAAGCTCACAGATACTTGAAATCCAGGCCCCACCCCGACCCCTCACCCCCTTGCCAACAATCCATAAAGCCGGGTTCCTATCCGTGCCTCAGGATGGGGAGGGGAGAAGGGGGTCACAAGGAAGGATAGTCCTACCCCTTCCCTGCCAACCGAGGGCTAGGCCCGAGCCAGGGCCAGCAGGCCCTCAGAGTTGGACAGGACTGGCCTTTTAACGCCCAAAGGGTAGGAGTATGGCTTGTCTCAGTACTAGGAACTGACATTGGCCCTGAGCCTCCGAGCGCTCTGCCCCAAAGCTGTCCCCCAGCTGTTGAGAGGCAGAGGGGGTGAGAGTCAAAGCTGCTCCTTGGTAATGCTTCAGGGTTCCACCTGGCCTGAGACCGGGCGGAGCAGGAGGCAGTGGCCAGCCAATGGGCACGAGAGTCAGTCAGCAGGACTTCAAACAGCAATGCTGCTCCCCTGCACTTGGGATGGCACCCTTGGCCCAGCCGGGTGGAGTGGAAAGGAGAAAACCAAAACGAGGGTCGTCACAGAGGGGTGGGGGCGCCGAGCCTGGGGCCTCCAGGCACCATCTCTGACACTGTCTGCAAACTGGGCAGGGTACAGTGTTAGAGAAACTTGTTTCTCAACCATCAGTAGCTTTACTGGGTTTCCTGATTACTATAGAAAGAATGTATGCTCCCTGTAGCCATTTCAAGTCTATAAAAACAAGTACAAACTAACAGAAATCTGGCGTCCTGGTGGCGGCTGGGAACACCCTTAATGCCACATGAAGTCTGCCTTCCTGCCCCGCCTCTCTTCAGGCTACAGTCAGAATGCAGAAGCTGGTGCAGTGAGTTTAAAATGAGCTCTTTCTGCCTTTTGCTTTTTTCTCTTTGGGAGGCTCCCTTTTCCGCCCCACACACTGTACATAAACTTTCATAGTCGCTGCACATTTACACAAGTGTCATTTGTGTCAATTTACACCTTTTTATGGAGAAGGCAATGGCACCCCACTCCAGTGCTCTTGCCTGGAAAATCCCATGGACGGAGGAGCCTGGTGGGCTGCAGTCCATGGGGTCGCTGAGGGTTGGACACGACTGAGCGACTTCACTTTGACTTTTCACTTGCATGCCTTGGAGAAGGCAATGGCACCCCACTCCAGTGTTCTTGCCTGGAGAATCCCAGGGACGGGGGAGCCTGGTGGCCTGCCGTCTATGGGGTCACACAGAGTCGGACACGACTGAAGCGATTTAGCAGCAGCAGCACACCTTTTTACTCAAGTGACAGTTGAGAGAAAACAAGGTGGGATGTCCGGGAAGCACACCTGCTCCACTGGGGGAGGCTAGAGGATCAGGTTAGGAATCGGGTTAAGGAGTCAGGTTAGAGATCACGGGAGGTTAGAGATCAAAATAGGGATCGATCAGAGGTTCAGAATAGAGATCCGCTTAGGGAATCAGGTTAGGGGTCAGGATACCGGAAGAGGACTGTCAGGACTGTGTGCTGTTCGGCCACGCCCCAGGTGAAGGAGGGCAGAACTGGATTGGACCAGGTTGCGGTTTTGCCCAGAGGTGTGATGAACGGAGAGGGCGGAGTCACGGTGTGTGCAAGACAGGGGCTTTATGTAAGACTTGAGGGAGCTCGAAACTGGGGAGGAGGGGAAGGCTGGAGGAGATGGGGGTAGCTTGGGACAGCGGAAGGTTGCAGGGTCACCGCCTTGTGGGGCCTTTTGAACCTGTAGGGAATTTGAGTCGGGTACCAGGGCAGATGAGCTGGCAAGAGGCCTGCTTATGAATACAGCAGACGGTGGTGGTGGGCGTGGCCTGCACCGGTGAGCCCCGGAGAAGGGCCTGAGGCGAGGCTGGAGGGCACGGCCTTTGGGGAGAGGGCCCAGGTGTGCCTTCCTGCAGCAGGCTGCCACGCACAAGCAGGGCACCCTCTGCTCAGGCGGGATGGTGGCTGTGGGCTGGATATGGGAGGGAACGTGTGTTTGAGTCCCGAGACCCAAGGGTAGAGTGCGTGGGGCCGCAGTCGCACCTGCTGGTTCCCGACAGCGACACCCACCCTGTCCCCACCTCTTCATAGCAAAGCCCTGGGTTTACTGGAAAACCTTTCTACAAATCTTCAAATGCTTTAATTTTAAAGTTTAATTTTACCTCAGCATGCGTGTAGTGAAGTGTCCAAGTCCCAAGTGTGCAGTCTGAAGCATCTTCCATCATGCACACACCCGTTGGGCCCCTACACTAATCAAGGCAGAAGGGCGCCAGCCCTGCAGACACCTCCCCATGCCTGCTCCAACGTCACCCCTTCTCAGAAATAACCTCTGTTATAACTTCAACCTCAAAAATCCCTTCAGCAAACTGCCCTGGTGGTCCAGTGGCTAAGGACTGGCCTGCCGATCCAGAGGGCACAGGTGCAGTCCCTGGTGTGGGAAGATGCCACGCGCCTGCCAATCCAGAGGACACAGGTGCAGTCCCTGGTGTGGGAAGATGCCACGCGCCGCAGGGCAGCTTAGCCCTTGCACCACAACTACGGAGCCTGCACCCTAGAACCCGCCAGCTGCAGCCCCAGTGCTACAGCTGCTGAACCCAGGCACCCCAGAGCCTGTGCTCTGCAACAAGAAGCCACCCCAGTGAGAAGCCCCCGCGCACCGCAACCAGAGAAAACCCTCGTGCGGCAGTGAAGACCCAGCCCAAACCAACAACAAGAACAAAAAAACCCCGATGTTATAAGAAAGTAACTTTTGCTTGTTCTTTTACTTGATATAAATGGAATCAACTAGTGTGCCTGTTAATACTTAAAAAGAAAATCTAGCTGCTTTCACTTAGCATTTTGTCTATGGAATTCATCAGCATAACAAACTAATGGGTAACGTTAGTTTGCTGTTTTTCATTGTTAGGCAGTGTCCCATTATATGAATATGCCTGCTTAGTCGCTCAGTCGTGTCTGGCTCTTTGCGACCCATGGACTGCAGCCCGCCAGGCTCCTCTGTCCATTGGATTCTCCAGGCAAGAATACTGGAGTGGGTTGCCATTGACTTCTCTGGGGATCTTCCTGACCCACGGTTTGAACCTGGGGCTCCTGCATTTCAGGTGGATTCTTTACTGTCTGAGCCACCAGGGAAGCCCGCTTATATGAACATACAGTTGATTTATCAGCGCTGTGGTTGATGGATCCTCCATGTTCGGCCGTTCTAACGAATGACACCGTTAATATTCTCGCGTGTGGCTTTGCTGCACGCACTTAATGCCTCTGATAGAACTGCTGGTCTGAGGCTGTGCTTAAGCTCAGCATTACTAAGTACTGACAGCTGGTTTCCAGAATGTTCCTACCAGCTTACCTGGCCACCAGCGGAGCAGAAGCCCAGGTCCCCAGAGTTCCAGTTACTGTGATGGTAATCACTCTTGAAGGTGGGGGCACAGCGTGGCTCCGTCTTGCATTCCTCTCATGAGTAAGGATCTTGAGGCGCTTTTTCATATACGTCTGAGCGTTTGGACCTCTTCTTTGATGGAGTGCCTGTGTAAGGCTGGTTTCTTGTCCATTTCCCCATTGGTCATCTGCCTTTTTCATTCTGGCTTGTGAGAATTCTTTGTATATTCTAGATATGGGCCCTTAGGTTATATGTATTTCAAACATTTTCTCACTCAGGATTACCTTTTCAACTCCTAATGGTGTCTTATGATGAAGAAAACTTCTTGATTTTAATGCTTTAATTTTTTTTTTTTTTTTGGTGATTGCTTTTTGTGATTAAAGAAATCTTTGCTACCCAAAGGTTCTGAAGATATTCTCATGTTTTATTCTAGAAACTTAATTGTTCTTTTTTTTTTTTAAGAAAAATATTTATTTTTGGCTGTGCTGGATGTTCGTGGTGTTCGGGCTTTCTCTAGTTGTAGAGAATGGGGCCTGCTCTCTAGTTACGGTGTATAGGCTTCTGCTTGCAGTGGCTTCTGGGTGAAGAGCACAGGCTCTCGGGCTGCTCTTGGCTCAGCAGTTGTGGCCACGGAATTAGTTGCCCTGAGGCATGTGGGATCTTCCTGGACCAGGGATCAAACCAGTGTTTCCTGCATTGCCAGGGGAATCCTTAACCCCTAGACCACTGGGGAAGCCCCAGTTGTTCTCTTTCACATCTCGGCTTGTGATAATTTGAATGGTGTTTCTTTGTTTTGTGTGTTGCGAGGCAGGGATCAAGGACGATTTTTCCCCTGTGGGTACAGAATGGATCCAGCACCGCTAATGGAAAAGACCTTCTCCCTTCACCTTCTGTAGGCAGAGTAGTGGTCCCCGAAGACTTCCACATTCCATCCTAATTCTGGGACTTGCAATTATGCTACTTTATACAGAAAAAGGGATTTTGCAGAAAAGGGGATTATGTGAAGGATCTTCAGATGGGAGTTTCCTCTGGATTATTCCACTGGGCCCAGTGTAACCATCAGCTTTCTTAGAAATGCAAGAGAGAGACAGAAGTGAGGGGGCAGGGCGGCCTGACCACAAAGGAGGAGACCGGGGTGATGGGTGTGAGGGCTTTCAGGCAGCCAGTGCCTGCTTCAGTGGGGAAAGTAGGGGCCTTGAGCCAGGGAAGTGAGCAGCCTCTCGAAGCTGGAAAGACAAGGAAATGAATCCTCTCCTAGCCGCCCCCACCCCAAAGGAATGACGACACTTGATTTTACCACAGTGAGACTTGTGTCAGACTTCTGGCCTACAGAACTTTACGATGATAAATTTGGGTGGTTTTAAGCCACTGAGTTTTAAAGAATTCGTTACAGAAGCAAATAACTAACCTATCCCACTGAACTGCAGGGGTGATTTTGTCGTAAATTAGGTGGCCACTGGCTTGCTCTTCAAGCTTACTCTGGATGTTCCTGATGCGGCAGAAGTCCCTCGCTGCAGTACAGTAACATGGTCCCTCTGACAACTGACAGATTCTCCCCTGCGCTTAGGGCAAAATCTTTTCCTGACTGAAGGTCGAAAGTGTATTCACTTATATCCCCTACCAAAAGATTTAAACATTTCCTTTTCCTGTTTAAGATGTTGATCCATTTAGTTTCCAAGCATTCTTACATGTAGTGTGAGGTATAAGCCCAGCTTCATTTTTTTCACCTTAACGATAATTTATTTTCCCAGGCTTCCTTATTTTTTTAAAATTGTATTTATTTATTTATTTTGGCTCTGCTGGGCTTTTTCCCTAGTTTCAGGGGGTGGGGCTACTCTCCAGTTGCGATTCATGGACTTCTCATGGTGGCTTTTCTTGTTGGGGAGCAGGGGCTCTAGGGCACACCGGCTTCGGGAGTTGCTCTGTGGCGTGTGGTATGCTCCCAGATCAGGGATTGAACCCGCACCTCCTGCGCTGGCAGGTGGGTTCCTTACCACAGAGCCGCCAGGGAAGGCCCCAGGCCTCCTTACTGAATGGTCTCTTTTCGCCCAGTCTGCCACGGCCCTCTGCCACGTGTCCAAGTTCCATCTGTCCTTGTCATTCCTCGGTCAGCTGTTCCCTGTACCGCCACCTCACTCCTGGTGGGTCCCCCTCAGAGGCACAGCCACCCAGAGGCTAAGGAGTTCCCTACGTGAGACTCAGACAAGTCACTGTTTTCACAGTGCTCTTTTCTTTTTTGGACAGACTTGGTAAAAGAGTGACATTTGGACTGCCGTTGTTCAAGACCAGTGTGTCTCTTTCCAAAGTATTCATCTGGTTGTGCTGGGCCTTTAGTTGCAGCACGAGGGATCTTTGTTAGTTGTGGGATCTAATGCCCTGACCAGGGATCGAACCCCAGCCCCCTGCGTTGGGAGAACCGACTCTCAGCCACTGGGCCACAGGGAGGTCCTGAGACTGCTGTCTCTCTCCTCCCTGCCGGCCCCTCTGGTTTGACTGTGAAGGGTTTGCCTGTGGTTCACATCCCGACAGACTGACTCCTGCTTGGGGTTAGCTGAGCTTCTTGGATATGTAAGTCAGTGTTTTTGTGAACTTTGGAAAAAATTTGGCATTATCTTGTCAATGTTTTTTTTCTGTCCCATTTCTCTTTTTCTCCTTATCAGGTTCCAACACATATGAGTAAAGCAGTCCATCCAGTGAAGCCTTTATTTTTTTGCTTTTAAAAATCAAATTAATTTTTTTTTGGCTGCACTGCAAGCCATGCAGGATCCTGGTTCCCCGACCAGGGATGGAATCTGCTTCCTGCAGTGGAAGCGCAGAGTCTTAACCACTGGACCCACAGGGAACACCCCCGTTCAAGCCTTTGGATGACGGCAGCCTGGGTGACGGTTTGTCTGTGGCCTCAGGAGAGACCTTGAGCCTTAGTTATCCAGCTCCCCACTCCCGAGTTCCTGACAGCACAATGGCAAGCAGCAGGCGATGCGCACTGTGGTTTTGAACCACGGGGTCTGAAGTCACGCAGCAGTAGGTAGCAGGACAGGGTAGGACTGGGAATGTCTTGCTGAAGGTGCAGCCCCAGTTCCCAGGGCAGGATCCCGGTGTCTCGGCTGTCCAGCTGGGCACGTTCATGACAGGGCCCCCACTGGGCCAGGCCCCAGCTCCCACAGCAGTTTTTTGGTCAATCTGGGGCCCTTCCCCCAGCCAAGGACAGTGGGACATCTTGGACTCCCCTCTGCACACCGGCCTCTCCTCCAGTGTCTTCCCCATAGATTCCAGCCACATCTCTGTCTCTCTGCTCAGCGGTACAGGCTGTCCTGCGTGGATTCTGTTCCTCTGTGCCATGGGAGATAGAAAGCTGGGCAGGCAGGGGGCGGGGCTCAAGGTATACCTCATAAACTCCCCTTGTCCAGGGAGCTGAGTCCTGCTCATCCCTTTCCCCACCACCTGAAAATGGGTTGCCTCATCTGTTTCCTCCAAGTTGTTTACAGTGGGAGGGGCAGTCTGGTCCCAGCGTCTCTCTTACAGCAGAAGTCTCTGTCAGATTTGCCTGAGAGTCTACATTTGTGGGAAAACCGGTGAGCTCTGAATCAAGTCTGGGAATTAGTTAATGGTAACAGACCAATGTTGGTTTCCTAGTTTGTTGTTGTTGTTGTTATTTAATTTTGGCTGCGCTGAGTTTGTGTTGCTATGCAAGCTTTTCTCTAGTTGTGGTGTGTGGACTTCTAGAACATTGCAGTGGCTTCTCTTGTTGCGGAGCATGGGTTCTAGGGCGCTCAGCTCTCAGTAGTTGCAGTTCCTGGGCTCTGAAGCACAGGCTCAGTTGCTCGTGTCATGCGATGTCCTCCCAGACCATGGATCCACCCCGTGTCTCTGCACTGGCAAGTGGATTCTTTACCACAGAGCCACCAGCAAAGCCCCGGTTTCCTAGTTTTGACACAGCTACTGGGGAAATGTAAGGTGTCCACACTAGGGGACCCGGGTGAGTGCTGGCTGCAGTCCATGAACCGAGAACTTCCAGATGTTCAAGCTGGATTTAGAAAAGGCAGAGGAACCAGAGATCAAATTGCCAACATCTGCTGGATCATTGAAAAAGCAAGAGAATTCCAGAAAAACATCTACCTCTTTATTGCTTTATTGACTACGCCAAAGCTTTTGACTGTGTAGATCACAACAAACTGTGGAAAATTCTTCAAGAGATGGGAATACCAGACCACCTTAATGCCTCCTGAGGAATCTGTATGTAGGTTAGGAAGCAACAGTTAGAAATGGACATGGAACAACAGACTGGTTCCATATTGGGAAAGGAATAAGTCAAGGCAGTATATTGTCACCCTACTTATTTAACTTATATGCAGAGTACATCATGCAAAATGCAGGGCTGGATGAAACACAAGCTGGAATCAGGATTGCCGGGAGAAATATCAATAACCTCATATATGTATATGACACTACCCTTATGGCCGAAAGTGAAGAGGAACTGAAGAGCTTCTTAATGAAAGTGAAAGGGGAGAGTGAAAAAGCTGGCTTAAAATTCAGCATTCAAAAAACAAAGATCATGGCATGCGGTCCCATCACTTCATGGCAAATAGATGGGGAAACAATGGAAAAAGTGACAGACTTTATTTTGGGGGGCGCTAAAATCACTGCAGATGGTGACTACAGTCATGAAATTAAAAGACGCCTGCTCCTTGGAAGAAAAGCTATTACCAACCTAGACAGAATATTAAAACACAGAGACATTATTTTGCCAACAAAGGTCCATCTAGTCAAAACTATGTATGGTTTTTCCAGTAGTCATGGATGGACGTGAAAATTGGACCATGAAGAAAGCTGAGCATCGAAGAATTGATGCTTTTGACTGTGGTGTTGGAGAAGACCCTTGAGAGTCCCTTGGACTGCAAGGAGATCAAACCAGTCAGTCCTGAGGAAATCAACCCTGAATATTCATTGGAAGGACTGATGCTGAAGCTAAAGCTCCAATACTTTGGCCACCTGTTGTGAAGAACTGACTCATTAGAAAAGACCCTGATGCTGGGAAAGATTGATGGTGGGAGAAGGGGACGACAGAAGATGAGATGGTTGGATGGCATCACCGACTGGATGGATATGAGTTTGAGCAAGCTCCCAGAGTTGGTGATGGACAGGGAAGCCTGGCGTGCTGTAGTCCATGGGGTCGCAAAGAGTCGGAGACGACTGAGCCACTGAACTAACTGGCCGAAAGTGAAGAGGCGCTGCCCTGGCTGGTCCTGGATCAGGGCAGTCCCCGTGGAGATTGGGGGTGCAGGGTTCGCAGGCGGGGCTGAGGGCAAGGTGGAGATCCCCGTCTTCCCACCATTGCTTTCGGTTCTCTGGCGGCCTTCCCTTCCCTCCCAGAGACTCTCAACAGACGCGAAAACCACGCAGCCCTGCGGGCCGCGGGGTGGAAGGTGGTCGGGGCGGTGGGCGGGCCCCGAATGGTGGGCGGGGCCTGGAGGCGCGTGGCCAATGCGGGGGCGGGACTGGGAGGGGCGGGACTGGGGGGCGGGGCCGGGGCGGCGGGACCGTTTCGGCCTACTCTCCCCACAGGTCCCTAAGCCCTGGGTTCCTGCTGCCGCAGAGCCCGGCTCCCACCGTCCCCAACCCAGCGGTTGCGGAGAAGGGCAGCCCGGCACGCGCGAGCTGGCACCCTCCAGGGAGGCGGGCTCTGACCCGGTGCAGCCATTCCTGCCTGGCTCACAGCCGCCCCCGAAGCGGGCACTGCGCTATTGGTGTTACCATTTCTCTCTCTCGCTCGCTCTGTCACACACACACACACACACACACACACACACACACACACACACACACACACACGAAGCGGGCACTGCGCTATTGGTGTTACCATTTCTCTCGCTCGCTCGCTCTGTCACACACACACACACACACACACACACACACACGAAGCGGGCACTGCGCTATTGGTGTTACCATTTCTCTCTCTCGCTCGCTCTGTCACACACACACACACACACACACACACACACACACGCCTCACAACCTGCCAAGTTTATGCAGCTAGGAAGAGAGGGACTGTAGTTTGAACTGTGTCCCCACAAAAGGCATGTGCGAGTATAAACTCCCACCCTGTGAATGCAACCTGATTTGGAAACGGGGTCTTTGCGGATGTCGTCAAAATGGGGTCATTAGGTGGCCCTAATCCAATCACTGGTGACCTTGCAAGAACAGAAACCAGAGTCAGGTGATAACGCAGGGAGGAGGCCCTGTGAAGACAGAGCCTGGGAGTGGAGTGATGCAGACACAGACCAAAGAGCACAAGGACTGCGGCCCCACCAGAAGCTAGGGCCAGGCCAGGAGCGGGTCTTCCGCAGAGACTGAGAGCAGAGAACCTCCTCGCACCTTGGTTTCAGGCTTCTGGCCTCCAGATCTTAGAGAACAACTTTGTGTTGTCCTGTGGCACCTTATCAGCGGTCCTCAGGTGCCCCCACAGGGGGAACCAGGACTGGAGGCCCAGCAGTCTGTCCCCAGGCAGCAATGGCACCTGGAGGTAAACCCCAGGGGACTCAAGCAGACAAAGCGGGGATGGGGGAGGCTTCTGGAGAGAGTAGTGTCCCCACTGAGAGCTGGCATGGGGATGGGAAGGGAAGGGGAGAAGTTCAGTTTGGTATCTGTCCAGGGGTGGGTCCACGTGGCTGTCCAAGGGGCATATCCAGTGGGGAGTCAACTTTGTTGGTGAGGAGCTCTCCATAAAACTAAGATCATGGCATCTAGTCCCATCACTTTATGGCAAATAGCTGGAGAAACTATGGAAACAGTGACAGACTTTATTTTCTTGGGCTCCAAAATCACTGTGGACAGTGACTGCAGCCATGAAATTAAAAAGCAGCTGCTCCTTGGAAGAAAAGCTATGACAAACCTAGACAGCATATTAAAAAGCAGCGACATTACTTTGCTGACAAACGTCCATCTAGTAAAAGCTATGGTTTTTCCATTAGTCTTGTATGGATATGAGAGTTGGACCATAAAGAAAGCTGAGCGTTGAAAAATTGATGCTTTTGAACTGTAGTGTTGGAGAAGATTGGGCCTGGCAGGAGCTGAGGCAAGCTGGGCCTTTGGAAGGGCAGGTTGTTAGCCTAGGGAACACAGGTCCGAGCTGGGAAGGGGCCGCAGAGAAGGCCTGGGGTGGGAGGCCCCCTGCCCTTGGACTGCAAGATCCAACCAGTCCATCCTAAAGAAAATCAACACTGAATATTCATTGGAACGATTAATGCTGAAGCTGAAGCTGAAGCTCCAGTACTTTGGCCACCTGATGCTAAGAGCCGACTCATTGGAAAAGACCCTGATGCTGGGAAAAATTGAAGGCAGAAGGGGACGACAGAGAATGAGATGGTTGGATTTGTCACTGACTCAATGGACATGAGTTTGTGCAAACTCTGGGAAACAGTGAAGCACAGGGAAGCCTGGTGTGCTACAGTCCATGGGGTTGCAGAGTTGGACACGACTGAGCAACTGAACAACAAGCTCTGGGGAGAGGGGTGGGCTGGAGAGGCACAGCTCCATGTCCTCCCCATTCCTGAATGTAGGATTCAAGTCTCACTGAGGAGTGGGCTTTGTGTTAAGGGTGCTGGGGAGCCATAGCAGGATTTTATGCAGGTGGGTGACATATTGTGGTTTAGAAAAGTTCCCCTGGCTGGGTGCAGAGAATAAACTAAAGGAAGAGAAATCAGTGGGTTGAAAGCTGCCTCCTAATTCCCAGTAAGAAGCTGAACTAAGGGCCTGTGGGGGAGGGGCAGAGTGGCAGGGAAGGAGCGGTGGGCTCAGTGGAGGACTTAGGAGGAGGGGTGAGCCCTCGGCCGGAAGGGGACTTCGGTGGGGGTGGGGAAGATGGTTCTGAGGTTGCCCTCAGAAGCGGCCCACTGTCCTGGGCTGCGGTTTCTTCCTGGAGACTGAGGACAGACACTGCAGGCTTCTCAGGGCTCCCAGAAGTCAGCCCCGAGGCGGCTGGAGAGGAGGTGGGCAGGGAAGCTGGGAGGCCTCTGGCTTGGGCCTCCCAGCCAGGACTTGGGCGGGGGGCTTCTCAGCAGGGCTTCAGTCTCCATGTCCATCTCCTGGCCTGCCGGGGGCCCTGCTCAATGGCGGGTTGGCCCACGTGACCCAGGGGCCTTACGGCCTGCTGGCTCTGTGGGCTGGCCAAGGGAGCTGAAGTGGTGCTTGGGCCTGGCAGGAGCTGAGGCGAGCTGGGCCTTTGGAAGGGAAGGCTGTTAGCCTAGGGAACACGGGTCCGAGCTGGGAAGGGGCCGCAGAGAAGGCCTGGGGTGGGAGGCCCCCTGCCCGTTAGGCCTGGGTTCTGGCCTGCCCTGGGCTGAGAAAGGAGGGTCTCTCCCCTCCCCTCCTTGGAGGCAGGGGCCACCTGGGGCATGGGAGGAGGGGCAGCTTGAGACCACTGGTTTCCACTTGGAAGCCCTCTTTCTTTGGCCAGGGATGGAGAAAGGCTGGGGTCAGAGTGCACATATCCCCATGGAAACAGCAATGAGCCTGGCCTCTGGGGGACCCTGGCTCTGATGGGGGATGGGGCGGCCAAACCGGGGCTCAGGGACTCCTTTAGCTAAGGGGCCTGGGCTTGGCCTCTGGTAGCAGCTCTGATAGGGAGGCCTGGGCCTGGGTCGATGGGGAGCAGGGAGGCAGAGTGGGCTCCAGCCCGGGTCACATGGAAATCATGGAGCGGGCCGGGCTTCCTAGAGCTGTATGCCCTGGTGGGTGGTAACAGACAGCAGGCAGCCAGAGGTGGCCTGGCTGCAGACTTCGTGGCCAGGGGATGCCCAGCTCCGTTTGACCCCTTGTTCTGTCTGCTGGGCTGGTCCCAGAGCTAGCAGCCAGGCCTGGGGTACCCTGGTCCTAAATGCCTTGCCAGCATGGCCTTGGTCGGAGAGGCTGGGTGGGGGGCAGCAGCTGGGGGCTGAGATGGAGGACCACTGAACCCCAAAAGGTCAGAGCAGGGCTGGCTTTGCCCTCTGAAATCCTCTCCTGTGTGGTCACTACTTCACATCGGGAGCAGACTCGCAGTCCCTTGGTCTTCTGTAATCTCTCCTCTCCGAGTGTGGGGCTTTCATTTGGAGAAGTGACTGAGTCTCCAAGAGGCCGAAAACAAGCTTCAGCCCCAGCTGCTGACGTCCTTGAGTGCCCCGCAGCCCTCTGGGCCCACTGGACTTGGGGCTCCCACTGCCCTGGGCCTCCCCAACCAGAAGCCTACCTGTCAGTCCTGTGAGGGCCTCTTTCTCCTCTGCACGGATGGAGACCCAATTGTGGGAAATACACTCTCTACGGCAGAGGCCCCAGAGTGTGCAGGGCTGGGGCTGTCCAGCTGGCCAGATTCGATGAAAAGGGCTCGGGACCCCCACAAGACAGCAGGGCTGGCCCAGGGAGGCCTGCGCTGGGCGGGAAAAGATCAGCCAGCCCCAAATAACTTTCAAGAAAATCCAAACACGCGCTTCCATGTTTTGAATAAATTTACATGTTGATCGCACTATTCTAAATGCAATTTTTTTTTAAGAGGAGCCCTAATTCCAAATCTGTGAAATCAAAAGAGATGTGGTGGTATCTGTCTTGTACTGCTGTGATTTAAAGCTACTGAGGAGGCAAGCAGTTTTCAGGCTTGTGCCCCATAGGGATTCCAGAGCCAGAGAGGCAACTAGTCTTCTCCCTACAGCCTAGAGATACGGCAAAGTGCAAATGTGAACGGGCCAGCACCTAGCAAACACCTTCCAGGGGCTCCTGGAGGCCGGAGGTGAGTCCTGGTAGTGCCAGATGGGGGAGGGGTGTCTTTTCTGGCGGCTCAGGCTCCCCAGCACGCTGCAAGGGGGCAGCACACAGTAGGACCTCACCACATGGCTCTTGAACGGAAGGATGAACAATCCTGTAATCCCTTTCAGCTGGACACCGCGAGTGGCTGCCCCTGGGACGGGGGAGACCAGCGATGAGGTGGCTCTCTGGAGCTGAGGCTGGATAGGAAGACCGTCCTTGAACAGGGCCCCGGTTGGCACACTCTGTCCACCCTATGCACCAGCCCACTGTCCTCACGGCATGCAACAGTGATCTTCCCAAAGCTGGCCCCTGACCATGGGCTGGCACTCCTGGGCCTGCCCTGCCGTTCTTCCCCGCCCCAGCCTCACTAGAATGGCACAAGCCCCCAGCAGTTTTGGGGCCTGAGACGAGACCTGTTTCTGACCACGGATTTCCCCACCAGCCCCAGATCCAGACCAGCCAGACAGGAGCCTGGGCGGTGGGGGAAACGGGCTGAATCCTCGCCCTGCAGATATTCTGCAGAAGGAGCCACCCGCCTCCTCTCCATCGCGCCAGCCTCCCTGTCGTTTGTGACCATCTATGCCCAGTTTGTAATGTGGGATCCAGGAGCGCAGGCACGGCGAGGACCTGCACTGGGAGCCCCCTCCACAAAGCTCCCCTGCGAGTTCCGGCTGGGATTCGCCGGCGGGGCCGGCTGGAGCCTGACCTCCGCCCTCCCGGATCGCGGCGGCACGACCAGACAAGGTACCCATCCCCGCCAGCGCTCCTGCTGGCCTGGGACCCCGAGCCACTGGCGCGAATGACTGCTGGGGAGCGGGGCCCGCGGCCAGCACAGGCGGACCCCCTGCGCAGGGCGCGCGGGGCGGCCGGGAGGGCGCCACCTCCCACGTCCCGGCTTGAGGGCCGCCGGGGCCGCGCTCGCGCGGGGCGGCCTCGCCGGCGGCGATTGGGCGCGCGGCCGTGACGTCACCGCGCGCGCGCGCGCTCAGGGGTCTGGCTCCGGGCTCCGGGCTTTCGGTTGAGCCGCCGCCTGGCGCGCGCCCGTGCCGAGTAGCGGGAGCGGGGCGCGCGCCCGGCGCCAGGCTGAGGCGGCTCGCGGGGTTCCCGCGCCCCCTTCCGCGGCCCGCGCCCTCGGCACCCCCGCGGCAGGCCGTTATCCCAGACCCCCGGCCCCGGGGCCCCCGCCCGCCCGCCGGGCCGCCGCCGCCGCCCCGCCCCGCGCGGATTTGAAAAGCCCGGCCGCAGCCCCGCGGGCGCCGCAGCCAATCAGCGGCGCGCACTTTCCCGCGGCTTCTGCGAGGCGGCGGCGGCCCGGCGGCGGCGGCGGCGGGCGGGAGGCGCGGGGGCGGGGTCGGCGCCGCGCGCGGAGAGCCTCGGCCTGGCCGCGCTGCGCCCGCCGCCGCCGCCGCCGCCGCCGCCGCCCCCTCCCCTCCCTCGGCCCTGCCTCCCTCCCCCGCGCGGTCCCGGCCCCGGCCCCCTTCCCGGCCGCCGCCGCCGCCGGAGCCGGAGCCGCCGCGCCGGAGAGCCGCCGCCGCCTGAGGATGCGCCGCACAACAGGTCACTGGCGCCGCTGGCCCAACCGCCGCGGGCCTGAGGGGCGGAGGGCTGAGGGGCTGAGGGGCTGAGGGGCTGAGGGGCCGGGCGGGCGCGGCCATGTTGGGCCCGGCGGCCGGCGGCTGCACCTGTGCCGGCCCGACGCGGGCCGGCGGCCTTTGTTCGCTGCGGCGCCGAGCGGGCCGGGCCGGCCTTTGTGAGGCGCGGGTCGGGGCCGGGGCCGGGCGGCGGCGGGAGGGGCGGCCGGGGCCGCGGGGAGGCGCTTTTTTGTCCGCCGAGGCCCCGGTTGACACTCGGGCTACCGGCCGTTGGTCAGCGCGGGCGCCGGGAGCCCCAGGCCTGGCAGGTGGCGGCGCGGGGACCCCGCCCGGGGCTGCCGGCCCTCGGCCGCCCGCGCTCGGCCGGACGGTGGTTCCCTCACGGGGCCCCGGGGGCGCGCGCGATGGAGCGGCCGGGGCCGCCCGGCAGGCTCTGCCCCGCTCGCCAGAGGGCAGTTAAAAAAAATCTCGGCGTTGAAGACACGCGGGTCTCGAGCCCGGGCAGAGGGCACAGGAGCCGGTGCCGCCGGCGTCTGCTCCCCCGGTGTCCGCGCCGGTGCCGGGACGTGAGCGGCCACAGGCTTGACAAGTTAGTGCTGCTGAGGCAGGTGATGAGGGCTCGGGGCGCGTGTGCGCGCGTCCCAGAACCGGGGACCCCCTCGGTTCGGGGGACTTCAGAGCGAGGTTAGGGAAGTTCTTGAGGACTGACAATCCCGCGCTCTAAGGCCTTGACTTTTAAATGACTTAAACGCCGAGATACGTGTTCCCTAATCGCCCAACGACTTAAAAAGTTAACGTTGCCACTGCGCGTTGATAACACAGACCGTCATATTTATGTATTTTAAAATGAGATGGTCGAGATGGAAGATAAGTTAGGAGCCATCTCATTTATGCAGCGCTTTCATTTTCCCAAATGTTTTCCATGTCCTCGTTACATGTGTAAGTGTGACCAGAGCAACATGAAAAAGCACCACTCCAACCAGTAGCTCGGAGGAAACCAGTCGTGGGAGCGCAGCCCTTTCCTGGTGTGCTCCGTGCGTGCTCCGGCGCCCCACCACCGACCGGAGTTCAAATCTAAACTGCCGCCTGGAAGTGAAGAGGACTCAGGCCTTAAGCACGATTACTTTGAGTCATTTCCTTTTCTTTTCTTCCATTTTCTCAGACGCTCCGCAGCCTTCAGTTTTGGGCCAGTGGTTGGTAAAGTGAGTACTTTCTGCACGTTTGTGAGTTTCTGTAAGCTTTTTTTTTCTTTTTTTTGAACTCTGATCTATATAATACAAAAATCCTCGCCTCCTGACTGCATTACTGCAGATCAGGCTGGGCTGGGATTCCAGTGGTGAACATTCCAATTTAAAAGTATCAGAAAAATAACTTTCTGAATTTCAAAAAGTGATGGGCTTGATACTCCCTGGTGGTCCAGTGGTTAAGACTCTTCGCTTCCAGTGCAGGTCCATGGGTTTGATCCCTGGTCAGGGAACTAAGATCCCACATGCTGTGTGGCACTACAAAAAAAAAAAAAAAGGGCAGTTTATTATTCTGTGTGCACATTTGTGATATATATTATGTCTAAACTAACATAATTTGAAATTTATGGAGACACAACAGAACAAAACAGTGAGTTAAACAGGCTACCATATGTGACTACTACGTTTATGGGTTTTATTCCACCGATTTAAACAGGGCTGTTTAAATAGTACCTGCTTAAATGTGAGGACTCAAATGAGGAATAAGTCGGAATTGCGAGACTTACACGTTAGGAATTAGAGATCTTGTGACTTAGGGAAGAGTGGGTCAAGCCTGCCACCTATTCAAATGACCTCTCCTCCTGCAAGTTGTCCAATTAAAAAAAAAAATTTACTTTTGGGCATGCTGGGTCCTTGCTGCTGCTCAGGCCCTTCTCTGGTTGTGGACAGTGGGGGCTACTCTCTAGTTGCGGTGCGTGGGCTTCTTGAAGTGGCCTCGCTTGTGCAGCACAAGTCCGAGGGTCACTCGTTGTGGCACACGGGCTTAGTTGCTCTGCAGCACGTGGGATCTTCCAAGACCAGGGATGGAACCCATGTCTCCTGCTTTGGCAGGCAAATTCTGTACCACTGAGCCACCAGGGAAGCCCCTACAAGTAGTCCAGTTTTAAAAGGCTTACTCATATGGCATAATGTAAACTAACTAGTTACTTCCTTTTTTATGGCTTGACGCTTCAGTTTAAAACAGGTAAAAGTAGGTGAAGTTATATTTACTAAGAAGTGCTGGTGAGGGGATAGAAAACACTAATAAAATGTTGCTATATGAGATTGGGGTTGTCCTTGAGCACACACAAGCATGTGCTCAGGTGAAGCTAAAGTTCCAAATTTATTTTCTCCTGCCATTTTTAATCTAGACAAATAGCCTTTCTCATTAAACAATTCTAAGTAAACATTTAATCAGTGGGAGTTGAAGTTATTAAGCTTTTTACTTACATATTCTGGTATATGGTTTTTGGTTGGTTGATTTTTGTTTTTTGTTTGGATATAATGCTTGGCTATAGAATGTATGCAATTTTGGATAAGCCTCTTAGTCTTCTAAGCTTCACTCCTTGCCCGGCTGCAGTAATTGGGTCCTTGTTCCTCAAATATGTGGTGACCTGTCTTGATCCAGGCCTCTGCATGGACTGGTGTTGTGTGTGGACCACTGCTTGTCTTTTCCTTAAAGTTTTTTTTATTATTTGAATTTTATTTTTGGCTGTGCTGAGTCTTCCTTGCACTTGCACGGGCTGTCTCTAGTTGTGGCTTGCAGGGGCTACTCTCTTTGCGGAGTATGGGCTGTGCGTGCTCAGGCTTTCGTAGTTTGTCACGTAATTTCTCCGAGGCATGTGGAGTCTTCCCGGACCAGGGATCAGACCTGTATCCCCTGCACTGGCAGGTAGGTTCCTAACCACTGGGAAGCCCTGTCCTCCCATTTTGAATACAGAGGACTCAGCCCTTCAGTGGCCTTATGTGACCTTTTTCCCTTTTGGATGAGCTCTGGGAGGTAGGATTCTTACAGTCTCGGGTGATCTGGCCTCTGCTCATGCCTTCCTATGGCAGGCACTCAGTGAGTGCTGAGTAAATGGGCTTATGACTTGGGACAAACAACCCATTTTAATGCCAGCGTGTGGCCTGTTTGCTTCTCTTTTTTTAAGTCCTGGTGAAGCAGAAAGGGCCCTTCTGGAAGTAACTGAATATGGAAAGTAAGGGGCTGGCTTAAGGTCTCCCTGCTTTAATCAGGGAGCCAAGACACTGTTTGCCAGGAAGGCCTGTTTCCTTTCTTTTCCTTTTGTCTTTGTAGCTAACTCAAATGTTAAATAAAAATTAACTGTGAAATATTGCAAGCATATAAGTACAACAAGTAACAGAACAGACCTGTATGTACCACCAGGATGAATCAAGCAGTGACGTTTCTACCGTACCTCTCTCCCTGTCCCTGGGGAAAGTAAAAATATATACAGAAGCAGGAGGTGACATGGAAGTTCCAGAGGATTATGTTTATACTTTGCAAACTGTCTTTATGTGATTTGTTAATTTTGTTTTTAGGAATTGTTATTTAGGGTAAGCACTTTGGGGAGAAAAAGACTCAAATGAGTTACCCCAGCGATTGGTCAGCATTTTGCACTTTTCTGTTGGTTACAGTATAGTGTTTGAAGGAGCTGATTGATTTGATGAGATTTGCTTTGCCAGTTAAAAAATTCAAGATATCTCAAATTAGTATTGTTCTTGAGTCTGTCTTCCAGAAAGCAAAGGGCCAAAGATGAATTTTTCAGAGCGCCTTAATATCTGTAATACGTAATACTTTCAACAAGGTATACAAGGATGGAAATGGCTAAGTGGTGGTTGAGCTGAGTGCCAGCCTGGTGCTCAACAGCCCTAGTGGTGAAACTTCCCTGGTGGATGTGGAGAGAAGAATGTTTTGTCTTCCTGGAAGGAGTTGGAGTTGGGAGCTCAATTTTTAAGTTAACTGGGTTGTCACAGAAAGAATCAATGGTACGAAATAAGTTTGTTATGCTGTTAAGGGTATGTTTCTATCCGTAGTGTTTCACATTGTAATTAATTTTTCACTTGTGTTTGCTGTTGTGTTACGGAGGCTGACAGGTCAGGAAGAGTGTTTCTGACTCCAGCTTTCCTCCCCTCAGTCATCTCTCCGTGCTCTGCCTGTCTTTCTGAAATGCGCTTGTGGTCCTGTGAGAGCCCACTTTTCAGGGATCTCAGGGCCCTTTGGGGTTCAAGACCAATCTCTCACTGCTCTTTCTGCCTTTCACTGCACTTTTTTTTTTTGGCTGTGCTGTGCAACTTGTGGGGTCTCAGTTCCCCAACCGGGAATTGAACCTGGGTCCTCCGCGGTGCAAGCTTGCAGTCCTAACTGCTGGATGGCAGTGGGAGTTCCCTCACTGCACTCCTTAGCTTGATCTCACCTGGTCTTTTCAGCCCTCTGTTGTGGCTGAGCTTTTCCTTGGGCCTCTACTCGGTCAGTTTTACCTCCGCTTTCCCCTGTGACCCTCACACACACACACAGACTCACTCCAGTGCCTATGTGGGCACCACTGGCTTTCCTATGCATTCCTTCTCGTTCAGCTCTCATCGTGCACCTCACTCCTAGAAAGTGGCCCCAGACCCCTGCCTGCCTTGGGAGCCCTCAGGAGTGTGTCTTGAGCTCTGGTGCTTGGCCGGCCCCTTCCCGGCCCGCCCGGCCTCTGTCTCAGCTGCGCTCGCCTCTGGCCTGTGTCAGGCACTGCAGCCACACTTGGCCCCTGGCCCCTGCATCTGCAGTTCCTTCTACTCAGACACCTGCCTGGCTGGCTCTTTACCTGCCTTTAAGTCTTTGCTTAAACTTCCCTTCTCAGGCACCACCCTTGACCCCTGATTTATGATATCCTTTTGCTGTCTGGCCCTACCCGTCTGCCTCCACTTCTTTTGCCTAGCTTGTATCCTCTGACATTCCGGGTGTTTTCCTTATTTGTCTATGTGCCAGACTGCATCAAGAGGTCTATAACAGTGGAGATTTTTCTCCTTTTGGCTTTAACTACTGTCAGGTTCCCAGTGCCTAGAACAGTACCTGAGTGAATGTCAGTCCTTCAATGACTGTATGAAGACTCTCAGCCCCTGTGTGCTGGCCAGTGCGTGAGAAGTGGTGTGGATCGAGGGCAGTGGTGTGACTGTGCTTGCCCTGGTGTGAGGTGGCAAAGGTGGAGGCCCAGGGCAGGTGAGACAGGCCAGGGAGGAAGCTGGTAAGCCAGTGCTCGAGGACGATGGCCTTCCCCAGACCCAGGGAGTCTCCAGGAAGGGTGGACTGACGCAGGAGAGAGGGCCGGCGTGGCCCTCATGGGCTGGGGCAGCGCATGGCACTGAGGGTAAGGGGGGACGGCTGAGTGACCCTAACACTGACATTTCGAAAGATTTGAGAGGGCACCATTTTTGTCTCACTGTAAGCTAGTAAAATGGAAAGTGGGCCTCATTTCTGATTTACCTCGGTACCTTCAAAAAGAAACTGATCTCACCTACCAGCTGAGAGGTGTCCCTGGTGCCTTCCTATTCATAGAGGAGGAAGCCCTTGGTGTTGGGCGTGGTGTGAAGGCCCTGTGTTTTCCTGAGGTCTTCACTGGCGGGCCCCTTGCAGCTGCTCTGAGGTCTCATCGCCATGCTGCTGCCCCCAGGATGAGCCGCGCTCTGTCGCGTGGCTCCCTCCGTCCCCTTTCCCCGCCGGTGCTGCCAGCGCTGTATCCACGGCACTTGGGATGCTCCCAGGTTGGCTGTTCCTCTGAGCGCCAGGCCCTGTCCTGGCAGCACATGGCTTGAGCTCTCACCCTTCATGTCTCCAGGTTCTGAGTTTTTCAGGGTGAGCTCTAAGTTGTCTTCTGGGCTTCAAGCGGCGCCCAGTGTTAACTGAGAGTTAACTCGTGGAGATGTTCATGCTTTCGAGTCTTCTGTTATCCCGAAGATGTGTGTGTGTGTGTGTGTGTGTGTGTGTGTGTGTGTATATGGCTGTGCTGGATCTTAGTTGTGCCAGGGGGGAATTTTTTTTTAAGTTGTGGCATATGGAATCTAGTTCCCTGACCAGGGATCAAACCCAGGCCCCCTGCATTGGGAGCTTGGAGTCTTAGCCACTAGACCACCGGGGAAGTCCCCTAAAGATTTTTATTTAATAAAAATTGAATTCCTGGGTTTTTACAATTAAAGTGTGTGTTAGAAATAAGAGCTTCCTGGAAGTTCCCTGGTGGTGTGGTGGTTAGGACTGCCCGGTTGCCCTGCTGAGGGCCTGGGTCCAGTCCTTCCCTGGGGAACCAAGATCCCCCAGGGCGCACAGCAGAAAAAGAAAAGAAGAAATAAGAGCCTTCTGTTCGCATTCCCCCAAAGATTGGAAGTCGGTGCCATCTGTGCAGAGTGGCTCCCCCTGTGTCTTAGGGCAGCAAATCTTTGTTCCCTCCTCTCACTGAATCCTCACAGCAGGAAGCTGAATCCCAGAGATGTTAAGTACTGACCCAGAGTCACAGGCTATAAGTGCTGGACCTCCTGCAGGGCCTGACCTCTGCTTCTGTGCTCTGGGAACTCATTGTTCTGCCTCTCAGGGGACATTTGAACATCAGACCGTCTAGACAGGAATAGGAGGATGGGCTGTTATATTTCGTTAGTATGGCCATGTACTTCTGGTGGCATTCCTCCATTCATGGAGAATTAGGAAATTAGCTGTGTTCCATTGATGAGCCAGAACTCGTGTCCTTGCTCCCCTGGACTTGACAGACCTGTGAGGGGGCTGAAATGGGAGAGATGGTGGACAGAAGACTACATCTTTGAAAAATCTGTGAAACTGTCTTGCTCAATAACCGAACCTGAAAACTGATCAGGCCTTTGGTCCCATAAGCACTCACCAGGAGATCCGGGGTGGGGAAAGGAGCACAGGAGGCTGCGCTGCAGGGTCGCCGTTTGGCTGAGGACGAGCGGCCCTGCAGGACTGGCGACAGGCCTCCTCCACCGGAGAAGAAGGGGAGTGTGGGCCATGCAGGCTCCTGGAGGCACCGTGGCCGGTCGCCCTCCCACAAAGGGGCTGTGTGTCTCCCGGGCAGGCCAGTTAGGTGGGGGTGAGGCGGAGCGCGACTTGTGTGTTTGTGACAGTGGAACGCTGCCTCGGTTTCTCATTCAGGAGCTTTCCTGTTTTCAGCTGTTACAGTGGTTTTGTTTAAGAAAGGAATTAGTGTCATGTAGAGCCACATACAGAATTTGTCAAGAAGTGCCCCATCGTCTGGGGCTTGCTTCCCGGTTGTGTGGCGAAGGAGCAGCTGGGCCGGCTGGCCTGGGCGCTGGCGGCACACGGAGCGGGTTCGTGCATTTGTGGCCTCCATGACAGAGGGGGAAAGTCGTGAAGGAGACTTGCTGCAGACTCTGCTGCACCTGGTCCGTCTGTACATCCACAGGGCATCACGCCTGCCTGGGGGCTGAGGCGCGTACAGAGCGTGGAAGAGGGCCCGGGGTCGGGTGGTGAGGGCTCTAGAAGAGGGCACGCCGGCAGAGGGCCCGTGGCAGGAGAGGGCCGAAGGTCAGAGGGGAGGGCGCTGAGTGCAGAGCAGGCTGTGGGGCGGGGGCCGCTCTCGAGGCTGCACGGAGCGTTTTCATCTGCAGAGGAGCGTGAGGCCTGGCGGGTTCAGGCGGGCTCAGGCGGGCGTGTGAGGGTGGGCGATGCGCCTCTGTTTGCTTTGGAAAGCGCGTTTCTCAGGGTCATCTGTGAGCTGGTGGGGGGAGGATCGGGGCGAGGCCATGGGAGGTGGCCTCTGTGTGCTGGCTGTCTGCGTTAGTCTCCCCAGCTGTCTCTCTGAGTGCCCCATGGGACTGGGCAGACTGCCCCCCTTGAAATTGGGTGTGGCTTCGTGGTTTGCTTTGGACAGTGGAAAGGGACACGTGACCTTTGACTGGAGCCCTGAGAGCCGAGTGCTTGGTTACGTTCCCGTGCCCCTGCTCCTGGTGGCAGCGCACAGGTACACGTTCCGGGCGAGAAGGAAGCCTCGGGGTGAGCCAGGTCGCTGCCCGGTAACTTGGTCCTCCAGACCTGGTCCCCAGACTGGCCGCGTGGGCCACCCCGGACCATCTTAGAAGCACGGGCTGGGGCCCACCTTCTGCCTCCCGAGGCCTGAGCTCTGGGGCAGGTGGCCACCTTCGCAGGGTGCCTGAGCCCACCGCGCTGAGGACTGTGCCTGGAGTTCCCCAAAGGCCCAGCGCTCAGGCCTGGCGTAGCCCTGCTGAGGGGCGCGGGTTCTGCAGAGGAGTCAGCGGGAAGGGCCTACAGTCAAGCCACGAGGCCCGTGGGTTGTGGGGAGGGTGTCAGTGACCCCTGAGTTTCTGACAAAGCCAGACAGCAGCCCATTCACTGTCCAAGCAAGATCTATTCTTGTGAGATTTCATTTACTTGGGTTTCGAGGTTTAGAAACAAGGACAAGGCTAAAGAGGAATTTTTAAAACTGTCGTCGATGCCCTCACCCCCAGATCAGTTTCTCCGGGGCACCCACACTGTCACTGCCCTTTCTCTCTGGACTCCCGGCTTGCTGTCCCCCACCTGCCCTGCCTGCGAGTGGAGGCTCCTTGCTGGCGGCCCTCGCCCCTGCTCCCCACAGTGCCCCAAGGACAGCGCCACCTGGACGCCTTTGATGGGCACTGAGAACCCTGGGCACGTCCGTGTGGGGCAGCTTGCTCTGGGCCCACAGGGGTCCCGTCTGTGTGACTCGGAGCCTGGGCCCTGCCCAGTGTGGGGTGCCAAGATCTCCGACTGCTCTGTGGCTGGGGTCCTGGGGCGGGAGCACTGGCCGGCTTCAGGCTCTTTGCTCTTCCTCAGGTGCGAGGCGGGGGCCTGGGGGAGCAGTGCCCGCAGGGGAGCTCAGGGAGACCCCGAGGGCGCGCCCCTGAGGGTTCCCCTCTTTATTATGCATCAGAAATTGTCCCTGATTGCGGAAGACCCCTTGGGATTAGGCCTCATGTTGACAGTTTACGGATTCTCTTCTGTTGAGTTCTGAAATCTGTATAAAAAAGTATTTATTTCTTTAAGTTCAGCTTCTTTCACTTCTTTGAAGATGTGACCGGTGTTCTGTTTGTGCAGCGCGGAGGCTGAGCCTGTGTGCATGTCTCAGGCCCTGGGTGCTCACAGCAGCCCTGTCGGCAGAGGGCCCGAGCCGCTCCGTCTTCGGCCGGTGCCCCAGGCCTGGCGCCCCCTCCCCTCCCCTCCCTCTGTGAGTTCCCAGCACGGGAATGAGGTAACAGAAACAGTTGTGGATTCCAGCTTAGAGTTTGTGGAAAGCTGCTTTTCAAGGGCATGTGGTTCCTTGACGGATTGTCAAGGTGAACAGTGAGCTAAAGCGGCTCTGGTGGTTTGATCAGGACGTCCCTGGGGGCCAGGGGCTCGGACTCGGCCCGCCCAGTGCCGGGGCCTCGGACGTTCCTGGTCCGGAGCGGCACCCCACACGCTGCACCTGGAGATCCGCCTGCTGCAGCAGAGCTGGTGCAGCCAGAACATTTATCTCTTGTAATCAGAATACATTTCATGAAAAATTTGTATGAATCAGAAAAGTGGGAGGAAACTTAGATAACTAATCTTACCAACCAAATGTTTAGGGATATATTTCCTGTTTGCTTTTCATTCATCAAACTGAACCAGGTGCCCTAAAGACAGTTCCCTCTGTGAGGGTCAGAACGAGATGCAGCAGTCTAGGTGACTATTCCAAGGAGACAACTGCTTTGCTCTTTCAACTGTTTCTTATATCTATCTATTAAAAAAAAACTTGCCTATCTTACAGAGTTGAGAACTTTGAGTTTTGTGTGTTATGTGTTCAGTTCTATCTTCAAGAGATAAGAATTTAGTGTTCTTTCCGCCCCACTTCCCCTTCCCCGGTCTTCCGAGTCCAGTGGTGTCCGGCTGTCTGCGCCTTGCTGATGAGCTGTTCCAGAGAGCTGTGGCTGAGAGCACAGCGGTGTGTGTGTTTACAGTCTCGCCTGTCACTGCTGGCGTGCTGTCGGTCTGCGTCACTCCCAAGGTGCCCGGTGCCGGGGGCTGTTGGCCCCGGTCCGCCATGCTCCCCGGCTGGGGCCACCCTTGAGGCAGCTTGGGCCTCCTCACAGCATGGTGGCTGCTTCCTGCCGCAGGAAGTGAAGCTGCCCATCCTTTTGCTTATTTCTTGGTTGCACCACGTGACTTGTGGGATCTCAGGTCCACTGCCTGGGCTTGAAACTGGCCCACGGCAGTGGAAGCCCGAAGTCCTAACCACTCAGCCGTCAAGGAGCTCCCCTGCGGACAAGCCTTTTATTTATTTATAAAAACACTTAAAAAAAAAAGGATGTGTTTGATCTATTTGTTTTTTGACTGTGTGGCACGCAGGATCTTAGTTTCCCCAGCCAAGGATTGGACCCGTGCCCCGCAGGGGAAGCCCAGAGGCGTAACCCCTGGGCCACCAGGGGAGCCCTGCCAGTCCTTTCGGAGGTGAGGCCAGCTCTAGCCTGACATCGCTCTTGCTGTGTGCAGTTGGGAGCAGCCACAGGCCTGGGCGAGGATCAAGGATGTGGAGAAATAGACTTTATCTCTTGGTGGGGGGATGACAAAGAATTTTTGGCCATCTTTAATATGCCACAGGTTTTGTTTGACTTTTTTTTTTTTTTAAATTATTTTAATTGGAGATTAATTATTTTACAATATTGTGGTTTTTTTGCCATATGTTGACATGAATCAGCCATGGGTATACATGTGTCCCCCCATAATCCCCCTCCCACCTAATATACCACAGTTTTAACAGTTTTTACTTACTTTAAAAATTTTGTTTTGTGTTTTAGCTGCACTGCAAGACTTGTGGGATCTTGGTTCTCTGACCAGGGATTAAACCTGGCAGTGAAAGTGCAGATTCCTAATTGCTGGACCACCAGGGAGTTCCAACAATTTTTGGTTTGAATGAATATTTATTAATTGTTACATTGTTTAGCTGAACACAATTTTCCTAGTGAAAAAAAATTTTTTTTTTGTCTATTTGCTTAGTTTTCCATGCATCTGTTACTAATGCAGGCTCAGGTTTTCCAGATCAGTTGTGTAAAAAGCCTTTTGAGATGGTCAGTTACGCGTTTTTCCCTCGGGGAGCCTGTCTGCTGGAACTGTTTGTCTTCTTGCTCCAGACGGGGCTTCCTAGACGTGTGCCACGGCTGCAGGCACTTTGTCTTCTGCGGGAGACCACTCACCCCTTAGGTCTCATGTCTTCCAAGGTTTGCCATCATGTTTTGGTGGTACGTCTTTTGGGGGGTTATCTCAGAAAGTGTGGGAGGCAGCGTTAAATTTTAGAGACCTTGCATGCCAAAATGATCTGTTCTGTGTTTAAACTTGATGATAGCTTGTCTAGATACGTAATTTAGATTGAAAATAGCTTCTCTCAAAAAACTGAAGATGGGAATTCCCTGGTGGTGTAGTGGTTAGGACGCCTTGCTGTCACTGCTGAGGGCATGAGTTCAATCCCTGGTCAGGGAAATAAGATCCCACAAGCTGAGCAATGTGGCCAAAAATGAAAATAGCTGAAAAATCTGACGATACTGCTTTGTTATTCGGGGGTTTTTCATGAGTGTTTCCTTTTTTAAGATAACTGATGCTGGCCTGTCACCTACCTTCACCCCAAACCACGTGGTCTCTTTTGTGTTCATCCTGTGGAGTGCTCAGTGGGTCTTTTCAACCTCTTGATTCTGGGCATCTTATTTCTTTGCTGATGTTTAGAAATCTTGACTCCACTTGTTTATATTTCCCCCAGCTTTATTATGGTGTAATTGACAAGTAAAATCTTCAGTTTTCAGTGTGCAGTGTCTAGGGGTGTGACAGGCAGCTCTCCGTGGGGTTGAGAGTGTCATCATGTGTCTGTGAGGTGATGGGCGTTCACTGAACTTAGCGTGGAAATCATTTCCTTGTGTACATCAGAATCATCGTGCCATACACCTTCAGCTTACACAGCGTGTGTGCGTGCTCAGTCGCGTCCCACTCTTCGTGACCCCTGGACTGTAGCCCACCAGGCTTCTTCATCCATGGCATTTTCCGGCCCAGAATACTGGATTAGGGTGCCATTTCCTGCTCCCGGGGATCTTCCCAAAGTCTCTTGTGTCTCCTGAATTGGCAGGTGGATTCTTTACAACTGTGCCATCTGGGAAGCCCTGAAATTTATACAGTGCTGCATGACTGCATGCATCTCAATAAAACTGGAAAAGAAAAGGAATTAGGACTGAAAAAATTGTGTACAATGTAAGGATTTGATCCACCATATGCACTGTGAAGTGGTCACTCTATAATCAACTTAACACATCTGTCTCCTCTCTTAGTTCCCTTTTGTGTGTGGGGGTGAGCATGCTTCACATTTTCTCTCCCAGCAAGTTTCGAGTACGAAGCCCGCTCTTCTGATTATAGTCCCTGGACTGTGTGTCTTTAGAACTTGCTCACCTCACAAACGAACGTCTGTCCCTTTGGCAGTACCTCTCGGTCTCTCCTGCCCCTCAGCCTCTGGCAACCAACCGCCCATTCTACTCTCTGCTTCTACGAGTGTGACTTTTATTTTACATTTCACGTAAAAGTGAGAGCATGCAACGTTTTAATAGAGCGTCCTCTGGGCTGATCCATGTGCAGATGGCAGAATTTCATTTTTAATGCCTGAATAATATTCCACCATATGCATAAGCCCCCTCCTTTTTTTTGGCCACTCTGTGTGACATGCAGGATCTTAGTTTTCCCACCAGGGATTAAACCCTGGCCACCTGCATTGGGAGCATGGAGTCTTAGCCACTGGACCACCAGGGAGGTCCCTAAAGCCCATTTTCTTTTTCCATTTGTCTCTGCGCGTGGACTGTTGGGAGTGATGCTGCAGAACGTGAATCTGTGGATGTGTCTTCAGTGTCTGGGCTCATTTCTGTCTGGTGCGTCCTCAGAGGTGGGCTTGCTGCGTCCCACAGCAGCTCCGGTTTCCATTCCTGAGGAATCTGTTCTCTCTTCGCAGTCGCTGCACCGGCTTACATGCCCACCAGCAGTGCGCAAGGGCTCCCTTTTCCCTGTGGCCTCACTAACGCTTGTGATCTCTTTTTGATGATAGCCATTCTGACAGGTATGAGGTGGAGGCTCATTATGGTTTCATTTGCGCTTCCTGAGCATCTTTTCCTGTGCCTGTTGCCCATCTGTATGCCTTCTGTGGAGGAATGTCAGTTCAGGTCTCTTTCAGAATTTTAAAAATCTTGTGTTTCTGGAACTTGTGCCACATGGATGTTTCGTTAGCGTGGTCTTCAGATTTTTTCCTTTTTCTGCCCCGTGCTGCTTCCTTCCTGCCCCTTCCTCATTTACTTTCCTGTTTCCTTAGGTTTCCTCTTCCTCCTCCCCTCATCTTTCTTCTCCTTCCATCTCCTTTCCTGCCTCCATCCCTCCTTTCTCCTGCTCTGGCAGTTCTGTAGGGACCATGGTATCTGGGTCTCTCTGTTTGTCCCCTTAGTGGTTGTGGAATGCAGTTACAAAGAGAGCAGTGATTTTTAAATTATTTTGGAAATATTTTTACATTTTCACAATGTTCCTTTAAAAATCGAAAGAAAAACTATAAATAGATAATATGTTCACATGCTTCAGAGTTGAAAAGTTTAGTGTGAAAAGTCTCTCCACTGCCGTGTCCCCAGCCACCTAACCTCCTCCTGGAGGCGCCCAGGCTCCAGGGTGGCCCGAGCGAGCTGAGGACAAGTATGTGTGCTTGGCGGGTTCTCTCTTTCCCTCTAGTGTGTTCCTCTAGATTCCTAGCTTTCTTTTGCTTTTACAGGTTCTCTCTTTCCCTCTAGTGTGTTCCTCTAGATTCCTAGCTTTCTTTTGCTTTTACATTTTTATCTCTCAAGTTAAATTTTCCCCAGATGCCTAATGGCCCTCGATGCAGGCCCGCTGTTGAGATGGAGGTCCAGGAGCTGATGACGGGGCTCTGGGTGGGGGCTTCGCCGAGGGCCGATGGGTCGGGACCCACCGGCAGGGTCCTGGCAGGTGGCCTCAGCGGGCTGTTTTGCAGTCTGCCGCCTGGAGCGCCCGCTCCAGTGCTCCCGTCCTTTGAGTGCGCTCCACTTCTCCCACTGGCTGCCAGGCTATGGGTGGGGCGGTTGGGACTTTGGTCTTCAGACTTCGGGCCCCCAGTGTTGTGTAGCACATGCCCCTGCTATTATGCCTTGTAAGGCATATTTTAGAGGGAAAATAGGAAATACCTTACAGATATGTGAATGATACATCTTAATATGATGATGCCTTTCCTACTCAACAAAAGATTTGATAGTTTAAAAATTAACATAAAATTAATCAGTTAAGCTCTTTTGAAGTATATAATTGGGTGGTTTTTTTTTAGTACATTGTCAGTACAGTGTTAATGCAACCATCACCACTATCTAAATCCTGAATATTTTTGTCGCCCCAGTAGGAAGCCCGGTGCCTGCTGAGCAGTCACCCCTCCTTCCTGCGTGTCCCCAGCCACCACTCTCCTTTCTGTCTCTGGACTCTCCTGTTCTAGACGTGCTGTAGAGACAGAGTCGTGTGGTAAGTGGCTTTCTGTGACTGGCTTCTTCAGCTCTGCGGTGTTTCTGAAGCCTTGAGGTTTGTCTGTGTTATGGCATGTGTCAGTATTTCATTTTTATGACTGAAAGTCCTATTGTACGGCAGGGTCCACTTTTTCCCCCGCCAGGTGGCTTGTGGGATCTCAGTTCCCCCAGCCAGGTGTCACACCTGGGCCCCCAGCAGGAGAAGCATGGGGTCCTAACCGCTGGACACCAGCAGAGTCCAGATCACTTCTGATCTCATCTGTTTATCAGTTGTTAGGACATTGGGTTGTTTTTTTTTCCTTTTGAAAAATAATTTTGTGAAAATTCTTGTACAAGTTTTTGTATGAATATATGTTTTTAGTTCTCTCTTGGGTAGATTCTAGGAGTTGGATTGCTGGTTCGCGTGGCAGTTGAGGGACTTCTTGATTGTTCCCAGCTTCAGCTGCTCTATTTTCCATCCCTGGCAGAGTGCGAGGGGTCCCGAGATTTGCCGCTCTGCACAGAGACAAGAGGACAAGCAGGCCTGGGGCCGGAGGCAGCGCCAGCCTGAGTGTCCACGCAAGGCTAGGGATGGGCCACAGGCAGAGAGCGCCCGGGTGGCTGTGCCCAGGGCTGGCTCGAGCTGGCCTGTGCGCCAAGCTTCTCTGAAGTGAGCACAAAACAAGGAGCAGGTCCGTTACAAAGGCCTTACTGTCTGCAGAAGGAGCAAAACTTTTGCTGTGAGTGAGTTCTCCGTTCTGTAAACTAAAGCCTCTCAGTAGAGAGTCTGGCAGAGTGACGAGCTGCTGGGTCCTCAGTCCCTGTTCTGTAGCAGATTCCATGCTGATCCCGCTGCTCCACACGGAGTTTTTTGCCCTGAGACTGGAGGTCCTATGGTCATTGTGCGGAGGCAGCACCAGTCTGTTCCAGGGAGACTTGTGCAAACGCTGGAAAGCAAGGCAGTGTCAGGGAGTGTGTGCGCGCTTCCGTTGTGCTCGCAGACTTGACTTTTCCATTTAAGTCTCTCTTCTGCTTCCGGACAAGTGACGAGCTTGGTGCCTCTCTGGGTTCTGGGGGAGGCCTGCCTGCTGTCCGGCACTGAGCCTGCCCCTGGGGACTCGGCTCAGCGTCGCAGCATGGGCTCCGCAGGCTGCAGCTGCACCTGGAGCTCCAGGAGGGCGGGTGCGGCGGCCTCCTGAGCGCAGGGAGGACACTCTTCTGCCGCCCTTCCACCCTCCCCCAGGCCTTCCCTTCCCCTCTCCCCGTCTGTGCCTTAGACCCTCCGTCTCCCCCTCTGGAATATCAGCTCCCCAGGAACAAGGTGTGTGCTCTGTTTACCGCCCTGCTTCCGCATGTTGGAAAGGGGCCTGTGCGCACTGGCTGGTTCTAAACCATGTCGTGTCATCCGGGCACTTCTTTGGAGAGTGGTGCTTTTCCCTTCATCGTGGACACCCCTCCTCTGTTCCATGTGGCCTCCCCAGCTGCTTGCCATGCCAGCGCCGGCAGTGGAGCATCTGTGACGTGCATGGAGTGGGTTACGCCGTCTTCAGAGCTTGTTCCACAAGGCTGCACGGTGATGCTTGGCTCCCCATGGAAAACCATTCGTCACTCTGAGCTGTTAGTTTCTGCTTTAACTAACACGTTTTTGGTTTTCACTGTAAGGGCATCAGGGTTTTCTTTCCTTTTATAACGACTGTATGTTGCATTTTGTTTTTAGACATTTTAAAAGGGAAAGGCTTTGTAGACGAGAGGTGCCCTAAGCCGCCAGCCTCCCTGCAGCAGCAGCAGTAGCAGCTTGCCTCTTGGAGAGGTGACTCTTCCCTTCAGCTTCCCCACGTTCGCTCTGCTGACCCACTCCTCTGTTGTCTTTGTCCTCGTAAATTGACCCTTCGTTTGTAATTCTTTTTTGAAAGTACTTACTTATTTACCTGGCTGCGTCAGATCTTTGCCGCGTCGTGGGGGTCTTTTGCTTTGGCGCGCAGACCCCGGCTGCGGCACGTGGGCTGCGCGGCTGTGCTGTGTGAGCTCTGTCGGCCTGCGGCCTGCTGGGAGTTAGTCCCCCCGGTCTCCCCTGCGTTGCACGGCAGACTCTTAACTGCCGGACCACCAGGGAAGTCCCTGAGATGCTTGGCTGTCGTTTCAGTTGGGGTTTCTGTAAGGAGCGTAAGTAAATGTCAGAAAGGAAGCCTCGCATTTTTTTAAATACAAAAGTGGTTTTAGAATTACCACTCCCCCTATTTTCTGCGTCCTGTGTTTTCCCTCTGGGTTTGTGTTTTTGCTCTAGTATGTCTTTTAGCATTTCTTTTGTGGAAGGAATATGTATATTAAACTCCCTTAGTTTTCACATGTCTGAATATACACTTTGGCTCATGCTTGGTAATAATTTAGATTAGAAATTCTCTCTTCCCTGAGCACTTTGCAGAGGCTCCGCCATCTGCTCCTCTCAGTTGAGGCTGCACAAAGCCTGTTTCCGTTCCTCTCCTCGTGCTGAAGTCTATCCATTAACTTATTCTTTATGGGGACTTAGGTGTGAAGATTTTCTTTTTTGTCCTTCATATTCACAAAAGTATGTGTTTAGGTATTGATTTGTTTCTCTTTATCTTGCTCAGAACCCTGGTGCCCTTTTTAATCTGAATACTTAAGTTTTGTTTCATCTCTGGAAAAATTTCCATCATTATCTTTTTGAAAACTGCCTTTCCCAGATCCTTCCTAGTTTCTCCTGGAACTCCAGGGGAATGTAAACTCCCTGAAAGCAGAATGTTCTTCACATGTGTATGTGTGCAAAAAATTGGCATCTTAACCGTCATTACATGCACAGTTCAGGGGTATTAAGTACATCCGCATTATTGTGCACCCATTACTGCCACCTGCTTCAGAGCTTTCCCATCTTGTGAGACGGAAACTGTTTTCCAATTGAACACCAGCTCTTCATTCTCTTTTCCCCATTGCCTTGCAAGCTGCTTTCTATCAGTACTTCCTGTCTCTATGAATTTGATTACTCTCGGGACCTCATAAAAGTGCAGTCAGGGAGTTCCCTGGTGGTCCAGTGGTTCAGTTCAGTTCAGTCGCTCAGTCGTGTCTGACTCTTTGCGACCCCATGGACTTCAGCACGCCAGGCCTCCCTGTCTATCACCAACTCCCGGAGCTTCCTCAAACTCATGTCCATGGAGTCGGTGATGCCATCCAACCATCTCATCCTCTGTCGTCCCCTTTTCCTCCTGCCTCCAATCTTTCCCAGCATCAGAGCCTTTTCAGATGAGTCAGTTCTTTGCATCAGGTGGCCAAAGTATTGCAGTTTCAGCTTCAGCATCAGTCCTTCCTATGAATATTCAGGGTTGATTTCCTTCAGGATTGACTGGTTTGATCTCCTTGCAGTCCAAGCAACTCTCAAGAGTCTTCTCCAACACCACAGTTCAAAAGCATCAATTCTTGTGCTCAGCTTTCCTTATAGTTCAACTCTCACATCCATATATGACCACTGGAAAAGCCATAGCTTTGACTAGATGGTCCTTTGTTGGCAAAGTAATGTCTCTGCTTTTTAATATGCTGTCTAGGTTGGTCATAGCTTTTCTTCCAAGGGGCAAGCGTCTTTTCATTTTATGGCTGCATTCACCATCTGCAGTGATTCTGGAGCCCAAGAAAATAAAATCTGTCACTGTTTCCATTGTTTCCCCATCTATTTGCCATGAAGTGATGGGACCAGATGCAATGATCTTAGTTTTCTGAATGTTGAGTTTTAAGCCAACTTTTTCACTCTCCTCTTTCACTTTCATCAAGAGGCTCTTTAGTTCTTCACTTTCTGCCATAAGGGTAGTGTCATCTGCATTTCTGAGGTTATAGATATTTCTCCTGGCAATCTTGATTCCAGCTTGTGCTTCTTCCAGCCCAGCACTTCTCATGATGTACTCTGCATGTAAGTTAAATAAGCAGGGTGACAAGATACAGCCTTGACGTACTCCTTTTCCTATTTGGAACCAGTCTGTTGTTCCATAGTCAGTTCCAACTGTTGCTTCTTGGCCTGCATACAGATTTCTCAAGAGGCAGGTCAGGTGGTCTGATATTCCCATCTCTTGAAGAATTTTCCACAGTTTGTTCTGATCCACACAGTCAAAGACTTTGGTGTAGTCAATAAAGCAGAAATAGATGTTTTTCTGGAACTCTCTTGCTTTTTCTATGATCCAGTGGATGTTGGCAATTTGGTTCCTCTGCCTTTTCTAAATCCAGCTTGAACATTTGGAAGTTCACGATTCATGGACAGTTGATGCCTGGATTGGAAAATTTTGAGCATTACTTTGCTAGTGTGTGAGATGAGTGCAGTTGTGAGGTAGTTTAAACATTCTTTGGCATTGCCTTTCTTTGGTATTGGAATGGAAACTGACCTTTTCCAGTCCTGTGGCCACTCCTGAGTTTTCCAAATTTGCTGGCGTATTGAGTGCAGCACTTTCACAGCATCATCTTTTAGGATTTGAAATAGCTCAGCTGGAATTCCATCACCTCCACTAGCTTTGTTCATAGTGATGCTTCCTAAGGCCCACTTGACTTCGCACTCCAGGATGTCTGGCTCTAGGTCACACCATTGTGGTTATCTGGGTTGTGAAGATCTTTTTTGAATAGTTGTTCTGTGTAGTCTTGCCACCTTTTCTTACTATCTTCTGCTTCTGTTAGATCCATAGTGTTTCTGTCCTTTATTGTGCCCATCTTTGCATGAAATGTTCCCTTGGTATCTCTGATTTTCTTGAAGAGATCTCTAGTCTTTCCCATTCTGTTGTTTTCCTCTATTTCTTTGCATTGATCACTGAGGAAGTCCCCTGGTTAGGACTCTGCAATTTCACTGCTGAGGGCGTGGGTTCAACCTCTGGTCGGGGAACTTAATATCCTGCAAGCTGTGTGAAAAAGTGAAAGTTGCATCCGACTCTTTGTGACCTCATGGACTATACAGTCGTGGAATTCTCCAGACCAGAATATTGGAGTGGATAGCTGTTCCCTTCTCCAGGGGATCTTTCCAACTGAGGGATTGAACCCAGGTCTCCCACGTTGCAGGTGCATTCTTTACCAGCTGAGCTGCGGCAGGCTGTGTGATATGAGCGGACACAGTGGAGCCGTCAGCACTGTCCTTCTGTGAGTAGCTTCTTCCGCTTAGTGCAGTGCATGCGGGGTGTGCGCGTGCTGTAACGTGTCTCATGCTTCGTTCCTCTTTAGGGCAGAATAATATTCCATTGTCTGAGGATCTCAGTTTATCAATTCATTCACCTGCTGAAGGACACCTTGATTGCTCCCAGGTTTTGGCAATGATGAAACTGATATAAACCTCCATATGCAGGTTTTTCTGTGGATGTAAGTTTTCAGCTTCCTTGGGTAAATTCCAAGGAGTGGGATTGCTGGATCGTATGATGAGAGTATGTTCAGTGTTGTGAGCAACCACCAAACTGTGTTCCCAGCAGCAGTGAGGAGACTTCCTGCTGCTCCACATCCGCTCGGGCAGCTGGTGCCGTCAGTGTGGTGGGCTCTGGCTGTGCTGAGTGGCGTGGAGTGACTGCTCTCCCTGCGGTCCTCCACGGGGCATGCCTCAGGCCGGCTCTGGAGTGGAGAAGCCCCTGAGCAGTCCCAGCTGCCTGGCAGGGCTGCGCAGCATCGTTCCTCCCAGGCCCACCGTTTGTTTCTTGGCTCGGGGTTTGGGCCCCCACCGCCTTCCAAGGCAGTTTTTGAGGGTGACTGTCTCTTCAGGGGCCTCCAGGGGTGTTTGCTGTGGGCCCAGCCCTGGGCTGCTGGAGGAGCGGCTCAGCACACAGCGCTCTGACCGCTGACCTGTGGCGAGGCCGATGCTTAGTGCCCAGGAGCTGCAGCATGGGGGCGGCCACTTGCTGAGAGGAGGCAGTGGTGGAGCCCGAGGCTGGCCCAGGCCACGACCCCGCACTCTGTGCCCTCTGAGCCCGCAGCTCTCTGGGGCCTGGGCGCCCACCTGATCCTGCCTGCTGCTCCAGGCCTGGCTCGGAGGCCTGTGTCCTGTCCCTTGTTGCCGTGCCCGGAGGCTCATTGCTCTTCCCATCTCATTTCTGAATCTGGAGATTTCCCTCTCTTGTTTTGAATTAGGTGATATATATAGTTCACTTTTTTTTTTCTTTAAAAAAAATAATAATTTGGCCATCTTCACCAGAAATCTCCTGAAACGTGTTAAAATGGTAACGGAGTTCATCCTAATGTTGAGCCATCATTTGTGAATAAATGCTCTGTAGCTATGATACCTTATTTTACTATGTATGGCAATAACTGGGTTTGATTTGCTTCTGTTATGTCATTGTTTTTTATGGTCCTACTCTACTGATCTTGGTCGATAGCTTTTTTTTGTACTACTTCTCTGGCTTTGGTGGGAGAGGTATGCCGGCCTTACGTAGTAATGTTTGGGAAGCTCTCCGTCACTTTCCATGCTGTGGAGCAATTTAAACAATAGGAATGCTGCGTTTACGTGATGAATAATACACAGCAGTTGGAAAGACTGAGTTGTGCTTGTTTTTTATATCAACACAGTGGAAATCAGCGTGTGTTGATCGAATCGCAGGTCCGGTGTGGTAGCATTTCTTGGCATGCAAACCCCATGCAGCAGTTCTCCATTCCTGGGTGTGTTGCATAGCCTGGAATGGTGGTTTGTGAACCGATGGTGGGGGACTGAGTGGGTCTTGGGCTTCCTGAACAGGCAGATGCCATCTTTGTTTTCCTCAGTCACCCTGTCCAAGGCCTGCAGGAGGTGGCGCTGTGCTGGTAGCTTGTGTTCGGCTTCTAGCTGTTGGACTTGGGGCTCCCAGTGGGTGCTGTGGGCACGAAGAACCAGAGCCCCAGGACACTGCTGTGGGTGTGTGGTGGGCGGTAGGCAGCCTGCTAGACTGAGCCTGGCTTTTCTCGCCTGGGGCCCTGGGTGCCCTGAGCCCGTCTTGCCTGTCCTCGGCTGGAGGTGCACATTGTCCAGAGGTCTTCTTTTATGTCAGAAAAGCTTGAAGCAAATGTGGCAAGATGTTGAAAGCTGTCACTTTGGACTGGTGGGCGTGCATATGTGCCCTGTCGTTATTTGTACTGTTTTGCTTCTAAAACTCATCCCTCTCCCCCGATTGAGGGTCACTGAGCCAGTGAAGCCCTCTGGGCCGTTCTTCCGTGAATTTTGTGGGCTTTGCAGGTTTTCTACCTCTTGGTTGGGTTTTATGTTTTTCTCGGAATGCTAGATAGAATGAAAGATTTTCTAACTTACTGGTATAATCTTGGTAAAAAATGAAAGCTCCTTGAAAGATCAAGTCAATGGTCGGTGCCGTGTTGGAAGTGAGAGTGGACCCTCTTTAGAGGGCCATGCCTTCAAGCGTTGTCCCGGATGGAATCCTGAAAAGTAGTGAGCAGCCCACAGTTTCAAGTTGAGGGAGGGAAACAGACCAGATGCACAGAGAAACAAGTACCTTGAGTGAAAATAAAGCACCAGCAGTAGACACAGGTCTGCAAAGACCAGATATTCAATAGTTGTGTCTGATATATGCAAAGATTTAAAAGAAACTTGAAAATTCCAACAGGAACAGGCAATCTTGAAAATGTGGTTCATATGTAGATAATGATCACCTACGCCAGGCATTAAATCCAGGGGAGCCAGAAATCTGAATCTTTGTGTAAGTATTCCACACTTCAGTGTTGGGACTGGCCTCTTGATTACCCGTCTGTTGGCTCTGTCTCTTAGTGTCGTGGTCTTAGCTGTTGCTCTGACCAGGGCTGCCGTTTGCACCCTCACTCGCACAGGCTCCTTGGAGCTCGCGGAGCCTCTGGGCAGCAAGCACGGGTGCTGCAGCTGTTGTCTGTGTTGTGTCTGTGAGGGTGTAGCGCGGCGTTGCGCCTTTTGCTGTAGTCACTTGAATGTTAAGAAGCTGAGGAACAGGTAGCCTCACTCTCGTTCACCGTTTCTGGTGTCCTTCATTTCTTCCTAAAGGTCCCATGTCAGTCTGGTCTCATTTCTCATCAACCTCGAGAACTTCTGTTAGCATTTCTCATAGTGAAGATCTGATGGCAACAACTTCTTAATTGGTATTTCTTTTAAAATATATTTAGTCATCATTCTTGCAGAATATTTTTTCTGGATATCAGATGCCGGGTGGACAGTTTTTTCTTCTTCTCCCCATTACTCTAATCATGGCTGGATTCTATTGCTCATGAGAAGTTGAATGACCATCCATGTCATTGTTTTGTATTTAATGGACCTTTTTTCCCCCTCTGCTATTCAGGGTTTTTCTTTATCTTGGTTTAAATGTTTCCACTGACTATATAGAAGAAAACAACAGAATGGGAAAGACTAGAGATAATTAGAAAATTATCAAGAAAATTAGAGATACCAAGGGAACATTTCATGCAAAGATGGGCTCGATAAAGGACAGAAATGGTATGGACCTAACAGAAGCAGAAGATATTAAGAAGAGGTGGCAAGAATACACAGAAGAACTGTACCAAAAAGATCTTCACAACCCACATAATCACGATGGTGTGATCACTGACCTAGAGCCAGACATCCTGGAATGTGAAGTCACGTGGGCCTTAGAAAGCATCACTACGAACAAAGCTAGTGGAGGTGATGGAATTCCAGTTGAGCTATGTCAAATCCTGAAAGATGATGCTGTGAAAGTGCTGCACTCAATATGCCAGCAAATTTGGAAAACTCAGGAGTGGCCACAGGACTGGAAAAGGTCAGTTTTCATTCCAATCCCAAAGAAAGGCAATGCCAAAGAATGCTCAAACTATTGCACAATTGCACTCATCTCACACACCAGTAAAGGAATGTTCAAAATTCTCCAAGCCAGGCTTCAGCAATACGTGAACAGTGAACTTCCAGTTGTTCAAGCTCGTTTTAGAAAAGGCAGAGGAACCAGAGACCAAATTGCCAACATCTGCTAGATCATCAAAAAAGCAAGAGAGTTCCAGAAAAACATCTATTTCTGCTTTATTGACTATGCCAAAGCCTTTGACTGTGTGGATCACAATAAACTGTGGAAAATTCTGAAAGAGATGGAAATACCAGACCACCTGACCTGCCTCTTGAGAAACCTATATGCAGGTCAGGAAGCAACAGTTAGAACTGGACATGGAACAACAGACTGGTTCCAAATAGGAAAAGGAGTACGTCAAGGCTGTATATTGTCCCCCTGCTTATTTAACTTATATGCAGAGTACATCATGAGAAGTGCTGGGCTGGAAGAAGCACAAGCTGGAATCAAGATTGCTGGGAGAAATATCAATAACCTCAGATACGCAGATGACACTACCCTTATGGCAGAAAGTGAAGAGGAACTAAAAAGCCTCTTGATGAGAGTGAAAGAGGAGAGTGAAAAAGTTGGCTTAAAGCTCAACATTCAGAAAACAAAGATCATGGCATCTGGTCCCATCACTTCATGGGAAATACATGGGGAAACAGTGGAAACAGTGTCAGACTTTATTTTTTGGGGCTCCAAAATCACTGCAGATGGTGACTGCAGCCATGAAATTAAAAGACGCTTACTCCTTGCGAGAAAAGTTATGACCAACCAATAGATAGCATATTGAAAAGCAAAGATATTACTTTGCCAATAAAGGTCCGTCTAGTCAAGGCTATGGTTTTTCCAGTGGTCACGTATGGATGTGAGAGTTGTACTGTGAAGAACTAGCTGAGCACTGAAGAATTGATGCTTTTGAACTGTGGTGTTGGAGAAGACTCTTGAGAGTCCCTTGGACTGCAAGGAGATCCAACCAGTCCATTCTGGAGGAGATCAGCCCTGGGATTTCTTTGGAAGGAATGATGCTAAAACTGAAACTCCAGTACTTTGGCCACCTCATTCGAAGAGTTGACTCATTGGAAAAGACTCTGATGCTGGGAGGGATTGGGGGCAGGAGGAGAAGGGGACGACAGAGGATGAGATGGCTGGATGGCATCACTGACTCGATGGACGTGAGTCTGAGTGAACTTCGGGAGTTGGTGATGGACAGGGAGGCCTGGCGTGCTGCGATTCATGGGGTCGCAAAGAGTCGGACGCGACTGAGCGACTGAACTGACTATACCTGGGTGTGGGTTCTTTTACATATATCCTGCTGAGATTTGGGCTTCCCTTGTGGCTCAGCTGGTAAAGAATCCACCTGTAATGCAGGAGACCTGGGTTCGATCCCTGGGTTGGGAAGATCCGCTGGAGAAGGGAAAGGCTCCCCACTCCAGTGTTCTGGCCTAAAGAGTTCCATGGACTATATATATATAGTTCATGGGGTTGCAAAGAGTCGGGCACGACTGAGCGACTTTCAGTTCACTTCACTTCTGCTGAGATTTGGTGAGCTTCTTGAATCTCTCAATTTATGTCTCACTGAATCTGAAAAGTTTTCTGTTTAATTTTTCCCAAATGTTTTTTTCTATCTCATTGTTTCTTCCCTCTCCTCTGGGTAGGAGTGGGAATCCAGACCCTTTGATGTTGGTCTATAGCACAAGATTGCTGGGAGAAATATCAGTAACCTCAGATATGCAGATGACACCACCCTTATGGCAGAAAATGAAGGGGAATTAAAGAGCCTCTTGATCAATGTGAATGAGGAGAGTGAAAAAACTGGCTTAAAACTCAACATTCAAAAAATGAAGATCATGGCATCCAGTCCCATCACTTCATGGCAAATAGATGGGGAAACAATGGAAACAGTGACAGATTTTATTTTCTTGGGCTCCAAAATCACTGCAGATGGTTACTACAGCCATGAGATTAAAAGATGCTTGCTCCTTGGGAGAAAAGCAATGACAAACCTAGACAGAGTATTGGAACTCTGACATCCCCTATAGACAGTACTAGAGATATTACCTATAAAGGTCCGTATAGTCAGAGCTATGATTTTTTTCACTAGTCATGGATGGATGTGAGAGCTGGACAGAAAGAAAGGTTGAGCACTGAAAAATTGATGCTTTTGAACTGTGGTGTTGGAGAAGATTCTTGATAATCCCTTGGACTGCAAGGAGATCAAACTAGTCCATCCTAAAGGAGATCAGTCCTGAATATCCATTGGAAGGACTGATGCTGAAGCTCCAATACTTTGGCCACCTGATGCAAACAACTGACTCATTTGAAAAGACCCTGGTGCTGGGAAAGATTGAAGGCGGGAGGAGAAGGGAAGACAGAGGATGAAATGGCTGGATGGCATCACCGACTCGGTGGACATGAGTTTGAGGAAGCTCTGGGAGTTGGTGATGGACAGGGAGGCCCGGCATGCTGCAGTCCGTGGGGTCGCAAGGAGTTGGACACAACTGAGCGACTGAACAACAAAACAGATCACTGAGGCTCTGTTTCTTCTTCTTCTTCTTTTTTTTAAATAATTTTACTCTTTTTAAAAGATCATTTCTACTGATCAATTTTCAAGTTTCTTTTTTTAATAATGTATGTATTTTATTGAAGTGTAGTTAGCTTACTATGTTTCAGATGCATATGAAATAGAAAAAGTGAAACAAACTAGACAGAAGTAAAAGAGCATCATATAGTTGGGTTGTTTTTAAACATGGCTGCTCATTTGGAACATGTCTGGAGTCTGGAGGGAAAAGCAATAGCTGAGCATTTGTATTTTTGAAAAGAACTTCAAGATACTTCTGTAACACATCTGGATTTTAAAAAGGGATAACAAGTTTTTCTGTTAGATCCTAGTTTTGGTGATATAGATTTCTATTGTTTTTCTGTTGACCAATCATGATACAATGGTATTGAGTAATAATTACATAATCACAATAGTAAAAGATGTTTATTGGTTTTCACAATCGGGTTTCACAATCAGTTCAGTTCAGTCACTCAGTCATATTCAACTCTTTGCTACCCCATGGACTTCAGCACGCCAGGCCTCCCTGTCCATCACCAACTCCTAGAGCTTGCTGAAACTCATATCCATCGAGTCAGTAATGCCATCCAACCATCTCATCCTCTGTTGTCCCCATCTCCTCCTACCTGCAATCTTTCCCAGCATCAGAGTCTTTTCCAATGAGTCAGCTCTTCGCATCAGGTGGCCAAAGTATTGGAGCTTCAGCTTCAGCATCAGTCCTTCCAGTGAATATTCAGGACTGGTCTCCTTTAGGATGGACTGGTTGGATCTCCTTGCAGTCCAAGGGACTCTCAAGAGTCTTCTCCAACACCACAGTTCAGAAGCATCATTCTTCGGTGTTCAGCTTTCTTTATAGTCCAACTCTCGCATTCATACCTGACTACTGGAAAAACCATAGCTTTGACTAGATGGACCTTTGTCGGCAAAGTAATGTCTCTGCTTTTTAATATGCTGTCTAAGTTGGTCATAGGTTTTCTCAATCAATAACCAGACAAAAAGTAAAAGATAATTACAATTGCAAGCCATAATGGGAACATGATTAACAGTATAAAATAGTTACATACAGTTTGGGCGTCAGGCAGAGTGTTGTGGTAAGTGGAGGTGTGTGCGTGCATGTGTTTTCATCCACTCAGCCAGTCTGTATCTTTTGGTTGGTGCATTTAATCTATTTGCATTTAAGGGAATGGTTGATAGGTATGATCCTATTACTGTTTTCTCATTGTTTGGGTTTATTTTCTGTAGGTCTTTTCCTTCTCTGTGTTGCCCGTCTAGAGAAATTCCTTTTGCATTTGTTGTAATGCTGGTTTGGTGGTGCTGAATTCTCTTAACTTTTGCTTGTCTGGAAAGCTTTTGATTTCTACATTGAATCTGAAGGAGAGTCTTGCTGGGTAGAGTATTCTTGGTTATAGGTGGTTCCCTTTCATCATTTAAAATGTAGCATGCCATTCCCTTCTGACTTGTAGAGTTTCTCTTAGGAAATCAGCCTGATGGGAATTCCCTTGTATGTTGTTTATCGTTTTTCCCTTGTTGCTTTTAATGCTTTATCTCTGTCTTTAATTTTTGTCAGCTTGGTTGCTGTGTGTCTCAGTGTATTCCTCTCTGAGTTTATCCTTCCTGGGACTCTGTGCTTCCTGGACTTGGTTGACTCTTTCCTTTCCCATGTTCAGGAAGTTTTCAGCTATTATCTCTTCAAATATGTTCTCAGGTCCTTTCTCAGGTCCTTTCTCTTCTCCTTCTGGGACCCCTGTAATGCCAATGTTGGTGCGTTTAATGTTGTCCCAGCAGTCTCTTAGGCTGTCTTCATTTCTTTTCGTTCTTTTTTCTATATTCCGTTCTGTGGCAGTGACTTCCACCATTCTGTCCTCCAGGTCATTTATCCGTCCTTCTGCCTCAGTTATTCTGCTGATGATTCCTTCCAGTGTGTTATTAATCTCTGTTTGTTTGTTCTTTAGTTCTTCTAGGTCTTTGGTAAACATTTCTTGCATTTTCTAAGTCTTTGCCTCCATCATTTTCTCGAGATCCTGGATCATCTTCATTATCATTATTCTGAATTCTTTTTCTGGAAGGTTGCCTGTCTCCACTTCATTTTGTTGTTTTTCTGGGGTTTTATTTTGTCCCTTCACCTGGGACATAACTTTCTGCTTTTTTGTTGTGGTTAACTTTCTGTAATCTGTTTTTGTTTTAGCTGCTCTGAGAGTGCTTCTTCTTGCTTCTTCTGTCTGCCCTCTGATGGCTGAGGCTAAGAAGCTTATGTAAGCTTTTTGATGAGAGGGACTGAAAAAGGGAGAAACTGGGTCTTCCTCTGGTGGGCACTGAGAACATCCAGGGAATTTGACTTTGGAAGCCAGTGGGGCTTGACTGTGGAGCTTCCACAGAACCGGGGAGACAGGTCATTGCAGGGCACAGGCAAAAGCTTGCGCACCAGGAGCCAGGAGAGAGGAGCAGCGCCCCACAAGAGACCGAGCCAGCTGTGCCTGGGAGAGTCTAGGAGCCTCCGGTGGAGGCGTGGGCTGACAGTGGCCTGTGGGGTCAGGGGCACTGAATACAGCAGTGTGGGCATAAGTCCTTTTCTAGAAGGCCACCATTACTGGCATTATCCCTAGCATAGTTTGGGCTCAGGCCAAACAACAGGGAGGGAACTCAGCCTCGCCCATCAGAACAAGACCCAGATTCCCCCCCAGTCAGTCTCTTCCATCAGGAAGCTTCCACAAGCCTCTTATCCTTATCCATCAGAGGGCAGACAGAATGAAAACCACAGTCACAGAAAACTAACCAAACTGAACACGTGGACCACAGCCTTGTCTAACTCAGTGAAACTGTGAGCCATGCTGTGTGGGGCCACCTGAGATGGGCAGGTCACGGTGGAGAGTTCTGACACACGCGGTCCACTGGAGAAGGCAGTGGAAAGCCACTTCAGCATTCCTGCCTTGAGAACCCCATGGACAGCATGAAAAGGCAAAAAGATAGGACGCTGAAAGATGAACTCCCAGGTCGGTAGGTGCCCAGTATGCTACTAGAGATCAATGGAGAAACAGCTCCAGAAAGAATGAACACACAACCAAACTGAAAACAGTGCCCAGTTGTGGACATGACTGGTGATGGAAGTAAAGTCCAGTGCTATAAAGAACAGTATTACATAGGAACCTGGAATGTTAGGTCCATGAATCAAGGGAAATTGGAAGTGGTCAGACAGGAGATGGCAAGAGTGAACATTGACATTTTAGGAATCAGTGAACTGAAATGGACCAGAATGGGTGAATTTAACTCAGATGACCATTATATCTACTACTGTGGGCAAGAATAGAATCTCTTAGAAGAAATCGGGTAGCCCTTACAGTCAACAGAAGAGTCCAAAATGCAGTACTTGGGTATAATCTCAAAAATGACAGAATGATCTCTGTTCATTTCCAAGGCAAACCATTCAGTATCACAGTAATCTAAATCTATGCCCCAACCACTTATGCCAAAGAAGCTGAACAGTTTTGTGATGACCTTCAAGACCTTCTAGAACTAACACCAGAAAAAAGATGTCCTTTTTATCATAGGGGACTGGAATGCGAAAGTAGGAAGTTAAGAGGTAGCCGGAGTAACAGGCAGGTTTGGCCTTGGAGTTCAAAATGAAGCAGGGCAAAGGCTGACAGAGTTTTGCCAAGAGAGTGCACTGATATAGCAAACACTCTTTTCCAGTAACACAAGAGATGACTCTACACATGGACATCACCAGATGGTCAATACTGAAATCAGACGGATTATATTCTTTGCAGCCAAAGATGGAGAAGGTCTGTACAGTCAACGAAAATAAGACGGGGAGCTGACTGTGGCTCAGATCATGAATTCCTTATTGCCAAATTCAGACTTAAATTGAAGAAAGTAGGGAAAACCACTGGACCATTCAGATATGACCTAAATCAAATCCCTTACAATTATACAGCATACAGTGACAAATAGAGTCAAGGGATTAGATCTGATAGAGTGCCTGAAGAACCATGGACAGAGGTTCATGACATTGTACAGGAGGCCATAATGAAAACCATCCCCAAGAAAAAGAAATGCAAGAAGGCAGAATGGTCGTCTGAGGAGGACTTGCTAGCTGAGAAAACAAGTGAAAGGCAGAGGAAAAAAGGGGCGATACATCCATCTGAACGCAGAGCTCCATAGAACAGCAAGGAGAATAAGAAAGCCTTCCTCAGCGATCAATGCAAAGAAATAGAGGAAAACAACAGAATGGCAAAGACTAGAGATCTCCAAGAAAATCAGAGATACTAAGGGAACATTTCATGCAAAGATGGGCTCAATAAAGGACAGAAATGGTAGGGACCTAACAGAAGATATTAAGCAAAAGATATTAAGATATCTTAAGCAGAAGATATTAAGAAGTGGCAAGAATACATAGAAGAACTATCCAAAAAAGATCTTCATGACCCAGATAATCACGATGGTGTGATCGCTCACTTAGAGCCAGACATCCTGGAATGTGAAGTCAAGTGGGTCTTAAGGAAGCATCACTACAAGCAAAGCTAGTGGAGGTGATGGAATTCCAGCTGAGCTACTTCAAATCCTAAAAGATGATGCTGTGAAAGTGCTGTCCCCAATACACCAGCAAATTTGGAAAACTCAGCAGTGACCACAGTACTGGAAAATGTCAATTTTCATTCCAATCCTAAACATAGGCAATGCCAAAGAATGTTCAAACTACCGCACAATTGCACTCATTTCACATGCTAACAAAAGTAATGCTCAGAATTCTCCAGGCAAGGCTTCAACAGTACATGAACCGAGAATTTCCAGATGTTCAAGCTGGATTTAGAAAAGGCAGAGGAACCAGAGATCAAATTGCCAACATCAGTTGGATCATAGAAAAAGCAAGAGAGTTCCAGAAAAACATCTACTTCTGCTTTATTGACTACGCCAAAGCTTTTGACTGGGTGGATCACAACAAACTGGAAAATTCTTCAAGAGATGGGAATACCAGACCACCTGACCTGCCTCCTGAGAAATCTGTATGCAGGTCAAGAAGCAACAGTTAGAACTGGACGTGGAACAGACTGGTTCCAAATAGGAAAAGAGTACATCAAGGCTGTATATTGTCACCCTGTTTATTTAACTTATATGCAGAGTACATCATGCGAAATGCCAGACTGGATGAAGCACAAGCTGGAATCAAGATTTCCAGGAGAAATATCAGTAACCTCAGATATGCATTTGACACCACCCTTATGAAAGGGAAGAAAGCAAAGAGGAACTGAAGAGCTTCTTGATTAAAATGAAAGAGGAGAGGGAGAAAGCTGGCTTGAAGCTCAACATTCAAAAAACGAAGTTCATGGCACCAGTCCCATCACTTGATGGCAGATAGATGGGGAAACAATGGAAACAGTGAGAGACTTTATTTTCTTGGACTCCAAAATCACTGGGGACAGTGACTGCAGCCATGAAATTAAAAGACGCTTGCTCCTTGGAAGAAAAACTACGACCAACCAACAAAGGTCCGTCTAGTCAAGGCTGTGGTTTTCCCAGTGGTCATGTATGGATGTGAGAGCTGGACCATAAAGAAAGCTGAGCACTGAAGAGTTGATGCTTTTGAACTGCGGTGCTGGAGAAGACTCTTGAGAGTCTCTTGGACTGGAAGGAGATCAAACCAGTCAATCCTGAAGGAAATCAGTCCTGAATATTCATTGGAAGGACTGATGCTGAAGCTGAAACTCCAACACTTTGGCCACCTGATGCAAAGAACTGACTCATTGGAAAAGACCCTGATGCTGGGAAAGATTGAAGGCAGGAGGAGAAGAGGACAACAGAGGGTGAAATGGTTGGATGGCATCACCGACTCCATGGACGTGAGTTTGAGGAAGCTCCGGGAGTTGGTGATGGACAGGGAGGCCTGGTGTACTGTGGTTCATGGGGTCGCAAAGAGTCAGACACGACTGAGCGACTGAACTGATCTCGTGGAATCTCTGTTTTCCCCAGTCCTCTGGAAGGCCTGTAATCAAATTCCGCTGGCCCTCAAGGCCGGATGCCCCGCCCCTTTGTTGGATCGCCAGGCTGGGAAGCCTCACGTGGGGCCCAGAGCCTTCACAGCAGTGCTTGCGCTTCTTTGGTGTTCTGTTTTCCAGTCTGTGGGTCACCCGCCCCGCGAGTGGAGTATTGATTTTATCCTGAATGCGCTCCTCCTGCCGTCTTGCTATGGCTGCTTCTTTGTCTTTGGACGTCGGGTATCTTTTTTTGGTGGGTTCCAGCATCCTCCTGTTGATGGTTTTTAACAGCTAGTTGCAATTTTAGTACTTTGGCAGGAGATGAGCACGCGTCCTGGTTTTATCCTGTATATTGTGAGTGATGCGCCTGGAGACACTCTTTTTTCCCATTATGTTCTTCTTGAGTAGTCTTTTTCTTTCAGTTGTGTTAAAATTCTCGTAACATTTACTGTCTTAACCATCTGGGAGAATTACTCAGCTGTGCTGGGTCTTAGCTGAGGCACGTGCGATCTTTCAGTTGTCGCACAAGAGCTCTTCGTTGCAGCGTGTGTAATCTAGTTCTTTGACCAGGGATCGAACCCAGGTTCCCTGCGTTGCGAATACGGAGTCTTAGCCGCTGGACCACAGGGAAGTCCCCCCTCTTAACCATGTTTAAATGTGCAGTTCAGGGTGTTAAGTACATGCACGGTGTTGCAGCCATCGCCACCAGAACGGTTTTGTCTTGTGAGCCTGGAACTTGGCCCCCATTAAAACACCAGCTCCCTGTCCTGCCCTCCCTTAGGTCCTGGCATCCACCTTCCTGCTTTCTGTCTGTGGATTTGACTACGCATGAGAATGCAGCCACACAGCATTTGTTAGCCTTTTGTGTCTGGCGTACTGCTCACTCAGCGTAACGTCCTCAGGGTCCGCGTGTGGCAGGTAGCCACCTCCCCTTCCTGTCCGAGGCTGCAGCACGCCCCGCTCTGTGGATGGACACAGGGCAGCGATACCCCACGTGCCTGCCTTCCGTTCCCTAGTGTGTCGGGTGGGCTCGTTGGTCCTGTGGGTGCTCTGAGGAAGCCCTGCTGTTTTCCTTCCTGTCCCCGCCCCCGTGCACAGGGCTCCAGGCTCCTCGTGTCCCCCCGAGGCCCTGCTTTCCATGTTTTGATAGTGGGTAGCTATCCTCATAGGTGCTGTGTGAGGTGGCATTTCTTTTGGGGTTTTGATATTTTCTCTTGTTTTTTGGTGGGGGAAGGCCCTCACTGCGTGACTTGTGGGATCCCGGTTTCCAAGTAGGGACTGAACCCAGGCTCCCAAAAGTGAGATCCTGGAGTCCCGGCCACCGGGCTGCCAGAGCTGCGGTTTGCCCATAAGAGTGGGCTTGCGGCCCCGTGCGCAGGCCGTGTGGACCCTGGGGCTGGGCGAGGTCCGTGTCCCCTGCTCACCAGCCACAATCGCCCTGCTGTGCCTCGAGGTCGTCGGCTTCTCTTTCTGTCCAGTCAACCTGATGTGAGCGGGACTGGGAACCCACTCAGACTTGCCTTAAAAACCCCATGTGGGTCACAGCGGACGGTCCTGGCCTGTGCTCGGTGTGGGGGCGATCCCCCACTGCCCGGCCCCCACAGAGCTGGCCCAGCTGCACGCTTGGCCCCCCAGGGGGTGTCTCGGTGTGGTGGTCTCTCAGTGGTGGCAGGGCTGAGCTCCGGTGCAGTGCTGTCCATCGAGGGCACCCCGATGGGGGCATTCCGTCTTGGGGCTCTGCTTCTCCCCGGTAGCTCGTCCTGGAGGGCCTCCTTGCTGCCGTCGTGGTGTGCTCTTGGCGGGGGTCTTCCCAGCGGAGTGGGTGCTGGCCTGTTCACTGTGAGCTGCCTTCACGGGGTGTCCTGAGTGAGGGGCAGCGGCTCCCGAGGAAGCCCCCTCTGCCCGTGGGGCTCAGACAGCCCATCTGGCCCCGGGTGCCATGCGCGGTCCTTGGTGTGCCCCGTCCAAGGAGAGCTGAGTGTCCTTGATGTTGCGCCCCCCCCTCGTCCCTGCAGTTAGCGTGGGCCAGGCCGATGGCAGGGGGCCTGCCGCCACCTTCCCCGTCCGTCTGGGCTTAAGCTTTGCCGCCCGGTGGCTGTGGGCAGGCCTGGAGCCCTGCCCGGCCCTGCTTTCAGCTGTGTCTCGGGTCCCTCCTCTTGTCCTCTGCCCAGGCCTGGCTTTGCACTGGCCGCCTCTGGTGCTGCCCTGGCGGCAGGTGGAGGGGCAGCCTCCGTTTCCTGCGGGTTCTGGGGGCAGTGGCGTGACTTCCTTTCCGCGCCTGACTTGTGTGTTCTGCCGCGAAAAACCGGTCCTCATCCTTTCACTTTGTGGTTTTGTGACTCCTGTCATTTCTGTGATATTAGAACTGCGTGTTGGGACTGAAATCACAGGAAACACCATAAATTGCCTCAAAATCCCCGAAACTCCCCAAATGTATAGAGTTCCATTGGCGTACTCATCTTAGGTTTGAAATTAAGATGTTTCTTTTCTCCTCTTTTTCTAACGCTGCAGTGTTCTGAGACGGAGGCACCTAGGCTGAATGGAATTCAGCGTCAGGAAAAGCCCTCTTTCTGCTCCAAAGGTGGTGAAGTGCGTGAAGATGAAGCAGGCCCCGGAAGTCCTGGGCAGTGCCAACGGGAAGACCCCTAGCTGCGACGTGAGCCGCGAGTGCTCCGTGTTCCTGAGCAAAGCCCAGCTCTCGGCCGGCCTACAGGACGGGGTCGTGCAGAAGTTCAACGGCCACGATGCGCTGCCGTTCATCCCGACCGAGAGGCTGAAAGACCTTACCTCCCGCGTCTTCAATGGAGAGCCTGGTGCTCACGATGCTAAACTGCGTTTTGAATCCCAGGAAGTGAAGGGACTTGGGACCCCACCTCACACTACCCCCGTCAAAAATGGCTCTCCAGAAATTAAGCTGAAAATCACCAAAACCTACATGAATGGGAAACCTCTTTTTGAGTCCTCCATATGTGGCGATGGTGCGGCCGCCGTGTCCCATTCGGAAGCAGACGGACAGAGACCAGAGCGCAAGGCCCGGAGGAGCCGCAAGAGGAGCGCACAGCGTGGCCCTGTGCTGGAGCACGGCCTCGGGGAGGCCGCCCTGGTGTCCAGGCTCTCCAGTCCCGTGGACAAAAAGGTATTTGTGAACGAGGGGCTCTGGGCGGGTGGCAGGGGGCCTCGGAGGACACGCAACATGTGAGAAGCGATAGGAGGTAGGCGCGGCCCCCGCGGCCTGCTCTCCACTTGCCCTGAGGGCTCGCGGTGGGGACATTCACATCCTGTTGAGCAGCACCAAGGCCTGGAGACGAAGTGTGAAGACCGAATGAGGTTCTGAATCTGGGCCTGGCCATTCCAGAGCCCTCAGCCTTCAGGCGATCCTGTTTCACAGAGCTCCTCTCCACCTGATGGCGGTCAGTGGGGGACCCTGTGGGGCTTCCTCGGTCTGTGCTGTCTGAGGAGTGCTCCCGCTGGCTTCCCCTCGGTCACTGTCCATCCGGGGTTCACTGCCCCCTCCAGGGGCCCTGCAAACGGCTCGCCCCAGTGAGCACGGGGCGTGCCTCCCACCTGCATGCTCTTGGTCCCCAGCGTGGAGCGTGGTGCTGGAGTGCGTGTGAACGCATGTTCATTCGCATGAATGCTGCGGTGGGAATGTGGGATGGAAACATGGTGCTTATGCCAACAAGTCTTCAGTGACGCGCGGGAACCTTGACCCTGGCAGAGGAGCTGCCGAGGGCTTTGTGGCGCCCCTGTTCCTGAGCTGGTCGTCCGCATAAACAGGGTCTGGCAGGCCTCTGTGCACTGGCCAAGTGAAGCTCCAGGCCCGCTTTCAGGAGTAGGGGCACCAAGGCTGGAGTAATCACTGTAAAATTATAGTGAGGAATCTTGTTTACGGTCCCACAGATAGGATGGGAAAGGACCGACATTTCCCTGGAGGAGTTGAAATAATGAAGACCTTCAGGGTTTAAAAGTGTCTGCTGAGTGCTGGGGTGGGGGGCGCGGGGCGGCTCTGACGTAATCACGGTGGTGGCCTGGGCTGATACGGCCCTGCTTGAAGCCCCCTGATGGATCCATGTTCCTTTATAGGGAAGAGGCTGCTGGTTGATTTTGTTAAAACTTGGGCAAGTCACCTGTTTTTGTCTCTCTGAGTCTGACTGCACCCTCCGAGTGGGGACAATACTTTGCCTCCTGAGGGCATGGGCATGAGGCCGAGGTGACATTCAGTGTGATGCTGGGATGTTGTGACACAGCCTGAGAGCTGGCGTCTTTGTAGGAGTGTGTGATGCGCCCGCTCTGTGCCAGTCCTTACCCCGTGATGGGGCGTGGTGACTGCGCTCTCTTCCGTGCACGTGTGTGGGACAGAGGCTTAAAGCCGGTCAGCGATTCGACTGTGCTCAGCCCCCTGGCGAGGGTGCCACTCTTGCCAGGCCTTCAGCCTCCTCCTGGCCTGGGTTCTGAGGTGCAGAGGCTGAGGCTCCGAGAGCCCAGGCCTTGGGTGGTGGAGGTGGGGCTGGGCCTGCTGCCGAGCCCCCATGTCCTGGCCCTCCTGGGGTCCTCTCTCCCGAGGACTGACTGTCAGACAAGGGGTCAAAGGGGCGGAGGGCCAGAGGATGAATTCCATGAGAATTCTTGACCAGCCTGTGAATAAAGCTCCACTGAAGGCCTCCCCCCAGGCCAAGGAACAGGGTTTCTGCGAGACTTTTGTGATGTGGGCTCCTCTGTGTGCCAGGCACTTGCTGACCTTTTAACCGAGGGCAGGAGAGAAACGGCTTTGATGAGGTGCTGTCAGGGCTGTTACCTAAAAACCGTGAGGGAGCTGTGTGGGCAGGCTCACTTCCGTTTAGGTGTGTGTGTGCACGTGTGTGTATGGAATCCCTGGTCTGACTCATCCTTGGTCTTCTGTGGATAGGAAGCTGGATTTAGGGCTAGGTACTCAATGTATCTCATGTTCATTTTCAGATTCCAGTTAAGAGAGAATCCTGTCCGAATAGCAGCAGAGACAAAGGCCAGCTGCTGAAGTACGATGTCGGGGACCTGGTGTGGTCCAAGGTGTCTGGCTACCCGTGGTGGCCCTGCATGGTTTCTGCCGACCCGCTCCTGCACAGCCACACCAGACTGAAAGGTACCATGGGGGGCATACTGGGGGCTGCTTTTCCGTCTTGTCTTCTGCACTTCATTGTTCTCATCTCCCAACTTCTTTCTTCCTCTTCCTTCAACAGCCCTACTGTGGTTCTTTATTTCCCCCTTTTTTATTGTGCTTTAATGCACAAACATAAGATTTACCATCTTAACCGAGGGCTCAAACGAGTGGTATGAAATACGTCCACACTGCTGTGCAGTGGTCCCCGCCACCGGTGCCCAGAGCTCCGCTTCCTCTGTAGAGCTGGAACTCTGTCCCGTGAGGTGGCGCGTCCTCAGGGCCCACCCCGGACCCTGGTGGCCCCGCTGTGCTTTGGCGCTGTCTGTGGTGTGCATGTGCATCTCCCTAGTGACTAGTGACGGGAGCGTCATCTCACACGCTTATTGGCCATTCATACACCATTTCAGTCGGCTTGTTGGTGGAGGTGGGTTGGATTGTTAACACTTTTTTTGTGGTTCATTTTGCAACTTTGAAGTTAGTGATTCAGACGTGACATATTGTTTTTATTTTTATATCCAACTTAGTATGTACTTTATCTGATTGAATTAGTATTAAAAGAGAATGGTTTTTGCCTTGTCATTTGCTTTTCAGGTTTTGTGATAATTTATTATTATTTAGATATATAGTAATTACTTATGTCAGCATGATTTTCAGAAATTAGTATTTTATATTGTATATTAGTTTAAAAAATGTCCCAGTTTATTTTATTAGGTGGGAAAAAGGAAAAAAGACTAGAAATAATCATGTTTGGTGTCATGAAACTGGAGTTATAAATCAGAGAAGGTAGAGCTAGTATGAAGAATGTAATGTGTCATGATACGGATTAGAGCACATGCTGAAATAATAATTGGACAATGAAACGTAAGATCTCATGTGGTTTTGGAGGGAAGAAAAACAAAATCGAGTGGTTTGAGTGTCTCATAAACAGTTCTTCTAGAGTAAACTTTGAGTTTGGTGTGAGGAAGGTGAGATGTGGTGATGCAGGGCTGGAGCTGACCACGTTGGCGCCCAGGTGGCTGTGCCCTCCAGAGGTGTGGGCAGGCGGGGTGGGGCCTGCCCCAGTGGCCCCTCTTGGCCTCTGGCTGGAGGCCTGAGCCTTGCCGGGGCCTTGCTGCTGGGAGTGGGGTACAGCGGTGCCCCCTGGCAGGCAGACTTGGGAGGCACAGACGGGGCTGAGAGGCCCTCCTGTGTCCTGAGACCCCGGCACACATGTGTGTGGTGCAGGTGTGCCGGACGGCGGGGCTGGGGAGGAGCCGGCGGGCTGGTTCCGGTTCTGACTTGGTGCAGGATGTGTTGCTTCCTCAGCTTGCCAGCATCAGGGAGTCCCTGTCAGGGCTTCCAGGGCCCCAGGATGCACCGCAGAGGCCTCTGGATTTGGTCAGAGTACGACAGAAATACCAGTTGAGGCAGAAGCCAGGCTGCCCTGCTGTGGTCGGGGTGGGCCTTCTGTCTCAGTGGCAGCCCTCCCTCCCAGCTCCAGGTGGCCCAGGCAGAGCCTCCGGGCCCCGCGACTCCACACCGCTTGTCTGCAGAGCGCATCACGTGCAGTCTCTCGGGGGCCTCTTTAGCACTGGGTTTCTGCCTCATTTCAGCCTCTCAGTGTCTCAGACCGTACTAACTGAAGGCGTCTTTCCATGTCTCTCTGTTCCAGTTGCAGGGCTTAATTAACTTCATTACACGGTCCCCCGGTTTAGGGTTGAGTCATTTCTATAGTCTGCAGCAGCTTCATCACTTCATGGCAAATAGATGGGGAAACAGTGGAGGCAGTGAGAGACTTTATTTTTGGGGGGCTCCAGAATCACTGCAGATGGTGACTGCAGCCATGAAATTAAAAAAAGACACTTGTTCCTTGGAAGAAAAGCTATGACAAACCTAGACAGCATATTAAAAAGCAGAGACATTACTTTACCGACAAAGGTCCATCTAGTCAAGGCTATGGTTTTTCCAGTGGTCATGTATGGATGTGAGGGTTGGACTATAAAGAAAGCTGATCACCGAAGAATCGATGCTTTTGAACTGTGGTGTTGAAGAAGACTCTTGAGAGTCCCTTGGATTGCAAGGAGATCCAACTAGTCCATCCTAAAGGAAATCAACCCTGAATATTCATTGGAAGGACTGATACTGAAGATGAAGGTCTAATACTTTGGCCACCTGATGCAAAGAACTGACTCATTGGAAAAGACCCTGATGCTGGGAAAGATTGAAGACAGGAGGAGAAGGGGACCACAGAGGATGAGATGTTGGATGGCATCACGGACTCAGTGGACATGAGTTTGAGCAAGCTCTGGGAGTTGGTGATGGACAGGGAGACCTGATGTGCTGCAGTCTGTGGGGTCGAAAAGAGTCAGCCACGACTGGACTGAACTGAACTGAGAGCAGCGTCTCTGAGTGAGACTGACACACCTCCACTGGTGTGCGTGCTCCGGCTCAGCACTTCTGCACGTTTGCTTAAGGAACGGCAGCCATGTCCTCCTGGTTGAGACGCAGACTCTGGAGAGTTGGCTGCCGGGGCCCGGCTCAGCCTGTAGTAAGCTGCTACGCAGTGTCATTAAGCTCCAGAGATGATTAGGGTGTCTTTCCTGAGTATGAAAGACAAAGGTGATGATAACACTACTTTTGGGGAAAGGTCTTAGCCCAGAGATAGTGAGCTCTCAGATGTTATCATCATCCTCTTTTTTTTTTTTTTAACTTTTAAAGCCAGAGTTTGTATTGTGTCTACCCCCTCTCCCCTGGTCACCTCTGGGCTTCTTCCTGAAAACATTGCTGTTTGCGCAGTTATTTCCCCTACACAATCCTTGTGTTTGGTGATTTAATTTTAATAATTTTGTGCCAACTTCCAATATTTATGTTGCCAGGTATCCCCCCAACTTTCCCAATGCCAAGTGGTTACAGTTGGATTCTGTCTTGTCTTGTTTTTCATGTGAAATATTTTGTTTATTATTATTTTTTTTCCATTTAGAAGTTTTTCAAGCCCACTGTTCAGAGTGGAACAGTGCTGTGGATGTCATCCACTCTCAGCTAGACTTGCCAACCCTTAAATGCTTTGTTTCACCTGCTCTGTCTCTCTCTTTTGTATATAAATACATTCCCCTTTGCCAGCTCATCTGAGTGGGTGCTGTACCCATCCTGACACTTCACCCTGACTTGTCAGTGGGAGTCCTCCTGGAACAAGGCCAGTACCCCGCCTGCATGTGAGAAAGTGGCCCATCAGTAACTGACCCTTCGTCTCTTGGGGCCTTGCTTAGATCTCCTGGGAAGCTCCAGTGTGGCCATGTACTTGATCTTTTTTTCACCCTGAGGTTGAGTCAGGGTGCCTTCCCAGCCCCTGTAGGCGAGAGCAGACCCCCAGCCCTGGCCTTGTGAGCAGACTCAGGCCCACAGAGTCAGGCGAACACCATGCAGGTAGGGCCCAGACTTGGCCCTTCACTGAGACCTTCTTGAAAGAAGGGGTTCAGTCCAACAGTGTGCTTCACTAGGAACTGTCTTGGGTTGCAGGGGAGGCAGCCTTGGTCAGCACAGGCCAGCTTCAGAGGACTGACAGTGTGCGTTTGGAAAGCATCTCAGAAGGCTGAGAGCCAGGATGAGTTGCAAGGGGAGTCAGATGACCTTTGGAAAGTGAAGGGGTTAGAGGAACCTGTGAGACTGTGGGGCTGGCCTGTGCCGTGGCTCCCGCCCACGAGGTGTGGACCAGGGTGTCCAGTGGGCTCTGGCCACTGTCTTGGTAGCTGACCAGTGCTGCACTCGGGGCCCGGCTCCCTGACTGCCTTCCTCTGAGGTTTGGTCCTCCCTGAGGATCCACTGGTCTGCTGAATGCTGCTTTCCATTTTATCCTCTTTTCATGGTTAAGGAGCTGGTGCTTTCCTGTGAAGGTGAGCTCCCTCCTAAGAGATTCCTTAGATATTGAATGTTGCAGTCTTCACCCTCTTTAATGCTCCCGTTGTTCCAGATGTGGCCCCTGGGAGCCCACGGGGCCCTTTCAGCTGTGTGCTCCTGCCCTGGTTCCATCTGTCTTGGAGCGCTTCCTTACGTGTGTAAACACTAACCACACTGTGGGCTCCCTTTACACTTTCTTTGCCCCGGTCCTTGAACCAGCTATTCCTCGGAGGAAGCCTGGGTCCTTTTAGTAGCGAGTGGTGTGTGGCCGCCCAGGTCTGGGTTCTGGTTGTGTCCCAGGCCTGGAAGGCAGAGGATGGAGGGTGATGCGGGTCTGCTGGCACGCTGTCCCCCTCCCTCTGCAGCACCTGGGATGGCGGGCCTGAGGCTCAGGAGTCCTTGCTGGGAAGACGGCGTGGAGGAGGGTGGCTTCGGGTGCAGAGCTGGCCGAGCAGGGGCTTGGGAAGCAAGGCCTTTTGATTCCTGTAAGGTGGAACTCCCTCAGCCTGCTCCTGATTCCCACCCCCGATTTTCTCTTTCTGTATGTGCTGCTTTTTACTTATCATACTTGGGATTACAGGAGTACTTGAACCTGAATCGGTAGCAATGCATTTAAGCTTTTTTTAAAAAATAATTGTATTCATTTATTTTTGGCAGTGCTGGGTCTTCTTGCTGCTCGGGCGTCTCCCCAGGTGTGGGGAGGCGGGGCTCCTCTCTGGTGGCAGCATGCGGGCTTCTCACTGCAGTGGCGCACGGGCTTGGAGGCCCAGGCTCAGGAGTTGCAGCGCGTGGGCTCAGAGCACAGGCTCAGTAGTTACGGTGCCTGGGCTTAGTTGCTGCACAGCATGTGGGATCTTCCCAGATCAGGGATTGAACCTGTGTCTCTTACGTTGGCAGGGGGATTCTTTACCACTGAGCCACCAGGGAAGCCCACACTTGAGCTGTAAAAACTGAAGTAGAATCTGTGTGCAGAAGAGAGCACAGCTGTTTAGAGAGTTCAGATTTCCTTTGCAAATCTAACCGCGTTTTTGTCATTTGTAGCAGCAGAACTTGTCTTGGTGACCGTCTTCCAGGGCATGCGTGGACAAGCCAGCAGCTCTGAGGCCTGACCCTCTAGGTTGGAATCAGGAGATGATTGGTGTTTTGGGTATTACACCTAAGAAGACTGGATTCTCTTGAGCCTGGGAACGTTACGGTCTCCCTGGTGTACCTGGGTCCTGCTGGTCTCCCTGCAGACACTGGGGCGTCAGGTCCGCCTCTTCTCTGTGTGGAGGCTCTTATTCTTGCCTTTTCTGTGTTATATAGAAAGGAGCCCTCATTGCTGTATTTGTAAATTCCAGCATTTTCTGAAAATACTACAGATAATCTGACTTTCTCACCTTCTGAGTTGATATTGTGATTGTTCCTTTCTGCTTGTTCTGTCAACTAGGAAGAGAGGTGAGTTAGGGTTTCCCGCTGTGGTGGTGGACGTGCCCTTTCCTATTTGAGTTTTTGTCAGTTTCTACTTGACCTGTTCTGGGGTTCCGGTGACCCCCAAGGGACTGAACCAGGAAATGTGGGCCTGGCCACCCTTGTCCTTTGTTTCCCAGGGAGCAGACTCTGGTCTGCTCGGTCTCGCCCAGGTTCAGGGTCCACGTTGCGCCTGACGGGCCGTGATGGGGAGGAAGCGAACTCAGCACAACATTAAACTGCCCGAGCTCGTGGTGGAGGCCAGCTTCTCTCAGGACAGAGGGCGGGTGGGGCCTTAGTGAACAATGTTTTCCTCCAACTTACACAGGATGAAAATCCAAGGTTGCTAACGGGTGGTGGGGCAGTTGGTTAGTTATGGTGGTCAAAGAGAGTAAGGGATTCTCCTCTCAATTTGGACCAAAATGAAATTCAGATGGCTTAGAAAAAACCTTAAAAATAAGAGAAAGTTGGGTTATGTTTGTTATGACATTTCTGAGCAGAAAAGAACTTAAAAAATGTTAATTTTATAAGCTTGGGATCAGCCTGTCATATTCTCTGATTTTTTTTTTTTCTAGCTGACATGTAAGGAGCATTTTTACTGTCTTTAGCTATTTATTTTAAAAAATTATGTGCGTTCATATTATTTCATCATATATACTATAACATTTTTCTTAATTCTGCAAATGCTATGGCATATATCTATATTCATTTTCATGATCAAGAGGTCTTTTGAAATACTAAAATAATGGACGAAGTCACAAATCTCTTGACATAGTTTTGAATCTTAGCTGTATTAAAATCAAAAGAGGTATACACACTTATAAACAAGTCAAATTGTCCTGAGAGATTAATAGTGAAAAATAGTCCCCTGCCCCCCCAGAAGTCATTATTTTTAACTCTTTAAACATTTTCTTTTGGTTTTAGCTACTCTTTTATCATTAGATATTTTCTGTTGACTTTCTGTTATGGTAAATGAAGATTGATCTCTTCAATCATTTCCTGTTTCTTTCCCTTCCATTCTTCCCATATAATTAACTCACTATTTTTATTACATCAAACATAAGTGTTCATTTAATTTTGACCATGTAAATATCATTCAGTGAAAAACAGCTGTGTTCGGTAATTGCATTTTATTTCTTGTACAACCTTTTGTCTTTTTTTTGGAGATAACTATTGCATTTCTTGTGAAATTGTATAGTTCATTGCCATTTAGCTTAAATTTTTTCAAGTATTTATTCTTCTGTCTTTAAAACTCATCCTGTCACGTGGTGAGTTTCCCTGATTGGGGGTAAAAATGGGCCGCTCTGTGCGAGTCCCGCCTCCCCTCTGCCGCTTGGATCTCGTGTTCGCCTGCCTTCTCCTTCCGTGGAGAGCCCGTGCGGCCGTTCCCCTCTTCCTCCGCTCGGCCTCTCTCCCCTTCTCTCTCCCCTTCCTCGCGCTAACGGGCCCCACTTCCCCCTGTTTTACTGTCACTGGCCGGCAGGCACCTGAGACTCCGTGAGATGCTTTCCTTGGTTACCGATCGTTTCTGGGCTCCACGCTGTGCTCTTTCTCAGTCAGTTCTCCTGTTTTGCTGCAGCGTGGTTTTTGGCATCCTGAGGAAGGGGTGGAGGTCGCTTTGAGATCCTGGGCTCAAAGGGTGCAGCTGTCGTCACACTCGAGTTTTGGTCTGACTGGGTGTGGGATTTTATGTTGAATGTAGTTCTCAGAATTTTGAAGGTATTACTGCATTTCCTTCAAGCATCCAGAGTTGCTGTTCTCTGTCATTTCATGAACATGGAACTGCCTCTCCCTCCCTCAGCAGCTCGACTGTCCCAAAGATGTGCCCGGACCTGGGTGTTGGGTGAGGTGCTGGGAGGGGTTAGTTCTGACACGTGTTCCTGTGTTTGGTAAATTCTCTGATGAGTTTCTCTGTTTTTCTCTTTGGAAGGCCAGTTATTTATTTTCATGGTGGTATTGTTAAATATCAAATGGCGCTTTCTCTCTCGTTCTTTTCTTCTGACAGCAAACTCGAGTTCTTCTCTGTCGAGCGCCACCTCCTCCTGGTGTGGTGTCTGTGGCCCTGCAGAGACTGTTGGCTTCTGTGTGCTTTGGACTCTGTTAGAGGCTCCTCTGGGTCTGGGGTGCCTGCGCTGGGCCTTCTTCCAGAGGACGGCAGTCAGCTGCCTGCGGCCCGTAGGGGGAGCTGTTGGCTTGTCTTAGAGGCGCTGGCTGGCTAGTGGTCGCCTGGTTGAGGGAGTCTCCAGCTTTTGGGGCAAAGACAACACGGGAAGGGTTTCCTGTGGTGTGCTGGTTCCCTGGGGAGTGCGCTTTGCTGCCTCGTGTCCAGTGTCCTGTGTGAGGGGACAGGGGCCGGGGGTGTGGCTTCTTCAGCATCTGGGGGCACTTCGTGGCCTTGAGCTGCCCCAGCCTCCAGCGTGGTGAGGGCGGGGGGCTGGGATTTGAACTCACGGCTGCCCGGCCTCCTGGCTGGTGTCCTCTCTACTCTGACTGATGGAGTGTCTTCTTCAGTGGCTCTTGGAGGGAGATGAGTTGTGAACCTGGTCAGTGGTCTTTCCTGGCCAGCTTTGAGCCCTGAGTCTCCCGAACGCATTTCCCCTTTTGCTATAGAGTGTGGTCGGGAAAAAAAAGGATTTATTTTGTGGTTAATGGATTCTAACAGCACCAAGTGAAATGACTTCAAAGCCACTCCTAACTTGATATCAGTAATTATTAATAGATTTGCCTAATTTCATCCCAAATTCTAACTTTCAAGTTCTAACATTTTATTTTAAAAACTAGGTCAGAAAAAGAGTGCACGCCAGTATCACGTACAGTTCTTTGGTGATGCCCCAGAAAGAGCTTGGATATTTGAGAAGAGCCTTGTAGCTTTTGAAGGAGAAGGACAGTTTGAAAAATTATGCCAGGAAAGTGCCAAGCAGGCACCCACGAAAGCTGAGAAAATTAAGGTGACAGATGTTCCTTAAGTACAATTTTAGACGAAACTTTTATTTTTATTCTTAATTATTTATCTTGTTTTGAACTTGTGGTTGCTTGAAACACTGTAATGGCCTCTTATGTCTGTCACTGCTCTCTTTGCCCAGCGCGCTGTGTTACACAGTACGGCAACTTTGTTTAGACGCATGGTTTATCCTGATGACTCCCAGAGATAGTTTTTCTAAGTTTTGTTTTCCTTTATGTACGTGCACACACACACACACACACACACATCTATATATGATATTATATATAAGTATTTGTTGTAATTGCAATTGATTTCTAATTTCAAGAAACAGTTATACTGGTCTGAACTCTAAAACCTTCAAGTTAATTGGTTTTTATAGTTTTGGGTTTCTAAATTTACCTGAAATTCTAAAAGTATCCTTCTTTAAAGTGAGTTAATCTTTAATGTTTGTTTGATGAAACTTACATGTGTCTCATGTTTTCTTTGCAGCTGTTGAAACCCATTTCAGGGAAGTTGAGGGCCCAGTGGGAAATGGGCCTCGTTCAGGCAGAGGCCGCCGCACGCATGGCGGTGGAGGAGCGGAAAGCCAAGTTCACCTTCCTCTACGTGGGGGACCAGCTCCGCCTCAACCCCCACGTGGCCAAGGAGGCGGGCGTGGCTGTAGAGTCGCTGGGAGAAGCAGCAGAGCCCTCAGGAGTCGAGGAAGAAGCTGCAGACAGCCCTAAGTCCTCGGGGGAGGAGGGCGCGCCTGTCAAGAGGAGAAGGAGGGCCAAGCTGTCCAGCTCCACCGAGAACCTCCCCGGCGACCCGGGGCCGGGGCGGGCTACACCGCAGAAGGTGGCCGAGGCCGACTCCAGGAGGGGCGCGGGATCCCCCCCCGGCAGGAAGAAGGCTGCGGCCTCCACCCCGAGGAGCCGGAGGGGCGATGCGGCGTCCCAGTTCCTGGTCTTCTGTCAGAAGCACAGGGACGAGGTCGGTGTAGGGATGGCTCTAAGGGGTTGTGCTAAATGCAGGGGTCTGCCTGTGAGGCCCGTCCTTTCAGCACCCGGCCCCGGCCCCGGCCCCGGCCCCCAGCACTGTCGGCCAGGCCATAGTGCGCCTCTGTACACGCGGGTCTCAGGGGCAAGTGTCATTAGGGGGAAGCCAGTGCAACCCTTGGGGGCAGAGATCCTTGCCTTTGTGCTCTAGAATATTCCTCCTGACTACGGTGGGAAGGTCCAGGGACAGTGGGAGGTGGGCTGCTCTTTGCTAGAAGCTTGTCCTCACCCTGACCTCCAGCCCAGGTTAGTGCCTTCCCCAGGAGGCGGCCCAGAAGCCTCCAAGAGGTGGTGCGAGATTGGATTTACGGAACCTAATGCTGCCATGGGCCTGAGCGTGTTGGCACCTGCTGCTGTGGTGTGTGAAGGGCAGCCTGCTGTCAGTGGCTAAACATTTGACTAGTTTTCTTTCTTTTTTTTTTTTTAATGGTTTATGTTTTTTATTTCTTTATAAGCTATGTCAGCATAAGCACGGAGGAAATACGCCTAGAATTTTGCCAAAGAGGTGTCTTGGGCAAGATTTTCAGTTACCAAGCATAGAAATATTCACGGGTGTATCTTGCAAAGAGGTCAATTAATAGATTCTTATAGCAGTCTGAAAAGTTCTCAGATCCACTCACCATCAGTATTATTTATGTTTAAAAAGCACTTTTTATTTTGAACAGTTAAAATTCACAGAAAGTTGCACAGGTGGTATAGAGAGGTCTAGTGGATCCTTTACCCAGTCCCCACAGTTTACACGTTACGTAAATATCAAAACCGGGGTATTTACGTCGATAGAAAGTGTGTATATAGCGCTATGTAATTTTTGTCACGTAAATAGCTTTGTGTAACCATTACCACTATTAAGATACAGACCTACTCCATCACCACAAAGGATCTCCATCATGCTACCCCTTTAATCTTGTCCTATATGTGACCATCTCTACCCTCTGGCAATCACTGACTTATCCTCCATCTTCATAATTTTTTAAAGGCAAGCTGCTGCTGCTAAGTCGCTTCAGTCGTGTCTGACTCTGTGTGACCCCATAGACGGCAGCCCACCAGGCTCCCCCGTCCCTGGAATTCTCCAGGCAAGAACACTGGAGTGGGTTGCCATTTCCTTCTCCAATGCATGAAAGTGAAAAGTGAAAGGGAAGTCGCTCAGTCGTGTCCGACTCTTTGCGACCCCATGGACTGCAGCCTACCAGGCTCCTCCGTCCATGGGATTTTCTAGGCAAAAGTACTAGAGTGGGGTGCCATTTCCTTCTCCATTGACTAGTTTTCTTAATCACTTATTGTAGAGTGAACTGAGCTTATTTGGACATCGTCAAGTCTCGATTCCACTTTAAGGGCTCAGGCCGGTATCGTTGGTTCTTTGCTGTTACTTGAAATGAGTGGGTTGGTGGGACTCTTCTCAGGATTGCAAGGCAGGTGTGATATTAGAACGCCTGTTATGATTCGTCATTGCAGGTTAAATAATCACCTCAGTAGGTGGAGAAAAAACATTTGATAAAAGTCATTGCTTTTTTTTGGTCACGCCGTGTGGCTTTTGTGGTCTTAGTTCCGTGACCAGGGGTTGAACCTGAGTGGTTGGCAGTGAGAGCATTGACTCCTCACCCCTGGACCCCTGGGGAGGTCCTTAGTCGTGATTGCTTTTTGATACAAAGTTAGCAGGCAGGAGTAGACAGGGTCTGCTGAGGGGTGATTTTCAGAAACAGTTAGCATCATGACGGTTGAGGATACTTCAGAAGCGCCTTCTCGGATCGTGAATGAGGCAGGGTGCCCTTGTGCCACCACTGGTGTTAAATGCAGTGAAAGCATGGCCGAACAGCAAGAGGAGGCCCTCGGCAGAGCCCCCGGCCCTGGGGGAGACGGTGACGCAGAGCAGCCCAGCACCGGGGAGCTGGAGCGTCACGGGGTCGTGTCCGTGAGGCCGCAAGGAGGGAAGGTAACAAAATAGGTATGACTTTGGAGAAAAACGACTGATGTTTCAGCCGACCTAAGTGGAGATTAATGGGAAGGCTCACTGTCCTGAAGCTAAAGTTGTCATCCCCCTCTCCTAAGTCCAGTGTCCTCCGGGGAAGCTCCCAGCAGGAGTGTCTGCCTTTTTAAGCAGGTGCTAGCATAGCCACGTTGGAAGGGAAGCTCGGCCTGAGGACTGGCCCTGCACAGAGGAAGCGCTCCTACTGCCAGCAGTGGGTCTGCCGCTCAGGACCGGTGCTGGCCCACACTGCTGACTTCAGAATTCAGCGGCTCCAGGAGGAGAGTTCTGTCAGTCTAGGAGAGGGAGGGCTTCTTCAGCCAAACAGTTCACAAACTGGAAAGGAACGTTGTTAAAATGAAACGAGAGCTGCGTGTGCAGAGCTCAGGACAGTCCTGGAGGAGGAAGGGGAGAGGCTTTGAGAAGAGCAGGTCATAGGAGACCCCAGGTGCCAATGAGCTGACCGGCTGCTGAGCCTGGGGCGGCAGGGACCACACATCACGGCCACCGCACAGCCAGCACCTCTGTGGCCAAGGGCCCGGGGCTGCAGTGGGAATCCATGTGCACGGCTGTGGAGGGTCATTGCTTACATCTAGTTTCAAGAGAAATTCGGCAATATCTAGTGAGACTGAAGATGCACGTTCTTTTTGTCTTAAAATTTCACCCCTAGGGATTTGCCCTAGAGAAATTTCGCCCTAGCACGATGTTCAGAGCTGTAAGACGTTCTGGCAGGCCCGGCAGGCTGTGGTCCACTCCTGCAGTGTTCCTCAGTCGTGAAGGCAGCCTTGCTGCACGTCCAGGATAGGGACCCTCAGATCCCATCGCCAAAGTGTGAAAGTGTAGCACGCTCGCCCACTGCCCGCTCCCTGCCTCCTGCATCTGTCCACAGAGGCTGGGCGTATCCAGACCTGTGCCTGCTCAGGTGCCAGGCAGTGCCGCCGTGACAGCCTGCCCCCCAGCCGCGCTTGCGCCGCTTCCCAGTCTGCATCTCCCTAGAACGTGCACTCGTCTGAGTTTATGAGGGAGACCTCGGGCCGCTTTCCAGAGGACACCCTTTTTGCTGTGGGGACCCAAATTGCTCTTAGTCAACCCTTCTAGCACTAAGGTATGTGCTGAGAGCAAGCAGGCTGACCACTCCAGCAGGTGCTGATGGGTACAGCCCTGCAGCTCCTGTAAGGGAGCCCTGCAGCTCCCTGCACAGCCTCTCTGGTCTGAGCATCCCTCCAGAGCTTTGCTGTGGGCACCCTAGTGCACGCTTACCCCAGACTGCAGGTGCGCGGCCACAGTCAGGCCTGCGGCAGACCCAGACGCCCGCCTGGCCCTGCCTCTGCCGGGTGGGGCCCGCAGGCCTGCCCTCCTGTGGGCGCGGGGCTGGCCCGGCTCTGAGGGCCTGGTGCTGTCAGCATGGTGCTTGCCTGTTCCTGCAGGTGTGCTGTGCTGCTTCTGTAGTAAGTGACACTGGTCTTGAATGCACCAAACTGCTGACTCCAGCCTGTAGGAGGATCTGGCTTTTCTAGGTGCTCTTTTCCTGTGGAGAGTGGCCGTGCACCCCAGGGTGGTTTTTGTTTGGTTGTTAATGAACCAGTGGCCGGCCCTGGAGGAATGGAGTGGGTGGAGTCTCCTTTTCTGGAGTCACTGTGCCCATTAAGGACATCTGGTCGCCACTTGCTGCTTTTTCAAAAAAGCAATTTCCAGCTTTCTTCTTGCAGGTGAAGACGAGGCCGTGCTCCTTGCAGTGGTTTCGTCCTTTGTTACACGCTGTGCCCAGCAGTCTTCGTGCAGCAGGCTCGGGTTGGCCGTGCGGCCCTGGCTCCTCCTGGAGTCCCGCTCTCGGGCTAAGGACTCCCCGAGTCCAGCTCCCCCTGAGGCCAGGGACAGGAGCGTGCAGGACGAGGGTCCACGGGGCCAAGGCTTCTGCCGGGACCAGGCCAGGGGCGTGGCCCCCAGCAGCCGGGCGGCACCCGCATGTGGCTTCCAGGCCTCCTTCCAGGAACGTTGGCTTAGGGCGCCAGTGTCCGTGGCGCTTTGATCTGCTTGTTTGGCCATGTGGGGCCTGAGTTGTGCGCGGGCGTCTCTGGCGCACGCTTAGTAGTTGTGCTGCTCGGGCTTAGTTGCCCTGTGGCCTGCGGGGCCTCAGCACCCAGACCGGGGCCTGAGCCCCTGCCCCCTGCATTGGAAGGCGGGTTCTGAACCTCTGGGCCACCTGCGAGTCCCCAGGAGCAGTTTTATTAGCAGATGTTTTCAGCACAGTTTCTGATTTTTAAAGGATCTTTTCCCACTCTATCTGCCCTGGATTTTACAGCTGCTTTAGAGGTGGCAGTGCCTCTGTCTCGGTTCTTTGGGTGCACATTTGTGTTGGGTGCCTGCTGCTTTGTAACAGGTCACCTCTGAGCGCAGTGGCCTAAAACAACCACCTGCACTGATGACCTCAGAGGCTGTGGGTTGGGACTTCAGGAGCAGCTTGGCCAGGCGGTTCCGCCTCAGCGTCTCTCGTGAGGTCGCTTTAAGATGTCAGCTTGGTGGGGCTGCGTCACCTGAGGGCTGGACTGGGGCCGAGAACCCTCCCCAAGGTGCCACATCCTGGTGCCCGTGGGGCCTCCGTTTCTCGCCGGTGGTCTCTCCAGTAGATGTGTGTGGGGGGGTGTGTGTGTGTGTGTGTGTGGCGGGGGTTGGGGGGGGGGTGCCATCACAGCAGGAGGCCAGCCCCCCAGCAGGTGATCCCCAGGCCAGGGCGGAGGCCCTCCACGCCCTGGACACGAAGTCTTGGGGGCCCCTGGAGCATTTTTGCGAGTCTGAGACAGCAGGAGGCTCTCCAGGGTACACGTGTGTGGAGGCTGAGGACGGGAGAGCCTCTCCAAGGGACTTCTGGGGTCTCGAGTTGTGCTGTGGGCTTGTGGGTACCTGGCTTTCCATGTTTCCTTTTTCCAAGGAGGGGAAGGTTTCCATGACTGTGATGGAGGGGCTGGGCGAGGGGACACGAGCTGCAGACCCCGCCCTTGTTGCCCGTCTGGGTGCTGAAGAGGGCCAGGGAGTGCTCTGCCCTGCTGACCGTGCAGGGACCCAGGCAGCAGGGGGCCGAGCCTCGCCGGAAGGGGTGCCCTGAAGCCGCCCGCTGGCCTCTGCAGTGGGGGGACGTGCGCGGGCAGGAGCCTCGGAGGGCGGGTGGGCACTGTCTCAGGGGCCGATGGGCTCCTCGGCTCCGGGGGAGAGACCCTCAGGGAGGCTCCCTGGCCTGAGATGCTCATGGGGGGGCGCCCTCCTTCCTCTAGAAGGTCTGGAGGGAGCAGAGAGGGCAGGGCCTGGGGGGCAGAGCGGGCTGGGAGGAGGCTGAGGGTAGGGGCGGCGGGCTGTGTGCTCTGCTGCTGCTCCTCGGGCGGCGAGGGCAGGCCAGTGGTGCCGCCTCCCATCGAGCTTGTCGGCAGCCATTCGGTTCCCTGAGCCCGTCAGTGTGTGGTTGAGCCCTTCCTGAGGCGTCTTCTGGAGCCGCTTCCGCTGAACTTGGTCTTGACCGGCTGTGGAGGTCTTCCTCCGGGACGACTACTGCCTTCCCTGCCTGCCTCCCCCCTGCGGGCATGTGGCCCGGGCTGGGCTCTGCCCAGTGGCTCCCTCCTCACCCCGCTCTCAGACTCCATCCGCTGCGCTCCCGGCCTGGCCCACCCTGCCCCACGCGGCTGGCTCACTGGGGAGGTCGTGACTGCTGGTTTTGCACATTCTTGTGTGTCTGAGGTAGTTTATTCCAGCAGGGCGGTGGTCACCGTGGAGCGCGCACCACACTTCAGGCCCGTTGCCAGTAGTTTTCATGAGCACCCGTGTTTGGTGAGGCTGGCATGGTGACCCCTTCTTGCGTGGCTGGGCCCCACAGCAGTGGGGGGTGCGGGGCGGCGGGGGTAGCAGACTGGCACCAGCTTGACCGATGTCGTCGCTCCTGTGGCAGCTGTGTGGGGTGGCATCCTCGTGAGCCCGTGGGCAGAGTGAACGGTCGTTGCTTCACTGACCTATGGCGAGGCCTGAGCGTCGGCCTGCCAGGGACACCCTGGTCAGTGTCAGTGTTTACCAGTGTGGAGTCAGTTCTCGGCTCCTGAGCGTCCGTACCAGGTGGGCTGGGGCTGCTCTGGCCGCAGTGAGTGGCCTCTCGTGTGGTCCTCAGCATGGGGCGCACAGACATGCACGGAACCTCTGAGGAGCAGAGCGGGGCCCGCGGGGTGGAGGGGCTGTGGCCCTGCCCACTCGCCTCACCCCTCGTCACCGGGCGGTGGGGCCTCCTCCCCGCCCGGGGTGCACAGTGCGGGTGGGGGCTCCTGGAGGCCTTGGGAAGGGGCTCCCTGGAGCCCTGCAGGGCCGGAGTGCTCTGCGACCCTGCTGCCGGCTTCTGCAGGGCGCTGGGAAGTCGTAAGGCGCCCGTCGTCGGCTGATGTAGGGAAAGTGCACTCTTCTCTTTCGTCATTTATCATTTCCTGTGTTTATACAGATACAGTTGACTCACTCCTACCAGCCCCGATTTCAGTGGGTTACGACGTCAGGTAGACGCCGCTTTCCTTTGGAGCTCTTCTGGGACATGGTTCCAGGATGCGGAGATGAGTGTGCCTGTGGTTCTTCCTACCCCTTCCTGTGCCCGCAGGTGGTTGCTGAGCACCCGGACGCCTCTGCCGAGGAGATTGAGGAGCTGCTCGCGTCGCAGTGGAACATGCTCAACGAGAAGCAGAAGGCGCGCTATCATACCAAGTTTGCGCTTGTGGCTCCGCCTCAGTCCGAGGAAGACTCTGGTAACGGCGCCTCTGTGCCCGCATCCTCTGCCAGGCCTGCCCAGCGTGCCACGGTCGTGATAAAGCCACCTGAGCGTGGTGTCACCAGAGCCACGTGGTGGGCATGTGAGGGAGGCAGGCAGCCCGTGTGGCCTCCAGGGCCGGAGGCATGCCTGACGGGCCGGGGTCAGGCCTCCTGGCAGGGCCTGCTCCCGCCCCTCACACTCCTGGGGGCAGGGCTGTGGGCTTGGAAGCTCACCGGGTCAGGAGGCTGGCCATGGCCTGGCACTGGGTGTGGGCAGCCTCTGGTTGTCACTGTGAAGAAACATGGTGCCCCTTCGCCATGGAGCTTCACACTGAAGCTTGGGGACACATGTGACAGCCTCAGCCGTGCCATCCACGTGCTGGACGCCCGTGGTGGGGACTGACGCCCGTGATGTGGACATAAGTGGGCGTGTTTGGGCGTCAGTTGAAAATGAAGAGGCCTACATCTCTTGAGGCTCGCTCCTGAGGCGCTTTGGAGAGGCCAGGTGCAGGGCGTGTGCATGGGGGCTGGAGGCCAGCTCAGGAGGAGGGCGCCGCCCTCCCGTGTGCCCCAGTGACCCCACCCTGGCTGGCGGACTCTCGCCCCCACGGCCCCGTCCAGTGACACCAGTAGTGAGCTTCACTCGTGTGTGCAGGGCTGGTTGCAAATGCTACAGTTCAGAGTAGCAGGGTGTTTAGGATTTGTGTATTTTTTTTAAAAAGCAGAAAGTTTACCGGATAGTTCATCAGTATGTAAATCTAGGAAAGGTCCCTTTTCAGTGACTGCTGATTTAAGAAGAGGTGGGCTTTATTGAAGCCGGAGTCTCCTCACCCCTGAAGAGTGAGCGTGACCTGATTGTCTGCTGTGTCACCAAGGACCGTCTGAGTGATTGGCAGGCGCGGTCCCTGCCCCTGGCATGTCTGGTGTGTTTGTTCTGCCAGCCTCGAGCCCTCCCGCAGGGGCCTCGGGGCTGACGCCCAGGATGCAGTGCCCGCGGTCCTGGCCTATCGGTGCCGGGCTCACAGGTGCCCCTCCTGCTTGTTTCTGTAAGAGACGACCTGGCGAGGGGAGAGCCTCCCTTGACGGGGAAGGACAGTGACTTCACCTCCCTGGGGGCTCTCTGCCTGGCATGCAGGTCCTGAGGGGGTCCTGGCAGCTCAGGCCAACCTTGGCCCTTGCTGGTTGCAGTCAGGCAGCAGCTTGATGGGCCCCACCAGCCACGGCTCTGTGGGCCTCTCCTGGTGTTCCCTGAGGCCACCTGGTGCTGTGCTGGCCCAGAGCTCAGTGAAGGCCACTCTGGCCAGTTCAGCCGGTCTGGGTCCAGCGCTGGAGAGGCCAGCGCTCCAGCGTGGCTCTCCGCGAGCACTGTCGGGCCTGCACGTTGAGCAGGGCCTCGGGACGCAGGGGCCTGAGCCTCTGGCCACTGCACCCTGCGGCCCCAGCAGGGCTTGAGGGCGACAGCGCCCTCCCACGGGATGCTGGTGGGAGGAAACCCTGAACCTCTGTAATGCGGTCCTGCACACGCAGGTCCTGGGTTTGCATTGAGTAGACCTTGGCGTGCTCAGATCAGCCCTCTCTCTAGACCTGTACTCTTAGCTTATGTCTTGCCTTTCTGTCAGTGCCGTTTGGACCCCTTAAGTTTTGGGTCAGGTGGTCTCCCTGGGGACACCTAATGTGCACAGTCCACAAATGTGCTTAGTTTGTGATGTGCTTAGAAAGTGCTTAGTTTGCAGATGGATGTGGAGTGTTTTCCTTAAGATGCCTCTTTAAGGAAATGTGTTAAAAGTAGCAAGTTGTTTATATTTTTTAAGTTCGACTTAAATTCCACTAGTCTTTGAACATAAGCGAAGGATTTTGTGAAAATCCTGGGTACATTGACGCTGTGTAACAGATAGCAGGGTGCTCGCCCCTGGGCGAGATCGGGGTTTCTGCTTGCCATGTGGGACGTGCCCAGAGCTCCACCTGTGACCCTGGGGCCCGGAAACGAGCAGGGTTTCGGGGGGCCCGTCACAGCTGGACCTGCACCTGTGCGCACTGAGTGGCTGCTCGGCGCCCCCGGGGGCGGCTTGTGGGAGGGTTTCACGTCAGCTTCCCATCCTCACCCCAAGGTAACTTAAATGGGAAGAAAAGGAGCCACACGAAGAGGACGCAGGGCTTGCGCGGAGACGCTGAAGTTGAGGAGGCCCCCAGGAAGAGGCTCAGGACTGACAGGCACGGCCTGCGGAAGGTAAGCGCACCGGGCCGGGCCGCGGGGGTCCTTGGGGAGCTCCTTCCCGGAGGCCGCTGAGCAGAGCACGCGTTTGTCTGCCGGGGGATCCAGCAGGTCTGAACACTGAGCAGCACTGGGTGTTTCTGAGTCAGCAGAAGCGTGTGTTTAAAGTGGCTCTTCCGTGAAGACTGTGTCAGTCTGTGTGTAAATACTGAGTTGACAGATGAATGTCAAAGTCCACTATGTTATTTTTCAAGAAGTTGAAATATCCATTAAAAATAGGTTTTATGAACCCATCCCATTTATTAGTAATTCATACAATTGTTTCTGTAATTAGGGGTACTAAGCAGGCTGTGCAGACCAGTTTGATGCAGCAACAAGGCACCGATGTAAAGGCAGCCCCAGGACCTGCTCTAGCAGGGGCCAGTGGTGTCCTGGGCAGGGCTGGCCTGGGGCCTGGAGGAACACGGAGCTGACCGAGGCTCAGGGACTCGGGGAGCCGGGCCTGCGTGTCCGGCGTTGGTGCCTGTGTGTGTGGAGCACGCGGGCTCTGCCAGGCCCTCTGTGACGGGACCTGGGTAGTGTCGTCACAAAGCGAGATTAGGCTTCGTACCTCACGGCTGAGCGTGTGTTTATCTAGTGGTAGCTCTTCCAGGGTAGTTGGACTCTGACTCATCACTCTGAGTGTAACTGTAACCTGTCTTTTTTGGCTGTGCTGTGCACCCTGTGGGGTCTTTTCGTGGTGGGATGTGAGATCTCAGTTCCCTGACCACGGATTGAACCCAGACGAACCAGCGGACTGCCAGGGAATTTCCCAAACTGTCTTTCACTGATGTGAATTGAGAAGTTGTTCTTTTTATTGCTTTTTTTTTTTTTAATTGCTTTATTTCAAAGAATGGAAAATAAATCTCATGTGTTGCTCAAGCACAGAAGTGTAGCCACCCCATCATCTGTCTTATTTTTTTAAAGGTGTATTTGCAGTTCAAGGGAGCAGGCAGGTCCCGCCCTGTTCTTCTGGCTCGGAGAGCGTTGTTCCAGGGCCCTTGTCGGCTCCAGCAGTGAGCCAGCTAATGAGCCAGGTGACCCCTGCACTGATCCTCCCGTGTCCAGTGACTGGGGCCTGGGCTGAGAGTCTCCTCTGGCTGCTGCCTTGGAAGTGGTCCTTTACTGGCCGCCATGCAGACACTGGTTGCTTTGGAATCTTCGTGTAAATCATTTACCTAAAAGTGTGACCCCAGACATTTGAAATATCAAAATTCATATGAAGTAGCTAGATAGAAATTTACTAACTAGCAGCTCAGGAAATAGTGCATGATTTTGAAAAGAGTGGTGGTGCTGGTTCGGTTTGTACGAAGCCCACTGAGCCACATCGTGCGTGATCCCCAGTGTGCCCTGAGCACGGGCGGCCAGGGTGCGTGCTGTGTGCTGCGCCTGTCGCTGGGCCCCGGGCTGTGTGCCCAGGAATCGGCGGCCTCCTGGGCGGCGGGTGGCCTGGGGCAGCGGCGCCACGGTGCTGTCCATACCACAGTGTTTGAATTGGAACGCTAGACGCGTGTTCATTCTTTTTTGCTATTCCATTGTGAAATGTGCTTTTTGACGGTCTCTGTGTGTGAGCTTTATCTGGAGCTGGTCTCAGAACTGGAAACCATCAGTGAGAGGGTGGAGTTATCCTGGGCTTGGCCTCAAGCAGGAGGGTGGCTGCCTCTGAGTCAGTCCGCTCCATTCTGAGGGCAGGGTGGGCAGTGCACCGAGGAGGCCCCACGGGAGGCTCTCCATGTGCATGGGGTGGCCGGAGGGGTGCAGATCGGCCCCTGTGAATGGAGAGGGGTCGATGGGCAGCCGCAGGACAGCTGTGCGGAGCCTGTGTTCCCAGGAGCGTTTCTGCGGTACGGCTTCCAGCCCCGTGTTGGTTCCCATTGGAGACGTTCTTTCATTCTTTGCTTTTTCTTTGTTCTTCTCTCCTTCTTCCCTTTCTCTCTCTTGTTTTTTTTGTAACAGAGAGAGACGATCACTGACAAAACAGCCCGCACGACCTCTTGCAAGGCCCTTGAGGCAGCGTCCTCACTGAAGAGCCAGGCAGGTAATGTGGTCAGCACTGCTGCCAGGCCCACGGTCTGGGCTGGGGGTGCAGCACCGGCCCCATCCTCAGGGAGCCTCCCTGCAGGCGCGGACGGTGGGTGAGCGGGAGGCCGGGCCTGCAGGCTGAGCTGGGAGGAGGCGCCCGTGCCGACAGGGTCCTTGCTGTGGTGGGAAGTCGCTGCAGTGCTCGGCCGCTGCTCACCCAAGCCGCTCTTCTGACTTCTACCCGGCTTTATTGTCTTCAGTTTCAAGTTATACTTGAAAGGTGATTCAAATCAGAAATGTCTAGGCTTGTGACTTGATGGTACGAGTTGTTGCGGTAAATTCCACTGTGTTTAGTACCAAGTTCTCCATGCGTATTTGCTACAGTGAAAGTGATGACTAATTATCTCTGTTCTATGTGTTGAAAAAACTAGCTTAAAATATTTGGGGAAAATAGCTCTCAAAGCAATAAAGGGGAACAGGCCACCACTTTTTTTTAACCTTTTCATTAATTATGTTTTTGATGTATCTGTCTGAAGAATGCTTACCATCTCCAAATCTTAATTTAAAAGGAAAATAAAATTCAGAGTAAGAGAAGATTGAAAGTGACTCTTTTCCTTATTTTATAAAGAACTATGCTGGTTTTTAAAACTTAATTTAACAGACTTTTTTTTACAAAAGCAAAACAGGTATTTGTAAGTAGTTTGAACAGAGTGGACATTTGATGATAGAATTGATACTTTTGAGTGTGATAGTGGTATTGTGGTTACATTGACTGCCTTATGTTCGGAGATGTTCTACACTTCTTGTAGGTGAGATGGCCTGTCTGGGCTTGGCCGCAGAGAAATGGGCAACGGGGCTAGCACCAGGTGTGGGTGGGCTGGCGAGGCCCAGGCTGAGCTTCGGGCTGTTCACTGCCCAGCTCGCCAGCCCTCATCGTCCTATAGCTAAAAGTTAATGCCCAGAAAATTCATCTTTAGAAATTCAGTTATTAAAGGGGTACTTTGAAAGCAGGAGGGAGATTGAAGGTTTAAGGTTTAAAACTTTATTTTATAAACCAAAATTATCTTACAGCCACGAAACACCTGTCTGATGCCTGCAAGCCCCTGAAGAAGCGCCACCGGGCCCCCGCAGCGGCCGCCACCACCCTCACCTTTAGCAAAAGCTCATCTCCTTCCGCGTCCTTAACTGAGAACGAGGTAAAATCTTAATGAGGGTGGTCAGCACGCACTCACACGGAGGCTGTGTAGTTGCCCACGTTGAAGTGGGGTAGAGGTCAGAGCTGATGATGGGAGATAGGTTCTCTGGGCTGTGTGTGTTCCATGTGGAAACACGCCCGGCGTGTGGTGCACATGCGTGGCTGCACTTCAGGATGGATGCATTTTATTGTGCTTGGAACCTGTCTTCAAGATGTTGGTCTGTGATGTTCCACACGGGCCTGACCTGACCCTGCGGGCCTAGGGCAGCCACCCCCAGGAGGGCGGGCCGCTGTGCCCAGGCCCTGTGTGTCCGTGGCCGCGGGCCTCCAGCTTCATACTTAGCCTGGAGTGTTCTTCAGTGCTTGAAGGTGAGGTGAGTCAGGACTGCCGTGGCCGTGGCCCTCCTTTGTGGGCCTGGTGGCCTGCGCTGTGGACAGAGCTGCTGGAGGCTCTCACACCCGTGGGCTGCGGCACCACGAGCACCGTCGAGCCTGCCTCTCTGTGTGACCAAAAGCAAAACGGAGGCAGCCTCCAGATGGAGGTCTGGTCTCTCTGTGCAGAGGGAGTTTGGGGTTCCCAGTTTCAGGACTGCCCAAGGAGCTTATTTTCAGGTAGCAGCATCCGCTTACCTTGGTCCCTGTGGTCCTCTCCTCGTGGTGGACGTGAGTCCTGTCTCTAGAACGTCTTTGAAGAGACGCTCACTGTGGCTGTTTGGCACAGGGCTCTGAGGCAGCAGGCGGGTCAGCAGGGGGCACTGCTGACGTGGCCTCCAGTGCGGGCTGTGGTGGGGACGCTCTGGTGCCTGTGCCCATTAGAGGCGGGCAGGCCTTCTGGGGCGAGGGCTCTGCATGCATTCAGGCTGGTGGGCAGCCGGGGGAGTGCAGGGCTGGGACGGTGCCCGCAGGCCTGTGTGGGCTCCCTGTCGTTGAGCCAGCGCAGGTGACGCAGTCTTTCTCCAGACACGGCAGTAGCCTGCCTCGGGGCCCCTGGAGCTGACTGACAAGTGAAAAGGCAGGCTCCGTACAAAGCTTTTTCCTGTTTTTCTTGTCCAAGTATCCTAACGTTAAGTGAAAGGTGATCTGCAGTTCTAAAGAAGAGGAACACTACAAGCTTCAGTTCTGTAGACAGTGTCTCTTCGGTTAGCTGTTTTGTTAAAGAACTTTTTAATGAATTTTTCTGGTTTCATACTTTGGCTCACTTATTTGGTAGAGTTTTTTTAGTTCTCCTGTTGAGACATACCATCAACAGAAACTCACGAGGCCACCGAGGTCTTGTGTCCTGTTCCTTGTCATGAGGCGTGTGGGTCAGAGGTGCGGACCTGGAGCAGCGCCCCAGGCCGGTGGGCGGAGGGGAGGACGTCCATCAGGGGCCCCGGGTTGCTTCGGACCAGGGCGATCCTCGTCTCCTTGGCTGAGACATCTGGTCTGAGCTTGGGAAGACTGACGGAGCATTTTACAGTCAATAGACTTAATTGATTTTTAATTCTTTGGAACTTCAGAAGTAAATAGGTTATTGAATACCTATATATCATGTATTAAATACATTGAGATGATACATGCAGACACTGTTCTGCACTTCGAAGGTGATACACAGATTCCATAGTGTGCGCTCTCTCTCTCACATAAAAACGTTTAGATTACCAGGCTTTCTCTGTCAGCCACTTCTGTGCAGCATATATAAATCTCACATTAGAATTCATTTTTACAGAATTGTATCATTTATTAAAATTCACTTTAGGTGAGCTAGAAGGCTTGTCTGTGTCTGTGTTAACACTACTGAACTCCAGTGTGCAGTCACAGTGTCTGCCAGGCAAAGTGCCTTTTTTAAGCACGAGAGGCAGTGTAGTATGTGAAGAAACCCTCTAAACAACCAGCTCCGGTTCCAGTGGGCCCTGGGTGACCGCTGGGCTACTGTTGGCAGGGCTCGCCTGGCCCCGTTCGGGGTGGGTCACGTGCCCTTTGCATGTTTGTAGTTTCTCCTTTCACTGCCATTGTTAGAATAAGGCGCTCTCACAGGGTTGGTGTCTGCAGGTGTTATGGGTCGTGCTGCGGTCTAAACACCTCTCAAACAGGACTGTGTGGCCAGTCAGGCTCACGGCAGAGCGGTCCTTCCATGGCAGCGCTGGGTCTTCGAGGAGGACAGATGGGAGTCACGCGCTTGCATGGCAGAGGCCTGGGAAGAGTTAATGGGATATGAGTGTTTTGTAATTTCGTTTCTTATTCCTTTAGTAGAGCAAATTCTTATTTTTTTCACCTTCATGGTAACAGCTTTTGTGGGAGCCACATCAGCCAAGCTGGATTTGAACTCGGCTGCTCTGTGCTGCACTTAACATGACGTAATTTTCCGAGATGTCTGCTGCAGGCGGCGTGTCGTCATGCACACTCAGTGGTACTCCTTTCACAGGCAGTTACGGAAGATGTGTGATAATCTGTTTTTACTGGTATTAATAACACATACAATGAAGAAAACATAAATTTTAAGACCAAGGTAAGATACCTAATCAAGGCCATTTAACCAGTCACATTCATCTCATAACAGAAACACGTTCATATCCAGTGGTCGAAAGGGTGCCCTTGGTCAGGGGCTGTCCTGGGCCTGAGACAAGGACAGGACACTGAAGGGGTTCACTCTGTTAGAGGTCATTTTTTCTCCTCTAGTTCATAACTTTCTGAGTTTTTATTGAAAAAAATGTCAGCATCTGTACCTTCAAAAACAAAGAACAAGCAGCACACTTTAAAGAGTCCTGGTCGACTGTGGTCATTGCTAATGGGATATGTCCAGCCCTGTAGATAGCAGACTAACCTCCAACATAAAAGGCAGGAAGACTTTTGATTCTGTCTTTTTTTACTAAACAGTTTTACTATGACACTAGCTGTAGTAAATTTATAGGAAAAACTGTCGTTTGCAATATCGCTGTGAACCATTTAATCTCCTGATTCAGTAACTGTTCTCTAGGAGTCCCGTCACCAGGTTACTCACACCCACCTCTCCCTCGGTTGCTTTTGTAGAACACGAGCCATCACATTAAATGTCTCAGTCTTGGGTGGCCACCTGGTGTGCCCCAGGGGCCCATGTGTCTGCATGGTGGGGAGAGGCCTCCGTGCCCATCAGCTCACAGAGGCGGGGGGCTCTTCATGCTACCAGGCGCGTAGCACTCGACTCAAGCTGAGTAGACGCTTCAGATGTGTCTTACATTTAACGAGAGTTTCTCACTGACGCTTGTATTCTAAACCGTTAAGTGATGCACCGCATGTAAAGCACTCGGGGTGCCTGGCGCCTTGCAAGGACTTAGTGGTTCGCTGTTGTGACAATAATGGTTATAACAATAAAAATAATAAAATCATCATCATTCCATTTTTATCCAAAAGTATACATTTTGCTTTGGCATGCAAAGTGGTCCTTGGGACTGCACGATGCTGATGGGGCTGAAGTAGACCCAGAGGCGGCACATGCTGGGCATGGCCCCGCTTCCGGCGAGGCCTGCAGCTGGCCGGTGACCCTGCTCAGACATAGCGGGACGTGGGCCTCCAGGATGGTCGCGGTCACGTGGCTCCTAAAGGAACGGTGGAGGATTCCCCAGAACTAATCACTATTTGTAAAATGTCAAAAAACAGCAGGGTAAAAATGACCTAGTCCAAAAAGCCTCTACCCAGAGTAAAACTCCCCCTGGAAGGCCTGTGACCAGAGTTAAGAGGCTCATGTGAGATGATAGCTTGAGGAAGTTTGAGTTGTAGCCAGCCCGCCAGCTGCCACCACAGTTGGCCACAGACGAGCCTTCCTCTGATGGGGAGGACTCGGTGTGCCCCACGAGCAGCACAGAGTCTGCATCAGCGGAGTGGGGAGGGTGCACGGAGCAGGCGTGAGGCCACACGGAGAGCCTCGGCTGGGCAGAGAGGCTGGGACGTCGGGATGGTGGCCAGGGGGACGGGCAGCTGTGTCTGCATCGTTCTGCTCCGGACACAGTAGCGTCTCGCTTTGGGGTGCTGGGGGAGCCGAGCTCCCCAGAGGGCGTTCTGGCTTCTGGAGGAGCTGAGTGGAAGGGGCCCCAGGTTGGAGAGGGCTTAGAGACGAGCAGTAGTGTGTGTGGGAGTGCAGGTGGACGGCGTGCTGTGTGACGTGGGCGGTCCTCACTCCGGAAGTCAGTTCTGCTGTTTGTTTCTGCCTGTTGCTGAGGTGACTCTGGTTACACTGCGCACCCTGCCATGACCACCCCTTCCACTCACCACACCTGTGTTGGCAGAGTAGGAGGCCAGAGGTGGATGTGTGTCTGGATGTCCAGAAGTTGAGGTGGTGGCCATTCCAGAAACGCAGGGGCCCTGAGACTGTAGTGCAGCGGCCCTGGCATCTGCAGGCTGCCTCTCCTCTCTGCCTTTCCGTGAGGCGTCCTCGTGAGGGTCAGGGGAGGTTGCGTCTCACCACTCTCCAGCACCTCGCGTCGCTGCGCCTCCCAGCTGAGAGCAAACGCCCAGCAGAGGCTGTCTCTCGCTCGGCGTGTCCGCCCCACCCCCACCCCACCCCACAGACTTGGGGGTTAGACTGCCCCCCAAGTGGTCTCTGGGAGGCCCAGCGCTGTGGTCTTCATGGAAGTCCATGCAGAACCATAGGAATGTTCCGGGCGGAGTGCTTCAGGTCCAGGATGGGGGTCAAGGGTGGCCAGTTGAAAAGGTCTGGTGGCCAGGTCTTGGATGGGAGCAGCTGGACACAGCGGAGGAAGGGCAGAGGAGGGGGAGGCCTGCCACCCCTGGGTCTCTGGGCTCAGCTGCTCGCCTCGACGCAGGACCGGGAGCGTGTGAGCCTGGCCAGACCGGGGCAGCTCTCACGCCCAGCGAGTCTCAGAGATGGTGTAAAGAAGAAAACTCAGGCTGTCGGTTAGTATCTAGATCCAGAAACATACAAGGTGCCCATGTATGAGCTTAAAATTAGGGTTCTCTCCCCAAAGATGGCTGTGAGCGGACGTTGGCTCCGCTGTGGCAGACGGAGCGCTGGGGCTTTGTCCCTTTCAGTAGCAGTGTGAGCGCTTTAAGTGTGGCGTGTCCTCCGTTGGTCGGGCAGTGCCAGCTTGCCGGGCGCTTCTGGAGGGCTCGGGCAGGGGAGTGTGGCCCAGCTGGGCAAGAGAGCAGCCATTTCCCGGAGGAGAGGGGGCGGCGGACACGATCACTGTGGTTTCGTGAGTTGACTGGATTGACTTGATTTCCTTTCCGTTCGGCTTCTAACTTCCCAGCTTCTGAGACGTGTCTGTCTGCTTTACCTATCAGTTCACTGTTCAGTTTGTTCCGGTCAGGGATTCGTGTGTGTTAGACTGGATGAGAGCTGCCTTGACTCAGTGTGAAACTAGCGTCTATGCTTTTAAAATCAATAGTTTTATCACCTCAGCTTTTAAAAATCTGTGAACAGAAGTAATTTCTGAGGACCCAGTTTATCTATTAGATTATGAACCTAAATGACAGTTTTTTTGCTAAAAGAGTTGAAGTACTACTGTCTTATTACAAAAGGCTTCTCAAAGTGCTGTCAAACTTGTGATTGGTTTTCAGTGTTTTTCCCAAGAAGTGTGTTGACTCCTGTATATTTTAGGTTTTTGGTCAGTAAAGTTGATTTTCATCCTCTTAAGTACTGTTTTTGCTGTTTTACCTAGAATAGTAGAAGTTACTACTGGTTGACTTGCCAGTGACGAGAGGTTGACGGTCTCCCACAGGCAGCTAACCGTGTTAGGTCCCGGTGTACGGTGCTCTCTGGCCTTGGTGTAGGAGTGGGGTCTTTGCACATTATTCTTTAGTGCGTGTTTGGAAGCGTGTGCTAACTGCTTATTCAGGGCATCTTGAACCTTGCAGAAATGACTGAAGTGGGTGGGGGGCAACAGTGGGGAGGGCTCGGTGGCTCAGCCTCTGCTGACAGCCGCCAGCGGGGCCTCCCCAGCGGCCCTCCCCAGCCCACTCTTCGGGTGGCAGCGGCTGGGGACACAGCTGGGACCACGCTGGGTTCTCAGGACGTTGTAGAGACTCGTTTTCACCTGTGACGAGGGCCGGCCTTGAATGTGGAGCAGCAGCCCCACGACCTGCTGGGGCACCTCCGGGGGCTGCTGGGGCTCTGGGGGCCGCCTGGTCAGATGTTGTGAGGACAGGGCCAGGCTGTGTTCTCCCGACTCAGACCTGGGCTCGGGGCAGCCAGGAACGGTCGCTGTAACACATGTCCAATAACTTTTGTTTGCATTGTAGCACTTCAGGTGATGAATGACTAACGAATTATTTTCATTCCACCCTGATACTTCACTGTGATGTCAACTTGGAAGACCTGTTTGAGATTAGTCTTTTGGTTTTAAGCTTATTAAACCCCCGGGGCACAGGCGTTGCATCATTTGTCAACCGTACCCTCTGTGAACGAGCGTCTAGTGATCTGACTCCCACTTTACAAAAGCGTAACTCAAAAGTTATGTCGGGTATGAACTGTGTTGCTCAAGGCCTGTAACTGTATTCAAACTGATGTGGTGTCACCTTGTGAAGGGGTTTTGTTAAAAGACTTGAACCTCACTGTGTAACACTGTCCGAGCGTAGGGCCTGCTGGGAGTCCCGAGTCGCTTCTAGCAGTCGGGTCGCCTGTTCCCTAGGCGCACGTGTCCGTTGGTGTCTCGCTGACAAGGCCCTGGCACGCTCCGGAGACCGCGCCAGCCTGCAGGAGCGTGTCCCTGCCGCCGCGAGCCGCAGGGCGCGTAGGTAGCGGGTGTGCGTGGGGGGCAGCTGCGCCCCCGCCCGGCCCTGGGGTCTCTCCCGGCGCCTCCTGTCGGATGTGGAGGCCTCCTAGAGGGCGTAGCCTGAGCGTTGGGACTGTGTTGGGACCGTGCAGGTGAATGTGTCTCCGAGTAAGCCCGGCCCTGGTGCCCCGGAGGTGGAGCTGCAGCCGGAGCTGGTGCCGCCCGCCCCGCCCTCGTGCGTCAACCCCGGCCTGCGCTCCGCCCTCGTGCGTCAGACCCCGGCCGGCGGCGGGGGGCCTCGGGCGGCCTCTGGCGCGGGCAGGGGCGCGCTGGGATGCCAGCGGACCCTCCCCACCCGCCACGGACTGCACTGTTGTGAGGTCTGCTGCTGTACGTGTATCTTAGAGCCCGGCAGAAAACGCGCCTCCTGTGTGTCTTGAACATTTATATTTCCATTCAAAAATATGTACTCCGTGTTTATTTCCTCAAACCAGACTTTGTTAACTTAGGAATATCTCCAAGTGGAAACGTGCTCACTTTTTCTGTAAATCTTAAATAAAAGGTGCTGTTCCTTCCTCTGACCCTGGACTGGTCTGTGTTTTCTGTCTTTCTCTCCGTGCATTTTTTCTTTTTCTTTTTTTTTTTTTTTTAGCTTTTAGATTTGTCGCAGCCTTGTCGAGGGGAGGACCTGGGTGGTGGGTCAGGCGCCGGGTTTGTCCCGGGAGTCCCCGTGAAGGCCCTCCCGTGGGTCGGTTCTCCGGCGGCCGTGTGGGGCCAGGGCCGGGGGGCCGCTGCCCACCTGCTTCCTGCCTGCTGCCTGGCACCAGTGCAGACCCTCCTGGGGCTCGCCTGTTTGTGCCTCGGACACACACATCAAACGGGGTTTGCACTCAGGGCATTCTCCCGGCTGCCTTCTCTGGGGCACCAGTGTGGAGGAGGAGACGGTGAGCCGTAGGGAGGGCCTCGGGCGACAGTGCCCGTCTAAGCCGTCTCCTTCCTGTGGGAGAAGGTGGGAAAGTCAAAGGTACAGTCTGCTTTCTCTGGAGATGGGGCTCCGTCAGACCTAGGCGCGTGGCCAGGCTGGCACGGGGGCCCACGTCCGTCAGCCGCCCGCAGACGCCAGGCAGCCTGCACACCCCAGAGAGGGCACGCCTTAACTTCGGATTTCAAGTCAGCAGAAGCCCCTTGTTCGTCAGGGGTTTTTCCTTCCGCTTCTCCCTGTCATTTCAGGGAGGTAAACCTGGGGAAGTGCCACTGGTAACCGGAATTGGATGAACTGGCTGCAGGGTTTATTTTGTTGGGTTTTTTTTTTAAAAGAAACGTGGCCCAATTGAGTTTCTAGTTCTGTGTTCTTGGTAAACAGCAAGCCTGGGTCATAATTACTTGTTGCTGTGGTTATTGAGGTGTCCAGGAAATTAGCTTATTACTTCTGCTCTGCTGAAAATTCAGTTTTCAGTGTTTATTTGCCTAACATCTGGTAAATACTAAATGTATTTTTTAGGCTTTAAAAAATTTGAATTTAAGGTTTCTGATTAAACATTTATTGGTTTCTGTCCATAAAGATTTACTGTTGCTGGTCTTGTGAGGGAAAGCCTGTGTCCAGCGGCAGGAAGGGGCATTTGCCCGCCTCTCCCAGACACTGCCCTCCCCACCTGCCCCTCCGCAGGGAGGAGGCTGTGGGACTGGGCGGGCGGGGCTCTTGGGCAGTTACTGGGCCGCACATCCGGACGACGGGCCCCTGCCCTGGGGGAGCACGCGTTGTAGCCACGCGTGCCGAGCCGCTGCCCATCCGACCACCGTGTTGGGTGTGGACACGTCTCTTTTAGCCTAAGATCATTGACCCTTTATTGATCGGGTAAGAAAAGTCAAGCTCGTCGGCCCCATGCCTGTCCTAACTCACCTGCAAGAGTAAACTGGGTTTTCACAAAAGTTGCTTCATTTTTAAGGAACATGGCGAGAGGTGGCGCGCGTGCCCACGCACACCGTGACCTGCACACCAGGCGGGGGCCGCTCCCCGTGTGTGCACGCGCGCAGCGGGCCCACGCCGAGGGGGAGCCGGCGGGGCTGCTGGCGGCCACTGTGAACTGTCGTCCGCCTCCTTCCTCCCAGGTCTCGGACGGCCCCGGAGACGAGCCCCCGGAGTCCCCGGACGAGAGCGCTGACGAAACCCAGACCGAGGCGTCTGTCTCCTCTAAGAGGTCAGAACGGGGAGCCACCGCCAGGAAGGAGCACGTGTGCCAGGTGAGGGGCGGGGCCGGGGCCGGGCCGGGGCGGCCTCCCTCCACCAGGCCGGCGGGCGCGGGACCCCCTGAGCCTCCGGCCCTCTCCCCACAGCTGTGCGAGGAGCCGGGCAGCCTGGTGCTGTGCGAGGGCCCCTGCTGCGGCGCCTTCCACCTGGCCTGCCTAGGCCTCTCCCGCAGGCCGGAGGGGCGGCTCCTGTGCGGAGAGTGCACCTCAGGTACGTCCCGCCCCGCCCCTTTCCCCGCCCCTTTCTCCGCACCGCACAGTCTCTGCCTCCGGGTTCGGGTTCGCTGCACGGTCTGGGGAGGTGCGTGGACGGCCCATGCGGCTGCGGTCACCGCCCACCTCCTCTTCCCTATCCCGGCCGGCCGAGGGTGTCTGGACTCGTCGGAACGGGTCCAGTTGGAGGAGCTCGCGGCGCCGGCTGTGGGGCGCCGTCCCCATGGAGGGAGAGGGGGTGTTTCTTGGAGGAGCCCCTCCCTGCAGCTGCTCGCCTGTTGGAGGGCGCAGCCCCTCCCGGGCAGCCTGGTCAGACCCCCGCGGGCAGGGCCCCTCGAGGGCCGGCGGGCTGGAGGAGGAGCCGGTGCCCCGCCCGAGGCGCGGCGGCTCAGCCCTGCTCCGTGCCCCTTCTCGCCCCGGCCGCCAGGGATCCACTCCTGCTTCGTGTGTAAGGAGAGCAAGAGTGACGTCAAGCGCTGCGTGGTGTCGCAGTGTGGGAAGTTCTACCACGAGGCCTGCGTGCGCAGGTTCCCCCTGACGGTGTTCGAGAGCCGGGGCTTCCGATGCCCGCTTCACAGCTGCCTGAGTTGCCACGCCTCCAACCCCTCGAACCCAAGGCCATCGAAAGGTACAGAGAAGCTCCGTGCGGGTGTGAGCAGATCCGAGCCACCGAGGGCGCGGGGTGGCAGGCTTGTCCCCGAGAGCTTTGCCCCACGTAGGTTTGGATACCTTCCGTCACTGACGGGACGCAGGTGGGGGTTAGGGTTTTTCTTGCTGATTTCCCTTCTTCCTGCCTTAAATGTCATCCTAATGATTGCTGACTTGAGGAAGGAGGGCCTGAGCCCTTCTGACAGATTCTGTTTGTTCAGGCTTTGACGGTCCTTCATGTGTGAGAACCGTATTTCAAGTCCCATCTGTATCGTACAGTGTGGAGTCTGTGGGACTCAAGGGCGGCTGGTGTCTGCTTCCTGACACCAGTGGTCCTCAACCAGGGGCCTGCACTCCAGGGGGCATAAGGCCGTGTCTGGAGGTGTTGGGGGTCCCTGCTGGCGTGCACAGGGCAGCCCCCATGGTCCCCTATTGGGCCGCAGTGTCCAGGCTGAGAAACCCTGGTTGACCTCCTTTTAGAAAACAGCATTAAATGCCTGATGGTTTTCTGATACCTTGTTGAATCACCATTACCTTAAGGAAATGTGTCTTCACAACGCCTAATGGTATTCTTACTCTCCCACCCGAGTCCCTGTTTTCTTCTGCTGCCCCCGGGGTATTTCTGCAGCAGCGCTGTGAGCCTGCAGAGGCCCGGCCCCCCCGGCTGCCCCACTGAGGTGTGGGGTGTGGGCATGTCCACTCCAGGTAAGATGCTGCGGTGTGTCCGGTGCCCCGTCGCCTACCATGGAGGGGATGCGTGTCTGGCCGCGGGCTGCTCGGTGATCGCATCCAACAGCATCATCTGCACGAACCACTTCACCGCCCGGAAGGGCAAGAGGCACCACGCGCACGTCAACGTGAGCTGGTGCTTCGTGTGCTCCAAAGGTGAGCCTCCCGGGGCCGAGAGCCAAGGGCCAGCTGTGGCCCTTCTCCAGCTCAGTCCACCCGCTGGCGATCCGTGTTTGCCCACGTAGTTGCATTCGTGGTCTCTGAGTTAACCACGGTCGGGCCACAGACTCGGGGGATAGCTTTCGTGGTAAAAAGAAAGCGTGCTCCTGTGTGACGCAGATCCCGGGAATTGGGGTGGGGGCTGGGGCGGGGGGGCTAAGGGCACCCTTGTTGCAGGGGGGAGCCTGCTGTGCTGCGAGTCCTGCCCGGCGGCCTTCCACCCCGACTGCCTGAGCATCGAGATGCCGGACGGCAGCTGGTTCTGCAACGACTGCAGGGCTGGGAAGAAGCTGCACTTCCAGGACATCATCTGGGTGAAGCTCGGGAACTACAGGTGGGGGAGGAAGCGCCCGCCCGCCGCCGCCGCGGTCACTGTCTTCTTTTCCTTTACAGAGCTGAACGCAGTGAAATTCTGTCACTCTCTCTGAAGAGTCTGTGAACCCTGTTTTTAATATTTATAATAGATGGTGGCCGGCAGAAGTTTGCCATCCCAAAAATGTCCCCCCAAATATTCAGAAAATGAAGCACGAGGTTGGAGAATTCCCTGTGTTTTTCTTTGGGTCTAAAGATTATTACTGGACTCATCAGGCGCGAGTGTTCCCGTACATGGAGGGGGACCGGGGCAGCCGCTACCAGGGGGTCAGAGGGATCGGAAGAGTCTTCAAAAACGGTACGGGGCTCCGCGGGGTCGGGCACGGTGCTTGGGGGCCTCTGCTAACGCTGACTTCGTGTCCAGCGTTTGGTTTCTGTGGGAAACGCTGGACGCAGCGTTCTCTTCTAGCTGTAGCTTCCGTGCTTGTGGGTAGGTTTGTTGAAGCAGAGGATAAGACGTGACATCTCATAAGTTTCCTAACATTGTGGTGACCACCACTAGCATGGATTAGAGCTCTCTTCAGTATTAGCCTGCAGGGATTTCTCCCCGCTTGCCTTTATGTGAGAGGGAGTGCACTGCAGTCTGTGGCTGCTGCACCAGCTCTCGGGGCTCCCTTGACCCGTCAGCAGTCACACAGGTGCCTCCTCCCCACAGCCGGGTGGGGGACAGAGGGGACAGAGGGCTGGCCTCGTTTGGGGGACGCAGGGGTCAGGAAGGGCAGCACGTGAGGGGGCCTAGGCACTCGCCCCCTGGGGAGGCACCCCGCCCCCCGCTCCTGCTCCTGCACATGGCCCACCCAGGTTTCTCCAGGAGAGGTGGTCCGGGCGGGCAGCTGGGCAAGGGCAGGGTCAGCGCCCCTTGCCCGGAGGCCCTGCAGAGCCCCCCTGATTCTTAAGCTGGCTGGTAGTCGTCCGCCCCTGTCTGTGTGGGTGCCGTGTGGCCTCCTCCTGGTTTGAGGAGACTAGAGACAACACTTGGCAGCGAGATGAAAGTCTAGACAAAGTCCTTAACGTACAGGCCGTAACGGGTGGACGTACCTATTTGCTAAAGTCTTTTACCGGCACTCTGTTGACTTCTAGCACTGCAAGAGGCTGAAGCGCGTTTCCGTGAAATCAAACTTCAGAGGGAAGCCCGAGAGACGCAGGAGAGCGAGCGCAGGCCCCCGCCCTACAAGCACATCAAGGTGACCGCTCCGGCAGGGCTGGGCCGCTCCGGGCGGGCTTCCTCCTGGACAGCTACGCCGGGTGTCCTAGGCGGGAGTGGGTGCTGCCACTGGCCACGTGTCCTCTGGCTCGAGGCCAGGGTGCGGGCAGGGCTTCTGCGCAGGAGGCCTGCGCTCAGCCCAGTGGTCAGCCACGGAACTGCAGTGCTGGCCCGGCTGCCCAGAGCAGGGCACGAACGACAGGCCATCCCCCTGAACCCCACTCGCTGCCACCGAGTGCTAGACATAAGCCCAGATGAGAGGTGGTCAGCCCAGGCCACCCGACCCAGGAGGACCTTCTTCAGATGGCGCGGGGAGTGAGGCGGCGGGGCAGGGGCCATGTTCCCACGTGCTGCTAGCCGGGGCCCCGGGTGGGTCCGTGCCGCCAGGGTGGGCACCCGTTCTCTGCCTCGAGGCAGGTCAGGGGCTCCGTCTTGGGTCCCCATACCTGGGCCGTGGTCAGCGTCTGTGACTAACGTGCATTTAGCCTTCGCTTTGGGATGAGTCCCCTGGAACGGAACTACAGGGCATGTGAGAGTGGCGCTGGGGTTCCCGAGGCTGTTCCAGCCCCTCCGCCCCACCTGGGCACCCGTGAGCAGGTGCCTCTCACCATAGCCTCCCGGCTGCTCTTCCTGCGCCCAGCCCCTCCTCCCCTGCCGCTTTCCTGTGCGTTTGCTCTGAGCTCAGGAGGCCGGGGCTGCCCTACCTCTGTGAGGAGAGGGTCCGGCGGCTGTTCGCCCCTCCTGGGGATTCTCTCGAGCGCAGTGCTGCTATGAGGCAGCCCAGAGGAGGGGTCACAGGAGGCTGAGCTCGGCTCTCGCCCGCAGGTGAACAAACCCTACGGGAAGGTGCAGGTCCACACGGCGGACATCTCTGAGATCCCCAAGTGCAACTGCAAGCCCACCGACGAGAACCCGTGCGGCTCGGACTCGCAGTGTCTGAACCGCATGCTCATGTTCGAGTGCCACCCGCAGGTCTGCCCCGCGGGGGAGTCCTGCCAGAACCAATGCTTCACCAAGCGCCAGTACCCCGAGACCAAGATCGTCAGGACGGACGGCAAGGGCTGGGGCCTGGTGGCCAAGCGGGACATCAGGAAGGTGCGGGCGTGCAGTGTGAATGTGTGTGTGCGTGTGCGTGCGTGTACGTGTGTGAATGTGTGTGCACGTGTGCGTGAGCACATGCATGAACGTTGATGTGTGAATGTGTACAGCGTGTGTGTGTGAGTCGAGGGCTCACTCACCTCTTCCTTCTCCTAGACTTCACTAGCTCATGTTGCTTTTGCACTCACTGAGAACAGGATTTCAAAAAAGGTTTATGAATTGTTACGATTGAATATTATAAAACATTGAATAGAAGATGTCTACCGAAGTAAAACTCTAAAATTCCACGAGTCGGGCCTTCTGTCAGAATTCTGACGGCAGCCGTTGGGAAGTGAAAGGTTTACTGAGCTGGGTGGCCGGAGCATCGGTGAGCAGTGCTGTGGAGTCGCTCTCGCGAGGCCGTCCCAGGACTGGGCAGGCAGGGCCAGGCTACCGGGAGACACGGACCACACGGCGTCCGCGTTCAGGCTGCCCGTCGCGGCTGACCCCAGCAGTGTCGAGAAGGACAGAGGAGTTGAGAGGTGCTTGAAGGACACGTGCCCTGGCCCCGTTCGTCTCGCCCTGACTGCCGGTTTAGGGCCTCTCGCGGGAGAGCTTGGTGGTCTCCACCCTGCTCTCTGCTGGGGAGGGTGACTGTTGTAGTGCTGGCCGCGGGCGCTGGGGGGGCAGGGGCTGGCGTGTCGCTCTTTCCAGGGTGCTGAGAGAAGCTCCTCACCCACAGCCTTTAGAGCGTATGTGGTCACCTGACTGACTGATGGGCAGGGACGTGGGGCTCCGGGCTGTGCCCGGCAGGGTCTGCTGTTCACCCCACCGCGCCCTCTGGCCTCCAGGGGGAGTTTGTGAACGAGTATGTGGGCGAGCTGATTGACGAGGAGGAGTGCATGGCGAGGATCAAGCGTGCGCACGAGAACGACATCACCCACTTCTACATGCTCACCATAGACAAGGTAACGCGCGCGGCCCAGGCTGTCCCCGCACAGGAGCGCGCCGTCTGGCGTCGGGGCGCACGCCACATGATGCTGCTGTGCCGTGAGCGCGGCTGTGTCTCACACGCCTGCGGCCACTGCCTGGGGGCTGGGACCAGCGCCAGGCAGCCCGCGAGGGGCTTCTGGGAGCCCCGTGCGCCCCTGATGCGCTCAGGGACACCAGCAGTCCTCCCAGGGTCAGAGAAGGGGGCTCGGGAGGCCGCCCTCAGGCACACGGGGAGACTCCTGGGGTATCTGTTCCTTGTCTGAAGCCCACGTCCGTCAGCAGTTGGGCACGTGTGTCCTCTTCGGGGACCAGCGTTCTCAGCGGTGCTGAGCTGGACTGTTATAGGTGGGGTGGAGGAGGGCAGGGCCGTCAGGACACAGCGCCCTGCTGACCAGCCCTCTCCAGGGGCTCTAGGGGACACGGCCACCCCAGGAGACGGCCAATGTCTGCACCCCCTGCCATCCCCCACTTCCTTCGGGGTGTGGTCGTGAAGGAGGTTATTTTATAAGAAATGAAAACCCTAGGCCTGTGCCTTCTGTGTTTCAGAGTCTAAACTTGAACTACTTGTGTCTTGTGAGAAATGCCAGTTTGATCACTTAACACACAAATCAGTCCCTGAAATGGTAGCTCACCGAGGGCCCGAAACGAAGAGAAAGCCCGCGAGATGGCTCCTCTTCCATCCTTTTCCTGCAAGGATCAGAGAAAAAGCCCTGCCTCCCTAAGTGTGCCTCCCTAAGTGTGCCTCCCTAAGTGTGCCTCCCTAAGTGTGCCTCCCTTGCAATAGAGCAAGGTCTCTGTGAGAAGACCCTCACACACGCTTCACTGTGGTGAGAATCTGAGATACGAAGCCCAGATCTGAAAAGAAGTATTAGATACGTTACAAAACAGTTAAAACCATAAAGTGAGATTTAGAGACAGAAAAACAAGGTACTAAGGAATAAATCAGGCAGATTTGATAAAACGGTCAAAACTGGGAGTTACCATAAATTCACTGAAGTCAACCCATTGGATGGGTTAAGAAAAATTAGATGGTGACAGAGGAAGTTTCTGCCGCTGAAGAAGCTCCCGAGAAACTGCCCAGATGCAGCAGACGTGCCGAGACCGGGCGGGAGAGGTGGGGAGACGGGAGAGGGATGTTCAGTAGGCGTGACAGGAGAGGCAGGAGGCCTGGGGGAGAGGCTGTGCAGACAGAGGTCTCTGGGATCCGTGCGGCACGGATCGTTTCACGGAGAGGCCGTGCAGGGAGAGTTCTCTGGCATCCGTGCGGCACGGATCGTTTCATGGATGAAGCTGACCAAGTTTTTGAGTGGGGTAAATAAAAATCTATACCTTTATACATTTTTAAAAAAGCAAAACAAAACTGTAAGATGCCAAACATTGTGAAGACTTGGAAAGCAAGCGAGAGGGGCTTCCCTGGTGGCCCTGCACCTGGGGGCTGGTGCTGGCGCTGCCGTGGGCCTGGGATCCATCCCTGGCCTTGGAACTGAGACCCCACAAGTTGGGCAGTGAGGGCCCTTCCCCAGGACAGCGGAGAAGAGAAGGGCAATTCTTGGAGCAGTGATGGGACGGCCGGCCTCCGCCCGAGTGCAGTCCCGTGTCCTCCTGACTCGTCTGCCCCGCTGCTGGTCTGGCTGGACCTGCAGGCTTGTCGGTGTCTTCAGCGGGTCCGTCTCGCCCCCATCAGCGCATGCCTCTAGGTGGTGGGGTGACGCCCGACCTCTCCCTCCCCTGCCACCCGCTCACCAGCGCTCGGTCTCTCCTCGTGGTGCTGGCCTGCCCTCCGTGAGCCAGAGAAACAGGACTGGTTTGGGGGTCTCCCATCCGAGCAGCCACGGGAGACCACGGTTTCCAGTGCGACACTGCTATCCGCGCGGGGCAGAGCCTTGGGGGAGCGCTGGCCGCACCGCAGGGGCCCCGTGACGCCCGAGTTGTGCCTTGCAGGACCGCATCATCGACGCCGGCCCCAAGGGGAACTACTCCCGGTTCATGAACCACAGCTGCCAGCCCAACTGCGAGACCCTCAAGTGGACAGTGAATGGGGACACGCGCGTGGGCCTGTTCGCCGTGTGTGACATCCCCGCAGGTACGCTGCACTCGGGGCAGCACTCTGACGACCCGTCCCAGGCTGCGGCGGGTCAGGAGGGCGGGGTGGTGGGGCAGGTGTGTCTTGCTGGGAGCATCCCCTTCACGGAGGGGGCTGGGAGGCTCCGGGGCTGCCTGCGCGGCCACGGGGCTCTCGGCAGGGAGGACGGGAGGCTGCGCCCCCAGTGCCGTGTCCCCTCGCAGGGACAGAGCTGACCTTCAACTACAACCTCGACTGTCTGGGCAACGAGAAGACGGTGTGTCGCTGCGGAGCCTCCAACTGCAGCGGCTTCCTCGGTGACAGGCCGAAGGCGAGTGAGGGCGGGAACGGGGTCTGCGGGACGCGGTGAGGCTGCCTCGGGGCATCACGGGGGCTCATGGTCTGGGGCCACGAGCCGAGGCTGAGTGCAGTCAGGGTGGGTCTGTGCCCGGGCCTGGTGCCCGCGCCTGTGTCTGCAGTGTCCCGTGTCTGCGGACCCACCTCCCCGGGCCTGCATCCCAGCTGTGTGATGCCTGCAACAGCCCTGCTCCCTGCGGTGCCAGCAAGGGCAGGGGCGGGGACAGCGGTGCCCTCCCGAGGATGTGGGTCACCGCAGGCGTCGGGCCTGGAGCTGCAGCGTGCCTGCCCGCCCTGCCTTGCCCAGCTCGGCTGTGTTCTCGCATCCTGAATGAGGTCCTTCGGGGCCTGGACGCGCCACTGGGGAGCAGCCCGTCTGCCACATGGTCCCCAGGCGGATGGACCGCCATGCCCTCGGCCTCCGTGGCCCCTGCAGCCCCTCCTGGGCTCCCAGCCTCCCGCGGTGACTGTGCTGGCTTCCCCGTTCCAGACGTCAGCACCCCTGTCCTCGGAGGAGAAGGGCAAGAAGACCAAGAAGAAGGCCCGGAGGCGCCGCACGAAGGGCGAGGGGAAGAAGCCGTCCGAGGACGAATGCTTCCGCTGCGGCGACGGCGGCCAGCTGGTGCTGTGCGACCGCAAGTCCTGCACCAAGGCCTACCACCTGCCCTGCCTGGGCTTGGGCAAGCGGCCCTTCGGTGGGTCGGGGGTGGTGCCCGTCTCTGCGGGGAGGACGCTGGGCTCTCGAGAGGGACACTGCCAGCTGCTGTCAGGAGGGAACCCCAAGGCCCTGGCCCCAGACCGGAGGGAGGCAGACACGAGAGCCTGGACAGGAAGGTGGGGGCGGAGGACAGGCTGGCAGGCAGGTGGTAGTTCTCCAGACTGAACAGGGCACCTTCATGGGCACATCTGAGGCGGGGCCCCCGGAAGCTCGATCCAGGCACACCCGGTCCTGGGAGCAGCCAGGCCGGCCAGTGGCCTGGGCATGGACACAGGCCCACTTGCCCGCCAGGTCTCTGAGCACCAGCTTTAGCTTTTTTTACGTTTTGCGAGTCGTGTGCAAAGTAGGGCCCGTCTCACTGGAGTGAGAGCTGAAGTGAGTCCCCATCCTGAGCCCCCGTGTGTAACACTCACTCTCCTTGCAGGGAAGTGGGAGTGCCCTTGGCACCACTGCGACGTGTGTGGCAAACCCTCCACTGCCTTCTGCCACTTCTGCCCCAACTCCTTCTGCAAGGATCACCAGGACACGGCGGCCTTCAGCTCCACCCAGGATGGGCGGTCGTACTGCAGCGAGCACGACTTCCGGGCGGAGCCGGCCCGGAGCACCCAGACCGAGCAGCCCTGCCCGGGGCCCAGCAAGGCCAAGGGGCGGCGGCGGCGGCGGCGGTGTTGGCGCAGGGTCATGGAAGGCAAATAGCGCCTGGCTGGGGCTGGGTCTGACCAGGGGTGGCCATGGGTGGGCGGGGAGGGCCGGGCCTGGCAGTGTCAGAGGACCCCGCCCTGGCCCCCGGCACAGACGCACAGGCCTCCCCGCGGAGGAGCGTCCTGCCACTGAGCCATCTCAGCAGCGCCCGCTGCGCCCGCACTGACCGTCCGAGCCACGTGGGCGCCCCGCGAGGCGCCAACGTCCCAGGACAGACAGCCTCACTACACAGCGTCACAGCTACACTCGAACCTCAGCCCGTCCCTGCCCCGCTGTCCTTCTAGGCCGAACTTAGGACTGAAGATTAACTGGCACATGAAATGCATTTCTCTCACCCAAGGGGTATAGTGTTTCCCTGAGGGTCTCTCATCCCCAGTCTTCACGACGTTGCCCACCTCCCGCCCGCCCGCGTCACTCAGGAGAGGAGCCCAGGGTGGGGCCTGGCAAGCACCGGGACCCAGGATGCCTTGGGAACGTGGTTTTGACTGTTGCGCTTATGAAACAGCTGTATGGGTTTTTTTTTGTACTAATGTGAAGTTTTTCCTCAGAGTGCTTCTTTTCCATCCTAGTGAGAAGCCGATAGTATAGCGAGTGAGCCCTGGAGCGGCTCTGGCTGTGGACCGGGCCCCATGGCGGGCCTGCACCCTAGGCCTGGGCAGCTCCCCGAGGGGCCCTCACGCGGAAGCATTTGTGGATAGTTTTGATTGGTTTTTCTTTACCAGTTTCTGGCTTTTACTCTCAATATATTTTTGCTAAACTTGTTTCACAAACTAGCACCGACTGCAATGCTTGTTTACTGATGCGTCCCGAGTTCCCGCAGCCACAGGACGGAGCGGCGGGCGTGGGCCCTGCTGAGGAGCCTGGGCTGCCCGGTTCCCCCGCTGGGCTCGGAGCTTGAGGGGAACCTGTGTCCGACAGCCCTTTCGGGCCAAGGAGAGGCTGCCTGGGCGGGGGTAGCGGGAGCCGGGCTGGGCGGACGGGCTCGGCAAGGGCACTCAGGCTGGGCCGCTGGGCGTGGGCACCTGGCCTTGCAACAGCCGGCCGACGCCCTGGGGTGCCGCGTGGACCTGGGCCTGGGCACGATCCCAGCAGGAGCCCCCCTGCCTGCCCGTCTCCACACGAGGGGAGCGGCCACTCAGCAGGTCTGTTCTCTGACCCTTTCACTGAAACTGCCTGGACGACGTACATCCTGCGGTTTACGCACCTGCCCCAGAAAACCGCGCCTGAGGCCCCGTTCGTCTTGCCATCCCGCCACAGAATGACGGGGTGTGTGATGCAGTGCTGAGCCGTCGGGGTTGGGGGGTGGTCTCTACGGCCCTGACCCCTGGGAAGCATCTGTTCTGGGTCTGAGGCTCCCACGGCCTCTCGAGCACAGACCTAAGTGGGCGGGGGGTGGGGGGTGCTGCTGACCCAGGCCGTCCCACTGGCCCTTTTCTAGTGACCCTGGGGCCAGAGGCAAAGGCAGCTGCGTCCTCAGCAGCCCCACCGTCTCGGGGGCACTGGGGGCGCTTCCCTGCAGAGCTCTGTCTCTCAGACTCCGTCTGGAGAGTACTGGGAGGACGTAGGCCACCTCCTGAGGCCCTGTGCTCGGGGGGCCCGGCGCAGCCCTGCCCTGCAGAGCCAGGCCTGGGGAGCGGCCCCCATCCTCTCCTGCCAGGAGGGGCCTCTGCCCACCAGAGCACCGCCGCTGCTCTTGCAGCCGCTGTTCCACTTTGGGCACGGGGGTGCAGGTTAACTTATTTTTATATTTGACAGTAGTCAAGTTTTGTGATCTTTGAGTCATTCTGATATTTCCAAATTCTTTTATGGTTTTTCTGAAGGAAATACTGGAAAACTTAATTTAGATGTGGTTGCCCTCTTTCCAAAAATTATTATAATGAGCAAATAACACTAAGTTCTGAGTCTCTAAGAAGCCAATTCACAGCTCTGAGCAGAACCCGGGCCTGGAGGAGCAGCGGAGAAGGGCCCTCCCGGCGGGGCCGCCCCAAATCAGAGGGGTGCTGGACGTGGGGAATTCAGTCTGCTCTGAACCTCAGCCTCAGTCCTTGGTTGGTAATGTGAGGCCAAAACAAAAGAAAGCTGCCTGAGGGCCTCGGGACTCAGCACGGGGGTGGACAGGCCCCCCGGGTGCCGCCAGCCTCCCGGCCCCCGTCCTGTCCTCCCAAGGGGTGGGGTCACCCCGACACCGTCCCAGGACCCACCCCCCAGCTGGCAAACGGCCACGTGTGTGCAGCCCCTTCTCCAGCCACCTCACGTTCGGGAGTAAGACAAGCCTGTTCTTATCACTCAGTACAGAGACTGTCAGGTGCCAAATTCTTGACCCTACGAGACGTGTAGCGAACGAGGACACGCTCACGTACAACGCTGTCTGCAGGCGGCACGGTGCCCACCGCCCTGCCAAGAAGGGAGCCGAGACGACTCGAGCAGCACACTGCTGCCAGTGTCGGTGGCCCGCAAGGGGGCCAGGCTCCAGCTCTGGGGTACCCGGTGCTACCGCCAGTTCTGACAGACTTAAGAACTTGAACTTCACTTCTGGGGGATATACTGAAATGTAGATTCGCTGTTTGGGGGGAAATAGCATTTTAAGGTCGGAAATTGTGTCTGAAAGATTGTATGAGTATTTTTGTATTAAAAAAAATTTAAAGGCTTTTTTCTTAAACTTATTTTATGTGGGATCGTGTTGTAAGTTTTTTTTTCCAATTTTCCCAATTTTTTTTTGGGGGGGGGGCTCGCTGCACAACATGTGGAGTCCTAGGTCCCGTCCAGGATTGAAGCCGCACTCCCCTTCGGCAGAAGCAGGGGTACCAAGCCTGGACTCCGGGCCGTCCCGCCCCATCCCAGAATCGTCTGTTGCTGAGCATCTGACACCATCCTGACGTCCGGGGAGAGGCCACGGTGGCCCCGGAAGTGGTCGTGGCGGGGGGGCTGTGAATCTGCCCCTGTCCCCCCAAACGTGGCAGAGTCAGAAGAGGAGGCTTCGCGCGCCTCAGCGCCAAGGCCCCTGGGTCTCCTGACTCAGAGCCTCTGGTGTGCGCCCCCCCCGCCCCGCCCCCCCCAAGCAGAGAGGTCGAGCTGGCTGGAAACAGCCCCGGTGGTGGTTCTTTAGAAAAGCTAAACTTTAATTAGGTGGTCTTTACAATGAAAACAGGTACCCAAGGACTGGTCTTACACGCTCACAGCTGTAGAAAAGGCAAGTACAAAGCCTGCGGGCGTGAGCACTGCCCACCCTGGGTCCCGGGCCGGGCCCCCCGCCCCCCCCCCACCCCCCGCTCAACCACCACGGGCGGTACCTTTGACCCTCAGCCGCGCAGGGGCCGCGCCGCCCGAGCAGGAAAGCCCTGCAGGTCAGCGGGACTCAAGAAAAACTGAGAAAAGGTCCAAGTCTAACAGGAGGAGCTGTGGCCAAGATTAAGAAGTTACAACTTTTTTTTGGCTAAGTTTAACATTCAAAAATGTAATACTGAATCCAAAAGTGTCTTAAATCACACAAAAAGGACCCATATTAAAATTTAGAAAACAAGTCCAGGACGCCCCAGAGAAACCGGATCTAAAGCGTAAGTGGGCGGGGACGCGCCCGGCGGCCCTAGGACACGTTGGCCATGGGCTTGTACTTCTTGAAGCGCGTCCACTGGCCGGTGGCGTAGTTCATCTCGAACACCGTGTCCACCAGCATGGTGGTGCTGCCCTGGCCGTCCGACTTGGGCAGGTCCTCCGTGTGCTCGCTCAGCTTGATCTGGATCACGTCGCCCTGCTCCTGGCACGGGTTCTCTGTGGGGGCGGGCGGGGGCCGCTGGGCGGGGACCCGGGGCCACAGGGCCGGCCCCGCCCCCACCCTCACAGGACCCGGGCCCCGCCCCCACCCGCCGGGCCCGCCCCCCAACCACCGCAGGGCCTGGCCCCGCCCCCCAACCCCCCCCGCAGGGCCTGGCCCCCCCCCCCACCCCGACCCACCTCGGGAGCCCGCCATGAAGCCCAGGATGAGCGCCTTCTCTGGCCGCGTGACCTTGTTGGCCGTCTTGAACATCTCCTGCGCCGCGAACATCTGCTCCCTCTGCGTGGAGGCTGGTGTGGGCACTGGGTCCCCCCTCCCCGGGCGCCGTCAGCACCCCAGCCCCCCAACCTACCGTGAGCGACAGGTTCTTCTTGGGCTGCTGCTGGGCGGGGGGCTGCTGGGCCTGGGGGGCCACCATGGCCACCGGAGGCGTCTGGGCCGCAGGGGCGGCGGCTGGGGGCGTGGTGGGCGTCAGGGGCGAGGGGGGCGCGGCGGGTGGGGGCGCCGCGGGACTGGGCCCGCTGTTGTACAGGGGCGCGCGCTGCTTAAACTGCGCCGGGAGCGCCGGACTCGGCGCGCCGGGCTCCTCGGGGGGGCGGCTGGCCTGCAGGCTGGCGTCCCGCGAAGATGGGGCTGCGAGCAGAGCGGAGCCTGCTGAGGCCCGAGATCCCCCACTCTGCGTCCAGCCCCTGAACGAGAAGTGGACGTGCTCTGGTCCACGGCCCAGCCCCCTGCCCCCAAAGCGAGCCGCAGGTCCCGGGGAAGGGCGGCGGGCCGCTCACCTGGCGGCGTCTCAGAGCTGGGGACGTAGGACGAGGCCGGGACCACGCTGGGCGTCGCTGGCAGGTAGCTCGTGGAGGGCAGCGCGGGCTCACTATTCAGAGACCCGAGTTTCTGGAAGACAGAGGCCACGTTCCTCCCAGAGGAGCCCTGGGCCCTGACCCCTCAGGGCCTGACCCCCAGCCTGGAGCCTCCCCGTGGGCTGGGGGCCTGGCCGGGCCGTCCCGTCTGGTCAGGAACAACCCCCCCCCCGCCCCCCGCCCCCAACCGAGCCATCTTTGAGGAAAGAATCCAACGATGCTTTTCTTACCACAAGCATGTGATAAAAGGAAAACCCAGTCCTTTCAAGACCGTGAGAACACACAGCTCTGCAACGCTCCCCGGAGGAGACCGATGGACAAGGCGACACCGGGTACCCGCCTGTGCGGCCCCCACAGCAGGGGGGCCTCGGCGCAGGGACGCCCTCCTGTGAGGCTAACTGGCCGTGCCGCGGGACTGAGGGGACGCCGAGGAGCCCCCCACTCTGGGCCCGTGTCCACACCAGGGCCCCCTAGGCCCCCATTCTCCTGCGTGTGTCCCCGTGGACACGCCCCAGCGGCTATCGCTAAGACAGAGGACCCGCTCCGCCACCCAGGGCCCGCAGCCCTACCTGCGTGGACACCAGGCCGGCCGCGTAGTCGGGGGTGGCATTCTCCACGACCGTCTCCTCCTTGGCGGGCTTCTCCACCGCCTCTGTGTCTGCGGGCAGAGCACGGCCTCAGCACCCCCAGCCTGGGCGACGGACCCCCAAAGACACGGCTGCCTCGAGGGGCAGCCGGGCCGGTCTCGGGAGATGAGGCCGCCCGTGGGCACAGGCGGCCGAGTACGCACCCAGGGCCCTCCTGCGCCTCTTGGCCTCCCGGCCGGCGCCAACCACATCCAGCTCGGAGATGTCCAGGAGCTGCAGACAGACAGAAGCCCCTCAGCCTTGGCGAAGGCGCACCAGGCCAGCCCGGAGCTGCGCGGGGCCTGTGCCCACCTTCACACCCCTCTCCTTCCGCAGGGGCGTCCTGGACGGCGGAATGGGCGTGCGGTTCCCGGCGGGGCTGAAGACGCTGGGGGCGGTGGGGCTCCTGAAGGGCGCCTGCTTCGGGATGCCTTTGAGTGGAGCTGGGGCGGGGGGAGGAGGGCGGCTGTCAGGAGCTTCAGGCGCTGCCTGACGAGTCCCCGAACCCTCCTCCATGCCCCCAGGGTCCTAGGGTATCTGTGAGGGCAGGGGGCATGCAGACCCCAGGGCGGGGCCGTCCCAGCTGCACCAGCACCGCCCCCACCCCCCGCGGGGTCCCTGACGCAGGAGGGACGGTGCCTTCCCGCCACTGGGTCCGGCCCAGCACCCACACCGCGGCTCGCGGGTCCTCAGCAGGCGCAGCGGGGAGCCCCCAAGCCCCTGTGGAGGTCAGGCCCGCCCGGGCTGGAGAGGAGGACGGGGCCGCGGGGCGGGCCCCCTGCAGCAGGCTACTGCCCTCTCCGACCCCCGCCTATGGACTAGCCCCCCGCCGGGCCAGGCAGACAGCGCAAGGGGAGCTCCAGCCCCGAGGGAGGCCGGGGGGCCGTTGGAACTTCGCACGGAGAAGCCGGGCCGTCCCGGGCCAGCCAGGTCCCTCCTTGGCAGGGCGGAAGAGCCCCCCAGTCCACACGGCAGGACCCTGTCGGCTGCAGACGGCCGCGCCTTCCCAGACCCCCCGCCCCGGGTGGCGGCCTTACTCGTGGTGTCCATCTTGCGGAGCAGCCCCCGGCCTTTGGCGTGGAAGGGCACGCCCGCGCTCCTCTTGAGCTGCTGGGCTGTCTCGGTGGCTAGAAGACAAGGGCTGTGTCAGCGCTCCCAGGGCGGCGCCTCTGACCGTGGGCTCACAGGGGAGCAGACAGCGGGGGCTCCTCCCTGGTTGGGGAGCGGGGTCGAGGCCCCAGCTCCACGAGGCTGCAGACCACTGCGGACCCCGGGTGCTGCCCAGGGGAGCCACGGTGGCGGCGCTTTATCTGATTCTTTGAAAACAGGCCACTTACACACTTAGCGACACCAATACCAGAACCACTTAAAATCTGCTATCGGTCAAAAGAATCAATATCCTAGCCTCTTTTCCAACAAGCACCTTCTACGTACATTTTATAGCTGCTACTTAGGGAAACGTTTAAGAAAATGACCAAACATCTTTATAGTCAAATTCAGGCCATTTGCAACTCCAGAACAGTTAAGGGAGTAACTGTCTCATCACCTGTGTGATTCAGCTGGTTCAGACATCGTTTTTGGAACAAAGATTATAAATACTTTCACCTGAAAACTAGCAAGTTTCTACGGAGATTTTTAGAACATGCAGTTTAGCCCAGAATCAATGAATTTCTAATAGAAAAAGCTATGTAGAACACTGTCTTTAAAAGACAATTAGGAACCGTAAAACCTGAAGGAACCTCAGAACAAAAACTACTAACGTGGGACAAAAGGCATCGTGTGCCAGCAAGCCAGTCTCCCGAAGCCTGCAGGACCTCCCAGGCCTGGCTGCGCAGGGCAGCCCCGGCCCCAGCGTCCCGGGCGCCCCCAGCCCCGGCCGACAGAGGCCCGGCACTCACACTTCTGCAGCAGCTCGGCCCTCAGCGTGGCGCTCTTCGGCTTCCGTTTCAGCTGAAAGTGCTTCACCGGGGGGGTGAGGGGGCCCGCGAGTGTCGTCAGGGCGTTTTTGTTCAGGTACTGGCACTCCAGTGGGAGCATGGCGGACGCCTCACACTCGTTCACTGCTCGGAGAGCCGGCGTGTCAGGAGGCGCACCTCCGCACGCAGGCCCCATTTCCACAGCCAATGTAGAGGCGCAGTTTCCTATTTATGTTCGTGGAGCTTCTGCTTTGAACTCAAAACAGAGAACAAGTACCCGCTGACCGCACGCCTGCCCTCACCCAGCAGTCAGGGCCACTGACCTGGGCCCAAAGGCCCCAGAATCCCCTGGGAGCGGCTTGAAGGCCAGAGCCCCTGGCCCAGCACAGCTGGCGTCCTCACGCCCAGAGCAAGCAGAGGGCGCCCGCGGCCGTCCCGGGTCTCCCCCGCCCACCCTGTTGGGGGACGCCCCTGGGCCCCGCTGGCCCCTGGTCCCGGGAGCAGCACCCAGGCCGTGTCCTGGCCCGCGTGTAAGCTGGGGGCGAGAGCTCAAGAGCAAGGCCCGGGGAAAGCAGAAAGCAGACGGCCCCACGCTCCCGGCCCCGGGGAGCACTCCGAATCTCCCCAGGGCTGCAGACAGAGCGGGCCCCTCCCACCGGAGAGCACACCCGGGAGGGCCTGGAGCTGCCGGGAGCCTGGACGAGCTGGGCCCCAGGACACAGACACCCGGGTGTGGGCTCCGGTGCTCTGGGGCGGCCACTGAGCAAGCGCAAGGCTCAGAGCGGGAGCGGCCACCTCAGGGCTGGAAGCAGGGGCGGGCAGCCACCCCGGACGCCCAGGCCGCCGACCCTGCAGCAGCCCCGGGGCACGGGCCCGCCTTTCCAGGGCTGCGGTGCTCGTTCTCCAAACTAGAGGGGTTCGGGGAGGAACAGGCCTCCCGCCTCCGTGTGTTCTCCTGTCCATTTGCAAACAGTGCCTAAGTGGTTTGGAGTTCGTGTTCTAAACAGATGCGTCGCAGGTGTTCTCAGCACACACTCAGAAGCGGCCAGCCGGTGCCAGGGAGCACCCAGGCTCCGGGGTACAGCCTGCCCGGAGCTGAGGGGAGGGCTGTGCGGGGTGAGGACAGGTCACACGGCGCCCGAGCCGGGGAGGGGGAGACCGACAATCACCTCAGGAGCGCTGTCAGGGCAGGCCCCCCTCCCCCGCAGACCACACGCCCGCCCTACCCTTCTCTCTGAGCTCCCCTAAGATGTCTTGGACGTTGGGGTTCTGCTCTTCCAGGTCCAGGTTAAGGGCCCCGGAGTCAGGAAAGGACTTCAGGATGTCAGCCACCATGAGCACCCAGGGGTCCGAGTCCAGGCTGGCGAGCTGGATGATCTCCGTGAGTGCGCCCTTCATCTGCGAGACAGCACAGGCGCGTCTGGGCCCACCCCGTGCTGCCCGCGAGGGTCTGAGGGCAGGCGCCGAGCTGGGCCTCTGAGCGCCTCGCCTTCTCACACGTGGGCCCGCGTCAGACCTGCAGGGCTCCTGGGGGCGCTGAGGGGCCAGCCTCAAGGGGGCCTCCCAGCGCGCGGCAGACGGAACAGGAGCTGGCAGACTGGGCAGCAGTTGAGGGAGCTGGCCAGGGTAGGTGGTGGAGCGCGGTCCTGGCGGGCAGGGAGCGGGCAAGGGCTGCCAGGAGGCCCGGGCCGAGGCCACAACTGGGCTCCTGGGATGGAGCAGCACCTGGGGAGGCTGCCCTCCCGAGGCCCCGGTGACAGGGGCCTGGGCCTGGGCTGTGGCCGCGTCTGCTGAGGCCCCAGCCACCTCCCCAGGCAGCCAGCGGCTGAGTGTCCCCACTCCCTGCAGCTTGGGGCCCAGACAGAGCCGGACTCGCCCGGCCCCCTGGCCCCACCCCGCAGACCGAACCCCCTGGCACGGCCCTCGGGAACAGGGGGCCCTCCCACCTGGGCCCAGCCCCCGTCCAGCACGCCTGACTGTCTGCCGGCGTCCGGGGCTCAGGGCACGAGGCCCAGCCTTGGTGCCGGACACCGGTCCCTCCTGCTGGCCGCGGGCAGGGTCGAGGGCCAGCTGACCCAGCTCTCAAGGGCTGCACCCTGAAATACCCGGAAACGTGTTCTCTCGCCGTGTGACTAAATGGTAAGCGTCCTTTTTTCATTTAACGCTGGTGGTGGGGCTGTTACGGCGTCTGCTACCCTCCCCCTTTGATTTAGCTGAGCTTCACTCTTTCCTCCGTTAAAAACAAAAGCTATGAAACGAAAAACACTTATCTGTCACTTACCAGAATGAGTTAGACGGTAAGAACGTGTCTGTGACAAACTAAATCTATATAAAATGCACAACAAGAACACCCCGACTCACACCCCTGGCTCACCAGGGGCTCCACAGGCAGGCTGGGCCCTGGGCACCGTCAGGACCGTGAAACCCAGGCAGGCAGATGGCAGGGTGGCCGCCCCGCACCCGGGCCCAGGATCACAAGAAGGGGCCGGGGCAGTGGGCCAGGCACATGGCGCAGCGTTTGGAGAACCACGTGGCCGCTCCTCAAGAAGACCGACACAGGGCCCCTTGGAGGCCTTCCGCGAGGAGGCCACGCTCTCACTGTGGAGGGCCGGGTTCAGCCCCTGCCCAGGGAACCGAGATCCCACAGGCCACAAGGCACAACCAAAATTAAAGAAAAAGACAGCCCCCGCGGAGCATGAGGGCCAGCAGCTCCATGCTGGGGCACAGACCCAGAGACTGGAGACACCCGTCCTCCCAAATTTGCAGGCAGACAGCTGTATTCATAACACCCCCAGAGCAGCAGCGACTCCAAGGCCATCATCTGATGAAAGCTTCATCCGCACAAGGGAACTCTGGTCTGGCAGCTGAAGGACACACACGGTAACATGGGCGAACCACGAAAGCTCTGTGAAAGCAGCCAGACTTGAGCGCACACGCCGCGCGGTTCTGCGCAGGTCACACACCAGGACAGGTTACCCCGTAGGCGCGGGAGGCGGACGGCGGTCCCAGGGCTGCAGGTGGCAGGGCAGACTGAGGGGCTTGGGGTCGCCTCCTCCGGGCTACACAAATGTTCTGGCCTCAGAGAGCGCGGTGAGGCACTCAAAGCACTGGTCTATGCGTTTCAAGAGTGAATCTAACCTGAGTATCTCAGTCTGAAAAACTATGAGCAAAGAACAGGGGGCCGCAGCCGTCCCCAAAGCTGGCAGCACACCTGGGATCCCGCCTGGAGGCGGCGTGTCCCCGACCTGGCTGGGCGTCATGTGCCCAGGTGTCAGTTCTGGGCCGACAGAGCTGGGCTCTGTGGAGAGGAAGCCGGCAGGGGCAAGGACGGTCCTCGGCCCGGCCCCCCGACACGGAGCTCCTGGAAGAGCCACACTCGCAAGCGCCTGCTTCAGTCCAGTGGAGTCACAGTCAGGGAGGAACCAGGAGAGGGGCAGCCAGAGTCACACGGGAAGAGCAAAGGGCGGAAAACACCAGTGTCCACGGGGTACACCCCCACCGAGCACACGGCGTCTCTGACCACTTACAGTGCCAAGAACTTTTAAACTCTACGAAATGAGGAGATAAAGCAGAGAAATGAGTTTAGACACGGCAAGACAACAGGAGGTAACAAAAGCAATAAGAAGACCATACCAAGAAACAGACTTAAGGCATCACGCAATGTCTAAGGATGCCCTCCAATGGCCAGGAGCCCCCAGAGCCGGAATGGACGACAGAGACGAAGTGCGTGGTGCCCCCAGTACCGTATGGATGGGCGCTGTCCTTCAGTAACCTCTAAGTCCGGGGGACCCCACTCAAGCTGCAGGAATATTTCCTTCACAAAACTACAGTCTGATTCTAACTTCCTGTGAGAAAAGCAATACAAGTAAGAAGTTGTAAAAGAAGCTAACACAAGAAAGATCAGTCCTGCCAGGTGCCACAGTTATAAATGCCATGTGGGTTAGACACGGCCTTCACCTCTCACTGTATTCCCAGATAAACTTCAAACGAATCGCATTTCAATTTGAGAAATGAGACGTAAAGGCCCTGGAAGGACCACAGAAGTCTCTCTTTTGTGTGACTGGTGAGAGCAAGTCCTCTGGAGTTACGATTCTAAACTGAGGAGCCATAAAAGACAAAAGCTTGAAGTTTACCACTTAAGTATTTTTTCTATGAAACATTACACAAAAAAATCCAATCCCATAAATGAAATCAAGAGAAATGTCACACTGAGTGGAAAAAAAAATTTGTAATTCCTATCACAGGCAATTAAACACACACACACTTGTTATATTGTATAGACGTCTCTACTATACATAAAGAACAAACAAGGAGACTGATTCTACATGCCAATTTTTAAAACTTTACCATTAGAAAAATGATTTAAAATTGCAAAGGATACTCGGCCTCATTCAAATAAAAGAAGTGTAAAATAAATGCAGAAGCAGACAGTTCCCCATGGGGGAGGGCGGGGCAGGGGCCGCTGCGGCCCCAGGAGCACAGGCCCAAGGCCCTCGCCAGAGCATCAATTCTTCAGTGCTCAGCTTTCTTCACAGTCCAACTCTCACATCCATACACGACCACAGGAAAAACCATAGCCTTGACTAGACGGACCTTTGTTGGCAAAGTAATGTCTCTGCTTTTCAATATGCTATCTAGGTTGGTCATAACTTTCCTTCCAAGGAGTGTCTTTTAATTTGGGTACCTAAGTGATGAGCAAATGGAACATATAGCAGGCGGTAGCAAGATGGCAGATTTGTAGCGTTCAAACCCAGCAGCGTTTAACGTCAAAATGCACAAAGAGCCCCCGCAGACCCACAACAGGACGGCAGAAACACAGGCAAGCGTTACTAAGGGTAACGAACAAAGCAGACACCCGAGAAGGCGGCACACGTGGCCAGAGGCCCGCAAAGGCACACCAGGCGGTGCCTCCCACCCGCAGCTTTCCAGAGGCGGGCTCGGGTGCACAGCCGGGGGGCCCTGAGCCGGGGGGCGCCTCGCGGCCTCTGTGGCTGCAGCCAGGTGTGCATGGTAACTAAGGAGCCCTGGGTCGCGGTCTGTTGCCACCTGGGCTGGAAGGCGACGCACAGCGGGGATTACAGGGATCCCACGGAAGTCTTGCAAGCGGGATAACTTTACGATTTAAAGCATTATCTCAGTCATCCCTAAAACCATCCCTCAAACCTCCTATGGTGGCAATAAGAGCCATCCCTGGTTTTATTAGCAGAAGCATCTCGTTTCCTCAAAGCCCTTTCAAATTCAGCTAAAACATCATGAAGTCAGTATTTATGCTTTTTGACACTTGGCAGTTAGCCAGACACCTATGGACACTGCCTCCTGATGTCTTTCTGACTTCCTGAACCAATTTCAAAATTCTTAGAGGAAGGGGCCCTAAATCACTTCCGTACCCACCTCAATGAATAAACCTAAAATACCGGGTCGTCAGACTACCTTTTCTACCTCCCTGGCATCAGTTAAGAACTCTTGTTTCGGTTCAGTTCAGTCACTCAGTCATGTTTGACTCTTCATGACCCCATGAATCGCAGCACGCCAGGCCACCCTGTCCATCACCAACTCCCAGAGTTCACCCAAACTCATGTCCATCAAGTAAGCGATGCCATCCAGCCATCTCATCCTCTGTGTCCCCTTCTCCTCCTGCCTCCAATCCCTCCCAGCATCAGGGTCTTTTCCAATGAGTCAACTCTTCGCGTGAGGTGGCTGAAGTATTGGAGTTTCAGCTTCAGCATCAGTCCTTCCAAAGAAATCCCAGGACTGGTCTCCTTTAGGATGGACTGGTTGGATCTCCTTGCAGTCCAAGGGACTCTCAAGAGTCTCCTCCAACACCACAGTTCAAAAGCATCAATTCTTCGGCGCTCAGCCTTCTTCACAGTCCAACTCTCACATCCATACATGACCACAGGAAAAACCACAGCCTTGACTAGACGAACCTTTGTTGGCAAAGTAATGTCTGCTTTTCAATATGCTATCTAGGTTTGTCATAACTTTCCTTCCAAGGAGTGAGCGTCTTTTAATTTCATGGCCGCAGTCACCATCTGCAGTGATTTTGGAGCCCCAAAAATAAAGTCTGACACTGTTCCCACTGTTTCACCATCTATTTCCCACGAAGTGATGGGACCAGATGCCATGATCTTAGTTTTCTGAATGTTGAGCTTTAAGCCAACTTTTTCTCTCTCCTCTTTCACTTTCATCAAGAGGCTTTTTAGTTCTTCTTCACTTTCTGCCATAAGGGTGGTGTCATCTGCATATCTGAGGTTACTGATATTTCTCCCAGCAATTTTGATTCCAGCTTGTGCTTCTTCCAGCCCAGTGTTTCTCATGATGTACTCTGCGTATAAGTTAAATAAGCAGGGTGACAATATATAGCCTTGACGTACTCCTTTTCCTATTTGGTTTACTTAGCTTTAAAGAGAAACAGATACATCACAAAACACGTGGACTGGTTTGAAGATTTCATTAAGAAACACAAGCTGGAGCAGATGCCGCGTATAATGTTTACGCTCACATGCCTGGGCCAAGGGATCCAAAGCTGTTCTGGATGTGTCTGAGGGTGTGCCTGTATCAGATCAACCCAGGAATTGCAGGGAGTGAGGGGGACCGCCCTCCCCAGCGTGGCTGCCCCTCATTCAATCAACTGAAGACCTGAACAGAGCAGACAGGCTAGTAGATCGAACTCCTCCAGCCTGAGTACTAAGCTGAGACTGATCTTTCCCAACCCTGGGACTTTACTGAGATATTGGCCCTTCTCTGGCCTGCTGGTTTTTCAGACTGTTCTCAAACTTGCTGGCTGCAGATCCTGGGCCTTTTCAGGAGGCTGTCATAAGCCAACTCCTTTTAATAAAGCCAGGACCTCTTTCTCTCTCCCCCTCTACATGGCATATATAGGTACACATAAGGCTTCCCTGATGGATCCATGGTAAAGAATCTGCCTGCAATGCAAGAGATGCAGGAAACTCAGGGTTCAATCTCTGGGTTGGGAAGATCCCCTGGAGTGGGGCATGGCAACCCACTCCAGGATTCTTGCTGGAGAATCCCACGGACAGAGGAGCCTGGCGGGCTGTAGTCGGTGGGGCCGCAGGGAGTCGGACACAGCTGAGCGTGTGCACAGAGTGCACACACGGCGCACACGGGCGTCCTGTCGGCCGTTTCTCTGGAGAACCCTGACCCAGCGTGGGACACGTGCTGCTGTTCAGGGCCTCAGTCATGTCTGACTCTTGGCAAACTCAAGGACTGCAGCACACCAGGCCTCCCTGTCCCTCACCATGTCCCAGAGTTTGCTCAAACCCATGTCCACTGAGGCAGTGATGCTACTGAACCATCTCATCTCTGCCGCCCGCTTCTTCCTTCTCTTTCAGTCTTTCCTAGCATCAGTCTTTTCCAGTGAATCGGCTCTTCACACCAGGTGGCCAAAGTGTTGGAGCTTCAGCATCAATCCTTCCAGTGAACACCCAGGACTGATCTCCTTTAGGATGGACTGGTTGGATCTCCTTGCAGTCCAAGGGACTCTCAAGAGTCTTCTCCAACACCACAGTTCAAAAGCATCAATTCTTCTGCGCTCAGCTTTCTTTATAGTCCAACTCTCACATCCATACATGACCACTGGAAAAGCCATAGCCTTGACTAGAGGGACCTTTGTTGGCAAAGTGATGTCTTTTCTTTTTAATACGCTGTCTAGGTTTGTCATAGCTTTCCTTCCAAGGAGCAAGTGTCTTTTAATTTCATAACTGTAATCATAGTCCACAGTGATGTTGGAGGCCAGGAAAGTACAATCTGTCATTGTTCCCAGTGTCTCCCCACCTATCTGTCAGGAAGAGATGGGGTCAGATGCCATGATCTTGGCTTTTTGAATGCCGAGTTTTAAGCCAGCCTTTTCAGTTTCCTCTTCCACGTTCATCAAGACGCTCTTCAGTGTCTCTTCCCTTTCTGCCATCAGGGTGGAGCACACACAGCCCAGCTATCTGGTGTCCCTTCATCTATGGTCCCACATAAAAAAGTAGCAGAAAGCTATCCCCGAAGGTATCAGACCCTGACATAACTGAAGAGAAGTAACTGAGACAGCCGAGTAAATTAGGATGTTTTGGAATAAAAAGTTTAACACTAAGTATATAAATGAAAATGCCTTTCAGAAAAGTAAATTATCCAGAAAGGCCTAGTTCTTTCAGTCCAGCTAAGTAAATTTTTCATTACAATTTCTTCTAATGCCAGGCAAAATCCAAGAGTAAACCACAGAGGAACCAACAAAGAAAGCTGGTACACTTCTGTCAATGCTGGACCAAAACACAGACACAGCATTGCCGGCCACAGAGGCCTTCACCCAGGGACCTGCGGCCCACTCACAAGGCAACAGGCACGGCGCTCAGCGCGTCACAGCGCAGAAAGCAGAGGCCGATAAAACCGGGCAGGTGTATAATCATAGGAGACAACAGAGAGAAGCATACCCACTGATACGGACAAGTAAACAAATCTGACCTACTGAATACATACTGGGCAATGGGTCGCAAAACTAGATGAAAAAAATGCCTCTCAAACTCACTCGCCATGCTTATGAAAACTGACCATATATTTTGCCATTAAGCAAATCTTACATTTCAAATGACTGAAATAACACAGACTATATTCTCTGACAAGCACTCATCCCAGCTAGAAATTACTAGTAAAAACATAAGTAAAACCTCTCTCCCTCTAATGTACAAAAATTAAAAAACATTTTAAATTACAAAGAGATCAGTGAGGAAATCATCGTAGAAGTTACAAGATAGTGTGCCTTGGTGATGATGACACCATCAACAGTTGTGGGCACAGCCAAAGACGTAAGAGAGGAAAACCCGACCTAACACGGGCATTTTAGAAAAGGAAAGTGGCTGAGAAATGAGGTCAGTGTCTACACTAAGAGACCAGAAAAGGAGCAACATAAACACCAAGTAAAGGAAGGAAATAATCAAAGGACAAGAATTAGTGAACATGGGCTCCTCTGGGGTCGAGTGGTTAAGAGCCCACCTTGCAACGCAGCGGCACCAGCTTGATCCCTGGTCCGGGAAGAGCCCTCACGCCGAGGGATGACTGAACCTGTGGGCCACACTCCTCTCCGCCACACTGGAGAGGAGCCGCCTCTCCACGCAGCCAGAAAAAGCCCGAGCGCAGCAACAAGACCCACCACAGCCAAAAAATAAAATGCATCAGTAAACAAACCTTAAAAAAAAAGAAATAACCAAGATTAGCGAACAGAAAATGAACAGATAACAGAACAATGAACAAAGTCAAAAGGTGGTACTTGGCAAAGTCTCCTGAGGCTGACAAACATCTGCTGAGATGAACCCCGGGGGAACCCAGGGGAGGAAACCTCAGTGCGCGTGCTTCTAACATTCCAAGATGAAAAGGGCTGTCGTCCACTGTATGCTAACAAGGCCGCAGTTTTAACACAAACTGCCAAACCACTAGAAAACATACAGCATCCAGAAAAGTTAAGAAGAACATCAAACCAAACATCAATACTCAAATATCTTCCCACAGGGAAAATCCAGCCCCCTAGCTGGCTTATTACTTAAGTTCTACCAAACATTTAGGAAGAAATAATTCCACTATTAAACAAAATTTCTAAAAGAGAGGAAAACAGAAGCCGTATCACCACCGCATTTATAAAGAAATTCAGAAAACAAGACATGGGGGGTCCCTGGCCTGGCAGTCTCCACAAAATTGGAAGTTCAGACACGTCGACAAATAAATCCACACACTGAGAGAAGTACAAGAAATCAGACGACGAGGTTCCAAAGACCCCCCCAAAAAAAAAAAAAAGAAATTCAATACCAGTATCTAACGAAGACCGCCCAGGCGAGTAAAACTGGAGGTTAATCTCACCCATGAACACTGACACAAAATTCCTACACAAAGCGTCAGGGCCACAAGCACTGCGCTGCGCTGCGCTCAGTCACGTCCGACTCTCTGCAGCCCTGTGCACTGCAGCCGCCAGGCTCCTCTGCCCACGGGGTTCTCCGGCAAAAACACTGGAGTGGGTTGCCATTTCCTTCTCCAGGGGGTCTTCCCGACCCAGGCATCAAACCCACACCTCTAGTGTGTCCTGTACTGGAGGCAGGTTCTTCACCACCGCACTGCCTGGGAAGCCATGAGGATGGCACAGCCCTACACATACAATGACCAAGCCGGGCTTACCTCAGGGAAGCCAGTTAATTACAAAGTTAATGCTACTTTGTAAATGTGGCAACCAACATGTCAGCAGACAATAAAAACCTTCATTCGTTCACGTTCACCCTTCCCATAACTGCTAACAAAACCGGGTCACTTCCTGGTTGGCACTGAGCCAAGAGACACAACCAAGCTAAAAGGTGGGAGAGGAGGGATTCATTACTTGCAGCAAGTGAGGAGAAAGCTACCCTAAGCGAGGTTACCTGCATATTCATGAAAGGGCTTAGTTGACTGAGTCCCAGGGGTCAAGACTATCACTGCATCCTCTACCTGGGTGGGGGCCTTAGTTCTTGCAGAACTCAAAGACAGGTATCAGATTGTTATGAATATCCCTTGAGGAAGAACTAGGACTCTTGTTTTATGGCAACTACGTTTTCTTGACTGCAGAGACATCACTTTGCTGACAAAGGTCCATACAGTCAAGGCTATGGTTTTCCCAGTGGTCATGCATGGATGTGAGAGCTGGAGCATAAAGAAAGCTGAGCACCAAAGGATTGATGCTTTTAAACTGCGGTGCTGGACCAGACTCTCGAGAGTCCCTTGGACAGCAAGGAGATCAAATTAGTCCATCCTAAAGGAGATCAGTCCTGAATATTCATTGGAAGGACTGATGATGAAGCTGAAACTCCAATACTTTGGCCACCTGATGTGAAGAACTGACTCACTGGAAAAGACCCTGATGTTGGGAAGGACTGAAGGCGGGAGAAGGGGATGACAGAGGATGATGGTTGGATGGCACCACAGACTCCATGGTCATGAGTTTGAGCAAGCTCTGGAAGATGGTGAGGGACAGGGAGGCCTGGCGTGCTGCAGTCCATGGGTCGGAAAGAGTCGGACACAACTGCGTGACTGAACAACAGTCCCTTGACTGCTTTTCCTTTGCTCCTGCCTTCTCTCACTTCCCTTAAGATCATTAATTACTAAGACCTGCTCAAGGGCAAACTTTGTGGCCAGGCTTAGATGGCAAAATGGCCTAAGCCCAAAATCGCTTTTTCTTAAAGTTTGGCTGTGAACTCAGGACAAGTGTGGTTAATAAATAGGTTGGTGGAGGGTGGGGTGGTGGTGCAAACTTCCACGCACCCTAGGCCAGGTTCCTGGAGGGCTCTGCACCAAAGAAATGCTTTGCAGAAGTGAAAGGCAAAACCAGACACCAGGGAGCCCCCCACAAGCATATCCTAAGAGAAGCACAGCTGCCTAGTTACAGCTAAGAGCTTCTAGGATCCAAAGACTCCGCGAAGAAAGCTAGGTCAAGACACAACTGGGAGACACTTGTAACATAAATTAGTGGGAAAAAAGATTAATATTCAAATTTTATGTTTTAAAAAAACTCCTACAAAGTGGGAACTCCCTGTGGGTGTGGTTAGGACTCCAAGCCTGCACTGCAGGAGGAACGGAACTAAGACCCTACCAGCTACCTGCTGCACCCACACACAAACAAACTTTTAAAAGCTCCTACAAGACAATGAAAAAACCACAATGGGGAAAACAACGTTTGGACAGACAAGTCACAAAAAAGAACACTGAACCCATGCGGGAAAAGGTGCTCAAGCACACGCGCACTAAGGGGACGGAACGATCCGGCGGTGAGAACTAAACCGCGGAAGCAGACAGACACACCCACACCCCTCACTCAAAACACCCGACTCCACACCGTGACGTCCAGCTCAAAGCAGGGGAAACCCAACTGGACGGCTGGAAAAGGCACAGCCAACCGACACGTCGCAAAGCGGGGCGGGGAAGCGGTCCCCTCCCAAGGCAGCGCGCGGAGGGGCAGGGGGCTCCGGACGCAGCCTTCTTCTGCTCCTTAAGCAGCGTGAGGGGGACAGGCGGGTTGCCGTGTGGCTCGGTCAACCGACCAATGTGCGCTCCTGTGCACGGTGGATGCTGAGGCTCCGATACTGTGGCCACCTAACGCGAAGATCTGACTCACTGGAAAAGACCCTGATGCCGGGAGGGATTGGGGGCAGGAGGAGAGGGGACGACAGAGTTTGAGACGGCTGGATGGCATCACCTACGAGTCTGAGTAAACTGGTGGTGCACGGGGAGGCCTGGGGTGCTGCAGTCCATGGGGTCGCAAAGAGTCGGACACGCCTGAGCGACTGAACTGACGGGACGCGGCAGACGTCCCGTACACGACGGGGCAGGAAACCACCGCGAACTACGGGAGCGGCAGAGGCGCTGAGACGGGAGCCGGAGGGCGTGTGAACGAGGACAGTGCTCACCGTTTTGAAAAACTCCGTATTTTGCGCAAAAAGTGACATAATGTACCGTTAAGGAGGAGAAAAAAAGAAAAAAAAAAAAGGACAGACCCACTGAGGAGAACGAAGCGAAAAACGCGAGCGCGTGGCAAGACCCCGGAGGGCCAGGTGACCCAACCGGGCGGAGACCCCAGAAGCTGAGGGACGGAGGCCGGCGCCCGAGCCCCTCCAGCGCGGGGAGGGCCGAGGAGGGGGCGCGGCCCGGGCGGCAGAGGGTACGAGGGGCGCGAGCGGAGGGGAGAGGCGGCTGCGCGCGAGGGGGGCCGCGAGCGCCGGGGTCTCGCGTCCGCACCGCCGCCCGCCTCACCTCGTCCACCGTGCGGCGCGGGAGGTGCAGCGTCCCGAGCAGCAGCTTGAGCTTCACGGCCGACGAGAGGCCGTGGAAGCAGAGGCGGATGTTGTCGATGACCGCGGCCGTGAGCAGGGACGCGATGCTGGGCGGCGCCCACAGCTCGTCCGTGGCCCCCAGCTTGTTGTGCAGCCACAGGCCCGTGTCGCTCTCCCGCATGGACGCCATCTTGGGGGGGAAAAAGCCGAGCGCCGCCGAGCCGGCATCTTATGAGGACACCTACGCGCCCGCGGCGAGGACCCTCAACATGGCGGCGCCCGCCCGGCGCGCCGTGGTGACGTCACCGGAGGGCGGGGCCTCGGCGAGGCGCGAGGTCCTCATGCCGGCGTCCGTACGGAAACATGGCGGCGCCCGCCCAACGCTCTGCGGTGACGTCACCGGCCTCAGTGAGTAGCTTCGTGGCGGCGCGAGGTCCTCTCGGCGGCGGCCGTAAGGTAACATGGCGGCGCCTGCGGCCGGGCCTCCTGGGTCGCGGAAGATGACGTCATGGGGGCGTGGGCACGGCGGCCTGGCGTCGGCGCCGCTAGGCCAGGGTGTGGAGTGGCCGGCGGGCGCGGCCGCGCGAACCGGCCCCCTCCCCGCGGGACGGGCGCCCGAGGGCGGCCGCGACCCGGGTCCCGCAGGCTGTGTTGGTCGGGAGTCTTCGGCAAGCCGGAGCGGCTAGGGTCCAGCCCGCGCCCGTCCAGCGCGTCCGCGCGCGCCCCCCGCTGCGGGCCTGGCGCTGCCCCAGCTGCTGCGGACACGGGGGGAGCTTGTCCTGTCCGAGCCTTCGCCTTGGCGGCCTCGGGGGAGGGGGCGCGCTGCGGAGGGTCCTGCGCGCCACACGGCCGGCCTGCGGGCTCCTGGCCAGTCTCAGGGAGCACCCCCGGGGCCCGAGCTTAAGTGCCCTTCCAGGCGGTGGGAGCCCCATCTGAAAGGGAGTCGGCCCTGCTTGGTGGGTGCTGAGGGGGGCGGTTCTTAGCGCCCTTAGGCTCCAGCCAGCCTCGGGCCGGACCTCGGGCTGGGCGGATCTGGGGCTCCAGCCCACGGCCCGGGGAGGGAGGGCGCTGCTGTACGAGAGAGCTCCTCACCGCGCAGACTTGCCTTCCGTCTGCCCCGCCCCGCCGGAAAGACGGCCTGTGGCCCAAGCGCCCCAACTCTCCCCTCTGGGCCACAGGCTCCAGCTTTGCCCTTTACCCAGACCCCTGGGGGCAGAGGGTCAGGGAGCCCGGGCTGTGGAGAGGTCAGCGGGTCAGTCACGCCCTTCCCATCAGGGCCAGCTGACCTCGGGCTCGCCTGCATTGCGGGCGGACTGCTGCCGAGTCACCAGATGTTCCAACTACCTAGCCTCTGTTACAAAACTTCCTGTGTATCCTGGCTCCTCCCTTATCTCTTGAGAGCAGTCTCAGGGTTAGCTGAGATGCTGTGTCCTGGACTTAAGTCCTCAGTTTTGTCTACCAAATAAAACATAACTTTCAAGTTGTACTTTTTTTTTCCAGTCCACACCAGCATCTTAACTTATTTGCGCTGTTTCAAGTTACCAAAAATCTGGAGAAACCATTTCAAGTAGGCAGTCCTAAAACATAATTACTCGTAAAGTGTGTGTGTGTGTGTGTGAAAGTCGCTGGGTCGTGTCCGACTCTTTGCAACCTCACGAACTATATGGAATTCTCCAGGCCAGAATACTAGAGTGGGTAGCCTTTCCTTTCTCCAGGGGATCTTCCCAACCCAGGGATGGAACCCAGGTCTCCCGCCTTGCAGGCGGATTCTTTACCAGCTGAGCCACAAGGGAAGGTGATTACTCCTAAAGAGTTCATCTAAAAGCTCTTACTTCATTGACATTTACTTACAAGCTTTGACTCTGCCTCTGTGCACCAGAAGAAAAGTTTGTATGGGTCCTGCCCTATTTGAGTTTTATCATCTCAAGTTATCTTTGTTGCTGACAAATTTTGTAACAGGAATTATCATATTTTAAAATTTGACTTCTGGTAAACCTACCTAAGTCCTTATGGCAGAAAGTGAAGAACTAAAGAGCCTCTTGATGAAAGTGAAAGAGGAGAGTGAAAAAGTTGGCTTAAAGCTCAACATTCAGAAAACTAAGATCATGGCATCTGGTCCCATCATTTCATGGGAATTAGATGGGGAAACAGTGGCTGACTTTATTTTTGGGGGCTCCAAAATCACTACAGATGGTGACTCCAGCCATGAAATTAAAGATACTTACTCCTTGGCAGGAAAGGTATGACCAACCTAGATAGCATAGTAAAAAGCAGAGACATCACTTTGCCAACAAAGGGCCGTCTAGTCAAGGCTATGGTTTTTCCAGTGGTCATGTATGGATGTGAGAGTTGGACTGTGAAGAAAGCTGAGCACCAAAGAATTGATGCTTTTGAACTGTGGTGTTGGAGAAGACTCTTGAGAGTCCCTTGGACTACAAGGAGATCCAACCAGTCCATTCTAAAGGAGATTGGTCCTGGGTGTTCTTTGGAAGGAATGATGCTAAAGCTGAAACTCCAGTACTTGGCTACCTCATGCAAAGAGTTGACTCATTGGAGAAGACTCTAATGCTGGGAGGGATTGGGGGCAGGAGAAGAAGGGGACAACAGAGGATGAGATGGCTGGATGGTATCATCAACTCGATGGACATGAATTTGGGTGAACTCCAGGAGTTGGTGATGGACAGGGAAGCCTGGCATACTGCAGTTCATGGGGTCGCAAAGAGTCGGACACGACTGAGGGACTGAACTGAACTGAAACCTAAGTACAATGAAAATATTAATGTCGATAAGTCTAGAGATACAGTAATTAAACCAAGTTTGTTTTCATTCATTAAAAATTAATCCCAGGGACTTCCCTAGTGATCCCAGTGGTTAAGAATCTGCCAGCTAACGGGGGGAACATGGGTTTAAGCCCTGGTTTGGGAAGATTCCACAGGCCGCAGGGCAACTAAGCCGGTGTGCTGCGACTGCTGAGCCCATGCACGCCCTAGAGCCTGCGCTTCACAACAGGAGAAACTTCGTGTGATGAGAAACTCAGTGGGTAAAGAATCTGCCCGAAAGGCAGAAGACTCAAGTTCAATTCCTGGGTCGGGTAGATCCCTTGGAAAGGAAATGGCAACCCACTCCAGTGTTCTTGCCTGAAGAATCCCATGGACAGAGGAGGCTGGTGGGCAACAGTTCATAGGGTCACAAAGAGCTGGACACGACTGAGCGACTAAACCACCAGCAGTGTGGTGAGAAGCCTGCGCACCACAGTGACCGCAACTGGAGAAAACCCACATGCAGCAACAAAGACCCAGGGCAGCCAAGAACAGAAATAAATCCTGGATCATGTGATCCTGAAGTTCATTTGAGTGTTAGCCAATTAGAGCTCTTTTACCAATTAATTTTGGCAGGACCGCATGCCTGCAGTGCACACACACACGTGGGTTCATACCACAGAAATCCTGTACTTCTGAAACCAAGCAGGGCCCTGTGGGCTCCTGGACACACAACCTTCCTGTGTCCCCTTGACTACAGGTTGCCTCATGACGTGCACCCCCCTCCCCAACCCGTCATAGCTTTCAGGGCATTAGCCGGTAGTGGCCCTCTCTGCTCGGCAAAGCAATAAAACTTTCCTGCTTCACCTAAAACTCTTGTCTCCAAGATTCAGTTCAGTGCTGGCTCACAGAGACTGAGTTTCGGCGTCACTTCGCATCCCCAAATTTCATCCGTGAATCAGGTACAATAACGCAAAACCCATCGGTTGCAAAAGAGGTTGGTTTCCCTGGCGGCCTAGTGGTTAGGATTCCAGGCTCTCCCTGCTGTGGCCTGGGTTCAGTCCCTGGTCTGGGAGCTGAGATCCTGCAAGCCTCATGGTGTGGCTAAAAAAAGAAAAGAAGTTGGATTCAAATTGGGTTTCTGCCCCATAGAACAAATAAAGGTCACCTGTTTAGATGGCGAAAGTCTTTTCACTGATACTTATGGAAAAGACACAAGACTTGTCTTCTCCTTGACAAGTCAAGTTTCAAGTCACCTATCCCACTTTTGTTTCTCTCTTTTGAGAAGAGTTACTTTCCTGAAATTTGCAATTTCAAAAGGTGGTCTAGATAAGTGTTTCTGGAGAAGACCAGGTGGGCCATTTACATCTTAGAAGCAGAGGAGGAACAAGGCAACTTCTAGGAGTAACTTCTGTTTCCTGAAGGCCACAATATTAATATATAATATATATTTAAGTCTCAAGCTAAGTAAGGGAAGTCTGAGGAGCGGTAAAAAGATTGGTGGGCTTTGAGTTTTTCTGGAGCCTCATCTCAGTCCTATAAAGACTAGATTTGTGAAATAAGGACAGCTCTTTTAATTCATCAAAGAATGGGGTGGTGGCAAGGAGTCGGACACAACTGAGCGACTAAACAATAAAACGTTCCAGCAGGTGGACGGGTATGTCAGCACTTTGGTGTCATTTGCCCTGCTGACATACCCGTCCACCTGCTGGAACGTTTTATTGTTTAGTCCCTCAGTTGTGTCCGACTCCTTGCAACCCCATGGACTGCAGCACGCCAGGCTTCCCTGTCCTTCACCGTCTCCCTGAGTTTGCTCAAACTTCTGTCCACTGAGTCAGTGATGCCATGCGACCATCTAATCCTCTGTCCACTGAGTCAGTGACGCCATGCGACCATCTAATCCTCTGTCCACTGAGTCAGTGACGCCATGCGACCATCTGATCCTCTGCCCCCCCTTAACTTCTGTCCATGGAGTCAGTGACGCCATGCGACCATCTAATCCTCTGCCACCCCCTTCTGCCTGCAGTCCCGCAGCATCATTTTTTTCCCAATAAGCTGGCTCCTCATGTCAGCTGGTCAAAGTATTGGAGCTTCAGCTTAGGCATCAGTCTTTCCAATGATTATTGAGGGCTGATTTCCTTTAGGATGGACTGTTTTTATCTTGGTGTCCAAGGGGCCTTAGAATGTTTCACTTTCCCTCATCTAGCTTAGTGGAGAAGGCAAAAAAAAACCCTCCCAGGCTCTGAATATCAGCTATGTTTAGTTCAGTCCTACCAGTGGCTTTTGATCTTGGTGATCTACTTTAAAAAAAACCTGAGAGGATCCTCAGTTCAGTTCAGTCGCTCAGTTGTGTCTGACTCTTTGCGACCCCATGAATCACAGCACGCCAGGCCACCCTGTCCATCACCATCTCCTGGAGTTTATCCAAACTCACGTTCATCGAGTCAGTGATGCCATCCAGCCATCTCATCCTCTGTCATCCCCTTCTCCTCCTGCCCCCAATCCCTCCCAGCATCAGGGTCTTTTCCAATGAGTCAACTCTTCACATGAGGTGGCCAAAGTACTGCAGTTTCAGCTTCAGCATCATTCCTTCCAAAGAACACCCAGGACTGATCTCCTTTAGGATTGACTGGTTGGATCTCCTTGAAGTCCAAGGGACTCTCAAGAGTCTTCTCCAACACCACAGTTAAAAAGCATCAATTCTTTGGCGCTCAGCTTTCTTCACAGTCCACCTCTCACATCCATACATGACCACAGGAAAAACCATAGCCTTGACTAGACGGCCCTTTGTTGGGAAAGTAATGTCTCTGCTTTTTACTATGCTATCTAGGTTGGTCATAACTTTTCTTCCAAGGAGTGAGCGTCTTTTAATTTCATGGCTGCAATCACCATCTGTAGTGATTTTGGAGCCCCAAAAAATAAAGTCTGACACTGTTTCCCCATCTATTTTCCACGAAGTAATGGGACCAGATGCCATGATCTTAGTTTTCTGAATGTTGAGCTTTAAGCCAACTTTTTCACTCTCCTCTTTCACTTTCATCAAGAGGCTTTTAGTTCGTCTTCACTTTCTGCCATAAGGGTGGTGTCATCTGCATATCTGAGGTTATTGATATTTTTCCCAGTAATCTTGATTCCAGCTTGTGCTTCTTCCAGCCCAGCGTTTCTCATGATGTACTCTGCATATAAGTTAAATAAGCAGGGTGACAATATACAGCCTTGACGTACTCCTTTTCCTATTTGGAACCAGTCTGTTGTTCCATGTCCAGTTCTAACTGTTGCTTCCTGACCCGCATATAGGTTTCTCAAGAGGCAGGTCAGGTGGTCTGGTATTCCCATCTCTTTCAGAATTTTCCACAGTTTATTGTGATCCACACAGTCAAAGGCTTTGGCATAGTCAATAAAGCAGAAATAGATGTTTTTCTGGAACTCTCTTCCTTTTTCGATGATCCAGCGGATGTTGGCAGTTTATCTTTGGTTCCTCTGCCTTTTCTAAAACCAGCTTGATCCTACCTGGTTTTAAGAAATTCTTTACCTACGGCCCTCAGTTCCAACCTTGATGCGAAGAGGCTCGCCTCCAGCCTCAGGTGGTCCCATTTCTAAAGGTGACCACTCAATGGTTTCTTCGGGATGGAAGGCCATTCAGACGGCAGACTGGAACGGGCATCAGTACGGGAGCGTGGAGGGAGCAGAGGTGAGGTCAGTGTCAGGGGCTCTGTTTGCCGTAGGCACTTTTACAGCCCTTACCTTTCACTACCCTTCTCAGCATCCTCAGATGAAGCTGTTTGGGCGTTTTGAAGCTTTGGGGGCTTTTGCATATCAATTAAAAAAGGTACAATAATAAGATGAGAGCTCTCTATAAGTTTAATAATTTAGAAGTCTCTCCAGTCCCGGGGATCTATTTTAGAAGAGGAGAGCTCTGATCCCCCTTGTGTCCCGCAGACCCTGTGGGCAGGGGTCCCAGAGACAGGCCAACAGGGAAGGACCTTGTCCTCTGTCGCCTTTCTCTGTGCCTACAAAGTTCAGTGAGGCCGGGAGAGCCTCCGGGTGGCCCCTTCACTTCCCGGGGAAGGCCGCAGGCGTGCACACACGTGCCAGTGTCTGAGCTCAGCTGGCGCCCTCGTCCGCGCGGGACTGCTGAGCCTTTGCGGCGCGGCGCCCAAGTCGGCGGTGAGCCGTGAGCCGAGCTCCGGGAGCAATCTCGGCGAGGCAGTGCGCATGCTCGGGTCTGCGCCGAGACCCCCGCGGAGTCTCCCCGGCCGGGGGCCGGGGGCCGGGGGCCGGGGGCCGGGGGCCGGGGGCCGGGGGCCGGGGGCCGGGGGCCGGGGGTGAAGGGCGGCTGACTCTCTTCTGGGTCGGGTCTCTCTCTCTGGCAGAAACTGCTGCGGATGCTCGGGGCTCCGGGATACCCCCACCGGGCTCCCAGTGACCCGGGGGCACTTGCGGCTGGAAGGAGCAGACGTCCCTGGTCGTGAAAGCGAAAGTCGCTCAGGCGTGGCCGACTCTCCGCGACCCCATAAACTATACAGTCCTTGGAATTCTCCAGGCCAGAATACTGGAGTGGGGAGCAGTTCCCTTCTCCAGGGGATCTTTCCAACCCAGATATCAAACCCAGGTCTCCCGCAGTGCAGGCAGATTCTTTACCAGTTGAGCCCAAGAATACTGGAGTGGGAACTTCTCCAGCGGATCTTCCCCATCCAGGGATTGAACCCAGGTCGCCCTGTTCTTGGGAGCTGAATTAATTCAATCTGTCCTTTCACTACCAGAGGGTTTATTCAGACCATATAGCAACTTTTTTTTTCCCCCAACTTAAGCAAAACTTAACAAACCGGCCACTCCTGTTTCCCTGGGCCTTCTTCCCGTCCTCCTGGGTCCCTGACTAGGAAATGCACCGGCCCAGAAAGGTTACAGGTCAAGTAGAAACCGCTTGAATAAAAATGTCAGGATCATCCCTTAAGAGCAGTGAGGGTTGGCCAGGAGGAGAGCCCACCGGAACACCCCGGGGGCACCAAGGAGCCAGTGGGGCCCGCAGTCCCTGCAGTCCCCGTGGTATTGAGCACAGGGTCGGGTGTCAACTTAAACAAAAATAGCCACAACCCCGAAGTTGAGAGTTACATTTTATTTGGTGGGAATTTTTAGGACTTTAAGCCTGGGAGACAGCATCTCAAGTGATCCTGGGAGAACTGTCCTGAGGAGGTGGGTGGGGCGGAAAGAAGTTTATAACTAGCGGTGGTAGTCTGAACAGCAAAGGATTATTGTAGTTAAGGAATGCCAGATATCTCAAGCTAAGGTATTTAGCACTTTGCTAGGTATGTGCTTAGTCGCTTCAGTTGTGTCTGACTCTTTTCGATCCCATGGACTGTAGCCTGTTAGGCTCCTCTGTCTATGGAATTCTCCAGGCAAGATTATTGGAATGGGTAGCCATTTACTCCTCCAGAAGACCTTCCTACCCCAGGGATCAAACCCACGTCTCTTATGTCTCCTGCATTGGCCGGCAGTTTTCTTTCTTTTAACTGGAGGATAATTACTTTACAATACTGTGCTGGTTTTTGCCATACATCCACATGAATCACGCACGGGTGCACGTGTCCCCAGTCCTGAAGCCCCCTCCCACCTCCCTCCCCACCCCATCCCTTGGGTTGTCCCAGAGAACTGGCTTTGAGTGCCCTGCTTCATGCATCGAACTTGAACTGGTCACATGTTTCACATGTGGTAAGAGGCAGCTTTCAGCGCTGGGCAGGGGTTCTTTACCGCTGGCACCACCTGTGCACGGCAGGTGCAGGCGTCTGGGCTCCCTGAAATCACTCCTTGCACAGGCATCTCAGCCTTCTGGGCCAGCGTCCTGTGATTGGCTGTCATACGTCCTTAGTTCTTCACTCACTGGAGCGAGTGGTGGCGGCTCGCGGTGGCAGCTCACTGGCTGATAGCAGGCTCTGTTGTTCCCGGACTCAGAAATTCATGTTTGGAGGGCCGAAACCCCTGATGGCCGAGACGTCTTTGTTCATTGACGTGGCCGGAAATATTCCATTTCACAGGGGTGAACTCCAGCTGTCCTCTGGGGAGGGTGGGTTGTCTCTGATACCCCAAGCTAGCATCGACAGAAGACTCATCAATAATTGATCTAAGAAAGGGAAATTTTTATTGGCACCAACCTGATGAGCCTAACCCGGGAGACAGTCTTTCAGCTCTCGGGCCTGCCCGCCAGAGGTCAGAGCGAGGTATGTGAGCTGTTGAGACAGAGGCTGTAAGTCAGACGGCTCAGCCACAGGCCGTGCAGTCCAGGCCTGCACACACCCGGCGAGGGCGGGCTGCGGCCCCCGCTCACTAGGGCGAGAAGAAAGGTTCTCTCCTGGGGTCTGGTGAAGGCAGGCACTCCGCCCTTACTCGAGGGGTGGGAGGGGGCCCAGACGGGCAGAGAAAAACGGTACGTTCAAATATTTCTTGTTTCGTCCAGAATCACGACACAGAGAAAGGACCGGGGCACGGGAAGTCGCAGCTAGCAGGTGTAAGTTTCTATATGTGTCAGTGGAGCGAGCAGACGACACGGCCTTACTGCTCAGCACAGAAGCCGTAATGGGAAAGGGTGAAAGAGCGCCTGCATGCGGATGACGGAATCAGTCTGCTGTGAGCCAATAATGAACACAGCCTTGTACATCGGCTGTACTTCAACGAGAAAACGGAAACGATTCCGTTTTGTCACAAAACACGGGTTTTGTTTCAGCGCACTACTCTTTTCCATTTCACTAATTTCCGCTCTCACTTTTAAAATTCTTTTCTTCTGCTGACTTTGGATTTAACTCGCTCTTCGTTTTCTTGTTTCCGAAGGTGGAAGCTTAGATGGTTGCCCACAGAGCCGCTTCTGTTCTAATATTTGCGAGCAACGCTATAAATTGCCCTCTAAGGCACTGCTTTTGCTGAATCCCACACATTTTGATAAGTTGTGTTTCCTTTTTATTTAGTCATTTAGTTCAAATTATTTTAATTTCTCTTGAGAGTTCTTCTTCGATTCATGTGTTTTTTAGAAGTGTGTGGGTTTTCTTGTGGCTGTTGTTTTGGGGGGTTTTTTTGGGGTGGGGGTGGTTGTGGCTCTGGTTCAGCTCGTAGGATCTTAGTTCCTGACGGGGGATTGAATCTGAGGCCTTGGAGGGGAAAGCATGGAGTGTCCTAACCAGTGGACTGCCTGGGAATTTCCAGGCGTGTGTTCTAAAGTCTCCAAGTGTTGGGGAGATTTTCCAGTTATCTTCCTGCCTCTGGTTTCCACTTCAGTTCCACTGCGGTCTCAGGGCAGACACTGTGTGATTTCTGCGATTCTGAGTTTGTCAGGGAGTGTGTTTTGGCCCAGAGTGTTGTCTGTCCTGACGAGTGTTCCCAGTGAGGGTGAGAAGAATGCGTCTTTATTTATGCATTTCTTTACTCCTGACTGCTGGGTCTCCATTGCTGCACAGGCTCCCTCGAGCTGTGTGTGGGAGCAGGGGCCCCTCTCGAGCTGCGGTGCGTGGCTCCTCAGGGTGGCAGCCTCTCTCATTGCAGAGCATGGGCTCTCAGCCGTGCCCAGGCCTGGCTGCTTCACGGCACGTGGGACCAGGGACGGAACCTGTGGTCCCTGCACTGGCAGGCGGATTCTTAACCCCTGGAGCGGCAGGGATGTCCAGGAGAAAGCATGTCTTGCTCTGGAGCGTGCCGTCTGTAGGTATCTGGTATGTGAGGTTCACGGTGGCGCCGAGTTCACCCACGGCCTTCCTGATCTCTGCCTGCAGGGTCTCCTCGCTGACCGGGGCGTGGAAGTCTCCGACCATCACAGTGGATTCATCTGTGTCTTTTCTGTGCTTGCCTTAAAATCCATTTTATCTGACAGTAACATAGTGATCCTAGCCTTGCTTTTTAATGAGTATTTACGTGGTATAGCTTTGATCCATTCTTTTTTAAACAAATTTAGTTAATTCATTTATTGTCGGCTGTGCTGGGTCTCCGAGGCGATGCTGGGTCTCTCACTGGGGTGGCTTCTCCTGTTGGGGGGCATGGGCTCAGTAGTTGTGACGGGCTTGGGGACCCTGCCGCAGGTGGGCTCTTCCCGGGCCAGGGATCAAACCCATGTCCCCAGCGCTGGCGGGCAGATTCTCAGACACTGGACCCCCAGGGAAGTCCTGTCCACTCTTTTACTCTCACCCTTTCTGTCTCCTTAGGGTGCAGTTGTGTCCATATAAACAGCATGTAGCTGTGTTGGTTTCGTTGTCGTTTTTTAAGAGTGACAGTCTGTGTCCACCACCTGGAACATTTTGTCCATTGTTGTTGAATAAAAATCGCTGACATATTGGTTCTTTCCTTTTCTGTCTTCTTTTGGATTGGCTCTTTACCGCTCATTTTGTCACGCACATTAGTTTAGAAGTTATTCACCGTCTCCTTTTTTTCAGTAGTTTCCCCAGTAATCGCAGTGGGTGATTGTGATTCACTGCTTCACTTATTACAATCTAAAATGAACAATACCGATTTCAATGTGTGTTCATGTGGCCTACCACTTTGTTGTAGAAATCAGTTATTGTTGTCCAGTCGCTCAGTCGTGTCTGACTCTTTGCGACCCCATGAGCCGCAGCACGCCAGGCCTCCCTGTCCATCACCATCTCCTGGAGTTCACTCCAACTCATGTCCATTGAGTCGGTGATGCCATCCAGCCATCTCATCCTCTGTTGCCCCCTTCTCCTCCTGCCCTCAGTCCTTCCCAGCATCAGGGTCTTTTCTGATTTATCAGCTCTTCGCATCAGCCTACGACTACTTTAAACATCTAAAATTATTGGACAATATACAAACCAAAGCTTTTCAGGTGGAGATAAGCACTGCAGAACAGTGGAGAAGGGGGGCAGCAAGACCGGTCCACAGTCGGCTGACCTGCCCCTGGAGGAACGTTCCGTCTGTGGGACAGGGAGGAGGAACCCCAAGACCGCTGGTGTACACTGACTTGAGGAGACAGAGTTCTGAACTTGGGGGCTCACGGGGACCGGAACTTCCAGGGTGGAGCTGTAGAGAGAAGAGGCTCAGCTCTCAGGCTCTGCCCTATGTCCCGTCAGGCCCTCAGCATGTGAACCAAGCGCCCAAGGCCGGGCGCGACCCCGAATAGCCCTCACGGGGCCAGAAAGGGGCTGTGTTTCCAGTGGCCACGGGGCGTTGAGCGGAGCGCTCAGAAAGCTACTGCTTTAGTAATAGGGTCAGACAGGCCCAGACCAAGGAGTTTTCTGAGCTTCCCTGGCGGCTGAGATGGTAAAGAACATGCCTGCAGTGCAAGAGACCTGGGTTCAATCCCCGGATGAGGAATATGCCCTGGAGAAGGGAATGGCAACCCACTCCAGTACTCTTACTGGGAGAATCCCATGGATAGAGGAGCTTGGTAGGCTACTGTCCATGGAGTCACAGAGTCAGACACAACTGAGTGACTAACACACACACAGACACACAAGGAGTGTTCCAAGCCTATCTAGTGAAACTTAAAAGGAAGACCCAAAAGGATCAGATTATTTCCAGGTGACTTAAGTGCATTACAGAACAAAGCTCAAAAACATTAAAAAAGAAACAAATCCCAGCGACCCAACATTATAAACAGTACAATATCTGGCATCTAACAAAAGTACCATAAATTAAAGGAGCAGGAACATACAACTCATAATAAAGAAGAAAAAATCAACTGGGAACTGAACCAGAAATAAGACAGATGAGAAGGTAAGACACAAGGGCATTAAAGGTTATACAACTATCTGAAATAGCTGGAAAGCTAGGAGAAAGATGTAAAGGTATTAAGTAGTGATATTAAAAACCCCAGATGAAAGCACATGTCGGTATAAAGAATTGTACGTGAATACTCAGAGCAGCTTTACTTGTAATGGCCAAATGCCGGAAATTACCCAAATGTCTATCATCAAACAAATGCACAAATTGTGGTTTTTCCAAACAATGGAACACTGCTCACCAATAAAAAGAATGCACTATTTAAAAAATTTTTTTTCTTTTCTCTTATTTTTATTCTTAAAAGAATGCGTTATTGATGAGCCCAACAACATAGACAAATCTCAAAGTAATTTTACTAATTTAAAGAAGTCAGACAAAGGGACCTCCCTGGCGGTCAGTGGTTAAGACTATGCTCAGGAGTGCAGGGGGCACAGGGCACAGGGCCACAGGGGGCACAGGGGGTGCAGGGGGCACAGGGGGCACAGGCGGTGCAGGCGTGATCCCTGGTGGGGGAACTAAGATGCCGCATGCTGCATGATGTCGCCAAAAAATAAAACAGACAAAAAGTGGAATATATGGCATGATTCCACTTACATAAAGTTGTAAAAAATGCAAACTAGCAACTGAAAGCAGAGTGGTTGTTCTGGGGGAGAAGCCCGTGAGAGGAGGTGGCAACCGACAAGAGGCTGAGGGTGTTCGGGCGGGGGTGGGGTGGGGTGCTCCCACCTTCAGGAGGTGAAGGCCCCGCAGGTGCATGCTGGCCGTAAAAATAAAAGTTATCTTAGCAGCAAAAATGAGTTTGCTGGAGAATAGCAGAGAATTGCAGTGTGGGACAAAGATGCAATACAAAGGCCAGAGGCGGGTCTAACAAAGGAGAGGCACGTCATTTTCTAGAGAAAAAAGTGGATGTTGGGAGGGGTTGTTCTGAACCAAAGTCCACTGGAGAAAAGTGAGAGTTCAGAGTGGGGGTGGTTTCTGTCTGAGTTGCTGGGGTGGTGACTGCTTGTAGGAGATGCCAGGCACATGTTTCCCTGTGAAATTGAAAGTGAAAGTCGCTCAGTCGTCTGCGCCCCCGTGGGCTGTGTAGAACGGAGAATAGCAGAGAATTGCGGTTTGGGACAAACAGGCACTGCAAAGGCCAGGATACCGGAGCGGGGAGCCTTCCCTTCTCCAGGGGTCTTCCCGACCAGGGATCAACCCAGGTCTCCCGCATTGCAGGTGCTTTCTTTACCATCTGAGCCACCAGGGAAGGCCAAGAATGCTGGAGTGGGCAGCCCTTCCCTTGTCCAGGGGATCTTCCCGACCCAGGAATCCCCTGCATTGTAGACAGATTCTTTACCAGCTGAGCCACCAAGAATACTGGAATGGGTAGCCTATCCCTTCTCCAGCGGGTCTTCCCAACCCAGGTCTCCCACATTGCAGGCGGATTCTTTACCAGCAGAGCCACCAGGGAAACCCAGTTTTCCTGGGGGGACCTGTGATGAATTCTTCCGGTGACTGATTTTGAGTGGTACTGCAGAGAGCGCCCCCTTCTGGCCTCCCGACTCCATTTTAGTGAGGTTTCCCTTTATTAATTTTCCCACCTGTAAGTATATCAAAATCGATCAAATTGTGTATTACAAGTCAACCACACCTGAATGAACGTAAAAAAAAAGTGACAAAATATATTTAATGATGCTTTCACTGTCCTACCAGAAATACAGATCCTTGAAAGGGTATTTTATCCAGAGCACTTTAACCTCATTTACCCCTTCTTGTTGCCCGGTATTTTAATTCTGTTTCCTACTGTTGTTTAGCCGAATCACAGCCTCTTTATACTCACTCCCAGGTTCTCCTCTCACTGTGCCCCCCGCTTAGTTCCAGATCTTCCATTTCGGATCTCTTATCTTAGCCTGAACTACATCCTTCAGAATTTCCTTCCTAAGGACGTTCTGTCTCTGAATGCGTGTCTATTTTGTGTCATTCTTTGTTTAGAACTATACGTAACTTTTCTTAGTAAATACGTACAGGAACGTGCACCCAGCGTAAACACACGGCTGAACTTGCACAGAGTAAACACACTGTCTCTGACACCGGAATCCGGAACGGAGACCCGCCCCCGCCCCGGGATCCCTGCTGCGCCGGCTCCCAGCGCGGGCCTTCTACTGTGCTCCTGAGTCCAGGATGCTTGGATTCTGTTGAGGAGTTTCGCCTCAATGTTCCTAAGAACCGTTGGTCTGTGGTTTTCTTGGAGGGTCTCTCTGGCCTTGGTAGGTTGGCTTCATGGAAAGAGTTAGGAACTATTTTATACTCTTCAATTTTGGGGAAAAGTTTGAGAAGGCTTGGTGTTAATGCTTCTTTAAATGTTGCTAGAATTCGCCAGTGAAGCCATCAGACCCAGGGCTTTTTTTGTTGGGAGACTGTTGATCGCTGACGCAATCTCCTCACTTCCCCATTGTTCTAGAAATCTGTGTATTTCATCCAGCCAACCCAACCTGCTGGCGCACAGCTGCTCACGATATTCTCTTTTAATCCTTTTCATTTCTGCTGAATCGGTAGGAATGCCTCCACACTTCGTGTCTGAGTTTAGTAATTTGTGTCTTCTCTCCTTTTTTCTTAGTCCATTTGGTTAATGGTTTCTCAAGTATGTTGCTCTTTTCAAAGCACCAACTTTTTGCCCCATTGATCTCTCTCTATGGTTTTTCTAGTCTCTAGCTCTTTCATTGTATCTGCATCCTAATCTTTCTTTCCTTCTGCTAGGCTTTTTCTTTTTTTTCTTTTTGGCCACAGCACCCAGTTTGTGGGACCTTAGTTCCCCGACCAGGGATTGAGCCCACGTCCTCAGTAGCAAGAGTAGAGTCCGGGACCACCATGGGATGCCCTCCTTCGTGTTAGGTTACTTGTTCCTCTTTTTCTAGTTCCTTAAGTTGTAAAATTAGGCAGTTGGTTTGATCTTTTTCTTTAAACGTAAGTGTTTATAGCGATAATTTCCCTCTCATCACTGCTCTCGCAGCGTCCCGTACATGTTGGTGCGTTTTGTTTTCTTTTCATTCCTCTCCAAGTCATTTCTAAGTTCCCTTGTGATTTCTCCTTTGATCCTCTGATTCTTCAAAGTTCCGCTTTTCCTTCTGTTATTGAGTTCCAGCATCATCCTGCTGTGGTTGGAGAATACACTTTTTATGGCATCTAGCTTTTAGAGATTGGAGAAGGAAATGGCAACCCACTCCAGTGTTCTTGCCTGGAGAATCCCAGGGACGGGGGAGCCTGGTGGGCTGCCATCTATGGGGTCGCATAGAGTTGGACACGACTGAAGCGACTTAGCAGCAGTAGCAGCAGCAGCTTTTAAAGTCTATTGATGGGAATTCCCTGGTGATTCAGCAGCTGGGATTCTATGCTCTTGCTGCTAAGGGCCTGGGTTCAATCTCTGGTTGAGAATTAAAATCTCACAAGCTGTGCAGTGCCTCCCTGCCCCCAAATCTATGAAGACTTAATTAGTGACAATGTTTCTCCTGGAAAGCATCCCACGTGTGCCTGAGAAGGTTGGGTGTCATCAGGTGGGTGTCCTGGACGCGTCCGTTAGACCTGGTCGGCAAGTCCTGTTTCCTGACTTGTCCTCTGGTTGTTCTGTCCCATGCTATGAGTGGGGTGTTCAAGTCTATTGTTACTGGAGAACTGTCTCTTACATTCTTAGTTTTTGCTTCGTGTATTTTCACAGTCTGTCATTAGGTGTGTTAACATGTATATTTTCCATATCTTCCTGCCCTATCAAACCTTTTATTAACATGTGATAATGTTCTTCTTTGTCTACTGTAACCTTTTCTGATGTAAACTCCTTTTTGTCTGGCCATGGTTTAGCCACCCTGGCTCTCTTCTAATTATTATTTGCAGGGAATACCTTTTCTCATCCTTTCGCCTTTGATCTATTTGTGTCTTTGGATTTAAACTGAGCTTCTTTCAGGGATGGACTTTGCTGGTGTCCAGTGGTTAAGAATTTGCCTTGCAAGGCAGGGGATGGGGGCTCGGTCCCTGGTGGGGAACGAAGATCCCACAAGCTGGGGAGCAGTAAGCCTGCCCTCTGTGACTAGAGAGCCACAGATAAGAGTCTCAGCCCTGCAACAAACGAGGACACAGCTCAGAGCTGACACAGCCTAATAAATAAACACGCTTTTTAAAAAGACGCAAATAAAAAAATAGAGCGAGCCTCTTGCAGACAGCATGGAGCTGGATTGTGTGTTTTTACCCTTTGGCTCCGGTTTTCCAAGGCCCAAGATGAAGATGCTCTCTTCCAAGTAGCATGTGAATCTTCTTCCGCCACTTGCGGGAGCGTCCCTAGTCCAGAGCTATTTTAAAGTAGCTTCCCCGCCGACACATTCTTGGTGCTTCCAGCGGTGTGGGTTTTGTTTGTGGCGCCTGTGCTACAGCCACTCTTGCCCCTACAGTGTCAAGACAGTCCAGCCCCAGGCTTGCAGGCGAGCAGAGAGGCCTGCGGGGGACGCACGCTGCGCCCGAGCCGCTCACCCGGGGTGCCCGAAGCCGGGCTCTCACTCCTCTCCGCCCGCTGTTTGCTGGCAGAGCCTCTGCCGCTGGAAGCCAGCCTGCCCTCCCCCTACCTCCAAGCACATACGCCTTCCCCTCCTCCGTTTCTGTGCCCGCTTGCTCACTGGCAACCCCCCTGGGCTCCACCTCCCCACTGGGCTTCCCCTGGCGGGGGCAGGGTGGTGGTGGTGTAAGTGCAGGGGGTCGGTGACAGCCCAGAGTGGGCGCGGTGAGTCTGGGGGCGGATCTCCTCCGGACCGGGGCCAGGGTCCCCAGACGATGCCCGGGGCGGCGCGCACGAGGAGCAGGAGGCAGCCTCCTCCCGGGCCCTGATCAGATGCCCCTGGCCGCGGCCCCACAGTGGAGGGCGCCGAGGCGTTGGGGGCTCTGGGCCATCAAAGCCAGTCGCTCCCAGGGCTTCCTGGACTCACGCACCGGCCACGCTCGCATGGACCACACCTCTCCGCGTCCATCTCCAGCCGGACAGCTGCTGGCAACCCAGGCAACAGGTGTGGGCTCGAGAAAGGACTTGCCTGGTGGTCTAGTGGTTAACAATCCGCTTGCCTACGCAGGGGACACAGGGTCAGCCCCCGGTCTGGGCAGACTGCGCCCGCTGTGGGACCACTGAGCCCGAGCTCAGCAGCAGGAGAAACACTGCAGTGAGAAGCGCCCGCCAGGCAACTAGACAAAGCCCGCCCGCAGACCCACAACAGCCAAAAATAAAGGCATTTTAAAAGAGGAAGGGGGAGAAACTGGACAGGGAGAAGTGATGGGGAGTCGAGGGGCTCAGGAAGTTTGGCCCCCTGGGATATGCAAGAATTCACAGCCGGCTTGCGGAAGACCCAGTGGAGACGGAAGGTCCGTACCTGGGGAGGGGCGGGGGCCGGCGGGGCGCAGGGACCCCGGCGCGGGCGGGGGTGGGGCAGGGACTCAGGACCCGGGCAGCCCTGCGGTGCCGCCCCCGCGGGCCGGTGGCGCGGTCCTCTCGGTACCCACTCGGTCGCAGGGAGGACGCAGACGAGGCCCGAGAGCGAGCGGGGCAGGGACGGTGAGGCTGGACCGCGCCGCGGGGCTCTGGACGAAGGGCGCGGAAACGCGCGCGTCCGGGAAGGCGGCCCGTCGGAGTTTCCGGACGCCCCCTGCCCAGCCCAGCCCTCCCCGGAGCCGAGTGTGGCTACCGGGAGCCCTGCCCCGCCCCTAGGCCAGCGCGCCCGCGTCCGGTCGGGGCCGCAAACGTCCCATCCCGTGCCCGGCCGCCACCCGACCCAAGGCCCGGGGGGTGGGGTGGAGGCCGTCCAGCCCGGCGCTGCCCCCACCAAGGGGGCCCAGCGCTGCCCCGCGCCGCGCGGGCCGCTGGCGGCTCCAGGGCGCACGGCCCGGAGGTCGCCTCCTCCGCATCGGGGCTGCGCCTCGTAAAGATCCGGTGGACGCCAAGTAGGCAGCACCCTTCTCAGAAGGACCGGTGGTTCCCGCGCGCCTCGGGGCGCCCGCGGGGGCCACTCTCGGCTCTTTACCCACGACCTTGTGTGATCTCTCGGGAGCAAAGGGCGCAGAGAGGTCACGCGACCCGTCCCAGGTCACGCAGCCGCCGTGGAGTGTGTCCGGACACGGAGCGCTGGAGGCGACCGGGCAGCCCGATGGTTTCTTACCTGTGCCTCTGGCCTGAAGGTCGGGCACGAGGCTGAGCCGGGGCGAGGGGCGGAGACCGGACGGCCCCCCGGGCCTGGGTCGCTCCCGAAGCCGAGCTCCCCGGAGCAACCCGCCCTGACTGGACCCACTGGCTCACTGGGCGCAGAGGCCGCGCGTTTGCATTTCGCTGTCCCCCAGCCCCGGGCGGGCACCGAGCCCTCTACCTCGGTATCGGTCCAGGGACACCCGGGTCCTCGGGCCGCCGGCGGTGGCTCTGGAGCTGCTGTCCAGGTGCCGCCTCCTCCAAGCAGCCCTCAGGAGCCCACGCCTGTAGGGTAGGGCTGACGGCGCCTGGGTGCGGATCCCGACCGGGACTGCGCGTACCCAGTCCGGAGCCATCACCTCGGTCCCTTTAAGCGAGCGGTCCGCGCGGTCCCGGGGTTTCCATGACGACGACGTTGGATGCGGGGCGGGGGAGGGGGGGTGCTGGGGCGGGGTCGGGGCGCATGCGCGGTGCGCTCCGGACGCAGCGCGTCTTTCTCGAGTCGCCGCGCCGCTGTCGCGGGGTCCCCCAACCGCGGTAAGGGCGGGACGGGGGCTCACTGGACGGAGAACGCGGGAGAGGGAAGGGGTCGCAGAGCCCGGGGGGCGTGGCGGGAGTGGGGGCTCGGGGACGTGGGGAGCCTCCAGACCCAGGGGGCGGGGTTGGGGGGGGTTCGCTCGTCCCAGGGGGCGGGGCCCTGGAGGTGGGCTCACGGGTTCGGGGGGTTCGGGGCGGGTGGGTCGCGCGAAACCGAGCTCGGGGTCGGGGTCCGCCTGCCCAAGGGGCTGACGCCGCTGACTGTCGGCTCCTGCAGGGCGCCCGGGCTCCCTCCGCTCGGCCATGGCCCCTCTGCCGCCGTGCGGACCCCCGAGGTCGCCGCCGCCGCGGCTGCTGCTGCTGCTGCTGCTACTGAGCGCCACGCTGCTGGGCGCCCAGGCCCGCGCCGAGCCCGCCGCCGGGAGCGCCGTCCCCGCTCAGAGTAGGTGCCGCGCGCGCACGCGGAGGGGTCCCCGGGGGCCCTGACCCCACTCGGGCGCGCGGGAGGGGCGTGGCTCGCCTTTGTTCCCCGGTGGTCCGGGCGCCCCCGCGGGCGGGAGGCGGGGGGTACGCGGAGGCCGCTGCCCGGGGTTGGGGGGACCCCGCTGCGAGCGCGCCCTGACCCGGGTCCCCCCACCCCGATCCCCGCACAGGCCGCCCGTGCGTGGACTGCCACGCTTTCGAGTTCATGCAGCGCGCCCTGCAGGACCTGCGCAAGACGGCCTACAGCCTGGACGCTCGGGTGAGCCTCCCGAGGGGTGCAGGGAGAGTGGAGGGTGGAATCGCCCCTTTCCGCTCCTCCCGGTGGCCTCCCTGGCTCCTTTCCCGAGGTCACCGGAAAGGACAGCCTGTCCCAAGCCAGCCTTTCCCAGTGGGCAGAGAGGGTGAGACAGGAGACCGCCCGAGTGGGCTGGAAGGCCAGCTTGGGCCCAGCTGTCTGGGGGCTTCCCCCCCCCCCCCCCCCCCCCCCGCCCCCGGCCTCCTCTGCAGGGGGTGGGTGCAGGCCCGGGTGCCCGGAGTCACCCCCCAAGTCTGGAATGAACAGTGCCCCTCCCCTCCACCGTCGCTGGGCCCCAGCTAAGGAAGTTTGTAACAGAAAGGTGTATTTCTGGGAAGGGGAGAAGTAGGAAGAATGGGACACCCTGCCCTGCTCCCTATTCTCCCAGTTCCCAAGGGCTCCCCCAGACCTGGAGTGCCCCCTGGGGATGTGTCTGGAGCCATCAGACGCCCCCGCGGCCAGCCCACCCTGGGGGGCTGGAGGACCTGTCAGGACAGAGGGGCCCCTGAAAGAGAAGCCAGAAGAGTTGTCTAGGTGTGGGGCTCAGGGAGGCTGTGCCCAGGGCAGGAGCAGCAGAGGCAGGGAGAGTGCGGGGAGGTCTGGGGAGCAGCTGAGGGTCCCCTGCAGTCAGTCTGCGGGGCTGGGGCTGGGGGTTGTCCGGACACAGTTGGGTTCAGGCATCAGGAGTCCTGGGAGCTGGCAGGTCTTGGGGGGAAGCTGGGAGCTGGGCGGCCCCCGGGATCGAGTCTCTGGGTGCCGCCTGATGGAGCTCTCACACCCCTCATTGCTTTGCAGACGGAGAGCCTCCTGCTGCAGGCCGAGCGCCGGGCCCTGTGTGCCTGCTGGCCGGCTGGGCACTAAGGACCCACACGAGCACGTGCCCTCACCAATAAAAGCCTGGTCCCCACGCTGGTGTCCTGTTTCCCTGCTCTGGCCACCAGGGCCCACCGTTGTCCCCCGGAGTCCCTGCCTGGGCCTGGGTTTCCCCGCCGGGCAGCTCTCCCACCCTGGCACCAGGCTAGGGGTGTGCACCCGTGGGCACGGTGGCCACCGCCTTCCAGGGTCCTCCCCTGTTCCCTGTCTGCACCTCCTTTTTAGCGTGGAGGGTGCACTTGGCCATGGCCATCTCTGTGCTTGGCGCTGCTATCCCAGGTGGCCTGAGCTGGACACTCCTGGTCCCCTGTCTGGGAGGGCGACCCCAGTCCATGGCCCAGCCTGTCCTATCCTTGGCGTCTGGGTGCACACAGCTGTTCAGATGCTTTGTCCAGGCCCTTCCTTACCCCAGTGGCTTCCCAACCCTTGACCGTGACTTCCCTCCCGTCCTCTTCCCTTCTGCTGGACCCGCCCAGCCTGTGGGTGCTGCTCCAGGTGTCAGAACCACAGGGAACAAACCAGAGTCTTACCTTGGCTTCAAGGGGGACTGAGCTTGATGTCTGAGGGTGAGGATGCCCATGGGCTGATTTCAGTCAGGCCAGAGCGAGGCCTGGGGGAGGGACAGCTGGAGCCGCAGGCAGCCTCAGTGGCCTTTGGGCCTGGGCGTGGGGGGCAGGGACCGGGGCCACCTGTCCTGGGGCCCCCAAAGGAGCAGAGGGTGGCAGAAACAGGCACCTCCATCAGGGCACTGCCAGAGAGTGGCCACATCCCACGGGTTGGCCTCTGTCATATGGCCATTGCTGGCTGCCAAGGAGCCCAGATTCTCAAACACGAGGATCGCTGAGCCCTTTTTGGGGGGAGCAGGCAGGCACTTCTTAGTGTAGCGTGTCCCAGGAAGTACTCGGGACACATTTAACCTGAAAATCACCGGTTTATCTAAAATCGAAGTTTAACTGGGCCGGGCAGCCCCAAAGCCTGGCTCCAACTGGGGCCCCTGTGAACAGAAAGGAGGGGTCCTCATGGAAAACCTCTGCAGGGGGTGCCCTTTGGGAGGAAGAGACAGGGCGGCAGGGGCCGCAGGCAGAAGGGCTAGGCGGCGGCAGAGCCGTCTGCCCGCAGAGGGCGGCGGGCGGCACGAAGGCCAGGCAGGTGGGCTAGGCGGCGGCAGAGCCGTCTGCCCGCAGAGGGCGGCGGGCGGCACGAAGGCCAGGCAGGTGGGCAGGCTGAAGTCTGAGCTGGACCTTCCTGGCTGCTGGCCGAGGATCGACTCGGGTTGGGGACAGAGTCGGCGTTGTCGGGAGTGAGGGGCCAGGGCTGGGGGACAAGGGTGAGCAGAGAGGCCCAGGAGGCCGTGGGGCAGACAAACCTGGGAAGGCGCTGTGGAGAGAAGGCCCCTGGGGCTTGGGGGTGGGCGCGGGGAGGTGATGCCCCCGAGGAGGGGGCATTCACAGGGCAGGGAGAGAGCAGAGCCCCCGGCGGGGGGCTTTGGGCAGAAGCCAGCCTGTCGCAGGCCCTGGAGGCCGAGCAAGGCCCCAGGTGGGCCCCCTGGGGTGGGCAGCTCTGGCCACGGCAACCTTGGTGGGAGCAGAGTCTGTTGAGGTGGGGAAGGCCCGCTCGGGGGTGGTGCTGGAGAAGCCGCTGGGGCCCCGGGAAGGGTTTAGCCTTGTGTGCAGGCAAGGCCAAGGACATCCTGGCTCTGTCCTGAGCAGTACCGCCGCTTTCTGCTGACTGGACCAAGAGCGTCTTCGTGGCCATGTTGGGGCCACGTGAGCTGGGACGGCGTCGCCTCTGGGGCAGCGCTTGCTGCCCCTGCAGACTGTTCACTCGATCATTCCCACTCGTCTGCCTTCGTCACGTCCGTCCATCCTCCAGCAGTCTGGTCCTTCCCAGCGTGTTCCCCCGGCCTGTGCCCTCTGGCTCCCAACGAGCTGGGCGTTCCCACTGCCCACCTTCATACTTCTCGTTCGGAGGCACTGCTTCTTAGATTCCACACATCTCGCGGTGGCCTGCCTGCAAGTAGCTTCCTAGACAACCGTGTGGTAAATCAGCCGTGTGAAAATTTCTGCGAGCACATTGGCCTCGTGGTCCCCGCCACCCCCGGGCCTTCGCACGTGCTGTCCCTCTCCACGGAGTTCCCACGCGGCCTCCACCTCCCACCTCGCTCTTCAGCCCTCGTCCCAGCTTATTCTCCTTGGTCCCGAAGTCCAGCTGGAGCGCTGCCTCTGTGACTGGAGGCTCCTGCACCCAGCCCCCAGCCCCCGGGCTGTAAAGCATCAGGAGAGCAGAGCTTCGGCGGGAAGGCCGGGTGCTGCGTCACAGACTCCCGGTTAGGAGCAGGCAGCCTGGGTACAGCAGGCGGGTCAGGAGCGTCGCGCCCTCCCTGCCCTCAGGAGCTCTCAGAGCCCAGGGCCCAGCGAGCTGCCTGGCAGGTTCTAAGCAGGGGACCCAGGCCTCCAGCTGGGCGGCTGGTTTCTCTTGCTTCCTCCCTTCACGTTCTCTGGGAAGAGCCCCTCGGGCTGGGCCCTGGCCGCCGGCCCCAAGTCTGCTCCTGGTGTCTTCGCCTCCCAGGCTCCTGGCCCTCCGGCCCACTTCGCCAGCACCCTCGCCACCTCCGCAGCCCTCCCGGGTCCGCCTCTCCCTAGGATCCCGGAGACCCTCTCTGCTCCGGGTCCCCTTCCCCCAGGGTGGGGGTTCTCCCACTCAACGAACAGTCCGGTGCTGGGCCCTCCTCCTCCCCATTCTGGGGTCTGGGCGGGGGTCTCGCTGTGCTCAGAGGACCCCCACTATCCCCGTTGGGGACCCGTGGGGCTCTGGTAGGTGTCAGGCCAGGGTAGTTGGGTCAGTCAAAGTCAAGAGGTAGGGGCGGGAATTTGTGGGGTGGACCTGGGTGAGTGACCCTGGAGGTGCTGGCAAGACTGCTGGACTCCGCCCGCCCCAGGCTCCGGACAGCACCCAGGACCCTGCCCCCAGTCCAGCTGCGTGAGGGGACTCCCCTCCCTGGGCCCCGGACTGAGGCTGGGCGGCAGGGCCTGGGACTGCCCAGCTGCCCGCACCTCTCCCCTCTTCCTTCTCCCCAACTCGCAGCCCCTTGAAGTTGAGAACCCCGGCAGGCCTCCTTGGGGGCCAGCCTTGTCCCTCCCCACCTCGTCCAGGCGCTCTCCCTTCCCAGCCAGGGGCTGGACCACTGCCTCAAGGCGCCGTGGCCTTTCCCAGCCTTGTGTAGGCTGGAGGGTGAGCTCAACCCACTAAGGCAGGAGGGCGCCCTACAAGGTCAGGCTGAGTGGGGGCCCAGGCCCTCCTCCTTCTCTGGGCCTGGAGGGGCAGGGCTGGTTATGGAACCGGGAGAGACCTGGCAGCTCAGTTGGTAAAGAATCCGCCTGCAGTGCAGGAGACCCGGGTTCCATCCCTGGGTCGGGACGATCGCCTGGAGAAGAGCATGGCAGACACTCCAGTATTCTTGGGCTTTCCCTGGTGGCTCAGACAGTAAAGAATCCGCCTGCAGTGCAGGAGACCCGGGTTCCATCCCTGGGTCAGGAAGATCTCCTGGAGAAGGGCATGGTGAACACTACAGTATTCTTGCCTGGACAATCTCATGGACAGAGGAGCCTGGGGGGCTACAAGGGTGGGACATGACTGAGCGACTGACAACGGCCAGCAGAGGCCACGGGCCTGTAGGGACCCCTGCAGACCCGGATCTAGGGGCGGGTGTCAGGACGCTGCCCCGGCGCTCCCACGCCCGCCCCTCTTCCTTCCTGGACTCCTTGCACGCTGTCCTCTGGCTGCGACCTTCCTCCTGCCGTGGAGCCGGCCATCCTCAGGATGCCTGAGAGCCCGGCGGGCGGCGCGGGGCAGCCCCGGGCGGCGTGTGGAGGGCTCTCTGAACGGCCGGATGAGGGCCCCTGACATTGTCAGTGATCCCACCCGGCTCTCCTGGAAAGTCACAGGCGGACCCCGGGCAAATCCTGACACACGAAACACAGCGAGTGCGTGACGCCCCAGCTCTGCTGCCCCTCCAGCTACGACCCAGCGCTTTGGGCCCCGGGTCCTCCCTTTTCTCACGCCCCCTGTGTCCCTCAGGGCGACCCCGCGAGGGGCGGTCCCTTTCCTGGCCTCTGGGTGACCGCCGCCGCCTCACTGGGCCCCAGCGGCCCGAGGGTCCTCAGGCCTGGAGCCCGAGGCTTGCTCTCCACTCTCGCGGGTGTGAGCTCCGCTCCAGGCCGGCCCGCGGGGTCACTTGTGGGGAACTGGGGCGACGCGGGGAAGGGGGGTGCGGGGATGCCGGGGGGCTGGGCTCGTCAGGCTCTGGGGGCGGGCCTGGGACTCCCGCCCTTCCCCTTCCACTTGCCCCCCTCGCCTCCTGCCCGCGGCGTCGGCGCGAGGGGCTCGCGGGGGCCCGGGGCGCGCGCCCCGAGCGCCCTCCCTGCACCTGCACCGAGATCGCGGGGCGCATGCGCGGGCCGCGGAGGGCGGGGGCCGAGCCGGGAGGGGTCCTGCGGGCCCCGCGCCCCCGCGCCGGCGCTGGGGATCCGGCATCCGAGCGCGGGGACCCGCTAGGCTGCGGGCGGCGTAGGCATCGGACCCCGCTCTGATCGCGTCCCCGCGCCGCCAGCCCGTGCGGCCCCGGGCGCAGGTTCCCAGGGGGCGCCGGGCGGGGCAAGCCGGGGCGCCCCCTCCCCAGGATCTCGGTCAACCGCCGCGTTCAGACAAAGGGGCGGGAGACGGAGACAGACGCTTCCGTGACAGCGCCCGGTGGCCGAGGAGAAGGAGCAGGAGGACGAGGCGGTGCGGGGTCCGGTGGCGCGGCCCCAGGTCCGAGCGCTCACCGGCGGCGCGCGCGGGGGCGCAGGGCCCTGGCGGGAGGCGCCCGGCCGGGAGTCCCACGGAGCGCCCGTTCCGGGCCGGGACCCCGGCCGCGACCCCCGGCCTCACGCTCGCTCGTCCCCTGCCGGCTTCGCGGGGACTCGACCGCTCCGTCGCGCCCCGGGGACGCCCGCGCCGCCCCCGGCCGGCCGCGGTGCAGCGCCCGAGTGTGCCATCGGGCGGGCGCGGGGGCGGCGTCTGCTCCCACCCTCGAGATCACATGGTGACCCTCGGCAGCCAATGCAGTGGACGCTAGGACCCTGCGGGACCCCGGGCGCCGCGACTGCACCGGCGCCGCTGCATTATAAATACTTCTCCAAAATGCGGCGCAGCTCCCTGCGCGCGCCCCGGCCGCCCGCCGCCTCCGCCCCGCGCTCCTGAGCCGCCGCCGCTGCCGCCGCCGCCGCCGCGGGTCCGAGGGCGCCGCGCCCTTGCCCTGGGCCCGCCGCCCGGCCCGCGTCCCTGCGCTGCGCCGCCCGGCCGGGTGCATGCATTGTGGGCCTCCCGACATGGTCTGCGAGACGAAGATCGTGGCCGCCGAGGACCATGAGGCGCTGCCGGGGGCCCAGAAGGACGCGCTGCTCGCCGCCGCCGGCGCCATGTGGCCCCCGCTGCCCGCTGCCCCCGGGCCGGCCGCCGCCCCCGCCGCTCCCCCGCCCGCGCCGGGCCCCCAGGCTCTCGGCGGCGCCGGGGGCGCGGAGCCGCCCGAGGGGCGCGGCGTGTACATCCGCGAGTTCCGCGCGGCGGAGCAGGAGGCGGCGCGCCGCATCTTCTACGACGGCATCATGGAGCGCATCCCCAACACGGCCTTCCGCGGCCTGCGGCAGCACCCGCGCGCGCAGCTGCTCTACGCCCTGCTGGCCGGTCAGTGCGCGGGGACCCGGCGGGGCGGCGGGGTCGGGGCCGCGGGGTGCACCCCGGCCTGCCGCAGTCTGCGCCCGCCCGGCCCTCTGGGGACCCGCACGGGGCTCTCTCCGGCCCTCTTGTCCCCCGCCCCCCCGCCCCCCCCAACCTCGGCCCCGGGCCTCTGCCCGGGAAGGAGGCGGACCGCTGCCTTCCCCTTGGACGCGCACGTTCTGCGGCGGCCCCGGGGCGAGGTGGCCCCCGGCGCTGGGGCCGGTCCGGGCTCCGGGCCAAGGCACGCTGGGCGGGGGCGTGGGAACCGGTGTGGGCCGGGTGCAGGGGCTGCGGGCGGGGAGGACTGGGGTCTCCACCCGCGTCCCCTCCCCGGTCATCCCGGGTGGGGGCGGGGGAGCAGCAGGTAGCGCCCGCCGCCGAGGCCCCGCGCCCGGCGCGTGTAACTATATATAATCCACCCGGCGGGGGAGGTTGCCTCGCCGGCTCCAAGTGCTAATTTATGAGGGGCAGGCAGCCAGCTCCCCGGGGTGCCGGGCGGAGGGAGCGCGCCGAGGAAGCGGGGCGAGAGGCGGTGGGCCTGAAGCGGGCGCCCCCATGGGGGCCTTTGAGCCTTGGCCCCTTGAGGCCTTGCAGCGGGAGGGCGATTCTCCCCATTTCGTAGATGTGGAGCTTGAGGCTGGGCGGGTGGGACTTCCCAAGGTCACGCAGCAGAGGCCTTTCACTGCAGGCACGTCTGCCTCCGAGCGCTGGAGGCCCGGTTCGGCCTTCCTCCCTGGCCCCTGCCCTCACGACGCCCAGAGGCCGGCCCTGAGGGTTCTTGGCTGGGGTGGGGCCCCCCAAGTTCCCAAGAGAGGGACGGTGCCTGGCCTGCCGGCTCTTTGACTCCCCCCAGCCTCATGTAGGCCAGGATATGGACCCAGCTAAGGGTCTGGGGTGATGGGCAGGGCTCCCCGCCTCCGTAGTCATGCCCTGATCTGTGCCTGCCAGTGGTTGAGGGCAGTCTGCCAGGGGCCGCTGCTGTGCTCAGGACGCTTGGAAGTCCTGATGTCAGGGGTGACAGCATCGCGTCCTCATGGATGAGAAGTTTGCCAACAGGGCCAAGTGGGGGCGGCAGCTGCGATGGTCTTTGCTCTTCCAGAGAAAACGGGCCGGGCTGTGCGCTTGGGGTCTTCTCTGCCCATGGCCCCGGTGGTTATCGACCAGGGGCCAGTGCGGTGCGGGACTCGGGTGGCCCGCAGGCCCCGCCCCAGAGGGCACTCAGCGCGCCCTCTCCCCGCAGCGCTCTGCTTCGCCCTGACGCGCTCGCTGCTGCTGACCTGCCTGGTGCCCGCAGGGCTGCTGGCCCTGCGCTACTACTACAGCCGGAAGGTGGTCCTCGCCTACCTGGACTGCGCGCTGCACACGGACATGGCCGACATCGAGCAGTACTACATGAAGCCCCCCGGTGAGGCTCCGGGCCCCGCCCCTGCCCCCGCCCCCCAGCCCTTCCTCCCCGCAGAGCCGCCCCTGCCCCAGCAGCCTCGGGTGGGCACCGGAAGGCCTGGGCCGGGCGCAGCGTGAACTGAGCCTCCTAGGAAGGAGGGCGCTGGCCGAGGGGTGGGGTGCCGCAGGCTGGCAGGGCCGGGCTGGCAGGACTGGGTCCTCCTCCCAGAGCGTCCCCGGCTTCCGTCCTGTGTCCTCTGAGGGCCTGGCGCTGCTGGCCCAAGCTGGCCCTGGGCCACGCTGACCCGCCCTGCTGCTCGGGCTGCTGCTGCCCGTTGCCTGGTGCCCGTCTCACCCCCCCAGGGGCCCATTCGGTGCGTCTCGTGGGTCCTGGGCTGGCCTGGAATGCTGGGGCCCTGAGTGGCAGGACAGGGGACCCCACGGTGGGGGGACGAGAACCCTAGGAGAACGGGGGTCTCATGTCACGGCTTCCACTTCTGGTCCCTGGGCCACTTATTAATCCCAGGGTCTCGCCCCGGCCCTGGTTTTCTGTAGATGGAGGGGCTGGCACCTGCTCTGGAGCCATCTCCTCTAGGGAGTTTATGCTTCAGGCTGGCCTGGGGGCAGGGGCAGGCTTTTCTGTGTGCCCAGAGTTGGGATGTGAGGGTACCCCAGGTGCAGGAAGGTCTGTGTGGAGAGGGGCCTGAATGGCTGGTGAGGGTCTAGTAGGACCCTGGCGGGCGGCAAGGAAGGGCAGCTGGGCAGGGGAAGCAAGGCTCCCGGGGCAGGGCTGAGCTGTCCGGCGTGACCAGCTCCGGGCCATGGCGGCTGGTCCTTCTCAGCCCTGAAGCCACCTGGCAGGCCTTGGGCACCCTCGGTTCTGCGTGACCCTCTTCCAAGCCCAAACAAAGCATCTTATCAGCGTCCTGGAGCTTCAGCCCAGGTCTGCCTTGCACCAAAGCCTGGAATGGCCCCCCGTCTCTGGGGCGCAGTCCCCCTGGATGTGAGATCAGATGGGCTGAGACAGCTAGGGGGTCTGCAGGAAGACCCCACGGGGGCGGGGAGGCTGAGCGGCGGCTGACGGGCTGCACTGGGGCTTGTGGGGGCTGCCTCTGCTCTGGGGAAACTGAGCCTGTGCTGACCTCTGACCCGGTCTGGGTGGGTGGGGAGAGCCCGCCCCCTGGCCAGTGGGCAGGTCAGTGGGTGGGGGGTGGTCATGCCTGAGCTCTGGCTGGGTGCCCGGGCTCAGTCTTGGGGTTCGGCGGTGAGGATACCTCCACAGAGGTGACAGGCCGGCGTGGCAGGGGGGTGGGGCATGCTGGGGAAGCAGGCAGGGGGGACCCAGCGGACAGGAGATGAGTGTCTTCCTGGTGGGGTCACATGAAGGTGCTTTAGGGGGAGGTTAGGCCTCCCATGGGGAGAATGTGGCAGTGGGGGCTGGTGTGGCTGTGGGCAGGGTGGGCACAGGCCAGGCTCCCTGGATGGGCACCATGCTGGTCTAGCCTCCTGGAGCCCCTGGGCCTCGGGTCACCGGAGGAGACAGCTCTCCCCTCCAGGCTTTGTCCCTCTGACCCTCCTGCGCCTCTCGGTTCCCCAGAGGTCTCCCCATGCCCCCTCCTGCCCTGCACCGGGCTGCGATGGGTCTGGGTCTGGGCCTGGGGGGGGCGTGGCTGGCCTGACCACAGGGCTCGCTGCACAGCCTCGGGCCCAGGGGCAGGGTGGCTCCAGGGCTGCTGCGGGCGGCAGTCAGGTGGGGCCCGGTGCTCGGCCCAGAGGGGCCCTGCGGGCTGGCCGGCAGGCGGTGGTGCCCGTGGCCCTGACCTCCTCCCTGTTCCCCGCAGGCTCCTGCTTCTGGGTGGCCGTGCTGGACGGCAACGTGGTGGGCATCGTGGCGGCGCGGGCGCACGCGGCGGACAACACGGTGGAGCTGCTGCGCATGTCCGTGGACTCGCGCTTCCGCGGCAGGGGCATCGCCAAGGCTCTCGGCCGCAAGGTGCTGGAGTTCGCCCTGGCGCACGACTACTCCGCGGTGGTGCTGGGCACCACGGCCGTCAAGGCGGCCGCCCACAAGCTCTACGAGTCGCTGGGCTTCAGACACATGGGCTCAAGCGACCGCCACGTGATGCCCGGCATGACCCTCTCGCTGGCCGAGCGCCTCTTCTTCCAGGTCCGCTACCACCGCTACCGCCTGCAGCTGCGTGAGGAGTGACCGCCGCCGTCCGCCCTCCACCCCGCCCACCCGCCCGCCTGTGCCCGCCCCGCCCGCCGCCCGGGCCGCTTTCAGACGCTCACCTTGGTGTGTGTGTTGGGCTCCTCCCTTTTCGACACCACACGGTTCCTTGGCCGGTTCCTGGGGGATGCCGGGCCGGTGTGCATCGGTGACGCGCGGGAAGGTGGGTGGTCCCTCCAGCCACGCCCCCTGCCCGCCCTGGGTCGGGCCACGCCCTGAAGAGTGACAGCGTGGGCCGCCGCGAGCCCACGCAGCTGCTGGCCCCGGCCGGAGCAGCCCCATCCCGCTTAGCCCCGAGGTGGCCAGGGGCCCCGCCTTGCCCACCAAGCACAGAGCCTCTGGGGTGAGGCCCCCGGCGCCCAGCAGACCCCGGGCCGGCAGTGGGGCGGGGCTCGGCCGTCCGCCCCCAGTGGGCGTGGCCTGCTGCGCCCCGGGCCCGGGCTGCCCACGGCCGCTTTGCTCCGTGCATGCCGAGGATGTGGCCTGGCTGCAGCATGCCGCATGCCCGCAGCCCCCTGCCCCCGCCCTGCCCAGACTGGACCTAGACTGGTGAGCGCCCCGGCCCGTGCCCCGCTCTCTGGAGCCCTGCTGTCCACCTCGCCCCTCGCTTCCCCTAGTCCAGCTCTGCTTCGACGTTGATCACCCCCTCTTTCCTTTCCGTACCTGCCCCTCCTCCGCCCGGACTTTGCTGATTGGCGTCGTCATCCAGGTGTGGTTCCCATAGCGACGTGTGGTCCAGCCGCGGTCAGGGCCCTCCAGGAGGGCAAGGTGGAGGCGGCCGTGGGGGCCCCCGCTCCCCCAGGGCCAGCTTGATCGGGCGTGGTGGCTGCTCCCGGACCTCCCTGGGAACTTTCTGCCCCACAGCGGCCGGGCTCTGTCCTGTGAATCTTGACCAACCCAGGCTGACGCCCGCACCACCAAGCCCGTAGCTTCTCCCAGCCTGAAGCCGACCTATTTTTTAATAAGTTATTTAGACAGAATAGCACTCTGCATGACTTTAACTCTTGGGACAAAACGGTAGTTGATACCTACACACGCACACACACACACACCTGTGTGGTCTAGAATCTGCACTACTTCCGGCCCAGTTTGGTAGGGGTGGGTGCCGGGGGATGGAGGGTTGGTTTGGAGTCTGGAGGGACACCCTGACTGAACGTCGTTTCTGCCCGGAGGGCACTCCTGGGCGGGTGCAGGCAGGAGAAGCTTGTCAGCAGCGTCCAATGTAGGAGCGGGGCGCCTTCCAAGTGCCCACTCGCTGCCCCAGGTCACAGGCAGGGGCTTTTGGGAGTGGGTGGGCCAGAGTCGGGGAGGAAGGTGGTGGCTGGAGGGGCATAGAGGCCCGCAGAGGCCCCTCGCTTTGCGGGGGGCGTGGCAGGCCGCGTGGGCCACGGACCTGGGCGCCACGTGCAGGGCCCTGGAGGGCGCGTCGTCAGAGGCGCTTTGAGTTGGCCACGCCTGGCCACCCGAGGGGCCCTGGGTACTGAGCAGCTGAGATAACCTGCGGAACATTGTACAGACCCCGCGCTGCCCTGTACATTCTCCCTGGTGGCGCCCGGCCCCCGTCGGGGGTGGGAGTTTTGTAGACTGTACAGAAATCGGCCCCCTATTTTCTTGCAGCTCTCAGATTTTGTTAATCTGGATAATACAGACAGACGTAAAGTGTTTTAGCAAAATGGAAAACAAAGCTGTGCCTTTTTCCTCTTTCTGTTTGGTGTCGGTTCGGGGTGGCCTTAGGTGGCGAGGGGTGCGGCGGGGCTGCGGCCAGCCTGGGGCCTGGCGGGTTGTGTTCTTGTCTGGTGGTGGCTCTGGGATGCTGCGGCTTCCTCCGGCCCTGTGCCTGTGGGGCCCGTCCCCGGCGGGGGTGCGGGGGCAGAGGGCCCTCGGCATCTGTTGGTGTGGACTGGAGCGCCTGAAGGGGGTCCTCCTGGCAGGGGTGTGGCCCCTCCTGTCCCCTGATGTCTGTTCCTGCTGCGTGGCCCCTGCCCCACCCCTGCAGATGGGCCAGGGGGTGCTGGGCACAGGCTGGGCCCTCATCATCCCCTCGTGCCCTTTGTTGCTGCCAGGATGGACACCAGGAGGGGTGTGGCAGGGTGGCCACGTGTCCGCAATGCTCTTGTCCAGCCGCCGCCCGGCCCTGAGGTGGGCAGAGGTGCCTGTGTGCCCCAGGCTGGGTGCGTGCTGAGCCCGGGTTGAGACCCCTGCCTGGCCAGCGTGTGGCCTGGGCTCCTGGGGGCAGGTCTCCCAGCTTCCCCCCAGCCTGGGAGCTACCTGCTCCACAAACATGCACTACGCTGTGAGTTTTATACCTTTGTAGAAATCCTGATGTCACTTCTACCTCTGTGAAGCGTCCCCCCCGCGCTCCTGCCTGGGGGTGTGTCTGGGCAGCTTCTCTGTGTTGGGCAGTCCTGGGCCCCTCCTGGCCCTGCCGGCTCCCGGGCCTCCCTGGGCTGGAAGGCCAGCCCTGGGCCTGGCACCGTGCTCAGGGGTCCGGCTTCCAGGCAGCAGAAGCGGGAGGTGGAGCCTGAGCACGTCTTTGTTAGACGGACCTGAAGCGCTGGCCCGATGGGCCCATCCGGGTCCCGGGACCTGGAGCGGCTGAGGCTCCAGCACTGCTGTACGGCCCAGCGTCCTGGCCCGTGGCTGGCAGGCCTTGCCCGGGTAAAGGCTCTTCAGGCAGCTGGTCCCGAGGGTGGGCGGCCAGGGCGGGTGGGGGCGTGTGTCGGGCCAGCCGGGTGGTCTGGCCCACGCAGGGCCGTGGTGGTGCCCCCCGGGTCCCTCCGTCTGTGTCAGGCTGGCCTCCCCCTGCTGGCCCAGGGCGGGGTTGGGGGCGGACGGATGAGGGGCTTGGACGGGGAGGCCGCGTGGTCCCGGGGCCCCCATCCTGCTCTGGGGGTCCTTTCTCAGAGACGGTCCCTGGGGTGGGGGCTCCTTCCCGTGTCTAGCAAGGGCTTGGAGGTTCTCTGGGCCCCCGGGCCTGGTTCTGACGTCCGGGGCGTGCTGGAAGTGTGGGTGCAGTTGGGGGCTGTCGGCGTCGGGGCTGCTGGACGGCGGCCCTGGGCCTCCCTGGCGCGTGCCGTGTCGCCTCTGCTTTCGCGTCTGTCCGGAGCCACTGCTGTGCGTCATTCCAGCCCCTGAACCTGAGCTGGGGCCCTGGGGCCTTTTTGGAGTTGAGTTCTGGGCCGAGCACGGGCAGACCCTGGGCTGTATTTGCTCGGGGTGCGGACAACAGGCTCTGGCGGCGGCGTGAGGCCCGCTGCCTGCTGGCGTGGGATGCGGTGTTTTAACAGCAATAATCAGCCACTTCAGAGAAGGGGTGTGCCTGCGTGTGCGTGTGTGCCTGTGGGTAGGTGCACACACGTGTGCCTCTGTGTGTGTGCACGTGTGCAGGGGGAGAGCCTGGTGTCTGAGGGCTCTGGGGGGCCGGGGGTGCTTGGCCGGGGCGGGCTGGCCCCGAGGCCTCGTCTGCTCTCTTCCGGCCCAGCCAGCCTGGGTCCCAGCCCTCCTTCCTCCCAGGCTGAGGCTGCTGCACAGGCCCGCATACAGCGGGGGTGCCCGGGGTGAGCTTTTGCCCAGGGCGCTGGCACTGTGGGGAGGGTGGCCAGGGCAGGGACGCTCGGGGACACTCTGCAGGCTGGTGGAGGTCAGATCTGGGGACGAGGCCCAGGCGGGCTGCTGTCGCTTGCTGAGTCCGCTGTCAGTGTGGCGTTCGGGAGGGCCCCAGGGGGCACCGAGTTCCGGGGGCGCAGGCTGCCGGGCGGGGGGTCCCTGTGAGCCGCGGGAGGGGCCGCAGCCACAGCCCTGCACTTGCCCGGCCCCTGATGCTGCTGTTTTTCAATAAAACCCGAGCTGATGGAACCATGCTCCATGCTTTCTTGCCGCGTCCTCTGTGTAACCCTGGGCCCGGAAGGGCTCCTCCCTGAGGTGCTGGGCTTCCCCCCGACCCTGGGGCGGGGGTCAGTGGTGGGGCAACCCATGGGCAGGGGAGGCCCCCGCTCCTGTGTCTGTGGCCCCGACCTGGCTGCCCTGCCAGCTTGCCGTCTGCCTGCCTGTCTGACGCTCCTTGGAGCCGTGGGCTCACGGGATGGGGTGAGGGGTGGGGCTGGGTGGGACCCCCAGGTCCTGTAAGGAGGGGCTGTGGTGGGGGTTGGGGTGTCAGCCAGGGACGGGGACACTGAGACCCCGGGGGGAGGCGCCCAGCATGCCCCGGGGCTGCTGAAGCCCACCAGTGTGACGGCCCCCACGGCGGGCCCTTCCTGCCGGGGCCACCTTCCGGGTGGGGGCGCACCCCCTCCGCCCTTGGGGCGTCCAGTGCGCCCCCTTCTCTGAGTCTGACTGGGTCCCACCTGCCCCACAGGGCTGCCCACACCCACAGCGGCCTGGCCTGGCCCTGGGACGGCACTCCCGGGACGGTCACTGGTCTGCGCGAGGTCCTCCCCAAGAGGAGGCAGTGGTCTCTGCCTCTGCGGTGACGGCATGAAGATGGGCTGTCGCTCAGACGTCGACACACGCTGGACACAGTGGCATGGGGGGGCCCTGCGCCCCCCAAGAGGGTCAGGCGCGGCCATCAGGCCCTGCGTGCCCCGGGGGACCAGCGACGATTTGAAGCCTTGATTAGAACGGGCCTGGGCACGGTGAGCGGTGACGGCCCCGTCATCTGGAAGAGTGAGGCCGTGTCCCGCAGGCTCAAGTTGCTGTAAGGCCAGGGTCCAGGCTGGGGCAGCGGGCCTGCTCCCCTCCTGGAGGGGCTCCCCTCGGCCCTGCCAGGTGAGCACCGTGCCCCCCTTGGTGGGGGCTCTCGGAGCCGGGACCCAGACCAGGATGCAGGGGTGAGGCTGCACAGGGTGGGGGGGCCCTGGGCTGAGCCAGGGTGGGGCAGGCCTGCTGGGGCCCGTCCAGCAAGGCGACCTCTCTGGCCGCAGTGTCCCTGTCATCCAAGGTGGGGCGTCTGTGTCTCAGGCCACGGAGAGGCTCTGGGGTGCTCAGGCCAGACCCTCCCTTGGCCCCGGGGTGCCTGTGAGAAGCAGCTGGCAAGCACCTGGGCACAGGCCCCTCCGGCCCTCAGGAGGGTGGTCGGGAGGTGCTCTCCACTCAGCGCACCGCCACCCGCGGGCCCGCTCAGGGGCGCTGGGAGCCAGGCTGCTGGCTGCTCCCGGCTCCTGTGAGGTGCTGAGCAGCTGCCTGGCGGGGGGACCCAGACTTGCCCCAGTGCTCGTCCTGACTGAGGGGCCAAGGGCTGCGGGCCCGGTTTCCCACCCCCACGAAGGATTCACAAAGACAGGTCAGGACAGCTCCTCCAGAGGCATTTACTGCAGGCGGCCCCAAGGGAAGGTGGCTGTGACCGCTCATGAAGCTCTGGCCTCCGGGAGGCCGCACCGCCGGCTGGTGGACCCTGGCTCTCTTCTCCGCTGTTGCCTGGGGCTACGGACCGAATGAAGGCAAAAAATGCAGGCGTGGGGGTCGGCGCTCCGGGGCTGGCCGGGGCCCAGATGTTGCTTGGAGACTCGGCGGGACGTTGGTGGGGCCGGGGGCCCCCTGCAGGGGCACCAGGTGTCCCCACGAGCGGCCTGCACTCAGGCTCACCTTCAGAGGCACCTGTGCGGGCAGCAGAGGTGAGTGCCCGGCCTTCCTGGCCACCTCCCGGGCCCCCTGGAAGGTGGACCAGGGCCCATGGTGCACAGGCAGCCCCTTGCCCAGACAGGCGACTAGACACCCTGGCAGTTCTGCTAGGGACAGATGCATACTCACACACACGCATATGCACACACACACACACACACTCATATACACATTCACACTCTCAGATACACACACATGCACATACACATTCAGACACATACCTTCTCACACACTCGCACTCACACTCTCAGATATATGCACACACACATACACACTCATACACAGATGCATACGCACACACACACGCTTATACATTCACACACTCTCAGATACACACGCATGCACTCACCTGCACACACACACACACACACATACACTCAGGCACTCACACACATGCACACACGCTCTATACACACATTCACACACTCAGATACACACGCATGCACTCACACACACACACACACTCTCAGGCACTCACACACATGCACACACGCTCTATACACACATTCACACACTCAGATACACACGCATGCACTCACACACACACACATACACTCTCAGGCACTCACACACATGCACACACGCTCTATACACACATTCACACACTCAGATACACACGCATGCACTCACACACACACACATACACTCTCAGGCACTCATACACATGCACACACGCCCTATACACACATTCACACACTCAGATACACACGCATGCACTCACACACACACACATACACTCTCAGGCACTCACACACATGCACACACGCTCTATACACACATTCACACACTCAGATACACACGCATGCACTCACACACACACACATACACTCTCAGGCACTCACACACATGCACACACGCCCTATACACACATTCACACACTCAGATACACACGCATGCACTCACACACACACACATACACTCTCAGGCACTCACACACATGCACACACTATACACACATTCACACACTCAGATACGCATGCACTCACACACACACACATACACTCTCAGGCACTCACACACATGCACACACACTCTATACACACATTCACACACTCAGATACACACGCATGCACTCACACACACACACACACATACACTCTCAGGCACTCACATGCACACACGCTCTATACACACATTCACACACTCTCAGATACACATGCACACACGCACATTCACATACTCATACATTCACACACAGATACACATGCATTTACATGCACATTCACACATGCACACATACATTCATGCACATACACTCTCAGGCACTCACACTCATGCACACACACTCTTACACATACATTCATACAGTCTCAGATACACACACATGCACCCACACACATTCAGACACACACACTCTCATGCACTCACACATACACACACATTTAGACACACACTCTCACACACACTGGCAGGCTTACAGGCTCCAGAATACCCACCCCGTTGTGATGCCTCAATCTTGGTTGAGCCCCTTCACCTGCCAGGGCCTCTGTGCGGCAGGGAGGCCTCAGGGGCTGGGCCAGGCGAGGGGGTCAGGGATGGGCGTGTCCCGGCGCCCTGTGGGCACCAGCTCCAAGGTGTGCAGAGGGCCCTGGAGAGCTCTCCCTGGGACCTGATCCTGAGTGGGCCCTGACCACAGCTCAACAGCTCCGTCCCCACTTGAGGGTGGGGAGCACTGCAGTGGCCACCACGGGGCTACTAGTGGGGTGAGGTCAGGCTTCCTGGGCTTCCAGGGACCTTGGGGTCCCCACATCTCCACCCACCAGGAGGACAAGCACAGACCACCCTGGATGATGGGTGGTCCCACCCCTGGCTGGGCCCGGGGGTGCTCCTTCCCACTGCCAAGCTGCCACCCACAGGGCGAGGTCGGGATGAAGTGAACAGGGCACGCTGCACAGAGCAGGCCGCTCCCAGAGGAGCTGAGGGGAGACCGGCCCTTTCTTGCCACGCTTCCAGCGGCTCCAAGCTGCCTGCGGTCCCTTCGGGGGGCGGTCTGCACGGCTTCGAGGCCTTCTGCCCGCTTGTTACCCTCCACCTCCCGCACCTCCTGGAGGAGCCGGGGCCTGGAGCTCTTCCCATGAGGACCCGGGGCCCCTCTGAGGGCCGCCCGCCAGCGCTTTGGCTGGCACGGGCCTGGTGGGGGCTGGGGGAGGGCTGGCAGGACTGAGTGTGGCCCGCAGCTCCGCCCCTCACCTGAAGCTGCAGCTCCAGCGCCGGCACGTGCTGCAGGGCTTCCATGGTTCCCTGGACAAGGGCTGGACAGAGCAAGACGGAGGCCGCTCGAGTCCACGGGCAGAGCCATGCCAGGAGGACACTCGGCCCCGGCTCCCCAGTCCCCCTGAGTCTACAGGGTCCCCCCGAGTCTACAGGGTCCCCCCGAGTCCACAGGGTCCCCAAGTCCACAGGGTCCCCCCAAGTCCACAGGCTCCCCTTGAATCCACAGAGTCCCCCCGAGTCCACATGGTCTCCCTCATTCCACACAGTTCCCCAAGTCCAAAGTCCCACCGAGTCCACAGTCCCCCCGAGTCCACAGGCTCCCCCCAAGTCCACACGTTCCCCCCGAGTCCACAGGGTCCCCCCATGTCCACAGGGTCCCCCTGAGTCCACACATTCCCCCCGAGTCCACAGGGTGCCCCCGAGTCCACAGGGTCCCCCCATGTCCACAGGGTCCCCCCGAGTCCACACGGTCCCCCCGAGTCCACAGGGTCCCCCTGAGTCCACACGGTCCCCCCGTGTCCACAGGGTCCCCCCGAGTCCACACGGTCCCCCCGAGTCCACAGGTCCCCCTGAGTCCACAGGCTCCCCAAGTTCACAGGCTCCCCCGGCCCACAGCGCCACAGTCCCCGCCGCTCGAGCAGCCCCGTGGTTCTTCCTGACGGCTTCCAGGTCCCACTGGCTGCATCATGCTTGAGGCACCTTAATTGGCCCAGCTGCAGGCAGTGGGGAGCAGGGCCCTTGGCCCCCAGGGGCGCCGTAGCCTCCCCACTTCTCTGCCGCTGCCCCCCGCCCCCCACCCACTGACCACCCCCCGCCGATGGCCAGGCTGGAGCAGCCCAGGTAGGATGGCCTGTGTTCCCACTGAAACCCCTGTGAGGGTTCAGGTGCCAGCGAAGCCGCAAGGACAGCTGGAGTCACCGGGGCTGGTGGCCCGTCGCCGGAGGGTCTGGGGACGGGAGCGGCCCGCGGCGGGGTCGGCCAGCTCGGGCTTCCTCAGCGTTTGCGCCAAGCCCTGTGCCCCAGGATGAGAGGACATTCCTCCCATCCCGAGTCAGCTGGCGCTTGGGTACAGAGACTGCAGGAGGCTGCTGCCTGTCCCACCATGGCCTCGGGGCTCACGGCGGTCTCGTGGGGCGCTGGGCCCGGGGCGCCTGCAGTGGCACCAGCAGCTGCCCCTGTGCTGGCAGAGGACCCTGGTGGTGACGGGGTTGGGTCGGGCTGGGGTCCCCAGCCTGCTCTCTGGGCACCGGCAGAGGCCCCGGTCTCCCTGGGGACTGCAGGGGGTCCAGGGCTTCCCGCGGGGAGTCGGGACCTTGGCCCCTCACTGGGTGTGCAGGCGCCACCAGGCCCTCCTGTGTCCCCGCCTTTGTGAGATGGACCCGCTGAGGGACCTCAAATAAGCAGCGGGCGGAGCTGGCGCTCCCTGTGGTCACCCGCGCTTAGAGCCCGCTCCGCAGGGTCCCTGAGGGCAGGGACCCAAGTGCCATGCAGCCTCAGCCGGTGTCTGCCCCCTGGGCCCCACTGGGTATGTCGTGCCCACCCAGCGTTCAGAGATGAAACCCAGCCCCAGCCACACCAGGGTCACCTGTCTCGTGGTCCCTGGCTGGATTGTGACCCCAGGGCACCCTGAGCACAGCGCCAGATGGTGGCTCCCAAGTGCAGGTGGGAGGCCCCGTGTGTCTCAGGGAGCCTCGCCTCGCCACCTGCCTTGGAGGCCACCTGCCTTGGAGGCCAGCGGCCGCCCCCATGACGAGGGGGACAGGACTGTTCCAGATGTGGGACTTTCTCTTTCCTTTGTAACCAGCAAGGGAGCGCACAGCATTCCCTTCAAATGGTTTGTTTCAGACTTGTCATTTCCAAACCCACAGCCACCATGTAGGATGGGACCCTGTGTGGGGTGGGTCCGTGCAGGGTGGGGTCCCATGTAGGGTGGGGGCCCATGTAGGGTGGGGTCCCATGTAGGGTGGGTCCGTGCAGGGTGGGGTCCCATGTAGGGTGGGGTCCCATGTAGGGTGGGTCCGTGCAGGGTGGGGTCCCATGTAGGGTGGGGTCCCATGTAGGGTGGGTCCGTGCAGGGTGGGTCCGTGCAGGGTGGGGTCCCATGTAGGGTGGGTCCCATGTAGGGTGGGGTCCCATGTAGGGTGGGTCCGTGCATGGTGGGGTCCCATGTAGGGTGGGTCCCATGTAGGGTGGGTCCGTGCAGGGTGGGGTCCCATGTAGGGTGGGGTCCCGTGTAGGGTGGGTCCGTGCAGGGTGGGTCCGTGCATGGTGGGGTCCCATGTAGGGTGGGTCCCATGTAGGGTGGGTCTGTGCAGGGTGGGGTCCCATGTAGGGTGGGTCCGTGCAGGGTGGGGGCCCATGTAGGGTGGGGTCCCATGCAGGGTGGGGTCCCATGTAGGGTGGGTCCGTGCAGGGTGGGGGCCCATGTAGGGTGGGGGCCCATGTAGGGTGGGTCCGTGCAGGGTGGGGTCCCATGCAGGGTGGGTCCGTGCAGGGTGGGGTCCCATGTAGGGTGGGTCCGTGCAGGGTGGGGGCCCATGTAGGGTGGGGTCCCATGTAGGGTGGGTCCCATGTAGGGTGGGTCTGTGCAGGGTGGGGTCCCATGTAGGGTGGGTCCCATGCAGGGTGGGGTCCCATGTAGGGTGGGTCCCATGTAGGGTGGGGTCCCATGTAGGGTGGGTCCGTGCAGGGTGGGGTCCCATGCAGGGTGGGTCCGTGCAGGGTGGCCTCCCCACTGTCGGGGTGGTCCCTGGAGGTGGGGGCACTGAGGCCTGGAGTCTCTCCTTTACAGGCAGGTCTGCAGGCAGGTGGTGGCGCTGGGGGGGCGTGGCCAGTTGTCCCCTGAGAGCCAGTGGAGCTGGGGACCCAGCCCTGAGACCCCTGCCCGGCCTCCCACCTCCACCAGTGGGGCTGGGCCGTCCGCTCCTGCACTCACGGGAGGCGGGAGGGGCCCCACGGCTGTGGGCACGGTTGCCATGGCAGGAGGCCTGGGCTCCCCTGAGGACCGAGTCGGGGGCCAGGCTCTGGGCCGACAGCCGGGGGGCGGACCCTGCCGCTGCCCCGCAGCCCGGCTCCCGTGGCGGGGGTCCCAGTGCTGCCCCCACCTTGCGGGGCCTGCAGCAGGGCACGCAGCGTTCTCTGGGGGCCGCTGGCCGGGGTGCAGCCCTCTGGGCCTCTCAAGGGCCCCTAGACCAGCCTGGGCATTCTGCAGGTGCCCCTTGCAGCAGGCAGGGAAGGGGCCTGTGAGCCCCGCAGGAGAAGCTTTAACTATTCCTGAAACAGGAGCAACCCCGGCCCCTGGGGGCTCACCTGTGAACTCAGGAACCTGTGAATCCTCCACTTCAAACAGCAGCTCATCGTGAATCTGGGCAAGCAACCTGCAAGGCACATGGAGGAGACCCTGGCGTTTGGGCCTCTGCCTGTGCCCGGGGGCGGCCGTGGCGCAGGGGGCGGGTTCCCGGGGGCGTGCGTGGCACCCCACAGCGCTGGGCCATCCGCCCGGGCTTTGGCACCGGCAGCCCAGGAGGCTGAGGCTCGGGGGAGTGGGAGGACCAGGGTGGGGAAGCAGCTGGGGTCACTGCTCCGTCACAGGACAGCCTCCGGGAGGAGAGAACGGGGCTCGGGAGGGAGGCGCCTGTGGGCAGAGGGTCAGCATGAGGGCCTGGGGCCCCGCCTGCCCCCTCCCCCGGAGGAAGCTGAGGACACGCTGGGGCCGAGCCTTTGAGAAGAGCCCCTGTCCCCACCCGGGACTTCCCTGGGGTCCAGTGCTTAAGAGTCTGCCTTCCAGCGCAGGGGCTGTGGGTTCCATCTCGCATCAGGGAGCTGAGTCCACGTGCCTCAGAGCAGCCACGCCCATGAGGCACAGGCACCGAGCCCAGGCACCGCAGGGACCCTGCGCGTCGCAACCAAGACTCGACACGGCCAAAGGTGGACAAACAGGGACACACGCAGAAAGAGAGGCTGAAGGCCCCAACTGCCGCTGTTCAGTCGCTCAGTCGTGTCCAACTCTTTTCGACCCCATGGACCACAGCACACCAGGCTTCCCTGTCCATCACCAACTCTCAGAGTTTGCTCAAACTCATGTCCATCGAGTCAGTAAGGCCATCCAACCATCTCATCCTCTGTTGTCCCCTCTCCTGCCCTCAATCTCTCCCACCATCAGGGTCTTTTCCAATGAGTTGGCTCTTTCCAATAGACATTAGAGGACCCCCCAAAACCATCACGGGGGCAGGACCCCAGCAGGGACTGACCTCTAGCTCTGAGTGACCTCTCAGAGGCCACTCTGCGGGCACACGACCCCAGCCCACAGCCTGGGCACCTCAGAGCTGCCCTCTGGGCCCCTTCCTGCCCCTGAGACACCACCACACTCCCTACCCCACACCCTGGACTCGGGGCCCCGGGGCTGAGCCAGAGCGGAAGGGTCTGCACCCACTCCGGCCCCCTCCGCTGGGTGGGTCCTGGCTCCATGCCCTCTCTAAGCGCCTTCAGGCACCCCCTGGAGGGGGTCTGTCCCCACCCGCCTTGGGGTACACAGACGCCGGGGTGAGAGGAGGTGTGGGGGCCACAGAGGCGCTGCTGAGGGGCTGGGGTTCCGGGAGGACTTGTGCTCACATGCCCGTGGCTGGTGGGGGGCTCCTGTGTGCCCGGGGTGGGGGGGTAGGAGGGGGGCACCCTGGGCATCAGGCCCTGCAGCTCTTGGTGGCCACCCAGGACACGGCCTGCGAAGGCCAGGCGTGCAGATGATGCCTGCTGGGGCCGTGAACCTGGGGTCAGAACCAGCCCCTGGCCGGGCAGACGGAGGAGACGCCCCCGAGCGCTCAGGGAGGGGTCGGCGGTGTGGTGCCCATGGCCCTCAGCAGGGTGGGCGGCCTGCGCTCTGTGTGAGCCGGCCTCTGCCTCCAGCTGCTTCCCAGGGAAGGCGCCACGCCCTGTCCCTGCACGGCCTGTCCGCAGCAGGCACGGAGCTTGCAGGAAGGGGCAGCACTGAGGCGAGGTGCAGTACCCACCATCCCCGACAGTGGGCAGCAAGGTGGTGGGTCCTGGCTGGGGGCAGGGAGCTTCAAGACCAACGGGCAGGACGCCGTGGCCGAGAACCACAGGCCACGTGGGCCCGCTCGCCCCTCTCTGGGGCTGGTGGGGTGGCGATGAGGCTGGGCCCCTGCCACCGGAGGTGGGGGCCCCACTAACCCCAGGAAGGCTCTTTAAAGGGCTAACTTGCGGGAGGATGGGGGTCAGGCGCACTTTCTATCACCTCTACCTCCTCGTTGTGCCTTCGAGGTGCTGCGACTGCCGGAGCAGCCACCTCCATGCTGGCACCAAGAGGGGAAGGGCCAGGGAGCCAGAGGGGCCTCAGCCTGCCGCCCTGAGCCTCTGAACCGAAGCCAGTGCTGCTGCTGGACTCCTGCCCGTGGGGACAGCCCACCTGGGGGACGGAGCCGCTGGGACCAGGCACCTGCAGCCCAGCTTCCTAGGGGTGTGCGGGAGCAGATGCACCCACAGGGCACGTGGGGCCCACAGGGAGTGGGCTGGGGGCTGGCAGACCCCGGGCAGGGGGCCGGAGTTTTCTGCACAGCCTTGGGATCACGGCTATCGGCGCAGTCCTCCCGGAAGGCAGCCTGGCTGGCGGCGGCGGCATTCGCTCTCTGAAGCCGACATCAAGGCCTCTGCTGTGCTCTTAGGCTCCCAAGGGGACTTAGTGTTCCGAGGGGCAGAACTCAGAGTAGGCACTTGTAACTTCTTCCAGATTTAGCAGCAAGAGTTCTCACACTTCCTGAAATCACACGGTGAACTTCTGAGCTGCTGGTGCAGCCAAGACCGAAGAGCAAGACCGTTAGTCACTCACACCTCGCTCCACAGCTGACTGAGATGTCACTGTGTTTCTAACTGCAAACTGGGGCACGGGAGGTGCCCAGGTGGGTGGTGAGCGCGGGTGTCAGACCCGCTGTTTCCTGGGAAGCCAGCTGACGTCCTGTCCACTCGTCCTGCGCTGACGGCAGGCCAGGCTGCATAGAACGCGCTTCTGTGGAGACGCCCCATCAGAGCTGCAGCCAGTCTCCCATCTGTGCCCAGGGCGGCTCCCCTCTAGGTCACCCCAGCTCTGAGTGCTCAGAGTGCAGGAGGCCTGGCTGCAGGCCTTGAGGGGCGCAGCGAGGCCCTTGCCCTCTGTCGCGCTGACGCTCAGGGCTCCCTCCTGCTGTGGGCTGACCAGCTGCCCGCGGGAGGAGGCGGCTCATGGCCTGGTGCTCACAGGCAGCTGCTGGCGGACAGGTGCCTGGAGGATGCAGACCCTCAGGGCCTGGGGGCACGGACGGTCACTGGGGGCCACACGGCCAGCTGCTGGGAGGCTCGTGTCCACCCCGGCAGGGGCGGTTGGCGTGTCCTGGGGCTGCAGCACCCGCGGGGCTCGGCCTGATCGCCTGTGTCGTGGGTAGCCCAGGTCCCTGGGCCCTCGCGTCCTGTGAGGCCGCCTCTCATTGCCTGGAGGGCCCAGTCGTCTCCTCTGTCCCCCCGGGCACCTCCGCTGCCCCTCCTGTGGCCGGAAGCGCAAGGGCACAGGTGCATCAGCCTGATGGGGCCCTGGGGTCGCTGCTGCCTTCAGAAGGTCAGAGGACAGAGGGCAGAGGGCTGCCCGTGTGGAGAGAGGACCCTGCAGTCCTGCACCCCGGGCAGAGGGGCAGGGAGGGTCCTCCGGAGGCTGTCTCGCCGCTGAGGGGCTGTGGGCCTCTGAGAGCTCAGGGCAAGGAGGCCCCATGCTGGGCCAGGTTGGGTGAGCTGGGCCATGTTGTGATGCATTCTTTCTCAGCCTCCCTTCTCTGCACGTGTGAGTTGGAATCCATAGTCCCCAAAGCTTTCTTCTAGCCCCGATGTGTTCTAAGACCCGGGAGGCCTGTCCCCCGCAAACAGAGAGGAAGGGGCTCCCTGGGCAAGGGTGGTGTGGGGGTCAGGAGCCCCAGCCTTCCACTGCAGCCTGTGGGCAGCGAGCGGGGGTGGCCCCGTGGCTCCAGCCGGTGAGGGCGTGTTGGGAGTCCAGGCAGCGTGGCCCAGCCTGGGCTCCGGGCACCCAGCGCGTGCCTGCCCCTCCGCTGCATGGCCGCGTTCTTGGGCACAGTGTGGACGGCCTGCTACAATTTCTGAAGTGGCAGGCTGCAGTCAACATGTTTTGTTTTGAAACACATTTCATGCAGACAGCGGGCAGAGGTGACCGCTGTGTTTCTGAATTCCTCTAAACAGCCCCAGACCCTCGTCTGCCAGCACCCCTCCTGTGGCCCGCAGAAACTTCCTGGATCTACAGCAGCGTGAGGCAGAGCGGGCCCTGGTTTCTGGCTGCTGCCAAGACAGGGAGTGGGCCCGGGCCCCGCACACCCTTGGCCAGGTCACCCCTGGAAACCACACAGGCGAGCAGGAGGCACGAATTCAGGATCTGGTCAGGGAGCCAGCAGGAGAGACCCTGAGAGACGAGCGCATGCCCACTGGGTCCTTCCCACCCTGCTGCTGCATGGGCAGGATGGCAGCCCAGACCCCGGGCAGGAGCCGCGGGCACCGGGTCTCAGGTGTCCCACGCTGTGTCCTTCCTCCAGGCCTGGGGGACAGCGCTCCTCCCCAGGCTGTGAGGTGACCCATGGCCGGGGTGCAGGGCTGGACGGGGGCCCATAGGGCTGGGCAGGAGCGTCCCCCTCCCACACTGGGACGCGACACCACGTTCCTGGGCCAGGCCTCTGCCTGGGACATGCTGCTCTACGGAGGTGCTGAAATCACGCAGAGAATGTAGGCTTTGCTGCCCTGCACACAGGATTGTTGGTACCGTCTTTCTAAATTTCGAGAACAGACTTTTGGATTCAGTGGGAGAAGGTGAGGGTGGGTTGATTTGAGAGGATAGCAGTGAAACATGTACATTCAGTTCAGTTCAGTTCAGTCGCGTCCGACTCTTTGTGACTCCATGGACTGCAGCATGCCAGGCCTCCCTGTCCATTGCCAATTCCCAGAGTCCATCCAAACCCATGTCCATTGACTTGGTGATGCCATCCAACCATCTCATCCTCTGTCATCTGCTTCTCCTCCCGCCTTCAATCCTACCCAGCATCAGGGTCTTTTCCAATGAGTCAGTTCTTCACATCAGGTGGCCAAAGTATTGGAGTTTCAGCTTCGGCATCAGTCTTTCCAATGAATATTCAGGACTGATTTCCTTTAGGGTGGCCTGGTTGGCTCTCCTTGCAGTCCAAGGGACTCTCAAGAGTCTTCTCCAACACCACAGTTCAAAAGCATCAATTCTTCAGGGCTCAGCTTTCTTCACAGTCCACCTCTCACATCCATACATGACCATTGGAAAAATCATAGCCTTGACTAGACGGACCTTTGTTGGCAAAGTAATGTCTCTGCTTTTTAATATGCTGTCTAGGTTGGTGATAATTTTTCTTCCAAGAAGCAAGTATCTTTTAATTTCATGGCTGCAGTCACCATCTGCAGTGATTTTGGAGCCCAGAAAAATAAAGTCAGCCGCTGTTTCCCCATCTATTTGCCATGAAGTGATGGGATCAGATGCCATGATCTTAGTTTCTGAATGTTGAGCTTTAAGCCAACTTTTTCACTCTCCTCTTTCACTTTCATCAAGAGGCTTTTTAGTTTCTCTTCACTTTCTGCCATAAGGGTGGTGTCATCTGCATATCTGAGGTTATTGATATTTCTCCCGGCAATCTTGATTCCAGCTTGTGCTTCCTCTAGCCCGACATTTCTCATGATGTACTCTGCATATAAGTTAAATAAGCAGGGTGACAAGATACAGCCTTGAACCACTCCTTTCCCAATTTGGAACCAGTCTGCTGTTCCATGTCTGGTTCTAACTGTTGCTTCCTGACCTGCATACAGATTTCTCAAGAGGCAGGTCAGGTGGTCTGGTATTCCCATCTCTTTAAGAATTTTCCAGAGTTTGTGGTCCACACAGTCAAAGGCTTTGGCATAGTCAATAAAGCAGAAATAGATGTTTTTCTGGAACTCTCTTGCTTTTTCCATGATTCAACAGATCATTGGATCAACAGATCTCTGGTTCCTCTGCCTTTTCTAAAACCAGCTTGAACATCTGGAAGTTCATGGTTCATGTACTGTTGAATTCTGGCTTGGAGAATTTTGAACATTCTTTGACACTGCCTTTCTTTGAGACTGGAATGAAAACTGACCTTTTCCAGTCCTGTGGTCACTGCTGAGTTTTCCAAATTTGCTGGCATACTGAGTGCAGCACTTTCACAGCATCATATTTCAGGATTTGGAATAGTTCAACTGGAATTCCATCATCTCCACTAGATTTGTTTGTAGTGATGCTTCCTAAGGCCCGCTGGACTTCACATTCCAGGATGTCTGGCTCTAGGTCAGTGATCACACCATCGTGATTATCTGGGTCGTGAAGATCTTTTTTGTACAGTTCTTCTGTGTATTCTTGCCACCTCTTCTTAGTATCTTCTGCTTCTGTTAGGTCCATACCATTTCTGTCCTTTATTGAGCCCATCTTTGCATGAAATGTTCCCTTGGTATCTCTAATTTTCTTGAAGAGATCTCTAGTCTTTCCCATTCTGTTGTTTTCCTCTATTTCTTTGCATTGATCGCTGAGGAAGGCTTTCTTATCTCTCCTTGCTATTCTTTGGAACTCTGCATTCAAATGGGTATATCTTTCCTTTTCTCCTTTGCCTTTCGCTTCTCTTCTTTTCACAGATATTTGTAAGGCCTCCTCAGACAACCATTTTGCCTTTTTGCATTTCTTTTTCTTGGAGATGGTCTTGATCCCTGCCTCCTGTACAATGTCACAAACCTCTGTCCATAGTTCTTCAGGCACTCTGTCTGTGAGATCTAATCCCTTGAATCTGTTTCTCACTTCCACTGTATAATTGTAAAGGATTTGAGTCATACCTGAATTGTCTGGTGGTTTTCCGTACTTTTTTCAATTTAAGCCTGAATTTGGCAATAAGGTGCATAGGGCTTCCCTGGCGGCTCAGCTGGTAAAGAATCCGCCTGCAGTGCAGGAGACCCCAGTTCAGTTCCTGGGCCAGGAAGATCCCCTGGAGAAGGGATAGGCTACCCACTCCCGTATTCTTGGGCTTCCCATGTGGCTCAGCTGGTAAAGAATTTGCCTGCCATGTGGGAGACCTGGGTCGATCCCTGGGCTGGGAAGATCCCCTGGAGAAGGGAAAGGCTACCCACTCCAGTATTCTGGCCTGGAGAATTCCAGGACTGTATAGTCCCTGGGGTTGCACAGAGGTGAACACGGCTGAGTGACTCGCTTTCACGTCACTGTATGTAGAACAGATGAGCAGTGCAAGTTCGATGCATGAAGCAGGGCCCCCAAAGCCAGTGCTCGGGGCAACCCAGGGGATGGGGTGGGGAGGGAGGTGGTGTGGGGGTTCAGGATGGGGGGATACATGTACATCTGTGGCCGATTCATGTCGATGTATGGCAGAAACCATCACAGTATTGTAAAGTAATTATTCTTCAATTAAATAATTTTTAAAAAAGAATGTAGGCTCCATGGTGACCATGAACAGGAGGAAATGTCTGAAGACGTAAAGGAGAAAGCTTCCTGAGGGAAGGTGGGCGACCTCAGGTGAGGGAAGCGTCCTTCACCTTGGATGTAGGTGCACCAGAGGATGTAAGAGCACCAGAAGCCCTGGGACACAGCGAGCTCTGCAGAGAGGGCGGCCCCAGGCACAGGTCCCCTGCCCCAGCGGGTCCCTGTGTCCCAAAGGGTCTCCGTGTCCCAGCGGGTCCCCTGTCCCAGCGGCGGCAGGGGAGGGGTCCAGCTGTCCTCACGGCTGGGGACATGCTGCAGGCACGTGGGGGTGAGCATGCCCCTCAGGGTGGGCCCATGACACACAGCGTTTCAGAAGGTTTTCCCACCTAACCCGCCACGCACTTCGCCCCTGGTGGGGGTAGGCTGAGCCCCAGGGAGGGGTCCTCGGCAGGGCAGGCTCTCCCCATGGCCACACACAGAGCCGGAGGCTTCTAGGGTGAAGCGCGCAAACGTACATGGAGGCCAAGGTGGGAGGGGGAGACCGGGGGGCTGCCAGGAGGGGACCCGGGGATCCGGGGGGAGAATTCACCCCTGACCTGCACCCAGGCTGGGACCTCGGGGGCCAGCAGGGCCTGGGTGGAGCACACCCAGGGATCAACTGGGGCAGAGCTGGAGCTGGGGTGGGCGGCAGGCCCACACCCCGCCAGGGAGGGCAGGTCCCGGGGACCGGCGGCTCGCTCACTGACCTGGCCGTCAGGGTAGGCGACGTGGCCATAGCCGTGAAGATGCGGATCATGGCCATCTTGCAGAGGTCGGCAGCTGAGCCTGTGGAACCAAAGGGCTCCGGTTCAGGCACTGTGTGAGGCCCAGCTTGCAGCCCGCCACCCGGGCGGGCGGGCTGATCTGTCCACACCGCGGGGCATGTGGCCCTGTACTCAGCAGGTCAGAACCGTGGGTCTCCCTCTGGCCTCTCCGCTCCTGCAGGTGTGGGGGCCCCTACGCTCCTCTGGACCTGGCCCCTGGCCAGCTCCTCATCTGGAGGCTCTGCTAGGGAAGGCTCCCTCTCGGACGACCTCGGTGATGGCCAGGTTCACTTCCTTGGAGCCAGCGGACAGAGGTTCCTGCTTCCTGGGGGCCATGGGCCTCTCGCTAGAGTCTGCTTGACTCCTCCATGGTCAGGGCCTCGGACTCTGGCCCCTAAACCTTCTCTCGAGGGCCCACCTGGTCAGGCCAGGCCCACCTGGGATGTCCCACCTTGGCCTGGTGAGCTGAGGTCAGCTGACTGAGGACCCTACACCTGCAGACTCCCTTTTGCCACATAATGCAGCTCCCCAGGAGCCCCGGGAGCAGGGTCTCAGCACACTCACGGATTCTGACCACACCGTGTCCACCACACCGGCTGCAGGATGATGGGGCCGGGACTGAGGCACTGGGTCATCCCTGCTCCCGCAGCCCACCCGCCACGTGGCCCTTGATCCCCAGCAAGCCTTAGGCTCCCGGTGTGCAGCCCCGGGACGTGAGCAGGGCCAGTCACACAGTCAGCGGGCACCAGCACGGTGGAGCTGCTCATTCTGGTGCCCAGCTCACAGTGGGTGTCTCAACAAGCAGCTCTGCTCCTGGGACGAGACTGAAGCTCAGGTCTCCATTCGTGGCCTTAAGCCCTTTGAAGCTCCCAGGTTCACGGAGAAACAAGCCTGCAGTCCGTGGGCCGCCTCCCCCCACCTCAGGGCAGCAGCTGCCCCCAGGGCACAGCAGGGTTGCCGGCAGAGTCCGCTGGTCTCTGCGGCCAGCCTGCCGGCCTCTCTGTGGGGCTCGTGGGGACTCGGGGCCTGGGGACCCTCTGCCCTGGCTGGATGTGGAGAGGCTTGCTGCCTTAGGAGGAGTGGGCGGGCTGAGAGGATGTGAAGAGACCAGAGGGGAAGCAGGGTGTGGCTGGGGGGCCAGGGTGGAGGTGGGGCAGCGTCCTCTCCGCTGGCCAAGCGAGGCGTGAGGCTGAGGCCGGGGCAGCGCTGCACCGGCCCCTCCGTGGGGCTCGCCCTCCGTGCCCCACGGCCCACACCTCCCGCCCCGGGTCTGCTGGGTGCCCCTACAGCAGACACCCCTCCAGGGCTCCGGCCCGCCTCCAGCCCTGCCTCTGGGCCTGTAGGCCTTGGCTCTCCACGCGAGCCCTGGGGTCACAAGTCGGGACGCGGCTGGGCTGCCAGGCTCCCAGGGCCTCCTGAGGAGGGCGCCGGGTGTGTGGACCGTGGTCACGCCCCTGCCCTCCCTCCACCCGGACGCCCAGGGGCTCCCAGAGCTGGAGGCCTGCGCACGTGGGCCCTCCGCCCGCCTCCTGCGCGGATCCCTGGAAGGTGCGCTGGGCCCCGCGGCCTCACACCTGCCAGGGGTACAGCGAGAGTTCGGGCCGAGGGTGGTGGGAGGGGTCTCCGTTTGACTCTAGCGCTGGCGGACGACCTCCAGGAGCCTGCCTGCTGCCTGCAGAGCTAGCCTCGCAGGGGCAGGTCCGACAGTCACCCGTCCTGCGGGGCTGAAGACCCGGGAGTAGAGGGGCTCCGGCACCTTGCACCACGAAGTTCGCCGCCTGCCGCTCCGCCTGCGCCCGAAGCTGCGGGTCGTGAGCTCGGATCCTGGGCAGCGGCCTCCTGCGGCCCATGATGGACTCCACGTAGCCTGCGGTCCGGGAGGAAAGCGGGCGGAGGGCACCGGTGAGCGGGAGCGGGAGCGGCGCCCGGGGCCCTGCCCTCTGGCCGGGGCTGCTCCAGCGGAGGTCCCGCCCACCGCCCCGCCCCGCCGCAGCCGGAGCTCCGCCCGGAGGCCTTCAGTCCACGTCCAGTGCGGGACACGCTGTTCTGTGTGGACACGGATTCTGTGTTGGGAAGCGGGACAGCGGCAGGGGCCTGGGCTTGCCTGGCGGCAAGCTTTGCACCCTCTCTGACTTCTGTGCTGCTCTTAGATCTGACATGGGACAGAAGGGTGATTTTTACACTAAAAGGTGAAAAGCCATGTGCGAGACTTGGGTGCAGGAGCAATTCTGGACTATGGAAACTGGAACTGGGGAGGAAACATCAGTCCTTAGTCTGCTCAGGGAGGGGTTGGGGGTCTGCGTCAGAGACCACATCCCTCACTCTAGGGCCAGCCTCCGTGGGCCCCAAGCTTCCGTCCCTGGGGTCCTCTTTAGGAAAAAGAACTGTGAAGTGCCGCGTTGGTGATACTCCTGACTGGTGAGGACGCTGGTTTTGCTAGGTGTTGGTAAGAACTAAATCCCCAGCTTGATCTTATACGTGTCTGGGGACTGGAAGAGCTGCTAGTATAAGCTGTCATTACAAAAATGACTGTCCCGAGCACTGGCTGCAAAGCGCGTAGTTAAGGCCGCCTCTGCCTCTGTGGTTTTCCAGGGATTTCTGACTGTGTGCTGGGCACCGTGCTTCCTACGCCTGCACCGTCTGGATGGACTTGCTCCCTTGTGGGCCACGTCCCGGGGTTGGGGCTCCAGGGAAGCAGTGAGCTCCTGGTGTCAGCACGGCGCCTGGCACCGGGTAGGCGTTCAACACATGCGTGTGGCGTAACTGAGGGTCACTGAGTGTTTGCTCACACGTGCAACGCTGGGTCAGAGGGCACCCATGCTTCGCGCTGGGACACGGGAGGCCCTGGGCCCTTCGAGAAAGGTACCAGGCAGGCCTGCAGGGCCTCCCATGGAGGGGACACTGGCCCTGCCGGGCAGCCGAGGGTGGGGCGGGGGTCCCAGCTGGCACCTCCGCGAGCCTCGTGGACTTGGGAAACGGCTGTCCCCTCGGTCTCCTCCTCTTCCTCTGTGAGGCGGGCAACAGGGCCGCCCAAGCGTCTGAGTCACGGCGAGGACTCGGTCAGTATCACGGGAGCCCGTCGACACCGGCCCACGCCGCACGGCACGAGGGCCTGTGTTTGACTGTCTCCACCCTCAGTGGCTCCGTGGACTGACTCACTAACACTGCTTCTGTCACCGTCCTAACATTTCGTAATCGGTAGCCTTTTGTCTCATCCAGGTGTGGGGTTCACCCCCAGCCCAGGGAGCCTGAGGCCCGTGGGGCACTTCCTGGGGGGTGGAGATGGTTTGCCGGCTTCCTGGAGCCCCCAGGAGGCTGCTGTGGCTCAGCACTGACCTGGCCCGGCTCGGGCTGGTCAGCCCAGGGGGAGTCGTGCTCGCAGGCTCCCACGAGAGGGTCAGCAGCAAGCCCCCAGGGCAGGCGTGGGTCCCAAGCCTGCTCTGGGACGCGTGCTGAGCCCCGCTCCGTGTCTGTTCCAGGAGCTGCTGTGGCGCTGACCTCCTTCCCCTTTAGTCTGCTCTGCTGCTCTTTGCTACATGTCTCAGGTTGAAGACTGTCTTTTATGTCCAGAGACATGTCTTCCTTTTTGAAACACTTAAAAAAAAAAAATCCCTTCATCTTTAATTGGTGGCCATGTCTCACAGTTTTGCAATGGGATATTTATGCTGCCATTTATTTCTAAGATGTCTGTCATTCGCTTGGGACTTCTTTTTAAAGTCCCACATTGGAGACTTCCCTGGTAGCCCAGTGGTTAAGACTCCATGTTTCCACTGCAGGGGCGAGGGTTTGATCCCTGGTCGGGGAACTAAGATCCCTCATGCCGTGAGGTGCAGCCAAAGAATTAAGCAACAGAATAAACTCCAAGATTATTGAGGAGTGCGGTGAGTCTTTCAAGTAGGCAGACGAATGGATGGCCTCACATGCAGATATAAAGCTACCTTCCTATTCCACTGTGGTCACAGAACAGGTTCTGTTTGATATTCTCGGAAATCTGTGACCAGACTGAGGGTAAACTCTGTAGCTTTTTAGCTCTCCATTTCCAGGTGCGGGACTCACTCTTTCCATGAGCCCACCCACTCAGCATTTCCCACACATGCCGGGGTGTTGAGGCCTTGAGCAGAGCCTGGCTCTGGACCCTCCTCGCATGGAGTCTGTGGTCCCACCTCCCCAGCGGGGCGGGAGCTCACCCGGCTCCAGGGGCCCCCACCCCCCACCAGAGGAGGGCCCGGGGGGGAGTGGGGGCTGCCCACAGCTTTGCTTGCAGCTGGCTCACCTGTCTGCTGACACCGAGCAACGGTTGCTTGGGTGAAGTCCTTTATTTTCTTGTACTTCTGCAGAAAGCTCTCCAAAAACCGGGCAGCTTCCCGAACAGGAACTCCGAGGCAAGCAGCAAGCCGCTCCTTCCCTGTGTGAGCAGAAACTCAGTCAGCGGTCAGCCTAACTCTGACCTCATGGGGCCCAGGGGCACAAGGCAGTGACCAGCATGCATGGAAGCGAGTCCACAGAGGCTCTGGAGAGACTCAGGGAGTCAAGGCCTGGTGGGCACCCCTGCCTCTTCTGACCGGTCAGGATGGTGCTGGCTTTTGGCTCCAGGATCTAAGTGCTTGGCGCTGGCCAGTATGGACCAGGGCCTGGTAAATGCTCATTGATTAGGATGCTGACCGGGGCCTGGCACCCTTCAGGGGGTGCAGACCTGATCGCAGCCTGTCCAGAGGGAGGCTGGTCTCAGAACTGGGGAGGCTGGGGAGTGTGGGCGCATAAAGAGGAAGGGAAAGTCCCCAGGCCAAGTCATGAGGGAATGGTGGTGGGGAGCTCACTTCCAGGGGATTTTTTTTTTTAAACAAATACATCTGGTCCAGGCTAATATTTGGTTATTTCAGGACACAGGTGATCTGATGAAGCTTCTTATAGCAAGATCTCTGGTCAGGATAGCACCCCAAGTTCCAGGACAGGACTCCTAAGTTCCAGAACAGGACCCCAAGTTCCAGAACAGGACCCCAAGTTCCAGGACAGGACCCAGAGTTCCAGGGCTGCACCCTGAGTTCCAGGACAGCACCCTGAGTTCTAGGATGACACCCCAAGTTCCAAGATGGCATTTTGAGTTCTCGGACAGTACCCCAAATTCTAGGATGACAACCCAAGTTCCAGGACGGCACCCTGAGTTCTAGGATGACACCTGAGTTCCAGGACAAGCCCCCAAGTTCTAGGATAGAACCCCAAATTCCAAGATGGCACCCCGGGTTCCAGGACAGGACCCAGAGTTCCAGGACAGCACCCCAAATTCCAAGATGGCACCCCAAGTTCCAGGAAAGGACCCCGAGTTCTAGGACAGGACCCCGAGTTCTAGGACGACACCCTGAATTGTGGTTATCTGCAGGTCCCAGGAAACCACTTGTTCGCTTTCTATCAGCGCAGATTTTCTTTTCATTATTTTATTGTGGAAAAATGCATATAACATAAAGTGTGTCATCCTGTAAACTAACTGTGGCTGTCCTAGAATTTCATTTAAAGGTGTAATCAGTTACACACCATCAGCTCTCCTCTGGATTTCTTTTTCATCTGGCACGACGTCTGCGGTGCGTCCACACTGACGGGTCAGCGGTGTGTTGCATCAGTGGCAGCCGAGTGTGGTCGACGTACCACGTTCGTTTCAGGCCTGCAGCAGAGTGACTTGGGTGTACGTGTCTCTTCTTCTGAGTTGGATCAGGCTATCCTCTTTCTTCATGTTTTTGTGATTTTCGGCTGTCCTGGCTCTTGCAGATGGCATACTGTAGACGCTCTAGGCTCGCCTGTGTCTCTCAGCAGCACAGGACCAGTTAATTTGGCTAAAGTCAGACTTCAAACTTGGCCCCGCTGCAGTGGCTGAAGCGGGGCTGTCTGAAGCCGGCCCGTTCGTGCCCAGTCGAGGGGGCAGCCAGAGGTGGGGGCCAAGTTCAAGCTCAGGATGTGGTGCTCTTCTCCGGTGCTCTGCTTTCTGAGGTTTCTCCCACCACTCTCTGGACTCGCTGATTGCCCAGCCTCTGTCCTCTGGCTCTTCACGCTGATGAGGCTCTCGTTTCTGCTGGAGTCTTGGCCACGCCCGGCACTGACGGGGTCTGGCTTCAGGTGGAGAGTGAGACGGCTCACCGTGTCCCTCCTTCCTTCCAAGTGTTGGCCCACCCCCAGTTCTGTGTGCTTTGGGCACCTACGGGACCTTCGGGTGGCTGTGTATGATACCGCACCCTGGCACACTGTACAGCCGGTACCTGCAGGAGAGAGTGGCGCAGGGGCCACAGTCTCCTTCCCAGGGTCCGAGGCTGGGAAGGACTCCTCTTCTGTCTGTGGGACTGTTGTCCCTAGGTCCCTGCTCCCGAGAGGGGCCGGTGCTGTGGAAGTCTGAGAGAAGCAAAGATGGGCTGAGCCGGAGACCGAAGTTCCGCTCAGTTCTCCAGCCCTGGCACTTGCTCCCCATGCCCTTGATGGGGGTCTGTCCCACTCTAAGATCACAGTGCCCCCCTGCCCCCAAGTGAGACCCCGTTTGGCTCCATGAGGGCTTCTGTCCTTGCGTTTCCTGCCCTTTCTTCAGGCACAATTTCCCTCTACACTTTGATTGAGCCTATCAGTTCCTGCTGTTTCAGCTGTGAAAACACAGGCCCGTCTCCCTAGGGGCACGGGGGGTGAGGATGCCCTGGGCAGGAGCACGAGGGGCCTGCACCTCACAGGCCCCACGTGAACAGCCATCTGGCTTCTCCCGCAGAGGGTGAGTTGCCTCCTGTGCACGCACATCAGTGTGTCTGTGTGTGTCTAGGTGTGTGTGTGTGTGAGAGATGAAATTAGGTTTAGGAGTAACTTTCACTCCGCCTTCCCCAGTACTCTCTGCCCTACACAGAACTGGAACCATTCTCCCTCTGCTTCAGCCCCAGGGCTTCGTGAGAGCCTGGTAAGCGTTTTGGGACACTGGCCCATGGCCAGCCGGCTCCTGGGCAGCCCATAAAGCACAGGCTGGCCCGGCCCGGGTCAGTGGGCCCCACGGGCACCAGCAGCTGCGCTGGACGAGTCCGGTGGCTCAGTGCGCCCCGTGGACCGGCTCGTGTGGCTCGTCTGACAAATGCCAGCCCTGTGGAGCAGCAGCCCCGGAGCCCGGGGTGGAGCTGGCACTCAGCAACCCCCAGAGACTGGGTGTGGAGCTGAGCTTCAGCGGTGGCAACAAGTGGAGGAGAATCAAGTTTGAACCGGCTCTGCAGGTGGTGGGAGCTCAGAGCAGGACAGGAGGCTCAGGGGCCACCTCCAGGCGGAGGCGCCTGCGGGCTGGGGCTGGGCTGGTGGGCAGGCAGCAGAGTCCAAGGGGCCGAGGGCAGCAGTGAGCCCAGCCCTGCCCTCCTGGCCAAGGCCCCAGGTAGCAGGCACTGCCGTTTCCAGGGGACAGCCCTTCGCTGAGCCCTGGGGAGAGGGGCGAGGGGCCCCTTGGGGATGGGGAGGGGACATCATTTCACTCGTCCCTGTCCTGCTCTCTCTCTGTGGCCTCCTGCCGTCATCATCACGGTGATCACGACCCTGAAACCAGGCCTTGCCCCCGTGCCCTCCATGGCCGGAGTGGCCGCCTCCAGACCCACCATGCTGGGCTGAAAACACAGCATCGCAGCCCAGGAGCTGGGCCTGGGCGCCCAGGACGCCTTGCGCCTCCCGGGAGGCAGACGCAGCCAGCTGGCAGCCTGGACGGCGGCATCGGGGACGCCTGGGGTGGGAACCCCGTCACCGGGAGGGCTGAGAGCAGCCAAATCACCCTCGTCACCTTCACGGCTACTGACTCACTGCGTGTTTACAGCACGGAGCTCCGCTCCTCCGCAGGAGATCACACAGCGCCTCTCCAGAAGGAGCCGGACTAAGTCTAGGGGAGCCCCCAGCGCGCACAGAGCTCCTCACTGGGAGGGGCCGGGGAGGAGTCTCCTGGAAGCCAGGCTGTGCCTCAGGGCAGGCCCGGGGAAGCCCTCGCTTCTGCACGCCGCCCGCTCCCACCGCAAAGGCCGTGGCGACAGAGGGTTACGGGGGCGAGCGGCCTGCCTGTGCCTAGTGCCCACCAGGTCAGCAGCACGTGGACGGGGCCCAGGGACCCGCAGAGCGAGCTCCAGGGCCCGAGCACCACTCCACAGCTCCACCGCATTTCAACGCAGGCGCCCCCCGCCCCGTCTGGCCTCCAGGTGACGCAGGCCTCCCACCCCGCCACACCTACCTGCTCCATAGACCACCGCATACACCACCTTCTTGGTCTGCTCCCTGTCGGCATGTGTCACACGCTCTGGGGAGACGTCCTTCCTGCGTGGGAAGACAGCGTATGGTCAGGCAGGCTGGGGCCTCCTCCGCAGAGGTCCTCCAGGGTCCACCTGCACGGCCTCCTCTCACCCCGAGGACCTTCCCAGGGGAGATGGTCAGCATCTGCAGCATCCGTGTCAGCCAGGGCCTCCCAACAGATGCGAGCCAGCCAGGTTCTGGGGCATCCACACCCCAAACCAGGCAGCGGCTCCAGTGCCCGAGCTCCGGGAGAGAGGCCTGGGCTGGGTCCTGCTGCTGAGGGCGGCAAGGGGGCGACATCTGGACCCTCCACAGGACTGGACAGGCCGCCTGCACCCTGCCCCCCAGAGGGAGGGGCCGGGGCGTCAGCCCGTCCCGGGCGCCCAGATAGCAGCAGCAGCAGCCCCATGTCTGACTGTGCATGCCCACTTGATCTCCTAAGGTTAAAGCTGAGCCTGGGAAGCAGAGGGGCAGGCGGGCACCCGGGCCCCTTCCCCTTGCCAGGCCCTCCTCGCCCAGCCGTGCGCGTACCCTGCATCTCCCTGATGGAGTGAGCCCGTCAGGTGGGCAGAGACAGAGACAGGAAGGAGGAAGGCAGAGAGGCCGCACAGAGGAGCCTGCCTGGGAGGCCTCCTGCAGAGCCTGCCTTCTCTGCTGCTGCCGTGTCGCTCAGGGTCTGCTCAGGGCTCCGGGTGGGGCATGGGGGCTGCCCTGGCCTGCACGTGGCTTCCAGCTGTCCTCGCAGGCCGAGGCTCTGAGTGTCCTATTTCCTGAAGACCCTTGCTCCCAGCTTCTCCTCCCAGCCCTGAGCTGTGGGCTCTGTTGTTGGCCACCCCCTTGCCCCCTGCTGTTGCTGATCTCTGATGTTTCCGGGCAAGGCCGCCCCTTTCTGCCTGGAGAGGGTTCCGAGCTGGGGAGTCAACGCCGAGTCTGTGCTTCTGGCCGCCCCCGGCAGGGCAGGGACAGACAAACACTGCTCTGTGTGCCGTCTCTCGGGCTCTCCGGAGCCAGGGACGGGGCCCACCCTGGGCGGGTGCTGCCCCGTCACAGGTGTGCTGTGGGCCACACGAGAAGACCAGAAAGCGCTCCTGTTTCAGTCTTTTTTTCTTGACTCAGCACTGGCTTGATTGCTGCCCGCGGCTGGCGGCGTCCCAGCATTCTGACAAAGTCGAGACTGGCGGTGCGTGCTTGCGTTTTGCATGCTTCTGGCGGCAGGTGGGCGCTTGGAGCTGCCTGCCCCACCATTTTCAGTGACGTCCTAAGGTTCGTCTGTTTCACCACCTGACCTCCAAGTTCCGACGCATTTTCCTTCTCCTTCTGCGTGAAGCGGTTTCGCCCACTTTTAAACCCTGCCCTTGACCTTGGTATTGCCAGCAGCTGTCTTTAGATGACGGGCATAAGACCAAAACGCACCCAAGCTCAGAGCAGATGTGTGCCAGCCCGTGTCCAGCCACCCTTGGGCCTCACCCTCCTCCCTTTATTTTGGAAATCCACAGGTGCTCCAAACCCCATCAGAAAGGATGCTGCTGAAAACCTTACCCGTTTCCCCGTTAGCTGCCTGGGGCTCAGGCCCAACAAACCCGTCTGGTGACCCTGCAGAGAGAGGCCAAGGGAGGCGTTTTGGAGCAGGTGCCCCCCAGTCAAACCACACTGGTGACCCCCCTCAGTTCTATCCAGAGCTGGGAAGTTGTCTGAGGAAGCAGCATGGAGCTCTCCCGGGACTTGCTTCTTCCTAGAGTCAGGGTGTGATAGAATCCAGACCCTCAATCAATAGAGGCGGCAGACGTGTAGCGAGCATCACTTTCTGATAACAGAACACACCTTCTTCTGCAGCACGGCACACACACAAGAACCCATCAAGCACACAAAAAACCTCAAAAGGCTGCGCACAGTAGGAATATTAAAATAACACCCAGATCACAGTGCAAGGCAAGCAGAAATTGAAAACAAAAACAAAATCCCCAAAAGCCTGTTTTGCCTAGAAATAAAGCAAAATACACTTCTAACAGCAACTTTTGGTGGAAGAGAAATATAAACAGAAATCAAATAGTTTCTAATGAAGATAGCATATGTCAGAACCAATGAATTACACTAAAAGTGAGGAAATTTCACAACCTTAAATGCCTATATGAATACAAACAAAAGAATTAAAATACATGAATCAAATAAATGCAAGTAAAAACAAACAAATCAAAAGAATACCCAGGAGGGAAATAATAAAGTTAGACTGAAGATGGGAGCAGAAATACAGCAGAGAACAGCAAGACGATTCATTAGTAAATAAAAACCCTTGTTCTTACACAAAACAAACCAGGAGCTAGTTTACTCAAAAGGGAAACACAGAGACACAGAGTAAGAAGCAACACTCGGAGCAGCAGCGGGTGTGCCCGGAGCTAGAGCGGCTGAGGTTACTCTGCACAGTGTCACGCGAGTAACGGCCAAAGCCAGGCGAGACGCACACGCTCTTAAGAAAGCAGTCATACAGGCTGACTCTTGTAGACAGAAGTTAGATAGACCAACGTCTGTGGAAGAAGTAGAGAAAGTTATTAAGGAACTACCCCATAAAGCACCAGGCTTAGGTGGTTTTGAGGGGAATTCGACAAAGCTTCAGACTAGAGTCCTCATACCATACACACTGTTCCAGAGAAAATGAACAAACGTGTTCAAATAAAGTTTACTTATACCAAAACATGACAAACAGCGCATAAAAAAGGCAAGCGATAGACTAACACTGCCTGTGAATGCTGACTGATGTGACAATCTCAACTAGAATATTTGCAGAGTCCAACACTACACTGAGAAAATAGCACCTCAAGGCCAAGATGAGTTTACACCAAGAAAGCAAGGTCGGTTCAGTGTTAGGAAGTCTATTAATACAAGTCACTGCATGAACAGGACTAAGGAGAAAGTTACACGATCACCTGTACAGCTGCTGAAAAAACCCCTGTGACAAAATCCAACTCCGGTCCAGCCCAATCCTACTCTTAATAAAAACTCTTGAGAAAACAGGAGTAGCCGCATATTTCCTTAAAGTCAAAAAGCAAGGCTCTTAGAGCCAGCTTCCTATCAAGGGAAGCCCAGGCAAAGCGCCCGCGGCCTGCACTGCTGCTCCGCACGGTGCTGGGAGTGTAGCTGAGCCTTGAGGAACACAGGTCAGAACATCGTGGGTCCAAGGAGACATAGATATTTTTTCCAATAAATAGACTGAAAAATTTTTTTTTAGATTTAAAACAATTTGAAGAAACTTGGAGATGAACTTTATAGTCTGAATACTGAAAAAATTAAGAAAAGATTCGGTGTATCATGAATACACAAAATGTTAAGATGCAAATTTATTTTGTCATTTACTACCATAAACTGTACCCAAATCTATAACAAAACGTTAAAATTTCCCAGAACTGAAGCACACAAACACGGAACATACGCGGTGCCACCGGCAGCGTGGAGGAATGCAGACAGGCGTGGAGCCGCGGTGTGGAACGTCCCTGCCTGAACGAACCGTGGCGCCCGCTGAGTTGCTGTGACGACTTCGACGTCTCCTCCTACTGAGACCATGCTGACCTCAGGTGTTCTGAGGATCCACGTACAAATGCCTGGGAACGCCTGTCATTTCCGAGTGAGCAGTTTGTCTCTCTAGTAAACTGATACTTGTAGTAAGAGGTGATCTCTCTTGTTCACACGCATTTTCCATCATGCTTAGAGCAACACTGTGAACCTTCAATAAGACCACACGAAGAGTCACTAGAGATGCTGGAAGAGCTCCCTAGAAACAGAAAAAGCTTATGACGTTCTGAGAAGAAGCTGAATTGTGTGATCCGTACGGTAGATTGAGGTCTGCGGCTGTGGTGCTGCCGTTTCAAGGTAAACGAAGCCAGCATAACGATCGACATAAAAAAAGAAAAGGAAATTCATGAGGCTGCTGCTGCAGGCTATGCGGGGAAGCCGGGGGTGCTGCCGTCCATGGGTCACAGAGAGTCGGACAAGACTAAGAGACTGAACTGAACTGATGCCTGCAGGCACGAAAACCTTGGATCCTTTGCAAAATAACCTCTTTATGTTGTATTGAAAATGCCGCTATGGGACCTCCCTGGTGGTCCACTGGTTGAGAATCCTCCTGCCAATGCAGAAGACACGGGTTTGATCTCTGGTCAGGGAAGAGGCCACATGCCTCGGGGCAACTAAGCCCGCCTGCCACAACTACTGAGCCCAAGCTCTGAAACAAGAGAAGCCGCGGCAAGCAGAGAAAGCCCACGTGCACCAACCAAGACCCAGTGCAGCCAGAAATAAATAAATAAAAGGAAACGCAGCTTTTACGTGGGTGCAGGATAGATATAGACTCGGATATGATTTGAGAAAAAGCGAAGTCATCACATGACAACTTAAAGCGAAAAGAAGGTGAAGGATCTAAACTGGGAGAATTTAATGCCAGAAAAGGATGGTTTGATAATTTTAGTGAAAGGACTGGCTTTAAAAATGTAAAGACAGGAGAAGCAGCCTCTGCTCGTCACAGGGCAACAGACGAGGGCCAGAAGCTGTTAAGAAAATCACGGGGAAGGAAGAATATCTGCCTGAACAGGTTTTTAATGCAGATGAAAGTGTCCTATTCTGGGAGAAAAAAATGCCACAAAAGGCTTTTATCAGAAAGGAAGAGAACCGGGAGCAGGACGGAAGGCAGGAATGACTCCCATTCTGCGTGAGATCTGTCGGGTTTATGGTCAGAACTGCCCCCATCTATCAAGCTGCTGACCCCCAGCCTTGAAGGGAGAAGATGGGTACAGCTACTAGTCTTTAGATGGCTTGCCAAACCAGACCCTTCTCCTGCACTGGTTCCATCAATGCTTTGTTCCTGAGGTCAGGAGACATCTTGCCAGTAAGGGGCTGCCCTGTAAAGTTCTTTTGATAGTGGGCAATGCCCCTGGCCACCCAGAACTGATGGGTTCAGCTCCGCAGGTGTCAAAGTGGTCTACTTGTCCCCAGATACAACGTCTCTATTTGGCCTCCCCGGGGGAGCCATAAGGACCTTTAAAGTGCATAGTACCTGGTGCTGTATGGAAAGGACTGTCAATGCCATGGAAGGGAACCCTGGCAGAGAGAACATCATGGCAGCCTGGAAGGATCACACCATTGAAGACCCCACCATTGTTATAGGCAAATCATGAAAGCCATCAAGCCCCAAACAGTCAATTTGCTGCTGGAGAAAACTGTGACCAGACGTTGGGTATGACTCCATAGATTTACGACGGAGCCAACCGAGGAAATCATGAAAGAAAAAATAGGTCAGGGGTGAGGGGTCTCAAGACACGGATCCTGGAGAACTTCAAGAGTTAACAGACCCCCACACCAGAGAAATTCACAGAAGATTTGATGGAAATGAGAGCTTCCCGACCAGTGCCAGGCAAAGAGGAAGACACAGAGGAAGCCATGCCAGGAAGACTCCAATATTCAAGACTGGCTTTGACTTCTTCTAAGACATGGATCCTTCTATGACGAGGCGCTGGAGCCAAAGCAAATGTTGGAAGAAGAGCAGTGGGTGCCTTAAGAGAAATAAAGAAGCAAAGAAGTCAAGCTGGGCAGAAATTTCAATGTATTTCTGAAACATTACACTGGGTGTGCCTGTCTCCTGCCTCCCCCGCCCATCCCTGCCCCCAGACGGCAGGACCAACCCTCCTGCCGCTCACCCAGTGTGAGAGTGGCGAGGAGGAACGCCCTCATGGCAATCCGCCTCTGCTCTCTGAACAGTGAGTCACCACCATTCGCAGTGAATCCACTTGTCTGCTCTGCGTGCGTATCTTCGTGCTCGTCACATCCCCCCGTTATGCTTTTAATACCTATAGAGATTATGCTAATAATGTACCTTTTTTTTCCTGGATGCACCCCTTGTCTTACAGGATCTTAGTTCCCCAGCCAGGGATGAAACCTGTGGCCCCTGCAGTGGCAGCATGGAGTCTTAACCACTGGGCCACCAGGGCAGTTCTCTGATGTGCCCTCATGTAATTCCTGATATTTGTAATTTGTGGATTTCCTTTTTTCTCTTAATCATTCTAAGAACTTCAATTTCATTCATCTTTTCAGATTTCCTTTCAGCTTCCTTGATTTTCTGCTTTTCTCTTTCTGTTACATTGGTTGCTGCTTCTCCTGTCTTCCTTCTACTTACTTAGGATTTAAGTCACTCTTATTTTTATGGCATCCTAAGGTGGAAGCTTGGAAGCTTTGAGAGTTTATTTTAGATTTTTCTTATTTTCTATTTTTAAGCATTTAATGTCATAAATTCCTAAGTGCTTCCAGAGCTGCCTCCCAAATTTCTGACATGTGTTTTCATTTTCATTTAGCACAAAATATTTTCTAATTTCCCTTCTGACTTTTTTCTTTGACCTGTGAGGAAATCAACCCTGAATATTCATCCGAAGGACTGATGCTGAAGCTGAAGCTCCAATACTTTGGCCACCTGATGCGAATGGAAAAGACCCTGATGCTGGGAAAGACTGAGGGCAAGAGGAGAAGGGGGTGACAGAGGATGAGATGATTGGATGGCATCACCGACTCAGTGGACATGAGTTTGAGCAAACTCAGGGAGACAGTGTAGGACAGGGAGGCCTGGTGTGCTGCTGTCCATGGGGTCGCAAAGAGTCAGACAGGACTGAGTGGCTGAACGACAACAAATGAGTTATTTAGAAATATCATCTTTATTTTCAAATATTTGGGGATTTTCTATACATAGTTTTGTTCTTCACTTCAAATGTAACTTCACTGGATTAGAGAATACAGTCTCCATGCTTTCAGTCCTTCTAAATTTGTTAAGACACGTATTGTGGCCAAACATATGGTCCATCTTGATCAATGATTTATTGTGCACATAAAATGAAGTATATTCTGCAGTGGTCAATCACATTGTTCAAGTCTTCCATATACTTTCTGACTTTCCTGGCACTTGTCATTAATTATTGAGAAAGTATTGCTGAAACCTCCAGCTGTTCCTGTGGATCTGTGGGTTTTTCATTTCATTGCTATGAGGTTTGCTTCATGTATTCCAAATCTCTCCGATTCAATGCACCCTAAGGAGAATGGTTACGTTTTCTTGATGAATTGGCCCTTTTATTTAATGTCCCTCATAATCATCCTTGTCCTGAAATCTAACTGCCTGGGACTAATACATCTTTTCAAACATGAGTCTGATAAGTCTCGATCTCCCGGTTTGTAGTCTGTGCCTCATCCACTGAACCAAGCACGGTCTCCATTACCAGTGCCAGTTTGGGGAGAGTCTGGGGCCTCTTGAACAGCATGATTCTCTGGCTCCATAGCTTGTGCCTGGACACAACAGCAGAGAATGAGGCCGCCTGTACTCTTTGGGACTGCGTACCAGGAAAAAGTATGCATTTCTCACTAACTACATTTTCCTGTTGCAGTGACCACTACTAAATGGATGCAGAGCAGACGTCCTGTAAACCAGCACACCTGGAGCCCAGAGGAACCCTGGAGAGGGCTGGCATATGTATTAGCTTCCTGTGGCTGCTGCAACAAACTGCGATGAGTTTTGTGACTTAAAGAGAGTGACATTTATTCCCTCCCAGTCCTGGGAGTCAGAAGTCTGAGCTCAGTACCACCGGGCAAAACAAGGAGTCGGCAGGGCCCACTCCTGCCAGTGCTCCAGGGGAAGGTCTGCCCCTGTCCTCCAGCCTGCAGTCACATCACTGGGCAAAACTAGGAGTCGGCAGGGCCCACTCCTGCCAGTGCTCCGGGGGAGGGTCTGCCCCTGTCCTCCAGCCTGCAGTCACACCACTGCAGCCTCCGTCCCTGGTCCCAGGGCCTCCTCCCCTCGGTCTGTGTCAAGTCTCCCTCATCTCACTCTCACAAGGGCCCTGTGAAGGCCCTGCCTTCATCAGAGGGCAGAGAGAATGAAAACCACAATCATAGAAAACTAACCAAACTGATCACATGGACCACAGCCTTGTCTAACTCAATGAAACTATGAGCCATGACATGTAGGGCCACCCGAGACGGACGGGTCACGGTGGAGAGTTCTGACAAATGTGGTCCACTGGAGAAGGGAATGAAAGCCACTTCAGCATTCCTGCCTTGAGAACCCCATGGACAGTATGAAAAGGCAAAAATGATATGACACTGAAAGATGAACTCCCCAGGTTGGTAGGTGCCCAATATGCTACTGGAGAAGAGTGGAGAAATAACTCCAGAAAGAATGAAGGGACGGAGCGAAAGTGAAAACAATGGCCAGTTGCGGATGTGACTGGTGATGGAAGTAAAGTCTGATGCTGTAAAGAACAATATTGCACAGGGACCTGGTGGAATGTTAGATACATGAATCAAAGTAAATTGGAAGTGGTCAAACAGGAAATGGCAAGAATGAACATCGACATTTTAGGAATCAGTGAACTAAATTGGACTGGAATGGGCGAATTTAATTCAGATGACCATTATATCTACTACTGTGGGCAAGAATCCCTTAGTAGAAATGCAGTAGCCCTCACAGTCAACAAAAGAGTCTGAAATGCAGTACTTGGGTGCAGTCTCAAAAATAACAGAAAGATCTCTGTTCGTTTCCAAGGCAAACCATTCAATATCACAGTAATCCAAGTCTATGCCCCAACCAGTAACACTGAAGAAGCTGAAGTTGAACAGTTCTATGAGGTCCTACAAGATCTTCTAGAACTAACACCAAAAAGAGATGTCCTCGTCATCATAGGGGACTAGAATGCAAAAGTAGGAAGTCACGAGATTCCTGGAATAACAGGCAAGTTTGGCCTTGGAGTACAAAATGAAGCAGGGCAGAGGCTAACAGAGTTTTGCCAAGAGAACGTACTGGTCATAGAAAACACCCTCTTTCAACAACACAAGAGATGACTCCATACATGGACATCACCGGATGGTCAATACTGAAATCAGATTGATTATATTCTTTGCAGCTGAAGATGGAGAAGCTCTACAAAGTCAGCAAAAAGACCAGGAGCTGACTGTGGCTCTGATCATAAACTCCTTATTGTCAAATTCAGACTTAAGTTGAAGAGAGTAGGGAAAACCACTAGACCATTCAAAGTGAAAGTGAAAGTTGCTCAGTCATGTCTGACTCTTTGTGACCCCATGGACTGTACAGTCCATGGAATTCTCCAGGCCAGAATACTGGAGTGGGTAGCTGTTCCCTTCTCGAGGAGATCTTCCCAACCCAGGGATCGAACTCAGGTCTCTCGCATTGCAGGCAGATTCTTTACCAGCTGAGTCACAAGGGAAGCCCAAGAATACTGGAGTGAGTAGCCTATCCCTTCTCCAGCGGGTCTTCCTGACCCATAAATCTCCTGATCCAGGTTCTCCTGCATTGCGGGCGGATTCTTTACCAACTGAGCTATGAGGGAAGCCCCTAGACCATTCAGGTATGACCTAAATCAAATCCCTCATGATTATACAGTGCAAATGAAAGATAGATTCAAGGGATTAGATCTGATAGAGTGCCTGAAGAACTATGGACGGAGGTCCGTGACATTGTACAGGAGGCAGGGATCAAGACCATCCCCAAGAAAAAGCAATGCAAAAGGGCAAAACGGCTGTCTGAGGAGCCTTACAAACAGCTGAGAAAAGAAGAGAGGTGAAAGGCAAAGGAGAAAAGGAAAGATACACCCATCTGAATGCAGAGTTCCAAAGAATAGCAAGGAGAGAAAAGAAAGCCTTCCTCAGTGATCAATGCAAAGAAATAGAGGAAAACAACAGAAGGGAAAGACTAGAGATCTCTTAAAGAAAATTAGAGGTACCAAGGGAACATTTCATGCAAAAGTGAAAGTGAAAGTTGCTCAGTCGTGTCCAACTCTGTGACCACAAGGACTGTACAGTCAACAGAATTCTCCAGGCCAAAGTAATGGAGTGGGTAGCACTTCCCTTCTCGAGGAGATCTTCCCAACCCAGGGATCAAACCTAGGTCTCCCTCATTGCAGGCAGATTCTTTACCAGCTGAGCCACTAGGGAAGCCCAAGAATACTGGAGTGGGTAGTCTATCCCTTCTCCAGGGGATCTTCCCCACCCAGGAATCAAACTGGGGTATCCTGCATTACAGGCGGATTCTTTACCAACAGAGCTATCAGGGAAGCAGATGGGCAAAATAAAGGACAGAAACAGTACGGACCTAACAGAAGCAGAAGACATTAAGAAGAAGTTGCAAGAATACACAGAAGAACTGTACAAAAAAGATCTTAATGACCCAGATAACCATGATGGTGTGATCACTCACCTCAAGCCAGACATCCTGGAATGCAAAGTCAAGTGGGCCTTAGGAAGCATCACTATGAACAAAGCTAGTGGAGGTGATGGAATTCCAGGTGAGCTATTTCAAGGAGTCAAAGATGATACTGTGAAAGTGCTGCACTCAATATGCCAGCAAATTTGGAAAACTCACTAGTGACCACAGGACTGGAAAAGGCCAGTTTTCATTCCAGTCCCAAAGAAAGACAATGCCAAAGAATGTTCAAACTACCGCACAATTGCGCTCATCTCACATGCTAGCAAAGTAATGCTCAAAATTCTCCAAGCGAGGCTTCAACAGTATGTGAACTAAGAACTTCCAGATGTTCAAGTTGGATTTAGAAAAGCCAGAGGAACCAGAGGTCAAATTGTCAACATCCGTTGGATCATAGAAGAAGCAAGAGCATTCCAGAAAAACATTTAGTTCTGCTTTATTGGCTACGCCAAAGCCTTTGGATCACAACAAACTGTGGAAAATTCTTCAAGAATGGGAATATCAGACGAACTTACGTGCCTCCTGAGAAATCTGTATGCAGGTCAAGAAGCAACAGTTAGAACTGGACATGGAACAACAGACTGGTTCCGAATTGGGAAAGGAGTATGTCAAGGCTATGTATTGTCACCGAGCTTATTTAACTTTTATGCAGAGTACATCATGTGAAATGCTGGGCTGGATGAAGCACAAGCTGGAATCAAGATTGCTGGGAGAAACATCAATAATGTTTCTCAGATATGCAGATGACATCACCCTTACAGCCAAAAGTGAAGAGGAACTATAAGAGCCTCTTGATGAAAGTGAAAGAGGAGAGAGAAAAAGCTGGCATAAAACTCAACATTCAAAAAACAAAGATCACAGTCTCTGGTCGCATCACTTCATGGCAAATATATGGGGAAACAACGGAAACACTGACAGACTTTATTTTCTGGGGCTGCAAAATCACTGCAGATGGTGACTGCAGCCATGAAATTAAAAGATATGGGAAGAAAACCTCCTTGGAAGAAAAGCTATGATCAAGCTAGACAGCATATTAAAAAGCAGAGACATTACTTTGCTGACAAAGGTCGGTCCAGTCAAAGCTTTTGACTGTAGTAGCTTTTTCCAGGAGTCATGTATGGATGTGAGAGTTGGATCATAAAGAAAGCTGAGTGCCGAAAAATTGATGCTTTTGAACTGTGGTGTTGGAGAAAACTCTTGAGAGTCCCTTGGACTGCAAGGACATCCAACCAGTCCATCCTAAAGGAAATCAGTCCTGAATATTCATTGGAAGGACTGATGCTGAAGCTGAAGCTCCCATACTTTGGCCACCTGATGCGAAGAGCTGACTCATTGGAAAAGACCCTGATGCTGGGAAAGGTTGAAGGCAGGAGGAGAACTGGATGACAGAGGATGAGATGGTTAGATGGTATCACCAACTCAATGCACATGAATTTGAGTAAACTCCAGGAGTTAGTGATGGACAGGGAAGCCTGGCATGCTGTAGTCCATGGGGTCACAAAGAGTCGGACACAACTGAGCGACTGAACTGAACTGTGACGGCAGGTAGAGCCCAGGCAATAATCCAGGGTAATCTCAAGATGGTTGATGTAATCATGCAGCACAGATCTTTTTTGCATAAGGAACCTGCACTGGTCCCAGGCCTTAGGATGCAGACCTCTCCTGGGGGCCACTATTCAGCTCAGCACAGCACGTGAAGAACAATTCACTCGAAATGTTTACACAATGAGACCCAGATTTTGAAAACAAAACTGAAGGAGCGGGCATCAAGAGCACAGAAGTGTGTGTATGAGAGACAGAGTCTGAGACAGAGAGAAAAGACGGATAGGAAGGGAATTCTGGCAGGAAGACAAGGGCTTGGATGTGGGGTGGGGAGCAAAGTGCACCCATACGTGGCCTTGGCCGAGGAGAAAACGGATGCAGTCCCAGTGGTGGTCCAGAAGCCAGGAGTACAAGAGATCAGAGGCTCCCCAGTTCAGTGAAGTCAGACGTGTGTTCCCGCCCCGTGGGTGAGAAATAGAAAGATGAAATGAGATCTGTACAAAAATCACGTCAGTACGATTCTATCTAAACCCTTTGTCAGACCCAAGCTTGACTATGCCAGCCACGCCAGAGGCTGTCCCCGGGCAGCCGAGGAGCAGGGAAGAGACTGCGGTTAGGGCTGCAAGTGCCTGGCAGATACAGGGTGGACAGGGTACCAGGGAGCGCAGGAAGCTCACCAGGGCCTGCTTCAGGGGCGAGGGCAGATAAGTCAGAACTCCACAGGGAAAGGGAGGCCAAAGAGCCTCCCTCCCTCCAGCAGGGCTGCCAGGACAGGCCTCCAGTCTGGACACCATGGCATGGCCAGCAGAAGTGGTTGGCAGCCCAGGGGCAGAGGGACAGCAGACCCTGGAAGGAATGGGCTTCCCGGTATTCCCTTGTAAGACCCCACTGAGTGTGCCTCTTGGGAGCTGTGGCCCAGAGCTCTGTGCCTGGGGCAGCCACAGGTGGCCCCTGCAGCTACAGCAAGAGCCAGACCGCTTCAGCACCACTGGGGAGCGTCCACTCTCCCCCAGGTGCCTTACCGGCTGGCGGCTCCAGGCCTGCTGAGCCAGGAGGCTCAGCACGCTCATGGCCTCCTCCAAGCAGAGGCCACAGACACGGGATGGCCCAGGAACGCGGACATCTTGTTGCACTTTGTTTCCTTGCTGGACGCGGATTGCCCCCAAACTGCAAAGGGCCAGCAAATGCTATCCAGAGAGGAGGTGTGGCTTCCTGAGCAGAAGCAGCCTTGAGAATTCCACCCCAGGGCTGAGAGCAGCACCCAGGTCCAGTGATGACTGGAGGGAGCAGGAGCGACAGGAAATGGGGACGAGCTGGTTCCCAGGTCACAGCTGTGAACAGCAGACAGAAAGGAGCAGGGGGCCAACGCTGGGGGCCTGCCTTTGACCCAGTCAACCCACTTTCCTAGAGGATGCCCCTGCCCTCCTGAAACAGCCCACCTGTCCAGCCACAGGCTGAAGTGAGCCTGTCCATCTTCCTAGGACTGGGGACCAGCTGAAACCACAGGCACCATCCTCCATCCCTTTGGAGGTTTGAAAGCTCTAGTTGGCTGGGATGCTTTTTTTTTTTTTCCTTTTTGGAATTTGTGGAAGTGTAGTTCTTCTTTTTCTGTTTCCTCTGAAAAGGATATTGGTCTTTGGGGCTTTCTACCTTTTGTTGGATCCTCGTAAGTAATTTATATTTTCCAGTCATATCATTAACACTGACATGTTAGTAGAGAGCTGTACATAATAACTTCTTTTTGCAAGAGACAGTCCTTGGGAAAGGTCTATAAAGAAGAAAAACTTCTGGTAAATGAAGAAAAATACCCAAAAGATATTATAAGGAAACACTGCCTTCAGAAACTGGAAGGAAGGGACTGCCTTGGTGCTCCAGTGATTAAAACGCTGAGGGCCTGGGTTCCAGACCTGGTCAGAGAACCAGATCCCACATGTTGCCACTAAGACTTCTCACACTGCAACTAAAGCTCCCCCATGCTGCAGTGAAGATCTCCCGTGTGGCACAGCCAGAAGAAAAAAAAAAAAAAGAAATTGGAAGGAAAACCATCTCCAACATAGACTTCTATCCCCAGCCAAATTATCAACCAAATGTGAGACATTTTCATATAGGTAAGATCTCTAAAAATTAACCTTCCATGGACCATTTCTGAGGGAGCCAGAAATGTCTTGGTGTCTTGGTGTTCCACCGAATGTCTTGGTGCTATGTTCCACCAAGACAGAGGAGGAAGCCAAGAAAGGGAGGCAGGAAGTGGGAATCAGACAGAGGAGAGGGGCAGAGGGTCCCCAAAGGATGGCGAGGAGAAGCGCAGGCTGAGAGAGGGGGCAGTCAGGCGAGGCTGGGACAGGTGGGGCTCCAGAAAGGACTTCAGGAAACAGAGCTGATAAACACGGATGGGTGGGAGAGTCTGCCATACACAGCCACTCGGAGGAAACTCCAGGAGCAGGATTCCATAATTAAAGAAACAACGTCAGGAGTTGCTGTAAGAGACTGGGGAATACAATATCTTGGCAAATTTATCGTTGGCTTTTCTTTTCTTGAAAAAGCTCAGGTCAAATGAAAGAGAAATCTGTAAGTGCACACAGAAACTCTCAACAACATCAGCACAGGAGTGGAGTGGAAAGGGGACATAAAGACATGCTAAATGGTGTACTTTATTAGAAGGAAGATGCAAATATTGACCATTTTAAGTAATCAAAAGATGAACAAAAGGACGTGGGTGTTTACCCTAGCACCTAACACAGTGACTGGAACATAGGAAATACTCAACGAGAACTTAGTGATGAATGTGTAAAGAAATGAACAGGTATGATTCTTAAGGGCAAAAAGCACAAGAATTTATGCTTTAAATATATAATTTAAATGTATAACTTTTAAACAATCTGGAGAGCTATCTGCTTTTGGAAGTTGTGGACCAGCAAGCTGTAAACCAGTTTCCATGTAGGACAATTATAAATGCTGGAGAAAATGTTAAAAAGCATCTGTCTGAAGGCATGAGAGAACAGTAAGAAAAACCCTGAGGCAGTAAGAACTTGGGAGGCTATGGCTTCAGGAAGGGGACATGTAGAAATGCAAGCTTGGTGTTTGGGGCCAGACTCGCCCTGGAGGACTTGCTGGTAATATTTTTCAAGTGATAGTTGAAAGGCTGATATCAGCTTCCTGAAGTCTATGGGACTGGAGAAAAACTTGAGGTTTAGGGATTATCAAGAAAGAGTATCCTAGGTACTCCAGGGAAAAATGAGACTTTGAAATACACTAGCTTTCACAAAGATTGAAGCCCATATTCCCAAAGGATCCATCTTGGGGTGGACTAAGGCCATCTGGCCCCAGTCTAACTGCCAGAAGCAAAACAAAGTCGTCTTTTGAGGAAGGTAACACTATTCATAGCTGTAACGTCTCATTTTTTCACAGCTGTAAGCTCTCATTTTTGTTCACACTATTTGATCAAAAATCACCTGGCATCCCATGGAATAAGATCAAATGACTAAAAGCCAAGGGGGAAACCACAGAAACAGATCTATGGAGACACAGATACTGCAGTTATCAGTTGGCTGTGATTAATATGTTTAAGACAGATGACAAGCTAAGAAACTGAGCCAAGGATGGAAAACTATACAAAGTAATTAAATGGCAGGCTGAACAACTTAGAAGTACAGTAAATAAAATAAGAACTTAAAGGGTTAGTTAAATAGGGTTTAGCTTTAGCAGCCTATTGGTTATGCCTATAGAGAAGAGTATGGATGGAATATAGGTGAAACAATTGAAGTTTAGATAAAATGTCCAGCCTGAGACATGTAGAGAAAAAAGATGGAAAATACAGAAAAGAGCTATGAAAGAAACATGGAATATGGAAAAAAGTTCTAACATAGGTGTAACCGCAGTCCCCGAAGGAGAGGAGGCACAAGGGAGAGACGCAATGTTTAAAGAGATGATGACAGAAATTTCCGAGGATGATGAAAGACATAAGACCGGAGATAAAGGGAACCACAGGCAAGACGGATCCAAAGAAAACCACGTATAAGAACAATGTAAAACTGCTGAAACGAAGACAAACGGGAAATCTTAAAACACCTAGAATGGCTGATGCCTCCAAAGAGGCATCAGTGCAAATAACTGTGACTTCTTAACAAAACGAGTGGAATGAAATCATAGAGATGCTAAAACCCAAAACAACCTTACAACTTGTGAAACTAGAATTCTGCTTCCAGCACAAATATTCCTCAAAAATAAAGGCAGGAAGGACTTCCCCGGTGGCCCAGTGGTTAAGAGTTTGCCTTCCAATGCAGGGGACACGGTTTGACCCCTGGCCCAGGAATCCCACACGCTGCGGGGCAACTAAGCCTATGAGCTGCAACTACTGAAGCCTGAGCCCAAGAGCCCACGCTCGGCAACAAGTCACTGCAGTCAGAAGCCCGCAGACCCCCATGAAGAGCAGCCCCTGCTTGCGAAACGAGAGAAAGCCTGAGTGCAGGAACCAAGACCGGCGTAGCCAGAAGGAAATAAACACATGTTTTTTCCAAAGGGAGAATAAAAAACATTTCAGACAAAAACGGACATCATCTGTCACCTGAGTACTTGCACTAAAAGAAACGCTGAAACAGAAGAAAGACCACTCCATATGGAAGCGCCGAGACGTGGAAAGGAACAGAGGTCAACGGGTGGGACACATAAGCAAGTTCAAAAGAACTGACTCACTGGAAAGACCCTGATGCTGGGAGAGCTTGAAGGCGGGAGGGGAAGGGGACAACAGAGGATGAGATGGGTGGATGGCATCTCTGACTCAACCAACATGAGTTTAAGTAAACTCCGGGAGTTGGTGATACGACAGGGAGGCCTGGCGTGCTTCTTTCCATGGGGTCACAAAGAGACGGACACAAACAGGCGACTGAACTGAAAACGAATGCTGACTATACGAACCATACTGTAATATTGTGTGTGGTTCAAAATATATGTAGACTTAAAACATATGGGAGATAAATGGAGCTAAAGTTGTGTATAGTCTGAGAAGTGGTGAAAGCACAGCTTCGTATCACATTTCTATAAGTGAGGGTGCTTGTCATAATCTCTAGAGTGGTTTCTGAAACAATAGTGAAAGAGAACATAACTCACAAGGTAACAGAGCAGCGAGCGGAACACCAAAGCACTGAAGCCCAAGAAAGGCAAAACGAGAGAGAGCGCATAGAGAAAGTAGGACAAATAGAAAACAATACTAAAGGAGAGATTTACACCTAAATGCATCAGCAACTGTATGCAAATGGGAAAGATATTCCAATTTAGAGACAAAAACTGTCAGAATTGATTACATGTAAAAAGCACTGTGTATAGGAACTCCCTGGTGGCCCAGAGGTTAAGAATTTGCCTGCCATTGCAGGGACACTGGTTAAAACCCTGGTCCAAGAAGATTCCACATGCCGTGCAGCAAGTAAGCCCACGCGCCATGACTGCTGAACCTGTGCTCTGGGCCCTCGAGCTGCAACCACTGAGCCCACGTGCCGTAATTACCGAAGCCCGTGTGCCCTCGAGCCCATGCTCGGCAACGAGAGAAGCCACTGCAAGAGAAGCCTGCACTTCTTCGCAACTAGCAAGCAGCCCCTGCTCACCGTGACTACAGAAAAGCCCTCAAAGCAACGAAGACCCAGCCGGCATAGCAGAAATACATAAATACTAAAGTTTTTTAAAATGTGGCCTACAAAAGATACACTATAAATATGAGAACACAGGAGGGTTGACGGTACAAAGGTAAGAAGAGATGCCTCCTGAAGACACTGACCAAAGAAAGCCTTTGTAGAAAATATCACAGACTTTAAGATAGAACACACACTAGAGCTGGAGAGCACTTCATGATGATCGATTCCTGACCTTGTGGGATTTAATTACATGTAGAGTAGAATGCATGATCAGGTAGGAAGGGGTGAAGAGAGTCAAAGGTCCTGAGATCACAGCGCCGTCTGGCAAGTGGGAAAAGTACTGGCATATTATGGTCGGAAACGTCAAGGATTCGTGTTTTCCTCAACCATGATGAGAATATTAAAAGACTGCAAAATCGAAAGCCAGTGGTTCCCAGTGGGGAGGCGCAATGGAGGAGGGGAAACATGGAGGTGGGAGATGAAGAAACACCAACTATCATGGCTAAAACACGCTACAAGGACATGCTGCACAGCACAGCGGGCGTGGCCAGTATTCCATAACGACTACAAATGGCGTATGACCTTTAAAGCTTGTGAATGCTATGCTGTACACCCGTAACATACAATACTGTACAGCAACCGTATTTTTTAAATAAATTAATAAACTATGTCTTGCGGGGATTCCCTGGTGGCTCAGTGGTACAGAAACTGCCTGCCAATGCAGGAGACACAGTCCAATCCCTGGGAGAAGGAGATGGCAACTGATCCAGTGTTCTTGCCTGGGAAATCCCACAGACGGAGGAGCCTGGCGGGCTACGGTCCACGGGGTTGCAACGAGTCAGACACAACTTAGTGACTAAAACAACAACAACGTCTTTTGTAAGTAGTATCTAGGATTTCACTGATAAAGAATACACCTGCAATGCAGGAGACTTGGGTCGGGAAGATCCCTTGGAGAAAGGAATGGCTATACGCTCGGTATCTTGCCTGGAGAATTCCAAGGAGAGGAGCCTGGCGGGCTGCAGTCTCTGGGGCCGCAGAGTCAGACTCGACTGACTGACACTGTTGCTTTCACAAGCAGTATACAGTTGGGCGTGAGGTTTTAGTTCAGTGTGACTTTTATGTTCTTTTAATTAGAAATTTCCGTCTTTTAAATTTAATATAATTGCTTATATTTTTTGGATGTGTTGTTATACTGTTTTTATTTATCCTGTTTTCTCTTCTCTTTTCTTTCTTGCCTTCCTTTGGATTAATGCTTTTTTTCCCCTCTATTAGCTTTTGGTTCAAAGACAAGCAATAAAAGGACTAATAGATTTTTTTATGGAGTAAAATTTAAAATGTTTGAACATAAAGAATAATTAACATAAAGACCAATTAAAAAAACAGGGAGAAATACTTGTTTCATAATTGCCAAAGGGCTAATACGTTTATTACAAAGAGAGTTCCTGAAAAGTAATAAGGAAAAAAATATCCTAAGGGACTTCCCCGGAGTCCAGTAACTAAGACTCTGAGCGCCCACTGCAGGGGCCCGGGGCTCCACCCCTGGTCAGCGAACTAGATCCCACGTGCCGCAGCTAGAGATCCTGAGTATTGCAACTAAGACCCTGATATAAATGGGCAAATGATATGAACAGGTGATTCACGAAGAAAAAGAAATGTTCAATGAGTAAACAGAAGTTCAGCTTCCATTCATAATTTGGCAACTATAATTACGTGAATTAATGAGAGACTTAACTTATCAAGTTGGCAAACATTAAACAAAACTGAAATACTGGCTGTTAGCACAGGTGCAGGGGGAAGGGCATTCTGTGACACATCTGATGGCAGAACAAACTATGACATCCTTTTGGAAGGCATTTAGGGAGTATACAGCAAATCCTTAAAATGTGCATATCCTTAAAATGTGCGTATTCTCTCTGACCCCCAAAATCCTCTTCTAGGAATTTGTCCTAAGGAAATAGATTTGGTTTGAAGATATTTATTAAGAAGGCATTTGGGAAATTGTTTTAATTAGCATACATCTACACACACACACACACACACACACACACACCCTCCCCTGCCCATGGAAGAGGTGAAGTTAAAGGGACACAGCAGCCAAGTGAAAGAGCTCCCAGGGAGCAAAACCGGAATAATCTGAATAACAAAATACTGTCTATTGGAGTCTAACCAAAGGACAGAGTAAGTGCCTGTGCATTCATATCGATATAAGGAAGAGATGGAGGAACCAACTAACTGCGGGGGCAGACCGCCCATGCAGAAGACTCCCACACGACCCTCGTCGGCAGGAGCACAGAGCTTGACCACCGAGGATGTGCTGTGGTTAGTGACTGGCTTTCAAATGGGGATGAAGGAGGGGCTTTAGAGAAACCTGGCCGACACCCTCTCAGGGCAGGTGATCAAGGTCAACACCAGCAGCAGCGGGCCCTGTTGATGGAGTGAAGCCTGGCCGGGACCAGTGAGGAAGCACGTCACCTCCGTGGTTGCCCTTCCCAGGACGCGTATCCCCAGTGTAACCATGAGAGAAACATCACACAGACCCCACTGAGGCATATTCCACCACCCACCTGACCCGCTCTCCTGAAGACTGTCACGGCCACTAGAACAAGGAAAGTCTGAGGACCCGTCACAGCCCCGAGGAGCCCGAGGGGCCAGGACAACTGCATGCAGGGTGGATCCTGGAGCAGAAGGCGGGCAGGAGGGAAGGACGGAGGGAGGAGGAATACACATGGGCTTCAGCTGATAATGACCTATCAGCAGCGGGTTCGTTAGCTGTGACCAAGGCTCCATGCTAGAGGAAGATGCAAATAACAGGGAGAGCTGGGTGTGGGATTTATGGAACCCTTTGGACTGTCTTTACCATTTTTACTACACCTAAAACTGCTCTAAAACAAAAAGTTTATTTAAAAAATAGACAAGATTATGCCAGATTACAAAATAACATATATAATATGATTGGGTTTTGAATCAAAATTGTAGATAAGTATGTGGGGAAAAAACAAGAGGAACTCCAGTGGGCTTATGGCTATTTGGTTCTTGTTATTTTTAATATCTGGCCATTAAACTTTTTTCTAACCAATAAAAATTCTACAGAAAAATTCGGCCATAAAAAAAAAAATCTCACCATAAAGACAAACGAATCAGCAACTTTCCTACCAGTACTGAGATAGAAAATATAACGAAAGGACCGCACTCACAGGACACACGGAAGACAAGCCGTGCTCAGGAACAGGAGGGTGAGACGCTGAGAAGACGCCAAATGTGCACAGTGAGGTTTATCGAGGTATCAGTGGGATTATAAAGTGAAAACCTGATAGATTCGAAAGCCCATTTGAAAAACCGCCCACAGGAGAACAGTCCTGACACCACGAAGGGCAGGCGGGCGACTGGGAACAGCGGTTGTGCGCAACGCTGACGGAAGGCAGACAGGTCAGCCAGAGAAAGCAGAGAGCCTCAAGCAGGCCAGAGGGCGCACGAAGGTGGGGTCTGTGATTCGGCATTTCAAATCTCTGTTGGGTTGGAATTAATTAACTGTGAACAATCACAAAGTTAAGTGCCTACTTCACATCACACACAAAAATAAGTTGGAGACAAACTGCTGTGTCAAAGGGGGAGGATAAGACGCGCGTACAGAGAGAGCCGTGTGGCCACTGGAGGCTGTGGTTGTGGGCTCCTGGGCTTGACAGCGGTCGGGCTGTGGGCACACCACAGACGTGCCCACACGTGTGGACCCGGGGACACTGGCTCGCCCTGCTGGAAAAAAATCAGGTTAGCTCTTTGTTTTCAAATGTACCACAAATAAAAAAAAATCTGAGACCAGATGGATTGAAAGCCTATGGAAAAAAAAACAAGTTTTAAGTCAAGTTAAAGAAAACAAAGGAGAATATAAGTTCTCCAAATAGAAGAGTTATTGATAAAGACAAAAGAGTATAAACCATAATAAGAAATCATGAAGTACTGTACATCATAATTTGAAAATCCTGTATGATAAAAAGGATAAGAGACAAAAAGTATACGCGTAAAAAGTTAAGAGACAATTAAGAATTGTACAAATAAAAATGATAACATCAAGAACGTATAAAGAACCTCTACCAGTCATTAGGAAAAAGAATATAATAGAAAACTGGGCCGAGGATACAGACAGATAACTTCTAAGGTGGAAAAGGGAAGGGCTGATTACGAGAACCTCATAGTCCTGTAAGGTTCTAATAAAGATCGCACTTTTCACAGAGCAGCTGGGTAAACAGGAAGTCTGCCCACGCTCAGGAGTAACTGAGCCTAGGGTGGGGTGGGGGGTAGCGCAGACCCGAACCCACCACCCAGCTCATGGTGGCGGGGAGACGCTGGCCTGCAGCCAAAGGGAACTTCCCGGGGACCTGCTGCTGGCCTGAGGGTGCGCGCAGCCCCTGGACAGCACGTGGGGCTGTGCTCTCCAGAGGCCAGGCCCCCATCTGCGCCTCCCGCAAGCAGAGAACTAGTGTGACTGCAGAGAGGCGACCGCCGGGGGCGGGCGGCCAGGCCGGAGCTGTGCCCTGCAGGCCTCACTCCAGCCGGACTTAGAGACACTGGTGAGAGCCTCTGGATTTCCTGTGTCCGCCTCCCAGAGACGGACAAGGGGTCTTATCCACAATGGCTTGTTCTCTCCGAATCATTTTGTTTTGTAAAATGTACGTAACTCACAACTCATCATTGTAACCACGCTAAGCGCACACTTCACTGGTGTCGAGTACATTCACAATGTTGTGAATCCCTACTATTTATTTCTAGACCTTTTCAGCATCTCAAACCAAACCGCTGTGCCCGTATTTCCACTCACGTTTCACTATAATTGAAATATTGTTTTGGGAAGCAACTGATCACGTTCACCTTGTTTTACTATGAGATATAATTCACATACTATAAAAACGCACCTTTTATGACATACAATTCAGGGGTTTTTAGTGTGTTCACATAGGCTCTGTCAGCCATCGATACTGTCTTATTCCAGGATATTTTCTTTACTCCAAAACACAAAGCCTAATGCCAATCATCGATCTTCCTTCACTGCCCTCGCCCCAGCCGCTGGTCAGGGCGCTCTGCTTTCTGTCTACAGGCTCGTCTATTCCCTCGTCTCAGATGGAGGGGTCCCGCCCCCCGTGCTCTGCGCTGGCTGGCCTTGTCACGCTGTGTGTTTTCTGGGCTCATCTCTGCTCCTTCCTCTGGCCAAGTCTCCGCTGCGCACCGGCCCAGCGGTGATCTCCATTCCGCTGCTGGTGGACACGGCCGAACCCAGCCTTCGCGCACTGTGAAGAGTGCTGCCTGAACACTCCTGGACACGCTTCCGGGTGCACGTGCTTCATTTCTCTTGGGCACAGGACTAGGAGGGAATCGCTGGGTTATGTGGGAACGCTCTGTTTGCCTTTTTGAGGAAGCGCCAGACTGTTTTCCCCAGCGGCGGCAGCATTGTGTCTGCCCACCGGGCCTGAGAATTGATGACTTTTGTCCCCAGGGAAGCAGAAGTCAGGCTCACTCCTTGCCCTCTTTCCTCAGTTTTACCCAGAGAACACTCCTGAGCCGTGATGAGCAGGGCAGGCTCCCTGCAGGGAGAGCTGACTGACCAGCTGAGGCCCTGCTCCGCGGCCCGCAGACCACAGAGCCGTGGCAGTTGCTGCTGCGGCCTGGGGAGGAAGCCAGCCCTGATGGCAGATTATGGCCTTGGGTCACGGGTCAGGGCCTGCCGGCTCAGCTCCCAGCTGCCTGAGCTGTGGCCAGAGGGAAGCCACGCAGCCACTCCAACCTCCCCCGAAGCTGCGCCCCTCCGCCTGGTCCCCGCCTCGCGCCCCTCCGCCTGCCTCCCTCGCACCCCTCCGTGTGTTCACCCCGCTCTGCTGTGCCCCTCCGCCTCGTCCCCCCTCCCCATGCGCCCCTCTGCCTGGTTATGCCCCTGCCACCACCCCCCCCGCCCCGCACCTCTCTGGCTCCCCCACGCCGTGCCCCTCTGCTGGCTCTGTCCCCACCCTGGCGGGGGGGGGAGGCAGGCGCTGTGCAGGGGCTGCCAGGGCAACCCTGACTCAGACTGGCTCCCCAGACACGTGCACAAGCGCGTCCACAGTGACTCTCTGCTCAGCGGGCACCAAGCCTCAGGCCTCCCGGCTTCCTCCTGTAACCTCCCTCCTGGCATCTCCACGTGGCTGCTGCAGAGACCACCCACCCACACGTTCAAAACTGGGCTCCCACTTGCACCTGCTTCCCACCTGCTCTTCACCCACCAAGCTCGCCCTCCACTTCCTCCCCCAGCCCCACCTCGGGTAAGTCAGTTCCACACCCGAGGGCTCTGCCGCCCTTGGCGACTTCTCCCTGACATGAGCCCAGAAGACAACACAGCCCCTCTGCCTTTCTCACCCCATAGGAGCCACAGCGAAGTGTAAACGCTTCTTTGCTGAAAACCATTGGTAGGGTCCCAGTTAAACCAAAACGGAAAAAGTCACATGTACCCCAATGCTCACTGCAGCACTATTTACAATAGCTAGGACGTGGGAGCAACCTAGATGTCCATCAGCAGACGAATGGACAAGGAAGTTGTGGTACATACATCCAATGGAGTGGCAAAGAAAGTCAAAGTGTTAGTGGCTCAGTCAAGTCTGACTCTTTGCAACCCTCTGGATGGTAGCCCGCCAGGCTCCTCTGCCCATGGGATTTCCCAGGCAAGAACCCTGGAGTGTGCTGCCATTTCCTGCTCCAGGGGATCTTCCAGACCCAGGGATTGAGCCCAGGTCTGCTGCATTGCAGGCAGATTCTTTCTGTCTGAGCCAGCAGGGAAGCCCAACAGTGTTGTCTCAGGCCCCACTGGGACTGAACGCAGGGTCTCCGGTTTACTAGACAGGTGCTTTCACTGCATAAGCCACGGAGCCAGGCTGCAAAAAACCCAACATGAATGAGCGACTCAACAACAACGGAATCTAGACAAATAGTGCTGATGAGCCCACATGCAGGGCAGCAACGGAGGCACAGACATGGAGAGGGGAGGGTGGGGTGATTTGAAAGAAACGCACTGAAATACACACACACACACATATTACCATGTGTGAAACATACCCAGCGGGAGCTTGGTGTCTGATGCAGGGAACCCAAGGCTGGTGCTCTGTGACGACCTGGAGGGGTGGGTGGGGAGGAGGGGGCGGGAGGGGAGTCCAGGAGGGGACACAAGTCTGCCCATGGCTGATTCATGGCGATGTATGGCAGAGGCCATCATAATAACAGAATCATCCTCTAATTCATCCAAATAAATAAAATTTAAAAAGATGGCGCGCTACTGAGACCCAGCTACCTGCTCCCTCCCGAGAGCCCTCTGAAATAGAGCAAAGGAGAGAGAATGTATAAATCTACTGGAAGGAAGAGGCTGCCAGCTGGGGGAGACTTCACACACGTGTGACAGGGGAGGAGGCCAGCATAGGTGCACCGGGGCGACAGCCAGGGACGCCTCTGGGACCGGGAGGACGGGTCCAGCCCCGGGTGGGAGGAAGAAGAGGGGCTGCACGCGGCTTGTGGGGGGCGGGCATCAGCAAGTGTACAGGAGGGAGAGCGCCCCGTCTCTGCCTCACCGCCCGTCACTCGCCTCCCCATGGTGACCGCGAGTCCAGCCAGGCAGCTGCTCTCGCGGGCAGAGTCCCCTGCAGAAACGGAAGGCCGTGGGGAAGCGACATCTGTATCTCGGCGCTTGGGGTCCTGAGTGCGCTGTGCCAAGGGCCTGGGCATTCCAAAGTGGAGGCTGCTGGCCAGCACTCAGGGTTGAACCGAGAGCCCTGAGCAGCCCTTCACCGCCTCACCCTGAACTCTGAACAGAGGAGCGCCGTCACCAGGTCTGCCCGCCACGCCGCTGCAGCATCCCCACACCTCCCCACGACCTCTGCGTGGCCGAGCTTGGCGGGCCCTCAGTCTGGGTGTACGTGGGCGCCCTTGAAGGAGACACGGACATGCATAAACCCCATGGTAGGCTCCTCTGCATTCCAGCTCACCAAGGTCATCCCTACGAGTCTGCTCTTTCCTCCTAATGCTAACTAAAGAAATTCCAGAGTCTGGCCTTAAAAATGCAAGTCTTCCAAAAAAACACATAGAAGAGAGGAGACGTCCCCTCTGCCCTACAGCTGTGGGGGAAGAGATAGCACCCCTGGATCCGACCTGAAAAGATGCGAAGTGGGGAATTTCCCACGGATGTCCTCCCTGGCTTCCGGAGAGCCAGGAGAGCTGGCAGGAAGCCAGTGACTCCCTCTCATCGTGGGCTTTCCCTCAGAAGTCTCAAACGGCCCCCTGGACAACCTGCTGCCGCGTCCTGTGACAATCATCTCAAAAGGCCCCTGCATTTTGATAGGTTGTTGCTTGCTCATTTTGTTTGCCCTGGGAATAATGCTAAAACTGGCATGTCTGTGTTCCTAACTCATATAAATACTTTTAAAACTTGGCGTTAAATAAGAAAAGTGTTGCTGCCAGTCTCTTCTCCTAATACACATGGCATTGATTAAATAGAAACCCACAGCTGCCAGATGACTATTTAATAAATCATTTGAGATCCCGCTTTTCACTTTAATATCTCCTTTACCAAGTGTTAATCTATCTGGCTATCTTTGGGCCTATTTTTGAACTTTGTTTTATAAATCAATCCATCCTATTTTATAAATCGATCCATCCTGTTTTGTATCAGATAACAATGTTTTAGTAACTGTGGCTTTATAATAAATTTTAGTATCTGGTAGGACTTGGTCTTTCTTATCATTCTTAATTTTTTTCATGATTATTATGGATTATTTTTGCACCATAAACTACAGATTGGTTTGTCTAGCTACTAAAAAATCCTGTTGGAACTTGTGGCATATTTATTTGGGCAGTTTTATATCTATACATTAAAGTAAATAACCTCTCTCTAAGATTGAGATTTCCTACCTTCTTTTCTGTGTCTCTCTATCTTTGACTTTTTCCGTCCAGATTTTGCGCATCTCTCCTTAAGTTTAATACAGGGATTGCGTCTTTCTCATTGTGTCCTTCCTGCCACCGTGTCTCTAAGTGGCTGATGTCTGCATTCGGGACGAGATGTCTCTGTGTCCTCGGTACCCGGTCTTCTTCTGGATCCCAGGGTCAAGGTTTCCTTTCAGCTGACCCCCTTGGTTTCGCAGGCAGGCCACCACCATCATCACCCAGTGACCCTTGGGCTCTCCCCTCCCAGCGTTCCCACGTCTCCTCTCTCACAGCGGCTCCTCCCGTCCTTGTTGTGGCTTGCTGGCTTGTGGTGGGTGAGTATCGCTGGCGGGGGGTGAGGGGCTGGGGAGTCCTGTGCTCTGATTGCATCTCGGAGGGATGAGGCAGATGCCATGGGAGACAGACGCAGAACGGCGGGTCAGGAGGTGGTGAGCAGCAGGGGTGGGGTACCGAGGCCGGAGCTGAGGGCGCAGAGGAAGAGCCCTGGTGAGAAGGCCCGCAGGCATGGCTGGAGTGGGTGTTTGCAGGGAGGCGAGAGGCCTGATGGCCCTGCAGGGAGGGGCCTGGAGCCAAGCTCTCTCCAGAGCTGTCTGAAGTCCCCTGGGACAGCCAGGGCAACCGCCGCCCAGACCCTGGGTAGCTGGCCTGGAGCTCAGCACAGAGGTGCTGCAAGGACGCGCCATCGGTTCCAAGGTCCCCACACTCACAGCCCCCTTCTTCCTTCCTGCCTCCTCACTCCTGGGGGTTCAGGGCAACCTCCGCTCTTCCAGGAAGGCTTCTTGATGGCGCAGTGCCCTGGGCTTCTCCTGTGTGACTTTCAGAAGCTTGCCATGACATATCTGGTTGCATTGTGTAATGTCCTCCGTGGGCTCTGTGGGCAGGATCACCCATCTTGCCCAGCTGTCCATCAACACAAGATTGCTGCTCAGTTATCCGAGGAGTGGGTGGCTGGACAATCGTCCTGGGCTGAGGCGTCCTGGTTCCCACTTGGATAAAGAGATCTGAGTTGACACGAGCAGCCGAGGCTCAGCTGGAACCAGGGAGGGCAGCGGGCATGGGAGCTCGAGGACAAGGTGGGGGGCCTTGCAAAAAGCTGCAGGGACCCCTCACGGGTGGAAGGGGCCACCGAGACCCACCCTCTTATCCTCGCCGGGTGGGAGGGTGGCCTGGCTGACCCGCACGTTGGGGAGGGGAGGGGAGGGGAGGGCTAAGCCTGCTCTGCACCAGCCTGCACACGTTCTGTTCTGCCCTCCCGTGCGGTGACCCCCACCCTGGCAGGACAACCTCTGCAGCGTGGGCTCAGGTCAGTTTAGGGCTGGGTGGAGCAGCTGTCTGACCACAGGGCAAGCGTGGCTTCCAGTCGGCTTCATCAGGACGGAGCTGGTGGGGCTTGAGTGGTTCTCAGTGTGTTTTCTCCCTGAATCCCTGCACCGTACTGTGTCCTTAGGGACTGGACTCCACGGGTGGCTCTGGTCCCTCCGACGACCCTGGTTAGGCCACAGGGGCAGCAGCAGAGAGGATGCCGGGAGGAGTCTCCCCGTGTTCCTGCCCTTAACCTGGGCGCTGCTGCCCACCACCACGTGTGACCCCTGTGTGACCCCATGCCCCTCCCTGTACTCAGCCGGCTCCAGAGCCGCCTTCCTCCGGGCACCCCCAGCAGCCTGCAAATGGCCCCCTCTTCACTACAAAGTTACAGGCATCAAGACAGTATGGTACTGGCACAAAAACAGAAATATGGGCCAATGGAACAAGACAGAAAGCCCAGAGATAAATCCACCCACCTGTGGCACCTGATCTTTGACCAAAGAAGCAAAAATATACAATGGAGAAAAGACAGTTTCTTCAATAAGTGGAGCTGGGAAAACTGGTCAGCTACGTGTAAAAGAATGAAATTAGAACATTCCTTAACACCATACACAAAAATAAACTCAAAATGGATTAAAGACTTAAACATAAAACCAGAAACTGTAAAACTCTTAGAGGAAAACACAGGGAGAACACTCTCCGACATAAATCACGCAAGATCGTCTACGACCCGCCTCCTACAGGATGGAAATAAAAACAAAACAAACAAATGGGACCAAGTGAAACTTAAGAGCTTTTGCATAACGAAGGAAACTATAACCAAGGTGAACAGACAATCCTTACCATGAGAGAAAACAATAGCAAGCGAAACAACTGACAAAAGATTCATCTCCAAAACACACAAGCAGCTCATGCAGCTCAATACCAGAAAAACAAATGACCCAATCAAAAGGCGGGCAGAAGACTTAAACAGACATTTCTCCAAAAAAGACTTCAGTTCAGTTCAGTGCAGTTCAGTCGCTCAGTTGTGTCCGACTCTTTGCGACCCCACGAACCACAGCACGCCAGGCCTCCCTGTCCATCACCAACTCCCGGAGTTCACTCAGACTCACTCATTGAGTCAGTGATGCCATCCAGCCATCTCATCCTCTGCCGTCCCCTTCTCCTCCTGCCCCCAATCCCTCCCAGCATCAGGGTCTTTTCCAATGAGTCAACTCTTTGCATGAGGTGGCCAAAGGGCTGGAGTTTCAGCTTTAGCATCATTCCTTCCAAAGAAATCCCAGGGCTGATCTCCTTCAGAATGGACTGGTTGGATCTCCTTGCAGTCCAGGGGACTCTCAAGAGTCTTCTCCAACACCACAGTTCAAAAGCATCAATTCTTCAGTGCTCAGCTTTCTTCACAGTCCAATTCTCACATCCATACATGACCACTGGAAAAACCACAGCCTTGACTAGACGGACCTTTGTTGGCAAAGCAATGTCTCTGCTTTTCAATATGCTATCTAGTTTGGTCATAACTTTTCTTCCAAGGAGTATGCGTCTTTTAATTTCATGGCTGCAATCACCATCTGCAGTGATTTTGGAGCCCAAAAAATAAAGTCTGACACTGTTTCCACTGTTTCACCATCTATTTCCCATGAAGTGATGGGACCAGATGCCATGATCTCAGTTTTCTGAATGTTGAGCTTTAAGCCAACTTTTTCACTCTCCTCTTTCACCTTCATCAAGAGGCTTTTTAGTTCCTCTTCACTTTCTGCCATAAGGGTGGTGTCATCTGCATATCTGAAGTTATTGATATTTCTCCCAGCAATCTTGATTCCAGCTTGTGCTTCTTCCAGCACAGCGTTTCTCGTGATGTACTCTGCATATAAGTTAAATAAGCAGGGTGACAATATATAGCCTTGACATACTTCTTTTCCTATTTGGAACCAGTCTGTTGTTCCATGTCCAGTTCTAACTGTTGCTTCTTGACCTGCATACAAATTTCTCAAGAGGCAGGTCAGGTGGTCTGGTATTCCCATCTCTTTCAGAATTTTCCAGAGTTTATTGTGATCCAAACAGTCAAAGGCTTTGGCATAGTCAATAAAGCAGAAATAGATGCTTTTCTGGAACTCTCTTGCTTTTTCCATGATCCAGCGGATGTTGGCAATTTGATCTCTGGTTCCTCTGCCTTTTCTAAAACCAGCTTGAACATCTGGAAGTTCACGGTTCACGTATTGCTGAAGCCTGGCTTGGAGAACTTTGAGCATTACTTTACTAGTGTGTGAGATGAGTGCAATTGTGCAATAGTTTGAGCATTCTTTGGCATTGCCTTTCTTTGGGATTGGAATGAAAACTGACCTTTTCCAGTCCTGTGGCCACTGCTGAGTTTTCCAGATTTGCTGCATACTGAGTACAGCACTTTCACAGCATCATCTTTTAGGATTTGAAATAGCTCAACTGGAATTCCATCACCTCCACTAGCTTTGTTCGTAGTGATGCTGTCTAAGGCCCACTTGACTTCACATTCCAGGATGTCTGGCTCTAGGTGAATGATCACACCATCGTGATTATCTTGGTCGTGAAGATCTTTTTTGTACAGTTCTTCTGTGTATTCTTGCCACCTCTTCTTAATATCTTCTGCTTCTGTTAGGTCCATACCATTTCTGTCGTTTATCGAGCCCATCTTTGCACGAAATGTTCCCTTGGCATCTCTAATTTTCTTGAACAGATGTCTAGTCTTTCCCATTCTGTTGTTTTCCTCTATTTCTTTGCACTGATCACTGAGGAAGGCTTTCTTATCTCTTCTTGCTATTCTTTGGAACTCTGCATTCAGATGCTTATATCTTTCCTTTTCTCCTTTGCTTTTTGCTTCTCTTCTTTTCACAGCTATTTGTAAGGCTTCCCCAGACAGCTGTTTTGCTTTTTTGCATTTCTTTTCCATGGGGATGGTCTTGATCCCTGCCTCCTGTACAATGTCACGAACCTCAGTCCATAGTTCATCAGGCACTCTATCTATCAGATCTAGGCCCTTAAATCTATTTCTCACTTCCACTGTATAATCATAAGGGATTTGATTTAGGTCATACCTGAATGGTCTAGTGGTTTTCCCTACTTTCTTCAATTTAAGTCTGAATTTGGCAATAAGGAGTTCATGATCTGAGTGACAGTCAGCTCCTGGTCTTGTTTTTGCTGACTGTATAGAGCTTCTCCATCTTTGGCTGCAAAGAATATAATCAGTCTGATTTCGGTGTTGGCCATCTGGTGATGTTCATGTATAGAGTCTTCTCTTGTGTTGTTGGAAGAGGGTGTTTGTTCTGACCAGTGCATTTTCTTGGCAAAACTCTATTAGCCTTTGCCCTGCTTCATTCCGTATTCCAAGGCCAAATTTGCCTGTTACTCCAGGTGTTTCTTGACTTCCTACTTTTGCATTCCAGTCCCCTATAATGAAAAGGACATCTTTTTGGGGTGTTAGTTCTAAAAGGTCTTGTAGGTCTTCATACAACCGTTCAACTTCAGCTTCTTCAGCATTACTGGTTGGGGCATAGACTTGGATTACTGTGATATTGAATGGTTTGCCTTGGAAACGAAGAGAGATCATTCTGTCGTTTTTGAGATTGCATCCAAGTACTGCATTTCAGACTCTTTTGTTGACCGTGGTGGCTACTCCATTTCTTCTGAAGGATTCCTGCCCGCAGTAGTAGATATAATGGTCATCTGAGTTAAATTCACGCATTCCAGTCCATTTTAGTTCACTGATTCCTAGAATATCGACATTCACTCTTGCCATCTCTTGTTTGACCACTTCCAATTTGCCTTGATTCATGGACCTGACATTCCAGGTTCCTATGCAATATTGCTCTTTACAGCATCAGACCTTGCTTCTATTGCCAGTCACATTCCCACGTCCAAGGAGCCCTGGCTGCATGGGCGCAGGAGGGCCTAGAGGATCTATCCCACGTTGAAGGTCAGGAAGGGCTGTGGTGAGGAGATACCCCTCGTCCAAGGTAAGGAGCAGCGGCTGTGCTTTGCTGGAGCGGCCGTGAAGAGATACCCCACGCCCAAGGTAAGAGAAACCCAAGTAAGACGGTAGGTATTGGAAGAGGGCATCAGAGGGCAAAGACACTGAAACCATACTCACAGAAAACTAGTCAATCTAATCACACTAGGACCACAGCCTTGTCTAACTCAATGAAACTAAGCCATGCCCGTGGGGCAACCCAAGATGGGCGGGTCATGGTGGAGAGATCTGACAGAATGTGGTCCACTGGCGAAGGGAATGGCAAACCACTTCAGTATTCTTGCCTTGAGAACCCCATGAACAGTATGAAAAGGCAAAATGATAGGATACTGAAAGAGGAACTCCCCAGGTCAGTCAGTAGGTGCCCAATATGGTAGTGGAGTTCAGTGGAGAAATAACTCCAGAAAGAATGAAGGGGTGGAGCCAAAGCAATGGGATATTACTTAGCTATAAAAAGGAATGCATTCGAGCCAGTCCAAATGAGGTGGATAAACTCAGAGCCTATTATACAGAGTGAAGTCAGCCAGAAAGAGAAAGACAAATGCCACAGATTCACACATATATAGGGAACCTAGAAAGGTAGTACTGATGATCCTACACGCAGGGCAGCAAAGGAGACACAGACGTAAAGAACAGACTTTTGGACACAGTGGGGGAAGGAGAGGGTGGGATGATTTGAGAAAATAGCATTGAAACATACATAGCACCATACAGTGGGAACTTGCTGTATGATGCGGGGAACCCAAAGCCGAGCTCTGAGACAACTGAGTGGTGCCTGGGGAGGGAGGGAGGAGGCGGTGTAAGAGGGATACAGGGGATATCCCAGGGACACAAGGATTCTTCAACATGCAGATGAATCAATGATACGCCATATTCACAAACTGGAAGATACAAGCTACGTGATCGTCTCGATAAGGCTGCCCGCTCTCACCACCATCGACCAGTGCCCCCTCTGCACAGTGAACTCTGGGCGCAGCTCTGACTGGCAGAGTTCCAGAAGCAAGGGGCTGAGAAGAGGTGTGGGGCGCGGACTCCCCGAAGCTCTGAGGGTGAAGAGCCTCGGCCCCACACACCCTCCGCTGACGTGTGAGGATCACGGGCTGAGGTGGAGGCCACGTGACCTCGGGCAAGGTTAACAGTCTCAGTGTCTCCAGAACATGGGGGAATAACAGTCACAGGATTTAACGAGATGTGCCTGAAACAACACAAGGCATGTCATGGGACCAAGTAAGGACTCGTTCTTTCCACCATTAAAAGGAAGGAAAGTGGAAGCAAAACCTCCTGGCCACAGGTGGTCAGAACTAAAGTGCAGATTCTGCCGACTGTTCTTCTAAATCTCCGTGACAACTCAAAGTGAAGTCCTCATGGCATGGGTATACCAAAGTCCTTTACAATTGAGAAAAGTCCACGTGATTCTGTCACCACCATGAGGGATGCAGGGAGACTGTGTCACCCTGAGGTTGGAACTCGGCTGCATTGACTGCAGCTGCCTTGGCAAGGAAGTAGGGGGATGGGCAGAGGCTGGGGGAGCCCCCTCCGAACTCTGAGGCTCTGGGCACCTCAGTGGGGAAGCAGCCACATGGCCAAGGTCGCCGGGCAGGTCAGCACTCTCTCCTCTTTGATGAGACTAGTAATAATCTCCTCTGGCTGGAGGTGGTGGTTCTTCACGGACACTGGAGACCTTGCTTTGTCTGCTAACCTGCGCAAGTCGCTGCTGCTGTGCTGAGAATATGGGCCTTAGGAAGCTCTGAGCCGATAGTACTTGTTGCTTAGTCACTACATTGTGTCCAGCTTTTCAGCGACCCCGTGGACTGCAGCCCACCAGGCTCCTGTGTCCATGGGATTTCCCAAACAAGAATACTGGAGTGGGTTGCCATTTCCTTCTCCAGGGGGATCTTCTTGATCCAGGGATTGAACCCATGTCTCCTGCACTGCAGGAAGATTCCTTACCACTGAGTCACCAGGGAAGCCCCTAACATTAAATTGGTTTAAAATTGCCAATGCTTGTAGGAATATTGGAGGGAGTTCGATGTGCCAGAGATCTGATCAACTTTTTAGTAGAAGAGTCTTTAAAGCAATACCATTTAGGAAAAAGTGACTGGATAAGGTAAAACAAACCAAAAACAACAACAAGCCCTCTGAAGCAGAACTAATCATGAGGGGAGTCCTTTGCTCTAATTAATCATCATGGCAGAACTTTCTTATGGAAGTACTATACAGGATCTAGAAAAAATAATCATACGTGGTAATCGAATGTTTAACAGGGCATGTATCTTGAAATCAGTGCATAAACTGTATCCTAGAAGAGCAATAACCCAAATGATACAAGGTGACATCCTAACTATGTATTTATTAAATTTCCATTTAAAAATAAATTTCCTTCTGGGAAATGCAATAAGACATTTTCTGTGAATGGATGAAGTGCTCATTCTCTTTCTTGCTTTTGTTCTGTCAGTTTTTGCTTCGAGGATTTGTTTTGCCCCCCGTGCTGGGTCTTTGTTGCTGTGCGGGCTTTACTCCAGTTGCACTGAGTGAGACCTACCCCCCAAGCTGTGGGGCCCGGGCTGCACTGAGCTGGCTGCTCTGGTTGCGGACCACGAGATCCAGAGCGTGGGCTCAGCAGTTGTGGTGCTTGGGCTTACTTGCTCCATGGCATGTGGGATCCTCCCGGATCATATTGCAAAGCCGTGTCCCCTGCACTGGCAGATAAGATTCCCCTGCACTGAGCCAGCAGGGAAGCCCCTGCTTCTAGTATTTTAAAGCTCTCTCATTAGGTACATTCAAGCTTCTGTGTCTTCCTGGCGAGTCAGCCTTTCATCATCGTGAGATTTTCTCCATTCAGGTGACACTCTTCGTTTTGCAGTGTCAGCTCCCCATCTTGGTATCTGATTTTCATTTACACTCTTTGCATTTTGTTCCGTCTCTCTTTCCTTGAATTCCTTTGGGTAAATAACAGATTTTTTTAATATCCCATTTCATTGCCTCCACTGATTTGTGTTTGTTTTATTTTGTATTGGCATATAACCGATTAACTGTGTTATGGTAGTTTCAGGAGAATGGCAAAGGGGCTCAGCCACACATATACACGTATCCATGCTCCCCTACACTCCCCTCCCAACCAGGCTGCACGTAACACTGAGCAGAGTTCCCTGTGCTCTACAGGAGGTCCTTGCTGGTTAGCCATTTAAAATACAGCCCTGTGTACACGCCATCCCAAACTCCCTAATTATCCCTACCCCACAGCAACTATAAATTCATTCTCTAAGTCTGTGAGTCTCTTTCTGTTTTGTAAGTTCATTTGTATCATTTCTTTTTAGATTCCACATATAATGGTATGTCATACAATATTTCTTCTTCTCTGCCTGACTTACTTCACTCAGTATGATAGTCTCTAGGTCTGTGCATGTTGTTGCAAATGGCATGACTTCATTCTTTTTAATGGCCGAGTGATATTCCGTTGTATATATGTGCCATCTTTTTCATCCATTCCTCTGTCGACGGACACTTAGGCTGCTTCCGCGTCTCGCTGTTGTAAACATGCTGCGGTGGACACTGGGGTGCGTGTGTCTTTTCCATTATAGTTTTCTCTGGGCACACGCCACGGACTGTGGGATTGCTGGATCATACGGTAGCTCTGTTTTAGTTTTTTGTAAGAACCTCCATACTGTTCTCCATGGTGCCTGCACCAATTTGCATCCCGCCAGCAGTATAGGAGGGCTTCCTTCCCTCTGTACCCTCTCCAGCATTTCCTGTTTGTGGACTTTTTGATGATAACCATTCTGGCTGGTGTGGGGTGGTACCTCACTGCAGTTTGATTTGTATTTCTCTAATAATTATCAATCTTGAAAGTCTTCTCATGTGTCTTTTGGCCATCTGTTTGTCCTCTTTGGAGAAATGTTGATTTAGGTCTTCTGCCCATTTGTTGATTAGGTTCTTGGTTTTGATGAGCTGTTTGTAAAATTCTGGAGACTAGTACCTTGTCAGTTACATCATTTGCAAATATTTTCCTCCCAGTCTATGAGCTGTCTTTTTGTTTTGTTTATTGTTTCCTTTGCTGTGCAAAAGCTTTGAGTTTAAGTAGGTTCCATTTATTTATTTTTGTTTTTATTTCCATTCTGGGAGACAGACTGCAAAAAAATATTGCTTTGATTTATGTCAGAGAGTGTTCTGCCTATGTTTTCCTCTAGGAGTTTTATAGTTTCTGGTCTCACATTTAGGTCTTTAATCCATTTTGAGCTTATTTTTGTGTGTGGTGTTAAAGAATGATCTAATTTCATTTTTTTACATGTAGCTGTCCATTTCTCACAGAACTAGAACAAAAAATCCATTGATTTTTTAAGTTATACTTTTTCTGGTATTGTTTTAGAGGCTGTCCTAGAAATCACAGTATACAGTCTATATCTTTAAGTTCACAGTATATCTTTAAATGATATTTCACAACCGTGTAAGATGTGAAAACAGCATCATTCCATATTCTCCCTCTCCCGCCCTTTGTACTTTTAAATGCCTGTCATTTTACTTCTATGCTATAATCTTAAAAAAAAAAGCACCTTAGTCTTTTCAAGAATTCAGAACCACATACAGGGACTCTGCCGGTAGGAATGTGCCTGCCAGTGCAGGAGAGACGGGTTTGACCCTTGGTTTGGGAAGATTCCACGGAATAACTAAGTCCATGCACCAAGCCTGTGCTACTAAGCCTGTGCTCTCGGGCCTGTGAGCCACAACTGCTGAAGCCAAGCACCCACGGCTGCTCCTGGGACCTGCAACAAGAGGAGCCTCCACGGCCAGAAGCCTGTGCGTCACATGGAAGAGCAGCCCCGCGCTCCGCAGCTAGAGAGCGCGCGAGCCACCAACAGAGATCCAGCACAGCCAGAGACAGACAAGCAAAGGCAATTTAAAATCATGTATAAACTGTATATTGTTATTGTTGTTTAGTCGCTTACTGGTGTCCGACTCTTTGCAACCTCATGGACTGGAGCCTGCCAGGTTCCTCTGCCCATGGCATTTCTCAAGCAAGAATACCAGAGTGGGTATCTATTACCTTCTCCAGGGAATCTTCTTGACACGGGGATCAAACTCACGTCTCTTGCATTACAGGCCAATTCTTTACCACTGAGCCATCGGGGAAGTCATAGTGTATGTGTGTGTATATACACACGCATACACACACATAATAAACTATGTAAAATAAAGATTAAAATGTTTTTTATATTTATCTTGATAGTCAGCCATTCTGGTGCCCTCTATTCCTTTCTGAAGATCCAGAGTTTCATGAGGTATCATTCCTCTTGATCCCAAAGAGCTTCTTACAGTATTTCTCATGAGCAGGTCTATGACACGTATTTTCTCAAATGGTCCCTATTTTGCCGTAATGTTTGCAAGACACTTCTCTGGACCTAGACGTCTAGACTGACTTCCTTTCAGCATGGCAAGGATACGTGTTCCAGTGTCTCCTGGTTTCTGCTCTTTCTACAAAAAGTCAGCTGTGATTCATTTTCCCTTGGGTGGTTTTCAAGGGTCTTTTTATCTTTGATTTCTATGAGCTTGACTTTAGTGTGCCGAGTGTGCACTTTTATCTGTTTTAATGTATCGAGGGGTTCTTGAACTTTTGGGGTATGTAGATTTATACCTTTCATCAGTTTTGTAATGTTGTCAGCCATTATACCTTCAAATGTTTCTTCTGCCTCATTCTCTCTGTTCTCCTTGTGAGATGCCAAATCTATGCAGGTTAGAACATTTGATATTGACTCACAGATCTGCGTCAGCGGGTTAGATGTGATATTGAATTTCATCTTTAGGGGAGAAATACCCATGTACTGACAGCACAAAGGTTGCACCTTTGCTGTACAGTAAGGACAGGCTGGGCTATGCTCAAAGGCTTACACAAACAAGAGCCTACCTTCTGCTCATGCAACATGTCCATCGTGGGTCAGCTGAAGCTATTCAGGAACAGAGTCCAGTCTACATCTGGAACACCAATGGTTGTCATGGCAGAGGAAGAAGAAAATATGGATAACCATGGTTGGCTCTTCTACCCATCAGTGAAAAACATCATTTCTGTTCATGTATCATTGGTAGCAAGTCATGAGGCCAAACCTGAGTCAATGGGCAAGGAAGCACACTCTTCCTCCAAGGAGAGGTAACCATGTGTCTGAACAGTAACCTTCCACCACAGCTCTGATCTCTCACTGGGCGGGGGCTGAGAGACCTTCTCAGAAAGGACCCTTGCTCAGTCACCTGTTCGCCGTGGCCATTTTCTCCACTCCTGGGACCTCCTTTTCCACTCTCTTTCTTGGCTACGTGTAAGAGGCACTGAAGGATTTCTTTTCCTTGGAGAAATGAGCATGTTTCCTGGGCTGTTTCTTGGTTATCGAAGGCACCAGGCCCAAGGTTTGCAGTCACAGTGTCTTCCAGCACAGACCAGAGGCACAGGGCTCAGAAACACAACCAGCCCTCTCTGACTTCAGTCAGCTCCATGTGCCAACAGATGCACCCACAATTCACCGAGAGAGAGATGCACCCTCTCTCTGGACTTCCATGCAGGCACCTGAAGCTTATCAGGAACTGGGAGAAAGCTACCATTAGTCTCTGCAAGGACTTATGGGTGTCATCTTAACTCTTTCAGAGATGTTAACAGGAGGCATCAGAGCCATATAGCTAATTTGTGGAAGGCAGTGCTTTGACCGGCTTTTGTCATTCAGAGCCCTTTTCAGATTCACCTTTTACTGGTTGGAGGTGAGAACTATACTCAGATGTGTAAAATTTCTGTTTTTTGGAATCTCCTTATTTCTTTTCATTCCTACTTGTACACCAGATAGCTGTTTTCTGAGTGTGTCTTACAGTACCCTGTCCAATGCAGATACCAGCCACCAAAGCACGCTCTAGCATTCTGCTGGCCCAAAACCTCAGCTCATTAGGGTATGATCTTGGTGCCTGTGTCCAACTCTTGAGACCCCTGGACTGTAGCCTGCCAGGCTCCTCTGTCCATGGGATTTCCCAGGTGAGCATACTGGAGTGGGTTGCCATTGCCTTCTCCAGGGATCTTCCCAACCCAGGAATGGAAGCTGGGTCTCCGGCTACTTCACAAGTCATCACAGGTGACAGTTTTACCAACTGCCATACATACCACATACCTTGGGCTTCCCTAGTGGTTCAGCTGGTAAAGAACCCACCTGCAGTGAGGGAGACCTGGATTTGATCCCTGGGTTGGGAAGATCCTCTGGAGTGGAATACTACCCACTCCAGTATTCTGGCCTTGAGAATTCCATGGACTATAGTCCATGGGGTCGCAAAGAGTCAGACATGACTGAGCGACCTTCACTTACACCGTGTACCAAGTGCCACCCTCCAGCCTCCAGCAGACGTCCCCCCGCTGCAGTCCACCAGGCCCTGGAGCCAGTGCCACAGTTTTAGGACTCCACGCGGCGGTATCTCACTCCTGGCACCCAGTCCTGTAGACTCTATGACAGGCCAAGTTATATCGCCATGTAAGTCACTCTGAAACCACACTAACAGCAGCAAGAGTGCTGTGTTCTCATCGTCACCTCCTTCCCGTCGCAGGGCTGGTCCACCGTTTATAATGCAGGATGACTGGGCAGCCTCTGTCAATGTTGCCAGAATAGAGAGAAAAGAGATGGAGGAAGCGTGCGTTGCTTAAAGCCTCAGTGTAGGTGTGACCCGTGTCCCTTTTGCTTACTGCCATTAGCCAGAGCAAATCACACACCCAAGTCTGACATCTCCCGGACAGGGAAGCACCATCGTTCCCCAGAGAAGGGCAGCAACCGGCGATACTATCCGCCACACCTGCCTATGAGACAATAGCTCAGAAAAGCACCCAAGAAGAGTCCTAAGAAGCAGAGAAGCTAATATATTATGCAGTGAAAATTATCTTTTAAGCTTCAAGTCTGAAAATGTTGAGGTAAACATACAACTGATAAGAAATGGTTTTTATCTTCATTTTGTAAAACTTTTAGGAAACTATCTAATCGGGCACATACATAGTGATTACTGGGAAGGACACCACCTCTGTGCAGAAGGTTGTCTTCCGAGCTCAGGTGACGACGCTGGAGCTGGAGGAGGTGGCTCTGAGGCCTGGTCTGGCTCAGATGTGGGCCCAGGGGCAGGCCTGGCTCTCTGGGAATCAAGGCTTTCATCAGGCACATCATAGCTCCACGGATGATCTCCAAGGCTTCTCCCAAGTCTCCATTTTTATATACAATCTACATATTTTCAAAGGTTTTTCAAGAAAATTGTTATTCTTTGAAAATGTTATTACATATTTCAGAATACAACACTGAATTGCCTTTTCACTTTTTGTGTTTCTAACAATAAGCCATTTCCATGAAACAAACACTTTTAAGAGTCGTTTGATCCTGCGGCTGTTTCACCACGTGCTATTCTAGTCCTCTGTTTGGAACACAAAAATCATTTCCAAAGCAACTAATTATAGTCTAAGTCACAAGTGCTGGATTGCTGCTGCTGGTAGGAAATTAGAAGCAACCATCACACAAATATTAAAAGCTTCTTATTTTTGAAGCTCTCCCCCAAACTAGTACAAGATACAAAAAAATGCAGGAAAGACATATACAATACCCAATATAGAAGTGAACTTCTCAAGGTGGCTTTGTGAGTGATCAGCTTAGCATGAGTCGGAAGAGAATTGTTTTCTGTCTGGGACTTTGTACTTTCCCTGAAATCAGTGGAGCCTGTTTGCGTGGGTGTATTTCTGGTTCTCTTTTCTGTTCCGCTGGTCTGTGTATCTGTTCCTCTGCCAATACCACACTCTCTTGATTACTGTGTATTAAGTCTTAATACCAGGCAGTGATTCCTCCCACTCTCCTTTGTCAAGATTGTTTTTGGTATTCTAGGGCCATGCCTCTTCATTTACATTTTAGAGTCAGCTTGTCCTTGTCTACAAAACTTGCTTAGGTTTTAATAGCATTGAATTAAGCCTATGGATCATTTTAGGGAGAACTGACATATTTACTGTCCTATGTCTTCCATTCCACAAACACAGGATGTCATTCCACTTATCAAATCTTTGATTTCTTTCATCAGCATTTTGTAGTTTCAGACATACAGATCCTATACATATTTTGTTAATTGAATGCCTGCATTCATGTGTGCTAAGTTGCTTCAGTCGTGTCTGACTCTTTGCGATACTATGGACTGTAGCCCACCAGGCTCCACTGTCCATGGAATTTCCCAGGCAAGAATATTGGAGTGGGTTTCCATTTCCTATTCCAGGGAATCTTCCTGACCCAGGGATTGAACCCGTATCTCTTACATCTCCTGCACTGGCAGGCGGGTTCCTTACCACTAGCACCACCTGGGAAGGCCAACTGAAGTAAGTATTTCATTATCTTTGGGGTGAATGTAAATTGTATTACATTTTTAATTTCAATTTCTTCATGGTTTGTTGTCCATTTATAGAAATGCAGCTGACTTCTGTATATTGGTACTGTGTCTTGCAGCCTTGCTAAACTCACTTACTAGTTGTAGAAGTTGAAAAATATTGTTTTCTTATATATACGCTAAGACTTCCTATATAGACAATCATACCACCTACAAATACAGCTTTAGATCTTCCTTTCCAATCTGTATACCATTTATTTCTTTTCCTTGACTCATTTAGTGGCCAGAACTTCCACATTCAGTACTAAGTTGTTACTGATCTTTTTTTTTTAAATTTATTTATTTTAATTGGAGGCTAATTACTTTACAATATTGTGGTGTTTTTTGGCATGCATTCACATGAATCCGCCATGGGTGTACATGTGCTCCCCATCCTGAACCCCCCTCTCACATCCCTCCCATCCCATCCTTCAGGGTCACCCCAGTGCACCAGCCCCGAGAGCTCTGTCTCATGCATCGAACTTGGACTGGAAGGCATTCAGCCTTTTACCATGCAATATGCTGTTGGCTGTAGTTTTTTTTTAATAGATGTTCTTTATCAAGTTGGGGTTGCTCCCCTGTATTTCTAGATTCCCAAGGATTTTTACCATGAATGGGTGTTGGATTTTGTCAGGTGCTTTGTCTGGGTCAGTGGATATCATCATATTATTTCTTTGGCTTGATCATATATTGGACCACACTGATTGATTTTCTAATATTAAACCAGCCTTGCCCATCTGGAATAAATCCCACTTGGACACAGTGTATAGTTTTTTATGTTGCTGGATTTGGTTTGCTAATATTTTGCTGAGGATTTTTCACATCTAAATTCAGGAGTGATATTGGTCTATGTGGGGTTTTATTTTATTTTGTTTTTTATTCTTTGTCTGGTTTTGGTATTGGGACAACACTAGCTTCGCAAGTACGACTGGGAAGTGCTCCTCTTCTACTTTCTGAAAGGGGTCATATAAAACTGGTGTTAATTCTTTCAACATTTGGTAAAATACTCCATGGAAGACATCTGGCCCTGCCAAATCTCTCTCTTACCAGGAGATTTTAAATGAAAAGTTCAAGGACTATTCATGTTATCGATTTCATCAGAGTTGGGTTTCGATAGTTTGTGGTTTTCAAGAAATCGATCCATTTCTTCTGAATTTTTGAGCATGAAGTTGTTTATGGTGTTTCCTTACTGTCTTCTTGATGTCTGCAGAATCTGTTTAGTAATAATGTACTAATACCCTGTTCTAAATCCATCCTGATTCTGATGATCTGTGTCTTCTCTATTTTTATTTTTGTCAGTCTTGCTAGAGTCTGATAATTTTATTTTTTTGAAGAATCAACTTTTTTCCATTGATTTTTGCTGTTGTTTTCTATTTTTCAATGTCATCGGTTTCTGCCCTTATCTTTACTGTTTCCTTCCTCCTTCCTCATCTTTCTCAGGTTTCTTGAGGCAGCCTAGGCTGTTTATCTGAGGTCTCTCCTCATTTCTGATGGAGTGTTAGGTGCTGCGCACTTTCCTCCAGCATTGCTTTAGCTGCATCCTTCGCCTGACACTTTGACAAGAATGTTTTTCTGTAACACTTGGTCAGCAACAGCCAGAGTTGCTCTTGGCTCACTCAACAAAAAACACCCTTCGTGATCTATGCACAAGCACTCCCCCTGAATCACAAACAGATTCTCTCACACATTGTAAGGAGAACTCCAGGGCACCATTCCACCAGCACACTCAGATGGCAGTGAAGCTCAAACGTGAACCAGGCAAACAAAACACTCTTCCTGCCTAGGTAGAAACACTGTTCTCAGACTTTGCACACCTCTGGAGAGAGGGCAGGGGTATTACTAACTCTATTCCATGTCTTGAAAATTCTATGTTGCTTATATCCTTACTGGAGAGAAACTGAAATGGAAGAAAGTGCATCTTCTGGAAGAAGCACAGAGAAAGCTGTGGTGAGCAAAACACCAGGTGGGTTTGTGTAAAGGTGCAGGAGAGGGAAAGAGACAATGAGAGAGAATAAGACGAGATCCTCAACATTGGCGGTCATGGTGCAGGAGAGGGGAAGAGACAACGAGAGAATAGGACGAGATCCTCAACATCGGTGGTCATCAAGGACGTGCAAACCAAACTGCAAAGATACTACTCCACACCCAAGGGGACGGTTAGAATAAAAAAGAGAGAGAAACGGTACTGGCAAGAAGGTGGGTAAACTGGAGACCTGTGCAGTTTGTGGGGTATAAAATGGTGCAGCTATTTTGGAAACTAGTTCAATAATTCCTCAAAAAATTAAATATAGTTGCTACTGCTGTGATACAAATTTAAAACCATTTAAAAATGGTTGAGATGATAAATTTTGTTATTTTACCACAATTTTAAAAAGTTAAACATAGAATTACCATATGACTCAGATAGACTAGGTATCTATCCAAGAGAAATTAAAATATATTTCCACATAAAGTTTTGTGCATGAATGTTCACAGCAGTATTATTCATAATAGTCAAAAGGTGGAAACAACCCAAATATACATCAACTGATAAAGGGATAAATAAATGGAATATGGAATATTATTTGCCTGTTTATACTAATATATATTAGTACATATATATAATATATATTCCATAATTCCATTCTCATCCATAATTTTATATATATATATATACACACACACACACAGAATACATTATTCCACAGAAAGGAATATTATTCAGCCACAAAAAATAATGCAGTATTGACATGTGCTTCAGCATGGATGGACTTTGGAAACATCACGTTCAGTGAGAGAAGACAGCTACAAGAGGCCATGCTCTGTATGATTCCATTACTGTGAACTGTCCAGAACAGACGAATGTGTAGGAGACGGAAAGCAGACAAATGCTTTCCACGGGGACGAGGTTGAGGACCGACTCCTGGGGGGGTTCTCTTTAAGGAATGCAGATGCTCTGGAATTAGACAGTGGCCGTGGCTGCCAGACCTTGTGAACGCACTAAAACCCACTCAATTGTACACTCTCAAAGGGTGGGTTTTACGGCACGTGAATTTTATCTCAATTGTACACTCGAAAAGGGTGGGTTTTACGGCACGTGAATTATATCTCAATTGTACACTCGAAAAGGGTGGGTTTTACGGCACGTGAATTATATCTCAATTGTACACTCGAAAAGGGTGGGTTTTACGGCACGTGAATTATATCACAATTGTACACTCGAAAAGGGTGGGTTTTACGGCACGTGAATTATATCACAATTGTACACTCGAAAAGGGTGGGTTTTACGGCACGTGAATTATATCACAATTGTACACTCGAAAAGGGTGGGTTTTACGGCACGTGAATTATATCTCAATTGTACACTCGAAAAGGGTGGGTTTTACGGCACGTGAATTATATCACAATTGTACACTCTCAAAGGGTGGGTTTTACGGCACGTGAATTATATCTCAATTGTACACTCTCAAAGGGTGGGTTTTACGGCACGTGAATTATATCACAATTGTACACTCTCAAAGGGTGGGTTTTACGGCACGTGAATTATATCACAATTGTACACTCTCAAAGGGTGGATTTTATGACATGTGAATTATATCACACTTTCTAAAAGAGCACACAGGGCACACTAAGGAGAAGGGCCTTTCCCTGGGAGCCTGGGAGGGGAGCAAGCTCCGGGACTTGGCAGCACCGGGTCCACCTGGCCTCTGAGAGCCGCTGAGCTGGGGGTGGGCAGGAGGGGTGGGCAGGGTCTAAGCCTGCTCTTACTGACTCTGGACCTCGGGACAACTGCATCCTCAAGAAAGGTGCTCATTGCCTTAGATGGGAGGAATTCCAGGCTTCAAACTGAAAGAAGAAAAGCCTAAGTAGGCAAAACAAAAAAGCAAGAAGGAGCCGGCAGTGAGAAGGAACAGGAGTTGAGTGCAGGCTTGCTTTGCCCCAAACAGCAGCTGAGGGCGCAGAGGCAACGCCGGGGTTGCCACCAGGCTGCCTGCAGGCCCTGGGCTCTGTCTTCTCCGACTGACACTCATCTGGAGGCACACGTGACTTTCACTTTTGATTTTTTGATATTTCTGGTACATTCCTCAGCAATCTACGCCCCTTCTGGAGCTGAAGAACAACCACCTCTTTCATACTTAGGAGACGCTTGGCATCCTAGCTATCTACTCTTTTCAAAAAGATTAAACTACTAGAGAAAAACATAATTTCTTATTGAAAACAGGTTTGGACCAACTTCAGGTTTTTAAAATCATGCCTGCATTCCTGTGGATCTGATACTGTTATGAGCGCGTATATCTTACCACTGTGAAGTCAGGGTGGAAAATACATCATCTCTCTCAGATTCCTGGAATAACTTCAAAAGTTCTGGGTCCCCAGATAAGTGTGCAAGAATGCGCAATTCGATCTGCGAGAAGTCTGTCAGATAGAGCTCTGCGTTAATTCAGAACCTATCCACACACGCCTCATTGTTGCCACCCAGCCCGGGCAACCTCAATCTCCCCTCCCCACAGGGAGGGGAATCAAGGTCGGCACGCCCACCTCCCACCTGCCAGGCCCCTGGGCATTGGGCTGTTCGCCATCCCTGGTGCTAAGAGTCCGGGAGACCTCTTCTGTAAGGCTGGCAAGGCCTCCAGGGGGCCGCACTCATTGATCGAGTCATCAGAACATCAGAGGTTCAGAAGGGCTCTCTCTGTGCCAGGCTGTGTGCCTGGGGTGCGCTAGTGAACAAGACGGATGGCGGTCCCTTCCGTGTGGAGCTGCTACTCGAGGAGAGGGAGACGGTTTGGGTGAATTATTCCGTGTGTTGGAAGGCGAGCAATGAAATGGGAAAGACAGATCAAGAGGAGGAGGTTCCAGAGTGAGTGTGTGTGGGGAGGTTGCTGCTGTGACGTGTCATTGAGAAAGGGACGAGGTAGCAGAGGCAAAGAGGTTGGAGGAGGGAGCAAGACCACACCGGGGGAGAAGGCTCCATGCGGGGGAGAAGGCTCCGTGCGGGGCTGGCGGTGGGGCTGAGGGCAGAGTGGGAAGGGGCACCGGGGGGACAGGACAGAAGGGGGAGGTGGACTTGGGGGGCCTAGCAGGGAATCTTGGCTCTAGGTGCAGTCACGTGAAGAAGCCCAGGAGGCAGAGCTGCCCTTGCCTACTGGGCATAAGAAGCCTCGGCTTCACGTAAATATCTGCCTGGGGTTTACCTTCAGGAGCGAGTTCTGTAAGCGCCTTTGGATTACTCGGTTTCTAAGCATTTGAACACGTGAAGCACGTAAGGTGGGCTCCAGTGGCATGCTGTGTCTGCTGGCACGTACCTGCTGCCAGGAAGGTGTAGCCTTCGGATGAAACAAACGCCGTCCTTGGGGAGATGCTGAGTTCGTCCTCTTCACCTGAATCGTTATGAGTTCAAGAGCACTTGGTGAACTGGTCGTTGAGCTGATTCATAGCTATTCCTCACACACAGTTATTTTAACATCACTCGGAAGTCAGAAGAGTATTTTCCTGATTTTTCTTAATGCAATTTTAAAACATCATAAGACTGCTGAAAGCAAACTAGATTTTCTGCTGTTAAAATTTCCTGTTCTGTCTACAATTCTCAGTGAAGAAAAGGTCAAACACTGGCCCTCTGCGCCTCACCAATAGGAGGCCTCCTTGGGGAAGGTCTCCCCACGGAATGTGCGGTGCAGGGCTGGCGCAGGCCAAGCTGCTGCCTACCTCCAGGAGCTCTGTTCACGCAAAGCTCATGGCGCGTCACTGTTTCGCTTCGACCTTCTGGAAGCAGCAGTTCCCGAAAGCAAGTGGGCAGGAGTTTACTGGGAACAGGCCACAGAAGCCGGCTTTGCTCAGACTTGACCTTTTCTTTCTCAGAAATGTCATCACCCTCAGGGCAGTGGAGTGGATGGAGACAAAGAAGAGTGTGACTACACTTTTACAAACATGTCCAGTAATTTTCAGACCTTAATAAAAGCCAGCTCCGTTGTCTGTCTCTTCTCTGTTGGGAAGCTGGTGGGGGAGAGGCAGTGGGAGGGGAGCCTCTTTCCCGGGGTAATTTATCATCCACTTTCACTTAGAAACCGCTAGAGGGGAGGGGCCGTGCCACTTGAGCTGAGTTTTATTTTTCTGTGTATATTTAAATCCTGGTCACGCAAATACAGAAGAGAACTTCAGGAAAGAAAAGCAGTTACTTAGATAGCAAAACAATTACAAACATTTCTAGGCTTAAAAAAAAACGTTGCTCAAGATTTTTGTGAAATAAAAAGAAATGTGTTACCTTTAAAACTCTGAGGTTTAGTTATCTGAATTGGGTGCTTGGAGATACCTTGGATATTCTGCGAATAATAGAAGGGAAACTGCTTTAGCTGAAATATCTTCTTTTAATCTGAATCATTTAACGGTATTTAAAATGTGTTACATTTAAAATATATATATATATTTTTTGGAGAAGGAAATGGCAACCCACTCCAGTATTCTTGCCTGGAAAAGTCCATGGACAGAGGAGCCCGGTGGGCTGCAGCCCATGGGGTTATATGACTGAACACACACGCATGAGGAGGGTGGAGAGAGACGGGTTGGTAGCAGTAAACTGGAAGAACCAAAAATACATTTATTTACCTGGCTGCCCCAGGTCTTAGCTGCAGCGTTTGAACTCTCAGGGACGGCACCTGGGATCCAGTTCCCTGACCAGGGATGGGACCTGGCTTCCCTGCTTTGGGAGCTCTCTGTCACTGGACCACCAAGGGAAGCCCCTAAATGTGTCATATTTTATTAAACCCTAACAAAATAACCAATGCCAATGTGTTATGCATATGTGTATCCATCTTAATACAACTAATACTGAAGCACAATTTTGGTGGGTAGACCAAAGTATCAATGTAGAGTCAACATACAAAAGTCAATTCTATGTTTACACAGTGCCAATGAATAATCAGACATTGAAATTAAATAAACAATGCCATTTATATTAATAACAGCACCCCCAAAACATTCAGGTATAAATTTGTATGTTGAAAACTACAGAATCCTGATAAAAGAAAATTAATAGTCCTAAATAAATGGAAAGATATACCATGTTCATGGATTAGAACATTCAACATTAATATGCCAATGACTCCCAAATTGATCTATAAATTCAACACAATCCTAATTAAAATATTAGCAGTATTTTCTTAGCTATCAACAAGCTGATTCTATAAATTGTGGATTATAAATATAAATGTAAAATGCAAAACTCTAAAACTTTTAGAGGAAAATTTAAGAGAAAATCTGTGTAATCTTGCATTAGACAAAGAATTCTTAGATATACCCCTTCAGCATGGTCCGTAAAGAAAACAATGAAAAACTGGACTCCATCAAACTTACTTTTGTTTTTTGCAAATCACGTTGGATTCAAAACATATAAAGAACTCTCAGACTTCCCTGGTGGTTCAGTGGCTGAGACTCTGCCGCCCCATGCAGGGGCCATGGGCTCAATCCCTGTTCAGGGAACTCGATTCCACACGCCATATAGTACGGCCAAAAAAAAGGAACTCTCAAAAAAAGTTAGCAATGAAAGGTACTTCCAGAATGGCAGAGTGAGGAGCTTGCCAACTCATTCTATGAAGTGTTATCCTGATGCTAAAACCAGATACCAAATACAACATCCTCCATAAACAGGCACAAGGATCCTCAGTCGATATTAGCACGCTGAAACTAGCAACACACAAAAAGGGTTTTGTACGCAGCCAACGGGGATTTATCTCAGAAATGCAAAAAAAAATTTAATATAATACACCAGATTCGTAGGATAAAGGACAAAAACACATCATCACCACAACAGGACATAAGCATTCAACAAAAGTCCAACACTTTCATATTAAAACATTTCAATTTTCTAGGAACAGACTTTTCTCAAGTTAATAGAAGAACATCTACAAAATCAACTCACTCTGAGTAATGTCAGGGTCTATAATTGTATAAAACAGAATATGTTCTCTGACTAATAGCATGTCAAACTGGGATCAGACCAGACTGTAACTAGCACACTCGGCTAAAAGCTCTTGGTGAGCACAGCTCGGTGTAGGCTCATCCAGCAAGCAAGGACTCGGCTCCTAAAGTCATTTCCCTTCCATGGCCCATAAAACATCAGCTTAATGAAAGTTGCTTTACCAACGGAAAGAGGGATAAAGAAGCTTATTTGTCCTGAGAAAGCAGAAATGTGATTACCTTTAGATAAAGATAAAGGAAACTTTTTAATAACTAAGTGCTACTTTTTGTTTTACAATATAACAAATAATCAAATAACAGTGACTGCTCACTCTGGTGTCCGACTCTTTGTAACCCCATGGACCGCGGCACACTAGGTTCCTCTGTCCATAGAATTTTCCAGGCAAGAATACTGGAGCGGGTTGCCATTTCCTACTCCAGGGGATCTTCCCAACCCAGGGAATGAATCTGGGTCTCTTTCATTTCCTGCCTTGGTAGGCGGATGCTTTACCACTGCAACAATTTGGAAGCCCAATAAAAATAATAGAAACTTCACTAACTATGTAACCTATATAGCACACTTTATACACTATGGCACACTATATAACACTCTACAGTTTGAACATTTTAAGGAAAGTTAAAATGTATATTTTGTCCTTTGATCATACGACATGCTAAGAAGGGGCTTGAAGGGTATAGCTTTTTTTCCTCCCCTACCACGGCTGAGAGACCTGAGCTCAATTCTCAGGCAACTTTCGCTCATCTCAAATGGCGTCTTCTTTTCTGTTATTACACGGAAGCTGCTCTGTCCACGGTGAGCAGAAGGGAGGCTCTGGCATCTGACTCTGGCAGAGAACCTCAACCTTGAACACCATCTTTCACTGTCAAGTTGCAGGGAAAGAAGAGTTTAAGGCTTAGTTCCCTTAAGTTAATCTTAAAACAAGCCAGATAAAAATGTTGTTAATGCTGACTGGAGACTAGTGGAATGTACAATCACCAAACAAAAAATAAATTACTTTCAATCAGAACTGCTCTTATGAAGTGTCCCAAATATGTCTAGAGATAACAGTTATTAAAATTAAATCAGTTGTTAAAAATAGAACCAGAATATTTTGATGGAGAACATAAAAAAGTAACCATTTTATTGTAGAACAGTCTTACAGAAAAGTTAGGAACACAGTATAGGCCCCTCACTGAGCTTCCTATATTGCTAGCATCTTACGTTTTTAGGGTATTTGACACAATTAAGAAACCAGCATCAATACATTATTACTAATTCCATACTTTATTTCGATTTCACCAGTTTTCACCTGAAGTCCTTTTTCTGCCCCAAGACCCTACCCAGGACCTCGCATCATGTTCGGTCGTCTGGTTTCCTCAGCTCCTTGGCTGTGGCAGCTTCCCAGATTTTGTTTTTTATGACCTTGTTCTGAGGGCTGGTCAGGCAGCACATCCCTCAGCTGGGATCTGCTTGTTGTTTTTCTCGTGGTTAGACCAGGGTTGCGGGTTTGGGGAGGGAGGCCTCCGAGATAAGTGCCCTTCTCATGCCGGCAGGTCAAGGGTGCCTGCTGTCAGCGTGACCCGTCACTGCTGACGTTGACCTTGCTCTGAAATGGTGTTTGCTACGTTCTCCCCTGAACAGTCACTTTTTTATTTTCCCCTTTCTAGGCTGCTCTCTCTGAAATTGAGTTTCTGAGCACAGCCCTCACTTCTGTCTGCAGTGACAGAGATGAAGTGATAGGCGTGGTGTCCTGAGAAAGCTGACTCCCGGGGCAGTGTTCACTGACCCGACGGCAACGGTACAGGCAACAGAGCCAGGGGAGGGGAGTGGAGGTCAGCCCCGGCGTGGACACCGCTGGTGTGGATAGAGACAGGGAGCTCTGCAGCAGCCAAAGGCGGAACCCGGCCAGCAAGGGACTGCATCTCAGGATGTGCAATTTGACTTCCTTTGTTAAACTTATTCATAGGTGTTTTATTATTTTTATTCAACTATAAACAGGATTTGTTGTTGTTCACTCACTCGTGTCCAACTCTTTGTGACCCCATGGGCTGCAGCACGCCAGGCTTCCCTGTCTTCCGCTATCTCCTGCAGTTTGCTCAAACTCATGTCCATTGAGTTGGTGAAGCTATTTCGCCATCTCATCCTCTGCCACCCTTTTCTCCTCGTGCCTTCAACGTTTCCCAGCATCAGGGTCTTTTCCAAAGAATCAGTTCTTCGCATCAGGTGGCCAAAGTATTGGAGCTTCAGCTTCAGCATCAGTCCTTCTAATGACTATTAAGGGTTGATTTCCTTTAGGATTGACTGATTTGATCTCCTTGCAGTCCAAGGGACTCTCAAGAGTCTTCTCCAGCACCACAGTTTGAAAGCACCAATTCTTTGGCACTCAGTCTTCTTTATGGTCCAACTCTCACATCTGTACATGACCACTGGAAAAACCATAACTTAGACTAAATGGACCTTTGTTGGCAAAGTAATATCTCTGCTTTTTAATGTGCTGTCTAGGTTTGTCATAGCTTTTCTTCCAAGGAGTAAGCATTTTTTAATTTCATGGCTACAGTCACCATCTGCAGTGATTTTGGAGCCCAAGAAAATAAAGTCTCTCACTGTTTCCATTGTTTCCCCATCTATTGGCCATGAAATTATGGGACTGGATGCCATAATCTTAGTTTTTTGCATGTTGAGTTTTAAGCCAGCTTTTTCACTCTCCTCTTTCACTTTCATCAAGAGGCTCTTTAGTTCTTCTTCACTTTCTGCCATTAGGGTGGTATCATCTGCATATCTGCGGTTATTGACATTTCTCCCTACAATCTTGATTCTAGCTAGTGCTTCATCCAGCCCGGCATTTCACATGATATACTCTGCACAGAAGTTAAATAAGCAGGGTGACAATACACAGCCTTGAACCACTCCTTTCCCAATTTGGAACCAGTCTGCTGTTCCATGTCTGGTTCTAACTGTTGCTTCTTGAGCTGTATACAGGTTTCGCAGGAGACAGGTAAGGTGGTCTGGTATTCCTATCTCTTGAAGAATTTTCCAGTTTGCTTTGATCCACGCAGTCAAAGGCTTTAGTGTAGTCAATGAAGCAGAGGCAGATGTTTTTCCGGAACTCCCTTGCTTTTTCTATGATCCAGCGGGCGTGAGATCTGGGTGCTGGGTGCGCTCTTTGCTAGGGGTGTCACTGCTTCTGGGCGCTCTAGGCTGACAGACCAAGGAGACGTGTGTGTTTAAAGGTGTCTGCGTGTGACCACCTGTGCCTGCATGGAGTTAAATGGGAGTCCACCCTGCTGTCTCCAACTCTGTCCACCACCATGTGGAGCACTCCAGCGTCCTCCCTACTCCAACACGAGAAACCTGGCTCCCGCCATCGGTGACCATGTCACTCTGCCGGGTCCACCGGGCCGTGGGCAGGACCTGGTCTGTGAGCCTCGGGGGCACTGTAGGGTGGGTGCAGCGTATTGCGCACACAGACGTGACCGCACGTGAGGAGGAATGTCTGGAAAGGTGCCCAAACGATGGAAACTGAAAGCAAGTGGGACTTCAATCTCCTGTAGGGCATAACATTTTCTGCTGTTAATGTGGACAGTGAAATGAATGAAAACCACCTCCAGTCCTTTGTGTGGCAAACCCCGCCAGAGTCTCCAGGTCGCCCGAGATCCCCTGCGGGAAGTGCCAGGGCTCTGCAGCAAGTCCCTTCCTCAGCCTCCGCCTGCTGCTCTGGAGGGGTGATGACTGGGCACTCGCCCCCATTTGTCTACACAGTGGACTCCGGCACATGTAAGAAAAATAAGAGAACTGATCTAGAAAAACTCAATGCTAACAGCCCTCAGTCCAGGTTAAGCGACAGGCGAGGTGCAAAGGTGGCATCTGAAGCCTCTCCTTTGGCGTCTGTCAGAAAGTCAGCAGCTGTTTTAGCAAAAATGCCAGAAACAGGGTCCGGTTTGACCTGTGGAGAAGGCAGCCGCGCGGCTCAGGACTGCGGCTGGATGCGCGAAGGCTCCACACTCCAGGCAGCCGCGGAGGCGATGGGCGCCCAGACGCGGGGACCGCAGCGTCCTCGGATAATCCAGGGTGGGCCGGCTTCCTCTGCCCTGCTCTCCAGTGGAGCGGCTCTCCAGTCTTCCAAGCGCTGTGTGGGACGCCCGCCGAGGGCTGCTGGGGTAAAGGAAGAACCGGGCTCCGCAGGACGCGCCTCCAGGGCCGGCTTCCTTCGGTTGTCGCCTCCCCATCAGCGCTGCCCCGGAATGCGGCCTTTTCCCGTGCTCTCGGCCCGCCCCGCCCCTGAGTTGTGTTCTCCAGTGCTCATCACCTCCCACACCGCGACTAGTTGAGCCTGTTTGCTGTCGGTCTCGGGCCCTCCACCCCCAGGCTCCACGAGGGCAGAGGTTTCGGCTCCACGAGGGCAGCGATTTTGGTCCGCTAGGCACGAGCTCCGCGATTCTGGGAACCAAAGAGTGAGCGAGGAGAGGCAAGAAGGGAGGCGGGCGGAGGAGCGGGGGTCCAGACTTCAGCATGAGAGCCTTGGCCGCAGGTGGGCCTGAAGAGCATCGGGCTGGCACCCGAGAGGCTCCCTGGCTGGGGCAGGAGGCTGGGGGATGGAGGGGGGTGAGGAGGCGGGGAGAGGAGAGGAGACCAGGAGGCGGACCCCACGGGAGCTGGTGCTCAGCTCGACATGCAGTCCTGCCTGCAGGACCAGGGGGCTGAGACAGGGACTGCGACTCAGTGGGGTTTTTTGTTTTCTTTTGAGAGATCTGAAGGACAACTAAGTAAAGAGAGATGTGAGTCCGAGCATGAGAGAGGGCAGTTACCGGTGGGGAAGGGGCGTGGGGCTGGTGAGAGCAGCAAGGAGGCGGGGGGCGGGGGGAGGAACCAGCCCCGCCCCACGCCCCGCCCCCAGGGGAACTGGAGAGGGAGCCGCCTGGGGAGGAAGGACAGACCGGCCCACCAGCAGGGGACAGTGAGGGCAGCCTGGAGCGGGCCAAGCGCTCGGCCACCAGGGAGAGCCTGAGCCTCTGCCAAGCAGAGGAGGAGGGAGGCCGGGCCCAGTGCGTCCACAGGGCGTCAGGCAGCTTGACTCCAAGAACAGGCTCCTCTCCCAGCCGGCTCTTTGCCTCTGAAGGTCTGTTCAGTTGCAGGTCACAACCAGTGCTTTGAAAGATGAGCTTGAATAGAACAAAAATCAGCAGTGTGCACAGCTTGGTGGTACCTGCCCCTAATCACCTCCACCCTCCAGGGCCCCATGAAGGCAGGTGCGTAGAAGGGCTGTGACTCCTCCAAGGACCATGAAGACCTTTTTATTCCAAATAAGAGTAGGAAAGTAATAAGTCACTAAAATAACAAAATACAGAGGTTTAAAAATCTCATTTAGGTTCAAATAGTGGTGCAGATTTAGCCATAATTATCTAATTCATGAAAATCTTGCTAGTAAATATTTTGATAGATATTTAAATGATATCAGGGCTTCCCTGATAGCTCAGTTTGGTGAAGAATCCACCTGCAATGGTTCAATTCCTGAATTGGGAAGATTCGCTGGAGAAGGGAAGGGCTACCCACTCCAGTATTCTTGGGCTTCCCTGGTGGCTCAGCTGGTAAAGAATCTGCCTGCAATGTGGGAGATCTGGATTCAATCCCTGGGTTGGGAAGATCCCCTGGAGAAGGCCAGGGCTACCCACTCCAGTATTCTGGCCTGGAGAATTCCAAGGACTGTATAGTCCATGAGGTCGCAAAGAGTTGGTCACGACTGAGCAACTTTCACTTAAATGTTATCACGTGGGAGAGATATTCATAAGCAAAGCTGAAAAATTCACACACCAACAATGGAAAGAGCAAGGCTAGATTATTCCAAACGGCCACTGTAACATCCGGTAGGCACAGAGGCACACTGGGCTTAAACACTGAACAGGGAGAGCAGGACTCTTCTTGGGGCACGGTCTGAGCCTGAAGGCAAGTTTCTGAGACTCTTCACCAAACGACAATGTAAGAACAACTGGCACACTGGAAGGCAGGCTAGAACATCCGCTGCTAGAAGCGAAAAGATAAGTAATAAGTATCCCTTTCTAGTACAATCAAAGAGACACTGGTTAAATTAAACTTGTGTAGTAGATTTAAAATTTGTGACCCTTATTTCTGCTAAGAACATGAAAAATACCATAATCTTGCCACTTGCTTTAGGCCTCACAGCTCTTTTTCCTTTTCCTTAGCAAACGGCACTCCGATTTTCACGAGGGTCCTCCTCCCCACTTTCCCTCAGCCAGCAGAACCTGTACTCTGGCTACAGCGACTAGCTCAATAGACCAGTGGCTATTCCAGACAGAGATGCAAAGAGATGCTTGCTGAGGGCATCTGCAGAAGGTGTTTCCTCCTCCTTTCATGGAAGGGGCATGGAGAGACACTGCTCGTTTCCACTGGGGAGAAACTAAGCTGGTGTCCCCAAGACCTGCTAAGATGCTGAGAAAGAGAGGCTGGGAGATGGGGGACAGAAGCTGGACTGCCCATCTGACTTTGACTACTAGACCGAGCCTTGCCTTAAGCCAGCCCTCCCTTGAACTCCTTAAGCCGGGTACGCTGAGACTGCTGAGGCCAGTTTAGTCTGACTTGCTGCCACTCGCAGCTGAAGGTATCTGAATGAGCACACGGACTAGAGGTGCTTCCATCACCAGTTTAGACGTGGGGAGAAGCACCCACTCAGCAAAGGGCCAGCAGTCCTCCAAGCCCAGCCTCCTCCTTGACTTTTCTGTCATGCCCCTCCCGCTCCGGGCGGCATCTGCACGGAGAAGCCTACAAACCCACTGTATCAGGAAGGCGCGGGACCTGCGTCAGCAGCCTGGCGCTACCTGCCCTCACTGCTTTGGCTGGTGAAGCCAGTTATCACACCAGGGCCAACATCCAATGGCCCCTCCTCTGCCGACCTGGTTCTGGCGTTGGCTCTGCCTGACAAGGCTGATCTGCTGAAACTCAGGTCCTGGACTTGGCCTTGGGCTGTCCACTTCACAGCCCCCGCCGTGACCTGTTCAGACCAGACAAATATGGTAGCCCTGCATTTCCACACCAGGGGACCCGGGGCCCAGGGACCATGGACTTCCCAGCCCTCACTCAGGCCCTTAGGGCCTACGGAGTCTTGGTAGGAGAGCCACTTAGGGTTCCTGCCCAAGGCTCACGCCTGGTCTCGGCCTGGAGCTCCTGGAAACACCCTTCTCCCAGGCTTCTGGGCCGGAAGCAAGCCTCAGTCCCAAGGCTTGCAGCTTGTGTCAGCCTACCCGCTCTGGGTTTCTCCCCCAAAGGGCCCGGCCAGGCCCTTTCGGAGGAGGTGCTTGCCTCCCTCTCAGCACTTCCTCCAAGGCCGGGAGGAGTTCCCACGCCTCCCTGTGAAATGGACCTGTCCGTACAGCATACTTGCATACCTTACATTATAAACTCTGAAAAATACAGTCCTGAGTCTTGATATTTAAAGGGAAGCTTCTGAAAGGAAAAAAAAAAAAAAAAAACCCAAACACTTTCTGATGGTCGTTCCTGACACTTTCTTGTTTCCGCTGAGCACTTTCACAAGTTCCATGCTGAAAGCCAGAGCCAAACACAGACTTCTTTATTCTCAGCTGTATCCCCCTCTCCCCCTGAAGAAACAGAGGCCTCGGCCCCAAGAGGTGCTGGGAGTGAAACCCACAGAAGACAGTGCTTTGAAAGCTTCCTTGTGCAAGCACGGCTTTTGTTCCGTTAAAGATGCCAATTAGGAGACTACCTTCCAGGAAGGTGTGCGGGTGCTCTCCCACCCCCAACCAGTACAACCAGAGCCCGGATGAACCAAGGCGGGCAAGCAGGTGGACAGTGAGGCAGACCGGCTCGGGACCACAGGGCCAAGGGTTACTAGTCCAATCCCCCACCGAGTCCCCCCAAACTGAGCACGTGCTAAATAAGTGACAGCTGGATTAGCACGCAGGAAACCGCACAGTCTAACAGGTGAGGCCTCCTTTCAGAATCTCCCCTGGTGGCTCAGACGGTAAAGCATCAGCCCACAGTGCGGGAGACCTGGGTTCAATCCCTGGGTCGGGAAGATCCCCTGGAGAAGGAATGGCAACCCACTCCAGTACTCTTGTCTGGAAAATCCCATGGACGGAGAAGCCTGGTAGGCTACAGTCCACGGGGTCACAAAGAGTCGGACATGACTGAGCGACTTCACTTTTTCTTTCTCCTTTCAGAAACAAAAAGTGCACAGGCAGCCACACATCCAGGCAAAACTTCACCCTCACACAGAGACGGGCGCTCCACCAGCGCTGACTCACGGGGTGCTTCGCTGACAGCCTTCCGCTCACGGTGCCCGTCTGGTTCCACGTGGAGGATACGGAGCCCTTGATTAGTTGGAAAGAATCGGTTTAGGTTCTGACGATGCCGTGTGGAGGCACCCACATGCTAGCCCCCCAGTCTCTGCCTACAGCACACAGCTCTCAGAGCGCTGCCCGGGAGAGACAGGAGCCAATGGCCCTGAACTCCCAACCCGGGTGTCCTCGGGGTTACAGGACTCCCACACGTGGTCAGGGTGACTGAGATTCTCCCCGACTGGTGCAGAGGCTGCAGGAGGGCACGTGGCCTGACGTGCTGTGGGGGGCTCAGTGTGGACTTGAGAAGGGGCTGCCCTCCCCTGACAGGTGGGGCTGTCCCCTGCCACGTGGCGTCACACAAGCCACAGCACCTCAGACCGCAGACTTCTCATGCGTGAACTGAAACCACACCCCCCTCGAGGGACTGTGGAAAGGACAGGTGGCAGCAGGCGTGAGAGCATGTGGTGGCAGCAGAGCGTCCATGTGAATACGAGATTTTAAGGCGAAATGTCAACTTACGCTGTAGACCGGAATGATAACAAAATTGTGGCTCATAGGTTCAAGAGTATTAGACTTTAAAGAAATTCTACTTGTATCTGAACTCATGTCTAAGTAACTCATATTCCCAATCACTATATATATATATATATTTTTTGAAGCTTTAGTTACCTTTTTCATGCAAGCTAGTAATCCATCTACAAAGGTGGACTTGATCTTGTGAACCTAGGTTGTAAAACAAAAATAGTCACTTTCTCTGTTTAAGTGTTTAAATGAGGAACAAGCATCAAAGCCATGTTTCTCAGCGTGCTGGGTGTGGGTCATTGCCTGTCCCCTCAGGTAACCCCAGGAGGCCCTGAAATGGCCTTGTGTGGTGCCCAGGATTAAACAACAATGACCAACAGAGAAAGATGTCGCCCTGCTCCTTCCAATGATGCTTCTTACAGGAAAGCTGCAGAGAGAAGGGGACAGTGATGCAGGACCGTCACCCAGGTCGCCGTGGCAGCTCTGCTGGTTCAGGGGCGACCGTCACCCACCCCTCCGGCTGCCCAGCCCTCACGAGGACAGCAGCAAACAACCACACTGTGAGTGGCAGCAACCATCGTGAGCGCACAGACGCCAGGTGTGTGACGAGAAACCAGGAGGGCTGGGAGGGTAGCTAGAGACGGGGGTGTACGCAGCAGCCAGCATGCGTGGCTGGGAGACAGCGAGCCCGGGGAGGGGCGGCTCCGTAGGAGGCCTCGAACTCGCATGGCGCCACGCCGCGGCGTGAGGAGCGCCGCCTCCACGCAGAGGAAGCCGGGCTTGCATGGGGTCAGCCTGAACAAACCGTCCCTTCAGGATGCGGTCAGGGCTACCTCCGTGATGATTTTGAGTGTCACGCGGGCCCCCTTCAGAAACCAACATACTTACGGAAAAAAATAAATCTAACTTACCTGCCTGTATTCCAAAATTATTCTGGGTAATGGATGAAGGTCTTGCAGAGCATTTAACTAAAAAATAAGAATAAATATCACCAACAGAATTCCTTCACTTAATTTTAAGTTTAAACACTCATTTTCAGATGGAGAAAGTCCTGATAATACATGGTCTATCTTGACCACACTTTCCAAAATGAAGACTTGTAATAAACCCAGTTGATCAAGTTTTATAGTCTTAATCCCCTAACAGAGTCATTACTGTACACATGGGAGAGAAAGGCACTTCACACGAGCTTGGAAGGAAGATTCCTCTTGAGATCTGAATCCCTGAATTCCAAACCCAGGGCATGAAGATACCACGCAGAGGAGTAAACGAGGAAACTGCCTACAGCTGTGTGACTCCATAGTCTCGGAACACCCAGCACCTGCGACACAGCTACCGGGGCACCGAGCTGGGGAGGCAATGCTGGGATGCGACTATGAGCTTTCAATTTAATGTTTAAACGTCGAAGAACAACACACACAAAGGAAAGTACAAGATCCCATGAACAAGGTTTGTTAAGTTATCACAAAGTGAACACGCCTGGGTACTGCCAGAGGGAACATTGCGGGTTCCCACACAGGTCTCTGTCCCTCCCCCAGATGTAACCGCCACCCTGGCCTCCTCCAGCAAGACCAGTCTTTACCACTTTTTGAACTTCGTATCAGTGAAATAGGATAAGTGTTCTTTGTGTGTGGCTCCCTTTGTTCAATATCCGGTGTTAAGGTTGGTCCTTGTATGAGGGGCTTCCCTGGTGGCTCAGATGGTAAAGAATCTGCCTGCAGTGCAGGAGGCCTTGGTTTGTCCTTGGGTCAGGAAGATCCCGTGGAGAAGGGCATGGCAACCCACTCCAGTATTCTGGCCTGGAGAATCCCACAGACAGAGGAGCCTGGCGGGCTGCAGTCCATGGGGTCTCAGAGAGTCGGCCACGACTGAGCAGCAGCAGCAGCAGCTGTTGTGTGAAGCACTGTTGCGTTTACTCCCGTGGCCGAGTGGGATTATGTGAACGCAGGGCAATTGTTTATCCATTCGGCCCCTGCTGGATACAGGGCTCATTTCCACTTAGGGCTATGATGGAGAGTGCTGCAGTGAACGTTCTGGTGCGCAGATTTGTGCTAACACACGTCCACAGTTCTGCTGGACACGCACTCAGGGTGGGTGAGACGCGGCCACATGCAGCGGAGATGATACCAGCCTGCTCCCCAAGGTAAACGCACGGCGTGTCCCCATCAGCAGCACATAGAAGTTCTCATTCTCCGCATTTTTGCCAACGCACGTTCTCCTAGGTCTTCATTTTGACCCTTCTGGTAAATGTGATGTTTCACTGTAGTTTTAGTGTGTATTTCTCTGACTAATAAAGTCATTCTTCAAATATTTATTGACTGTGTATCTCCTTTCATTAAACTCTGTACATTTTTTTTTTGTCATTTAAAACCTTGGCTTGTATGTCTTTTTCTTCTTGATTTGTAGGAATTCATTTTTCTGGACAGCATTTCCTTCAGCTGGCTATATTTAGTGGAAATATTGATATCTTCCACCCCTCGGTGGCTTGCTCTTTTACTTGTTTAATAGTGTCTTTTCATAAAGGCTTTTCACAAGGGCTTCCCTGGTGGCTCAGCTGGTAAAGAATCCGCCTGCAATGCGGGAGACCTGGGTTCGATCCCTGGGTTGGGAAGATCCCCTGGAGAAGGGAAAGGCTACCCACTCCAGTATTCTGGCCTGGAGAATTCCATAGACTCTAGTCTATGGGGTTGCAAGGAGCTGGACACAGCTGAGCCACTTTCACTTTCCATATGCTTTATGATTAATTGTGATAGCCAACAGACTAAGTCCTTCAGGAGTGCTTTTAAGACTATCTTGGCTCTTCTAGCTTTTGGCATCTCCATATAAATTTGGGTTTTGGTTCGCCAGTTTGTACCAAAAAGTCCTGCTAGGGAATCAGGACCATTTTGAATCTGCAAGTCCCCTTGGGGGAGAACTGACAACACCACGGTGATGCACTGGTGTGAGCCCCAGAACTGTATCCCTCTCTGTTTGCAGATGACTGAGCACACACAGTCTGGGCCGGCCACAGGGACACAACAGGAGGGCCACCACTGGAGTCCTCTGAGCAGGCTCTGCCCGGGGAGGGGTCCTGCCTCCGTGCAACCCAGCACTGCGGCTTCTTAGAGAAGCTGTCCCTTGGGGATCAAAGTGCATGAAAACACTCAGCCACGAAAACTGCTTAAGATCAGCTCACTCTCTTTATCCTGATACTTTACTCACAAAAGAACTCTAACCGCAGGCTCCCTGCATATCTCCAATCGAGCTGTCTGAGCACACTTGAGAAGAATGGAGTGTTTGATCTCTGGATGAGGCCCTGCAGCGCCGGGTGACTGTCAAAGGCAGAGTGCCGGCCTCCGTCACTGTGAGCGCTTTATCACACGCTCCGTCTGTTGGCTCCGGGCACCACGTTCTTTTCCATCTCTGGCTATTCTGCAGCCTCTGCTTGGCGCCTCTTCTCTCTGACCCGTGTGGCAGTTTCTCAGTGTTCAGTTCTGTGGTTATCAGTGTGGGCTGCTTATGGACTCAGTGGGGGAGCTTCAAAAACATGTTGGGACTGGGCCGCGCACCCCCAGCCCCTGACTCTGTGGCTTAGTTGAGGGTCTGGGCATGAGGGATTCTCAAAAGCTCTTGCCAGGGTGGACGGCTGACCCCCAGGGCGACGACGTCCAAGTGAGCACCTCCAGCACGAGACGTCTCCTCACAGACCCAGCTGGTCTGTGTCAACATCTGTGCACGTGGCCTGTTTTCCCGAGTCCAAGACTGAGCGCTTGACATCTCTCGCCCCTGCCCAGTAAACCGCTTCTCTCTTGGTTCTTCCTGGGTAGTGGCCATCTCTATCTGCTCAGGTGCAGAACTAAGATAACCAGGAATTACTCCACATTCACACTCACGTGAGCTCTCACTTACAGAAGTGCCCTTCTGTTCTCAAAATGCTCTGGGCATGTGTCTGCCCTGCTCCAACCTCACCACCGGCACCTGTACACTGAGCCAGCAGAGCCCACACCACGGCCAAGGCCTATTAATGGGCTTCTTCCATTCTCCAACCAGCTACAAGAGTACTCTTTTTACTTTTAATTTGTACTTGTTTATTGTTGGGCACACAGCTTGTGAGAACTTCACTGCCTAAGCAGGGATTGAACCTGTGTCCCCTGCGGTGGAAGTGCAGCGTCTTGACCACTGGACGGCCACGGAAGCCCAAGGGTGGTCTTGGTCGAAACCCAGGACATGGACACCAGCATGTGCTGGCGAGGACGTGGGGCAGCAGGACCCTCATCACTGCTGGTGGGAATGCAGGTGGTGCGGCCACGCTGGAAGACAATTTGTGATTTCTCACAAAACCATCCAAAGATCATGCTATTTACTCACATGAAACAGAAACTTATATCCACAGGAAAACCTGCACACCAATGTTAAAGCAACTTCATTCATAATTGCCAAAACTTGGAAGCAACTAAGACATTCCTCAGTAGGTGAATAGATGGAATAGGACCCCGTGTTAAAAAGAAATGAGCTATGAAAAGACATGGAAGAACCTTAAGCGCATATCGCTAGCTGAAAGAATCAAATCTGAAAAGGCCACATAATAAATAACTCCTATACGATACTCTGGAAAAGACAAAACTACGGACACGGTGGTTGCCGGGGTGGAGGGAGGATGGGCAGGGGAGTGGAGGACGTTCAGGGGCCACCACTGTGCATGACGCTGCAACGGTGCACACCTGTGGTCGTGCGTCTGAGCCCACATGACACCAAGAGTGACCCTAGTGCAGACTGCACTTTGGGAACAATGGTGTGTCACCAGGGCTCATCCTCTGCAACAAACGTAACCCTGGGGGGGCACGCTGGTGGTAGGGGGACTGTGTGTTACGGAGGGGCAGGGGGCACATGAGACCTGTCTGTACCTTCTGCTCAACTCTCCCGTGAACCTGAAACTAAAAACAAGGTCTAATAGAACCACACCTAAGCTCACACTTGCACCCTTACTTGCTGGTCGAAGCTGTCCATCTCACCATGGGTCTCATCCCTGTGAATGCGGGGTGGGGCAGGTGCGGGGGCAGGAGGGAGAAGGGAAGGGAGGGGCCAGTTTTCAGCTGGGAACCACGTGCACGTGTTGCCTAGCGAAGGTTCATCTTTCTAAATGCACAGAACAGCACGACTTGCCCCGTTAAGCGAGTTGTTCAGCTGTTGCTTCCCTGGTAGCTCAGTGGGTAAAGAATCTGCCTGTGATGCAGGAGACCCCGGTTCAACTTCTGGGTTGGGAAGATCCGCTGGAGAAGGGATAGGCTACCCATTCCAGTGTTCTTGGGCTTCCCTTGTGACTCAGCTGGTAAAGAAGCTGCCTGCAATGTGGGAGACCTGGGTTCAGTCCCTGGGTTGGGAAGATCCCCTGGAGAAGGGAAAGGCTACCCACTCCAGTCTTCTGGCCTAGAGAATTCCAGGACTGTATAGTCCATGGGGTTGCAGAGTGGGACACGACTGAGCGACTCTCACTTTCACTTTTCAGTTGTTGAGTCGTGTCCCACTCTTTTCGACCCCACGAACTGCAGCACACCTGGCTGCCCTCCTTTCACTATCTCCAAAGTTTGCTCAAACTCACTTCCACTGAATCAGTGATGCCATCCAACTGTCTCATCCTCTGTGGTCCCCTTCTCCTCTTGCCCTCAATCTTTCCCAGCATCAGGGTCTTTTCCACTGACTTGGGTCTTCACATCGGATAGCCAAAGTATTGGAGCTTCAGTTTCAGTCCTTCCAATGAATATTCAGGATTGATTTCCTTTAGGATTGACTGTTTGATCTCCTTGCTGTCCAAGGGACTCTCGTGTCTTCTCCAGCACCCCAATTCAAAAGTATCAATTCTTTGGTGCTCAGCCTTCTTTATGGTCCAACTCTCACATCTGTACATGACTACTGGAAAAACCATAGCTTTGACTAGACGGATTTTTGTTGGCAAAGTGACGTCTCTGCTTTTTAATATGCTATCTAGGTTGGTCATAGCTTTTCTTCCAAGGAGCAAGCATCTTTTAATTTCTTGTCTGCAGTCACCGTCCACAGTGATTTTGGAGACCAAGGAAATGAATTCTGCCACTGTTCCCACTTTTTCCCCATCTATTTGCCAGCAAGGCTAACAGAATACGGTTCATGTTGACTGCGCCTTTGTGAAGAAAACTGCAGGGCACCGTCTTAATCCCATCCACAGGAAAGCACCTTGACACAGGGGAGAATCACGTTTCCTCCTCTGCTGCTGGTCGTCAGGAAGAGTTGGGGAGCGACACAGGAGAGGGAGAGGGTGCCCGGACACAGAATAAATCAGGCCGAGACCGCCAGCTGGGGGGCAGCCCGAGGGGACAATTATGGCTCTCTCAGGTCCCACCACTACTGGAAATCGAGGGCACGCTGCCATGTGGCACTGAAGCCCACCCAGACTCTTCAGCACGGTGGTCCTGCTCCCTGCCCTGGCCACGCTCTGTGAACAAGCAGCCCCAGTAAGGGGTGGTCCTAGGCCATCTGGCTCTGGGGACGTAGCAAACAAGGCAGGTGAGGTGTCTGGTCTGTGCAGCCTACTTCCTACTGGAATAGCAAACAAGTAACTAGGCAAGTTTATCTTAGTTTTAAATTTTTTATTGGCATATAGTTGACTTGCAGTGTTGCATTAGATTCAGGTGTACAGCAGAGCGATTATTCACACACATGCATCCCTTCTGTTTAGGTTCTTTCTCATGTAGGTCATCACAGGATTCTGAGCACAGTTCCCTGCGCTGTGTACAGTAGTTCCTTGTCGGTCATCTATGTTATATATGCATTAGTCACTCAGCTGTGTCCGACTGTCTGTGACCCCATGGACTGCAGTCCACCAGGCTCCTCTGTCCCTGGAATTCTCCAGGCCAGAATACCAGAGTGGGTTGCCATTTCCTTCCCCAGTGTTATATATCAGTTCAGTTTAGTAGCCCAGTCGTGTCCGACTCTTTGCAGCCCCATGGACTGCAGCACACCAGGCTTCCCTGTCCATCACCAACTCCAAGAGCCTACTCAAACTCATGTCCATTGAGTCGGTGATGCCATCCAACCATCTCATCCCTCCTCCTGCCTTCAATCTTTCCCACCATCAGGATCTTTCCAATGAGTCAGTTCTTCTCATCAGGAGGCCAAAGTAGTGGAGCTTAAGCTTCAGCATCAGTCCTTCCAATGAAATTTTAGGACTGATTTCCTTTAGGATTGACTGGTTGGATCTCCTTGCAGTCCAAGGGACCCTCAAGAGTCTTTTCCAACACCACAGTTCAAAAGTTTCAATTCTTTGGCACTCAGCTTTCTTTATGGTCCAACTCTCACATCTGTACATGACTACTGGAAAAACCATAGCTTTGACTAGACAGACCTTTGTTGGTAAAGTAACATCTCTGTGTTTTAATACGCTGTCTAGGTAGGTTATAGCTTTTCTTCCAAAGAGCAAGCGTCTTTTAATTTCACAGCTGCAGTCACCACCTGCAGTGATTTTGGAGCTCCCCAAAAGAAAGTCTCTCACTGTTTTCATTGTTTCCCCATCTATTTGCCATGAAGTGATGGGACTGGATGCCATGTTCTATACAGTAGTACATATACATTCAACCCAAGTCCTGATTTATTCCTCACTTGCCACCCTTTCCCCTTTGTAAGCATAGTGTTTTCAATGCCTGTAAGTCTGTCTCTATTTTATAAGCACGTCCGTCTGCATCGTCTTTAAAGCACTAGGTTGCACGTGTGAGCGCTGTGGCACTTGTCTGCCTGCTGCGTCACTGGCGTGACACTCACCGGCTCCGTCTATGTTGCTCCAAGTGGCATTATTTCATTCATTCTTTTCCTAAAAAAATTTTTAATGACTTCCGCATATTTTTATTTTTTGGCTGCTCCACATGGCATGTGAGATCTTAGTATCTCAACCAGGGATCAAACCCATACCCCCTGCAGTGGAAGCCAGGAGTCTTAACCACAAGGGCCAGCAGGGAAGTCACCATTTGCTCTTTTTTATGGTCGAGTAATATCCCACTGTGTATATGGACCACATCATCTTTACCACTCCTCTGTGGATGGACATTTAGGGCACCTCCATGTCTTGGCTACTGTGAATAGTGTTACAATGAATACCACAGTGCACGTATATTTTCCAATTATGCTTTTCTCCAGGTATATGCAGGATTGCTGCGTCAAATGGTACTTCTATTTTTAGGTTTTTAAGGAACCTTCATACGGTTCTCCATTGTAGCTGCATCCGTTTACATTCCCACCAGCAATATAGGAGGGTTTCCTTCTCTCCACACCTTCTCCAGCATTTTGGCAAGTTATAAGCAGAAAACAAATCAAGGTGAAGGAAGAGGCTGCAACCGGGGTCCTCACAGTCATCTGTGACAAGGAGGTTTTTCTGGAAGTAGTACTTAAGCTGACAGTCAGAAGCCAGCTGAGCAAAACCCACATGGAGCCTCCAGCCTGAGGAGGGAGCTTGTGGGAAGTGTGCTCGGTGGAGCTGTGAGTGTGGCATGCGGGGGAGAAGGAAGGACTGGGCCCAGGCCCCCGGGCATGGGCGGTGGGCACCCTAGAGAGCTGGGGTCTTTCTCTGAGCGCCATGGAGAGCCGAAGGCAGGGCAGCACCATGACTTCTCTGGCTTTAAAAGACCCTTCTGCCCGGATATGGTGCGTCAGCAGCACGGGAGGGTCACTGCCGGCTCTGAGGACACAGGAGGCGGCTGCTCACCAGGGTGGGGACAACTCAGGCAGAGAGCAGAGTCAAGTCCCGCCAGCGAGCGGTCCTTCCGGGGACGAGGGGAGGAGGAGTCCCTTGGTAACTGCTGTCCGGCCGCTGAGGGCCAGGTCGGGGGACAGTCAGCCAGCACAAAGCTCTGCCAGGGCTGAGATGAACAGAAAGTGGGGGCTGGAGGGGCAACATGCACAGGGCAGTCTGGAAGGAAACCTTCCGCTGTTGCGAAGTCCAAGCGGGACAAGGCACAGAGAGCGACTGGGGCCTGCATGGTGGCACTCGCAGAAGCAACGCAGGTCATCTCGCTGAGCTGCCAACCTCCTCTCTGCAGGCTTCCGCAGGCACCACTTACTGGATTCTGAACATCTACTTATTCTCTGCCACTGAATTAGAGTACATCTCCCTACTCTCTGTCTTTTTAAAAATGCACTCCTCCCAAGACAAGGACAGCTAAATTTTCTAAAAAACTTAGGGAAAGAAGACAACTGATGACTTTCCCCCACTTCCAGTCTCTTATGAGGGTATGAAACTAAGAGGTCATGACTAGATGGTCAAGAATTTGGTTTTCAGGACAAATCCATCAAACCGTCTTTGCAGGAAATCAACCTAATTTATTACCACTGGAAAACTGTACCGTAAAAGCCTGTGTTCCTCATTCATACCTGAAGGGCAACCTTGGGGCAGGGACCCCTCTCCTGCTGCAAAAGGAAATGACTGAATGGAATTGCTCCATGGAGGTTGCTGCAGGCTCGTCCGCCATAAGGAGCCCGGGGGCCTGAGAAGGACTCGCGTGCCGTGTGGATGTGCTGCAAAGGGGACACTGTCGAGCCTTACCTCGGCTCCTGACGTGGACGGGAGTCTCCACAGCCCCGTCGCAGGGGACGCGTCCTGTGGGCGCAGCAGATGCAGCCGCAGCTTGCCAAACAGGATCTGCAACAGAGGCAATGTTCCGTGGCGAGCGTCCCAGCCCTCAGAGGACCTGCACGCCACCACCACAGAGGCCAGCAGCCGGCCAAAGAGGATACCTGATCAGGTGCTCCCAAATGCGTGGGTCCTGACTCGGTCCTGCTCTTGGATTTAGGGGTCTTGAAGTGATGAATCTCAGCGTGAGAGAACACGAGCCACCCACGTACTTTTCAGACAGCCACATACAATAATGCTCGTAAAATCAGAATAAATCTCCCTTTAACCCCTGAATAGGAAGCATGTTCTATCAAAGAACCGAAATTCAGCTTTACCTCTCGAAGCTGATGATTACTTGTGATAAGAAACCGTTCTCCTGCAACAAAATGGGCTTCTTGCTCCAGTTCCTTGAGACGAGACTATGAAAGCAACAAACACGAGCTTACTAACAGTGTTCACAATTTAAGATGATTTAATTTGCGCACCAAATAATTCTCAACAAAAGACCTTGTAAGAACAAAAAAATAATTTATAATTTACCGAAATGAGAGATTACAAAATACAAATGTTGACTCATGATGGAATACTCAGCTCATAGAATCAGTCTCCTAAGTGAAGTGGATCCAAGGAGACAAACTGAAAGAAGTAAAAATAGTAAACACTTCACCAAAGAGAAGGAGGGAAAGAAGGATTCTCCAGCAGCATTCTGACCAGCGACGGGATCCAGCATCACCCCGTAACCTCGAGACTCGCCTAGGATCCCGAGGCAGGAGACGCAGGTCCACACTGCACGGCGACCTCTGTGACTGCGAGGCAGGACCCTCCCTCCCAACAGAGGCAGCAGCTCTGACAACCACGCAGACTGGCACTCAGTCCAGTCGAGGGGCAGGGGCGCAGCAGGCCCACAGCAAAGACAAAGGCACCTTATGAAGCAGCTGATAGCCACACTGCTGAGCACAGCAGCAGGACGTGCTGAATTCACGAGCCCCTCAGCTCCCCTCTTTGTGGTCAGAAGAAACGTAGAAAGACAGAGAGGTTGGCAGAATGAGTAGAGACGCACGGCCCACCTGCGTGCCGTCTGCAAGAGGCTCCTTTTAGAGATGCAAACAGGCTGCAGTGGGAAGGGCAGAAACAGATACTCCATTCAGACAGTAATGCAGGCAGAGCAAAGGTGGCTGCATTACTATCAGACAAAGCAGACGTAAATGAAAGCTGGTGCTAAGAGACAAAGGGTGATGTGCTATTCTTGATGCAGCAAGAAGACGTAACAGTATAAGCATCTACATTAACAGGTCCGTAGACCATTAAAATATACAAAGAAAAACTAACAGAACTGCAGGGAGAGATGGACAGTAGTTCTACAGTAACGGTTGGAGATTTGAATACCCCACTCACAGTAATGATTAGAACAACCACAACATAGCCCCATGGACTGCATCTCCATGGAATTCTCCAGGCAAGAAGACTGGAGTGGGCGGCCATTCCCTTCTCCAGGCTATCTCCCTGACCTAGGGAAAGAACGCAGGTCTCCTGCATTGCAGGCAGATTCTTTACCACTGAGCCACCTGGGAAACCCGTAAGTAAGGAAATAGAGAACTTAAACAACAATAAAAAGAGCTACATCTAACAGACAGCACATAACACTCTACCCAACAATAACATCCACATGGGATATTCTCAAGTGAGTATCGGATATTTTCCAAGATAGAATATATTTTAAGCCACTGAGTCTCAAGAGATTTTAAAAGATTTATATCATAGAAAATATGATATGACCACAGGAAGTTGAAGTTACAAATCAATAACAAAAGGAAAAATAAAAATTCACAAAATTGTATAAATTAAACAACACATTTTTAAATAAGCAAAAGATCAAATAGGAAATAAAAAGCAAATTTACAAATTAGTTAGACATGAATGAAAACAAAGCCACAACATACTGCATATGGGATGCAGTGAAAGCAGTGCTAAGGAGGAAATTTACAGCCATAAATGCTTATATTAAAAAACAAGAAAGCCTTGAACTCAATAACCTCACTTCACAAATGAAGGAACTAGAAAAAAGAGCAGACTAAACCCAAAGACAGCAGAGGAAGGAAACAATAAATATGAAGCTGAGTTAAATGAAATATAGAATATAAAAACAATAAAGAAAACCAGTGAAACCAAGATTTGATTCTTTAAAAAGATCAAAAAAATCGACAAACCTTTAGCTAGCTGGACTGAGAAAACAGAGAAGGCTCAAACTACAAAAATCAGAAATTTAGGTGAAAATATTACTACCAATTTTACAGAAATAAACAGGATTATCAGAGAGCACTATGAACAACTGTACACCAGCAGACTGGATAAATTAGATTAAACAAATTCGTAGAAACACAAAACCTGCCAAGACTAAATCACGGAGAAATAGAAAAACAGAATAGACTATAGCTAGTAAGGAGCGGAAATCAAATAAAAAATCTTCCAACAAACAAAGCCCTGGATGCAATGGCTTCAGTGATAAATTCTACCAAACACTTATAGAAGACCTAATCCAATCCTTCTCAAAATTTTCCCCCAAAATTGAAGAGAAGGCAGCATTTCCCAGCTCACTTTGAGGCCAGCAATTATCCTGATACCAAAGCCAGACAAACACACACAAGGAGACTGCAGAGCAACGCCCTTTATACACAGTGATACAAAGCTCCTCCACAACTACCAGCAAGCAGAATTCAGCAGTGTACTGGAAGGTTATACACCATGACCAAGTGGAATTTATTCCTGGAATGCAAGGATGGTTCAACGTATGAAAATTGATCAATATAATACGCCACACCAACAGAATGGATGGCGGGGCGGGGGGTTACATGATCATTTAAAAAAATGCCAAAAAAAGCATTTGAGAATATGATACAAACTTTTTTGATAAAAAACGTTTTATGATTTAAAAAAAAAAAACACTCAGAAAGCTAGGAATGGAACAAGACTATCTCAATATAGTAAGTCAAAGATTAAAAGCTCACAGCAAGCATCATTTTCGGTGGTGAAGGACTGAGAGCTTCCCTGAGATCAGGAAAAAGGCAAGGATGCTTGCTCTCACCACTTCTATTCAACATGGTGTAGAAATTCTAGCCAGGGCAATTAGGCAAGAAAAAGAAAGAAAAGGCACCCAAATTGGAAAGGAAGAAGTAAAATTGTCCTTGCTTGCAGATGACATGATTTTATATGCAGAAAAATCCTAAAGATTCTACCAAAAAAAATGGTTAGAACTTTCTGAACACAGCAAAACAGCAGGATATAACATCAACACACAAACATCAGTTTCATTTCTACACACAATATGAAATGGAAATTACAAAAACAATTCCATTCGCCACAGTATCAAAAAGAGTAAAATACTTAGGAATTAACTTGACAAGGAGAAACACTTACACAACGGGAGCCACAGCAGGTTGTGGTTGTTCAATCGCTCAGTCGTGTCTGGCTCTTTGCGACCCCATGCACTGCAGCCCCACCAGGCTCCTCTGCCCACGGGATTTCCCAGGCAAGAGTACTGTAGCCATTTCCTTCTCCAGGGAATATTCCCCACCCAGGGATTAAACCCATATCTCCTGCACTGGCAGGCAGATCCTTCACCACTGAGCCCACCAAAGAAGCCCACAAAACATTGCTGAAAGAAATTCAAAATGACATAAATAAATGGAAACACATCTCATGCTCTTGGGTTGGAAGACAATATATTAAGAGGTCAATACTAGTCAAAGTGATCTACAGATTCAATGCAACCCCTACCAAAATTCTAAAGACAGTTTTTTCAGAAATAGAAAAATCCACCCTAAAATTTATATGGAGTCTTAAGGAACAGCAAGTAGCCAAAATAATCTTGACAAAGAAGAACAAAATTGCATGACCCACACTTCCTGCTTTCAAAACTTACTACATGGTTACAGTAATAAAAATCGTGGTATTGCCATAAACAGGCCTGTGCCTCAGTGGTAAAGAATCAGCGTGCAATGTAGAAGATGTAGGAAATGCGGATTTGATCCCTGGGTCAAGAAGATGCCCTGGAGAAGGAAATGGCAACCCACTCCAGTATTCTTGCCAGGAAAAAATCCATGGACAGAGGAGCCTGGTGGGCTACAGTTTGTCAGGTTGCAGAGTCAGACACAATTGAGCATGCTTTCCATTTTCCATGGGCATAAAGTAAACATACAAACCAAACATACTCATAAAATAGTGAGCCCAGAAATAAACCCTTGCAGTTCAGTTCAGTTCAGTTGCTTAGTCGTGTCCGACTCTTTGAGACTCCATGAATCGCAGCACGCCAGGCCTCCCTGTCCATCACCAACTCCCGGAGTTCACTCAAAGTCCTGTCCATCGAGTCGGTGATGCCATCCAGCCATCTCATCCTCTGTTGTCCCCTTCTCCTCCTGCCCTCAATCCCTCCCAGCATCAGAGTCCTTTCCAATGAGTCAACTCTTCGCATGAGGTAGCCAAAGTATTGGAGTTTCAGCTTTAGCATCAGTCCTTCCAATGAACACCCAGAACTGATCTCCTTTAGGATTGACTGGTTGGATCTCCTTGCAGTCCAAGGGACTCTCAAGAGTCTTCTCCAACACCACAGTTCAAAAGCATCAATTCTTTGGCGCTCAGCTTTCTTCATAGTCCAACTCTCACATCCATACATGACCACTGGAAAAACCATAGCCTTGACTAGACGGACTTTTGTTGGCAAAGTAATGTCTCTGCTTTTCAATATGCTATCTAGGTTGGTCATAACTTTCCTTCCAAGGAGTAAGTGTCTTTTAATTTCCTGGCAGCAATCACCATCTGCGGTGATTTTGGAGCCCCAAAAAATAAAGTCTGCCACTGTTTCCACTGTTTCACCATCTATTTCCCATGAAGTGATGGGACAAGATGCCATGATCTCAGTTTTCTGAATGTTGAGCTTTAAGCCAACTTTTTCACTCTCCCCTTTCACTTTCATCAAGAGGCTTTTTAGTTCCTCTTCACTTTCTACCATAAGGGTGGTGTCATCTGCATATCTGAGGTTATTGATATTTCTCTTGGCAATCTTGATTCCAGGTTGTGCTTCTTCCAGCCCAGCATTTCTCATGATGTACTCTGCATATAAGTTACATAAGCAGGGTGACAATATACAGCCTTGATGTACTCCTTTTCCTATTTGGAACCAGTCTGTTGTTCCATGTCCAATTCTAACTGTTGCTCTTGACCTGCATATAGGTTTCTCAAGAGGCAGGTCAGGTGGTCTGGTACTCCCATCTCTTTCAGAATTTTCCACAGTTTATTGTGATCCACACAGTCAAAGGCTTTGGCATAGTCAATAAAGCAGAAATAGATGTTTTTCTGGAACTCTCTTGCTTTTCCCATAATCCAGCAGATGTTGGCAATTTGATCTCTGGTTCCTCTGACTTTTCTAAAACCAGCTTGAACATCTGGAAGTTCACAGTTCATGTATTGCTGAAGCCTGGCTTGGAGAACTTTGAGCATTTCTTTACTAGCGTGTGAAATGAGTGCAATTGTGCAGTAGTTTGAGCATTCTTTGGCATTGCCTTTCTTTGGGATTGGAATGAAAATTGACCTTTTCCAGTCCTGTGGCCACTGCTGAGTTTTCCAAATTTGCTGGCATATTGAGCACAGCACTTTCACAGCATCATCTTTCAGGATTTGAAATAGCTCAACTGGAATTCCATCACCTCCACTAGCTTTGTTCGTAGTGATGCTTTCTAAGGCCCACTTGACTTCACATTCCAGGATGTCTGGCTCTAGGTGAATGATCACACCATCGTGATTATCTGGGTCGTGAAGATCTGTTTTGTACAGTTCTTCTGTGTATTCTTGCCACCTCTTCTTAATATCTTCTTCTTCTGTTAGGTCCATACCCTTTCTGTCCTTTATCGAGCCCATGATAAAGGACATGAAATGTCCCCTTGGTATCTCTAACTTTTTTGAGGAGATCTCTAGTCTTTCCCATTCTGTTGTTTTCCTCTATTTCTTTGCATTGATTGCTGAGGAAGGCTTTCTTATCTCTCCTTGCTACTCTTTGGAACTCCACATTCAGATGCTTATATCTTTCCTTTTCTCCTTTGCTTTTCGTATGAACAGGCAAAATGATAGGATACTGAAAGAGGAACTCCCCAAGTCGGTAGGTGTTCAATATGCTACTGGAGATCAGTGGAGAAATAACTCCAGAAAGAATGAAGGTATGGAGCCAAAGCAAAAACAATACCCAGTTGTGGATGTGACTGGTGATACAAACAAGGTCCAATGCTGTAAAGAGCAATACTGCATAGGAACCTGGAATGTTAGGTCCATGAATCAAGGCAAATTGGAAGTGGGCAAACAAGAAATGGCAAGAGTGAATGTCGACATTCTAGGAATCAGCGAACTGAAATGGACTGGAATGGGTGAATTTAACTCAGATGACCATTATATCTACTACTGCGGGCAGGAATCCCTCAGAAGAAATGGAGTAGCCATCACGGTCAACAAAAGAGTCTGAAATGCAGTACTTGGATGCAATCTCAAAAATGACAATGATCTCTGTCTGTTTCCAAGGCAAACCATTCAATATCACAGTAATCCAAGTCTATGCCTCAACCAGTAATGCTGAAGAAGCTGAAGTTGAATGGTTGTATGAAGACCTACAAGACCTTTTAGAACTAACACCCAAAAAAGATGTCCTTTTCATTATAGGGGACTGGAATGCAAAAGTAGGAAGTCAAGAAACACCTGGAGTAACAGGTAAATTTGGCCTTGGAATACGGAATGAAGCAGGGTAAAGACTAATAGAGTTTTGCCAAGAGAACACACTGGTCATAGCAAACACCCTCTTCCAACAACACAAGAGAAGACTCTACACATGGACATCACTAGATGGTCAACACTGAAATCAGTTGATTATATTCTTTGCAGCCAAAGATGGAGAAGCTCTATACAGTCAGCAAAAACAAGACCAGGAGCTGACTGTCGCTCAGATCACGAACTCCTTATTGCCAAATTCAGACTTAAATTGAAGAAAGTAGGGAAAACCACTAGACCATTCAGGTATGACCTAAATCAAATCCCTTATGATTATACAGTGGAAGTGAGAAATAGATTTAAGGGACTAGATCTGACAGATAGAGTGCCTGATGAACTATGGACGGAGGTTCGTGACATTGTACAGGAGACAGAGATCAAGCCCATCCCCATGGAAAAGAAATGCAATAAACCCTTGCATATATGGTCAAATGATTTTGATAAGGTGCTAAGACAATTCAGTGGAGACAGAACAGTCTTTTCAATAAATGGTGCTGGGAAAACTGGGTATCCACATGCATAAAAATGAAGCTGGATCCTTACTTAACATCATACATAAAAATTAACTCAAAATTGGTCAAGGACCTAAAGGTAAGACCTAAAATAATAAAATTCTAAGAACTCTAAGAAGAAAGCCAGACAAAAGTCTAACAGCATTGGATTTGGCAAGGATCACTTAGATATGGCACCAAAGGAACAGGTAACAAAAGAAAGATATTTTAAATTAGATTTTATGACAATTAAAAATTTTGTGCATCAGAAGACAGTACTGGGGTGGGAGGTGGGACGGAGGTTCAGGAGGGAGGGGACATGTGTATACCTGTGGCTGTTTCACATTGATGCATGGCAGAAACCAACACAACATCATAAAGCACTGATCCTCCAATTAAAAATAAATAAAAAAATAATGATAGGTAGAAGTGTATAACTTAAAAAAAAGTATCAACAGAGTAAAAAGGCAATCCATATAATGGGAGGAAAATATATGAAAATCATGTTGATACGGGATTAATATCCAAAATATATACAGAACTCCAAAAACTAAACAATAAGAAAAAAATCCGATCCCAAAATGGACATAGACCTTGAATAGATATTATTTCTCAAAGAAGATGTACAAATGGCCAATAAGCACATTAGAAGATTTTAAGCATCACTAATCATTGGTGAAATGCAAACCGAAACTACAACGAGATGCCACCTCACACCCGTTAGGATGGCTACTGTCAAAAAAAAAAAACCCAGAAAACAGTAACTGCTGGCGAGGATGTAGAAAACTGCAACCTTTATGCACTGTTTGTCAGAACATAAAATGGTACAGGGGCTTTGGAAAAAACATGGTGGTTCCTCGAAGAATTAAAAACACAATTACCATAAGATCGAGCAATTCACTTCTGGGCATATATTCAAAAGAACTGAAAGCAGGATCTTAAAGAGGTATTTGTGTACCTATTCTCTTAGCACGTATTTACAATAGCTAATCATAGTAAGTTGCTTCCATTTTCCACTGGCATAAAGACAGACATAGAATATGGAAGCCACCTAGGGTGCATGCATCAACAGATGAATAGATAATAAAAGTGAGGCATGCACATACAATGGAGTATTATTCAGCCTCAAAAAGGAAGGACATTCTGCAACATGCTACCGCACGGATGAACCCTGAGCACACGACACTACGTGAAATGAGCCGTCACTAAGAGCAGCAGCGCTACGACTCCACTCACGTGATCACTGGGACTCCGCAAAGTCACAGAGAGACAAAGAGCAGTGACGGGCGCCAGAGCTGGGAGCGGGGAGAACCGCAAGCAACTGTTTACTAGCTGTGGGTTTTAGTTTTACAAGACGAAGAGTTATGGAGATGGAAGCTGGTGATGGTTGCAGAACAAGATGAACAATTCCTACCATCACACTCTGTAGTTACAGAGCTTCCCTGGTGGCTCAGATGGTAAAGAATCTGCCTGCCATGCAAGAAATCTGGGTTCGATTCCTGGGTTGGGAAGATCCCCCTGAAGAAGGGAAATGGTTACTCGCTCTAATATTCTTGCCTGGAGAATTTCATGGACAGAGGAGCCTGGGGGACTATATAGCCCATGGGGTTGCAAAGAGTTGGACACGACTGAGTGACTAACACTTCACTTCTGCAGTTATAATCAGTTTGGATGGTAAGTTTTATGTTAAGGGTATTTTATCACAATAAATTTTAAAAGATGAGCGTTATTCATTGTATGCTATTTCCTTCTCAATTAAAAAAGTGAGTAAAGAGAAAAAAAATCAGTTCCAGGTTTATAAACCTAAGTGCAAAGGCTAATGAAAATAACTTCAAACATAATGGAAGAGAGACTTCACGAACTCGACAAAAGGAAAGATTCCTTAAACAGGATGCAAAAAGCACTAACCATAAAGAAAAAGACTGATAAAATTAAAAATTAAGGACGGCTATTGATCAAAAGACATTAAGAGAGTAAAACGGTAAGACATAGAGGACCAAGGTGTACAGAACAGGCTTGTAACCAGAATATATTGAGATGTTCTATAAATCAGAAAGTGGAAGACAGAACCCTCAATATTAAAATGGGTAAAAATTTTGAGCAGATCCCTTACCAAGGAGAAACTCCAAACAGCCAACAATGAAATAAAAGCTAGTCACCCTCCCCAGTAATCTGGACACCAGGAACCAACATCATAACGAGATACCACTGCATCTTCACTCAGAGTCCGGGGACCCGTGCCGGGGAGGAAGTGCAGGACGGGCCCTCATGTGCACGTCACGCAGCTGTGGCTTTAGAAAGCAATTCAGTGTCGTCTGACGAAGCTGCGCCAGCAGCTCACCGCGCCTCGGACCCGGGGACCATGTGCCCACGGGCCCAGGAGACCTGCTCAGGGACACAGCATGGCCTGTGATGCCAGACACAACCCTGCTGCCATCACACTGGGGTGGAGCGTGCAGTGGAGCACTAAGAGCCAAGGGGCATGGGGAGAGAGGCCAGACACGCCAGCTAAAGGGGCACGGACCGAAGCTGAGACCAGGGGAGAGAGGCCAGACACGCCGGCTAAAGGGCACGGACCGAAGCTGAGACAAGGGGAGAGAGGCCAGACACGCCAGCTAAAGGGCACGGACCGAAGCTGAGACAAGGGGAGAGAGGCCAGACACGCCAGCTAAAGGGGCACGGACCGAAGCTGAGACCAGGGGAGAGAGGCCAGACACGCCGGCTAAAGGGCACGGACCGGAAGCTGAGACCAGGGGAGAGAGGCCAGACACGCTGGCTAACCTACAGCTCCTTCTGAGAGAAAGCAACTGTACTATCAAGCTTTTAAATGGAAAGCTGTAAAGGATGTGGACAGTGGAAGTCCTGCCAAGTCAGGAAGGGGGGTCCGACAGGGAAGGGCCAGCAGGGCTTCCGGATGTTCTCAGCTTTGACCTGGGTGATGGTCATCCCAGAGTTTCCTTTAAAATATTAACTTTAAAACAACTTAAGTGGAACCCTTAATGCATCTTTTTCAGGCATCTTTATGCATCCCTCTATTTTTCACAGTTAGAAAACTTTGCTTTTGCTTTTTTAAAGTATCCAAGAAACCCATGACCTGCCCTCACCCACTCAAGGGGCGATGCCCTCTAAACCAGCACACGTCCACATGGGGCGGGCACCAGATGTGGTCTTGCTTCAACTCTTTCCAAGTGTGATATCCCCTGCAGGAGTCAGATGGGGCGACAGTGCCCCAGGCTGGGCCGAGTGAGGAAGAAAAGGCCAGTTACGTGGGCCCCCCGGGAGCCGCCCACCAGGCAGGGGAGGGCCAGCACCCGTGGGCAGCCTGACGGACGTGCTCACCCCAAGAAGCGCTGACATCCGTTCCATCTCCTCCTTGTTCACCCGAATGCGGTGGCTTTCCATCACTGTGATTCAAACACCAAAGCAGATACCATTTGTACAGCATTAGCGAGTCATTTCTGAGAAAGACTGAAGGGCCAGGAGCAAGCCTCCCTCCCCGACGCAGACCACGAGGACAGTGCAGGCTCAGCAGCGTCCCCCAGGGTCGGCACTGGAGCCCAGCGGTGGTGGTGGTGGCGTGGGGATACCGTGGGTGGGGAGGTGGCCCAGCCGCTTGGCTCCAGCGCTGTGTGCAAGGCTCTGCTCTCCCAGGTGCCCAGCAGGACAGAGTGGGCCAGGGGCTCAGAGCAAGGACAGCGGGGAGCCTGGAATAGCCCTTCCAGGGGCTTCTCACGAAGTGTGAAGGTCCAGCACTCCAGGACAGGACAGCTGCTGACATGCGAAACTTCCAAATAGGCCCCTCCCCGCTGCTGTTCTCGGGGGCGCAGGAGTCAGGAGGGCCCTTGCCCCTCAGCCGGGGCACCTGCAGAACAGGCAGCTCAGAGGGGCTCCCCGAAGTCAGAGTCCTTCTAGACCAGGAGGTGACGCGCGCCACATCCTGTGGTCACAGAGGACAAAGGGGAAGCTAAGGGTTTGCTGCTCTTTGGCGCCCATATGATGCACTGCCCACCCCAAACTAAGTCACCAGAAAACAGGCGTCCCGGACAGAACAGAGAACTCTGGAAAGAGCACTGCATCACCTTCATGGTAGCTTACCTGCCAAAATCGGTATCAGAGGGAGCTCCAAAGTCCAGAAGAGCTGCCATAAACCACAAACCTGTTTTAGGGGAAGAAATGACATCGTCTTACTTTGAAACTGTTACTTCTGCCCGCATTTGCTGCACAGCCCGCTTAATCTCACTGAGCAGCTCCTCTGGGTTATGTGGTTAAAACTCCTATTTCTGTCAAGTATCCTATCTTATGATTAATATTAATACCAAGCCCAAACGGAAATATTCAGAAATATCTGGTAGGACAGGTTCCACTCCCACTTTCCTTTCATCTTTCTCATTTTTAAGCGTGATTTAGGTATTTGTGGTTTAAGTCTCCCACTTTAATTTCAGAACAGGAGGAAGGGCTGAAGCCCTCTGGGCCACATCAGCTGGGCTCCTTCTCTGCTGTCAAGCTGGCTTTGCCCATTTGCGGGCAGGAGGAGAGGGAAGCGGCGTCCCCTGCACCAGCTCACAGGGCACTGCCGGCCCCCGTCCTCGGCCTGCGGCCACTGCAGGACACTGCCTTCCCAGGGTCCGGGTAAAAGCCTGCACGTCAATGCCGGGGTGGAGAAGCTCCCAGCCAGTGCCTGTCTGCTCAGGCCCCTCTGTCCCGTGCTGGCCCCCAATTCCTGCCCTTGCTGTGGAACCTGGTCCCTTTATTCAACCTTTCTTGACTAGTCCTTCAAATGACCTCTGCTTCCCAATGAGACTCCAAGTGGAGCTGAAATGAACACTTAGCTTTTACGTTAACTGCAGCGTTGGAAATGTTCCAACTGAATGGAAATCTTTTTTAAAAACAATGTTACAATTGTTGTCAACCTACAGAGGACATTTAAAAAGTCAGGTCTCATCATCTGGACAGTCCTCCAGTGAGTGACACCCAGGTTCCCGTCTCCTGCCCTAGGGGACATGCCTCCTGTGGGTCTGGACAAAGGCCAGCCCCTAGGCAGTGAAGCTACCACGAAAACGCCTTGCCTGCAGCTGGGAGCAGAGGTGCATCGTCAGTCTGTGGAGCACCCTCAGTTTCGCACGGACAGTCTGATTCTTCAAAAGAGCAAAAGAATGAACAGTTAGGAACATTTGGGAGTGACACTTGTCACGCTCTAGGAAGCCACAGCTTTTCCACACAGACTGCACCCTGGTGCTGTCACCCATCACCCCAAGAAGAGCAGCCCCACGCCACGGAATATTCTTGGGCAAGCTCAAGATCCCTACTGCTTTCTTACTTTCCCTCCACCCCCACTGCCCTCATTTTACAGGAAGTGAGCCACAGAGAAGCTAAGCAGCCGGGGCAAAGACCGCGCAGTGGGAGGGACAACAGGACTGGGTCTCCTGGTCTCGGCCTCCACACTCACCACCTACCCTTGCCCCAGACACACACAGAGCCGCTGGGAGGTGCACCAACCAGAGTCCCAGCAAGGGTGGGGGGAGCCTCAGCCCTGACACGCAGTCTTATAGCCACTCACTCCCAGAGGCCTGGGGTCCTCACTGTACCCCTCACTCTGCCACATGGCCCAGGGACTCTGGGTGCCCAGACGCAGCGTCAGAGACCCCTGCCCACAACGCACCCTGCAGTGGTCGTGCAGCCGCCGGGTCTGGCTCTCCCGGAGCCACGGGCACATCCATGTCCATCTTGGCTGTGCCCAGCACATGGCCGGCCTGCTGCCTGAACATGCTGCCTGCTGCACAGCGCTGAGCTGCGTGGCCTCCCCAGGACCAGCTCAGGCCCCGTGGCGGTGTTCAGGGCCCGGCAGCTCAGCCGGCTGCACCTGCTCTCCCCCAGCGGTCGTCATCTTTCCCTCCCGTGCGGTCTCGCTGCTGCCCCACGGGACCCACACTGAGTCCTCAGTTTCCATGCTCTCCTGCTCCTGCATCTCACACTGCGTCCCTGGGCCCTGCAGAGCAGAGGGCCCCTCCCCACCCCACTCTCACCATGTGCTCCCATGACAGACACGTCGCTGGACAAGCACGAGTCCTTCCCAGGCTGCCTCCTTTCTGCCGAGTGTGGATGAGGCCTTGGGCAGAGCCTCTCGGGGGAACCGTAAGCCGGGGCACTCAGGGCGCCTGAGCCACGTGGCCGGGCCTCCCTGACTTCTGTATTTAAGCCACTCCCACCTGTGTGTACCAGGAAAAGCGCCCCTTTAGAGTCAGAAATGCAGCCTGAACTCTGCCTCGACTTGACCTTGGGCGAGGTGCAGACATGAGCCCTGTGCACCAGAGTCCTCCTCTGTGAATGGGGCTGACCACACACCGGCGGACCACTCTTTCCTCCCGCTACAGTACCCCAGCCTCTCTGGGGAAGTGCCGCCCAGCAGCATGGACCTTGGAGGACTGCTCATCTCCACGCCCTGCTGCCCTGCCAAGGGGCAAACATGTGACACAACGATGGAACGGAGACTCTGAGCGCTAAAACTGTGAATCTTGGACAAAAGTCACGCATGGAGGAAAGGTCATGGTTCACTGCTGGCCCCGGGTCCGTGGGCTTCTGCTGCCTCGGTCCTCAGAGCCACCTGGTTGCTGTCTTCCCAAAGCTTGCTCTGCCTTTCCTCTGAGTCTCAGCTGCCCCACATTCCTCTGACAAATTCCTTTTAGACTAAGGGAGGGTGAGGGTCTCTGTTTCCAATCCCAAGCCTCTATCTGACACAGATCCCCGACTCCACCCCCTGAGCAGGCCTGTAGGATCAAATGCCCCAAATAACAGTCCCGAGCTCAGCCCTGCATGCAGGGCAGGCTCACACTGCCTCCTGCTTGGCCTTCCAGCCCTGCTCTGAACTGTGCTTGTTAACTGACAGCCAGGGAGCCTGGACAGAGTGGCTGAGGACATGGGCGCTGCTCCGGCTTGGCTGCCTTCTGGCCCTGTGGTGCAGCACATCAGGTCTCCCTCGCCCCAGGCTCTGGGCAGGGTTCCAGGGCTGCACACACCCTTGCTTCTGCAGACAATGGTTCCCAACAAGAGAGAGGGGCCTGGAGAGACAGACCTGAGCAGCCTCTATGACTCTCCCCACAGGGACCGAGGAGCGGCCACCCGAGGCCTCCACCACGGGGGCCAAGCCTCCAGAACAAAGGATTTATCAACAAGCAGCTGTCCACTCACAGAGCAGGTGACCCTCTACACCAAGGACGCATTTAGGAGAATCAGGCCATGAATGGCGTCTCCCAGGGACAGCTGCACAAAGGGAGAGGAGTCATCCGTCCTCATTCAGTATCCTCTACCAGAAGGCATTTCTGCCAAACAAGTAAACGTGGATGTGGGCAGTGTTCTTTTCACTACTGGGCTGTCCATGAAGTAGAAAAAGTTCTTAGAGGAAAATTAGGGTTGTATTGCGGAGAAGGCAATGGCACCCCACTCCAGTACTCTTGCCTGGAAAATCCCATGGACGGAGAAGCCTGGTAAGCTGCAGTCCATGGGGTCACTAAGAGTCAGACATGACTTAGCGACTTCACTTTCACTTTTCACTTTCATGCACTGGAGAAGGAAACGGCAACCCACTCCAGTGTTCTTGCCTGGAAAATCCCAGGGACGGGGGAGCCTGGTGGGCCGCTGTCTATGGGGTCGCACAGAGTCAGACATGACTGAAGTGACTTAGCAGCAGTACCAGGGTTGTATTGAGGTCCATAAACCTTTTCTTAAAACAACTCACCACAGTCTTTCTTGAGGAATTTCCATGCGTGCTGTTGACTGTAAGTGTGGTGGGGTTTCCCAGGTACTTTGCCACTAAATCTTCAAAAGAGAGTGCGGCATCACTAGGATCTATCAGCCACGCAGCGATTCTGGGATCCAGCCCTACAAAGCCAGCAACTGCAGAGAGAGAAGTCTGTCAGTCATTCTATGGAAAATAAGTACTTTGCCCTGCCATGGAACAATGGACTGACTCAGAATTGGGAAAGCAGTATGACAAGGCTGCATACTGTCACCCTGCCTATTTAACTTACATGCAGAGTACATGCAGGCTGGATGAAGCACAAGCTGGAATCAAGACTGCTGGGAGAAATATCAATAACCTCAGATATGCAGATGATACCACCCTTATGGCAGACAGTGAAGAGGAACTAAAGAGCCTCTTGATGAAAGTGAAAGAAGAGAGTGAAAAAGTTGGCTTAAAACTCAACGTTCAAAAATGAAGATTATGGAATCCAGTCCCATCACTTTATGGCAAATAGATGGGGAAACACTGGAAACAGAGAGAGATTTTATGGGCTCCAAAATCACTGCAGGTGGTGACTGCAGCCAGGGAAATTTTAAAAAAGATGCTCGCTCCTTGGAAGAAAAGCTATGACAAACCTAGACAGTGCATTAAAAAGCAGAGACGTAACTTTGCCAACAAAGCTATAGTTTTCCCGTAGTCATGTATGGATGTGAGAGCTGGACCTTAAAGAAGGCTGAGCACTGAAGAATTGATGCTTTTGAACTGTGGTGTTGGAGAATACTCTTTGGAAACCCTTGGACAGCAAGATCAAACCAGTCAATCCTAAAATAAATCAACCCTGAATATTTATTGGAAGGACTGATGCTGAAGCTGAAGCTCCAATACTTTGGCCACCTGATGCAAAGAGTCAACTCATTGGAAAAGACTCTGATGCTGGGAAGATTGAAGGCAGGAGGAGAAGGGGATAGCAGAGGATGAGACGGTTGGATGGCATCACTGACTCGATGGACATGAGTCTGAGCAAGCTCCGGGAGATGGTGATGGACAGGGAAGCCTGGCTTCCTGTGCTTCAGTCCATGGGCCTGCAAAGAGTCAGATACAACTGAGCAACTGGACAGCAATAACAAGGCTCGCATTAACAGCTACAGTCCTACCATCTCCTCCTTCACAGAGCTAAGCAACAAGTGACGCTCTGTCACTCCTGAAGAAGGCTGAGCCTTTGCTAAGAGTGGTCTCCACCAGCCAGGTCCCACACAGCCGGTCTCCATGGGGAATCCATCCCAAACTAACTCTCAATGAAGCTAAAAGAGACGGCAGTCGGAAGCCTCAGCCCCGCCCTTGCCATCTTGCCTCACTTTTCTCCCTGCTCTGGAGCCTCTCTCTGCCCCGTGCGCCTCTCTTTTCAACCATGCGTCTCCCCACTTTCACTCGTCCCAAGTCTCCCCTCCTCCACCCAGCTGCGGGGCAGCCTCCCTGACCCGGCACTGGGGTGTCAGTTTCCCGAGTCTCGAGAGAGAAGGAGGAGGCGTGGGGTGATCTGGGAGGAGCCCTGCAGTGCTGCACATGACGTGTGCAAAGACACTCAGGGCAAGGCCGCTTCACCCCTCACCTCGTAGTCTTCTTGTCTGAAAACTGGGAGAAAAGATTACCAGAAGTAGCCGTGGGACACATATGAATATGCACTTTTTAAATTTTTATTTTGTTTTTTGGCCGCGCCATGCTGCATGTGGGATCTTAGTTCCCTGACCACAGATCAAACCCACACCCCTGTGTTGGAAGCTTGGAGTCTTAAAAAGTAGACCACCAGAGAAGTCCTGAAGGTACTTCTTTAAAAAAAAAAAAAAAGTGATACTTGCCTAATATATTTTAGTACCAGAGTATTTTGGACCTGGAGCCAGAGTAATAAAAGGATGAGGGGACTGATAAATTAAGAGACAAGTCTGGCAATCCTGAGTGACTGCTCTCTGAAGTTGCTATAACATTTTGAAGTGTGCTTCACCATGACAAAGAGTTGGTCTTTAAATAAAACTGTAGTCTTAGATCACATCACACTAAGCATTATATTTTCTGGCATATTTAAATCACAGTAGTCTAAGAGATTTATATTTACCCAAGCAGCCAGTATCGTCGCTATTTTTCTGATAGCCGGGAAGTCACCTGTGTTGACAGATTTGGAACTCTGGGGGACAGGAAGTCGGCCAGCACTCTGCCTGCCTGCCGCCATCAGCCGTCAGGACTTTATATAACCGTGTCTGCCAACACTGACCCAGCCACACGATTTCATTCCGTCTCCCTTTCAAAGCTTTAGTATTCCAAAAGTAAGGGTTCTTATCAACAAATGCTTTTGAAAAACCCTGGGGAAGGTCTGCAGCACTGGAATGGTCTGGGGACTGTTTCCTACAAACTCTTGTAACTAATAAAGTGAAGCTATCAGGACAAGCCCCACACCAGGGAGTGAAGCTATCAGGACAAGCCCCACACCAGGGAGTGAAGGTATCAGGACAAGCCCCACACCAGGGAGTGAAGCTATCAGGACAAGCCCCACACCAGGGAGTGAAGGTATCAGGACAAGCCCCACACCAGGGAGTGAAGGTATCAGGACAAGCCCCACACCAGGGAGTGAAGCTATCAGGACAAGCCCCACACCAGGGAGTGAAGCTATCAGGACAAGCCCCACACCAGGGAGTGAAGGTATCAGGACAAGCCCCACACCAGGGAGTGAAGCTATCAGGACAAGCCCCACACCAGGGAGTGAAGCTATCAGGACAAGCCCCACACCAGGGAGTGAAGCTATCAGGACAAGCCCCACACCAGGGAGTGAAGCTATCAGGACAAGCCCCACACCAGGGGAATGTCAGGTACTGGAAAAGAAATGCCAACAACGCAGATGGTGAATGAGCTAAGAAAAATTAAGAAAATGATAGAAGTTATGGTGGTAAAGAACCTGCCTGCTAGTGCCGGAGACATAAGAGACACAGGTTTGACCCCTTGGTTGAGAAGATCCCCTGGAGGTAGGCATGGCATTCCACTTCAGTATTTGTGCCTGGAGAACCCCACAAACAGAGGAGCCTGGAGGGCTACAGTCCGAAGAGTCAGACATGATTTAAGTGACTTAGCATGACAATGAAGAACTCAGTTAGAAATACTTAAGAGATTAGGTGACTTAGTAAAAGAAAAACTTGATAAATAGACAAAAGAATTCAGGAAAGCAAAGTAAAACCAAAAAACCATTTCTGAAATAAAAACTAAACTGGTAATCAGTTCAGTTCAGTCTCTCAGTTGTGTCTGACTCTTTGCGACCCCATGGACTGCAGCATGCCAGGCTTCCCTGTCCATCACCAACTCCTGGAGCTTACTCAGACTCATGTCCATCGAGTTGGTGATGCCATCCAACCATCTCATACTCTGTCGTTTCCTTTTCCTCCCACCTTCAATCTTTCTGATCATCGGGGTTTTTTCCAAGGAGTCCATTCTTCACATCAGGTGGCCAAAGTATTGGAGCTTCAGCTTCAGCATCAGTCCTTCCAATGAATATTCAGGACTGATTTCCTTCAGGATTGACTGGTTTGATTTTACTGTCCAAGGGACTCTCAAGAGTCTTCTCCAACACCATGTTCAAAAGCGTCAATTCTTCCGTGCGTAGCTTTCTTTATGGTCCAACTCTCACATCCATACATGACTACTGGAAAAACCACAGCTTTGACTAGATGGACTTTTGTCAGAAAAGTAGTGTATGTCTCTGCTTTTTAATGTGCTGTCTAGGTTGATCGTAGCTTTTCTTCCAAGGAGCAAGTGTCTTTTAATTTCATGGCTGCAGTCACCATCCGCAGTGATTCTGGAGCCCCCAAAAATAAAGGCTCTCACTGTTTTCACTGTTTTCCCATCTATTTCCCATGAAGTGATGGGACCAAGATGCCATGATCTTCGTTTTTTAAATGTTGAGTTTTAAGCCAGCATTTTCACTCTCCTCTCAACTTCATTAAGAGGCTCTTTAGTTCCTCTTTGCTTTCTGCCATAAGGGTTATGTCATCATCTGCATATCTGAGGTTATTGATATTTCTTCCAGAAATCTTGATTCCAGCTTGAACTTCATCCAGTCTGGCATTTCAGATAATGTACTCTGCATATAAGTTAAACAAGCAGGGTGACAATATACAGCCTTGATGTACTCCTTTCCCAACCTGGAACCAGTCTGTTGTTCCATGTCCAGTTCTAACAACTGTTGCTTCTTGACCTGCACACAGGTTTCTCAGGAGGCAGGTAAGGAAGGTGGTGTGGTATTCCCATATTTTTCAGAATTTTCCACAGTTTGTTGTGATCCACACAGTCAAAGGCTTTGGCATAGTCAATAGAGCAGAAGTAGATGTTTTTCTGGAACTTTCTTCCTTTTTCTATGATCCAACAGATGTTGGCAATTTGATCTCTGGTTCCTCTGCCTTCTCCAAATCCAGCTCAAACATCTGGAAGTTCTAGGTTCACGTACTATTGAAACCTTGCTTGGAGAATTTTGAGCATTACTTTGGTAGTGTGTAAGATGAATGCAATTGTGCAGTAGTCTGAACATTCTTTGGCATTGCCCTTCTTTGGGATTAAAATGAAAACTGACCTTTTCCAGTCTCGTGGCCACTGCTGAATTTTTGAGATTTGCTGGCATATTGAGTGCAGCACTTTCACAGCATCATCTTTCAGGATTTGCAATAGCTCAACTGGAATTCCATCACCTCCACTAGCTTTGTTCGTAGTGATGCTTCCTAAGGCCCACTTGACTTCACACTCCAGGATGTTTGGTTCTAGGTGAGTGATCACACCAGTGTGGTTATCTGGGTCATGAAGATCTTTTTTGAATACTTCTTCTGTGTATTCTTGCCACCTCTTCTTAGTATCTTCTGCTTCTGTTAGGTCCATACTATTTCTGTCCTTTATCGAGCCCATCTTTGCATGAAATGTTCCCTTGGTATCTCTAATTTTCTTGAAGAGATCTCTAGTCTTTCCCATTCTATTGTTTTCCTCTATTTCTTTGCATTGATCGCTGAGGAAGGCTTTCTTATCTCTCCTTGCTGTTCTTTGGAACTCTGCATTCAGATGAATATATCTTTCCTTTTCTCCTTTGCCTTTCACTTCTTTTCTCAGCTGTTTGTAAGGCCTCTTCAGACAACCATTTTGCCTTGTTGCATTTCTTTTTCTTGGGGTTGGTTTTGTTCACTGCCTCCTGTACAATGTTACAAACCTCCGTCCATAGCTCTTCAGACACTCTGTCAGATCTAATCCCTTGAGTCTATTTGTCGCTTCCTCTGTATAATTCTAAGGGATTTGATTTAGGTCATACCTGAGTGGTCTAGTGGTATTTCCTACTTTCTTCAATATAAGCCTGAATTTGGCAGTACGGAATTCATGATCTGACCCACAGTCAGCTCCCGGTCTTGTTTTTGCTGACTATAGAGCTTCTCCATCTTTGACTGCAAAGAATATAATCAATCTGATTTCAATATTGACCATCTGGTGATGTCCATGTGTAGAGTTGTCTCTTATGTTGTTGGAACATACTGCTATGACCAGTGTGTTCTCTTGGCAAAACTGTTAGTCCTGCCTCATTTTATACTCCAAGGCCAAACTTGCCTGTTACTCCAGGTATCTCTTGACTTCCCACTTTTGCATTCCAGTCCCCTATGATGAAAAGGATATGTTTTTTGGGTGTTAGTTGTAGAAGGTCTTGTAGGTTATCATAGACCTGTTCAACTTCAGCGTCTTCAGCATTAGTGGCTGGGGCACAGACTTGGATCACTGTGATATTAAATGGTTTGCCTTGGAAACGAACCAACATCACTGTGTCATTTCTGAGATTGTACCCAGGTACTGCGTTTCAGACTCTCCTCATAGTCAACAAGAAACTGTCAATATACAAAAGTAAGTAAGTGCAATAGATAATGCCTTAAGTATGTTTAAAAATAAGATGAAAAAAAGGAAATGCTTTTAAACTAAAAAATGAAGAGATTGAAAATGGATTCTAATGTGACAAGTATGAAAGATAGAGAAGATTCAACCTATGAAATCACAAAAACAATTCAAATACCACAAAAAAGGTAAACAACCGAGCATTACAACCAGGTCTCATGCATTTCCTGACAGAAGGACACGATACCGCTCAGAGCTAGGATCGAGACTAGGAAGCAGGCTTGCACTCCCAAACTCTAGCCCTAATCTGATCAGGCCCCTGGGTCTCAGTACAGAAGAAACAGACAAGAGAGAACATGTTAAAAGACAAGAAAGAGAAATCCCATAGGATGAAACCCTGGTCTGTCAACAATGACATGTCGGGAGCCGCGTTAGGCATTAGTGACAAAATGCAGGCACGGCCCCAGCCCCCTCTCTTTGTCCCGCAGGCATGGACCCGGGATGAAGGAGTTAGGCTTTGTGATTCTGACTTGTTTCCTTTCCTCGGCTGAGTTGACTGAAAAGGAATATTAAGGTGCTTATTGTTCTTGAGAGGAGCATGAGAAGGCGCAAAGCCTTCTGCAGCTGTGCTCAGAAAATAATTCATAAAGTTAGTCATTGACATTTGTTCAAGGACTTTTACAAAAGAGTGTTCCAGGATGAGCACATAGGCTGCAGCTTGAGGACATGGGAGGGATTGTTATCTGAAGCCTATTTGTGAGGAAAATGTTTATGGCAAAGGAGTTTACTGAATTTAGGGCTTAGAAATAATTAAAATAGTTAGATGTTGAAAATTTAAGGAATGTTGTAATGTTAGCATATTTTACTACACCTTATAGAGGTTAGGAATTTTAGAGGTACTATAGCTAGAAGCCTTATTAGGAGATAGTGAGCTCAGGATGTTAGGGGCAAACAGGATTTAGAAAGATAAGAAATAAACTGAGGAATGTAGCATGAGTTACAATGTAATCACAAGTTAACTATAGGACACATAAGAGGGAGTAGATAATAGATGGTAAAGCTGATTTCCAGAGAACCGCTGAAGCAGGAACTCTGTTTGAAGAGCAACAATGATTTATGGAGATAATAAATCTGGGTGAGGGGAAACTGAAAATGTCAAACTTCTGACCTACTGCTTTCCTAAAAGTACAAAAGAAAATCTTGAACTGAAATAAACAGGCAGTCCAAGAAAACTGAGAGGCTGTCTCGTTTCTCGCCGACACCGCTCACCGCTTCAGGTTGAATCTCTGGCTGCTGGAGCTGGACTCTGGCAATGACAAAATAATGGCAAGAAAAGACACAGAAGGAGAGAAGACGCAAGAAAACTGGGGAGACACATCACACCCAGCCCGAGTGTAGGGCCACCCGGACCCGTGTTTGGATCCCGATTCAATCAAACTGCAAGAAACAAAAACAAGCAAAGCTATTTAAAGACAACTGGGCAAGTACAAACGTTGCCTGGATAGCTAATGATACGAACAGATTATGGCTGTTTTAGGGAGAGATGATGAGCAAGCCATCTGAAAACTGAAATCCTCATATTTTATTCATCTGATTGAAACATTACAGATCAGTAATACGATGCTTGGGACGTGCTACAAAATAACCCAGGGGACAGAGGTTTGGAACTAGTGGGGAACAAAGACTGGACAGAGTTGACAGCTGTTGGAACTGGGCCAAGTGTTGTCTGTTGTGTCCCCCCACACGCCTGCCGTTCTCTGCAGATGCAGCTGCGTGTCCACAAACTCCCAGCAGTGAGCGCAGACCCTGCAGCTCAAGCCTCAGCTCCACGGATGGCCCCACCTCCGGCACCAGCCCCCAGCCCCGGGCCTGCTGTGCCTCCCACCACGAAGCTGGAAGCCAGGGGAGGTTCCCACGCGCCCTCCACAGGGCCCACCCTTTGCTGTAAGCACCCTGTGTACTCACACTTCTTTATTAGGAAGCCTACAGCCCAGGAACAGCCAGGCGGCAGAGTGCACAGGGCACGGCACGGCGGGCACAGAACCACACCCAGTCCAACTGTGCCCCCTCCCAGCGCCCAGGCTGCTCACCTGGGAATCCCACCATGAGGGCATTTTATGCAGGCTTCATTACCTCAGTGTGGCTGACTAAGTCACTGGTCTCCAGCCCCTCTGCCCTTCCTGGAGGTGGCGGGTCACACTGACAGCTCCGGGCCTCAGTAGAGCCTCCTCTTTCTGCTGACCACTCCCGCCCTGAAGCCCTGCTGCCTGCAGCCCCCAGTGCTCATTAGCACATGGAGGACACTCAGCACCCTGGAGATGGCTTGGGTTTTGGGAGCTGAGAGCCATGAACCAGGGATAAACACCAAACATATCTTACTGTATCACAGGTACTTTATATTGTCTTGGGAATTTTGTACAATAAAAACTTTTTTTTTCCCAATGCCTTGTGTGCATGCTAAGTTGCTTCCAACTCTTTGTGACCCCATGGACTGTAGCCACCAGGCTCCTCTGTGCATGGGATTTCCCAGGCAAGAATACTGGAGTGGGTTGCCATTCCCTTCTGCAGGGGATCTTCCTGATCCAGGGATCAAGCCTGCATCTCTTACGTCTCCTGCATGGGTAGATGGGCTCTTTACCACTAGAGCCATCTTACTATAAATATTTTCAAACATTCAGACAGTTTGAAAAGGACTGCACAGTGAATACTCGTGTATCCACTACCCAGACTCTGCAATGAACATTCTTTCTGTATTTGCTTTATTACATGTCTGTCTATCTAGTAAAAAAAAAAAAAAAAAGGTTTCTAAAATTCTTTTTAATAATGTTAAATAAACGGAGAAGGCAATGGCACCCCACTCCAGTACTCTTGCTTGGAAAATCCCATGGACGGAGGAGTCTGGTAGGCTGCAGTCCATGGGGTCTCGAAGAGTCGTACACGACCGCACAACTTCACTTCCACTTTTCACTTTCACGCATTGGAGAAGGAAATGGCAACCCACTCCAGTGTTCTTGCCTGGAGAATCCCAGGGACGGGGGAGCCTGGTGGGCTGCCATCTATGGGGTCGCACAGAGTCGGACACGACTGAAGCGACTTAGCAGCAGCATCAGCAGCAGCACTCTGGCTTTAGTTTAATTCTTAGGGAGTTTACAGCTGTTTGTGGTGACAATAAATTCATCTACCAAGCCACATGTTACTTCTTCCCTATTTTAAACACAAAAGTAATACATACTTGAAAAAACTCTAATCATGTAAAACACAGAGGGGAAGTGCCTCTGCGCTCAGGGCATGTGGCTGGCTGCGTGGGTAGTGCTGAGCAGCTGTGACTCCCCCCGCCTCTGAGTTGTGCAACACGGCAGTCCTCACCGTGCTCCCATCCCCAGGAGGAATCGCTGTGGGACAGTTATGTCGGTGGGAGATGATAAATCTGAAACGTACCACACTTCCAACTTCCATCGTCACCGAACAACTGCAGCGCTGTTCTCACAAAGTCCTTTGCGTTAAAACAAATGACGGGGCGTTTACGTCTCAGTACTTCACGCAGCACGTTCCTAGAAGACGAAGAGACATTCACAGATTGACAGACCGATTTGAAACTCATCTTGGAAAACTTCCAAAGACATTCCACTAACAGCTGTCACGTGTGAAGTATTATGGGCAGACATTCTTCTGCAAGCTTTCCACAGATTAACTCAAATCCTAGGAGGTGTGCAGGGAAAATCAAAATGGGTTGGTCTTGCTCAGTCCCCAGAACAGAGCCAGGAGGCCCCTGAGAAAGTGGGACTCAGGGGCGACGCAGCCTGGATGGAATCTGACCTTTCGACCTGGTGACAACATCCAGAATGTCTGCCAGAACCTGAGGCCCCCGTCCATCTTTCAGACCTCTACCCTGAAACAGTTTGTGATTCCTTAAGGACAAACGTTTTCTGGGTTGTATTAGAGGCTGTCACAGTTCTTGCCAGCCAACTTTAAAAAAAAATTTTATTTTATTTGTTTTTGGTTTTGCTGGGTCTTGGCTGTGATGCACCGGCTCCTCACGGCAGCGGCTTCTCTTGCTGCAGAGCACGGACTGGGCGTGTGGGCCACAGCAGCTACGATGCGTGGGCTCTAGAGCTAGGGTTCAGTAGTTGGGGCACACGGGCTTAGCTGTTCCGAGGCATGTGGGATCTTCCTGGACCACGGCTCGAACTGGTGTCCCTGCACAGGCAGGCAGACTCCTAACCACTGGGCTACCAGGAGAGTCCTCGCCAGGCAACTTTTAACAACCTTATGGCTTTTTGTTTTTATAAACCCGACTCTCTTCCCCAGAACACTCTTTAGGGGTTACCTGAATCTTTGTCTCTTGAATTGCAATTCTTAAGACCCCAAACAAACTTATTTGCAGCCTCTTGTGTTATTTTTTGGTTGACAGAGGTAGGTGTTACTTATTATCTGTATTTTACGGATGATGAAGCCGAGACACAAAGAGGTTAGTCATGAAGTCAAGTTCACACGGCTCTTCAGATCCAGTTCCTGGATGTGGCACAATCGCCTGCAGACGAAGCCCCCAGCCCGAGTGGAGCTGACGCACCCTGGACTCCTCCCCGCCAGTCCCAGCCTGTGCTCCCAGCACACCCCGCTCCCCGAGCAGCCTGCGCTCTGCCCACACTGGACTCTCCTTCTCCATCACCAGACTCCACCAAGCCCTCTCACACTCCAGGCCCCCTGCTCCAGTGCTCCTGGCCACATACCTGCTACAGCCAGGACCACGTTCGTGACACCGTAATTTACCTTACCCCCATTGAATCATGAGCTCCTTGATTATGGGATTCATGATAGCTGACATTTATCAAATACTTACCATGTGTGAATACCTCACTAAACACTCACAGGGATTGCTGCACTGAAACCTCATCATAATCCCATTAGGCAGGCACTAGATCCATTCTGGTGTAGGAATGACTACCTGCTCTGGTATTCTTGACTGGAAAATCCCACCATGAACAGAGAAGCGGGGAGGGCTACAGCCCACAGCGTCGCAAAGAATCGGACACGACAGCACAAGAGAGCACAGGCCCATTTTAGAGATAAGGAAACCGAGGCCTGGAAGGGTGAGACAATTTTTCCAGCTTTCCACAACTGAGAAGTGGCAATGCTGAGGTCTGAGACCCGATCTTGCTGCTGCCAGGACCCAAGGTGGTGTTGGAGAAGACTCTTGAGAGCCCCTTGGACTGCAAGGAGATCCAACCAGTCCATTCTAAAGGAGATCAGTCCTGGGTGTTCATTGGAAGGAATGATGATGAAGCTGAAACTCCAGTACTTTGGCCACCTCATGCCAAGAGTTGACTCATTGGAAAAGACCCTGATGCTGGGAGGGATTGGAGGCAAGAGGAGAAGGGGATGACAGAGGATGAGATGGCTGGATGGCATCACCGACTCAATGGACATGAGTTTGAGTGAACTCTGGGAGTTGGTGATGGACAGGGAGGCCTGGCGTGCTGCGATTCATGGGGTCACAAAGAGTCAGACGCAACTGAGCAACTGAACTGAACTGATGGTAACTGCTTATTAATACATCAACGAGGGTCTTTGGATGAGGCTGAGGAAGAAGGAAAGCTGGAGTCCAGTGAGCTCTGCTTACTCTGCAAGCAGGCATTTTTAGGCTTCTTGCACTTTCTGGTGTCCTTTCCCTTAGGCTTCCCTTGAAGAGGGCCACTGCCGACGGCAGAGCGTCAGGCCTTGGCTCTGCTGGGCCTGGAGCGGGTGTGAGGGAGAAGCAGCTGGGACTCCTGGAGTTCCCTCCCACTTCGGTGCTCTTGTAGCTGGAAACTCGGAAGTTCTCAGTGAGGCCACCTAACAACTATGATCTCTCCCACTAAAAGGCACAACCCTGCTGCGATTTCTAGCTTGAGACAGGACACACAACAAAAAGAGAGTATCTTCTGAGACAAGCTGGCTAAAACACAGTGTGTTTTCTACGTCAGTTTTGCCACATCTGCAAAACAAAAAGCAGAGGGAGGATCGAAGCTTAAGTGACCACCAGATGTTCAAGTGGAGAATGTGAAACAGGATACAAAATCCAGAATTCAGAAAAGGAAGTCCAAACATTAGAGCCCTGCTCTCACAGAGGTCTTCCACAGTAATAGACTGCCTGATTGTTCTTTCAAAAGAAAGTTATGTAAAAAGAAGGTTATGGGTTCTTGGGAGCACAGTGCTGTGTTGTCAGATGTCTGATTCTCACTGTGGTGTACATGCCTGACATTAAGCTTTTATTGCCGAGGCGTCTGTTTCAAGAGATGTCCATCCTTAATAGACGTGTTGCCAGCTGTGCTACTCAGCCGTGGGCAAAACCACCAGAGAAGGAGCCAGGGGAAGCTCCCTCTTCTAGAGTGAGTGGGTGAGCGTCAGTCGCTCAGCCGTGTCCGACTCTCTGCACCCCCATGGACTGTAGCCCGCCAGGCTCCTCTGTCCATGAGATTCTCCAGGCAAGAATACTGGAGTGTTCGCCATTCCCTTCTCCAGGGGATCTTCCTGATCCAGGGATGGGACCCAGGTCTCCTGCGCTGCAGGCAGAGTCCTTACCAGCTGAGCTGCCAGGTCTTTCCAGAAAGCCCTGGGTAAGCAGATAACTGACTTCGTGAGTGACACGGCTTCTCAACCTTCCTGTGCCCTACTTCCTGCTCTGATGCTTTAAGTTAGCCAATAAAGAGTGACTCCTCGAAACCCTAGACACCCCACCTTCAAACTCTAAAAAGGCAGAGCCCTAGGTCTATACATGCCCTTTCTTTCTTTCCCTATAACCCCTCTGTGAGGCCCTGGGCATGCCGTGTACCCTCCAGGACTTGTGAGTGATAAGTTCCATTCCTCAGATTCCCCAGCAGTTTTTGCTGACGTGTGCCCTGTGCAGGACTGGCCCCTGCAGAGGAAACGCCTGTGGGGGCTCGGTGCGAGGAATACGGGCTGGCCCAGTGCCTCAGGTGCTCCGACCTGAGGCGCACGATGACCCAAAACTCACCTGAGCCCGGTGAGCCCGACTCAGGCAGGGACGGCCGGGACCAGGTCCCCACCTTCTCACCCAGAGCCTCCCTGGATGCCTCTTCAGGGCACTGGCTTCAAGGAGCTCTCTCGGGGCACCTAGCTGACTTGGACTCAGAGAGCTAGGTGCACAGGCAGCGGATACCCCCACCGAAACCAGAAGTGAGTCAGGCTGACAATATGAGAAAGAAACGGTGATGAGGGGCACAGACTCCAGCCCACGAGGGGGCTTTTCAGGGCTGAGAAGGGGCAGCAGAGCATCCCTGCCTGTTCTGAAATTCTGAGACTCTAAGAAGGCAGATACAAGTGAGATGTTTCTTGCCTATTTTCACAAAGTGAAACTTTGAAATTAGTAATAGGTTGGTAGCATTGAGGACTATCTATTGCTTGAAGGCAGAGATTGCTTTCCAATGCTGTGAGTGAGTGAGCGAGTATCTTGAGGAGGTCAGCCAGGGCTCCAGCAGTGACGGTGGGTTTTTGCTCCTTAAAATGACGCTCTTCTTGCCGACTTCTCATTGCAATGTTGACTCAAATCCTGGAGCAGGCCCCTGTGGATGGTCCCACCATTTCAGAGCTCTTTGAGGGGAGAGGGCCAGTGTTTATAGAGGTTTCTGTCACTGAGATTCATTTCACTTTCATGTGCACTACAAACATTCTGAAACTTTAAATAACTGAACTTGGAGCTCGGGAAACCCAGTTAGGGTAAGGCGGGTGAGCCGGACTTAAGGAGATTAGTGGAGACGTCTTACTCGGCAAGCTGGTGCTGTGCCTCTTGCTCTTGGCCCCAGGCAGAGGAGCGCTCAGTTTTTATGTAGATACACTGATCACTGGGCATGTCCTCCGGAACACTGTCAGAGGCTGAGGCAGCCAGACCACCGCTGCCTTCCTCCGGATGTCTCCTCAGTAACATCACAATGCCTTTAACAGAGGAAACCAGAGCCTGTGAATACACAATAAAATAAAGTTACAAGATCAAGCATAAATTATGCATTTGTTCAAGAAAGATCGGTCATGTTTTATAATTAAGCAGAATTAAAAGGCTTAAAATTAAAATTAGTAAGTGAATACCTCCTTTAATGACAATTAAGGCCCAAACCCAAACCATCTCATTCTCTAAATCTGGTCTCCTCCCTATTCAACATCATAATGGAAGTCTTAGCTAATGCAATACAGCAGGAAAAAGAAATAAAAGATATATAAATTAGAAAGGAAGAGCTGTACCATCACCATTTACAGATAACATAAATATTTGTGTAGAAAACCCAAAGGAATCTACAAAATAAAACACCTCCTGGAAGGAATATGTGAGCCAAGCAAGGTTGCAGGATCCAAGGTCAAAACACAAAAATCAGTTATATTTCCGTACACTAACAATGGACATGTAAAAGTAAACGTTTTAAAAAAGGAATTACCATGTATAATAACTAGTCCCCAAGTTAAATACTTAGAAATCAATATAACATGAATAGGATCTGTGTACTAAAATCTATAAAATACTGATGAAAGAAATCAGAGAAGACCTACAAAAAGAGATACATACCATGCTTAACGACAATAAAACTCAATGTCAATTCTCTCAAGCTAAGTTGTAGAATCAAAAAGATCAATAAACCCCAAGTACAAGAAAACTACAGCAAGTCATACCATAATCAAACTGTTTAAAACCAGTGATATAGAGAAAACCTTAAAAGGGAAGGTGTTCTAGGGAAGGGGGAGGGGGGAGGGGGACACATTGCCTAGACAGAGACAAAGATAAGGGTGACGGCAGATTCCTTATGAGAAACAAAGCAAGTTAGGAGACAGTCGCATAACATTTTTAAACTATTGAAAGAAAAAAAACTATCAACTTACGATTCTTTATCCCATAAAAATGTCTTTCAGAAATGAGAGGTAAAGCAAGATCTATATACTACACTGAAAATTACAAAACACTGCTAAGAGAAATTGAACTTTTAAATAAATGGAAAGACACCCCCTGTTCATGAATCAGAAAATTCAACACTGCTTTCAAGATGGCAAAACTAAGCTAGGCTGGGACTTGGGTGCCTCTACCAGCACGCCTGCACCTGGACAAATGTCTCCTTGAGCAACAGGAAACAAAGAAACCATATGTCAGGGGTCCCCAACCCCCACGCCACCCGCTAGTACCGGTCCACGGCCTGTTAGGAGCGGGGCTGTGTGGCAGTAGGTGAGCAGCGGGCAGGTGAGCCGAGCTTCTTACGTATTTACAGCTGCTCCCCACTGCTCACATCACCTGAGCTCCACCTCCTGTCAGACCAGCAGTGGCATCAGACTCTCAGAGGGGCACGAAGTGCTCTGTGAACAGCGTGTGAGGGGTCTAGGCTGTGTGCTCTTAAGAAAATCTAATGTCTGATGATCTCATTCTGCATCATGCTGAGTTGTATAATTATCTCATTATATATCACAATGTAATAATAATAGAAATAAACACACACAATAAATGTAATGCACTTGACTCATCCTGAAACCATAACCCTGTCCCAGTCATGGAAAAATTGTCTTCTGTGAAACTGGTCCCTGGTGCCAAAAAGGCTGGGACTGCAGCTATAAGTGACTAAAATAACTGCGTGCATGGGCGAGTGGGGACGATTGTGAGCAACAGGATACAGATATGCCACAAACAACGGCCGCTTCTGATGTTCTGGGGGCAAAAGCAGGGCACTGCACACGACCCTGGACACAGCACCGCCAAGGAGGTGTGCAGGCCCCGAAGCCATGCCTCCTGCCCAGCCCACAAACCCACCGCCCACCGCTGCGCCACATAAGGGCCCAAGAAGGCCCTCTAGGGAGCAGGCAATGAAACCTGTTTCTTGTTCTTGCTCTCTTGTACTGCAGCACAAGCCCCAGCAAAGCCTTGCCTGAAATTCCCATCTGGCCTCTTATCATTTCTATTGGTTAAGAGTCCAAGGGCCCGGGTTGGGAGCATGATTTTGGCGACTCTGCTGGGACCCGTGGGTCTTCCTTCTTTCCTTGTCCCTCTGAGAGAGGATAGTGGTCCATTTGGTGGAGCTGGATGCAGCTGACGAGCAGCCACCTGAATCTCTGCTCAGGGTCACAGTGCTTGGCAAGTCTGCCTTCATTGCCCCGGGGCCTCACTGTGCTCACTCACGCAGCTTCCCCTCCCCTTTCCCTCTTCTGGTATCGCCCACTCTCTACTTCTTCCTTCTCTGTCCTCTCCCACGCTCTGTCACACCCTTCTGAGAAGGTGAACATCAGGCAAATACAGCCTAACTCCTCTCAGCTAGTGAAGCCACGCTCCCACAGGCTGACCCTGGTTTGCCCTGACAGGAGACAAGAGGTGGGAGAGGCTGGCCTCCTACCATGAAGACCTTGGTCCATTGGGGTTTCCTTGAGAGGAGATTTCTGAGAGTGATAGAGGTTCAAGCCTCATATGATGTAGTGGCTGGAAGCCTGGTCATCGCAGACTTCTCGGCTTCTTTATCCTGGGTTAAAGTCCCAGTTGCGGGTTCGAGACCCACTGGCATGATCACCCCGATGAGTGGTGGACAGAGTGCCTGCCTCCACTGGCCCTTGTGGAAGAGCACAGCCGACTGGACTGCCTGAACAGATGCCCACAGAGGGGTGGGCTGGAACAGCAGCTCTCCTAGTTATTTCTCCTTACATTGTCCATCCGCACCTCTACCCCCAAGGCACTGGCTGGGGTGAACTTCACACTACCTCTGAGTATTTCTCTGTTCTGTGTTTTCAACCGTGGAGAAGAGTTCCGAGATCTCCTCTGTCATCTCATCTTTGGTTTTGTTGTGCCAGGTCTCGAGGATTCATCCAGCCTCAGGATCTCTAGGCATTAACCATCAGATTTATATGTAAACATGGGAAATGCCCCCCAAAGATTCTTCTCTGGGTTACATTCTTAAAGATTGGGGACAGTTGAAATTAGATAGTTTAAAAATCATCTTCTTTTGCAACACAGCTGGTTGCAATAGGCCTTGGCTAATCAGAAGAAGAAGCCACAGATTGGACCCCTTAACTTTAACACCAGTTTACAACTGGACGAAAATACTGTAAGGAGTGCCCAAAAAGGGGAGAGGTCCCTCACGTGCAGGGCCTTGTGAAACTACATCCAGACCATGGTTGGAGGGATCCCTGCAGGGTGCTCAGCCTCTATTTCTGCTTTGCCCCCAAAAGATTGACAGACTTTCTCACAGATCCCCTCTTTCAACTGCCAACTCGTCACTGGCATGAGGGTCCTTTCTCACGTCCCCACTTCTTCCCCTTCAGTACCACCTTCAGCCCGTGGCCTCTGCCTTACCCCTTTGACCCAGGGACCCTGAAACCAGAGCCCAGTGCTGTCCCCAGTGGGGCTCTGATGAGATTCAAAATTAGCCCCACTTTCATACCATAAGGCTTCTACCCCCTCCAGGAAGTAGCTGACAGAAGGGAGAATTACTAGAGTGCATGTCTCCTTCTGATGGGGGACATAGGAATCTGTAAGGAGAGACTTGGCACATTCTCAGACAACCCTGATGAGTTTAGAGGTGAATTTGCCATGCTGGGTTAACATTCTCCCTGACCTGGCAGAAATCATAGTTATTCCCGCCCACTGTTGCACCCCAGATGAGAAGGAGTGCATACTAAGAAAGGCCAGGGAACACACAGACAGCCTAGTGGCCACCAGTGACGCAGTCCCAGAACAGGACTCCCGCTGAGACTATAAGGATCATGTAGGCCAGGCCAGGATAAGACATTATACTACTTGTTCATTAGAAGGAATGAAAAGGTGTATGATGAAGCCTGCAAATTATGATAAGGTCTGAGAGGTTACACAGGAAAAAGATAAAAGCTTAGCAATCTTCCTGAGCTGGGTGACAGGCATTCAGGAAGTACACCAATATAGACCCAGAGTCTGCAGAAGGGAGGCCGCTATTGGCCATGCATTTTATCACTCAGCATGCTCCGGATATCAGGAGGAAATTACAAAAGCTTGAGGCTGGGCCCCAAACCCCATTGTCAACCTTGGCAGAGGAGGCCTTCAAGGTCTATAACAATTGGGACATGGCAGAGGAAGCCAACAAGGACGGGAGACTAATAAAGAAACTCAGCTCCTAGCTGCCTCGATCCACCTACCATCTCAAGAGGACCCTAGACAGCTGTGAAGACCAGAGCAGCAGCCCAGGAATCACCTGGGCAGGAATCAGCGCGTGCCCTTCCCCAGCACCAGAATGGGGCACTGGAAAGGGAAGGTCCTGGGCGCCCTCCGTGGAAAGCCCGAGGACAACCCCTGCTGGCCCCAGGTCTCGGTGACGCGGAGTCTCCTGGATGCTCTAGAGACTCACATACACTTGCTGGTGGGGACTGGGTGCCAGCCTGCCTCGGGATCCTGTTCAATCCATCCTCATCACTCCAGTGGAGCCTCGGGTCATCCAGGGTGCGGCATGTAGAACTAAACGTCTAGCAGACACTGGAGCGGGCTGCTCTGCTCTGCTCTGACCTGGCCAGCTGGCCGGGCTCCGGCTGTGGCTGTCCTGTGACGGGAGCTGACGGATGGCCAAAGGTGAGGCGGCTCAGGTCTCCCCGTGCCCTGGAGTCAGAGTCAGGTCTGTTGTCACTCACTCCTTTTTGTACAGGCAGGAATGTCTTGTCCCCCCCCCCCCCCCCCCCCGTGGAAGAGACTCACTAAATAAACTAGGAACTAGTATATTTTTAGGACAGAATGAAGTCCAGGAAGATAGAGAATTCAAACAGAATGCATCTCTTGGTAGCCCCAGATGACCTGCCTGCTGGTCATCAAAATATTCCCTAGGAAATTAAGGAACAGGAGAACTCTGTGGTATGGGATACTTCAGTGCCAGGAAGGGTAAGCCCTGATAGAAGTAAGATTAAATCCTAGGGAAAGATACCAGGAAGAGACAATATCCTTTGAAGCCTAAGCTCCTGAGGGTGATAAAACAGCTGCTCACCAAATTCCTAACACACAGACTCATTAGGCCCTGCCAATCTCCTTGCAATACTCTGATACTCACCGTCCAGAGGCCTAACAGGGAGCATTGCTTTGTGAAAGACTTAAGAGCAGAGGACTAGACAGTCAGTTCAGTTCAGTCGCTCAGTTGTGTCCGACTCTGCGACCCCATGAATCGCAGCACGCCAGGCCTCCCTGTCCGTCACCAACTCCCAGAGTTCACTCAGACTCACGTCCATCGAGTTAGTGATGCCATCCAGCCATCTCATCCTCTGCCGTCCCCTTCTCCTCCTGCCCCCAATCCCTCCCAGCATCAGAGTCTTTTCCAATGAGTCAACTCTTCACATGAGGTGCCCAAAGTACTGCAGTTTCAGCTTTACCATCATTCCTTCCAAAGAAATCCCAGGGCTGATCTCCTTCAGAATGGACTGGTTGGATCTCCTTGCAGTCCAAGGGACTCTCAAGAGTCTTCTCCAACACCACAGTTCAAAAGCATCAATTCTTCAGCGCTCAGCTTTCCTCACAGTCCAACTCTCACATCCATACATGACCACTGGAAAAACCATAGCCTTGACTAGACGGACCTTTGTTGACAAAGTAACGTCTCTGCTTTTGAATATGTATGTAGGTTGGTCATAACTTTTCTTCCAAGGAGTAAGCGTCTTTTAATTTCATGGCTGCAGTCACCATCTGCAGTGATTTTGGAGCCCAAAAAAATAAAGTCTGACACTGTTTCCACTGTTTCCCCATCTATTTCCCATGAAGTGATGGGACCGGATGCCATGACTAGACAGTCACCCCTATTTAATCAGTAGTACCAAACCCACACACCCTCCTCACCCAAGTGCCCGGGAGTGCTCAGTATTCCTCTGTTCTGGACTCCAAAGACGCATTCTTCTGTATCCGCTACATCCAGGCTCTCAATGCCCTTTTGCTTTTGAACAGAGGGGCCTGACCCTCTGGAAGCAACTCAGTATACTTGAACAGTGCTTCTGCAGGGTTTTCAGAATGGCCTCCATTTTTTAAGAAACGAGTTAGCAAAAGAACTGAGGGAACTAGGCCTGAAAAATGGAACTCCATCACGATATATTGAAGACAAATATGTAAGCACTGAGATAAAGCAAGACTCAGATCAGAATACTGCTAAGATCCTAATCTTCTGGCAGAAACGGGAGACAACGTTTCCCCGATGAAGGCTCAGATTCCACAACCATGGGTTCAGCAGGAGCGCGAGCCCGGGGTGTGGACTGAAAGACAGCAATGAGCGCGTTACCGTCTCCAACCACAGACAGCCGACTCCAAGGCTGTCTCAGGATGGCTGGGTTCTGTCGCATCTGGACTCCAAATTGTGACTTTATAGCAAACCCCTATATGAAGCTCTGAAGGGGGAACCCTGGGCCAGTCTGCTCCCTACTGCACTCCTCAGGGTCCATGTAGCCCCCAGGAGTAATCTGAGGCTTAGCCCATGTGAGTGACCTAGGGAAGGCATTTTCTTACTTCTGACATTCTACCAGATGAGGCAGTGAGCCAGACCCTGCGATACGCTCCTAGTCTAGGCCAAGTTCAGAAGGCACTGTAGGACTATGCCAAGACACTGGAAGCTCCCACTAAAACCCAGCAGAAGGGGCGGCCCCTCCACAAAGGAACCCTGGTGACCAGGGCTGTGTGCTCGCAGTGCAGGGGGCCCGGGTTCAGTCCCCGGTCAGGGAACTAGACCCACACGCTGCAGCTCGGAGCTCTCACACACTGCAACAAAGACCAGAGATCCTGTGGGCCGCAGCTAAGACTTGGCACAGCCAAATAAATAACCTTTTAATACATAGTTTTTAAAAAGATACTGACGCACACAAAAAATACCCCAATCTAGAAGGAGGCATCCCCCTAAAACTAACCCTTGCTGCAGTGGACGGGCCCCAGCAGAGTAAGGCTAGCCCCCGCTGCTGTAAAACTGCAAAGGGTACCTAGCTGGGTACATTTGTCCAGACCGGAGCTCTTCCCTCCCCAAAGCCCACAGGTCGCAAGGGAGGAGCAATACGCCTGTACGCCAGTGGAGGACCTGAGACGTGGTCAAAGACAAGCACCACCAACAGACGAGCAGAGAGCGGCGTGGTGGGCCGGACTCCCACTGGCTATGTTTTCGCCATATCCTTGCTTGCGTTCTGCCAGTTTGCTCAGCCACCCCAGCCAGGGGGGCAGCTCTGCTGTCTTGGAGGGGTCAGGGAAATACTCTACCATAAGAACGCTTCTGATATTCTATTTGCCACCTAGTCCCCGTGCCTAGGGAACAATGGCTGGAGAACTCACTTGTCAATATCGCCAGAACCATATCATGAGGGGAACGCTGAGGAGAATGCTGGACATGACATCAACACCCCCAGCTGGCCCCCACCCCGCCCCTCGCACTCCCTCTGAACCTGTCAGTTCTGCTACGAATTAACAGTCTGGGTCGGGAGGACTGCCACGCCCTTGGCCTCTGCTGGTCACACTTCTGCCTTCTGGCAGTCTGTTCCACTGCTGTTACCTGACTCCCCCACACAATTGGACGGGAGATGTGGGGTGCACTGGATTAAACTGCATAAACGGCACTTGCTTCTCATGCCTCAGGAAGCCTGCCCTGCCCCCAGGGAGGACCTCCCCCCCCAAGGCAGGACCGCACCAGACACCCTGCCTCTCACCCAGGAAGGAGCTGCACGTGCAACCTTGCCCACGGGGGCCTGTTTCAAAGTGTAGCCCCAGCTCCCTAAACAGCACGGAAGGGGAATGTGATGGTGGGACGGAAACGTGCCATCCACCCGTCCATCGATTCAACCCGCCTGTGGGGTACGGACCAAACGGGGGTCTGGCCTGTCACTGCGGCCACTGACCAGGCCAGCAAGGTGACACACGAGCATCTGGTTAGGGCCACCGTGAGGCTACACAATCTAAATCCCCAACATAATGGTCCTCTGGCCCCAACCACGCACGCACTAGCAATAGCGGTGTCCTTCAGGGACTGTCCGCTCTTAACTAGTCAGACAGACATTCTGATCTGAGCCCCTGATGGCTTTGTTTTCCTCTGCAGACACCCAAACCACCACATGCTGCAGAGTTATGGCCAGATCCCATCCTTTTCCAACAGAACTATAGCCTACAAGTGCACTGATAATGTCCACTTCATAGGGGAATACACAACACGAATCACAGGAATGAGAGGAATTTTCACTCGCAGTGGGACTCGCCCAGGTCATCACTGAACCCGGAGTGCACTAGGAATGGGCTCAGCCAACCGGGCGACCAGCAGCCCTGTAGAGGGGTGCTCCACCTCTCAGGAAGTAACTTCAGGAATCTCACCAAGCAGCCTGCTTATGTAATGGAACAGATGGGGCAAGACTTAACAGACCCTAAGACCTCTGTTTCTTCTTTGGCTCATGTCATTGATAACCACGGAGCTCCTGGTTACCTTCCAGCAAACCAAGGCGGTTTGTGCGTAACCAATACTTCTTGACGCACCTGGATCAATGCTAGAGGACAGGGACAGGTTAATATTCAGGAGACATACACCCAAGCAGAGTGGCTTCACAGTCTGGGTAGGGGCAACACTGCCTCCACTGTCTGGTCAAGAGCCAACCTGGTGACTTGGCTCCTGCCCTTGCTAAGCCCTTTAGTGGCTGTCGTCATTATTCTCCCTTTTGGCCCTGTTTAACCTTTAGGTCAAGTGTGTGTCTTCCAGGCTCTAACATCTTCAGGTAAGGCCTGATGGCTCAAGGGCTTCAATCCATTCCCAGTGGGTGACCCAGGTCCCTGCTGGTCCTTGGAACACTCAGTGAGGGACTTCTACACCTCTCGAGAGGGGTAGGGTCTGTGGCCCCAGTTCAGCAGGAAGTACCTCCAGAAGAAGAGACCTTTGGCCCTTTAACCCTTAAGAAGGGTGTAGAATCCCTCAGAGGGGAAAGAGTGCTGCCCCTGGACAAAGTCTCCTCAAGCAACAGGACATGAAGAAACTATAAGCGACTAAAAATAACTGCTCGCGTGGTCAAGTTGGGACAATTGCGAGCAATTGGATACAAATGGGCCAGAATCAAACTGCCATTTCTGAGGTGCTGGGAGCAAAAGCAGGGTACTGCATGTGATCCCTGCACATGGCCCCAGCAAGGGGTGGACAGACCCCCTAAGCAACATCTCCTGCCCAACCCACAGGATCTGCCCCATTGTTACCACATTGGAGGGCCCAGGCAGCTTCTCTCGGAGGGTGAGTCAGGGGGCCTGTCTCTCGTTCTTGCCCCCGTGCACCACAGCAAAGCCCAGTACAGCCTGAGGCCCTCGTCTGGCCTCTTAGCAGCATCTACTGCTGGAAGAGCCCAAGGGCCTGGGTCGGCAACAAAGCTGTCAGGATTAACCCGCAGGTTCAAAGCAATGGGCATCACGGTTCCACCTGGGTGTTTGAATACACTGACAAGCTGACCCTAAAATTTGTATGGAAATGCAAAGGACCCGGAACACTCAAAACAATCTTGAAAAAGATAACGTAAGAAGAAACACTTCCTAATTTCAAAACTTATTATAAATCTAAAATAATCGAGACAGTGTTGGACTGGCATACAAATAGACATATAGATCAACTTTTAAAGAACTGAATGTCCAGAAGTAAACCCTAACATTTGCAATCTATTGAGTTTCTATTAAAGTGCCCCCAAAATTCAGCAAATAGTGCTGGGAAAACTAGGTATCAACATGCAAGAGGGTGGATTTATGCCCGTATCTCACAGCACACACAAAAATTAACTCAAACTGGATCACAGGTTTAAATGTAAGAGCTCAAATTAAATTCTTAGAAGCAAATAGGGTAAAGCATTCATGACCTGGGACAGGCAAAGCATTCTTAGATATACCAACAAAAGCACAAGCAATGTAAGAAATACTTGATAAACTGGAATTAATGAAACTAAAAAACCTTTTGTGTTTTAAAAACACCATCAAGGGACTTCCCTGCGGGTCCAGTGGTTAAGAATCTGCTGGCCAATGCAGGGGACAGGGGTTTGATCCCTGGTCCAGGAAGATCCCACATTCCGAGAAGCAACTAAGTCCTCGAGCCACAGCTACCGAAGCCCGTGAGTCTAGAGCCTGTGCTCCATGACAAGAAGCCCTCAGACCTCAAAGAAGAGGAGCCCCTGCTCACCGCAACGAGAGAAAGCCTAGTGCAGCGATGAAGAGCCAACACAGCCAAAAATAATAAATAAAGTTAAAAAAAACACACACCACAAAAAAGTCATCAAGAAATTGTTAAAAACAAGCCACAGATTTGGAGAATTACAAATCATATATCTGACAAGAGACTAGTATCAGAATATATAAAGAAATCTTACGGGTCCAAAATAAAACACAAATAACCCAATTTAAAACATGAGCAATAGACCTGATCTGTCATTTCACCAAAGAATCATGCAAACGGACAGTCAGCACATGAGAAGTTGCTCAGTGTCACCAGTCATGAGGGAAGTGCAGTTTAAAACCGCAGTGAGGGACTTCCCCGGTGGGCCACTGGTTAAGAATCTGTCTTGCAATGCAGGAGACTCAGTTCGGTCCTTGGTCCGGGAACTAAGGTCCCACGTGCCGCCGCAGAGCAACGAAGCGTGCACTCAACGACTACGGAGCCCACACGCCTCGACTCGGGAGCCCATGCGTCGCAACGAGAGATCCCGAATGACGCAACAAAGAAAGACCGCTCGTGCCACAGCGAAGACTCGGTGCGGCCGAGCACATACCTAAGTGAGCGAGTATTTTAACACGCAGCGAAACACCGCTTCACACACACAAACATGGCTGAACTGTGAAAAGACAGACAAGCACTGACAGACGGCGGAGAGTTGGGGCCTCACGCACTGCTGGTGGGGCGTAAGTGGCGCAAGGAGTCTGGAAAGCACTGGGCAGGGCTTACACACCTCGTGAGAGCCACGCGCTGCCACTCACCACTGGCAGAGGGGAGGTTTACAACCTTATTTCTAGCTCTCCCGTCAGAATCCGACACTAAGAAAACGGGTTTGTTTCACGCTGCCTACAAAACAGAAACAAACACGAACCAACAGCGTTTACTAACCTGGTCAGCTCTCAGCTGGGTGGAGCCATCCTTATACATCAGAGTTACCACCAGGGTGGCTGCCTGTTTGAGCATTTCAATCAGCTGGCTTTGCTCCAAAGCATCCAAATGTCTAATGTCACAAAAGTCCGTTTTGAATGCCTTTGCGTGCCTGGAATTGAGGTAGGTTTCGACCTCACCAGCACCTTCTTCCAGGATCACAAGTGTACTTGTTTTTGCTGATGACCTACTGCATGAGACGTGGTTTCCTGTAAGATTCACGCTTTCTCTGTTGTTTTCCTTTGGGAGGTGTTTTCTTTTACGTTCCATTTTCCGTAGAACTGAAGCCTGTTGGTCACACTGTGGGACTGAACACCGTGAAGGAGCCAAAGAGCTAATACCCTTCTGGCTTTGGTCAGCAGACAGCTGATCTGTGACTCTGATACCAGAGGACTGAGGACAGAACTTGATGGAAACTCCTGACGGCTGGCTCGTAAGCAAATTAAGATTCTATAAAAAAATGGAAAATATTTCACAGGATATGGATTTGTAAGACAAGTCTATATATAAACCAAAGTAAAATCTGATAAAACCCATTTAAGGTAAAGCGGGGACATGGCTTCACATCAACTGTGATCCAACTTCCTAATGAACTGTGGAGAGTCTCCCTGAGCAGTGGTTCTTCTCAACCCAGGCAGGAGTGCCTGGCTGCACCCTGGGCTGGAAAAGACAGGAGCTAGTGGAGAAGAGACTTAGCAGCAGCAGCAGCAGTGGAGAAGGCCTCCCACCTCAGCCCCGCCCGCGTGTAACAGGAGATGCTGTGGAGGGGGATGTGCTGTACATGTGTACAAGACTGAGGATGAACCACTGACAGTTTCCAAGCAAAGGCCATTTATAGAGAAAATACAATCACCACAGCTCTACCTACTCAACTTTTAAAAAAATTACAGCTCAGCAGCAACATTCTTCCTGTTTCAATCTTGTGACATGGAATACTCATTCGTCGATTCACAGACTCGCACACGAATGTGACCAAACTCCAGGAGACAGTGAGGGGAAGGGGAGTCTGGCTTGCTGCAGTCCACGGGGTGGCAAAGAGTTGGACTCGACTTAGGGACCGAACAGTAACAACCACTACAGTCTGAACTGCTGTGCCACCTCCTCCACTGAGTCACAGCTCAGGCCTTTGGTAACGAGACGTCTTCTCATCTCTCCTCCAAGCTCACCACACACCTCACCCACTGGGAACTGCTGCTGCTGTTCTTTAGGCAAACTCTCTGTGACTCTGTGGACTGTGGCCCACAGGCTCCCCAGTCTGTGGGGTGTCCCAGGCAAGAATACTGGAGTGGGCTGCCATTTCTTTCTCCAGGGGATCTTGCCAACCCAAGGATCAAACCTGTGTCTCCTGCTTGGCAGGTGGATTCTTCACCACTGAACCACCTGAGAAGCCCCACTGTAAAATTTATATCCTTCTTTTCCAAACTTCTCTTTACTTTCACTACCCCAAAGCTCCAACTCATCTTCCCTTAACCTAAAAAATTATCCCAAAGTCCTTTCCCACACTCTAAAAGTGAGGATATTGAGACAGACCATTTCCTAGACCTCAACTCGGAATGTTCACACTTCAGAAAGGTGTCCCAGATTCCTCTCCCACCACCAGAGAAAAGCAGCACGAGCCAGCACAAACACTGGGTTAGCCGTCTCCCCTCCGGACTCCAGAGCACTCAGCCCTGACTCCTGTTGTGACACTAATTCACCGAGTCATAGAGAAATACTATGCTTCTCTTTCTCGTCCCCTCATACAAGTAAACTGTAAGCTCCTGGAGAAGAACTTCTTTTATTTTTTAACCATTGTATCCACAGTGCCCAGCATATGGTTGACACTTGATAAATATTTGTTGAAAAAGTGAAAGCTATCTGTTTAGAATTACTCGTATCTGCAAAGATTCACCTTTTTTTCCAGTGATTGATCCTTTCCATCTTCAAGTAGTACTGAATATTTAACACTGGATTTGCCTACCACATCTGCAGCTTTGAAAGACACAGAAAGGAAACACGAGAAAGGAAACATTAAAATCTAAGTCATATAATTAATTAAACATTGAAAATAGCCTCTATAATCATTTACTCATCATTTACTTAACTAAAACAATGTAATAAAATTTACAAACAAAATGCATACTACCATTGCAGTAAACATTTATGCAAAATGTCTTCAAGTTAACTGGAGACAGATCTATGTAATCATGAAATGTTTACTAAAAAAGTATTACTTGGTATTAGCATTTGAATACTTGATTTTGAAAAGCCAAGTTAAGTATTTTACAGAAAGCTTGCAAGTATTAAAAGTTTGAAGAAATTCTTAGATGGAATAATTTTGTAACAGAACATTAGAGATTCAGTAAAACATATAAACTTCTCATTTAGAGTTTAACAAGCTTGGGCTGGACAGGAAGTGATGGAACTGGGTTCAATCCCAGACAACATAACTCAAGTATCTATAACAATAATAATAACCAAGAAATACAAATGGGGGAAATCTTTCATTTACAATAGAGAAAAGTTATACTTACAATTAATTTAATAAGAAAGGCACAAGACACTCAATGATGAAAACGTAAAATCTTATAAAATGGCATAAATCATGATCTATACAAGTGGAAAAACACAGCATTGAGATAGGAACAAAATATTTAATTCTCCCAAATATAAATTTAATGCAATTCCCATTAGAGGCCCTACAGGGCTCTTTTAATTGGAAAAAAAAAAAAAAACTTCAAAGTACATAGGAAATTTAAATGTCTGAAAACAGAGAAGAAAGGTAAGTTGCTTTGTTTGTTTGTTTTTTGAGGGGGGGTTGGCCATGCCGTGCAGCATATGAGATCTTACTTCTCTGACCAGGGATTGAACCCATGTCCCCTGCACTGGAAGGCAGAGACTTAATCACTGGACCATCAGGGAAGTCCCAGAAGTTCAGTTGAATTGCTCAGTCGTGTCTGACTCTTTGCGACCCCATGGACTGCAGCATGTCAGGCTTCCCTGTCCATCACCAACTCCCGGAGCTTGCTCAAACTCATGTTTATCAAGTCAGTGATGCCATCCAACCATCTTATACTCTGCCATTCCCTTCTCCTCCTGCCTTCAATCTTTCCCATCATGAGGATCTTTTCTAAGGAGTCAGTTCTTCCTATCAGGTGGCCAAAGTATTGGAGCTTCAGATTCAGCATGAGTCCTTCCAATGAATATTCAGGACTGATTTCCTTTAGGATTGACAGATTGGATCTCCTTGCAGTCCAAGGGACTCTCAAGAGTCTTCTCCAATGCCACAGTTCAAACGCATCAACTCTCTTGCTTTTTCGATGATCTAGCGGATGTTGGCAATTTGATCTCTGGTTCCTCTGCCTTTTCTAAATCCAGCTTGAACATCTGGAAATTCTCGGTTCATGTACTGTTGAAGCCTCGCTTGGAGAATTTTGAGCATCACCTTGCTAGCGTGTGAGATGAGTGCAAGTGTGCACTAGTTTGAGCATTCTTTGGCATTGCCTTTCTTTGGGATTGGAATGAAAACTGAGCTTTTCCAGTCCTGTGGCCACTGCTGAGGTTTCCAAATTTGCTGGCATATTGAGTGTAGCACTCTAACAGCGTCATCTTTTAGGATTTGAAATAGCTCAACTGGAATTCCATCACCTCCACTAGCTTTGTTCGTAGTGATGCTTCTGAAGGTTCACTTGTCTTCTCATTCCAGGATGTCTGGCTCTAGGTGAGTGATCACACCATCGTGATGATCTGGGTCGTGAAGATCTTTTTTGTTGAGTTCTTCTGTGTATTGTTGTCACCTCTTCTTAATATCTTCTGCTTCTGTTAGATCTATACCATTTCTGTTCTTAATTGTGTCCATCTTTGGATGAAATATTCCCTTGGTATCTCTAATTTTCTTGAAGAGATCTCTAGTCTTTCCCATTCTATTGTTTTCCTCTATTTCTTTGCATTGATCACTGACGAAGACTTTCTTATATCTCCTTGCTATTCTTTGGAACTCTGCATTAAAACGGGTGTATCTTTTGTTTTCTCCTTTGCCTTTAGTTTCTCTTCTTTTCTCAGCTATTTGTAAGGCCTCCTCAGACAACCATTTTGCCTTTTTGCATTTCTTTTTCTTGGGGATGGTCTTGATCACTGCCTCCTGTACAATGTCATGAATCTCCATCCATAGTTCTTCAGTCACTCTGTCTATCAGATCTAATCCCTGGAATCTATTTGTCACTTCCACTGTATAATCATAAGGGATTTGATTTAGGTCATACCTGAATGATCTAGTGGTATTCCCTACTTTCTTTAAGTCTGAATTTGGCAATAAGGAGTTCATGATCTGACCACAGTCAGCTCCCAGTCTTGTTTTTGCTGACTGTATACAGCTTCTCCAACTTTTGCTGCAAAGCATATAATCAATCTGATTTCAGTATTGACCATCTGGTGATGTCCATGTGTAGAGTTGTCTCTTATGTTGTTGGAAGAGGGTGTTTGCTATGATCAGTGTGTTCTCTTGGCAAAACTCTGTTAGCCTTTGCCCTGCTTCATTTTGTACTCCAAGGCCAAACTTGCCTGTTACTCCAGGTGTTTCTTGACTTCCTACTTTTACATTCCAGTCCCCTATGATGAAAAGGACATCTTTTTTGGGTATTAGTTCTAAAAGGTCTTGATAGAACCGTTCAACTTCAGCTTCTTCGACATTAGTGGTTGCGGCATAGACATGGATTACCGTGATATTGAATGGTTTGCCTTGGAAACGAACAGAGTTCATTCTGTCATTTTTGAGATTGCACCCAAGTACTGCATGAAGAAAGCTGAGTGCTGAAGAATCGATGCTTTTGAACTGTGGTGTTGGAGAAGACTCTTAAGAGTCCCTTGGAGTGCAAGGAGATCCAACCAGTCCATTCTAAAGGAAATTGGTCCTGGGTGTTCTTTGGAAGGAATGATGCTAAAGCTGAAACTCCAGTACTTTGGCCACCTCATGCGAAGAGTTGACTCATTGGAAAGGACTCTGATGCTGGGAGGGATTGGGGGCAGGAGAGGAAGGGGACGACAGAGGATGAGATGGCTGGATGGCATCACCGACTCGATGGACATGAGTTTGAGTGAACTCCAGGAGTTGGTGATGGACAGGGAGGCCTGGCGTGCTGCAATTCATGGGGTCTCAAAGAGTCAGACACAACTGAGCGACTGAACTGAACTGCATTTCAGACTCTTTTGTTGACCATGATGGCTACTCCATTTCTTCTAAGGGATTCTTGCCCACAATAGTAGACATAATAGTCATCTGAACTACATTCGCCCATTCCAGTCCATTTTAGTTCACTGATTCCTAAAATGTCGATGTTCACTCTAGCTATCTCCTGTTTGACCACTTCCAATTTACCTTGATTCAGGGACCTAGCATTCCAGGTTCCTATGAAACATTGTTCCTTACAGCATTGGACTTTACTTCTATCACCAGTCACATCCACGACTCACCTATTTTGGGTGACCCTAAACAGCATGTCTCATAGTTTTATTGAGTTAGACAAGGCTGTGGTCCATGTGATCAGTTTGATTAGTTAAGTTTAAAAAAAAAATTGCAGAAGACTTGCTTTGCCAGATTAACAGAACGTGCTATAAAGCCACTGTGATCAAATGTACAAGGCATTTGAGTAGGAGTAGACAAGAGCTGGAGAACAGGGCGGAAAATCCAGAAGCTGACCCCAAGGCTTATGAGGATTTAATAGATAGCGAAAATCATATTTCAGTTCAGCAGAGAAGGATAAATTAATAAATAGGGGAAGGACAATTAGCACCATTTCTGAAAAAAAATAATACACTGGAAAAAGTAACGGGACAAAAAAGACAAAGAGTTAATATTTATATTATACAACAAATTACACTGACCAAAAATGAAAAATTCAGTGGAAAATGAGCAAAAGATACGGAGAGGCAACACACAAAACAGCAAATCCAAAAAGCAAACAAATATGATGTAATACTCATACTCTGTACTAGTCAGGGAAATGCAAACTAAATATACTTGGAGAAGTAAGAGGTAGTCTCACTCGTTACTGGTAAAAATGTGAATGGTTCGGATCTTTCCATGTGTGTGTGTGTGAGAAAACAGCTCATTACTAGAATGAACTGCCGCTGATTTCCATGACGGGTGGGAGGCTGGAAGCAATGACCAAAGGGTCTTTCAAGTCTAAGAGCCAATCAAAACTATCTTCCATGGTCACAGTTCTTCCTGTGGTACAAGGAACACTGCTTTTTTACATAGCGTGAAAGCAACCTGAAGCATCTGTTTTTAAATTCCTTTTCTCCCTTTTATGTTTATCTACCTCTTCCATAAGGTTCAGCACAACTTTTTGGCAGAGATCCTACAGTAAAGTCACATTATCTTCATGTATTTTAGCTTGTTTCTCCAGATATTCCAAGAAACTTCTAAAGGTCATCTGGACTTTTGGAATTGGCTCCCTCAGAAGGAAGATCATGCTCTTTAAGTTCTCTGAGCTGATAGCTTCTGACAGTTCGTAGAGCAGGTTTCTGGTTTCAGGACCTAATGAAGCTCAGGTCCTCGATGTCTCATCACAGAAAGAATTCAGTGAGGGACAAAGTGATAGGTAAGAGTGGATTTATTCAGATTTAGAGAGAAGCACACTCCACAGAGTGCGGGCCATGGCAGAGGGTGAGCGCGGCCTAGGATCTTTGTGGAAAACAAAGTGTCAACACATTAAAAACACACACATGCGTCTCAGAGTTGGAGAGAAAAGGACAAACCCAAAGGGTCCAAAGACGGGCCTCGGGGATGCCACCCATGCTGCTTCCTGATGCGGTGAAGGTTATGGGGTGTTCAGTTTGTGAAATCCTGAGCTGTAATCTTAGGATAGATGTACTGTGTGTTTGTGTGTTGTGACCTCAATAAAAACAGAGAGGTATAAAATACATAAGTCATGTAATGAAACCATCTCACTGCTGGCTATCTATTTCACAGAAATAGATGCAACAGTAAGTAGGTTTAAGCCAAACATTTATGACAGTACTGCATTACGGCAAAGGACTGAAAACAAAGCAAATACCAACCAAGAGGGCAGTGGAGGAAGAAATTATGTAGCAGCCACACCATGGAGCACAGAGCCACCGAACAGAATAAGCTGTGTTAGTTGACCTGAAGGTGCAGAGATCTGTGAAAGTCTAACCTCATTTTTAAAAAAATGACTTTAATGTACGTGTACCCATACACTGGCAGAGGTCTGGTCCCTGGGAGGCTGACCTTGAGATGAAGGCTTGCATTCAGAAAGGTTACTGGGGGGGCACTCTCAGGACCAATGTCTGTAGGGGAGTAAAGGACTAACGCAATTGCTAAGAAGGCCTGACATGTTCCCACAGAATTTTCCTCGGGAGGGTCAACCTCCGCACCCACCAGTCACTACCTGGTTGTTCCTGGGAAAGGGGTATGCCCTTGGGAAAAGCTCTTTGCAGCTGAGGCAACCATCAGGAGGGGCTGTGCTGCCACAGCTGGGATAAGCAGGGGGCTCCAGGTACCTAACCCTAACCCTCTACCATGTCCTGAGGACCCCTCACCCTGGCTGGGCACCTCTGCTGGTTTTGGTTGCTTGTCTGATCGTGACCTAAACCCTCATCCCTGAGAGGTGAAGTCCCTGGTTGTCATGCCCTTTTCAGGCACGGCCACTGCATTTACTGTCAAATGTGGACAGTGGACCAAGGGGTGTCCAATCACATCACCTGGGTCTCAAGCAGAGGCTTTCCTGTCCCCTTTACATGATGGCAGCCCTGTCACCCCTAGTAGGATGGAGAGTACATCTTTGGCCTGCCAGTCCCTTGGTATAAGAAACTTGAAATGACTGGGCAGCAACTATAGCTTGAAGAAAGCCATTTTTTCTGTGCCCTTGGCAGATTTACCTTGGGGAGTCAAGACTAAACCTGCAGAACCCAGAAACATAGGGAGAGAAAAACACATTTATGGAGGAGGTTCTGGGAGTGATGCTGGGCAGGGTTGCTCCCACTGCCACCGTCTGGGTCCCAGTGTCCTTAACTATGTCCAATGGGGACACTGCATCCTGCAATGGTCACTGATGTCCAGGGAATACTGCAGCCTGGAGGTCACCGGAGCTGACCTGCTACCCACCACTCCATCACTGCACCACCTGTGCGCCCATGACAGAGCCCATGGGTCCCAGGATCACATAACAGCTGCAGCTCCTGTGCTGTAGAGCGGGTCCTTATGTCCGGGGCAGTGCTATGCAGGACTGTAGGTCAGCGGATCAAATGCTCTGTGAGCCTTGGAGAACAGAGCTCACTGAGGCCCTGTGTGTGGGAAAGGCAAACCCATGCCCAGAACATGTGTGGATTCTAGTCAAAACAAAGCTCAGCACCTTTGAGGGCACAAGGGGATCAGTGTTGCAAGCGAGCCCCCAAGTGACTGTGCTCAAAGTTTGGTGCTACTGGGGACCCAGTGTTCGGTCTGAAATTGGAAAGCTGGACAACAGAGGCGACAGCAAGGCAGGCCCTGGGGCGTGCGAGCGCTATGCCATGTGCAGCCTCCACCCCAGCCCCATGGTCGCTCCATTAGAAGCCCAAGTGGCCTGTTCCAGGACAGCAGACGGCCAGATGGTGGACATCACTTGGCCAAGCCATTCCAGGTACGTTCCTTCCTTCGACACTCTCTCGGGTGGCTGCTTCCGAGTCTGCTGTTACTGTAATCTTCAGAGTTCTTTACTTCTCAGCAGTGAATCCCATTACTAGTCAGTAATGCTTTAAACTTCCTCTGTTCCAATGCCTACACGGTTTCTGTGCCCTGGCCAGCCCAAGTCTCATCCACTTCCCTGACAGGCCCTGCCAAAAGACAGGGAGGTGGCAGTTCCTGAGGGGGAACGTGTGACTTCTAAAGACAGAGCCCTCTTGCATCTTGCAGTGGGGATAGGGAGGAGGGGGCTGGCCTTTGACAGAGGAGTAGCTACTTCAGCAGGTCCCAGAAGCACCTGGGACTCAAGATTTGAAGGCACCAATCCAGACGTCCCCACCCTGCCTCTCAAGGTCAGGTCCCTCTTCCTGATCAAGGCCCTGACCTTAAGGCAGAACACCTGCTTGGGGTGAGAGTCCAGCCTGCTCTGGAGCTCTACCAGCCTGACTAGGAATGGGCCTGGGACCGCAGGGAGCCTCTTTACAGGCCAGCAGGTGAGCTGTCTGTCACATTTAACCTTTAGTTGCTGGTGAATCACCCTCAGCCTCTGTCTTTTCCCAGGGCACACAGCCACAGCCATTAGGCCATTCTCTTCCACTTCTCAAATACACAGACTGCCCAGCAGCCTGGACAGCTGCTTCCACAGATCAACCCAACCAGTCACCTGAGGAAAAGCTTCACCGCACTGCTGCCATCCGTATCTCACCTACAGCTTGTTCTGTGTGTGTGTGTGTGTGTGTATCACTTATTTCGCTGCGTCGGGCCTTGGTTGCAGCACTCAGAGTCTCTGATTTTCACTGCAGCCTGCAGAATCTTTAGCTGTGGCAAGTGAACTCTTGGTTGCGGCATGTGAGATGCAGTTCTCTGACCAGGGCTCGAACCCAGGCCCCTGCATTGGGAGTTTAGAGTCATAGAAACAGGTGAACAAAAACATAAAAGGCATAAGCTAAGTTATTAACACGAGGTGGCAATAAGGGGAGATTGGTTTATCAAACAAAGAAAAAGCCTAAATTAAGAAAACAATGTACATATAAATCCTTTCACTCTGAATGTGTGTAAATATGTAAAAAAAAATTTTTCATGTGGGATTAAGGACTTTGTTTTCAGTTTTTCTGTTTAAAAAAAACAAACATTTCTAAACTATTACAAACAACAACAAAAAAGACCCCCGAAACACTGAGAATACAACGTAAACAGAAATAGTTAAGTCTTTCATACGTGTATCATGTCTGTAGAAAGCTCTTACAAATCAGTAAGAGTTGAAATTTACAGATCAGACCACTGTCATAGCCTCAAAAATGAGACTACATTTGCCTGCCTCCAAGAGAGCAGTTTTCCAGTGGTCATGTATGGATGTGAGAGTTGGACTATAAAGAAAGCTGAAGAATTGGTGCTTTTGAACTGTGGTGTTGGAGAAGACTCTTGAGAGTCCCTTGGACTGCAAGGAGACCCAACCAATCCATTCTGAAGGAGATCAGTCCTGGGCGTTCATTGGAAGGACTGATGTTGAAGCTGAAGCTCCAGTACTTTGGCCACTTGATGTGAAGAGCTGAGTCATTTGAAAAGACCCTGGTGCTGGGGAAGACTGAGGGCAGGAAGAGAAGGGGACGACAGAGGATGAGATGGTTGGAGGGCATCACCGACCAATGGACATGAGTTTGGGTAAACTCCAGGAGTTGGTGATGAACAGGGAGGCCTGGTGTGCTGTGGTTCATGGGGTCGCAAAGAGTCAGACACGACTGAGAGACGAACTGAACTGAAAGAGCACAAAATATATCAAGAGTTAAAGCATTATGCAAATAAACAAAAACTACGGCACAGAAAATTCTCTGAGTTGCAGATGAATCAATGCAGTTTACTTCTAATAAGGTATTCTGGTAATGAAGTATCATTTGAGCAGAACCTTGTAAATGCAATCATCGCACTACTAAAGAGATGTATACGAAGGAGTGAAAGAAAAGGTTAAGTAGAGGATGAAGCTGGGAAACACTGTTTTTGGAAACTGGAGTTAAACCTGAATGCAGACTAATCCCTTGTCAGTCGCATCACCTGCGAATTATTTTCTCCCATTTTGTGGGCTGTCTTTTTACGTGTGTCTTCTCTTTTGGCAATCACGGACTGTGGCCCGCCAGGCTCCTTTGTCCATGCCTTACAACATGTGGGACCCTGGTTCCCCAACCCACCCAGGGACGGAGCCTGCACCCCTGTACTGGCAGTGCAGTGTCTTAACCACGACCCACGGGGAAGCCCCAGCTGTTTTTGTTTATGGTTCTTTCGCTGTGCAAAAGCTTTTGCATTTAATTAGGTCACATTTGTTTATTCTTGTTTTTATTTCTGTAACTTTAGCAGATGGATTCATAAAGATATTGCTGCAATTTATGTCAGTGTTCTGCCTGTTTTCCTCTAAGTTTTATAGGATCCAGGCTTACATTTAGGTCTTTACTCCCATTTGAATTTATTTTTGTGTATGGTGTTAAAGAATGTTCTAGTTTCTTTTTTTTTTAACTTGTAGCCATCCAGTTCTCCCATTTGTTGAAGACACTGTCCTTCTATTGCATGGCATTGTCTTCTTTATCACAGATTAATTGACCACAGGTGTGTGGGTTTGTTTCTTAGCTTTCTATCATGTTCCTTTGATTTGTATTTCTGTTCTTGAGCCCACACCATACTGTTTTGATTACTGTAGCTTTGTAGTAGAGTCTGAAGTCAGGGAGCCTGATTCCTCCAGCTATTTTTCTTTGCTTTGGCAAGAAAGATTGCTTTGGCTATTCAGGGTCTTTTGTGTCTCCATATAAAGATTTTTTTCATCTAGTTCTGTGAAAAAGGGTAATTGATAGGGATTGCACTGAGTCTGTAGACTGCCTTGGGTACAGGGGTGGGGGATGGTGGAGGGATAGACTGGGCATTTGGGGACAACATGTACACACTGCTATATTGAAAACAGACAGTCAACAAGGACCTACTATAAAATAAATCAATTTAAAAATCTGAATAGGGCATAAAGAGAGGGGAAGTGATGAGACTTAAGACTTAAAGGGCTGGCAAGGGCCAGGCTGCCCTGCAGGGGTATTTTTCTACAGACAAATTCTGCAGAAAACAAAGACAAGATCTGAGCTAATTCCAGCAACAGCACAAAGGCAGGTCAAAAGTGGCAATAAATTGACACCTAACATCAACTAAGGAAGTACCACAAATTTTCAAATAAGAAGGAGTGAAGGCTTGAATTAGGGCAGTGGAAACTTGAACCCAACACCTGGCAGGTATACTAAGTGACTGGACATAAGGATTTTATATTTACTTGATAGAAATAAAAAAAATGTTTATCCATATAATCTTGACCAGAGTAAAATAATAATAAAATATCTATTTTGTCATTTAGCTTTATGTTCTCTGTGCTTGAAATTGCAAAGATTTCCACTAGTTGGTAGAAATAAAGACACACTTCACATTAATGAATTGGATTTTGACAAATAATTGCCTTGAGGAGTTTTAAACTTGTATTAATTTGTTCAGTTCAGTTCAGTTGCTTGGTCATGTCTGACTCTGTGACTCCATGGACTGCAGCATGCCAGGCCTCCCTGTCCATCACCAACTCGCGGAGTTTACTCAAACTCATGTCCATCGAGTTGGTGATGCCATCCAACCATCTCATCCTCTGTTGACCCCTTCTCCTCCTGCCTTCCTTCAATCTTTCCCACCATCAGGGTCTTACCAATGAGTCAGTTCTTTGTATCAGGTGGCCAAACTATTGGAGCTTCAGCATCAGTCCTTCCAACGAATATTTCGGACTGATTTCCTTTAGGATTGACTGGCTGGATCTCCTTGCAGTCCAAGGGACTCGCAAGAGTCTTCTCCAACACCACAATTCAAAAACAGCAATTCTTCGGTGCTCAGCTTTCTTTATGGGCCAACTCTCACATCCATACATGACTACTGGGAAACCATAGCTTTGACTAGACGGACCTTTGTCAGCAAAGTAATGTCTCTGCTTTTTAATACGTTGTCTAGGTTGCTCATAGCTTTTCTTCCAAGGAGCAAGAGTCTTTTAATTTCATGGCTGCAGTCACCATATGCAGTGATTTGGGAGCCCAAGAAAATAAAGTGTGTCATTGTTTCCATTGTTTCCCCATCTATTTGCCATGAAGTGATGGGACTAGATGTCATGATCTTCGTTTTCTGAATATTGAGCTTTAAGCCAACTTTTTCACTCTCCACTTTCACTTTCATCAAGAGGCTCTTTAGTTCTTCTTTGCTTTCTGCCATAAGGGTGGTGTTATCTGCATATCTGAGGTTATTGATATTTCTTCCAGCAATCTTGATTCCAGCTTGTGCTTCATCCAGACTGGCATTTTGCATGATGTACTGTGTATATAAAGTTAAATAAGCAGGGTGACAATATACAGCCTTTCCCAATTTGGAACCAGTCCGTTGTTTCATGTCCGGTTCTAACGGTTACTTCTTGACCTGCATGCAGATTTCTCAGGAGGCAGGTAAGGTGGTCTGGTATTCCCATCTCTTTAAGAGTTTTCCACAGTTTGTTGTGATCCACATAGTCAAAGCCTTTGGCATAATCAGTTTTGATTTGTAATGTCTATGAAACTATTCTTATTTTACCAGAAAAAAAAACATATTCACCTCTAAGCTCTATTAAGTTAAAAAAGATTTTGGATAAGTATGTATTAGAAAACATTATTTGATTTCTATAGATATTTAGACAAAATAGAGATGTACTCTAATAAATACGTTTAATCAAATGCATCAGTTCAGTTCAGTTCAGTCACTCAGTTGTGTCCGACTACTATCCATAGCACCAGGCCAGCTGACAACCTTGAAATTACCGTGAAAAATTATTCTCCTCCAGTGTTCCTCAAATCCTTTCAGTGGCATTACTGAACACTGAAGTGACGATGTAAATTTAAGTCTTGCTCAGTCGTGTCTGATTCTTTGTGATCTGTAGCCCACCAGGCTCCTCTCTGTCCATGGAATTCTCCAGACAAGGATACTGGAATGGGTTACTATTTCCTTCCCTAGGGGATTCTTCCCAACCCAGGGATTGAACCAAGGACTCCCCAGGCCGGTTCTTTACTGTCTGAGCCACCAGGGAAGCCAAATTTAACTCAGGTGATCTCAGTTTGCATCTAGTTTAAAGGTAAAGGAGTCGCAGTAAGAAGCCAAGCCGCAGTCACAAAAGACCCACCAACACAGTGGCCTAACAACAAGTTCATTTCTCTCTGGTGCTCTGAGGCGAGCGGTCTCGGTTGGTGGAGCAGTTGTCTCATGAAGACACTCTGGACTTGGGGTCCCTCCAGCACACTGGTCCACAGTCCTCTAGGACGCTTGTCGTTTGCAGGATAGAATGGAGTCGTTTGAGGTTCCAACTGGAGGAAAGGGAAGAGACCAGCTAGGAAGCAAGTCAGATGTCTTCAGGCCTACCCTGGCAGTGGCGCGCCCGACAGATAGGAAGCTGCTACTTGGCCACACCTGACTGCAAGGACACTGAGCCATGTGCGTCAGCTGATGGTGTGCTTCTGAGGAGAAGGACGGACTCTGGTGTGGTGGATGATGAGTAATGATTACCACGAGAATGGTTACCTTTGAGCAGGAAGAGAATTTTAATTCAGAAGGAAATTTTGAGATGTTGGCAAAGTAAGTAGTAGTTATATGATTTTCTCTTTATATTAATTCATTAACCTGTATTTTAAGTCTTTGCATCTTTTTTTTTTTAAAACCACAAAAGGTTTTAAAATAAAGACTAACTTTGCTGCAAGAGGATACACACAGTCCAATCTTTACTGGACGTGTATACCTCAGTTGGTCTAGCAGATCAGAAAATTAGATCCCAAAGTGACATAGAACACTGTTTGGTTTTACTTAATATAATTTTATAAAAGCAAATATTAATAGTTTATCCCCATTGATTTCTGAGTTCAATTTTGATATTTATTTGGTATGAGATGGGCATTCAGAAATGAAATGCTGATTTACAATATTTTACTTATAAAGGAGGATTTGACATAACAGCTTAGCATGTGGCAAGAGTTCAGGAATCAACTCAGGTTCAGCATCAATCATCAATAACCCATTAGCAATCCAACTTTCAGATTTATATGAAATAAGAGTAAAACCGGTGGGACCCTGTGGCAGACAGACTCCAAGGTGGTCCCACGACCCCCCTTGTCCAGTACTCACGCCCTTGTGGAACCTCTTGAGGGTGGGTGGATTACTTCTCACCAAAAGAATACAGCAGCAGTGACAGAATGTTTGTGATTACCTTACATAAGACTGTAATGTCACTCTCTTGCACTCTGAAAAAGTAAGCTGCCATAATGTAAAGCTGCCTGAGGAGAGAACCATGTGGAAATGAACCGAGGGTGGCTTCTAGCCAACAGTCCCCAAGAAACTGAGACCCTCATCTAAGAGTCCACAACCGTGTGAACTTACAAGCAAATGCTTCCCCATTTCAGGCCTCAGAGGAGCCTCCAGCCCTGACTGATACCTGCACAGCAGCCCTGCAGAGGACCCAGCTAAGCTGTGCTGAGGCTCCTGACCACAGAAACTGAGAGATAACACGTGTGTGTTCAGTCACATGTGTGTGTTCAGTCACTGAGTTCACAGGAAGTGCTACAGAGCAACAGACACAAACTCTTTGTAAAAATTCTACTCTTTTTCCAAATCCAAGAACACTTGACAGAAAAGTAACGCCTTATCATCTCAATAAGTTATGAAAACTAGGATTTAGCAAGGTATTTTAAGAGCATGGCAAGGCAGTTCATGAGATGGGCTGACCGATAAATTTTTCCCAACAGAGACTCACATCGCAGCTTCCAGGGGTGTTTTATTATTCTCACCAGGTTTTGAAGGAAGGGGTATTCCAAGCTCTGTCGAGTGCACACTGCTTTTTCACTTTGGAAAGCAAGTATCCGAGTAAAGGAGAACGCTGTCTCTCTGACATGTGATGTTAACCTTATCTACTTCCCAAGCACCAACATTCCCCCTAAAACACTATCAGTGGCTAGGTACGTAGTCCACACCCCCAGATTCTTACCAGTTCATTAGTGACTTCTGTAAGAGGGGCAACAGGCTATCAACAGGTGGAAATGTTAAGAGTATCTTAATATAATCAACAAACTACATTTATAACAGCTTTTGCACTGTTTGTCAATTTTTCTCAATTATTTCATCTCCATGAAATTAATTATATCTCACTCACTTATTATCTACGCCGTAGAAGAAAAAAAAACAAATTACTGGCCCATATTTACAATTTTAAATAAAAACTGCTTTATTACAAACCCTGGTGTTTAACCCACTTCAGTCACACTTGTGAGGCTATGCCACCGCCTTCACTCCTGTGTCACGTCAGGAACACACATACACAGACCCGCTGATCTTTGCCATGTTAAGAGTGTACATACACATACCCAGTGGTATAATATACATACTGTCAAGAACACTTCTCTTCTCCACCACAAACTACAAGCAAATACAGGTTCAGTGACCCAAGAGCTAAAGGCAAAGCAACACTCGGATGGGCACTATGAAAGAGCCCCTCTCTTTTGAGGTTACTTGAACATCTGGTCCAGATTTTAAGGGAATGAAACAAGGAAGAGTGTGTTACATTTTAAAAGCAGTAAGGGCTAAGAAAATGTAAAATTCAGTGAGCAGAAGCTCAGCCATCACTGAATGAGAGTAGAGCAGGGGAGCTGGGCCCCCTCATTTGTAGCAGAAACTTCCCTACGCAACACGAAGTTCTAGAAAACACTCTGCTACATTTCATTTTCTGAAAATTAATAAGAAACCTCACTAAAATGGGAGCTTCCCTCATAGCTGAGTTGATAAAGAATCCACCTGCAATGCAGGAGACCCCGTTTCGATTCCTGGGTCGGGAAGACCCTCTGGAGAAGGGATAGGCTACCCACTCCAGTATTCTTGGGCTTCCCTTGTGGCTCAGCTGGTAAAGAATCCGCCTGCAACGCGGGAGACCTGGGTTCGATCCCTGGGTTGGGAAGGTCCCCTAAAGAAAGGAAAGGCTACCCACTCCAGTATTCTGGCCTGGAGAATCCCATGGACTGTATAGTTTCATTGGGTCGCAGTCCCACACAACTGAGCGACTTTCACTTTCACTAAAATGGAGTTGGAAGCCAGAAGGGGGAGCTCTGGCGCAGTACCACTAAAAATCAGTCACAGGAACAATCAATCACAGGTCCCCACAGGAAAACATGTGCCCAGCATCTCCTACAAGCAGTCACCACCCCAGCAACTCAGATAGAAACCACCCCCACTCTGAACTCTCACTTTTCTCCAGTGGACTTTGGTCCAGAACAACCCCTCCCAACATCCACTTTTTTCTCTATAAAATGACGTGCTTCTCCTTTGTTAGACCCGCCTCTGGCCTTTGTATTGCATCTTTGTCCAAAACTGCTATTCTCGAGCAAACTCATTTTTGCTAGTAAGATAACTTTTATTTTTAAGGTCAATGATTTTCAAAACTTAGTCTTAAGAATAATTCAAGGTAACAAAAAACATGAAGGTTCGTAAAAATTACTCACTGTTTTCACTCTCTCTCCAGGTCTCAGATTCCACTAAATCACCTGAATGCATAGCAGACATAATCTTCTGTGCAACACTGGAGAGTGGTATCTTACAGAGGTCAGAGCCTACAAATGCCTCATAATTTTCCATTTTCATAAAATCCTAAACGTAAGATAAATATAATACCCATATATTAATTTTGAGACTTCAAAATAAGTCATGTAAAAACTTTTATGTACAGACATTCATAAAAATTACTATATTCACCACTATAACAAATAGGTATCACCTGTCCTCATAATACAGATAGGGTAGTGAAGATGGGAACAAGACATTCACAGGCTCCTAACAAACAGGTGTCACCTGTCCTCATAACACAGATGGGGTAGTGAAGACGCGGACAGGACATTCACAGGCTCCACTGGGTGTTATGCTAATACCATATGGGAGGAATGTATCAGGATTTCCTAGTTAACCAATTTTGAAGCAAGCAATCTACTCAAACCTTTCCTACTTCCTGAGGTTTGAAACAAATCGCTGTTACAGTCTTCAAACATACAAATCTAGTAACATAAAAATTACTTTTAATTGACTTGAGCTATTATGACAGACACATAACCTGACATCCTTCCACTCGTCCTGCTCAATTATACTGGCCCCTGGGCTCAGCAGGTGAAGGTCCAGCAGGGGCAGTCCCATTCATCAAGTAGCTGTTCACACATCTAATGTATCTGGCACTAATCTAAACAGAATTTGCTGTTCCATGAATCGAAAAGCAGGTGACGTTTTTCTGCATTACTGAAGAGAAAAATTTCAAGTAAATTCTTGATTCCAAGGTAGGGCAGAGGGGGAAAAAAAGGAACAAAAAAAGGTCACTTGTGAGGAGTGAATAGCAAAGTCTTAGATGAAATTTATTGCTACAGATTTTTCAAGCACATTCAGTTCAGTTCAGTCGCTCAGTCGTGTCCGACTCTTTGCGACCCCATGAATCGCAGCACACCAGGCCTCCCTGTCCAACTCCCGGAGTTCACTCAGACTCACGTCCATCGAATCAGTGATGCCATCCAGCCATCTCATCCTCTGTCGTCCCCTTCTCCTCCTGCCCCCAATCCCTCCCAGCATCAGAGTCTTTTCCAATGAGTCAACTCTTCACATGAGGTGGCCAAAGTACTGGAGTTTCAGCTTTAGTATCATTCCTTCCAAAGAAATCCCAGGGCTGATCTCCTTCAGAATGGACTGGTTGGATCTCCTTGCAGTCCAAGGGACTCTCAAGAGTCTTCTCCAACACCACAATTCAAAAGCATCAATTCTTCGGTGCTCAGCTTTCTTCACAGTCCAACTCTCACATCCATACACGACCACTGGGAAAACCATAGCCTTGACTAGATGGACCTTTGTCAGCAAACTAATGTTTCTGCTTTTTAATATGCTGTCTAAAGTTAAAGCTAAAATCATGGTGCCCACTGGCGTGCACCTCACATGAGGTGGAATCGCCAGGTGCTGGGTGGGTGGTGCTGGTGGGCGGACGTTCCCGGGGTGGTAGCAGCAGGACCAGAGCCTGAAGAGGTTTGTGGGGAGCCGCCCACTCACCTCAGGGGGACCAGTGGACACACTGGGAGCCGCACAGTCTCCCAGCTTTAGAACCTTCCAGACGGCCCCGGGCCATGCGCTGCCTCACGGCCCAGGACGCCCCAGGACCCCTTCCCATCCCACCTGCCTCAGCCCGCCCCCCGACACACACCCCCGTCTCAGTCGAAGGCCACACGTGTCTCACTGTCCAGGCCTGACCAGGCTAAACGCGGGGCCTCCCCTCCCAACGCTGGCAGCCATGTGTCCGCCTCTCCGGTTCCAGCACCTGCCTGCCCACCCACAGTGGGCACTGACCTCTGTCCACACGCAGCCTGCCCACAGCCTTGGGGGCCTCCTCACAGCCCCGCCCACACAGCACAGGGCAGCAAGAGGGGTCTTCCCAGGGACCTGACGGCTGAGCCTGCCGCCTCGCCACCCACCCCGCCCTGGCCGCGTGCCCTGCCCTGTGCCCCTGCCCACCCCGCGTGCACCCGTAATCCCTCTGCCTCTGATGCTGGCCCACTGTCTCACGCCGTCCTCACCAGGCCTGCGTCTCACCCCCTCCTAGGAGGCCGGGGCGGCTGTCAGGACTCAGTGTGGTCCCGCTGGCCCGTTCGTGTGCCTGGGGCTGGGATCCCTGGGTCCTCTGAGCAGGGAGGGCCCGAGCCAGGCTGGCGGCACCTGCCCGCACGTGTAGGACCAGGCCCTGGGCCCTCTGCCCTGCTGACAGCTGTCTCGCCTTGGACCTTTCTCCCCCTGTGCTGTGTTCTCCGGGCCCCCTCGGCCAGTAGGACGAGAAGGAAGGCCACGCCACCCTCGAGGAACTGCATTCTGGGGGGCCCTGTGTCTGGCTCCATTCGACACCCCATGATCATAGGAGAGATGAGCCCGGGGCCGTTGGCCGTCTGAGAGGTTGCTGGCTTCTGCCCAGGGTCCCCCCTCAGCGCCCACACCCCACACTCGCTATGTCCACTGCGGGCCAGCTGCTGCCTCCACCGTGCAGCCCCGCGAGTCCAACAGCCTCCGCCCCCCGGGGACCCCGCATCAGCGCTGGATGCTCTGTGCGGAGGGGAGGGTGGCCTCTGAGACGTCGCGAATTGTACCGGCCCGTTAGGGAGGAATAAACCGGGTCCCCAGCTGCGGGCAGGCTCCCGCGGGCTCCCCGTGGCCTCTGAGATGTCGCGGATTGTACCGGCCCATTAGGGAGGGGTGAACTGGGTCCCCAGCTGCGGCAGGTCCTGGAGTCTGATGCGTTGGGTCCAGGTGGCTCAGCTCCGGGGCCCCGCCCTTGGGCCCACAGGTAGAGCTGGTAGGTTCCTGGCTGTTCCGAGCACATCCAGAGCAGACCCTCGTTCCTGGTCCTGGGCTGTGGCCCCCCACCCCCAGCCAGGCACGTCTTACTGGTGGGCGGGTGCTGACAGAACGCGGGTTCAGCCAGCGGTGGGGTGGGTGGGGCCGTGCAGGTGCGCAAGTAGGGGCTTTGCGTGGGGCGCAACGCGAGCAGACCCCGCGGGTGGGGAGGTCTGTGCGCCAGGCTCTTAGGAGACCCTGGCAGCTACCTGCTCACATGGGTTTCACCTGGGGCAGCCCCGCTGAGACATGCACACCCCGTCCCTGCAAGCATCCTGACCCCCCGTGTGGGGAGCGGGGCGGGGTGGGGGGTGGGGGTGATGCCCCAGCCACGCTCCGAGGGGCAGAGGCTGAGTTGTCAGGCCCCTCGCGGGGGGTCTGCACTGGCCAGGCCAGCCTCTTGGCCGAGCGTGCATAAAACCTGTGCCCGGCCTTGACGCCCCTCCCAGTGCGGGGCCGGGGGAGGCCACCCCCAAGGTCCGCGGTGCGCAGGACAGAGGCCTCGGGCTGCAGCCGCTCCCGACCCTTCCGGGGGAGCAGCCCGCACGGTGACGGTGAGGGGTGACCACGTGTGCCCCTCCCGGTGTGAAAGGGTGCCGTGCTCACTGCTGTGTGTTCACCACCTGGGGACCGGTGTGCACTGCCCCGCGGCGGCTCCTCTTCGGGGAGTGGGTCATGCATGGCGGCATGGCTCCCCTCCCCATCGGTGGTTCTGGGGGTCTCGGGTCCTCCCAGTGCCCTTGTTTTCCATCTGTTGTGGCGTCCAGTGCCCAGGGAGAGGGCAGCCCCCTTCCCACCTCCCTGTGTCAGTCAGGCGAGCCCCGTCCCCTCTGTCGACCCGGCAGGTGTCCTTGGCGGGTCTGCTGGGTCGCCGTCACCCTCGGGTGACGGCAGGTGCTCACGCGGGGACCCGGGTGGCCTCCCACCCAGACAGCCTATTGGGCCCACAGGGGCGCGGGCTGCTCGGGGCAGCGCCGGTCACCACGCTGCTCTCGCTGCAGGTCCTGAACGAGGCCGTGGGCGCGCTGATGTACCACACCATCACGCTGACCAGGGAGGATCTGGAGAAGTTCAAGGCTCTGCGGATAATCGTGCGCATCGGCAGCGGCTTCGACAACATTGACATCAAGTCGGCCGGGGACCTAGGTAGGCCGCTCGGGACCCTCCCCCGCAGCCCCGCCTGCTGTCCCGGGCATGGCCTCGCTGCTTTGGTCCCCCGCACGAAGGGGGCCTGGGGCCTGGGGCCTGGGGGCCGGCGTCCACACGGCTCTCGGCGTGTGGGCCCCACGCCAGCTCCCTGCCAGGTGCAGGCTGGCGGCACTGTCCCTCAGGAGGCCCGGGCCTCGGGCAGCGCACCCGCCCTCCTGCAGAACCCCCCGGGGACCCGGGCAGGGGGCCTCCGTCCAGGGTCAGCCAGCACGCCCGCGTCAGGGTTCTCACGCCCCTGTTCACGAGACGGGCCAGGAAAGGAAGTTTCTGTTGTGACCCCGGCCTCGGCCCCGCCCCCCGCGCCCGGTCGCCGCCCAGCCCGCGGCCCCTGACAGGCGCAGGCGCGCCGCGGCCGCAGACCCCACCTTGAGGGTCGGGTACTCCTGCACCTTCGGGGTCATGGAAAGCTGAGAGGCGGACTCCTGCGCCGCCATCTTGGATCGGCCAAAACCTTAGCGGGCGGAGGGGAGGTGCGGCTCGCGGCACGCCGGGAGTGACGTCGAGGGGCGCGGCGGGCCGGCGTCCGCACCAATCGCCTCCGCTCCGCGTTCTGCGGCTGAGGAAGAAGGCGCGGCCACCGGGCGCGGCGAGAGGCGTCCTGTCCACCCAATCAGCGCCCGCCTTTCTCCCGTTCAGCCAATCAACGGGAAGCCCGGCTGGGCGGGGTCCCTCCTTGAACCTGAGGCGGGGTGGGACGGCTGATCAGTGCGGGAAGCTCCCAGTTCCCTGCGGCTCTGGTCCCGGCGCCGGCGGTCTGGGGCTCCCGCGGGGTGGGGAGCGGGCTCCCGCGAGCCGCGCGGCTGTGGCGGTCACTGGGCTCTCTCGGGCCGGCCTCCAGCTAGTGAGCCCGCTGTGCCAGGACGTCTGCAGGCCACCAGCGCCTGTCCGTGGGCTGCTCTCCGCAGAAGGGTGCGGCTGCAGCCCGAAGCGGGGCCCAGGCACCCCCGTTGGGGAGGGGAGGTGGCGGTTCTGAACTCGGTAAGGAAAGAGGCCGCCACAGTGTACAAAGGCCCGGTGCGGGCAGAGCCTCCGGCGTCCCTGGCTTCCACACCGATTCAAGTTGCCTTTCAAACCACTCCATATACTTACCCCTTTTAGTCCTTTCAAAAATAGAAATTAAATTAGGTTTCACTAGTTAGAAGACTTTCAAATTAAGCCAAATTTCACACTCTTTTTTGAAATGATTTTTTAAAAGAAACATTAGCGTTAAAAACCCATACACCTGAGGCGACACAAGAAATCCACTGTTGCGGGGGGAGCCGCCTGGACCTCTACACCCATCTTCACCAGCCTCACCACCGCCCGCCACCCGCCCCCCCTGCCCCCGACCATGCCCTGCAGCATTCTAGCAAAATCCTGGTGATAACAACCGCACGAGGATGAGAAGCTTCCTGTCCTGGATAAACCGAGTTCCTGGAACCTGACCATGTCAACCTGAGTAAATGCATCAGGGCAATCAGAGTCTGCGCAGCTCAAGGCTAACGAAGCCTCTGTCAGCTGTAATAGTATGACAGCCAGTTGTTTTCACCAGAAAACGAGGAATAAGTGAGTAAATGAAAGTCGCTCAGTCGTGTCCGACTCTTTGCGACCCCATGGACTACACAGTCCATGGAATTCTCTAGGCCAGAATACTGGAGTGGGTAGCCTTTCCCTTCTCCAGGGGATCTTCCCAACCCAGGGATCGAACCCAGGTCTCCCGCATTGCAGGCAGATTTTTTACCAACTGAGCCACCAGGCAAGTGCAGAATAAAAAGATCTGTAATTTAATAATAACGTAATTTTTTACGTGGGCAACACATTTCAACAAAGAAGGTACACGGATAGCTAAAGAACAAATGAAAAGATCCTCAATACCATTAGCCACAAAGACATACCACTTCAAGCACCAGATCAGCTATATTAAAAACAGTGGAGGAACTATAACTCGGAACACACAGAGAAGGGCCGACCACCGGCAAATCCAGAGAACAAGCCCTGGGAACTTGCTTTTATAGGGAAAAACCTGGGCGGGGCTCTGATAGCCAGAGTCCACTGGGGGAGCAAAGCATGGAATCTCCCGATTAGCTGAGCTGCTATCGTCTCTGATTGGCTGGGCTGCTGCGGGCAGCCAGAGGAAAGTTTTCTTCTTCCTGTGGGACAGTAGGTAGATGTCTCTTCCGGTTAGGGAAATTGACACGCGAGGAGGGTGTGAGAGCGCCTCCTACGGGCCTGCCTTAACGCTAAAGGTTAGCTGACTATTCCTTAACGAATTCCACATTTTCCCCTTTTGATCAAGATCTTTCCTTGAAAGCATCACTGATCGAGAATCAGGGTCTTCCCACCTAGCGGTTTGCCAGTGGCTTGTGGGAAAGGCTACCCACTCCAGTATTCTGGCCTGGAGAACTCCATGGACTGTATAGTCCATGGGGTCGCAAAGAGTCGGGCACAACTGAGCGAATTTCACTCACTTCACTTTGTAGGATCTTAGTTCCCCCACCAGGAATGAAACCCAGGCCTCCTTTGGAGTCTTAACCACTACACCATCGGGGAAGTGCCAGCTCACCCCCTCTTCTTATGATGTCCCATCTCTGGGGGCTCCGCCTCCAAGTGCCTCCAAATACAGCAGGTGGGATATCAGTATAAGACTCCAGGAACAAGAAAGCCCAGAGATTTGCATGTCATAGACGTTGTATAAATCCCCCCACAATCTGTCTGGGGGAATTCATTCTCAGAATTCTTGTATTTGAAGACAAAACTGCATTTTAATTACTTGGCCCTTTTTGAATAACCTTTATTAGTATAAAAAACAGTTACTTACTTTGTGTCCCTTGCATAAAGATGAATCATGCCCCAACCCAAGCTTCTGGAACCATGTTGGATGATGGGCCAGGCTTTGTGGCTGGTGCTCTGGCCAGTCAGCCCCATGGAAATGGTCACCCCTTCAATTCTGAGGGCCCGGGGACTGCACGACCCCATCCTCTGAGGGAAACAAGTTGACACCTCATTTAAACACCTTTCAGTTACCCTCTGTTCTGTGACCTGCCGGGTACGAGGGATGCTCTTACCCCCTTTGCTTTAGTGGACTGTGAGGTGCCCATGTAACAGAGACGCTGATGCCGGTGGGGGTGGGGGTTGGGGTGGGCCGTGAGCCTCCCAGCCTCGCCTCCTACCACCACCCCACCATGTGAGAGCTCTGACCCTGTCTCCAGTCCCGCCCTCCTCCCCCAGGTCCGAGGGTGGGGGCTGGGGGTTCTCATCCCTGGTCACTTTGCCCTTCTGGTGACTGTCCTGATGCTATTCGGGGCCCCAGCAGAGTCACCTCACTGGCACAGACTCAGCTGTGCTGGGAGGGGCTGGTTGTGAATAACAAAAGACTCTCTTGTCACCCAGGAACAGTCAGGGATTCAAGGAGCAAAGGCCAAAGCTGATTTTGTTATTCCTCAGTGCCTACCAGCTGCTGGGTCCTCTCCAGCAAACTTCCAGAATCTTAGTAGCCAAAGTCCACACTCATGAGCTGTGTCGGAGCAGGGGTGGGTCATGTGAGGGTTCTGAGACCCCCTTCTTGGCAGGTCAGGGGACCTAGAGAAGAAAAGCTGGTGGCTCAGGGTCACTGGGAACTTGACCCCAGGCCACGGGCTTTGGAGATGAGGGTGCGGACTGTCTGTCACAGGGTGGGGGCCAGCCACCCTGTCTGGACCCAAGGGCCTTCTTTCATCTCAGCAGCCCAGAGAACAGCGGAGTATCAACCACCCACCAGGGCTCAGGAACACTGCCCAGTCCAACTGGAACTGACCTCTGATGATTTTGAGCTGCATTTTGACCTCATCGGGGGCAGCCAACACCTGTTAATTCTGTTTCAAAAACGGACTCTTCAATTAAACATGTGCCCCACCCAGAGTGATGGGCTTTATCCATAGTTGGCTGCTTACTGGTAAGAAAATGACATCACTCGGTCCCCCCTGAAATTATTCAGTAATACAACCTATAGTTAGTTTCTATGACAACGATAGAGGCTGAATCCACCCAAACCACATAATCGTTATTTTGATAAACTCTCCAGGGGAGCTTCCAGGGTCGTGAGGCTGGAGGCCAGGGCACTGCTGGGCAGAGGGGGCCCCCGGGTCCTGAGGTGGGTGCTCGAGAGCCTTCCCTCTGAAAGATGCTATGAGCCTGAAAGTAAGAAGCCTGGGACTCAGGGCAGAGTTGAGACCTCGCCAGTGTGGCCGACGCTGCGAGCAGATGGGCACTGCTGTCCAGGTGTCCGAGCAGCTCCAGCTGAAGAAATCAGGCAGCTGTGTGCATGCATGCGTGCGTGCGTGTGTGTGTGTATTGTGTGCGAGGCCCCTGCTCCCCAGTGTGAAGCCTCCCTGAAAGGATGCAAGCGGTGTCTCGGGAGGTCTGCCTGGAGACACCCCCCGGGTTTAATTTGGGAAGTGGGTGTTGGGAGGGAGGAAACGGCGCCCAGGGTGGAGAGCAGGTGCTCTGGGCGTGACGTCACCATGGGCAGAGTTTTCTTCTTCCTGGGGTCACAGTAGTGGAACAGCGGCACCCTGCCCCTAACTCTCACCAGCTAAGCCCGCAGATAATCCCTGCGCTCACAGCAGAGGCGGGACGACTGCCGCCCACTCCAGCAAGTTGCTAAGGAGACCAGGACCCTCGGCTTTCTTGATCATGTTGCACTCAAACTAGGAGAAAAAAGTGTGTTTACCCCCGAAACAGCAAAGCCTGTCTCTGGAGCCAAGGGGGAGCTAGGAGCAGAGCACAGAATTTCTAGAGAACAGTTAAAAAAAAAAAAAGAGCACAGTGAAAAGTCTTCAAAAAGTCTCATTAAAATTAAGCCATAGTGAGATATCAGTTCACACCTGTCAGAACGGCTGTTAGAAAAACAGCGCAGGTAACGGACACTTAGGAGGACGTGCAGAAAAGGGGATCTCGGTGGGCTCTTGCTGGGAATGTCAACTGCCACAGTCGCCATGCGAAAGAGTCTGGCCTTAAAAACTAAAAGTAGAATGACATGATCCGGTAATTCCACTCCTGGGTATCCATCTGAGAAAAACAAAAACCCTAATTCAAAAACATACATGTAGCCCAGGACTTCCCTGGTGGTCTAGCGGCTAAGACTCCTCGCTCCAGATGCAGGGGGCCGCTGTTTGACCCCTGGTCGGGGAGCAAGATCCCAAATGCCGCAACTAAAGGTCCTGAATAACGCAACTGAGGCCTGGCACAGCCAAACAAATAAAAATATTTTTAAAGTAAAATAAAAATTGAAGTTCTCTACATTTACATGAAGCATGATAGGTTCAGGAAGAAGCAAGTGTGAGATGCATTTTAAAGAAAGATACATGTGCCCCGACGTTCACAGCAGCTCTGTTGACAACAGCCAACGCATGGGAGCAATGCAAGTGTCCGTCGACAGGTGAACGGATAAAAAAGATTCCGTTTATATATACAGTGGGACCTTGCACCTGTGATGTGCATGCTGACTCGCTCAGTCATGTCGGACTCTTTGCGGACTCTCTGGACTGGAGCCCGCCAGGCTCCCCTGTCCATGGGATTCTCCAGGCAAGAATACCAGAGTGGGTTGCGATGCCCTCCTCCAGGGGATCTTCCCGATTCAAGGATCGAACCCATGTCTCATACATCTCCTGCATTTGGCAGGCGGGGCCTTCACCACTAGCACCGCCGGGGAAGCCCACAATGGAATACTGGCCATAAAAAAGAATGACATTTTTGCCATTGGCAACAATATGCTAAGTGGAATATCAGAGAAAGACAAATACTGTGTGATATCACTTCTGTGTGGAGTCTAAAGAAGAAAACAAACAAATGTATATGAGAGACAGACTCGCAGATAAAGAGAACCAGTCAGTGGTTACCAGTGGGGGGAGGGAAGTGGGGAAGAGAAAGAGCAAAGCGTCAAAGACTCTTTCACTCAATGAAAAAGTTGTATTAATTACAAAAGAAAGAAAGAATAATCTACAAGCTGTATTGTTTAGACAAGATAACAGTAAAAGAAAGCAGAAAGAAGAAATAATAAAGGAAAAATTAAAAAGTTAGAAATCTTTACGACAGTAGAACCGATATATAAATGCAGAATATGGTTGTTCACAAAATAAAATAGATAATTCTACTAGCTGACTACTTTCTTTTTAAAGAAAAAAGCAAAATGACAGAAATATGGAAGGTAAGAAATTACAACAGGGAAACGGCTAAGAAATAAAAGGAATTACAGGAACCATAGAAGAGCAGAAGCTTCTGGAAATGAGGGAGCCCTGCCTTCCACCCGGTCTGTCCATCAGGTGGACCCACACGACACATGGACGTTCTCACCTGGCTTCTCCCGTCAAACAAGCAGGCGAGGTCCTCACAGTCCGTCAGTCAGCAGGCCATCCCTCGTGTTGCCAGCACATGGCTTGTCCATCCGTCCTGCTGAGGCGGGTGTTGGGGCTCTTTCCAGTTGGACGTCCCCGCCGAGCACTGCTGTGCCCCAGCGCTCAGTCCTCTGGGAGTGTGTCTGGGACGGAGGTACTGGGTCAAGGCTGGGGCGTTGGGTTGTTCAGTCGCTCGGTCATGCCTGACTCTTTGCGACCCCATGAACAATAGCACACCTGGCCTCCCAGTCCCTCACCATCTCCCAGAGTTTGTTCAAACTCACTTCCACTGAGTCAGTGATGCCGTCCAGCCATCTCATCCTCTGTTGTCCCCTTCTCCTCCTGCCCCCAATCCCTCCCAGCATCAGGGCCTTTTCCAATGAGTCGGCTCTTCTCATCAAGTGGCCAAAGTATTGGAGTTTCAGCTTCAGCATCAGCCCTTCCAATGAACTCCCAGGACTGATCTCCTTTAGGATGGACTGGTTGGATCTCCTTGCAGTCCAAGGGACTCTCAAGAGGCTTCTCCAGCACCACAGCTCAAAAGCATCCATTCTTCAGCGCTCAGCTTTCTTTATTGTCCGATTCTCACATCCGTACATGTGAGATGTTGGGAGAGGAGGGTTAACTTTATCAGAAACTGCTCAACTGCTTTTCAAAGTGACTGTCCCAACATCTAATCCCACCAGCAGGAGACAGTTCCAGTTCCCAACGTTGCGCCTTTTCAGTTTTAGCCGTTTTCGTGTATGTGCTTTAAGTTTACTTTTCACCTGACTCGTGACATTGAGCGTCTCTGCATGTGATGATTGGCTATCCATATGCAAACACGGTGTGCGAGCTTGCTAAGTCACTTCCCTCATGTCTGACTCTGACCTATATAACCCTATGGACTGTAGCCTTCCAGGCTCCTCTGTCCGTGAGATTCTCCAGGCAAGACTACTGGAGTGGGTTGCCATGCCCTCCTCCAGGACTCATGCACAATGTAAATTGGCTGTTTAAATGGTTTGCTTCTGTTTAAATTGCCGTTCATCTTTTCATCGTTGACTTGCCCAAGTTCTTTTAAGTTCTTTGTATACTCTGGACACAAACCTTTTCCCAGAAACATGTTTTGTGATATTTTCCTCCCAATCTGCTTGGCTTTACTATTTACTGAAATTGCCTTTCAGCCAGCAGATAATGTTAATTTTAATGAAGTTTAATGTAATCTATTTTTTTTAATGAAGCACGGTTTTTGTTTCTTATCTAGAAACATTTGACTGAGAGATTAAATATACTAACTCTGGAAGCTGGATAACTTTAGTTTTCATATCAAGGCTTATGTTCCACCTTGAATTAACATGCAATCTGTGAGGCAGCAGCCACACAGACACAGGGCGGAGGAGGAGATGTTCCGCCCTGTGCATTTAAAGCATTTCCCTTTCCCCATGGAATTGCATTGGCAGCTTCGTGTAAAGTCAATTGATTGCCTTTGTGCCGGCCTATTCCTGGACTCTTTATTGAGTTGCACTGACCGCTTGGTCTATCCCTACAGCAAACCACGCTGTCCGGATTTCTGCAGCTTTGTAATAAATAAGTCCTGAAATCACAGAGTGCAGGCCCTCCAACTTTCCTTTTTTCATCAAGATGGTCTTGGCTACTTTAGGGTTTTCCTGGTGGCTCAGAGGCAAAGAACTCACCTACCAAAGCAGGAGACCTGGTTGACCCCTGATCAGGGAAGATTACACACGCCGTGGAGCAAGTACGTCTCCGCACCGCAACTACTGAGCCTGCGCTCTAGAGCTTGGGAGTCACGACTCCTGAGGCCCGAGAGCCCTAGAGCCCCAGCTTCTCAACAAGAGAACGATGAGAAGCCGGTGCACCGAACCAGAGCGCAGCCCCCGCTCAGCACAACTGGAGACAAGCCCGAGCAGCAGCAAAGACCCGCACGGCAGATGCATAAATGAATTAAGGCAATTATTTTTTGAAGAGATTGTCTTGGCTATTTTAGATCCTTTCTGGTTCCATTTAAATTTTAGAATAAGTTTGTCAATTTCTAAAAAAAAATAGTCTCATTGGGGCTTTGATTAACAGTGTGTTGAATTTATACATGAGTGTGGGGGACAACTGACATCTTATGCAAAAAAAGATCCTCGCGGCCCAGATAACCACGATAATGTGATCACTCACCTACAGCCAGTCATCCTGGAATGCAAAGTCAAGCGGGCCTTAGGAATCATCACTATGAACAAAGCTAGTGGAGGTGATGGAATTCCAGTTGAGCTACTTCAAATCCTAAAACATAATACTGTGAAAGTGCTGCACTCAATATGCCAGCAAATTTGGACCACTCAGCAGTGGCCACAGGACTAGAAAAGGTCAGTTTTCATTCTAATCCCAAAGAAAGGCAATGCCAAAGAATGTTCAAACTACCGCACAATTGCACTCATCTACACACTGGCAAAGGCAATGGCAACCCACTCCAGTACTCTTGCCTGGAAAATCCCAGGGACAGAGGAGCCTGGTAGGCTGCAGTCCATGGGGTCACTAAGTCGGACATGACTAAATGACTTCACTTTCACTTTTTGCTTTCTTGCATTGGAGAAGGAAATGGCAACCCACTCCAGTGTTCTTGCCTGGAGAATCCCAGGGACAGGGGAGCCTGGTGGCTGCTGTCTATGGGGTCACACAGAGTCGGACACGACTGAAGTGACTTAGCAGCAGCAGCACACACTGGCAAAGTAATACTCAAAATTCTCCAAGCCAGGCTTCAATAGTACACGAACCGAGAACTTTCAGATGTTCAAGTTGGATTTACAAATGGCAGAGGAACCAGAGATCAAATTGCTGACATCAGTTGGATCATAGAAAAAGCAAGAGAGTTACAGAAAAACATCTACTTCTGCTTTATAGACTACGCCAAAGCCTTTGACTGTGTGAATCACTACAAATTGTGGAAAATTCTTAAAGATACAGGAATACACCAAGGCGAGGAGTCGGGCCAGCTCCAAGGGGCTGGAGTTCAAGGGTACTTTGGTTTTAAGGTCCCTAGGTGGGTGACCACACAAGAGCCTGTGACCCCTGGTCTGTGGCTGCCCTGGACTCTGCGGGGAGCCCACTGAGAGGTTTGCTGGCCCTGGGCAGGAGTCCTGGGAACTCTCCCTATGAGTCAGAGACAGTCGTTCGTGGAACACCACGTGCGATGATGCTGCTCCAAGGTTTACAAGTGTCCAAGTCGGCCGCCCTCTGCTCAGCGCTGAGCTGGAGGCCAGGCGCGTTTCGGGGGCGCTACGCTGGCGTGTGCGGAGCCGGTGTGCGGCCCCGGAGGCCTGAGGGTCCCCTGCGCTCCGGTTCTCGGCGCCCCCGATCTCCCGCTGCGGGAGGGGAACACCAAGGCGAGGAGTCGGGCCAGCTCCGTCCGCCGAAGCGGGTGCGCCAGGCGCCGCGTGCGGGTGCGCGGACTCGCAAGCCCACCTAGCGGAGCCAAAGTGGCCGCGAACATGAACGTGGAGTGCACGGTATGGGCCAGAGGCCCGGGTCAGGAAGAATGGGCGCCGGTCGCCAGAAGGGCGGCCGAAGAGGCGGCGAGGAGAAGCAGGAGCGGCAACAGCCCGCGATCTCGCCTCTCCGCTCGGCTCTCCCTGCGACACTGCAGCGGCGTTGGTCTCTCAGCTTCCGATAGCGTCTGATAGCGGATGGAGGACAGGCGGTCCGCGAAAGAGAGGCGGTGTGCAGGGGGATGGGCTGCAGGAGATGTGGAGAAGGATAGAGGAGGTGAGATACTGGGAAGGAGGCGGGGGCTCCCACCAGAGGGTCGGGGCAGCGGAGGAAATGGGCGGCCCCCCTCTGCTGGTTTCCCTCCCGTCAGAGTGGCACCCAGCGCTGGCCGTTAGCCTGGGCGATCTGCAGTTCAGACCCGGCTGGCTGGAGGGCGAGGACACGTGTGGGTGGAGCAGTCCTCCATCCCGGAGCCACCATCAGGGGACACTGTCTTCCGACACTACTATTCAGAACTCATACACATGGTGAAGGTCAGGCCAGCTCCGCCCCGCTTCCAGGCCCCCTTCCCGGGGTTGCGGGGTACTCAGACGACCGGCCTGCGTACTGTGAACCTGTCAGGCTTCCAGGAAGCCCCGAAAGTTGAGGAAGGTGCCCTCCAGCTCTTGAACCCGCGCCTCCTGCGGCCCCAGGTGCTAGGCGTGTCCTTGTAGCGCCTCCCCCTCCCCCTCCAGGTGGGACAACCTGTCCCTGAGCAGCCCCAGCTCAGCCAACAAGTTCTCTGTGCGTGGGGCCTGGGGCTCTCCGGGACATGGCCACGGGTGCCCTGCTCAGCGTCAGCCACGTCCAGGGACACCTGTCCTTCCCGGGACAGCTGAAACAGATGTTTCCACCTTTGGTTGTTTTCTTCAGACATTCTGAGCAATTCCTTCAGTTCAGACACTTCCCTGGACAGATTTTAATAATGTCCCTCTTTCTGTGAAAAGCTGTCTTCGCAGATTTAAGTTTCCTGTCAAACTCATACAAAGCTTTATCCATGAGTTTCAGTCCAGTTCGGCAGCTCTTCGAGCTCCTCCTGTTCTAAGGCAGGGAATCCCTCTCACCCGCTGGAGAGAACTCTCCAGAAAACCAAGACACCCCAGGTGACACAGCACCAGAAGAGCCGGCTAAACCTGGTCCTAGGCCAGAGGTCTCCAGGCCCGGGGCCCATCAGCGCCTCGGCAGAGACCCACCAGGGGACTACACCCTGCACGGCTCCAAGCTCCGGCCACGAGGTGCTGGCTTTCCCGAGCCTGTCTCCCAGGGACGCAGCCACCACCAACGTCTGCACAGACAGCCGCCTACCCAGCCCCCACGGTGGAAGGCCGAGGCCTGCCTAGGCCAGTGGTCTCGGATTGCTCCCGCCTGGGTGAGGACCTGGATCCCGGGCCTAGGGGCCGAAGTTGGCATTTTTCTCCCTGGGAGCCCTAATGCGACATGGCCCAGCAACTGCTTGTAAGTGCATCCTGTTTCTGTTGTCTTCCTTCTGCCAGAGCTAGCTTTGCTCCCCACTTCGGCATTTCGGATTGCCAGGGGGCTGGCCGCTGCCCTTGAGGGGGTGAAGGGTCAGTGTTGGAGGGCCTGGAGGGAGGGTCTGCAGGGCTGTGGAGATGCAGATGGGCCTCTCTGCGGGAGGGAGGTTTCCCTTGGCTGAGTGGGGAGCCCATCTTGGGAACAAAGGGGCTGGAGAATGCAGGTGGGCGAGTGCACGTGGCATTCTGAGGGCAGGCCAGGGGCAGCCCCCCGCCAAAGGCATTGCCAGGTGCAGAGAGGCTGGAAGGAGGCTGTGCAGGCAGATGGAGTTTCGGGGGGCCCTTAATGTGACGGGACTGCTGCTCTCTGCTGACCAGGGAGCGCTCGGCGCAGACCCCAGCTTCATGGTCCATGAGAAGATGAGGGTCTGTGGGCTTCTGTCTGCTCCTGCTGGATGGCCCTTGGCTGAGAGGGGCCTCAACTGCAGGCAGCTTGGTGGGCAGCGGGCAGGGGTCCGCAGGGCGCTCTCAGCTGCATGTGAAGGTGGCCCCTTGTCCTGGAGGGAGACTGAGCCAGACCTTGGACTTTGGTTCCCCAAGTTGCGGGGCACACAAAGGCCTCTTGGTGCTGGTGAGTGGCAGTCTCCTACTCAGCAGGGCATCCAAGGTGGGGACCCTGGATGGAGAACATGCAACTGCGCACATGTTGCGGAATGGCGGACCGTGGGATGGGGCTTTTCCGGCCACGGGAGGACACTCAAGCCCAGTCAGATGAGCTGGAGGGCCGCCAGGCTCAGCGGGGGCCAGGGGCATCCCAGTGTGCATTAGTGACTGACCTTTGCCGGGCCTGGAGTCCAAGGGGACCTTGGTTTTAAGGTCCCTAGGTGGGTGACCACACAAGAGCCTGTGACCCTTGGTCTGTGGCTGCCCTGGACTCTGCAGGAAGCCCACTGAGAGGTTTGCTGGCCGTGGGCAGGAGTCCCGGGAACTCTCCCTATGAGTCAGAGACAGTCGTTCGTGGAACACCACGTGCGATGCTGCTCCAAGGTTTACAAGTGTCCAAGTCCGGGTTAGAGGCCGCCCTCTGCTCAGCGCTGAGCTGGAGGCCAGGCGCGTTTCGGGGGCGCTACGCTGGCGTGTGCGGAGCCGGTGTGCGGCTCCGGAGGCCTGAGGGTCCCCTGCGCTCCGGTTCTCGGCGCCCCCGGCCCGCTGCGGGAGGGGAACACCAAGGCGAGGAGTCGGGCCAGCTCCGTCCGCCGAAGCGGGTGCGCCAGGCGCCGCGTGCGGGTGCGCGGACTCGCAAGCCCACCTAGCGGAGCCAAAGTGGTCTCGAACATGAACGTGGAGTGCACGGTATGGGCCAGAGGCCCGGGTCAAGAAGAATGGGCGCCGGTCGCCAGAAGGGCGGCCGAAGAGGCGGCGAGGAGAAGCAGGAGCGGCGACAGCCACCCATCTCGCCTCTCCGCCCGGCTCTCCCTGCGACACCGCAGCGGCGCCCGGCAGGTATACGCGCCCCGTGCGTCACCCCGCCTCTCTGTGACGTCACGTGCACCTCCGACCAATCGCCAGGCGGCTTTCACTGCTGCGCTCCGCGGGCCAATTGCGGAGTGGTCCTCACCTTCTCCCTCCTATCTGGCCCCGCCCCAGTCTTCGCCGGGTCCCTGAGGCCCTGGGGGGCGGAGCGGTTCATCAGAGAGTCGGTCGGGGGGAGGGCGCTCCAGGGGTTGCCATGGTGACGTTAAACCTGCCTGGATGCTAACTCTCCAAAGGCTCCCTTTGGTGTCTCAGCTTCCGATAGCGTCTGATAGCGGATGGAGGACAGGCGGTCTGCGAAAGAGAGGTGGCGTGCAGGGGGATGGGCTGCAGGAGATGTGGAGAAGGATAGAGGAGGTGAGATGCTGGGAAGGGGGCGGGGGCTCCCACCAGAGGGTCCGGCAGCAGAGGAAACGGGCGGCCCATCTGGTCAGGCGGGTGTGTGCTCCCTAGAGGGATCCCAGCACTCCTGTGAGGGTGAGTCTGTGTGCCACTGGCACAGCGAGGCCAAACGATACTGAATCCTCGGAATCTGGAGCAGAGAAAGGTTTATTGCTGCACGATGCGAGGAGACGCGTGGCTCCCACCTTAAAAACCCCAAACTCCCCAAAGGTTTCAGCAAAGCTCTTTCCTGGGAAAAGTGAGGTGAGTGGTTGCAAACTTCCTGGTGTCAGATTCTTTGTTCTTGAGGTCAGGTCATGGTCAGGTAACAGTGTTCCTGTAAATGTCTCTAAATGAATGCTGTTTTCTGTTCTGACAAGAAAACACAAGATCTCAAGGCTCAACTTTTACCCTCCAAGGTCCATTTCCTGGCTAAGGCGGGGGGGGTGGGGTTGGCGCTCCCTGCTAGGGCCAGTCAGCCTGCCCAGGAGTCTTCGTCCAGCACCCAGTCTGGGTCCTCCCACTAGCACCCAGGCCAGGCTGAGGAGGCAGATCTCAGCTGGTGGTGCCCTTGGAGCCAGGTCCCCAGACCCTGTCCAGCTGTCATCTCTGAGGCAGCTAGGCGCCCAGGACCCAACTGGTCCTCAGTCTCCTCAGGCCCTCCAAACAGCAGGGGGTCAGGTCCCTCGCACGGCAGCCAGGCAAACCGCTGCTGCCCTTAGGTCCCAGTGTGGGGACTGGGGAGACCTTCACTGCCTCTCGGCCTGGGCCCGGCCAGCGGGCAGCATTGGCAAGGGCTGTGGAGCCCAGCAGGACAGAGCCCCTAGCCTGTCCCCCCACCCCATCCACTGGCCTGAGGCCGGGTGAGCAGGAGGGCTCCGGGGTGAAGGCTGGGGTCCGCCTCTTACCTCCCTCTCTGCCTGACTACCACCACTCCCCTGACCGCTGGCCTAACAGGCCTTTAATCACCACCCTGGCAGTTTCTCAGTAGCGGCCGCCTGGTGACTGCTGCCTGGTAACGGTAGCTGTACTGGCCGCTGCACCCGTGCCTGTCCCCCCCACACACTTGTCCTTTCTCTGTCACGCACTCATCCTTGGAGACGTCAGCCCCACTTGCTGGCACCGCGACCCTCCTGTCTGTATTTTCCACCGGACAGTCTGTTTTGTCCTTCGGCTTCTGGTGCTTGAACTTCTTGCCTCCTGTTGCAAACACTGCTGCTCTTTTCCCCAGCAGCTGTTTCTTCTATGCTGAATACAATAAATACGAATACATAAAATGTCAGCTGTCCTGGTCTCCTGATGAAATGGGCTCACAGAAAGTAGGCCCATCCCCAGGGGATGAATCTTGACTGGAGGAAAGCAGGCATGGCCCTCTCTTTCCTCTGCTGGAATGGTGGGGGTGGGGAGAACACATGACCCAGTTCTGCCCAATAGAGCTGAGAGGAGCCCTGTTTCGGAGGCAGGTGGTGTTTGGGAAAGTTTCATCTCTTTAAAGGAAGGCGGGTGGTGGAAATCAATCATCACTGTTTTCCTTCGACCTGGTAGGGGGAATGTGATGGGAGGAGATGTAGCAGTCAAAGTGAGGCCGTGAGGAAAGAGCTAAGGAGAATCCCAGAGGAGGTGGTTCAAAGACCTGCCCTTGCTGACCAAATAAACTAATCAACCCCATAGCCTCCGGACTCTGGAGTCTTGTTGGCAAGATCATCACCCCTGCACTGAAGCCATGCTGGGCCAGAAGTTCTGTTATGGGACCCATTTCATTCATTAATTCAGAATAATTAAGTACCTTATTAAATATTTCTTGTGCTGATTCCACTTTCTAATCAGCAAAATCTGACGTGCACAGAGATGATGAGGGGCAGTGGAGAGGATGAAGGCGCAAGGAAGAGGTCCCGGAGTGGACAGACTGTAGACAGAGCCTGAGGACACGTGGACCTGGGGCACCACAACCGCCCTGCAGTCCACCCCAGTGGGCTTGTCCACAGCTTGCTAGCGGGTGGGAGAGACGCTGGGGATTGCTAGGCGGCCTGGAGGTGGTGCTGGGGTGATGCACCCTGGGAGAGAGACTGGGGAGGGTCACCAGGTGGCCCTGGAGACCGGCCCAAAGGCAGAAGAGGGGCAGCCTCAGGGCCGACCCTTCAGGGCGCAGGTGAGGTTCTCCTTGGTAATAAGCCCTTTCCAAGTCCGCCCTGTAAACACTCCTGCTGGGATTTCAAACCAATGCAGGCAGCGCTCCTCCCTGCCCTCCCAACACTATGCCCTCCAGGCGTATCAGCCTGGTCCTCTGTAGACCCCACATAGGGTCTAGCGGGGGTCAGATGACCACATTCTGCCCACCACTGCTGATCTCTGGCTAGGAAGAGGCAAGGGTTCATAGCCTCCATTTTCCATCGCCATTTCACCCCCTCCTGTTCCCCTCCCCCTGGCTCCATTCAAAAAACTAAGATCATGGCATCCAGTCCCATCACTTCGTGGCAAATAGATGGGAAAAAATGGAAACAGTGGCAGATTTTATTTTCTTGGGCTCCAAAATCACTATGGACAGTGACTGCAGCCATGAAATTAAAAGATGCTCGTTCCTTGGAAGAAAAGCTATGACAAACCGAGACAGCATATTAAAAAGCAGAGACATCACTTTGCCGACAAAAGTCCATATAGTCAAAACTATGGTTTTTCCAGTAGTCATGTACGAATGTGAGAGTTGGACCGTAAAGAAGGCTGAGTGCCGAAGAGCTGATCCTTTTGAACTGCGGTGTTGAAGAAGACTGTTGAGAGTCCCTTGGACTGCAAGCAGATCGAGCCAGTCAATCCTAAAGGAAATCAGTCCCGAATATTCATTGGAAGGAATAACCCTAACCCTAACCCTGATGCTGGGAAAGATTGAAGGTGGGAGGAGAAGGGAATGACAGGATGAGATGGTTGGGTAGCATCACCGATTCAATGGACAGGAGTTTGAGCAAGCTCTGGGAGCTGGTGATGGACAGGGAAGCCTGGCGAGCTGCTGTCCATGGGGTCGCAGTCGGACACGACTGAGCGACTAAACAACAGCAACGCCCCACCTGTGGGAACGAATTTGTGGGGACGAATTTCCCATCAACCTACTTTAACCTTCCGGCTGACCAAAAAAAAGTCTTGTCAAACACCCATCTTCTCTCGGCCCTCTTTATCCTCCCAACAGCCCTCAAAGAGGGGATGTTCCGGGCAGTCCGGTGGTTAGGACTCCGCACTACCACTGCAGGGGGCATGGGTTTGATCTCTGGTCAGGGAACTAAGATCCGTGAACTCCCAGCTGCCCACAACGAAGGTGCTACTGCAGCCCCCACTGCCACGAACGGAGAAGCAGGCTCAGAGACCACGAGCCCCTGGCCACACCTGCTGCCTAGCGGAGGCCCCAGAACCAAACTGGCCCTGAGCCCTGGGGTCCATGTTCCACTCCTGACAACAGCAGCTTTCCACAGGACTCAGGAAAATGGACACATATGTGTCAGAAATGCCAGATAACCATCTGGAAAGGAAAGCGGAAGTTTATCTGAGCAGAACCTAGGAACTGAGAACGGGAGCAGAGATCGGCAGTGACAGCGTGAAAGGCCTCCTGGCGGAGCGGGGACGTGGAGGACAGCACTTTCCAGGGACTTCATCTGGATGTGGGCTCTGCTGGGAGCGGCCGGCAGACCCTGGCTCATCCGTGCTCCATCCCCGTCTGCCCCCCCCGAGGAGGAGACCCTTTCCCAAGCCCCGATGCCCATTGGTGCCCACCCCCCCACCCAGCGCAGGGGAGACAGCGGAGTCCTCAGCTCCTGAGTGTCAGCATCTTCAGTGGCCTTGGTTCCTCGGGTGCTCAGCGCCACGCAGAAGGCTCAGCTCTCATCTCACTGAACAATCTAAGCCTGAACTGGGGAAGTAAGGGTCTAAGGGCCGGGGAATCTTCGTCGACCCTCCCAGCAAGGGTTTGCGGGGGAGACAGCAGCTCTCCCGAGCCTGTCGGGGCGCTTCTGTGCCTGACAGGGTAGGGGCGGGGGAACCCAGGGTCTCCACAGCCATCCCCAGGCACCGCCACCCCACGCTTCCTGCTGGAGGAGGAGAAGCCATTTCTGTGCAGTGAGAAAGCTTCCTCGCCCCTTACCACCCCCCAGCAGACCAACTGCAACAGCACCCAGAGCTGCTGGAGGCCTCTTCCACCCTCCTCCCTTTTGGCCAAACCCTGACCTGCCATCCGGGCCCCTGGTCAGAGGCCCTGATGTCCTCAGCCTACCTGGGCTCCTCGGGATGGACTGTAGCAGAAACAGGAGGCCACTTTCTGGGAGGGCCAGCCCTGAGGAAGGCCAGGAAGGCGACAGGAGCTGCGCAGAGGGCTCTGCAGGCGGGCAGATCCCCAGGTGGGCGAGTGAGTGGCCAAAACGGACGGTGGGGCGGCTCAGAGGGTGTCTGTGCCAGGTGTGGGGGGCGAGGGAAAGCGGAGCCTGGAGCAGGAAGGGCCTGAGGACTGCCAGGTCAGCTGGTCTCTGTGCACCTTCCCCCAACATGAGGGGTCTTCCTTCAGGCGGGCCGAGGGGAGCAGGTTTGGAGAGACAGTCAGAACACAGCAGCTGGGGACCCTTGGGGTTGCAGGCATGCCCATGCCACAAGGGCTGGCATTCTAGGTGCTATTCTGCACCCGACTGGACCCCCATGCCCTAAGCACTATGTCAGCAGGAGGAGTTCTGTCTGCAAAACAAGAGCAGCTTGGCGTGGGGAAGAATCCATTACTCGCAGAGGTTACTCTCTTTTAGGTTAAGCTGGGTTGATTAGAAAGCGTAGCTGAGGGGCCAAGGAGCTAGCAGCACATGCACATAGAGAAGTTTTTCTGGAATCCAGCCTTGGGGACAAAGAGGTAAGAAAGCAAGAAGGACAAATCACAGAGCAGCAGCATCCACGCTCCAGGAGCGCTGCAGGGGCTGGGCGGCGCGAGCGGCAGGACCCAGAGGAGCTGGATCCTCCGGAATTCTAAGCCTCGACCAGCAGGCTGGAGGGGCCACTGGCTGAGCAGGGGACACACTACAACAGAGCAGGAGGGATGGGGCAGCCCTCGCCCTCGCCTGCTGCAGGCTCTGCGGCCCGCTCCATCGAGGCCCTCCGCAGAGGGATGCCCTGCATGCCCCATGTCCTCCCGGAACTGCTCTTTCCTGGCTTTCTTCCTGGCCCTTGTCAGCGCCTGGCATTATGGGATCTGCTCTCTGTACCCCGTGGCCTGGCAGTTCCACAAGCCAGGCTTTGTCTTTCTTGTTCCTGGCCACGTGCCCAGCCACTGGAGCGGCCCCAGCATATAGGAAGTGCTCAATTAATATTTTTGAATGAGTGAATTGTGGCAGCATATCCCGTCAAAAAAGCCACTAGAGATCAAAGTTCATTGCCCACAAATGAACAGTAATCTCATTGACAGCAGACTTCTCCTCAGCACTGCTGAGCAGTAGCTCCAGATGCTGAGGGGAAAGAACATGCAGCTGGAGTTCTGTGCCCAGCCAAGGGGTCATTCAGGACCAGCCAGGAGATGCCTTGTTTCCTGGCATACAAGGATTCCAAAAGTTTATGCTCAAGCTCTCTGAAAGGATCGTTAAAGCAAAAAGAAAACCAAATCTTGGATACAAGGAGCAACGATGAGCAAAAAAATTGCTGATGTTTACAGCTGAGTGTAAGGGTACATTAGTGAACTGGAGGGTTTTAAAAATAAACTTTTAAACAATTATCTGTGCCTTTAAAAATAATGACTTTGATTTTAATAATGATACTGATTATAAATGATATCAACACAGAAGGGGCACATGAGCAAAGGGCACGGGGGCAACCCCACGTGTACAGAAAGCGCCTATGTGCAGTGGACCCCCGGAACGTCCTGCAGTGCTGAGCCGAGGCTCGCCGGCCAGCGCCCACCCTCAGACTTCTCCACCCCTGGCATCTCCAGCTGGGGCCGGGGGCATCTCCACCAGCTCTGATGGACAACTCTGCAGAAAGATGGATCCGCTGAGGAAGTGAGAGGCCCTCTGGCATGTTGCACCCCAACCAGGTATTCGGGGGTGAATTGCACCCAGCAGTGAGATATGCTGACGTTCTGACCTCCAGGTACTCAGGAAGTGACCTGAATTGGAGACAGGGTCATCGAAGATACAATTAAGACGAGGTCACACCAGAACAGGGTGGGCCCTTGGTCCACATGACCAGTGTCCTTATAGGAAGGCAAGAAAGACGAGAGCACGTGTGGTGATGGAGGCAGAGACTGGAGTCTGCAGCGTTTATCCAGGGAACTCCTGGGGCTCTCAGAAGCTGGAGGAGGCAGGAAGGACCCTACCTGGGAGCATTCGGGAGGAGTGCAGCCCTGAAGCCACCTTGATCTCAGGCCTCTGCCCTCCTTGACTGCAGGACCATAAACCTCTGTTGTCAGAAGCCGCCTGGCTCGTGGGTTCATTGTTATGCTACCCACGTATGGCACCCTGGACTTCTGGAAGCAAACCCGAACCCTCCAGCCCGTGTGCAGTAAGCCCGTCCACGGCCCCAGTCGTGGTGAGGAAAGTGCAGCATTTGTTGTCGGGCGCCCAGCACGGAGCCCACCAAGGAGAGTGGGCAGCCTGGGGCTGGGGGCTGCAGGCTGCCTGCTGAGCCTCTGCACGTTCTCTGATCGGTTGGTGGTGAGGCAGCCGGGAGACGTTTCCGGAATCTCAGCGATCAGTTTTCTCGTTCCAAGCGGCCTGGGGTCTGCGGTGCATTTCCTGGTAGGCAGGGTGTGTAACTTCTCCCACCTGGTGGGGCATTCAGTGTGGGCATGACCGCTCAGAGATAGGGCTCAGGATGTTAACTGCAGCCTTGGAGGAAGAACTCAAGGTCCTCGACTTCACGTCTAAACTACTCTTATTTTGTCTTGTGGACTGTTTTCGTTTCTGCATTTTGTCACTTCCGTTAAATTTGCTCTTTAGAATCCAGGGAAGGCCTAGGAGGCTGAAGCTTGTCTGTAAACAAGAGGCAGGCTGGGGATGTGGCCCCCCCAAGGCCCGGCAGGACCCTGCTTGGTTACAGTAGGGAACCAGCACACCAGTTCAAGATGGTTTTCTCTCAAGATTTTTGAATCAATGAAATGGTACAAAGCAACACTTAGCAGGGAGAAAGAGGGGCTTCCGTAGGGGCTTCTATGGGCCCTGGCTCCCGAAGCGCCTGCTGTCCTGCCCAGCAGCAGGCTCCACACCTGCAGCTCCCAGGTCTGTCCGAGGTCTTTCGATCTGCTCAGATACTACTGTTCTTAATAAAAAAATAATGCAATCTTACGATAGCAACCCAGGAAATAGAGAAGTACCAAACTTCCAAAAGCAGCTGCCAGCTCCTCACCCGCCATCCATCTCTCACCCCGTGAGCGTCCTTCGGGACGGCACATCCAGACGTTCCAGCCAGAGTTAGAAAAGGCGGAGGAAGCAGAGGTCAAATTGCCAACATCCGCTGGATCTTCGAAAAAGCAAGACAATTCCAGAAAAACATCTATTTCTGCTTTATTGACTATGCCAGAGCCTTTGACTGTGTGGATCACAATAAACTGTGGAAAATTCTTCAAGAGATGGGAATACCAGACCACCTGACCTGCCTCTTGAGAAACCTATATGCAGGTCAGGAAGCAACAGATAGAACTGGACATGGAACAACAGACTGGTTCCGAATACGAAAAGGAGTATGTCAAGGCTGTATCTTGTCACCCTGCTTATTTAACTTCTATGCAGAGTACATCATGAGAAACGCTGGGCTGGAAGAAGCACAAGCTGGAATCAAGATTGCCAGGAGAAATGTCAATAACCTCAGATATGCAGATGACACCACCCTTATGGCATAAAGTGAAGAGGAACTAAAAAGCCTCTTGATGAAGGTGAAAGAGGAGAGTGAAAAAGTTGGCTTAAAGCTCAACATTCAGAAAACAAAGATCATGGCATCTGGTCCCATCACTTCATGGGAAATAGATGGGGAAACAGTGGAAACAGTGTCAGACTTTATTTTTTTGGGCTCCGAAATCACTGCAGATGGTGATTGCAGCCATGAAATTAAAAGACACTTACTCCTTGGAAGGAAAGTTATGACCAACCTAGACAGCATATTAAAAAGCAGAGATATTATTTTGCCAATGAAGGTTCATCTAGTCAAGGCTATGGTTTTTCCAGTGGTCATGTATGAATGTGAGAGTTGGACTGTTGCCGGGGTCCAGCCCCGGCTGATCCAGGGTATTCGAAGGAGAGACGGCATCGGCGACCTATTTATTTAAATATTCATCAAAGATATAAAGAGTAATAGAATGAGGATAGCTCAGTGAGGAAATTCAGTGGAGAAAAGAGGCTGAATAATTCAGCCAGAAGGTAAGAGAAAGAACGACATGGGGAGACCAAGTTTTGGTGAACAAGGCCCGCGCTTTATTTTCCAAAGTAGTTTTTATACCTTAAGTTATGCATAGAGGATAATGGGGGAAGGGGTAGAGTCATGCAGCAAGCCAGGCTTTCTTCCTGCAAACTTATCATATGCAAAAGTTTAGGTGATTTGCATCATCTTCTGGCCCGGAGGCCTGTTAACATTTTAAGACCCTTTCTTCAGAAAACTTATTTTTCTCTAAAGGTGATTGGTCAGGAGCCACCCTCCAAAAGCATTAAAGTTGCATTCCTATAGGGCAAAGGTGTGGTGGGCTACAACAAAAAAGAATTAACTCAAGGGTCCAAGGTTACAAACATTAAAGCTACTACTTACACCAATTATATTAATCAATACACTGCCAGGGACACAGCAGGTAAGGGATATGGAGACTTAGCAGCAAACATTGGCCCAACAAGTGAAAAACCCTTCACCAATACAATTTCTAATCAATCTTTTAACTGCTCAAAGGAATCTGTATTTAGACAGTTTAGAACATCTCATGCCTCTCACAGTTGGGAGGCTCTGAGCAATCACATGTGGCCGGAAAAACCTATTCAGGCAGGCTAGAGGACTTCCAAAGGAGTTTGTAGGTTGAAACACTATCACACCCAGGAACTTTATTAACTGGAGCTGTAAGTTAACTCTTTTTTTAGAGAGAGGTAGTGGGGGACAGCCCTCCGTAAAGTCAGAGGTGTAGGTGAGAGTACAAAGCAGAAAGTAGGCAGACTCTGGTTTTGGGGGTAGATGCTCGAGAATTTCCAGGGGGACTCCTGAGGCTCGATCCTGCCTTTGCGTATGCCGAGCCTCCTTCCTCATGACCTTTGCTACGGGCGGAGTTCCTCACACTGGCTCCCGGCAGTGATAGACTTCCAGTTGAGCTATTCCAGATCCTGAAAGATGATGCTGTGAAGGTGCTGCACTCAATATGCAGTATGCCGGGAGATGGCTCCCGGCAGACTGTAAAGAAAGCTGAGCGCCGAAGAATTGATGCTTTTGAACTGGGGTGTTGGAGAAGACTTTTGAGAGCCCCTTGGACTGCAAGGAGATCCAACCAGTCCATCCTAAAGGAGGCCAGTCCTGGGTGTTCACTGGAAGGGCTGATGCTAAAGCTGAAACTCCAATACTTTGGCCATTTCACGTGAAGTTGATTCATTGGAAAAGACTCTGATGCTGGGAGGGATTGGGGGCAGGAGGAGACGGGGACGACAGAGGATGAGATGGCCGCATGGCATCACCGACTCAATGGACGTTGAGTTTGAGTGAACTCCGAGAGTTGGTGATGGACAGGGAGGCCTGGCGTGCTGCGATTCATGGGGTCGCAAAGAGTCAGACACGACTGAGCGACTGACCTGAACTGAACTGAGAGCCCATGTTCAGGGGGCAAGTAATGCTGAGGAAACAGGAGGATGAAGGGGCAGATAAAAACAGAACTGACTCCATCACAAGGCTGTGGCAAGGCAGGCGCTAGTTTCATAGCATTCATTTTCGTTTTCCGTCAAAGTAACAGAAGAAAAAAGGCAGGGAGAATGGAACAGACTGGTGAAAGGCAGATGTGGGTTTTCTACTACAAGAGATACTTGTTTCCCCAAAGCCCCTCCAAATTAAGAATAAAGATGATGAAAGGCAACAGGGGGGTGAGCTCTCGGCCGGCTCCCCGCAGCAAAGCCACGCAGCAGGGGTGCTCATTCAGCCCCGAGCCCAGAGGTCACGGCCCCCAGTGGCCCCGGGGCAGGCCCTTCCTGTCCTTTGGCTTCCAGGTGCCTGGCGGCCTGGGGCAGTGCTGGGCTTGCAGCCATGGCCTTCCTGTCTCCGCCTCCCTCGCCATGTGGCTTCTCTGTGTCTGTGTCCACGTTCCCTTCTGCTCATAAGGACGTCTGTCAGCTTGGCTCAAGCCCACCTAAGGACCTTGTTTTAACTTGACATCTGCAGAGACTCCCGCTTCCAAAGCAGGTTGCACCCGCCAGATGGCGTTAGGTAGAACATGCCTTTGGGCAGGACACAGGTCCACGCACACCAGTCATTCTGGGTCCCTCTCAGAGCGAGTTTCTGGTGTGAGCCAGCGCCTTCCACACCGCCTGGAACCCGCACCCCGAGCCCCGTCACCCCCGCCCCCTCCTGCGGTCTGCGCTCTTTCTCTTTTGCCTGTGCCTGCGCCGCCCCCCGCCGCGTGGCAGCTCTCTGCCTTTGGTTCTGTGCCTGAGGGTTTGCAAAACCGTCTGCTCCCGATGACTCCTGGGCCTGGAGATCCTGAGCTGATCCAGGCCTGCAGGGCCACCCTGTGGCCCCGGGGAGAACCGGCTTCCCGCCCCCAGTGGGTCTGGGGGTTCCTGGGGCACCTGTGCTGGGAGAGGAGCTTTGCTCGCTGAGCCGAGGCCCTGGTGACTCAGGTTGGCTGGGCTCTGAGGAGGCCCCTGCTTCGGCTGCCACCACCCAGTTCTCTGCAAACACCACCTCACTAGGAAACGCAGTCTTTCCTTCCCTTTGGATGAGCCCTGCCGGAGGAGGCACAGCTGTTGCTGTGGGGACAGTGCTCGCTCCTCCGCCCTGCAGGCAGGACCGTCCACGAGTCAACTGTCTTCAGAGCCGCAGTGCTGGGGCGCTCATACACCCCAAACTCCTGTCACAGAGGGAGGGAGAGCAGAAGGGAGGCAGGAAGACGGGAGGCAGAGGGGGAGGAGGGGGGGGAGGAGGGGACATATTTAGCATGATTTTTGTAAAAAATAAAAACGGAGTAGCTATGGTCCAGGTTGGAGGAGGAAATGGCAACCCGATGCAGTATTCTTGCCTGGAGAATCCCATGGACAGAGGAGCTGGTGGGCTGCAGCCCATGGGGTCACAAAGGGTCAGACACGACTGAAGCGACTGAGCACAAGCACACGCAGGGTCCGGGCACCCACAGTGCAGCCAGGAGTCCAGTGTGGATGTGGTTCAGACACTTCCTGCATCGCTGAGAGCTTGCAGTTCTCTGAACTGCATCAAACTCAAGGACACCACCAGCCCTGTTCAAAACAACACCTGTGAGCAGCGGCCACCTGCAACCTTGCAGCTTCAAAGTCCCCCACTCATACTCATTTAGCTTCTTCCAGCTCCGATCCGGATCCTTGGGAAGCATTTTCTGTCAGCAAGCCACGTGCTGCCTCTCTAGGCCCGCACCTTGTAGGCTGCAGCTCACAGTTCCAGTGCTTGGATCTGGGCTGCACACCCCAAACCAACCCCCAATAAATGCCTCCTGATTACAACCAGGTCTTCGCTCTTGGGCACCGGAGGGAAGAAGCAAGCAACCTTTAGGGCTTTCGGTCCTGGGGGCTGACAGCTCTGGCCTCGTCCTGCCTTCTTTTTGGCGCTGGGCTGTTTGCCATGGACATGTGTGACCCTGTGTGGGGTTGAGATTTGACGTCAGATGAAGGAAGTGCATCAGAGAGGCCCCTCCTCCCCTTCCGCACCCTGACCCTGGCCCTGGGAGGACCCCGTGGTCCACACACTTGTGATCTGTGATAAAAACAACATATGGGGGTGGGGATGGGACTAAGTGGGAGCAAAGTTTTGTAAGCTATTTAAACTGTGCATATTAATTCAGAATAGATTATTATAAATTGTTACTTGTAATACACAGAACAACCAATAAGATAATAAAAAATATATGTATATATTCCCTCCTCCCCAGAACAGAAATACTTAAGACAAATAAAAAACAAGTAGCAAAGTTGGTGGAAGTCCTTGTTTCTCAGTAATTACACTAAACATAAGTGTACTGAATTCTCTAATAAAATAAGCCAAAAAAGTGGAGACCACTCAAATGTCTATCAACTGGGGAAGATAACAAAATGTGTATCTATACAATGGAATTTTATCCAGCCAAAAAAGGAATGATGCACTGACACATGCTACAGCATGGATGAACGTTGAACACATTATGCTAAGTGAAAAAAATAGACACAAAGAGCTACGCATCACATGACTGCATTTAGATACATTATTAAATAGGCCATGAAAGCCATATAGCCTATATTAGGTTATTGGGCCATAAAGAAGGATGAGCACCGAAGAATTGATGCTTTTGAACTGTGGTGTTGGAGAAGACTCTTGACAGTCCCTTGGACTGCAAGGAGATCCAACCAGTCCATTCTAAAGGAGACCAGTCCTGAATATTCACTGGAAGGACTGATGCTGAAGCTGAAGCTCCAATACTTTGGCCACCTGATGCGAAGAGCCAGCTCACTAGAAAAGACCGTGATGCTGGGAAAGATCGAAGGCGGGAGGAGAAGGGGACAACAGAGGATGAGATGGTTGGATGGCATCACCAATTCGATGGACATGAGTTTAAACAAGTTCTGGGAGATGGTGAAGGACACGGAAGCCTGGTGTGCTGCAGTCCATGGGGTTACAAGGTCCATGGGATCCATGGGGTCCGACACCATTGAGTGAACATCATTAGTACACGCAAATTCATGGAGATATTAACCGGCAGATTAATCTGAAGTTGTCAGGGTCTGAGAGGAGGGGGAAATGTGGAGTGCCTGCTAAATGGCCACAGGGTTCCTTATCAGTTCAGTTCAGTTGTTCAGTCGTGTCCGACTCTTTGCGACCCCATGGACCGCAGCACGCCATGCTTCCTTGTCTATCACCAGCTCTCGGAGCTTGCTCAGAGTCATGTCCACTGAGTCGGTGATGCCATCCAATCACCTCATTCTGCCTTCAATCTTTCCCAGCTTCAGGAATGAGTCAGTTCTTCGCATCAGGTGGCCAAAGTTTTGGAGTTTCAGCTTCAGCATCAGTCCTTCCAGTGAATATTCAGGACTGATTTCCTTTAGGATTGAGTGGTTTGATCTCCTTGCAGTCCAGAGGACTCCCAAGAGTCTTCTCCAACACCACAGTTCAGAAGCATCAGCTTCTCAGACAGATGTGTCTGACACCAGGGGAAAAACGACAGATGTGTGGCCCCTTACTCCACCTGCTGGCTCTCCATCCTCACCCTGTGCTCACCCCTGGCTCTGGCTGGCTGTCCACAAGCCCCGTGGCTGCGGGTTCCCTATTCCAGCACCAGGACGGTCTTCCAGGATTACGGCCTTAATCTTGGCCGGAACCACGGCTCTTCAAAGGGACCCCAGGAGAAGACTGATTCCACTGCTTTTACAGAGAAGCACATCGGAATGTTGGACACTGGGTGGATGGCCTACGCCTGAAGTGAGGTTGCCAGATTTATGTTCTTTCCAGATGAAATGTGGAGCCGCTAGCAACAGGAAACCAGAGATCAAGCCGTAAGCCTTTGGACTGGGAACACTGACTCCAGGACCCGAGACTACCAGAGAACTCCTAACCCTAGGGAATATTAAATAGTGAGCACTCCCACCAAGGAAACCACTTCAATACAAGACCCGGCATCACACAGCTACCAGTAGTACCCTGCGCAGGACACCTCATCCGAACAACAAATAAGACAAAAATACACACCCGATCATCAGCAGGCGGGATTACCGCCTCACTCAGCCCTGCCCAGAGGAAAAGCAAAGAAACTCAGCACAAATCCCACCCTGTGCGAAGCTTACACGAACCACTGGACCAACCTGATGAGGGCAGAAACCAAAAGGAAGGAAGATTTCAACCTTAAAGCCTGGGAAAAGGAGACTTCAAACACAATAAGCTTTAAAAATAATAATATGAACAGGCAGAGAAATACTGAACAAATGAAGGAAAAAACTAGAAACACAGAAGTCCAAATAAATGAAGGGGAAATAGGTGAACCACCTGAAGAAGAATTCACAAGCATGATAGTAAAGATGATCAAAAACCTTGCAAACAGAATGAAGAAATCACAAGAATTAATTAACAAAGACGCAGAAGAATTAAAGAATAAATGTAGAGAGACAATTACTGAAATTAAACATACTCTAGAAGGAATCCGTAGCAGGATATCTGAAGCAAAGAACAGATCAGTGAGCTGGAAGATAAAATGGTGGAAATAACTGCTGAAGAGCAGAATCCAGTAAAAAGAATGAAAAGAATTGAGGCTAGCCTCAGAGACCTCTGGAACAAAATTAAATGTGTCAACATTTGAATTATAGGGATCCCGGAAGAAGAAGAGAAAAAGAAAGGGTATGAGAAAAATTTTGAAGAGATTATAGTAGAAAATTTTCCCAATAGGGAAAAGGAAATAGTCAATCAAGTCCAAGGAGAAACACCCCATGCAAATGGAAAGCAAAAGAAAGCTGGAGAAGCAATCCTCATATCAGGCAAAACAGACCTTAAAATAAAAATATTACAAGAGACAAGGACACTACATAATGATCAAAGGATCACTTCAAGAGGAAGACATAACAATTGTAAATATCTATGTACCCAATATAGAAGCACCTCAATACATAAGACAAACACTAATAAGACATAAAAGGAGAAGTTCACAGTAACCTGAATAATGGTAGGAGACTCTAACACCCCACTCACACCAATGGACAGATCATCAAAACAAAAAGTTAATAAGGAAACACAAGTCCTAAATGATATATATTAGATGAGATGGATCTCACTGAAATCTTCAGGACATTCCATCCAAATGCAGAAGAATACACCTTCTTCTCAAGTGCACATGGAATATTCTCCAAGACAGACCACATCTGGAGTCACAAATCAAACCTCAGTAAATTTAAGAAAACTGAAATCGTATCAGGCATCTTTTCCGGCCACAATGCTATGAGACTAGGTATCAATTACAAGAAAAAAACTGTAAAAAACACAAACACATGCAGATGAAACAACAGATTTCCAAGTAACCAACAGGTTACTGAAGGAATCAAAAGGGAAATCAAAAAATTTCTAGAAAGAAATGACAATGAAAACACGACAAATCAAAACCTATGGGACACAGCAAAAGCAGTTCCAAGAAGGAAGTTTATAGCAATACAATCCTCCCTCAAGAAACAAGAAAAACCTCAAACAGACAACCTAAATTTACACCTAAAACAATTGGGAAAAGAACAACAACAACAAAAAACTCCAAAATTAGCAGAAAGAAAGAAATCATGAAGATGAGAGCAGAAATAAATGAAAAGAAATAAAAGAAACAATAGTAAAGATTAATAAAACTAAAAGCTGCTTCTTTGAAAAGATAAAATTGACAAACCTTTAGCCAGACTCGTCAAGGAAAAAAAAGAATCAAGTCAACAAAATTAGAAATGATAAAGGAGAGGTTACAATAGACAATGGAAAAATACAAAGGATTATAAGAGACTATTATGAACAACTACATGGCAATAAAATGGACAAAATGGACAGATTCTTAGAAAAGTTCAATCTTCCAAGACTGAAACAGGAAGAAATAGAAATTATGAACAACCCAATTACAAGCACTGAAATCGAAGCTGTGATCAAAAATCTCCCCCCAAAAAAACAAAAGCCCAGGAGCAGATGGCTTCACAGGAGAATTCTGTCAAACATTTAGAGAAGAGCTGATGCCTATCCTTCTAAAACTCTTCCAAAAAATTGCAGCGGAAGGAGTACTTCCAAACGCAAGACCACCATCACCCTGTTACCAAAATCAGACAAAGACAACACAAAAAAATCTACAGGCCAATATCGCTGATGAACATAGATGCAAAAATCCTCAACAAAACTTTAGCAAACAGAATTCAACAACACATTAAAAAGCTCATACACCATGATCAAGTTGGATTTACTTCAGGGATGCAAGGATTCTTCAATATGCGCAAATCAATCAATGTGATACACCATATTAACAAACTGAAAGATGAAAACCATATAATAATCTTAACAGATACACAAAAAGCCTTTGACAAAACTCAGCACCCATTTATGATTAAAACTCTTCAAAAAATGGGCACAGAAGGAACCTTCCTCAACATAGTAAAGGCCATATATGATAAGCCTATAGCAAACATTCTTCTCAATGGTGAAAAACTGAAAGTATTCCCCCTAAGATCAGGAGGAAGACGAGGGTGTCCACTCTCACCACTATTATTCAACATAGTTCTGGAAGTCCTAGCTACAGCAATCAGAGAAGAAAAAGAAATAAAAGGAATCCAGATCAGAAAAGAAGTAAAGCTCTGTTTGCAGATGACATGATACTGTACATAGAAAACCCTAAGAATACTATCAGAAATTTCCTAGAGCTAATCAATGAATTTAGCAGTCACAGGATATAAAATCAATACACAAAAATCACTCGCATTTCTATACACTAACAATGAAAAATCAGAAAGGGAAATTAAGGAATCAATCCCATTCACCATTACAACAAAAAGAATAAAATACCGAGGAATAAACATACCTAAGAAGACAAAAGAACTGTACACAGAAAATTATAAGACACTGATGAAAGAAATCAAAGATAACATAAACAGATGGAGAGATATTCCATGTTCCTGGGGAGGAAGAATCAATATTGTGAAAATGACTATACTACTATACTAAACGCAATCTACAGATTCAATGCGATCCCTATGAAATTACCAATGGCATTTTTCACAGACCTAGAACAAAAAATTTCACGATTCACATGGAAACACAAAAGACCCCAAACAGTCAAAGCAGTCTTGAAAAAGAAGAATGGAGCTGGAGGAAGCTACCTTCCTGACTTCAGATTATACTACAAAGCTACAGTGATCAAGACAGTATGGTACTGGGACACCAACAGACATATAGACCAATGGAACAAGACAGAAAGCCCAGAGATAAACCCATGCACCTACGGATACCTTATTTTTGACAAAGGAGGCAAGAATATACAATGGGGGCAAAGACAGCCTCTTCAATAAATGGTGCTGGGAAAACTGGACAGTTACATGTGAAAGAATGAAATTAGAACACTTCTTAACAGCATACACAAAGATCAACTCAAAATGGATTAAAGACCTAAATGTAAGACCAGAAACTATAAAACTCTTAGATGAAAATGTAGGCAGAACACTCGATGACATAAATCAAAGCAAGATCCTCTATGACCACCTCCTAGAATAATGGAAATAAAAACTAAAGCAAACAAATGGGACCTGATTAAACTTAAAAGCCTTTTGCACAGCAAAGGAAACTATAAGCAAGGTGAAAAGACAATCCTCAGAATGGGAGAAAATAGCCAATGAAACAACTGACAAAGGATTAATTTCCAAAATATACAAGTAGCTCATACAACTCAATACAAGAAAAACAAACCACCAATCAAAAAGTGGGAAAAGACCTAAAAACACTTTTCTCCAAAGACATACAGATGGCTCACACACACACATGTAAAGAGCTCAACACCTCTCATTATTAAAGAAATGCAAATCAAAACCACAATGAGATTATCACCTCACACCAGTCAGAATGGCCATCATCAAAAAGTGTACAAACAATAAATGCTGGAGAGGGTGTGGAGAAAAGGAACACTCTTGCACTGCTGGTGGGTATGGAAATTGATACAGCCACTATGGAACACGGTGTGGAGAGTCCTTAAAAAACCAGAAATAAAACCACCATATGATCCAGCAATCCCACTCCTAGGCATATACCCTGCTGCTGCTGCTAAGTCGCTTCAGTCGTGTCCGACTCTGTGTGACACCACAGATGGCAGCCCACCAGGCTCCCCCGTCCCTGGGATTCTACAGGCAAGAACATTGGAGTGGGTTGTCATTTCCTTCTCCAATGCATGAAAGTGAAAAGTGAAAGTGAAGTCGCTCAGTTGTCCGACCCTCAGCGACCCCATGGACTGCAGCCCCATGGGCTCCTCCATCCATGGGATTTTCCAGGCAACAGTACTGGAGTGGGGTGCCATTGCCTTCTCTGGGCATATACCCTAGGAAACCAAAATTGAAAAGATACATGTATTCCATTGTTCACTGCAGCACTATTTACAACAGCCAGAACACGGAAGCAACCTAGATATCCACTGACAGATGAATGGATAAAGAAGCTGCAGTACATATACACAATGGAATAGTCAACATGAAGTCACTCAGTCGACTCTTCGAGACCCCAAGGACTTTAGCCCACCAGGGTCCTCCATCCATGGGATTCTCCAGGCAAGAGTACTGGAGTGGGTTGCCATTTCCTTCTTCAGGGGATCTTCCCGACCCAGGGATCAAACCCAGGTCTCCCGCATTGTAGGCAGACGCTTTACCATCTGAGCCACCAGAGAATTCAATGGAATAGTACTCAGCCATAAAATGGAACACATTTGAGCCAGTTCTACTAAGGTGGATGAACCTAGAGTCTATTATACAGAGTGAAGTAAGTCAGAAAGATAAATACCATATACTAATGCATAGATGGAGAAGGCAATGGCACCCCACTCCAGTACTCTTAGCTGGAAAATCCCATGGACGGAGGAGCCTGGTAGGCTGCAGTCCATGGGGTCTCAGAGAGTCGGACACGACTGAGCGACTTCACTTTCACTTTTCACTTTCACTTTTCACTTTCATGCATTGGAGAAGGAAATGGCAACCCACTCCAGTGTTCTTGCCTGGAGAATCCCAAGGACGGCAGAGCCTGGTGGCTGCTATCTATGGGGTCGCACAGAGTCGGACATGACTGAGGTGACTTAGCAGCAGCAGCAATGCATATATACAGAATCTAGAAAAATGGTACTGAAAAATTTATTTGCAGGGCAGCAATGGAGAAACAGACATAGAGAACAGAGTTCTGGACATGGGGAGAGGGGAGGAGAGGGTGAGATGTACGGAGAGAGCAACATGGAAACTTACATTACCATATGTAAAACAGATAGCCAATGGGAATTTGCTATATGTCTCAGGAAACTCAAACAGGAGCTCTGTATCAACAGAGAGGGGTGGGATGGGAGGGAGATGGGGGGCAGTTTCAAAAGGAAGGGGATATATGTAAACCTATGGCTGATTCATGTTGAGGTTTGACAGAAAACAACAAAATTCTGTAAAGCAATTATTGAAAAATAAATAAAATTTTTTTAAAAAAAGGTTACCAGGAATAAGTGCCACAAAGCAAATTCTCAAGGTATAAAAAGCACTGGTACTCTGAACATGTAAGAAATAAACCAAATTGATATAATACTCAAAATTCATTAAATGAAATGGTTCATCGACCTCAGACTTAAAATTTTCATAATGTTTATTATCTGTATTCTTCTCCTAAATACGTAAAGCACATGCAGTGAAGATTTCATTTTTGGCAATTTTCAGTCTTCAAGACCAATGGTCTTAATCTTTGATTGGTTTTCTAAGTTCTCCACAATATTTTTCAGATAATCTTCATCTTTTAAAAAATATACATATAATTCTCTTTCCACTTGATGCAGCTTATTAGATGCCAAAAGTTTTCTTTTTGTCTTCACATCAGCAAAAATATCAGTAAGAAGATGATTCAGTTTATTTAGCTGAGATTCAACTTGATGAAACTGCTCCGTTAACTCCTAAAAGGAAAGTAATAATGCTTTTTAATTCAAAATCACTATTCATAATACCAATCATAAATCTTAAATGTAATTTACATAGGAAGAATCTAAATGATATAATGACTATTCCCACAACCTCAACCATAAAAGACCTCAATTAAAAATCCATAGCAGGATTAACAAAAAGTCTACGTAAGATCCATTGAAACAACTTCTGCAGGCAAGTTTAAGTGATTCAAAGCAAACTCCTACTCCCTGAAGAGTATTTGATATGCAAACTGTTCTGCATATTTATACGTTCAACAAGTATTCTGAATGCCTACCTTATACCATGCATTGTTTTAGAGTCTACAACTATAAAAATGAACACCAAAAAAAAAAAAAGAACACAATTTCCTTCATGGAACTTAACACTCTGCCAAAGCAATCAAACCTTGTTTTAGCCTAACCTGTTTACTCCAGACATCAGAGGTACTGATAAAACCTTGAAATGAAGCAATTACCAATATAAAGTAATTGTCTTAATCTGGATTTTTCTTTTTTCACACTGTTACAGAAGATGGAATTACACGTAACATTCAACTATCCTGATTTACCATGTAATTCTTCTCAAAAACCTAAACATTCTGGACCCCCCACATTTGATAACTGAAATTCCTCACTTCTTAACATTAAAAGCAGCTTAGGTTTTCTAACCATCAGCCAGTAGTATCAAAGAGGTTCTCAGACAATCTGTAGCTATAACTACACCTCAACCTTCGACCACTTCTCAGAATGATCCACAGTATGGTAATCACCTGATGCTTGCTGTGAATAGATTCCTATACCTCACTCCACACTAAATCACTCTGCAACAAAGCCAGAAGCCACATTTCAACAGGCTCCCTGGTGATTTTAATGTACAAGTTCAAGAGTACTAACTTCACACATGTCATAAATGCCAGCTCCAAAGAGCAGTACTTTTTAAACTACAGTAAAAAAAAAAAAAAAAAAAAAAAAATCAAGTGGTATCTACAGTAAGTGGCCTCTGAGGGAAAACCCTGTAAACTGGAAAACAGTGAGAAATATCTCACCTTTAACTCCAATACTAAAGATCTTAATAGTTACTAAAATAATACTACAAATACTGAAAAATATTCAACTTTATTAATAAAAATGAAAGTTAAAATTCATATGGATGACATTTTGTATCTCACTGGGCTAGGAAAAAATGTAAAATAATGATACCCAATGACAATTATAGTAAAATCACCATATTTTAGTGATTTTAGAATGGACTCTTTCACACTTTAACATAACTGAAATCAATATGCACTGTATAATTAAGAGCATCATGTAACTGTTATTGACCAGACAGTCATAAGAAGCACTTTATCATATATATAACACCCCACACTGCTTCCCTAGTGGCTCAGATGGTAAAGTGTCTGTCCGCAATGCAGGAGACCCGGGTTCGATCCCTGGGTTGGGAAGATTCCCAGGAGAAGGAAATGGCAGCCCACTCCAGTATTCTTGCCTGGAAAATGCCATGGACCTCGGAGCCCAGTAGGTTACTGTTCATGGGGTCGCAAAGAGTCGGACACGACTGAGCAACTTCACTTCACTTCACTGCAAGACCTGCAGGGTCTTAGTTCCCCAACCAGGGATCAAAGCCATGCCCCTGCACTGGAAGCGTGGAGTCCTAACCACTGCCACGCCAGGGGATTCCAGCACCTTTTTTGAAAATTCTTACTGTGCTTAAGACACACAGCACGAGGTCTCCCCTCCTAACGAACCCAAGGGCGCAGCACTGCACTGTTAGCTGTTAGCACAATGTTGCATAGCAGATGCTAGGACTTGTTCCCTTCGCCTGAAGTGAGACTTGACGCCTACTGATGAACAACTCTCCATCACCGGCAACCACCACTGTACTCTGTGCTTCTAATGAGTCTATTTTAGATGGCCCACAGTAAGTGGAATCATGCGCTGTTTCTTGGGACTAGCTTATTTTCACTTAGTATAATCTCCTCAAGGTTCATTCATGTTGTGGTATTCTGAGGTTTTTTTAAGGCTGAATAATATTTCACTGTATGTATATACTACATTTTCTTTTTCCATTCCTCCATAGATGGACGTTTAGGTTTTTTCTACAGCTTAGCTATTACAAGTAGGACTGCAATGAACATGTGAGTGGAGACATCTCTTTAATATCCTATTTTTATTTCCTCTGGATGAATACCCAGAAGGAGGATTACAGGATCATACAGTAGTTCTATTTTAATTTTTTTGAGGAAATTCCATACCGTTTTCCACAGCAGCTTCACCATTTTGCACTCCCACCGATAATGTACCAGGGCTCCAATGTCCCCACACCCTCACCAACACTACTCTTTTGGTTTTTTGATAATAGTCATAATAGGTGTAAGGTGATATCTCAACTGTGGTTTTGCCTTGCATTTCTCTGATAATTAGTGACACCGAGCAACTACTCATAATAAACCTGTTGGCCATTTATATATCTTCTTTAGAGAAATGTCTATTCAAGTCCTTAGCCCATTTTAAAATTAGGTCATTTAGTTTTTTGCCTTTTCATACTGTTCATGGGGTTCTTGAGGCAAGAATACTGGAGTGGTCTGCCATTCCCATTTCCAATGGACCACATTTTATCAGTCAAAGTAAAGAGGAACTAAAGAGCCTCCTGAGGAGGGTGAAAGAAGAGAGTGAAAAAGCTGGCTTAAAACTCAACATTCAAAAAACTAAGATCATGGCATAAGCCCCCATCAGTTCAGTTCAGTCGCTCAGTCGTGTCTGACTCTGCGACCCCATGAATCGCAGCACGCCAGGCCTCCCTGTCCATCACCAACTCCAGGAGTTCACCCAAACTCATGTGCATTGAGTTGGTGATGCCATCCAGCCATCTCATCCTCTGTTGTCCCCTTTTCCTCCTGCCCCCAATCCCTCCCAGCATCAGAGTCTTTTCCAATGAGTCAACTCTTTGCATGAGGTGGCCAAAGTACTGGAGTTTCAGTTTTAGCATCATTCCTTCCAAGGAACACCCAGGGCTGATCTCCTTTAGAATGGACTGGTTGGATCTCCTTGCAGTCCAAGGGATTCTCAAGAGTCTTCTCCAACACCACAGTTCAAAAGCATCAATTCTTCGGCGCTCAGCTTTCTTTACAGTCCAACTCTCACATCCATACATGACCACTGGAAAAACCATAGCCTTTGCCATTTGTTGGCAAAGTAATGTCTCTGCTTTTGAATATGCTATCTATGTTGGTCATAACTTTCCTTCCAAGGAGTAAGCGTCTTTTAATTTCATGGCTGCAGTCACCATCTGCAGTGATTTTGGAGCCCAAAAAAATAAAGTCTGACACTGTTTCCCCATCTATTTCCCAGGAAGTGATGGGACCAGATGTCATGATCTTCGTTTTCTGAATGTTGAGCTTTAAGCCAACTTTTTCACTCTCCTTTTTCACTTTCATCAAGAGGCTTTTTAGTTCCTCTTCACTTTCTGCCGTAAGGGTGGTGTCATCTGCATATGTGAGGTTATTGATATTTCTCCCGGCAATCTTGATTCCAGCTTGTGCTTCTTCTAGTCCAGTGTTTCTCATAATATACTCTGCATATAAATTAAATAAGCAGGGTGACAATATATAGCCTTGACGTACTCACTTCATGGCAAATAGAAGAAGAAAAAACGGAAATTGACAGATTTTCTTGGGCTCCAAAATCACTGCAGATGGTAACCGCAGCCAAGAAATGAAAAAACCCTTGCTCCTTGGAAGGAAAGCTATGACAAACCTAGAGAGTGTATTAAAAAGCAGAGACATCACTTGGCTGATCAAAGTCCATATAGTCAAAGCTATGTTCCAGTAGTCATGTACAGATGTGAGAGTTGGACCATAAAGAAAGCTGAGCGCCGAAGAATTGATGCTTTCGAATTGTGGTGCTGGAGAAGATTCTTGAGAGTCCTTGGACAGCAAGGAGATCAAACCAGTCAACCCTAAAGAAAATCAACTGTGAATATTCACTGGAAGGATTGATGCTGAAACTATAGCTCCTACACTCTGGCCACTTGATGTGAAGAGCCGACTCACTGGAAAAGACCCTGATGCTGGAAAGATTGAGGGCAGGAGAAGTGGGAGACAGAGAATGAGACGGCTGGATAGCATCACTGACTCAGTGGACATGAATTTGAGCAAATTCCGGGAGACAGCTGAGGGCGGAGGAGTCTGGTGTGCCGTAGTCCATGGGGCTGCAGAGTCAGAAATGACTTAGCGACTGAACAATAAGTCTGTTGCTATCACCAACGCTGTTTATGTACAGTGTGGAAAAACACAAAAAATACTTTGAGTCAAGAAATAACATAGAAATGGACACTGAATGTGAAGTTTCAGAAATACCGTAATCATTTTAATTGGCTCTTTCCTTTTAACGTATATTCCTAAGGGATATGATAAAAACCTATGTCTATCACACCTAAAAGATATCTTCTAATAGGTATGAAATAAAAATTCTAAATAAGAAAGTGCTGTGTCAGTTTAAATGAAAATGCTTTTTCTTTCTTAGAAACTCGTGAAATTATGGTGTATCATATGATAAATGGTGTCTAGTAGACATTCAAATAGCTGGTGACATTTTAAATAGGTAAACTCCTTTGAAAAGCAATATGGCAGTATCAAAAGCTAAAAAATAATGTGTATAACCCAAGAAACCTCATGATTCTATACTATCTCTAAGAGTTCATCCAAATGGTGGACTGGTTACAGAAATTATGACATAGTAATTAAATCAATAGAGTATTATAAACATTAAAAATTAAAATTATTGTAGCATGGAAATGTTTATTTCATAACGCTAAATAAAAAGGAGAATATAAAAAATACATAAGGAAAAAAGCATCTACTTTGCAAATACTAACCAAAAGAAAAATAGCATAGGAATATTAATATTGGACAAGAGAAAATTAAGACAAAAAGCACAATACAGGGTCATTATATAATGCTAAACAGTTAAATCACTGCAATTTAAATCCACCAGAATAATTCACTGCAATTTTAAACTTGGATGTAACTTATAAAATAGACTCAAATATAAATAAAAACTGATAGAACTACAATGAGAAATTTTCAAATCCACCATCATAGGATTTTTAAATAATTATTTAAAAGATCAAGAAGATAGAATCAGTAATAGGAAACTTTAAAAAACTAATCACAAGTATCACTTCATATCCATGAGGATGACTATTACATACTTTTTTAAAAGGGAAAATAACAACTGTAGGTGAGGACATGTATAAACTAGAACCCTGGTACAGCTGCTGGGTAATGTCAGACAGATTCTCAAAAAGTTAAACACAGGCTTACCATGATTCAGCATTCACTCGTAGGCATATACGCAAAAGAAATGAAAACAGGGACTCAAATTCGTGTACAACGTTCACAGCAGCATTATATACAACAGATAAAAGGTGTAAACAACTCAAGTGTCTATGAACAGATGAACAGTTAAACAGATAAAATGTGATGATAAAACACAGATGAACAGATAAAATGTGGTATATACAGACAACAGAATACTCAGCACCAAAAAGGAATGAAATTCTCACACCTGATGCAATATGGATGATACTTAAGGATATTATGCTGAGATAAGCCAAAGACAAAAGGAAAATATTATTATATGATTCTACTTTTATAAGATAACTACAGTAGGCAAATTTATAGAGACAGAAAATGGAATAGAGACTACCAGGGATGGGGAAAAGAAGGAATGGAGAATTAATATTTAACAGGCACAGAGTTTAGCCCATGTGGGATGAGAAAAGTTCTGCAAGTAAATGGTGACACGGCTGCATGACACTGCAAATGTTCTTAACGTCATCATAACTGCACACATTAAGATGGTTAAAATTGTAAATTTTACATTTTGTATATTTTATAATAAAAAATTATTTTAAAAACTAATCATAAGCTGTCTTATTTCAAGAAAAGATAACGTAGTTATTCAGATCAATTCTTCCATAGGAAAAAATGTAAAAAGTGAAATGAAGTATTTTAAAGAGTCAAACAAAGCAAAATCTTCTAGGACTTCCCTGGTGATCCAGTGATTAAAAATCCACCTTACAATGCAGGGGACACAGATTCGATGCCTGGTCAGGGAACTAAGATCCCACATGCCACGGGGCAACTAGAGAGTCCATGGCACAACTAAAGAGCCTCTGTTCACCGCAACGAGGAAAAGCCCACGCACCACAACAGAAGACCCAGCGCAGCAACAACAACAAAAAACAAAACCCCAAAGCTTCCTGAAACCAACAAAGAGAGAACAAGACTTTAAAAGACTACAAATCCATAAAACAATGCAGACTGGTAAGAGACCCCAGAAGCTGCTTTACTCAATCGCTAATCTTGAAAAAACAGAATCCATGATTCCTGACACTGACAAGAGGAGTGGTGAAGTCCAAGGTCCATAGAAGGTAGGAAGTCAAACAGGAGACTGTCTTTGTAATAAACTAAGGACACCAACAATCTTAAGATCAGGATGGCCAGAGCAGGAAGAGCCCTTGGTTAGAATCACAGTCCAGACAGGAATCATCTGTTGTTGTTCAGTCACTCAGTCGTGTCAAATTCCTTGCAACCCAAGGGACTGTAGCATGCCAGGCTTCCCTGTCCTTCACCATTTCTCCCAGAGCTTACTCAAACTCATGCCCATTGAGTCGGCGATGCCATCCAACCATCTCGTCCTCCAAAACAGACTTTGAACCCAGCTTATGGTTCAGAACTGGCAGTGCTCTTAATATCTAAGCGAGCATACACGAAGGCAAAAGACGTTTAAGGAGGGTCTTTTATGTATTTTAATGTATGAGAGTCCTTTCACCAGAAAGATACTGATTTTAAATTTGGATGCCTCAATAAGTGGTAATGGGACAATCTGGTTATTCATGGGGGAAAAATAACAATAAAATTAGAACTCTATTTCTCATGTCACAAACTCCTGGTGGATTAAAGAACTGAACTAGAACAGCATAAACTTTTAAGATAAAGTAAAAGGGACTGTCATTACTATGTTAAGGGCAAACTTTCACAAGATATAAAAAAGGGCAAACCGTAAGAGTGATAAATTACATCAAAATTGAAATCTTAAAAAAAAAAGTCAAAAACTAACAGGTAACAATAAAAAAGAAAAAAACAAGACACAAATAGGGAGCAAACACATGCAGCACACATCACTGACAAATGGCTGGCGTTTGAAATGCGTGAAAGAACTCCTCCCGAACGAGGCTCAACCGCCACGATCATCAGAGACATGCCAATCGTAACCTCAACGGGACGCTATTTTATATCTTTGCAGAGTGAGAAAACTATAAATGCAAATAGCACTATGTGATGAAAAAAACATCGTAAAAGAGCATCTCTCAAACACTGCTGGTACAATATGGTACAACCACTTCCAAAATCAGTTTGATGTACTATGTAAAACAGAACCTGTTATTCAGCAATTCCACTCCTATGTGAGGTGACAGAGAGAGAGAGACATGCATCTGTAAGACATGCAGCAAGGCTATCCACATCAGTATGATCTACAACAGCAAGAACTGGAAATAATCTAAATGTCTGTCAACAGAACAGGTAATTAGACTGTGGAATTTCACATAAGGGAATACTAACTATACAAAAGAGAAAACTATAAACGAGCTATAAATGAGCTACGTTTTACAAATACCCACATGGATAAAACCCAAAATCATATTAAGAAACAAGCAAGTTACTGAAGAATATATATAATACAATCTATATAAAGTTCAGAAACATACAAAACTAACACACAGTCTGTATTATAAATAAAAGAAAGCAAATGACAAATCTTAGCATAGTTCCTCCCTGAAAAAAGAGAGGAGAATGCTATTAGAAAGTGAAAGTGAAGTCTCTTGGTCATGTCCGACTCTTTGCGACCCCATGGACTGTAGCCTATCAGGCTCCTCCGTCCATGGGATTTTCCAGGCAAGAGTGCTGGAGTGGACTGCCATTTCCTTCTCCAGGGGATCTTCCCAACGACCCAGGAATCAAACCCGGGTCCCCCGCATTGCAGGCAGACGCTTTACCGTCTGAGCCACCAGGGAAGCCTATTAGAAGGAGCTGCTATTACTAGGGTACACAGAATTTTAAAGATATAAAAGCTATCCTCTGTGTGTTAAAATAAGTGAAAAAAAATACAGGGATGGTGTTTTTTTTTTTTAATTCTTACCATAAACATTACATATCCTTTCATATCTGAAATATTTAATAAATTTTAAAAACTTTGACCAAAACTACTTGAAAAATATATGTGAATAAAAATGAGATATAAAAATGTTACTATCAGGGAAATGGGGTAATATTTTCTTCATGTTAACATTTTCTTTAGTATCTTTTACAATGAACATTTTTTTAAGCATTTTTAATTACCAGGGTAAGCACCTACCTGATCACTAAGCAAAAGCTGATTTCCTCCTTGATACAAAGCTTCACAAAGCATGTTCACATCACTGTTTAGTTTGGACAGAAAGAAAGAATGTTCTTGAGCAGATACTGCCAACTGCTCTTGTACCAAAGAAACCTCCTGTTTTAATTTCTCAGCTCCTTCTTCCAGGTTTCCATGGGTTATAAACAATTCTTTTTTCTTATTCTCTCCTTCTAAAAGTTGATAAAGCCTAAAATGTAGAAATAAAAATTAGAAGAAATTCTTAAGTCAGTACAGTTTTCAAAATTATAACCCACTATATTGGGGCATCTTTGGGAAAGCTAACAATTGTAAATATTAATCAAACAATTAAAAACTTTCCAACTACAATACTATCTCATTACAGAAATACATATTCTAATTATCGTATCTGAATTCCCAGTTTTCCCATCTTCCAAGTTTTAGACATAAAATTCTTTTTGACTTTAACTGCCACTAACCTACTTCAATTAAAGTACCCTTCAGAGATACCGCCCTAGAGAACACTTCTTCCACAGAACACAACTATGAGGCAGCAGAAACGGCAAAGAACTTGAAACAGAAGACTGAGGTCTGACGCTGGCTGTCATGTAAGACCTAAGTCAAGTCAGCCTTTGAGATTTAATCTTCACGTCTAACATCTACCTAATTTTAAAGGACTGTGGTAGACTTAAAAGAGAAAAATTGAAAATACAAGCTACATAAATATTAATAGTAAACTTGCTACTCCAGTCATGTCTACATTTGCTTGACAAATTAAATTCCTAATGAGCCAAGAGGCCATTGTAATACTTCAAACATTAATGGCAGAAAAGTCCTACAGTACAAACGGAAAAATGTGAGGCAGCACCTTCTACACATATATGACAAAAAGTATCTGTTCTTAGTCTTCCTGAAACTGGTTCAAAGTGAAAAGTAGTGAAAGTGTTAGTTGCTGAGTTGTGTCCAACTCTTTGTGACTCCATGGACTCAGCCTGCCAAGTTCCTCTGTCCATGGAATTCACAAGAATATGGGAGTAAGAAGCCATTCCCGTCTCCAAGGGATCTTCTGGACCCAGGGATCGAACCCAGGACTCCTGCATGGCAGGCAAATTCTTCACCATCTGAGCCCCAAGGAAGCCCCAAACCAGTTCAAGCCCAAGGCTAATTCTCTTCTTGTGGAATGTGACCACACAATTCCAGGGGGCACCATTCACACAGAATCATGATTTCAACGCCACCTTCTAAAACTGCAATGACATAGCCCTATCCATGCCCTTCATTTCATTAATAAGAATAAAAAGTATTAGATGATTTTCTTTTAGTCTAGAGAAAAAGCAGCAGAATCCAGATTTTTGAGTCCTTTTACTACTTTAGCTGTTCAACTTCAGTATCTCCATACCATTAATTGCTCAGACATCCAGAAGAGACCAGAAGCTAGCAGTCATCCTTACTGATTCACCTGACTAGATGCAAAAATGAAGTCTTCTCTCCTCCCTACCGCCGCCTTCTCCAAATGCAATCAATTCTCTGATCAGCAATACTTGCTATACATCAAGATGCATTCAAACTTCCTGCTAGAGTTAGCCTCCTGCCCCAAATCTAAAAATATCTAAATAATAGCATCCAAACATGAATAAAAGCCTTGTATTGTATATTTTCAATTCTCCAAACCATCCACCTCACCTCTAAACCAGCTACTTCTAGATCTAACGTAAATGAAAAAGGTTAGCCTTCAATTTAAAAAAAATTTTAAGACATTAAATTAACTGAGGAATTGGGGAAAAAAAAAATTAAAAGAAACACAGACCCATATAACAGAAAGGTGGAAGAATACAAACGCCAAAAATGAAGTACAAAGAACTTTTTAAACTTTCACAAATTTTAGTTCAAACTCTAGTACTTAACAAAAACAAACAGAAAAATAATTACTCACTAAAGAAACAAAGAAACTTACCTATGAGTAGAATAATCCTTGGTATCAATGGTATTCCTTGGATTTATCTGCTGAGATACTGATGGATCTGTTAGCATTTCTAATCGCTGGTGGAACATCAAATTACTTTGCTTAAGTAGGTGAACCAAGTTTTCCAGCTGACGATATATGTCCCAATGCTTTCTCAATTCAATTTCATATGATAAATGAAGAAGTTCAAATGATGCCTTTTGCTTTATCAACTGATTTAAAACCAACTCTTGTCTTTCTGTGTAATAGTCTTGTTTAGCAATCTGTCGATCAAAATCTCCCTTTACAACTGGCATATTCAATAACTGGGCATTCTCTTTTACCATAGCAGGCAAAATTTTGTCTTTTATATGAGCGATTTGTTCTTCAAGTTTCAGAATTTCACTGTTCAAGCTAGAAATTTTAGCATCCAAATTATCTTTGCCAAGAGCCTACACAAAGAAAACAATTACATTTCAAACTGTAAATACAAAGTAGGAATAGTTTTTAAATTATTTTCACTTTCCATTTTAGGTTATCAGATAACATATTCACTAATAGAAACTTGTTTTGTATTAACAAAAGCCAAAAACCCAGTTTAAAATGGCACAGAGAAGATGAAACCAAGGGTAAAGCCATTATGAACTGCTAAATTTTAATGCTATTACTACTGTGTAAAATACTATACACATAAATGGCTACCAAAACAGATTTTTTTGGTCAAGTTCGTCTTAAAAAATCACCCATTACCACACTACTTACCAAACACTAACGTATGCTATTTATGCTTTTCTTAAAATAATCTCAGTAGCTATTCTCCCACCCTGCTTGTTGACTTTAGAACTTCTACAGAATGACAGTACTTCACACATCATTCTGAAGTTTGAGACAATTATAGGTATATAGCTTCAGAAAAGCTCTTCTTTTTACTCAACTATCTACTGATTACATGACCAGGAAAGCAAGCTACCCAAGAGTGCAAGTAGATATCTTTAATACATTTGTATATTCTTTAAAAACAATCAAGAGTTTCAATCCACTGAATTGGATTTCATTAGCACCATCCTCTGGTCAGAGCAAATAAGGCAGACTACCTATAACAGCAATAAGGCTCTCATTCATCATAAAAAAGACGTCAGCCTTATCTGTGTATGAACCAACAAAGAATACAAAAGTACTTTTGAAAATGAGCTAGATAATGTGGTTGGGTTATAATTATTATTTCTCCCCTCCACTAAGATTTATTTGTGTGAAACAATAACACATACCACAACACTGAACAGAAAATAAAATGTAATTACTTACTACATCCCCCTTTCTAAAGTACTTTACTATCAGCATGTGTTAGTCACTCAGTTGTGTCCAGCTATTTGCAACCCCATAGACTATAGCCGTGGAGAAGGCAATGGCAACCCACTCCAGTACTCTTGCCTGGAAAAATCCCATGGATGGAGGAGCCTGGTAGGCTGCAGTCCATGTGGTCGAGAAGAGTCAGACACGACTGAGCGACTTCACTTTCACTTTCCACTTTCATGCATTGGAGAAGGAAATGGCAACCCACTCCAGTGTTCTTGCCTGGAGAATCCCAGGGACGGGGGAGCCTGGTGGGCTGCCATCTATGGGGTTGCACAGAGTTGGACATGACTGAAGCAACTTAGCAGCAGCAGCAGCAGACTATAGCCCACCAGCTCCTCCAATGGAATTCTCCAGGCAAGAATACTGTAGTGGGTTGCCATTCCCTTCTCCAGGGGATCTCCCAATATTATTTCGTAATTAACAACAACTTAAATATGAATCCAGTCTCATTTCTCACGCTTACCTTGCTAGTGAGGCTATGAAGATTCTCCTCTGCCCACTTTATACTTGACTTTAGGCTCAAATTATTTGCTTTCAAGTGAATTAACTGATGTTGAGCACAAATGTATGCCAGCTGCAGCCTACCCATTTCTAGCCGTCTCTCCTCAAGAACTTCTTGATTATCACAAATAGATGGTGCCTGCATATCTAAAAGTTGAAAATTTTCTTCATTTGAACTTTCAACTACTTCATGTATACCCTGAAAGAACTGTTTTTTGGTATATAAGGTTAATGCTGCCGTACTTTGCTCTTCTTGGCTTAGATAGTTTTGCAATGAAAACTGAGATAAAAACACCAGTGGATTTGTTCCTTGATCCAAATTAGACCGTCTGAAGAACATCATTAACTTTGCAACTCCATCAGTAAGAGTGTGAAGTTCATTACTGATCTTGTTATTTGTAGCATTTAGAATTCCTTGACTCTGTTTCAGCTTTTTATTGGTTTCTTCTTCTTTAGCATTTAATCTCAGAGATTTGTGACTAGTTACTGAAGCCATCAACTGGCATTTATTACGTCGCTGAATTTTTAGGTTCTTTAATTTCTGCAGAGTTTGAACCTCATCCTCTAATTTCTCTAGCTCTTTGTCATTCAAGGTAGGTGTCTTCAAATCAGAAGTTTTACAAGTTTTTAGAACTTCATCCAATGCTGCTCCTTCTAGGATGGGCTTGCCTGATTTTTGAAGAATGCTAAAAGCTTCCAATTCCTCTTCAGACAATATGTTCTGTTCATTCACATTCCCACAAAACCACTTCAAAAATGGTTCATTTTCAACGAACAACCAGTCAAAATCTTCCCCATTAAGAATATCAGCTTTCGGATAATCAATTTTTTTTAATGTTTCTACAAATTCTTTTCCACAGCTCATGGTTTAACTACCCAAAATTTTGTAACTGATAAGGTTTTAATGGTGTTGATATTTAGAAAATAAGTCCAATACATACAAAACTAATTTTATGTTAAGTCCATAGAAAAGGGGGAAAAATATTTTTAGAATCTATAATAATTTATCCTACAGGGGGGAAAAAAAAACAAGTATTAGACCACAAAATAAGGCGACTCTATCTTTTAAAGTATTGATAAATATCACATGATATTTGGGAACTATCTAACCCAGAGATAGTTGTAGCTGAGAAGTCTGACAAAGAGAAATAATTAGAGTATTACTCAGAACGCTGAAACAGTAATGAAAGGCTAATTAACAAGAAAATCTTATTTTTTCCAAAGATCAGCAAGTCCGTTTTTAATTCAAAATAGATGGATCTAAATAGATCCACGCCATCACGTGACTAAGCAGCCTCTTTTCCCTGTCCTTTCCGAGAAGACAGAAATAAATATGGTCAGATATTGAGGAACAGTCAACTGAATATTTACCTGAATGACTCAGTCAGCAGCCGCATTCACGCAAAAACCAAAGTCAGACACGACCAACCTAGTGCAGAGAAAACTAGGCCTAAGAACCACCGCCGACTTGAACCAAAGGACTCAGCAGTCCTTAAATAAAGGTATTTCAGGCGTTTGTTATTTTCAGCACAGGGACCACTGAATAATCCACGCTGCGAACTCCAGCGACGGGAACAAGAGGTTCAGAGGAGGGACCCAGAAATTTGCGGCACTCTGTGATTCTGTGTCATTCAGCGATGAACGATCGGTGTGCGCGTCAATAAAATACTCGTCCACAGAGACGGCCCAGTCGGCGCGACAAACTGCACAAACCTTAAGCGGGTCAATTCCTAAAAGAAATCAGTGAACAGTCACTGGAAGGACTGATGTTGAAGCTGAAACTCCAATACTTTGGCCACCTGATGCGAAAAACTGACTCATTTGAAAAGACCCTGATGCTGGCAAAACTTGAAGGCAGGAGGAGAAGGGGAGACAGAGCATGGATGGCATCACCGACTCGACAAACACGAGTCTGAGTAAATTCCGGGAGTTGGTGCTGCAAAGGGAATCCTGGCGTGCTGCAACCCATGGGGTCGCAAAGAGTCGGACACGACTGAATGACTAAACTGAACTGACTAAGCGGGTGCCGGCCGGCCGGCGGGGTTGGAGTGCGCCCCCCGCATCCCAGCAGAGCCTCCAGGGCCCAGCGGCCTGGGGCCCCGAGAGCCGCGCCCCCCGCCACACCCCACCCTCACTGGAACCCCGTTTCCCGCCGCGCCCCTCGCCTCGATAACCCCACTAGAGTCCGGCTCCCCGCCGGCACTAGAGTCCCCAGTCTTCCGCCGCGCCCCTCGCCCCTCCCGCCGCCCCCCTCATCCGCAGTGGAGCCCTCAGTCTCCCGCCGCTGAGCCCCTCGTCCCTCCGGCCGCCCCTCGACCGCACTGGAGTCCCCAGCCTCTCCGGTAGCTCTCCCCGCCCCCTCCTCCTGAGGACCGCGACTGCGCTGAGCGGGAAACTACTCGCGCGCCCGAAAGACGCCCCCAGGGGCGCCCGGAAAGAAGACGCAGCCGCTGACCCGCGCCGCTCCCACCGTCCCACCGCCCGCCTGAGAGAACTGCGAGTCCGTTGCCGCTCACCTCAGGAAGCTCGGCTCGCGCCCCTCAGAAGCCCGCCGCCGCCCAACCTCGCAAGGCCTCATGGGACGCCCACTCCCGCGCAAAGGACCAAAACCCGGCTGGTAGGCGACAGCCTGCGCAGGCGCAATATCGGAAGAGGCGGGGGCCGGACGTGATGTCTACCAGCAAGGAGAGAGCTGATTGGCTCCCTGCCTCAGCTGGGGTCTCCTAGAGGAACGCCTTCTGGGTGCATGCAGGCCTCCGTCCGCCTCCTTTGAGGAGCCGGTGTTCCGTCTCAGCCTCGTTGGGTCGCGAGCGCGCAGCAGAGCCAGCTCCGCCCTGTCGCCCGCCCGACTGGTGGCCGGGGCGTCCGGTCCTCCGCGGGCCCGGGGGCCGGGCTGCCGTCCAGAGTGAGCGTGGACGAAGTCGCCGAGCAGACTTCTCGCCTCTCAGTCTCATGACGAACGCTGTTTTCCAGAAGCACTTCGTTCCCAAGCCTTCTCTTCACCGGACAACCCCATCTTCAACGTAGGACTTTTTAAAAAGTCTAAACTGTTTGATTCGTCGAGTCGATGTGTGTCACAGGATGGAGCACGGGTTTTAAAGCAGAATGCCAGAAACGGAGGGTGTGTAGTCGGCGAGAGGAGTAGGGCTCAAAGGAGACCTCCACGTTGGAGGAAATCTGGTGGACACCGCACAGTCCAGTGAAGCAAAACTTTGAGGTTACCATTTGTATCGGACAGAACGTATTTGCCTCTCTACCAGACACAAATAATTTTGTTTTACTTAAACCAATCTTCTACAGATTAGCATGGCAGTGAGCAAGGCTGGGGCCCTGGTCATTACTACGCCATCAGTACTCCGCAACCCCCAACATCAAATGGCCCTAAGGTGGCTTGTTCGATAACGTCCTAGTCTAATGTGACATTGGCAGGGCAGAAGTCTCTCCGGATAACGTTTCTTAATATTTCTTAAGAAGAAAAGGAATAATGTTCCAGGGCAGATAACATGAATTTTAATCCGGACTTGAACCTATTTATTAATTCTTCGTTTGTCCTACTTTTTGATCCTCCTCTTCTAAAAAGACAATAAACCCTAAAATGGTCGGGGAAAGCATTACAGGAGAAGAAAGCTCGCAGAGCGGTGCACACTGCCTGAACGCAGGAGCCTGGACCCTGGAAGAGAGGGTCCGGTTGACAAACTGGGAGGCGGGGTTAGTCACACATACCCCGCCCCGGGGGGAGACCGGGAAGACTCCCCGCCCAGCCGTGGGGATGGGGCGGGGGTTGCGGCGGGAAGAGGCGCTGGGCCGCCTTACCCGGAGGAAGTGGAGGCTTTGGAGGCAGTGCCTTCGAGAAATTCTGCTGAAGAGGCAGAGATCGAGGGAGAGCAAGAGAAAGCAACAGGAGAACAGGAGACGAGGGGGGTGGGGATGCAACGCTGGGGGAGGGTTTGGGTTTTAAGATGGGAGGAACTTGGGGATATTTATAGATTGGGAGGAGGAACTCAGACTGAAGCAAAGACGCAGGAAAAGGACTGCTCTGTACAAAGAGCCCTGGGAAACTGGAGGGTGAGACCCCAGCACGCTGATCTGAACTAGAACCCCACTTTTCTGAGTGACTCCTGAGTCGTTCCCTGGGCCCACAAATCCCTCCACATGACTTCGAACTGCTGACCTTAGTCATTTGCTTGAAAGATGTTCCTGGCGCCAAAAAAACATTAAAATATAAGTAAAAATCACAATGGTATTAGCCCACTGAGTACAAATGAAAATACTACAGGTTTAACTATTCAAAGAGTTTTCCTTGGAAACTTATTAGGGCATTTCTGTACTTGAGGTTGCATTGGAATTTATGAAAGCAAGTGGGTTACACTTACTTCCAGGACAAGCTTGCTTTCCTCCCAATCAAAACCATTTGGGGTTTTAAGGGAACTTAGTCAAAGCGGAGAAGGCAATGGTAACTCACTCCAGTATTCTTGCCTGGAGAATCACCGTGGACAGCAGAGCCTGGCAGAGAGTCCATGGGGTGGCAGAGAGTCAGACACGACTGAGTGACAAGCACACAGCACAGGGAGTCAAAAGGTAAAGGGAGCCGGGAATGACTCTTCGTGAGAAAGTCTGACACCCGGCTGGACTAAACAGACCAAAACAACTGTGTTTGTTGTTTCCTTCCGATGAAAATCTTTTTTTCTCCTGTTGATATTAAAATGTGTTTTAGGTTTCGGACAACTTTTCAGAGGCATCAGACTGCAGTCTGATGTCGAAGGTCGTCTCTTCTCAGATGTAGTTTTGGGTGATGGTGGCGGGACTCCACCTTCCGAGTGGGAAGTGACACACAGCGTGAGAAGCTCTGTCCTGCAGTCACAAATGTGACAGATGGCAAGAGACAGAGGCAGGGGGTGTCCCATGCAGAGAGCGAGCCTGACAGCCAGAGAACGCGAGTCTGGATGAGTGTCCGCGTCCAGATGAACAAGAGGTGGCTTTCGTTCCACCTCTCCTCCTGCTCCATCCCGGCCAGGAGAACGCCATCCATGTGCCCTGCGCTGTGGGGCTGGCGGCGGGAGGGAGGAGAGCCAGCTTGTCTTCCATCACTCTGACAATCACGTGACACGGGAAAACAGTCCTCAAACTCCTGAGTGGGTGGGGTTGAGGCGCTGACCAAGATGACCCCCAGCCGGAGCTGCTGGAGGTGGGGGTGGGGCACCAGGGGCCTGGAGGGGGCTTGGGGTCCGGTAAAGAGCATCAGGACAGGCTGAGGAGGCAGGAGGCAACGAGGAAGGAGCAGAGCCACTGCGGACTAAATGGGCAAGAGATCCCGCCAGGGCTAGTGTGCCCCGCGGGCCTGGCCTGGCAAGGAGCTGGGAAAGGGAAGAAGTGAGCAGCCTGAGTAACCAGCTCAGACGAGCACCGATCCGGGCGGCCAAATCACGGCCATCAAAACTGACAGGAAGACTGACTTTCCAAGCTGCGAACAGAGGGGAGTGCGGAGGGACAGAGAGGGGCCGGGGTGGGCTTGGGTTGAGCCGAAGGCACAGGAGTGGATGGGGAGAGGGCAGGCAGCTGGGTTTAATCCTGGAGGTGACTGGGCAGCAAAACCACCGGAGGCTGTTCTGGACGCCAAGGAGAGCACGGGCAGGTGGCCCGCCTGGGTCAGGGGTGAAGGGGGCTGGCTATAAACCGGGCCTGGAGTGGGCTCAAGGCATTCGGTGTTGGAGGCTTCCCAGAGGGCTAGGGTCGGGTCACAGGGCACCACCTTCCAGCAGGTGACTGGAGGAAGGCAGGCGCCCTGCCTGAGACGCAGCTTCCTGTCTGTGAGACAGGCAGGGGGAGGACCTCGGCGCTAATCACCTGAAGCGTTCATGCCCTCAGTAAAAGATGGAAGGCCTTCCCGGTGGGCCTGTGGTTAGGACCATACTTCCCAGGCCGGGGGTGCAGGTTCAGTCTCTAGTTGGGGAACTAAGATCCCACATGCTGTGTGGCTCAGCCAAAAAAACTAAGATTTTTTTTTAAAAAAGTGGTGATTTAAACTCATAGTAATAGTTGGAATTCAGATACCCGCATTCACATTCAAGCCCAAGGGCTGGTGGCTCAAGGCCCCAACTGTGTTCCCGGCAAGATTCTCTTCTCTCCTAGAGGTGCCCCCAGGGACTCGCCCAGTACAAGAGGCCGGAGTACTGCTTTCTGCCGGGGGGACGGAGGAGGAACTGAGTCCCCAGGGGTCCCTCCAAATCCCCTCCTGCAGGCGCCCCTCACCTGCCCACAGACCTCAGGGAGCCGCCTCGCTGGGCTGCGGCTGGCCCGGGATGGCACCCCGGCTTCCCAGGAAAGCCCCACCCCAGTTCCCCACCCCTGGCGGGGCTCTTCCTCCTGGGGTGCCTCTGCTGGGGCCTCACACCCCCACCTGCACAACAGGGCGTTCCGGGGACACCAAGGCCAGGTCCGGGGGCTTCTCCCAGGGCCACCCTGAGAGCCAGTGGCCGCCATGCACGGAGGGCACTTGACACGGAGGCGGCTGAGGCACCGGCAAAGCTGAGCTGGCCGGCCCAGGACACCCTGAGGGCCCCGCTGTCCTCAGGATAGTGCCCCAGCCCCAGGGGCCAAGTCTGAGGCTGGCAGCAAGACCTCCCACCTGGCAAACAGACCCAGGAAGGTGGGGGCGGGGGGGGGGGGGGAATGGCTTCCACCTCAGTCCCACCTTCACCTCCAGGGGACGTCCAAGGAGGCAGCTCTGACACTGGGCTCCCAGAGGCCGGCTCCTAGGAAGGGGAGGCCCGTGGTCTGCAGGGTCTCCCAGAAAGCCGAGACTCCCGATATGGTGGTGAGGACCACCGAGGCCGCCCAGGGGACTGAGGGGACGGACGCCCAACACAGGGATGGAAAGAACGGGAAGACAGAGAGGTGAGGTATAAAAATCTGTATTTATGTTACAAAGACAGAACGGTACAGCACAGCCCCTCCCGGTGAACAGGCTGGGGTGGGGGCGGCCCTCTCTCTCTAGCAAGGATCTTGTTACATGCCCACCCGGCCAGCACCAGGCCCCCTGGGCAGCACCCCCCTCCCCCTGCCCCAACCTCCGACTCTGGCGCGGAACCTGCCCTGTGTCCAAGACATGGCTGGGGAGGTGTGGGGTCAGAGTCCTGCATGCATGCAGTGGGGAGGGCCCGGGTGAGCTGGCCCCGGAGAGATGGGGGTGGGAAAGTGGGGGAAGCCTGCCTCACCCGGCACATGGGGTTGCCTGGAGCCCCACAGGAGGCAGGGGCCTTCAGGACCACGGCTGGGCACACAGCCCCATCGCCAGGGAAGCGAGCTTGGGCGCCACGCTTCGAGACCCGCCCTGCATGGGGAGGGCCAGGGACACATGGACGGCCGGGGGCGGGGGGGGGCAGGGGGGGGCCTTCCTACGCCTCCCCAGCCAGCGGGGCCTGCGCTGAGGCGCGGGGGCTGCTGACCCAAACCCGAGCCCGGGCTTCTAGGATCACGGCCACCAAGAGCCACATGGGCATGAGAGCACACGGAGGAAGGGTGCAGGCACCCCCCGCCAGGGGCCCTGTTCTGGTCCCAGTTGCTTTCTACAGACCCCACAACACTCCGGTTTGCTCTTGACGACCCTCTGGTCCCCTTGGCCACCAGTGCAGGTGGCCGGGGGAGGGGAGGGCACGTGAGCAGCTCCAGCACAGACCCTCGCTGGCATCTGCCAGTGGCAAGGCGTCACATTTGGGGCCCCAGCATACCTGGCTGGCCAGTGAGGCCAACCTGCCCACCCCCTAGTCCACAGGGGAACCATGGCCTGCAAAGTCACAGGCTGAGCGTCTCCCGGCCAGGAAGGTCAGCTGAGGCCACAGTGGTCACCTGGGGAGGACTCTGCCGGCCAGAGCAGAACGTCTCCTGGGGGTTGGGGGTGAGGATGGGGGTGGCTGGAGAATTGATGCTCTAGAATTCAGAACACAGCTCCCCAGGAGCCTGCAGTCGCATGTCCTAAGGAAGGCTCTTAACTGTGGGTGATCCTGCCCTGCTCCGAGGGTGTGGGGTCCTTGCAAGGAACGGTCAGTGGATGAGCTCAGGCAGACAGGAGAAGCCCCTCTGGCCACGCTGGGCCCCAGAGGAACTGGAAGGAGGTACCAACAGTACAGTTCACCTTGCGACCGCCATAACACCCAGCTGCGTCCCCAGCCGCCCACACAGTCCCCGCCTCAACCTGCTCCCCACTGCCCTCCCAGGCCCCTGGAGGGCAGGTTCTGCGCCAGAGTTGTCTCCTGGGACCCCCTTTGTGCCTCAGCAGGCCACCCTCCTGGGGTAGACTCAAGTTCCCCACCCCCTCCCCGCCGCAATCTGGAAATTGGCAACGCACAAGAGAGGCAGACGCTACTGTGGGTCGGCCCACAGCCCCCCACCCAAATATTGCTGTGTGGTCCCCGGGGACAACGCCTTGGGGACAGAAGGCCAGGAGAAGCCTCCTAACGCCCAGGCCTGTCCACCCAGGGTGGACGTTTGTCTTCAGAAGCTGCCAGTGTCTGACATCCGGAGTCCTTGCTCAGGGTGGGGAGAAGGGAGGCTTCAAGCTGGGTACAGGAAGGAACCTATTTTTCGGGTTAGCGGTTCCCCCTCCCCCCCCACAGACCCTAGGAGGTCAGACTGCACAGCGGGGAAGGGGGGTCGGGAGGACCACAGGTCACAGCCCCTCCTGCCGGGGGACAGAGCGGAACCCTGCCGCCGCACAGCCCCCGGGCCAACCTGGCCAGGCAGTCTCGCTCCTAGGGGGCTTGGCTGCAGGGAGAGGGCCAGGAGGGCACCTGGGGGCGTCCCGTGAGCCACGCGGGAGATGCTGGTGGTGGCGGTCGGGGTGGGGCCAGACACGGGCACAAGGCACACTTGGACGACGGTGACAGACGGACGAGTCCCTGAGACGCTGGGTCGCTCCCACCCCTCAGCAAACAAGGACGCGATACGGCTAGGAAAATAGAGTAGAAAAAATCTCGTACAGGAAATAGGCGGCACACAGCGACAGCGGCCAAGTCAGCAGAGTGCTTTCTCTTTAAAAGTGTTTCTCCTTCGTTTGGGGAGAAAAGCTTGTCTCCCTGGAGCCCTGTTCTGGGCTGCTGGGAAATGCAGCAACGTTTTGCTTGGTGGTGTTTAAAGTGAGGTGAGAGAGCCTCTGAGGACCCAGTGGTTTCAACTCCCAGCCCCCACTGGGAGGAGTGCCTGCCCTGTGCAGTCTGGGCAGGTGGGCTGGGGGTGGGAGGGGGGACCAGGCACAGGCCAGGGGCTGGCATTTGCCCAACTGACCCCTGAAGGCCCCGGGACGTGTGCCCTCTGGGTCCAGTGACCACGTCTGTCTGCATGTATGCATGTGTGTGCGAGCAGGCGTGTGTGCCTAGGTGCGTGCGTGTGCACATCTGAGGGACCTAAGAACAGAGCAGAAGCCACCCGAATCAGGGTAGGGTAGCCTGGCAGCCCCCCCAGAAGCCCAGCCCTGGCTCCTGATGCCTGCAGGTGCAAAGGCTGCCGCCCACCCACGGTCCCAGGGTGCTCACCCGAGTCCCGCCCTTCACGGATCCCTCCGTCCACGCCTCAGGAGCCTACGTGGACCAACAGACAGATGGACGTATGGACAGAGAGCCACGCTTCCTTCCTCGGTCCACTCCTTTCTGCTGGGATCCGGGGTTGGGGTCTGAGCTCCCTGTGGTGGTCATTAAGCCCCTCACACGGCGCCCGCCGAGGTTTGCAGCAATGACATTTAATACTTCTGGAATGATTGGGTATCTGAGAACACGCTGTGGGCGGCTATGCTGGGCTCCCGGATGTGGGAGCTGGGCCCCGCCTCCCGAAGGGGTCCCTGCCCGGGTGGGAGGAGCGGGCGGCGCGGCGGGCCCTGACCGGCAGGCGGGCAGCCCGGGCGGCGGCGGAGCTTCCAGAATGGCACAGCAGTGGGCCCATGGAGAGGCTTCAAGGACCGGAGGGTCGACGCGCTCGGCCGGGCGGGCGGGCCGAGGAGCGGGGAGGGCAGCGCCTACGAGAGGCCAGGGCGGCCGGGCCGCCTGCAGGGGGGCCCGAAGCTGCCGTGGCTGCAGCCGCCGCCCCGCAGGCTGTAGTGGTCGTCCACGTCACTGCCGCTGCCCACACTGTCCAGCTCGCCGGGGCCAAACTCCATGCCCTCGACGTCCACTTCTGCGGAGAACGGAAGGGCCGGGTTAGCGCCGGGCCCCCGAAGGGCCCCCCACTGTCCCTGGCCCTCTGGGGAACCCGGCCTAGCTTCCTCATCCCGTCCCGGGGGCCACACCTCGAGCAAGCGCCGCCCCCACCCCGCGGCTGCCAACAGGCCAGCCCCCCACCCCAAGGCCCACCTTGCTCCGAGTCGTCGGTGGAGACGGCGGAGCCCGTGCTGTCGGTGCGCACGCGCTCCAGGCTCTGCGCTGACAGCTGCTCCAAGCGCCGCTTCAGGAAGCGGTGCTCCCGCTGCAGCTGCTCCTTGATGCTCAGCGCCCGCCGGTCCTGCTCCTCCAGTTTCTGGGGTAGGGGGGGTGCCGAGCTGTGAGCCTGAGGGTGGGGGGTGCGCCCCAGGGCACCCAGCCTGGGCAGACCCAAAGGCCTGACGCACCCCTCGTTGTCGCCCCCTCAACCCCAGCGTCTATGCTGGGTGCCCCCAACCCCCCAGCCCTGTGCTCTGCGTCTGCTGATGGCCTCCAGTTTCTGGGGAGGGGTGGCACCCCCACACACACCGGGATGCCCCAGGGCACCCAGCCTGGGCAGACCCAAAGGCCTGACGCACCCCTCCTCTCCGCTCCCCACCCCTGCCCCCCAGTGCTGTGTTCTGCCTCTCCTGACAGCCTCCAGTTTCCAGGGGTGGGGACGCCCCCCCACACACACCAGGACACCCCAGGGCACCCAGACTGGGCGGGACCCAAAGGCCTGATGCACGCCTCCTCACCGCCCCCTGCCCCCAACCCCCAGCCCTGTGCCCTGCGTCTGCTGACCACCTCCAGAAGGCCCATGGCCACCAGCCAGCTTGACCAAACCAAGTCACGAGTGGGCCTAGAGCCTGGGACAGCGCCACCCAGCCCTGGCCTGGCACTCCAACTCAGACGACACCCTGCCTGCACAATCTGGCAGCCACCTGCCTGCCTGCCCTCTGCACACCTCCCAGGGCACGGAGCCACAGCCTCAGTGAGGGCCCCAGGGCACCAGCTGAGTCCCCTCAAGACCCTGCACGGGGGAGCCCACACCCACGCCATCGGGGGGCCCTGCGGGAGGACTGAACCCACACTGGTGGGTCCCCAAACCCACCCCTCAGTCTTAAGGCCTTGAAGGCCAGCCCCTGGCAACGTCTCACTCAGCCCACACCCCACTGCCAGCTCCTAGAGACCAACCCCTATGCCTGCTCAGAGCCTGTCCCCACGCCAGGGCCTTGGGGGGCAATCTACAGCCCACCCCCCGACCCATGCCCCACAGAACCCAACCTGCACCCGCCGCGCCTGAGCCCCTCACCCACCAGAGACCGCGAGCCCCCATGGAGCCCCTGCTGGGCGGCCCACAGCCCTTCCTCAGGCCCCGGGGTCCCTCCCCAGGGTGGCGGGGCCGCGAGGGGGAACCCTGCTCACCTTGATGTGCATCTTGGCACGCTTCAGGAGGCTCAGTGTGGTGTGGCGTGTGCTGTCCGGGCCCAGGGGCACCAGCTGCTTGAGCTGCTCCAGGTAGAGCCGGAGCTTGGCTCGTCTGAAAGACCCAAAGACGTGACAGTCAGGCAGAGGCAGCTCGGCCCATGGGGCAGGTCAGCGGAGCAGACTGAGGGCTCAAGGGCAAGGGGGGCAGGGGGCCAGCAGACTCCCACACAGACCTGCCTGCCCAGGGCCGCTCCCGGGCGCCTCCCAGCCCGGCTGGCAATGCCCCCCAGCCCCCTGGCACCCACGGCCTGCCAGAAGCCCCAGTGGAGGAACAGGCCCTGAGGCTGGGCCCGAGTGGCCAGCACGGCCCTCGGGGCCCCGAGTGCTGCCGCAAGACTCCGAGAGCCCCGGCTCCCCCGCTGTCCCCTCCCTCCACGGTGGGGTCCAGAAGCCTCATGGGGACAACCTGAAGGAGAAGCAAGGACGCCGGTCAGGCTTCCCAGAGCGCAGTGGTCCAGGACGCCCCCGAAGAGCTCTCCACCCCAAGAGAGAAGCTCCGCCTTGCCAAGCACAGGATGCTCCCTGGGCACTCTCATCACCATGGCAACGTGAGTCCATCTGCGTCAGGGAAGGCCACGGACAAGCCCCCCACCTGCTTCCGGGACCCCTTTGGAAACCGCCTCACTCTAGACCCTGTCCCTGTGTCCACGCGGGCGAATGCAGTCTCCTCACGAAACCCTGAGACCCAACAGCATCCGCTCAGGTCAGGGCCTTGGGCAAGGAGCCGTGACGGGGAAGAAGCGCCCTTCTTCCCCGGCTCCCCTCGTCAGGGTCAGGTGGCCAGGCTCACCGTCAAAGCACGCTGATGGCCAGGAGCCTCTGCTATGTCCATGTGTCCACTGGAGCCCGTGCAGGCCACCCAAGTGGTTCCCAAACCAAGCTGCCCGCTCAGCCGACACTCTCAGGACAGGGAGGAGGGCAGGTACCCCCAACCCCGGCCAGGCTCTGCCACCCCACTGCCCTGCCATCACCAGAGCCAGCGTGCACGCCCTCCTCCTCGGGTGCCAACCCTGGCAGCTCCACCTTTCAATGCCCTTGTTCCAAAGCCAGCCTCCCTCAGTCTCTGGAAGGAAAGCGGGCCATGATGGCCACGTCCCTTGGACAGAGGGGGCCCCTAAAGTGCAGAGACAGAGGGTGCAGGAGCCCCCCGCCCCCGCCGTGATAACAGCCCCATCTGATGGGGGGAGGGCTGACCCAGCTGCCAGGGCCAGTCACCCACGTCCACACAGCACCGTCCTGCAGCCCAGTGCCTTGCCAGCGGGCACCCCAGCCCCAGGCAGCACGGCCTAGAGTTCTCCAGGTGAACTTGAGCTTGACCTTAGACAGAACATCCAGAATACGAGACTGAGGCTGAGCTCAGTCCCCAGGCCGCTCGGAGCAGGGCCGTGGGCGCCAGGGCTGAGAGAGGGGCCCGCAGCGGGCTCACAGCCCGATGGCCTCAGGCCCCAGTGAACAGCTTCGTGCATAAGCACGGCTTGCAATCAGAGACCCCTGGGGCCCCCTGGCCTGCCACCTGCAGCCAGCTCACGAGTGGGGCTCCCTGTGCACTCAGGCAAATGGCCGTGCTTACAACCCACCATCTGAGCACACACGCAGTATGTGATCTTTTGTGGAAAACCAGAAGATGCAAATCAAAAGGAAAAAAAGTGAATGAAAAGGAACCCCCATGTTCCGCCACCCAGAGACAACCACGTCATCTGAGGGTACTCCACATTTCCATGCCATGACCAGAGTGGACGTGTCAGCAGACAGAGCAGCCTGTGTGACAAGTGACCCAAGGACCAGTCAAAAAATAAAGCAGTAAACGCACACGAGAGACTCCACAGGACACAATGAAGGGCAGGAAGCACGCGTCTCCACGTGACGTGGTTGGCAACATTTATTTCTTTGGCTTTGTGCGTTCTTTTCTATTTTCCAGGTTCTCTATGCTAAAAACCCACATGTTACTTTTACAATCAAGGAAAGACACATTTGTACAAGGAAGAAAAAACACAGGTAAAAGACAAATAACAGTGGGAAGATATCTGCAATACACATAAAAGACAAATGGTTAGTATTCGTGACATTTTCAGTTCGCGCACGTCAAAAATAAAAAGAAGAGTACCCTTCTGTGAAAACAGGCAAAGAACACAAACAGGCAAGTTGCAGAATGTGAACGGCTAATCTAACACAAAACCGACACCATCTCACCACGACCCAGAAAGGAGAACTCGCCCAGGAGATGCTGATTTGGGCTGAAACTGAAAAGGTGTGACTTGCTGTTGGGCTGCCCAGAGGGCACTCACAGCCTCCTTGGTGGGGTGGCAGTTCTGAAGGGCCACCGAGGCGGCTCAACCCTCAACGGGCATTTCTAGGTCCAGCATCTTGGCCCCATGAATCCATCTCCACCTCCATACCCACAAGACCCGACCCAACCCTACGGCAGTACCGTCTGCGCTTCCTGGAGAGCCATCAGGAAGCACCCGGTGGGCACACAGGACAGACAGACCGTGCGTAGGCGTCGGGGGAAAAGGCAAGTTAGGAAGTAGCGGGTGGCAAGGTTCCACTCCCGTCCCTGAGGGCCACGTGGGAGAGGGTGGCAGGCTCAGCACCCAGCTGCCCAGGATGCTGCCCCTGGGAGGGGGGCATGGGGGCTGGGGGTCCATGCTTGCCCACGACGTCCGTGAACAGAGTTCTTTAGAAGTCAGAAAGAAGCTTCTTAAGAGACAAGGAGAAGCCGCTGGCTACAGCCACGCCATGCTCTCAGGATGAGCTGTCCAGCCAGCCTCAGGACGGGGAGCATCCAGATGGGCTGCAGGGCCAGCGGTGGGGCCCTGGGCAGGCCCCAGGGTCCATCCCCATGGGGAATGGGCCTCCTCCCACCTCTCAGAGCCGGAGGGGTGTGCGAAGGAGCCGGGCGACACTGGGCTCGGCCCGGCCCGCCTCAGGAGCTGCTACAGTGCCAGGCCCTCCACCAGTGCCCCGCGGCACCCGGCATTCCTGGGAGCCCTGAACACCTGCCGCTTCCTGCAGGAACCCTGTGTGGACTGGGGGACAGACCCACACAACTGCTTAATGCTAATGGCAGCTCCTGCCCACAGCTCAGCCCCTGACACGGGCCCTACCAACTTGTCTCCAAAAGCCCCGCTCCTCACCAGGCGGCCCGGGCCCGAAGAACAGGGCGGCCGCACTCTGAAGTGCCCCAGACCTGGCTCCAGGGCAGAGGCGACACGGACAGTGACCCACAGACCCTCGGGGGCTGAGACGGGGGGCAAGCAGCCCACTCCCCCTGTACTGACTGCTGGGAGAGGGCAAGGCCTAGTGGGGCTGCACCAGGCAGACGGGGCAGCTGCCAGCAGACCTCCTGTGCAGGGACCGACACATAGGAGCCGAATAACCACGTCCACGATGGGGAGACAGAGGTGAGCAGGGCTCCACCCAGGGCCCCAGGCTGGCCTTTGGGAGGGGGGACTGCCCCACCATGGGATACCAAGGGCCCCCTCTGCCCTACAAAAGCGAAAGCCTGGAGCTGAGCCACGGGCGCCAAGGAACACGGCCACTGCGGCCCAGTCACGGGGTCAGAAGCCGAGCTCTGGCCCTGGAAGACTGGCCAGACCTGCGGTCTCTGCGGAGGGGACAGAGGAGGCACAGGGCAGGGTGGGCTAGGGGGTCCGCCGGCTCAGAGGCCTGGGAAGCGGAAGCCCACTGGCCCAAGGTGGCACACCTCCAGGGAAGCCAGTGTCCAGGGAAAGTGACCCCCAGATGCTTCCTGCTTTCCCGGGGACAACAGGCGGCCCTTCCTGTGGCCAGCAGCCAGGCGCATCCGGCACCAGCCCCAGGCAGCCACAGGCCGAACCACAGCTGAGGTCCCCAATACGGTCCCCAGCTCCAGGACCCTGGGCTCCTCAGAGCTGACCAAGCCTGCCTTCGGGCCGGCCAGGAACAGAGGCCCCTGCGCTGGGCTGGGCAGGGGGACACACAGAGACCCCAGGCCACCCACCACCCCATCCCTGTCTCAAAAGGGCCCCGGAGGCCCAGCCTCAGGACTAGCTCTGGGAGACGGAGGCTGATGCCAAGGCCAAGGTCAAGGGGCAGCTGTAGGGGTCAAAGGCCAGCCCTCGTCCCCCTCCTCCTCCTCCTCTGTCTGCCATGTCCTCATTGCACACCCTCCTCCATCATCATCCCCCTCTGTCTGCACTGGAGGGCCATTCTCCAGGTACCACCCCGGGAAGCCTTCCCCAGGGCACACCCCCGCCCCTGCCGGCCCAGGCTCCCAGCCCCAGTCAAGCCTGGCCATCTCCTCTGGCCAGGGAGCCACCCAGGGCCAGGCAGGTTCTCTCAGGAACCCCCCAAAAGCACAGGAGCGGTCCAGGAAGCGCAGCTCCTCCAGAGAACACGGCGTCCTGTCCCCACTCAGCACCCGCCCAGCAGAGGCCCCGATCCCAGGGGGGCGGAAGCTGGCGCTGCCGTGGGCGTAGGCGTGGGGGTGGGGACAGAGAGAGAGCCAGCCGAGCTCCAGAGCAAGCTGCGACCGGCCACCTCGTGTGTAGACCCCCGGGCCCCACCCCACTCCAGGCCTAGAGATCAGGGAAGAACCGGCCCATCCGAAGATAGGAGCAGAGGTCAGAAGAAAGCTACCACTCACGTCTCCGGGGAGTCACCCCGGTCCCGGCCTCGGGGCTCCTGGACACACCCACGGCTCCCTGTCAGTCCTGCTGGGGTCGGTCACAATGACACCTGTCCCAGAGGCCGAGCCTGGCCAGGCCTGCTCCCCGCTGCAAAGGGAGGCCCGCAGCCGGACCACAGGCCTGGGCCAGCCAGGGGGTGGAGGGCCAGCGGAGGGCATAGGGCCCTGGGGTTCATCGGGGCTGTGGGGGGAAGCCTCTCCAGGCCACTGTGCTGCCCTTCTCACCTCAGGCCCCACGCTCCTCAGAGGAGGACCAGAGCGGGCCCAGCTCTGTGGTCGGCAGGCAGGCATGAAGCAGGCCTGCCCCAGATCCTGCCCGGGGCAGAGCTTCCCACCAGGCCCACGTGGCCAGGCCCTGGCTGCCCACCCCACTGCCTGTGGACAGGACCACTTGGAACTCCTCGGAAGTCAGGCCCCAAGGCGCCCGGGGCCCCCAGACGGAGAGGGTCAAACCTTCCCCGTAGGTGGCCAGCATCCTAAAGACTTAAGACGAACTGTTCCCAGAAGGGTTCGGACATCCCAAAACAGATGGGCTCCTCTTCCAGGGAGCCGGCCCTCACTGACACACAGCACACACGGCCCCACCCCAAGTCCCTGACCCTCCACACAGACCCCCTGCTTCTGGATCTCCCAGGCTGAGCTCCCAAGGGCAGGAAGGACCTGGAGCCCCAGCCCCGCCAGCTGGCTTAGCAGAACCGGGGAGCAGAGCCCAGCCGCCTGCACTCCCCGGACAAGGGCCTGCCCAGCAGCGTGCTGAGCCAGGCCAGGAGGCAAAAGGCAGGGAGAGGGGGTGAGGGGTGGCTGCAACACTTCCTCGGCAGAAGGGCAGGTGGGAGGAGCCAGGAGGTTCACACGGTGGGTGAGGGAAAAGACCACTTACCTGTGCTTTTCTAGCTCATTGTGTGAGGACCTGTTTGGAGAAACAAAGACAGAGCTCAGTTCACTGCCCACCACCAGGGCAGGGGGCGCGGGCCCCGCCCGGGGGTCCGGAGAGCTCACTGCACTGCCCACCACCAGGGCAGGGGGCGCGGGTCCCGCCCGGGGGTCCGGAGACCTTGCAGACGGCACGAAGGGAGTCTGGGCCTCAGGAAGCTGAGGGTTGGGGCAGACGAGCAGCGGATGACTGGAAGCTAGGGAAACTCACCCCCAGTGACCAAGAGACAGAGGGGTGCTGCCATGTCCACGGTGCCTAGCCAGCAGGAGGGCCTGGGCCCCTTCCAGAGCTGTGGGCCAGGCCCGCGGAGCAGCAGCAGCCAGCCCTGGGACTGACCACCCTCTGTTCCCAAGGCGGCTGGGCACCGAGCCACCTGCATCTTCAGCTGCCCACTCCCCGAGGCCAGTAGGGCACTGGGAGCCACCTGGGCTGGCACAGAAGGCCAAGTGCTGGCCGGTAGGCACAGAAGCCAAGCCTGGGGACCCAAGCACCCCGGCCCAGCATCACCAGCCAGGGTACTGCCCCACCCCATCCGGCTCACACAGCCAGAGGCTCACAGCTCGCCATTCCCATGGGGACGCCCTGCGAGCAGAGTGGTCCCAGGCCAGGGGGCATCAGCCTAGAAGGCAGCCTTTGAGACACGAGTGCTTCTGGGCCGGCGGGAGACCGAGGCCAGCCCTCTGCTTTCCTGCGGGGCTGAGGCCTGGGAGGACCAGCCTCTCTGGGGCCGGCGGCCCCCTCTGCTGCCCAAACCCTGCCGCCTTTGGACGGAAGCACAGAGTCCGAGCACCAGAGAGAGCAGGGCCGTGGGAACGCCCTGCGGGACGGAGGCAGTGCAACCAAGCTCCTGGGTTCAGGTCACCCTCTTCGTGCAGGCAAGAAGGCGGCAAGCCAGCTGGGGCCCTGAGGCTCCCCGGGCGGCCTCACGAGTGGGCAGAGGACCCAGGCCACCTCAGAGCGCAACCAGATGGGCCCCGGGCCCGTGCCCCGCTCCCTCCTGGAGCCCTGCCACCTCCACCCGCCCACCCTCACCCTCCTGTTCCGGGAACCCGGGGTCAGGTGTCTCCCATCCCGACCCCATGGGCTCACCTATCCAGCCTGCCTCTGACACCTGCCATGGCTCGGGGTCCCAGCACAGCCCCGCGGGCCCAAGGCCTCCTCTCCTCCCACCTGGGCAGCTGGCTCCCGGGCGCCCTGTGGAGCCTCAGAACCTCCACGTTCCAGGGCCTCGAGGGCTTCGCTGGTCACATGGGCTGGGCAGGGAGCCTCCGAACCTCTGCCAGGGCTGGCGGGGCGGGGGCACAGCCATCAGGCTCCTTGCTGGCCTGGATGGCAGCCCGGTGCTGCAGATCTGTGGGTCTGCTCACTTGTAAGGGGCGTGAGGGGCGGCCAGAGTCCTTTGGCGAGGGGCCTGGTGGCCTGACCCTCACAGACGGACGCAGCGCTGCTCGGGCAGCCTGGGCACACAGAGGGGCCAGAGCCCTCCTGAAGCTCTCCCCTCGTCCCCGACGCTTGCAGAGCCCTGTGGGGAGATTGTCACTTGGGTCCCAGGATCACAGCGGCCTGGGGAGGGAGGGGCTGCCTGCCCAGGGCCCTGCTAGGTGGGTCCCCGCTATCACCACTGGCTCCTCCCTTTAACCCCTCAAAGGAGGCACTCTTGTGCCCACTTCCCTATAGGACCGGATCCCTGACCAGGGGCCAGCTCCTGTCCCCACCTGCTGAACCAGTGCCCCTTCCAGTAGCCCCGGCAATGGTGGGGGTCACTGTCTTCCCCAGCATGCACTGCCTTTCTGCCCCACCTCCCAGGCCTCATCCTGGTCCCCTCTGTGCCCACCCCTTCCCCCTCCTAAGGGGGACACAGACCTTGCATGTGTGCAGCTGCCCCGCCAAGTCAGGCCTTTACATCCTGTGCCCTGAACCACCCTGGCCCCTGGTCTGGACTGCCTGATGCCCTGCTGGGCCAGGACAGCCACGTGGGGTGCCCTGGGAGCTCTGGGGTGACTAAAGCACTGGGCTCCCCCAAGAGGAGCAGCAGGGAGGTGCACCCTGGCTCGGAAGACCCTCTGGGTCCCTCCTGAGTGCCCTCAAGGTCTCCACCCCAGCAGAGCGCTGGGGGCAGAGGGCCCACCTCAGAACAGGAGCCCTAGAGACGGAAGGGCGGCCCTAGCAAATGGTTCAATCTCCTGTGCCTCCCTTTCCTCAGCTCCAGAGATAAAAATAACATCTCCTTCGTGGGGCTGGGTGGCCATTAACTAGCACGTGCAACAGAGCCCTAGCTATGCTCTTGGTTACTGGCTTTGAGTATCCGAACCATAGGACTGAAAAGTCACCGCCCAAAGTTTTCCATGGGTGGCAGGGTGCTTGGGACAGTAGGAACCAACAGCAGGGGCCCAGCTGGCTCACCGAGGAGACCCAAGGTCCTGTTGTCCCCCCACCCACACACACCCTGCCCCAAATGGTCCCCAGTGGGGGACCCGGGGCTGGGACTCAGAGGCATGTGCAGCTAGAACAGATGGAGACTTCACCGCTTTCTTGCCAGGCCCAGGGCGCCAGGACGTCACAGGAGATGGGTCCCTGTGCCAGCCTTTCTGTTTCCCAAGAACGAGCAGGCCACAGGAATGAGCCGCACCCTCTGCCAAGAGGCCCCCAAGCCCCCTGGAAGGGCAGCTCCCAGCCTGGCGACATGGGCCAGAACCAACATGGGCCGCTGGGCACTGCCAGGTGTGCTATGGTCCCCAGGGCAGCCAGAGAGTGGAATCCCCCAGGGGGCCCTAGCTGAGGATTCTTTCTCCCACCCAGACACGTGCACCCGGGCTTTCGGGCTTCCTCAGCCTGGGTCCCAGGCCAGGCTGCAGCACACCAGCCTGCAGCCTCTCCCGGCCCCTTAGGAAAAGGGCCTCTGACCCAAAAGACAGGGACCCCGGCACTAATCGCTGGAGATTCACTTGGGTCAGGAGGCTGGGTGGGAGCGATGGGCACCGTGTGAGGGCCCGGGGGCCCGGGGCAGGGCCTCCAGCCTGCAGATCCCGGGGACCTGGGGGCACTCGGCCCAGCACCCGGGCTCGGCTCTTAGCGGAGATGCAGCCCACCGGCCCGCAGCGGGCAGAGGTCAGGACCAGCGGCCCCACGCTGCTTCCGCACCGAACCTTAGTTTCCCCAGACCCAGGGGGCACCGGCCAGCGCCCCTGACAAGTTTCTTCCAGCGCGGTAAAGTTCAGAACAAGTCTGGGGCGGAGAGCCGCCCCGGGAGGAGACCCCGGGCGACGGGCGCTGTACGCGTGGCACTGTTTACGCGAGAGGCCGAGGAGGCGCGGCCCGCGGGGAAGATGGCGACGGGGCGGGCGCGGCCGGCCGGGCGGGGCTGCGGCGGCCCGGGCGCCTCCTCCTCCAGGCGGGCCGCCGGGCCGCGCGGGCTAGGGTCGGGCCCGGGGTGGGGAGCGCGCTCCGGGGCGGGCGGGGGGCGTAAAGCTCCGCGGCCCGGGCAGAGGAGGGGGACGCCGCGCGAGCGAGCGGGGGGCGGTACCTGTTGTTCGGGGCCTTGCGCACCAGGCCGGCCGCCTTTGTTTTCTTCCTGGCGAAGTCGCCGTCGAAGGGCAGCACCGACGCGTAGCCGTGCTCGGCCTCTGCGGACAGACGGCGCGGTCAGCGGGCCCCCGGCCTCGGCCCCGCCCGCCCGCCCGCGGTCCGGTCGCACAAAGGGGCGCAGGGCTCTACCTCGGTCCCTGCGCTCCAGGTACTCGGCCGCCTCCAGCAGGATCAGCAGGGAGTTCAGCTCCATCCTCCCGCCTGCCCGCCCCCGGCGTGAGCGCTTCGGGACGGCGGCGGCCGCTGCCCGGCCGGCTCCGCTCGCCGCCCGCCCCGCGCGCCCGGCGGCCCCACTTCCCCAGACGCCCGCGGACTCCCCGAGCGCTCGGCTGCCACCCCTCCGCCTCGCGGCCCTCAAATTGACACATAAGGGCGAGCGGCGGCCGGCGCAGCAAATGGGAGCCGGTGCTCGGGCGGCGGGGGCGGGCCCTGGGTCCAGCCGGGGCCAATGGGAGCCGGCCGCACGCCTCAGGCGGGGCCGAGAATGTTGACAGCTGCGAAGCTCCGCTCCGATAGGCCCGCCGCGGTAGTAACAATTTAGAAGCCCAAGCTTAGCAACAGCACGTGGGGGCCCGGCCCCCGCGCCCGCTGATTGGAGGCCGGCGTGCATGTTAAGTAGGCGCCTCGCGCCTATTGGCCCAGAGAGGGCCATGTAAAGTAGGGCCGGCGGAGCCAATGGTCGGCCGCGGGGCGCGCGGCCAATGAGGGCGCCGCGGCCGGACGCGTTGCCGAGAGGAAGCGGAGCGCGGCGGGGCCGCCCTCCGCCCGGCCCCCGCACGAGTGCCCGATGGGGCTCGGAGAGCGATCCGGACACCCAGCCGGTCCGCCGGTCCGCTGATCCGCGTCCTCTGCGCAAGAACCTGTCGCCCTGAGCCTGCTGCCGCACTGGCTTCGCGGAAGTTCGGGTCCTCGCGGTGTCCTCGGGGGTCTCCCGTGAGGCTGCAAAAAAACGACAACCCTCCCCGCCAGACACAGCGTGACCCCGGGAAAGGCTCGGGCTTGGAGGAGAGGCGTAGACGGTCTGAGCCTAACGGTCAGGGCTTCCTGAGGATCTCAGTGGAGAAACTGAGGCCCACAGCAGGAGGGGTCCCTCAGAGCCGCCCAGAGGACCCTAGGGCAGAAGGAAGAATCTGAGAAAAGAAGGGGGGCAACGCTCTGCCGCCACAGTCCAGACGGGCTCCCATGAGTAGAGGACTGCGTGATCACGTCTGGCCCAAAGGGTGGGGACATTCCAAGAGGCTAGCACTTGTCCCCTCTGGCCACGGAAGCGCTTTCTAGGGAAGAAAATTGCTTTGCCTGGGAGGGGAGCTCTCATCGAGCTCCCAGCTGGCTGGCGGGTGGCCCTAGTGACCCCTGACCCTAAGCTGGCCCACAGAAGCAGGACTGGCAGCCTGGGGGTGGGGGGCAGTCCCAGATGGGCCTCAGTCCCACTTGATTTTTCCCTCTCAGAGGTTATTGAGATTGTTGGCTTGGGAGCTCCTGCAGAGGGGCCCTTGGGCTGGAGAGCGTGGGGTAGAAATGACTGGGTTCCCCAGTGCTGCTGCCAACAAAACAGAACAAACACTAAAAATCCAGCACGTGCAGTCCCAGGACCTATTGACTGTATATATGCATTTCCGTGGGTTTCCACATCCCCAATTTACAGGCAAAAAGGCTGGGAATCCTGAGGACTTGCCAGAGTCTCCCAGCATTCCCAACAGAATGATTAGTGCTGCCAGACATGTGACCCAGGGCTGGTGACACAGGAGCATGGAGACCAAACCACCTCCAGGCCCAGCACAACTTGATTTGAGAAAGGGGGTTAGGAATGTGTGCCCACCTCCCTCTTCCCGCCGCCCCCGCTCCCGCACCCCGGGTGGCAGAACCCAGTGAGGAACTTGGAAACTGGCATTAGACAGCCCTGTGTGGACATTAAAGCAACACTTCCAGGGAATTCCCTGGCATTCCAGAGGTTAGGACTCCTGACTTTCACTGCCTAGGGCCCGGGTGCAGTCCCTGAGCTGAGAATGGAGATCCTGCAAGCTGCAGGCAATGAGAAAACAAAAACGCAAAACACTACCTGGATGTTAACTCTGGCCCTTCCTGCCCCTGCTCCACAAGCACCCCAGGTTCAGGGCAGATCCCTAGCAAGCGCCGAGTCCTGGGCCCTCCACTTAGTTTGGGGGGCAGCCAGGGCTGTGCAGGGTAAAGGAGGGCCGGGGTGCATCATGGGCTCTCCGTGTTGGAGGCAGGACCCCTGGCTTACCACTTAGTGTTTGCAAGGTCAGGCCAGCCCTGGTTATGTGAGGGATGCGCTGCTGACTGCAGTCCTAAAGCCGCACCTGTGCTGGTGTGAGTGCACCTGCTGGACCCCCACCTCCCTTCCTGCCGGGGGGCCTGGGGTGCGCTCTGTGCTGCAGCGACAGCACAGGGGCGGAGGAGTGGCTGCAGGAGTGCGCGGGGTCCCACCTTGCGCCACTGACTACATCTAGGCCTTTGGGGGACCTCCACCCTCAGCCACACCCAGGACGGACCACTTCCCCGTGCCCACGGGGTCCGCACTGTCTGGGCGCCCCGCACAGTGAGCGGCCAATGGGGACGTGGGCCGGCCGTTGTGGGTGGAGGTGTCGGGGTCCCATTGCGGGGGTGGGGGGGGGCAGCCCTGCAGCGCCATGTAGGTTGAGCGGTGGATGGGGGGATAGAGAGAGCCAGCAGGGGAAGTGGTCCCACCCGGCCCGACCTGCAGCTGTGAGTCCAGAGCTCCCCGGGGATAGTCTGAGGCTGCCAGCTGAGGGTGCTGGGGCGAGGGGGAGGATGGATGGGGTGGCCTTGCCCAGGACCCGTCAGGTGTCTACACGCAGAGCCTCAATGCGTGCCCCCTTCACCCCACCATGGAAGGGGCACTACAGGCACTGAGGGCTGCCCTGGGTCGGTGCTGGCTGGCCCAGATCCAAGGATGGCAGGGTGCTACCCTGGGACAGTTCCCTAGAGCAGGTCTCAAGCAGGGCCCAGTCACCTCCTACAGGCAGCCTTCCCTGAGCCCAGGCTGGGCGAGCAGCCTCCTGGCCTACCGCATCTCCCATGCCTGCCCAGCTCTCCCTGCCCCTTCTGTGAAGAGACCTATCCTGTCAGAGTGCGACCCCGCTGAGGCCACACTAGAAGGGAGGAAGCGGGCTTCAGAGGCCACCTCCCTCTGGGAGTCTAGGCCCCCACCCCTTTCCTTCACTTAGCATCCAAGACGGGCCCTGGACCATTCCCACCCACCCCAACTCCCCTCCCCTCTCCCAGGCCCCCAGCGCCACCCCCCCCCCAGCCCACATTCCCTTTCCTGCCCCTTCCTCCAAACTCTTTCCCCCGCTGCTCTTAGGAGAAGCCCAGTTCACCTCAGGGCTCCCAGCCCCGGGGGGCTCAGGGAGAAGTTGCGGGGCCTGAGTCCAGGAGGCCTTAGGGGTCTGTTGGGCAGGTTTCATCCGCCACCCCACCCCTGCCTCAGCTTCCCTGGCTCTGAAATGAGAACTGCACACCGCTCTCTGGGCACCGGAGGACCATAGGAGGAGTCCTGGGGGGAAGCTTATGAAAGGCTGGCGAACTCGCCACCCCCAGGATCCTGCGAGGGAAGGACCCCTCGGGAAGACCGTTTCCTAACTTCTCCCATGCTGACCAGGCCCCAGCTCCCTTGCCCTGGACCCAGTACCTAAGGGCGCATGTCACCCAGCCCTCAGCCAGCACACACACTGGGGACATGCCTGAGGCTCTCAGAAGAGCGGCGGGAAGCACCCCCCCCCAGGGGGAGAGCGTGTGTGCAGCCCTTCCCCCTCCAGAACCCCGCTCATACCGCCAGGGTAACCAGGCCCTGTCCTGCCTTCTCTCTCGCCCCCTCAGTCACCGGGTTGGAGTCCTGCTGCCCTCAGTGTTCCCAGGCCCAGTGCTCCAGGGAGGAGGCTGGGAGTGAGCGGTCAGGGCTGGAGCCCTCCCCCAGCCCAGTGCGGACCCCGAGTGGTGGCAGGTTCCGACAGGGACTGAGGCGCAGGGACAGAGATGAGCTCTGGGGTCATCTCTCAGGGGCTAGAGGGCCATGCCCAGCCCAGCACGGCGGTCAGCCTGCAAGCCGCCCACTGTGTGCCAGGACCAGGGGCGAGCCCCGGAGGCTTCTGTCATTGGCCCCTCCACCAAAGCCACCCCGGATTATTGTCTGACCACAAGACCTTGGCCTCAGAACCTCTCTGAGCCTCGGTCTCCCCAGCGATAAACCGGAGTTGGCGGTAGCGGCCTCAGGGTGTTGTGGGGTGCAGTGAAGGCTGCCTGGGAAGCCCTGGGAGGCAGTGTGCCAGGTGCAGGGCAGGGGCAGGAATGGCAGAGATACTAGCATCAGACCCAAAGCAGCAAGCGCTTCTTTCTCTAAAGATCTTTGTATTTCTCTTTGGCTGTGCCCAGTCTTCACTGCCGCATGGGCTTTCCTCCAGTTGTGGCGAGTGGGGGCTGCTCTGCAGGTGCGGTGGGCGGGCTTCTCGTGGCAGTGGTCTCCCTTCTCGCAGAGCGCAGGCTCAGCAGTCGCAGCGCATGGGCTTAGTCACTCTGTGGCACATGGGCTCTTCCTGGGCCAGGGACTGAGCCAATGCCTCCCGCACTGGCCGGCAGTTCTTTGCCACTGAGCCACCAGGGAAGCCCCCAAGTGCCTCTCAGTCTGCGCACTTGACGTAGGGAGGTGGCGGCAGGGCCTGGGCAGTCACAGCCAGCATCGAGTTCCGTCAAAGGGCGCACAAGCCGCCCGGGTAAGGGCACGGAGGGCCTTCGAAAGAGTTTAACACTCGGGAGAGCATTGTCCCCAGAACACAAGGAGACAGCAAAATCAAGATGCGTGAGGATGTAACAAATGTCTGCCTCGTCAACATAATGTCCATGTCAGTCTTAAATGTAAAATAAGAAAAAAAAGTTCATTATACTTGTGAACAATTTGTGGGGTATATTTTTTTCTCTCTTTACAGAGTTTTCTGACTATACTCAATGACCCCTGGACAATCTATAGATGATTGTCTTAAGTATCCAAAAATGTCCAAAAGCAAAACAATAAGATTTTCTTTTAAACTTTTTCTCAGGGAGAAAAACCAACGAAGGAGGGAGATGGTGCAGACTGAGGTGCCCACTGCAGGGGTGGGTGTGGCTGCAGGCGGCTCAGGGCCACCAGCCTGCTCCACTCCCAGGTCCTGGGCACAGGCTGGGGGGGCAGGACCAGTGCCCAGCTCAGCCCTACTGCCGCCCCTCAGCCCCTGCCAGCTATCTCCAAGGCCCTTTCTTCCCAGAGCCCCGAGGAGTGTGAGCCTGGAGCAGACGGCAAGTCTCCCCCAGACAGCAGGGGCTTCAGGGCTCACCCCAGAAGCCCTATCCCAGTCTTACTGTCTGTGTTCTCTGGGCTAGGCCTTCCTGGCCTGTGTCCCCGCCTCTTCCAGGAAGCCTTCTGGGCTTTCCAGGACATGCTCAGGTAGCCTTCACTTGGCCCTGGCTGCTACACACCATCATAAGGCCTCATAGTCTCCAACTGGATGCCCCGAGGGCCCAAGCCCCTATCCCAGGCCCCTAGGCATCCAGCGGCTTCTAGACCCAGAGGGCAGCAGGGCAGGCTCGGGCAAGCATGCCCTGAGCCGCCTCGATCAGAGGGTGCTCAGCTAACAGCCCGTAGGGCTCAAGGCAGTCCTGAGTGACGAGGTGGGGAGACAGCCAGGTCAGAGCAGCGACCGCAGCTATGCTGCATTACTGCCTGCGATGGAGCAGTGGGGGCCCTGGGGTCTGCCCCGCCAACTCATCCTCCCCCGAGGGTGTCCAGACCACAGATCTGACTGTGTCCTCCCCTGCTCGAAGCCCAGTGTTTGGTACCTGGAGTGACCCTTCATTCGCCATCTGTACTCCACCCTCACCGGGACCCTGGCCGCTTCGAACTGGGCTGTTCTGTGTCTGTAGCTCTGGTACCCCACTCTCCAGCGGCATCCTGCCCACCCCGCAAGGCCCAGGCAGCGCAACCAGCTTGCTCAGCCCCCAGGCTGGCAGACCCCCCCAGGCAGGCCAGGTCTGGAATGTGGGGGTGCTCATCTTTGCCCAGTTCAGGTGCAGGACCCAGCCCCTGACCTGTCCTGAACTCTTGGAAACGAACACACCAGCAGAGCCCAGGCCACATGTTTTTAAGCCTTTGCGCTGAGGTTAAGTTTGAGCTTGTGCCAGCATGGAATCTGTCTCTCCCCAGTCTCACAGACAGGAGAGGATCCGAGAGGTTCGCTGACTCCTGCAACAAGTCTGAGACTCTGCTCTGAAAATGAGTGTGAGGATGGGGGCTGAGGAGGGTGGGGGGTGCCCTGCCTGGGAAGGCTGCCTGGAGGAGGTGGCTCTAGGTGGACCTAAGAGTAGACAAGAGCCTCCAGGACTCTGGGTTATGGAGGTGGCTTAGGGCAGAACTTTGGGTCCTGCTCACCTCCCCCCTGGAAGGACTGATGCTGAAGCTGAAGCTCCACTGCTTCGGCCACCTGATGTGAAGAGTCAACTCATTGGAAAAGACCCTGATCCTGGGAAAGACTGAAGGTGGGAGGAGAAGGAGACGACAGGATGAGATGGTTGGATAGCATCACCGACGCGATGGACATGAGTTTGAACAAGCTCCAGGAGTTGGTGATGGACAGGGAGGCCTGGCGTGCTGCAGTCTGTGGGGTTGCAAAGAGTCGGACACGACTGAGTGACTGAACAACACCTACCCCCAACTTCTGCAGAGTCCAGAGAACAGGAACAGCTGGGAATGACCGGGAAGTTCCCCCTCCATGGTGTCAGCCCCCACCCCCAGCCCTGGTGGTCTGAAGTGCCCAGCCTGACTAGGAGCCCTCTTGCCCACTCTGCGATGCCGTTAAGGGTGTGGCCCGCCCTGCCTGTGATCCTTGCCGGGCTAGGACCCTCTCTGGCTTCTCCACCCGCCTGCAGGACCTGGACAACGAGTGCCTGGCCACTGGGTGTATGTGTGCTGGGGGCCCTGTTCCGACCTGGAGTGCCCACCACAGTGGGACAGCCCCTGCAGGCAGGGCTCTAAGCCCCCACACCCTGGCCGCCAGGCCCCCGTGGGAGAGGAGGCGGTGGGCGGGGTGCCCCCTGGTGGCCGCTAGAGGCAGCAGCAGGGGCCTTGGAGGAGCCCAGACCCATGGGGGAAGGGGAGTGTACCCCAGCCCCCACCCTACCATATGCTGCCAGTGGTCCTCCCGCCACCACCAGCCTCCAGGACACGAACAGTCTTTCTCCTCTCCTGTGCCCCCGCCCCGTGTGGGTGTCCACCTGTCTGCTGGCCTGCCTGGGGTGCTGGGCAGGGTGGGCGCGCGGGGCGGGGGAGGCTGGAGCCCATCGCAGGGAGTGGGATGGGGTAGGGGAAGGGCTGGTCACCCTTCTCCTGGGGGCTGGTGGGAAGCCACGTCCTGTCTTCCCACTGTCCCAGGAGACCAGAAGCCCTCCTCGTTTCCTGGAGGACAGTGCACTTGAGCAAGAACCCCATCACGTCCCAGACAGAGAAAAAGGAGTCCATCCATGCTCACACGAGAAACAAGAGTGTCTGCAATCCTTAAATAGATTTATGGAAATGGTTTTGAATTACAGCATTTAGAAAATAAAAATAATCTCAATACATAATATACCCTCCATTATATACTTTTCTTCTCCCACACGCGCTGTTTTTTGTGCGTGTGTATTCCACTGTCAAACAGTAATTGGATTTTATGCTATAAAAGAAGCAGTAGGTGTGCCCTCTCTCTAAAAATAAAACTGCAATCATCATCGCAACGTGAAGCCTGAGATTTAAGCCTGAGGAGGTGTCCGTGCTGGGCCTGGGGCCGCTCTGGGGCCAGGGTCCCAGGGGGTCAGAGGGGTGGGAGTAATGGCAGCCGAGAGGTCATCACCGGGTCCTCAGCCCCCTGCAGCGCCCTGGCCTCGGAAGCTGGGATACCTCTGCCGGCTGCTTGGCGCCCCCGCCCCCCTCCGTCAGCTGGAGGATCAAGGTGGGCAGACCACAGCAGGGGCGGCCACTTGCTCAGAGGACTACAGGGTCTGCTCTGCATGTCCCCTCTCCAGCAAGAAATGAGACATGTGGTTTAGGCAAGGTCCTGAGGGGAGCGGGGGTGGGGGCTGTGGGCGCAGGGCCCTGGAGAGAGAGGACAGCCTGGTCTTTCCCCGTTCGGCCAGCTCACGGGGGAAGCCCTGCGCCTGCTCTGAGTGCCCCCTCTCCGGTAGGTGAGCATCACCCGCCCAGGAAGAGCAGGCCTTCCGCTACAGCTGAGCCTCAGACGGCATCTCAGCAAGGCAGGGGGGCCCACCCAGGCCCAGGCCTGGCACCCCAGGTCCCCGCGCTGGCTGCAGCTGACCTCCGTGGGCCTCTGCACCAGGCCCGAGGGCCCTGCGGGCGGGGGGCGGAGGCACTGGAGTTCTGGAGTCCGGGCGCCCGCAGCCCCCGCAGCGGCGGGGCCAGCAGGTAGATGAGATGCGGCAAAGCCCCTCCGGCCAGCGGACGGCCCGCCCGGGTGGCAGAGGCGGGGCGCGGCCGTCGGAGCCCCCTCTCTGGAGTCCTGCGGGGCCCGCGGGCTCGCGCGCCGTGTCAGATGCCCGCCTTGTCGCTGTAGAAGGGCGTGACGTGGAACATGTAGCAGTGCGTGCACACGCGGACCGGCTTCACCTGCCCGTAGCGCGGCAGCGGCGCCGAGTGCGAGGAGCAGCGCGAGCAGAAGATCTGGAAGGCGGGAGCGCGCGGCCGAGTGAGCGGGCCGGGGCTCTCCGCAACCCTGCGCCTCGGAGGGACGGCCGGCAAGGGCGGGAGCAGAGCCCTGAGCCGCCTGGCCGGCCGGCCTGCACGTCCCTCCCACCCGGGCCAGGCGGGGCTCTCCCGCTCCCCAACGCGAGGCCAGGACCTTCAGGAAAACCTGGGGCAGGTCTTGACCAAGAGGCCAGGCTGAGGAAGGGGGTCCTGGCCTTACAGCAAGGCTGCGGCAGGCTCCAATTCAGACCCTCCGCCCCCCACCCCCGCACCAGACCCCCAGGTCTGAAGGGCCCAGGACTGGGCACTGCACCATCGCACTTGGTGGCTGCGTGGCCGAGGCCGTGTTCATGCGTGCTAGGTCGCTCGGTCGTGTCCGACTCTTTGCTGACCCCATGGACCAGGCTCTTCTGTCTATGGGATTCTCCAGGCAAGAATCCTGGAGTGGGTTGCCATGCCCTCCTCCAGGGGATCTTCCCGACCCAGGGATCAAACCCCGGTCTCCATGCCTCCTGCATTGGCAGGCGGGTTCTTTACCGCCAGCGCCACCCGGGAAGCCCTAGACCACCCCTGTGCCAAGTCCGAGCAGGGCCCAGGGCTCACGGGTGTCTCTCTGCACAGGACTCCTAAGTCCTCGCCAGCCCCGGGGCATTGGTCCTGACCCCTGGACCTGGGCACGGGGTCTGCAGACGCTCCCTGGGATGTCTGAGGCGGCAGCCCCGGGGGCTGCGGGACAGCCCCGGCCGCCCACCCACCTACCTTCCCGCAGCTGCGGCAGTGGTGCTTCCTGCGGATCACTGTGAAAGGCGCTTTGCAGGCGGTGCAGAAGCCGCAGGCCTCGTCCGGGACCCACTCGGGCGGGTCTGTGACAATGACAGTGGGGGGACAGGTCAGCCCGAGGCAGCGGTGCGGGGGGCGGCAGTGAGGGCCGGTGGGCTGGGGAGGGGGTCGGAGGCTGGAGGTATGCAGGAGCCTCCGGTCCTCGCGAGGTTCCTTACTGGCTAGGTATCAGGACTGCTGGCCAGGCGCGTGGATCGGACCCCTGTGGCAGCAGCCTGCAGGTCGCCCCAAGACTCAGGGCGAGGTGCACCCAAGCCACCCTCTCCCAAGCCTCTCCCGGCCGGCATCCAGTCTGGCAGGGTCCTCGGGCAAACACGGGGGCTGACAGATGAAAGAAATCAACCCCCTTTGTCAACCTCCCAATCAAGGCTCTGCTGGAGCCTCAGGCGCCCCGGCAGCCCCGCCCTACCCGGCTCCAGGGCAGGTCAAGGGAGGTGGGGGAGGGGATGCGAGGGAGGGCAACTGGGGATGGTCCCGCCCCGAGGCTGGCCCCGCCCCTAGAATACCCCTTCCCCGTCCCCGCCCGGAGCTGGCTCCGCCCCCAGGATGGCCCCACCCGAAGCTGACTCCGCCCCGAGGCTGCCCCCGCCCCCCACAAGTGCAGCGCCGGCCCCCCACGACTGGTCTCACCCCCTTTCCCTTCTCTAGGCGCTCACTGGAGGGAGCTCCTGGGGATCTGCTCTGGAATTCGAATTCGGGGGCGGGGCCACCTTGTCCAGGGAGACACCCCAGACATGAGGTGCCCACCCTGCACCAGCCGCGAGCGTGGCGCCGGCCAGGCCACTCGCCCAGGAAAGACCCTGGTCTCCGCCCCCGTCTCCGGCCCCTCCTCCCCAAGCTGCGCCCGAGGACTCGCCCTCCCCCTCCGGCAGCCTGCAGACCCCTGCCCCTCCCACTCTGCCGTCCAGGCTTCTGCTCTGGCCCCAGCTCACCCATTCCCCCACCGCAATGAGGCCTCCTCTCACGCTGTCCACCCTCTCCGTGGAAAAACCCTGACTGTCCCAGTGATGCCTGGACATCACTGGTCAGCTCCTGGGGTCACGCCAGGCCACGAGGCCAGCTCCAACAGGCAAATCCAGACTCCTACTTGAGGAAGACAGTGAGGATCCTGGGGACTCCCAGGCCCTGCCCTGAGAGCCACACGTCCTAACGGCCTTGGTGAGGGGCCCCCACTGGAGGAGGGCTGCTGCCAGACTACAGGCCAGAGCAGAGGGGAGACATGCAGACGGAGTCCCGGCTCTCTGCTCAGCCCACTGGCCCCCGCCCCTCACGCACCTTCCAAGTCTCCGTCTCGGGTCTTGGCGGCGAGCTCGGAGGATGACAGGGTTTCCTGGCACAGGGCACAGTCCTCCAGAGCCGCGCTCCGCAGGGTCTGGGTGACTGGAAGAAAGTGTGGCCACTGGGCTCAACCGGCCACCACTCGTGCCCGGGAAGTATGCCTGGGTGCAGCCAGTGGAGGGCAGCCCCCACTGCACAGTCCCACCCGCGGAGGGGTCACCGGGGCCCTCACCCACTGCCTGGCAGGCAGGGTGCTGACCCAATCCTGGGAGTCTGTCCATCTGAGTGCCCCCACATGGGCAGCTGGCCCCGGACCCATCCACTGTCTGTGTGTGGTCAGGTCCCCCTGGACCGTGGCCCCGAGGCGGACAGGGGACCAGGCCTGGCCCCGGCCCTGGGGCCCACACTCCTTGCGTGCAGAGGCCGTCCATGTCACTGCCCTTCCTGAGCAGCAGTGGTCCTCAGGTAGCCCCACCCAGAATGCCCGGGTACATGGGGGCAGTGTGGCCCAGCAAAGCGGACCTCGGGGGGCAGAGCTGGGCGGGCACACAGGACAGATTCTCCCCGGGGCCTGGGCCGGCTGCCTCGTCACTCTTGAGCAGAAGCCCCTGGGATGGGGGGCCTCTTGCCCAGAACCAGAGCCTCAGCCCCAAAGAGGGGTGGCACCAGAGGGGTGGCTCCCCTCTCCCACGCTGGGACCCCACCCAGCCCTTGCCTCAGCATCCCCTGCCTGACTCCTGCTCCCTCCCCAGGTGCCCATTCAGTGTGTGTGTGTGTGTGTGTGCACACTCTGGTGTGAGGCAGGTCACAGAGGGCCACTTCCTCCTGGAGCAGGGGGACCCGTGTCCCCTCCCAGACTCTGGGCTGGCGTCTCATTGCTCTGACAGACGGAATTCTGCAGAAGCGACACAGGACCACTGGGTCCCGTCTGTTCGAGGAAGGGCACCGTGCCTCCTCGCCAGTACACGATTGCTGCCGCTGCTCCTGGCAGTGGCCTCGGGGTACCCGGGGCCTGCGAGGTGTGCCTCCGCCCCCCAGCGGACAGCCTGGTTCGGCTGGGGGCTTCCGCCCGCAGGGCGTGGTCATGCAAGAAGGGTGGCCCGGGAGAGCAGGTTTCCACCGGCTTCCTTGGGTGGGGGCGGCGCGCCTCCGAGCCCGGCCGGCGGACACTCACCTTTCTTCAGCTTTTCCTTGTCGTCCGTCTCTGGCTTGGTGGCCATGACCTGAAAGAGGGTCTTCAGGATGCTCCTCAGGTCGCTGGCATAGTTGGTCTGCAGCTGGTCGGCCACGCCTGCGGGGCACGCGGGGAGGGCAGGGGAGGCGCTGCTGGCTGCTGAGCAAGCTGTGGCTCAGGGCCAGAGACCAGCCCGTCCTTGGATAAGCCAGGGCGGGAAGCGGCCCCCCAGCCCCCCAAGGGTCCCTCTGGCAGAAGCCAAGTTCAGGAGGCAAGGGAAGGAGGGGATGGGCCCACGACCCAGCAGCGCCGCCCCCCTCCCGCCCGGGCAGCGGTTAGTCTCGTTCATACTTTTGTCCTGAGGGTCTCAGCCACGGCCACCAAAGGGCTCTGGCTCCTCAATGAGGGATGACCCCGCACCCCCAAGTGTGCCCACCCCTGTGGCAGCTCCTTCCCCATCATGGCCACCTCGGCCAGCCCTTCTGGGGGCCTGCCCAGACTGGGGGGCCCTTGGGGCTGCCCCCACCCTCACCAGCTGAGGTTTCCTCATCCCTCAGGCGGGTGGGCTCAGCCCTCCTCAGTGAAAAGCTCTTCGAGGGCTGGTGGGGCTGCATTCACCGCAAGGCCAGGGGGTGACCGCACCTGCCCCCTACCCCCCGGGGCCCGTCACCACGCCGACACTGTGGCCAGCGGTTCTGGAGGGTTTCCTGCTGTGTCAGCAGCCCTGCCAGGCACCTGCTGGGCCTGCTGTTTCCCAGACCGCAAGACAGACCCGTGGATTTGCGGTGGGTTCTGCCAGATGTTTGAATGGAGGCTCGGAGTCACCCCCGAGCCTGGCCTGGCTGGGGGCCCTGCCTGTGGGACCCTGGGCAGTGCAGAGTGACACCCCGGGACTGTGACCCTGACTCTGCAGCGTCTGCCAGTCCACAGGCTGCGCCCCCCGCTGCTCCACCCCACGGCCTGGGGTCAGAGGATGGGCCAGGTGGACAAGCCTGGACAAGGCTGCAGGAGGGGCACTGCCTGAACGTGGCTGGAGGAGGGGCTGGATGGCAGGCAGGCAGCAGGGAGGGAGACCCCACCACACAGCCACGCTTCTAAATCAGGTGCCTGCCCCAGCTACTCACAACACATAAAACTAAGGCAAAAGGTGAAAAAGCCGCTGCGCTCACGCCCCTCTCTGAATCCCAGGAAATGAAGCAGTCATCGTCCCCCTCACCCAGGGGACGGAAGGAAACAGGATCAGTCGGGACATCAGATTGAACAGGACCTCGCGGGTGGGTGGTGAGGGCCCCCAGGCCCGGCCTGGGCTCCCACCCCCACACTGAGGAGGACCTGCGGACGCACGACGCCCACCTCTTGGCTGGGCTCCTCTCGGGGCTTGGGGCAAGGAAGTGACGTGGTAAGGGAGCCCCTGGGCAGGGCCTGCACCCCAACCTTTCTGGGGAGACTCCCGCAGCACGCCAGCCACTGCCTGAAGCCTGCCCACTCCCCGTGTACCCCCGAGCCCATGCCCACCCTGGGGCGACGGGGCACCTGAGATACAGACAAACAGGCGGTGGATGAGGTCCCGGCTGCCGCGGAACCGGGAGCGCATCTCCTCTCTGACGGCCACGCGTGCCGACTCGGGGCTGCTCGTGTCTGGGGAGCAGGGACCAGCCGTAGAGCCGCTGCACGGAGAAGGAAACACAGGGGCTTGGCTGCAGGCAGTGAGGGGGAACAAGACTTCCGCCCGGAGGGCCCCCCACCCCGCACCTGGGTGAGCCCCAGGTCCAACCCCGGGGGCTGAGCTCGTCCTATGGAAGCGTCCTCACCCCACTCACACCCTCTGCAGGGGCTGGCAGGCCCCAAAACATGTGTCCACGCCCGAACCTGGAACCCCGCGGGACCTTAGTTGGAAAAAGGTCTTTGCAATCGAGGTAAGGATTTTTAGTGTTATTTTTGTGGCTGTGCTGGGTCTTGGGTGCGGGCAGGCTTTTCTCTAGCTGTGCTGAGAGGGCTATGCTCTAGTGGCTGCGTGCCCGGTGGCCGCGTGCCTGGTGGCCGCGGGCCTGGTGGCCGTGGGGGGTGTCCTTTGTGCAACGTGAGCTCTGGGACCTCGGGCTTCAACAGTCGTGGGTCGCGGGCTCACTTGTCCCTCGGCGTGGGGGCCCTTCCCGGATCAGGGATCCAATCAGTGTCCCTTGTACTGCCCGGTGGATTCTTAACCGCCGGCCCAGGAGGGAAGCCTCAAGCTAAGGACCTGGAGAGGAGACGTCCTGGCCTCTCTGGAGGCCGTAACCCGAGGCCAGGAGTCTTAGTAGGAGGGGAGCGGGGAGGACCAGTGACCATGACACAGAGGTCTCGGTAACAAGGTCACAGGCCAGGGGACTCCTAGAGTCACCGGAGGCTGGAAGATGCAGGAAGGACCCCTGCCCAGAGCCTCTGGAGGGAGCGTGGCCCCACCAGGTTCAGATCTCGGGTCTCCAACCTTTGAGAGGAGAGATTCCTGTCGTTTCCAGCCCCTGGTCATGGTGCTCTCCACCAAGACAAGCCCTCCGGCCCCCGCGCACGCCCTGGCCCCGGCCCAGGGGCCCTGCTGCAGGCACTGTTAGCTCTGCTGTTCAGGGGTCACCTCGAGGCCCCAAGTAGCAGCCGCAGCTGAGGCTGGACTGTCTGGGTGTCCATTCACCCAGCTGCAGGGGGTGCGTGCGCTGACCTTTCAGTCCTTAAAATAATGTCCCTCTCGTCTTCACCCCGTCGGTTTTTCCCACTTTCTGGGAAATTTCCTCCCCACCCCCCCAATTTTCCCCTGGACATTTTTGCTACTAAGGTTTTATTGGGTTGGCCAAAAAGTTTGATCGAGTACGCTGCTGCAGAATTCATTTCCTCCTCTCTGGTTTCACGTATGTGAAATCTTTTATCTATCTAGAAATATTCACTATAATTTTTTTTTCCACTATAATTTTTTAAAAGCTGCCTTTGGGGGCCTGCAGTATCTCTGCTTTCGCTTTTCTGCGGGGAAGTTGGGGTTTTTCAGGCTGGAGGTCGGCCTCAAATGCATGGGATCCCGGTGTCAGACAGAGGCCCTGGTGGTTCAGACAGCGGGCCCCTGCGTGGCTGCTGGGAGTGAACTGGCCAGTGACCATGGGGAGAGGCCCCGATGCCATACTGGTGGAGCTGACGTCCCCCCAGCCCAAGGTCAGCAAGTGCCTGAGAGTCCGCCCTGGGCAGCTGTGCATACGGCAGCATCTGCGGGGCAGCTCTGGAAGTCCCAGCAAAATCCAGCAGCCATGGAGGACAGCCCACCGAGATCACGTCAGGCCACAGCCTGCCTAAGCGACGGGAGAGCGGCCCTGGCCCCTCGTGGACATGGGCGCCCCCCACCTACAAATGGCAGAGATGGGTGGGCAGCCAAATGGTATCTTACTAAGGGGCATCTCTCTTGGCGTCCAACCACCAGGAAGCTTGGAGACGGGATGCGCCTGGGAGTTCAGTGCAGGGGGCCAGGGGAAGGGGCCCAGACTGGCTTCTCAGGGTCCCCTCCCCAGTCAAGTGGGGGTGCGTTTGACTAACACACTCGGGCAACGGGAACATCTGTCTCTGAGTGTGTAATGCTTCCCCAGAACATGGAGGAGTGATGGGAGGTGCTGGAGAGGCCAACACCCTGCTCCGCTGAGACCCTCGTGATGACCGAGAGCCCTCCCTGCCCAGACTGCCTGTCTTGTCCCCAAGACGAAGCCCCTGGCTTTCCGTTTGGGGGTGTGACCCTGGCTGCGCCCTCCCTGGGAGCTGAGTAAGGAAACGGGGTGAGCGTCACTGTCCAGGGTCCACATCCGTCAACAACCCCGGCTCAGCTCACAGCCTCACCCAGGAGATCTGAAAGCAGGAACCCAAACAAATGCTTACACACGAACGTTCACAGCAGCATTACTCACAAGAACCAAAAGGTGTAACAACCAAGCACCCATCAGCAGATGATGGGTAAACAAACTGTGGTCCAGCCACACAGGAATATTATTCAGCTTTAAAAAGGAGTAAGATTCTGACACCAGCTACGATATGGATGAACCTTTAGGGCATTATGCTAAGTGAAACAAGCCGGTCACAAGGGGACAATCACTGTCTGACGCCCCTTACACGAGGTCCCTACAGGAGTCAGATGCACAGAGACAGAGTGGTGGGTGCCAGGGGTCAGGGAAGGGGGGCTTTAGTGGGGACAGAGTTTCAGTTTGGGATGATGAGAAAGTTCTGGAAAAAGTGGTGATAATCATACAACACTGTGAATGTGCATAATATCACTGAATTGTACACTTAAATACTGTTTAAATGGTAAATTTTGTGTTATATGTATTTTGCCAAAATTAAAAAGTAGAGGAAAAAAGATTTAGGACAGGGGAAAGAAAGGAAATGGAACTGAAAAGTCTAGATGGCCAATAGCATTGATGGTTTGGCATCAATACAATAGGTTAGAATTACATTAAACTGTATACTTTTATAGTGTGTATTTTTAATAATTAAAAAATGAAGCACAGTTGATTTACAATGTTGTGTTAGTTTCAGATGTACAGCAAGAGTTATGAACTCATTTCATATGCTAGCAAGGTAATGTTCAATATCCTTCAAGCCAGGCTTCAGCAATACGTGAACCGAGAACTTCCAGATGTTCAAGCTGGATTTAGAAAGGCAGAGGAACCAGAGATCAAATTGCCAACACCTGTTGGATCATAGAAAAGGCAAGAGAATTCCAGAAAAACATCTATTTCTGCTTCATTGACTACGCTAAAGCCTTTGACTGTGTGGATCAAAACTGTGGAAAATTCTTCAAGAGATGGGAATACCAAACCATGAAACCTGTAGGCAGCTCAAGAAGCAGCAGTTAGAACTGGACATGGAAAAGCAGACTGGTTCCAAATTGGGTAAGGAGTACATCAAGGCTGTATATTGTCACCCTATTTAACTTCTATGCAGAGTACATCATGAGAAACGCTGGGTTGGAAGAAGCACAAGCTGGAATCAAGATTGCCGGGAGAAATATCAATAACCTCAGATATGCAGATGACACCACCCTTATGGCAGAAAGTGAAGAGGAACTAAAGAGCCTCTTGATGAAAGTGAAAGAGGAGAGTGAAAAAACTGGCTTAAAGCTCCACATTCAGAAAATGAAGATCATGGCATCTGGTCCCATCACTTCATGGGAAATAGATGGGGAACCAATGGAAACAGTGACAGACTTTATTTTCTTGGGCTCCAGAATCACTGCAGATGGTGACTGCTGCCGTGAAATTAAAAGACGCTTGTTTCTTGAAAGAAAAGCTACGTCAAACCTAGACAGCATATTAAAAAGCAGAGACATTACTTTACTGACAAAGGTCCGTCTAGTCAAAGGTGTGGTTTTTCCAGTGGTCATGTATGGATGTGAGAGTTGGACTATAAAGAAAGCTGAGTGCCGAAGAATTGATGCTTTTGAACTGTGGTGTTGGAGAAGACTTGAGAGTCCCTTGGACTGCAAGGAGGTCCAAGCAGTCCATTCTGAAGGAGATCAGTCATGAATATTCATTGGAAGGACTGATGCTGAAGCTGAAGCTCTTAAGACTTTGGCCACTTGATGGGAAGAACTGACTTCTTAGAAAAGACCTTGATGGCGGGAAAGATCTTGAAGGCAGTAGGAGAAGGGGACGACAGAGGATGAGATGGTTGGGTGGCATCACCAACTTGATGGACATGAGTTTGAGCAAGCTCCAGGCGTTGGTGATGGACAGGGAAGCTTGGTGTGCTGTAGGCCATGGGGTCGCAAAGAGTCGGACACAACTGAGTGACTGAACTGACTATAACTCTTGTATTTTTTTTGTTACATTTATTCCAAATATTTAAATCCTGAAGCGAATGCAAATAAGATTTTTTAAAATTGCTACCATATCTTAATATAATGGGGTCTTTAACAGTAACAGCTTTATTGATATATACCATATATATATATATATATGCTGTCGCTGCAGTCGTGTCCGACTCTGTGCGACCCCACAGACGGCAGCCCCCAGGCTCCCCCGTCCCTGGGATTCTCCAGGCAAGAACACTGGAGTGGGGTGCCATTTCCTTCTCCAGTGCATGAAAGTGAAAAGTGAAAGTGAAGTCGCTCAGTTGTGTCCGACCCGCAGCGACCCCATGGACTGCAGCCCACCAGGCTCCTCCATCCATGGGATTTTCCAGGCAAGAGCACTGGAGTGGGGTGCCATTGCCTTCTCCGATATATATATATATATATATATGGTTTCCCAGGTGGCTCAGACGGTAAATAATCTGCCTGCCAGTGCAGGAGACTGGGTTCGATCCCTGGGTTGGGAAGATCCCCTGGAGGATGGCATAGCAATCCATTCTAATATTCTTACTGGGATAATCCCATGGACAGAGGAGCCTGGCGGGCTACAGTCCATGGGGTCACAAAGAGTTGGACACGATTGAATGACTGAGCACACACACACACACACACACTATATCATATATCAACACCATTCAGTTCGCCCTTTGTTGTTCAGTCACTAAATTGTGTCTGACTTTTGTGACCCCATGAATGGCAGCATGCCTGGCTTCCCTGACCTTCACTGTCTTCCAGAGTTTACTCAAACTCATGTCCATCGAGTCGGTGATGCCATCCAACCATCTCATCCTCTGTCACCCCCTTCTCTCATGCCTTCAATCTTCCCCAGCATCAGGATCTTTTCCAATAGTTGTCTCTTCACATCAGGTGGCCAAAGTATTAAGAGCTTCAGTATCAGGCCTTCCAATGAATATTCAGGACTGATTTCCTTTAGGATTGACTGGTTTGATCTCTTTGCAGTCCGAGGAACTCTCAAGAGTCTTCTCCAACACCACAGTTCAAAAGAATCAATTCTGTGGCGCCCAGCTTTATTTACAGTCCAACTCTCACTTCCATACATGACTATTGGAAAAAACATACCTTTTGACTATATGGATATTTGCTGGCAAAGTTATTTCTCTGCTTTTTAATACCCTGTCTAGGTTTGTCATAGCTTTTCTTTCAAGAAACAAGCGTCTTTTAATTTCATGGCAGCAGTCACCATCTGCAGTGATTTTTGAGCCCAAGAAAATAGCCTGCCACTGTTTCCATTGGTTCCCCATCTATTTGCCATGAAGTGACAGGACCAGATGCCATGATCTTAGTTTTTTGAATGTTGAGTTTTAAGCCAGCTTTTTCACTCTCCTCTTTTACCTTCATCAAAGGGCTCTTCAGTTCCTCTTCGCTTTCTGACACAAGGGTGGAGTCACCTGCATATCTGAGGTTATTGATGCATTTCTCCATAAGAGTTACGGAAAACTATAAAACATCATTGAAATAAATTAGACCTAAATAAATGGAAACACAGCTTGTGTTCATGGTTGAGGACTGAATATCATTAGCATGGCAATACCCCCAATACTGGTCTATAGGTTCAATGGAATCCATATCAAAATATAAATAAAATTTCCTTTTCCATGCAGAAGTTGACAAGCTGATCCTAAAATTCATACAGAAATGCAGTGACTCAGAACAGCTGAAACAATCTTGAAAAAGAAAAAAAGCAAAGTGGGAGGACTCACATGACGTATAATTTAACGACAGTGAACGAGACCCGCACTGGCATGGGAGCCATGAGAAGGCAATAAAACTGCCAGTCCAGAAATGAACCCAGGAGTTTGTGCCCGACTGATCTTCCCAAAGCGTGTCAAGGTCACCCAATAAGGAAAGAATGGTCTTTTCAAAAGACGGTTCTGAGATGGAGAAAAACTGTCTCTACAATAAGCGGTGCTGGGAAAACTGGAAGCTACATATAAAGAAGTGAGATTAGTCATAGAGCATTGTTTTCACACTATACATAAAAATAAACTCAAAATTGATTAAAGACCTAAATGTACGACTGGAAACTAAAAAACTTCTAAAAGAAAACTTTGGCAGAACATTTCTTGACATAAGCTGTAGCAATTGTTTTTGGATATGTTGATGGTTAGATAGCATCACTGACTCAATGGACGTGAATTTGAGCGAACTCCAGGAGACAGCGGAAGATAGAGGATCCTGGCGTGCTGCAGTCCAGGGGGTTGCCAAGAGTCAGACACGACTGAATGGCCACCAAAAACCCAAGGCAAGGGAGACAAAAGCAAAAATAAATACACAGGACCAAATTAACCTAAAAGCTTTTGCACAGCAAATGAAACCATTGACAAAATGAAAAGATAACCAACTGAATGGGCGAAAATATTTGCAAATGATACACAGGGGTTAATATCCAAAATATATAAACAGCTCATACAATGCGATGTGAAAAAATAAACAACTGGATTAGAAAATGGATTAGAAATTCCTGTTGTTTAGTTGTTAATTTATGTCTGACTATTTTGCAACCCCATGGACTGTAGCCTGCCAGGCTCCTCTGTCCATGGGATTTCCTGGGCAAGAATACTGGAGTGAGTTGCCATTTCTGTCTCCAGGGGATCTTTCTGACCCAGGGATCAAACCCATGTCTCCTGCATTGGCAGGTGGATTCTTTAGCACTGAGCCAACAAGGAAACCCCAGGAAATGGACTGAAGATTTTAACAGATGTTTTCCTGAAGACATACAAACGAAGAGCACACGCAAAGATGCTCAATATTGCTAATCATCAGAGAAATGTAAATCAAAGCCACGGGATATCACTTCCCACCTGTCAGAATGGCCGTCATGCCAAGGACCAAAGCAACAAGTGTTGCCAAGGATGCGAAGAAAAGCGAACCTCCTAGACCGCTGGTGGGAATGCGACTTGGCACACCACCCTGGAAAACGGCGTGGAGGTTCCTCACAGAACGAGAACTAGAGGAAAAGTGACCCTCCTAGACCGCTGATGGGAATGCGACTTGGCACACCACCCTGGAAAACGGCGTGGAGGTTCCTCACAGAACGAGAACTAGAGGAAAAGCGAACCTCCTAGACCGCTGATGGGGATGCAACTTGGCACACCACCCTGGAAAACGGCGTGGAGGTTCCTCACAGAACGAGAACTAGAGCCACCGTAGGGTCCATCGGTTCTACTCCTGGGTGTATACCTGAAGAATGCGAAACACTAGAAAAGATGCATGCGACCCAGTGTTCATAGCAGGATTATTTACAACAGCCAAGATGCGGAAGCAACACACGTGCCCATCAACACCTGAATGGATAAAGAAGATGTGAAACAGATATAAAGTGAAATATCACTCAGCCACAAGAAAAGAACGAAACTCTGTCAGTTTCAACGGCATGGATGACACGGCAGGCATTACGCCACGTGAATGAGTGAATGTGCAGTGAGTATGCAGAACCCAAGAATTCAACAAATGTATGGATATAACAAAGCAGGAACAGAGTCACGGGTACAGAGCGCAAGCTAGTCGTCACCAGTGGGGAGCGGGAGATGGGAAGGGGTGAGACAGGGGTGAGATGGGGCAGGGGGTTAAGAGGCAGAAGCTACGAAATGTAAAAGAAATGAGCCACAAGGTATATTGTGTAGCACAGGGAACACAGCCAGTATCTTATATAGTTTAAATGGAGGATAACCTATACAGATATTGCTATGTTATATACCAGAAACCAATACAATATTGTCAATCAACTGTACTTCAATAAAAATGTTAGTGGTACTGGGAAAACTGCGTTTCCACATGCAAAATAATGAAGTTTCATGTTACACCACATACAAAAATTGGCTCAAACAGATCAAAGACTATACGTAAGAGCTAACACTTTTACAACAAAACGTGAGTCTTTGTGGACTTGGATTAGGCAATAATTTCTTAGGTGTGACATGAAAAACACAGCAGCCAAAGACAAACATCAGCAGTTCCTCATGAGGAATGACCCAGCAATTCCACTCTGAGCATCAACCCGAGAGAACTGAAACACAGGTTCACCCAAAAATTAAAATTAAAAGGTTTTGTGCTTCAAAAGAGATCATCAAGATAGTGGAAAACTCGACAAAATGCAAGAACATTTTTCAAAGCATGTGTCTGCCAAGGGTGTATGAAAGTGAAGTCGTTCAGTCGTGTCCAACTCTTTGCGACCCCGTGGCTGCAGCCCACAAGGCTCCTCTGTCCATGGGATTCTCCAGGCAAGAATACTGGAGTGGGTTGCCATTTCCTTCTCCAGGGCATCTTCCCAACTCAGGGATTGAACTCAGGTCTCCCGCATTGCAGGCAAACGCTTTAACCTCTGAGCCACCACGGAAGCCCAAGGGTGTATAGTTCCTGGAATATAGAAAGGACTCTTACAACTCAACAAAAAGAAGATAAATCACCCAACTAAAGGATGGGCAATGTATCTGAAAAGACATTTTTCCAAAGAAACTATATAAACAGCCAGTAAACGCATGAAAAGATGCTCAACGTCATTAGTCATTTGGGAAATGCAAATTAAAACAATAATGTGCCATTTCATACCCATCGTGATGACTATAATAATTTTAAAAGAAAACGGAAAAAAACAAGTGTGGGTGAAGATCTGGAGAAATTGGAGCCCTTGTGGATTCCTGGCAACAACCTAAAGTGCTACAGGCACTCTGGAAAACCCGTCAGCAGTTCCCCATGCTGAATGACCCAGCAATTCCACTTCAAGGTGGCTACCCAGGACTGAAGCATAGATTCACACAAGCATCTGTACATGGATGTTCACACATACTAGCCTAACAACAGAAGCAACTCAAATGTAGGTCAACCGATAAACAGATCAACAAAATGTCGTCTAGCCGTGCGATGGAATTAACCTTCGGCCACAGAAAGGCATGAAATACCGTTAGGTGCGACAATGCAGACGAAGCTTGAAAAGATTGAGCCGTGACAGAAGCCGGCTACAAAGGTCACTTGTATGATCTCATTTCTTTGAAAAGTGTAGAAAAGTCTCGGCAAATCCATGGAGACATAAAGTAGATTAACGGTTGCCAGCGACTGGAGGTTTTACTGGGGAAATATTTGGGGTTTCTTTAAGGGGTGATGAAAACGTTCTGAGAGTGGACAGTGGTGGCGTTTGCACAACTCTGTGAATGTGTTAAAAGCCGCTGAACTGTGCACTTTAAAAAAAATAAAAGGATGTTTTTCTTGTAATCATTTTAGTAAAGGCATATTCAAGAAATAGCTCAAGCTAGATGCCCATCAACAGTGGGTTGATTCAGTAAATTAGGTCAGAGGTTTCCAGGAAGGACAGTTAATGATGCTGGAAATGCTGAAATATTAAATAAAAAGGTAGCATTTTAAAAATTAGAGCTATCATATGTACATAAATGAGGTATTGCAAAATATAGTCAATGTAAAGCATTAATATTACATTTATCTGAATAGTATGACTATGAATAAGTTGGTATTTTTCCAAAGTGTCTTCTAAGATCAAGTACTACTTCTGGGACCAGAAGACTAGCTTAGGCTGAGGAGAGGACGCGCCTTCAGCAGGTGCCACTGCAGCCCTCTTGAGGCACAGAGGCTGTTTCTTAGTGGAGGGACGGCACGCTCTGGGGCCCCAGCCCCGCAGATAAAGCCCTGGAGGTGGAGAAGCCTTTCTGAACCAGATGCCGTGGCAGCACACAGCTCACCTGCAAGGAGCCTGGGGCGGTGCCCTGACCGTGGGCAGAGCTCTGAGAGCCGCCAAGCCTGGGGCTCATGTTATGTCTTGAAAGAGCAGTGAAGTCTGGGACTCTCCCGGTGGCCCATGGCTAAGACTCCATGCTCCCAATGTAGAGGGCCCCGGTTCGATCCCCGGTCAGGGAACTAGAGGCCACATGCTGCAAGTAAGACCCCACGCAGACTCCAAATAAATAAACAGAGAGACCAGTGAACTCTCCCAGAAGACCGAAGCCAAGGCTGGCCCACGGGCGGTGGCTGGGGCAGATCGCAACTGCAGCCTCCAACCCACGCCCTCTCCAGCTGCTCTGCAGAGGGGGTGTGTGTGTGTATGAGTGAGTGTGTGAGTGAGCGTGTGTGTGTGAATGGAAAGAGAGCCAAAGGCTCCATAAAAAAGACTGGTCCGAGGCAGAAAAATCAATAAAGTGCTGCCCACAGGGAGCCAGCCCGCTGCTGCCCACAGGGAGCCCGCTGCGGCCCACAGGGGGCCAGCCCGCTGCTGCCCGCAGGGAGCCCGCTGCCGCCCGCAGGGAGCCCGCTGCCGCCCACAGGGAGCCCGCTGCCGCCCACAGGGAGCCCGGTGAGGCCTGGAAGGGCCACAGGGAGCAAACGGACAGAGTACGGAGGCTGGGCCTGGGACCGCACCTGGGGGCTGAGCCTGGGGCCTGGCTGGGTCAGCCTGCTCCCCAGGGCCAGTGGATGGGCATTATTTGGGCACCAGGAACACCAGGAACATGGCCCAGGGTGGTCACTCTTTTGGAAGGGCACAGGTCCTCTGTGGGCAGCTGCTGGACAGACAGACTGGGGACACGGAAGAGGGTCCCAGGGAAGAATCAGACCCTGTGTGTGGGCCCAAGAGCCCAGTCTAGAGCCAAGCGGCTTAAAGGTGGAGCTGAGAGGCCGGCTGGCGCCCAGCGGTTCACATCTGCAGTGGGGGCAGGAAGGGTGTGGGTGGGACGTGGCTGGAGCCCCCGAGGCAGAGGGATGGCAGCTGGGAGCAGCAAGGGTGAAGGCGTGGGGGCCCCGCCCGCCAAGGGCTCCCCGCACCCCCGGGGAGGCTGCACTCCCGTCACCGCTGTGTCTGCACGGTCACTCAGCGTCAGATCCCCTGCTCACCAGGATGTAGGAAAACCTGGCGCCTTGTGTACCGAAGCCCAGCTGCGTTCCAGCTGTTTGCTGCCACTGTCTTTTACAGAAGGCAGGACAAATCCCCTGTCACAACTCCCCTGAGGCTTAAATTACTAGGAAGCATCGTTCTTCTGGTAGCAAAATACTATGCAGTTCTAGACAGTCACATGAACCCCGAACGTCTCATACAGCCTGTGTCTCTGCCCACGGTCAAAGGTACTGCAGCAAACCTCCCAAAGTGCACGCTGGACAGGGACACATGGCAAGTGTCCGATCCCACTGTCAGAGGAGGGGAAAAAAAAAGAGCCTTTTGCAGAAAAAGGACGTTGTCATCCTGACGTTCTAGGGGTCTACGAAATAAGAGAAAACACAACCTGGGAAAATAATAGTATTGCGAGCTGTTCCAGCTACGACACCACACAGACGAACCTGTGAGTCTCTGGACGCGTCCGAAGAAGCGAGCAGGCCAGACATGTGACTCAGAGACGGGGCGCCTGCGGGGGTCTCCCTCCCCCCGGCCTGGGCCCTGCGTCCTCCTGTGGTGATGAAGGAGCCACCCAGCCTGGGGGCCCCGATCCGGGAGGGGGTGGGGGCCGCTCAGAACTGCGGTGACGACCCCCCAGGAAAGCGCAGGTGCCGGAGACCAAGTGTGTTTCTTCCAGTTCTGAGCACAGACTGCGGGGCACAGAAGGACGACTCGAGGGCTCACCGTCCAGGACGGTGACCTTTTCCGCCCAAATAAGCCCCAACTTTCACCTCCTCTGAGGACGGGCCGCGACCCCAGTGACGTATCCCAGCCCTGATGGCGCCCAGACCTGGTTCCGCGTGGGGTCTCAAACCCGTTTCCAGAACGTCGCGCTAGAGCTCAGGTTCTTACAAGCTGTCATTTACCTGTGCGTTCTCTGTGTATCCCTTTGAAAATAAATCCTGTTCATCTTTCACTTTTATTTTTTTCATCTTTCAATTTTCAACGAAAAGATTTAAAAAGTGAAATCCCAGGTGTGTCACACGTTAAGGAGAGGCCATTGTTGTGGGAAAGCCCTGCAACTCGTCCGGCTGGACTGCCCGCTGACCGAGCAGAGCCGTCGTCCCCTTCCCACGGCCAGCAGGGACCCCTGGGCACCTGTCTGTCCGCCCAGGGGTGGGGAGGGGAGTCGGGGGCCTGCACCCCCGGAGCCCTCAGCCCCCCGGGAGCCCAGGGAAGGACCTCGGTCTTCACTGGCCCGCCCCTGTGGCCCTGGGTAGGGGCCAGGACGGCGGCACGCACCCAGAGAGCGGGCAGGCAGGACCCAGCGGGGTAGCTGATGGGCACACGTGGGTGTGGGCCCCAGCGTGACATACGTGCGCATGCTCGTGACCCCGGGGACAGCAGAGGTCTCCGAGCGCCACACTCGAGCACACCGTGCTCTTGCTCACACGGCATCTCTTCCTGGATGGTTTCAGGCCTCACTGCTTTCTTCTTTAAAATGGAGATGACTGTTAATCCCTGGCAAGGACCAGAGATAGTGCCCTGAAGGGGACCGTGCCTGGCCTATGATAGACGCGCGGCAAACTGCAATCCTTCCCACTGGAGTCCCACAAGACTGGAGACTAAGCCAGTCCTCCGCCAAACACCAACACAGATCCACGCGCTGGGGTCCCAGGGCCCTCCACAGTCCCCACGGCCTCCCCTCCCGGGGCCCTCATGGCTGCCTCCCCCATTCACAAGGTCAGCAGGACCTCCCAGGGGCCCCAGATGGCATCACTGGTGAATTCTACCTAATATTCAAGGCAGAAATAATACCACTTCTACACAAAATCTTGCGGAGAATTCAGTGAGTGGCACTGCTCCCCAACTCATTCGATGAGCTCAGCATACTCTGATACCCAAATCTTAAAAGAGCATCACAAGAAAAGCACTGACGAGCATTCCTCACAATCAGTGCAAAGTCCTAAACGAAACTTTAGCAAATTGAAGCCAACAATACAAACAATTGTCACCCTGCTTATTTAACATATATGCAGAGTACATTATGAGAAATGCTGGGCTGGAAGAAGCACAAGCTAGAATCAAGATTGCCAAGAGAGATATCAATAACCTCTGATATGCAGATGACACCACCCTTATGGCAGAAAGTTAAGAGGAACTCAAAAGCCTCTTGGTGAAAGTGAAAGAGGAGAGTGAAAAAGTTGGCTTAAAACTCAACATTCAGAAAACGAAGATCAGGGTATCCGGTACCATCACTTCATGGCAAACAGATGGAGAAACAGTGGAAACAGTGTCAGACTTTATTTTTGGGGGCTCCAAAATCACTGAAGATGGTGATTGCAGCCATGAAATTAATTAAAAGATGCTTACTCCTTGGAAGGAAAGTTATGACCAACCTAGACAGCATATTAAAAAGCAGAGATATTACTTTGCCAACGAAGGTTCGTCTAGTCAAGGCTATGGTTTTTCCAGTGGTCATGTATGGATGTGAGAGTTGGACTGTGAAGAAAGCTGAGCGCCAAAGAATTGATGCTTTTGAACTGTGGTGTTGGAGAAGACTATTGAGAGTCCCTTGGACTGCAAGGAGATCCAGCCAGTCCATTCTGAAGGAGATCAGCCCTGGGTGTTCTTTGGAAGGAATGATGCTGAAGCTGAAATTCCAATACTTTGGCCACCTCATGCAAAGAGTTGACTCATTGGAAAAGACCCTGATGCTGGGAGGGATTGGGGGCAGGAAGAAGGGGACAACAGAGGATGAGATGGCTGGATGGCATCACCGACTTGATGCACATGAGTTTGGGTGAACTCCTGGAGTTGGTGATGGACAGGGAGACCTGGCGTGCTGCGATTCATGGGGTCGCAAAGAGTCGGACACGACTGAGTGACTGAACTGAACTGAATACAAACAAAGGATAATAGCGAGTGACCAAGTAAGGTTCGCCCCAAGAAGGCAAGGTGGGCTTAACGTGTGAATATCAATCAATGTAGTTTATCACATTAACAGACTAAAAAATGGAAACTATACGACCCTCCCAAAAGATGCAGGAAAAGTATCTGAGAAAGGTCCAGCGAACTAGGAATAAAAGGGAACTTCCTGAACCCGGGGAAAGGGCATCTAGGAACCTGAAAACCCAACATCACACTTAAAGGTAAATACTTTTATCAATGGTTTCCCTCTGAGACCTGAACAAGGCAAAAACACCCTCTGGCAACTTTTCAATTCAACATTGTACTGGAGGTCCTCCCCAGCGCAGAAATGCAAACAGGTAAAAGACATCTGATTAGAAAGGAGACAGAAAACTGGCTTTATTCACAGATGACATCATCTGTGTAGAAAATCTGAAGAAATCTTCATAAAAACGATTGTGTCTAACGAATTGAATTTGGCAAGTTGCCTAAGTGAAAGAGGACAGTGAAAAAGTCGGCTTAAAGCTCAACATTCAGAAAACAAAGATCATGGCATCTGGTCCCATCACTTCATGGCAAATAGATGGGGAAACAGTGGAAACAGTGTCAGACTTTATTTTTGGGGGCTCCAAAATCACTGCAGATGGTGAAATTAAAACACACTTACTCCTTGGAAGGAAAGTTATGACCAACCTAGACAGCATATTAAAAAGCAGAGACATTACTTTGTCAACAAAGGTCCATCTAGTCAAGGCTATGGTTTTTCCAATAGTCATGTATGCATGTGAGAGTTAGATTATAAAGAAAGCTGAGTGTCGAAGAATTGATGCTTTTGAACTGTGGTGTTGGAGAAGACTCTTGAGAGTCCCCTGGACTGCAAGGAGATCCAGCCAGTCCATCCTAAAGGAGATCAGTCCTGAATATTCATTGGAAGGACTGATGCTGAAGCTGAAGCTCCAATACTTTGGCCACCAGATGAGCTGACTCATTGGAAAAGTCCCCAATGCTGAGAAAGATTGAAGGCGGGAGGAAAAGGGGACGACAGAGGATGAGATTGTGGGATGGCATCACTGACTCAAAGGACACAAGTCTGAGTGAACTCCGGGAGCTGGTGATGGACAGGGAGGCCTGGCGTGCTGCAGTCCGTGGGGTCACAAAGAGTCGGACACGACTGAGCAACTGAACTGAACTGAACAGAAAGAACTCTCAAAACTCAGTAAGGACACAACAAACTGAGAGGAACAGCAAAATAACATACATTGATGTTCACCGTAGAGCACAGAAGAGCGCGGCCCGGGGGCTGATGATCTCATGAAAAGACACGTGGCACGAGACGGCACCCCCAGCCCGGGGCAGCGCAGGGCAACGGGCCCGGCCACGCCGAGCTGCTGGCGCTCGCGTGCCGCAGTTTATCGAATTACGGTTACACTTCAGTAAAGCTGTTGGAAACCATGTCAAGCACCAGGTCGTGTTCCCACCGTGCTTCCGTGGTCGTGCCTCTGACGCTGAGTCTTCCTCTGGGAAAAGACCTGTCCCCTGACCTACCCTACAAAGCCCCTGGAGGCCCCCACCCCCGCCCTCCCCCCTGCCCTCCTCCACCCTCTCTGCTCTGCCTGGGGCCCCTCCATCAGGGTCTGGGGCGCCAGGAGGTGGCCAGCTGACGGGAGAAGCCTTGTGTGGACCCAGGGGTCTCCCAGGCCAGCGCTGGCAGGAGCCGTCTTGGCGGCTCCTGGCAGTTCAGTCCTGGCCCCCCACGGTGGCCGCAACCCCGGCCAGGTCTGCCCCCAGGCCCAGAGCACAGCCGCTCACCATTGGCTGCAAGTTAGTTAGAAAGCCAGACACTGGGGAGGCCCCGTCTAGAAGGGCAGACCCCTCCCGGGGACACCCCGCAGCCAGCCCCGCCCCTCGGGCCCCCCACCCACTCAGCCTGGCTTCGCGCGCTCCCCCAAGGTGGGCCGGCACGGCCCTGTCACTTAGGAACCAGTGATCTTTAAACGTTTCTTGTTGCAGCATAGCTGCGTCACGGTCTCACGTGGGTTTCCACCGCACAGCTAAGGGAATCAGCCACGTGCACACGTGTCCCTCTCGGGCCTTCTTCCCGCTCAGGAAGGGTCACCACGGTACATTAGCTATCACTGGTTACCCACCTGATACACAGCATCAGGCGTGTGTACGCGAGCCCCAGTCTCCCAACTTCCCCCGTCCCCCCTCCTCGGGGTCCCTGCATTTGTGAACAGTTGATTTGATGACCGTCATGAGGCCTAATCTGGTTTTCAAGAGGCTAATTAATTCCAGGTTCTCCTCTATTTTTAAACTGCTCAATCGTTCTTGTTTCTGCTTCCAGAGGCAGGACGTGGGTGGGGGACTCTGGGGCTCCGTGTGGCGGCGGGGACAGCTGCCATGGGTTTCAGTCTCGTGCCCGCCACCCAGCCCCAGAGGGGCTCTGTGACCCGGGCGGCAGTGATGTGCAGGCCCGGGAGGGAGGGAACCGGGCAGTGGGTGGGCAGGGGGGACCTCGAGTCACACAGCCTCCAGGACTGGCTGGAGTTAGACCCGGGCCTGCCCGGTCACCACACCCCAGAGGTGGTCTCCTCGGGGCCCCCAGCACCCTCCACAAAGGGGTGGGCAGGGCCAGGCCGTGCCCCCAAGCCCTGGCTCACAGAGCAGTCAGGCCACCGTGCCAAGCCTGGGCTACCTGCCCGGTACCCTGGGTGCAGGACGTGCCCTCCACAGCCCCGACGGCCAGCACCGGAAGCTGGAGAAGGAAGCGCATCCTTCCAGGCCGCGGGGGCCAAAGGGGCTTAAGCATTGTGTGGACTCAGCAGGTCAGAAGGGCAGCCCTGGGCCTCGGGGAGGGCTTCCCGGGACCTCCCCTCAGGGAGGGTCCCCCCAGGGGAGGGCACACAGCACTCCCCTGGGGGGACCGCCGGCAGTCCCCTCTGTGTGGGGAAGCGGCCAGTGGCTCCAGGGTACACAGCATGCGGCTGCCTCTCTGCAGTCACCACTGCTCAGGGGTGGACCCCGGGCACCCCCAGGCCCCTGCAGTCCCCACCCGGACCTAGGGCCGCAGGAAAGAGGAAGACCGGGCGCCCGCTGGGGGAGGCGCAGAGCCGTCTGCACGGGAGAAACGCTGGGGCGACATGTCGGTCACCCTGTCCCGCTGTCACTGCGCCCGGGGGGCAAGAGGAAGCGGAGGCGAGGCCAGGGAGCAGTGAGGCCGGGCGGGCGCGGGGAGGGCGGTCAGGGCGGCTGGCAGCCAGGGACCTGGCCCGCGGAGCCCGGGGGGCGGGGAGGACGCAGGACGGCAGAGAGCGACGCAGACACGCACGCAGGCCGCTGAGATGGGAGGACGAGGGATGGGTCACTTACGGCACCTGCTCACGGCGCCGGGCGCAGGGCGGACCGCTGTGGGCCCAGTTTGCAGATGGCGAAACTGAGGCTCAGGGAGGCGGGTGACCAGCGGCCCACAGGCGCCTCCCTCCCTGGACCACCGTCTGCAGGGAAGCACCGAGGGCCGACAGGCCCCCGGGGGAGATGACCCCAGGGTCCACCCTCGACCGCCCGTGCACAGCCAGGGAGGAGCATGTGGCCAGAGGCCTGCCTGCTGGAGTTCCGTCGTCCACCCCAAAGGACCGCCGGGAGCCCCCAAGCCGGGGGCAGGGGCACCACCAGCCACGGATCTGAGCGAGGCAGGACAGACCTGGCCTTCTGGGGGCGCCAAAGCTCTCAGCCTGCACCCAGGCGAGCCTGCCCGTGCGTCACGACGGCAGCGGCCCCGACTGCCCCACCCTCTCCAGGGGGTGCAGACGGCCCCAGAAGACACACCAGCCTGGGCCTCTCACCGCGCCAGGGGAAAGCAGAGGCAACCCCAGAGACCCGGGAGGCGTGAGCGGAATGTCTCCCAGCCTTGGGGTGGAGAGGAACGAGAGAGGTGGAGAACATGAAGCTCTAGAGTGCTCATAAATTTAATTCCACAAAATAAAACTAAAGGATCTAGAAATCAAAAGACATTAACAGGGCTACCCTGATGTCTCAGTGGTAAAGAATCCACCTGCCAATGCAGGAAACACGGGTTGGAACCCTGGTCTGGGAAGATCCCACGTGGGATCTTCTTCTGGCCTAAGCCAGGAGCCACAGCTGCTGAGCCTGTGCTCTGGAGCCCGGGAGCCACAGCTGCTGAGCCTGTGCTCTGGAGCCCGGGAGACCTAGAGCCTGTGCTCAGCACAGGAGGAGCCACTGCCATGAGAAGCTCGCACACCACAGCTGGAGAGTAGTCCCCACTCTCCGCAACTAGAGAAAAGCCCACGCAGCAACAAACAGCACAGCCAGAATAAATAATATATAAATAAAATTAATTTTTTAAAATGACATCAACAAATAAGGCCAAAGGGCAAGTAACAAACTGGGGAAAGCTAGCTGCAGCAAAGACCCCAGCCAGAAGGAAGCCCAACCTCCAAACGGGTAAAAGGCGGGAAGTCACTCTGCAGAAGAGACAGGAGGAGGCAGGCAGGGACATGACCACCAGAGAGAAGGAGACCAGAGCGTCCAGCTCCACTCTGCCTCCCAAGAGAGCCAGGCAGCCTGGGGGTTCCGGCTGCACCGCGGAGCGCGGCCACTGCCGAGGGAGGTGCAGCCTTGCCTTTGCCGGGGGGACTCTCCTCCTAATGGCCGGTTCCAAGAGGCAGAGGCAGGATCTTAGGGAGAGGGGCCATAGGCTAACTGCACATGGATAAAACACGGAAACAATTAACATGTCCTTACAACAGAGTACGATTCTATGAATATTGTGTTTTAATGAATTTTTCAGATAAATGATCATAATATTCAGTGAAAAAAAAAAACTGCTCATCATCCTATTTGGAACGGTTTTTATTTCCTTCTTTTGCTCTTTTTTATGTTTCCATAAGCTTCTACAATGAACCCCAATGGGCCACAATTATAATCAGAAACAAGAAAGTCAGTGTTGTTCTTTGAAGAAGGCGTGTGTGCTCAGTCACTTCAGTCGTGTCCGACTCTCTGCCACTCCATGGCCTGCGGCCCACCAGGTTCTTCTGTCCGCGAGGTTCTCCAGGCAAGAATACTGCAGTGAGCCGCCACACCCTCCTCCAGGGGATCCTGCCCTCTCAGGGATCCAGTCCGAGTTTCCTGTGCCTCCTGCATTGCAGGCAGATCCTTGGCCCCCTTAGCCACTTGGAAGCCCCTTCAAGGGGGCGGAAAGCTGTAAGCACGCTTTAGTAAAGTGTCCACAGAAAAGACGGAGCAGACCTGAGTCAGGGCGAGTTTTCATCTTCTAGACAATGAGCTCTCCTGCTGGCTCGAGGACGTGGAAGGTTCCGGATGAGGAGGTGCGTCTAGATGGAGAACAGCAAGCTTTTAAATGTACTGAGTTTAAAGGCTATCTTTGAGCAGTGAAAGGGTAAGAAAAGGGCGTAGAAAGAGAAGAGCTGAAGGACACTTGGCTCTGGAACATTCTGCCCAGGACTGTGCCAGGGGCAGCGTCCCCTGCCCTGGGCAGCAGGGGAACTGGCCTGTGCGCAGTGGGCGGGGGGACGTGTGTGGGGTCCTCCCAGCCTGGGCCTTGCTCCAGGACCCACCTGCGGGCCTGTGTCTGCTCCCCAGCAGCCCTGCCCTTCCAGCCAGAGGCCGGGGGCTGCTCGAGAGGCAGACAACGCTCCGGGCGGCCCCTGGGCGCTTGGCCCTGAAAGCAGAGTGGCGGCCATGGCTCAGGGCACCCTGCTTGAAGGTGGCACAGCGGCCTGAGGCTGCACCCGTCTCACTCGCACACGGGGCTGCGCCCGTGGTCACTTGTCCTGCCGCGTGTGGCAGGGCCACAGGGGCACCTGGTGGACCGGCCGGCCTCACGGTCAACCTGCGATGACGGCTCGTCACGGCTGAGGGACGACCAGGGAGGACACCGCTAGGCCGACAGGCTCTAGCTCAGGCAGGTCAAGGGGACCCCGGTGGGCGCCCTGGGGCAAGCGGGGTGCCAGCACCTCGCGGCTCCGTCTCTCCCTCTGCCGGGGGGAGGGGTCACCGGTGGCAGACGCGAGCCCAGACGCGAGCCCGTCCACAAGGAGCTGCACACAGACAGCACGGACACCACCGAGCGGCGCCAGCGACCTCGGCATCTGACGTGCAGTGATCCTGCTGAGGGTGATCGCTTGTGTCTGTCTGTCTGTCCGTCCGTCCCAACCACGCTGCTCTGTCCCTCCACTTGAGTCAGATCATGCTCCGCGAGGTCAGACCACCTCTCCCGCACCTGGCTCAGTCATCCAGCCGCCCGCCTGTGACATGAATGAATGACGCGCCCGAGGTCGGCGCTGCCTGAGGTGGGGACGGGCGCCACCTGCTGACCCGACTCCCGGCGCAGCGCAGGGCCCTGGGCGCCGCTGTCCACGGTCCTGCCCACCGGCCCTGATCTCCGCGGCCCGCAGGCTCCAGCGTCTGCAGGAAACGCTTTCCTGGGAGACGGCAGTGCCTCTCAAGGGCTCCCTGGAGGAGGCTTCCTCTTCTCAGCTCAGCGGAATTCCGCGTTTGCGCCAAGCCAGGGGAGGCCTGGGAGCTGCTGGGAGGCGTGAATGAGCAGTGCCCGGGATGGGACACGTCAGGAAAACAGGAGGGGATTCCAGAGCTGGACACAGAGCAGGAAAAGGGGGAATCAGCAACTGAAAGGTCCGTGTGTTTTGTCAAAGAATCTGTGATGGTTTCATGTCACCCTTGCAAAAAACGATTCACTCACCGATCAGCTCTGGGCCACTGAGTCGGAGGCCCCAAGGGAGGACACTGTCCCTGGGTCGTGGACAATCATTTGTTCCACTGGACGAGATGAGGCTGGGCTTGGCCCTAAATAAGGGCCTCATCAGAAACAGCTGTTCATTGCAGCGCCGTCTGTAGAAGCAAGACTAGAAACTGCAAGGCCTGACTGCACGGTGATCCAGCCACACAGCGAGGTCCCACGTGGACAAAACTGACCACGGGGCCATCTCTAGAAACTGCCGCGGATGGGCCTGCAGACTAGAGGGTCAGGAAAGCACAGTGGGAAGGACGAGGCCTTCTGCCAAACAACAGGAGGGGAAAACACTGTCTGTGCATGTGCGTGTCTACGTCTGTGTGTGTGTGTGTCTCTGTGTCTGTGTGTGTGTATCTAAGTCTCTGTGTGCGTCTCTGTGTCTGTGTGTCTGTGTAGGTGTGTGTGTGTGTCTAATCTGTGTGTGTGTGTGTGTCTCTGTGTCTGTGTGTCTGTATAGGTGTGTGTGTGTGTCTAATCTGTGTGTGTGTGTGTGTGTGTCTCTGTCTCTGTGTGTCTGTGTAGGTGTGTGTGTGTGTCTAATCTGTGTGTGTGTGTGTGTGTCTATGTCTCTGTGTGTCTGTGTCTCTCTCTGTGTATACATCTTTGCTTCTGTTTTTTATAAGCTGTAAAAAATTTGAAAACCGTAACTTTAGAGCAGGGGGAGAATAAGGAGGAACAGATTTCTCTGGATATAACTTATTTTATAAATTTGTCTGGGAGCCATGCAAACATTTCACGTAATTATAAAGTTAAATGCAAATGGGACTATCTCTACGTCTCATGCCAAATGGAACAAATTAACCTATTGTGGGTAAGATTTGGGGCATGACTTTACAGATAGAATGATGTCAAGTGACTTGAAAGCAGTCACTTGGCTCTATGTTCTAGAGGGATGTGCCCGAAGGTCGAAAGAACTGGTAAAAACATCTTAGACAACACGTGTCGGTGAGGGTGTAGAGAAACAGGAGCCTCGCACACGACCAGGCGATGAAAGATGCTGGGAACAGCACCCGGCAGAGGGCCCATGTGGGGCGCTAGCTCTGCTCCTGGAGAACACCCAGAGAACCGACTCGCACGACCGCACGCAAACGTGGTCACAGCAACAGCACCCCCAACACCCAGACAGTGACCACAGCACACGCCCTGGACACACGAGCCCAGCGCGGTCCCCCCGGAGGACGAGGCGGCCACGGGAAGCAAGTCCTGACACCCGTGACAGCCCTTCACAGGGTGCACCTTGACGACACGATGCTCAGCAAAGGAAGCTGGGCACAAAAGCTCACACGATGAGTGACTTGGCCCCTGCGGAGCGTCCAGAACAGGCGAATTCACGGGGCCAGAGAGTAGACTCCTGGTTGCCAGGGGCTAGGGTGTGATGCCCACACAGGAAAGGCTGGCACGGAGCAGCAGAGCTCCACACAGAAGAGAGGAGAGCGGCCCTGACCCCCAGGGGTCCTGCCAGCCCTCTGCCCGCTGCCGGGAGGACCTGCAGCTCTAGGGAGGGGCACCTACAGGGCGTCTGCCCCTGCGCCCAGAGACTCCTCCCCTGGTGTCCAGCTTCCTTCCCTGCACGGCTCCCACGGCCACTGGTGGGGGCCTCTCCACCTCCCAACTCCCGTCAGACACAGTGCAGCCAGGATGGGAGCCCTGGGGCCAGGTTCCTGCGAGAGGACAGAGGGATGGCCACATATGGGGCCCTGGCACCTCCTTCCTTGAGGCCCAGGATGGGGGGCGTGCAGTGGGCATGGGCTGTGATGGCTGGATCTACTCCACTCAGTCGAAGCCCAGGCTGTCGTGTGGGGACGTAGGCGTGTGGGTGCCAGGGCCCCTCCTGCCCGGCCTGCCCGCCTCGCCTGCTCGGTAGCTGCAGGGGGAGACAAGGGGACCCCTGGGAACCCCGCCAAGGGCAGGGGCGGGTCTCCGAATCCCACCGTGGCCCCTGGGGCCACACGCACAGGCTGTGAATTTGTGCAGCTGACTGAGGCCAGGGGAGCAGCCGCGTCAGTCGGGGGGGGGGGGGGGGGGCCTGGCCCCGGGGCAGTGGGCCCACGCCGGGCACAGCAGTGCCGAGGGCTGACCAGGGCCCGGGGCTGCGCCTGCTTGCCAGGAGGCGCCCGTAAGGCCAGAAACAAGGCGGTCTAGGCCCCTGGGGACACTTCTCCGTAGGACTCAGTGGGCACGTTCGCGCAGGAGGGCCTGACGCCGCTAAACTGAACAGAGGATGAGTCCGGGGACCCTTACCTGGGGCCCGCCGGGGGCGGGGGCTGCTCCTGCGGGGCCTCCTCCTGCTGGCGGGAGCCGTCAACCCCTCCGCACAGCCTGTCTGCCGCGTCCCCCAGGGGTCCTGAGCTGTGTGCCAGGCACTTGTCGGAAGCAGGGTCTTCAGGCTCCGGCCTGCCGGGGGCGTCTTCGGAGGGCGCGGGGTCCGGGCCGCCCGCGGGCAGGGCCTCCAGAGGCCCCGCGGCGGAGCCCTTGGCGCCCACCTTGGCGGAGCGGATGACGCCGCCCGAGCTGCACTTGCCCCGCAGACTCTGGGCGGCCGCGTCCTCCCCGGTGCCCGCGCAGCCCGCGCAGCAGACGCAGGAGTTCAGGAGGCAGTTGGTGGCCGTGGCGCTGAGTCTGTGGGGGCCGCCTGCCGTGCCCTCGGCCGCCGCGGGGACGCCGTTTCCCGGGACTCCCGGGTGGGTGAGGGCGGAGTCCAGGGAGGCGGGCGACTTGGGGTTGAAGATGACCGTGGCCGACAGCTTCATGCCCCCGGTCCGGTGGGCGATCAGCTCGGCCGTCTCGGCGTGCTCCGCGCCCGCCTCCCAGCCGTCCAGGTGCGGCCGCGAGTCCAGGCAGCTGCAGGAGGTGGGGGCCTCCGCCCTCAGCGCGGCGCCCTCGACGCTGTTGTTGTTGCTCGAGTCCTCCCGCTTGGCCGAAGCCGGCGAGCCGACCCCCGCCTCTCGGCCCTGCCCCGTCTCCTGGGGGTCGACGCCTCCGCCCGGGGCCTCGGCCGCCCCGTCCACGTCCTCCATGAAGAACACCCGCCCCTCCTCCTCGTCGCCGGCGGCGGGTAGCTGCGCGCGGCCCGGGGACGCCCGCCCGCGGGGGCTGGCCGCGGCGCCCGGCCTGTGCGCGGGGGACGGGCCGGCGCTGGGCGGGGACAGCAGGGAGGCCATGGCGTCCCCTGCGCTGTGCACCAGGCGGCTGAGCTGTTCCAGCTCCTGGTCGTCGTTCTGCACCGAGCAGGCCAGCTCCGCGTCCGCGCGCCTGGGCTCGGCCGGAGCCAGGGCCGGGGGCGCCGGGGCGTCGGCCCGGACGGGCAACTCCACGTCCTGGGAAATGCAGAGGTTCCGCTCCAGCGTGTGCAGCTCCTCCTCCGTCAGGGTCTGCAGCAAATCCCTACAAGGGCCAAGGCACAAAGGAAGAGTGAGGGTCCCCGAGGCAACCCCCCGCCAGCCCCCAGGCCGAGGGGCCTGGGCACCAGTGGTGCCTGCAGTGATCCCCGCAAGGTGTCGATGCCTCCAGGGCCCCAAGGGCCTTGGGTCGGGACAACAGTCCTTTGGGGTGGCGGGCTGATTCTAGAACACGCTCTTCCTTTAAAATGAGATTCTGAAGCTTCTTGCTGAAAAACAAGAAAGCCCTGATTCTCAGTGATAACTGCATTAGTAAAACCTGCTAGTGAAAAGGTACACGTTGGTTTAACATATAGGTTTTCATCCTTTGGTTCAACAAATACTACTGAGCACTGTCTCTGTGCCAGGCCCAGGGTGACACACAGGAAGACTGGCATGGTCTCTGCCCGTATGAGTTCTGGAAGAAAGACGCAGATAACAAACACACACTTAGGAGTGAAAATGGAAATACAATCACGGTGGCGGCAGCAAAGGAACATGCCCGCCAGAAGGAGGCACCGGACAACCTGGAGACTCCCTGGAGGAAGTGGAGCTGAACTCGAGGTGGAGCAGATTTAATGAGACCGACTGGGATGAGCCCAGCGTGCGTCCTACAGGTCCCATGTCTCAGAACCGCTCAGCTGCGGGTTTCCATAAGCTGAACACACTCTGCAAGCAGCATTCAGATCAAGAAATACAGCACTCACCATGCTCCCAGGAGCCCCCACGCGCCGTCACTCCCTGACGTGACCACCCCACAGTCCCTGCAGTGATCACACCTGTTCTTCTGCAGGTAGATGGACTCCGTGGCCCACCCTGCTCCCAGGCCCGCCACCTCTACATTCTGGACTACTCCTCGGTCTGCACTGCTCTGCGGCAGGCTGTCAGCCGGTGCTGGATGTGTGAGGAGGCGCCAGAAGAGACACTGGACACCCAGTTAAGTTGGAACTTCAGGTAAGCAACACTTACTTTTTTTTAAAAGAAGAAGTGGCTTTTTTGGAAAAAGCTTTATTTGTATTTATTTATTTGGCTATGCTGGGTCTCAGTTGTGGCTAACTTTGATCTTAGGTGCAGCATGTGGGATCTTTAGTTGAGACCTGTGGGATCTAGTTCCCTGACCAGGGAGCAAACCCAGGCCCCCTGCGTTGGAAGCCCAGAGTCCTAAGTCACGGGACCGCCAGGGAAGTCCGAACAAACACTTAAAAAGTGCATGGATGTTTTTTAGAGTAAGTGTGTCCCAAATGGCCCCCACTGGGGACATATTTACTCTAACAAAGTATTACCGTGTATCTGAAATTCAAATTTAATCGGACTTGCTGCCGTTTCACCGTGCCAGCCCTGGCAACCCTCTCTGGTGAGACGTGTAGTTGTTGTAAATCCTTCCGTCTCTCCCAGTGGAAACGCCCCGCAGGTCACCTCTGAAGCTGTTCTACACCCGAAGGGTCCTGGCTGCCAGACCCACATGATTGAGCCCCTACCCTGGGGGCCGTGGGGGAGCGTTTCTGCAGGCCAGGGTGCCAAGGGCTGGTGAGGAGCAAGTCCCCGCCCAGAGCCCAAGGGCACTCAGTCTTCTCCACTTCCTCCTCTCTGCTGAGTGTGCAGTGCACCCTCACTGTGGTTTCAAGTCACTTTGGCCTGCTCACTCGGGAGGTCGTGCCCCCGTTCACACCCCGACCGACCCCGGAGGCCTCTCTCAAGCGCCTGTCAGGACTTTCGCCCATTTTTGTTGGGCTAACTCTTCTTGCCGATTGACAGGAGCTCTTTATGTAATTTTGGATCCAAGTTCTTCACTGGGTGTCATCTCCAGCTCTGCAGCCTTCTCACTCTTAATGGTGTCTTTGAACAAACTCAAGTTTCTAATTTTCGTCAAGCTGAGTATGTCATGTTTCTCTCCGTGGTCGGTGTTCCTGTGCCTTGTTGGAGGACTCTGCCTACTCGAAGAACACAGAGATGTCATGTTTCTCTCCGTGGTCGGTGTTTCGGTGCCTCGTTGAAGGACTCTGCCTACTTGAAGAACACATAGATGTCATGTTTCTCTCCGTGGTCGGTGTTTCGGTGCCTCGTTGAAGGACTCTGCCTACTTGAAGAACACATAGATGTCATGTTTCTCTCCGTGGTCGGTGTTCCTGTGCCTCGTTGGAGGACTCTGCCTACTTGAAGAACACATAGATGTCATGTTTCTCTCCGTGGTCGGTGTTTCGGTGCCTCGTTGAAGGACTCTGCCTACTTGAAGAACACATAGATGTCATGTTTCTCTCCGTGGTCGGTGTTTCGGTGCCTCGTTGAAGGACTCTGCCTACTTGAAGAACACATAGATGTCATGTTTCTCTCCGTGGTCGGTGTTCCTGTGCCTCGTTGGAGGACTCTCCGCCTACTCGAAGAACACAGAGATGTCGTGTTTCTCTCCGTGGTCGGTGTTCCTGTGCCTCGTTGGAGGACTCTCCGCCTACTTGAAGAACACAGAGATGTCGTGTTTCTCTCCGTGGTCGGTGTTTCGGTGCCTCGTTGGAGGACTCTCCGCCTACTCGAAGAACACAGAGATGTCATGTTTCTCTCCGTGGTCGGTGTTCCTCTGCCTCGTTGGAGGACTCTCCGCCTACTCGAAGAACACAGAGATGTCGTGTTTCTCTCCGTGGTCGGTGTTCCTGTGCCTCGTTGGAGGACTCTCCGCCTACTCGAAGAACACAGAGATGTACCCAGTTTCTCCCTCTGAAAGGGTTGTTTTACTCTTCACCCTTGTGCTTGTAATCAACCTAGAATCGACATGCTCCCCAGTGTAGTAACTTCCCAGATGGTGCAAGCAGTAAGGAATCCGCCTGCCCATTCAGGAGACGCAAGAGATGCGGCTTTAATCCCTGGGTTGGGAAGATCCCCTGGAGAAGTAAATGGCAATTCTCTCCAGTATTCTTGCCTGGAAAATTCCATGGACAGAGGAGCCTGATGGGCTACAGTTCATGGGGTCACAAGGAGTCGGACACGACTGAGCAAGTGAGCACGTTTGAGTGTATTAAGGATCTTTTTCCTCGTGTGGATATTTACTGGTTCAGCTGTGCATTGAAAAAGCCAGCCATTCTCCACTGTTCTGGCACCATCCTTGTCGTGAATGATGTGTTGGTCGCTCTAGACCCTCTGTTCTGTCAAAGGCCCTGTGCACTACACCTCTGCCAGCAAGACTACAATTTATGACAGGAACTACCTCCAACTGTGCCCTTTTTTTATGAAGGATGCTCAGCAGAAATGCACACGTGTTCACAAGCTTGGTCACATCAGCACCGTCTGTGGAAACTGCGGCTGCTGCTGAGTTGCTTCAGTCGTGTCCAATTCTGTGTGACCCCATAGACGGCAGCCCACCAGGCTCCCCCATCCCTGGGATTCTCCAGGCAAGAATGCATGAAAGTGAAAAGTGAAAAGTGAAAGTGAAGTGGCTCAGTCGTGTCCGACTCTTCGTGGCCCCATGGACTGCAGCCCACCAGGCTCTGCCGTCCCTGGGATCTCCAGGTGAGAGCACTGGAGTGGGTGCCATCACTTTCTCTGTCTGTGAAAACTACCCAAACGAAACTCAGAGCGGAACAGAGCGATGATATTCTTCTTTGGCCTTTTTCTCCAGCAATTGTTTTTTTCTTGGCTATTCCAGGCCCTGTGCCTTTCTATGTGAATTTTAGAATTAGTTTGTCGAGTTCCACAAAAGAAAAAGCCTCCTGGGATTTTGTTTGAAGTTGCATTGAATTCAGAGATTAATTTGAGAATCACTGATATCCTCTTGGTATTGAGTTTTCCACTCACTGAAGATGGAACAGCTATTTACTTAGGTCTTTAAAATTTGGGGTCAAAAGCATTTTGTAACTTTCAGTAGAGGTCTCAGACATCTCAGATTTATGCTTAAGTGATTAATATTTATTGACACTATTGTAAATAATACTTAAATTTTTTTATTGTGATAAAATACATGTAACATAAAACTCAGAACCTGAACCATTTTAAGGGACAGTTCAGTGGTATTCACCAGGGCTGCCCTGGTGGCTCGGCTGGTAAAGAATCCACCTGCATTGAGGGAGACCTCGGTTCAATCCCTGGGTTGGGAAGACCCCCTTGGAGAAGGGAAAGGCTACCCACTCCAGTATTCTGGCCTGGAGAATTCCATGGACTGTATGGTCCATGGGGTCACAAAATTGGACAGGACTGAGCGACTTTCATTTTCAGCAGTATTAAATATATTCATATTGCTGCGCATCCATCCCCTAGTGCTTCATCTTGTAAAACTAAAACTCTGTCCACGTGAAACGTTATCCACTCCCTCCAGCCCCAGACAACCACCATTTATGCTTTCTGTCTCTGTATCTGGAGGACTCTGGGGAACTTACGTCATTGGGATCATACACTATCTCTAGGACTGGCTTAGGTCACTGAGCATGGCCACACAGTTCATCCATGCTGTAGCCTGTGTTGTAGTCCCCTTCCTTTTCGAGGCTAAATCACATCCTGGTGTAAGGCTGGAGCACGCTGTGCCTGTGCACTCATCTGTCAACAGTTGCCTCCAGGTCTTAGCTGCTGTGAATGATGCTGCGGTGAACACAAGTGTACAGATATCTCTTCAAGATGCTACTTTCAATTCTCTTGGGTAAAAAGCCAGAAGAGGAACTGCCAGATCTCATGGGAGTTCTCTCTTAATATTCTGAGGAACCTCCACGGCAGCGGCACCATTTTGCATTCCCACCAACGGCTCGCAAGAGCTCCGATTTCTCCACGTCCTCACCAGCACTTGCTGCTTTCTAGGTTTTGTTTTGTCTTGATAGTGGCCTTCCTCACGGGTGTGAGGTTTGGATTTGCGTCTTGCTAACAATCGTCATGTTGAGCGTCTGTTCATATGCTTATTGGTCATCCTCTCTGGAGAGATGTCTGTTCACGTCCTTTGCCCATTTTCAATTGGGTTGTTTATTTGTTGCTGTTCTTGGTGGCGAGTTTTAGGAGTTTTCTACATATTCTAGGCATTAGTCCCTTATCAGATATATGATATGCAAATACTTTCTCCCATTCCGTGGGTTGCCTTTTTACTCTATTGTATTGTCTTTTGAGGCACAGAATTTTGAAATTTCCACAGAGTCCAGTATGTCTATTTTTCCTTCTTACCTGTGCCTTTGGCGTCACATCCGAGAAACCACTGCCGAGTGTGATGTCATGGGCTTATGGCCTGTGTTTTCTCATAATAATCTTGTAGTTTTAGCACTTACATTTTGATCTTTGACCCATTTTGAGTTAATTTTTATATAAGGTGTTAGGTAAGCGTCCAGTTTCATAAGTGTGTGCATATGTGTGTGTATCTTTCATTAGATAAAGAAAATTTCTCTCTATTCCTAATTTGCTAAGAGATGTTTTGATTAAAATAGGTGTTAAGTTTTTCAAATTCTTTTTCTGTAACTTTCAAAATGATTTGGTTTTTCTTCTTATTTAAAAATTAATATAGAAAAATATTGACTTTATTTTCAAATGTTAAACTATGCTATGCGTAAGTTAAAGTTTCTAAGACATTATAATTGTTGTTTTGTACAGCCTTTATTCATTTATATTAATTCACATCAAGGTCTTTTTTTTTTTTTTTTTTTTTTTTACAACTATCATTTTATTTATTTATTTTTTTAATTTTTCAGCACTTTATTTATTTATTTTTTTATTTGATAAATTTAATGCCTTTTATTGCCATACCTCATTTTACTGTGCTTTGCTTTAGTGAGCTTTATAGATACATGTTTTTTTTTTTTTTTTCCTTGTTAATTTTCTGTTTAGTTGATCTATCCATAAGTGTGAGTGGGGTATTAAAGTCTCCCACTATTATTGTGTTATTGTTAATTTCTCCTTTCATACTTGTTAGGATTTGTCTTACATACTGCGGTGCTCCCATGTTGGGTGGATATATATTTATAATTATTATATCTTCTTCTTGGATTGATCCTTTGATCATTATGTAGTGACCTTCTTTGTCTCTTTTCACAGCCTTTGTTTTAAAGTCTAATTTATCTGATACGAGTATTGTGACTCCTGCTTTCTTTTGGTCCCAATTTGCATGGAAAATCTTTTTCCAGCCCTTCACTTTCAGTCTGTATGTGTCCCCTGTTTTGAGGTGGGTCTCTTGTAGACAACATATGTAGGGGTCTTGTTTTTGTATCCATTCAGCCAGTCTTTGTCTTTTGGTTGGGGCATTCAACCCATTTACGTTTAAGGTAATTACTAATAAGTATGATCCCGTTGCCATTTACTTTATTGTTTTAGGTTCGAGTTTATACACCATTTTTGTGTTTCCTGTCTAGAGAATATCCTTTAGTATTTGTTGGAGAGCTGGTTTGGTGGTGCAGAATTCTCTCAGCTTTTGCTTGTCTGAAAAGCTTTTGATTTCTCCTTCATACTTGAATGAGATCCTTGCTGGGTACAATAATCTGGGCTGTAGGTTATTTTCTTTCATCATTTTAAGTATGTCTTGCCATTCCCTCCTGGCTTGAAGAGTTTCTATTGAAAGATCAGCTGTTATCCTTATGGGAATTCCCTTGTGTGTTATTTGTTGTTTTTCCCTTGCTGCTTTTAATATTTGTTCTTTGTGTTTGATCTTTGTTAATTTGATTAATATGTGTCTTGGGGTGTTTCTCCTTGGGTTTATCCTGTTTGGGACTCTCTGGGTTTCTTGGACTTGGGTGATTATTTCCTTCCCCATTTTAGGGAAGTTTTCAACTATTATCTCCTCAAGTATTTTCTCATGGTCTTTCTTTTTGTCTTCTTCTTCTGGAACCCCTATGATTCGAATGTTGTAGCGTTTAATATTGTCCTGGAGGTCTCTGAGATTGTCCTCATTTCTTTTAATTCGTTTTTCTTTTATCCTCTCTGATTCATTTATTTCTACCATTCTATCTTCTAATTCACTAATCCTATCTTCTGCCTCTGTTATTCTACTATTTGTTGGCTCCAGAGTGTTTTTAATTTCATTTATTGCATTATTCATTATATATTGACTCTTTTTTATTTCTTCTAGGTCCTTGTTAAACCTTTCTTGCATCTTCTCAATCCTTGTCTCCAGGCTATTTATCTGTGATTCCATTTTAATTTCAAGATTTTGGATCAATTTCACTATCATTATTTGGAATTCTTTATCAGGTAGATTCCCTATCTCTTCCTCTTTTGTTTGGTTTGGTGGGCATTTATCCTGTTCCTTTATCTGCTGGGTATTCCTCTGTCTCTTCATCTTGTTTAAATTGCTGAGTTTGGGAGTCCTTTCTGTATTCTGGCAGTTTGTGGAGTTCTCTTTACTGTGGCGTTTCCTCGCTGTGTGTGGGTATGTAGAGGTGGCTTGTCAAGGTTTCCTGGTTAGGGAAGCTTGTGTCGGTGTTCTGGTGGGTGGAGCTGTATTTCTTCTCTTTGTTCAGTCGCGCTATGGGGAGGGAGGGAGGGATGCTGCTAACAAATGACACTGGCGTGCGCTCGCAGTGCCTCAGCCACACTGGGTCTGCCCCCGCTCACGGCGCGTGTAGCCTCCCTGCCCACACTGCTCAGGCTCTAGGTTGTTCCGCCGGGAACAATCCGAGGCTGGCCCTGGGTTGCATGCACCTCCCAGGTCCAAGCCGCTCAGGTTCAGGCACTCAGGTAGTCCTCAGAGGCGCAGACTCAGCTGGGGCTGCGTTTTGTGCTCTTCCCAGGTCTGTGCAGCTCAGGTGATGAGGTGTTTGGCGAGCGCCAATGCTGCGACTTATCGCCTCCCCGCCACTTGGTTATCTGGGTGTAAAACCGGCGCACCTTCTCAGGCAGATGTTGACCGTCCAGACCCCCAATAAGTTTTAGTTAGCAAAGAAGCCAGTTTTATAGATAATGTCCCTCTGGGGCTGCGATTGCCCCCTTCCGGCTCTGGCTGCCTGTCAGCGGAGGGGAAGGTTTGCAGCCGGCTACCTCTGTTTAGTCCTTTGTTCCGTACGCGGGCTGGCGGTGTCTTAGGTTAGGGCTGGCTTTTCGCATGGTAGATATCCCACAGTCTGGTTTGCTAGCCCAAATTATTTCGCTCAGATAGCGCTCAGGGTATTCGGGCCAGATTCTTACTCTAAGCGATGCAGCCCGTGCCGCGCCTCCCTGCCCAGCCCCCGCTTGCTAATGGCGGATGCAGGCGTCTGCGCTGCTTCTCCGCTGGAGGAGTTACCGTAGGGCTCGCAATCTGCGAGTTTTAATTGTTTATTTATTTTTTCTCCCTGTTATGTTGTCCTCTGTGCTTCCAAAGCTCGGCACGGATTCGGCAGTGAGAAGGTTTCCTGGTGTTTGGAAACTTCTCTCTTTTTAAGACTCCCTTCCCGGGACGGAACTCCGTCCCTCCCTCTTTTGTCTCTTTTATTGTCTTTAATATTTTTTCCTACCTCCTTTCGAGGAGTTGGGTTGCTTTTCTGGGTGCCTGATGTCCTCTGCCGGCATTCAGAAGTTGTTTTGTGGAATTTACTCGGCGTTTAAATGCTCTTTTGATGAATTTGTGGGGGAGAAAGTGTTTTCCCCGTCCTACTCCTCCGCCATCTTGGCGCCTTCCTCCACATCAAGGTCTTAAGTCTCTCCTCTGCATCCATATTTCCATCTGGGATTTTTTTCCTTTGTCGAAAGAATTGCAATTAGTTTTTCTTTATGCACAGTCTGGTGATAACAACTTTCTTTAGTTTTGTATTTCTGAATAGCCCACTATTTCATCTTAATTTTTGCAGAATATTTCTCCTGGTTATAAAATTCTGATTGGCAGCTTTTTCCTCTCAGCACTTTAACCATACGTCATTTCATTGCCTGCCTTCATTGTTTTTGAGAAGACAGCTGTCAATTCATATTCGTTTCATAGCAATATGTCCTTTCCTCTGGCTGTGTCTAAGGGTTTTCTCCGCTTTCAGCCATGTTGCTGTGACACACCCAGGTGTGTGTTCTGTTCACCTTGCGTGTAGTTTTCCTGAGTCTCCTGAATTTGTGCGCAGAGATTTCTCTTCAGTTTTGAAAAACTCTTGGCCATGATTTCTCTGAATACAGCCTCAGCAAACTGCCCGATGTCTGTCCCTCCTCCCGATCCCAATTGTTAGACTGCCGAGTGTGTCGCCCGTACCGAGGCTCTGGACTCTGCCCCTGCAGAGTCCCCAGCACCTGGCCCCTCCCCAGCCCCACGCGCCCACCCTGCCCCATGGCCACTGCCCACTCAGGGCCTGCTCTTCCCTTCCCGGCCTAGGATTGTCCACCCTCTCCCCTTGCTCCCTGTCTCCTCTCCCAGCTGAGCGCCCAGAGAGGGCAAGACTCAGCCTCTGGGTCCAGGGTCACGTCCTGCTCAGGATGCCCACTGACCCCCCAGGATCTCCTGGGCCACTCCTCCCTGCCTGGATTCAAAGCGCGTTTGGCTCCTGACGGGGCAAAGGGCAAGAAGGCCAGCGGAGGAAAGCCGCCCCGAGCCGGGAAGTCCTGCCAGGCCCAGGGAGAGCATGGCAGGGGGCCCTGGGGTCCTGGACCAGCAACTGGGGACGAGGGGCTTCTCGGAGGCCGGGGATGGTGGGAGGAAAGGCCTCAGGGTGCGCCGAGATGGGGCCAGGGAGGCACTCAGGGACCCAACAACTGGGGACGGGGGGGCTTCTCGGAGGCCGGGGATGGTGGGAGGAAAGGCCTCAGGGTGCGCCGAGATGGGGCCAGGGAGGCACTCAGGGACACAGCCTCGGAGGACAGCCCCCTGACCCACCCCCACAGGAGCCTCAGCTGGGCCCTGTCGCCCACAGAGGCCACCACTGCTGGGGGCACCACGCAACCTGAAGCGAGCTTTTTGGGGAAGGGTCGAGGTCAGGGATGCTGGCTGGAGGACCTGCTGCTGAAGGCCAAGGGAGGCCCTAGGTCACCAAGCCCACAGGATGGCACAGATGGTGCCAAGGCCACCCTGAGAGAGTGGGGGGCGGCAAGAGGGGCAGAGTGAGCCTCAGGGTGGGGGAGGCACTGTTCACTGAGGAGAACTGAGTGCTTCACCCCTAAACTAGTCCACACCCTAAACTAGTCAACATCCCTAGTCAACACCTTAAACCAGTCCATACCCCTAAACCAGTCAACACCCTAAACTAGTCAACACCCTAAACCAGTCAACACCTTAAACCAGTCAACACCCCTAAATTAGTCAACACCCCTAAACCAGTCAACACCCTAAACCAGTCAACATCCTAAACTAGTCAACACCCAAAACTAGTCAACACCCTAAACTAGTCAACACCTTAAACCAGTCAGCAGCCCTAAAGTAGTCAACAGCCCTAAACTAGTCAACATCCTAAACTAGTCAACATCCCTAAACTAATCAACACCACCTAAACTAGTCAACACTCCTAAACTAGTCAACATCCAAAACTAGTCAACACCCTAAACTAGTCAACACCCCTAAACTAGTCAATACCTTAAACCAGTAAACTGCCATAAACTAGTCAACACCCTAAACTAGTCAACACCCCTAAACTAGTCAACACCCTAGTCAATACCCCTAAACTAGTCACCCCCTAAACGAGTCCACACCCTAAACTAGTCAACATCCCTAAACTAGTCAACACCCTAAAGTAGTCAACACCCTAGTCAATACCCCTAAACTAGTCACCCCCTAAACAAGTCCACACCCTAAACTAGTCAACATCCCTAAATTAGTCAACACCCTAAACCAGTCAACACCTTAAACCAGTCAACACCCCTAAAGCAGTCAACACCCTAAACCAGTCAACATCCTAAACTAGTCAACATCCGTAAACTAATCAACACCACCTAAACTAGTAAACACTCCTAAACTAGTCAACACCCTAAACTAGTCAACACCTTAAACCAGTCAACACCCGTAAAGCAGTCAACACCCTAAACCAGTCAACATCCGTAAACTAATCAACACCACCCAAACTAGTAAACACTCCTAAACTAGTCAACACCCTAAACTAGTCAACACCTCTAAACTAGTCAATACCTTAAACCAGTAAACCCCCATAAACTAGTCAACACCCTAAACTAGTCAACACCTTAAACCAGTCAACACCCCTAAACTAGTCAACACCCTAAAGTCAACACCCCTAAACTAGTCAACCCCCTAAACGAGTCCACACCCTAAACTAGTCAACATCCCTAAATTAGTCAACACCCTAAACTAGTCAATACCCCTAAACTAGTCAATACTCCTAAACTAGTCAATACCCCTGAACTAGTCAACACCCCTGAACTAGTCAACCCCCTAAACTAGTCCACACCCCCTAAACCAGTCAAAGAACTAGCAGAGGCCCGGGCCCAGGCCCCAGTCGAGCACTTGTGGGGGGCGGCCTGGCCCGGGGGATGCCGTGTGTGGCCCCGTCCACCCCGCACCACCCGGGTTCACAGTCGCTCAGTCACAGAGACGTTTCTGTGAGAAACCAGAGGGGGCCTGGCGTCCGCGCGGTCAGCAGGGCGGCTGCTGTCTTGGGACAGGACGTCTGTGTGCGGGTCTGAGGGCCACTGGCCCAGGGCAAGCACCTGTTCTGTGGGGGAGCAAGGGTGGGGGTCAGAGGGGGCTCCCAGCAGTGGAGCCAACAGTGAAGGCGCCAGCACCCCGAGGAGAACGGAGGTCATCGCCGGGGCTTTCAGTGAACAGAAGCCAAAGAAGCAGCTTCATAGAGAAGTGCAAAGGCAGCCACGCTCTGAAGCTGTGCCCGGAGGAAACACACAGCCTGGAGCTCTCAGAGGGCAAAGCAAGACCAGACTCCTCCAGAGAGGTCATGTCAGCCCCGGATCAGCCGCAGCCCCGAGGGGCTCAGGGGCACACGGCCCTCCCCTCACCTGATTTTCCGCAGCAGCGTGTGGAAGGGCCGGAACAGCTCTGACATGTCCTCCACCTTGCGGTCCAGGTTCAGGGGTCCGTCCGCGTAGACCACGAGGCCGCTGCATCCAGGACACAAAGCAGCCCGGCCTCAGCCCTGCGGCCGCGTGGCCGGCCCAGGCCACTCCCACATGCGCTCCCCTCTGAGCTTGAATCGTAAGTAAGTTAGGAAAAAGCAGTGCAGTTTACCCAGGTTTCATCCCTTTTCAAAGCAGGTCGGCCTGTGTTCGTTTGAGGGATCATAAAATAATCATAAAACATGTCTTCACACTTCTTTGCTGCCATCAGATAAATCAGCATCGAGATCTGTTGTTAAATCTACCTCCTTGAAAGTGGAAACACTGGCATGCTGAGTTGCTTCAGTCGTGTTCAGACTCTGCAACCGTACGGACCAAAGCCCACCCATAGGACAGAGGAATCCTATGGTTCCTCTGTCCATAGGATTCTCCAGGCAGGAATACAGGAGTGGGTTGCCATGCCCTCCTCCAGGGGATCTTCCTGACCCAGGGATCCAACCCGAGTCTCCTGCCTTGCAGGCAAATTCTTTACCACTGAGCCACCAGGGAAGCCCGGAAACACCAGATTTGTGTTTAAATATAACACAGACACAGGGTTGGTGAGAACTGGCCCTGAAACCACCTACTGTTGGGACTGAGGCCCAGCCTGCCCTCCCACCAGCCCAGGAGCCCTGACCCTGGGGAGGGGGCCCTTCGGGGCACTGCATAGATGGGGCGATACTTTCCAGATGGCGGTGGTTCAATTAACGGTGTTTGGGGAACAATTTCCCAAGACAGAACCTTGACTTCGTGGGAAAATGTGCTGGTCACAGCACAAAGGCAGAGTGGAAACAGACGGAAGAGAGGCGGGTTGGGGAACCCGGGGTCAGCTGCTCTGCGGTGCGTTGGGTCCTAATTCTCCTGCATTGAACGGGGCATTCTTAACCTCTGGACCACCAGGAAGTCCCAAGAGTATCATTTTTAACCAATCCTTAACTTCTGGATAGGGCTTCCCTGGTGGCTTAGTTGGTAAAGAATCCGCCTGCAATACACGAGACCCAGGTTTGATCCCTGGGGTTGGGAAGATGCCCTGGAGAAGGGAATGGCAACCCACTGCAGTATTCTTGCCTGGAGAATCCCATGGACAGGGGAGTCTGGTGGGCTTCAATCCATGGGATCACAAAGAGTCGGACACGACTGATTTAACACTTTCACACTTTAATTCTGGATATATACCTCCGTACCAAATTTTTATGATTAAAAATAAAACCTCAGTGAAAAAGCTTCATAAATACGTGTTTTGTGTCCTGCTAGGTCAACACAATGAAATTCTGCAGGAATTCGCTTGCTGCCACCTGCCAGGCACCGAGCACATTGGGTGACTAGGGGGGAGGAGCCTGCTCCGTGACACAGGCCAGTGGCAGGGACACAAAAGCGAGCCAGATCCCACTTAGGCCTGAATCCACGTGCTGCCCTGCTATCTCCAAGGCCTGACCTAGAGCTCCCCAGCCCTCACGGCTGTGCTCCCACCCCATCACCAGGACCCCTGCTCTTCAGCCCACGGGCCCCGCCTCCCAGGCAGCCCGCGAATCGTCCAGACAAGCTCGTCACATCCTCCCCAGGAACCAGGGGCACCTCGCCTCTCATCCCTGCAAAGCCGGCTCTCACAGCCCCTGCTGGTTGCCTGTGCCTGAGCGCGGGGTCCTCCTCCCCAGGCTGGGAGTGCTGTGGCTATCACGCTCACCTGTGCCCCCATCGAGGCTGGGGGTCCCTCCCACACCAGGGTGACGGCGTGCCTGGAACACCTGGCTCCTTGTCTGCTGGGACAAGGGCAGGCCCGCCCGGTGACTGCTCCGGGGCGGGTGGATGGCCACCTTCGGGGTATGAGCATAGCTCACCACCACCCAGAGGGGCCTGGCACCCCTGGGTTTCTGCAAAACGACCATCCAGGGCACCGTGAGGGACACTCACCACACGATAGCCAGCCGGGGGATGGTGAACATGAGGGCCGGCTCGTAGTCGTCAATCATGTCCTGGGTCAGGTACCCGAAGTCCAGGGCCCTGGCGGGGAGGAGACAGGGAGCAGGCGTGACCATGGCCAGACGGGAGCCAGGAGGGCGGCCATGCAGGCCTCACACGTGGACACGTGGAGGACAGCGGCTGGAAGAGCCCACTCCAAGAGGCCCGGCACGGGCGGCTCCCCCTCGGCCTCCCCCACCTTCCCACTTCCTGACCCACCGCTGGACAGAAGCTGGGAGCAGGAGAGAGGTGCCCGCCAAGGGGGGCTGGTGGGGACAGCTTGCCATCCAGCACCCGAGAGCAAAGGCGCTGCAGGAAAGCTGCCCTGAACCGTTAACAGTCCCCGAGAAGCCAGCAACTGCTCTCCTGCATCCACCTACTTCCAAGGATACAGAGATGGCGTCCCTGCACGCATGGGCAGACACGCACCAGCGTGTTCAAAACCAAAGATTCCCTGCCGTCTGTTTGCTGATTTGAAATATCTACCAACGCCTAAGAGTGAACAACCTGTCTCAAAAAATTAACAAACTCACGATGTGACGTTGTTGTCTAGTAGCTCAGTCGTGTCCAACTCTTTGGTACCCTGTGGACCGTAGCCCGCCAGGCTCCTCTGTCCATGGGATTCTCCAGGCAAGAATACTGGAGTGGGTTGCCATTTCCTTCTCCAATGATGTGATATTGCTGCTGCTGCTGCTGCTAAGTCACTTCAGTCGTGTCCAACTTTGTGCCATAGACGGCAGCCCATCAAGCTCCACCGTCCCTGGGATTCTCCAGGCAAGAACACTGGAGTGGGATGCCATTTCCTTCTCCAGTGCATGAAAGTGAAAAGTGAAAGTGAAGTCGCTCAGTCGTGTCCGACTCCTAGCGACCCCATGGACCGTAGCCCACCAGGCTCCTCTGTCCATGGGATTCTCCAGGCAAGACTACTGGAGTGGGGTGCCATTTCCTTCTCCAATGATGTGGTATTAGGCAAGTTCAAAACTTACCTGCCAGCGAAGCACTAGTCAAATACGAGGAATGTTCCAGGTTCAATCTTAGTCTATTCATAAAACCTGACTTCAGCTCTGACCCCTGCCCCCAAACAAGGCATGCTTACATTACCGATGTATCACCTCTGAAACCCAGCCTACAAGGGCTCCATCCTGGCCTGGCGGAAGAGGAGTGGAGGACAGGAAGTGAGGAGGTGGGAATGGGAGGAGCGGGAGAAGGGTGAGGAGGTGAGGAGCCTGGCTCCTCGGGCTGAGCCTGGAGCCCCCCGGACCCTTCAAGCTTCACCTGCTGGACCGACCCTCCGGGCCCAGAGAAACAGGACTGTGGGACTGGGGTGGGCAGCCAGGGCTGGTGGACGCGGCGCACGGACATGGTGCCCTTCCCGGGTACAGCCGTCCCTCAGGCCGGGGAGGCGCGAGGACTGGGCCCCCGGGTCACAGGGGCCTCACCTCTCCACCGTCTCGCAGAACAGCACGATGACCTCCTGCTGCACATAGTACTCCCGGGGGGACTTCACGGGCACCATGGCCGACACGTAGCTGCGGGCAGAGGGACGGGGTGAGGGCCACCCCCGGGCACCCGGCCATGTCCCCGAGCCCTGAAGGTCTTAACGGACAACCAAACGGGGTCCCTCTGACTGCAGCCCCTTGCCGCCTCTCAGGCCCTCACAGCACAGGGCCCCACATCACCGCTCCTGTTTTCAGCCGAAGCTCCTCCCTCCTTGGGCGGCGCCGGCCTGGAGCCGCCACTGCTCATTCCGAGAGGGCCCCCCTGCCTCGAGGGAACGAGGGAGTAGCCTTGTGCATCCAGGCCCCTTCCCCAGGTGAGAACGGTTTCCCCTTCTCCTAAGTGACTAACCAGCCTTTCTTGTAATAAAAGCTCACTTGGGGAAATCTGGAGCAGACAGGCAGGGAGAAAGGCAGAAAGCTCATGTGTGGGCCCCGCTCCCTAGAGAACCATCTGGAACCCTGTGACTTCCTCCTCCGCCCACGCATCACAAGTCGGGCAGTTTCTGCTAACCCGCACCGCGGTGGACGGGCATTGGGCCTCCTGGGTCTCCTGCACCCCAAGCATGTCTGTTTCTGTGGACATCTTGCAGCCCAGTCCCCACAGTCCCGGGACCTCCAGAGCCCTTGGGGGTGGGGAGGCGGGTGAAGGGGGCCCTGCCCTGTCGTCTGCTGCTGGTGGAGGGGGAGGGCAGACCCGCTGAGCTGGAGGGGGCTCCCCGTACTTAGTGGAGCTGGGGGCCCAGCAGGACCCTAGTGGCCACCTCATCCGGGCTCGGTGGTGTCCCAGGTGCGAGCCCAAAGACGCGCTGGGTGGGGAGGGGGCGGTGAGTGACCTGCATCTACAGGACCGCCCGGGGGGCTTCACCGCTGGGGGGTCGCCAGGGGCAGAAGCGAGGGCGGGACCTGGGGTGTCCCTGCGTCCTTCCGCCTGCCCTGGCCCCTCCCCTCGCCGTGCCCACCCCCATCCACCCCTGACTCCCGCAACCAGCCAGCCGGGGAGGGCGCCTCCCTTCGCGGAGTCTTCGGCTACAGACGGCCGGGTCCCCCACCAGCAGGCCACGGCCGCGACCCCTCGCAGGCGGCCTCCGGTCACCTCAGCTCGAACTCTGCGAACAGCACGTCGAAGTGCCGGAGCGCGTCCCGCATCTTCTCCGTGTAGGTGTTGAGGTCCCGCAGCGCCTGGTCGCGCAGGGCCCCTCGCACGTCCTCCAGGCTCCGGGTCAGCTCCTTGGCCAGCGGCCGCATAGCCATGCTCTCCAGCTCACGGTTCATGATGATGGAGCCGGCGGCCAGGCACTGCGGGCGGCGAAGGGGTCAGGGCAGCCCGCCCACGGAGCACGCACCACCCCAGTGACGCCAGGACAGGCCACTCCTCGTGCCCCAGGAGGCCGCGGCCACAGGTCTGGGGTGGGGGGCGTGGCCTCCCCGAGACCCTCCCCCGCCTCTCATCCCCTAGACCCCTGCCCCCGCCTCTCATCCGCGAGACTCTACCCCCTACTCTCATCCCTGAGACCCTCCCCGCCTCCTCTTCTCCCCTCCCCCTCCTCCTCTCCCCTCCCCCCTCCTCTTCTCCCCTCCTCCTCTCCCCTCCCCCCTCCTCCTCTCCCCTCCCCCCTCCTCCTCTCCCCTTCCCCCTCCTCCTCTCGCCTTCTGCCGCCTCCTCTCTGGGCACCGGCTCCCTCCTGATTTCTCTTAGATGCCCAGCAATCACAGTCATGATAACAAATGCCCTTGGGTTTGGGGCTCTGCCGGGCCCTCCTGGGCATGTGACCCCTGTCTCCTCCCCCTCCACCCCGCCCCACAGACACCCCTCAGACACCCCTCAGACACCCCACTCTGGCTCTCGCCCAATCCCACTGCCGGGGAGCTGCCCCCGGCTCCCCAAGATCCCCCAACCTTTCTAAGATGCAGACACCTGGTGTCCACAAAGCTTCCCTGCTTCGCCTCACAGCTCCCACAGCTGCCCCCGCCCTCGGGACCCACTTTGCAGAGGTAAAAACTGAGGCTGGGGGAAGAGACAGCCTGCCCGGGGCCACCCCCACCATCTGGAGCCATCCCCAGTGGGGACACTGCAGCCAGGCGGTTCGGAGGAGCGGGTTGGGACAGACTGAGATGGGGGAGCAGGCGGGCCCAGGGCCGGCAGCGTGCAGAGAAATGGGGGCATGGGAGTCCTGGAAAGCTGGCGGGGGGACGGCATGTGCTAGCGTCCTAAGAGAGGGGCCGGGCAAGGGGCTCCCATGGACACCGCTGCCCAGAGCGAGGCTGGTCCTGCCTGGGGTGGGGGGAGCACCTCCCTCCAGAGCCTCAGGCACCTCCTCGGGAACTGAAGACCAAGATTTGAGGGGCCATGTGAGTGGTGGTGGCAGCGTGGGCTGGGGGCTGCTCCCCCAGCCCAGGCAGGAGTAAACAGCTCCTTGGCGGGGGCAGTGCAGTCTGAGTATTAGCGTTACTGTAGCAGAGAACCAGTTTCACATGTCTGGGGGCCTGAAAGCCTCATAGAAATCACATGTGAAACCTCGTGTCTGTATTTGCGTGTGTAGTTTCAGGGGAGCAGGTTCAGTACCGTCCGCCACCCGTGGGAGAGGAGATGCCCTGCGCCTGTAGGTGCCCATGGGGGCCAGTCACGGAGGGACAGCTGGGCTACCTCGGCGCCGAACCACAGCTGGCCGGCCAGGTTGTCGTGGCGGATCTCCTCAGGGAACTTGACGCAGAAGTCCCGCGGGGCTCGGTCCTGGGGGATGCACGCGTCCATAATCTGGTTAATGATGTTCAGCACGTTGTCCTGAAACAGAAGCAGAAAGGGCGCTGGGACGCAGCGCCGGCGGGCGGCCTGGCAGGACCGCTCGGCAAATCTGAGAAGCAAGCCCGGTGTGCCGGGAGGTCACGCGGCCACGTGGCAGCACCTGGGGCCTGCTTGGCTCGCGCTGCAAGGAGCCCAACCTTCCCAGAAGCACCCAGGGAGGACCACCCGCCTGCCTCCCCTTCCCCACGGCCAGGTATCTAGTGTGCCCACCACAGGGCCCCGGCACTTCCCACGTCAGTCCCCACGGGTACGGTGCGGCGCCCTCTGTGATGGCCGAACCGCCCCCTGTGAACCCACCCTCAGCTCCCTGCAGCCTCAGCCACGGTGACAGTCCCAAGTGTCTCTCTGAACACCTATGCACACACTTCTGAGGACAGAGCTGGAGAAATGGAATTCCTGGGTGGACAGATGGTGGGTAGGTGCCCAATATGCTACTGGAGAAGAGTGGAGAAATAACTCCAGAAAGAATGAACAGACGGAGCCAAAGAGAAAACAACACCCAGTTGGGGGTGTGACTGGTGATGGAAGTAAAGTCCGATGCTGTAAAGAGCAAAATTGCATAGGAACCTGGAATGTTAGGTCCATGAATCAAGGCAGATTAGAAGTAATCAAGCAGGAGATGGAGAGAGTGAACATCGACATTTTAGGAATCAGTGAACTAAAATGGACTGGAATGGGTGAGTTTAACTCAGATGACTCTTATATCTACTACTGTGGGCAGGAATCCCTTAGAAGAAATGGAGTAGCCATTACAGTCAACAAAAGAGTCCAAGACGCAGTACTTGGGTGCAATCTCAAAAACAAAAGAATGATCTCTGTTCGTTTCCAAGGCAAACCATTCAATATCACAGTGATTCACGTCTGTGGCCCAACCACTAATGCCAAAGAAGCTGAAGCTGAACACTTCTGTGAGGATCTAAAAGATCTTCTAGAACTAACACCAAAAAAAGATGTCCTTGTCATCACAGGGGACTGGAATGCAAAAGCAGGAAGTCAAGAGATACCTGGAATAACGGGCAAGTTTGGCCTTGGAGTACAAAACGAAGTAGGGCAAAGGCTAACAGTTTTGCCAAGAGAACGCACTGGTCATAGCAAACACCCTCTTCCAACGACACAAGAGACAACTCTACACATGGACCTCACCAGATGGTCAATACTGAAATCAGATTGATTATATTCTTTAAAGGTGAAGATAGAGAAGCTCTACACAGTCAGCAAAAACAAGACCAGGAACTGACTGTTGCTCAGATCATGAGCTCCTTATTGCCAAATTCAGGCTTAAATTGAAGAAAGTAAGGAAAACCACTAGACCGTTCAGGTATGACCTAAATCAAATCCCTTACGATTATACAGTGGAAGTGACAAATAGATTCAAGGGATTAGATCTGATACAGTGCCTGAAGAACTACAGACGGAGATTTGTGACATCGTACAGGAGGCAGTGATCAAAACCATCCCCAAGAAAAAGAAATGCAAAAATACAAACTGGTTGTCTGAAGAGGCCTTACAAATAGCTGAGAAAAGAAGAGAGGCGGAAGGCAAAGGAGAAAAGAAAAGATATACCCATCTGAATGCAGAGTTCCAAAGAATAGCAAGGAGAGATAAGAAAGCCTTCCTCAGTGATCAATGCAAAGAAATAGAGGAAAACAATAGAAGGCAAAGACTAGAGATGGGAAAGACTAGAATTTTCTCTTCAAGAAAATTAGAGATACCAAGGGAACATTTCATGCAAAAGTGAAAGTGAAAGTCATTCACTTGTGTCTGACTCTTTGCGACCCCACGGACTATATAGTGCATGGAATTCTCCAGGCCAGAACACTGGAGTGGGTGGCCTTTGCCTTCTCCAGGGGATCTTCCCAACCCAGGGATCGAACCCAGGTCTCCCTCACTGCAGGCGGATTCTTTACCAGATGAGCCACGAGGGAAGTCCAAGAATACTGGAGCGGGTAGCCTATCTCTTCTCCAGTGGATCTTCCCAACCCAGCAATCAAACTGGGGTATCCTGCATTGCAGGCAGATTCTTTACCAACTGAGCTACCAGGGAAGCAGATGGGCAAAATAAAGAATAGAAACGGTATAGACCTAACAGAAGCAGCAAATGTTAAGAAGAGGTGGCAAAAATACACAGAAGAACTGTACAAAAAAGATCTTAATGACCCAGGTAACCATGATAGTGTGATCACTCACCTCGAGCCAGACATCCTGGAATGCTAAGTCAAGTGGGCCTTAGGAAGCATCACTACAAACAAAGCTAGTAAAGGTGGAATTCCAGCTGAGCTATTTCAAGTCCTAAAAGATGATGCTGTGGAAGTGCTGCACTCAATATGCCAGCAAATTTGGAAAACTCAGCTGTGGCCACAGGACTGAAAAATGTCAGTTTTCATTCCAATCCCAAAGAAAGGCAATGCCAAAGAATGTTCAAACTACTGCACAATTGCACTCATCTCACACGACAGCAAAGTAATGCTCAAAATTCTCCAAGCCAGACTTCAACAGTATATGAACCATGAACTTTCAGATGTTCAAGCTGGATTTAGAAAAGGCAGAGGAACCAGAGATCACAGTGCCAACATTCATTGGATCATAGAAAAAGCAAGAGAATTCCAGAAAAACATCTGCTTCATTGATTACGCCAAAACCTTTGACTGTGTAGATCACAACAAACTGTGGAAAATTTTTAAAAGAGATGAGAATACCAGACCACCTGACCTGCCTCCTGAGAAATTTCTATGCAGGTCAAGAAGCAACAGTTAGAACCGAACATGGAACAATAGACTGGTTCCAAATTCGGAAAGGAGTATGTCAAGGCTGTATATTGTCACCCTGCTTATTTAACTTAAATGCAGAGTACATCATGAGAAACGCTGGGCTGGATGAAGCACAAGCTGAAATCAAGATTGCCGGGAGAAATATCAATAACCTCAGATATGCAGATGACACCTCACTTATGGCAGAAAGTGAAGAGGAACTAAAGAGCCTCTTGATGAAAGTGAAAGAGGAGAGTGAAAAAGTTGCCTTAAAACTCAGCATTCAAAAAACGAAGATCACAGCATCTGGGCCCATCACTTCATGGCAAACAGATGGAGAAACAATGGAAACAGTGACAGACTTTACTTTTTTTGGCTCCTAAATCACTGCAGATGGTGACTGCAGCCATGACATTAAACGACACTTGCTCCTTGGAAGAAAAGTTATGACCAATCTAGACAGCATATTAAAAAGCAGAGACACTACTTTGCCAACAAAGGTCCGTCTAGTCCAAGCTATGGTTTTTCCAGTGGTCATGTATGGATGTGAGAGTTGGACCATAAAGAAAGCTGAGCATCAAAGAATTGATGCTTTTGAACTGTGGTGCTGGAGAAGACTCTTGAGAGTCCCATGGACTGCGAGGAGATCCAACCAGTCCATTCTAAAGGAGACCAGTCCTGAATATTCATTGGAAGGACTGATGCTAAAGCTGTTACTCCAATTCTTTGGCCACCTGATGCGAAGAACGGACTCCTTGGAAAAGACCATGATTCTAGGAAAGACTGGGGACAGGAGGAGAGGGGGAGGACAGAAGATGAGATGGTTGGATGGTATCACTGACTCAATGGACCTGAGTGTGAGCAAGCTCCGGGAGTTGGCGATGGACAGGGAAGCCTAGCCTGCTGCAGTCCGCGGGGTTACGAAGAGTCGGACACGACTGAGCGACTGAACGGAGCCGGGTGGACAGACGCTCTGAAAGAGGCTCCTCAGTGTCCACTCTCTGTGCTTCTTTGATTGACATTCTCAGCCTGCGTCATCCTGGGCTTGAGGGCAACAGGGTCGGGCAAGACCTGCTGTCGGATGGACGTCACTAAGGCTTGACCTGTAGCCCAGCCTCCTCAAACCTGCTCTACTGAATCTTAGGTGACATCCCACTCTTTTCTCAAAATTGTCCTGTTCTGTATACATGTACCATTCATTCAGTAGAATTACGAGAATGTTGAAAATTTCGTTTCTTTGTGATTTGCTAAGGGTGAAATGCATGCACATCCATCCCAGGAACTGGGAAGCGGGCAAGTGGTGGGCCGGGAGTGTCCTTGGCACAGAGGCCGCAGGTGGCACGCCTGCTCCCTGTTCTTGTCCCGTCAGCCGGGATAGTCCGTGCGTGTAATTCTGCACGCTGCTGCTGTCGCTTACTGCCGGGACACGTTATTATGACTTCCCACAAATCCAGCTTGTGGTGGGGAGCCTCGTGGGATCCCAGCTCCCTGCTCCCTCCTCTGCTGGACCCTCAGACACTTCTAATTTTCCGTGAATGCCACCGCGGCGCCTGACGCTGCACTTCGGGCTGGTCCCTCAGAAGCCACGCCTAGAGGCAGCATGACAAAGCCGAGTGTGAGCAGCGTGCACAGGCTCTGATCCCATTCGCCAAATTGGTTTCCAGAGAGACGGCTCTGACTGACAGTCCCGCCCTGGGCGGTTTTGTCTCAACAGCCCTCCCCACCCCTGAGGCTCGAGCTCGAGTTTTCCTCAGGCAGTAGCCATGAGCAGGAAGCACGACTTTCTAATGCAAACAGGTGATGCAGTAAACTCTGAAGGGAATTCTGCACCATAAGCAGAATTGCACAAAATGTGAAAATAAAACCCAACCATCACTGAGCCGTCTCACTGTCAGCTCTTTTTAAAAGGTTTTCTGGGTGGGCAGGTCCCTTTCTCACGATTCAACAAACTCACAAAAAACTAATGTCAAAACCAACAGCAAGTGCCCTGCGGGTCAGGGAGCCAAGCCCTCGCCCAGCGTTGTGGGCCAGGGAGCCAAGCCCTCGCCCAGAGTCGTGGGCCAGGGAGCCAAGCCCTCACCCAGAGTCGTGGGCCAGCGAGCCAAGCCCTCGCCCAGAGTTGTGGGGCCTTTTAGTGGGGATGCTCCCCACTGCCCAGCCCAGGACAGGAGCTGCCTGAGGACGTCCCAGCAAATAGCCACCGAGGGACCCAGGGACGCTGATGGGTCCTCAGAGCTAAAGCAGTGTCCCTCACGGGATACTTACTGGGACATCTGATTCCAACCAAGATGGAGTAACAGGAATGAAAACTACCTCCTCAAACGATAATGATGGAAACAAGACAAGGATTCTCCAGACACTGGACATCAGGCGACGTGTGATCCCAGAGAGAAGAGAAATGGATGAGGCGGGAGCTGTGACTGTGCAGCTCACCGCCTGGATGGAAATTCTTGGGTCCTGGCACAGACAGAGGGGACCAGGTGGAACCCAGCAAACGCCCTCATTGAAGAGACAGAACCGAGAGTCTGGGGAAGCCAAGGCCACCAGAATCCAGAGGACAGAGTAGCAGAGATGAGCGAGCTGCCTGGGGAGACAGTCTCGGGGAGGCCCCTCCCTGAGTGTCCAGCTGGACACAGGGCCCACAGCATAGAAATGCTCACAGATCACAGGGCATTGAGTAATACCCAGGTGTACTCGGTACCAATTCTTCTTAGCCCCAGACTAAACAGAGCTCTGAACCTGCATGACATCTTAAAAAAAAAAAAAAAAAAAAAACAAGACCCCAAAGGATCAAACCATTTCCAAGCAACAAAACTGTATTACAAAATAAAGCTCCAAAAAACACAAAAATATTCAGCTACCAGCAAGGTAGAATTCCCAATACCAGGCATCCAATATAAAAATGAGCAGGCTTGTAAAGAATTAGGAAAATGTGACCCCCAGGCCCCCCCCAGGAAGCAGAACCAGGCTGGGCTGGTGCTGCCCTGCGGGCTCTGCACAGACGCCCCCGCTGAGTGCAGGCACCTGGTGTGATGGACCTGGGAAGCCTGAGGCACCCCGGGCAAGGGGCCGAGCCCCCGCCCGTGGCTGAGAAAGCCGTGACCTCCGGGCACTTCAGGGGGCGTCCACGTGCTCCGGGAACTGATGCACGGATGCTGGGAACATCAGGGGCGGGGAAGAGCAAGCGCGTGTCTGCTCAGTCGTGTCCGACTCTGCGACCCCATGGACTGCAGCCCGCCAGGCTCCTCTGTCCATAGGATTCTCCTGGCAAGAAGACTGCGGTGGGCTGCCATTCCCTCCTGCAGGGGATCTTCCCAACCCAGGGATCGAACCCGCATCTCCTGCATTGGCAGATGGATTCCTCACCACCAAGCCACCTGGACTGAGGACCAGCTAAATCTGGAGCTGGGTGATCCCCCCAGGGTGACGGGGCTCTAAAAGTCAAGGCCACGCGGGGGCCCGGCAGGGCGTGCTGCAGCCAGCCCCTCCGCCAGGCTGGCACATTTTATCTCACGTGTGTTGTGGTCACTCACGGCACCCCTCCCTGCGTGCGGCCTCTGTCCAAATCCCTCCCTGACTGCAGCAGTCCGCGAGACACCCACCCCATCCCCCTCGAGCCTGCCTGCCCCCCGTGCCATCATCCGCCTTCTGCAGAGGGGCACCTCTGTGGGTAAGCGCCGCAGAACGAAGGAGGGAATGAACCAACAGCATCGTGACAAACAGAACGTGAGACCTCGATGAAAACTAGAAAGGGCAAAATGCCTGTTTCAGGAGACGTTAGAGATGAAAATCACTTCCCACTGTGACCAGCTGAGCTTCGTAGGAATTCACTGCCGCAGGAGCCCCCGACAACGAGGGGCGCTGCAGTAATGGGCCAGTTACATGCGACCATGCCGGGCCTCTGTGAAGGTGTGGCTCGCACAGGGAGGCTCACTTTGGCGGCTCTTTCCTGAGCTGCCAAAGTCCTGTTTCCTGAGCGGGCAGCTGAGTACTGAGCCAGGGCCCGGGGGGCCTCAGCCACACTTGGGGCCATGCGGTTGTGTAGACAGAGGCCCTCCCAGCGGGCCTGACTGCCGTCCTCCAAGAGGCCCATGTGCAGAGCTGGCGTCCGGGAGCTGGGGTGTCGGGAGGGCCCCCAGCACCCCCACAGATGGGGGCTCCCTGTGCCTCCGTGCTCTTTCTGTGCTCACACCCTCCTCCCTGGGGCTGGATTGAGTGTCTACCCAGCAGAGGGGCCCGCAGGGCCGGCCCCCCAGTGAGAACCCCGGCTCTGAGTCTGTGACAAGCTTCCCTAGGGACACGTGTCTCTGTGGGTCTGTGTGTCCTTGTGACGGGATTCTGGAATCTGGGGCCTGTCTCCCCTGGACCCCACTCCCCCACTGGACCTTCTCCCATCGCTGGTTCTGCTTCGCAGCTTCTTGCTATGATGGATCGGAGCCGAGAGGATCAATGTGCCCAGTCCTGCGCGTCCTCCTGCTGGAACCTGGGATGGCCTTGGGGACCCTGACACGGAGGTCCTTAGGGAGCCTGAGACATGGAAGGTTCTGGTGTTTCTGTGTGAGTATGAGGTACTTTAGCCGATTTTTATGACTTTCTTCCACCTTTTTTAAGCTGCTTCGCCTGCATCCAGTCCCAGGGCGGACCTCCCTCTCTGCTTTTCCTGCCGAGGTTCTGTGAGGCGCCCGCTGAGTTTCACCCACCTGGTCCGTCGGTGTAACATGCAGTGAGCAGGCCCCGGGGGGCTTGGGATCAAAGAGTCCCAGGAAGCAAGTGCCCCCCTGCCAGGAGAGCAGGGCCAGGTGGGGAGGGGCAGAGAGTGGCCTCCTGCCTGGCAGGGCTCAGTGAGCTGCAGGGACTGTGGCCATCCTCTGCTGGGGAAGCAGGCTGTCCAGGGGCCAGCCAGGAGGGAGACCCTCATGGTCCCCGGTCCTTGGCCCCTCCTGAGAGATGACAGAGGAGGGTGTGCTCCTCCCGTAAGAACCGTGATGCTTGAAACACTTGGGGGACCCTACCCGCCTGTGATCTGGGACGCACGCCCAAGCCCCCACCTCCCCAAGTGGAGAGGTGCGGACTGGCGGGCTAAGCAGGCTCTGGAACTCTTGAATAGAAGTCGTCAGGCTGGTGAAGCCGTGCTTGCTGAGCCATAGGAATTCCCAGCTGGCGGCCTGGACCGTCCGTCAGTCTGGACCCTGCAGCGGGGAGGTCGCCACCCGCCAGCTCTGGGGCAGCCCCCGGCAGGCCCTCCATCCCCCCCATTCCCCTGGAGGGGGCCCGTGAGCCCAGCCCTCCTCAGCAGCTCTGCCCGTCCCCAGCTCGGCTCCCCGCCGGCCCCCTCCGCTGTCCCCGCCCCTCACCTGGCAGGAACGGAACTGGCTGACAAGCAGCGTGCAGCGCTGGGGGTCCTTCCGCCCGTCCAGGCTGTCCAGCTCGGCGGCCACCTGGCTCAGCTCCTCGTCCGCATGGTAGAACTGTGCCAGCAGCTGCGGGTCTGACCGCTGTGGGGAGAGCGGAGTGAGCGGACACCCCGGGTGTGGCCCCCTCACCCTGACGGGCCCCTGAATCCCTGTGTGTGTGTATGTGGGGGGTGGGGTGACCACAGACAAGGGGCTGGGGAGTGCTGGGGGCTAAGGACAGTGGACTCAGTCTTAGGAAGGAGCTTTACTCCGGAGACTAAGCCGAGGCCATAAAGGCAGCGGCTGAACAGAGGGCAGGCTCCACTGCCCAGCCCTGGCAACCCCCCAGCACCCCCAGCCCGCAGCCCTCCGTGATCGCAGAGACGGGAGCGAAGGCCGGACAGCAGGTCAGCCCCTGCTCCCTCCTCCTTCCGCCTGGGAGTCAGCCTGCCCGTGACTACGCCCTGCAGTCTGCTGAACACAGGGTAACTTGCTTTTGTGATTTCTCAGCTCGCTGCTTGGCTGATGGAGCCTGAGTTTCGCCCCTCCCCCAGTGTGACCCGTTCCCGGGTGGATCTTCCTTCGAGCAGGGGTCTTGGTTATCAGGACCAGGGAGAGGCCCCCCTCATGGACTTTTCACAGGAGATCGGGGATTCACCCCCTGACCCCCTACCCAGCAAAGGCACCTGAGCACCCACTGCTGAAAATGGAGAACGGGGGACACGCCCTGACCAGGGCAGCCCAGACCCCACCCTGCGGGCCCCCGGTGTCCATGACTCCCTGGTCCCCTCCATGGGCTCGGCTGACTCCCCCAGGATGCCCACCAGTGACCCCTCTGTGATGAGAGGGGAACCGGGGTGGGGTCAGTGGTTGGCAGTGCATTTCTGCCCCCTCCCTGTTGTGCTGACCAGAGGAGAGGGGCTGGAAGGCGGGCAGCTGCCCGGATGGTGCCCTCACACACGCTCCCCACCACCCTGGTCTCAAGCCCCCCCAGGCCCACATCCATCCATTATGCCCCATCTGGACCCACTTCCTACCCTGGGGCCTCCTCCTGGTTTCAGAAGCTGGGGGCAGGGAGGGACACCCTTGCCCTCTGACCCCCAGCCAGGGTTTAACCTGGCACCTTCAGGGTGTGGCAGACACCCACATAAGGGAGAAGACAGGAGGGAGCTGGGGAAGGCGGCCCGCCCAGGGAAAGGCAGGGAAGAAACCGGGGACCCCAACCAGCAACCCCCAGACTTGGGTGGGCCAAACACCTCCGTGACCATGAGCAACAAACATCCTCCAAACCCGGCCTCCCCTCTCCCTGGGGACACAGCCTGGGCAGAGCAAAACCTGTCGCCTGGGAGTGGAAGCACTCAGACGAGCCCTCTGGGCTCACTGCGCTTTGCTTCCAGGACAGCAGAGACCTTAAGACCAGAGCTACGAGTGTGTTGACCGTCACCAAAAATAGAGAGATGTGTACAACACACACACACACGTGCACACATGCGCGCATTGAAGAAATTAGAGAAGTCAGAAAAAACATTTTTTTAAGCTAGCAATTATCTTTATTTTGTTGAAACACAGAAGGCCTGTGTGATTTTAAAATTTTAGTTATATTCCGAGATAGCTCTCCAGCCCCCTCAGAAGGGATGATTTCCAGCAAAGAATCAAAATTCCCCTCTGTGGACGTCCCTGGAGGCCCAGTGGTTAGGACTCCGTGCTTCCAGCGCAGGGCCAGGGGTTTGACCCCTGGTCAGGGAACAGATCCCGCAGGCCACAACACGCAGCCAGAACTGAAAAGATGGAAAGAGCTCCCGGGGGGTTCGGGCTGCCGAGGTGCGGCGGGAGAATCTTGCCGATGCTACCGGGAGACCCAGACGCTGTGAAGACAAACTTCCAGGCAGGGGTCCAGGAAATGAACGAACACAACTTCAATGATTCAATTCGTGCTGATCAACAGGATCCAAAAGAAAATTTTGGTGCCACATTTCCATTTCTAAGTATGCAGAGAACAAAGCGAACACAGCAATCTCTAGCCTGGCTCATCACTCAGACCTAAATCGGTCCGGCAGGGTCACCCTCAGGCCAGCTTGGGGGCGGGACTGCGGACTGCAGGGACGCAGAGGAGGACAGACGTGCTGCTCTGTCCGACCTGGGTCAGCTGGCCTCATTCAACAACGTTTAACATTAAAGTTTAAATGAGACTTTCAAATGTCCCTGAGTAAAATGTCCACGGCAGAGAGAATCAATGGATACGAACAGGAAGAAGTACTCACCCTACCTTGAAATTAAAACCATGAGAGGATAAAATAGAGCCCAGTAAAGATGTCTTTTTGGCACACGATGTCAATATTTTCTCAAAATAAATTCATAGCAGTGACAGCTTTCACTGTTACAAGACAAAAATAAAATTCACGAAGATAGCACTTAGGCAGTTAGATGAGTGGTGAATCAGCAGCCTCCGAGAAGGCAAGAGAAAACACAAAACCACAGCAGTGACTGAGTAAGTCCGAAGCGCCAAAGTTGACAATTCAGAACCGATTCTGTGAAGCTGATCCAATTATCCATCATTCAAACAGCTGTCCTGTGATGCAGACTGGGGATGCGCGATGCGGACGTGGATGCCTGGGTGTGTGTGAGCTGAGGCCCTGCCCTCAAGTGCCCATCTGAGCCAGGCATGCGACGATGCTGGAGGGACTCAAGCTTCGTGAGGCTGGCCAGCTGGGCTGGGGCAGAACGTGGCCTGAACCAGAGCGCCCCCAGCCCCGGGCAGAGCACCGGTTTTGTCCCAGTAGGTTATCACCAGACCCTCCATGAGGTGGCCTGATACTGACCCAGATGAAGAAAACTAACGGCCAAGGTCACATCAGTGGACCCGGCAGAGCCGGCGGTCAGCCCAGGTCTCACTCTAAGGAACTCGGGGGTCCGCGTGGGAAAGAGGGACCAGGACCGGATCCATGACTCTTGCTTCCCAAGTAGGAAGCAAACGCTGCAGCAGGAAAACCTTAGAAGGATGCCTGGTCACCACAGCATGGTCTCAGCCAAGCTCCAGGAAGGGGGGAGAGGAGGCAGATGGCAGGACAGGTGGGCAGGACAGGTGGGCAGGACGGCAGCGTGGCCAGGTCGGAAAGGACCAGCCCCCTTGCGCCCCCAGCGCAAGCCTGGAGATGGAGAGCAGCCAGCCCCCACCCCACCTGACCCCCAGCAGCTGCCCCAGGACAGGAGCTGGGCTCCGAACCCTCGTTCCCAAGGCCACACCCATGGGACCCCCACCACCCTCATGCTGGGCAGAGGAGAGCCTTCCAGATCTCGGTGGCTCCCCAGGCGGGCAGGCAGCTCAGGGGTGAGGGCTGGTGGGGCCAGCCCAGGCCTGGGCCTCTCCTGGACAAGCCCCCCAGCAAAGCCTTATACCCTGCTCTGCCAAGCCCGAACACAAGAGTGTAGCCGAGAAAGCAGAGAAGAGCCTTGGGCTGCTCCCTGAGCGGGGCCTCCCACAGCCCGCTGGCCCTCGGGCCCTGGGCTCAGGGGAAGCTGCCCAGGCCACACCAGACTGTCAGGGAAACCCACTGACCACGGGCCACCAGGACTGGAAACCCTTCACTGCCTCCAAACAAACACCGAGCCAGGCCCTCCGCGAGTCTCCACCATCCTTCCGTCCCTGGGGCCTGGGGGTGCCGGGCAGCCGTGATCCCGCTGCGCAAGGCTGGCCTGGTCCACAGCAGCGCGTCAGGGCCCCAGCACTGACCTGGCCGCGTCACCCATCAGGAGCCCCAGACGGGCGCACACTGCTGTCGTTCCCGGGGGGCAGCCTTGCCTCTGCTGGCTACCCTGCACCCACTCACACCCAACTGCCTGCCTTCCCATCCAGGCTCCTCCACCAGGGCCTCATGGCTGGCCCTCCGGCCCCTGCTCACTCTCTGGACCTGCACCTAGGGTCAGGTCACTGCCACTACAGCCCGGCCTGCCATGGTCCACGGGGTCACAGAGTGGGGCACGACCGAGCGCCTGAACAAGAGAACCTTCCTACGCAGAGCCGACCGCCGGCGGCCCTGCGGCAAGGCCAGGCCTCTGCGGCCCCTAGACGGTCTGCTGAGTGCGTGCTCTGAAAGCTTTTGATTCCTGGACCAGCTTAGACACCCAGTGAGTCGCTTCCCCGCCCCTCCTGTCTCTCCAGGCAGTGTTACCCCCGGCCAAAAGCCACAGCCAGCTCGGAGGGGCAGTGGCCCTGCCGTGGGTCACTCTGGAGGGCAGCCCGCCTCAGGAAACCCCCGCGGAGGGTCTCTGCCCATGTGGCACAGCGAGGGCCCTGGGATAACGCCAACCCTCACCACGGGAGGACCGGCTCCAGAGAAGCAGGCCCCTGCCCTGGAGGAAGCTGGTATGGTCCCACCAGGGTGAGGTGGCCACGTCGGGCTGGACACCATCCTTCCAGGGGACACCTGGGCTCGGGGCATCCCAGGCGCCCACCTGGCCTTGGCTGCGGCATGTGCGGACACAAGGCCTGGAGACGGCTGAGCATCTCGAGGACGGTTTTCGGAAGGAGAATGTGTTCTCAGATAAAACTCCCAGTCGGGTGTTGTATATACATACAGTGCGCTGGTTGCAGGAAATTTAACCGCAGCCGCTGCAGTGGGTCATAAGGAAGCTCTTCCGAAACCACAGAGGAAAGGAGCCCAGGGTGGCAACCGCCTGGGGGGCGGAGGCGGGGTTGCCGCGGCACCAGTGGGAACAAAGGCATCTGACGGCTGGAGGGCTCGTCTTCGAATTTCAATAGGTTTCAGGTTCTTCAAAAAGCATTTTATTTTTAAGACTTATTACCTAGTGAACTTGTTAGCATGCCAATCAATTCTGCTCCTTCTCTTCTGACAGCCAGGGGACACTGTCCCAGAGGTCTCGGGCCTTCAGGGTGACACGGGGCCACGCTCTGTTGCCGGGAAAAGCCCTACCTGGTTGACAGCAACCTGGGAAACAGCCACGGAGAGGCTGCGGTCTTCTCAGCTTCTAGGACGGATGGAAATCCACTCGTGGGAAATGGGAATTTAAACTGCTTATTACGAATTATTTCTCTCCTTCAAAAAGGACTTGAGATGACTTAATTATAACGCATGTGAATTGAACCTATTTGTTTAATCAGAGGAGCAATCAGAAGTCCGGAACAGGGATCCCGGATTCTGGGCCATGGGGATTACTGCAGCTGGTTAGCCTGATCTCGGGATTGCCGGGCCAGGCTGGAGCCCTCCCCGGGCACGTCCCCCCATCCTGGGCACGTCCCCCCACTGGGCTGGGGTGAAGTGGACTGGGAGAGGCCCTTCCTGCCTGGGTCCGAGGAACACGCTGGTTGGGGAGGAACGTGGAATCCCCAGGGAGGGCCCCATGGGAGCACCTAAGAGATAGGACGTCAGTGGGATCCAGCGCTGAGGGGGCCCTGGTGAACCAGGGGGAGCGCACCGCTCCGGACCACCCCCTGCAGGACACAGGACCTGGGAACCCAGGCTGGCTGCTGTGTCCCGGCACAGACCCCCTGACCGCGCCTCACCCGGGCCGCTCTGGTGACGCTGCTCCGGGAGGGTCTGTGGCCAGGCAGCTCCAGCAGGGTGGGGGACGAGCCCCGCCACCCCTTCTCCAGAGAGGATGATCTGGGCTTCTGGAAACAGTTTTATTGAGACATGACTCACCTCCCATAACACCCACCTGATTGCAGTATGCAATGCCGGGGCTTAGTATGTTCACAGAGCATCCACAATCATCAGGAGCTAAAGTCAGACTCTTTTCATCACCCCAGAGAAACCTCACCCCCACTCCCAGCAGCCCTCCTGACCCACCATGCCTGTGGAGGTGCCTGTTCTGGGCATTTAGCTAAAGGCACTCGTGCAAGCTGTGCTCTTCCATGTCTGGCTTCTTTCACTTAGCACGTGTGCAAGCTGACTCTGTGTAGCAGCATGTGTCAGCACTTCATTCCTTTTTAAGGCCGAATCGTATTCCACCACGCGGATGGACCACGTTTTGTTAATCCATCCATCAGGTGGTGGACGTCTGGGTTGTTTCTACCTTGGCCATCATGAATAATGCTGATACAAACAGGTTTTTATGTGGATATGTTTTCAGCTCTTTGGGAATAAACCAAAGTGGAATTCCATACAGTGCCAGTCATACAGTGACTATGTTAGACTTTTTGAAAATCTGATTATTTTCCAAACTGGCTGCACCATTTAACAAAGATGTAAGAGCAGAGTTGCCATATGAAGTTAACTACAGAGGCCCATTGCGTTGCGACACACTAAGAAGGAACTACCAGAAAGAAACTAAGAAAGCAATCCCATTTACAATCGCATGAAAAGAATAAAATACCTAGGCATAAATTTAACCAAGGAGGTAAAAGATCTGTACTCAGAAATCTATAAGACACTAGTGAAAGAAACTGAAGATAACACAAACAGATGGAAAGGTATCCCATGTTCATAGATGGAAAGAATTAATATTGTAAAAATGGCCATACTACCCGAGGCAATCTACAGATTCAATATAATCCCTGTCAAAATATCAACCGTATTTTTCACAGAACTACAACAAATGAGTCTAAAATTTGCATAGAAACACAAAGACCCCTGAATAGCAAAACCATCTTGAGAAAAGAGGAAAAAAATTAGAGGTGTCATGCATCCTAATTCCAAACTATACTCCAAAGTTATGCTAATCAAAACAGCATTGTCCTGGCCCAAAAACAGGCACACAGGTCAATGGAACATACTAGAGAACCCAGAAAGGAACCCACACTTATATGGGCAATTAATCTATGATAAGGGCGGCAAGACAGCCTCTTCAGTAAATGGTGCTGGGAGAACTCAATAGCCGCATGCCAAAGAACCGCCCCGCGCTCTCATACCACCTACAGAGACAGAGTCCAAAGTGGACTAAAGACTTAAATGTAAGACCTGAACCCGTGAGACTTCTAAAAGAAAACATTGGCAGGATGCTCTCTGACATTGGTCTTAGTAATACATATATATGTATATATTTTGATTTGTCTCCTCAGGCAAGGGAAAGAAAAGTCAATATAAACAGATGAGACAGCATCAAACTAAAATGCCTCTGTACAAGGAAGAAAATTATCGACAAAATGAAAGGCCACTTACTGAATCAGGGAAGATATTCGCAAGTGATAATCTGGTAAGGAGAGAGTATCCAAAATATACCAAGGACTCATACAACTCAACACCAAAAAACAACTGAAAAATGGACAGAGGATCTGAACAGACATTTTTCCAAAAAGGAAATGCAGGCGGCCAACAGGCACATGAAAAGATGCTCAACATCATGAACTATGAGGGAAACGCAGACCATGTCAGTGAGACACCACCTCACACCTGTCAGAATGGCCATCGTCACAAAGAGTACACATGACAAGCGTTAGCAAGGGCGTGGACAAAAGGGGACCCTCGTGCGTGTTCATGGAAGCGTAAATCGGTGCAGACGTGATGGAGAACAGTATGGAGGTTCCTCAGAACGTGCAGCTGCCACCTGATGCAGTGATCCCACCGCTGGGAATTTATCTGAAGAACATGGAAACACTGGAGAGATATCTGCGCCTCCCTGTTCATCACAGCACTATTTACAACAGCCAGAATATGCAGCCAACCTAAGCGCCCATCCCAGACGAGTGATGAAGATGTTGCGGTATGCACAACGGAACAGCACTCGGCCATCGGAAGAATGGAATCCTGCTGTCTGTGGCAACGTGGATGGGCCTAGAGGGTATTACTGGAGAAGGCGATGGCACCCCACACCAGTGCTCTGGCCTGGAAAATCCCACGGACGGAGGAGCCTGGTGTGCTGCCGTCTATGGGGTCGCAGAGAGTCGGACACGACTGAAGCGACTCAGCAGCGGCAGCAGCAACAGAGGGTATTACGCTTCGTGAGGTTAAGTCAGACGGAGAAGAGACAAATACTGCATGATTTCATTAAATGTGGAATCTAAAAAAAAAGCGAGTGAACCAACATAACAAAACAGAAACAGAGTCATAGATACAGAAAACAGGGGGTCTCCAGAGGGAAGAGCCGTGAGAAGAGGAGAGAAGAAGCAGGGTGCTCGGAGGACAAGTTTCAGCAGAAGATTAACCAGCGTGGGGAACAGCGACTGTGTCATATCTTTATAGGGGGACACATCCGCCCACGTCTACCCACCTCGCCCCACCTCGCCCCGCCCCAGCAACGAGACTCACCCTGGTGATCCTTTTGAAATGTCGAATCACCATGTTGTGTAATGGGAACTGAAATAGTGTTGTAGATCAATGGTACTTCAGAAACAGAGGGGGACTGCCCTAGTGATCCAGGGGCTGGAACTCTGTGCTCCCAATGCAGGGGGCTCAGGTCTGATCCCCGGTCAGGGAACTAGAACCCACCTGCCACAGTGAAGAGTTCACATGCCGCCACTAAAGACCCGTCATGGCCAAATAAATGCATTAAAAAAAAAAAAGACTTCCAGTGTATATGCTTTAAAACAACAACACTCATGGGAAAAGAGATAAGACTTGTGTTATCAGAGAGAGGGATGGCAGAGGGGGGGCTGGATGAAGGTGGTCACAGGATACAAGCTTCTCATCAAAAGAAAAAGAAGCACTGAGGCTGTGATGTACAACACGATAAATAAACACGTGTTCAGTCTCCCAGTCGTGTCCGACTCTCTGCGACCCCATGGACTGCAGCACGCCAGGCTTCCCTGTCCCTCACCATCTCCCGGAATTTGCTCAAACTCATGTCCATTGAGTCGGTGATGCCATCCAACCATCTCATCCTCTGTTGGCCCCTTCTCTTCCTGTCCTCAATCCTTCCAAGAATCAGGGGCTTTTCTAGTGAGTTGACTCTTTGCATCAGGTGGCCAAAGTATTGGAGCTTCAGCATCAGTCCTTCCAATGAATATTCAGGGTTGATTTCCTTTAGGATGGACTGGATTGATTTCCTTGCCGTCCAAGGGACTCTCAAGAGTCTTCTCCAACACCACAGTTGGAAAGCATCAATTCTTTGGCGCTCAGTCTTCTTTATGGTCGAACTCTCACATCCGTACATGACTACTGGAAAAACCACAGCTTAGGGGCCTTTGTCATCAAAGTGACGTCTCTGCTTTTTAATAAGCTGTCTAGGTTGGTCATAGCTTTTCTTCCAGGGAGCAAGCATCTTTTAATTTTGTGGCTGCAGTCACCATCTGCAGTGATCTTGGCGCACAAGAAAATTAAGTCTGTCACTGTTTCCACTTTTCCCATCTATTTGCCATGAAGTGATGGGACCAGATGCCGTGATCTTAGATTTTGGCCAGCTTTTTCACTCTCCTCTTTCACTTTCATCAAGAGGCTCTTTAGCTCCTGAGAGTAACTGGATGTTCACTGAACTGCCTGTGATAACCACTTCGTGATGTATGGGAATCACATCCTCGTGCCGTACCCCTAAAAGTGACACATGTCAATCACACCTCGTGATACAGAGCTTCACGTCCATCATGTCAATAAAACTGATCACGGAGCAGCGGTGCGGGGGGTCCGATTTCTCCACTAGCTGTCCCGGGGGGTGTGAAGTGCTGTCTCACTTGGACTTGCGTCTCCCTCGTGACCGACGCCGTGGAGCACCCTCCGTCTGCTGCTGTCTGTCTGTGAGTCTTCTTTACTCCCGTCATCTGCCCGCACGTGAGTGGAGGTGCTGAGGGGCTCTCGAGACTGACCACATCTGCTCTCTCACAGTCACATAGACAAACGCACAGTCTACCCGGAGCCTGCCTCTGGGGGAACAAGGGTCCGCTCTGCGGCAGCCACGTGACCCCACCAAAGCTGTGGGCGGGTGTGGATGGGCAGCGCGGCAGTTCCATCAGGATTAGGATCCAACTTGCTCTACAGAGGGGCTTCCTGGTGGTTTAGATGGTAAAGAATCTGCCTGCAGTGCAGGAGATGTGGGTTTGATCCCTGGATTGGGCAGACCCCCTGGAGAAGGAAATGGTACCCACTCCAGTACTCTGGACTGGAGAATTCCATGGACAGAGGAACCAGGGGCAGGGCGTGGCTACAGTTCATGGGGTCACAAAGAGTCGAACATGACTGAGTAGGCTAGCAATAAAAATCTGCCTGCAATGCAGGAGACCCAAGTTGATCCCTGGGTTGGGAAGACGTCCTGGAGAAGGGAGTGGCTGCCCACTCTGGTATTGTTGCCTGGAGAATTCCATGGACAGAGGAGCCCGGTGGGTGTAGTTCACGGGGTCGCAAAGAGACAGGCACAACTGAGTGACTACCACTTTGAGAAGAGGGGCCTCAGCAGATGGAGAGTAGGGCAGGGCCTTGGAATGAGGCCGTCCGGGATGACCGAAGGGCCCCACCTGCTATGACAAGTGTCCTTACGAGGGGAGGGGACACACAGACCGAGGAGAGGCCACGGGGGAGAGAGGCAGAGATGGCAGTGAGGCGTCTGCAGGCCCTGGGGCACCTGGAGCCCCCAGAACCGGGGGAAGAGAAGGACTCCCTCTCACAGCCTGCAGGAGGGACCAGCCCTCCCGACACCTCACTTCCAGACTCGGGCCTCCCGAACCACGAAAGGCTGCATTCCTCCGATTCCCAGCCACCTACTTTGTGGGCACAGCAGCCATGGGACGGGAAAGCAGCGTCCCCACACCCACCCTGACCACCCAGACGCATCTTGGCACAGGCAGGGAAGAGGGGGTCCCTGCCCGAGGGCCCTGTGAGCCCTGCTTCTCTCTGCAGTCTCTGTCCACTCAGAACTCCCCAAGCGCCGCTCGCCCAGGCCCTGCTGGATGCGCCGAGGCGTCCTGGGTCCCACAGAGCCAGCCGGGCCGCCAGGCCGCCAGGCTGCAGACAGGGTCACGTGTCCTGGGTCACGCTTGGGGTGGTGCGTTTCCCCATGTGCCCCATGCCTCAGAGAACAGACACCGCCCAGGACCTGGACCCTTCCCACAAGCCTTCCGTCTCTGCAGGGGATGCACCGCAGGACGGAGGCGGCCTGGGCCCAGGGCTGCGGCTGAGCCACAGGGAGGCAGGAGGGCCTGCTGAGCGCTCCCCCATGATCCCGCTGTCTGCTCAGGGTGGTGAGGTGTCCCTTGGCAGCTGTCCCTGCTCGCTCCCGGCCTGTGGCTCTGAGGGCCTCCCTCTGACGGCCTGCGCCCCTGCAGGACCGGAGTCTGTCCCTCCGACCTTCCTGGGTGGCACAGAGAGCTCCAGGTGCTTCCATGGGAGGACATGGGGCCCGCTCTCCACCAAAGCGGGCACAGGGGTCTTGCTGAGGACACGGGAAAGCCTTCGTGACACAGATTCTGAGTCTGGCTCTTCTTGGTCAGACCTCTGAGGTTTTGGAACCCACTTCTTACAGGGAAGCAGGGTAGGGGGGCGACTTGGAGCTGGAGATGGGGGAGTTTTGATCTAGGGTGCTGGGGTGGATGGGCAGAGGGAGGCCAGCTCGGGCCTCCGGGCTGCTCGAGGACTCCTGGCGCCCACACCCAGCTCCCCCGGCAGTCTCCCTCTGTGTTGTGCTTGCTGCTCGGTTTAGCAAATAATGCAAATAAAACTTAGAGGCAATTGACTCACAGGTTGCTCGTCACTAGAGGCACGGATCACAGACAACAAGCTGTCCCCATGCTTTAAAAATAGCCATCCTGACAGAACACCTGTTCTCACCAACGTGCTGTTTCACCAGAGGGTAAAAGTGATCTGCAGTGGAGTCCAGCAAGGGCCTCTGTTTGGCTTTTATGCATTTTTATAGGATGTTCTGACATATGGCAGAAGAGAAGCAACTGGGAGTCTGCTCAGAAAAACCCAAAAAACAAGGATGGGGTCGGTGGGGAAACAGTTCAGATGCAGCTTCTCAAGTCAGGGTAAAACCACACACACTCCCACACACAGACACACACAGACACACACACTGCCCCCCCCCCACACAGACACACATACAGACACACTGCACCCCCACAGAGACACACATACACACACACACACTGCCCCCACACACACACATACACACATATAAACACACACGTATACACACACATACACACATTGCCTCCTACACACACAGACACATTGCACTCCCCACATACACATCCACACATAGACACACACACACACTGCCCCCCCACAGAGACACACACACACACACACACACAAAGACACACACATAACACACACCCGCACACACACACACACCTGCACACATACACATAAACACTGCCCCCCACACACACACAATAGACTCCCTTCGGCAACAGTGGACAATTAGAGCTCTTCACATGAACCCCCAACAGTGGCAAAACCTGAGCAGCCCTGGGCCCCTGCTCTGCACCCTCCCGTGTGCCCACCCCACCTCCCCCGAGGGGACCAGACTCGCCCAGCCCTGGCACGGCAGACCCTAAGTGCTAGGCCATCTGAAAGGCAGGCAGGGCAGAGCCTCTGGGACAAGACATCAGCCCACGTCCACCTGAGGGCTCGGGTGAGGAGGCGCAAAGTCGGGGCGGGACCGCCATCCAGAGCAGGACCGGGAGGAGCCCCTTTGTCCTTGGATGCCTGCAGAGCGCCTCCCCCAGGACACAGACTCAGTGTCACAAGGCGGCCTCTCTTCTTCCCCTGACCTGGTTACATCCTCCCTGTAAATGCTGCACTTGGGGGCCCTGTGTTCAGCACCCAGGCAGGGCCCACCCACGCGGATGTGTCGGTAGAGAGAGGGATGGGATGGTCTGGGCTGTTACAATGCCTGGGGATGCCCCAGAACGGAGAGTCCAGAAATACACCCACACAGACACGGCCGATTGATTTTTGACAAGAGCACCAAAGAAACGCGGTGGAGAAAGAAGCATCTTGTCACAAGTTGTGCTGGAGCAACTGGACAGCCACGTGCAGAGCAACAGTCCTCAGACCTTACTCATCACACGCAGAACCATCGGCAACGGTCCTCAGACCTTACTCATCACATGCAGAACCATCGGCCCCAAAGAGGAAATCTGTGACCGTGGGCTTGGCGACGCTTTATTAAATAGTTCACAGCGTGGACTGTAAAACAAACAAATACCCTGGTTTCACCAACATTCTAAAGTTTACGCCTCAAAAGATCCTGTTAAGAAAATGAAAAGTCAAGCCACGGACTTGGAGACAATATTTGTCAAACACATATATTTTGGAGGAAACATAGAAAGAACTCTCACACTGCAGTCTGAAGACAGCTGGACTTTAAAATGAGCAAAAGATTTGGACACTTAACTAAAGAAGACCTACCAGAAAAGACACTCAACACGTGGTCATAGGGAAAGAACAAATTCAGGCCGCAGTAACCTACCACCTCACACCTGCCAGGATGGTTGAAGTTCAGAAAGTCACCATCCAAGTGCTGGCGGTGGTGCAGAGCAACTAGAACCTCACGCGGCCGGTGGGGGTGCAAAGTGGTCCAACCTTTGGAAGACAGAGTGGCAGGTTGTCAGAGTTAAGTATTTGCTGACCAGACGAACCAGCCATTCTACGCCCAGCTGTCCTAAGAGACGTGAAAGCTCCCGTCCACACAGAGACTTGTGCACATACGCTCAGGACGGCTTCATCTGTAACAGCCAGAGGTGGAAGCAACCCACACGTGCACTGCCTGAGACAGACAGACAACCGGCCGTCCATCCACACGGTGAACACGCCCGTGAGTGACCGACACACTACCGCAGGGGTGAGTCTTACGGTGTCGAGGCTGACTTGAAGCCAGCCCCAAACAGATCAGAGTATACACAATCCCATTTATACACAATCCTGGAAAATGCAAGCCTGGCAAGCTGCGGTCCATGGGGTCGCGAAGAGTCAGACACGACTGAGCGAATGAACAGCATGCCTGAGGACAGGATTAGGCCGGTGGGCGCCTGACCAGACAGAGGGCACAGGGGGCAGAGGACAGTCGGTAGGGCAGACAGAGGGCACGGGGGGCAGAGGGCAGTCGGTAGGGCAGACAGAGGGCACAGTGGGGCAGAGGGCAGTCGGTATGGCAGACAGAGGGCACAGGGGGGCATAGGGCAGTCGGTAGGGAGCTGGGGGCCCAGCCCAGGGGTCAGCGAGAATGCTCAGGGCAGAGTTGGCGAGAACCTGAGAGGCTCAGGGAGGGGACAGGACACTGCGGTTAAAGGCCATGCCACTCATCATGCCCGTGCTCGCTCCACCCTTTGAAGGTCCTCAAAAACCTACAAGTAGGACTACCATAGGGTCCAGCAATTCCGCTTCTGGGTATATATCCAAAGACATGAAAACACTAATAAGAAAAAATACACGTACCCCAGTGTTCACTGCAGCAGTATTTACAACAGCCAAGATGGCAGTAACTTAAGTGTCCATCGACAGATGAACGGATAAAGAAGATGTGGTCTGGACATACAATGGAATATTACCCAGCCACAAAAAAGAATGAAATCTTGCCATTTGTGACAACACAGATGGACCCGGAGGGTTACGCTAAGGGGACTAAGTCAGACAAAGACAAAATACTTATCACTTACATGGGCAGCACTATGTACGATAAATGCCACTTACATACGGAGTCTAAAAAGCTAAGAACAAAGTAGGTATCACAACAAAACAAGGAGCGGCTCACGGACACGGAGAACAGCCTAGCGTTACCAGCGGGGAGGCAGAGGGGGATCACGGGGTGGGGGTTGAGGTGCGAGCGGTTACGCATGAAGCAAGCCATGAGGGTGCACTGCGCAGAGAACACAGCAACGTCTGCGATGACTGTAAACGGAGCGTGACCTTTAAAGCTCCTGAGTCCCTGTGCCGTGCGCCTGCACTTACACGACACCAGACATCAAGCAGGCTCCAGCCAAAAAGAGGAAGCGCGGGCAGAGGAAGGCCCAGGGCCCGGGGACCTCCTCTCTCACCCTCCTGGCCGCCGCACCCCAAGCCAGCCCGAGGGGCGGTGTCTTCGGCGTGCTGCCCCCCGAGCGCCCCTGGCCACCCTCAGCCACCCTCCTACTATCACTCAGCGGACACCACTGCCCCCCGCCCCCACGTGCAGCCCAGCCCACTCCCCTCTCCTGGCTGTCCCACACACTCCACCTTGTACGCCCTCACGGCCCAGACCCCAGGGCTGTGCCCGCAGGCCACAGGCCTCCCTGGGTCCCTGAGGGCAAGACGTGGGAAGGAAGAGTGGACGGGTGCCCCGGGAGGCAGGCGTGAGCAGGCTGGCCTGGCACTGCCCGGTGACTGAATCTGAGTAGATCTCAGGAAGGCCAGCGTGGCCTCTGGCTGACATTGCACCCCGCCCCCCGCCCCACAAAGGCAGGAGCAGACACTCGGGGCTGCACTGGCTCTGGTGACTGCGTGAGGGATGTGTGCTGGGCAGCGGAGCCCATGTCCATCTGGGTCAAGGAGGCTGCACACCCCGAAACCCACCCTCCTGGATCTTCCTCCCCGAGGCTGGCCAGCCTGGCTGCCCAGGCCCAGCACCTACCCAGCGTCCAAGGCCCCCAAGCCTCTCAGAGCGCCCCCGGCAGCCCGGGCCCCTGCAGCAGAGGCAGGTCAGAGCCACACCAGGGCAACGGAAGACCCTCACTTGGAGCCAACCCTTGGGGCTCCCCCACTCAGTGCCTTCCCCAGACAAGCCCCCCAACAGAGACCAGAGGCCCTGGATGGGTGGCTGATGGGCGGCATCTCCAATTACCAAAAGGTGAACTAGAAAATTCCAGCAACTCAGGCTCCAACCTCCTAAGGAATGACATGCCTTCACAGAGTGTGCGTGCGTGCTCAGTCACTTCAGTCATGTCTGACTCTGTGACCCCGTGGACTGCAGCCCACCAGGCTCCTCTGCCCATGGGATTCTCCAGGCAAGAACACTGGAGTGGGTTGCCATTTCCTTCTCCAGGGGATCTTCCCGACCCAGGGATTGAACCTAGGTCTCCTGCATTGCAAATGCAAGCAGATTCTTCACCGCTTGGCCACCAGGGAAGCCCTTGATAGAGTGTATTAAACACAAAACAATTTTAAATATTATTTTTGATTGTAAAAAGTACAGATGTTTTGAAAAATATAAAGAAGAAAACAAATATCTCCCAGACTGAACACAATTCTTAATCACCCCAGACCCCAAGAAGAACTTCTCAAACCCATACAATGGTAAATGCAAAACGCATATATTAACAGCTTGGCAGAAATTCACGTTCCTCAGAGAACCCCTCAAAAACACGGATGTATTCGATTCATCCAAAAAAATGGCAGCGACTCTAACAAGGTTGTGACAGGCCAGCCTGCCCACAGCCATCCAGACCACCTTTTGAGCTTGTTCAGTCGCTCAGTCATGGCTGACTCTGCGACCCCATGGACTGCAGCACGCCAGGCTTCCCTGTCCTCTACTATCTGCCGGAGCCTGACCCACCCCCGGGCCATTGCACGTGCTCAGGAGCCCCACCTGCCCTCTGTGCTCCCCCAGGACTGACTCCAACATGGCCCCTGCACAGTGACCTCGAGGTCTGAAGAGGCCGGGCACGTGGCAGAGAGCTCCCGCGGCCCTCGTCACCCTGGCCCCTGCCCTTCCTCTGGCCTACCTCCCGGGACCAGGTGGACAGCGAGCTGCCTTTAGAGCCGCGGTCTCTAATTCCCCAGGAGCGCCATGGATGCTGATTACTCGACACACGGAACCAAGTCGGACGGCGGGGTCTATCTACCCCTGCCCCCCCCACCCTGGACCCCAGGAGGCAGGGAGCCAGAACCCAGGCAAGGGGCTCCGAGTGGAGGGCTCTCCCTCCAGGGGCAGGTCTGCGCTGGTGACCTGTGGGCTCCAGGATATCCTGGTGAGCTGCTGGGACGGGGTCCACGGGGCAGACAGCCACCCCAGAGCCCACGGGCCCCACCTGCCCAGCTGGCTCGGCAAGCTCTGGATCATGTGGGGGCCACTACTGGGCCGTCCCACAAGGACAAGAGGCTGGATGAGGGCTGGTCACACGGGCAGAGGGCATCTTAGGGTGGCTGGACCCGGAGAAGCACAGCCCTGCTGCAGACATATCAGTCACCCATGAAAATGTCCATATTTGTGCAGAGAGCAAGCAGCTGTGCAGGGTCGGGGGGAAGGGTACATCCAGGGAGAGGGAGGACCCTCAAAAGTCAAAGAACAGCCACAAGGACCCCAGTTTCCTCACTACCGAAATAAGACGATCTCAGAGCCCCAGGTCCTTTCAGACCAGGGGGAGCCAGGGGCACGTGCCCCCATCCCAGCGCCTCGAACTCGGAGATCTCTCGAGAGAATCAGGAAAACCGAGTCTACAGCCACAGTCCGAAGCTACGGTTTAGGAGGGGACAGGGCGTGGTGACTGGCAGTGTAGCTGTCGACATTTAGCGACAAAATGAGCCTGCACGCAGCCCCTGACCCCGCTGCTCCGGTCAGAAGGTAGACAGACCGCTGCACAGGACACAGCTCCTCTGCCTCCGAAACTCACGTTTCCACCCCCACCCCACCCACCCGCCTCGTGGGCTGTCCTGTGGGGACGTGTTTCTGTGCTTCACAGTCTTTTATCGATCGCCCGTCAATATGTTCATATTTGACGTCAGTTGTTTGACGTGAGTTGGAGTGAAAACTTCTTACAGAATTCCCCGTGACTGCAAGGTGCTAAGTGTTAAAAGCTTCTTCCAGGTTAAATCATTGCTGCATTAAGTTTCAGCACACAGGTGAGCAAAGCAACAGAGACGTGGAACAAAAGCCTGGTGCCCGAGCGTTTCACAGTAAAGTTCTATGAGAAACACATTTCTGTTTTTAAATTTTTCATTGGTGGATAATTGCATTGCAAATTTGTGTTAGAAGGACTGATGCTGAAGCTGAAGCTCTGATACTTTGGCCACCTGATGCGAAGAGTCAACTCATTGGAAAAGACCCTGATGCTGGGAAAGATTGAGGGCAGGAGGAGAAGGGGGTGACATACGATGAGATGGCTGGATGGTATCACCGACTCGACGGACATGAGTTTGAGAAAGCTCCGGGAGATGGTGAAGGACAGGGAAGTCCAGGGTGCTACGCTCCATGGAATCGCAGGGAGTCGGACACGACTTCGGAACAACAGTCTGCGCTACATCAACATGACTCAGCGTGTCCCCTCCCTCCTGAACCTCCCTCCCACCCCAGTCCTCTAGGTCATCGCAGAGCACCGGGCTGCGCTCCGTGTGTCATAAAGCGAGCTCCTGCTGGCTGTCCATCTCACACCTGGAGACGTGTGTGCCGATGCCAGCCCAGCCTTTGCCTCCCCTGCTGTGTCCACAACTCCATTCTCTGTGTGTCTCCATGGTTTCCCTGCACACAGGCTCATCAGCACTGTCTTTCTAGATTCCATATATACGGAGACACACATTTCTTAACCGGACGGCCGCAGCTGGGGGTTTCCGGCCCATTCATGTTTATGCGGGGACGTTGCTCATTGCCACGTAGACTGGCTTCAGCGGTCAGGTGGTTTGGGTCTCATCCTCAGAGCTGAGTCAGCACAGGGGGGCAGGGAAGGAGAGGGACGTCTCTGAGCCGTGAAACACTGACTCAGGGGCTGAGAATCACTTTATGATCAAAATCCTCTTTGCTGCATGTCAGCGGCAGCTCAGTTAAGCCTCGTCCAGTTTTGCTGAGGGCTGCCCTGATAGCTCAGCTGGTGAAGAATCCACCTGCGATGCAGGAGACCCCGGATCAATTCCAGGGGTTGGGAAGATCCCCTGGAGAAGGGATAGGCTACCCACGCCAGTATTCTTGGGCTTCCCTGGTGGCTCAGCTGGTAATGAATCTGCCTGCAATGTGGGAAACCTGGGTTCAATCCCTGGGTTAGGAAGATCCCCTAGAGAAGGGAAAGGCTACCCACTCCAGTATTCTGGCCTGGAGAATTCCGTGGACTGAATAGTCCATGGGGTCACAAAGAGTCAGACACGACTGAGCAACTTTAGTTTTGCTGCAGCCAAAGACTTGGAGCGGAACTGGCTTGAAGGACATGGTGCCCGTGGTACAAATAGCCCGAACTCTGGCTGCCAGGGAAGCAGAACCCGAGGTCCCAGGGAGAACACAGTGCTGGTCACCCTCCCCTGGAGGTAAGTGATCATCCTGACACCCAGGAAGGGCCGGGACCTGCTGATGACAAGTCACCTTCATACGCACGAGCCTTCCGACCACACAGAGTCCAGGGAGAGGCTCTCGCCCAGCTCCGGGCCTCTGGGCCCCGAACATTCTATCTCTAAGGGACATGGACAGACCTCTCTGTGCATGTGGAGCACACACAGGCGTCGTCACGCTGTGGCCACGCGCATTGTGGCCGCTTGGCCTCCACAGCACCACCCCCCAGAAACCAGAAACCAGCACCTCCTCCGCACAGACGACAGGTCGCCCCTCACTGACCCTCTCGACATCTGAGTCCAGAACCTCGCACCAGAGACCAGCTGGGTCCGGCCCTCACTGCGTCGGAGGAGGAACCCCGGGCTGCAGACTTCGCTCGGGCAGGGTGGCTCATTGATGGGCCCTTCTGCAGGTCCTCAGAGAGACCCTGAGGGGCCCAGGCTGCCCTGCTGGTGGAGGGAACTTTCTAGAAGGAAACCCTTTAATCAGGGAACAGGAAGCAAGCTTTGTAGAAAAGCACGTTTGTGAGCTCCTGGACCTTATAGATGGAGCGTGATCCAGAAAGTGTCCCACCAAGAGCAGGGACAGACGCTGGGCGCCACTCAGGCTGACCACAGGTGGGGCCCGGGGTCACCACGACCTTGGCCAATGCAGCGTGAGGTCAGGGGTGGGTTCACATGAACGGGGCTGGGGGCCTGGAGCTCACCACTCAAGGTCAGCAGGGCGGCGGGTACACAAGGAAAGAGCCCAAGCCAAGGAGGCCACAGAGGGTGGGTGGAGAGACCAGTTCAGGATGTGTGAACAAACAGATGTGTCAATCAGCTCCAAAAGAACAGTTTTAGTTCAACAGCGGCAGAGGAGACGGAGACGCCGCCTCCCCGCTCACCTGGAGACCCCTGCCCCCGTCTCCAGCCAGTGTGTGCCAAGGGCCAACAGCAACCCGGCTCTGGCCAACAGCAGGGGGAGCAAGCCTGCCTTCCTCTCTCCTCCTCCCTTCGGACTGGAATGCAGATGTGATGGCTGGCTCTCAGCAGCCATTATGGTTAAACACGTACAACAAAATTTACCATCTTAACCATTTTACGTGGACAGTTTCCCATAAAACGCAAGTTTGGTTCAACTCAGTCACGTCCAACTCTTTGTGACCCCTTGGACTGCAGCATGCCGGGCTTCCCTGTCCATCACCAACTCCCGGAGCTTGCTCAAACTCATGTCCATCGAGTCTGTGATGTCATCCATCTCATCCCCTGTCGTCCCCTTCTCCTCCTGCCTTCAATCTTTCCCAGCATTGGGATCTTTTCCAATGAGTCAGTTCTTCGCATCAGGTGGCCAAAGTATTAGAGCTTCAGCTTCAGCATCAGTTCTTCCAATGAACATTCAGGACCGATTTCCTTTAGGATGGACTGGTTGGATCTCCTTGCAGTCCAAGGGACTCTCAAGAGTCTTCTTCAACACCACAGTTCAAAAGCATCAATTCTTCGGCGCTAAGCCTTCTTTATGGTCCAAATTTCACATCCATACACGACTACTGGAAAAAGCCGTAGCTTTGATTCGACGGACCTTTAAACTCTATACCTACTAAACAGTAAGTAACTCCCCACTGCCCCTCCCACTCAGCCCCCTGCAACCACCATCTGACTTCCTGTCTCTATGAATCTAAACCCCTCACACAAGTGGAGCCCTCCAGTACCTGCCTTTCTGTGACCGGCCTATTTCACTCAGCCCAACAGCTCCACGGTTCATCCCCACTGCAGCAGGTGGCGGAACCTCCTTCCTTTTCAAGGTTGAACGATGTTCCAGTGTGGGTGGGTCACATCTGACTTACTCTTTCACCCATCAACAGACACTTACGTGGCTTGTCTCCCTATCTTAGCTGTTGTGAACAACGCTGCCATCAACACGGATCTACAAACATTTAAGACCTTGCTTCCTCTAAAATAGATGTCAGAATTCAAATTGCTGGATCACACAGCAGCTCTAGTTTTACTTTTTAAGGAAGCTCCATACTGTCTCCACAGTGGTGTCAGCATCTCACACTCCCGCCCACAGGGCACAGGTTCCCGCTTCTCTGCGTCCTCGCCAACACTTGCTGTTCCCTGGATTTGGGCGGCTGCCGTCCCCGCGGGTGGGAGCCTTTGCTCATCACTGGAGCCAGCGACGCGCGGCTCCATCATTACTGACGCGCTGTCACCTGTCTTTTCAGTCGATGGTCGTCTTCTTCATGAGAAATGCTCGTGTAGCTCTTGTGGTGCTGAATCTCACTTCTGCAGCCTCCCCAGCCTCCGGCCTGTCACCCACACCTTACTCTAGGACAGAGACACGTCTGTCTACACCCCTGCGTCTTTATGGCTTCTTTTCATAAAGCTTCCCTTGTAGCTCAGTTGGTGAAGAATCTGCCTACAGTGCAGGAGACCCAGGTTCGATTCCCGGTTCAGGAAGATACCCTGGAGAAGGAAATGGCAACCCACTCCAGGACTGTTGCCTGGAGAATCCCATGGATGGAGGAGTCTGGAGGGTTATAGTCCATGGGGTCGCAAGAGTCAGACACGACTTGGCGACTAAATTACCACCACCACACTCCTGCGTCTTTATGGTTTCTTTTCATAAATTCTTAACCTCCTTTAAGGAGCTCGCAGGGACCCCTCCCACCTTCCCCAGCACCCCGAGTCCAGGCTCGTCTGAACAGAAATTGTGGGGACCAGGGGCTGGAGGGGGCCTTAGAGTCCCCGACCAGACACGGCGGAGCTGTGGCCACCAGAGTCCCTTGAGACCTGAGACCCAGAGCAGCGGCGCTGGACAGCTACCGGCGCCCAGGCCGAGGGAGGACCTGGCCCGGAGGAAGACGCAGCGTCTGTAGGCCCTTGCGGCTGGGCGGGGGGGGGGTGTGGTGTGGGCGGACGGAAGGGCCTCACCTCCCTGAACCCCCCCCACAGCCCTGGGCCCCACTTCAGCATACTCTCCACTCCCCCACCCCCAGGGCTGCTCCCGTTTCCTCCCTGAGGGTCTTCCTGGGTTCGCCTCCTCCCCGATCTGCCCCTCAGCCCCCCTTCCACACCCCCTCCCGTCCCCTGTGGCCCCCTTCCCCTTCTGCCCCTGAGTCCTTCCCCCTCCCTCTCCTCCTCTGGGTCCACCCCTCCTGGAATGAGCCCTCAGGTGGGCCCCCCTGCCTGCCTCCTGCATCCTCCCCAGACCCCCCCTGGGGAGGGATCTGCTAGGATCCTGGGAGCATCCATCCGGGCCTTGGTCAGGATAGGCCGGCCATCCTCAGAGAACCCCTCACAGCACAGCACCGGGGCCAGGACCCCTCTCTTGAGTGTGGGGGGAGGTGGGACCCTTTCTTGTGGGGGCGGGGGGAGGGGGGTGCCCAGGCCCCAGCTGACAGCTCTCATGGCTGCTGTAATGAGACCAGCTCTGTAAGAGTCCAGCACATGCCGTCATGTAGGGGTCACAGGCTCCCCCCTCACGGTGGTCTCCCCTGGCCAGGAATGGAGTTGGGGTGTTGGCATCAGCAGAAGTCCTCAGGAGAGAAGCCCCTCGGACCCCCTCCGCCTGGACACAGCTCCCTGACTTCTGTGAGCACAGCCAGGATGGGACCCGACAAAGCCGTGGTGCCCGCCCGCCCCCCCAGGACCTGCTGACCCACCCGGGGCCGTCATTGCCGCAGAGCCCTGTGCTGGCCTCCTGATTTATCAGACAGCGCCGCTCCCAGAAACTCTCTCCAAAGCCTGAGCATAAATTTAAGATATCCAGACACATAAAAACTGGCAATTATGACCACACTAAATGCGGATCCTATCAGGAAAGGGAAATTAAAAGCTTTCAGAATGCTCATTTCCCAATTAGCTTCTCAAGGTCAACTCCTAACGACGATGACCCTAGGCACAGTCACCCCACAGAAGTCAGTCCTAGAGGCATAGAAGGAGCCCAGGACAGCCAACCAGAGGAGCAGCTTCGCGTGTGCCTGGAACCTCCTTCCCAACCCCATGCAGTCCCACAGGGGTGACAGCCCAGAGCCTCCTGGCCAGGGGTCTCCCCAGAGCAGGCCCTCCGCACCCTGGCAGATGAGAGTTTACTGAAAGTCGCTCAGTCGTGTCCAAGTCTACGACCCAGTGGACTATACTTTCCATGGAATTCTCCAGGCCAGAACACCGGAGTGGGCAACCAGATCTTCTCAACCCAGGGATGGAACCCAGGTCTTCCACACTGCAGGCAAATTCTTTATCTGCTGAGTCACCAGGGAAGCCCAAGAATACTCCAGGCCAGAACACCGGAGTGGGTAACCAGATCTTCTCAACCCAGGGGTGGAACCCAGGTCTTCCACATTGCAGGCAAATTCTTTATCTGCTGAGTCACCAGGGAAGCCCAAGAATACTGGAGTGGGTATCCCATCCCCTCTCCAGGGGATCTTCCCGACCCAGGAATCGAACAAGGGTCTCGTGCATTGCAGGCAGATTCTTCACCAGCTGAGCTATCACGGAACAATGACCGAGAGGTATAAGATAGGCAGAACTCTCAGAAAAGTACATCAGTTTTACATTTTTCCTCCTGATCAGGTGGACCACGTGTGTGATTTGGGAAAGAGGCTGTTCAAGGCCAGGGTTTACAGGCAAGCCTTCACAGAGCAGAGTAACCTGCGGGATGCCAGGAGGACCGCTGAGCATCGCGATGACCCTCTGTCTTACAAAGTCTCCTAAACGCAACCGAGCTTTACTGCACCCAGGACGGCCTGTCCTCCTGCCTCTCAGTTCCTGATGGGACTCAAAGTGAACACCGTCAAAGGGGCCCCGCCACCTCACTCCACTGTCAACCTCACACCCTGTCCTCCCCACCCGCCGCTGAGCCGCCGAAGCAGAGACGACTTTGGCCCGAGTGCACAGAGAACTGCCTGGCGGACATCTCAGCCAGAGGGATTCCAGAAGTGCAGCGAACAAGCACTCCCAAGTCCCCGGGAAAGGAAAGCGATATCCTTTTGCAGATGCAGGCAAAACAGACAGGCTTTCTCCCATCTCCCTTTAAAACAACCACAGTCCACATCCTCTCGCCACCCAAGGTGTCCTCCCGACCCCGGGAGTCGGGAGTCGACGGGTTCTCGCGGCAGAGCCCCGGAGGCTGAGGGCAGGTGCCCGGACCTCCCAGCCCCGCTGCGGAAACGGGCCTCCGGCATCTCACGGCCACAACACACCCCACAGGCCGCCGACCGAACCCTGTTCCGCGACACGCCTGGGCTGCAGTTCTCCAGGAGGCGGGCCCTGGGCCACACGGGGCCGGAAACGGGCTACTTCTCCACTCTGCACAGAAGTTAAGTGACCCTGTAGTCACTGTGAGTCGTGCAGGAAGCACCCGACAGGCAGGGAGCACCCCGCCAGGCCCATGGCCCCACAGAGCTACCTGCGCCCCAGGAGCCGGCTCACGCGGCCCCTTTAACACAGCCTGTCGTTGCCATCTGTTGCCCTGAAATGTATTTTTGGGCGTTCCTCACTCTATAAAAAGGGCGTCGCGTCTGCGGTATTTTGGTGCTGGCTGTTGATTTCTCACATCCCGCTTCTTCTGCCCTCTGTGGACGACTCCCCCACGGCCCCAGGAGGCAGAGGTCGGCGCCCCGCGGCTGCCCTGACCAGTCCCAAATTCAGCCGTGACAACAGCAAGTGTCTTGTCTTCCAGGGAATTCTGGAGGGCGCCATCCTGGCTCAGGGGGCTGAGGGGGCTGAGACCCAGGGGCCCGGAGGGCTGCTCCCTCTGGAGGGTCTCGGAGAGAGTCTCCTTGCCTTTTCCGGCTTCTGGACACCCCGCTGTCTCTGACCTGAGGCCCGTTCCTCCATCTCAGAGGCCGGCGGCGCGTGTCTCTGACCTCCTTCGGTGGGCACAGCTCCACTAGGGCCCTCGGCCAGCTTCCACTAGGAGGGCCCGCAGTCACCCTGGTCCCCTGGGTGCCGCAGGGGCTCCTCACCACTTTAAGGCTGACCAGTCACAGCTTGGCTGCACCTGCAGCCTTCCCTGCACCTGGGCATGGGACCTGAGATACAGGCTTGGAGCCCAGGATGTGGACGCCCGCGGGGGCCAAGACTCTGCCTGCTGCGGGCGGTGTTTCTGGGTCGCCCCCACTCACGCCCTGTAGCTGGGCCGCAGATCTGGGGACCACCCTGCCTGGCCCCTCTGCGGAGGACACCTTCGTGGCAGCCGGATGGGAGGAGGGGGCTCTCACTGCGGACAGCCCTTCTGGCCCCAGGACCCTTAGGTGCTGAGCACGTCCTCAGCGGATGGTGGGGCTGCAACGGGGCTCCAGCTCGTGCCCAGGGGCGAGAGTGTCCACCTCAGTCCTCACATGGAGGAGCCCGGGGTCCAGACGGTGGCACACGGGGTCTGCAGTCCTGGGGACAGTCATGGGCTGGGTGTACACACTTTGATTACAGGGTCCTGGTCAGAGGTGTCGGGCTCTGACGTCAGCACGGTTGCAGTGGGAGAGCCAGAGATCTCTCAGAGGCCAAGGTCAGGGCCAGCCTCCTGACCTCTCTGTCCTTCTCATTCAAAACCCAACCTCATCCAGTGGACAAGGGCCTCTCTTCTCTCCTAGAAGTGGAACAAAACCACACGGGTACAGTGGAGACCCCTGGTGTGAAGCCCCTTTTGTCCAAGGGCTGGAAAGATCCGTTTCCAAGGGAATCATCCATATTCTCTGACCAGCCTGGAACGTCCGAGGTCACGTGCACCCCAGAAAGAGCTGCGGCTCCCAGTCGCCACTTCCTCTGGTCCAGATTTTAACAGTCTAATAAAGGAGGAATCCAGACAGTGCACCTAACAATTCAGGAGAACTGCTTAATTATATGGCTTATTTTCCAAGAACAGGTGACAAGGCAAAAAACCGAAAGGAAGCCTTTTCCAACAGCTTGATCGTGGTGCTCGGGCTGAGCGGTGGGACTGGCCAGGGGACATCCATGCTGAGGCCCAGGGCTCAGCCTCGGCAGCCCCTCGCACTGGGCTGGACGCCTCGTCGTGGACTGGTGGGCAGGTAGCAAGGCCTTCCTGCGGGTCATCTCCACCCGAGCTGATCTGGAGCCAAGGTCACTGTGAGCGCCAGGCCAGACCAGGCGAACGTGCTGCCCCGGGAGGGAACACAGCCATCACATCACGCCAGGGGACTGGCAGAGTAGGGGCCCTGGAGGGGAGCAGGGGTTGCTGTGAGCGGGGGGCAGGGGGGAGCGTGCCGTACACGGCTCCAGGCTGGGCCGCGCCCCCATCTGCCGCCCACTGGAGGCCAGCAAGACACGCCCCCTCCACGTTGTAATCATAACACATCTCCAGACACCACCAACCATCCCCTAAGAGTTGAGATCACCCCACCGAGAGCCACAGATGAGACAGAAAACAGGGCCTCCAGGGACGTGGGATTGGAAGGGGGAATCAAGAAGGGAGGAGCCGTCCTGGCAGAGGGGACCCCGAGGTGGAGAACCTGCCTGAGCCCAGAGGGGCTGCAGCGGGGTGTGGGTTCAGAGGTCCCAGGGGCGCCTGACCCCCACCTCCCAGGAACGCAGGCTTTTCTCTGAGATGGGTGGCAGGGGTTCTGGGCAGAGCGACATCAGAACTGTGTTTGAAAGATGATTCCGGGGCTTCCCTGGTGGTCCAGTGGATAAGAACCTGCCTTGCAACGCAAGGGACATGGGTTTGATCCCTGGTCTGAGAAGATCGCACATGTCACAGGGCAACTGAGGCCTGAGTGACAGCTCCTGGAGCCCTGGAGCCCAGGCTCTGCAACACGAGAAGCCACAGTGATGAGAAGCCCACTCACAGAGACTAGGGAAGGCCTCTTGCAGCAACGAAGACCCCGCAAGGCCAAAATAATGAAAATTTTTAAAAAAAGATGATTCCAGGGACCTCTCTGGTGGCCCAGTGGTTAAGACCTCATGCTCTCAGTGCAGGGGCCCCAGTTCAATCTCTGGTCAGGGACCTGGATCCCACATGCCACAACCACGAGTTCTCAAGTTACCTAAGGCCTGGTGCAGCCAAACAAACAAACAAAAAAAAGATTGCGGCTGCTCTGTAAGACCAGCTTGGGGTGGGGGGTGGCCACGAGCAGGAGGAGGCTGCAGCCCCTTAGGGGCTCCTGCGAGGAACAGGGAGGCACCAGAAGGGGTTGTCCCCCAGAAACACTTTTATTACTTATTAATTTAAACTGCAGCAACATACACACAAGATCTACGTCTAACCATTTTCGAGTGCACACGTCAGGGGCATGCAGTGCGTTCACCTTGCTGGGCAGCCATCACTACCCTCCCTTCCAGGCTGTTCATCTTGTGAAACTGGAACTCCGTCTCCATCACACGGTGACCCCATCCCCCGCCCTGCCCACCCCAACAACCACCTTCTCCTCCGCCTCAAGGAGTCTGGCCGCTCTAACCGCCTCTCGTAAGAGGAATCATGCAGGACGTGGCTCTGGGTCAGGCTCGCTTCACTCAGCGTAACACTGACGCTCACCCACGCTGTGGCAGGTGCTGGAATTCGCTTCCTGGCTAAGGCCGGGTCCTGTGTGTACCTACCACGCCTGCCGTCCATCCGCCCGGCGACGGCCGCTTGGAAGAGCACTGCTGTGACAGGCTGCAGGGCACGCCCGCCGCCTCCTGGACGATCAGTGTCTGAGCTCACCAGGGCAGGCACCACCGCCTGTCACCTCTGATGATGACCTAGAAGGCTGGGGGAGATCGGGACAGGAGCACAACCCTGGACAGGCAGAGGGGATGACTATCCAGTCCAAAGGGCGGGGTGAGATGCAGGATACAAGGGGGGATGGGATCGTGTGTAAGGGGGTGGGATCCAGTGTAGAAGGGGGTGGGATCCAGTGTAGAAGGGGTGGGATCCAGCGTAGAAGGGGTGGGATCCAGAGGAGGAGGAGCTGGGATCCAATGTAGAAGGGGTGGGATCCAGTGTAGAAGGGGGTGGGATCCAGCATAGAAGGGGTACGATCCAGAGGAGGAGGAGGTGGAATCCAGTGTAGAAGAGGTGGGATCCAGTGTGTAAGGGGGTGGGAGCCAGTGTATAAGGGGGTACGATCCAGAGGAGGAGGAGCTGGGATCCAGTGTAGAAGGTGGTGTGATCCAGTGTAGAAGGGGGTGGGATCCAGTGTATAAGGGGGTACAATCCAGAGTAGGAGGAGCTGGGATCCAGTGTAGAAGGGGGTGAGATCCAGTGTAGAAGGGGGTGGGAGCTAGTGTAGAAGGGGGTGGGATCCATTATGTAAGGGGGTGGGATCCAGTGTATAAGGGGATGGGATCCAGTGTGTAAGGGGGTGGGATCCAGTGTGTAAGGGGGTGTGATCCAGTGTATAATGGGGGGTTGGATCCAGGGTATAAGCTGGGGTGGTCAGATCCAGTGTGTAAGGAGGGTGGGATCCAGTGTAGGAGGTGGGTGGGAGCCAGTGTATAACCGGGTGTTGGATCCAGTGTATAACAGGGGGTGAGATCCAGTGTATAAGGAGGTGAGAGCCAGTGTATAACAGGGGGTTGGATCCAGGGTATAAGCTGGGGCGCTCGGATCCAGTGTGTAAGGGGGTGGAATCCAGGTGGTGGGGGAGGCGGGCTGCTTACGGTGCTCCGGGCCCCCACCTCCCTGTGCCCAGGCCTCCCCTTGTATCTGAAGGTGGATAACCCTCTCCCTCCTTGGAGCCAGGGTGGCCCCTGACCCGCTGGGGCCGAGGGAACGCAGCCAGCACTGCTGCGTGACTGCCCAGCGCCCTCCTGCATGGGGTCGTCTCTTGGACCTCCGGCCCCACGCAGGGACTGAACGAGGGAGACCCATGGAGACAGAGGCCGTCCCAGTACAGGGCTGTGTGTTCCAGACGAGCCTGCCTCTCTTCTGGGGGAGCCGGAGTGGGGTGAGATCACTCAGCCACTATACCATCAGCCCCCCGCAGCCACAAGAGAAGACCACAGAGCCGGCAGTTTGAGTGCAGACGTTTATTTCCCACCGTCTGGGAGCCAGGTGTCCAGGGTCGAGGCACCAGCGGGGCCAGTTCCTGCGGCCTGGCTCTCGGCATGAGTCCCCGTGGGGACAGCTCTCCACAGGCAGGCTGGACAGCACCCTCCTCGGGATGGCATCTGTCCTTAACGGCCTCCGAGAGGCCCACCTCCAAACGCAGCCATGCTGGGGTCAGGGCTCGGCGTGAGTCCCCGTGGGGACAGCTCTCCACAGGCAGGCTGGACAGCACCCTCCTCGGGACGGCATCTGTCCTTAACGGCCTCCGAGAGGCCCACCTCCAAACGCAGCCATGCTGGGGTCAGGGCTGCTCGAGAGCTTGGGGGACACTCCTCAGTCCGAGGCACCCCCGACCATGGTCCTGTCACTGAAAAGATTTTCTAGAAGCTCCTTTTGCTCCTCTTTGCAAGACCCCACACACACCACGGCAGGCTCCAGGGCCCTCGAAGTTGTGCTTATTTAAATGGCCCTTCTTTTGTAATAGAAAGTTGCAACTGCTCTATAATGACAGCAAGCAGACCTGTTAGTCTGGAGGGGGTGAAGGCGGGGGTGTGACCGAGCGGGGGTGCAGGACGGCGGGGGGACCCCTGGGGGGAGAGTCACACTGTCTTCATCGTGGGGACCCTTTCACAGGCGTCAGACACCCACTGGAAACACGTGTGTTTACTGTCCACCAATCACACCTCCGAAAAGCCGCTTAAAGGTTGCTATTTGTATCCGCTGCTTCGGTCTCAGGAACTTACAGACTCACATGCACAGAGTCTGTGCACCTCCGCCCACTCGTGCCCTGGCAGGGACCCCGGCTGAACCGCAGAGCCCACGGTAACCGGGATGTGGACAGAGGCCAGCCGCCTGTCTCAGCTGCCCTCACGTCCGCCCGCACACTGCGAGTGTGACGAGGGCTGTGCACACGCATCCCGCGTGTGGGTCCAGCCCACAGCCAAGACGCACAACCGCCCCATCGTCCCACCAGTGTTTCAAGAAATACAAACTGTGGCAAAATACGCGTAACAAAAAACGTACCATCCTAACCCTTCTTAGGAGCACAGGTTATTGGCATGAAGTACAGTGTGTGTGCCAAGTCACTTCAGTCGTGTCCGAGTCTTTGCGACCCTGTGGACCGCAGCCCGCCGGGCTCCTGTGTCCACAGATTCCCAGGCAAGAACACTGGAGTGGGTTGCCATGCCCTCCTCCAGGGGATCTTCCCGCCCCAGGGATCGAACCCATGTCTCCTGTCACTCCTGTGTTGCAGGTGGATTCTGTATTGCTGAGCCACCGCGGAAGCCTGCCTCAGTAAAGCCCCTTAAAAGTTTTTTGTTTGTTTTTTTAAAGAAAGTTTTTTAAAGCCTGGACTTAGGGAGCAGGCACTGGCTCTCCTCTCAGGGTCCTGAGTCTTGGCCCCTTTCCAGCCCCACGGGACGGAGGGGACCCCTGCTGGCTCACATCTGCTGTCTCGGGCCCTCAGTGCCCCCTTTGCTGAGGTCATCCCCAAGACCCGCTGCTGGTCAGCATGTGATCCACAGAGGCAACCTCCCAGGGTCAGGGTGTCTGGAAGAAAGACTCCAGGACATCACACCTGCAGGGTCACATGCAGAGACCCGCAGAGTCCCACACGCTGACCCACTGCTCCACGAAGGCCCTCAGCCTCCAGCCTCTGCAGGGCGGCTTCAGGAAGCCCATTGCCTGGGCTGGATGCTCTTGGCCTGCATGTTCTGCGGGCCCGGGAGCCAGAAGACCGGCTTCAGGGAGCCTCTTGGCAATTTCTGACCTCCTGGGAGATGAAGCCATCAGGAGGGCAAGCTGTCGGGGATCCCGCAGGATCACAGGGAGGGGTCCCTGCAGCTTTCAGGTCGCTCAACTCTCCCACCCTCTGACCCAGACAAAACCCCTGACCATTCACTCCAGGCAGCTGGCTTTATCCCCCGTGGGAAAGCACGGCATGAGGGGCCTCTGTGGTCCTGGTCACCGCCAAAGTCCCAAGCCAAGGCCAGGACCAGTACTGACCCAAGGAATGTTTGCTGAATCAATCAATGATCACCTCAACTGCCATTCTGAGATGGTTCAGAGGGGCTCCCTGCTCCCTATCTCCCTCACTCACGTCCAAGCGTTCTTGGAGCAGGGTAGAAGGAAGTAGGCCAGGCCGGTGCCCGCAAAGACGCAGCACTGGGAACGTCCTCCCCAGAAGAGAGCCCCAGGGAGGTGCTCCCGGCCGTCGCCGGGCAGGCCCTGCAGTGCACGCGGCTCTGCCTCATCACTTAGCATCTGCTTACTCGGGGCCCTCCCCCGAAGAGGGGGCTGGAGACTTCGGGTTCCTGGCCACTCCACAAGAGCTTGCTGGCTCCTCCAGGGGGGCACACAGCCCTGAACCACCCCCCCCGCCCCCCACCGTGGTTTCAGAGCTTCAGCGACCTCAAGAGCCTTCAAAGGCCTCGAGAACCACCGGTAGGATGACCTGATTGCACATTCTTTATCCACGTGAAGGGCCCTGGGGTTAATTCATTCGTGCATGTGAAGGGCCTTGGGATTAAGTGTTTTTAGATGTTGTTGATCCATCACAGAACATGTAGAAGGAGAGAATGACACAAAATGATCTCCGTTCACCAGGTGATAAAACACACACACGACACTCACCTCTTCGCACTCACTCAAACATGGGGGTTTGAACAGCTGTGACCTGACGGCAACGGGTATCCCAAACCGCCCTGGAGGAGGGCCCGAAGGTCACCAGACACCCCAGGCTTGCCTGGAGGGAGCAAGTCCAGGGCAGCCCGTCAGAGCTGGTGATGGACCGATGCCCAGCTTTGTCCACAAAGAGCCGGGTGCTACTGCGACATGCCAGAGCAGAGGCAGGGGTGGAACGGTCACCTCGGGGAGGCAGGCCAGGCACAGCCGGCTGTGTCCCACCTGGGGCGGCAGGGGTACAGGTACACGTCCCCCTCCCCCCCGGTGAACCCTAGCTCTCAACTGAGAGGGACTTTTAATGTGGGGTTTAGGGGGGAACATCGAGGGGGCAGACGACAGGAGGTGAAGGCATTAGCCGACCCCCCTGGGGAGCTGCCGCCGTGGGCCGGGCTGCAGGGGCCACGGATGTGCTGGCCGATGTGGCTGGGTGGGTGGGCCCTGGCAGAGCCAAGGACTCCGCTGATGCCCAGTGAATGGTCCCTGAAGACGCCCGTTCAGCCCTAAACCACCACCCCTCAGATTCTGCTCTGGTGCTTCTGGTTATGGGGGGCGGGGGTGGACAGGGCTGGGGGCAAGAGCCTAGGGGCCCTGGAGTCCCCAGGCTGGAGGCTATGGGGGTGCCTGGGACCAAACAGGAGCTGAGCCCAGAGCCCTGGGGGAAGCTAGCATGAGCGGAAATTCCCGACACAGGGCGGGGTGCACCAGCCCAGAGCTCGGCCACCTCTCCCGGCAGGTTCCGCGCAATCTCGCCATCGGGGTCCTGCGACCTGCTCGGGCCACCAAACCCAGGTGTGCAGATGGAGGTGGGTGCTCTCAGCTCCAAGGCTCTGAGGAGACTCTTCCCTCTCTCCCCCGAGTCTGGGGCACTCCTGGAGATCTCTAGCATGTGGAAGCATCACCCCCTCCCTGCCTCCGTCTTCACATGCCCCCCCACCCCCGAGTGCCCCGTGCACCCAAATATCCCCTTCTCAAAGGGACTCCAGTCCTGTTGACACAGGGCCCACCCTCAGGACATTTTCACCAGATCATCTGCAAAGACCCTGCCTCCAAATAAGATCTTGGTCACAGGTGAGGGCCTGGTGCAGGGAGTCAGGGCCTGAACTGTCTCGAGGGGGACACAGTCCAACCTGCAGGGCCTGGCCACGCAGATCCCACAATGCCTGGGGGCACCAGCGCCCCCCAGACGTGGAGGATTGTAAGCCTGCTCTTAGGACCCAGGCAGGTCTGGGCCTCAGGCCTCGAGCTGTGGCCCCTGCTCCTGCCCAGGCATCGTCTGCGGCCTTCAGGACCCCCTGCCTGCCCTGCCCACACCACGCTGCCCCGCCCAGCATGCCCGCAGCCCGGTCCCGTCCCTCTGAGGACAGGGAACTGCGTCGGCGTGCCCCACACGCCCTCACGCCCTCACTGTGCCCCACACACCCACTCTGTGCGGCACTTGAGCTGGTGCAGCTCTCTCTTCTGAGGGTGCTGAGTGCCTGCCCCCACCCCACCCGGCGCCCCTCACTGCCCCCGATCCCCAGCACCCACTGCCCTCCGCCCCACCGGGCGCCCGCGAGAAGGTCCCAGCTTCTCCTGAGAAGGAGCCCACTCTGGCCAGACCCAGACACAGAGTGAGGACTCCGCCCCCAATTCAGGTCAGTTCAGTTCAGTTGCTCAGTCGTGTCCAACTCTGCGACCCCATGGACCACAGCACGCCAGGCCTCCCTGTCCATCACCAACTCCTGGAGTTTACTCAAACTCACGTCCGTTGAGTCAGTAATGCCATCCAACCATCTCATCCTCTGTCATCCCCTTCTTCTCCAGCCTTCAATCTTTCCCAGCATCTGGGTCTTTTCCAATGAGTCAGTTCTTTGCATCAGGTGGCCAAAGGATTGGAGTTTCAGCTTCAGCATCAGTCCTTCCAATGAATATTCAGGACTGATCTCCTATAGGATGGACTGGCTGGATTTCCTTGTAGTCTCTGCCCGTTACCAGATCCCAAACTATCCTGTGTCCCAGAATCAGCAGAGGCAACAACAGCTCAGGGGCAGCACCACTCTTAACTCAGCTGCAACCAGCTCCTGAGACCCCCACCAAGCACATGACCACCCCACCCAGGGGACCCTGCGTAACTGTGCCCGGCGTGGGGTAGGCAGCCGGTATGTGAGAAAGGCCTAGGCACGCCAAGGAGCATTGGCACACGCTGTGCACATTGAGGAGGATTCCCGCCATGTGGGCACGGCTCCTGGCAGGCCTCGGGGCATGTGGGGGGACAGGCCACAGCACCTCGGAGGACCGCCAGGCCCGCAATCTCAAGGAGTCTGCCCTGGGTGACGGGCACAGGGCGGTGGGGGATGCCGTGGGGACACCCTGCTCTCCAGGCCTGGCACAGTGCATCCCCAGTCTGGATGCGACGGAGTGTGACCTGTCCTTGCAAAGGGAATTCTCACAAGGGCTACAATAAGGATAAATGCCCATGAAGCAAGTCAGACACGAAAGGCCCCAGGCTGTGGGTCTCCTCTTATACAAACGTCCAGAGCAGGCAAGTCCACCAGACAGAGAGCAGCCTGGAGGTTACCAGGGGCTGGGGCAGGGGAGAGCCTACATCAGGGATCCCGGGGAACATTCTAGACCAGGGGAGCTGCAGTCTGCACTGACCTGGACACTGCGTGTCAAGCGAATGTCAACGTGTTCTTTTAGAAAAACAAGACATGTTAACAAAAAACAACAGCAGGCCTCATCGACAAGCTGGATTTAAGCGCGTTGCCGGGAGAGCCCTGAGGGGAGCCCGCGGGCCCTCCAGCTCTGGGTCAGGGTCTGTGGGGCATGAGCCACGTGTCCCAGCCCCTCCCAGGCCATCCAGCACGGGGAAGGCGGGGGACGTGCCTCGCACGACACCCCACTTGCCTTCCTTTCTTGGGGCTGTCCTCAGGGGCAGGCAGGGGGTGCCCCCAACAGTCCTTGGCTCTAGAATGATCTGGAGCACTCTGGCGTGAACCAACCAGACACCCCCAGAGCCCCTTAGAGAGGCCGCACGCCAGCCATGGCCAGCAGCAGCCCCGCACCTGGTTTGGGCAGAGGGCAGCGGGCAGGAGGGTGGCCCCAGGGCCCTCAGAGTATTAAGGAGGGGCAGCCAGGCAGTGCCGCCACGAGACCACAGCGTGCAGAGCCGTGTGGTCCCAGCACTGTCCCTTGGGGGGCCTCTGGTTCTCTCGGAGCAGTTTCTAAACACCCGGCAACAGGCTGCCAGGGGCCCCGGGCTCAGCTGTGACAGGGCGGCAGAGGTGGGGTGGGGTGCCAGGGAGCCTCGGCCACATGGCTGCCCCCCACCGTCCCTTCCAGGTGTCCCCAACTGGGAACAGCTGGTCGGCATTCTCACGGTCCCAGGGAGCCCCAACCTGCTCGCCTGGGCGGGCACAGGTGCCCTGTCGGGGGAGGCGATGCCCCAGGCACCGGCCCGGCTGATGTGGGGAAACAGGCCACCGTGAGCACCTGCGTGGCACCTCGTGTCCCCTGACCAGAGACACAAGCAGTGGGCATCCCGGCAGGGTCCTCTCTGAGGGCCCCACCCAGCCGGGTCACCGGGAGCCCAGCCCAAGGGGCCTGAGAGGCAGGCGGCCTGGGGGCTTCCGAGGGCCTCCTCTTCAGCCAGAGCACCAAGCCTGGCAACAGCCCACAGCGAGCACATCTGTCACGGGCGAGAAGGCCCGAGGGGGCCCCCGGGGCCTGAGCCCGCGTCCTGGGCCCGTCTCCACTCCCCATCCACAAAGCAGAGCCCCCACCAGGGTGGGGAGTGGGGGATAGACTCCAGACGGTCCCCAGACTCCGACGGTGGGGTGGGAGGTCCTGGGCTAAGCCATTCCCCACGTTCACGGGTCCTGTCTCGGGGGGCAGCCCCGGGACCACGTGTGACCGCTTCTCCAACAGTCACAGCTGCCTGTGATGACCTCAGACACAGGGAGAGAAGGATCCTGAGCTGCCCCCCGGGGACATGTAGCTGGGCTATCCACCCGGCAAGCGCGGCCCCTCTTGCAGAGGAAGAGGTGATGGATGGGGGTGAGGACGGGCCTGCCTCGTCCCGTGCCCGGACGCACCTCCAGAAGCAAGGGGCCCACCCTCAGCACCCAGGGTGGCTTCCACCGGGGAGGCCCCTCCCGGGCACCTGCCACCTGTCCAGGGCGGCGTACAAACTGCCCAGAAGGGCCCGCCTGCCGAGGCCCAGCATCCTCTGTGCCCAGCCCCGCCCTGCCTCATCTCTTCCCTAAGGCCTCCCAACACCCCGTCTGCAGACAAAGCCCCAGGAGCCAACTTCTCGGGCCCCCCTTCCCCACCTCTGCACAGGCCACTGAGCCCTGGCCCTGCTCTCAGCCGGGGTAGAAGCTCCCCCACCCCCGACCCTCCTTCAGGCCAGCCGAGGCACCTGCTCAGCTCAGAGCTCAGAACCCCGAGGAATCTGCCGTGATTTCTGCAGCTTCATCGCTTGCTTTTTATTTTCCTTCTCCCTCCCTCTCCTGCTGCGGCTGGATGGGCTCCATCGTCTGCGTTCTTTCTTCCCTCTCCGGGTCTGGAGCTCCCCTGTCTGTGACTAACAGAGAGGGCTCATCCGAGCTCACTCACACACTCAGCTCACGGCCCGGAGGCGGCCAGCACAGCGGCCTCGTCCTGCACCGTCCAGCCGGCTGGCCGGCGGGCGACAGTCCTGGTCATCCATCCCCGTGGGTTCTCAGGACCGCTCCCGGGAGCCGGGCTCCCCACCTGCCCCCACGCTGGTGCATCTGACTGCTTCTCGCCTCCCACTCCCTCCTGCTGACTTTGATTTTGCTTTTGGAGAACACGTCTCTCCAGCAAGGATGGGGGGCGGACACCTTTTTGTCTTCAGGCAAAACTGCGTTCCTTCAACGCTCCTCTGCGGATGGCAGCCCCGCTCCACGGGGACTCCGCCTGCATCCCCCAGCTCCCTCGGCCCGGCAAGGTCCCTGCCCATGAACCCCCCCAGTCTCTGGGCCTGGGGCCCAGCCCCGCCTGCTGTCCTCCCGAGGAGTCCCCCACGTGCCGTGCACTCAGCACCGTGAGTCAGCACATCACTCAGGCGGCACTCAGGACCGCCCAGGCTGTTTAGGACACGGGCAGCGTGGAACGTGAACGCCACCAACACGGGCAGACAAGAGCCTCCCTGTCTTTGGCCTCTCGTCCCGGAAGCCCCATCAGGTGCACCTGGAACCCCCTCATCCTGCCCTCTGCGTCCCTAAGCCTCTTTCCCAGACCACCTGCTGGGTGACCTCCTCAACCACCCGCCAGGTCACCAACCCCCTCCAACCTTTAACCCACTCCTTGGGGTGGGCCCCGGCTTTGCTTTTTAACCCAAAGACTGCCTTTTCTCATTCTGGGAGCTTCCTCTGGCTCTGGTTTAAAGAGGCTCAGGGAAGTTCCCTGGTGATCTACTGGTTAAGACTCTGTGCTTCCGCTGCAGGGGCAAAGGTTCAATTCCTGGTTGGGGAACTAAGATTACACAGCCAGAAAAAAAAAAAATTAAAATGTTTTAAATAAAAAAGGCCTGGTTGCCTTGTGCCTTCCTGCCCCCACGTCCTGGACTGTTCATGCGGCGGTTCTATGAGCCCTGGCGTTTCCTTTTGTTAATCTATCTTTAATTGGAGGATAATAGCTTTACAGCGCTGTGTTGCTTTCTGCCATAGGACGCACATTGGCTATATGCACACAAATGTCCCCTCCCTCCGGGACTTCCCTCCCACCCCTCCAGGTCATCAGAGCACCGGGCTGAGTTCCCTGCTGTCACACAGCAGCTTTCCATCAGCTCCCTATCTTACCCGTGGTGACGTGTATGTTTCAATGCTCCTCTCTAACCGTTCCCACCCTCTCCTTCCCCGGCCTGTCCACAAGTCTGTTCTGTATGTCCGCCTCTCCACTGCTGCCCCGCAAACAGGTTCATCAGCACCGTCTCTCTAGATTCCACATACACGCGTTGATGTACAATATTTGTCTTTCTCTTTCTGACTTACTTCACTCTGTATAATCGGCTCCAGGTTCATCTCGTCAGTTCTCACCTGAACTGACTCAAATGCGTTCCTTTTTATGACAGTAATATTCCACACCTTTGCTGCTTCTGATCCTTGCTCAGGGGGAACCACTTTCTCAGGAGTTTCGTGACTTCTTATGGCGAATTCCGCCTCAGCGGGGCAGCAGGAGGCCCTTCTGGGACAGCCTGCTTTATTCCGCTGGGTACCCAGGTGACTCTGAACACCAATGACCCTAGCGTCTGACCCGGCCCTGGCCCCACAGGCTCCCTGCCCCTCCCTGCTGACCCCCGGGCCACTCACCCCTCCTCGGAGAACACCCCCCAGGGCACGTGGCCGCCACCCCCGACACCACCAGGAGGGAGAGCTGGACAGGCGGTGGCCAGTGGGGCTCCAGGACACCAAGCCTCCCTGAGAAACGTGGACCGGAGCATCTTTCTGTTCAGCTGCAAAACACCTTTTCCCTTGATTATCTCAATACAATTTGTAAAAAAAAAAAAACTCTCCAAAAATCCCTTTCTTTCAATTGAAGTGAAATTCATACAAGTACAGGGAATCACGTCAAACTGTGCTCCAGGTGCATTTAGTGCGCCCACGCTCCAGTTCTAAAACCTTCCCACCGCCTCCCAAAAGAACCCCACACCTTCAGGCTACTGCTCCTCATGCCACCCCCACCCCCGGCCCCCAATCCCCCTCCTGTCTCAGTGGACTTGCCTTTCCTGGGCATTTCACATAAATGGAATCACTCGCCATTCGCCCTCTTGGGTCTGGCTCCTTTCACTCGGCATCAGGGTTTCAAGGCTCACGCACGGTGTGCTGGGGGCTTCGTTCCTTTTCGTGGCTGAGTCGTACTCCATCGTGGGCACGAACCCCAGTGTGTTCACCTGTTCACTGCTGGTGGACATTTGGGCTGTTTCCACCTTCTGGCTGCTCATGTTACTGTGAACATGGTGTGCAATTCTTAAATGTATGGACATCTAGGAGCAGATTCTGCTCTTAGACTTTTTTTTATTAACTAGAATATCCCTAAAAGCAACTGAAAACATACTCAAAAATTGAAAATGCAAGAAAAAAAAAATGACTGTTCTAAATACATCACCCCCACAGTGGGCATGCTAACCCAATTTTCCCCAGGAACCCAGCCAGTATACCCCGAAGGTTGGGGGTGGCTTGTCAAGGGGAAAGCGTTGGCTGGAACAAACCCCACCACAGCAGAGACTTACAGAGCTCCCAAGCAGAGCTCAATCAAACCAGTCCATCCTACAGGAAATCAACCTAAATATTCACTGGAAGGACTGATGCTGAAGCTGAAGCTCCAGTACTTTGGTCACCTGATTCGAAGAGCCAACTCATTGGAAAAGACTCTGATGCTGGGGAAGACTGAAGGCAGGAGGAGAAGGGAACTACAGAGGATGAGATGGTTGGATGGTATCACCAACTCAATGGACGAGTTTGAGCAAACTCCGGGAGATTGTGAAGGACAGGGAAGCCTGGCGTGCTGCAGTCCATGGGGTCGCAAAGAGTCGGACAGGACACGACTTAGCGATTGAACAACATGCGGAGCTCAAAAGACCCCCTTCAGCCATGAAGGGAGCCCCCTGTGAAGTGTCCACAACATCCCATGTCCCCACCCAGCACAAGACAATGAGAAATAGAAGAGCTTCAGAATCCTTACTATAAGAAGGAAAAAAAATTCCATTCATCTTAACCAACTACTCTACATAAATTACCATAACATGAAATGCTCTATTCTACTTTTGCTTAATCTATTCAGATCGGTGAAAAAAAATCCATTCATTTTTGTTTTCCTCCTTCAAACACTTGAATTGCCCATCAATACCCAAGTTTCTTTGCAATCCAAGTGTAAAAAGTACAAAAGTAATTGTTTCACCAAATGGGACTCACACAAAAACCGATGACAGTTACAGCTCATTCCTGCAGGAAAGGCACAGCTCAGGATGGGGTGCATATGGGCTCCAGGCCTCGGGTCAGACAGACCTAAGTTCAATCCTAGCCCCCGTGATGGCTCCAGCAAGTTAACCTCATGTGTAAGAAAGGCTGCATTAGATAATCAAATTGTTAACCAGCACCCCCAAAGCCTCGGAGCCTTCAGCAACAGAGACCTACCCCAAGCCGTCATTCACGCCCAGCCCCGGTGCCGGATTCCTTCCCTTTCCCATAGCTCTGGGGTCCTCTACTGGGTCCTGAGCCTCCAGCCAACGAAACAGGGACTCGGGCCACATCCACGGGATAATAGCTCAAGAGGTCTGGGGTCGGGCCTGATACAGTGGGCCCCACAGAGCACACTGGCTGAAATTAAGACCCCGGACTCCCATCTGGGAGGGTATCCAAATGGCAGGCCACCAGGGAGGGTGAAGGTAACCAGACCCCGGGACGCCGGAGAGCAAGTCAGGGTCTCCTCCCCGAAGCTGAGCACCCAAAGGAAGGGGGGCACCTGTTGAGAAGCTTCATTCTCAGAATGACCTGGAAGCAGTAACTAGCAGCCACGTGGGCCTCCACGCACAGCTCTGTCTCAACCCTGCACCTCCGACCCTGCCTGTGAGCTCAATGACAGAGGCCACTTCCTGAGCCATCACCATGAACCTCAGGCAGAGATGGCCCCCTCAAACTCCACCTATCCGGTCTCATCCAGGGCTGGGGGGGGCGGGCGGTGAGTTGCCTGCCACCCCATCTGTGGCTTCAACACTGTGGAGACGCATAAGCCAAGGCGAACAGTAAGACAGAGGGCGGTAAACACGAGAGGGATCCTGACACCCACAACACTGCAGACGTTTACTCATCTTTGAAATGGAATCAGCTCACCTGTGCCCACCTCTGTGGCCACACGGCACACCCTTCAGGGCCGAGGCTGCTCGAGGTTATCAGCCCCTACAAGACTCTGCCTTCGAAACCGGCAGATGACCGCCCAGTCATGCACAGGCACCTCCAAGCGTGGAGGACTAGCCTGCCTGGTGCTCTGGGGATTCCAGGCAGTCTGAGTGAGAGGCCCTGCTGACGTCACCCGCCTGCCAGCAGAGGGGCAAACGGAATTACTCGACACACTTCCCATTTACGGGGGACAGTACACCAAGGCCCAGGCCCCCCCACCCCCCGCCCACACCCCACCACCGCCCGCTGGACGCCAAGGCCAGACAGCAATTAGCCGAGGCCTCAGGCTCCCTGCCTGTGACTCGCCCATTTAACAGAAACCGTATCATATGCTTCCCATAAACAGGCCGCTGCACTGATGGTAAAGCGCAGAGCCCTGAGCGATGACCTCAGAGCTGGCACAGAGTGGGCACAGAAATTGACACTCGCTGCCCGTCTGTGGCTCAGCCTCTCCCCTCCCCGCCAACGCCAGCAGCACAAGGCTGGGCATGTGCGACCCCCATGTCCCCCCCCCCGCCCCCAGCCGCAGACGAAGGGCAGCAGAGCCTGGGGAGTGAGATGAGAGCCGCCCGCCGAGTCCCCCACCAGACCCGATGCGGGTGCCACAAGCCTCCTTGGCAAGCGGACTCCGGGGCCCTCCTGTGTGCCTGGGCTGGCCTGCATCAGAAGGATGGTTCTCGGTTGGGGGGTGGGGGCGGAGGGGGGGGGAGAGGGGGGGCGGTGGGGGCGGCCGGAGCCAGGGGCGGGGGTGGGGCCTGGCGCCCTCTGAACTCAGGGACAAGAGACAGGTGCGCCCAGCCAGCGCTCTGACTCAGCACCGCCAAGCATCCTTCCAGGACTCGGGAACCCCATTCCAGGCCCCCACTGGCCGGGGCAGACTGCCTGGCTTTCCAGCAGCTCCCCACCACCCCCACTTCCCGGGAGACAGACCTGCTGCTCCGAGCACGCCATGGCTGCAGCTGGGCGCTCAGGACTCATTGGCTGGAAAAGAACCAGCTAGCACCCCTGCTAGAAGTCAGCACTGACGTCCCAAGCCCTGGCGCTGCATCCGTGCCCGTCTGTGTCCTCGCTGCACTCCGAATGGGGCACGCGGCAGTGCTGCTGGGGTGTCCGGCCACGGTCATGGCCACGGCCACAGTCACGGCCACAGTCACGGTCACAGAGTGACCAGAGAGGGCGGCAGGACTCAGGTCACGGGAAGACCACCACCTCACTCGCCTCCTCTGCGACCCCTCGTGCCACGCTTCTGAACCTGAGGCTTTGCTGCCAGTGGGGGTGCCCTTACCGTCGGCCACCATGGGGGTGAGCCCCCCAAGGACAAGTGGCTGCTGGTGTCTGTGGACAATGGGGGCCATGCAGACGCAAGCCCGGGACTGTCTTGGCCCCGAGGCCGGCTGGTTTGATACCTGCAGGGCCCCCTCCACCTGGGGGTCAAGGGGCAGAGTGATAGCCCCACAGGGCAGCACCATGCCCACCGCCCACAGCCAGGGGGGCCGGGACTCTGGAAACAGGGAGGGGCCCCGGATGCCCAACTGCCCACCGAGACCCGGCTGGGTCAACAGCCACGGTGGGAAGCCTCACACACAACAGCCCCCCCACCCCGCCGCCTGCCAGCCCTGCAGCAGGCAGACTGCAACTCCGCAAAGGCCTTCCTTCACAAACTGCACACACCCAGCAGGCTTCTCAGCTTCTCTTGGAAAAGGCCAGTTCATCCCTGAACCGAACCCAGAATGTTGACAGGAAGTTTCCAGATAAACTCACTCAGGAAAGCTCTGTATTCACAAGGACTGCTTCCCCACAAAGAAGGGGGGGATAAGGAAAGTTAATGACCCCACCCCCTAGATATGGTTTGGGGGTGCAGACAAGAGAGCTCTTCCTGGGGCGCACGGCCGAGCATGGGAATCCCCGTCCACCTGGCAACGCGACCCACCCTCCGATCCATTCTTCCCCAAGGGTGGGAAACGGTGCATCCTCCCTGACGGCGGCGGTCAGGCCCCCGCACCGCGCCGGGCCCTCTCCCCTCAGCCCAGCCACCATGGATAGGGAAAAAGTTCTAGCCCAGCATGAACACAAATATGGAGACTTCTGATGAAAATGAAGACCTGGTATTCCGAGATACTTCACATTCTTAGAGTTAACTCTTTCTTGAAAGTTTCTCCCTAAACAAAAGCAGAGACACTTAGAAATCCTAAACACCTTCCAGGGAGAAAAACCACAATAGTGCTTAAAAGACCGCCTTAAAGAAAATAAAAGGAAGAAGTATGAGAGCCTGCAAATAACCGTCGTAGACATCAGGCTGGTCTGGTTTTTCATTCAACTTAGGTAGCTATTCATGATTCAGACATCAGAAATTGTAAGCGTCATATAAGAATACTTTAAAGCATCTCCAAATGCCTTTTGGAACAAGAACGAGTATTTTTGGTTTCAGAATGTTTTCCATTGCACTGTGATGAACAAGAAGCTCAGTGTTCAGTTTTAAACCAAAGCAGGGATTAAATCAAGAATTCAGTTTGAATTGCATATCTATCCAAATACAACGGCTGAAAAAACCCTCACGACAGGCAGCAACCTCTCTCAGACACACCTTCCCACACCCAGCATTTAACACTTCAACTCTTTCACACCCAGAAACCTCCCAGAACCGACTCCTGCTCACTTGTACCAAACGGAGGGAAAGCATGAACTTCAGCTCACAATCTAAGGCCAAAATAGGAGCTTTGGTTTGAAAAATGAAAAGCTACTACTAGGGTGACCTAACATCCTCCAACCCTTCAAATAATCAAGATATTTAACCCCAAAGACAGAAGTCCAACAAGGGACTGCCGCGCTCAGGCTGATCGGCCTCAGGGCAAACACAAAGATCTCAGACGGAGATGTGTCTTGAGTCCAAGGGTCAGACAACAGACCGAGACACCACAGTAAAGGAAGGAGCAGGACCAGATGAAACACCCCCCGACTCTCCACCTGGCCCTGCCCAGCCCCGGGGCCGGCTTTGGAAGGGCAGAGCTGTCTGTAGAGAGGGAAAACTCGGGACTCAACTCTCAATTCTGGGGCACAATCTCAAGGGCAGAATCATTCCCCACTCCTAAAGACTTTTCCCTAAAGTGAAGCAGCGAGGGCCACTGGAATTATTCAGCTGCAGATGAAACAGAGTGTCCACACTGCTTTTGCGGCCCTTCCAACAATATGTTACAGTCAGGCAACCCTGGAAACTCCTGGAGATGGTGAAGGACAGGGAAACCTGGCGAGCTGCAGTCCATGGGGTCAAACAGCAACAACAACCCTGGAAACAAGGCCTCTTCCACAGCCCCGCCTGGAAAAAGGATCCCTGACAGTGTTTTCAGAAACAGCAGAACGTTACTATGATACGTTGTCTCTTTTCACCCCTGCCCACTGAAAAACGGTTCTGCTGCCCACCCCCAAAGTGACCTTCTGAAAGTCTATTTGGTTTTTCCTTAACTGGGGACAGAAGTCACACAAACAAAAAGCCACTCCTTGTACAGACATCGTGTTCAGAGGCGGCTCCCCTCCCCTGGCCACCTACACAGCATCAACCCGGAGGATCAGAGCCGCTGCTGGGGGTGGGGGTGAGGGGACTGCAGTAAGAAGAGGGCTGGGCTGGAGGCGGCCAAGAGCAGGGAGGCCCCAAACCGCAGGCAGCACCTGAGGCACCAGGGTCTCCCCAGCACGCGGCCAACACAGCTGCGAACCGACGGGGAGGTGGGAAGACGAGCGGGAGCAGGGCTGCAGCCGCTCGGGCAGGAGAGAACCTGAATTCCCCCGGTGAGGCCAAGGCCAAGCAAGGGGCGGCCCCAGGCTCCCTCAACCCTCAACCCTCAACCCAACGGCGACCCCGCCGGCGATGACGCACGAGCCCCTGCGGTCTCTGAACTCGCGGCCGGACCTCGGGTGCCCATCCTCCAACAGACGGCGGCTGACCCCAAAAGAGCGCCAGGAGACCACAGATTTCAGGACCGCCCCCTCGCCCCGACCCTGAGATACAACCCTCGATGGGGGAGGGGGGCGGAAAACCCAGATCCAGAAAAGTGGTCAGCCTTGGGGTGAGGGTGTCCCTGTGGTCGCTCAGCCCCACTGTGGATGTCCGAAGCGCCTAGAGATGACCACTGGCACCACCCCGACCAAGAACCACCCCCCACCCCAGCCAAGACCCCAGCGCCCCGGCCCTACCGCGGCACCGGTCCCCCAGCGTTAGGCCCCGGAAAGTCTAGGGTGCGCCCAGGACCCCAGCACCCGGCTCGGGCGCACCGCCGCACCCCGACGAGCTCCGGCCGCAGCGGACTCGAGCCCTGGGCGAGCGGCAAGGGACGCAGCGCCCGCAGTGCGACTGGCGCAGCCGCCAAGGGCGGCGCGGGGCACGCTGCCCAGACCCCGACCCACGACCAGGGAGGGGCGCCGCGCCGGGAAGAGCTCGCCGCCGGCCTCTCTGAGCCTGCGGCCCCGGGCGCACTCACCCTCCGCCGGTGGGCAGGAGCATCCCCTGGGTTCAGCGCAAGCGGGTGGGCACGGGACAAGGATACGCACGCCAAGTGGGCCAGACGCGGATCGGTCCTGGTTCGGGAAGTGGGATGGGGACCCGCTCCGGACACAGACAAGGAGGGGTCCCTCCGGGCCCCGGGAAAGAGACAGATATGAGGGCCCGCTCTAGAACCTGGAGGAAACGCAGAGAGGGTCCGTTTCGGATTGCAGGGGGGGGCCGGGTGGGAGGTATATTCTGGGTCCAGGATAACGGGGAGGGGGCGCAGAAGAGGAACGCAGGAGTCATTGCCGCTGCAGCGAGGGGGGCTTGAGAGGTCTTTCCGGAACCCAGGAGAAGAGGCGGGGGGGTCTGTTCGGGCTGCGGGCAGGCCACCACGAGGTGCAAGCTGGGCACACGCAGGACCCGACTGGGAAGCGCGAGGGGCCGGTTCTGGCAGCCGGCAGGCGCGGCAGCGAGTGCACCCGGGTTCGAGGGTAAGAGCAGGAGGAGTCTGCACCAGGCGGGGTTGGGGGCGGGGGGTACCCGCTTAAGTCTAGGCTGGGGGGAAGGGCGACCGTGTTTGCAAGTCGCCGAGTAGCCGGAGGGGTGTCGGCGGCACCGCGGAGAGGTCGGTCCCGACCGGGAAGAGGGTCTGCCCGGCAGCGCTCACCTTGGGTTTGTACAGCCACTTTCGGAACCTGTTCATCATCGCCGCGCCAGCCCGGCCCGGCCCGGCCCGGCCCGACCCCGGCGGCCCTCACCTCCGCAGCGCTGCGCCTGGTCCCGGGTGCGGCGCGGGGCGGACGCGGGGCCGGGCCGGGCCGGGGTCCCGTGAGGACCCGGGGGGCGCCGGGCGGGCGGGCGGCAGGTGCGCGGGGCAGGTGCGCGGCTGGAAGATGCTTGGAGAGCGGCGCGCGGCGCGGACCCGCGGACAGACGCGCGGACGGACCGGGCACTGGGGCGCCGGTGCCTCCCCGCTCACTGACACCCCGCACCTCCACCGGCCACCGCCGCCCGCGCCACACATGCGCCGACGCGCTGCGAGCCCCCAGCCTCTCCTCGAGCCGCGGAGGCCGCCCAATCCGCGCGCCGCGCCGCGCCGCGCCCCGCCCGAGGCGCGCTCCCCCGCCGGCGACCCGGCGCGCCCTGCGGCGCCGAGAACTACAAGTCCCGACGGGCATTGCGAGGAGGTGGGGCCCTTGAATGGGGCGACCTCTGCCGCTCCGCGGGCGCGGTGTATTCTGGGGGTTGTAGTCTTCCCGCCCACGGCCCCGAAGCGTGCAGCGGTTGCTAGGTGACGACGGTCCAACTGCATCCCAGCACCGCTCCTGCCCAAGGGGTTGCAGAGGTCCAGGCGGAGCACAAGTGCAGAGGGCGGGACCCACTGCTGTTCCCGAGCCCCCTCGCTGTGCGGCGGTCGGTGGCGAATAAGGGAGGTTCCGGAGCACCGGCGGGGCCTAACAGGTACGCGGAGTAGGGCAGCCTGAAAGTGGGGCAAAGCGCGTCCGCTCAGCACAAGCACCTCCCACCTGCACTTCCCTAGATCTGCAGGGTAGTTCTTTCTTGCTTCCCGTCTTGCTTTCGCTAACCTCCTCTTCTTCTCAACTCCTTGATTGAAGTTAACAGTGCTTTTTTTTTCTTTTAATTATCTCAACAAGAGATATATTTTAAAAAGATATTCTCCCGTATTCACTACTTCCCCCAAACGTGCCCTAATTTGCATCCATAAAAACAATCAAAAAAATCTGAGAATCTGTTAAGTGCTAGTGCTGTGCTCAGTCGCTCAGGCATGTCTGACTCTTTGTGACCCCATGGACTGTAGCCCGCCAAGCTCCTCTGTCCTTGGGATTATCCAGGCAAGAATACTGGAGTGGGTTGTCATTTCCTCGTCCCGGTGATCTTCCCTGGGGATCGAACCCGAGTCTCCTGCATTGGCAGGTAGATTCTTTACCATGAGCCACCAGGGGAGCCCAATAGTTAGGATTAGGTTCAGCTTTATGCAAAACGTCATAGTGACCCAGACAAGGTTATTAATGTTTCCAAAAAATAGGCCCATGGGGAGGAAATCATGGGAGATAGGACACCCTCAAAAGTCATCAGGGAGATCTGGGTTCCTCTAACTTGCTCTTCTGCGGTCTTTGCATGTTTCCTCATTGTCCAGAATTGCTTCCTAAGTTACTGCCATCACCTCCTGAGTCCAGGCAGGAAGATGGAAAAGAGAGGAAGTGTATGCCCATCTTTTACAAGGAGACCTTCTGGAAGTCTCCAAGACGCTTCCACTTCTTGCCATACCCAGATGCCAGGAAGGCTAAGAAATGTCCTCTTTCAGTTAGGCAGCAATGAAAGTGAAAGTGAAGTCGCTCAGTCATGTCCAACTCTTTGGGACCCCATGGACTGTAGCCCACCAGGCTCCTCCGCCCATGGGGTTCTCCAGGCAAGAATACTGGAGTGGGTTGCCATTTCCTTCTCCAGGGGATCCTCCTGACCCAGGGATCGAACCCAGGTCTCCCGCATTGCAGGCAGACGCTTTAACCGCTGAGCCACCAGGGCAGCGATGGACCCAACTAAAAATTAGGGTTTTGTACTCAGGGAGGAAGGAAGAGAGGAGATTGAAAAGCAACCAACAAAACCTGCCACACGGTCCGAGCATGACTTAGCAGAAATCCTTAGGAGACTGGCTTTAGTCAGAATTTAAAGGCAGGAAAAGAATGTATTTCAATTAGCACATATTTGGGAATCTATGTAAATTAAGCCTCTCTAGTGACCAAGACAGCCATTTTACTTTTTTGCATTTCTTTTCCATGGGGATGGTCTTGATCCCTGTCTCCTGTACAATGTCACGAACCTCATTCCATAGTTCATCAGGCACTCTCTCTATCAGATCTAGGCCCTTAAATCTATTTCTCACTTCCACTGTATAATCATAAGGGATTTGATTTAGGGCATACCTGAATGGTCTAGTGGTTTTCCCTACTTTATTCAATTTAAGTCTGAATTTGGCAATAAGGAGTTCATGGTCTGAGCCACAGTCAGCTCCTGGTCTTGTTTTTGCTGACTGTATAGAGCTTCTCCATCTTTGGCTGCAAAGAATATAATCAATCTGATTTTTGTGTTGACCATCTGGTGATGTCCATGTATAGAGTCTTCTCTTGTGTTGTATGCCGAAGAATTGATGCTTTTGAACTGTGGTGTTGGAGAACACTCTTGAGAGCCCCTTGGACTGCAAGGAGATCCAACCAGTCCATTCTGAAGGAGATCAGCCCTGGGATTTCTTTGGAAGGAATGATGCTAAAGCTGAAATTCCAGTACTTTGGCCACCTCATTCGAAGAGTTGACTCATTGGAAAAGACTCTGATGCTGGGAGGGATTGGGGGCAAGAGGAGAAGGGGATGACAGAGGATGAGATGGCTAGATGGCATCACTGACTCAATGGACATCAGTCTGACTGAACTCCGGGAGTTGGTGATGGACAGGGAGGCCTGGCGTGCTGCGATTCATGGGGTCGGAAAGAGTCGGACACGACTGAGCGACTGATCTGATCTGAGTGACTGAGAGTGTTGAACCAGTGTGTGTCTGATGGGATTATGGAATTTAAATCTCCTCGTGTAATGTCATTTCTGTCTGTAAAGGATTTGATAAGAAAAGACTTGGTCCAGCCCACCTTTAAAGTTTCCTTAAAAATGAGACAGTCACGGCCTGATCACTGGAGTTAAAATCAATATTAAAAAAAACAATAAGCTTGGGAATTAAGTCTCACTTACCCACATGTATGATTTTACACCATTAAAATAAAGCTGAGGTGCTAAAAGCACGCATCAGAATTGGATGAACTTCAATACCTATTTCCTACTCAAAGTTGTGACTATTTTGCCTGAGATTCTAGGCTAATTTCAATTGGAATGCAGAATTGAAGTGCCTCTTCCCGCGTCCACCTTTACAGGCAGCCCTCTGTGGCAGGTGTGGGGTGCCCATTCCCCAGCCCAGGAGCCCACAGGCCCGACCATGAGCCAGAATTGAAGGGGGGCCTCTTCTCTGTATCCTCCAGGTCTCTCTGGACGGGGAGGCCTTGGATGGCTCTTTTGCTCCTCCTTGATGTGCATCATCACCAAAGGGCCCCTCAGGTCATGGTATTTTCAGAATGTTCCAGCTCCAGGACAGTAGGGGAGGGAAGGGGAGGGGAGGAAAGCCCTCCTGCCCAGGTGCTGTTACACACACACACATGCATATACGTACACATACGCATACACATACGCCCACACGCATACACACCCATACACACGCATATATACATATACATACACGTGCACACACACATACACACCCATACACACGCACCCACATACCACATACACACACATACACCCATACATACATAGACACACACACACACACACACGCACACGTGCTCTCTCAGTGCCCACATCAGGCACAGCAGGGATCCCTTTACCCAGTCCCTCCAGGCTGAGCGTGCCCCAGGGCAGCACCCCAACGTGACCGCAGCGCGGGGGAAGGAGAAAAACTGATACTTGACATTGCTTTCATAAAAATAGACTTTTTGCCTAGGTTCAGGACTTCCTCGTGAGCCCTGGCGTTGACTGTTATTTCCCTCATTGTGTTGACATGGTGCCTCTTCCATGCAGTTCCGAGATCTGGTGGAGTGGGTGGTCAAGAACTTCAGACCCTAGCCTGGGCCTCAGTGGGTCCCATAGGCAGGAAACGCTCCTTGGGGATGAAGAGGCTGATCCCCCCTCCCCGAGGCCAGGTGGCTCTCTTCCCCGGTAACCTGCCTCATGAATGCCACTGAGGTATCTATTACTGTCCAATTAAATGAGACAGTAGAGCTGAGCTCTGTTGAATTCTAGAACCTGTGGAAGCCAAGGCTTAAAAAGCATCGTGGTCTTTGAGTAGGTCTCTCTCTGGATCATAACTCTTGTTATGATTGAAACAGCAGATTGAAACCCAAGAACCACTTAGCATGGTCGGTCCTTGAGTACGTGTTTACACTCCCTCATTCATTCCACAGACAGTTCTGGGGCTGGTGCTGAGGGCCCGCTCGGGGGGAGGGCAAGGGACTCGGAGGCGACAAGGCAGACCCTGCACCAGGGGCTCACGGGAGCTTAAGGGAAGTTGGGACAACTTTGGAGGAGGCACAGAGAAGGGGAGAGCTAAGGGAGGAGGAAGAAAGGCTTCACAGGTGGTGATATTTGAATGGGGTGCTGAGGGGTGCCTAGGAGCTCAACAGGGAGAGGAGAGAGTTCGAGTTTCTGGAGAGACATGTGATGGGGCTTCTGAGCCAGCGAGAAGCCCAACCGGGCAGGGCCAGGGTGAGGACTGAAAAGAATCCAGGGACTGTGACCCGAGCCTAAGGAGGGGGGCATGCTGAGGAGGCTCTGCCGCATCCCGCAGCAGCTGAGAACTCGGGGGTGCTAGTGATGGCTGGAGTGGAAGGAGATTCCGCGGACTGGAGGCCGCCCCTCACAGACCTCCCGCCACCCCGCCCCGAGGTGGTGACGGGTCCTGGTGGTGCCGGCAGCTCAGGAGCACTTGGCTGCAAGGACCGGTGTGGAGACAGGAGCTCCCGAGCACCCCCCGAGCCTTCGTGGGTCGTGGCCTTTGCTCACGTGGCTCTGGATCCACCGACCCTCCTGAAACGTGATCTCCAGGGCGGGCGGGCACTCCCCCGGGCCCAGGGCTGCAGGCCAGTTCCAGCACATTTCTGAGGCCCACAAGGCCTTTCCTCCAGCCCCATTTGGGATGGGCCCCAGCCAGCTTCTGTGTCCACGCACGGCAGAGGCCAGGCCCAAAAGCTGGCCCCAGGAGCCAAAGGGCCCAGTCAGGCCTCCATGCGGGGTGGCGCAGAGCCCAGGTGTGCAGACCCCCGGCAGCTCAGCGCTGCCCTCCCTCTCCTGATGAGGGTAGGCATCAAAGCGCCGGAAAAACTGCTCAGGAAGGGGGCCCTCGGCCTGCCCCCTACTTTCACCTTTCTGGAAAAACCTCCGGCTTCCCAGTGCTGCGCCTGCCCCTTTCTGGGCACACTCCCCAGGCTGGGGGACAGGGCCTCCCTGTCCATCTCCCACGGGTACCGGGGAGTCAGCTGCTGGCACCACCAGGACCCGTCACTGCCTCCGGGGCCATCATCCTTTGGGGCTGGAGAGGGGTTCCCTGGGGCCTGGTGCCCAGAGTTACTATCGGGGGGCCTGGGGCTGCCCTCATCCAGCCCTGCCCCTCCCTTCACCTCCTGCCTCCAGGGCCCCTGCCCTGCAACGCTGGAGATTCTCTTCATTACGTCTCTCCTGTCTTTCGGAAACCCCCGTCAGGTGGAATGCACAGCAGGTCTCTTGGATGGTTCTCGATTTCTTGGTGGTTTTTCCCCCACTTTTCTCATTATCCTGTTCTGCTCTCTCTTCTCCACTGTCTTTGCCTCTCCTATTTACATCTCCCGCTCTGCTATCACACTTTAATTTCCAAGAACTCTCTTCTCCTCAGATGCTTTGTGAACACCGCATCTCTCCCTCTCTCCGAGCTGGCATAGTTGTTTGTTTCTGGATTATTCCCACTGTTCTCGCACGTCCTTTTCGGCGGGCTTCTGTTTCCGTGTTTGGCGGCAGAGGCTCTCTGCGGCGTCTGGTGGCACTTGGCCTTCGCTGTCTTTAAGGTGATGGTGGGGGGCCTCACCCAGAGGGCCGTGATTGGCTGGGGCTGGCCTCTCACTGGGGAGCCCCGGGGTTTCACCACTCGGTCTCCAACCTGCCAGGACCTAGGGCTGCGGGCTGCTCTCGGGAGCCTGTCCAGCTTAGTGGAGGGAGGAGCGGCCTTGCTGATAGCTGGTGCCAGGGAAGCCAGCTGCGTGGTGACCCAGAAGCTGCTCAGTCAGCGTGGAACCACAGGGGCTGAGATGGGAGCTCCTTGGGGTTGGCCACCCTGCTCTGAGGACAATGTGGGGGTCCTGGGGGGCCCATCCCACCCTAAGCAGCTTCTCCAGGGTCTGCCAGAGAAGGCTCTGAGCGAGCCAGTCTGCTGGAGCTGCTGTGTTTCTGGAATGTTCAGGCCTGGCGTCTTACCTGGGTGCTGGTTGTCATTGTTGTTCAGAAGCCCAGTCACGTCTGACTCTTTGCAACCCCGTGGACGGCAGCATGCCGGGCCTCCCTGTCCCCCACCATCTCAGCACCAGCCAGGGTGCTGGCTACCTCACCTTTACAGTGGAGACCTGTGGATTCTTCTTGCCCCAGGCTTCTGTGACCAGGTGCTCCCCTCCTCCGAGCAGGACTGCTGAGTCACCCGTCACCACGCCCCAGCTGGGCTGAGGGACACTTGGGTGGACTCCGGGGCCCCCACGCTGGCCGGGCCTCCCTCAGGGGTCATCCTGGGACCCTCCCTCGTGGGCGGAGAAGGCTGCAGGGGCTGTGGGCGAGCAGAAGCTGGGGGTGGGCTGGAGGTGAGCCTGGCTTGTGCCACCGGGGCCCCCACTTTGGTCCGGCACCCCTCGCCCCGCGGGGCTGCGCGGTGGACCCTCTGTGGGCTCAGTGATGGCCCGTCACCGCCTGCTGGGCCAGTGGCCCAGGGCGCATGGAGGGCGTGACCTGTCGGGTTTGCCCTTAGGGTCCCACCTGGGAAGATGACCTACTATGGGAAGTGCATTGAGATGGTGGTGAAGCACCTGGACCGATTTCAGCCTGAAAAGGACAGTCCTGAGCAGTTCCTGGAGGCCACGGCTGCCTCCCTGCAGGTAGGGTCCACGTCGGGGCTCGAGGCTCGGGGTGGGGGGCCATGGTGGGAGCTTTACAGTCTCATCCTGTCCTTCGAGTGGAGAGCCCGAGGCGAGATTCCCAGTGGGCCAAAGGCTGCTGCCACGACCCAGGAACATGGCCTGTGACCCAGGAGTCTGCAGGGCTGGCCGTCCTCCCTGAAGGTGGACACGTGCCAGCCTCGCAGGCGTCTCCCCATCCCACCCCGCCAGGGGGGCGTCTTCCCGCCCGGGGCAGGGCTGTGTGCTGGGGCTGTCTGCTGGGCAGCTTGGCCACACCAGAAGGAGCTCCTGGGCTCTTATCCCCAAGCCCCGGAGGTCCCTGTCCTGCGGCCCCCCCTTGACGCACGTGCAGAGAGACCCTGGGCTGAAGTCTCTCTGGACCAGGGTCTGGTCCCTCTGGCACCTGACCCCGCGTCTGTCGGTCTGTCCATCAAGGGCAGGCGCCCAGGAACAGGGCCAGGTGATGATGCAGGTGCTACCTTCAGGACTTCGGGGTGTGGGCCCCGTGGACAGGGCGTCAGAGGAGGCCACGTGCTCCCAAAGAAGGGCTCTGGGGGGACACTCGGCCTGCTGCGCCCCCACCCCTGTCTGCTTTTAAGCGCCAGCTGCAGCCCTCCTCGGCTTAGCAAGGGCTGTGAGCTGCTCCACCCTCACACACCCGCAGTGGGGTGGCCTCTGCCATGCCCCGGGGCTGCCCACAGACCCACCTTCCCCTCCACCTTCATCAGCCCCCTTATGGTGCTGCCGCTGGAAAACCTGGGGTGGAGAAGGCCCTGGCGGTGCCCACAGAGGCTGGAGGAGGCCTAGACACAGAAGCCTATCTCTCAAGGGAAACCTCAGGACCGCTGATCCCCAGGGTGGCTCAGAAAAGGGTGTCTCTGCCAGCTGGAGCCCTGCCATCCACAAGGGCTGGGGCGTGGGGTGTGCCCCGCTCCCCGCACCTCTGCTCCCCTCCTCTCCCTCAAACTCTCCCCTGAAACCCAAAGCGTTTGGAGGAAAGGATGAAAACAGCCAAGGTCAGGCCCGTCCGCGGTCCCTCTCCTTGCTGGTTGAAGCTGGCTTCGAAGCCGTGTCCCTGGAGCCAGCCACCCCCTGGCTGCTCCCTCGGTCTGTCCTGCCTCCCTCCCCTCACCCACAGCTACTGAAGACAAGAAAGGCCTCTTTACTGTGATCCCAGCACCACCACACACAGCAAGACCCCTGGGTGGCCTGACCCACTGCAAGCCCTGCAGGGCATCCCTCACTGCTCAGCAGAACCGACAAAGTTAAAGCCTTCCTTTCTCCAGAATCATTTCAGAATCATTACTGAAAGTGGGGAAAGTCCCTGGGATGGGACTTCCCTGGCAGTCCAGTGGTTAGGATCCATGCTTCCAGTGCAGGGGGCATGGGTTCAAGCGCTGGGTCGGGAAGATCGCCTAGAGAAGGGAACAGCTACCCACTCCAGCATTCTTGCCTGGAGAATCCCACGGATGGAGGAGCCTGGCGCGCTACAGCCGCAGAGAGTCGGACACGACCGAGTGACTAACGCTTTCACAGTGGCTTAGGAAATGAGTCCTGGTTGTCATCTGGGGGGCTATGGCGTGATGACAGTAACTGTGCGAGTCCACCTTGAGGGGGGCACCACGCCCGCTCCACCCCAGCCCAGCAGCCCCCGAACTCTTCCCCGGGTGCAGGTACTCACGCTGGACTGAGAGAGAGCTTCTTCTCCAGGTCACTGGTCCTCTCACACCCTTTCAGAGAGCCATCCTGGGCCCAGTGCAGGGGGCACTGGAGTCTGACCCAGTTTGGAGAGCAAGCCTTTATTTCCAGCTGGGTCAGGACACCGCTCTGGTTCGACCTTTACGACCCCATGGATTGTAGCCCACCATTCTCCTCCATCCATGGGGTTCTCCAGGCAAGAATACTGGAGTGGGTTGCCATGTCCTTCTCCAAGGGATCTTCCAACCCAGGGATCGAACCCATGTCTCCTGCATTGCGGGCAGACTCTTTACCATCTGAGCCACCAGGGAATCCCTGTGAGAGTGACCTTATTTGGAGACCCCGTTCTTTGCAGATATTCATCATGTCAAGACAGGGAAAGGTGGTTAGTGGTGTAGGGCAGGGTGTGGGGACTCTCCCTCTGCAGACAGAAGCCTGGGGATCCTTCCCCTGACACACACACACACACATACACACACACGCGCGCACGCACACACGGAGCAGCCCCCCAGCCCACAGTCCTGATGGCATTCCTGCACAGAGAACATATGTCAGTAGGAGAAGATTCGGTCTCAGATCTGAAAGGGATCCATCTGCCATTGAAAGTTCTCCGGCAGCACCACCGGCCTGAGGCGAGGCTGAGGCATGGGGAGCAGCCTCTCCAGATGCCAGCCTCCGGAGTGGGGGAAGTGGCCCTGGGATGCAGCTGGGGGCCCAGAGCGGGAGAAAGGATGGGGTGGGGCTGCACCAGCAACGAGGCAGGCAGGCCCAGCCCTCAGGGAGGAGCAGGAGCCACAGGGCGCGTCCCACCCGCCCCCTCGTGCTCCGGGCCCTTCTGGCTCCCCCAGCGGGTTAACCTCTCTCTGGAGCAAGTGACCTTTCATTAGGGCATCCTATGGGGGGTGCTGACGGGACAGTTTCCTGGAGCCTGGTGGGCATCACTCTTCCGGGCCACGTAGCACCACAGCTCAGGTGCCAGGCTGGGCAGGCTGGGCACAGAAACATCCAGAGACGGACACGAGCCTTCAGGACAGAGGTGGGGTGCAGCAGAGAGCCCTGAGTCCTGAGTGGCCCTCAAGGAAGAGTCTGGCTTTGAGAGCGAATGCCTGGGGATGGGCGGAGGGAGGAGGAGGAGGGAATCGTAGGAGGCGGTGGAGGAGTTAGTCCAAGAGACCCTGCCACTCGGCAAACCGCAGGTGAGTTCTGAGCAGGGGAATGAAAAGGCCGACAGGAGAGGGGCCAAATCAGGCAGCCCGGGGTGGGGAAAGGCCAGCCCCCAAGCCTGGGGGAAAGCGAGGGGGATGGGAAGAGGCTTGTGCAGGAAGCAGGGGAAGGCAGGGGTGGGCGGAGCCTGGAAACACAGCCCAGGTCCTGGTGGAAAGAGGCGTGGTGCGGTGGCCAGCCCCAGGGAGCCTCTTTCACTTTCTGGTCCACAGTGTGAGAAAGCCTGGGCTCGGGCCTGGGTTTTTGTTTTAATGGATATCTTAAAAAATACCCGATGTACTTTGGATCAAACATCCCAAACCCAGAGGATCAATATGGTATGCAGTGTGGGTATCCCTATGGGGAGACCAGTGACCTCCATCCAGAGAGACAGTCCAGACCTGTCTCACATAGGTAATATAATAGATCTGAAAACATTTTTGTTTAAACTATAACCTTTACGTGTGAAAGCTGTCAATAACTATATATAATTTTTAAAGTCTTTTATGAGATGGTAGCACATTAAACACAGTCCTGCCCTTCTCTCTCCCCACTTGACAAGGGGCCATGGGGATCGCTCCCTCTTGTCGTAAAGCCATGAGCATCCTTTTTGCTGACTGTGCCAGAACCATTATAACCATGCCCTGTGGATGGGATCATTGTTGTTTCCAGCCTGTTACTGTTCTTAACGACCCTGTCCCTCTGCACCTGGGCAGGCACACCCAGAGTCAAGTTCCAGAAAACACACGAGAGACAGTGCTGGCCCTCGTGACTTCAAGAGATCTTGCCAACTGCCCTGACACAGAGATCTCCTTACTGACACTCTCCCTGCTCATGTGATGTGCTCACAAACGTTTTCATCTTTGCCAACGAAACAGGTGGGAAAAGGCAGTTGGCGTAGTTACAATCAGCATTTCTCCCATTATATTTTCATGAGTATTTCTTGTTCTGACCTTCCTGCTCAGACCCGTGTCTATTAAGATACGGTGTTTGGCAGGAGCAACAGCAGGAAAGTGGTGACTTAAAGATATCAGAGGTGTCTTTGCTCATGTGAGGAGCAGTCGGCGGACAGGCAGCCCAGGGTGGCTGCCAGTACCTCTGTGGCACCGTTAGGAACTCATTCTCCTTCCTCTCTGCTCATCTATCCTCAGAATGTGTCTCTTGTCTCGTAGTCACAAAGTGGCTGCCTTGCTCCAGCATTGCACCCAGGTCCCAGAGAGGAGAGGAGAAGGGCAGACAGTGTAAGGCAGGTGCCAGCTGAGTCTGCTTGATGTTCAAGGAAGTTTCTTGGAGGCCACACCTAGCAATTTGCCATCGGATCTCGTCAACTGGAGCCTCGAGCCACATCAGCAAGGGGCCGGGAGAAGTTGAGACAGTTTTCTCCTGCCCGGCAGGAAGGAAGGGAGAAGGGCTTGTGTGTGTGTCTGGCAGCCTTAGTTCCTTCGCCTCCTCTTCTAACCAACTTATGTCTTTGTGTCACCGATTAGCGGGAGCCCCTGGGTCTTGATGACATGAGTTACAAACCCTGGGTTGTGGTACAATCAGCATCCCGGTCCCCTCCCGGCCCTGGAGGCTGCTGCGGCTCTGCGCCAACCCTGGGGCTCTGACCGTGAACCCAAGCACCCGCTGTCAGAGGCGCTGCCGGATGTGTGGAGCCAGCGGCAGGCTTCTGGGTCTCTGGTGCCCCCCCTGCCTGCCCGGGGCCCAGACGCAGGAGCCCTGAACTGGACCAAGGCCCTAGACTGTACCCGGAGCTCAGAGGCCCCTTGGGAGGCGGCGGGGCGGGGGGGTTGCCCTCTGGCCTCAGTGACCAAGGCTGGCCCAGAGTTAGGGGTTTCTGACTCCAGTACTGAGGGCTGCTTGGGAGGGTCTGGACCTTGCCCTGCCTGCTCCGCTGGCCCGGCCAGGAGGACCAGTCTAGGGCTCAGCATCCTTCATGTCACCTGTGTGGACCTCAGCCTCCTCTCCGCCACCCCCCGGCTCAACCTTCCGGGGGTGAGGGCCTGGCATGCGGGCCAGATGGTCCTGCGCTGCCTGGATCCTCGCCTGCCGGCCCCCAGACTCTGGCCCAGCGCAGCCCAGGCTCGCAGCCCAGGCTCTGACATATTACACATGCTCACAGCCCCAAACCCAGGCGTGTGAGGGGATGCAGAGTGGAGTTCCACGGTCTGAGCCAGGAGGCCTCAACGCAGGGAGCGCTGACTCAGGGCGTCCCTAGAGAGCCCTGCTGACTCACCGCTCCGGGCTTCCCCTGACAAAGGCGGGGAGTTAGGGGGAGGTGCCTGGCGCCTGGCTGGGGCTCGTGCCCTCTGTATGGGCACAGCCAGGGGGTCTGGGGAGCCTGAGAGGGAATAGGAAGGAGGCAGGGTCCTGGCTCCTGAGGCTGGAGCTGACCTGAGCGAGGCTGCCCCTCCCCTCCCGGTTGTGCTGCGAGGGGAGGAGCCCCGCCTTGTGCCCACCTGCCCGCGGTCCCCCACGGAGGCAGGGCGGCCCATCCCTTCCCTCGTGAGCACCCCGGCGGCCCTGGAGCCGGGGACGGGGCAGTAAGCACGGTGTGCGCGATCCCGCCAGGTGAGGGGCCACGGGTGACCCGGGGGGGGGGGGGGGGCGGTGACTGAGGTGCCTCCCGGGTCGGGTGGCATCTGAGCCAAGGCCTGATGGGCATGGGGAGCAAGCGTGCAGGGCAGAGCCCTGCAGGCGGAGGGGACAGCCGGCCTTGAGGAGACGTCCCTCTGATCGGAGGGTCGCTCGCGCCCGGAGTGCAGCCCGGTGGGCGGGGACTCACGGAGGCGGGCCGCGGAAGGACTCTTCCTAGAGAGTTCCAGCAAGCACAGGCTCGATCCGCCTTTCCTTTACAAAGACTTGCTGGGTGGCCGCTGAGGAGTGGCCGAAGGAGGTGCGGCAGAGTGGCTGGGACCCTGTGGATGGGACGCTGGGAACAGCGTCACGGGAAACAGGGCGTAGTGGTTTCTGAGACGGGAGTGGGCCCTCCGACCCAGAGGCAAAATCTGCTTGCGTCAGCCTTGACAGTGTGTAAGGTCACCCAGAGGCGAGTGCAGATAACGGAGAAGTCGCGGAGGAGCCTGTGAGCGGAGGGCGGAGGTCGGAGGTCGGAGGTCGGGGGAGGGTGCTGTTGCCCCATCAGCTGGGGGCTCTAGGCGCCGGAGGGGTGGCAGAGTCAGTGTTGGAGCGCCCCTGCCGCCCATCACTGCTGCCTGCCGAGCCTGACTCCACCCAGGACCCCTGGACCCCAGGCGGCTGGAGAGGGCGGCTCTCAGGCCTCCAGCCCCCGGGGTGCGGAGGCCGAGAGGGAGTAAGAACAGACACCCCACTCACACGCGTGGGGGCTGGGGCTCCCGGAAGTCCAACTTCATCTCGGACCCCTCGGATGGGCTCATTACTCTGGTGTTCTCTTAGCATAAAAACAAGGGAGGAAATCACAGAGGAAAAGGCAGATTTGACCTCAAAACAAAGCAAAAGTTGTATGATCCTATGTCAAAAAAACACAAAAAACGTTTGCACAAAGTTAAAAGGCAAATTACAAGGTTATAGCAAATAGCTGTCACGCTAATGGCCATGTTGATTCCCTCAATCTACGAAGAGCTCCTATAAATGATTGGGAAAGATAATATCCCAATAGAAAAAGTTAGCCAAGAATGTAAATTGATAATTCACAGAAGAGAAATACAAGTAAATGTCCAGTAAACGTATGAAAATCTCATTGACAATAAAAATTCAGGACGTCCCTGGTGGCACAGTGAATAAGAGTCTGCCTGCTAACGCAGGTGACACGGGTTTGATCCCTGGTCCAGGAAAATCCCATATGCCAAGGGACAGCTAAGCCTGTGCTCTAGAGCCCACGAGCCACAACTCCTGAAGCCCGGGTGCTCCAGAGCCTGTGATCTGCAGCAACAGAAGCCGCCACGACAAAACGTCTTCACCACAGTGAAGAGTAGCTCCGCTTGCCGCAAGTAGGCAAAGCAGCCCAGCGCCGCCCAAGAAGTGTTTTTCCTTTTTTTTAGATAAAATATTGTCCAAAAGTGGGGAAGTGGAGGGGAGTGATGTTGCTAACAAGAATTTATTATTTTGATGTGTTTTACATTTCTTGAGAGCCCCTTGAACAGCAAGGTGATCCAACCAGTCCATCCTAAAGGAAATCAGTCCTGACTGTTCATTGGAAGGACTGATGCTGAAGCTGAAGCTCCAATACTTTGGCCACCTGATGCGAAGAACTGACTCACTAGACAAGACCCTGATGCTGGGAAAGATTGAAGGCGGGAGGGAAAGGGGACGACAGAGGATGAGACAGTTGGATGGCATCACCGACTCGATGGACATGAGTTTGAGCAAGCTCTGGGAATTGGTGATGGACAGGGAGGCCTGGTGTGCTGCAGTCCGTGGGGTCAGTCGCAAAGAGTCGGACACGACCGAGCGACTGAACTGAACTGAGCTGAACATCAAGCTACTGAACTGAACTGAACTGCACATCTGTTGGGTCCTAGTGTACGTGTTCAGTTTTACATGGCCTTGAGTATTTTGCCGTCTCACTGTAAGCCTTCCGGGAGCATCATGGTAGTGGCTGCGTCCCACTCACCCACAGCATGGAGAGCTTATATCTGACTCCCTGCGTTGACATTCAGGCTGTTAACATTTTTGCCACTGCACATGCCGTTGCCCTGAGCATCTCGTATGTGGATATTTCCTGCCTTTTGGTTTCCTTAGCGTCCCAGAAGTGTGGTTCCTGGACTAAAGTGTGTGGGAAATACAAGACCCTTGAAACATTTCCAAACTGCTTTCAGGAAAGACGCCCCAGCCCCATCCCCACGAGCCATGCTCACTGCTGGGTTGGCAACAATGAGTGCTAAGTCGCTTCAGTCGTGTCTGATTCTTTTGCGACCCCATGGGCTGCAGGCCACCAGGCTCCTCTGTCCCTGGTATTCTCCAGGCAAGAATATGGGAGTGGGTTGCCGTTCCCTCCTGCAGGGGATCTTCCCGCCCCAGGGAATGAACTGGCGTCTCTTACGCCTCCTGCATTTGCAGATGTGTTCTTCACCACCACTCCACCTGGGAAGCCCACTGGCTACAGTAGATATTCTTTTTTTCTTATTGTCGAAGCTTAGTTTTTTGAATACATAAACCATGACACGCACAGGTTACAAAACCCAACATGTTTCAGAGTAAATGGAGAAGAGTCAGTCTCCGCTGACACTAATTCCCTCTGCCAGAGATTTTCCTTGCTTGGTTTTTGTGTTTGTTTGATTTTTTTTTGCGGGGGTGTAATTTTTAAAATCATTCATTTGAAAAACTTCATAGGAGCTTGCTCTTTTTTTACTGTGGTGAAATACACGTGACATAAAATCCACCATCTTAGCCATTCTTAGGTGTATGATGCAATACAGTTCAGTGGCATTAAGTACGTTCGCATGTGAATATCACCACAGTCTGTCTCCAGAACCGTCTCACCTTCGCAAATGGCAACTCTGCGTCAAATAACAGCTTCCACCCTCTCTCCATCCCCCGCCATCACCCCCCACACACCTTTCTACTTCCCGTCCTGGGAATCTGACTCCTCACACAAGCAGGATCACACAGGGCTTTTCCTTTGGGGTCGTTTTCCGTGTTTATTTCCATCTCTGCTCCCCTCACGGTCTCCGCCCTGGGAGCAACTCCTGGGGGAGGACCTGCGGGCCAGAGGGTTGGCCAGGGTGCTCCCCACTGTAGGGCACTGGGGCCCCCGTATCTGAAGGCGGCTGCCCCCTCCCCCGGCTGTTTCTCCTCCAGACGCTGAGCCCCCAGAAGCAGGCGTTCATCATGGAGATCCTGTCCGGGTGCCTGGAGTACCACAAGCTGCTGACCATCGTGGTGGACGCCTTCTACGTGCGGGACGGCCGGCTCTGCCTGCGGGCCGACTACAGCCTCTTTGAGGGTAGGTGCCCGTGGCCAGCCGCGGTCGGGGGAGCCCATGGGTCCCTGCGGGCCAGAGCCCCGCAGACCCTCAGTAGCAACTGAGACCCTCCCCCAGCAGGCCTCCGAGGTCCTCAGCCTCCCTTCCCTCCCTGGACCCTCCCGGCTGCCAGAGCGCAGGTGGCCAGGGGACTGTGTTTCCCTCCTTCACTGACGTGGAGACAGACTCCAGGCATGCTGACCACCAGGCCCCAGGACGCAGGCCTCCGCAGGCCTCGGAGGGCTGGCCTGGCTGGGAGAGGTGGCTCTGGAGGCCAGTCTGGGTAACAGGACTGGTCTTCATCATCAGCTGAGCTCCTGGCCCCACGGCCTGAGGACCACGTGCAGAGCCGGTGTCCTGGCTGTACTCTGGACGCTCCCAGAGGGGGTTCAGTAGAAGGAGGCGTTTGGGGACTTCCCTGGCCGTGCAGTGGTTAAGACTTCGGGCTGCCAGTGAAGGGGCCGTGGGTTCGATCCCTGGCCAGGGAACTAAGACCCCACGTGCTGTGCAGTGCTGCCTTCATGGGTGTGGTGACATCGGGGGCAAAGTGGCCGGTGTCTGAGTTGGGGAAGGTGGTCCCGCCCCTGGGCCTCGATGGCCCTGCCTGGGAGGGAGGGGTCGGGACTGCAGGGAGCACAGAGGTAGAAGTGGTGGGGGGCACGATGCCGGGGCCAGGGCTGGGCTGCTGGCCCCCCGCCCCCTAGTCCAGCGGCTTCCAATCTCAGAATTCACAAACTGAAATGCAAGATGGTTTTACTTTTACCCCAGAAGTTTTGGGATTTCTGGAAATGTATCCAACGAGCTACTACAACCTGGGAGTGCTTGAAGCCCTGGAACCCGGCCCCCCGGGCCCCGCCCCGCCGCCCCCATCGCCTGTGCTGTTGCGTCAGGCTGTCATTTTCACGGGGGCCCGAGGGAGGCGGGCGCCCTTGGCTCTGTTCGCTGCTGCCGTCGGGCCCTTAGCCCCGGGTGCCTCTCCCGGGATCGAACGCCCGGGCGGGGCCCCAGCATCCTGCTCCCCAGGCCCATGCCCTGTCTCCCCGCAGTGATCTGCTACTTGGCCACGTTCCAGCTGGAGGAGCTCGGCTTTCAGCTCTTCCGGGATGTCGTGCGGTCCCAGCCCGTCCACAAGGTGTGCCAGGTGAGCCCCTGCCGCCCCCAGCCCCAAGCTCTGTTCTCAGACCCCAGGCCCCACCCCTCCTTGCTGCAAATGCGCCCTTTTCAGGCCTGGGGAAGCTGGTTTCTGCTCTTCACGGTCCGGCGTGTGGTCACTGCTGGATGTGAGCTGTTAGTCGAGACAAGGCGTCCTTGCCTGTTCATAGTCTGGGCCTCTGGAACCTTCCGAGCTCCAGGCAGCCTCTCCTCCCTGCAGCAGGGGCTGTGCGGCCTTGGGGGGACGGGAGTGGGCGCAGTCCAGAGCAGGTCCTGAGGGGTGGCAGCCTCCGAGAGGGCGCCTGCAGGAGCCCACCCCCTGCACCCGCCCCAGGCCGTTTCTGTGGACACCTGTTCACTCGGGTAGAAAGCTCAGGATGCCTGGGGCCTCAGGGCCAGCAGGACCGTGAATGGGCCTGAGGTCCGCTGCCCTCTGCCGGCCACTGCCACGGGCATTTGCTATGGGCCTGGCTTCCTCTGCGAGCAGCTCTTGGTCCACCCTCACAGGGACTGGGTGAGGTCACTCCTACAAGCACTCAGCCCACAGTTGAGGAAACTGAGGCACAGAGAGGTTCGGTAACTAACTCGACATCACACAGCAGCTGAGCGGCAGAGCTGGCTCTTGGGCCAGGCTTTCAACTGCTGGCTGTTTCCTCCCTACTTGGCTTGGTGGTGGGGGGGCAGCCCCCAGGCCAGGATAATGACTCCCGGGAGAAGAGAGGGACAGCCGAGGCCCCAGGAGTGCTTTGGGGCCCCTCTGGAGGGAAGCCGCAGGCGCTGCAGGGGCAGCCCTGAAAGGAGAGGCGTGGGGCCAGGGGGAGGGGAGCCAGGAGCCGGGACACTCCCGGGACCACCACCCCAGAGATCTGCACCCGCCCACTGGCAGGTGACCAAGGCAGCACGTTTAGCCACTCATTTTCCTCTCCGTGTTAAACGTAAGCAATTCACAGTGCATGGATGTTTGCAGAGTCAGCGTAAGCGAGGGCTTCATTTCGTGACAGCATTTTCTGAGCGCTATTCAGAGACAACCCCCCCTCGCCCCGGGGCCAGCTTCCCAGCTGGAGTGCCAGCACTTGGTTCACACTCCGCTGTCAGAGTCTTGAAATTCTTATGATTGTTGAGCAAAAGGCCCACGAGTGAGTCAGCCTGCCCCGGGTCCGAAGCTGCGGAGCCGACCCTGCACCAGCCTCGGCCTCCCGGCGGGTGCCCACGGCTACCACGCCCTCTCCAATGCGGCTTCCTTTCAGAGAGCCCCCCTCCACGGGCGGACGGGGAGTGGTGTGTCCCTAGATGGGGGTCAACAGACCCCCTGTGCTGAGAAGAGGAGGGGGCCCGGGGGTGGAGTGGTGGGCCCCAGGAGCAGTGGTCTGGGAGGAGGAATTGCAGAGACCCCATGCCCCAACCATAGGGACTTGACTGCCTCCTTCATCAGAAAGTGGGAACAGGAATTAGAAGATGGAGCTAACACCGGTAGGGGGTAGGCGAGGAGCTGAGACAGCCTCCGTGGTGCCCAGGGGGTAGACAGAGGCCCCGAGGGGTTGGGGCGTGGGGGAGCAGGGGCCAGGCTGCTGAGTGGGAAGCTGTGGAAGGCTCTAGAAGGACCCCTGGCAGCTGCTCCCTGGGGAAGGGCATGGAGGCCTGAGCAGAAAGAAGAGGGGCGGACATGCCTGAGGGGGTGGTGGGCCCCAGAGGAGGCAGCAGCAGGCAACCAGAGGCCCTGCCCCTGCCCCCTGCCCACCGCCACCCCCTCCGGCATCAGGGCTGAGGGCCTTCCCAGCCCCCACCCAACCAGAGCTGGTGAGGAGGAGTGGGTGGGGGTGTCCGTACAGACCCAGGGGGTGCAGGGCTTGAAGCCCGGGGGCCCACAGCTGACAGGGGCCCCGCTGGCGAACACAGGGGCCCAGGTGAACGATGGGCAGCTCCCCGGGGCCCACAGGAGGGGGCAGGCCAGGGGGGCTGGACCCCTGCCTGCGGCCTGCTGAGGTCTCCTGGGGGTGCGCCAGCCACAGCTGCCCCCCCAGCACTGACTCCCCGCTGGGGGCCCCCCGGGTCCTCACTCTCACCTAGTGGGTCTGGCCCCCGCCGCTCCCTCCTTCCTCAGTTCCTCAGGTTCCTCTTCAACCCCTTGAACCTCGGCTCGTGGATCAAGGACGAGTGGAGCCTCGTCTACGAGACCTCCCACGTGAAGGAGAACTGGATCGACCCCCTGATGAGGTGGGCAGCGACTGGGTCTCACCTGGGCGCTGGGCATCCTCGAGGGCAGCCAGCTCGTGACCGGGGCAGAGGAGGGGCCTGCATCTCTTCCCCAGCTGCCCCCGGAGCGCCACTCCTGGGCCCGTCACCCCAAAGCTGTCCCCACCGCCTTCCGCAACCTCCCTCAACAGGCTCAGGCCAATGCCGGCTGGGCTGGTGCAGGCCAGGACCCACGGGCAGAAGGACCTCCAGTGGGCCTGCCAGGGCCAGTGTGCAGCTGCACCCCCCTGCAGCCGGCCCTCTTTGCCAGGGTCGGGGGAGCCACCTTGTCTTCCTGGGGACGGGCCGACAGGTGGTTCTGGCAGTGGCAGAGCCCTCGGGTGCCAGCCGGGTACAGGAGGCCCCCCACCATGCGGGGGAGGAGGCCCGGCCCTGAGCAGCGGGGTGCCCCCAGAGCCGGCCCTTCACGAGGGGGAGGGCCTCACTCCAGTGGCTGGACTCACTGCTTCCCGGGGGGCTGCTCCCAGCCGCCCAGGCCTGCAGACCCTGCAGCCCCGCCCAGCACCCCGTGTGCAGCCTTCCCCGCCCACTCTGTGAGCAGCCCCCTTCCTTACCGGCCCCGCCCCGCCGAGACCCCAGCCCTGCTGACCCTCAGACACGCCCTTCCTCCTCCTGGTGACCTTGGACCTCAGGCTGGGGCAGGAAAGAGTCACACCAAGCAGTCTCCTCAGGAGGCATTACCCACTGGCTACGTGGGCAATGGCCGGTGGTGCCCACTGGCATGAGGAGGCATGGAGGGGAGGAGCCCAAACCTCGGGGGCAGCCCAGCAGGGCCCTTCCAGAACCCCTGGTCCGGGGCACCCCCACCTTGAGACTCCCTCCTCCTCACCCCCTCCCACGGCCTCCTCTGCGCCCGTCACGGTGGTGCAGCTCCAGGAAGCTTGCTTTTGCCTCGCCAGCTTGCTGCCTGCTCACAGCCCCCTCCCCCGTGCTGAGGGGCTGTCCCCTCAGTGACCTGCACAGGCAGCCCATCCCAAGCTGCTCCCACTTTGCTTTTGAGGTGGCAGCCGGAAATCCAGGAGCTGATCGACCAGCTGCAGGGGGAGCTGACCAGCCAGCTCTCTCCTCCAAAGAGCAAGGCCAAGGTCACAGAGCCCAAGGAGCTCAGCCTGACCACCCCCAGACCCCGTGCCATCCCCGTGCCTGAGCCGGTCCCCCAGGTGGCCAAGACCAGACCTGTAAGTGGAGCAGGTCTCCGTGGACCCGGCCTGTGCAGGCAGGGAGCATGGGCTGTGTGGGCTGGGGCGGAGCTGGGTTCTTCCAGGGCTGAGGGTGCATGGGCCAGACCAGGTGCATTCGATGCCCCCACCACCCCATCTCACCCAGAGAGGGAAGCCTGGCTGACCCAGAGCCCGCCCAGGGGAGTGGGCGCCCAGGGAGTGAGGTCTGGTGAGTAGGCGTGGAGTGAAGCTGGTGGCCGCAGGGTGCAGGCCTGTCTTACTTGGCGCTCAGAGCCCTCTTTAACCCTGTTGCTATGCACCTCTCCCTCCCCACAGTGTACGCGCGCGCGTGTGTGTGTGTCTGTGCGTGCGTGTAGGCTTTCCCCACCTCGGGGTCTCTGCCTGTCTATCCCATCTGCCTAGACCCTATTTTGCTGCCTCCCGCTCCCCTGCGTTGTTGACGTCTCTCAGTCAAGATGCTTCTTATTACCAGGTAAAAGAGCTCAGTCTGGCTTAGACAATAGAGGACTAGTTGACTCTCACGGCTGAATTAGGATGGGCTTCAGGCATGGTTTGATCAGGGTGCTGGAGCTGCTGCTGTGTGACTGTCTTCCCCCTAGTTCCCTCTGAGGGTCAGCTTGATCTTTGGGCTGACTTCCCTCATGGTAGCCAAACATCCAGGCTTCATGCCCACAACTCACTGTCCAGGGCGTGAGCGGAGACGCCTAGGGCCAAGAATTCTGTGGCAGTGTGATTAGACCAACTGGGGTTGCGTGTCTGCCCTTGACCTGATGACCGTGACTGGGAGCGCAGTGTTCCGACCGGTCTTGGGCTCTACCCTGAGTGCCTGTGATGGACTCAGCTTCCCAGAACCAATCGCATCCCCCAGCAGAACTAAGGAATACGTGAAGGGTAAAGGGATGGCGCTGGACGGTCTCAGGCTCCCAGTCCACTCCCACCACCGGTCTGGTCTCCTTACAGTCTCTTCCCTGAGAGGCCTTCCATGGACCCCCTGGCCCCTGTCAGCTGTCTCAATTTCCTTTTCGTTGACCCAGATCCTTTCCTTACTGACATCAATTAGTCTTTATGGCTTTTATTAGTCTTATTAGTTTTCATAGTGCGGCTTGGCACCTCGGGTCTCCCTTCCACTGCCCCCACCACCACCAGGTCCCCAGGAGCACCTACCAGGCGCCCAAGGAGCAGCGGCTCCTGGAGATGACCAAGAGATACAACCGCTGGAAGGCCGAGGTCGGTGGGCTGCAAACGGAGACCCCCGTGGGGGTGCCGGCGGGCGGGGAGGGGAGGGGTGGCGAGCCGGCCTGTGCATCTGTGGCCGGGGGACCGCGTGGCGGCTGGCGGGGCTGCAGCCGTCTGTCCCTGTGCAGGAGCTGCTGCTGCAGGCCAACTTCGAGGAGCTGCGGTGCGCGGTGCCCAGGAGCCGCGGGGAGCCCCAGCTGCAGGTGACGCCGCCCCTCATGTCCTGGGCAGGGCTGCACAGACAGGCCCCTCCCTGTGCCACAGCGGGGAGGGTGGGGTGCGGGGCCCCGGCCCACGGCGGGGGGTGGGGCCGAGACAGCAGGCCGCACACCGTCCAGGCCAGCAGGGGCAGCCTGGCCCTCTCCGGCTGTTTCCAGGTCTTCCCACACTGAGCATTTAACATTTCTGTAAGAAAAAAACTCCAAGATGCGTTTGTCAATAAAGAAAGTCAGGGAGCTGGGCCGGGAGGCCCCGCGCTGGGTGGACACTGAGCGGCGTTCCCCCTGGGAGAGGCTGACCTGTCCCCCCACCCCACACCCCCGCCACCGTGGACCCGCTTGGACAGCGGATGGGCCAGAGGTGAGCCTCCCCCGGGCAGTGGGGGCAGGCCAGGGAGAGGGCACCCCGCCCGGGAGCAGCGTGCCCTGTGTCACGGCTGAGTGCTTGTGTGGGGGCTGCCTCTCACCAGCTGCTGTCCCGTGGACCGCCGTGCCAACCCTGATGGGGTCAGCAGAGCAGAAGGCTGGGCAGGGAGCAGCTGGGCCCGTCCTGGGGCAGCGCCAGGGCAGCAGGGAGAGGGCCCCTGAGCCCGCAGGCTGCAGCGCCCTGACTGGGAACTGCGGTCCCCGGTCCCAAACCCTCCCTACCCGCCGGGGCGGCTGCAGGGCCCTGCCCAGGGACCCCACATGGGGCGAGCTGGGCAGAGGGGAGTGGGCCAGGCCTCCCCGGGGTGCATTTGGGGGCACCCGTGGGTACAGGTGCCAGGCCTGGACTCCCGCAGGACTCCAAGAAGAAGCCTCGGCTCCGGCTCCCGCCTCGTATCCTCAAGGCCCAGAAACTGACCTTCTACACGGTGAGCGGGAATCCTGGGGTTCTCCCAACGCGTCCGCCTCCGGGCCTGTCCCACTGAGGACATCCCGGCCCTTTCGGCCGAGGGGAGTGCAGGGCAGGGGGCGGGTGTGGAGGGCAGAGGGGCAGGGGGGTGCTGGCTGCTCCGAGGCCGCCCCCCACCCCCGTCACATCCTGCCCCAACCCTCTCCCGCAGCCTAATGACAACGCCCCGGTCAAGCTCAATACGGCCGCCATCCTGCGTGAAGGGGCCTTGTACCAGCGGCAGGTGGAGAAGGAGCTGCAGAGGTGGGGATGGGAGGGCCTTGGGCACCCCTTGCAGGGTCTGGGGGTGGGGGGGTGCGGGGGACACAGTCCCACCCGAACAGCCGCAGGGACTCGAGAAGGCCAGCGTTAGAGTCATGGCCACAGCTCAGGAAGCTCGTCTCCACTCGGGGAGGAGATGGACAGACGAGGAGGTGGAGGCTCAGGGAAACCCGGCCAGCGCACAGCTCCCTGAGGGGCCGCCTCCTCCCGGTGGAGGCTCAGGGAAACCCGGCCAGCGCACAGCTCCCTGAGGGGCCGCCTCCTCCCGGTGGAGGCTCAGGGAAACCCGGCCAGCGCACAGCTCCCTGAGGGGCCGCCTCCTCCCGGGAGCCCTCTCCGGTGCCCCCTCCCCTAGAGCGCCCCGGCTTCAGGCCCTGCTCTCAGCTGGAGAGCTGGGCTGTGGGGGGAGCTTGGGTGTCTGACCGGCTGGATAAGAAGAGGGACAGAGGGACAGAGGGGTGGCGGATAGACAGATGGGTGGGCGCGGGGGGGCGGGGTGGAGGACGGACGGACACAGGTGAGCGGATGGACGAGCGGCTGAAGGGACGAAGCGGGAGACGCGGCTGGAGGGTGGGTGCACACACTGGACCAGGGCTGGTGGGTGGGGGTCGTCGGCGGGCGGTGTGGGGCCAGGTGTCCGGTGTAGAGCGGCCATGCCCGTGAAGGCCACGCCCCCCCACCCCACCCCGTGGACCTTGGGCTTCAGGCGGGGCTCACGGGAGCCCGCTGCCCTGTCTCCCCAGGGTGGACCGGCTTGTGGACGGGGCCGGGGACTTCTCCGAGTTCCTCGAGTGGCAGAGGCGGATGCAGGCGAAGGACCGGGAGGAGCAGCTGGCTGCGGGCGAGGTCCGCCGGCTGCGGGGGAAGCTGAGCCACGAGGAGGCGGTGCTGGCACGGCAGCAGGTGGCGCGGGAGAAGAGGCGGATGGCGGAGCTGAAGAAGGAGGAGGTGACCGGGGGTGGGGGTCGGCCGGGGCTGCTCCTGCGGTTGTTGACCCGGCCGTTTCCTCCTAAACCCACAGAGCCGGGCCGGGTCCACTGGCCCCGCGTGGCCCGGGCCGGGGCGGGGGGCGGTGGTGGAGGGGCCTCAGTGGGCCAACTGGCCACCACTTCGGGTCCAGGCTGCCCCCCGCCCCTACTAGCAGGGTCGGTTGGTCCCCGCACCTACATGTGAGGGGAGACTGGAGGACTGAGGGAAACTTCAGGGAGGCAAACGTGTTTGCACAAGACACAAAAGGGTATATGGGTCACCCACGTTTCCAGTGAGGATGCTCTGGACATTGCGGGAGACACGGCCTGGCTGGGGGTGCCCTGCCGGTGTCCCGTCCCGAGGGCCTGGCGGGAGCCTGGACGAGGCGGGAACCTGCAGGGCCAGGGACGCACAGGAACCCACGCCCGCTGGATGTGCCCCTAGGGTCTGAGTCGCGGCTGCGCCTCAGGCTCACGTGTCCCTCCGCCTGCGAGACACGCTTGTGTTGTTCTTCACGTTGTTCAGTTCCACAGTCGCGTGCAACTCTTTGTGACCCTCGGACGGCAGCACGCAGGCTTCACTGTGCTTCACTGTCTCCCAGAATCTGCTCCAGCTCGTGTCCATCGGATCGGTGATGCCATCCATCCATCTCATCCTCTGTCGTCCCCTTCTCCGCCTGCCTTCCATCTTTCCCAGCATCGGGGTCTTTTCCAATGAGTCAGTTCTTCGCATCAGGTGGCCAAAAGATTGGAGCTTCCAGTGAATATTCAGGACTGATCTCCTTTAGGATGGACTGGTTGGATCTCCTTGCAGTCCAAGGGACTCTTGAGTCTTCTCCAACACCACAGTTCAAAATCATCAATTCTTCAGCAATCAGCTTTCTCTATGGTCCAACTTTCACATCCATACATGATTATTGAAAAAACCATAGCTTTTATTAGACGGACCTTTGTCGACAAAGTAATGTCTCTGCTTTTTAATATGCTATCTAGGTTTGTCATAGCTTTTCTTCCAAGGAGCAAACATCTTTTAATTTCATGGCTGCATCTGCAGTGATTTTGGAGCCCAAGAAAATGAAATCTGTCACTGTTTCCATTGTTTCTCCATCTGTTTGCCATGAAGTGATGAGACTGGATGCCATGATCTTCGTTTTCTGAATGTTGAGTTTTAAGCCAACTTTTTCACTCTCCTCTTGCATTTTCATCAAGAGGTTCTTTAGTTCCTCTTCGCTTTCTGCCATAAGGGTGGTGTCATCTGCATATCTGAGGTGATTGATATTTCTCCTGGCAATCTTGATTCCAGCTTGTGCTTCATCCAGCCCAGCATTTTGCATAATATGCTCTGCATATAAGTTAAATAAGCAGGGTGACCGTATACAGCCTTCATGTACTCCTTTCCCAATTTTAAAATGTCTGTTGTTCCATGTCCAGTTCTAACTGTTGCTTCTTGACCTGCATACAGATTTCTCAGGAGGCAGGTCAGGTCGTCTGGTATTCCCATGTCTTCAAGATTTCCCACAGTTTGTTGTAATCTACACAATCAAAGGCTTTGGCATAATCAATGAAGCAGAAGTAGATATTTTTCTGGAATTCTCTTGCTTTTTCTATGATCCAGCGGATGTTGGCAATTTGATCTCTGGTTCCTCTGCCTTTTCTAAATCCAGCTTGAACATCTGGAAGTTCTCAGTTCACATACTCTTGAAGCCTAGCCTGGAGAATTTTGAGCATCACTTTGCTACCGTGTGAGATGAGTGCAATTGTGCAGTAGTTTGAACATTCTTTGGCATAACCCTTCTTTGGGATAGAAATGAAAACTGACCTTTTTCAGTCCTATGGCCACTGCTGAATTTTGCAAATTTGCTGGCATTTTGAGCGCAGCACTTTCACAGCATCATCTTTTAGGATTTGAAATAGCTTAGCTGGTGTTCCATCACCTCCAGTAGCTTTGTTTGTAGTGATGTTTCCTAAGCCCACTTGACTTTGGACTTCAGGATGTCTGGCTCTAGGTGATAACACCACCATGGTTATCTGGGTCATTAAGATCTTTTCTGTACAGTTCTTCTGCGTATTCTTGCCACCTCTTCTTAATATCTTCTGCTTCTGTTAGGTGCACACCATTTCTGTCCTTTATTGTGCCCATCTTTGCAGGAAATGTACCTTGGTATCTCTAATTTTCTTGAAGAGATGTCTAGTCGTATTGAATGTATGATTTGCAAGTATTGTCTCCCATTCCATGTGTGTGAATGCTCAGTCATGTCTGACTTTTTGCGATCCCATAGACTGTGGTCCATCAGGATCCTCTGTCCATGGAATTTTCCAGGCAAGAACACTGGAGGGAGTTGCCATTTCCTTCTCCAGGGGATCTTCCTGACCCAGGGACTAAACCCACGTCTCTTAAAGCCTCCTGCATTGGCAGGTGGATTTTTTACCACTGGTGCCATCTGGGAAGCCCAAAAAGTGAAGCTGAAAGTTGCTCAGTTGTGTCTGACTCTGCAACCACATGGATATGCACCCCCAGGCTTCTCTGTCCATGATATTCTCCAGGCAGGAATACTGGAGTGGGTTGCCATACCCTCCTCCAGGGATCTTCCTGACCCAGGGATCGAACCCGGTCTCCTGCATTGCAGGCAGAGTCTTTACCGTCTGAGCCGCCGGGGAAGCCCATTTATGGCTTCAGGCCTTACATTTAAGCCTTTGATCCATTCTGAGTTGATTCTTGTGTGTGGTTAAGGCAGAGGTTCAGTCTCACTGTTGGCATAAATCTGGCTCTTTCAACAATATTTACAAAAGAGACTGTCCTTTCCCCACTGAATTTTCTTGGTGCCTTGGTCAAAGATTAGTTGACCATGTTCATTTTCTGTGAGCTTTTAAGTTTCATTTCGTTGACTTTATGTAGCTGAGCTGGTAAAGAATCCGCCTCAATGCAAGAGACCCCGGTTCAGTTCCTGGGTTGGGAAGATTCCCTGGAGATAGGCTACCCACTCCAATATTCTTGAGCTTCCCTGGTGGCTCAGCTGGTAAAGAATCCGCCTGCAATGTGGGAGACCTGGGTTTGATCCCTGGGTTGGGAAGATCCCTTGGAGAAGGGAACGGCTACCCACTCCAGTATTCTGGCCTGGAGAATTCCATGGACTGTATATCTGTGGGGTCGCAAAGAGTTGGACACGTCTGAGCGACTTTCACTTGCCTGTTAACGAAGTAAGCCTTTAATCATAATGTCTTCTTACAGGTATCGTGTCCCGGTTTCTCATTCGGCTTCACCTGAATGCTGTGTTCTGGCCGTGCACGCGTGTTTTCGTGTCATCAAACTTACGAGTCTTCTCCTTCGTTGTATCTGGATTTGGAATAGTGAGGAGGGTTTCCCGTGCACCTGGTACGGAAGGATTCAGCCACAGTCTCTTCTAGCGTCTGTGTGGCTTCATTTTTAAACCTGGGTCTGTATCCGCTTGAAGCTTGTTCTCGCACATGGTGTCAGAGCCGAATCCAGCAGATGCCGTCCAGTGTCGTCTTCCCGTCCCTGGATGCAGGATGTCTCCACTTGCTTCAGTCTTTCGTTTCTTTCATCTGGTTGTTGGGTTTCTGTGTGTAAGTCCTGTAGACGTGTGTGAGACTGCACCTAAGTGTCTCTCCGTGATTTTCCAGTGGTTGTGGATGGCAGTATTAAGTTCAGTTTTGGTGTCCACGCAGTGAATGCCCGTCTGCAAAACACAGCTGGCCTTGCGTGTCATTCCTGCGTCCTGTGGCCTCGCCAAACTCCCTGACTAGTTTTCTCGGACAAACAAGACCGTTTGTCATAGGTTCCCTGAGCTTCTCTCTGTGACGCGGCTGTCGTCTTCTATCCCTTCCTTTCCCATCTGCATCCCGTTCATTTCCTCCTCTTGCCTGTTGCACTGGCTGGTTCACCATCTTGGGGGAAATCAGTCTTTCACTGTTCAGTATAATGTTAGATGTCGGGTTTTTCGTAGATGTGCACTTTATCAAGTCGACTAAATTCCCTTCAGTTCCTGGTTTTCTGAAAGTTTTTGATCAGGAAATTTTGCCCGATGGTTCTCTGGATCAGTGGATACAGTCGTCTGATCATCTTTAGCCTGTTAATATGGTGGATTCCATCGACGGATTTTCAAATGTTGAACCAGCTTTGCATTCTAAGAATACACCCCACTTGATTGTGGTGTTTGTATAATTCTTTTTTATGTATGTTGAATTCTATTTGGTACTATTTTGATTTTCTTAGAGTTGTTCTTAGATGTGGTTTCATAAGAAGTGTTAATCTATAGTTTTCTTCTTTGTAATGTCATTTGTCTGATTTTGGTTATCAGGGTAATTCTAACTTCATAAAATGAATTTGGAAGTATTTTCTCCTCTCATTTTCTAGGAAAGATTGTGTCAAATTGATATTCATTCTTTCAACACATGGTCGGATTCTCCAGTGAAATCATCTGGGTTTGAGGTTTTCTTTTTTGGACGTTTCTAAATCACAAATTCAACTCTCTTACAAGTTAGAGAGTGATTCAGATGATCTGTTTCGTTTTGGGTAAGTTGTACCAGTTTCTGTTTTTTGAGAAATTGTCCATTTCACTGAGTTGCCAAATTTATGAACGTAAGAGTTGTTTTTAAGATTCTGTTACTGTCCTTTTTAATGTCTGTAGGGTCTAAAGCATTCCACTCTTGATATTGATGATTTTATGTTTTTTCATTTTTTCTGTAAGGATTGCTAGAGATTTGTCAATTCCATTGATCTTTTCAAAGAACTAGCTTCTTGTTTCATTTATTTTTCTCTACTGTTTTCAATGTTGTTGACTTCTGCTCTTTATTATTTCCTTCCTTCTGCTTGCTTTGCGTTTATTCTGTTCTCTTCCCAGGTTCTTGGGATCGGAGTTGGATTACCGACGCGAGACTCCGCTGCTTTTCTGTTTTAAGTGCTCGGTGTTGTACGTCTCCGTTTATTTGTTGCTTTGGCTGTGTCCACAAATTTTGGTATGTTGTATTTCATTTTCATTCAGTTCAGTGTCCTTTTTCACTTCACTTGAAAATACCTCTTTGCCCCATGGATTATTTAGGAGTATGTTGTTTAGTTTCCAAGCATTTGTTCTTTTTCATTATTGATTTCTGGTTGATTCCATCGTGGTTGTTGAACATGCTCTGTGCTATTTATCTTAAATTTGTTGAGATCATGTCTTTCATAATGCCTTGTTGAAGCATTTTAATGATGGCTTCTTTAAAAACCACGGTCAGATCTAACAGCTCTGTGACCTCAGTGCTGGCGTCTACTGATTGCGTCTTCATTCTGTTGGACACCATCCTGGCTTGTGGTGTGATAACCGGTTGAAACCCGGACATTCTGGGTATTATGTTCCAAGCTTCTGGGTTGCATTTAAGCCTTCTGTCTGAGCTGCCCCTCTCTGACGCTGCTCTGGCAGGGGAAGGGAGGCACCACGACGTTACTGCCAGGCAGGCTTATCAGCCCACTTTCCCCACGTGCCTCTGCTGACCCCCGAGAGGGGCTACTCGTGAGGGCAAGGGCTCCGCTAGTCCTCCACCGACAGCTGCCTGACCGGGAGTGGCAGGGCACCTCATCATTGCCCCCACGTGGCCCTCGCTGTCATGTGGCAAGCGTGAGGGGAAAGCCCTCACTTGGCACTCAGCTTCCTCTGATGCCACCCTGGTGGGTGGGGGTGAAGGGACCCTTGTTCCCACAGGTGGGGGTGGATGCCAGGTTGCTGAGCTTGCTGCCAGCTCTCCTCTGGCACACTGGACCCCTGGGGCAGGCCCCTGCTCAGATTCATGTGCTCCATCTCCCATGGCTTGAGGAAGTCCACGCCCACTCAGCCTTTGCCCAGGTTTTGTCTGTGATGTCACAGGTCGTGTTGCACTGTCTTCTGTCTCTCTGGGTGGCTCCTGGCTTCCCCGGTGGCTCAGCTGGTAAAGAATCTGCCTGTAGTGAGGGAGACCCAGGTTCAATCCCTGGGTGGAGAAGATCCCTGGGAGAAGGGAATAACAACTCACTCCAGTATTCTTGCCTGGGAAATCTCATAGACAGAGGAGCCTGGTGGGCTTCAGTCCATGGGGTCACAAAGAGACAGCTGAGCAGCTGACACTCGTTGGAGAGAGCCGGCTTTGGTCATGCTTTTCATCTGTGCCTGTGGCATTCTGGGGGCCTTCAGCCCCCAGCCTGGAACACACAAGGTACAAAGGAGACCGGGGGCCCAGCACCGCACCATTCCTCCGGCCCCGCAGGCCTTGCCAGCCGGCCCCCTCCCCTCCACTGCTCACAGTCTTCTTACGTATTTTTTTTTAATATTTATTCATCTGGCCGGGCCAGGTCTTAGTTGCAGTATTCTCAGCTGACTCTTCTGTGACTCCGTGGAACTATATCCCGCCAGGCTCCTCTGTCCACGCGATTTCCCAGGCAAGAATACCGGGGTGGGTGGCCATTCCCTTCCCCAGGGGAGCTTCCCGACCCAGGGATCCAGCTCATGCCGTTGCCCACGTCAGCAGGTGAATTCTTTCTCTCTGGGCCACCAGGGAAGGCCTAGCTGTGGCGTGTGTGATCTAGTTCCCTGACCAGGGGTGGAACCCGGGCCCCCCCCAGCATTGGAACCACAGAGCCTGGCGTGTGCGATCTACTTCCCTGACAGGGATCAAACCCGGGCCCCTCCCACATTGGAAGCACGGAGCCTGGCGTGTGCGATCTACTTCCCTGACAGGGATTGAACCCGGGTTCCCCCGCCCCCCGCACTGGCATCACGGAGCCTTAGCCGTTGGAGCACCAGGGAAGCCCTGTATGTTTGATTATATTCGGGGGTTTTAGCTGTGCCGAGTAGGAGGAGTAGGGAAAAGTGCCCCCCCACCCCCCGCCGTCTTCCCAGATGTGGAAGTTCCAGGTGCCGATTCTCATAAAGGCTTTTGCAGCCTCTGTGGAGAGAATCCACTTTTCCTCCCAACCTCTGTGCGTGTGGTGAATTGTATGAGGGATTTCTTAATGCTAACCCATCCGTGCCTTCCTGGGATGAGTCCCGTGCAGTCTCCCTGGAGTTTGAGAGTCCCTGGGACTCACGCGGAAACGTCCGGAAGCGGGGGGTGGGGGCAGAGGGCAAAAGTGGGCTGTAGTTGAGCAGCCGCACATTTGCCTTGACCAGAGACCCCGAGAGGAGCCTGGGGGAGCCACCTGGAGGGGCAGAGACCCCATCAGAGGGGTGGGCGCTGGACGCCGGGGCTTGGACTAGAAGCTGCGGCCTGATGAGCAGCCTTGCTGGGGACGAGACTGTATCCAGGCGACCCATCTGAGGTGCCGGGGGGAGCAGCTCCTCCTGGAAGGAAAGCAGCCCCACCCCTGCAGGCTCGCTCCTAACTCCTCGGGGCTCCTCACTCCTCCTCCTCGGGGCTCCTTCCGTGTTCCAGGAGCCGGGCTGCTCTTGGGAAGCGGGCACAGAATACTCTGGCTTCCCGCCACCCTGCACCTCGCCCACCGACTGTCCGCGTAACTAGGGCAGCATCCTGAGCCGCGAGCCGTGTCCCCCAGAGCGAAGCTGACCCTGACTGCCCCACACTGAGCGGGTCCTGAGGCGTCTCTCCCCTCCTGGGACATCCAGCTACAGGCGTTTTAGATGACAACTGTGTTTTACGAGCAAACCAACAGATTAGACGTGGCTCAGCTGGTAACGGATCCACCTGCAATGTGGGAGACCTGGGTCCGATCCTTGGGTTGGGACGATCCCCTGGAGAAGAGAAAGGCTGCCTACTCTAGTATTCCAGCCTGGAGAATCCCATGGATTGTATAATCCATGGGGTTGCAAAGAGTCGGACGTGACTGAGCAACTTGCACAGGAACATTTGAAGAGAAAATTGCATTTTTTCCTGCATTTTTTCCGTTCATGCGGGACTGGTGACTTTTACAGCCTTTGTCTTGTTTTTAACTATTATTTTAGTTGTTTTTTTTCCTAAGTTTTTAAATCGAGCGTTCTTTATTTATTTATTTTTCCTGCACCATGCACAATATGGGATCATAGTTCCTCGACCAGGGATTGAACCCAAGCCCCTGCAGTAGAAGTGCCGAGTCTTAACCACTGGGTCTTAATGGGACTGTGTATCGCCGGAGGCTCCGTAGCCACGGCCCGGCCCGCAGAGCCTGCCCTCCCTACCCAGCCTCCCCTGTCCTCTCTGCCCATCTAGAGCCACGGGACGTCCTTTCTTTTGAGGGGCAGGATGTTTGGGGCCCATCTGAATTTCCTCTTCTTCAGACACATGTTCAGTTATTCTCCTGAGCCCCGGGGCCTCCTCACAGAGCCCAGGGTTGATTTCCATAGCTGGGGGCCAGGGGCCTTTTCTGATTTTTTCCTGGTCACCAGTATTAAGGCACTCTAGCAATGGGGCCGAAAAGGACACAATTGCAAAGTCCTGAGTGTAGCTCTGTCACTGTCTCAAAATGTTAAACAATATGAGTATACTGTCTTCACTAAATTTTATCTCCCCCCTTCTCTTTTTGGCTGCACTGCTCAGCTTGTGGGATCTTAGTTCCTCGACCAGGGATTGAACCTGTGCCCCCTGCAGTGGAAGCGCAGAGTTTTAACCACTGGAGAGCCAGGGAATTCCCAATTTTATCCCCTTTTAAAAATAATTTGATGAACCATAGAAATAAGTAACTATATTGGGGGGAAAAATGGATGAAATTCACATAATTACCTTTTTAAATCTGTTGTCACAGTGAACTTAATCCAGAAGACCGGTACACAAAACCACGGGGTGAAGGACCCTTCCCACTCTGGTTGTCACGGGCGCCCGTTCCCAGAGCCCGATTCACGGAAGCGTTGGGTGGATTGTTCCCTTAGGCGGCCCTTGGGGCATTTTTCTATTTGGTGCTGTTGGGCGGGTCCTTGTTCCCTTGAATTTCCAGCTGAAGGCCCTTCCTTGGGGCAGGGTGGTGCTGGCTGTAGAGGCGGGAGGCGTGCAGAGCCCAGAGGAAGCCCACGGAGGCGCGAGGCCAGGCTGGCCCCTGAGTGGACTCCGGGCCAGACCAAGGGCCCAAGGGCTATGTCCGAGCAGACAGAGCTGAGAGCCGGCCCCGGGGCTCCGGGCACCCTGGTGACCCCTGCCCGCCTCCCACAGGCCGGCCCGGACAGCCAGGCCGCAGCCCCTCTGCCCGCCCACCCGTTTGGCTTTCTGGCCTCCCCTCTTTCTTCGAGCACTCCACCCTCTTCTCCGAATGGCGATGCTGGGCTGACGTTAAGGCCACGGCTGATGGCGGCCGGGGAGCGGCTGGGGAAGCGACACCGCCACTCCAGTCAGCAGCAGAGACTCGGGGGCGGGGCAGGGCGCTCTGCCCGGGTCACCCCGCTGGTTGGGGCAGCGGCAGAACTACAATCCCGGACTCCCTACCTCCCTCCCTCCCTCACTGGGCCTCCTCCATGGCTGCGGGCCTCCTGGGCTCCAGGAGGCTTACACGGAGCTGGGAGCCAGGGGTGAGGCCCCCAGCCCTCTCTGTGCTGCCGACAAGCTCAGTGCCCAGAGACCAGGCATCTTTCTTTGCCAAGAGGCTGCTTACCTGAGGTAGGACTCCTCCATGTTCTGGGAGCCTGCTTTTTTTTTCACCTTGTATTTCCACCAAAGCATTTCTCGAACTTATGACAAAGTTTCCAAAGAAAGTGAAGTTGCTCAATTGTGTCCCAGCTCTTTGTGACCCATGGACTGTAGCCCACCAGGCTCCTCTGTCCGTGGGATTCTCCAGCCAGGAATACTGGAGTGGGTTGCCATTCCCTTCTCCAGGGGATCTTCCCGACCCAGGGATTGAACCCACGTCTCCCGCATTGTAGGCAGATGCTTTTCCGTCTGAGCCACCAGGGAAGTTCATTTTTACTCTTTGAAACAAACAGTCCATAGAGCTGCAGGGTCAGACCAACTGAGCGAGTTAGCACGCACATCATTTTAGTTGTTGCTTAGTTGGTAAGGACTGTGGCCTGCCAGGCTCCTCTGTCGGTGGGATATCCCAGAACACTGGAATGGGTTGCCATGCTCTCCTCCAGGGGATCTTCCTGACCCAGGGATTGAACCCATGTCTCCTGTACTGCAGGCGGGTTTGTTACTGCTGAGCCACCCGGGAGGCTCCCCCTTCCTTTACAATGCCATAAAATGCTCCAGGCTCATCGCGTACCTTCTCCTCCTCAGCCGTAAAGTGGCCATCTCTCCAAGGACCCTGGTTCCTTTTCTTAGAACCTGGGATAAACTTGCATGGAGAGGGGTGGCCACGAGCCAGTTTATATGTGCTGGCAGAGTGCTTCACCAAGGCTTCCTTCCTGCCCAGTGTGCCTGGAGTCCCCGCCACCACCACAGGCGGACCCTCCACGTGCCATGTGGTCTGAAATGAACCCTCAGCGGCCAAGACCTCTGGGGTTGGCAGTCCAGGGCCCCTGGCGGGCGCTGGGCAGTGACGGGAGGTATACATCCCACTCTGTCCTTTGTGGCATCGTTTTTTTCTTTTTTAAATGGAGAGTCTTTAAATAATTTTCTATGTGTTTTGTGGCTGCACTGTGTGTTCGTTGCTGCACAGGCTTTCTCTAGCTGTGGTGAGCAGCGGCTTTGCTTCTCGCCGAGCCTGGGCCCTGGAGCTCACAGGCTACAGTAGTTGCGGCACATGGGCTTGGCTGTCCCGCAGCACACGGCATCTTCCTAGACCAGAGGTCGAACCTGTGTCCCCTGTACTGTCAGTCCAGTTCAGTCGCTCAGTTGTGCCGACTCTCTGCGACCCCACGGACTGCAGCATGCCAGGCCTTCCTGTCCATCACCAGCTCCCAGAGCTTACCCAAACTCATGTCCACTGAGTCAGTGATGCCATCTAACCATCTCATCCTCTCGTCCCCTTCTCCTCCTGCCTTCAATCTTTCCCAACATCAGAGTCTTTTCAAATGAGTCAGTTCTTTGCATCAGGCGGCCAAAGTATTGGAGTTTAAGCTTCAGCATCAGTCCTTCCAGTGAACATTCAGGACTGATTTCCTTTAGGATGGACTGGTTGGATCTCCGTGCAGTTCAAGGGACTCTCAAGAGTCTTCTCCAGCACCACAGTTCAAAAGCATCAATTCTTCAGCGCTCAGCTTTGCATTGTCAGGCAGATTCTTAACCACTGGATCACCAGGGAAGTCCACTTTGTAGTATCTTGAAGACTGAAAATAATATTCTGAATTGTTCACAATAGCGCCAAACGGGAAACAACCTGAATGTGTCTTGATGGTGGAATGGATCAAAGAGTTGTGATATGTTCCCTGAAACAGCCACGAGAGTAAGCCAACTGCAATCCCAGTGAACACGTGGGTGAGGCTGGAACCCCTGGCGCAGAGCAGAAGAGGGGAGCCAGGACGCAGGCCTGTGACGTGCTTCTCAGTGGCGGCAGCACGCCCTGTGGTCAGGGCCGTGCGTTTCAGAGGCTCCAGGAGAAAGAGGGGTGTGGGAGGACCGTCAGGTCGTGCCTGGGGCTCCCCTGGGGCCGGCCTGGCCTGTGCACAGACGTGGGCAGAATCTGGACAGCTGGCCCCACGTGGCTGCAAAGCAAGGAGGGTCCTCCTCTCTCAGCCGGAGTCAGCAGTGGGTGGGCTTCAGGGCAGACCAGGGGCCCTGACCCGGTCTCCCCTGGGCTCTGTTGGCCGCCCTCTTCGGCGACCCTGTCAGATCCGGGGTCGTGGCTGCCTGGTTCTGGGCTCACCCCCATTGCAGAGGCCAGGAGGGGCGTGAGGTGGGACTTCCCCGCAGGCCCGACCCCCGAGACACTGGCGAGCCTAAACCCAGGTTCCCGGGTGATTCAGGGCCAACCTCAGCAGCTCAGGGGCCAGACCGGGCGGCTCTGATGGCGGCTGGTTGTGTCCAGACAGCTGAGCTGATGCAGCGGTGCACGGAGAGGCGCCTCCAGGAGGAAAAGTCCATGAAGGAGCTGGTGGAGCAGGTGATGGAGACACAGAAGAACGTCAGGGTGGCACAGACTGAGCTCCGGAAGGGCCGCCGGCGGATAGGTAGGGGGTCGGGGCATGGGGGGTTGCCGTGCCCTCCCAGAAGCTAACCCCGCCCCCGGGGCTGGCCGGCTGCTCTCCGAGCCTCTCAGCGCCCCACTCGGCCCCCAGCTCAGGAGGTGACAGAGGAGAACCGAGAGCTGCTGCAGCGCAGCGCGGAGGCGGCCAAGGAGGAGCAGAGGCGGCGCTGCACCCTCGTCTCCCAGCTGCGAGCCCTGGAGTTTCAGCCCACGCGCAGGGGCAAGCTGGTGGACCTGACCCAGGTGAGGCCGCCGCCCAGGGCCTGTGCCCGTCCAGCGCCCTCCAGCAGGGGAGCTTCCCCGCGTCTTCCTGGGCCTGGCGTCCTGCGGAGGGTGCACCCACAATTCCCACCAAAGCCGAAGGTGGTCTGGACCCCAGCTGGGGTCCACCCGGCCACTCACGCCCAGCTGCCTCCTGTGCGCTGTGCTGGAGGACCCGGTCCAGGGAGGCCTCTGGCACCCCGGGGGGCCAGCCAGGCAGCTTCACGGACTTGCGTGTTGAGGGAGCTGCTGGGACCCACGAGGCCCGCGTGGCAGGTGCGCTGGAGGGATGGCAGGGGTGCTGGACAGGCTGCAGCCCCCGGGGGCCAGTGTGGGAAGCAGCGCAAGAGGCCAGGCTGGCACGCGGGGATGGGCCTGGGTGGGTAGGCCTGGTCCTGGGCTGTGCAGAGTCCGACAGGCTCTCTGCCTGGACCCCCAGGTCCCGGCTGGGGAGACAGGGCTGAGTACCATGGGGGCCCCACCAGGCCCCCAGCTGAGGTGTCCCCGCGCAGGCAGGGATGCGGAGGGGGCCCAGGCGGGAGAAGCCGGATGGTGGACATTGCCATACAAACAGTACCGAGAGGACGGGAGGCCGCCTGGGCACGGGGCCGGGCCTGTGGCCTTCAGGAAGGACAATGAAGCCGGTGCAGGGGGAAAGCCAGGGGCCGGGGCCAGCCGGGAAGGGTCGGACCTGGCTCCCGACCTGGGGCCTCTCCCTACCCCGGTCCTCTTGCAGATCCCCGGCCACGGCCTGGAGGGGGAGATGTCGGTCGTGGAGTTGCGTGAGCGGCTGGCCCTGCTTAAGGAGACCCGTCGTCGCCAGGAGGAGGAGCGGCGAGACCAGATCATCCAGGGCAAGCGCGCCAAGAGCCAGGAGCTGCGGGACACGGTGGAACAGGTGGCGCTCTGCCGCGCCGCCATGGGGAGGTCTGCAGCCCTGAGGTGGGTACGGGCGACCCCAGGCCGGGCACCCTGGGCGGGCAAGGAGCAGGGAGCCTGCCTTCCCCCCACCCAAGCAATCCATCACCCTCCAGTCAGTTCCCTTGCAATCTCTTCCCCCCACCCAACTGTTTTCTTAGACAAGTCTCAGGCCTTCTGAAAGGGTGGAAAAAAAAGCCTGTGGTGACGGCTCAGATGAGCCCGGCCACACCCTTTAGCCCTGTGCTTCATCCATTAATAGCAAGCCAGCTACTTAATGGCAGAAGTTAGGAAGTGCTTGCTTAGTCACTCAGCCGTGTCTGACTCTTTGCGACTGGACTGTAGACTCCTCTGTCCACGGAATTCTCCAGGCCAGAATACTGGAGTGGGCAGCCTTTCCCTTTTCCAGGGGATCTTCCCAACCCAGGGATCGAACCCAGGTCTCCTGCATTGTAGGCGGATTCTTTACCGTCTGAGCTACCAGGGAAGCCCATGAATACTGGAGTGGGTAGCCTATCCCTTCTCCAGGGGAATCTTCCCAGCCCAAGAATCGAGTCGGGGTCTCCTGCACTGCAGGCGGATTCTTTACCAGCTGAGCCACCAGGGAAGCCCATGCAGGTTTTGGACACTGTACTCGTAAACGCTCTGGTGTGAATCTAATGAGAAAAAACAGCCCTACATAACCACAGCACAGTGACACAGCTAGAAATGAGCAGAGACTCCCAGCACCATCTCAATACCCTGTCCCTGGTCACCTCTCTCCAAGGATCCCAAAACTGTTCACTACAGCTTGGAAAGATTGAGTACTATAACTTTTATCTTTTTAAACTAGGACTTGGGGGTCGGGGGGGGGTGGTGGGGGAGGTGGGGTCACACGTAGCATCTGGTTGTCAAACATCTCTTTCAATGGAAAGCGATGGACACACACACACCCTTTTTGTTTTGGGAACACTGTGCTGACTTTCGGAGAAGGCAATGGCGCCCCACTCCAGTGCTCTTGCCTGGAAAATCCCATGGACAGAGGAGCCTGGTGGGCTGCAGTTCATGGGGTCGCTAAGAGTCGGACACGACTGAGTGACTTCACTTTCACTTTTCACTTTCATGCATTGGAGAAGGAAATGGCAACCTACTCCAGTGTTCTTGCCTAGAGAATCCCAGGGACGGGGGAGCCTGGTGGGCTGCTGTCTCTGGGGTCGCATAGAATCGGACACGACTGAAGCGACTTAGTAGTAGTAGTGGTGGTGGTGGTGACTTTTCGGGCCCCATGGGGCCTGGTATGGAAAGATCTGCACAGACAGCGAGACATTAGCATCAGTAATCGCTAGGCAAGAGCGGGGAAGGCAGGGTAAGATGAAAGGGCGGTGGCTTTTCTCATCCCCGAAAATGTGCATAGGCAAACCTGTGGAATACTCTTACGACTGTGAAATACAAGGAGCAAAAAGGCAAGAGGCCCCGGGGAGAACCCTCCCGGAGCGGTTCCCCGAGGGTGTGAGGGCACTCTCCCCTGGCACCTAAACCTCTCTGGTCCACCGCGGCGAGGCCCTCCTAAGCCGGCCCCTCCGCCCGCCCAGGTGGGAGGAGAAGAAGGCGCGGTGGGCGGCTGCCGGAGCGCCCTCCCAAGACGAGCGTGTGCTCGAGCTGCAGCGCCGGATCCAGGAGAAGGCGGCCGAGCGGCGCGCGCGGGCGGCCCCGGGGCACGTGCCGGCGCCGCGGGCCGTGCGCCCCAAGCAGCGGGTGAGCCAGGGAGCGGCCGCGAGGGCGCGCCGCGCGGTGGGCGGGGACGCGAGGTGCGGGTCGGGGGGCGCGCAGGGAAGCCGCGTCCGGCTGCGGGGGAGCGCCTCGCGCCGACCTCCACCGCCCGCCCTCCCGCAGGCGCAGCTGGAGGCGCAGCGCAGGCTGGAGCTGGAGCGGAGCCACGAGCGCTGGCTGAGGGCGCAGCAGCCAGGATGCGGGCCCGCGCGCCGCCTGGGGGCCGCCTGAGCTGCGCGGCCTCCCCTCGCCCCTACCCCGGACCCTGAGACCCTAGCCCGAATGAAGACCGCGGGGCCATGCCCCCTGCCCCGCTCCGCCCGTCTCCGCCCGCCCAGAGCAGGGTTGCCAAATAAAAGGCGGGACGCGCAGTTATTGCGTGGGACAAACATGCTAAGAAAGTATCCGCTGGAATTCAGCTTTATTGGGGTGTCTTGTATCTAATGTGCTAAACATGGCCACCCTGGTCCAGATCCTTGCCCTTCCCTACGGCCGAGCGGTAGGCATTCCCCCGACCCGGGCCCGACTTCCCGGAGCCCGCAGTGCGCGTGGAACCATGGAATCTCCGTTCTCTGCCCGGATTAGGTGGCCTAATCCAGGAACCCCCAAGACTGAGTATGTGGTTGTGCGGATGCAATTAGAAGTGGCCAGGATACTGAGTCACTACCAACTGGCCCTTCTGGCGCCTGATCTCCTAAACCTCAGAGGATGGGGGGAATTGGCCAGGGAATTGGGAACTGTCCCCCATGCCCTTTCTGCTGGTGAGACCACAGGTGCTCAGAAAGGTGAAGTGAACTGCCCCAAGCCCTGGGACCCAAAGCTAGGCCTGGAGGCCTTTAGAGTAAGGCCCAGCCTTCCCCCAGGCTCACCGAAGGAATGAGATTGGAGCTGCTGGGCAGGCGCCCTGGCCCAGGGCCTGGACAGGAACGGATTGATTCCCCTGGTCCTCAGACCCCGGCCTGGGCTGCAGGTGCGTGGCTGAGGACCGGCTGGCTGAGTGAAGACCACGCAGTGTGCTGCAGCTCCCGGGAAAGGATGGGCAAGCCGGTGGGGAGGGGAGGGGCTGTGCACTGCCAGGGGATGGATGTCTAGGAGAGGGATCCCATACCCACATCCTCCTTGGGCCTGCAGAGAAGAGGGCACCTCAGAGGGGGGAGGCAGGACCCCAGGGCACATCCAGATCAGGAGGGCGGACATCTGAAAGTGACAGGGACAGACTGAAGACCAGAGCTCTCCCCCAGTATTCTCAACTGTGTCAGAACCCAGGACTTCCCTGCGACCGAGGCTGGTAAAAAGAGGAATTTCCCACCTCCCTGTCAAATCAGAGCTGGGAGCAGATTAAATTTCATTTTTTAAAAAAATGGCATTTCTTACACCCTTTATTGTCATTCAAACCCATTTCACTTGATATTGAGGGAATACACTGATGATGACCTGTCCCAAGAGAGTCCCTCAGGAGCTCAGATGGCTCCAAAAGGGGAATTGTCACCTTCTATAACTGGTCATGGAGAAGGCAATGGCACCCCACTCCAATACTCTTGCCTGGAAAATCCCATGGGCGGAGCAGCCTGGTGGGCTGCAGTCCATGGGGTTGCTAAGAGTCAGACAGGATTGAGCGACTTCACTTTCACTTTTCACACATTGGAGAAGGAAATGGCAACCCACTCCAGTGTTCTTGCCTGGAGAATCCCAGGGACGGGGGAGCCTGGTGGGCTGCCATCTATGGGGTCGCACAGAGTCAGACACACGACTGAAGCAACTTAGCAGCAGCATAACTGGTAATTCAAAGGTAGGGTGGACTTCAGGACATGCCTGATCCAAGAGCTCTGTCTCCAAGCTGATAGCAGTTCGAATCTCACAGCATCTGGAGGAAGGGCCATCTCTCCCTGGCAACTCTCTTAGGAGGGAAACCTCTCTGTCTTCCAAGCCTTGAGCTCTAGCCTCACTGGATTGAACATGGTCTGCTGAACAAGTCCCTGCAATGGGGGAAGGTCTGCATGGGGGCCTAAAGCAGGCCCTGTGACAAAGGCAGAGAATTTCCTTTCACTTGTCGGACTGGCCTCTGGAGCAGGGGGAAAGGTGGTGGCCCAGCAAACTCAGGGTGCTGTTGGGAACGATGCTGGTTGGTAGTCCACAGGGTCCCCACCTGCCCTCCTGGACTGGGTGGCTGCTCAGAGTGCCTTGAGAGAACCTGGGCCTTCTGTTCATATAGACCCCTTGGAACCTGGAGGGCAGCTCTTGAGCCATCCCCTGAGTTTATGGCCTGAGGGCCTGTCTTGTGTGGTACGGATGGCAACAGTGTCTCCTAGCATCCTCTTCCTCCCCTTGTAACCTCCCATCAGGAAGCAGAGTCTAATCTTCCCCAGTCCTTGGATCTGAGCTGACGTGCTTTGGCCGATAGGGCCCAGCAGGAGTGGCGGTGTGCCAGGTGACAGCCTGGACCTCAGGTGGCCTTGGAGGTCCCTCTAGTTCTCCATCTGGCCACAGTGTGGGCCTGTCCCGGGTGGGATGGTCCTATTGGGGTGATCTGGTAGTCTCAGAAAAAGAGAGACAAGTTGGGCTCTTTTCTGGTTGCCAAATCCATGTCCAGGCCCAGTTCTGGCAGCTAAACTCGAGGAAGCCACCACCAGGCTCTCTAATCCCCATTCTGACATGCAGCCCCACCAGGACTGGCACACACCTGTGCTCAGAGTTGGATCTTAGGACCCTCTGAGATAGACACCAATGTCTTCTCCATACAACAGGCCAGGGAACCCTGGACCTGCCTGAACCCTGGACCTGGGATTCAAACTCAGGCAAGAGGGATCCAGGGTCCACACTCTGACTCCGTGGAGTTGCCTGGGAGACCTCCAGGCCCGCTTTCCTAGGACCTGGCTGGGCCCATGCCGGCGGGAATTCTCCGTCTTCAGCCCTTTCCTGACACCTGAGGTCTTCAGAATAATCAAGACTCCCAGCCTGACATCCGGGCCCTCTCGGAGGTCTGCCTCTGGCCTCCGGCGATCCCCGTCGCTCCCAACCCCTGCACCCTGGTCTACTGGGCAGCCTTCAGCTCTCTGGTCATGCGCGCCCACCTTTGCCCACCCAGGCCCCCTTTTCCTGGAACTGCTCTCCTCCATTCTAGTCTTTTGGATGCTCAGCTAGCTCCCTCCAGGGAGCCCTCCCAGACGGCCCGGTTGAGTGCCTCCTCCGGCTTCCCGCAGATGGGCCGGTCCGTGCTTCACCCCCTCCCTTCCATCTCCGCCAGCAGCCGGGTAAAGGCCCTGGATCGCGGGGATCAGCCGCGCTCGGGTCCAGGGCCTGGCGTGGTCAGGAGGCCAGAGTGGAGGCGGCAGAGATTCCAGGGAACTTAGGCAGAGAGAGGGGCGTGTCCCAGCCGCGACCACGACTCCCGAGAGGCCTTGCGCGCCGAGAGGCGCCGGCCGCTCCTCTCGCGGGAAGGCAGGAGCTTTTTTGAGTTCGCGGGCGTGGGCGGGGCCGGAAGCAGGCGCGTTTCAAAGTGGTGATAGATGGTTTTCTTATCCAATAGGGATGAAAATAGAGCCCTCTCCACGGGCGGACCGCGGGAGTTAGGGATGGCGGCGGCCAGTAGGGAGGTGCGGGGGCGGGGCCGAGGCCCGCGGACGGGAAGTGGGTCGGTGCTGAGGCGGTGGCGGCGGCGTCGTCTGGTGGAGGTCTTCTCTGAAGCTGCTCGCGGAGGTGCTTCCCTCGCTCGAGTGCGTCAACCGCCGTGCCCGCTGAGTCTCCCCGGCGCCAGGCAGGGCTCGACTTCGTGGGGGGCGCGGGCGGCAAGGCAGCGCCGGGCGGGTTCGGGGGGTTCTTGTGGCCTCGCGCGGCCTGAGGAGGCCTTGGCGCCGCGTCCCGAGGAACCGCCGGGGCGCGGCCGACCCCTCTGGGGCCCGGACCCACGGCCGAGAGCCTCTCCCCGGGCCCCGAGCGGGGGCCGCACGAGCCTGGCGCGGGCGCGGAAGTGGGGAGGCCTCGCCGCGGTTGTCGGCCGCTCCGGGCGTGCCGCAGCCTGGGCGCCTCCGTTTTAGCGTCGCCGGGGAAACTGAGGCGGCGGAGCGGGGAGGGGTGCGTCCAAGGTCACCGGGAAGGCCGGGAGGTGCGCCGCTCGCGGGCTGGCGCGGGCGTGCAGGGAGGCCGGGCGAGGGTTTCGTCCCCGCCGAAGCCGCCGCCTTTGTGTGCTCGGGCCGCCGCGGGCTGGCGAGTCGGCCGGGCGGAGCCACCTCCAGGCTGGGCCGGGGCTGGCACGCTCGAGGCGGGGGGGTGGGCAGAGCTCAGCGGGTCTCAGGCTCCGCGCGCTGGCCGGACGCGTAGCCGCCGAAGCCTGCGGCCCAGCCCGCAGCGGGCATCTGGAGACGGGTACCTGAAGCCCAGGACTCGGCGCAGGCCGTTTTCCACGTCTTGACCCGTCGAGGGGAAAGGGGAGAGTTCAGAGCCTTGGTAGGCGTTTTCGGGGGGTGTTGGCTTTTGTGTAACTCCAGCCCCTGCCCGTCGACTGTCACGGCCATACCTTCCTCCTCCTGCTCCACTTTTCTTGGAACCAGACCTGGGGTCTCCAGCTCTGTGGTCCTGCACTCTGTGCTCCAGTTTAGGCTGCCTTAGTGGCCGGGAAGACTGAAGCGGTCTGCCCAAGGTCACAGCCTGGGTTCCCTGACTGCAGAACTAGACCTTTGAACTCAGTGACCAGGAGCCTGGCGGCCCGCTGGTTATGAAAGAAGAGTTGAAGGGAATCGTTTGGCTTTGTTTTTCTGGTGGTTTCCCCTGTGAATTTGAGAGCGTTCAAATAATGCTGCCATCTGTATGGCCTGAACTTGAGCTTCCAACTTGAACTCAAATCTTGCCTTAGTGCAGTGTTTGTAAACCTTTTACAGTCATGAGTCCCCTCCATCGCCACCTTTTTTTACACATTGTTTTCCTAATTGCTCTCACCCAACAATTGTTCTCTTCCCAATGTTAATGCTGCCTTGCTAGTGTATGCTCTTTTTATGAGCTATATGCATGTTTATGCTTTGTAAAGAAAAAGAAGGGGCTTCCCCCTCCCCTTTAAGAATTTATACATTAATATTTTAAGTCATCATATTTTGAGGTCTTCTGTGTGCCAAGCTTTTGCTTGGACAAAAACAGACGTGGTACAGGCCCTGCTGGAGCTGAGGAGCCAGAGTGGAGAGAATGAGGGGTATTCCCCAAGGTTGAAACATAAGATGGGGCTGGAGAGGTATCAGGAACCAGAATACAGAAGGTCTGTGGTGTGCCTCCACAGTGAGGAATTCAGCATTTATCTGAAGGCCAAGTGGGAAATCACTAAATTGAGTTCTAAGGAGGGAGCTTAACAGGGTTAGATTTGCATTTTAGAAAAATCACTGTGCTATATATGAGAAGGATGGTCAGGACCAGTTAGGAAGAGAGAGGGGTAGCTTGGGCCAGGGCAGTGAGTGACTAGGAGCTTCCCAGGCGGTGCAAGTGATCGAGAATCCATCTGCCAGTGCAAGAGACACAAGACACAAGGGTTCAATTCTTAGGTCGGGAAGATGCCCTGGAGAAGGAAATGGAATCCCACTTCACTATTCTTGCCTGGAACATTCCATGGATGGAGGAACCTGGCGGGCTATAGTCTGTGGGGTTGCAAAGAGTCAGACACGGCTGAGCGTGCGCACACACAGGGACTAGTCACTGAACTTGGTGATTGCCAGTCATGGAAGTTCTTTACTGACTTTTACTTAAAAGCTTTCAGCAAAGTTTGTGTCTGGGAGTTTATACCCTTGCCAGTTTCTGGGAAAGACTTGGGGTGCTACTCGATGAAAATACGTGCACAAGTTGGTTCGTTTGTATGTGTTGTGTGTTCCCGTGTATATGTTAGTTAAGTTGCTCAGTCGTGTCCGACTCTGCGGCCCTATGAACTGTAGCCTACCAGGCTCCTCAGTCCATGGAATTTTCCAGGCAAGAGTACTGGAGTGGGTTGCCATTTCCTTCTCCAGGGGATCTTCCCAACCCAGGGATCAAACCTGGGTCTCCTGCACTGCAGGCAGACGCTTTACCGTCTGAGCCACCAGCCAAGGGTGTGTATATGTTACCCATGTCTTATTTTGGAATGATTATATACATTTTTCACTATCCCCAAATTAGGGATTTTTGAGGGATAAGGTGGCTCCTGTAGAATATTACAAGGTTGACTCTGTTATTGAGTGAGATATGAATCATATGTGCTCTTCTGACTTATCTTTCCTAAATAGCTTGTATCTTAGAAGAATTTTGGGAATTTTTAGAGCAAGGCATTTTGAGGTTTCCTCTCTAAGGAGGACGGCCCAGAGCACAGATTCCGCCTCACCCCAGGGTTATAGGTCAAATGTGAGTAAATGTGGGGCTAAGATAGAGGGTACCGGATGGGGAGTTTTCTTTGGAAGGGTTTTGTTTTGTTTTTTTCCCCCAGGCATAAGTAAGTCTTGAATTGAATACCTCATTTAGAAGAGAAGGAAAGGCTTGGAAACGTTTCAGAATGAGTATTATCAGTAGCCTGCTTGTGCAGAAGAGAAGTTGTGACCATCAGGCTTTCCTGTGCTCCAGAAACCACATGGTCTCCAGACATGCCCAGTGGGCGCCTTAACTGCAGAACGTGCCTCCAGATCGCTGAGGAGCCTGGCTTGCTGTGTAGATCTTCTTGACATACACAAATTTAAAATGAATATCTCCTGAATGGCCTTATGACCTGTTAATGCCATTTTGTTTGGGAATTACAATTTTTTTCTTTTTGGTATTTGTTGACTACACCAGATCTTAGTTGTGGCCCGGGGGATCTTCAGTCTTCCTTGCTGCATGTGAACTCTTTTAGTCGGGGCATGTGGGATCTAATTCCCTGATCAAGGATAGAATCCGGACCCCCTGCATTGGGAGCTCGGAAACTTAGCCACTGGACCTCAGTGAAGTCCTTGGAGTCATAATTTCTAGTTATAGGAGTGTGACTCAGATGTCTCTAAGGGTTACTCTAGGTTTGTGATGTAACAGTCATGTCTACTAAATTTAGGCGTCTCTACCACTTAAAAATCCATCCTTCCCAGTAGTTTTGCTTAGCTCCATCTTACATATCCTGAAGCACAGGAGGGACAGAGTTACTACCCAAGGTCATGCAATTAGTAAGCAGACCTAGCACCAGAACCTCAGATCCCAATGTCTGTGTTCCTTTTGCTGGACTTTGTTAGTGTTTATTGTTACATTTCTTTTTCAAGGACGGTTCACCCAGAAAGGGTCTAATTATAAATATTCTCGAGAAACTTAATTTTCAGTAATTGCATTGTACTCTTCAGTCTAGTTTCTGTTCCTGAGCGACCCCCTCCCCCAAGAAAGTGGTCTCAGGACCTGGGCATTTTCCTGTCCGCTGCACCTCACTTCTCATTTTAACCAAACTGTTGCCAAATTCTGCTGCTTGCTATAGCAGACCAATATAAAGTTTGCTTCTTTTCTGAACACCTTCTTGATATTTTTCAATTCTTAACTAATATTTAAAAACTTGAGGTTGTGGCCCCTTTTTTTCAAATTGAAAATGCTTCAGATAGAGATGTTCTGTCCTGTTCTCCCATGATGATTTTCTGGTTTTAAATGTCCCTCTGTTTCCTGGTGGTGATTGTATTTTTATTTGCAGTGTAATGAGGCTCCACTTTCCCCATCTTTTTCCCACCTCAGGACACTGTGCCACCCTGAAGAATCTGCCATCTTTTTCAAGTATCTCATGAGGTTGGTAATTTAATTTCAATGGAAAATAACTGTTTAGCTACCATGTTTGTGCCAAGTGCTGTTCAAAGAAGAGGGCATACCCTGATGGGTTTTGACATAGAGTTACGTTTAGCAGATGGAGTGCAACAGAAAAAACGGAGGACGAGGAGTGACAGAAAGGCAGTAGCATTCCTTTGAGGTGGACCGAGAAGAATGAGCACTTCTCCACAGTGGGATGGGGTAGGAGACCCCTGAGGCGGGGTGACAGCATATATCGAATCACTGTGCTGCGGCTGGCGTCCACGGCACCTGAAGGGAGGCACGGTCAGTCCTCTGTTGGTTTGTTTTAAATACATGCGTCCAAGTATAGTTGATTTTATCAATTCTGCTCTCAACAGTTGTTTGGAAGCAAGGATTAATTCCAGCAGGATTGATATTTTACGCAACAGGTTGACTATAATGGGGCTGTTGAGTTGAGTGTGCATAATTTCATCTACAGATAACAGTAGGTAAACATAGAAAATTGAACTCAGCTGAACCAAGCCACAAAGACCATCTCCACCTCAGACACCTATCAGCTGTGTCAGTTCACTGCGTGTCTACACTGCCGCTTTGGGTAGGTTCTTACCGTGTATGTGTGTGCAGTTGTCCAAGTTTTGGAGTGTTGTACCCCTAATTCCACTTTTACCCAAAAACTCTATGCACTTTTTGTATTGTATGGCGATTTTTAGGAAGACCTGTGTCTGTCACTGCAAGTGAGGCCAGACCACTTAGTGGTTGGCTTTACACATGAAGGCAATGGGTGCAGTCTTCTGGGAACATTTGTGATGTCCTTGGGTCCCTTGGAGTCTGGCAGATGTTTTTGAGCTCCCATTTAAAGTTTTGACTTCGTCTGGCCCACTGAACGTTCTTCCTCCTGCTTTGCTGTTTTGTCCTTAGAACGGTCCCAATGTTTCCCTTGTAATAGGTGCTTGCTGTCCTGGGATCCAAGGACCATTGACTTTACTTCCGAGGAAGAGAGTTGGAGAGGATCTGGATTCCACCACCAAGACGAATGTCTTTAGAGAATTGGGTTTGGCTTGCCACTTGGTGATGGCATGTATGCACCCATTAGCCAGCCCACTTGTGTATCTGCTTGAATAGAAGGCCATTGGCTGAGGACCCCTGGGGGCAGAGCTGTTTGAGACCAGCTCCCCTCTTATGGCTTCCCTGGTGACTCAGACGGTAAAGCGTCTGCCTGCGATGTGGGAGACCTGGGTTTGATCCCTGGGTCAGGAAGATCCCCTGGAGAAGAAAATGGCTACCCACTCCAGTATTCTTGCCTGGAAAATCCCATGGACAGAGGAGCCTGGCAGGCTACCGTCCATGGGGTTGCAAAGAGTCAGACACAACTGAGAGACTTCGCTTTCTTTCTTGTTTCTTTCCCCTCTCATGCAAATGAGGGCATTCTCTCTGGGGGGCGCTACTGGGCTGCTGTCTGTTGTGGGTAAAGGTCAAAGAGCCACATTTATAAGCTGCTGACTCCCCCCTGCCACCACCACAGTCTGCACCTTGGCCATCCTGGTTTAGTCCACACACGTACCCCACCCCCAGCCCCTCCCAGGTTCCTGGTTCAGCAGAAGCAGCAGAGATTCCTAGCTTTGTGCTTTGGTGCTGTTGGCACAGGCCTAGCATGCCTGCTTCCTGGAAGTTTAGAGTCTGTCTTTTTGGCCTCTGGTGTGTTTTCAGCCTCTGGAGGAAATGGATCCTGAGGTTTCCTTCATTATATTTCTCTTGCTCCTGACCCCCTGAAATACCCTAGTTTGTATTGGTATCACCAGCCCTCCCACCGCTGCACCGTCCCTGCACCTCCCCCAGCCCAGGCCATGGTGACTGAAAAAAAATGAGAGTTAAGAGGGTTGGGTGGAGCAGCCACCGAGCTGTGCTTCTGTGTGTCCCAGAGAAGCCGCCTGCAAAGGAGTGGTCGCAGGACCAAGCAGGCAACTTCCTCCTTCCAAGATTAATTGGTTGAACTTGGTGGCTGTTGATATCCCTCCCACTTGTGAAAACCATCCAAACCTATTACCGGTGCAACCTTGGGAGATAATGGCTGTGGAGAATTGAGGTGCCCCTCCCTGCCAGGCTCCAGGGCTTTCACTGACAAAGGGTCAGCCTAATGTTTGGGGGGATTTGTCTCAACCCTGCATGTGAAGCTGTGGAGAAATTCCTGAGAAGAGCTTCATCTAGAAGAGGGTGAGCCAGCACTCTGGTGATATTAGAGTCATAGGTATGTCTTGGAGGTCCCAGAGCTTGGAGGAGACTGAGGGTCCCCCCAGAGGTGCATTCCTTACAGATGTTTCTCAGCTGTACCCACTGCAGAGCATTTCTGAATACTTGATTAAATCCTATTAAAAGTATCCAGGAGAGAAAATAAGTTTATTTTTTAATTCTTGTGTTGTGGTAAAATATACATAATGTAAAATAGACCATCTGAACCACTCTCAGGTGTTCAGTGGCATCAAGTAAATCCAGCTTGTTGTGCCGCCCTCACCATCTGTCTCCAGAACCTTTTGCATCCTCCCAGGCAGGAACTCTATTCATTAAAGTAAAACTCCTTGTCCCCCACCATCCCCAGCCTCTGCAATTTCCATTCTACTTTCTGTCTCTGGATCTGACGTCTTGGGACCTCATGTAAGAGGAATTACGCAGTATTTGCCCTTTTGTGTCTTACTTCACTGAGCATAGTATCTTCAGGGTTCTTTTTCTTAAGGCTGAATAATACTCTTTTTACTTTAGTTTTCTTTTTTTAACTGATTTTCAGAAAACTGAAGTTCATACTTAATTCTGGGCGCTTGAACCTCAAGGCTGAATTGTAAACAAAAGTAGAATATCTCTATACCCAAAGAGTTGTTCTTTTTCTCTAGTAGAAGCAAAAAACAATCCTCATTGGGTCCTTTGTTTGGAGAAAAGGGGAAAATTTCCTTGAGTGATGAATCCTTGAGCAGGAATGCAGTCCCCTGGCGCCCCTCTCAGGCCTCTGAGGCTGACTGGCTTGGTCAGGGTTGCACGGTGAGTGCGCAGCAGGCCCAGTTGTCTGTCTCCAGGCACTGTCAATGGCACCCCACACCAGTGCTCTTGCCTGGAAAATCCCATGGACGGAGGAGCCTGGTGGGCTGCAGTCCATGGGGTTGCTAAGAGTTGGACACGACTGAGCGACTTCACTTTCACTTCTCACTTTCATGCATGGGAGAAGGAAATGGCAACCCACTCCAGTGTTCTTGCTTGGAGAATCCCAGGGTCAGGGGAGCTGCCATCTATGGGGTCAACACAGAGTCGGACACGACTGAAGTGACTTAGCATAGCATAGGCACCGTCAGATGCTCTCTGTCTCTGCCAGGTCTAGTCCCTGTTGCTCCTGGGGGAGATCAGTGGGTGGGCTTCTGGGCCTCCTTTAGGGATCAGTAACTGGGAGGGGGCCGCCCCACACTGCGTGCTGGCTCTCCAGCTTCCTGTCCGCCTGGGCAGGGGTGATCAGCCACGTCCTGCCAAGTCTCTTCTGGAAGTGAATTGAGCTTGCTGAGAGCAGAAACGTTTGTTCCAGTTTCTTCTGGGGTTGAAAGTTTAGTCTGCTCTCATCTCGTAGCACTCACACTTGTAAGAAGAGCTGTGATTACTAGCTTTTCTGATGTAATACCTATTTATTACTTAATTTATTGATTGTCTTTCCACTTAAGAGTGTATGCTCCGTGAGTGTCTGTTTTGTTCACCATTGTATTTCCAATCCCTGAAGCAGTGCCTGATTCAGAGTAAGCCCATGTACAGAATTGTTGAATTACTCAGCTGGTAGGGTTCCGTCCAGGGTGCTGGAACCTACTGGGCACTTTGATTCAGTGTCACAGCTGCAGGGTAGGGGCTATTTTTCCCCCGTGAAAGATGGGAAAACTGAGGCATGGAGGTCAGGTGTGTGTGCAGAGCTCTGGGGCTCGTTTGGCCAGTCTCACGATTGCTGTCTATACAGTGCACCCTCCTTTGTATAAGCAGGAGGCTCTTAATATTTCTTAAGTTCTGAGGCCTGGTCGTTGATGCGACAGTGCCAGCAGTGTTCATTTAAGAAGCTTTGGCGGGGGCTCACCTGTCCTCCCATGGTTAGGACTCCGTGCTCTCACTGCCGAGTGCCCGGCTTTGGTCCCTGACGGGGAACTAAGATCTCACAAGCTGTAAGGTGTGACCAAAAAGAAATTTTAAAAACACGTGACCTAGACTGTCGGTACTAGCCAGGGCCTCGGTGCCTAATCAGTTGCTGATAAATCGGCCTTGCCTTGATGAGACTCTCTAGGTTGAGGCTTTTCTCTGCTTTTACCATGCTGGCATTGAGTCAGACTCACTCTGCTCCTGTCTCAGAAAAGCTTCTTGAGTTGAAAGAGATCTGCTCTGTAACTGCCACACAGAGGGCGTGCATGACCCGACGTGGCTGCCTCTCATCTCCTGGTCGGACATGCACAAGTAGCCACCTGAGCGCCCAGATGGCAGCAGCCTCACCTGCCCTGGTGGCTGAGGGCGCTGTGGGCCGCCGTGGGCCTGGGCTGGACAGAGCTCCTCACCCAGACAGCTCCCTGGACTCCTGCAGCTCCCTTGTTTGCTGGTGCACCCCTTCCCCGCCCCTTTTCTGCTGATCCTCCTTTCTTGGCTTGTGGGACCGTAAGGCCACAGAACCCAGCTGCAGTCAGCACTGCCCAGCAGATTCTAGCCGTGATGCATGTAGACATTCGCGTGTAGTCACACGCACAGAGGCGTCACATGTGATTGTGTGCCACCCCTCCTAGCGTTGGGGGGTCATCTTTCGTGTCCATAGTAGCCTCCTGGGAAGAAATCAACTTCTGGCAATAACGCCATGATTGAGTAGACCGTTAAACCTGTGAGAAGGCTGAACTCCCCGCTGCCATCCAGTCGGGTGGCCTCACTTCTCTGCACACTTGCCACTGTCTCCAAGCCACACAGCTCACTTCTGCCTGGATTACTCCACGCCTCCATACGGGTCTGCGTGCTGAGCCGTCCAAGCGCTCGCGGGCCTCCTCGTGCAGGTGGTGCCGTCTCTATGAACCCCTGCCTGCCTGCCCCGCCCCGGGAGGCGTGTGGGCCTCGGCTCCCGCACAGCACTCGGCCCGTCCTGGGCAGATCTCTCCTCCCCTTGGATGGCCCTGCCCACCGGTGTGCTTGTTGAATAGCTGCATCACTTGGGGCCTCATCTTCAGTGTCACTACCTCCAGGCAGCCCAGTTTGGCCCTCCGTAACAGCTTGGGCCTCCAGTTGCTTGGTTATCAGTGCTCAGCTCCCTGTGGCCAGCTTTCTGTCCTCATTCTAGGTCTTCTGTTTACTGCTGTCTTCTCCTTGAAATGCCAGCTTTTGTCTGACTGATATCCAAGTTCTCCAAGCTTGCTTTCTGCCTTTTGATTCTCTCTTCAGGGTTTCCCCCACCCCCCACCTGACTTCCCAGATTGTAACACAGATTCTAAAACCTCTCCCTCCACCCTAGTTCTCCTGAGATTTTCAGCTGCCTTTGGACCTTTCTCCTTGGATACCCACGTGCAGCATTTCTAAAATTAAGGTGTCTGCCTTGTTTATCCCTTCCCTAGCCCAGTTCCGTGGCGTCCCTCCCATGGAATACCCAGATAGATGATCTCGCGAGAGCTGGTCTTCCCTCACCTTCCTGTCACAGTGTTAAGGGGTCCTGGCATCTGGCCTTGACCATTCCCAGTGCCACCCTCTACTCCTGGTCTTTTCTTAGTGGCAGGGACATTAACCACCCTCTCTCACTTCTGAGCCACTCGCCGCTTCTGTAAACAGGAACATCTCCTTTGGGCAAAGGACTAGCTAGGTGCAGAGTGGACAGGGTCCTGACCTCTGGCACTTCTTCAGGTGAGGCATGCTGAGGAACTGCACGGTTTGCCTTGGAAACCACGGGGTGGCTGGTGGGGGTGTTGCTGAGATGGAGTACTGGCATGTTGGAAGGAGTTCCTGGACACTAAGTTTGAGAAACCTGGAAAACACCCGTGTTCCATATTGTTTCTAGAATTAATACATCTGATTCTGGCTTGTATTTGTGCTTTTAAGACTCGGTGTTCTGGTGTCAAACTGCCCTGGTTCAAATCCAGACTTGGTATTTACTAGGTGTGGACTGTGGGCAAGTTACTTAAGCCCTGATCATTCTTAGCTCCCTTGTATGTGAAATGGTCACCATAATAGTGTCTGCCTCCATGTTGGGCTAGAGGAGGATTATACAAGATGGTGTGTGGAAAGCGCTGTAGTGTCTTGCACACAAAAGTGACCTCTAAGTTTGAGCTGTTGTTAGTTTTACTGTTCTAGTGGCTTCTATCAGTGCATGACCCAGAACGCTTTGTAGTTGGTGAGGGCCATCTTTCCCACAACCTCTGGCCTCTCTGTCCACACAGTGCACTTCCATGTCCGCAAACTGGTCTGCTGGGGAGGCCCCCCGACCCTGGTCTTCCCACCTCCATTCTCTGGTGAAATCCAGCCCCTTGGCAGATTTCTGTGAGGCTGGCCTTCCAACCTTTTATGTCCTCTGACCGCTGACCTTTATTATCCCCTGAGGGAGAACCAGGCGGGGGGGGGGGGTGCAGCAGAGCCTGGGGCTGCAGGTGGGCGGCAGGGAGCAGGGAGAGTGTGCACGCGGAGGAGCGTGGAGCCCTCTGGTGCAGCTGCCGGACGCGCCTGGAGCAACAGTGTTTGAAAACTTAAAGCTTAAAACAAGTAGGAGGCAAGAGGCTTTGGAGTAACCAAGGTCTGTACGTTAAATTATTTCCTTGTGCTCAGCAGACAGATCACTGTCAGTGACATTTGTATCAGATTCTTCTCAATTCTGAGAGAGATTGCTGGAATCGGTGAGTTCTGGGTTAGGATCCAGGAAGCCTGGTGGCTCTGGAACCACGTGTGATCTGGTCTTGTGAGTCCCTAGGGCTGTGGGGGTGCCGCCGCCTCCCGTGCCCACCAGGTGGACTGTCTTCATGTCTGCTTAAGGAGGCTCTCGTGCCAGTCTTAGTGAGGGCACCCCTGGGCTGGCCTGAGGGTGTCAGGCGAGGTCATGCAGTAGGCCAGCTGCGAGCCTCCCTGGAGAGAGTGAGGCAGCGGAGAGACTGGCTAAGGCCCCCGTGGCCCCCGGGCAGGCTCGAGGGAGGGCGGTGTGTATGCGTATGGCTGATGCTGACGTACGACAGAATCCAGCACAGCACTGTAAAGCAGCTACCTGCTGATGAAAAAAAAATAAACTACTCGGTGTCTGAGTGGATAATGTGGTCAGGGGCGCACCCGGATGCAGACTGCCAGGTGCTGGAGAAAGGCTCGGCTGGCTGGACACTCCCTCGGTGGGGCTGCTCCTGGAGAACCTCTGGCCTCTCCCTGTCCTCTTGGTTTCCCTTGCATGGGGCTTATATGCCCCAATTATTGCAACACCTGAGCTGTCTGCTGGCACCCACCCCAGACAGGAGCTGGTGGCTGGATGTATTCACTGCTGTATTCCCAGGGCAGGAGCCATGCATGGGGAGGTGTGCAGCCCGTGGGTACGTGTTGAAGCTGGGTCGGGTGCAGCGGTCCACAGCCTCTTAGGGCTGGGCGGAGGGCTGGGGTTGCGCAATGGGCGGTGTAAGGCTGTGCTGGCAGAACAGGTCCGTGAGCCTTTGAAGTGCCGGTACTGGTCCAAGTGCTCTCTGTATTAGCTCCTGTAATCCTCACACACCATTGAGGTCGGTGCTGTCTTGTTTTCAGTTCAGTTCAGTCGCTCAGTCGTGTCCAACTCTTTGCGACCCCATGAATCGCAGCACGCCAGGCCTCCCTGTCCATCACCAACTCTTGGAGTTCACTCAAACTCAGGTCCATCGAGTCAGTGATGCCATCCAACCATCTCATCCTCTGTCGTCCCCTTCTCCTCCTGCCCCCCAATCCCTCCCAGCATCAGAGTCTTTTCCAATGAGTCAGCTCTTCGCATGAGGTGGCCAAAGTACTGGAGTTGCAGCTTCAGCATCATTCCTTCCAAAGAAATCCCAGGGCTGATCTCCTTCAGAATGGACTGGTTGGATCTCCTTGCAGTCCAAGGGACTCTCAAAGAGTGTTCTCCAACACCACAGTTCAAAAGCATCAATTCTTCGCGCTCAGCCTTCTTCACAGTCCAATTCTCACATCCATACATGACCACAGGAAAAACCATAGCCTTGACTAGACGGACCTTTGTTGGCAAAGTAATATCTCTGCTTTTCAATATGCTATCTAGGTTGGTCATAACTTTTCTTCCAAGGAGTAAACGTCTTTTAATTTCATGGCTGCGGTCACCATCTGCAGTGATTTTGGAGCCCAAAAAAATAAAGTCTGACACTGTTTCCCCACCTATTTCCCATGAAGTGATGGGACCGGATGCCATGATCTTCGTTTTCTGAATGTTGAGCTTTAAGCCAACTTTTTCACTCAATAAGGCCTGGGCTTCCCTGATGGCTTAGCAGTAAAGAACTCACCTATTGATGCAGGAGACATGGGTTTGATCCCTGGTTTGGGAAGATCCCCTGGAGAATGAAACGGCAACGCTGTCCAGTATTCTTGCCTGGAGAATCCCATGGACGTAGGAGCCTGGCGGGCTGCAGTCCACGGGGTGTCAAAGAGTTGGACACGACTGAGCGACTAAACAACAGATAAGGCACAGAGGAGTTCAGAGTCTCGCCCAAGGCCACAAGTAGGGGTTTGGAGCTGTGACTTCTGTCCCTGCTGTCTGGCCTTGGAGGTGTGCTCTAACTGAAAGGCCAGCTGGCCTCCACAGGCCAGGCTTAGGGGTCGGGACTTGATGGGGACCTAGGGGAAGGCTGTGGGGTCAGCTGCTGCTCAGAGCTGTGTTGGCAGCAGGGCAGGAGGGTTCCAGGCTGGGGAGGCTGTGTGGAGGAGGCGGCAGTACCGGGGACGTGAAGGGGGTTGGCAGAGGCCCCGTGTTCTTGTCTCTCACACGTGTATGACCAGTCCTCTCCAGCTCCCAGGCCGTGTCCTAGACAGGCCTTCCTGTTGCGTGGCCTGCAGTGGCCCCATCAGCCTTGCCTCGGGACTTGTGAGCCCCATCCTAGACTTACTGAATCCAAATGTAGTTTAACAAACCCTCCAGGTAAGTGAGCCTGGTGCGGGCTCCACTTTGAGAATGCCTGTCCTTGTGCAGACCCCTGTCATCCCGGACGGGCCGACCCAGAACCATAGCCTCCCCTGCTCTCCTCTGGTCCCTCGGCCTTGCCCTGTGCTCGGGCCTCTCCCACTAGAAGCCCGTCTACACCACTGCACCCTGACTCCTGCCTGCACATTTTGGCTTCTCCTTCACTGCTTTCGCCACTGTGTTCCTGAAGTCAGATCTGCAGGGTTAGTCCCCACCTTCGGCAGGCCCTGAGCGAGCCAAGGGCTTCCCGTTCCCCAGGAGCCTCCGCACCTGCTGTGCTCTCTGCCCTTCCCGGAGCCTGCCTGGCTTCCCAACCCACAATTTCTTGGTTCTTCTTCGCCCATCTACTGCCAGTGGCAGAGTCTCAGCTGGGCATGCAGGGTGGGTCTGGATCGGTGGCCCTTGTCGCTCCCCCTGAATTACGGGCATCTGCAGCAGGCCCCAGTTCCCAGTCTTGGGGAGAGGCGGAGGCTCTTTGCTTTCTGGGGTTGTGCAGTCACATGGAGCAGTTGTGATTCTCATCTTGCCAGAAGCTGCACAGGACTCTGCAGGGGTTTCTTGTCTTTGTGTGTGTGTCTGGTGGCTGGGGGGCGGGTCCCTTTGTTTATTGATCTCCTCTTGATTACTCCAGAGAGGATTCAAGTTGGGAGGGGGCTTCAGCGTCACCCACCCTCCCTGTTGGCAGGAGCCTCAGTGTGTGGAGTGAGGCAGGGTCACTGCATCCAAGGAAGCTGTGAACCAGAGGCTGTGAGCCCAGGGTCCCCAGCCTCTCGCAGTCAGAGTCATGGGGCAACAGCTGCTTTCCCAAGCTTGAGTGAGGCAAGCCGCGTCCTCATAGATTGTGCAAGAGGGTTCAGGATTTCTCCTTTCGTAACAGAAACCTGGGCTTTGTCCCCTCTGCCTACTCCCCCAGTGGGTCACAGGTCATCACCATTCGGCTGCCTGGAACGGCCTAACTAGAGTAGGTCACTCAGTGACCAGCAGCTGGCTGGCACCCTCCCGTTTGCATTTTGTCTCCTGGCACAGCCTGGGGGAGGTGGGCACCACTTCGACAAGGCCAGAGCCCGTCTTAGCCCCACGGGGGTAAGTCTAGACAGGCAGGGAGCGGACTGTGGGCCAAGGAGCACCTGTGTGTGTTCAGCAGCCAGGAGGGCAAGAGGTGGCATAATGGTCCTGCTTGCAGGCTATGGGATTGCGTTGTCCTGTATCCTACGAGGGTGTGTGTCTCCCACAGAGGGTGTGGATTAGGACATGATTGCATAAAGTGCTCGGCAAAGTGCGCAGCTGACAGAAGGACCAGCAGACGATTGAGCTGAACTCTCTTATTGATGAAACAGGTGCAGCATTTGTCAACTGGATACCTTTATTTTCCAGGGCTTGAAGATTCCGGAAATCTGCTGGCGTGCAGGTCCCTGCGCTAGTCAGAAGATGAGCAGCCAGCAGGCATGAGAGGCTGAGGCAGGCCCGGTCTAGACTGTGGGTTTCTCTGTAGGTTGGCGCCAAGGAGCACCATGAGCACGGTGAGTTCTACAAGTTCGTGGATTCTATTTTAAGACTAAACAACTACTTCATTCTTTGCGTACCTAAATTATGAGAGCGCCATAGAGCTGCTTCTGAGTGACCCTCATTCTTGAAAGAGTATATATGGGGCCTTGTGGTAGTGTCATCAACCTGCTTTCCTTTGGTCAGAGTTCCCAGTGTTTTGGTTGGTGCCCTAAAGAGAGAAGGCTGAGAAGAATGGCTGAGGGTTTGAAATTTTACGCCTCCAGAGCAGCTGCTGGCATCCTGGAAATATTAGGGCTCTGGTTTATTTAATTATTTGCAGCTCAGTTCTCCGTTTTTCCTTCTGTTCCTTTTCCCTGTGTAGTCCTTGGTCTGATGCCAGCACTGGTAGTGATAATAACCCTTGGTGAGTTTTCTCACGCTCAGTGGCCAGAGTTGGTAAGTCATTGTAACTGGTGTTTTAGACAGCAGAGGCAGCTCTGGTTTGTTGTAACCCAAATGTCACCGGGAGCCCCTTGAGTCCAGAGGTTGCCTGACGGTCCCCCTCACCGCTTTACTGCCTACTAACGATGCTGCGCATGTGATCTAAACTCAGAACAGCTGTTCTCTGAAACAGCATTCCCAACCGGTGGACCAGCTGTGACACTCACCCTCTCTCCAGGTTCTAGAAGTATTGGGGTGGCGGCGGCGAGGATAAGGCTGGCCAGTCCGCTCCCAGGGTGAAGAGTGGTAGAAATGCTATAGATGTTGTTCTGGTCCACCTCCCTCCCCTTGGTCCATCCCTTCTGACCGCTGCAGTCCCCACTGTGTTCCAGGCCCCCGGACCTGCCCTTTAAAGGCCAGGTGACCTCCCACCTCAGTCCCTTATCTGCAGGGAAGCCTCCTAAGCCTGGGCACCTCCCCTCGGAAGCCGCACTCTGAACAGACAGAGCAGTGTGGCCTCTTGTGAGAGGCTGGTTAAGCTCTTCCTCAGGGCAGTGTGAATAAGGTGTGGCAGTGATCAGGTGGTCAGTTTTAACACCAGGCTGCGGCCCTCTGAGGGCTCTGCTGGTAAACGGCAGGAGAGCATGATGAAAATAATGGGCGGGGCAGGGGCAGAGCCTTCCTCAGATTCTAGGCTGTCTTAGCCTGGCCTCTAGGGCATGCGGATGGAAGAGAAGTGTAGGGGCTTCCTGTGGGGAAGGGGGAGGAGGATGGGGGTGCGAGGTGGTCAGCAGGAGGGCTTGAGGATGGCCTCATGGTGGAGCTGCCAGTCGAGGAGGTCCCTCAAAGCTGTGTAAGAGCTGGTCCAGCGAAGAGGGCAGGGCTGGGTGACCCCGGCGGGGGCAGCTGAAAGGGGAGAGGGCTGCTGTTCACTTGTGGTGAGGGTTAGCAGGACACATCGCTGTGGTGGCCGGGCCGGGGTTTTTAGGGCTCCGCACTCAGACTGTGGCCAGGACCCATGACTGCTGCTTCCTCCCTCAGAGAATCTGCACAGTAGGGACGTGAAGGGCTCTGTTCAGCAGTGTCTGCTGAGAAAGATGTGGTCCTTTTCCAAGGACGGAAGCTATCAGGACAACTTCAAAGAGAGTGGGGCAGAGCCCTAGGTAATCTGGTAGCTGCTGGGGAAACTTGGAAACCCCCGGCAGTAGCCTCACCTCTGGCCTGAGGGATGGAGTGGCTCCCTGCTGCGGAGTTTAGCGCAGCTGCTGCCACTGGCCTCCAGGCCCCCCTGGGCTGGGAGGCGGCTCCTTGGGCGGCCATGAAATGAGAGCGGCGGTTAGAACACGGAGAGAAGCCGGCTTCTCCGCTGCCAGTGAGGACTGGGCTGGGTGAGGGGTACTCCTCAGTCTTGTGTAGATCCCAAGGATGCTTCCCTGTCCCGCCAGCGTGTCCAAGGTGAGGATGCCTGGCCAGGCACGACAGTGCAGTGATGGCGTCTTCGGCCAGTGCTCCGCACTGCATATGCCTCTTCCTTAGGAGAGCTCTGTGAGGCTGCCACTGGCGAGGAAGTTCAGGCTCACCAGGTGGTGACTGCCCCATGTTGCCCATTGTGAGCAGAGTGGGCCCAGTGCCACTGAGGGCAGGACAGGGAGGAGCGCGGAAACGGAGCCAGGGTTGCGTGGGGCCGCACAGGGCGCGGTAATAAAGCTGCATGGCAGGTGGAGGCCCCGTCTCTTGAGAAAGATGCAGGGGACAGGCCAGCTGTGCTGGAGCGCGTTGGCACCCGGCGCGAGGGCACAGAAGCCTGACTTGGGGTCTGAGGTGCAGACATGCTGATTAATGGTTCTGACCTTCCAGAAGGCGTGTCTCTCTGGGAGCCCCTGGGAGCTGAAACTGATTCTTGCAGGACCTACTGCGTAGCGTAAAGAGCTCTGCTCAGCGCTTTGCAGCGGTCTATCTGGGAAGAGAGGCTTAAAGAAAAGGGTGTATGTATAAGTGATTCACTTTGCTCACTGTAAGTCAGCCATCTGCTAAGTCACTTCAGTCGTGTCCGACTGTGCAACTCCATAGACGGGAACCCACCAGGCTCCCCTGTCCCTGGGATTCTCCAGGCAAGAACACTGGAGTGGGTTGCCATTTCCTTCTCCAATGCATGAAAGTGAAAAGTGAAAGTGAAGTCGCTCAGTCGTGTCCGACCCTCAGTGACCCCATGGACTGCAGCCTTCCAGGCTCCTCCGTCCATGGGATTTTCCAGGCAAGACTAAGTCAACCATACTCCAATAAAAACTTTTTTAAAGTTCTCATCGCAAGAAAAAATAAATAAAAACTTTGGTTCTTGGAGCCGTGGGGAGTGGTTATTAGGGTGTAAACTACAACTTGATAGTATTCTAAGAATTTAGAGGCCAGAACCCTTTCCCAAAAAGAGACCTGCTTTTCACGGGAATAGGGACTTGGGAAACTGAAAGTCTTGGGCTGAAAGACAGAAGGTGCTCAGTGGGGTCAGATACAAACCCAAGGGAAATAGGGCTGTAACTTTTGGTTGAAAGAAGGGATTTCTGGTCTAATTCCAGCCTGGACCAGAGGCCTCCGTAGAGTTGTATGTCACATACTTTTGACGGACTAACAGTCTGTGTAACAGAAGTTCTACTTTATAGAATTTGTGTTCACTATATATTTTGGATGATTTCTCGCTAAGCAGTCAGTGTTCTAGAATCTCGAGTTTTGAAAGGACCCCAGCCTCAGGGCTGTTCATTGTGGTCTTTTTCTCAATGAGTTGACCTTTTTTATTTTTCTAGCTGAAATCTTACTGGTCAGAAGCTATGTAACTGTTTCTTTTTCCCTGGAAACCCTCAGAGAAAGCGTCGTGGTGGGACAGTAAATTCTAGACAAGCCCAGAAGCGAACTCGGGAAACCACCTCCCCACCTGAGATGGCCTTGGAGGCAGAACCTATAGAGCTCGTGGAAAGCGGTAAGATTGCCAGCGACCCTGAGCATCAGTTGGGAGCCACCGGCCTGGTGCAGGCTACACAACCTGTGGGCCTCAGTTTCCTCATCTGAAACAGGGCATATTGCGGGGGGGCGGGGGGGGGGCGGTGTATGAGGATTAAGGCATGGTGCTTGCAGATAATGGCGTGTGTGTGTATGAGGATAACGTTGTGTGTGTATTTATATGAGGATAATGGCTTATGTGTGTATGAGGCTAATGGCATTTAGGTATGTGTGTATGAGGATAATTGTGTGTGTGTGCATGCAGACGATGGTGTGTGTGCACACGCAGATAATGGTGTGTGTGTGTGTGAGGATAATTGAGTGTGTGTTCAGTTCAGTTGCTCAGTCATGTCTGACTTTTGCGACACCATGAACTGCAGCATGCCAGGCCCCCCTGGCATCACCAACTCCCAGAGTCCACCCAAATTTGTGTCCATTGAGTCGGTGATGTCATCCAACCATCTCATCCTCTGTCGTCCCCTTCTCCTCCTGCCCTCAATCTTCCCAGCATCAGGGTCTTTTCCATTGAGTCAGTTCTTCATATCAGGTGGCCAGAATATTGGAGTTTCAGCTTCAGCATCAGTCCTTCCAGTGAACACCCAGGACTGATCTCCTTTAGGATGGACTGGTTGGATCTCCTTGCAGTCCAAGAGACTATCAAGAGTCTTCTCCAACACCACAGTTCAAAAGCATCAATTCTTCAGTGCTCAGCCGCCTTCACAGTCCAACTCTCACATCCATACATGACCACTGGAAAACCATAGCCTTGACTAGACGGACCTTTGTTGGCAAAGTAATGTCTCTGCTTTTCAATATGCTGTCTAGGTTGATCATAGCTCTTCTTCCAAGGAGTAAGCGTCTTTTAATTTCATGGCTGCAGTCACCATCTGCAGTGATTTTGGAGCCCAGAAAAATAAAGTCTGACACTGTTTCCACTGTTACCCCATCTATTTGCCATGAAGTGATGGGACCAGATGCCATGATCTTCGTTTTCTGAATGTTGAGCTTTAAGCCAACTTTTTCACTCTCCTCTTTCACTTTCATCAAGAGGCTCTTTAGTTCTTTACTTTTTGCCATAAGGGTGGTGTCATCTGCATATCTGAGGTTATTGATATTTCTCCTGGCAATCTTGATTCCAGCTTGTGCTTCCTCCAGCCCAGCGTTTCTCACGATATACTCTGCATTTAAGTTAAATAAGCAGGGTGACAATATACAGCTTTGACGTACTCCTTTTGCTACTTGGAACCAGTCTGTTGTTCCATGTCCAGTTCTAACTATTGCTTCCTGACCTGCATACAGGTTTCTCAAGAGGCAGGTCTGGTGGTCTGGTATTCCCATCTCTTTCAGAATTTTCCACAGTTTACTGTGATCCACACAGTCAGAGGCTTTGGCATAGTCAATAAAGCAGAAGTAGATGTTTTTCTGGAACTCTCTTGCTTTTTCAATGGTCCAGCGGATGTTGGCAATTTGGTCTCTGGTTCCTCTGCCTTTTCTAAAATCAGCTTGAACATATGGGAGTTCACGGTGCATGTATTGCTGAAGCCTGGCTTGGAGAATTTTAAGCATCACTTTACTCGTGTATGAGATGAGCGCAATTGTGCAGTAGTTTGAGCATTCTTTGGCATTGTCTTTCTTTGGGATTGGAATGAAAACTGACCTTTTTCAGTCCTGTGGCCACTGAGTTTTCCAAATTTGCTGGTATATTGGGTGCAGCACTTTAACAGCATCATCTTTCGGGATATGAAATAGTTCAAGTGGGATTCCATCACCTCGACTAGCTTTGTTCGTAGTGATGCTTCCTAAGGCCCTCTTGACTTCACATTCCAGGATGGCTGGCTCAAGGTGAGTGATCACACCATTGTGATTATCTGGGTCTTGAAGATCTTTTTTGTACAGTTCTCCTGTGTGTTCTTATGTATGAGGATAATGGCGTGTATATGAGGATAATGGTGTGTGTGTATAGGAGGATAATGGCGTGTGTGCGTGCGTGGATAATGGCGTGTGTTTAAGAGCATAATGGCTTGTGTGTGTGTGAGCAGCATGGCGTGTGTGTGTGTGAGGATAATATGTGTGTGCATGGATGATGGTGTGTGTGCATGTGGATAATGAGTGGCGTGTGTGTGTATATGAGGATAATGGCCTGTTTGTATGTGAGGATCATGCATGTGTGTGCGTGCAGATAATGGCGTGTGTGTGTGTGAGGATAATGGCGTATGTGCACACACAGATAAATGGTGTGTATGTGTGAGGATAATGGCGTGTGTGCAGATCATGGCATGTGTGAACACCTGAATAATGAATGGGGCTGTGTGTGTGTGTATCATGGCATGTGTGCGTGTGAGGATCATGGCATGTGTGCGTGCGAGGATTGTGGCATGTGTGTGTGCGTGGATCATGGGGTGTGTATAAGCAGTAGCTCTGTGTAGAGGTGTTCTAGCTCTGAAATGAGTAGGTGACTTGAAACACTTAGAACTGTGCTTGGCAGATAGCACTATACAAGGTTCAGCGTAGTCACTGTATTTATAAGACCTACAGTCTCAGACTCACCATTCACAACTCAAAGCTGAAGTGAGCCAGAGCTGCCCCCTGGGCCTAACCAGCCATCCAAGGAGGCTACGCATCCTTGGGTCCACCTTTTCTCTTTGAAATTGTGTCTCACCTTAAACTTGGCCTCAGGAAGTACTCAGGTTTCTTCTCTCCTTCATTAAGACAAACAATTGCCCCAGAAGGCAGACCTGTGTACAGACCTTCCTGGGTTGGCGGGCATTTGGTACGGGCAGAAGCAGATTGGCTCTTTCCCCTCTGCTGGCCTGCTCAGGGGAGTGGCAGATGGCCCGTGTCATCCCTCTGCTCTGCATACAGTAGGTTGCTTTTATAATTATGAGGCAAGAGAACTGAGACTTGGAGAGAAGCGGCTTGCCTGAGGTCATGTCGTGGCCCTTCAGGGAGTAAGGCCCTCCACCTTGCCTCTGGTCTCTGACCTCACTTCTGACAGACTCATGCAGCCTTGGGCGCGCCCCTTCCCCCGCACCCCTTCCCCCGCGCCCCCAGCACGTGCAGGAGTCTGCTCCCGTGGAACACTTGAGTCCGTGTGTGCCTCTCAAGGGCTCAGGGGCTCCAGCCTGCCTGTGGCCCACTGCTCTCCACGTGGCGTTTTCCGTCCTCGGTGAGCCTCACACCCACGTGCAGGACTCCATGCACACGCTGCCCGCTGGCATGTATTTTATTGTAAGAACCCAAAATTGTGTTCACCAGAAAGAGAAGCAGTTCTGTAAGTTAGGATAGATCCATTATGGACTGTTCTTTAAAAGAAATCATTTTGTATAAATTACGTTGGAATCTTTGACATATGGTTTTTATTGCTGTGAACTTTCTAATCCAGGAAAACAAAAGTTTGAATATGGTAAATTATTACAAGTCACTCTCCCCAAACATCGACCATTCTTTTAGACGCTCTTCCCGCTCCTTTTTTAATGTTACGAATAATGGAACCAAAGGTGCTTGTGCGCCTTGTTTCCGTCTGTGGTGATGGAGGCTGTGCACCGCCCGACCTCAGCGCTGTGGCCCACGTGTCCGTGCGTGGATAGACGTGCAGTGTGCTTTCGGGCTCACAGCAAGTGGCAGGACAGGCTCAACCTCTCCTGGCAAGTTGGGGTTTTGGGGGACCAGTGAGTAAACCGTTGTGGCCCAACCAAGTTGGGAAGTGCTGGCGGGCTAAATGGAGATCAGAATGTAACTGGGGACGAGTACAGCCTGTGCGGTGCCGAGTATAGCCTGACCTGAGATCGGGGCAGCGGAGCTTTCAGACAGACCCGCCGCAGAGCCCGAGGCCAGTGTGCTTGGTCGCTCCCCGGCTGTGCACCCCCACCCACAGCAGGTGACCCGCTGCCTCTCTGCTGTCAATGAGTGGGGGTGGGCTGTGAAGCCACGGGGAGGGGTGGGGTGCTGGGTAAAACCGCACAGTGTTGTTCAGAGCAGAACTCGAGGAGTGCTCACTGCTTGCCCCTTTACTACTGTACTTCAGGGATGTTTGGTATAAGCCGTGTTCTGTTAGTTGTCATATTAATGAAACTGGGCACTATGCCTTTACTTTCCCTCCAAAGCTTGTTAAAAATGCTTTATTTTGAAGCTGGAGACGAAATAGTGGACCTCACCTGTGAATCTTTAGAGCCTGTGGTCGTCGACCTGACTCACAATGACTCCGTTGTGGTAAGTGGGGGAGCCTGAGCATTGGCGCTCTCGGTGGTGAGCCCCTGGCTGGCACATCCGAAGGCCTTGGTCACAGGTTATGGCACTCAAGGTGGAAAATGTTTGAGGAAAATCATGTATTGTAACTTTATTGCTTTAATTAATCATTAGTGAGCCTCCTTTGCATAGTTGGGGAGAACTCTGAGGCTCCGTCTCTCTTTAGTCCCTGATTCCACCCTTAACAACAGCTGCGTGACCTGGGGCAAGTTACTTAGTCTCCTTGGCTTGTCCATAAAATGAGGATAATGCCATCCGTGTCAGTAGGGTACTGTGAGGATTAGAAGAATCCTTTATTTGAGTGCCTGGCACCCAGCACGGTGCCCAGTAAACGTGAGTTTCCACCTTCTTGGCTGGTGGGAATGGGGACATTCGCTGAGCACTGCCAGGGGTGGGTCTCAAGGCCTGGAAGCTGCTGCTGTGGAGCAGGCAGGCCCCCCACACTGCCCGCTGGTGCCCGACGGTGCCATGGCTCCCAGAGGGTGGAGCCTGGGAGCTGCTGCCCCACCACCCCTGCCCTGGGGTACCGCCTGCCCCTGCGTGGCCTCCAGGAAGGAGACCTGCTCGGGGATGGGGAAGCCAGTCCCACAGCCCAGCTCCACCAAGCAGGGTGCCGCCTCGGGTTGGGCTGGGAGTCTGCTCAGCCTGCCTGCTTCCTGAGGGTGCGCTTGTGTCTCAGGATGCTGCTGATAGAGGGCACAGGTGTGCAGAGCGGAGGGGGACCCGTGTGAGGGGGGCGGTGGGGGGCAGTGCTGCTGAGGACTGGTTTGCTGGGGCCAGCGGAGGTTGCTGGGAGCTGAGTCTCCCCTCGGCCTAGGAGCCCATGGCCTTGGGGCTCTCCTGGCTGTGCTTAGAACCTCAGGGTTACACCGAGAAGCTTCGAGCCTTCAAAAGAAGCAAGTGTGTGAGGACAGGGAACTGACCTGACAAGTGAAGAGGTTTAGACCCTGGGCCCATTCTGAAACTGCTGGGCTGTCCGGCTGTGTGTCCGTCCGTCGCATCTGTTCCCCCGCCACAAAGGCCGGGCAGCTGCTCCTGCTGAGCCTGTCAGCTGTCCCAGCGGATTATGTGTGAGTGCTCGGGGACACCGCTTCTGAGTGAGAGACAGTCATTTCCCTGGAGATAAGTCTCGGTGGCTTAGCTATCAGTGGTCCCCGCTGGGCCTATGAGTGTTTTCTAAAGCGCATACATCCAGCTTTGCTGCTGTTCCTGGCAAGCTCCCTGAGGTTCTGAGAAGACAGCTGAGTCTGGCACCTGGGCTGAAGCTTGCAGCTCATTTGCTGATTAACACTTCACAGTGCCGCCAGTCCTTGTTGGCCCAGCACTTGGTGTCCACCTGTGGCGTGCCAGGCCCTGGGGAGATGGCCAGGATTCTGCCCTCATGGGGACGCCAATGGCTGCTACTGAGTGACAAGCCAGCGTCGTCACATCCCCTTTTACGCCCTGGTTTTGTTTTGATGGTTCATCTGCCTTCCTTGCATGGGCTGCTTTTCTGAGCTCTATAGCCTCCTGCTGTGTCCCTGACTGTGGAGAGTCACTGGGAGACTCTGGGACAGGAATGCTGGCACTGGGGGCTGTCCTGGGAGCAGGTGGAGAGCCTGGCCGGGCGGGTAGGTGGATGGGAGCCAAGCTTGAGAAGCAGGGGTCCCGGGTTCTGGTGGAGGAGTCCCCTTCCTGTGGCCTCAGTGTTCCCAGACATAGAATAATTGGGATTTGGTAGCATCCCTTTTAGTCTAATCGTTCTTCATTTTTTATTGATAATTATTTTAACATCCAAATGCCACTTGTAAAATTTACAGTGTGAAGTATACCCAGACTGAAATTTTCACGAAATATCCACTTGGAATACCTAGTAATGTTACTAACTCAAGATGAGGGGCCTCTATTAGAGGGGTTACAAGATTAGGGTTACATCAGACGCCGTGTTCAGGAGAGTGAAACGATTGTGTTGTTTCCTAGATTGGGGTAATCTTAACAGCCGCCCGGAATCCAGGGGGTAGGCTCAGTGTGCCACTTGGACCCCGTCTGGGAGGAGCTCGGCATCTGTACACCCCAGGGCCACGGTAGAACTTTGGTTAGCCCTCTGAAGACTGAAGGAGAAGCTGTGCGGACTCTGTCCGGGTGCGTGCCCTCAGCAGGCGCTGGGCAGTGACCCCCCATCTTCCAGAGAGGCGTCCCCACCCAGGCTCCCGCCACGGCACTTGTAGCCCGTCTGGTATTGCATGGAGTCTCCCGCGTGCTTTCAGGGTGTTTCTCCCCGTTCCTGTTGGGGTCAGATGCCTTTCCGTGCTTGGTGGCTCGTTGTCCTCTTTGGTGTGTTGCCTGTTGGGATCTTTTTTTTTTAAACTGAATCATTGCTCATTTTTCCTTGTGACTGCCTGCCTTGTCTCATTTCTTTTAATAACTTCTAAATACAAGCCTGCCATTAGTTGTGTATTGAATCTTCTATTCAGAGGCTTTTCTTTTTCTCTTTTTGATTTATATACAAAGGATCTTAATTTTGATATAGTTGAATTTATCAATTTTGTTGATGAAAATCCTGTACCATAAAAATTTGTTCCTATATTTGAAAAGTATTACTGTTTCACGTTTCACATTTAGGTCTATAATCCATTTGAATTGAGTTTTGTGTATGGTTTGAGATAAGATGGATGGTTGGATGGCATCACCAACTCAATGGGTGTGAGTTTGAGCAAGCTCCGGGAGATGGTGAAGGACAGGGAAGCCTGGCGTGCTGCTAACCGTGGGGTCGCAAAGAGTTGTACACGACTAAGCAACTGAACACCAAGATTAGATACTTCACAGTAAAGTTTATACCCTGGAGTGATTTTGCATGTCTTGTTAGGAGATTTATTCCTAGGTATGTACTATTTTAGGATGCTATAAATGGTGTTTCAAATTTTCATTTCTTTTTAATTTTGATTTGTTAATATAAAGAAATGCAATTGATTTTTCTCTTTTTAGTCCAACAATTCTTAATCTGTAAATCTTTTGAATTTTTGTGTAAATAAGTTTTGGTTCTTCTCGGGGTTTTTTTTTTTTCTTGGCCTTAACACACTGGCTAAAAAATTCATTATTGGCTGAGTAAAAACGTGACAGTCATGGGCATTCTTGTTTCATTCAAAATCTGAAAGAGTCCTTTCAGTTCTACCATTAAATAAGGCCTCTGCTGTAAGGTTTTGGGGTTTGTCGATACCCTTACCAGAGTGGAGAAGTTTCTCTTTTTCATGTTTGGCTATAAGTTTCATCCTGAAATCAGTGTTGAAATTTAAGTCTAATCTAGTGATGGTTTTTTTCCCCTTTCATATGTTGAAGACATTGGTTTCTAGTGTTAAACTACTTAAGCTTTGTGGTTGTAACATAATTTTTTTTTCCTATGTGGCTACACTCAGTTTGCTAATATCTTATATGTAATCTTTGCCTCGTTTTTTGTGAGTAAGATTGGTGGTTGGTAATTTTTCTTTATAAAGTTCTGATATCAGAGTTTTGGTATCTTTATAAAGTGATTTGGGCACCTTTTTTTTCTGTTCTCCAGAAGGTTTTGTAAGATTGGGGCTACTCCTCCCTCGGGTAGTTGGTAGAACTCTACACATAAAGCGCTGCAGCTCAGTCCCTCAGTCACGTCCAGCGCTTTACGACCCCGTGGACTGCAGCAGGGCAGGCCTCCCTGTCCTTCACCAACTCCCGGAGCTTCCTAAACTACGTCCATCGAGTTGGTGATGCCATCGACCATCTCATCCTCTGTCATCCCCTTCTCCAAATCCCGCCTTCAATCTAAAAGACCCAGCATCAGAGTCTATTCCTGTGAGTCAGTTCTTCACATCAGGTGGCCAAAGTATTGGAGTTTCAGCTTCAGCATCAGTCCTTCCAATGAATTTTCAGGACTGATCTCCTTTAGGACGGACTGGTTGGATCTCTTTGCAGTCCAAGGGACTCTCAAGAGTCTTCTCCAATGCCACAGTTCAAAAGCATCAATTCTTTGGTGCTCACTCAGCTTTCTTCACAGTCCAATTCTCACATCCATACATGACCACTGGAAAAACCATAGCTTTGACTAGATGGACCTTTGTCAGCAAAGTAATGTCTCTGCTTTTTAATATGCTGTCTAGGTTTGTCATAGCTTTTCTTCTAAGGAGTAAGCGTCTTTTAATTTCATGGCAGCAGTCACCATCTTGCAGTGATTTTGGAGTCCAAAAAAATAAAGTCTGTCAATGTTTGCCATGAAGTGATGGGACCGGATGCCATGATCTTAGTTTTCTGAATGTTGAACTTTAAGCCAGCTTTTTCACTCTCCTCTTTCACTTTCATCAAGAAGCTCTTTAGTTCCTCTTCACTTTCTGCCATAAGGGTGGTGTCATCTGTGTATCTGAGGTTATTGATATTTCTCCCAGCAATCTTGATTCCAGCTTGTGCTTCATCCAGCCTGGCATTTCGCATGATGCACTCTGCATATAAGTTGAATAAGCACTGTGACAGTATACAGCCTTGACGTACTCCTTTCCCAATTTGGAACCAGTCTGTTGTTCCATGCCAGTTCTAACTGTTGCTTCTTGACCTGCATACAGATTTCTCAGGAGGCAGGTGAGGTGGTCTGATATTCCCATCTCTTTCAGAATTTTCCACAGTTTATTGTGATCTACACAGTCAAAGGCTTTGGCGTGATCAATAAAGCAGAAGTAGAGTTTTAGCAGCAGCAGAGTTTTAGTAGGTTTGGGTAATTATTGGGGCTTTTCTGGTGGCTGAGACGGTAAAGACTCTGCCTGCAATGCAGGAGGTCCGGTTTTGATTCCTGAGTCAGGAAGATCCCCTGGAGGAGGGCATGGCACCCCTCTCCAGTATCCTAGCCTGGAAAATCCATGGACAGAGGAACCTGGTGGGCTATAGTCCATGTGGTTGAAAAGAGTCGGATATGACTGAGCAACTACATGTTCATGCTTTGGTAATTATCGGGCTTCCCTGGTGGCTCAGATGGTAGAGAATCTGCCTGTTATGGGTTCAATCCCTGGGTCAGGAAGATTCCCCTGGAGAAGGAAATGGCAACCCACTCCAGTGTTCTTTTCTGAAGAATCCCATTGACAGGGGGAGCCTGTTGGGATATGGTTCATGGGGTCACAAAGAGTTGGACACAACTGAGCAGCTTTCACTTTTCACTTCACTTTGTTAATTATACTTTGTAGGAATTTGTTGATTTTATCCAAAATTTTCACTTTTATTGGCATAAATTTGTAATGTCTTCAGTTCTGTGGAATCTGTAGTGTAGTGATGTCTCATTTCTGATACTGGCTATTTGTGTTTTCTGTTTTTTTTAGATTAGTATCACCAGAGTTTTATTCGATCTTTCAAAGAACCAACTTCTAGCTTTGTGTATCCTTTTTCTTATAAGTTTGTTTTCATTCATTGATTTTTCCTTTGAGTTATTTTGCTAATTTTAATCATATTTTTTCTAATATATGAATTAAAGATTATATTATCTTTAGCTGTATTCTACAAATTATGTTATTGTCCATCAGCTAGGAGGTGACTCAAGGTCACAGGAAGGGCGTGGAGCTGGGAGGCTGGGCTGTGTGGGTCCTTTTTGTCCTTTGGGCAAGAAGTCTTATCTCCGAGCTCTTCTTCCATTGAACGTGGAGACACAGTCATCACCAGTGAAGGGAGCTCTCTGGCCACCGTGTATCATTTGTTCTTCAGTCACTGAGTCTTGTCTGACTCTGTGGCCCCATGGACTGCAGCACACCAGGCTGCTCTGTCCTCCACTGTCTCTCTGAGTTTGCTCAAACTCAGGTCCATTGAGTCGCTGATGCCATCCAACCTCCATCTTCTATCGTCCTGTTCTCCTCTTGCCCTCAATCTTTCCCAGCATGAGGGTCTTTTCCAATGAGTCAGCTCTTTGCATTAAGTGGCCAAAGTATTGGAGCTTCAGCATCAGTCCTTCCAATGAATATTCAGGACTGTTTTCCTTTAGGATTGACTGGTTTGATCTCCTTGCAGTCCAAGAGAGTTTTAAGAGTCTTCTCCAACACCACAGTTCAAAAGCATCATATTCTTTGGCGCTCAGCCTTCTTTATGGTTCAACTCTCACATCCATACATGACTACTGGAAAAACTATGGCTTTGATTATACAGACCTTTGTTGGCAAAGTGATATCTCTGCTTTCCAGATGGTTTTTGGTTTACTTTGCTCAGATCCATCAAAGAAAGTACTATTTATGGCAGCTGTAGGCTTAGAGATATATTTCTTAAATTACAAGACTTGGAAGTTGAAACGCCTCCTTGATCCAGGGCTGCAGGATGTTGTGTTACTCGGCAAGAAGACAGCATTCGTCTCGTTGTCCATCTCCATCAGAGGTTTTGGGTGATCAGGTACATTGTCAGAGAGAGGGGATGTTCTGCACGGAATCTTTTCTGAGCAGCATGAGTCAGCAGTCTAAGGTACTCAGTAAACGGTATTGTAAGCAGATGCGCTGTCACTCAGGCTTTGTTCCATCCACGCAGCACAGGCAGAGGGGCTTGATTTAGCACCACTCTTAGGGGTGCAGAGTTTTTGGAATGGTGAGTGAGCATTGACTTCAGTCAGCTATTTAAGCCTCTAACGAGGGAGTCAGTCTGAGCTTTGAAGCCAGGCATTGACTTCTCTAGCCACGAAGGTCCTGGATGGCGTCTCCTTCTACAGGAGGCTTTGTCTACACTGAAAACCTGCTGTTTAGTGTAGCCACCCACGTTAGTGATCTTGGCTGCTCTTTCGGGTAACTTGTTGCAGCTTCTACATCAGCACTTGGGGCTTTGCCTTTGCACCCTGATGTGCCAGAGACGGCATCTTTCCTTTGACCTTGGGAACCAACCCCTGCCAGCTTCACACTTTGTGCAGCTTCCTTGCCCCTCTAAGTTCTCACAGAATTGAAGAGAGTTGGGGCCTTGCTCTGGCTTGGGCTTTGGTTTATGGAAATACTGTGGCTGGTTGGATCTTCCATCCAGGCCACTCTGACTTTCTCCGCAGAAGCAGTGAGCCTGTTCACTTTCTTATCATTGTGCGTTCACTGGAGGAGCACGTCTAGTTGCCCTGAGGAACTTTTCCTTTGCATTCACAAGCTAGCTAACTGGTGCAGGAGGCCTAGCTTTTGGCCTGTCCTAACCTTCGAAGTGCCTTCCTCACTAAGCTTTGTCATTTCTAGGGTGGGATGTAAAGTGAGATATGCAGCTCTTCCTTGCACTTGGACACTGTGAGGCCGCTGTGAGGTGACTGGCCTAATTTCAGTCTTGTTGTGTCTAGGGTGTAGGGAGGCTCAAGAAGAGGGAGGGATTCATGGAATAGTTGGTCTGTGGAACAGTCAGAACACGTATTTATCACTTAAGCTCATCATCTTATATTGGTGAGGCTCGTGGTGCCCCAAAACAATTAGGGTAGTTGCATCAGAAATCACTGATCAGATAGAGCCATAATGAATATGACAACAATGAAAAAGTTTGAAATATTGTGAGAATTACTAGACGGTGACAGAGACACAAAGTGAGCAAATGCTGTTGGGAACAACGGGAGCGGCAGGGCAGCCGGGGACTTCAGCGTGTGAGAACTGCAGTGTGTGCGAAGCGTGGCGAGGCCGCTGGGCCTGGAGCCCGGCCTGGACTGGTAGGTCCTCCCTGCCAGTCTCTGCCCGCCTCCAGCACAGGGCTGGGTTGGTCTCAGTGCGTGGCATGTGCTGTTCTCAGGGTCCCTGCCTGACCTCCTCCGGTTGGTAAGGCATGAACCCTGCAAAGCCTTCTCCCAGTAAAAGCCCCATCTCTGGCAGTAGCCTGTGGGGTGTGAGGATAGGCGGGGTGGGTGGTGGGCTGTGGTCCCCTGGTGCCCTTGGCATCGTGTAGTCTCGCCTGGTCCTCGCAGTGGTGTGGCGCTGTGGGCACTGGAGCCTCTGTTTCAGAAGAGGCCATGGGCAGCTCCGGGAGGGTGAGTGACGTGCCAGCTCTCGGGACTCCTCAGCACCAGGCGCCAGGCTCGGCCACTTGAGGCCTGGCTGCTCCCTGAGGACCCCACGTGGGACCCAAGTGTGTGAGCCTGATTGTTGAAGAGTTTTAAAGAGTACAGAATATCATACGTCAAGTTAACTGTGTCTTTCTCTTTTGTTTTTCTCCTGTTTCCAAGATTGTTGAAGGTGAGTGGTCTCCCTCCTTCCTTGGGTTTGGGCGAGGGCAGCGCTGCAGGCCCGCCTGCTCTGTGGGCAGGAACACCCCCTGAGGCAGCTCTGCCTGCTGCGGGGACTCACCCCTGGCCTGCTTGCAGCAGGGTTGGGGGCTCCTCCTGGGAAGACGGCTGGGAAGGCAGCTGGTCCCGAAAGGGATGGGGCTGAGAGGCCCTTCCCTGAACGAGGACTCGCACCTTAGAGAGGAGGCGGCCGAGGAGGAACGGCCGGCGGCTGCGCCAGGACCACGCGGATAGCTGTGTGGTGAGCAGTGATGAGGAGGAGCTGGCCCGGGACAAGGACGTGTACGTGACCACCCACTCCCCCAGGAGCGCAGCCACAGGCTTCAGGTACCAGGGGCCTTGCTGGGGGCAGGCCGTCTGCCAGGAAGTCTCTGCACACATGGGCGCTTGTCCCCGGAATGAGGATCCCTCCTTCCTCCAATTTCCAGTGAAGAGGTTGGGCGGAGGCAGGGTGTTACAAATACTGGCCCCTCAGCAAATGCTTCAACCCCTGGGCTCAGGAAGGGCTTACTGAAGCATCTGGGTAGCGGGCGGATCCCAGGCTGGGCTCCGCTGTTCCCCCTGTGACTGACCAGGTGCACCAGGCACCGCCAGGTCGTGTGTGAGCAGCTGGGGGTGAGGAAGGGGCTGCTCGGCCAGCCCCTGCCCCAGACACGGAGACTGCAAGGGGGACTCCCATTGTCTGCACTCTTGCCCTCTCTGCCCCCTTTCTCTGAGGACCCCTGCACCATGGGACTGCCAGCCTCCCAAGTGCCTGGGCTGTGGCAGGGCCGCAGGAGGCTGTTGTGAGGAAGGGGCATGGGCGGCTTAGATGGAGCCACGTAGCATTAGGAGCTGACCGTCCAGCTTGCTTTCCTGACGTGAGCTCTGTGCTTCTAGGCCCTCGGGCACCGTCAGCTGCCCCATCTGCATGGACGGGTACTCGGAGGTAAGCAGGCTCGGCTGCGTCTCCCCTGGTCCTGGTCTCTGGCTGCTCCAGGCAGGGAGTGAGATGAGCACTTCCGTGGGTGGGCTCTGACACCTGTCTCGCAGGCATGCCGGGGCCGGCACGTGGCTTGGCGCACGTCTGTGAGGGGAGGGTGTGCTGTCTCTCTGGGCCGCACAGTCGTGAACTCTGGCTCCTTCGTTCCCTGCACTGCCCTGTGCAAGAGCCAGTCCTGCGCGTCCCGCCCGGCCTCAGAGGAACTGCTAGTGCTTTCCGTGGCCCTGGGCCCTCTGGCTCTGCCCCACTGAGTGCCTGGGGTTCCTTGAGCCCCAGGGCTTCAACTTGGGCTCTCGCTGCCCGAGATTGGCTCCTGCCTGTTCCTCAGCTTCAGAGACACCGCCCATACGCCTGAGCCTCAGAGGAGCATCCTCAGTATTCCAGACCCCCTCCCTGCTTCCCTGCTGCAGCCCCCGGCCCTTCCCTGCTCATTCGTCATCTTAGGAACAGGCGGGAGTGGACGCTGGGGCTCCGGCTGCTCCGGTACAAGATGTGACATGAAGGCTGTTTGTTTTCCAGATTGTGCAGAACGGGCGTCTCATTGTTTCTACAGAATGTGGCCACATCTTCTGTAGCCAGTGCCTCCGTGATTCCCTGAAGAATGCTAACACTTGCCCAACTTGCAGGAAAAAGATGAGCCACAAACGCTACCACCCCATTTACATATGAAGTGCTGAGTGTCGCTCGGGAGAGACGAGGGCCGCACAGAGCCTGGCTGGGCTCTCTGTGCAGCCTTACGCGGCTCATCTGCCTCCAGTGTCTTGAGCTCAGAAAGACTATTTCAGAACCAACGTCCACTATGTACACTGCTCTCTTGTTTCCAACCCCATCTTAGACCCTCTTGTTGCCTCTAGTTGGACGCCGTGGAGCTGGAGCCAGGCCCCTCCCAGCTGGTCGACGTCTCCTGGGTAGTCTGGTTCCAGGGTAGGAGAGAGGGAGTCAGGCACATTGGAGATAAGAGTCATGGTTCTAGCCTCTTTCAGAAGCTGCACGTTTGCCAAGAAGTTTTCCCTGTTTGGAGAGTTTGCCCCACCTTCCTCCTGGCGGTGTCCTGGAGCACCAGCCCTGGTCAGAGAGCACGCAGGTCCGCCCAGCTCTCCTGGGCACGCTACCTCGTCCCAGGCGTCTGCCCACCGCAGTGACAAGCCACACAGGGTCCATCCAGTCTGAGGATCCCAGATGCAAGCGTGGCCCCGGAAAGACCAACCACTGGACTTGTTTTCCATCTCCTGTGATTCAGAGGCCACCCATGATTCCGCCTACATCGATGTCAGAGGTTCCTGCAGATCACCAAGGCCTCGGCAGGGCAATCCCTAGTTTTCTAAGAACGAAATGTGCAATAAAGCCCGTTCTTTGCCTCCTTTTCAGCAGCCCAGGAGATGTAGCGCTCTCAGTGTCCCTGGGAGGCCTCGTGCCGCCTGCGGAGCCGTGCCTGTGTCGCCCCATCCTGCTCACCACCTGTTCTCAGGAACTGGACCCGCGCCTGAGCTCACTGGCGCAGCAGTCACGGTGGGGCAGGCACATGGTCGGGTGTCCTCTTCTCTGATAAAATCATCCTGTGTTTACCATAGGCCCTCTGGTCCTCAGTTCCCACTGCCTAACGTCTACTCAAGCATAGACCCGGGCGGCGGTGGCAGTAATTGTGGCCTTATCAGCTGCCCACGTCCATCCTGTTGCCCAAGTCACAGCCACCTGTGATTCAAAGCTCGGCTCTCCAGATTCAAGCTGGGTACCATCACCCCTGCAACTGACATTTATTTCAGAAGCTGCTCTTCTGGTCTTCAGGCCTTGATCCTTTGGGCTTCGATTGCTCCTTAGATTTTGGTGGCGAAGTACTGTGGCCCCTCCTCCCCAGGGGCCCAGATAACACCCTTCTGCTCAACTCCAGGTGTGAGAGCCTCTAGTCCTCAAGGAGGTGGCATGGTGGCCCAGGGGTGGCTCCCGGGAGAGACCTGCAGAGCCTGCCTCCTCCACCTCCACACCCTCCTTCCTCAGAGGGCTTCAAGCCAAACCCACAGCCTTCCGTGTGAAACAGCTTCAAGGTGGAAGGGGGCCTCCTCTGGCGTTGCTAGCAATAACTGACCTTCAGTTTTTCCTTCTGGAGGAGCAGGGACTCAGCACAGAATTCACTTTAAACAGGGCCGAAGGAGTGTCCCTTCTCTGTGAAAGGAAAATTCATGCTTCATTCTGACTTGATAACTGTTTGGCTCACTTCCAGTTGGTTTGATAAAAGTACTATTTTCTCCTTACAGTCGAGGAAGGCAGGACATCAGTTCTCGTCACCGTGACGGGCACTGTCTGCCCTTTGAGTAGACACAGGTGTCCCCATGAAGTTCCTTCTGGGCTTCATGGAACACTCCTTTTTTTTTTTTTTTTTTTTAATGTTCTAACAATACCCAGACTTCAGGAGCCAGGACAACCATACAGCCAAAATCTCTTATGCTTTATGCTTAAGGACAGATGGTTGATCATAAAAGTTGTGTTCCTTCATATTAAACGGGGGGAAAATGTTTAGTTTCTCCTATTCAGAAATTGCAAAATAGGAAAAGAGATGGAAAAACCCCTTTCCCTCCCTCAGTGTACATAGTTCAGATCTTTCTTTGTTCCATTTATAAACTTTATCCATGTTCGTCAGTCTGTTTTTGACTTCTCTGCTAGTGTTACAGGTGAAAATAAATCATTAACTTGAACCAGGTACTTTTTTCGTGTGTTCATTTACTCATCGGGATCCATTTCACCTCTCACCCTGCACCCTTGACCAAGGTACTTGATTCCTGTCTGCCTCCAGCTTTGTGTATCTTGGGGCACACGTGTGGGAAGGTGGCTTGGTCATGTACCAACTTAGAAGCCAGCAGGTAAGAGGGTTACTCTTGGGCGGGGCTGCGAGTCCAGGCCCTGGAAATCCCTAATCAAGCAGAATTTTAACTTCAGCCCCTAAGAAGTGAGGTTGACTGCGGGCTGTCTGGTCCGTCTTGCCAGGGCCAGCTCAGCTCTGAGCAGTGTGGACTTGGTGCACCACCCACCACACACGGCTTGTCCTCCATGTGGGAAAGGGGCCCAGGAGGGCATGGCGTGCCTGTTAGTGCTTTGGGAAAGATGAAGCGGATGGGCCTGAGGTCTCCAGAGAGGAAGTGATGGCAGAGCCGACCTTTTCCTGTGCCTTTTCTCCATTCCTGTCTGGTGGTCCCGAGATGGAGCAGGCTCACGTGCTGGAGGCCTGGGGCTCAGGGGCACATGACTGGTGAACTTCAGAGGCCTGCCTTTCACAGGAGACCACCAGAGAAAAACTCAGTTGCATAGTCTAGGTAGGGTGAAAAGGAACAGCTCCTGAGTGCAGAGCTCAGGCCCAGTGCCCTCCTGAGGTACGGGCCTCCCGAGACCTGGGGCTGTGACTGACCCTACACATCCTGGGTGGCCACGGCAACCCAGCAGTGGTCCTGAAGCCAGGATCCAGGAGGCCTCTGTCCTCGTCAGGCCCCAGACGGAGATGAGCGTCCCGTGAGAGGGTTAACAGCAGCGGGGCCCGCAAAGCTGGCTACTGAAGGGGCTTGTTTCTAGGTTTCTTACTTTTGAAACTTAAGTTGTGTTTTAACTACATTTTTCTGTTGTTAGCACATAGTGGTTTTTGTATATTGTGTAAGCATCCTTGCCAAAGCTTTATTCTGTTAAGACTCTGGGTACTATTGAATCCTCTACATTCACAGCCGTATCATCTTCGGTTTGGTTCAGTTCAGTTCAGTCACTCAGTCGTGTCCGACTCTTTGCTACCCCATGAATCACAGCATGCCAGGCCTCCCTGTCCATCACCAACTGCCGGAGTTCACTGAGACTCAACGTCCATCGAGTCAGAGATGCCATCCAGCCATCTCCTCCTCTGTCGTCCCCTTCTCCTCCTGCCCCCAATCCCTCCCAGCAATGAGTCAGCTCTTCGCGTCAGGTGGCCAAAGTATTGGAGTTTCAGCTTCAGCATCAGTTCCTCCAAAGAACACCCAGGACTGATCTTTAGAATGGACTGGTTGGATCTCCTTGCAGTCCAAGGGACTTCAGGAGTCTTCAACACCACAGTTCAAAAGCATCAATTCTTCGGCGCTCAGCTTTCTTCACAGTCCAACTTGACTTGTTCTAATTCTTGGAACATTCTTTTTCTTGCTGGACTTGTAAGATAATTAGCAGGAAAAGGAAGATTCCTTTTCTAACCATGAGGTAAAGAGTTTGTCTTTCTGTTTTATTTTGTCCACAATGGACGTATGTCCTTACTGATTCTTTCTCTCTGCTGGGGTATACGACTTTTCCCCCTTGAGATCAGTTAATACTGTGTTTCACATTGATTTTTCTTTTAGTGTATACCAGCTTTGTGTTTCTTTGGTAAATCCACTTTGTTCATGATTTATTGACTTACATGTTTCTTTGTTTTGCCACTATTTGGTTTTGTTCAGTTGCTCAGTCCTGTCTGACTCCTTGCGACCCCACGGACTGCAGCACGCCGGGCCTCCCTGTCCATCACCAACTCCGGGAGCTTGCTCAAACTCATGTCCATTGAGTCAGTGATGCCATCCAACCACCTCATCCTTTGTCCCCTTTTCCTCCTGCCTTCAACCTTTGTCAGCATCAGGGTCTTTTCCAATGAGTCAGTTCTTTGCATCAAGTGGCCAGAGTATTGGAGCTTCAGCTTCAGCATCAGTCCTTCTAATGAATATTCAGGACTGATTTCCTTTAGAATGGACCAGTATAATCTTGCAGTCCAAGGGACTCTCAAGAGTCTTCTCCAACACCACGGTTCAAAAGCATCAATTCTTCGATGCTCAGCCTTCTTTATGGTTCAATTCTCTCATCCCACATCCATACATGACTACTGGAAAAACCATAGCCTTGACCAAATGGACCTCTGTTTGCAAAGTGATGTCTCTGCTTTTTAATAAGCTATCTAGGTTGGTCATAGCTTTTCTTCGAAGGAGCAAGCGTCTTTTAATTTCATGGCTGCAGTCACCATCTGTAGTGATTTTGGAGCCCAAGAAAATAAAGTCTCACTGTTTCCATTGTTTCCCCATCTATTTGCCATGAAGTGATGGGACTGGATTCCGTGATCTTTGTTTTCTGAATGTTGAGCTTTAAGCCAACTTTTTCACTCCTCTTTCACTTTCATCAAAAGGCTCTTTAGTCCTTCTTCACTTTCTGCCATGAGGGTGGTGTCACCTGCATATCTGAAGTTTTTGATATTTGTCCCAGCAATCTTGATTCCAGCTTGTGCTTCATCCAGCCTGGCATTTTGCATGATGTATTCTGCGTATAAGTTAAATAAGCAGGGTGACAATATACAGTCTTGCCATACTCCTTTCCCAATTTGGAAGCAGTCTGTTGTTCCATGTCCAGTTCTAACTTGCTTTTTGACTTGCATACAGATTCCGCAGGAGGCAGGTAAGGTGGTCTGGTATTCCTATCTCTTTGAGAATTTTCCACAACTTGTTGTGATCCACTTAGTCAAAAGGCTTTAGTGTAGTCAGTGAAGCAGAAAGAAAGTGTAGCTGCTCAGTTGTGTCTGACTCTTTGCAACCCTATGGACTATGGCCTGCCAGGCTCCATCCATGGGATTTTCCAGGCAAGAATACTGCAGTGGGTTGCCATTTCCTTCTCCAGGGGATCTTCTGGACCTAGGAATCAAATTCAGGTCTTCTGCATTGCAGGCAGACTCTACTGGCTTCCCTGGTGGCTCAGCTGGTAAAGAATCTGCCTGCAGTTTGTGAGACCTGGGTTTGATCCCTGGGTTGGGAAGATCCCCTGGAGAAGGGCATGGCAACCTCCAGTATTCCGGCCTGGAGAATCCCATGGACTGTGTGGTCCGTGGGGTCACAAAGAGTCAGACACGACTGAGTGACTTTCACGTCACTTCAGAAGCAGAAGTAGATGTTTTTCTGGGAATTCTCTTGCTTTTTCTATGATACAAATGTTTGGTTTAGGGTTTTTAAAAATACATGTCACAAGTTACATTGACCTATCAAAGATTTAAAAATGCAGATTTCTTTTCTTTCTACATGTGCTGTTTCTTAACTGTGGCATGCGGGCTCTCGTTCCCTAACCAGCTATTAAGCCTGCATTGGGAGCATGGAGTCTTAACCACTGGACCACGAGTGAAGACGCGATTTTTTTTTTTAATGTTTCAGAATTATTCATATTTAAAATCAGTTACAGGTTTCTACGAGTTGTGTATTTCATCTTTTTGTAAGATTTTGGTATAAAGTTCAAAGTATTCTCTTGTAAGCTAATCAGTGTATGCAGCACCTTTTTATCATTAATACTAATTTATGCTTTCCGTTTATTTTTATTACGTTTTCTTAGAGAGTTGTCAGTTTCACATTTGTGTTAATTCCAGTACCCACAGTTTTTGTGGATCTAACCTGAGGCCTTTTATTCCTGCTGGCTCTCATAGTGACATCCTTCTCTATGTTTTGTGAGCTTTTTTCTCCCTTAGATTGAACCCATTTAACTTGGTGTCCTGTCAGAAAATACTTTGAGTTCTGGATTGAAGGTGGATTCTTCCAGAAAGTATTAATCCTGCTTTTTTTTTTTTGTTTTTAACCCCTTTCTTTTTATTTTTGTATTGAAGGATAATTGCTTTACAGAATTTTGTTGTTTTCTGTCAAACCTCAACATGAATCAGCCATAGGTGTGTGTGTGTATGTATGTGTGTGTATATATATATTTATATCCCCTTCCCTTTGAACCTCCCTCCCTGTTTTTAAGCCTTGCTTTTCTGAAATGTTTAAGGTTGTTAAACTCAAGGCTGCTGTGTTTCTTTGCCTTTTAAACTGTGAAATACGGACTTCCTAGGTGGCACTAGTGGTAAAAAAAAAACCAGCCTGCCAATGCAGAACTCATAAGAGACGCGGGTTTGATTGCTGGGTCTGGAAGATCCCCTGGAGAAAGCCATGGCAACGCACTCCAGTATTCTTTCCTGGAGAATCCGCGGACAGTGGACTGGCAGGCTACAGTCCGTGGGGTTGCACAGAGTTGGACGCGACTGAAACAACTTAGCATGCACTGTGAGATAGAGAGCGCAGAGAGCATGCCTTGGGCTTTCCTGGTAGTCCAGTGGTTAAGAATCCGCCTGCCAATGGAGGTACCCAGGTTCAGCCACTGGCTGGGGAAGATTCCACACGCTGGGGAGCAGCAAAGCCCGTGGGCCTCAACTCTGAGCCTGCTCTCCACGAGAGAAGCCACTGCAATGAGGAGCCCGCACTGCAGCCAGAGGCAGCTGTTGGCCACAACTAGAGAAAGTCCACACGCAGCAACGAAGACGCAGTGCAGCCAAATTAAATTTTAAAAGTTTCAAAAGCATATTTCATGGAATTACTTCAAAAGTACAGTTTAGTGAATTACCATAAAGCAAATGTTCATGAAACAACCAACTTCAACAAGAAACTATTAATCAACACCTTAAGAAGCCCCTTCCTGTCCTCTCTCCCAGTCAGTTCTTGTAATGTGGAGTTTCAAGCCAGCCTTTTCACTTTTTCACCCTCATCAAGAGACTCTTCAGTTCCTCTTTGCTTTCTGCCGTTAGAGTGGTATCATAGGCATATCTGAGGTTGTTGATATTTCTCCCAGCGATCTTGATTTCAGATTGTGATTCATCCAGTCTGGCATTTTGCATGATGTACTCTGCGTATGTTGTAAATAAACAGAGTGACAATATGCAGCCTTGACATACTCCTTTCCCAATTTTGAACCAGTTCTTTGTTCCACGTTTGGTTCTAACTGTTGCTTTTTTATCTGCTCAGAGGGATATTCATAGCTATAAATTTCTACATTGCAAGATCAATCATCTAATTGGATGCCTTAAGGAACTAGAAGAAGAACAAGCTAAACGTAAAGCTAGCAGATGGAAAGCAATAGAAGAGAATGAAGCAGAGATAGGACATTGAGACTAGAAAACAATAGAGGAAAGAACAGACACTAAAAGTTGGGCAAGGCCCTGCCCACCGGAGCAAGAGCCAGTTTTTCCCACAGCCAGTCCCTCCCATCAGGAAGCCTCTAAAAGCCTCTTAGCCTCATCTGTCAGAGGGCAGACAGAAGAAGAAAGAAGAAGCACAATCCCACAGTGACTAAAACAAAAACCATTTTACAGAACATTAATCAAGATGAAAAGAAAGTTATGTCCCAGATGAAGGCACAAGATAAAATCCCAGGAAAACAACTAAATGAGGTGGAGACAGGCAATGTTCTGGAAAACGAATTCAGAATAATGATAGTGAAGACGATCCAGGATCTTGGGAAAACTGGAGAAGATGCAAGAAATGTTTACCAAAGACCTAGAAGAGCTGAAGAACAAACAACCAGAGATGAATAATACACTGGAAGGAATCAATAGAATAACTGAGGTAAAAGAACTGATAAATGACCTGGAGGACAGAATGGTGGAAATCACAGCCACAGAACAGAGTATAGAAAAAAGAACGAAAAGAAAATGAAGACAGCCTGAGAGACCTCTGAGGCAACAGTGAACACACCAACATGTGCATCACAGGGGTCCCAGGAGGAGAAGAAAGAGATCCGGAGAAGTTATCTGAAGAGATAATTGCTGAAAACTTCCCAAACACGGGAAAGGAAATAATAACCAAGTCCAGGAAGCACAGAGTCCCAGGCAAGATAAACCCAAGGAGGAACACACCAACACATAGTAATCAAAAGTGATGAAAGGGAAGAACCTAAAGCCAAGAATACTCTACCAGCAAGACTCCTTCCAATTTGATGGAGAAATCAAAAGCTTTCCAGAGAAGCAAAAGGTAAGAGAATTCAGCACCACCAAACTAACTTTACAACAAATGGCTAAAGGAACTTTTCTAGGCAGGAAGCACGTGAGAAGGAAAAGACCTACAGAAAATAACCCCCAAACAATTGAGAAAACGGTAATAGGATCATACATATTGATAATTACCTTAAATGCAAGTGGATTAAAGGCACCAACCAAAAGACAGACTGGCCATGTGGATGAAAGCATGTGCGTGTATGCACTTCCACTTCCCACACCACTCTGCCTGACCCCCCAAATTGTGTGCAGCTATTTTATATTGTTAGGTTAATCTTGTTCCCATTATGGCTTGCGGTTGTAATTATCTTTTATTTTTTGTCTGGCTATTGATTGTGAAAACTGATAAACATCTTTACATCTTTTACTCTTGTGATTATGTAACTATTACTCAATACCATTGTATCACGATTGATCAACAGAAAATAACAGAATTCTGTATCACCGAAACTACCATTTAATAGGAAAACTTGTAACCACTTTTTAAAATCCCGATGGGTATCAGAATTGTCTTGCAGTTTTAGGAAAATACAAATGCTCAAGTATTGCTTTTTTCTCCAGAGCTCCAGATGTTTCTAATGAGCTGCTGCTGCTGCTGCATCTCTTTAATCATGTCTGACTCTGTGCGACCCCATAGACAGCAGCCCACCAGGCTTCCCGTCCCTGGGATTCTCCAGGCAAGAACACTGGAGCAGTCATGTTTAAAGCAACTGGACTATATGATGATCTTTGACCTAGTTTCACTTTTTCATAGTCAGTGCTCCCATTTCATTTAGTTTATGTTTTCTAATTTCTCCATCTCTTTTTTTTGATGTTTTTTCTCAAGTCTTTATCAAGTGTAGTAGAAAAGCTTTTGTATACATCTATAAAAATAGTATGTATAATATATATGTTTTAGAAAACTTACCATTTTTTGCCTAACTAAAAAATTTATGACATTTTGATTCCACTTGTTTGACTTAGTATAAATAGAATCCTAGATTTCTAGTTAAGAAAAATAGATATGCAACAAAACTTTTACTATATTATACAGGGAACTATAGTCAATTATCTTGTAATAACCTGTAATATATTTTCTATTATCTGAAAAATAATGTGTGTATATGTACAAGTGAATCACCTTTCTGTGCACCTGAAGCATTAAGTCAACTATACTTCAATAAAATATATGTTAGGCAAAAATAATAATAAAAGTGAAAAAACCTCCAGCTAGGTTGATGCAAAAGTAATTGCAGTTTTGCATCGTTGGACTTTGCTGTTTGATATTGGAATACATTCTTAAATGTGGTTATGTCATACATCATTTTAATGCACGTTTGTCGCTTTATGTTTTTTTGCTAATGACATCACTTTTTATTTTATATTTATCTTAGACTAGGAAATGATATTAGACAAAAAGCAAATTCGAGTGATTTTCTTATTCAAGTTCAAAGCAGCGGAGACAATTTGTGACATCAACAGTGCACTTGGCCTTGGGACTGCTAACAAACCTGCAGCGCAGCGGTGTTTCAGGTTTTGCAAAGAAGAGCCTTAAAGACATGGCACGTGGTTGTCGGCCATCAGAAGTTGACAATGAACTATCGAGAGGATTATGGAAGCTGATCCTCTTACAACTACATGAGAAGTTGCCAAAGAACTCAACACCAACCACTGTATGGTGATTGGGCATTTGAAGCAAATTGGAAGGTGAAAAAGCTTGGTAAGTGGGTGCCTCATGAGGTACCGAAAATAAAAATCATCGTTTTGAAGTGTTGTCTTCTCTTATTCTGCACAATAACAATGAACCATTTCTTGATTGGATTGTGACGTGAGATGAAAAGAAGTGGAGTGTATATGACAACCGCCGATGACCAGCTCAGTGGTTTGACCGAGAAGCAGCTCCAAAGCACGCTCTCTGAAGCCAAACTTGCACCCAAAAAAGGTGATCAGTATTTGGTGGTCTGCTGCCCGACTGATCCACTACAGCTTTCTGAATCCTGGCAAAACCATTACATCTGAGAGGTACAGATGTAATGTACCTCAGCAAGTAATGCAATCTCGGCAAATCTATGAGATGCACCGAAACTGCAACACCTTAGCCAGCAGTGATCAACAGAACGGGCCCAGTTCTCCTCCACAACAGTGCCCGACTGCACGTCACACCACCACTGCTTCAGACATTGAACGAAGTGGGCTATGAGGTTCCGTCTCATCCGCCGTATTCACCTGATCTTTGGCCCACGTACTACCACCACTTCCAGCACCTTGGCAACTTCCTGCGCTGAAAACGCTTTCACAGCCAGCAGGAGGCAGAAGGTGCTTTCCGAGAGTTCTCTGAATCCCAAAGCGTGGGCTTTTATGCTACAGGGATAAACACACTGATTTCTTGTTGGCAAAAATATGTGGATTGTAACGGTGCGTATTTATGATGATTTAAAATTCATGGTCTGAAACCATAGTTACTTTTTCACCAACCTATAGATTGACTTAAGAGCAAGAGAGAAGACTCAAACTGCTTAAAACAATGAAAGAGGATACTACTGAACTTTACAGTAATACAGAGGATTATAAGACTATGAACACCTTCATGCCAACAAATTGGATAATGTTGATGAGATGGGCAAACTCCTAGGAACACAAAGTGACATGTAGAGTTTCCTAAATAATACACAATACGTACAATTACAGTATGAATTTAGCAAAGTTGTGGGATACAAATTCACAAATCAATTGTATTTCTATACCCTATCAGTTAATAATCTGAAAGGGAAATCAAGTTTCCCAAAGCACCAAAAAAGAATAAAACACTTAATAAATTTAACCAAGTAGGTATACAATTTGTACACTGAGACTTTACTATAAACACCACAGAACATTGCTGAAAGAAACATTTAAATAAAGAGACATTGCATGCTGGTGGGTTGCAAGACAGTATTGTTACGTTGGCAGTACTGCCCAAAAATAGAATACAGAATCGCTGCGATCCTTACCAAACCCAATGGCAGTCTTTATAGAAATCTATGGGATTTTAAAGGACTGAGGACAGATAAAATAATCTTGAAATAGAAGAATTTGGAAGACTCACTTCCCAATTTGAAAACATTATAAAAGTACACGAATCAAAACCATGTGGTGCTGGCTTTGGGACAGACATAGAGACCAACGGAGTGAGGCTGAGCCCAGAAAGAAATCCGCATTTCAATGGCCAAGTGATTTTCATAAGGGCTTCAAGATCATGCAATGGAGGAGAAAGGTCTCTCTGATAAATGGTGCTTGGAAAGTTGTATATTCTCATGCATAAGAACTGGAGTAGGAAATGGCCACTCACTCCAGTGTTCTTGCCTGGAAAGTTCCATGAACAGAGGAGCCTGGTGGGCTACAGTCCATGGGATTGCAAAGAGTTGGACATGACTGAAGGACTGAACATGTGCAAACAATGAAATTGGGTCTTTAAACCATAAGTAAAAATTAATTTAAAAATGGATCAAATACCTAGATTGAAGAACTAAAACTATAAAAACTCTTAGAAAACATAAATGCAAATATTCATGAGTTTGGATTTGGCAAAGCTTTCTCATATATAACATCAAAAAGAAGCAACTAAAGGAAAAATAAATTAGACTTCATTAAAATTTAAAACTTTTGTGCATCAAAGGATACTATTAGGAGATTGAAAAGACAACCCACAGAACAAGAGGAAATATTGGGAATCCATCTATCTGATTGGGGTCAAATAATCAGAATATATAAAGTGTTCCTACAACTCAATAAGAACAAAAAAATCAGCCTAATTCAAAAATTGGTAAAGGACTAAAACAGATATTTCTCCAAAGAAGACATACAAATAACCAATAAGCCCATGAGCTCAACATCATTAGTCATGAGTAAAATGTTCATCAAAACTACAGATACCACTTCACACCCATTACAGGGCTATTTTCAAAAACACAGAAAACAAGTGTGGTGAGGATATGCAGAATTGCAACCCTCGTGCATAGCTGCTAGAAATACAAAGTTATAAAGCTGATCAAGAAAACAGTTTCCTGGGTCCTGAAAAAGTTACATGTAGAATTACTGTATGATACAAAAATTTCACTTCTAGATTAATACCCAAAAGAATGGAAAACAGACTAAGGTATTTGTATATCAGTGTTCACAGCAACATTATTCACAGCCAAAAGGTAAAAAGAACCCAAATGTCCATCCACATGTGAATGGAGAAAGTGTGGTATATCCACGCAATGGAATAGTATTCAGCTTGAAGAAAGAATGAAATTCGGATGCAGGCTTTCAACATGGACTAATGATAACATCATGCTAAATGAAATAAGCTACACGTAAAACTACTATGATTCCACTTACATGATGTACTTAGAATAGACAAATTCATAGATACAGAAAGTAGAGTAGAGGTTAACATGGCCTTGGGATATTCACTGGGTACAGTTTATGTTTGAGATGGTGAAACATTCTGGAAAAGGATAATGGTGATGGCTGTACAGCATTGTTCAGTTCAGTCACTCAGTCATCTCTGACTATTTGTGACCCCAGGAACCGCAGCCCGCCAGGCCTCCCTGTCCATCACCAACTCCCAGAGTCCACCCAAACCCATGTCCATTGAGTCGGTGATGCCATCCAACCATCTCATCCTCTGTCGTACCCTTCTCCTCCTGCCCTCAATCTTTCCCAGCATCAGGGTATTTTCCAATTAGTCAGCTCTTATTAGGTGGCCAAAGTATTGGAGTCTCAGCTTCAACATTAGTCCTACCCAGGACTGATCTCCTTTAGGACGGACTGGTTGGATCTCCTTGCAGTCCAAAGGACTCTCAAGAGTCTTCACCAACACCACAGTTCAAAAGCATCAATTCTTCGGTGCCCAGAAGGCAATGGCACCCCACTCCAGTACTCTTGCCTGGAAAATCCCATGGATGGAGGAGCCTCGTAGGCTGCAGTCCATGGGGTCACTGAGGGTCGGACACGACTGAGCGACTTCACTTTCACTTTTCACTTTCATGCATTGGAGAAGGAAATGGCAACCCACTCCACTGTTCTTGCCTGGAGAATCCCAGGGACGGGGGAGCCTGCTGGGCTGCCGTCTATGGGGTCGCACAGAGTCGGACACGACTGAAGCGACTCAGCAGCAGCAGCAGCAGCTTTCTTCACAGTCCAACTCTCATGTCCATACATGACCACTGGAAAAACAATAGCCTTGACTAGATGGACCTTTGTTGGCAAAGTAATGTCTCTGCTTTTCAATATGCTGTCTAGGTTGGTCATAACTTTCCTTCCAAGGAGTAAGCGTCTTTTAATTTCATGGCTGCAGTCACCATCTGCGGTGATTTTGGAGTCCGGGAATATACAGTCAGCCACTGCTTCCACTGTTTCCCCATCTATTTGCCATGAAGTGATGGGACCAGATGCCATGATCTTCGTTTTCTGAATGTTGAATTTTAAGCCAACTTTTTCACTCTCCTCTTTCACTTTCATCAAGAGGCTTCTTAGTTCTTCACTTTCTGCCATAACGGTGGTGTCGTCCGCATATCTGAGGTTATTGATATTTCTCTCAGCAATCTTGATTCTAGCTTCTGCTTCGTCCAGCCCAGCGTTTCTCATGATGTACTCTGCATATAAGTTAAATAAGCCAGGTGACAATATACAGCCTTTACGTACTCCTTTTCCTACTTGGAACCAGTCTGTTGTTCCATGTCCAGTTCTAACTGTTGCTTCCTGACCTGCATACAGGTTTCTCAAGAGGGAGGTCAGGTGGTCTTGTATTCCCATTTCTTCCAGAATTTTCCATAGTTTGTTGTGATCCACACAGTCAAAGGCTTTGGCATAGTCAATAAAGCAGAAGTAGATGTTTTTCTGGAACTCTCTTGCTTTTTCGATGATCCAGCAGATGGCAATTTGATCTCTTGTTCCTCTGCCTTTTCTAAAACCAGCTTGAATATCTGGAAGTTCACGGTGCACGTATTGCTGAAGCCTGACTTGGAGAATTTTAAGCATCACTTTACTAGCGTGTGAGATGAGTGCAATTGTGCAGTAGTTTGAGCATTCTTTGGCATTGCCTTTCTTTGGAATGAAAACTGACCTTTTCCAGTCCTGTGGCCACTGCTGAGTTTTCCAAATTTGCTGGCATATTGAGTGCAGCACTTTCACAGCATCATCTTTCAGGATTTGAAATAGCTGGACTGGAATTCCATCACCTCCACTAGCTTTGTTTGTAGTGATGCTTCCTAAGGCCCAATGGACTTCACATTCTAGGATTTCTGGCTCTAGGTGAGTGATCACACCATCATGTGTACAGCATTGTAAATGTAGGTAATGCCACAGAGTCACACACTTGAAAAGGGTTCAATTCAATCGCTCAGTCATGTCCAACTCTTTGCGACCCATGGACTGCAGCACCCCAGGCTTCCCTGTCCATCACCAACTCCCAGAACTTGCTCAAAGTCATGTCCATCAAGTTGGTGATGCCAACCAACCATCTCATCTTCTGTTGTCCTCTTCTCATCCTGCCTTCAATCTTTCGCAGCATTGGGGTCTTTTCCAATGAGTCAGTTCTTTTCATCAGGTGGCCAAAGGATTGGAGTTTCAGCTTCAACATCAGCCTTCCAGTGAATATTCAGAACTGATTTCCTTTATGATAGACTGGTTGGATCTCCTTGCAGTCCAAGACTCTCAAGAGTCTTCAGCTCTACAGTTCAAAAGCATCAATTCTTCAGCACTTAGCTTTCTTTATGGTCCAACTCTCACATCCATACACGACTATTGGAAAAACCATAGCTTTGACTGGACCGAACCTTTGTTGGCAAAGTAATGTCTCTGCTTTTTAATATGCTGTCTAGGTTGGTCATTGATTTTCTTCCAAGGAGCAAACGTCTTTTAATTCCATGGCTGCAGTCACCATCTGCAGTGATTTTGGAGCCCAGAAAAATAAAGTCAGTCACTGTTTCCACTGTTTCCCCATCTATTTGCCATGAAGTGATGGGACCAGATGCCATGATCTTAGTTTTCTGAATGTTGAGTTTTAAGCCAACTTTTTCACTCTCCTCTTTCACTTTCATCAAGAGGCTCTTTAGCTCTTCTTTGCTTTCTGCCGTAAGTGTGATGTCATCTGTGTTTCTAAGGTTACTGGTATTTCTCCCAGCAATCTTGATTCCAGCTTGTGCTTCATCCAGCCCGCATTTCACATGATGGGCTCTGCATGTAAGTTAAATTAAGCAGGGTGACAGTATGCAGCCTTGACATACTCCTTTCCCCATTTGGAACAAATCTGTTGTTCCAAGTCCAGTTCTAACTGTTGCTTCTTGACCTGCATACAGATTTCTCAGAAGGCAGGTAAGGTGGTCTGGTATTACTTTCTCTTTAAGAATTTTCCAGAGTTTGCTGTGATTCACACAGTCAAAGCCTTTGGCGTAGTCAATAAAGCAGATGGTTTTTTGAACTCTCTTGCTTTTTTGATGATCCAATGGATGATGGCAATTTTATTTCTGGTTCTTCTGCCTTTTTAAATCCAGCTTGAACATCTGGAAGTTCATGGTTCACGATGGAGGAGAGATACTTCACAGCCTCAGGCCATAAGTGAGAAATAGACCTACTGGTATTTTAGGATTTGTTACTATGTCTGCTTACCTGAAAAATATAGTTTGAATGTCCACAATTTAAAAAAAAATTTTTATTGGGGGTATAGCTGACTAGGGGTGACAGAGATGAGATGGTTGGATGGTGTCACCAGTTCAAGGGACATGAGTTTGAGCAAACTCTGGGAGAGAGTAAAGGACAGGGAAGCCTGGCATGCTAGAGTCCATGGGATCTTAGAAAGTTGGACGTGACAGCGACTGAACAACAACACAGCCAATTAATAAACAATGATAGTTTCAGGTGAGCAGCAGAAGAGTCTGAGCCATCCATGCATCTATTTTCTCCCAAACTCCCCCTCATTCAGGCTGGCAGATAACATTGAGCAAAATGTCATGTGCTGTACAGTAGATCCTTGTTGGCTGTCTGCTTTAATTAGAACAGTGTGTACATGTCCATCCCAAACTCCCTAAGTATAGCTCACCCCATCCTCCCCCACCCCTGTAACTATGGGCTTGTTCTCTTGAAGCCAGGTGTCTGTGTTTTGTGAGTAAGCTCACTGGGATGTCATACGATACCTCTCCTTCTCTGTCCGACTTACTTCACTCAGTACGACGCTCTTGAGGTCCATCCGTGTTGCTGCGAATGGCATCATTTCACTGTTTTTGATGGCTGAGTAATATCCCATCGTATTCGTGTAGCACATCTTCTGTAGTCTTTCCCCTGTAGATGGACATTTAGGTTGCTTCCATGCCTTGGCTATTGTGAACAGTGCTGCAGTGAACATTGGGTTCACGCGTCGATTCGGGCCGTGTTTCTCTCTGGATATATGCCCAGTAGTGGGATTGCAGGGTCATATGGTAGCTCTATTTTTAGTTTTTTAAGGAACGTCCACACTGTTCTCCATAGTGGCTGCCCCGATGTACATTCCCCCCAACAGTGTATGTAGGAGGGTTCCCTCTTCTCCACACCCTGTCCAGCACTTATTGTCAGTGGATTTTTGATGATGCCGTTCTGGCTGGTGTGCGGTGACATCACGTTGTGGTTTTGATTTGTGTTTCCCTGATAATTAGCGATGTTGAACATCTTTCCATGTGCTTATTGGCCATCTGTAAGTCTGCTTTGGAGAAATGTCTAATTAGGTCTTCTCTTCATTTTTTGAGTGGGTTGTTTTGATGCTGTTAATCGTCATGAGCTGTTTGTAAATTTTGGAGACTATCCCTATTGGTCACATCATTTGGAAATATCGTCTCCCAATATGTATGTCCACAATTGTTTTTTGTCTCCATACATGATTGACAGTTTGGCTGGCTATACAATTCTACTTAAATGTGATTTTTTTTTCAGAATTTTGAAGGCCCTGCATCAGTTTAGCATTGAATGTTACTAATTAAGAGGTTTAGTGAGGTTCTTTTTTCCTATCTTTTTTTAGATGAAGTTGATTTTCCTTCTCAATGTTTTTAAGTTCTTTTTTTTTTAAATCTCTGGTTTACTACAGTTAACCATCTTCCTTGGTGGGCTCTTTCAATGTGAACCTTCACGTTGGTGGTGTACTGAGGAGCATAGCTGTCTTCCAGTCTGTATGTTCAAGTCTTCATTTCTGGTAAATTACTATTATTTTTTAAAAGTACTTGTTCGGGCGCACCTGTCTGTTGCAGCAAGTGGGATCTTTAGTTGTGGCATGCAGGATCTAGTTCCCTGACCAGGGATCAAAACTGGGCCCCTACCTTGGGAATGCAGAGTCTGAGTCACTGGCCCACCAGAGAAGTCCCACACTCTTTCTTTGAAAAGCTATTCCCTCCATTGTCCCCCCTCAAGTTGTTTTCACTCTGGCTGTGTTTATTTGGGTCTTCACTGCAGGTGTGAGGGCTTTCGCTATTTGCAGTGCAGACTCTACCGAGCAGGCGAGCTCAGGAACTGCAGCCGGGGGGTGGGCTGGGGCTCAGCTGCCCTGCAGCGTGCAGGATCCAGTTCCCCGACCAAGAATTGAACCATGTTCCCTGAATTGGAAAGTGGGTCCTTAACCACCGGACCGCAAGAGAAGTCCTCCCCCAGAATTCTTAGGAGAACGTTGCTAAGACTCCTGAAGTGAGATTTCAGGTCGTTTCTAACTTTCTGTGTCTTTTTGTTCTACTTCCTGTATAATTTCCTTCTAATTTCCTTTTTGTTCTACTTCCTAAATAATTTCCTTACCTTTATCTTGTAGCCCTTCTATTGAATTTCTTTTACAATTTTGGCTATAATTTAAATTTTCAAGACTCTTTTCTTAAACACCTCTGAGGCTATTAGCAGTTTGTTTCTTTTTTTAATTTTATTTTTAAACTTCACATAATTGTATTAGTTTTGCCAAATATCAAAATGAATCCGCCACAGGTATACATGTGTTCCCCATCCTGAACCCTCCTCCCTCCTCCCTCCCCATACCATCCCTCTGGGTCGTCCCAGTGCACTAGTCCCAAGCATCCAGTATCGTGCATCGAACCTGGACTGGCATCTCGTTACATACATGATATTTTACATGTTTCAATGCCATTCTCCCAAATCTTCCCACCCTCTCCGTCTCCCATAGAGTCCATAAGACTATTCTATACATCAGTGTCTCTTTTGCTGTCTCGTACACTGGGTTATTGTTACCATCTTTCTAAATTCCATATATATGTGTTATTATACTGTATTGGTGTTTTTCCTTCTAGCTTACTTCACTCTGTATAATAGGCTCCAGTTTCATCCACCTCATTAGAAGTTTTTGAAAACATTTTTTGATTCCCTCCATTATACAGTTTCTTTGCCTGCCTACCCTGCCCACACATTTTTTCACATTCACACTTGAGCCATGTCTTAAATGACTGGTGATCCTTCACTGTTCCTTCATGTTTACAAGCAATGTGATTAAAAGCTGATTAGAAGCTCCATGTGGGCAGAGCTTATGACTGGTGGCTTCAATTCTGGGTGATCCTCAAGAACTCCCTGATTCTTTGGGATCGCCAAACGTTAACATGCCCATGGCTGCTCTTACAATTGTGTAGCTTCTGCAGAGCGTTTCCTGTGCTCTGCCTAGGGTGGGAGCTCACTGCGACTAGTTCTACTTGGGGCAAGGAAATGGCTTGAGCAGGGGTGCTCAGCTTCTCTTTCTGCAGACTTAACAAAGCCACAAATTAGAAAAGGCTTTCGAGGTAATGATTCATTATTGTGTAATGCTCCCGAATTATGAATTGTGAGAATGAACTCATCTAACTTTTCTTACAAAATCGTCTTGTGCTATTAGTACATACTCATATCTTCATTAATAGTACACATGAAAATAATAAAACTTGACTTTTACAAAAATATCCAACATATGCCATCTTTTCCTGCAAGTGGTTCTAAGAGATTTCCAAATCAGGAGGGTGCGTTGAGTGGCCATGTCCATGCCTGAAGCCTCTCCACGGTCACTGTCCATGTGTCCCTGTGACCACTTGTGCTCCTGCCAGACCAAGCTGCTTCTACTTTTAAAGACCCTCCTGACCCTATGTCCTGAATTCTCCCTTGTGACGGTTATTTCAGGTCAGCATGAGTGGGTCCTAGGATGCCCAGATATTTGGTTAAACATAATTCTGGAGGTGTCTGTTGAGAGTGTTTGGGGATGAGATTAACACCTGCATTGGTCGACTGAGTAAAGCAGATTGTCCTCCTCAATGTGGGTGGGCCTCATCCATTCTGAAAATCAGCCCTGGGATTTCTTTGGAAGGAATGATGCTAAAGCTGAAACTCCAGTACTTTGGCCACCTCATGCGAAGAGTTGACTCATTGGAAAAGACTCTGATGCTGGGAGGGATTAGGGGCAGGAGGAGAAGGGGACTACAGAGGATGAGATGGCTGGATGGCATCACTGACTCGATGGACGTCTCAGTGAACTCTGGGAGTTGGTGATGGACAGGGAGGCCTGGCGTGCTGCAATTCATGGGGTCACAAAGAGTCGGACACGACTGAGCGACTGATCTGATCTGATAGAAGAAAAAGACAGCCCCTGTTGCCTGAGCGCCTCTGAGCTGGATCATTTGTTTTTTTCCTACCTTTTGGATCACACTGAAACATCAGCTCTTCCTGGGTCTCACACCTGGTTGGCTTTCAGACTAGAATACCTCCATTGGCCCTCCTGGCCCTCAGGCTTTTGGACTTGGACTGTACCATTGGCTCTCCAGTTTGCTGACTGAAGGTCTCAGGACTTGTCAGCCTCCATCATTTTATGAGCCAATTCCTTACAATAAATCTATCTGTTTTGTATTGGTTCTGTTTCTCTGGAAAACACTCACTAACCCATCTCTCAAGGGGTGAAAACTTATTCTTAAGGGAAGAAAGAAATCTTAGATATTACAATGGTTTGTGGCCCTCCCAAAGTTCAATTCTACCACACAAAATTTTGTTCCTTAGTATTATCTCCTTAATATCTTAATTTTTCCTTAGGAGTAGATAATGGAAAATGAAAGCTGAGAACCACTTCTTTATGCCTTTTGTTTGTAAATTCTATTTGCCAGGAGGACCCTCTCCATCTGCTGGGTGCCCTTCAGGGGTGTCCCAGCCTCTAATCTTGCTCCCCTGACATCCATTCTCAATATAATAGCCAGAGTTTTCTCAAAAACATGCATCCAACATGACAGTCCTTGCTCACAACCCTCCATGACTCTCAGTTCCATTTAGAATAAAACCTGACCTTGATTTTGTTAGGTCCCAGGGGATGCTGGGCTTTCCCCTGCTTGAGTCTTGACAGCTGAAAGACCTTTGCTCTGACAGTTACTAGCTCTGGTCCAGCTCTCCTCCTCAGAGAGGCTTCTGTCCCCAAGCACCAGAGAACTCTTGATCGTATCACCCTGTGCTCTGCTGTACCTGAGCCACATCTGAGCTGGAACCTGGGCCTTGCCTCTATCTGGGTGACTTTGGGCAAACCCCGCACCATCTGTGAACTTTTGTTTCTCATCCACAGTAGCAGGCTAATGGTGCCTATCCGGAGAATGGTTGTACTGATTGCATGAGAGCATGCAGCAGCAGAGTGGCTGGTGCGAAACTGCTTGACAAATGGCATTATGTCACTCATTCATCCAACAAATACTAGATTGACGTGTGTCCAGTCCTTGCCTGGCAGGAGCTAAGGTTCAGAGATGCAGGAGGCAGACATTCCTATACCCGTCCTAGGCTTCTCTGGGGATACTGGTGAACACCAAGAGTCCCAGTCCAGTGCGACGTGCTCTGAGCAAAAGCACAGGGTCTGTGGGAGTGGGGAGCCTGACCCAGGCTTGTGGGGAGAGTGAGTGGGGAGCCTGACCCAGGCTTGTGGGGAGAGTGAAAGTCGCTCGATCGTGTCCAACTCTTTGCGACCCCATATACAGTCCATGGGAATTCTCCAGGCCAGAGTACTGGAGTGGGCAGCCTTTCCCTTCTCCAGCAGATCTTCCTGACCCAGGAATTGAGCCGGGGTCTCCTGCATTGCTGGCGGATTCTTTGCCAACTGAGCTATCAGGGAAGCTGTGGGGAGGGGGGCAGCCCCAAACATTGCCCATCCAGTGGAGTGCTAAGACAAACATCCCCAGCCTGTCCAACTCTACCTTCAGCAGCAAGACCATTCAAGACCCACCAGGAGGAGTGAGGGGTCTTATTCTGCCTACATAATTGATCATATTAGCTCATTCTGGTTGTGGCACTAATCGGTCAGAGGATTAAAAGGCCGCGGGTGCAGCTGGGGTAAGAGGGAAGGTGAGGCGGTGGGTCCTGACAGCAGAGATGAAGGTTGTGGGGCCCAGGAAGAAATGCAAATGAAGGCCCTTGTACCATACACTCTAGCGCCAAGGTCCTCTGCATCTCGGCCCTGTAACCAGCCATGGAGCCAAGTAAGGTAAAACCCGTCTCTTGTGTCTCGGTGTTTGTGAAGGGTGGAGCCCTCCTGAACACGGGGCCCGACGAGGGATCTCTGTGGTACGGGGCTGAGGGCAGACTTGTACCTGGGGCTTCCCGATGACGGGCAAGCGGCCCAGGTAGGAGGGTCCCGGCGGAGTGGCCCCACTGCAGGGCCGGGGAGGGCCTGACGGGGTTCGTGGCCTGTTCGGCGGGTGCATCCGAGGTCGTGAGGAGCGGCTGGACCTCCCTGCGACAGCGCAGGGTCGCAAGGTACCGGGTCCCCGGGCGGTGGCTGCAAAGGGGCAGCAGGAAGACGACGAGGTGGGAAGGGCGCCTCCAGCCCAGCGATTCTAAGCGAGCGGCCAGGTCTGAAGGCTCGCGGCGGCCCCATCGCCCGGGGCGGGAGGCCCCTGACCAGCCGGCAGCCAGACCCAGCGCTCTCCGTCCGGAAACGCGCGCCCAGCCCCCGAGACGGGTCCTTCGAGTCCCACTGAGTCACCTGGACTCAGGCGAGGGCCCCGGCCCAAGGTCACAGGGCCAACGGTGGAGGAAGCGGATTCGAATCGGGCCAAGGTCACAGAGCCGTTCCCGGCGGGTCAGAACGCGGGCTCGCCTACCCGACGCCATCCCGGGGGCCGAACCCGGCTGCGGACCCGCGGCGGGGGCGTGGGCGCGGGGGCGTCTGGGAGCCTGTCAAAGAGGCGGAACTCTCCTCACCGCTGGCTCGTAGTTCGCTCACCCGGCCCCGCGCTGGGCCGGGACCCTCCGCTCGACTACAAGTCCCAGAAGGCCGCGCGGCGCGGGCGGGGAGGGGGCCGCGCGGCTCGGGCCCGGGGTGACGTCACCTCCGCATCTCGCTCCCCTTGCCGCAGCCCCTCGCGGCGTCCCGGCGCTTGAGCGCGCGCGGCCTGACGGGAATCGTAGTCCTCACACCGGGCGGCCCGAGCGGCGGGTGCGGGAGCGCGGACTCCAGCTCCCGGCGTGCCCCACGTGCCGGAGGCGTGTTAACGGCGGGCAGGGAGGGCGCGGCCGGAGGGGGAGCGGAGCTCGAGAGGGCGGAGTGAGGCGGGGGGGGGGCGGTGAGGGGGGGGAGGAGGGCGCCCACACCCCTCCCCCTCCCCGCCGCTCCTTCCCCCTCCCCCGACGTAAACTGGGATCCCTTTCCCCTTGTGTCCGCCATATTGGACTCTAACTCTGGTCAGCGGCGGCGCCGGGCCCGGTGGACTCGCCGTCGCTCCCGCCCAGCCGCCGCCCCGCAGCTGCCGCCCGCCCGCCCGCCCGGAGGCGACCCCGCGCAGCGCCCTGCCCCCCCGCCCCCCGCCCGCGGCCGGCCAGAGCGTGTCCCGCCGCCGCCTCAGCCTCCCCGCCTTCCCCGCCCTCCGCCGCCGCCCGCGGCCCCGCGCCCACTCCGCGCCCTCCCCGCCTGCCCGCCCGCCATGAGCCCGGCCGACGCCAAGCGCGGGGCCAAGCGCCGGAAGAACAAGCGGGGCGGCGGCGGCGGCGGCGGCTCGGGCGGGGGCAACGGCGGCGCGGGCGGCGGCAAGGCCGGCCCGGCGGCGGCGCTGCGCGGCTCCCAGGCCGCGGGCCTGGCGGCCCCGGGCGGCGCGGCGGCGGCGGCGGCGGCCAACGGGCCCCTCGGCGCGGGCGCGGGCGCGGGCGGCGCCGCCCCCGGAGGCTACTTTGAGGTAAGCGGCGGGGGGGCGGGGGCGGTAACGGTGCGGGGCCGGGGCCGGGCGGCTCGCGCGCTGACAGCCTCCCGCGGGGCCGGCGCGGGGGACCGCGGCCCCGGGCTGTGGGAGGCGCCCGGGGCCCGGCCGCCGCCAGGTGCCGCATCTCCCGGGAGCGCGCGGCGCCCACCTGCGCGGCGCTGTCACGGCCCGGGCCGGGGCCGCCTCGGCCCGCGGCGGGCCCGTCCTTGAGGTTTAGTCGGGTGCGATTCCGGAGCCGCTGGGCGTCAGGTGGACGCGAGCGAGGCTCGCCGCGCGTGCCCACCTCCTTCCTCCGCGCCCGGCGCACGGTCATCGCCGAGCGCCGCCTCCAAGATTTCTTGTGCTCCTCCGAAACGGTCATTTGAAAAAAGAGACTGGCAGTCCTCGCAAGTGGCGGCCCTGGCGCTTCACCCCCTGCTCTTTGGAAGTGTTTATAGAGGTAATGAGGGGTCTGGTTGCTCAGGTATATATTTGAATCGTCATTTTTTTTTTTTTTCTTTCTTTCTTCTGTCTTTGAAGACAGCAGCACACACCGCCGCTGCTAGCTGTGGATGGCTGCCACTTTTATTTCGCTCTTGGTCACAACACTTTGCAAGACCCAGGACTGGTACGCGGGTGTGCAGTTGGCAGTCATTTCCACTCGTTCAGTCGGCTGCTGAAAGATAATGGATTTTTTTTTTCCAGGAGTTTGTGTTGTTAGGACTGTTTTAAGTTGCTTTGAAGACATTTCAGCAGTGAAAACAACCGAAAGCCTCGTAAGGAGTATTTATTTGTGTGCCCGCTTCTGAGACAGAAATTGTTTTATGCGGGATTGTAAATGTTGTGTTGGAACGATAGGTAGTGAGAACAGATAAGAAATCATTGCACGTGGCATGGTTCTCTGGTCCTGATATTATTATCTGAATACATAGTAATGTGTGTGGGCTTTAGTTGTAGCTTATAGGGTTTTGGGTGTTCTCTGCAGTTGTTGGAACTTTCTTTATATTGTCCGCTTTGTTTTGGGTCACAACCCTGCATTTCACAGTCTTCAGAGCTTGCCATCTTCCAGTACACTGGAGAGCGAAACTGGTGTCCTTCTTAGGATACAGGATGAGGCTTATGCATTTCATGGATGGAGTGCAAATTAAGGGCCGTGTTTGCTGCTTCTGGGGAGGGGAGGCAGGGAGGTCTGCTTTAGCAAATTCTTTGCAAAAATGTTGATAATACTGGCTGCAGCTGGATGTAAAATACATCCATTTTTATTGATTTAATAAAAACAAATTGGCACAATAAAAATTCTTACAGTAGCCTTTCACACCATTATTTTAGGTTTTAATAATTCTCACTTATTTTGCATTATTTAGCTAAAATAACCATTTAGTTATTATTCGAATGACACTTTTCAAACTTGGATAACTGTCTGCCTAGTATTAATTATCTTGACAGGACTTTTTTTTTTTTCTGTTAAATTTATGAGTTCAGAGTTTGGACCGTGTCCCACTATAAGAACTGAATACCCTGAGACTTAATACTGCTCTGCACATACCCTGCACTCACACATGTACACACACACTCACACTGCAGGGTTTACAAAACGATACTCTGATACTTTCTGGTATCTTCAGTTTCGCTCAGTTTCATTAACAATAATGATGGTTGTAATGCACGGATTATTATGTACTGTTAAGTTGTGACCTGCACCTTTGAAAACATTCTTTTCTACTATATTTTGAAGTTTTCAAGCTGTGTCTTTAGTTTTAAAAGTACTTCACAAGTGTTTTATTAATAACGTATCAAAGATACTGTTTATGGTAACAGGTGACACCAGTCACAAAAATTCTTTGTGTAATTCTGGAACCTCTGAATTGTTTCCCCTCAGATGGTGAGCTTTTGGGGACACCTCATCTGGGGCAGAAGAGGCACCCCAAACAGTGTTGGTCAATGAGTAACGGTAAATGGGTGCTGGCCCTGCGTTTCCCAGGCAGGCTTACGGTTCTCGGGGCGCCTCGTTTCCATCTCTGGGTTTGCCAGGGCAGAAGGTGCCTGAGAGGAGTGAGAGTAGGCAGGCTGTCTGGATTCTCAGGAGGGGTCTTTGCTCCCCTGTCAGCGTGCTGTGCGGGCCCCACGCGTGGACCCAGGACCACGGCTGTCGGAGGCGGCCTTGAGGCAGAGAGGGCGCTTCCATGTGCAGTTGGCTTCTACGGGGAAATGAGGACTGTGGGATGAGTAGGAAACAGCTTAGCTTCTAGAGTCTTCGGCCCATAGCACAGCTCTGTACACAAAATACGCAAAGCCGGGGGACACAGACTTGCTAGGCTCTGTGCCCTGAGGCATAGCCTCACACTGCCCGGCTTTGTAGGCTCCCGGCTTCTCATGTTGTTGGGAGAATTAAACGGTTGGAGGCTGGCAAGTGGGCACACGGGGTTGTGTGTGAACCGGACCCTTGCTGTCAGGAAGCCGGCCTGGCTGGCTCTGCAGGCACCCTGCTGCAGGACGCCATCGATGAAGCTTTCTCACGCGTGACATGAGGATGTAAAGATGATGACAGACATCTTGGCCCGTCCTGTCCTAACAGCCACGTGTGCTGGTCTGCTCTAACGTGATGATAAAGAGTTAGCCCTGCGTGAAAAGTTGGTAGGTGAAGGATATTATGAAAATATCTTGCTGTTTTGCATCCCTATTTTAAAATATAATTTTCATAACATTCATGATGCATTAAGTGAAGAGAGAAGCTTACAAAATAAAAAAGTGTGTGTGGGAATGTCCAGTGGTGAGGACTCCACACCGCTGAGGACGTGGTCTCAATCCCTGGTCAGGGAGCTGAATCCCACAAGCCACACAGCGTGGCTGAAGAAGCAAAACGTTGAAGAGAATAGTGTTTGTAGTAAGGATCCAGTTTTGTAAAGTATCTGTGTGTATATATATATCTGCATAGGAGAGTATGCAGATTTTCGTATTGTGGAAATCGAGCCATGAAATTAGCTGTTGGGGTATCAATTTACATAATATGTACACGTATGGAGGGCTCAGATAGGCATTTAGGACTCTTTTGTAATGCTGTTAGAGGTTTATGACAGGAAGCTGTTTGGGGTACAGATCAAGGTACATTTTCAAACAGTGATACTACAGTTTGAAAATGAGAGAACATGGTGCATAGGGAGCATTTGTGTTGATAATAATGTAAATCCTTTTTTGTTGCTAAAAAACTGGCAAGAAGAATTTATTAATGTTTCAGTTTTGTTTAGTCGCTCAGTCATGTCTGACTCTTTGTGACTCCATGGACTGCAGCATGCCAGGCTTCTTCACCAACTCACGGGGTTTACTCAAACTCATGTCCATTGAGTTGGTGATGCCATCCAGCCATCTCATCCTCTGTCCTCCTCCTGCCTTCGATCTTTCCCAGAATCAGGGTCTTTTCCAATGAGTTAGTTCTTCGAATTAGGTGGCCAAAGGATTGGAGGTTCAGCTTCAGCATCAGTCCTAGTGAATATTCAGGACTGATCTCCTTCAGAATGGACTGGTTGGATCTCCTTGTAGTCCAAGGGAGTCTCAAGAGTCTTCTCCAACACCACAGTTCAAAAGCATCAATTCTTTGGCTCTCAGCTTTCTTCATAGTCCAACTCTCAGATCCATACATGACCACTGGAAAAACCATAGCCTTGACTAGACGGACCTCTGTCGGTGAGGTTAACATCTCTGCTTTTCAATATGCTGTCTAAGTTGGTCGTAACTTTCCTTTCAAGGAGAAGGTGTCTTTTAATTTCATGGCTGTAGTCACCATCTGCAGTGATTTGGAAACCCGAGAAATTAATAATTGAAATGTTAATGTTTAAGGGCCATCATACAGTATATCCTCCTAGAGAAGGACATGGCAACCCACTCCAGTATTCTTGCCTGGAGAATCCTATGGACAGAAGAGCCTGGCGAGCCCCAGTCCGTGGCATCGCAGAGGCTTGGACATGACTGCAACTAAGACACAACACGCGCAGTGTGTCGTCCGGTCAGACGGTGCCATTGTGGACCTTGGGGCACGCTGGGGTCTGTAGCGCCTTCCCCGTGCCGCAGGAAGAGCTGCCACGATGAGATGATGCTCACTCATCAATCTCGGGTTCATGTTTTTTTGGAGGGGTGCTGGGCTGGTCTTCATTGCTTTCTGTAATTGCAGTGAGCAGGGTGCTCTCTAGTTGAAGGCCATGGGCTTCTCACTGCGGAGGCCTCGTTGTTGAGCACTGGCTCTGGGGCGCGGGGGCGCCAGTAGCTGCAGCTCCCAGGCGCTGGACACAGGCTCGGGCGTTGTGGCACTGTGGATTCTTACTCCGAGCCGCGTGGGGTCTTCTTGGGTCAGGGATCAAACCTGTACCACCTGCATTGGCAGCTGGATTCTTCACCAGTGAGTCACCAGGGAAGGCCCTGGTTTGCATTTGCTTCAGTGACCTGAGGAAGTAGGTCCGGTAAAGATCTAGAACCTTGTGTGATTCAGAAAGGTTTGCAGTGGGTAAAGCCACAGGGAGTGTCTCTGTGTGCAGTATTCTTTGTGTGTGTGCACACCCATGGGACCAGTATTTGGACATAGGCAACATGGATAAAAAGTATTCCCAGTACCCTAGAATGTGCCCATGTTCCCCTCCTCGTCATCCCCACTGTTCTTGCGTGTGTTGCCTGTGTCTGATTTTCGCATTACAGTGCTCTGCGGTAGGCAGGGCTCTCCGGCTCAACAGTGTATTTGAGTCCATTCCTGTTGTTGATGCAGCAGCTCACCATTCCTTTTCATGGCATGCAGTTTCCATTGTGCGACTGTCCCGAAACTTAACCATTCTAATATTGACGGACATTGGGCTCATTTTATTTCATGACTGATACAAATCCGGCTGGTATGCACATTCCTGTACATGTCTTTTGGTGGATAGAGGACTCCTTTTGGTCGAGTGTAAACCCAAAGTGGAATTGCTCAGTATACATCTGGCTTGACTTTAAAGATACCGTTAGAATTTTTCCAAGTGGTTTTATTATGTGCTAATTTAAAAAATTAACATGTAGTTATATCTATCCATTTATCTATCTATATATTGTCAGTACAGCTCAGTCGCTCAGTCGTGTCCGACTCTTTGTGACCCCATGGACTGCAGCACGCCAGGCCTCCCTGTCCATCACCAACTCCCAGAGCTTGCTCAAACTCATGTCCATCAAATCGGTGATGCCATCCAACCATCTCATCCTCTGTCGTCCCCTTCTCCTCCAGCCTTCAATCTTTCCCAGCATCAGGTCTTTTCTAGTGAGTCAGTTCTTCGCATCAGGTGGACAAAGTATTGGGGTTTCAGCTTCAGCATCAGTCCTTCCAATGAATATTCAGGACTGATTTCCTTTAGGATGGACTGGTTGGATCTCCTTGCAGTCCAAGGGACTCAGAAGGGTCTTCTCTAGCACCACAGTTCAACAGCATTAACTCTTCGGTGCTCAGCTTTGTTTATGGTGACTATTGGAAAAACCATAGCTTTGACTAGAGGAACCTTTGTCAGCAAAGTAATGTCTCTGCTTTTTAACAGGCTGTCTAGCTTGATCATAGCTTTTTTCCAAGGAGCAAACGTCTTTTAATTTCATGGCTGCAGTCACCATCTGCAGTGATTTTGGAGTCCAAGAAAATAAAGTCTGTCATTGTTTCCATTGTTTGCCCAGCTATTTGCCATGAAATGATGGGACCAGTTGCCAATATCTTAGTTTTCCGAATGTTGAGTTTTAAGCCAACTTTTTCACTCTCTTCTTCCAGTTGCATCAAGAGGCTCTTGAGTTCTTCTTCACCTTCTGCCGTAAGGGTGGTGTCATCTGTGTATCTGAGGTTACTGGTATTTCTCCCGGCAATCTTGATTCCAGCTTGTGCTTCATCCAGCCCGGCATTTCTCAAGATGTACTCTGCATCTAAGTTAAATAAGTAGGGTGACAATATGCAGTCTTGATATACTTTCCCGATTTGGAACCAGTCTGCTGTTCCACGTCCAGTTGTAACTGATGCTTTTTTGACCTGCATACAGATTTCTCAAGAGGCAGGTAAGATGGTCTGGTATTCCCATCTCTTGAAGAATTTTCCACAGTTTGTTGTGATCCACAGAGTCAAAGACTTTGTCATAATCAATAGAGCAGAAGTAGATGTTTTTCTGGAATTCTCTTGCTTTTTTCTATGATTCAACGGATGTTGGCAGTTTGGTTCCTCTGCCTTTTCTAAAATCCAACTTTAACATCTGGAAGTTCTCGGTTCATGTACTGTTGAAGCCTAGCTTGGAGGATTTTGAGCATTACTTTGCTAGCGTGTGAAATGAGTGCAGTTGTGCGGTAGTTTGAACATTCTTTGGCGTTGCCCTTCGTCGGGATTGGAACGAAAATTGACCTTTTCCAGGCCACTGCTGAGTTTTCCAAATTTGCTGACACATTGATTGCAGCACTTTCACAAGCCTCATCTTTTAGGATTTGAAATAGCTCAAATGGAATTGCATCACCTCCACTAGTTTGTTTGTAGTGATGCTTCCGAAGGCCCACTTGACTTCACATTCCAGGATGTGTGGCTCTAGGTGAGTGATCTTTTTTTTATAGTTCTGCTGTGTATTGCTGTCACCTCTTAATATCTTCTGCTTCTGTTAGGTCTATACCATTTCTGTCCTTTATTGTGCCCTTCTTTGCATGAAATGTTCCCTTGGTATCTCTAATTTTCTTAAAGAGATCTCTAGTCTTTCCCTTTCTATTGTTTTCCTCTATTTCTTTGCATTGATCACTGAGGAAGGCTTTCTTACCTCTTTTCTATTCTTTGGAACTTTGCATTCAAATGGGGATATCTTTCCTTTTCTCCCTTGCTTTTTGCTTCTCTTCTTTTCTCAGCTATTTGTAAGGCCTCCTCAAGCAACCATTTTGCCTTTTTTCATTTGTTTTTCTTGGGGATGGTCTTGATCACTGCCTCCTGTACAATGTTACGAACCTCCGTCCATAGTTATTCAGGCACTCTCTATCATCTAATCCCTTGAATCTATTTCTCACTTGCACTGTATAATCCTAAGGGGTTTGTTTTAGGTTGTACCTGAATGGTCTGGTGATTTTCCCTACTTTCTTCAATTTAAGTCTGAATCAGGCAATAAGGAGTTCATGGTCTGAGCCACAGTCAGCTTCCAGTCTTGTTTTTGCTGACTGTATAGATCTTCTCCATCTTCAGCTGCAAAGAATATAATCAGTCTGATTTCGGTATTGACCATCTGGTGACGTCCATGTGTAGAGTCTTTTCTTGTGTTGTTGGAAGAGGGTGTTGCCATGACCAGTGTGTTCTCTTGGCAAAACTCTGTTAGCCTTTGCCCAGCTTCGTTTTGTACTCCAAGGCCAAACTTGTCTGTTACTCCAGGTATCTCTTGACTTCTGCTTTTGCATTCCAGTCCCTTTTAATGAAAAGAACATGTTTTTTGGGTGTTAGTTCTAGAAGATCTTGTAGGTCTTCATAGAACCATTCAACTTCAGCTTCTTCGGTATTAATAGTTGGGGCATAGACGTGGATTACTGTGATATTGAATGGTTTGCCTTGGAAACGAACAGAGATCATTCTGTCGTTTTTGAGATTACACCCAAGTACTGCATTTTGGACTCTTGTTGGCTATGAGGGCTACTCCATTTCTTGTAAGGGATTCTTGCCTGCAGTAGTAGATATAGTGGTCATCTGAGTTAAATTCGCCCATTCAAGTCTATTTTAGTTCACTGATTCCTAAAATGTTGACGTTCACTCTTGCCATTTTCTGTTTGACTCTTTCCAATTTGCCTTGATTCATGGACGTAACATTCCAGGTTACTATGCGTTATTGCTATATCTGTCTGTATAGGTAGATAGATGTGTGTGCGCGTGTGATGGTTTAGTCACTAAGTCGTGTCCGACTCTTGAGATCCCGTGGACTTTAGGCCACCAGGCTCCTCTGTCCATGGAATTTTCCAGGCAAGAATACTGGAGTGGGTTGACATTTCCTTCTCCAGGGGATCTTCCCCACCCAAGGATCAAACCAGGGTCTCCTGCATTGCAACTGGTCTCTTGGATTGTAGGCAGATTCTTTTTACCGACTGAGCCGGCAGGGAAGCCTTCTGTATATGTGTGTGTGTGTGTTCGTTTATATACGTGTGTATATATATACACACACACACATATATATACGTTCATATGTATACACATGCAGTGTGGCTTGCGGGATCTCAGTTCCCCGAACAGAGACTGGACCTGGGCCGTGGCAGTGAAAGCTTGGCATCCTGACCGCTGAGCCGCCAGGGAGCCCTGCCCGCGGCATGTGCAGCTTCGTGTGTCTCCGTCAGTGCGCGGAGCAGCGCCGTTGCCCAGACAGGCTCCCTGCAGCTGCTCCTGTGCAGTCGCTCTCCTCCCTGCCCCACTCTGGACAGTCATGACTTTGTTACTATGGCTTTGTCTTCTTGGGAAGTCATATAGATGGGATCATACGGTCTGTAACGTTTTGAGGCTGGTTCCTTTACTCGGCATAGTCACTTTGAGTTTCATCCCGATTTGTGCAGGTTTCAGCAGCTTGTCCCTGCCCACTGCCAGGTGGCATTCTGTTGTATGGGTGGATTGCCGTGACCATCTTCTCTTGGTGCACACTGGGGTCCTTTCAGTTTTTGTTGGTAATGAATAGAGCTGCTGTAAAACATTTGTGTACAAGTTTTCATATGAAAGTAAATTTTCATTTCTCTAGGGTGAATACCAAGGAATGGGAGCAGGGTCAGTGGTAACGTTGTAAGAAACTGCCAAACTGTTTTCTGAGCAGCTGTTCTGTTTTAACTTCCTGCGAGCAGAGGTGAGAGTTCAGGTGCTCTGCGTCCATGCCAGTTCTCGATACTGTTAGATGTTATTTTGTGCTGAGTTGCTTCGGTCGTGTCCGACTGTGCGACCCCGTGGACTGTAGCCCACCAGGCTCCTCTGTCCTGGGGATTCTCCAGGCAAGAACACTGGAGTGGGTGCCGTGCCCTCCTCAGATGTTACTTTAACCATTAATGAATAGGTGTGTGGTGGTGTTGTGATTTAGTGTGCATTTCCCTAGTGACTGTTACTGAACGCTTCATTGATTTGCCATTCTTGTATCCTCTTGGATGGAGTGTTTAAGACTTTGCTTTTTTTTTTACTTGTTTTATTTTCTTTCTTTTGACTTTTGAGAATTCTTGATAATTCTTGTTATGAATCTTAGGTCAGATTTGTGATTTGCAAAAACAGTTTCAGGCTGTACCTAGTCTTTAAATTCCATCAACTTTTTGTTTTTTTGCAAAGAAAAATTAAATTTTGATGAAGTTCAACTTTCCAGATTTTTTTTTATAAATCATACTTTTTGGTATCATGTCAAAGAACTATTTGATAAAATCTCATAAAGATTTTTTTCTGTATTTTTTTCTAAAAATGCCCTAGTTTTACGTTTAGATTTGTGATTCATTTTGAGTTGATCGCGTATCAGGTATAATTTTGGGCAGGATGGATGTCATGTTCGTCCCAAACCCATTTGTTCTACCCTTTCTCCATTGAATTGACTTTTCACTTGGGTCAGAAATCAGTTGGGCTCTTTGGTGTGGGTTGTTTCTGGGTTGTATTCTGTCCAGTGATCTCTGCGTCGGTCTCAGTGCTTGTGCCACACTGTCTCACTTACTGTGGATCTTATACATTAGTAAGATGATTCCTCCAGCTTAAAATTGTTTTTGCTGTTTGGTCATTTCACTTTTCCATACATTTTAGAATCAGTTTGTCTGTGTCTACGAATAATTCTACTTGGGCCTTGATTAGAGTAGCATTAAATCTATAGTCAGTTTGGTGGAGAATTGACATGTATACTGTACTGAATCCTCCAGTCTGTGAACATGGTGTGTGTGGTTCTGTTACATTTATTTGGTCATCTTTGATTTTTTAAAAATTGACATAGCATTGACATACAGCACATCTTTGATTTTTTTCTCCAGTATTTTGTACTATAGTATCCAGCATACATATCCTTTACATGTTTTGTTAGATTCATAAAGTATTCCATTTTTTTCAACTTCTGTAAATGGTGTTTTGAAGAATTTCTGTTTCTATTCATTGCTAGTATATAAAAGTTATTAATTTTTGTGTATTCAACTTTTATCTGTTGATCTTGCTAAAATCACGTATTCTGGGAATTTTTTGGGGGATTTACACTTTAAAAAAATATTTGCTGCACTGGGTCTTCATTGCGGCATGTGGGACAGTCGATCTTTAATTGTGGGGCCCCTGTGATGGGAGCATGGGGTCTTAGCCACTGGACTGCCAGGCAGGTCCCTTGCTGCATCTGCTTTTATAAGGTACGTGTGAATAGTTTTCTTAGGTTTCCCTTGCCTGGCTTTGGTGTCAGTGTGACGCTGGCCTCATAAAGCAATTTAAGAATTGTCCCTTCTGTGTTAGTAGCTTGCACTTTTTAGAGGAGAGCTGGTCCATCTCATCTTAACTGTTGAGTTTCTGTGTGAATTGTCTCTGGTTTGTGAGGATTCTGTGTTCTCTCTTTGATTCCTGATACTGTTTATTTGTCTTCTCTCTTTTCTGCCAGTCTTTCTATAGGGTTTTCAAGTTTTTAATCTTTTTAAAGAACCAGCTTTTAGTTTTATTGTTTTTTCTCTTGTCTTTGTTTTTATTTCATTAATTTAAAAATTTTTTTTTGAAAATTTTATTTCTTACTCTTTGTCTTATTTCTTGCTTTGAGTTTGTTTTGATTTTTCTTTTTCTAATTCCTTAAAGTAGAGGCTTGGATTATTGATTTGAGACTATTCTTCTTTCTTAAAAATACGTATTTTCAAGATAACGCATTTCCTAATATACATACACGTTTGCATGCTGTATACTCTGTCTAAGCCGTAATTTAGTTTCATCCCACAAATTTTGGTGTTGTACTTGAATTTTCATTCAGTTTAAAATATTTTCTAATTTCCCTTGAATCTTCTTCTTTGATATTATTTAAAAGTCTGTTGTTTAGGGGCTTCCTTGGTGGTCTGGTGGTAGAGAGCCTGCCTTCCAGCGCTGGGCATGGGGGCTCTCCCTGGCGAGGAAACTGAGGTCACGCACGCCTGCAGCTGGTCTGGAGCTGCACCACAGCGAGGAGCCTGCACATCGCAGCGAAGGCCTGCATGTGCCTGAGACCTGCCGCAGCCACGTAATTAGGTAAAAAGGTTGTCGTTCAATTTATCATGTTACTGACTTGTAGTCTAATTCTAGTATGGTCAGAGAACAGCTTTTATGATTTTAATTCTTTGAAAAATTTTAAGGTTTTAATGGTCTGTGTTGGTGAATATTGCTTATGTACTTTAAAACATGTAAATTCTGCTGTTGTTGAGTAGAGTGTTTGCTTGAATGTCAAGTTAAATTATTTTAATTCTATAGTTTAAAAGAGCTTTTATTGGGAGATGGCTGATTTACAACATTGTGTTTCAGGTGTATAGCAGAGTGAGTGGGTAATTCACTAATTCCGTATTCTTGACGGCTTTTTGGTTACTAGTTCTGTCAGTCACTGAGAGCGGAGAGTTGGAGCCTCTGGCTGAAATTGTGGGTTTCTTGGTTTCTCCTCACAGCTGAGTTTTGTGTTGTGACTTCAAAGCGCTGTTGTTCGTGCATATGCGTTTTTCATTGTCATGTCTTTTGGTGACTTGATCCTCTTTTTTCACTTAGGTTATGTCCGTCTTATCCCTGGCAGTTTTCTTGGCTCTGAGGCCTACTTCATCTGATGCTACAGAACCACTTTAGCCTGTTTTAATTGGTGTTCGTGTGATACAGCTTTTTCTGTTATTTTGCTGTTAACTACCTGTGCTCTTTTACTTAGTGGGTTTCTTATAGACGGCTGCTTGATGATTTTTGTCAGTCATGCCTATTCCCATTTTCATCTCACTTGTATTCCATCCGCTTGAAACGCTCTTCCTAGCGTGAGGCCTTTTTCCTGGGGAGGTACTGAGGCCTGTTTGGCGGCACTGTAGCGTGCTTCTCTGCATTCTATGACGCGCTCTTTTTTGACTCCTTCGGCCTTCTGAATACGCATGGGGCACAAGGTGACTTTATTTTAGAGACCGTATAATCAGAATGAGCTGAAATAGAGTAATTTGTATCTCGAGGGCGTGCAAGACATTTTTTTTAACTGTACGATCAATGTTCTAGATTGTTGTTGCTCCCCCAGCTGTGTGTGACTCTTGGTGACCATGGACTGTGGCACTCCACGCCTCCCTGTCCCTCACCATCTCCCAGTTTGCCCAAGTTCATGTCCATTGCATCAGTAGTGCCATCCAGCCATCTCATCTTCTGATGCCCTCTCCTCCCCTCAGTCTTTCTCAGCATCAGGGACTTTGCCAATGGGTCGGCTGTTCGCATCAGGTGACCAAAATATTGGAGTTTCAGCTTCAGCATCAGTCCTTCCAATGAGTATTCCAGGTTGATTTCCTTTAAGACTGACTTGTTTGATCTCCTTGCTGTACACGGGACTCTCGAGTCTCCCCAGCACCACAGATTGAAGGCATCAATTTTTCGGCGCTCTGCCTTCTTTAACAGTCCGGCTCCCTGGTTTCTAGATTATTTTAGAGTAATTCCAGTAATGTTTGTGGCATTTAATTATCACGTCTCCTGTGGAAATGAACTTTTTCTCATTCACAGAACACAAAGAACATTTTTCTCTCAAATTAACTACATTATTAGTTACACGTTGAAACTTAATAAGAAGTTAGTAGATTTAACATCTCATGACCCAGGAATTTTATTTTTTCATAAACTTTTCATTTTGGAATAATTTTAGACTTACAGAAAAGTTGCAAAGTTAGTATATAGAGTTCTCATACTCCCTTCAGCCAACTTTTCCTAATGTTGACATCTTCCTTAACCTTGGTGTATTTGTCAGAACTAAGACATTACAAATGGTACAGTATTATTAACTGCAGACTGTCTGGGTTTCACTAAGTTTTCTGCAGATACCCTATTTGTGTTCTTGGATTGATTCCGGGACATCTCATTGCATTTAGTGACCCCCAGTTTTTTCTCTAGAAGTGCGTGGCAGTCACTGCACTGTGGTGAATAGCCTGGCAGGGGAGCCGCTGTTTCCCAGTTCCTGCTGAGAGCCTGGCTCCCTCTGTGGAGGCTCCTAAAGGCGGGTGTCAGTGCTGGTGCATCCCGGCTGACGGTCGGAACAGCCTGGAGAAGGCGGTTAGCAGCCCTCTGCCAGAGCTGTTTGGCTGCCTTGGTAAGGAAATCCCGTAAGTGGATTCTTGACGCTCCTTGTAATATTGTTGTTGGTGTCTGGTTTTAAAAACATGAAAAGCAACATCACTCACTAAGTGGCTTAAATCATAGCTACAGTCAGTATTAATATTTTTTGAGTGTACCACATGGCTTGCGGGATCTCAGTTTCCCAGTCAGGGAATAAACCTGGGCCACCTCAGTGAAAGTGCCGAACCCTAACCACTGGACCACCAGGGACTCCCCAGTGCTCTCTGTTCCTGTAAAAGAACGGTAGGGCAGTTGTATCTCACTTTAAAAGAGAGAAAACAGGAAGGTGGGCTCTCCCAGCTAGTCATTCCCGCTGCGTGTCTCTCTGCATACGTGTGCTGACTGTCCTCCGTGTGTGTGCACGTTTACTGGTGCCCATGCTGCTCCAGTTGGAGTGCTGGCACGGGCAAGTCAGGACTTACAGAGCCTCGGAGCTGAGCGGGACGGCGACAGAACACACATCTGTTGCCCGACAGTGCTTGCTGCCTGAGGAAACCGAGGCCCGGAGAGTCGAGCTGGAAGATTCCTGTGATGGTCCCAGTGAGGGTCCCTGCTTGCAGCCTTCAGCTCCTGGTGGCGCTGGTCACTGACCAGTAACTGCCCAAGAGACAGAGTCCTCCTGTTACTGTGGTCTTGCTTGTCTCACCCCAGGCTGCACAGCGTCTCCTTCCCCACGCCCGGCTTCGCCCCCGCCCTTCACCTTCTCTGCACGTAAATGCCGCTGGCCTGAGCAGCTGGAGCCTTCGCCCGTCCTTGCTGACACCTTTCCTTGTTCTCCCTCCCGTGCGTTGCCTACCAGACTCTGGCAGAACTGCAGGTTCCCATCCGTCTTGCTCTCAGCCAGCTTCCTTCCGCCTGCTGCCACCCCGTATCTGGCACCGGAGCAGCCATGGTGCTCTGCTCGCGTGGTGCGGCCTGCACAGCGGGAGTGGGCTGTGCCCTGTGGTGCTGCGTCTTTTTTTTTTTAATACTCACTTGGGTGTGTTAGCTCTTAGCTGTGGCACGTGGGATCTTGTGTCGTTGAGGCCTGGGGGATCTTTAGTTGCAACATGTGGGAGCTAGTTCCCGGCCCAGGGGTGGCACCCATGTGCCCTGCACTGACAGGTGGCGTCTTACCCTGAGGCCCGCCCGGGACCCCCTGTTGGGGCTGCCTCTGCCCAGCGCTGTCCTTGCTGCTTTGCTCGCTCACTGCTCTGTCTCTCCAGGGGGCCACGTCCTGTCCATGTGGCAGGTGCTGCCTTCAGCAGCCTGGGCTGTGAAGTCCTCAGTTTGGCCACAGCCCTGGGTTAGAACGGATCACAGGCCCCGGTTTACTGGGCTGTTCTCTCTAAAGTGAGCTCCGAGGCTTATCCAGCACGTGGTACACGCGGAGAAAACTTTCCTCTGAAACCCAGCCAGGTCACGTGAGCTCCTGCAATTCCGCCCTCTTCCCCTTTTTCCTGAAGTGTGCTGCTCTTGTCTTCTAATTTGGAAGGAAACATTGTCTTTGTTGTTTTTCCACAGTTAATCCTACACTCCAGAGGTTCTAACTGTCGATTGGAGCAAGTCTGTGAACCCCGGAAGCTCGTGGCAGTGTGTGTGAGCACGGCCTGGCTCTCTCCACATTGTCCCTCCTTTCCTGTCTTGAACCCTTCCTCCTCTGTTGGGCTGTGTTCGTTAGCAGTGAGCTTTTGCTGCTACTGCTGCTAAGTCACTTCAGTCGTGTCCGACTCTGTTTGACCCCATAGACGGCAGCCCACCAGGCTCCCCCGTCCCTGGGATTCTCCAGGCAAGAACACTGGAGTGGGTTGCCATTTCCTTCTCCAATGCATGAAAGTGAAAAGTGAAAGTGAAGTTGCTCAGTCGTGTCCGACCCTCAGCGACCCCATGGACTGCAGCCCACCAGGCTCCTCCGTCCATGGGATTTTCCAGGCAAGAGTACTGGAGTGGGGTGCCATTGCCTTCTCCGAGTGAGCTTTTGCGCTTACCGTTTTTTCCTTCCCTCTCAGTCTGTCTCTCGCCCTTCACTAGCCACTCAGCCACATCTCTGTCGGACTTTCCCGCCTAGCTGCCGCCAGACCCCCTGGAATGCTGGTGAGCGCTGCTGCGTCTCCTCCTTCACCCTCAACTCCTGCTTCCCCCTTACGTGCCTCTCTCACCTGCCTCTTTAATCAGCCTTCCCTGAGACCACCGTGACCTTCTCACCAACTCCTGTGGCTGTCTTTGAGTCCTGGTATCTTTTGAGTCTGTTGCATCTGACCGTGACTGCACGCGCCTTTCTGGAACACTGCCTCGCCGTTCTCCGTGGCGCTGTCCTGCTCCCTCTCCCCTGCGCTTGAGCATTCACCTCGATGCCGGAAGTCTATGTTCAGCTCTTCCTCTCAGGTTCAGATTTACGCTTGGTGCTTTTACCATGTGTTGGTAGAGGTTTCTGATCTTAGTTACAAACTCGGAGGGTTGATAAAAGTCTAACATTGTGCCTCCTACTCACTAGAATGGTGGTGGAGGCCTGTTTTCCCCTCATCTGTTCCAAGTGAACTCAGCTGGCCCGTGTTTAGACTTTGAAGTAGGGCTTAGGTATTACTGGTTTGTTTGCTAGAAAACTTAGCAAGAGGTGCTTTTGTCTGAAGATCTCAGGCTGGCTCTGTGTGGTTGATCGCTGGACATGTCTGTCAGGTGAGAAAGTTGTGCTTGATACTAATCTTGAAGGTCTTTCCAACGTTGTATCATAAACTGAGTGTGATTGCCACTCCTTAGTCACACACTTAGACTGCCCGTCACCCAGGGGAGGGGCCTCAGGCGTGTGGAATATGCAGAGGCCCACGTGGAGTAGGTGAGGTGCTCCCTGGGGCCGCACGAAGAGCAGGTTGGTCCGTATTTTCAGGTAAGACATCGCATTTCATAGACGCTTAGCGTGGATCGAGGCTGACAACCGCACTTGATCCGTACGTCGGAATCAGGAGTCTCGCATGATTCCTGCGGTACCCTGAGGCAAGAGAGGATGCTTGTGAGCTTAGCAGAGTGTTGATGCCTATGGCAGTTAATGAGTGCTCATTAAGTAAGTTCATTACTTTGACTGCTAGTTTTAATTAAACTGGGCCTCGCAAAACAGGTAGTCTTAAAAGGAACCCTGGATTGGAGAGAATGCCAGTAATGAGAGCACAGGAAACAGTAAGGAAATGGATGGCAGAGCCGCCACCACTGCCTCCTGTGTCAGCTCTTTGTTAGCCGTATAGTGAGGCTGAGAACACACAAGTGACGCAGAGATTATTTCAAGTGTGAAGTTTTATCCAGATTTACTAACGACGTGTCCAGAGTGGCTGTCGCGTCTTGAGATGTTGGACAAGGACAGCAGAGAGCCTCACGGTCACAGTGTCCACAGGCCGAGCACACGGAGGAGAAGCAGCACCTACTGTTGTGCAGCCATGGTTAGAGTCGTAACAGTGCTCCATCTAGTACCCTACACGATTTCATTAAGCTTAAGCATGGACTACTTTTATTTTTATTGGAATATAGTTGTTATACAGTTCAGTTCAGTCGCTCAATTGTGTCAGACTCTTTGTGACCCCATGGACTGCAGTACGCCAGGCCTCCCTGTCCATCAACAACTCCCAGAGCTTGCTCAAACTCATGTCCATTGAGTCGGTGATGCCATCCAGCCATCTCAACCTGTTGTCCCCTTCTCCTCCTGCCCTCAGTCTTTCCCAGCATCAGGGTCTTTTCCAATGAGTCAGTTCTTTGCATCAGGTGGCCAAAGTATTGGAGTTTCAGCTTCAGCCTCAGTCCTTCCAGTGAATATCCAGAACTGATTTCCTTTAGGATGGACTGGTTGGATGTCTTTGCAGTCCAAGGGACTCTGAAGGGTCTTCTCCAGCACCACAGCTCAAAAGTTCTTCGGCGCTCAGCTTTCTTTATGGTCTAACTCTGACATCCATACATGACTCCTGGAAAAACCGTAGCCTTGACTACACGGACCTTTGTCAGCAAAGTAATGTCTCTGCTTTTTAATATGTTGTCTAGGTTTGTCATAGCTTTTCTTCCAAGGAACAAGTGTCTTAATTTCATGGCTGCAGTCACCATCTGCAGTGATTTTGGAGCCCAAGAAAATAAAGTCTGTTATTGTTTCCATTGTTTCCCCATCTGTTTGCCTTGAAGTGATGGGACCAGATGCCATGATCTTTGTTTTCTGAATGTTGAGTTTTAAGCCAGCTTTTCCACTCTCTTCTTTCACTTTCAACAAGAGGCTCTTTAGTTCCTCTTCACTTTCTGCCATAAGGGTGGTGTCATCTGTGTATCTGAGGTTATTGACCTTTCTCCCAGCAATCTTGATTCCAGCTTGTGCTTCATCCAGCCCGGCATGTCTCAAGATGTACTCTGCATATAAATTAAATAAGCAGGGTGACAGTATGCAGCCTTGACGTACTCCTTTCCTGATTTGGAACCAGTCTGTTTTTCCATGTCCATTTCTAACTGTTGCTTCTTGACCTGCTTACATATTTCTCAGGAGGTAGGTGAGGTGGTCTGGTATTCCCATCTCTTTCAGAATTTTCCACAGTTTGTTGTGATCTGCACAGTCAAAGGCTTTGGTGTAGTCAGTAAAGCAGAAGTAGATGTTTTTCTGGAACCCTCTTGCTTTTTCTATGATCCAGTGGATGTTGGCAATTTAATTTCTGGTTCCTGTGCCTTTCCTAAATCCAACTTTAACATCTACAAGTTCTCAGTTCATGTACTATTGAAGCCTGGCTTGGAGAATTTTGAGCATTACTTTACTAGCATGTGAAATGAGTGCAGTTGTGTGGTAGGTTGAACATTCTTTGGCATTGCCTTTCTTTGGGATTGGAATGAAAACTGACCTTTTCCAGTCCTGTGGCCACTGCTGAGTTTTCCAAATTTGCTGGCATATTGAGTGCAGCACTTTCTTTTTTTTTTTTTTTTTTAATTTTATTTTATTTTTAAACTTCACAAATTGTATTAGTTTTGCCAAATATCAAAATGAATCTGCCACAGTTATACACATGTTCCCCATCCTGAACCCTCCTCCCTCCCCATACCATCCCTCTGGGTCGTCGCAGTGCACTAGCCCCAAGCATCCAGTATCGTGCATCGAACCTGGACTGGCGACTCGTTTCATACATGATATTATACATGTTTCAATGCCATTCTCCCAAATCTTCCCACCCTCTCCCTCTCCCACAGAGTCCATAAGACTGTTCTATACATCAGTGTCTCTTTTGCTGTCTCGTACACAGGGTTATTGTTAGCATCTTTCTAAATTCCATATATATGCGTTAGTATACTGTATTGGTGTTTTTCTTTCTGGCTTACTTCACTCTGTATAATAGGCTCCAGTTTCATCCACCTCATTAGAACTGATTCAAATGTATTCTTTTTAATGGCTGAGTAATACTCCATTGTGTATATGTACCATACTTTCTTATCCATTCATCTGCTGATGGACATCTAGGTTACTTCCATGTCCTGGCTATTATAAACAGTGCTACGATGAACATTGGGGTACACATGTCTCTTTCCCTTCTGGTTTCCTCAGTGTGTATGCCCAGCAGTGGGCTTGCCGGATCATAAGAGTGCAGCACTTTCACGGCATCATCTTTCAGGATTTGGAATAGCTCAACTGGAATTCCATCACCTCCACTAGCTTTGTTTGTAGTCATGCTTTCTAAGGCCCCTTAACTTCACATTCCAGGATGTCTGGCTCTAGGTCAGTGATCACACCATTGTGATTATCTGTGTCGTGAAGATCTTTTTTGTACAGTTCTTCTGTGTATTCTTGCCATCTCTTCTTAATATCTTCTGCTTCTGTTAGGTCCATACCATTTCTGTCCTTTATCGAGCCCATCTTTGCATGAAATGTTCCTTTGGTATCTCTGATTTTCTTGAAGAGATCCCTAGTCTTTCCCATTCTGTTGTTTTCCTCTATTTCTTTGCATTGATCGCTGAAGAAGGCTTTTTTATCTCTTCTTGCTATTCTTTGGAACTCTGCATTCGGATGTTTATATCTTTCCTTTTCTCGTTTGCTTTTCGCTTCTCTTCTTTTCACAGCTATTTGTAAGGCCTCCCCAGACAGCCATTTTGCTTTTTTGCATTTCCTTTCCATGGGGATGGTCTTGATCCCTGTCTCCTGTACAATGTCACGAACCTCATTCCATAGTTCATCAGGCACTCTATCTATCAGACCTAGGCCCTTAAATCTATTTCTCACTTCCACTGTATAATCATAAGGGATTTGATTTAGGTCATACCTGAATGGTCTAGTGGTTTTCCCTACTTTCTTTAATTTTAAGTCTGAATTTGGCAATAAGGAGTTCATGGTCTGAGCTACAGTCAGCTCCTGGTCTTGTTTTTGCTGACTGTATAGAGCTTCTCCATCTTTGGCTGCAAAGAATATAATCAATCTGATTTTGGTGTTGACCATCTGGTGATGTTCATGTATAGAGTCTTCTCTTGTGTTGTTGGAAGAGGATGTTTGCTATGAGCAGTGCATTTTCTTGGCAAAACTCTATTAGTGTTTGCCCTGCTTCATTCCGTATTCCAAGGCCAAATTTGCCTGTTACTCCAGGTGTTTCTTGACTTCCTACTTTTGCATTCCAGTCCCCTATACTGAAAAGGACATCTTTTTTGGGTGTTGGTTCTAAAAGGTCTTGTAGGTCTTCATAGAACCGTTCAACTTCAGCTTCTTCAGTGTTACTGGTTGGGGAATAAACTTGGATTACTGTGGTATTGAATGGTTTGTCTTGGAAATGAACAGAGATCATTCTGTCGTTTTTGAGATTGCACCCAAGTACTGCATTTCGGACTCTTGTTGACCATGATGGCCGCTCCATTTCTTCTGAGGGATTCCTTATCTGACAGAACGTGATCCACTGGAGAAGGGAATGGCAAACTAGTATTCTTGCCTTGAGAACCCCATGAACAGTATGAAAAGGCAAAATGATAGGATACTGAAAGAGAAACTCCCCAGGTCAGTAGGTGCCCAATATGCTACTGGAGATCAGTGGAGAAATAACTCCAGAAAGAATGAAGGGATGGAGCCAAAGCCAAAAGAATACCCAGCTGTGGATGTGACTGGTGATAGAAGCAAGGTCCGATGCTGTAAAGAGCAGTATTGCTAGGACCCTGGAACGCCAGGCCCGTCTTTGTTGGTGCAGGGTGTATGCCTCAGCCCTGTCTCCTGATTGCCCCCTTCCGCACCTCACGGCTGTGTGCCTGTTCTGTACGTCTCCACCTTGGTTGGTGTGTAGTCGCCAGGGCGTTTCTGGCTCTTTGCGGGCCCTTGGACTGTGTAGCCCGCCGGGCTCCTCTGTCGGTGGGATTTCCCGGGCAAGAATACTGGAGTGAGTTGCCATTCCCTTCTCCAGGGGATCTTCCCGACCTGGGGGTCAAACTCGGGTTTCCTGTTTGACCGGCAGATTCTTTACCAGCTGAGCCATTGTGTCTCTCCCTGCCCTGCAAACAGGAAGGATGAACTTCTTTTGAGGAAACTTAACATTTCTATATGGTTCAGCTGCAGAAGCAACTTCAGCTAATTTGTACAGACAGAGATTTAGTATGGAGAATCAGAAATGTACAACGTTTTGGAAGGGGTTGGGGAAACAGGGTGTGTAAGCTGGGCTTCCAAGAATGATTTCCAGAGCAGAAGTACTGCGCCCAGCCATGGGTCCGCTCAGGCCAGCTCACAGCATCTGCCGTCTCTAAATAGGTTTCAGCTAATGCTTTTTGGTAGATTCAGGTGGACTGCTTTTCTGTGCGTGAGCTGTTGAGTAACCTAGAGCATGTGTATTCTGAAACAGTTTCTTTGGTAAATAGGGGTTTGTGGGAAAACTAGATATACCAGTGATGGAGCAGCCAGTGTAATTAAAAAAAAAAATCTTGGATGCAATAGGATTGTAGAGGAACAGCACATGTGAGTTATTCCCCACGCGACGCACAGTGAGGTTCTCAAAGCAGCGATCTGAAGCCAGAAGCACAGAAGGCATCAGCCTGAGACCTTTACAGAGTAGTGAATCTTCACAGTGTTTTCGGTGAGAGGGGAGTAACTATGAAAATACTTGGCAAGACACAGGTTTGCTGGTTGGCTTGTGGCAGAACTGAGAGCATTGCCTGTTCTGAGCTGAATTGCTTTGTTTTATGTAAGGATGAATGGTCTAAGTTTGCTGACCTTTTCTATAATAAGTGGCTGTCAGTAGAAAACTAAATAGAAAATTAAGTATTTTTGAGAAAATAAATACTTAGTCTGCCCCCTCAAGGTAAAGGTGACATTTTAACAATAAGTAGAAAATTGCTTTTTGAAAGAAACTCTTGCTGTAGAGAGCATTTTGGAAATGGTTGTTTAGAGTTGTCTTGGAAATTTGTTTTTGTTCTGCTTAGATACTGTGAATGTCTTTTTAGTGCACACTCACACTTAGAAATGAAACTTTTAGCCTGTGTAAAAGCTTCCTGTTGTAATGCTTGCTTTTGAACCTATTTTTTAAAAATAAAAGAATGTTACATTTTCTGATTCTGTATAACTGCAAAGACCTTTGATGAGGAAGATGAAATTTGGCTAGCTCAATTTCAACAAAAATCCTTGTGTAATTGATAGGATTGAAAGTCGATTAGCATGATTTAGTAAATGTAGCTGGCGGTGTATTTCTTCTTTTTAGAGCTCTGTGTCTATAAAGTAGAGGGACCATCTTCAGTGAAGCCTGGCAGTGAAGCCAGTTTTCTAAGTAATTAAGCTCATAGTGCTCCAGCAGTCTGGCTTTACATGGCACCCCACTCAAGTCTTTTGCCTGGAAAATCCAGTGAACAGAGGAGCCTGGCGGGCTGCAGTCCATGGGGCTGCACAGAGTCAGAGCCGGCCTAGCGACCAAAACAATGATAATACCTTGTTCTCTTTGGAATCCTAAAAAAAACGGATACCAAGACTTAGAAAACTAATGAAGCGCATTCTATCACACTGGTTCCCTGACGTTTTTTCTCGCGAGTTTCTGTGATATAAAATGTTTTGGGTGTTAATGAAAAAGACAGGTTTGCAAAAGCACAGTTCTGTGTTTGCGTCCCTGTGCGCGCGCGTTCTGGGAGTTTCCCGCGCGTGCGTCCGCCGTCCGCCGTCGAGCCCTCCCCTGCCCCGCTCGCCTGCCCTGCCCTCCGGGGCGGACTCCCGCCGAGGCGCGCGTGCTGGGCGCCGCGCGGCCGCCTCCTGCCCGTCACCTGGTGCTGCCTCACGCCCCGCAGTTTGGTCCTGGCTTCCCGCTTCTGCTCTCCAGGGAAGCTCTTCTTCCACTGCCTCTGTTCTCCCGCCCCCAACCCCTTCCTTCCAGTTCTGCCTCCTGAGAATCCGTCTGTCCTGCTTCCTTCTCCATACGCCTCTCCTGGTCTTCTCTCAGCCACGGCCGTGAGCTCCATGTCGCTTGACACTTCTGCGTGTTCCTGCACATTTATTGTCTTTTACTAGATTGGAGGTTTATTGAATTCAGAAAAATTTTCGGGGCATCGTAACCTTGTCTTAGCCCAATAAATATTTGCTGAATGGATCAAATGAAATGTGGAATTAGGAATTTTTTAAAGTTACTTGAAAATTTCAGTATCACTTTTGAACTGTGGAAATTTTCCACGATGTGAATGTAGAACGTCTAGCCAGTTTAGTTCAGATGTTCAATCCTGCTAAACCGCAGGATACAGGAAAGCATTCCAGGCCAGCGCGTCCTGCGGTAAGGAGTGTGTGTGACTGCCAGCCACTACGTGACTACAGGATAAGGGGCGGAAACAAGAGTGCTGTCATCAGGGGGTGGTGTTATTTGGAAACAATTAGACCTTAGGAGATAATGCCCTGAATATGTTTTATGTGTACAAGTCCATTCCAGGTTTAGTTAATTTTGATTCTGGAACATAGACAGACCTTCAGATCATCCTCTTCGCTTCCCTGAGGTGTGGAGACTCATGTTGTGAATTAAGTCTTTGGCTTGTTCTGGAAGTTAAATACAATTTTTTTCAATGCTGTCCTAATTATTTATGAAAAGCTCATGGGCTTACTCATCCAGACTCTGGTAAAGAGCCAGCTGGTCAGAAATCCACGTGTGGGCTTGAGAAATTGCAGTGGAAATTCTCTTGCTAAGAGTGAGGAAACATAACTTTCTAAAAACTAGATTTTATTTAGCAATAAAACAAAGAGGTCCAAAGGTAGTTTATTCAGTTACATTTAAAAATAGTTGTGCAAGTGTGCGGCTGGAGACAGCAGCAACAGTGAGCACCGCACCCGGAGCAGCGGGCTACTCCCAACAGGACAGGGGCGCGTCCAGGCCGCGCACTGCCACCCCGGGCGCTCAGCTCACACGCAGAGGGAATGTGGGAGGCACCCGGGCGTGTCCCACTCTTTGCCACCCCATGAACTGTATCGTGTATGGAATTCTCCAGACCAGAATACTGGAATGGGTAGCTGTTTCTTTCTCCAGGGGATCTTCCGAACCCAGGTCTCCCGCATTGCAGCAGGTTCTTTACCAGCTAAGCCACCATCATGTGAGATGCCAGGCTGGGTGACTCACAGTTCAGTTCACTTCAGTCACTCGGTCGTGTCCGACTCTTTTCCACCCCATGGACTGCAGCACCCCAGGGTTCCTTGCCCATCACCAACTCCCAGAGTTTACCCAAACTCATGTCCATTGAGTCGGTGATGCCATCCAACCATCTCATCCTCTGTCGTCCCCTTCTCCTCTTGCCCCCAGTCCCTTCCAGCATCACGGTCTTTTCAAATGAGTCAGCTGTTCACATCAGGTGGCCAAAGTATTTCAGTTTCAGCTTCAACATCGATCCTTCCGATGAACACCCAGGACTGATCTCCTTTAGGATGGACTGATTGGATCTCCTTGTAGTCCAAGGGACTCTCAAGAGTCTTCTCCAAAACCACAGTTCAAAAGCATCAATTCTTTGGCGCTCAGCATTCTTTATAGTCCAACTCTAATATACAACTAGTGGAAAAACCATAGCCTTGACTAGACAGACCTTTGTTGGCAAAGTAACGTCTCTGCTTTTAAATGTGCTGTCTAGGTTGGTCATAACTTTTTTTGCAAGGAGTAAGCATCTTTTAATTTCATGGCTGCAGTCACCATCCACAGTGATTTTGGAGCCCCCAAAAATGAAGTCAGCCACTGTTTCCCCATCTATTTGCCATGAAGTGATGGGACTGGATGCCGTGATCTTTGTTTTCTGAATGTTGAGCTTTAAGCCAACTTTTTCACTCTCCTCTTTCTCTTTCATCAAGAGGCTCTTTAGTTCCTCTTCACTTTCTGCCATGAGAGTGGTGTCATCTGTGTATCTGAGGTTATTGATATTTCTCCCGGAAATCTTGATTCCAGCTTGTGCTTCCTCCAGCCCAGCATTTCTCATGATGTACTCTGCATAGAAGTTAAATAAGCAAGGTAACAATATACAGTCTTGATGTATTCCTTTTCCTATTTGGAACCAGTCTGTTGTTCCATGTCCAGTTGTAACTGTTGCTTTCTGACCTGCATACAGATTTCTCAAGAGGCAGATCAGGTGGTCTGGTATTCCCATCTCTTTCAGAATTTTCCACAGTTTATTGTGATCCACGAAGGGAACATTTCATGCAAAGATGGGCTCGATAAGGGACAGAAATGGTATGGACCTAACAGAAGCAGAAGATATTAAGAAGAGGTGACAGGAATACACAGAAGAACTGTATAAAAAAGGTCTTCACAATACAGATAATCACGATGGTGTGATCACTCATCTAGAGCCAGATATCCTGGAATGTGAAGTCAAGTTGGCCTCAGAAAGCATCACTGTGAACAGAGCTAGTAGAGATGATGGAATTCCAGTTGAGCTATTTCAAATCCTGAAAGGTGATGCTGTGAAAGTGCTACACTCAATATGCCAGCAAATTTGGAAAACTCAGCAGTGGCCACTGGACTGGAAAAGGTCAGTTTTCATTCCAATCCCAAAGAAAGGCAATGCCAAAGAATGCTCAGACTACCGCACAATTGCACTCATCTCACACGCTAGTAAAGTAATGCTCAAAATTCTCCAAGCCAGGCTTCAGCAGTACGTGAACCGCGAACTTCCTGACGTTCAAGCTGGTTTTAGAAAAGGCAGAGGAACCAGAGATCAAATTGCCAACATCCGCTGGATCATGGAAAAAGCAAGAGAGTTCCAGAAAAGCATCTATTTCTGCTTTATTGACTATGCCAAAGCCTTTGACTGTGTGGATCACAATAAACTGTGGAAAATTCTGAAAGAGATGGAAATACCAGACCACCTGATCTGCCTCTTGAGAAACCTGTATGCAGGTCAGGAAGCAACAGTTAGAACTGGACATGGAACAACAGACTGAGTACGTCAAGGCTGTATATTGTCACCCTGCTTATTTAACTTCTATGCAGAGTACATCCTGAGAAACGCTGGGCTGGAAGAAGCACAAGCTGGAATTAAGGTTGCTTGGAGAAATATCAATCACCTCGGATATGCAGATGACACCACCCTTATGGCAGAAAGTGAAGAGGAACTAAAGAGCCTCTTGATGAAGGTGAAAGAGGAGAGTGAAAAAAATTGGCTTAAAACTCAACATTCAGAAAACGAAGATCATGGCATCTGGTCCCATCACTTCGTGGCAAATAGATGATGTAAAAAGGGGGAACCATGACAGATTTCATTTTGGGGGGCTCCAAAATCACTATTACATGGCTTGGTGGTTTCTTAACATTCTGGCAGAGAGAATCATTTTTGGGCTTCCCTGATAGCTCAGTTGGTAAAGAATCCGCCTGCAATGCAGGAGACCCTGGTTTGTTTGATTCCTGGGTTGGGAAGATCCACTGGAGAAGGGATACACTACCCACCCCAGTATTCTTGGGCTTCCCTATGGCTCAGCTGGTAAAGAATCCGCCTGTCATGTGGAAGAGCTGGGTTCAGTCCCTGGGTTGGGAAGATCCCCTGGAGAAGGGAAGTCTACCCACTTCAGTATTCTGGTCTGGAAAATTCCCGGACTGTATAGTCCACGAGGTCGCAAAGAGTCCCCATGACTGAGTGACTTTCACTCACTCAAAATCACTGTGGACAGTGACTGCAGCCATGAAATTAAAAGACACTTGCTCCTTGAAGGAAAAGCTATGACAAACCTAGACGCGTATTAAAAAGCAGAGATATTAACTTTGCCAACAAAGGTCCATCTAGTCAAAGGTATGGTTTTTCCAGTAGTCATGTATGGATGTGAGAGTTGGGCCATAAAGAAAGCTGAGCACCACAGAATTGATGCTTTTCAACTGTGATGCTGAAGAAGACTCTTGAGAGTCCCTTGGACTGCAAGGAAATCAAACCAGTCCATCCTGAAGGAAATCAGTCCTGAATGTTCATTGGAAGGACTGATGCTGAAGCTGAAACTCCAATACTTTGGCCACCTGATGTGAAGAACCAACTCATTGGAAAAGACCCTGATGCTGGGGAAGATTGAAGGCGAAAGGAGAAGGGGACGACAGAGGATGAGATGGTTGGATGGCATCACCGACTCAATGGACATGAGTTTGAGCAAGCTCTGAGAGTTGGTGATGGACAGGGAGGCCTGGCGTGCTGCAGTCCATGGGGTCACAAAGAGTCGGGCACAACCAAACGACTGAACTGAACTGAAGCTGTTTATATATTTTGGAAATCAATCCCTTTTCGGTCACATCATTTGCAAATATTTCCTCCCATTCTGTAGGTTTCCTTTTCATTTTTTATGTGGTTTTCTTCGCTGTGTGAAAGCTTTTACGTTTACTTAGGTTCTGTTTATTTCCTTTTGTTTTTCTTCCCATTGCTCTAGGAGATAATTGCTGCAGTGTATGTCAGAGTGTTATGCCTACGTTTTCCTCTAGGAGTTTTGTATATCTTACAGTTAGGTCTTTAATCCATTTTAAATTTGTTTTTGTGTATGGTGTGGGAATGTTCTAATTCCATTCTTTTTCCTGTAGCTCTTCACTTTCCCAGCAGCATTTAGTGAAGAGACTGTCTTTTCTGCGTGGTTCTTTGCCTCCTTTGCCATGCATCAGGTGATCACAGGTGCCCGGGTTTATCTCCTAACTTTCTGTCCTCCTCCTGTGATCTATATTTCTGTCTTTGTGCCAGTACCATACTGTTGTGATTACTGTAGCTTTGTAGAATGAAGTAAGGGAGTTTGATTCCTTCTGCTCTATTTTTTCTTTCTCAGGATTGCTTTGGCTACTGGGGTCTTTTGTGTTTCCATAAAAATACAAGTTTAAAGATTTTTTGTTCCAGTTCTGTGAAGAGTGCCACTTGTAATTTGATTTGTGCTCACCTGCCCATCGTGTCTTGACTCTTTCAACCCCGTGGGATGTTGCCCACCAGGCTCCTCTGTCCATGGAGTTTTGCAGGCAAGAATACTGGAGGTGGTTGCCATTTCCTACTCTAGGCGATCTTCCCAACCCAGGGATCAAACCCATGTCTCTTGTGTCTCCTGCATTGGTAGGCAGGTTCTTTACCACTGTGCCATCTGGGAAGCCCTGGTAATTTGATAGGGATTGCTTGAATCTGTAGACTGCCTTGGGTAGTATTATAATTTTGACAATATTGATTTTTCCAATCCAAGAACACAGTATATCTTTACATCTGTTTATGTCATCTTCATAGTTTTCAGAGTACAGGTCTTTTGCCTCCTTAGAAAGATTTATTTCTAGGCATTTTATTCATTTATGATTAAAAATAAAGTTTTTAGAAAGTGGATATAAAGGGAACCTACTTCAACATAGTAAAGGCCACATGTGACAAATTCACAGCTCACGTCATACTCAGTGGTAAAAAGCTGAGAGCATTTCCTTTAAGATCAAGAACAAGACGAGGATCTCCACTCTTGCCACTTTTATTCAACGTACCTTTGGAAATCCTGGCTGCAGCAATCAGAGAAGATTCTTCTAAAAGAATTAAAAGGAATCCAAATTGGAGAAGAAGTAAAACTGATGCTGTTGGCAGGTGACATGATGCTATATACAGAAAACTCTCAACTCAGCAGAAGACTGCTGGGGCTCATTAATGAATTCAGTAAAGTCACGGGATACAAAGTTAAAAGAGATCTGTTGCATTTCTATACTCTGATGACAGAAAGAAATTAAGGAAACAGTTGCATTTATCATTTCATCAAAAGAGCATCCTAAAATACCTAGGAATAAACCTTCCTAACAAGGCAGACCCGTACTCTGAAGTCTAAAAGACGCTGATTAAGGCAGTCAAAATGGTGTGATCACTGACCTAGAGCCAGACATCCTGGAATGTGAAGTCCATTGGGCCTTAGCAAGCATCACTACGAACAAAGCTAGTGGAGGTGACGGAATTCCAGGTGAGCTACTTCAAATCCTGAAAGATGATGCTGTGAAAGTGCTGCACTCAATATGCCAGCAAATTTGGAAAACTCAGCAGTGGCCACAGGACTGGAAAAGGTCAGTTTTCATTCCAAAGAAAGGCAATGCCAAAGAATGCTCAAACTACCGCACAATTGCACTCATCTCACATGCTAGTAAAGTAATGCTCAAAATTCTCCAAGCCAGGCTTCAGCAGTACGTGAACCGCGAACTTCCTGACGTTCAAGCTGGTTTTAGAAAAGGCAGAGGAACCAGAGATCAAATTGCCAACATCCGCTGGATCATGGAAAAAGCAAGAGAGTTCCAGAAAAGCATCTATTTCTGCTTTATTGACTATGCCAAAGCCTTTGACTGTGTGGATCACAATAAACTGTGGAAAATTCTGAAAGAGATGGAAATACCAGACCACCTGATCTGCCTCTTGAGAAACCTGTATGCAGGTCAGGAAGCAACAGTTAGAACTGGGCATGGAACAACAGACTGGTTCCAAATAGGAAAAGGAGTATGTCAAGGCTGTATATTGTCACCCTGCTTATTTAACTTCTATGCAGAGTACATCATGAGAAACGCTGGACTGGAAGAAGCACAAGCTGGAATCAAGATTTCCGGGAGAAATATCAATCACCTCAGATATGCAGATGACACCACCCTTATGGCAGAAAGTGAAGAGGAACTAAAGAGCCTCTTGATGAAAGAGAAAGAGGAGAGTGAAAAAGTTGGCTTAAAGCTCAACATTTAGAAAACGAAGATCATGGCATCTGGTCCCACCACTTCATGGGAAATAGATGTGGAAACAGTGTCAGACTTTATTTTTCTGGGCTCCAAAATCACTGCAGATGGTGACTGCAGCCATGAAATTAAAAGACGCTTACTCCTTGGAAGGAAAGTTATGACCAACCTGGACAGCATATTCAAAAGCAGAGACATTACTTTGCCAACAAAGGTCTGTCTAGTCAAGGCTATGGTTTTTCCTGTGGTCATGTATGGATGTGAGAGTTGGACTGTGAAGAAGGCTGAGCGCCGACGAATTGATGCTTTTGAACTGTGGTGTTGGAGAAGACTCTTGAGAGTCCCTTGGACTGCAAGGAGGTCCAACCAGTCCATTCTGAAGGAGATCAGCCCTGGGATTTCTTTGGAAGGAATGATGCTAAAGCTGAAACTCCAGTACTTTGGCCACCTCATTCGAAGAGCTGACTCATTGGAAAAGACTCTGATGCTGGGAGGGATTGGGGGGCAGGAGGAGAAGGGGACGGCAAAGGATGAGATGGCTGGATGGCATCACTGACTCGATGGACTTGAGTCTGAGTGAACTACAGGAGTTGGTGATGGACAGGGAGGCCTGGCGTGCTGCGATTCATGGGGTCGCAGAGTTGGACACAACTGAGCGACTAAACTGAACTAAAGGCAGTCAAAGATGACACAGATTTCTGGATAGTCACAGGGCTCGTATGTTCGCCCCTAAAGTTTTAGGGCCGGCGCACTGTCGTGACTTGCCTTGACGTCGTTCAGGGGCTCCTTAGAGTGGAGCTGCACCCCGGGGGCTCAGCTGGTGGAGGACCCGCCTGCAGTGCGGGAGACCTGGGTTCCATCCCTGGGCGGAGTTGGCCTTGGAGCCCGCCCCGTGAGGCCCGCGGGCGGGGTGGAGCTCCTCTTTTCCTGAGTCGCTGGCCTGCCTGCTCCCGAGCTCTGCTGCGGTTGAGGTTGCATGAAACAAGGTCGCTCCTCTCAGCTCAGCGTAAGGCCTGCCGCGCAGGCACCTGCTCCGGGCCTGGAGGTGCTCCTTGCCATGGGCGGCCTCCCTGAGCCCCTCCTCAGGGGCCCACCCCCCTCATTCCACCTGCCGTGATCAGAGCTCCTCCTCCTCGCCTTTGATGAATGCTGGCTGCTTGTGGTTTAGTTTCCCGTTTCCCGTGTCTCTGAAGTGGACCAGATCGTACTTTTTGCTTGTCTTCACTGTGGCCCAGCTGTGCTGTGAAGGGCTTCCAGTTCCCCCGTGGGTTTGTTTTCCTTCTGAGGCATGGAGGAGAGGGCGGGGCCAGGGGTGCAAGGCAGGGGGGCCGTGGGGACACGTCCGCTAATGAGGGCCACCTTGCAGGCAAGCTCAGAGGTGAGCATCTGTCAGGATAGTGCAGTGGAGTTCAGTTACGTGTAAGAAATTCATGTGTGCAGTAGGAGTTTGGATTTAGTGGTTTCGAGGCAGAAAACCTAGTTTTATGTAAAGATTCTTGGCGGAGGAGAGTTTTTAGGGATGTGTGTCAAGTAAAATCCTAGAGCAGAACTGGGTATTTACCATTTTCTAAAATTGTTGTCAGGACATCAAAACAGGTCATGAAGACGGAGTGTCAATAAGAGTTAAGCTGAAAGCAACATTCCCAGCCTTTTTTCTAATAGCTTTTCCCCTGAGTGAGGTCCTGAGTGGTCCCTCCTGGAAGCCAGATTGCCTGGGGCTGTGGCCGTTAGCACTGGCTGGGCTGGGGGCCTGGGCATTTTTCCAGCCTTGTCAGGAGTTTGCTGTGGGACCCAGAGAGGCTCTTGTGCTCCTCTGATTTGCAAAATGAGCAGGTTATGGATTGGGTCTCACACTGCCTGTGGATGAGAACTGTCTGTCCTGAGGCTGGAAAGGAGGGAAGCCTTCTGTCTGGCCCAGCCTTCTCCCTAAAGTGTGCTGGAGCAAGGGGCCTTCGGGGACGGGGATGGGGATGGGGATATACTGGGCGGGGCCTGCAGGCCTGGGCCAGAGGGTTTTGCTCTTTTGGTTAAGAGCACCTGCGACCCCTTGGCGGCTTTGAAAAGCGGAGATCTCTCTGGCCACAGTGAGGATCATGGTTTGCTGGGTGACGGCGGATACGAAGGCGCCTCAGTGACGCAGGTGAGCACTGACCGTGGGGATGGAGAGTGGGCAGAGTGCACGTGGGGGCTCACAGCGAGCTCTCAGAAGTCTGACTTCGCAGGCGATTTCCCTGCGCCAGGAAATGCTGCGGGAAGGCTAGAGTCGGGGGCGGTCTGCATTCCCTGCCTGCATCTGTGTGTTTACTACTGACCGTCTTGCTCCTGCCTGCAGCTTCCTGTGGAGATGGCACGTTGCCGTTCGTACGTCACCAGCGTCCCTCCGTCCTGCCGGTGTCTGCTGGGTGCCTGCTTGTCCGGTCTGTTCTGGACAGAGGGTCTGGTGTGCCTCTCTGACAATGTCAGTTTTTATCTTGTTAAGACTGGAGCGTGCGGGAGTTTTGAACAGAGGAGTGATAGGCAGTGACTTAGGTTCTAAAGGGCTTCCCTGGTGGCTCAGTTGGTAAAGAATCCGCCTGCAGTGTGGGAGACCCCAGTTCTATTGCTGGGTCGGGAAGACCTGCTGGAGAAGGGGTAGGCTGCCCACTCCAGTATTCTTGGGCAGCCCTTGTGGCTCAGCTGGTAAAGAATCTGTTTGCAATGCAGCAGACCTGGGTTCGATCCCTGGGTTGGGAAGATCCCCTGGAGAAGGGAAGGCTACCCACTCCAGTATTCTGGCCTGGAGAATTCCATGGACTGTATAGTCCATGGGGTCGAAGAGAGTCACACATGACTGAGCAGCTTTCACTTTAGTTCTGAAAGAGTGATTCCACATGTGTCCTGGATGGAAGGGGCAGAGGCTGAAGCAGGAAGGCCAGTTGGTGGCCTGGTGTCAGGCCCGGGTGGGCAGTTGATGGGCGTGTCGTGTACCTCCTTGAGTTTGCTTATGGACTCGGGGTGGGCGAGGGGTGTGGAGAACGGGCTGTGGGCATCTTATCAGGCTCCAGATGTTCCTCATGTAGGGCGGGACTGTCCCTCTGCCCAGCTGCCATTTTCTTCGCAGCGGACGCTGCCAGAGGCTCTGGCTGACCGTTGCCACAGAGGCCCAGGCACGTGAATTAGGGTTTGGACACGTTGAGCTCAAAGTGCCTTGAAACATCCAAGGGGAGGTGCAGGTTAGACGGTTGTAGCACAGACACCTGAGCCCCTGAACCAGCTTCTGGGAGAGTGTGGGGGTGTAGCGAGGGACTGTGTAGCCTGAGCCGAGGCTGAGACCAGGCCTCAGGGTTTGCTGACATTCGGAATCTGCAGCCTCCTTCCTAGTGTTGGTGCTTACATCTGAACTGCCTGATGAATTCGAACAGAGGAGTTCTAAATGCTGCGTGCATGGCATTGTTTATTATATGAGTAAATTCATTCTGCACTCATTTAAAAACAAACATTAAAATTGCAGCAGCATTATTTCATCATTTAATTCTGGCTATTGAACACTTACTTGGGTAGGAACAAGGCCTTTTGCCCTATTGGAAGCATTGAAAAGCTGAACTAAATTTTTAAAAATACATGGGAAATAGAAGGACTCGTGGGTTCATGGCCCACCTGTGGGAAAGGAGGCTTCGTGACCCACTCACTCCATCTGTGGCATGGCATCTTGCTCAGGCCCTGGCTGACCCATGAGGGGAGCGGGGAGCAAGGAGGGTGCACGGCCGTGGGGGTCAGAGCCGCAGTGCCAGCTGGGTCCTGAGTGAGCCGAGTCGGGGTCGACACCCAGCAAAGGAACAGAATCTGCCCAGTGGATCCCAGGGCCAGACTTGCCAGGGGTGTCAGGAGCTTGGACTGCAAGTTGGCATGGTGTAAAGAACGCAAGTTTACTCATTGAGCAGACGTTTGTTGAGGCTTTTTGATGTGTTAGGTACAGTCCCTAGGTACTGGGGTTGTAACATCAGAGGAACGTACATAAATCTTGTGTGTTGCTGGGGACGGTCAGGTTTGAAGGAAGTGTCATGTGGAGTGGTTTCTACTTTCAGGAAGCTTTTTCCCCCTACCCAGCTGCTCAGCTTGCAGGATCTTAGTTCCCTCAGCAGGGATTGAACCCAGGCTCTCAGTAATTAAAGTGGAACTCCCAGTAGGCTCAAAATTTAGGTGAGTTGGGACAGCAGTGTGTAGAAGGAGCAGCAGTCCAGGTTGTATTAGAAGGCAGATCAGAAGTTAGTTTATATGATCTCTTGGCATTAATTGGCAGTGTATCCAGTAATTACTGAGTGGCTCTGCCGCAAACCCGATTATTAATGTATACTAACCTTAGCTGGCAATTAGGGACTTTTCTTGTGGCCCAGTGGTTAAGACTCCTGCTTCCACTGCAGGGGGCGAGGGTTCAGTCCCTGGCTGGGGAATTAAGATCCTGCATGCCACCAGCACTGCCCAAAACAAAACCCAGCAACGACAAGAGAACACCAGCCGGCTCTTGCACAGCATTCACGCAGCACTGCTCTGTGCTGGGCGTGCTCCGCTGTGTGGCTGCGTGCTGCCTGTCCTCAGTACAGACTGCAGTGGGGCCGCCGTCACCCCCGTTCCATGTCGGGAATCGGGCTCGGACAGGTCTGTGCAGGGCCAGCTGTGCAGCTCAGAGAGGGGTGACCCAGACGGCACCCGGGCTCTGGGGGCCGCCTCTGTGCCTGCTGGGGACGGGAATGGCTGCCCCCTCCAGTATCTGGCCTGGACAATTCCGTGGACTCTACAGCCCATGGGGTTGCAAAGAGTCGTACACGCCGAGCGACTCGGACTCTCTGTGCCTGTACCTGCACAGCACTGGGGAGGTAGGGTGTGGGCACCTAGCACGGGGTGGCGCTGTTCTCAGACCAGTCTTTGTAGTTTGGAGGGTAAATTCCATGCACACACACAATGCTTTTTTGATGTGATCACTTGAGTTTTTTTAGATGTCTTTGTATTAGGTTTGATCTCAAAGTTACATTACCTAAGGTTTTCAGTTGATGAAGACTAAAATACCTCAAAATTTTGAGAGTATTATGGAGTCTATGTAATATTTATTACAGATGTTCATTATTTTGGTTGTAACTAATTGGGCTTCCCTGGTAGCTCAGACGGTAAAGCGTCTGTCTACAATGCGGGAGACCCGGGTTTGATCCCTGGTTTGGGAAGATCCTCTGGAGAAGGAAATGGCAACCCACTCCAGTATTCATGCCTGGAAAGTCCCATGGATCGAGGAGCCTGGTGGCTCCAGTGGGTGGGCTACAGTCCATGGGGTGGCAAAGAGTCGGACACAACTGTTGGTATTATTCTATTCTTAATTTTACGAAGGCGTGGATTTGAATGGAGAAAGCCTTGAAGTTGCTAGGTTTTCCTGGAAGTCACTTAGCTGGGGACTGCCCATCCCCCTGCACTCATTTCATTTAAACTTTTTTTGTGTGGTTTTTCTGCCCTATGAACAGTGATTATCTTATGAGATTAATATAGTAAAGTCAAACAGTGCAGTGTGTGGTTAAAGGCAGAGTTTATTTTAATCGTGTGTATTTCTTAAAGGTCTGATGAGGTCATGTAAATGTTATTTCTCATAGCAGGTGTTCTTTTTTGAAAGAATTGCTTATTATTTACTCATTTTTGGCTGCACTGGGTCTTCAGTGCTGTGCATGGGCTTTCTGTAGCTGTGGCGAGCAGGGGCTACTCGCTGGCTGTGACACGTGGGCGTGTCATCTTGGTGGCTTTTCCTCCTGAGGTGTGCAGGCTTCAGTAGGTGTGGCGAGGGCTCAGGAGCTGTGGCTCCCGGGCCCCAGAGTGTGAGGGCTCAGGAGCTGTGGCTCCTGGGCCCCGGAGTGCGAGGGCTCAGGAGCTGTGGCACAAGACTTAGTTGCTCTGCGGCACGTGGGATCTTCCCGGATCAGGGATGGAACCCACGTCTCCTGCGTTGGCAGGCGGACTCTTTACTACTGAGCCACCCGGGAGGTCCTAGGTCTGGAACTTTTAAAGGAGGTAATTTTCTGCCAGTGTTTTCAGTTTCTTCATGGTCATTGGTTTAGGTTTGATGTTTCTACCTGAATCAATTTTAATCATTCACTTAATTAAAATTAAAAAATGTTTATTCCTCTTATCGTTCTGTAAAATACACTGGCCTGACGCGCTGGCACACAGTCCTGGACTTGGTATGTAGTTACTGTGCGCTCTTTGTTTTTTTAATATTGTCTTATTTTAAGATATTTTCAGTAATCTCCCGTTATATTTGCCCTTTTAAAAAATTATTCTTCATTTATTTTTCTCATTTTATCATGAGTTTGTTTTTTGTTTTCTTTGTTTGGCTGCATTGTGCTTACGTGGTCTTGGTTCTCCGACCAGGCACTGAACCCATGCCCTTGGAAGCCAGAGTGCAGAGTTCTAACTAATGGACCACAGGGAATTATTCTTTTTTTAATTTGTAAATTTTATTGAAATAATGTTGATTTACAATGGTGTTAGTTTCAGGTGTAAAAATTACTTTTTAAATTATGGTAAAATATATAACATACATTTGCTATTTTAACCATTTTTAGCATAGAATTCAGTGAGGTCTACAAAGTTTTAAGTACACCAGGGAAGCCCCTTAAGTACTCTTTATTGTTTAACAATTCTCTTTTATATATCATTAAACTTTTCATATTTTAAAGTAACCTGGTCCTGTTTTCTTTGGGGCCTTTCTGAATTGATTTGTAATTTTGAGGCAGTTTTTTTTCCCTTCAAAATAATATTCGTTGTTAAAGCTGTGAACTTAATTTTAAGTACAGCTTTGGCCAGACACCATCTCTGTTTGGTTGTTGTTCTAAATCTGTTCACCAAATACCATTCAGTGCATATCATTTGCTGGTCACTGTAGTTGTTAGGGGACTCTAATGATGGTCTCTGTACGCTAGTGTTAATTATTGATGGGACTGCAATTTTGAATTTATTACTTCTTCGTTACAATATTTATATGAGAGAGCTTTGAGTATTGAAGTGAATTGGATTTTGAAGTATATGGTTTCAACTTTAATAAATTTTATATTTCTTTTTTTTTTTTTTAAGTGAATATGTCCTGTAGAACCTGTGCTTTTGATTGGTTTGTGTTTCTGGAGCTTAACAAAAGAAGGGTGTGGTGGAATTTAAATCTTGACGTAAACCCAGCAATTGAGCGTTATTTAAATTTGTCGTTTATGTTTTTGTTTACCTAATCTGTTACAGACTGCTAGGTACCCTGTATGACCTCTGTAAATTCTGTTAGATTTTATTTGGAAACACTAATGCTTTTTGCATTATGTATTGTAATTTTCTAATTTTAATATTGCTACCCATGTATTTATTTTATTTGTATCTACCTGCTTGATTTTTGCCCGTTTAAAATATTTGTCATTTTATGATACTAAGCAGCTGCCACTTGACTTAATGATTACTCTGTTAGTCTCTACTCACTTCACTTGTAGTCTGTCATTTGGCTCTGTGGCCGCCCTCTGAGGGGATATTTTTTATAATCCAGTGGGTAGCCTTCCACCCCTGCTGTGCTTTATTTTGAGTGTATATTTTCTAAGCAGCTATAGGGTTCAGTGTTGTTTTTAAAAATAGTGTTTTTTTTAACACCTTATAGGATGTCTGTTTCTCAGAAGAAAAAAGAGTTATGCGAGGGTTGAGTGACTTCTCCAAGTTCTGTAGCTTGTCAGGAGATGGGCTTGGAATTCAGATCTAGGCTTTCTGGCTTCAGAGTCCCAGGCTCCCCTTATGGAAACCCTGTCTGCAGCTTTCCTTGTCCCATTCCCACTGCTGCCCCGCCTGTGTGCTGGTGCCTTTGGTGGCGAACCGCACTGATGGAAGGCATTCTGTTGATCTGCCCCCGCTGACTTATTCCATTGTGTCCTCATGTGTCTTTCAGCATATTTTATTTGGAAGCATGTTTATGGATAAAAACAAAATCATAGCCAACTAGATTTTGTCTGGGGAGGGAATATGGTTCTGGCGTAATGTTTTATTTTTTCTTCATTCTTTTTCAGGACATAAATTCAGATGGTTGGAAAAAGTGTATCAGTGTTAATGTTACTATTCTTGGAAGACCTGTCAACATTTTAGAAGGAAGCTTAGGTCCACCACCGTATCTAGTCACTGGTTTTTGTTTCATTTTTTTTAAGCTAGACTATTTGGAGAAAGATCTTTGTTTGCTTTGCGCAGAGGTGAAAATTATGTATTCTACATAGCACGCGTGCGTGCTCAGTTGCGTCCGACTCTTTGTGACCTCTTAGGATGCTGCCTGCCAGGCTCCTCTGTCCATGTAACTTTCCAAGCAAGAATATTGGAGTGAGATGCCATTTCCTTCTCCATCGTTTTTGTTTTTTTAACTTGTTGGCTTCAAAGGCATTAGGAGTCGAGCTGGTCAGGCGAGCTTCCGATGTTCTGCAAATGAGTCACTAGTGCAAGCATTCGACGCCTGAGTGCTCAGACTCCTCACCTGTCGGAGCCTGAGTTGTGGAGGCGGGAAGGAAGCACTTTCTGGATTGGTCACTAGGTGTGGGCGAGATGCTCCTCTCGTTTGGACCCTTCTTTGCCGGACGTTAGGAGGCACGGCAGTGTCTGTTGGTCATCTGTGCAGCGTATGTAAAGCTAGGGTTTGTGGGGCAGCTCTTTAGCCGCAGAGCCTCCTGTCTGGTGCGGTGAGTCCTCCGGAGGCTGTGCAGCATGCTCTAGAGCCAGTGCTGCCGAGGGATCGCTTGTGGGGCAGACGGGCAGCTCCACCGGCCACGGGCCCCTCACCTCACCTTTACCCTAAAATGAGCTCCTTGGTCTATTTTGTATCCTAACAGTGGATAAGACACTCAGGGTCCCCAGGTGGTGATGCTGGGGAGCAGCCACACTGGATTAGGCTGGGTCCAGTGAGGAGACAAAACCATGTACTAGTCATTTAAACCAGAGAGACTTAGTGTATTAAGGAGTTACGAAGTTGTGATAGGAGGAGAACTGTAAACAGGAAGGAGAGCTCTATACTCTAGGGCTCAGGGCTGTTACCCAGAGGACACTCTGGAAAGGGACCACTTGCCAGGGCTGGAGCTCACACCACGTTGGAGCACATACGCTTGCAGCTGGAGTGCCTGGGCGAGCTGGCTCACAGTTCCCGGGCAGGCAGGAGCAGTCTGGGGCCCAGGCGAGCTGGGGCTGCAGAGGCAGTCAGGGTCCCTGTGTGGGTGTGAGTCCTGGGGTGTGTGCTGTCTGTGTGGGGAGGGCCACGGGGAGTGCCCCTCCGGGCTTTGAGTGAGCAGGCTGAGTGGAGAGGGGCACAGAGAGAGTCAGGGTGCCCTGCCGCAGCCCGCTGTTGGTCCCGTCGTCCCTCGTGCATGCACTCCTGCCCTCGCGGGTGTCCCTGGCCAGCCAGCCCTGTGGGACCTGGTGTGGGGGTAGGGGCCGAGGAGAGGGCGCAGGAAGTGGTAGCCAAGGCCAGGGTACCATCCGGCGCTCTGGGGCTCCCAGCTGCGTTGCTGCTTCCCAGGTCCGGAGCTGGAGAAAATACGTGCTGTCGGATGCTGGAGAAGCTCTGCCCTGCAGACAGATCCCGGACAGGAGACCAGGTCTGCCTTGGCGCGCCTTCCGTCCCTGAGCGGGTGTATCAGTGTGTCCTTGCTGCCACAGCTCTTTGTTGGAGAGCTTGCTGCGAGGTGGTGAAAGAGGCCAGGGGTCACGCTCAGGGCAGGTCGTCTTGTCCCCCGCTTCTGCAGTGGGTGTCACCACGGAGCGCTCACAGGACACAGACCTCCTTGCACTCCGTGCCCACCAGCCGCACACGCCTTCTCTAGATCTCTTTGCTACTGACCAGCCCTCCCTGTTCTCTCCAGACCCCTGACCGCCCCTGCCAGGGAGCCGGTGTGGATGCGCACCTCTGACCAAGGGTGCGGCTGAGTGCGCTTCCCGAAGGTCGGCTCCCTGGAGGGAGTCCCCTCGCGCAGAGCCCTGGGGATCACTGAGCGCCGGGCGGGCTGCAGCCATCCCGGGCTGAGCCGGCGCGTCATCGCGGCTATCTGTCCACAGACGCCAGCTCTTTTCCTTAGTTACTGATCGTAAGGAACTTGCCACGAGGCTGTAGGTACAGTTTCTAAAGGCGCAGCAGTGCAGTGTTATGTGTGGGGTCAGGGTCCTCTCACACGAGTTGCCCCCTGGGAAGCTCGGGTGCCTCCTGGGTCAGGCGCTTGGCCCTTTCCTGCGTGCTGCTTCACTTTGAAAACCACTGGGTGTGATCGTGCTCAGCCCAGCAAGACTAGAGAGTCTCCTCCTCGCTCACTCAGCGGGCCTTGCCTGCCCTAGGAGTGCTGTCATGGGAGGTGTTAGTGGGAGGACTGGGATTGAGACAAAGCCTCTGGAGTCTGCAGTCAGTTCACTGGGCGGGAGGCGGAGGCAAGTGGCCCCCAGCGGGAAAGTCGCGTGAGAAACGCTGTGCCAACAGAATAACGTGTTACTCATCATGAGCCTGGGAGAGAGCCAGAGCAGAATGAGTCAGGTTTTAAATGGAGGATGATGCGGGACTCATACTGAAAGATGAGGGCCATTCTCCAGGTGGGCCATGAGAGGAGGTTTCCCTCCCAGACCCTCCCAGGAGGTCGGGTCGCAGAGAGGCGCTAATTGCAGCGCTGTGAGTACACAGCCTGCGTTCAGGCTGCCTGGACCTGAGTCCTCTTCTGTGATGTCAGCTGAGGTTACTTAGTGGTTCTGTTCACAGTGGCTCATCGCAGTTACGGGAGGAAGTGAGCTGTGCGTCTAGCACAGTGCCGGGCACCATGTCAGCTGTGAGGCTGGACACGTCATCTCCCCTCCTGACGTTCATGACCTTGAAACAGGCCGCTCCCTGCCGTTTTCCCAGGGGCCAGAGCGCAGAGCTGGGCTTGGAGCCGTGTCCGGCACCCAGCAGGTCCCCAGTAAATGCTGCCTGTGTGCACGGAGGAGCTCAGGGGCTCTCTTCCGACAGTGAGGTGTGTTTCTGGAGATGTGTTTTGTTTGCACTTGGCGGGAACCACCAGGTGAGAGCGGAATGGACGCTCCTGATGGCGTGATTGCTTGGCAGCAGCTTGGGCGCCGGTGTGCGTGCTCCTCAGCAGGCCGTGGCCCAGGCAGGCCGGGGGGGGGGTGTCGTGCTCAGTCGTGGGACCCCAGCCCCTTACCACATGCTTCCAGAAGAGCCAGCTTCTCCGGGGCTGGAGGGGCAGGGGCGGCAGTTTCCTCTCTCTTAGAGAGGCATAAACACAGTGAATGGTTTTAAAAGCTAATCGTACCAACTCCCAAAACAGTGACTGAAAATATGTGTGTCTTGAGGGAATAATACAGTGCCTGGGTGGAATGTTCATGGTGAGTTTTTTCCTTGGCTGTGCTGCATAGCTTGTGGAATCTTAGTTCCTTGACCAGGGATTGAACCCTGGCCCCTGGCAGTGACAGCACAGAGTCCTAACTACTAGACCACCAGAGAGTTCCTGGTTCACAGTGATTGTAACAGCTTCCGTCTGACAGTCTTTGGTCAGATGACAGTGAGCCCCGCCGCGAGGGCCAGGTCTTTGCGCTCCGTGTGACTCGGGCTCGCTCGCGGGGGCCCCTCACTCGGTGCCAGGGAGGGGCTCTGGGCACCTCGGTCCTCACGCAGGCCTGCGAGGCAGGGGTTGAAGCTGAGGAGGCTGAGGCAGGAGGTGAAGCCCAAGGTGCTGCGCTAGCAGACGAAACTGGGCAGTGTGGCCTTGGAGCGGCATTCTTAAGCAGCCTTGCTATCGTTAGTAGACTTTTTCTTTCTTTACTTTGAAAAATAAACTTTATCGAGGTATAATTTGCATACGGTAAGAGGCACGCACTTTAAGGATACAATTCTACGAATGTTGGCAAGTGGCCACCACCCCAGTCAAGGTTTTGCAGATGTCCGTCGTCAGAGCTCCTCACACGCCTTAGCCCCTCCTCTCTCCCCTGTCCAGGGCGGCCGGCGGGTGTCCTGGATGGGACGTGATTGTTACGTTCACACTTCCTTTTCTTTTTCCTCTGCTTCTGCCCCGTTAGGGTTTAATTTAGCATGTTTTGTAATTCCATTGTATCTCTTCTATTGACGTATTATTAGGTTAGTGAAAAAGTAATTGTGGTTTTGGACTGTGAATTTTAAATCATTATAACTAGACTCATAAACATTTATTAATCAAAATAGGAACCACTACAATCAACACATTTTTGCCAATGAAAAAGTTTGTTTATTCCTGTAGTCTAAAAATCCATGCTTCAGGATTCAACAAACTCTTGGAAAGCATTTTTTGCCTCCTGATGGTTTTGGGAGCATTTTCCCTGCAAAAAAGTTGTCCACGTGCTTAAAGAATGGTAGTTGGTTGTCGAGAGGTCAGGTGAATGTGGTGGATGAGGCCAAACTTTGTAGTTCAACTTTTGAAGCGTCGGTCGTGTGATGCGCGGTCGGGCGTTGTTGCGGAGGAGAGTTGGGCCCATTCTGATCAGTGCCGGCTGCAGGTGTTGCGTTGGGTGCATCTCATCGACTTGCCGAGCGTACCTCTCAGATGTAATGGTTTTGCCAGGGTTCAGAAAGCTGTAGTGGGTCAGACGGGCAGCAGACCACCAGATGGCGGTCGTGACCTTTGCGGTGCGAGTTTGGCCTGTGCTTTGGAGCCTCTTCTCGGTCCAGCCACTGAGCTGGGCATAGCCGGCTGTCACATACAGACCACTTGTCGTCATAGTCACAGGCCGATCAAGAAATAGTTCACTGTTGTTGAATAGAATAGGCTTCCCTCATAACCCAGTCAATGAAGAATCTGTCTGCAATACAAGAGACCCCAGTTTGATTCCTGGGTTGGGAAAATCCCTTGGAGAGGAAAATGGCAACCCATTCTAGTATTCTTGCCTGGAGAACCCCATGGACAGAGGATAGAATAAGACAAGACCACACGTCATTGGAAGGACTGATGCCGAAGCTGAAGCTCCGATACTGTGGCCACCTGATGAGAAGAGCTGACTCACTGGAAAAGACCCTGATGCTGGGGAAGATTAAAGGTGGGAGGAGAAGGGGACGACAGAGGATGAGATGGCTGGATGGCATCATTGACTCAATGGACATGGGTTTGGGTGGACTCCAGGAGTTGGTGATGGACAGGGAAGCCTGGTGGGATGCAGTCCATGGGGTTGCAGGAAGTCGAACATGACTGAGCGACTGAACTGAACTGAGCACTTCAAAATGATGATTTTTTTTTTTTCCCCGTCAGCTCATGAAGCACCCACTGATCAAGCTTTTTCAGCTTTCTAGTTTGGTTCAAATGCTGAATGACTGCAGAATGGTCGAGGTTGCTTTCTTTGCACCTTCTTGTATGTTTGTAATTGGATCAGCTTCAGCGGTCCTCTCGGTTGATCATAGTCAACCTCTGATGGCCAGCTCCTGAGCCCCTCGTCTTTAAGGCTCCAAGATTGCCGGGAGAAATATCAATCACCTCAGATATGCAGATGACACTACCCTTATGGCAGAAAGTGACGAGGAACTAAAATGCCTCTTGATGAAAGTGAAAGTGGAGAGTGAAAAAGTTGGCTTAAAGCTCAACATTCAGAAAACGAAGATCGTGGCATCCAGTCCCACCACTTCATGGGAAATAGATGGGGAAACAGTGGAAACAGTGTCAGACTTTCTTTTTCTGGGCTCCAAAATCACTGCAGATGGTGACTGCAGCCATGAAATTAAAAGATGCTTACTCCTTGGAAGGAAAGTTATGACCAACCTACATAGCATATTCAAAAGCAGAGACGTTACTTTGCCAACAAAGGTCCGTCTAGTCAAGGCTATGGTTTTTCCTGTGGTCATGTATGGATGTGAGAGTTGGACTGTGAAGAAGGCTGAGCGCCGAAGAATTGATGCTTTTGAACTGTGGTGTTGGAGAAGACTCTTGAGAGTCCCTCGGACTGCAAGGAGATCCAACCAGTCCATTCTGAAGGAGATCAGCCCTGGGTGTTCTTTGGAAGGAATGATGCTAAAGCTGAGACTCCAGTACTTTGGCCACCTCATGGGAAGAGTTGACTCATTGGAAAAGACTCTGATGCTGGGAGGGATTGGGGGCAGGAGGAGAAGGGAACGACAGAGGATGAGATGGCTGGATGGCATCACTGACTCGATGGACGTGAGTCTGAGTGAACTCCGGGAGTTGGTGATGGACAGGGAGGCCTGGCGTGCTGCGATTCACGGGGTCGCAAAGAGTTGGACACGATTGAGCGACTGATCTGATCTGATCCTTTGCAAAATTTCTTGAACCACCGCTGCACTGTGTGCTCATAAGCAGTTCCTGGGCCAGACGCGCTGTTGATATTGTGAGTTGTCTCTGTTGTTTTACAACCCCTTTTGAACTTGTGTAAGAAAATCACTCGAATTTGCTTTTTGTCTAGTCATCATTTCCCTAGTCTAAAATATAAAATAAACAGCAAGTAATAAGTCATTAGCGAAAAACATAAAGCGAGAAATGCACATTAAAGTGATGTGTAACAGTGCTTGCTTCAGCAGCACGTGCACTAAAATGATATATAACATCTGTTCAGGTGCTCAGTCATGTCCGACTCTTCGAGACCCCATGGACCGCAGCATGCCAGGCTTCCCTGTCCATCCATCGAGTCGGTGATGCCATCCAACCATCTTATCCTCTCTTGTCCTCTTCTCCTCCTGCCTTCAATCTTTCCCAGCATCAGGGTCTTTTCAAATGAGTCAGCTCTTCACATCAGGTGGCCAAAGGATTGGAGTTTCAGCATCAGTCCTTCCAATGAACACTCCAGAGTGATCTCCTTTAGAATGGACTGGGTTGGATCTCCTTGCTGTCCAAGGGACTCTCAAGAGTCTTACTGTTATATATAACATAACAATATTTATTTAAGAATATATTCCAGTATCAGACAACGAATTTGAACAGTGTAAAACTGCAATGGCTTTTGCACCAAACTTTTACAGTATGGCTGTCTTAGCATTCACAAGGCACGTTTTAAGTCAGTGCAGAGTCTCCCTTCCGACGGTGCGCAGTTGCTCAGAGTGGATGGTGGGGGGACCTTACGCGGCGTATTCCCAGGTCCACTTTGTTCTGCTGATGTTGTTCGTTTTACTTTTACAAACGCTGTAAACACAGAACACACTGCTACTGTTGCTTTTGAAAGTCAGTTGCACTTCAGTGCAGTTTTTTAAAGGGGGAAAACTGCCTTTACTTTACTTTGCTTATATTCCATTCTCAGGACTCTCCATTTCTTTGAGTAGGTCCGAGTTTCCGCCTTAAGCTGTGTTCTTTGTGCTCAGAATGTGTTAATATTTCCTGTAGTCTCCTGGCAGTGCGTTTCTCCCGTGTTTCTTTCTGAGGAAGTCTTTATTTCTCCTTTACTTCTTTTCAGGATATCTTTGCTAGGTATAGAATTTTTGGGTAACAGGTTTAAATTTGTTTGTTTTTGGCTTACATGGATTTTCACAAGAGGCCAATTCTGATTCTTATCTTTGTTAAACTGTGTGTAGTGCTTAACCTTTTATCCCCGGCTGCCTTTAAGGTTTTCACTTTTAGTTTTAAGCAGTTGGGAAGCGACAGGACCAGGGCTTTTACTGTTTATTGTTTTGTTTGTTTATCCTGTTTGATGTCTTTTCTGTGCTGCTTGGATTTGAGGTTTGGTGTCTGTCATTAATTTTGGAAATTTCTCAACCACTGTTTCTTCTGCTCTTTGTTCCCCTCCTCTGGTTACCAGTTTGTTAGAATGTTTTGTGTGTGAGAATGTTTTATATTGTCTCACTTAGTGGATATTCTGTCCAGGCTCCCATTGCCACTCATTTTTCTCTTTGTGTTTCAGTTGAGGTGATTTCCGTTGACCTGTCTTCAGCTTCACTGAAGAGAAATGTTTTTGTTTTTCTGCTGAAATTACTCATCTGATTTTCCATGCTGTTTGTCTTTTCTTTTATAGTTGTTAATATAGTAATCGTAGTAGCTTTAAATTCCCTGTCAGATCGTCCCAAAACCTGCTTCATATCTGAGTCTTGTTGTTTTGCCATGCTGTGTGGCAAAAACAGGATCTCAGTGCCCTGAGCAGGGGTCGAACCCACGCCTCCTGCAGTTTGAATATTGAATCTTAACCACTGGACTTCTGGGGAAGTCCCTCTGAGTCTTGTTTTGATGGTTGCTTTGTCTTTTGGGAATGTGGTGTTTTTGTTTTTGTTTTTTAATGCTTTTTGTCTACCTTACATATATTTTTCGGAACCACACATGTTGTATAGGACAGTCGTTTGTATGCCTGGAAACGGGCGCAGGTAGGCCTTCACCACCGTAGCTTGAATTCCTTTTGTCAGGAGCTGGGCTCTGTTCAGAACTTGCTGCAGCCGTGCTTGTTGCCAGAGCTCCACGGCCTTCAGGTTTCTGCTGTGATGGCTTGTGTTGCGTGTGAGGGGTGGTTTCCAGAGCTGTGCCTCTGCGCTGCGATCTTCCTGCCCCGCCCTGCTTCACCGGGCGTCTCTGCACCCCTTGCTCCTCTCTGCTCCTCTCCCAGCAGCATTCCACTTTGGCTGTTACTTGAAGCTTTTCCTAAGTTGCTTTGTTTTTTTGGCCACACCATGTGGCTGGTGGAATCTTAGCTCCCCAAGCAGGGATTGAACCCACACCCTCAGCAGTGGAAGTGCAGAGTCCTAACCACTGGGCTGCAGAGATCCCCCTACTTGAAGCGTTCTGACTTGGGTGTGAGCAGGAGAGGTGTGGTGCTGTCTCCTCGTCCCGAAAGGCTGAGTCTTTTGTGTGTGTTGACCCTGAGTCTTGGGGTGCAGTCCTCTGAGCTCTCCTGCCCCGTCCTTGGCTGTAGTTGGGGGCTCCCTGTGTAATCTTGCCCTTTTTCCAGGAGCACTCCCCCAACCCCCTTTTCCTTCCTCCTGTTGCAGTGAGTGTTCAGCAGAGCCTTTCCCTGGGCAGTGTGGACAGGGAAGGCCTTTTCTCCACAGTGGACGTGGAGAAGGATCAGGGTGGAATTCCTTGCCTCTCAGACTTGGCTGCCACTCCCCTCCCCAGTGCTGCCCCATCCCCAGTGCTTCTTAGGGCTCTTGCAGATCTTTCCAGAGTCCACTCAGTGAGTCTCCTAGGGACGCAGCAAAGGGGCACAGGTCCCCCAGCTTCTGTGGCCCGAAACGGCGTCCTGCCCGCCGGCACTCAGCCCTGCCCAGCATCGGCTGTCCTCCGTGAACCCTTCTCACCAGTGCCGGGCACGTCGGCCTCAGGTGGGTGCGTGTGGTCTGTTCTCTTGCAGGCAGTTAGATTTGGGGCCAGTTTGCTCTGTTACATCAGTTTCCTCATGGGCTCCCCAAAAGTCATGGCTTGGGGTTAGTTTGGTTGGGTTTACTGTGCAGGAGGGAGCAGTGCTCCTCCCAGCCACCTCCATCTGGAAGCCGAAGCCAGGAGGAACCATGTCAACAGTGATTTCAGTTTCATGAAGTCCAGCTTGTCAAGTGTGGTTAGTGCTCTTGGGGTCCTCCCAAATGTCTCTACCCCAAGGTTGACATCTTGTCTAAGTAGAAAAATCTTCTAATATTCTGTCTTCTCTGAGGCTGGACAGCCTTCCTCTCTGTTCTCTTACTAAAGTGCCGTGATGTCAGCTTTCATGTGTACGTCTGTTACCCGTTTCAGTTTGGGTTTGTTTTTCCAAGGTTTTATGTGTGGTGTGTGGTGCGGTTGGAGGCGCATGTGTGCGTGCCTGCTCAGTTGCTTTAGTCGTGTCTGACTCTGCGACCCCATGGACTGTAGCCCGCCAGGCTCCTCTGTCATGGGATTCTCCAGGTAAGAACACTGGAGTGGGTTGCCATGCGATCTTCCCGACTTAGGGATTGAACCCGCATTTCTTATGTCTCCTGCATTGACAGGCAGGCTCTTTACCACTAGCGCCACCTGAGAAGCCCAAGGTTGGAGGTTACCCCCCACAATATGGATATCCAGCTGTGTTATTGAGAAGCCTCTCCTTTCCCCATGGGATTACCTTGTTCCTTTGTCAGACATGTTTTCTCAAAACTTCTTATTGTTAAACTTCGTAGACATGCATACAGTAAGTATACGTATTTTGCACGTGTCCTTATTCGCTAAGTCGTATCCGATTCTTTGTGACCCCGTGGACTGTAGCATGCCGGAGTTTTCCCTGTCCTTGAGATTTCCAGGTAAAAGTACTGAAGTGGTTGCCATTTGCTTCAAGGGGATGACCCTGACCCCGGGATTGAACCCGCGTCTCCTACTTCAGTGGCGGATTCTTCACCACGGCACCACCTGGGGCGCGGGCGATAACGTCCAGCTTTGCAGATCCCCCTGGTGTGGTCCCTGTACCAGCACTCTCCCAATGGAGAAACAGGACATTTCAAGGACTCCAGAAGCGCGCGAAGGCTACGTCTTGGTTACCGTTCCCTTTCTCTCCTTCCGTGGGTAACGGCTAAGTGCACGGTCTAAGCGCTCCAGCTCTGTCTGTTGTTGGAACTTCACGTTCTCGGGACTTGGCAGCATACAGTTGTTGGCGTGTAGCTCCTTCTACTCAGTATTTCTAAGGTTTGTTTAGAACTTTGCTACAGTTTGTCTAGCTCCAAACTGGACTAAAATTTTGCATTTTGACAGGAATTTTGCACAAATCATGTTGTATTCTTTGCAGCACATCATCTTAGGAGTTTGTGACATTGGTTTGTTCCATGACAGGTATTGGTAACGCTTCACACGTGGTTAAGGTGGTGTCTGACCGGCGTCTTCACTGTAAAGTTACTGATGTTTTGTGTTAAGTAATATGTCTTCTGTAGAGAAATACTTTATCATAAATATCCCGACTCTCATCCAGCTTTCTCCCTCTTAATTTAGCATCCAGCAGTACTTCTTGGTTGAATCCATTAATTCAGTGGTAGCAAAATGGTGATCTTCTACTTCCTCCATCCCTTCTGTATTTATTGACATTCTGCAGCAAGCTAGAACTTTCTTTTCTTCCTTGTTGTTTGTATACTCCTTCTGTAATTATGGACCTATGGTTTCCTGTTTGGTTTTTGGTGTGGTTTCCTGTTTTATACAGTATATCACGTTGAGCAGTGGGAACCCCTTCCAGCTGGCTGCTGAATCCTTTCATTTTTTGAGTACTTCCGTACTTTACTATACCAGACATTCATTCTCACCTTGAGTTTTCTCTTCCGCAGTCCTGAAATCAGCCATCCATCCAAGGAGCCCTGGTTTAATGGACAGTAGTATTTACAAGTGAAAATGCGGATCTGCTGAAACAGGAGTTCACACTGAATCTTCAGATCCAGTCCAACATTCGGAGTTTATCATTAGCCTTCCTCCTCTCTCTCTCTGTGTGTCTCTTCTGTAGTGCAAACCTGGCTACGTTGTCTTCACCATGTTCACTTTGCTCGGTCCTGCTGTGTGTGCGGGTCTCCACGCGCCAGCCGCACTCCCGGCTCTGGAACGCCTCCGGCAGACTGCGCTCCCTCCCAGCACCACGGTGCCCACCGGCCACGACCACCGGCACTTCCACGGCCGTGAGGGCCATGCTTGAGTTCTTTTTCGGAGGTTATCATTCAGTGGTATCTAAAATTTAAAAAAAAAATCAACCTTTATAAACTTAATTCTTCTTATTTATCTTTACATCCTCTTGGATTTTGTGTGTGTACAATCATATCATCTACAAATACTGGCACTTCGTTCCCCCTTTTCTAATCATTGGTCCTTTTACTTTTTTTTCTTACTATACTGGCTGGGTTCTCTGCTGAGTAGAAATGATGGTGGTCAGTACCTTCATCTCATTCCTGATCCGAGGAGGAAAACTTTGACTGTTTGATCTTTATGTTTAGTGATAATAGGGTTCTTTTTTCAAGATGGCCTTTCTCAGTCTAAGTTACCGTATGTTCCTCGTATACTACGAGTGCTTTTACTAATGAATGGATATTCAATATGATTAAAAGCTTTTTCTGCAGCTTTTTGACCTTCCCCGATGGCTCAGTGGGTAAAGAATCTGCCTGCAATGCAGGAGACACGGATGTGGATTCAATGCCTGGGTCGGGAAGTACCCTTGGAGGAGGAAATGGCAGCCCACTCCAGTATTCTTGCTTGAAAAATCCCATGGACAGAGGAGCCTGGGGGGCTACAGCCAGTGGGCTCGCACAGAGTGGGACACGACTGACTGTGATGAGGAAACGTGCACACCCTGCATCTGTTTTAATTACATGGCACTCATCTCTCACTCTTCACTGTGATGAGTGATTAGAAAATCAGCTCAACATTAAACCAACTTTGCTTTCCTGGTAAACCCATCTGGTCATGGGAATATCCTTTTTTCTGTGTTACTGGATTGGGTTTGCTGATAAATTCAATTAAGACTTTCATCTGTTTTCATGAGTGAGAGTACATTGGGTTTTCCTTTCTCTCTGTCACATTTTCGTGTACTGATTATGGTTAATTTTTAGTATGTACTCTTTTTTGTTATCTGCACTAGTTTGTCTAAAATCAGATATGTTTTTCTTATTAAATTTTTGGAATAAACCATCTTGGCTTGGAGTTACACATGTTTGAGTTTACTTCATAATTACAGTATTGCTCCAGTTTCTATTTGTCTATTTTGAAAAGTTGTATTTTCTAGAAATTGTTTGAGCTTTTCATCAAACTCTCATCTGAAGTTTGACCTAAAGATGTTGCTAATATTCCTTATTACTTTAAGTGATTGCTTGATCTGTAATGAGGTCTTTTTCATTTTTGACGTTGGTTTTTTGTACTTTCTCCCTTAATGAGTCTTTCCAGTATTTGTCCATTTTATGGGTCTTTTCAAAGAAGTAGCTTTTGGCTTTGCTAATAATCTCTAATCTGCGAGTGTCTGGTGCCCTTTTAGACCCGGCCTCTCTGGGACAGGCCTTCACCCAAGAGGCCTTCTCGCCCAGGAAGTGGCCCCCACACACCCTCCACTGGTCTGGAGCCAGCCGGCCTGGGTGTGAGTCCTTGCTCTGATACAAACTTGTTCAAGTCCGTACAGTACACGCCTCAGTCTCCTCTTTAATGAAACGAGGACGACAGTCACACTGACAGTGTAGCGGTGCTGGAACGATTGGAAGCTGCTGTGTGTGTTTAGGGAATTCGCCTGTTGCATCCATGTTGCAGATACTTTCTCTCAGTTCATTTCAGTTGCTCAGTCCTGTCTGACTCTTTGTGACCCCATGGACTGCAAGACGTCAGGCTTCCCTGTCCATCACCAACTCCTGGAGCCTACTCACTCATGTCCATCGTGTCAGTGATGCCATCCAACCATCTCATCCTCTGCCGTCCCCTTCTCCTCCTGCCTCCAATCTTTCCCAGCGTCAGTCTTTTCCAGTGAGTCAGCTCTTCGCATCAGGTGGCCAAAGTATTGGAGCTTCAGCATCGGTCCTTCCAATGAATAGTCAGGACTGAATTCCTTTAGGATTGACTGGTTGGATTTCCTTGCAGTCCAAGGGACTCAAAAGAGTTTTCTCCAACACCACAGTTCAAAAGCATCAATTCTTCAGCGCTCAGCTTTCTTTATAGCCCAACTCTCACATCCATACATGACTACTGGAAAAACCATAGCTTTGACTAGACGGACCTTTGTCAGCAAAGTAATGTCTCTGCTTTTTAATATGCTGTCTAGGTTTGTCATAGCTTTTTTTCCAAGCAGCAAGCGTCTTTTAATTTCATGGCTGCAGTCACGATCTGCAGTGATTTTGGAGCCCAGGAAAATAAAGTCTGTCACTGTTTCCACTGTTTCCCCATCTACTTGCCATGAAGTGATGGGACCAGATGCCATGATCTTTGTTTTCTGAATGTTGAGTTTTAAGCCAGCTTTTTCACTCTCCTCTTTCATTTTCATCAAGAGGCTCTTTAGTTCCTCTTTGCTTTCTGCCATAAGGGTGGTGTCATCTGTATATCTGAGGTTATTGGTATTTCTCCCAGCAGTGTTGATTCCAGCTTGTGCTTTATCCAACCCAGCATTTCTCATGATGTACTCTGCATAGAAGTTAAATAAGCATGGTGACAATATACAGCCTTTACGTACTCTTTTCCCAATTTGTAACCAATGTGTTGTTCCATGTCCAGTTGTAACTGTTGGTTCTTGACCTGCATATAGAATTCTCAGAAGGCAGATCAGGTGGTCTGGTATTCCCATCTCTTTAAGAATTTTCCACAATTTATCGTGATCCACACAGTCAAAGGTTTGGCGTAGTCAATAAAGGAGAAGCAGATGTTTTTCTGGAACTCTTTTGCTTTTTTAATGAACTATCGGATGTTGGCTATCTTATCTCTGGATCCTCTGCCTTTTCTAAATCCAGCTTGAACATCTGAAAGTTCACGGTTCACATACTGTTGAAGCCTAGCTTGGAGAATTTTGAGCATTACTTTGCTAGTGTGTGAGATGAGTGCAATTGTGTGGTAGTTTGAACATTCTTTGGCATTGCTTTTCTTTGGGATTGGGATGAAAACTGACCTTTTCCAGTTCTGTGGCCACTGCTCAGTTTTCCAAATTTGCTGGCATATTGAGTGCAGCACTTCCACAGCATCATCTTTCAGGATTTGAAGTAGCTCAACTGGAATTCCATCACCTCCACTAGCGTTGTTTGTAGTGATGCTTCCTAAGGCCCACTTGACCTCACATTCCAGGATGTCTGGCTCTGGGTGAGTGAGCACACCGTCATGATGATCTGGGTCGTGAAGATCTGTTTTGTTCAGTTCTGCTGTCAATTGTTGTCACCTCTTTTTTAATATCTTCTGCTTCTGGTAGGTCCATACCATTTCTGTCCTTTATTGAGCTCATTTTTTCATGAAATGTTCCCTTGGTATCTCTCATTTTCTTGAAGAGATCTCTAGTCTTTCCCATTGTGTTGTTTTCCTCAATTTCTTTGCACTGATCGCTGAGAAAGGCCTTCTTATGTCTCCTTGCTATTCTTTGGAACTCTGCATTCAAATGGGTATATCTTTCCTTTTCTCCTTTGCCTTTAGTTTCTCTTCTTTTCTCAGCTATTTGTAAGGCCTCCTCAGACAACCATTTTGCCTTTTTGCATTTGTTTTTCTTGGGGATGGTCTTGATCACTGCCTCCTGTACAGTGTCACGAACATCCGTCCATAGTTCTTCAGGCACTCTATCAGATCTAATGCCTTGAATCTATTTGTCACTTCCACTGTATAATCCTAAGGGATTTGATTTAGGTCATACCTGAATGGTCTAGTGGTTTTCCCTACTTTCTTCAATTTCAGTCTGTACTTGGCAATAAGGAGTTCATGATCTAAACCACAGTCAGCTCCTGGTCTTGTTTTTGCTGACTGTATACAGCTTCTCCATCTTTGGCTGCAAAGATATAAAATCTGGTGATGTCCCTGTGTAGAGTTGTCTCTCATGTTGGAAGGTGTTTGCCATGACCAGTGGGTTATCTTGGCAAAACTCTGTTAGCCTTTGCCCTGCTTCTTCTTGTACTTCAAGGCCAAACTTGCCTGTTACTCCAGGTATCTCTTGACTTTTTGCGTTCCAGTCCCCTATAATGAAAAGGACATCTTTTTTGGGTGTTAGTTTTCTAAGGTCTTGTAGATCTTCATAGAATCATTCAACCTCAGCTTCTTTGGCATTAGTGGTTGGGGCATAGACTTGGATTACTGTAATATTGAATGGTTTGCCTTGGAAGCAAGCAGATAATTCTACGTTTTTGAGGTTGCATCCAAGTACTGCATTTTGGACTCTTGTTGACTACGATGGCTACTCCACTTCTTCTAAGGGATTCCTGCCCACAGTAGTAGATATAATGGTCATCTGAGTTAAATTCACCCATTCCAGTCCATCTTAGTTCGCTGATTCCTAAGATGTCGATGTTCACTCCTGCCATCTCATTTGACCACTTCCAATTTGCCTTGATTCATGGACCTAACATTCCAGGTTCCTATGCAGTGTTGCTCTTTACAGCATCAGACTTTACTTCCATCACCAGTCTCATCCACAACTGGGTGTTGTTTTTGCTTTGGCTGCATCCCTTCATTCTTTCTGGAGTTATTTCTCCACTGATCTCCAGTAGCATATTGGGCACCTACTGACCTGGGGAGTTCCTCTTTCAGTGTCGTATCTTTTTGCCTTTTCATACTGTTCATGGGGTTCTCAAGGCAAGAATGCTAAAGTGGTTTGCCATTCCCTTCTCCAGTGGACCATGTTTTGTCAGAACTCTCCACCGTGACCCGTCCATCTTGGGTGTCCCCACATGGCACGGCTCATAGTTTCATTGAATTAGACAAGGTTAGGTCCACAGCCTCAGGGTTTGGAGTCGGTTCTCAGAAAAAACCAAGAGGGTGAGCACACGAGGCGGCTGGGTGAGGACAGAGTGTCAGGCAGGAGGCGGCGAGCTCCTGCGTCTCATGCTCTCGGCGGCAGTGTGGGCCCGCAGGGTCGGTGGGGCCTTAGTGACCGTGACGTGTGCCGGTCAGCTCGGGTCACCTGGCCACGTGGGGCCCTACAGCCCCTGATGTGCTTTATGTGTGAACACATCCTCATACTGAAGACCTAGTATGAAGAAAGAATGTAAAATATCTCACTCTATATTGGTTACCTTTGACGTGAGAATATTGTGCATATATTGAGTTCAGTGAGTCAATTCCAGTGTGTTGGCTCTCTGCATCAGGTGGCCAAAATATTGGAACTTCAGCATCGTTTCAGGGTTAATTTCCTTTAGGATTGTGTGGTTTGATCTCCTTGCAGTCCACAGGACTCTCAAGGGTCTTCTCCAGTACCATGACTCCTTGGAAAAGACCCAGCATTAGTCGGGAAGGATTGAAGGCCAAAGGAGAAGAGAGTGGCAGAGGATGAAATGGTTAGATAGCACCACCACCCGAATGGATGTGAATCGGAGAAAGCTCTGGAAGATTGTGGAGGACAGAGTAGCCTGGCATGCTGCAGTCCATCAAGTTGCAGAGAGTCGCACATGACTTGGCAACTGAACAGCAACATTGAGTTAAATAAAATCGTACTCAAGTTCACCTGTCTTTTGTGCGGGAGGTGTTTAATAGGCTTTTTCTTAGAGCAGTTTCAGTTTCACAGAAAAGTTGAGCAGGAGGTGCAGCAGGTTCCCATGCATCCTCAGTCACACACAGCCGCCACAGCGTCAGCATCCCCACCGTGGTCTGTGAGAGCCAGTGAACTCAGCTGACACGCCGTTGCCCAAGTCCGTGATTCGGTCCGGGCCCCTCTGGCTGCTGGGCATTCTGTGGGTCGGGCAGACGTCGAACGGCCTGTGTGCCCCGTTGAGTATCACACTGATTAAGAGACCCTTCGTGTCCTACCCATGCCTGCCCTTTCCCCCGTCCCCGACAGCTGCTCATCTTTCACTGTCTGCATAGTTTTCCAGAATGTCATGTAGGGCTCACACAGTCTATAGCCTTTCCAGATTGGCTCCTTTCATTTAATAATATATGTTTCATTTAAATAATACATATTTAAGGTTGCTGCTGTTCATGGGGTCGCAAAGAGTCGGACATGACTGAGCAACTGAACTGAACTGAAGGTTCCTCCATGTCTTTTCATGGCTTGATATGTCATTTCTCTTTAGCACTGAATAATAATCTGTTGTCTGGCGGTACCACAGTTTGTTTATCCATTCACCTTCTGAAGGAGATTTGATTGCTTCCAAGTTCTGGCAACTGTGAGTAGAACTGTTAGAAACATCTGTGTGCAGATGTTCGTGTGGATGTCAGTTTTCATTTGGGTGAATTCTGAGGAGCGCGATTGCCCGGTCGTAGGGCGAGAGGATTTTTAATTCTGTGAGAAGCCGCCAGACTGCCCTCCGAAGCGGCTGCCCCGTGTGCCTGCGCACAGCAGCGCTGAGCCTCTGCTGCTCCACAGCCTTGCCAGCACGTGCCGTCGGTGCCCCTGGTTTGGCCGCTGTGCTGGGTGGGTTAGCTCCTTGTTTTTACCTGTGTTTTCAGTTTTAACTTATTACAGGGTTCATGTTTGCATCTTGCATTACATTTCTCTTAAAGTTGGCGTGGACAGCTCGGAAGGCGTTGCTGAGAAGGAAGGTAAAGAGATTGGCAGTTAGTACCTGGAGGCGAAAGTGAGGTTAAGAGGAGAGTGTTTTGTCTCTTCAGCCTGGGAGGAGTAATAGCATGTTTGTATCCTAATGGAGATGATGCAGGAAAGAAGGAAAAATGGATGGCCTAATAAAGAAAGGGGCTGGTCAGTGGGAGAGGCCTCAGGCAGATGGCAGGGCCCGGTGCCTGCCCGAGGGTGAGGCGGCCCTTGAGGTGAGTGCGCCCTGCAGGCTGGGGGTGGGATGGGGGGGCGTGCAGGCCCCGGGGGGCAGGGGGGTAAGCAAGCCCGAGGGCATCCTGCAGGCCCAGGGCTGGGGGGAGAGAGGGGGTGAGCGCGCCCGAGGGCGCCATGCAGGCCAACGGCGGAAACCCTGCCACCTGGTTCAGAGGTGGTTGGCGCCTTCACGCCCCGTCAGCAGCATGCCACACGCACCTTCCCTCCCTCCCTCAGCGTCGTTCCTTCTCGTCTTTAGTAATTGTTTCAGTGGCCCTTGTTGACAGACCTGCTGCTGCTGCTGCTGCTGCTGAGTCGCTCCAGTCGTGTCCGACGCTGTGCGACCCCATAGACGGAAGCCCACCAGGCTCCCCCGTCCCTGGGATTCTCCAGGCAAGAACACTGGAGTGGGTTGCCATTTCCTCCTCCAATGCATGAAAGTGAGAAGTGAAAGTGAAGTCGCTCAATCGTGTCCGACCCTCAGCGACCCCATGGACTGCAGCCTACCAGGCTCCTCCATCCATGGGATTTTCCAGGCAAGAGCACTGGAGTGGGGTGCCATTGCCTTCTCCGGTTGAGAGACCAGAGGGGAGCAAAGGCTTTGGTGGCCCCTGCGTGCCTGGCCAGGGCCTCCGAAGCAGACACTAGTCTGTGTGGGGCCCTGAGCCTGGCCCCCTGCTGCTGCCGCCCACATGCGCGCCCTCCGTGCTCCCTGTGTGGGCCTGTGCTCCGCCTGCCTCGAGCTGGGGGTCTGTGTCTCCTCTCCCCTCGCTATCCAGCTCCTGGGCAAACACGCCTCCCTGTCCCCTAGCTCTCTAAACCATCCCACGCAGTGCCTGTGCCCAGGGCCCTGACTCCTGTCCCCGCCTTGTGAAGTTTTCCGACCGTAACAATTTTAGTAACAACCCTGGAGACTGACTCGGTGTCATCAACTCTGTTATGGGAGGTAAGGGGTCCTGCAGAAAGCAGGCACTGCCTGTGGGGATCAGTCTTGTGTGGGTAGGTCCCTGGCTAGCCTCTGCTGTGGTTCTCCGTGACACAGCTGCCCCCCTGTGGCCAAGGACATGGTGGTGGTGATGGGAGTGCAGGTGAAGGGGCTGGCACTGCCTCTCTGCTCAGGGGCAGGGCCCTGTTTGATGGCTTGGGCTCACCAGCTATGTGAGTGGCTACTTTTGGAATTACTTCAGGTCACTCAATTTTCAAATGTGACTGACCCATTTAGGGACTGACTAAAAGCCTATCTGGGAGAAGGCAATGGCACCCCACTCCAGTACTCTTGCCTGGAAAATACCATGGATGGAGGAGCCTGGAAGGCTGCTGTTCATGGGGTCGCTGAGGGTCGGATACAACTGAGCGACTTCACTTTCACTTTTCACTTTCACGCATTGGAGAAGGAAATGGCAACCCACTCCAGTGTTCTTGCCTGGAGAATCCCAGGGACGGGGGAGCCTGCTGGGCTGGCGTCTATGGGGTCGCACTGAGTCGGACACTACTGAAGCGACTTAGCAGCAGCAAAAGCCTTTCTGAGTCTCTGTTCTATTTATGTGATTTTTCTCTCCCTTCTGGTGATTTCTGGATATTGCTCTGAAGGCTGTTAATGTCCTTTACAAGATGACTGGTTCCCGTGATTTTCGGTACCTTCAGATTTGTAAAGGGATGCAGACTGCAGTCTGAGAAGTTAGAGGCACTCTGACAGCAGTTTTTCATTTCCCGTTGTAGATTATTGCTGCTCAGTCACTCAGTCGTGTCCAGCTCTTCACGACCCTGTGGACTGCAGCACGCCAGGCCTCTCTGTCCTTCAGTATCTCCAGGAATTTGCTCAAACTCAAGTCCGTTGAGTCTGATGCCTCCAAGCATCTCATCCTCTGATGTCCCCTTCACCTCCCAGCGTCAGTCTTTCCCAGCATCAGGGTCTTTTCCAATAAGTCAGTTCTTCACAACTGAGGATTGACTAGTTTGATCTCCTTTCAGTCCAAGGGACTCTCAAGAGTTGTCTTTAGTAACCACAATTCAAAAGCATCAATTCTTTGGTGCTCAGCTTTCTGTATGGTTCAACTTTCACATCCATACATGACTGCTGGGAAAACCATAACTTTGACTAGACAGACCTTTACTGACAAAATAATGTCTCTACTTTTTAATATGCTGTCTAGGTTTTTCATAGCTTTTCTTCCAAGGAGCAAGCGTGTTTTAATTTTGTGGTTGCATATTTTGAACTGAATGAGAATGGAAACACAGCATATCAAAATTTGTAAAATATAGCCCAAAGCAGTGCTTGACAGGGACACGTGCAGCATCAACCATCGCAAGAGATAGGGTTCAGTGTCCTGTGCTTCCACGTTAAGAAAACAGAAAGTCAAAGAGCCAGTTATACCCAAAGATACTCAAAGTAATGAAATAATAACATGAAAGCAAAATGCAGTAAAACAAAAAAATTTTTAATAGGGAAAAATCCATGAAACCAAAAGCTAACTGTCTTAACAATAAAATTGATTAACCTTAAGGCAGGCCATACATTTGAATAGATACTGTATAAGCGTGTGAAAAGATATTTAATGCATTATTAAGAAAACCATACTGAGCCAGCGCTACACATTCACTATGGTGGTCACAGTTGAAACCTCGTTAATGAGGATGTCGGGTACCTGGAAGTCCTTACCAGTGCTCTTTGGGAGAAGTTTGGCAATTTGGTTTTTTTTTCCTCTTTTTTTCTGGTCAGGCCGCATGGTGTGTGGCATCTTGGTCCCCTGAGCAGGGCTCCGTGCCCCGTGCAGTGGAAGCACAGAGCCCTAACCACGGGACTGCCGGGAGGTCCGGGAGTTTCTTAAAAGTCAGATGCCCCAATTATTCTGTTCCTTGGTATTTATGCAAGAGAAGGAAAAACATGTGTTCCCAGCAAGATGTATATATGAGTGTTCATAGCAAGTACTGTTTGTGAAGCTGACACCGGGAGACAGGCTGCCTGTGCCCAGACAGCAGAATGGTAAGCGAGTTGTGACTTACCTCCAAGGGCCACTGCTCAGGAGTGAAAGGAGCAGTCTCGTGAGCCACACAAGGGATCATCTCCAAGTGATGATACTGTGAGAGAGGCCCGACAAGAGGAGATGCTGTGTGATGCCGCTCGTTGCAGACGAGTCCAGGAGTTGCCCCGTGAATCTGTGGAGTGAGAACTCTGCGCGGTGGCCTGGGGCGGGGCGGGAGAACGAGGCAGTGAGGAGACAGGGCAGGGCGCGCTCTCTGCCCGAGGACCGGCTGCCGTGCTGAGCGGAGTCTCCGGGCATCGGGACACGTCTGCACTCCGCCGTCACCTTGTCTGGCTTTACAGGCCGTGTGCCCAAGGGATTGCGCCCTCTCTCCCGGGTGTCTAGCTCCACATTGTCTGGGTGGGTAACGTGCCACCGTTAAGTCTTGCTCTTCACCTCTGCAGCCTGTCCTCCGCTGCCAGGGGCCCCCTGCCCAGGTAGGCAAGCCCCCAAAGTCTGACCGTTCTGCTCCCCTGCGCTCACCTCACATGTGATGACCACCCCAGAGTTCGTTGTTTGCACGCCAGGGTTTCTCTGTAAGGAGAAACCTGGGTCACACACTCCTCTTATGAGCTGCCTCCTCACAGGGCCCCCAGGCTGGCTGAGCGTCCTCGGCCCCAAGCCTCCCCTCCAGCCTGCGCCCTGCGCCGGAAGGACCCGTGTCCACAGCTGCCCCCCATGCCGGCGCCCCTCTGCCAGCTCTTCCCGCGGCTGCTTCCGTCTGCGTTGCCTTAGCCCTCGGGTCTCACTTAGCTCTGCTCTCATTAAAGCCACGCTGTCTTCCTCGTCTGCTCTGTACCCTTGGCAACTTCGTGTCTGCACCCTGGCGGAGAGGCAGCCCAGCGTGGTGGGCCGTCGGGGTTCTGTCTGTGTCCGCTGGTCTGACGTTGTTCTCGGGCCAGCAGGACCCGGGCATCTGGCCCGTGCATGGTCTGTGTCAGGCCCCTGTGCCCGAGCCGGCCCCACTGAGGCTGCTCCACGCGCAGTCCAGCCTCTCTCCGTCCCGGGGGCTCTGCCTTTGCAGCAGTTTCACCCTGGCCTCTTCGCCCCTTCCCTTGTCTCATCTCTTCTCCTCGCACGTCCTGTCTCCATGTCCAGATGAGAGTGAGGCCGGGCCCCGCGGCTCCCTGCCCCCTTCTCTGTCCGCACCCCAAGGCCTCTGGCCACAGCCCCTCACTTGAGACGTCTCCTCAAGGAGGCCCTCGATGGCTGCAGTGACGAAGGGCATCATCCTCAACCGCAGACACTTTTTCTTGCTGTCTCTGCTCAGTCGCCGCTGTCTAACGTTCTGACTTGAGAGCACAGATGTTTTACCTTGTCCCTGCGTTTGGCGAGAATTGCTCTCACTCCCGGCGGGGATCTTGGTTTACTCACCGTGTGTCTCCGTGCTGGGACTAGTGTCTTGCTCGCAGGAAGCCCTGCGGGGATGGACCCTGAGCTGGGTGCTCTCAATTCACTTCTGCCTCTTAACATTCTGGTTCTGCTGGGGACCTTTGTCACCAGAAAGGCAGTCTGCAGAGGTCTGAGGCCTGGGGCTGTTCCTCCAGCAATGGGCTTGGGACCTGTTGGGACAGAGAAGGGCAGCTGCTCCCGGGGACAGCCGTGCCCAGCCTTTCAAGTGAGCGCCCTCAGACATGCAGGGGGCTGCTGAGCTGGGTTGGTGAAACCCAGGGCGCACCTGTGGGTGTGACAGCTGTAAGCAGGTTTGATCGCTGGTTTTCGTAGGTAAGAACAGACGTTACACTTCTGTGTCTTAACGGTGCTGTCCCATCCTTGTAATCACTCATGTTTTCATTCATCCCGTCCGCCCCCTTGTTTGAGCACCAACACCTGGCCCCTCCAGGCCTTGCTGGCAGCCAGAGCGCTCTGGCCGTGGTGGCGGCAGTCACGTCAGTGCAGGGTCAGGCCAGCCAGTGGCCGTGCACGCCCCAGTGAGGATGGCAGGGGCAGCGCCGGGGCTGAGTACAGAGCTGGGCTGCCGGCTGGGCGGAGTAGGGGAGCAGGCGGGCAGTGCTCCAGCCAGAACGGCCCCAGCAGGGTCCTGGTCTGCCTGCCTGCTTGCCGGGCGCACAGCGCGAGCACTGTGCTCGGGAACCTTGACCGGTGAGGCTGCGTCGGGAAGGCTGTGCCTGGCCTCCCTGCTCGCCTGCGGCCAGGTGCACCTCTCTCGAGCCACTCTAGGATTTGCAGGGTGGTTCCGCTAAGCTGCACGTGATGCCTCTGGGCTCATGCCGATTTGGACTAAAATCTTGGCTGCTACTTGCTCACCTGGTGACTTTAGGCCTGTTTTAAACCTGGGCGCCTGTGTGTTTTTAAGACTAATTTTATTTTTCTGATAACGAGGTTGATACTAGAAAGGATCTGGAGTCATGATCTTTCCTCTTCCTCCTGCCTACCCTCACCCTTCAGTTTAGGACCTGTTTGAAAAGTGGAGGTAGATAGTGAGACACGCTTGGAGGGAGGCCGGTCTTGAATGTTTTTATGTGTGGCTGCTGTCAGCCTCCTAGATGTTTATCTTGACTCGAGCTTGGACAGCCCGCCTCAGAGGTGGCTTGGCTCTGTAGGTGCACTCGAGCCGGATTGCCGCCCCAGCCTTGAGCCCTGAGTGCAGACACCTCTAGGCCCGGGGCTTCGACCTCTGTTGCTGTTTGTGGCTGCACTGAGCAGCCTGTGGGATCTTAGGTCCTCAACCCAAGCCCTCGGCAGTGAAAGCAAGGGGGTCTAACCACTAGACCTCCAGGGAGTTCCCTGAACTTGACTGATGGTTAAAAGAAAAAAGAAAATGCCCTGGTGCTTCCTCAGTCTGAATCAAGGCTGACGCTTCCTAGCACGTGGGGGGAACACAGAAGGCTAACTAAGTGAAGGGGTGAGGACAGATTTCTGCCTCCTCCTTAGATGTTCTTTATGGTATCGCTGTTTTATCGGAGGTATGTATTATGAGTTTCTAGAATGCTCGGCACAGTTTTATTCAGCAAATCCCTGTTTGATGTTTCTCAGTGTGAACATGCATGTGCATTAAAGTGTGAGAACTGTAAAGTTTGAATGGTCCTGGCTTTGTGGCTCATGTTTTGAAAAAACTTTTTTTTTCTGTTCCAGACTCCTTTTAACTTTGGCATGAATCATAGAACACCGCCCTACCCCGCTGGGGATTACTGTCTTCTGTGCAGAAGCGAGAGGAAAGACTCTTCGTTCTTAGAGAGTGGAGTGAAGACCGCAAGCAAGCTGGCCCTGTCTATGGCGCCCAAGGGCAACAGCGTGCTGCACCTGCCGCTCTGGGTGTGCCCCGACTGCCGGCGCGCCGTGGAGAAGGACGCGCGCCACGGCGGCCCCGAGCAGCCGGCGGTGAGTGCCTGCGGGGCTGCCCGCACCGGCGCTTCCCGCGCTGCCCGCCAGCCGGGCCTGCCCCCCCCCCCCAGTCAGCAGGCCAGCTCCGTCAGCGAGCTCGGCGGCCCTCAGGGCGGGTTTCGGTGTTTTACTTCTGGTCGCAGGATTTCTTTGGCGGTACAATTTGTTGAAAAACTAGGCGGATTTGTGTGCGCTCAGTTCTAGACGATTCCATGTGCTGGTAGCTTGCCTAAACTTCTCTCCCAGATGCAGTTCTCAGGTCAGGCTCCCCGCCCCACTCTGCCCCCTCCCTTTCCATGCCTCAGCTCAGTGAAGCCTTCTTGAGAACATCAGCATCTTCAGCCCGGACAGCGTCTTCATGGGCCCTGGTTCTGAAAGGGCTTTGGTTTTTCTTCTTTAATCAGTTCGTGGCTGTGCCGGGTCTTGGCGGCTGCCCTTGGGCTCCCTCCGGCGTGAAGCGCAGGGAGGCTGCGGGCTGCAGGCTCCCCCTGCGGTTCTTCTCGTCTCAGAGCACAAGCTCGCAGGCACACGGGCTCTGGAGTGCAGGCTCAGTAGCGGTGGTCCTTGGGCTTAGTTGCCCTGCGGCTTGTGGGATCTTCCCAGACCAGGGATTAAACCCGTGTCCCCTGCACTGGCAGGCAGAGCCTGAGACGCTGGACCACCATGAGTCCCGAAAGGGCTTTCAGACCGGGCCTTTGGCTTCTGGAGGGAGTTGCCTTGCAGCCATGTGAGGCCCCATGACCTCGGGCTTGTCTTGCCTTTGATTCCTGCCTGCTGGCTGTTTCTGACCTGTGGTCTCTGTGCTCCTGCCTCTGCATGCGGCCGTGACAGCCCCCCGCACTTTCTGCTTCCTGACCCTAGGCTGCTGTCCACTGGAGCCCCCACTCAGGCCCGCTGCCACGTGGCAGAAGCCTCCTCCCTGCCCTCCGCTGAGCTGTGGCTTCTGTTTTAGGGTTTCCCGGAAGGCAGCACCAGCTCACGTGCCAGCTTCTGGAGTAGAGCTGTAACAGCTGCAGCTCAGAATCCCGTCATTTATCAAAACAGAAATTGGCTTCGCACTGGTGTGACTCCTGCCCAGCCCTCTTTCCTGCCTGCACTTCTCTTTAGCACTTCCTTCTAATACACTGTGTATGTTACTTACTCACTTCGTCTTTCCCTTCACTGGAATATGCTCTCCAAGAGGGCAGCTCTTTTTGTGTATTTTCTTACCAAACCAGGCTCAGCCAGTCAGTCCAGTTGCTCAGCCGTGTCCCAGGGGCCGCGCCAGGCCTCCCTGTCCGTCACCAGCCCTGCCCTCCGGACATTTGGTGCCACAGTGAGTGAGTGAGTGAATCACAGTGAGTGAGTGAATCACAGTGAGTGAGCGAGTGAGTGAAGAGGTGAACGGAGAGAGAGCAAGGGACTAAAAGGACGGCATAGGTGGTCTCTCGTTTTCTCACCTGCAGATCTTTGTGCTTCTATCGTTTTACTTTTGTTTCCTTTCTTGTCCACTTAAAGTATTTGGTCTTTTTTCAGGTTTTTTTTTTTGTTGTTCAGTCAGTCGTATCCTACTGTTTGCGACCCCATGGGCTACAGAACACCAGGCTTCCCTGTCTATCACCATCTCCTGGAGCTTGCACAAACTCATGTCCATTGAGTTGGTGATGCCATCCAGCCATCTCGTCCTCCGTCAATCTGTCTCTTCCTGCCCTCAGTCTTTCCCAGCACCAGAGTCTTTGCTAACAAGTCATCCCTTTGCATCAGGTGGCCAAAGTATTAGAGCTTCAGCTTCAGTATTAGTCCTTCCAATGAATATTCAGGACTGATTTCCTTTAGGATGGACTGGTTTGATCTCCTTGCAGTCCAAGGGCCAAGTCCAACTCCTCCAACACCACAGTTCAAAGCATCAGTTCTTCGGCACTCAGCCTTCTTCACGTTCTAACTCTCACATCCATACACAAGCACTGGAGAAACCATAGCTTGACCGCACGGACCTCTGTCAGCAAAGCAACGTCTCTGCTTTTCAGTGTGCTGTCGAGGTTGGCCCTCAGTTGCTTATGGAGGCCTCTTCACGTTCCTGGTACTTCTTTGTTCTTTGTTCGCTTCCAGCAGGCATTCTTGAGTCTTCCCCCAGCTCGTGCATTCTCTTTGCTTCCTAAACTTTACTGTCTTTGGCTCCTGTTTCCAGTCCAGCTCCTCTGCAGTGCCCTGACTGCTTTGGGGGAATAGTTGCTATGTCCGTCCTGGTTTGGAGGCAAGTGGAAATGCCTGTCATGGCCCATAATCAGTCTTTCCAGGATGAGAGTCTCGTTTCCTGACTCTCATTTTGCCTGGACGATGCATCCAGAAATGAGGCTTCTCTTCTCATCAAAAAAGTGGTCCCAGGGACCACAGAGGTGTAATGCTAACCAGTGTTTGCAGATTTAAACCTTCCATTGCTTTTGTGTGGTTGGCTTCTTTGTTCATGCTGCTTAAAACCGCTGAACTTTTTTTTCCCAATGAGATGTAATTTACGTCTAGTAAAATTCACCCATTTAAAGTGTGTGTATAGTGCCCTGAGTTTTGACAGACTTACACAGTTGTGTCAGCACTGTTACCTTGGTTAAGACACAGAACCCCAGACATCCCCTCGTTCCCTTGGTAGTGGCCCTTCCCCTCCCCCGGCCCTGACAGCCCCTGGTGCGGCTTCTGTCCCCGTGGCTTTGCCGTCTCCAGAGTGTCGCGTGTGTCTTTGCTGGTGTAATGCTCGGAGCGTGGTGCACCGGTAGCGTGTTCCTTGTTTTCACTGCATGAGCCGTAGAGATGGGCTGCAGTTTGGGGTCTGTTTACCGTTGGCGTGTGCTTCCGTCATTCCCAGACTCGGACTGCTCTGGGTCGGGCGGTTGTGAGCGTCTTTGTGCAGGTCTTTCTGCAGACAGCCTTTGTACGCGTCACTGGCCCGGTTTGCTCACGTCTGGTTGAGAACTTGGCATCGGCCTGTGAAGGGAGTCACCTCATTGAGGCTCGTGGAAGGCGTGTTGTCTTGTATGTCTTTTGGAGCCTCGTAAAGTGAGTTGAGATGTGTTGCTGTTCCTGGTCTTCTCTGGAGAGTTTAGTGTTGGTGGTGTGTGTGGTGTTGGTGATGTGCGTGTAGTGGTGCTGGTGTGTGTGTAGTGGTGGCGGTGGGGTGTGTATATAGTGGCGATGTGTGAGTGTGGGTGCAGTGGTGTGTGTAGTGGTGGCACGTGTGGTGCTGCGTGTGCGTGTACAGTGGTGATGTGTGCACTGAACACGTCGTATACCACTATATATCGGTGGTGGTGGTGGGGGTGTGTGTATAGTGTGTATAATGGTGCTGCTGCTGCTAAGTCGCTTCAGTCGTGTCCGACTCTGTGCGACCCCACAGACAGCAGCCCACCAGGCTCCACTGTCCTTGGGGTTCTCCAGGCAAGAACACTGGAGTGGGTTGCCATTTCCTTCTCCAAAGCATGAAAGTGAAAAGTGAAAGTGAAGTTGCTCAGTCCTGCCCGACTCTTCGTGACCTCATGGACTGCAGCCCACCAGGCTGCGCCGTCCCTGGGGTTCCCCAGGCGAGAGCACTGGAGTGGGTGCTGTTGCCTTCTCCCGTATAATGCTGATGCGTATACTGCACACGTCACACACCGCTGTGTATTGGTGGTGGTGGTGGTGTGTGCAGTGTCAGTGGGGTGTGTGTGTGGTGGTAATGTGTGTGGTGGTCCTTCTCCTGTGGGGGCAGTGCCAGCCCGTGCCTGCAGAGGTGGTGGGCGAGCTTGGCCCTGGAGCTGGCACAGACCTGCATCTCTGGCGCTGCCCCTGTGCTGGTGTGGGCCGGGCTGGGGGCTCTCCCCATGCCCAGGGGCCTCCTCCATGGCCCCTGCCCTATGTCTGGGGCCAGATGCACTTGCCTGGTGACCCTGCCCTGCCACGGGGCATCTGAGGGTCTGGGCTGGGGCCCGTGTCCGGTCCCTGGCCTCAGACCCCAGGGGAGCACGCCCAGCCCCAGCGGGGAAGGCCTACACTTGCTTGGGGAGAAGGCTGTCCACCCTCGGCCTCGGGCACTCACTGCGAGTGGAGCTGCCCCCTCTGACCTTCTGTGCTGCCCCCTCGGCTGGCGCCCCTGGGCCTGGCACTGTCAGGTGGGCCCAGGCCATGGGCGTGGGGGCCGTGCCAGTGTCCCCGTGGTCAGGGACGTGCTTAGCGAGGCCCACGGGCCCAGTGCTGAAAGTGCTTTGTCTCCAGAGATCATGCCGGCCTCCCCGTTGCATGCCTGCCCACCCTGCAGGCCTCGCTCAGAGCCTGGCACCGAGACCGTGTCCTGAGCGGACACTGAGAAACCTCGATTTCAGACGTCTGCCTGGATCCCGGCTCTCCGGTCGCAGGCCTGAGTGTGTCTGTCCCGGGGGTCTCTGCCCTCCCCAGCTCTCCCCTGGCCCCAGCCCCTCCTCCTGGGCTGCTTCCCCCTGCCCACTGGCCCGCTGGGTCCCCTGGCCCCTCCGCCTGGGCTTGCTCCCCGCTGCCCGCCCTGGCCCGCTGGGTCCTGCCTGGAGTGCCCCCGTGGCCGCCCCACTGTGCCCGGGACTGCCCAGGCCCCGCTGGCGCTCCACGGTCTCCCTGCGGCCGAGGAGCCCGCCTCCCGGGTGCGGCCCCCGAGACCCCAGTGGTTCTCGTCCTCTCCTCCTCCGGCCCAGGCCCCGCCTGCCTGTCCGCCTCCAGCCTTGCCCCCTGCCCAGCCCCCAGGTCACGGCCTCCTGCCTTGTCTACAGCGGTGCAGGGCTGGGGGTGCATTCTGAACTTGTGCTTCAGTTTCTTGAACAGATAAGACGTTTTCCATTTGTTTTCAAGTCGTGTGTGTGTTTAGTCACTCAGTCATGCCTGACTCTCTGTGACTCCATGGACTGTAGCCCGCCAGGCTCCTCTGTCCATGGGATTCTCCAGGCAAGAACACTGAGGTGGGTTACCATTTCCTTCTCTGGGGGATCTTGCCCACCCAGGGATCGAACCCGGGTCTCCTGCATTGCAGGTGGATTCTTTACCACTGAGCCAGCAGGAAAGCCCCTTTTCAGGTCAGCTGTGGTAAATTATATTCTTGTCGGTTTGTGTTCGGGGTCTGTTGTAGTTGCTACCATGCCTGCAGATACAGCTTTTTATTCCTCGTACTTGTGCTTTTTCTTTCCTTTTTTAGCCAGTCTTGCTAGAAGTCTGTCAGTTCTGTCTCCAAAGAGGGACTTGAGAGTCTTTACAAACCTCGGTCCTTCCACTCTGCTCCATCTGTAACTGCTGTTATGTGTGCGGGGGCGTGTCTGAGTGCCAGCCGCTCCCTTCCCCTCCACGCTCCCAGCGTCCTCTCCACTGCTGGCAGGTGCGCTCCGCTCTGCTCCTGCCCAGGTGCCCTGCTCTGCTCAGGGTGTGCGAGGTGGTGATGGCAGGCACCACCAGGTCCCGAGTTACAGACGCCATCGGTCGTGGACCTGGTTCCCCTGGTTCCTTGTTCTCAGGAGCAGGGCGCAGATGCCATGGCGAGGTGGGGCGGACGACAGTGTGGGGACTCCCCGTCTTCCGGGCCTCTTCCGAGGGCCGGGGAGCTGGAGCTGGGTACCAGCTGCCTTAGGGGAGCGGCTCTCTTGTGCTCATCTCACCCGAAGACCAGGGGGCACCTGCCCGCTCTGCCTGCCCGGGCCTGCACAGGAGGATGCGGACAGCACGCACGCACGGGTGGCCCGGCCTGCACACCAGTGGCCCTGCCGAGGCGCCTGCAGAGCTGGCGGGTCTCTCTAGGTGGTTGCTCTCCTGCCTTTCTGCGTGGGGTTCTTCCCCATCAGTGTTTACGATTCTGCGGTCACGTGTGCTGGAAACCTGATTACTGCTCTGTATTCTGAATTGCTAGCAGTATTGGCTCAGTTTTAGGTGTTATCCAATCGAGGTTATTTCTGTTTTCAACATTGAATTGTTTTTAGAAGTACTTGTAAATATCCAAACCTGTCTCTTGGATTACTTGTAATCATACTGATTTTTAATTTAATGCTGTTACTGTTGAACCTCGTGGCTTGTCTTGCAGTGATTCCTTGTCAATCAGATATACTAATATGTGGTGGTGGTGGTTGTTTGGTCGCCCATCCATGCCCAACTCTTTGCCACCCCCAAAGACTGCAGCATGCCAGGCCTCGCTGTCCCTCCCATCTCCCGAAGTTTGCCCTAGTTCATGTCTGTTGCATCGTTGATGCTATCCAGCCTTCTCATCCCTTCATACCCTCTTCTCCTGCCCTCGGTCTTTCCCAGCATTAGGGGCTTTTCCAGTGAATTGGCTGTTCACATCAGATGACCAAAATACCGGAGCTTCAGCATCAATCCAACGAGGATTCAGGGTTGATTTCCCTTAAGATTGACTGGTTTGATCTCCTTGCTGTCCAGGGGACTTTCAGGAGTCTTCTCCAGCACCACAGTTCAAAGACATCAATTCTTTGACGTTCTGCCTTCTTCACGGTCCAGCTCTCACAACCGTACGTGACCATTGGGAAGACCATAAGCTTGACTGGACCGACTTTTGCCAGCAGGGTAATGTCTGCTTGTCAGCACGCTGTCTGGGTGTCAGAGCATTCCTGCCAGGAAGCAGTCATCTTCTGGTTTCCTGGCTGCAGTCACTCTCCACAGTGATTTTAGAGCCCAAGAAGAGGAAATCTGTCACTGCTTCCACTGTTTCCCCTTCTGTTTGCCATGAAACAACGGGGCCGGGTGCCATGATCGTAGTTTCTTTAATATTTAGTTTTAAGCCGGCTCTTTCACTCTCCTCTGTCACCCTCATCAAGAGGCTCTTTAGTTCCTCTCCACTTTCTCCATTAGAGTGGTATCTTCCACATCTCTGGGGTTGTTGATGTTTCTCCCGCCTGCCTTGATTCCAGCTTGTAACTCATCCACCCCGGCATTTCTCATGATGTGCTCAGCGTACAGGTTAAACAGAGTGACAGCGGACAGCCCTGTCATACTGCTTTTTCAGTCTTGAGCCAATCAGTTGTTCCATTCAGGGTTCTAACTGTTGCTTCTTGACCTGCATACAAGTTTCTCAGGAGACAGGTAAGATGTCTGGTATTCCCATCTCTCTAAGAGCCTTCCACACATTGTTTTGATCCACACAATCAAAGGCTTTAGCATAGTCAGTGAAACAGAGGTAGATTTTTTCTGGAATTCCTTGCTTTCTCTATGATCCAGGGAATGTTGGCAATTTGATCTCTGGTTCCTCTTCCCTTTCTAAAACCAGGTCGGACATATGGAAGTTCTTGGTTTGCATAATGCTGAAGCCTAGCATGCAAAATTTGAAGCATGACCATACTAGCATGGGAGATGAGTGCGACTGTCCGATGGTTGGCACAGTCTTTAGTACTACCCTTCTTGGGAATTGGGATGAGGATTGACCTTTTCCAGTCCTGTGGCCACTGCTGGGTCTTCCAGATTTGCTTACATATTGAATGCAACACCTTGATGGCGTCATCCTTTTCAGGTTTTGAATAACTCTACTGGAATTATTAGCTCTAACTCTGGAATTAAGTCTACCTCCACTAGCTTTATTACCAGCAGTGCTTCCTAAGGCCCGCTTGACTTCGCTCTCCAGAATGCCTGGCTCTGGCTGGCTGACCACACAAGCATAGTAACCCGGTTCATCAGCGTCTTTTTGTACAGCTCTGTGTACTCTTCCCCTCTCTGGCTGGTCTCCCCGGCGGCTGCCAGCTCTCTGCCGTTTCTGTCCTTTATTGTGCCCACCCTTGGCCAGATGCCCCCTCTCCCTTTTTCCTGTGGAACCTCTGTCTTTCTGCTTTTGTTGCCTTCTTCCAGTTTCCTGCGGTGCTTGCTGAAGAAGGCCTTTTCGGCTCTCCGTGCTGCTCTTTGGAGCTCTGCGCTCAGTGGTGTGCGCCTTCCCCTTCTCCCTGGCTTTCCCCTCCTCTCCTTCTTTCAGCTGTTTGCAGGGCCTCCTCAGAGACCCACGGTGCCTCTGGCTCTTCCTTCTCTCTGGGGTGGCTTTGTGCGCTTGCCTTCCTGTACAGTGTACAGACCTCCACCGTAGTTCTTCAGGAACACTGTTAACAGGATCCAGTCCCTTGGACCTATCACTGCCCCGCCGCATGTTCACAGGGATTTGATTTCAGTCGTGCCTGGCCGGTCTAGTGGTTTTCCCTGCTCTGTTTAGTTTTAGTCTGAGTTTTGCTATGAGCAGCTGATGATCTGAGCCACAGTCAGCTCCAGGTCTTGTTTTTGCTGACTGTATACAGCTTCTCCATCTTTGGCTACAAAGAACGTAATCAGTTTGATTCCGGTATTGACCATTTGGTGATGTCCATGTGTAAAGTCGTCTCTTGTGTGGTTGAAAAAAGGCATTTGCTGTGACCAGTGCGTCCCTTGGCAGAATCGGTTAGCCTTTGCCCTGCTTAATTTTGTTGTCCAAGGCCAAACTTGCCAGTTACTTCAGGTATCTCTTGACTTGCTACTTTTGCATTCCAGTCCCCAGTGATGAATAGAATCTTTTTTTGCTGTTAGTTCTAGGAGGTCTTCTGGGTCTTCATAGAACTGTTCAACTTCAGCTTCTTTGGCATCAGTGGTAGGGGCATCAGTTCAGTCGCTCAGTCATGTCTGACTCTTTGCGACCCCTCGGACTGCAGCATACCATGCTTCCCTGTCATCACCAACTCCCGGAGCTTGCCCGAACTCATGTCCAAGTTGGTGACTCCATCCAAACATCTCATCCTCTGTCTTCCCCTTCTCCTCCTGCCCTCAGTCTTTTCCAGCCTCGGGGTCTTTTCCAGTGAGTCAGCCACAGTATGAAAGGCTGGGGGCATAGACCTGAATTACATGTTGAATAGCTCGCCTTGAAAATGAACTGAGATCATTCTGTCATTTTTGAGGTTGCACCCAAGCACTGCATTTTGGACTCTTGCTGACTTTGAGGGCTTCTCCATTCCTTCTATGGGATTCTTGCCACAGTAGTAGACACAGCGGTCGTCTGAGTTAAATGTGCCCATTCCCGTCCATTTTGGACCCCTAAGATGTGGATGTTTATTCTCACCATGTCCTGCTTGACCACGTCCGACAGACCGTGATTCGTGGGCCCAGCGTTGCAGGTCCCTGTGCAGGGCTGTTTGCAGCGTCGGATTTTCCTCTCATCACCGGCACCTCCACAGCTGAGCGTCCTTTCCGCTTTGGCCCAGCTTACTCTTTCTGGGGCTGTTAGTGGTTCTCCTCCGCTCTCCCCAGCAGCGTATTGGACGCCTTCTGACCCGGGGGACTTGCCTTCCAGTGTCACATCCTTTGTCCTTTTATGCAGTCCGTGAGGCTCTCGTGGCGAGTGTGCTAGGGCAGCTTGCCGTTCCGTCCTCCGTGGGTCACGCTTTGTCAGAACTCTGCACTGTGAGCCGTCGCCTCAGTCTCATAGTACGTGGCTAGGTTTTCTAAGTGTTCCGTGTGTGCCTGAGGACGCCTTCTCGGCATTCAGGTAGAGGGCCTGCCCGCGCGCTCCGCCCTCGTTGGGCATGCTCTGTGCTCTGTGTGCTCAGTCTCTCCGTTTCTGAGTCGGGTCAATTAGAGTGGCCTGCTGTGCGCGTGTGTCCTTTTTTCTCAGGTTTTTCCAGCTTTGCTCTCTAGGTTTTAGGGCTCTGCTGGATGGACACAGGCTGTTGATTAAACCCCAGTCGTTGCTCATTGCCTTGGCAACCTCTTTCCTCAGGGCCTTGTGTTCACTTTTCGGGCACACGTGTGCTCTCCTCCCCTCCTCCCCTTCCCACAGCCTCGTGTTTTCAGCTGCTCCGTGCTGTGTCTTGTAAGTGGTCTTGTGCAGTCAGCATAGAAGTGCATCTCATTTGGTCTCTTGAGAAGCGATTTTGTACTTTTTATTGAGATAAAGTTGATACACAGTAAGTTTTCAGGTGTACAGCAGTGATTGACAATTTTTAAAGGTTATGCTCCATTTATAGTCAGTAAGGCTTAGCGCTGAAGAATTGATGCTTTTGAAGTGTGGTGCTGGAGAAGACTCTTGAGAGTTCTCTTGGACAGCAAGGAGATCCAAGCACTCCATCCTAAAGGAAATCAACCCTGATATTCATTGGAAGGACTGATGCTGAAGCTGAAGCTCCAGTACTTTGGCCACCTGATACAAAGAGCTGACTCATTGGAAAAGATTCTGATGCTGGGAAAGATTGAAGGCAGGAGGAGAAGGGAGTAGCAGAGGATGAGATGGTTGGATAGTTTCCCCGACTCAATAGATATGAGTTTGAGCAAACTGGGAGATAGTGGAGGACAGAAAGGCTTGGTGTGCTGCAGTCCACGGGGTCCCAAAGAGTCAGACACAACTTAGTGACTGAACAATAGTTGGTATAAAGCATTGACTCTGTTCGCCTGTCCTGTGCAGTATGTCCTTACATATTTGTTGCTTATCTAATTTGTACACAGTAGTTTGTATCTTTTAACCCCAGCCCCCGCCCTGCCCTCCCGCCTTCCTTTGCCTGTTGATAACCACGGGCTCGCTGTCTGTGAGTCTGCTTCTCTGCTCCACTATACTCACTAGTTTGCTTCATTTTTTAGAGTCCACATACATAAGTCACGTCGTACAGTATTTGTCTTTCTCTGACTTGTTTCACTTAGCATAATGCCCTTCAAGTCCATCCGTGTGGCTGTAAATGTAAATTTCTCTTTTTCTGGTGGCTGAGCAGACTCTATACATAGACATCACCAGATGGTCAACACCAAAATCAGATTGATTATATTCTTTGCAGCCAAAGATGGAGAAGCTCTATACAGTCAGCAAAAACAAGACCAGGAGCTGACTGTGGCTCAGACCATGAACTCCTTATTGCCAAATTCAGACTTAAATTGAACAAAGTAGGGAAAACCACTAGACCATTCAGGTATGACCTAAATCAGATCCCTTATGATTATACAGTGGAAGTGAGAAATAGATTTAAGAGCCTAGATCTGATAGAGAGAGTGCCTGATGAACTATGGACTGAGGTTCGTGACATTGTACAGGAGACAGGGATCAAGCCCATCCCCATGGAAAAGAAATGCAAAAAAGCAAAATGGCTGTCTGGGGAGGCTTTACAAATAGCTGTGAAAAGAAGAGAAGCGAAAAGCAAAGGAGAAAAGGAAAGGTATAAGCATCTGAATGCAGAGTTCCAAAGAATAGCAAGAAGAGATAAGAAAGCCTTCCTCAGCAATCAATGCAAAGAAATAGAGGAAAACAACAGAATGGGAAAGACTAGAGATCTCTTGAAGAAAATTAGAGATACCAAGGTAACATTTCATGCAAAGATGGGCTCAATAAAGGACAGAAATGGTATGGACCTAACAGAAGCAGAAGATGTTAAGGAGAGATGGCAAGAATACACAGAAGAACTGTACAAAAAAGATCTTCATGACACAGATAATCACAATGGTGTGATCACTGACCTAGAGCCAGACATCCTGGAATGTGAAGTCAAGTGGGCCTTAGAAAGCATCACTATGAACAAAGCTAGTGGAGGTGATGGAATTCCAGTTGAGCTACTTCAAATCCTGAAAGATGATGCTGTGGAAGTGCTGCACTCAATATGCCAGCAAATTTGGAAAACTCAGCAGTGGCCACACGACTGGAAAAGGTCAGTTTTCATTCCAATCCCAAAGAAAGGCAATGCCAAAGAATGCTCAAACTACCGCACAACTGCACTCATCTCACACGCTAGTAAAGTAATGCTCAAAATTCTCCAAGCCAGGCTTCAGCAATATGTAAACCGTGAACTTCCTGATGTTCAACCTGGATTTAGAAAAGGCAGAGGAACCAGAGATCAAATTGCCAACATCCGCTGGATCATGGAAAAAGCAAGAGAGTTCCAGAAAAGCATCTATTTCTGCTTTATTGACTGTGCCGAAGCCTTTGACTGTGTGGATCACAATAAACTGTGGAAAATTCTGAAAGAGATGGGAATACCAGACCACCTGATCTGCCTCTTGAGAAATCTGTATGCAGGTCAGGAAGCAACAGTTACAACTGGACATGGAACAAATGACTGGTTCCAGATAGGAAAAGGAGTACGTCAAGGCTGTATATTGTCACCCTGTTTATTTAACTTCTATGCAGAGTACATCATGAGAAACGCTGGGCTGGAAGAAGCACAAGCTGGAATCAAGATTGCCGGGAGAAATATCAATCACCTCAGATATGCAGATGACACCACCCTTATGGCAGAAAGTGACGAGGAACTAAAAAGCCTCTTGATGAAAGTGAAAGTGGAGAGTGAAAAAGTTGGCTTAAAGCTCAACATTCAGAAAACGAAGATCATGGCATCTGGTCCCACCACTTCATGGGAAATAGATGGGGAAACAGTGGAAACAGTGTCAGACTTTATTTTTTTGGTCTCCAAAATCACTGCAGATGGTGACTGCAGCCATGAAATTAAAAGACGCTTACTCCTTGGAAGAAAAGTTATGACCAACCTAGATAGCATGTTCAAAAGCAGAGACATTACTTTGCCAACAAAGGCCCGTCTAGTCAAGGCTATGGTTTTTCCTGTGGTCATGTGTGGATGTGAGAGTTGGACTGTGAAGAAGGCTGAGCGCCGAAGAATTGATGCTTTTGAACTGTGGTGTTGGAGAAGACTCTTGAGAGTCCCTTGGACTGCAAGGAGATCCAACCAGTCCATTCTGAAGGAGATCAGCCCTGGGTGTTCTTTGGAAGGAATGATGCTGAAGCTGAAACTCCAGTACTTTGGCCACCTCATGCGAAGAGTTGACTCATTGGAAAAGACCCTGATGCTGCGAGGGATTGGGGGCAGGAGGAGAAGGGGACGACAGAGGATGAGATGGCTGGATGGCATCACCGACTCTATGGACGTGAGTCTGAGTGAACTCCGGGAGTTGGTGATGGACAGGGAAGCCTGGCGTGCTGCGATTCATGGGGTCGCAAAGAGTCAGACACGACTGAGCTACTGAACTGAAGTGAGCAGTGTTCTTTTGTGCACATGTCTGTGTATACACTACCTCTATCCGGTCATCCGTCGATGGATGTCTAGGCGGTTTCCGCGTCCCGGCTACTGTAAACAGTGCTGCTGTGAACACTGGCGTGCGTGTATCTTTTCAAATTAGTGTCTTCGTTTTCTTGAGATATCTACCCAGAAGTGGAGTTGCCAGGTTGTATGTAGCTCTGCCACTCGTTTGCTGAGGAAGCTCCTCGTGCCTCGCGGGGACTGTGCCCGCTGGCCTCCCCACCAGCCGTGCACGAGGCTTCTCTCTCCTCCACATCCTCACCAGTCGTGGTTGTCCGTGGTCTTTTTCATGACAGACGTTCTGACAGGTGAGAGGTGTTAATCTCATTGTGGTTTTGATGTGCACTTGAGAAGCTATTTCTTTTAAAAAAAAAAATGTTTATTTCTTTGGTTGAGCCGAGTCTTAGTTGAGGCATGCTGGATCTCTCAGTTGCAGCCTGTGGGATCTTCTAGTTCCCTGATCAGGGATCAAACCCAGGCCCTCTACATTGGGAGCACACAGCCTTAGCTGCAGGACCGCCAGGGAAGTCCTGGGCAGCTGTTTCTTAATGGCGGAATGAATCCCTGTCACCTGCAGTGACCGCCCATCTCTTTGGGTTGATTTCTGCTGCAGCGAGGCCCCCAGTCAGGCTTTGCCCTTCGTCCGCTTCCCTCCCCCTCCCCTGACCACCCCTCCTGCTCCTCTTCCTCAGTTGCACGCTCTCACCTCCGTCCCTCTGCAGAGTTGCCCTGTTCTGGAGTTCTGAACTTTACAGACAGGTGTCAGGCAGTGCGCAGCACTTTGCGTCTGCTCCCTCTGGTTCAGCGTCATGTTTGGGATCCGTAGACGCCTTTGTGTCTCATTTTCATCTCGCTGCATTGCTGTTGCTGTTCAGGTGCTCAGTGTCCTGCTCTCAGTGACCGCATGGATGGCAGCACCCCAGGCTTCCCTGTCCTTCACCGTCTGCCAGAGCTCACTCAGACTCATGGACATTGAGTCAGTGATGTCATCCAACCAACTCATCCTCTGTCGTCCCCTTCTCCTCCCGCCTTCAGTCTTTCCCAGTATCAGGGTCTATTCCAGTGAGTCAGTTCTTCACATCAGGTGGCCAAAGCATTGGAGCTCTGGCTTCAGCATCAGTCCTTCCAATGAATATTCAGGACTGATCTCCTTAAGGATGGACTGGTTGGATCTCCTTGCACTTCAAAGGACTCTCAAGAGTCTTCTCCAGCACCACAGTTCAAAAGCATCAGTTCTTTGGCGCTCAGCCTTCTTTACGGTTCAGCTCTCACGTCCGTACTTGACCACTGGGAAAACCATAGCTTTGATTATATGGACCTTTCTCATCTAAGTAATGTCTGTGTTTTTTAATGCACTGTCTCGACTTGTCATAGCTTTTCTTCCGAGGAGCAAGTGTCTTTTAATTAATTTCATGGCTGCAGTCACCGTCTACGGTAATTTTGGAGCTCAAGAAAATAAAGTCTGTCAGTATTTCATTTTTTCCCCATCTGTTTGCCATGAAGTGATGGGACTGGATGCCATCATCTTAGTTTTCTGAATGCTGTTTTAAGCCAGCTTTTTCACTCTCTTCTTTCACCTACATCAAGAGGCTCTTTAGTTCCTATACACTTTTGGCCATAAGGGTGGTGTCATCTGCATTATCTGAGGTTATTGTTATTTCTCCCAGCAATCTTGATTCCAGCTTGTGCTTCATCCAGCCTGGCATTTCTCATGATGTACTCTGCACATAAATTAAAAATAAGCAGGGTGACAATATACAGCCTTGATGTACTCCCTTCCCAATTTGAAACCAGTCCATTGTTCCATGCCTGATTCTAACTGTCGCTTCTTGACCTGCTTACAGATTTCTCAGGAGGTAATGTAAGATGGTCTGTATTCCCACCTTTTTAAGAATTTTCCAGAGTTTGTTGTGATCCACACAGTCAAAGGTTTTAGTGTAGTCAATGAAGCAGAAGTAGATGTTTTTCTGGAATTTTCTTGTTTTTCTATGAATCCAACTTGTACAGCTGGAAGTGTTTGATTCTGGGAGGTTTTTGTTGAAGCCTAGATTGGAGGATATTGAGCATGACCTTGCTAGCTCGTGAAATGAGTGCGACTGTGCGGTCGTTTGAGCGCTCTGTGGCTTTGCCCTTCTTTGGGCCGTGTGAGTTTTCCAGTCTTGTGGCCACTGCTGGGTTTTCCAGATTTTCTAAAATTGCTCGCACATTGAGTGCAGCACTTTCACAGCAGCATCTTTCAGGATTTGAAATAGCTCAGCTGGAATTCCATCACCTCCACTAGTTTTGTTCATAGTGATGCTTCCTAAGGCCACTTGATTTGCAATCCAGTATATCTGGCTCTGGGTGAGTGATCACATCATCGTGGTTATCTGGGTCATTAAAACTTTTTTGTACAGTTCTTCTGTGTATTCTTGCCACCTCTTCTTAATCTCTTCTGCTTGTTCGGTCCATACTGTTTCTGTTCTTTGTTGTGCCCATTTCTGCATGAAATATTCCCCTGGTATCTCTGATTTTCTTGAAGGGATCTCTGGTTTTTCCCATTCTGTTGTTTTCCTCTATTTCTTTGCATTAATCGATGAGGAAGACTTTCTTATCTCTCCTTGCTATTCTTTGGAACTCTGCATTCAGGGGAATATTTCTTTCCTTTTCTCCTTTGCCTTTCACTTCTCTTCTTTTCACAGCTATTTGTAAGGCCTCTTCAGACAACCGTTTTGCCTTTTTGCATTTCTTTTTCTTGGGGATGGTCTTGCTCCCTGTCTCCTGTACAGTGTTACAGGCCTCCGTCCATAGTTCTGCAGCCACTCTTATCAGATCTAATCCCTTGTATCTATTTGTCACTTTCACTGTATAATCATAAGGGATTTGATTTAGGTCATACTTGAATGGTTAGTGCTTTTCCCTACTTTCTTCAGTTTAAATTTGAATTTTGCAATAAGGAGTTCGTGATCTGAGCCACAGTCAGCTCCCGGTTTTGTTTTTGCTGACTGTGTAGGGCTTCTCCATCTTTGACTGCAAAGAATATAATCAATCTGATTTCGGTATTGACCATCTGGTGATGTCCATGTGTGGAGTTGTCTCTCATGTTGTTGGAAGAGGGTGTTTGCTATAACCAGTGCATTCTCTTGGCAAAACTCTATTAGCCTTTGCCCTGCTTCATTTTGTACTTCAAGGCCGGACTTGCCTGTTACTCCAGGTATCTCTTAACTTCCTACTTTTGCATTCCAGTCCCCTATGATGAAAAGGACATCTTTTTTTGGTGTCAGTTCTCAGAGGTCTTGTAGGTCTTCATAGAACTGTTCAGCTTCTTTAGCATTAGTGATTGGGGCATAGACTTGGATTACTGTGATATTGAATGGTTTGCCTTGGAAACGAATCAAGAACATTCTGTCATTTTTGAGATTGCACCCAAGTACTGCATTTCGGACTCTTGTTGACTGTGAGGGCTACTCCATTTCTTCTAAGGGAATCTTGCCCACAGTAATAGATAAGATGCTCATTTGAATTAAATTCACCCATTCCAGTCCATTTTAGTTCACTGATTCCTAAGATATCTATGTTCACTCTTGCCATCTCCTGTTAGACCACTTCCAATTTGCCTTGATTCGTGGACCTAACATTCCTGGTTCCTATGCAACTTCCATCACCAGTCTCATCCACAGCTGGCTGTTGTCTTTGCTTTGGCTCCGTCTCTTCATTCTTCTGGAGCTGTTTCTCCACTGATCTCCAGTAGCATGTTGGGCACCTACCAAACTGGGGAGTTCATCTTTCAGTGTCCTATCTTTTTGCCTTTTCACACTGTTCGTGGGGCTCTCAGGGCAAGAATCCTGGAGTGGTTTGCCATTCCCTCCTCCACTGGACCACATTCTGTCAGAACTGTCCACCGTGACCTGTCCACCGTGACCTGTCCACCTCGGGTCGCCCTACACAGCATGGCTCATAGTTTCACTGAGTTCGGCGCTGCTGTGGGCCGTGTGGCCAGCTGGGGCGGTTATATACTGTCCGTCCGTGTGAGTTCATGCTGCCTTGTGTCTATTTTCCAGCTCTTGCTGTGCTCCTTATGCTCCTGGAGCACAGGTTTACACATCCTGATCTACGTGAATGTAGCAAAGGAATTGCTGAGTCATTGGGTCAGCTCAGCTGGTAAAGAATCCGCCTGCGATGCAGGAAGCCCAGTTCGATTCCTGGGTTGGGAAGATCTCCTGGAGAAGGGGTAGGCTACCCACTCCAGTGTTCTTGGGCTTCCCTGGTGGCTCAGATGGTAAAGAATCTGCCTGCAATGCAGGAGACCTGGGTTCGATCCCTGGGTTGGGAAGATCCCCTGGAGGAGGGCATGGCAACCCACTCCAGTATTCTTGCCTGGAGAATCCCCACAGAGGAGCCTGGTGGGCTACAATCCTGGGGTCGCAGAGAGTTGGACACAACTGAGTGACTAAGCACAGCACAGGGTTAAGATTGAAAGCATTTTTTTTTGATGAAAATTATTTCCAAAACAAAAATAATAGAGTAGCGCTCTTCTCAGATCTTCACGTTTGGGTAATAGACGACAGCTGGAATCTCTATCTGCTGTGTGTTAGGTGGTTTGGTTGAAGTTGTATGTGATCACTTTTTCAGATAACTGTGGGTTTTCTCTGGTGCCACACCAACTGTGACAGGTATCAGTTTCTCTTGGTTAGCTGCGGCACTCCGAGTGAGTCTCCTGCCCACACGTGAGTGAGCAGCACCGCACGCTGGTCGTTTGTACAGTAATAGGTTACCCAGGAAGGGAGAGCTTCCAGACAGGGACGCCTTTCAACATCCAGCTTTGTTTTTTTTTTTCATAAGTCGCATCTGTTACTGTCACCACTGATATCTTCAGAAAGGTGTCCACATGTGGATGTGCTTTCAAGCCCTCAGTCATGGACACATGTTTTGCAAACTTCTGATTTTTGCTGGAAAGCTCCAGTTTTGGGACTGGCTACGAGTAGCATCAGCTGTTTTCCTTGAAGAGGCAGGCTTATTTTGTTCATTTTTGAGAAGATGTCTGACAGCGTCCAGGTCTGAATGTGCACAGATGGGTCTGCCAGGCCCTCTGTCCGGGCAGGTTGCTGTTTCCGGGACAAGGGGGCTCACTTGGTGTCCAGCTGTGGTCTTTGGCGCATCGCAGAAGTGCTCCATGCAGACTTGCTGTTTTGCTACATTGAATATTCACAAGCCGTGCTTAAGGGTTGAGGTTTAACACAGTTACTGCCTTGGCAGCATCACGGACGCTTGTAAGTGGCGCTGACCCTTCAGCTAAGTGCGTGGTGATGACGAGCACCGCGGCTCCCGAGCCCGCTGTGCTTCTGGTTCTGTGATGACCGTGGCTCTGTGACACGTGTGTGCAGAGAGAACGGTGTCTTGCCTTGTGCTCGTCAGATCTGCCTTGGTCACTCTTGGTTCTTTCCGTTTCTGTGTAATTGAAAATTACCTTGTCATTCCCACACACGCACACGCAGACAACCGCCAGCACACAGACATGCACGCAGAAGCAGCGTGTTGAGTCTGACCGGGGTGCACCGAGTTGGGAGGAGGAGAATTAACTTCTTTCTAGTGTTAAGTTTTCTGATCCCATAAGTATGGACTCTTTCGCTGCTTATAAATATTCCATGTTTTTCTGTATTATGCCTTTGCAGCTTTAAAAAAAATTTACTCAGTTACTTGACTTTTGTTTATTCTATTTCAATGATTTTTTTTTTTTTTTTTTGCAGCTTTCTTCCTTTAACTTCGTTGGTATAGACGTAACTGACATCTCTTTTTAACCTGTTAACTGGACATTGCTAGACCCTCCCCACCCATCTGACTGTAGGTCACACAGATCTTTTGACTTCTGTCGAGTGGAGTCCCCGGGTTTATTTTGAAGATTTGTAATTTCAGAGGCTTCCCTGGTGGCTCAGTGGTAAAGCATCTGCCTTCAAGTGCCGGAGAGACAGGTTCAGTCCCTCATTTGGGAAGATCCCACATGCCATGGAGCTGCTGAGCCTGTGTCCAGAGCCCGGGAGCCTCGGTTACTGAAGCCCGCGCGCCCTGGAGCCTGTGCTCCGCAACCAGAGAAGCCCCTGCTGTGAGAATCCCACCCCGTAGCAGAGACCTTGTCCAGGCCTGTGCTAGCAGAGCCGTGGGGGCAGAGGCCAGGCTGAACTCTGAGCAGTAACCGAGTGGCGGGGAAGCTGAGCCGTCAGGGCTAGGGGCTGGTGACTGAGAGCCTGCCTGCCTGTGCAGGGGGCACGGGTTCGATCCTGGGACACGGTCTGGGGATGTCACAGATGCCGCAGAGCGCCTAAGCCCCTGCACCACAGCTGCTGAGCCTGTGCTCCCAACAAGAGAAACCCCCGAAATGGGAAGCCCGTGTACCGCAAAGAAAGTAACCTCTCTCACCAAACTAGAGAAGACCCAGCGTAGCCAGAAATCACTCAGCTTTAAAAAGGCGTGAGGGGCTGATGCTTCAGGCGCGTCACTGTGTGGGGAGGAGAGGGCGGACCCGGGAGGGACGGTGAGGCTGAGGGGGCCTCGGAAGGGACGTGAAGTAGCGAAGGGGAGAGCTGGGAGTCGGTCAGGGTTTGCCTTTCATTTACATCCTTTTTGTTGCTGTGTCATATTTGATCTGTGTGTGACCGTGTGTACAGTATACATCTTGTGAGGGATAGTAAGCCCCGGTCAGCACTGGAAGTCAGGCCACCGTGCACCTCCCTGCCCATCTTTTTTTCCCTCCCCTTCTGACAGAGCCATGGTCCTCTCATATTTATCATTCCATTATTTTCTTAAACCCTTTTAAAGATGCCTGCATGTGTGTAATAAGTATTCTCATAAGTTATCTTTCCCGTTTTGATCCATGTGAAGTGCTGTGCGTGTGCTGCCTCCATTCACACGCGCCCTCGTGCTGTCTGGGTGGCTGCCGTTTCCCTTTGCGCTGATGTAATTAATTCACTCTTCACAAACCACAGTTCACACATAATTTAGTGTGTTATGTATTGTGATTTATTCATCAGTAATTTTGTTGAACTGTGGACAAAAGACAGTCTTCAGTACATGGTTCTGGGACAATTGGATGTTCACACGAGAAAGAATGAAACGTGGCCCATGTCTTACAGCACTCAGAAACATCAGCTCAGAATGGGTCACAGACTTCAGTGGAAGATCCGAAAGTTTGAAACTCCTAGGAAATAAACCTCCTTGATGTGGTCTCAGAAGTGAGTTTTTGGATTTGACATCTAAAGCAGAAGCAGCAAAATAAAAAGTAAACAGCTGGGGCCACATAAAGAGCTTCTGCATAGCAAAAGACCATCAAGAAACTGAAAAAGTCTGCAGAATGGAATAACAAACCACATATCTGATAAGGGGTAATACCCAAAATATATCGAGGACTCTGTACAACTCAGCAAGAAACCAAACGACGCAGGTGAAAAACACACACGGGGGCTTTTCCTGCTGATCCAGCGGTTCAGAGCCTCCCGGTCACGGGTCGTATTTTCCTGCCTCGTGACTCTGTTGCTGGTTGTGGACATTGTGCATCTTATGTGGTTGAAGTTCTGGGTCTTTTAAACTGCGTGGGACTTGGGCAGAGCAGAGTGACTGAAGGTAGCCTGTCTGAGAGGCACACGGTGAGGGGGCGCGTTTGTGGTTCACCACGGGGTCTCTGCGCTCCGCTCCTCCCTTGTCAGCGGGAGGTGTTCCTTCCCGGGATCCTGGCTGAGCCTGCCCCCGGGTGCCCGGCAGCGTCTCTGGTGCTCGTGTGCAGTGGCTGGCAGGTCAGAAAGGGTCCCGCCCTCACGGGACAGATCTTGTCGTGGGGAAGACAGGTAGCAGTTTGTCAGGACCCGGATCAGGACCGGCAGCACGCCGCTGGTGTGGACAGGCCCACTTGAACGTGAGGAGTGAGGAGCCAGCGACAGGAGCCCAATGCGCAGACCCGAGAGGGTGCCGCCTGGTGCACAGGGGCAGCCCTGCCGGTGGGCGGCGGCTCCAAGGGCACACCTGGAGCGGGGGCCGCGGGGGGCTGCGGCTGGCAGGCTCGCCGGGCCCAAGAGGGGGCCACGGCAGAGGAGCCCTGGTCACAGGGCGGAGAGCGCCAGGTTTGGAGCGGAGAGCTGGTTCAACACCCGTCCTGTCCCCCGAGTAGGCATCTTTGCTGAAGAGTGGCTGATGGGATTCTTCTGTCACCGCCGTCACAGGCTCGGTGGGTCACACTCTGTGTGCGGGGACCGGCGCAGTCATGTAGAAGCAGACCTTTGTCCGAGAACCCTGAAGGCTGGGAGGACTGCAGAGTGTTTGCAAGTGCTGATGGCAGCGGGGGCTCTCTGTGGGATCCGCATGACCTCACTCGTGTCTTAAACACCACCTGCCGCGGCTCGGAGGACGGGTCCCCGGTGTGTGAGCTCGTGGCACCGCAGCGTCACGGCCCGGGGGCCAGCGGTGGCTTCAGCCGGGCGGGCCCCACAGTGGTCGTGGGTGTGTGCGCGAGCACGGCTGCCACCCCCAGCACGGCCGCCCACCCACCGCATCTGCCTGCCCGTCCCTGCCCGTCAGACCATCGCCCCTCCGGGCGTCTTCAGAGCGGGATTGTCTTGTCTTCAGGTATTCGGGTTCTGTCCACAAAAGATCCCGCTTGTCTCATCTGGCTCAGGGCTTCAGGTCGGGGTGGGGGGCAGGGCCGCCTTTCCCGTGTCCTTGTTGCCCCCGCTGCCTCTGTTGCTCGCGGTCTCGCTGTGGCTCTCTGGGGCCCCGACACCCTCGTGGGCCCGCAGCAGAGGCTCTTGCCCGTAGGAGGTTGTGGTTTTCCTGGACTGAGCTGGGATCTGGCACTGGCCTGCCTGCTGGGGACTGTGACAGCCCCGTCCCCACTCTGCCTCCAGAGTCATCCCAGGGTCTCGCACACAGTAGGAGCTTTCTCGGGGATTCCTTCGTGACTGCAAGCCCTGCTTCAGCTCGGGGGTGGCTCCCTGCTCCCACCCCCATGCATGGAGGATTTTCTTGCGCTGGGTCTGCCCGGCTCTGCCGCCAGCGGGGCTTGTCTGGAGACTCCACTCTGCCCGCGGGGGCAGGGGCAGAACAACGCAGTACTCTGGTTCACAGCCTCTCCTGTGGGGTCCCTGCTCGTGGCTGGGGTGCTGGGTGGAGCTAGCCGCTGGCCAGCCGGCCCTGGGGGAGAGCACGCGTGCACCTTCCTGCCACATGTGGGGGCCCACAGCCCTCAGACCAGAGTCCAGGCCCCATCCCGGAGGGACAGAGTGGCAGCTGCGTGGGCCCCAGGACCGGGTTCTGAGGCAGAAGGAGGTGGGGGTGGGGGTCTGTGTGCAGGGCCCGGGGCTGTGGTCTCCATGCTGGCCAGGCTGGGGGTCCAGGTCTGAGCCTGCTTCCCGCTCGGTTCCATGGGACAGACTCAGAGAGTGGCCGCCGGGGGTCCGCTGAGCACCGTCTCAAGTGACGGGGGTGGGGGGTGTCACTTGGGGGCGGTGTCCCCCGGGGTGGTGGTGGCAGTCAGGGTGCTGGAGTGGAACTGCTCTCTTTTTTCTTTTTTAGCAGAAGGATAATAGCTTTACAATATCGTGTTGGTTTCTGCCCTGCATCAACTTGACTCAGCCGTCGGTATACATATGCCTCTCGCTCTTGATTCCCCTCCCACCTGTCTCCCCATCCGACCCCTTTCGGTCGTCAGAGAGCCCTGGTTTGGGAACTGCTCTTTTTAAAAGACTGTCCTCGCGTGGTTATGATGTGATTGTCAGAAGGTTAAAAAAGTAATTCGTCCCCGGCGAAATTCTCGAATGTCAAGAGAGAGTTTCCTACACATTGTCAGTTGAAACGTTTTCTTTTTAACGTGAAGGTTTTACATTTTTTCTAAAAGGTGTTTTCCTGAACAGTTGGTGGCTAATTGAGCCACGACATTTAACGTGACGCGTCTGTTCCGCTCTCTCTGAAGCAGGGTCAAGACTTCCTTCTCCACACCCCACTCAGCTCGCAGACGGAGGCTGGCAGTGGCGGGCGGCTGGCCCTGGGTGCTCAGCCGATGCCCGTGGCCGCCCCCGCGGACCCCGCGTGCGCCTGCGAGGCCTGCAGCGAGCGCAGGTACCACCCAGGCTCTCCTGCTGTCCCGCCCTGAGGACTGCTGGGAGGGCAGGGGCTCCCGGGATCAACGAGAGGTCTGGGTCCGGGGCCCCACACACATGGGGGATAGGGGGGCTGCCGCCGCTGGAAGATGGGGAGGAGAGTGGGCCGGGGGCACGGGGGTGTCCCGGGCCGGTCGGCCCCTCGGCCCCCTGACTCTGCTCCGGTGCCTGTGTCCCTAGGGAGATGTCAGCGGAGGCGGAGCGGGAGCCCCAGCAGCTGCAGAACTACTGGTCGGAGGTGCGCTACACGGTCCGCTGCATCTACCGGCAGGCGGGCACCCCGCTCGCAGACGACCAGGACCAGTCCCTGGTGCCCGACAGGGCGGGGGTGAAGGAGCTGGTGGACAGGTACGCCTCGCCCGGGCCCGGCCCCCCAGCCCCCGGTGCTCAGCGGGCCCCTCGGGGGGCGGCCTCAGGCACGCGGCGGTGGCACACGGGCCGGTCAAGGCTCCGGTTCCGATCCTGCTGGACTCTGGTTACCTGTGGGTGAAGGTGAACAGACATGTTCCCGTCGTTCCCTAGCATTGAGATCGGCAGTAGCGCTCCGTTTGGGCACTGGCTGGCCCCAGGGTGGTGGGGAGGGTTTCTCGGGCCCTGCTGCTTTGTTGCCTCGTGGAGGAGAGGCGGTCACGCCCCTGAGGAGGTGAGGGACTCTGGGCTCCGTGGGGTCAGGCGGTGCCTGGGGAGCCAGCTGCTGGCCTGCTCATATGGGTGTGTGTCGCTGGGAGGGGCTCGGGGTGTGGCTGGGGCCTTGTGCACATCGGCAGTACAGGATTTGTTCTTACGCGGTTTGTACACTTTGGGTGAGGTGAAATGAAAGTTGCTCAGTCGTGTCTGACTCTTTGCGCCCCCATGGACCGTACAGTCTGTGGAATTCTCCAGGCCAGAATCCTGGAGTGGGTAGCCGTTCCCTTCTCCATGGGATCTTCCCCACCCAAGGATTGAACCCAGGTCTGCTGCATTGCAGGCGGATTCTTTACCAGCTGAGCCACCGGGGAAGCCCTGACTCAGCTGCTAAAGAATCCGCCTGCCAGGGCAGGAGACACAGGTTTGACCTCTGGGTGAGGAAGGTCCCCTGGAGGAGTAAATGGCAACCACTGAAGTATTCTGGCCTGGGAAGTTCTTGCCATGGACAGAGGAGCCTGGTGAGCTACCGGCCATGGGGTCACCAAGAGTCAGAGCTGACCTGTTACAGCGACTGAGCCGCCACCACCACCATAGCTCCTGCCATCTTTTTTCTCTCTTTAGGGGTGTTCCAAATAAAAGCAGTGAGTTAAGTGATTCTCATTTTGGTCTTTTTCTCCTGGTTTGCTCGCAGTCTCTGAGGCTCTGTAACCTCCTGCTCGCTGTGTATTCTGGAGGCAGGATGGGTGACTGGCCGTGGGCAGTGGCAACTAGTTAGTGATTTGTTGCACCTGAGATGGCTCTAGGCAGTATATGCCTTATCTAGCAGTTGGGTTTCCTGGTGAATATTAGGAAAATATGTATAACCTGAGTGTCAGACCCATAACCTCACAGCTGTGGGTGCTTAGGAAGAGGCCGAAGTAAAGCAGAGACAGTTGAAGCGCTCGGCGGATAATAGTGCGGGCGGGCATTGTGGCAGAAGCTGTGGTGGTGCCCTGCACGCGGCTGAGGTCTGGGAGGCGGCAGCGCCCTGGTGAGGGACCGTGCTGTGGAGCTGCAGGGATTCCAGCCCCTGACTGAGGTCTGTGTGTCTCATGTTTTCACATGTGTTGTATGTACTGTGTTTTTTGTGCTCTTCACGTCTAGAGGACACTTTTTTTGTTGTTTCAAACGCCAGCACAGACGCCAGGAAGGGTATGTGCGGGGCCCATTTCTGGGGCTCGTGCAGCTGGCGGTGACTCCCGTGGCCCTCGGCATCCAGCACTCCACCCTGGCCCCCCAGTCTGTGCTCACACCCCACCAGCGCACTCCAGCCACACCGGTTCTCATGCTGCCGCCACAGATGGTGCTGGTTTCTGCTTTTCGCTCTGTCTGGAGTGTTTTCCTCACTCAGATTTCTTTTCTCCCTTCCATCCTTCCCGTTGGGCTTCCCTGGAGGCTCAATAGTAAAGAATCTGCCTGCCACTGCAGAAAACGAGGGTTTGTCCCTGGGTGGGGAAGAGCCCCTGGAGAAGGAAACAGCAACCCACTCCAGTATTCGTGCCTGGAGAATCCCACCGGTAGAGGAGCCTGGTGGGCCGCAGTCCATCAGGTTGCAGAGAGTCAGACACGACTGAGCGACTTCACAACAGCAGCAGCCCTTCGCATTAGACTTGAGAGCCACTGTCTCAGACCACTGGACCTGACCCCAGGGGCCTCCACCCCTCCTTGCCCTCCCCTCTTTTGTGTTGTGTTACCCCGCTCCCTGGAGGACCTGACCCCAGGGGCCTCCCCCTCCCCTTGCCCTCCCCTCTTTTGTGTTGTGTTACCCCGCTCCCTGGAGGACCTGACCCCAGGGGCCTCCCCCCGCCTTGCCCTCCCCTCTTTTGTGTTGTGTTACCCCGCTCCCTGGAGTCGCGCTGTGCCTGGAGCCCTGCCGCCGGGACCAGTGTTTGTCGGACGTGCGGCTGGGAGAGCTTCCACAGAGTGTCCGTCTTCCTGCCTCAGTCAGGACTTTTACAAAGTCTGCCAGAGGAGCACGTGGTCATGGTTAAACATGTAAGGTACAGAAATGGAGAAAGAGACGACGCACAGCATGTGTCCAGTCCCCAGGCACAGGGCACCACAGAGGAGGCACTCGGCCCCAGTAAGGCCTGCTGCCCCCGTGTCGTCTGAGACTTCTGTGACCCTCCTTAAGAGATGAAGTGCGTTGTTTCAGAGAGCAGCCTCTATACTGGTAATTAAAATTATACTTGTTATCCTACATTTAAAAACTAACACGTCGATCTGAATTGAACTAACCACAGTGGGAATTGCTCAGTTCTTCTTGTTCTCTGGCCATGGTTTTAATAAGGCTACAGGGTTCTGTTTTTATTTGGCTCTTGTCTTTTACAGCCGAGGTGGTTTGGTATGATGAGTTAAAAATGAAATGTGCTCAGTCGCTCATTCGTCTCCGACTGTTTGCAACCCCGTACACTGTAGCCCGTCAGGCTCCTCTGTCCATGGAGTTTTCCAGGCAGGAATCCTGAAGTGGGTCGCCACTCCCTTCTCCACGGGATCTCCCCGACATAGGGATCGACCCTGCATCTCTTGTGTGTCCTGCATCGTAGGCAGAGTTTTTACCCACTGAGCTGCCTGGAAGCACAAGTGAAATAGGTGACAGCTTCTCTCTCTCTTGCCCAGCGTGGTGCCCAGCGGGGAAAGGGGCTGTGGTCCGAGTCCAGGAGCTGTATTGCTCTTGGGTTTGCTCTCGTGTGCCGAGCTCCCGTGGTGCTCCTGGTGGCGGGCGGTACACGGAGCCCGTGCCTGCTGCTCCGGTGTCGTCGGTTTCCATCTGGAGGCTCCTCAGAAGTGCACAGTGAAAGCCAGGGGGCTCTTTAACCACAGTCCTGCCAGTTACTGTAGAACAAGTTTGTAAAAGCTGACAGTCTCCATGTTAGAAAGGAAATTCGTGAAACGGATACTTGCTGTTGTGGCCTGATTGGGGGCATGTCCTGATTTGTTGTCTCTGATCTTCAGCTGACACGTTTTATCTCATCACTTAGTTTTTTGGTGGGATAATTTGTCTCTTAAGATTTCTCTGGTGATGAGAACAGTACCAGCCCATTTGGACTGTAGACTGAGTCACTAGGAAGGAGGACGAGCCGGCCTCCTGCCCAGGCAGCTCCTCTGGGGTTGTTGCTCCTCACCCGGCAGCACAGACGTGTTCAAAGACAGCGCTTGGGTCTCCTGGCATCCCAGCCCGGCTCCCCTGTGCACGCTCTGCCCCCTGCTGGCTGGCTGCGTGAGCGACCCCCGCCCCGCCCCCATCTGACAGGGCACTCAGCGGGCGCCAGTCTCCCTGTCTGCGCAATGAGCTCGGGGCGCCCCGCCCGTCGGGGGTGACTGTGAGCAGGCCCTGCAGGTGAGTGTGCCTCTCTCCCATGCAGGCTCTGTGAGCGGGACCCCTACCAGCTGTACCAGCGGCTGGAGCAGCAGGCGCGGGAGTACGTGCTGGAGATGAAGGTCCGGCTCCTGCGGCAGCTGTCAGCCGCATCCAGAGTGAAGCCGCCGTCCGGCCTGCAGGGCCCGCCGCAGGCGCACCAGTTCATCTCCCTCCTCCTGGAGGAGTACGGCGCCCTGTGCCAGGCCGCACGCACCATCAGCAGCTTCCTCGGCACGCTGGTGAGGCGCCACGTCTGCGGGGGGCCACAGCCCATCAAGCTGTCCCCTGCTCGGGCGAAGTGCGGGGCGTGGGGGCTGCTTCCCCTCCTTGGGCAGGGGGCGGGGGCTGCTCCCCTCTTTCCCGTCCCTCAGGACTTGGCTGCTGCACAGAAGCAGGAGCACCGTGTGGGGACGTTGGGGCCCAGGGAACAGCGTGGGCACAGCGTGAGGGGGAGGAAACGGTTCGCAATGACGGGGGCATGTCTCTGCGGGGCCGGAGTGCTGTGCTGCGCGCACGGAGGCCGTGCTGGGGTGGGGCAGGGCGTGGGGGCTGCCCAGCGCTGGACTGAGGAGGGGTTCGTGCTCAGGTGGGATGCCGGCCCCTGTGGGCGTCTTCCAGTCCTGGTGAAAGGGACACACAGACCTGCTCTCCCTGGGCCTCTGACCGCCTCAGAGAGGCCGTGGCCGTAGGGGCTGCAGGAGGAGGTGGTGGAGACGCACCTCCTGGGACCTGGCCTCGACGGCCTCGGCGCACCTGCCGGCTGGAAGGAGAAACAGGCCCTCTTTGCTTCCTTGGTTTACTAACAGTCTGTGGAGGTGGTCCTCATCGCTCACATTTTGTTATTAAATGAAGCTGCTTTCTTCGTGGTAAAACAGTGTCTTGAAACAAATACAGTCAGTTTCAAAACTGGTGGTTCTGAAGACTTGAGCGTAAGGGTCTCTGTGTGACTCTGAAGTTGGCAGGCCTCGGTAGAAACAAGCCAGTCCTGCAGGTGGGTTCCGGGTCCAGGGCCACCTCGAGCCTCGCTCCAGTAGAGCCTGCCACTCCTGCGCGGGGGGAGCCCCGAGGGCCGCGCTGCTGTGCGCGGAGCGGACGCCTCGGCGTCTGGCTGGACGGAGCACGCGCGCTTGCTTGTGTCTGCCTCTGTGCTCAGCTTGTCAGGCTGTTTCGGTTGAAGTTTTCAAGAAAATGGGGCCTCACACGGCTATTTACTTGGGAAGGGGAGGAATATTTTCATAGACTTCTCAGTCCATTGTGGGTATTCTTTGAGGCAGTCTACCAGAGCCCGAGTACTTCTTGGCGGTTGGCTGCAAGGTGGGCCTGAAACTGTCACCCGAGCGAGGGGACTCTGCTCCGTCACCGTCTGTTGGGGTCGCTCAGCCTTCAGGTGGTTTTTGAGCATCCGACCTTGATCATTTGGGAATCCCTGGTTCACTGAGTGGGTTGCGCAGAGCTGCCTGATGGTCTTCAGTGTCCAGTTCAGCAGCGCTGTCCTCAGTGTGGACCAGCCCCGCCGCCGTCACTGTTGACCTCTTCGGAAGGGCCCCTACACGCGGAGGAGCTTCCAGGCCCAGTGCCAAGTGTCCGTTTGCCGGAGTTGTGAGTTTTGCTTGAAAGCTCGGGTTTTGTGGTTGGCCGCGAGAGGGTCCTCCTCCGCGAGTCCCCTGGCCTGTTCCCCCTCTGCTCGCCACCCCGCCTCTCCAGGGCAGTGCCCTCTGCAAGCCCAGAGCTGCAGAGCACGTGCACCGCGGCAGGAGGTCGAGGGCATCTGCACATGTAACTTTCTGGGAAGCGTCATTGTGCCTCCGTTTGTCCAGGAGATGCCTCCCCAGCTGTAACAGGCGGGAACCCTGAGTCTCCCTTCTCAAGGACAGCAGGATCTTGACCAGCCTGCTGTTTCTCAAGTTCTGTTAGGACGTGACTGCACACGCTTGCCCTCCTTCCCAGCCCCACCGTCTGCGGGAAGTGACAGGCGGGAGTGTTGGGGTGGAGGGGCCAGGGCCAGGGCCAAGTTGGCTGGGAGCTCTCCTGGGGCCTCTGGGTGCAGCCACACTGAGTCTCTGCTGCCGCCCCCGCCCCCCGCGTAGTCGCTGCAGCAGCTGTGACCGCACACCCCCGCAGGCCCTGCCTCCCAGACCCTGGCAGGCTGCCCGGCATGTGAATGGGGCACCGCGGCCCCAAGGTCAGGGTTACTGTGTGGGCTGTGGGGCGTGCTGCTCACTGGTGTGCGTTGCTGTCCCAGGTTGATCTGAGATTGTGAAACGAGTATGGGGTCTGCTGTTTCTCTCACACGCCTCGTCTGGAAGCATAATTTCAGATCTGAAAAAATACCAGTGTCTTCCTACAGCAGTCCTCGCCTTTGGTCACCTCTAGCTGATGTGCCCAACCCAGAGCTCTGGTCCTGTTCCTGCCAGCATAACTCGGGGCTGCGCTCAGACCAGCGGGCAGGGACCATCCCCTCTTCACGAAAACATGCAGCAGCCAGGCTCGCCCGTGGCTCCGGGACCCTCCCGGGACCCTCGCTCCTCCTCCTGCCACCTTCGCTCTGTGCTCTCTGTCGCAGGGACGGGTCGCAACCTGGGCGCGGGCCTCTGCCCTGCCCCTGGGAGCTTGGAAGCTGCGGCCCGCTGCGTTGTCTCTGTCCGAGCTGGCGCGGTGCCTGTGCGGAGGGGTCCCTGAGGAGTGTGTGTGTGCTGTCCCCACGCCATCTGTGGCTCTGTACTCACGACGAGCACGTCTTCACACAGCGTGCCTGATTCAGGCTCAGGCCCGGCCTCAGCCCCGCCCAGCTTTCTGGTGTGGGAATGGCTCTGAGAGGCACTGCATGAGAGACTGGCGTGGAGCGTTTTGGTAAAACATGCAATGAGAGCCGACAGTGGAAATGCAGACAGAGGTGAGGGTCCGAGGGCCCCTGCCGAGGCTCCGTGCGGCTCCAGAGCGCTCACAAAGCGTGTAGCCCGTCTGTGTGCGCGTGCGGAGCAGGCCTTTGTGCCTGCAGCATCGTTCTGCAGGTGTGTGTGGGTTCAGGAACGGGCGCGGTTCCCCTTCGCTTGCTCTCTCAGCCCCTCCGTCCCCTGCTGGTGAGGGCACAGGACACTGGGGTGTCCGCAGGGAGATCGTGTCCCGACGTCCCCCAGTGTCAGCCCTTCTGCTCGGCTACGCTAAACAGTGAGCGGGAGCAGACTCGTCGGTGGGTGGCATGAGGCGTGGCTCTGGCGGGGACGGGGGTGCCGTGCTCCTGAAGTCTGTGGGGCTGTCGGTCGCTCAGAGGAGGCCGTCTTCCCATGTGCGAGCTGACGCACCGTAGGGAGCCTGCATGTGGCCGACATGCGAGTTCACGAACGTGTGGTTGCAGTCAGAGCACGTGAACGGAGCCCTGGGCCCCTGTTCTCTCTAGAGGTCACTCGCTCTGATGGCCGGAAGGGTGTTGAGTGTGTAAAGCGGTTGTGGAAAGTAACGGATGAGGTGGCCACGTTCATCAGGGAGAGGAGGAGCTGACCTCCCCACGAGGTTGCCAGCATGGAGTTCTCGGTCTGTCAGACTCACCTCAGGCTCTTCTCTGGACAGGCTCTGGATCGTCCCTGGGCGCCACAGGGTGGGTACGCAGTGAAGTCGTTTGCGAGGGCTCTCAGTCGGCTCGAAGGCCCCGTGGTGAGAGATGCCATTGGCTGTGCACTGAGCTCTCTCCTGCGCCCTCAGCCGTGTGCGTCTTGCTGAGTCAGTCAGGAGGAGGCTGCAGGCCCAGGGACTCGCCGCCCTCGGAGCGCGGTGTTCTGGCCTGCATAGAGGGACGTGGTTTGTGGGAGGTCAGGGAGAGCGTGCTCTGCCAGTTTTCCAGTCTTTAATTCAGCGTGTCTTCTCGTATGTCTCATTAACTAGGAAAACGAGCACCTGAAGAAGTTCCAGGTGACGTGGGAGCTGCACAACAAGCACCTCTTTGAAGACCTGGTCTTCTCCGAGCCGCTTCTCCAGAGCAACCTGCCAGCCCTGGTGTCGCAGATCAGGTAGTCGGTCTCCCCCGCGTGCGTCCTGCCCCTGGGGCGCAGCAGCTGTGCGCCTGGACACCTCTGCCACGGCAGTTCTGCCAGGAAAGTGCAGGGCTTAGGGGAGAATGCCGCTTGGGGAGAAAGCTCACAACCCGAAGAGTAATACAGTTAAACTTAGAATAACAAACCCAGGATTGATGCGACTAAGAGTTAACGTCACAGATTTCTCCTGATAAAGGAAAGCTGCGGTACAAGGTGCTTTACTTGACGAGACGCGGGTTCTGCTCGGTGGCCGTGGGGTGGTCCCCTCTGTGGCACTTGGGTGGGGAGGGAGGTCGGCTGATGGGGCCAGGGGCGCAGGAGGGGGCCCGGTCGCCTGTCCGGTCTCTCAGACGCGCCCCCCGCCTCCGGGCTCGGGGCTTCCTGCTGCAGCATGTCTCCGGAGCTCCATAAGGCGTGCCGAGCATGGAGTCCCATACCGTGCTCGGGATCCCTCACTCTGGTGATGGGGAGGAGAGAAGCCCCCGTCTTTATTCCTCACTACTCATGTGCATTTCCATACATAGTCTTCCCTGCTTTTTGATTTGCTTTTTTTTTTTTTTTTAATAGAAATGATCTCATAAGTTAACTCATTTAAAGAAACTGACTTAACTCAGGAAGGTCCTGTGTCTCGGTGGTTTGGTTTGGTTTTTTAATTTATTCATTTATTTCTGGCCGCACTGGGTCTTCCTGCCACTCGGGCTTTTCTCCGGCCGCGGTGAGCGGGGGCAGCTCTTCGCTGCAGCACGCAGGCTTCCCGTCGAGGGGGCGTCTCATTGCCGAGCACAGGCCCAGGAGTGGTGGTGCGCGGGCTTAGTTGCTCTGCGGCATGTGGGATCTTCCTGGACTCGGCACCAAGCCCGTGTCCCTTGCATCGGCAGGTGGACTCTTGACCGTTCTGCCGTCAGGGAAGTCCTTGTGCCTATGTTTTTTAAGAGCTTTATTGAGGTCTAATTCACAAAGCATATTAATTCTCTTAAAGTGTGTGATTCAGCAGCTGTAATTACATTTTTAATAATGATTGGATGACCACCACCAATATTTCCAAAACTTCCCTGTTGCCCCAGATAGACTCTGTCACCATAACATGCTGACCTCCATTCCTTTTGAGGTGCTCTAGTCTGCAGGCCCCACCCTGCCCACTTCCCCTTGCAGTCAGCCTGTCGAGGAGCTGGCACCACAGGTCCTGCAGGGCCGCCGGGCCAGGTGATGCAGCGTGCACGCCCTGGGGGCCCAGCTGGCCCGTCTGTGTGGCCGCAGTTGGCGATGGAGCGGCCGCCCTACCAGACTCTGCTGTCCCTCGGGGGGCCAGGAACCTGCTGCAGCTGCTTAGCTTGTGGTGGTTTCCGGAGCTGTGGCTTGACTTGGTCTTTATTTTTAATACATATTAATCGTTAAGGGAATATTTAATTGGGCTTGTAAATAAGTAAACTTACCCACAGTGATTTTATGTCGTTTTCTTTCTCACTTCCCACCACATACTGTTTCACATAGATTATTGTTCATCGTAGATACCACCACCCGTTATGTGGGGTGGTTGTGTTTGCAGAGTGACTGTTGAGAGAATGGCCTGTGTGCTGGACCGATGATGCTGTCTGACCCTGAGGACACTTCCTGCCATCGGGGGGCTTCCTGTTCTGTCTGCACTCCAGCCTGTGCCTTCCGGTCACGCTCTGAGTGCCACCCGCGCCCTCAGAAGTCCAGGACCACCCCTGCCCCCACCCACAGCTGCTTTGCCCTCCCCTGGCTCTGAGCAGGTCTGCAGAGGAGCACAGGAGAGCGCCTCGGGCCTCGGGCAGCGCAGGGGAGGCAGGGCAGCCCCACGTGGGAGGCGGGTCTGTGATGACGGGGCTGTAGAGGCCCAGGAGGACCACGTCACTGCCTCACGGGCTGCCACGCTCTCCCCTGGGTGCCCATGTGCTCTACGGAGCCCAGAGCCGCCTTGGCGAGGCCTGGGGGTCAGGGCGCTGAAGAGCGATGTGTCCTGGGGCCAGGCGCAGCCTTAGGAGGGCAGTCCTGGGGTGTGAGCCCTGGCGTCGCAGGGCCGCCGTGGTTCCAGCGGGCTCCCGGCCTGCCCTTTGCTGCACAGCTTGTCAGGGACGTGGGTTTCTGTGTCTCCCTCCAATGCGCGGGACCCATGCAGACGCTGCAGCACACAGGACCCTGTCCACGCGGTGTGCGTCTCCACACAGTGGACACCAGCGGGGAGAGGGCGCTGTCTGCACCCGTGGAACCCTGCTCGTTTTTCAGTCACGTTGTTTGTTTTAATTACAAAATCATTAGGTTGCCATTGCAATCTGGAATTCAGAAATAAAGTTCTGAAAACAGGAAGTCATGATGAAAAGTAGTACCGTAAAAAATTTGGTGTTGCTTCCAGACTTTTTTCCAGCGTCCACGCCTCACTCCGCCCCAGCACACACACGCATTTTGAACATGGCATAGCCCTAGCTCTGCTTCACGTGGGAGCATTTCCATTTCGGACGCATGTGTGAGTGCGTGTATGTGCGTTTGGGCGTAAGCAGGTCGGTATCTCTCAGAGTCTGGGAAGCCCCGTGTGGTGTAGGGCTCTGACCCCAGTGGGCAGCTTCCAGTTCTTCTGTGTAAACAGCACTGATATTAACCCTGCACACCAGCCTGTGCTCCTGAGCAGTTATAAGTGTTGGTTTGGATTTAGAAATTCCTTGTTAGGAGGTCTTTATTACCGTTATTTTGGCTCAGATGTTGACATGTTCAGAGATTAGGAAAACGAACGGTTTCTGAAGACAGCCTGCCTCATAAGACGAGCTGCCCCCTCCCCGCGCTCCCAAGTGCCTCCTTCTTCAGAAATCCAGCTGTTTACCTGCTATCTGTCTTTTGTTTTCTGTTAATTCTCTCATTTGTCGTCTTACCATCTTTCTTAACAAGGTATGGTAGAGAATAAATGAAACTGTAATTGTACTTTTTTGAATTGAATTTCCTGTTGTACTTAATGTGAAAGCCTGGCCCAGAGTTTGTATTTCTTATTAAATGTTGTGTTTTCTCTGGATCAGTGTATCTGAACGGGCAGGAATCCTTTTCCAGCCCACTTGTTGTGAATGCGTCTCTGGGCCTTAGTCTTTTTAGAGCAGCGTCCCTCACCACTCATTTTTTTATCAGATCTGTTCCTTGTCTGAGCTGCTTCTTTCGGCCAGACTCGGCTCTGGGCGCTTGGCCTATATCTTGCACGTGCTGGGCAGCAGGCTTGGGGCGGTGCAGTGGGGGCCCCCGCCGCCTCGGGAGGGAAGGTGCTAGCAGGGCGGTCACAGGCCTCTGTCCGCAGGCTGGGGACCACGACGCACGACGGCTGCTGCGAGGACACGTACAGCGCGCTGCTGCAGCGGTTCCAGCGCTCCGAGGAGGAGCTGCGCGCCGTGGCCGCCGAGTGGCTGCAGTGCCAGAAGAGGATTGACGCCTACGTGGACGAGCAGGTGGGTGCCCGCGAGGGGCGTGCCAGGGGGCGTGCCTGTGGACGCTGGGGGTTGGGGGGCCCGGGGCGGGGGCGGGGCAAGAGGGGCGCCCAGGCTCCGTGCGGCCTGCGGGGCCTCTGGGAGCCGCTCCGGCCCTCGGGAACTGACACTTGCCGTCCGGAGCCTGGGGGCGCACGCCCGAGGGACCCACAGCGCCCCTCGTCCACCCACGCTGCCGCGTCTGAATGGGAGCACAGGCCTGGGGCACGCCGGCGGGTCCAGCGTGGGGAGGCAGGGCACAGGCCCCTGTGCCCCAGCCTGTCTGGCAGCACGAGCCGGCTGCCTGCCTCACCTGGGCGGTGGGAGCGGGGAGGTGCTCGACACGGAGCTTTCCCGAGGGCACGGGGTGAGGGCTGAGGGAAGCCGTGACGGAGCTCAGGGCGCACCTCTGAGGCCATGGGGAGACGCGCCTTTGGTTCTGGCTGAAGATGTGCGCTGGGCTAGTGTCTGTCTCCAAACACGACCGTGAATGCCGCCTGGCCTCTGCTGTGGTCCTTGGTCTCAGAGCTGCTGCCTGAGCCAGATGAGGGGTTGAGACACAGGAAGGGTCGGACACGTTCCCGGGTCGCCATTTGTTCCAGCCTCTCCATGTTTCGTGGAGTCCCAGGAGTCTTGCGGCCTCAGGGACCGTCCTATTCACAGGGGCTGTCTCGTTCAGGACATGGGAAAGTTCTCCTCCCCGTCCTCCCCCGTGTGGTCGGGCTGTCCGCCCACCGGTGCTGCTGGCAACCTTCTGGATCGGCGCTGCTGAGCCAAGCTTGGCTGGGGCGGCTTGTTCTGTGCAGCCGTACCTGACCTCTTCGCAGCCCGTGCGCCCCTGGCGTGTGGCCTCGGGAGTTGCTCTGTGCTTGTGACGCGCTGCCCACTGTCCTGTGCTTCCCGCAGAGGGCAGTGGTGGTTTGGGGTTTTCTTCATGTGACACTTGTTCTCCAGCTGTGCTTGTCGCTGATTCCTGACCCCTCAGCTTCAGCCCCTATGGGTGGGGCTGGCCCACGTTGCCTGGCTGAGGTGCATTTGGCAGATGCTGCTGCCCTCCCACTGCCCTCCCTAGGCAGCCTTCATCCGGACCTCCAGCAGCTGAGTCAGGCCAAGGGGACGAGCACAGCCCACCCCATGCATGCTCGCCACCTTCTCTGAGGAGCCTGCTCTCTGGGCTAGGGGAGTGTGGGTTGTGGGGACCCACCATGCCTCCCAGCACAGGGCTGCGAGCGAGTGTGGGGCTCAGCTATCTGAGGCCAGGTTCCCCTCCTCAGGTAGGGCCCCTCTTCAGGGTGCTCTGGACTCCAGAGCTGCATTTGGACAGTCTGAAACCCCACAAGCCCCGTGGGTGTTCCCTGAGAACCTTCTGGGTCCATGTGGACGATAGGCTGCTGCGAGGACAGCGGCACACCGTCCGTCCGACGGCGCCCCGGCTCTGTGCGCTGTGATCCTGGCCGGTGGTGCTGGCGTTCTCCCTCGGCTTGCCTCTTGGTCCTGTGAGAATCTGCAGTCGTGACAGACCTGTAGGCAGAAACGCTGCTCCCTGGCGAATCCACCGGAGGGCTGGCCAGGAGCTGAAAGACTGGCGGCAGAAGTTCACAGGCTGTCACTGAGAAGCCTGTACTGAGGACAGTTGTAGTCAGACTCCTGGAGTCCGGATGTGAGGGCTGCGGGGTCTCCAGGGCAACTCCGACCAGGCCGGACCCCTGCAGGAGATGCAGGGCAGCCTGAGGACCCTGCGAGCCAACAGGGTGCATGACCTAGACAAAATGGACAAACTCAGAAACACAGGACCAGCGAGACCTTAAATCATGAGAAAGTGGGGAAACTCAGTAAACCTATAACTAGTGAGGATATTGGGTCAGTAATCAAAAATCTCCCAACAAAGAAAATTTCAGGACCCAGCGGCTTCACAGGTGAATTCTAGGAAACGTTTAAGAATTAATACCCACCCTTCTTAGAGTTTTCCAGAAAACTAAAAGGGAAGAAACACTTCCTAACTCATTCTGATGCCAAAGACACTACAAGAAAACTACAGACCAAAACTATAGTTCTGCAACGAGTGTCGATGCAGAATCCTCAACAGGACACGCTAGTTCTGTAATGAGCATCGATGCAGAATCCTCAACAGGACATGCTAGTTCTGTAACGAGTGTCGATGCAGAACCCTCAACAGGACACGCACAAGCAGGATTCAGCATGTTTAAAGGTCTATATGGGTATGTCTTCCTTTTTCTCCTTTGCTTTTCGCTTCTCTTCTTTTCACAGCTATTTGTAAGGCCTCCTCAGACAGCCGTTTTGCTTTTTTGCATTTCTTTTTCTTGGGGATGGTCTTGATCCCTGTCTCCTGTACAACGTCAGGAACCTCCATCCATAGTCCATCAGGCACTGTATCTATGAGATCTAGTCCCTTAAATCTGTTTCCCATTTCCAGTGAATAATCATAATGGATTTGATTTAGGTCATACCTGAATGGTCTAGTGGTTTTCCCTACTTTCTTTAAGTCTGAATTTGGCAAGAAGGAGTTCATGATCTGAGCCACATTCAGCTCCTGGTCTTGTTTTTGCTGAGTGTATAGAGCTTCTTCATCTTTGGCTGCAAAAGATATAATCAAGCTGATTTTGTTGTTGACCGTCTGGTGATGTCCATGTGTAGAGTCTTCTCTTGTGTTGTTGGAAGAGGGTGTTTGCTATGACCAAATGACTGTCTGGGGAGGCCTTACAAATAGCTGAGAAAAGAAGAGAAGCGAAAAACAAAGGAGAAAAGGAAAGATATAAGCATCTGAATGTGGAGTTCCAAAGAAGAGCAAGGACAGATAAGAAAGCCTTCCTCAGTCATCGGTGCAAAAAATAGAGGAAAACAATAGAATGGGAAAGACTAGAGATCTCTTCAAGAAAATTAGAGATACCAAGGGAATATTTCATACAAAGATGAGCTCAATAAAGAACAGAAATATTATGGACCTAACAGAAGCAGAAGATACTAAGAGGAAGTGGCAAGAATACACAAGAAAACTGTACAAAAAAGATCTTCACAACCCAGATAATCAGGATGGTGTGATCACTCACCTAGAGCCAGACATTCTGGAATGCGAAGCCAGTGGGCCTCAGGAAGCATCACTACAAACACAGCTAGTGGAGGTGATGGAATTCCAGCTGAGCTATTTCAAATCCTAGATGATGATGCTGTGAAAGTGCTGCACTCAATATGCCAGCCAATTTGGAAAACTCAGCAGTGGCCACACGACTGGAAAAGGTTAGTTTCTATTCCAATCCCAAAGAAAGGCAATGCCAAAGAATGTTCAAACTACTGCACAATTGCGCTCATCTCACACGCTAGCAAAGTAATGCTCAAAATTCTCCAAGCCAGGCTTCAACAGGACGTGAACCGTGAACTTCCAGATGTTCAAGCTGGTTTTAGACAAGGTAGAGGAACCAGAGATCAAATTGCCAACATCCCCTGGATCATCGAAAAAGCAAGAGAGTTCCAGAAAACCATCTTATTTCTGCTTTATTGATTATGCCAAAGCCTTTGACTGTGTGGATCACAATAAACTGTGGAAAATTCTGAAAGAGATGGGACTACCAGACCACCTGACCTGCCTCTTGAGAAACCTTTATGCAGGTTAGGAAGCAACAGTTTGAACTGGACATGGAACAACAGACTAGTTCCAAATAGATGCCATCCAGCCATCTCATCCTCTGTCGTCCCCTTTTCCTCCCGCCTTCAGTCTTTCTCAGCATCAGGGTCTTTTCAAATGAGTCAGCTCTTTGCATCAGGTGGCCAAAGTATTGGAGTTTGAGCTTTAGCATCAGTCCTTCCAAAGAACACCCAGGACTGATTTCCTTTAGGATGGACTGCTTGGTTTTCCTTGCAGTCCAAAGGACTCTCGAGAGTCTTCTCCAACACCACAGTTCAAAAGCATCAATTCTTCGGTGCTCAGCCTTCCTTATGGTCCAACTCTCACATCCAGACATGACTACTGGAAAAACCATCGCTGTGACTAGACGGACCTTTGTCGGCAAAATAATGTCTCTGCTTTTTAATATGCTGTCTAGGTTGGTCATAGGTTTTCTTCCAAGGAGCAAGTGTTTTTTAATTTCATAGTTTCAGTCACTGTCCACAGTGATTTTGGAGCCCCCCACAAAAATGAAATCTGTCACTGTTTGCACTTTTACCCCGTTTATTTGCTATGAAATGATGCAACCGGATGCCATTGTCTTCATTTTTTGAATGCTGAGTTTTAAGCCAGCATTTTCACTCTCCTCTTTCACCTTCATCAAGAGGTTCTTTAGTTCCGCTTTGCTTTCTGCCATTAAAGTGATGTCATCTGCATATCTGAGGTTATTGATGTTTCTCCAAGCAATCTTGATTCCAGCTTGTGCTTCATCCAACCGAGCATTTCGCATGATGTACTCTGCATATAAGTTAAATAAGTAGGGTGACAATATACAGCTTTGACATGCTCCTTTCCCAGTTTTGAACCATTCAGCTGTTCCATGTCCAGTTCTAGTGTTGAATTACATTAGGCTTCCTAATTTTGAGATATTGCACTCCTGGAATTAAGCCCTACTAGAGTATATACTATTGTTTAATCCATTATTAGGTATTCTGTTGAGGGTCTTTATCACTGCGTCTGTGTTCTGAGGTGTTACTGAGTTTCCGTCTTTCAGGTCCTGTTTGTTTTGTATAAAGCTCATGCTGATCTCACAGTATGAATGGAAGAGCTTCCCTTTTGTTTTCGGTTTTCAGGAGTAGTTAACCTTCCTGCTCCATGAAGGAGAAGGATAGACTAGTAGATCCCGACCTGAAGCTCTGGGACCTGGTTCATTGTTGCAGGAGGAGGAAGAGGGACTCAATGTTTTTTACTGCCTTTTCAATAAACACTGTGTTTATGAGCCTGTTTGGGGATTTTTGCTTCTTAAGTGAGTTTTACAAATTGATATTTGCCTGGGAAATTATCCACATCCTTCAGATACAGGGGTGGGTGTAAGCTGTGCTCAGGGATACTTGACAGCAGTGGGGACTTGACGGCTGCAGGACGGTCCGTTCCCTCCCTCTGGCTTCAGGCCGCAGAGAGAGCGCTGAGGGGGCCGGGCAGGAGGCCAGGCAGGCGGCAGGCAGTGCTCCCGGTGCCCCAGCTCTGCCCACGGCCTCCCCCCAGCTCTGCCCACGGCCTTCATGCACAAGCTGTGCCCGTGGCCTCCCGCCAGCTCTGCCCATGCCTCCCCCTAGCTGTGCCCCCGGCCTCCCCCCAGCTGTGCCTGTGGCCTCCCCCCAGCTCTGCCCATCCCTCCCCCTAGCTGTGCCCCCGGCCTTCCCCCAGCTGTGCCCGTGGCCTCCCCCCAGCCCTGCCCATGCCTCCCCCCAGCCCTGCCCACGCCCTACACGCCCGCCACCCCAGCTGCCGGAAGTCTGTATTGTTTGGAACGTCAGTGCATCGACTCGACTTCTGAAGCACAACGTGCAGAGCCGCCTGTGCAGCTCTTCTTTCGTTGAGAGGCATCCCGTGCTCGCGTGTCCTCCTGTTGCAGAAAAGCCCCTTCCTGTGTGTCCGTGTCCGTGCTCACTCCCGCCGTGTCTGTGGTTCATTTCTTCCCTTGTTCAGCCTGGCAGGAAGTTCAGAGAACCAACTTTTGGGTTTACTGATCACATTTACTTCTGGCTTTTTCCAGTAATTTCAGCTTTTGCCTTTACTTCCTTACTAGTTGAAGTTTTGTATTAAGTTATGCTTGTTTCATTTGGAGGGTGTATTGGTCGTTTTTGTCTGACTTGAAGATGTGATTGGCTGTTTAGTAGGCAGTTGGGCAGCTGCCCTGTGTTGGCTGGAGGGGAGCCCCTGTGGGTGGTGCTTCCTTCCTTGTAGGACATGCCCCCCTCCGAGTATTCCAATCATTTGGAAGATATGTATCCCATTCCTTCCTTTCAGCGGTCATGCTTCAGCTTTTAATAATTTGTAAGAATACGTCTATATGATTATCACTTAGTCATTTCATAGTCTCCTCCTTCACGTAAGTCAGTGCCTTGAGCCCGTTCCTAATTCCTGTTCCCCCAGTTTCTTACTTGTTGTGGTCAAGTCTGCCTCCTCAGACCGGGCCGCCCTTGCAGTTTGCGAGTCTGCGGTGCCGCTGTGCCAGCCGCGCTCACTCTTGTGGTGGTCACCGCCATCCGGCTCCGGGATGTGCTCGTCTTGGGCTGAGGCTCATGGCCAGACAGCAGCCCTGGCGCCCACCCTGGCACTCAGCGAGTGGGGAGCGTCTCCCCCCGTGTTGGCGGGCCCATCTCTGGTCTCTCAGTTTCTCTTTGGTGTGATTCATCTGATTTCCGTGCACGACAACTGTGGAGACTCTGAGTGAGTCAGTGTGAGCGCCGAGGCGGCGAGTCCGGTGACCTTTCTGTAGTTGGAGCTTCTCCTGTCTCCACACGCGGTCTCTCGCATCATTAAAAGTCTCCCCTCGAAAGTGTCCTGGTGGCTCTTGCTGGTACTCAGACTTTCTGTCTTTGCATCCCCCGTGCATTCCACGTAGATGACAATGAAGACCAAGCAGCGCATGCTGACGGAGGACTGGGAGCTCTTTAAGCAGAGGCGGTTCATCGAAGAGCAGGTGCGTGTGGGTGGGAGGGCGTTGTCGGAGTGAAGCTGTTCGCTGCAGAGCAAAGGGCTGCGGAGCCCACCTTGCACGTCTTGCTCGGCAGACCTGTTTGCAGGCTGGTTCTCCTTTCCGCTTCCTCGTCTCTGTACTCCTCCAGGGACACAGTGTTTATGGAGTGGCTCTCCCGGCCCACAGCCTCCCCGTGTCCCCACGGGCTCCTCCTGGGTGGGTGCTGCGTCTCCGGATTCCCTTCCAGGGGCGACGCACAGTGAGGACCCAGGGCCAGGCCGGGTCCAATCCTCGTGTGCCAGGACTGTGCTGTCTCGCGGCTGCTGCCCTCCCGGCTCGCCCCTTCCTGCCGCAGGCTCTCCCCGCCCTGCCCGCCACCTTGGCGGCACTCCCCGGCCCGGCATGCTGGTCTTGGGGCCATTACTTCACCAGGAGACTTGCCCGCTCGGCCCGGTGCCTGCGCCGGTGTCTGCTGGCTGCTCTCGCAGTGAAAGCCCTTGGCCTCCGCTCCCCTCCCGCCCGTGGTCCCTTCTGGGCAGCGCGGGTAGACAGGGCACCTGTGCTCTGCACTCAGCGCGTGGCCTGCGTCAGACGGGCGCCACCCATGCCTGTGCCCAAGCTGGTCCGTGGGCCCCTTTTCTGAAACACAGAGGCATGCCTGCCCCGGCGGGAGGTGAGGCGCTGCCTCCTCGGTGGCCCCCAGGCCCACTGCTTCTCCAGGCACGGCTGGTGCGCTCTGCAGCGGCCTTGCTCCCCCTGCCGGCACCACGTGTGCTGCCTGGCCAGCTGCCATCCTGCCCCGTGTGGACAGTGTCTGCGTAGCCTGGGGGCTCAGGGCGGTGCTCGGCGCTCCTGCTGGCCTGGGCTCCCCGTGCCCGGACAGCGGCGTCCACGCTGCCTCCTGCACCGTGCTCAGGCCTGGCGCACCCCGGCGGCCTCCCCACCTCCCCAGCAGAGCTGCTGAGCTCCTGTACCTTGTGGTTTCCCCTGAAGTTTGGTTTCTCGCTTCTTTCTTCGTCCAGAATCTAAGCTCCTGGGGGCAGTGATTATCTCCTGGGGGCTGCGAGTCCCCAGCCCACCGGAGGGCCAGGGCAAGGGCTGGGTGTCCCCCATGAGGGCGTCACAGGGTGTGTGCTGCTGAGGCGCCTGGTGGACTCAGCCCCCTGACCTCTGTCCGGGCCTCTCCCTGCCTGCACCACACACTGCTCGTCTGCCCCCCTTCCCAGCCCTGGCCCTCCTGAGGAAGCTGCGGGCAGCAGGTCTCTGAGTGGGACGTGCACAGCATCAGAATCACCGAAAAATACAGCCATGTCATGATGAAGGTCTTGCAAAATTAACCTGTTGGCTCATGATTTCCTCCAGTTCACGAAAAAGAAAGCCGTCGCTGGCGAGAACAGCTTCACGGACACCATGCGGCACGTGCTGTCGTCGCGGCTGAGCGTGCCCGACTGCCCCAACTGCAACTACCGGCGGAGGTGAGCGCGCGCAGGACCCCGGGCACTGCCCGGCCTGCTGGCCCCGCGCTGACCCCCTCACCCCCCGCAGGTGTGCTTGTGACGACTGCAGCCTCTCCCACATCCTCACCTGCGGCATCATGGACCCCCCGGTCACGGGCGACATCCACATTCACCAGCTGCCCCTTCCGGTGGACGCGGCTCCCGACTGCCTGTCTGAGATACGGCCGCCCGGTGTGTCGTCAGCCAGCTCAGGGTCGGCGTCCAGCTCTCCCATCACCGTTCAGCAACATCCCAGACTCATCCTCACAGACAATGGCTCTGCACCAACGTTGTAAGTCATGACTTTGTCGTGAGGTTTCTCATGACAACTCATCCGATTCCAAGATGCAGACCCAATGACGTCTGCAGAAGTATGGGCAGCGTTAAGGGTGCTTTTCAAGAAGAAGGACCCTTCATTTTTTAAAATCGCTTTTAACACATGGATGCAGTAAGCCCAAGCATGGACGCTGTTTCGTGAGCTGCCGGATGCAGTGAGGCAGGCGCGCATCGGTCTGCGGGGAGCATCTCCCATGCTGGCCTGGCCTGCACCCATCCTCCTCATCCTCAGCTGGCGTCCACGCTTGCTCCGTATCCTGCTGGGAGCTCAGATAGTCACTTTAGCAAGCGACTGAGAGGTTCTGTCCGTGTTCCCACATCAACCGCAAGACGTTTTGTGCGAGCAAGGGGTCACCAGTTCACAGGGTGGGAATCAAGCCCCATCCAACTCCTGGATGGGCCGTTCCCTTGGTGGGTGTTTATTTAAGAGATTAAACATATTCTCCGCGTGTCATGGTGCCCGTGTGGGTCAGGAGCCTGGGGGAGGGACGGTCGCCCCGACTTTGCTTCCCGTGTTCCTTGGGATTCTCGCCTCCCGACCTGGATTTCATGCGGTGGCCCCGAGGCTCTCCTTTGGAGTCCCTCAGTTCTCCGTGTGGCTTTGATCTCGGACGCTGAGCTCTGCGGCTGCTCTCACTGAGCCCTGTGCTCCCTCGGAGCCTGTGCAGGGCAGAGGGCCGTCACAGCCAGGCGTGAGCTGGCTCAGGACGAAGCGGCTGCAGCCAAGCACCAGTCGTCAGGGCAGAGCCCAGGCTGGCAGAGTGCCGCCTGCTCCCGGGTCTTAGTGGCTGACGCCAGCCGTGGGCACGCACGCTGCGGGCGGGGCGGAGCCAGGACCACGCGAGGCACTGCGGGCACCTGGCCGCCCGCACCGTGGGGTCTGTGTCTTCCCACAGACACGGCCATTCCAGACCCTCCTGGCTCTGGGCCATGCATGTCCTTTTCCTGCTGCTGCTCCGAGCGTGAGATGGACGTGCGGCATTTCCGTGGCGGGGCTGCAGGGCTGCCTGGACGCCTGAGTCTGGAGTCGCCAGGCCGCAGGCAGCGTGTGGGTCTGTTACTTCACTCGGCTCCCCCGGGGTGGTATGGGTGCCACGCAGGGCAGTGCCTGTGTCCGCAGGTTGTGGGGGCACCGGAGCCAGGCGTTCCCAGCAGCTGGCCTGCCCGTACTTGCTGTAGCAGCTCCAGGTGACCGCGCACGATGCTCCTTGGACTCAGTTCTCCCAGAAGTGGGATGAAGCTGAGTCTGGCTGTTCTGGACCATCTGCCCTGAAGCCCAAAGGGCTCCAGTTCTTAGGCTTTCTCCTTCCGGACGGTTGAGGCTCACGGTGGATGCGGAGGCATGATGGTGTAGGCCCACGGGGCGTCGCTTACCGTCAGGCCTTGAGCCACGTACCCCGAGCTGGGCGCTTCGTGCCATCTCTTCTCAGGCACCAGAAAGCCTTACGTTTGAAGTGGTCTTCACAGCCTTGAAGTCACATTACTTTGTTTTTGTAGATATTCCATTTGCCTATCACTTGGATGTCTTGTTAAAGCTGCTAACTATGACTTTGGAACGGACTTGCCTACAGCTGGCCTTGTCACATAAGTGCTTTTATTGTTTTGTTCAGCTGGCTACCTCTGAAATTTTGGTGGTTATAAAAACAAACACTGAAGACCTAAGGTTGGTTTCTGTACCCCTTTAATTATAATAAAAAATAGCATTTGTTTGAAAATGACAGAGAGAGAGAACAGTTGTACACCAGGGCGCTTCAAGTTGATCTATTGAAATTTTGTGGTTTCCTTAATGTTTCTCCGTTTGGAGTTTTGTTTTCCGTTCTTCTGGACAGAACTAGTGGTCCTCTTCGGGCATTTTACTCCTGGTCCAGGTTACCGGGAGCCCCTGAGACGCATGCGTGGGGCCCAGTGTCACGCTCCTGTGCGTGAGCGTGGCTCTCCTGGGTGGGCAGTGCACGGTCCTTAGCGGCCACGGCCCCGCGGTGACATCTCTGCGCATCTCAGTTGCAGTGACGATGAAGACGTCGCCCCGCTGTCGGCCAAGTTTGCTGACATCTACCCCCTGAGTAACTACGAGGACGCCGAGGTGGTAGCCAGCATGAACGGCGTCCATGGCGAGCTGAACGGCGGCGGGGAGAACCTGGCCCTGAAGGACGAGGTACATGCCCAGCCTCCGCATCACGACGATGAGTCACCCCAGATGGTGTCCGGGGTTTGAGCGTTCTGTGTTATTCTGGTTTAAAAAGCATAAGTTACAAGTGACTATCTTTGTGACTGTCTTTAAAGTCCCCTCAGGTAAGCAGTACCAGCAGCAGTTCCTCGGAAGCTGACGACGAGGAGGCAGACGGCGAGAGTAGTGGGGAACCCCCGGGAGCCCCGAAGGAGGACACGGCTCTGGGGAGCGGGAGCCCCAGGAAAGAGGAAAGTAAAGTGGACAGTCCACCCCCGTCTTACCCAGCTCAGCAGGTACAGCTTTATTTCCTTGAACTTGGTTTTGCCCACGCTGTCTTCTCTGTGTCTGGTTTCTCTCGACATGAGTGCTACTGAACACAAAAGTACGTTCCTGTGAAAAGCTTGTGAAGGTCAGACTGGTGAGAACCGAGACCGCTCTGCCAGACGGTCATCTTTTCTCTTAGAGACTCAGGCAGCTCCTAAAGGAAGAGCACGTGAGGGCCAAGGCCCATTAAACCATTGTAGGTGGTGCGGTCTACAGGGGAGGGGACACTGGAAGGGATGCCCTGGGCCCTCTGCCCCCACTTCCTCCCCTCGCCCTGGTCCAGGACCTGCTCACCCCAGCCCCCGGTCCCCCCAGCCCCTGCTCACCCCCAAGCCCGTGATCACCCCAACCCTTCCTTACCCCCAGCCCCCGGTCCCCCCCAGCGCCTGCTCACCCCAGGCCCTGTGCACCCCCAGCCCCTCCTCACCCCTAGCCCCCGTCCCCCACAGTGCTTGCACACCCCAGCCCCTGTGCACCCCCAGCCCCTGCTCACCCCCAGCCCCTGTGCACCTACAGCCCCTCCTCACCCCCAGCCCCCGGTCCCCCCCAGCGCCTGCTCACCCCAGTCCCTGTGCACCCCCAGCCCGTGATCACCCCCAGGCCCTCCTCACCCCCAGCCCCCATCCCGCATCCCCCACAGTGCTTGCTCACCCCAGCCCCTGTGCACCCCCAGCCCCTGCTCACCCCAGCCCCTGCACACCCCCAGCCCCCGGTCCCCCCCAGCGCCTGCTCACCCCCAGCCTGTGATCACCGTTGATTTATGCAGGTACGCACACTCTTCTCTACTGACGAGAAAGGCCTACCCTGACACACTGCCCTTTCCCCGCCCGGCGGCGTGTCCTGCCAGCTTGGTGGAGCGCGCTCCCTCACGCTCTGCTGCTGCCCTCTGTGTCCAGCTGTGGAGACAGGTCCTGGTTGTGCTGTGCTTTGTTTTCAGTCTGCTGGTGGATACTTGTGTTTGCCTCCCTTTACTTTCCCATCGTAAACTCTCCAGTGAGTGGCCTCACGTGTCTGACGTTTCACACGTAGGCGGTTTTGTCCCCAGGAGGGTCACCAGCAGTGGCTTTCCCCAGTCCGAGCGTGGTGGTCTCCCCTGCTGTCACAGGGGAGAGCTTTGAAGTCTTGCCAGTCTAATAGGTGAGAAATGGTAGCTCTGTGAGGTTTCCGTTTTTATTTCACTTTTTATGGGCAAAGTTAAGCTTTCTGTCATAGATATTTAAGGGCTGTGTGGGCTGTTTCCTTTTCTATCTAGTGTTTGGGTTTAAGAGTTCTTTAAACAAGTCCTTTATCAAGTATGTGATCCACAAATATTTTCTTTTGGTCTGTGATACGTCTTATTAGTTTTTTTTTTTCAGTGTTTTTGAAAAGCAAAAGTTACTGATTTTGATGCATTCCAGTTTATCAGCTTTTTCTTTTATGAATCATGCTTTTGATGGCATATCCAAAAAACTTTTACCTAATACAAAACTATTTTGCTGTGAAAGGTTTGTAATTTTAGCTCTTGCTCAGGTCTGTGGTCCACTCAGCTCAGTTTTGCTAGTGGTCTACAGCGAGGGTCGTTTGATACCCAGCTGGCACAGCGCCTGTGTCAGAAAGACCACCGTCCCCGCTGCATCGCAGGGGTCGCTGGTTGCAAACCAGCTGGTGGCTGAGGGCCCACGGCCATGCCCGGCGTCCTGCCCTGTGGCCTCCGCACCCAGAAACCTGTGCTCTGCTCGACTGTCGCTGGATTGTAAGTTTGGAAATCAGGCAGGATCTGCCTTTCTCTTTTTGGGCCTCTTTCAAAATTGCTGAAGCTGTTCAGAGTCCTTTGCATTTCCATATGTGTTTTTTCCAGGTGGGAAAGTGAAAGTGGTTCAGTTTGTCCGACTCTTTGCGACCTCATGGACTATACAGTCCAGAATACTGGAGTGGGTAGCTGTTCCCTCTCCGGGGGATCTTCCCAGCCCAGGGATGGAACCCAGGTCTCCTGCATTGCAGGCAGATTCTTTACCAGCCGAGCCACTAGGGAACCCTGGGTTGGAATGTTAAGTTTTTTAGAATTAATTTTTATTAGAGTATAGTTGTTTTGTAATGTTGTGTTCGCTTCACATACATTTTATTTTACTGTTTTTGGGTAGGGGCCACACCTCATGGCTTATAGGATCTTAGTTCCTGACCAGGTATTGAGCCTGGGCCATGGCAGTGAAAGTGCTGAGTCCTCACCACTGGACCGCCGGGACTCCCCCATGTGCATTCAGGGACCACTGGTTACCTTCTGCAAAACACCTGTGGAGTTTAATGGAGGTTGCATTGAATTCTTGAGTATTTGATAGAGTTCATCACCAAAACCCTCTGGACCTGATCTTCTATTTGTGGGATGATGAGAATCAATTTTGGGAAAACAGACTTATGAACATTGCACGTGCTATTTCTTTCCATTTGTTTAGGTCATCTTTAATTTCTTTCTGTAATTTTTAAAAATTTCTAGTCCGTGTTTCTTAAGTTTATTAAGATTTTAGATGTTTTTTGATTGTATAGTAAAGGTATTTTCTAATTTTGGTTTCTTTCTCTTTCTTTAACATTCATTCTTTGGCTGAGCTGGGTTTAGGGCGGCACATGGGGTCTCCCATCCTCCTTGCGGCGTGAGGACTCTTAGTTGCGGCATGTGAGATCTAGTGCCCTGACCAGGGTTGGAACTCGGGGGCCCCCTGCATCGGGAGCACGAAATCTTAGCCACCAGACCACCAGGGAAGTCCCTGGTTTCGATTTACAATTGATTGTTGGTAATACATAGAAATACAGTCAATTCTTATGTATTGATTTTGAATTCTGCAGCTTTGCTAATAAACTTATTTGTCCTAGAGTGGTTGAGGTTTTGTGGGTTTGTTTTGGGGGTTTTTTTGGTAGATTACTTTTGGGTTTTATACATACAAAATCGTGTTGTCTGTGAGTGAACAAGTTTTCCTTCTTCCTTTACAGCCCGGATTCTTTTAATTTCCTACTCTTGCTTTATTGAGCTAGCTAGAACCTCTAGTACAGCATTGAATCGAAGTGGTGCAAGCAGACAACTTTGCCTGTTCCAGGCGTGGGGGGACAGCGTTGAATCTTTAACCAGTAAAATACGATGGTAGCTGTCGGTTTTCCTTAGACGTCCTTTGTCAGCTAAGGAAGCTATGTCCTACTCCTTGGTTTGGTTTTTTTTTTTTTTTGAGAATTTTATCGTGAATATTCATTGGGTTTAAGATGCCTGTTCTGCATCTCTTGAGATGTCCCTGTGGCTTTCATCCTTTGTTCTGTTACCAAGTTGTATCTCATCAAGGAATTTTGAACCAATCTTGTGTTCCTGGGATAAATCCCACCTGGTCATGACCTATAGTCTTTTTTTTTTTTAATACATGTTGCTTGACTGGTTTGCTAATGTCTTGTTAGGATTTCTATATCTATGTTAATGAAGGATATTGGTCTGTTGTCTATGATGTCTTTGAAACTCAGCATTAAAAAAACTTAAGATCGTAGCATCCAGTCCCATCGCTTCATGGCAAATAGAAGGGGAAAAAGTGAAAGCAATGACAGATTTTTATTTTCCTGGGCTCCAAAATCACTGCAGATGGTGACTGCAGCCATGAAATTAAAAGATGCAAAGAGTCAGACACGACTTAGCTACGGAACAACAGCAGCAGCAGCAGTGATGTCTTTGCCTCAGAGACTGAGCTGAGGAGTGTGTGTTCCACCTGTATTTTCTGAAGGAATTCGTCTGAGATTGATATTTCTTAAATATTTGATGGAATTCACCAGTGAAATCCCGTGGACCTGATCTTTTTAATTAAAATTTCGTTTACTTGATACAGGTCTGTTCAGATTTTTTATTTCTTCTTGGATTGAGTTTAATGATTTGTGTCTTTTTAGGAATTTATCCATTTCATCTAAGTTGTCTAATTTGATGTCTCATGGTTGTTTATTATCTCTTTTTAGTTTTGTGGAGTCTGTAGCAATGTTAATTCCTGATTTGGGTAATTTTATTTACTACTTTTTAACTCCCTCAGTCACTCTGGCTATATTTTTGTAAATCAGTTTTTTTTTTTTTTTCTATTTTTCTTTTTTTTGTTTCATTGATTTCTGTTCTGATCTCCATTATTTTTTTTATATATTCTTGGGGTTAATTTTTTCTATTCCTAGCTTCTTAAATCTAAGGCTGAGATTACTGATTTTAGAGCTTCCAAATTTATTAAGACTTGTTTTATGGCCTAACATGTGATCTAACCTAGATGTGCACTTGAAAATTGTGTTCTGCCCCTCTTAGGTGAAATGTCCTGTAAATGAAACCGGTCAGATTGATAGCGTTATTCAAGTCTTCTGTATCCTAACTGATTTTTTATCTAATTCTAAAAATTACTGAGAGAGACATATTGAGGTCTTCTGTTATAACTTTTGGATTATCTATTTCCTTTTTCAAATCTGCCAGGTTTTGATTCATGCGTTTTGGGACAGTGTTGTGGAATGTGTATCCATGTAATTATTGTTCTGCCTCCCTAATATATTGGCCCTTTTGTCACTGTGAAGTATCTCCCTGCTGTTATTTCTTGTCTTAGACTGTTCTCTCTAACATTAATATAGCCATTCCAGCTGTTTTCAGGTTGCTATGTGTATGTTTTATAAATTTTTGTCCTTTTAATTTTAGCTTCTTTGTGTCTTTTTCTTCCAGCCTTTGAGCTGGATCTTATGTGTGTATCCTGCCCCTCGGTCCCCGCCTCTTGTTGGGAGCGCCCCATTCACGTCTAACACAGCTGCTGGCGGTGCTCCCGTCTGCCGCTGTGCCGGTTGTTTCTGCGCCTCGTGTTCTTCTACCTCTGTCTCTACTTCCTTTTTTCATATCAAACAGAATTTTAGTGTACCAGTTTTAATTCTGCTATTGATTCTTGAATTATGTTATTTTTGTTTTGTTTTTTAGTTAGTTTTTAAAGGGTGTGGGGAGTTGGGGATAGGAAGATCCCTGGGCAGGAAAGCTAGACCCCTTCTGTTCTTAAGTAGAAGTTCTAGCAGGTTTGCATGAATAAACGCTTCTCAATATGTTTTTTTCGTTTGGTTGATTTCCAGAGCCTCAAAACGATTGCCTTTGACAATTGTGTTCAGTTTTGCACTTGTTTTGAGGGAGAAGAGTCACCGACTGCTTCATTCCACCTTAGCTGGAAGTCCTGTCTCTGGTGCACTTTGAAGAACCTCTGTGTAGCCATCCGTTAAGCAGTGTGAGCCCAGCGGAGCATGGCACCAGTGGTCTCCTTGTCCTTGGTCCCAGCTCCCTCTCTCCACTCTGCCATCTTGCAGTCTCCGCGGCCCTGCTCACACAGGCGCGGGATGCAGACGGGTGAGGCTGCCGCCCCGGCAGGCACCCAGCCGGGGTGAGGTGCGCACGCCTTGTCTCTCCAGGCCTCTTCAGTCCCAGTCCTGGGGGCCCTCGTTCAGCTCGCAAGGAGGGACCCGTCTACCCGGGGTGTCAGGACGGGCCCCGCTGCCTTTGTATTTGCTGTGTGGCTGACTCGCATTCAATCCATATCGTTCTTTGTTTCCCTAAATACTCAGTACTCACTTACTAAATACTCTTTTTTTTTTTCTTTCCCTTTAGGCAGAACAAGCTCCAAACACTTGTGAATGTCATGTTTGTAAACAAGAAGCGTCTGGATTAACGCCTTCAGCAATGGCCGCTGGTGCCCTGCCTCCCGGCCACCAGTTTCTGAGCCCCGAGAAGCCTGCGCACCCTGCGCTGCACCTGTACCCCCACATCCACGGGCACGTGCCCTTGCACGCCGTCCCACACCTGCCTCGCCCTCTCATCCACCCCACCTTGTACACAGCGCCCCCCTTCACACACAGTAAGGTGAGTGGGCAGACAGGGCCGGGGCGCTCACGCACCACTCAGACCTCTAGATCGTGTTTAAACAGACAGACCCGTAAAGTGACGGCTGTGTGGGGCAGCAGCCACGCTCATGGGAGGGTCTGCGAACGTTTCCTTTTACTGTAATATTGTGACCTCCTGGAGTTTTGAACCTTTACATTTGTAAAAACAGTCGTGGACGTCATAGTTCGTTCCTTGGGAATTGACCAGGATGTGAAGAGGTTTTCATGTGGTACTGGCGTAATGGGTTGAGCTGGGGACCACAGGGCCTCTGCCCACCCAGAGAGCAGCCCAGTTCTCCAGCTTTTCGGGGCCTGGCGGTGGCGGGTAACACAGCTTGAACGTAACGTGAGTCCTCTAACACTGGCCAGGCTCCGCAGGGTCTTAAATGACAGTCCTCTTAAAGGACTGTTATGTAGAAAGGCACAAGCTTGAAGGAGGGGGCCCTGGGCACCGTGCAGCAGAGGCTCGCCAGCAGGTGAGTGGGGGGCCGGGGGCAGTCAGGCGGGCCTGGCAAGACGGGTGACGGCTGGGAAGGGCGGCACGCGCTGCCTCCCGTCAGAGCCTGAGGCGCGTGCTGCGCCCTAGACGTCGCAGTGCAATCGTTAGGTTTGTCTCGTTCTTCGTACCTTAGATAGCTTTGCCTCACTAGCTGTTTTGAACTTACTTTTATTGATTCGGGTCATAAATTTTAATTTTTCATCAGTTATTCTGGCTAATGTTATTAGCTCTAATCAGTCAAAAATAGAACTCTCCCCAGACTCTACTCATAGACAGTGATTCTCTAGTGTTCGAAAGGGAGCATGTGGCGTGAGAGGGACTTCCTCAGGCCGCACATCACCCCTCACTGGGGTTTGCTGTTTGTCTGCTGGGGAGGGTGCCGGGTGATAATTGTTGGTTTATTAGAGAGCATCCTCAGTTTGTTATGTTCTGTGATGATAAGTGCTTGGTAACCACTCAAATTTAGGCTTAAATTTTATTAGGTTGACTGTTGCTTCCCCGATAGCTCAGTTAGTAAAGAATCCGCCTGCAATGCAGGAGACACCAGTTCAGTGCCTGGATCGGGAAGATCCCCTCGAGAGGGGATAGGCTACCCACTCCAGTACTCTTGGGCATCCCTCATGGCTCAGCTGGTAAAGAATCCACCTGCAGTGTGGGAGACCTGGGTTCAGTCCCTGGGTTGGAAAGATCCCCTGGCAAAGGGAAAGGCTACCCACACCAGTATTCTGGCCTGGAGAATTCCATGGACTCTATAGTTCATGGGGTCGCGAAGAGTCAGACACGACTGAGCGGCTTTCTCTCTCTGACTCATTGCTCAGTTCAAACACTTAATGACACCTTTGTTAATCGGGTCGTTCTAAGTAGCATATTCATGTTTACATTCAAGGCCAGGCTATTTGGACGGTCCTCCCAATCCTTCACCCTTTTCCTCAGGTGAGCATATGAGTTTGGAAGCTGTTTGCTCCTTGTTCTTACCTAAATAGAGCTCCATTTCCTAGTCCTAGGGAACCACCTGGAGAAGAGGGTGTAGAATGTTCTCTCATATGTTCATGCTGGTAGAAATTATTCAAGAATTAATTCCTAAAAATCTTCAAGTGAAATAGTGAAATTTATTATTCCCACTCTAGTTAAAACTGAGTTTTCCCCTGGATCTTGGCCTTTTCTCAGGGTGTTACCAGCAGTGTATAGAAGGATAAAGGAGGGGAAGCATCATCTGGGTCGCAGTCTGTCTCTGTTACCACTGAACTGTAATCCAATAGGTGGATGAGAAAGATTCATGGGTTGAAGAAACTGCAGAGGAGCAGCTGTGAGGCTGTGTTTTAGCCACTTACTGTTAGTGCCAAGATTATTCACTGACGCAATTAAAATATACACTAGCTGGGTGCCATTTTTATTTGGAAAAACGAGATGCATTTGACAGCATACTTGGTTTGTACCTGGTATAAAAATGTTTCTCTGCATAGTCTCACGTCGTCACTTACCAGGTTTTGCAAAGTTACTGTGTGTTCTTTGAGTTAGTCTGACTTAGTTGAGTGCTGTGGCGGCATCTGTACCTAAATGCACAGAGCGTGCCCAGCCCTACAGGAGCTGCTGGAGGAGGACCCAGCTGTAGTGGAAGGACATGGTTGTCCTCAGCTCCGTCAGAGCAGGTTTCTCAGCGAGATGCCTGCCCCACACAGGCAGGGGCGGCCCGAGTGTGGGCAGCCGTGCCCGCTGAGGCTCTGCTGACCCAGTCCTCTTCCTGCGGCATCAGGGCCTTTAGGGATTTCTGCTCTGGTTAGCTGTCGCCTTTAAGACTGTGTCACTCTAGTTGCAATCTTTAATTCATGCTTTTGCCATTGTGGATAAATAGTACCTAAAACGCTTGGAATGGGTACTGTTAAAATTTTATTTTCTTGAGATTAGAAAGACTTGAAAACTATTTCCATTTTCAGAAGTCTTCATTACCACTGATATGTTTGTAATTTGTATGTTGAGTAATGTTACTTAAAAATTAAAAGTACTTGCAGGAGGTAAATACAGTGATGAAATACTGAAGAAAAAAATTAAAACTAAGTGACAGGAAATTTAGTTTCCAAATATTTGGGCGTTCTCTAGCTGTCTCTCTGTTGCTGGTTTCTACTTCAGCTCCGTTCTATCTGAGCGCGCACTGTTTCTGGTCTTTCGGGGTTGCCTTGTGGCCCAGGGTGTGGTCCGTCTTGGCAGATGCTCCGTGTTCCTCAGGACAGATGGTCTGCCGTTCTGTGTGCGGCAGGCAGCGGCTGGCTGGCGGTGTGGGGTCCAGGTGTGTTCTTGCTGGCCCCTGCTGCCCCTATGCCCTTGCTGCGGAGGGTGGTGGAGGTCTGCAGCTCACGGCGGACCTGCCTGCTCTGCGGCAGGCCTGGCAGGCTTGGCCTCACGCAGTTTGGTGCTCTTCTGTTAGATGCTTGTGTGCTGGGGGTTCTCATGTGTCCTTGGAGGGTTGCCCTTCAGTCACTAGGGAAGGCTTCTCGCTCTGAGGTCTGGTCTGCCCACTGAGGCTGCCTGGGTGATTTGCCACTGCTGCCCACAGCAGGTGTCTTGTCGACAGGCATCGTTGGATCCTGGGGCTTTGGGGGCTGGGGGAAGCTCTTGTTCTTTAATATATTCTGATGATCTCGGCATTTTCATTGGTGTATTTATTCCGTTCACTTTGATTTTTTTTTAATGTGTTTGGATGAATACCCATGTTTGTAACTATTTTCTATTTGTTGTCAGAGGCTTCCTTTTCTGCTTTCTGTACTCTCACTTGAACGTTTTCTGATTCATTTTATTTCCTCTTAGCGTATCAATCACACCTCTTTTTCCGTTTTAACGGTTGTGTTAGAAAGCACCTTCTGACTGAGCTAGGGCCGCTTCCAGCGCTGCTCCTCCACTGTGTGCAGTTGAGCTGCTTATAACAGATTGTTCCCAGTTCCTGCTTCCGGTCCCTTGTGACTTGCAGGCATCATTTTCATTTATCCAATATTAATCACCCGGTACATTGTTGCTATTATTACTGCAAAGTTTTTTTTTTTTAAGATCAATTAACAGAAAGATAAGAGATTTTATTTTCCTGATGTTTATTCCTTTTCCATTGCTCTCTCTTCCTTTATGTAGATCCAAGTTTCTGACCTATATTATGTTCCTTCTTCCTGAAGAAAATCTTCTAACATTTCTTGCAGGGCAGGTCTGCTGGACGTGCATTCCCTCAGTGTTTCTTTGTCTGAGGAAGTCTTTATTTCTCCTTCACTTTTGAAGGATAATTTCGCTGGATACAGAATTCTAGGTTGGTGGTTTTTCTATTTTTTCCTTTGAACACTTAGAACCTGCTTAACCCCACTCTCTTCCTGCCTGTGCCGTTTAAGTGAGATGTCTTCTGTGACTGTGTCCCTTGCTCTGTAGGACAGGGTTTCTTCCCCTCAGCCCACCCCTAGGCTGCTACCAGGATTCTGGCTTTGGTTTCCTGCAGCTGGGATGTGCTGCACCCGGATAGGGTCTCGTGAAGGTCTTGCTGGTGCCCTCTGAGCCTCCTGGCCTGCTCTGGTGCCGGTCGAGAGTTGGGACGTCCTTGGCTGCCACTCCTCCAGGCCTCCTTCCTGTCTGCTCTGCTCCTGCAGACCCCAGCCCCGTGCGGAACATCTTTCGAGAGGGCCCCAGATTCTTGGACAGTCTGTTCTCTTCTTTTGTCATTGTTGGTGCTATTTTTTTGGAGGATTTTGTTTGTTTAAATTCTTATTTCTCTTCGCATCTCAGTTTGAAAAGTTTCTCTTGTCGTATCTTGAGGCTCGTCGATTCGCTTCTTGGCTGTGTTCAGTCTACCGAGTCTTGGTTTTTCTTTCCACGTTTTTTATTTCTAGCATTTCTTTTTGACTCTTTCTTAGAATCTCTCTGCTCACAGTACCAATTTGTTCTTGAGTGCTGACCGCATTTCCTGTTAGAACCCGCACAGGAGAAGTTTCGGGTTGCCTGCCTGCCTCATGGTCTCCCTGTCCCCTGCTCTGCTGTCTCTTCCTGAACCTCTGACCAGACCTGCTTTTCATACCTGTGGTCCCTCCCAGCCTGATCATCTTCTGTTCTGAGAACTCCTTTCTGGATCACTCTTCCAGTTTGGTGGTTTTCCTGTTGTGTCTAACCTACTCCTTGAGTTTTTAACCCTACTTGTAATTCCTATTTCTAAGCTTTATTTTTCAAAAGCGTTAGAACCTCTCCACGTTCTCTTGTTCCTCGATCACCTGTTCTCTCATCTCTCCTTTCTGTGAGTGCGTCACACATAGTGACTCTGTTTGGATGAAGCTGTGAGGCTCTAACCCTTTTTATCGTGAGGTCATGCATGCTCAGCAGACCCTGAATGGGGGTGCTTCCTTGGGAGGGGACCCCACTTGCTGGCGTGGAGGTGCTGCTGGTGCGCTGGCCCCCGGACCCTCCAGCTCCCCTTGTCTCTGGCTCTGCTTCCTCCCGTGGGACAGCAGGGCCGTCCGCTCGTCTCTGTCACCGTGGTGCACACGCCCGCAGGGCGCCCGTCCCTTCTGCACCTCCGCTGGGGCCGGTGTTTCTTGCTGTGTTCTTACCAGTTCCTGTGAACGGTTTCCCTTGCTTTCTCTGTAGCTCAGCACCTGGTTACAGAGGTGTCCTGTGCCGTTTGTCTGGGATCTGGGACATGTCTCCCCTCAACGGACAAAACCCAAGGAGAGCGGGGGAGGACTCACCACCTGAGAGAGAAGAGCCCGCGGCCATGGCGCCTGCTCCTCCCCTGCCGCTGGCCTGGGGCTGTGCTCGAGGCCCCCAGCTTTAAGTGCTGTGTCCTTCCTGTCTGGAAGATGTGTCAAGAAGCAGTTGCCCCATTAGGACGGGGCTGGAGCGCAGGTGGAGCGCTGTCTCGGGCTCTCCACAGGAGCACAGGGGTGACCTGCAAACGGTCGGTGAGTTCAGTGCATTGAGGGAGCCTGGTGACGGGGCTCCCACACCGCTGTGGGCGTGCACACCCCTCACCCCCTCACTGGGTTCCTTGTGTGCAGCCACTGCGGACGTGGCTCGCAGAGTTACACGTGGAAAGAAGTATACATTCAGTTGGAGTTTGAGGAAGGAAAAGACTGCATGGGGAAGAGGGACATGAATTGATTGCCATTTGCAGGTCATGGTGGGACCTGCAACCTGTATTTATTTGAGTTCACTTCTTCTGAGCTGAGAAACAGCAGAAAGAAGGTGGTACTCTGTGGCAGGAGCACCGAGGGGCCTCTCAGGAGAAGCCCAGCGGGGAGTGACTGTCTCCCCTGCTTGCTGGGCACCCGGCGGCCCTTGCGTTCAGGCGCTGGGTGTTGGCAGCAGCTGCTGCCCACTGCTCCCCAGGCACTGGGCTCCATGCAGGGCAGGCTGGGTCTCACAGCTCTGCATAAATTCAGAAGTGTGCTTGGCTGAAGTCATCAGTTAGTGTGTCTGGGCTTCCAGTTAGAGCAGAATTGTGCTTCCTTGTGAATCAGTTTTGTCTCAAAGTAAAGAATGCATCAGAACTTCTGTGAATTACAGCCATGTGGATTTGTATAAAGATTAAACTCAGTGCTGTAATATAATAGCATTATCACACGTGCTTTAAATCGTTCATGTTTTTATGGTGGTGCCCCCAGAGGGTCTAGGTGACAGGTGCCCCCTCTCCCTGGGCGTGGGCGGGCCTCCTGTGCGGATGCCTTCACCCAGGTGCAGCTTGGTAGCTGCGGACCCCTGTGCCCCTTGGCCTCCACCACTGGACCTCCTGTTTTGCATAGATGGCCTTCTGAACCAGACATACAGCGTCACTAGTTTATGTCTCCAGTGTAACAGCTCCGTGGTTACAGTCCTTACTCCACTCAGCATTTGTTGAACAGCAGGCTGTGCCAGGCCCTGTGCTGCGTGCTAGATAAAGGAAAACAGTACCCCAAGCCCTTGCTTTCAGAAATCTCATCGTCTAAAGAGAAGACAAAAACCTGATCAAATTTGAAAACTCAAAACGCCATGGCGTACCTTGATAGAAATTGTAGACGCAGTGTAGACAAATGGCCCTGAGGGGAGACCCCGGCCCCAGAGCCTGTGGGTGGGCCTGCAGAGAGGTGACGCGGGGCAGAGCACTGATGGCTGAGCAGAAACCAGAGAGGCGTGGGTGGCATATGGTCCAGGCCTTGAGCGGATGCTCTCGGGGAGGCGGCGGCGCTCGCTGTCCCCGGGCTCTCGAGGGGCTTGCCAGCGTGCAGCGTGAGTCTGCGTCCTGAGCCGGCCGGCCCGACCACGGGCACAGGCTGGCTGTCCCACCTGCCGGGGCGGGCTCTGCGCGCCCCGGGGCCTCCAGCACTGAGGCCTCCCATTTGACCGGGCCTCGTGCTCCGTCCCTGCTCCGTGGAGACTGCCACCTGCTGAGAGTTTCCTTGTCCTTGCCCTTTGCCCCCGAGACTTCCTGCCAGGTCAGCAGGTCAGGCTCCCGCCGAGGTGCTGGGGGTCTGGTCTGCCCTACTTCCTCCGCTGTCAAGTCCCGAATCTGCTCCTGCCTCACCCTCCACCTTCATCTGCCCGAGCCCGTTGAGGGTCGGTGGTGTGCTAAGCTGCTCAGCTGCCCGAGTGGAAGGACCCCGGCCCCGGCCCCTGAGAGGGCAGCAGCACCTTGAACTGGGCTGGGGGGGGCTGGCTTGTGTCTTGGGAGACCCCCCCCCTTAGCGCTCAGGAAACACTTGCTTCGGGCCAGGCGACACTGAATACTCCGTGCACAGTCTGGTTTAACGCTTACCACGTCCCCTGGAGGGGGGTGTTTCCAAATTACAGATGAGAAAACTAAAGCTCAAAAAGATTGAGTAATCTGCCTGAGGTCACACAGCTAGGAGAGGGCAAGCTGGCCCGTGAACCCCTTAGCCCGTGCAGCCCAGAGGCTGGGACCGGAGGAGAGTTCAGCCCAGCTCCGTCCCTGACGCGGCGCCCCCAGGAGCGGGGCCACAGACCCTCCCTTCCTCCCTGCCTGCCAGTGCTCTGCCTCGGCCCCCACCCCACCCCCACCCCACACCCCCGTACTAACAGCCCCGGGGCACCCTTGTCCTGCTGTTCCGCTCCTCTCCCAGAGCGCCGCAGGCCCACTTCTGCACCCCGCTGACCAGACCGCCTCACCCCGCTGCCTCAAGCCCTCTGCGCCCCCCAGCCCCCCGGGATAGAAGGCACACGGGCGTGTCTCTCTGTGGCCCCTCAGCCCGTCGGGTTCTCCCTTGTGCTTGGACGCCGGCCAGCCCTGTGCTCTGGCCTTTCCCTTCCCCACTCTGCCCGGCCTGGCCCTTGGGATTCTGCTCCTGGGGGTCCTCCCCAGTGCTCCCTTTCCCCGCCACTGCGGAGCTGAGCACACTCACTGCTCACATCCATGTCCCAGGGGGTATTCCCATGCACACCCGGGGGGGGCCGGGGTGGATGGCGTGTGCTGGTGTAAGCGAGATGCGGGGCGGCAGGTCCAGGCTCCAGGGGCCCCGCCCCCAGACACCTTCCATGATTGGAGGCAAGGCAGTTGCGCCACCAGTAGGTTGGAAGTGAGTCTTGAGTGCTGACGGGGAGAATCCTGGACTCGTGGGCTCGCTGGGGCGGGCCACTGCAGCCTGGGCGCTGTGGGGTGAGAGGAGGGCAGTGACGGCCTCTCCAGGGCGTGGCAGCTCGGCTGTGGCGGGAGGCTCACCCCAGGCCAGCAGGGTCGTGAGCTACAGTTAGGACGTTCTTAGGAGTAGACACCATGAGCCACACGGTGGGCCGAGCAGCAGCTTGAAGTCTGGGGACCAAGGGAAGACCGTGTGTCCAGAGGCCAGGTGAGCGGAAGCACAGGGCAGGCCACACCACGCGCGGGACTTGGTGCTCCGTCGGGGTGGGGAGCCACCGGCCCAGCCTGAGCTCGGAGCGCCACGCTCACTCTCAAGTTCCACGAGCCCGCTCCAGCCGCGCCGAGGGAGGGGCGTCGGGCAGGGGCACGGCTGTGGGCTGGGGCCGCCCAGGTGTGCAGGGGGCAGCTGACGGCCAATCAGCCCAGAAACATGTGGGCAGGGCTCTCCTTCCACACCTGGGAGGGTGGGCTCAGCTCAGTGTCGAACCCATCTGTCCCCACACTTCTGCACTCTGCCCAGGTGTGAGGGAAAGGGCCAGAGCTGACCTCTTATCAGTGGCTCCACAGGGACTTTTGACTGGTGATTTGTAAAACGTCAGATGAGAGTGGGCCATCGGAGCAGACCTCGTGCAGATGGCCTCGTCTAAAGCGTGACTCAGGAGCGGCCCCTGGGCTGCCTCCGTGTGTGCGGTCAGCCCCTGAGCACCAGCTGCTCTTCCAGCCTGCGTCTGCTGCCCGTCACACGCGGCACCGGGTGTGATCAGGTGCGCCTTCCGTGAGGTGTGTTCCCTGCACGCCTGTTCACGGCACGCGTGCCCCCCAGGTTTCAATGATGACTTGTTTGTCTGTAGTTTAAATCCTTACGTAAACAGAATATTAATTTTGATATGTGATTAGAACATTTTTTTTTGTAGGCTTTACCACCAGCACCTGTTCAGAATCACACAAATAAACATCAGGTATTCAGTGCATCTCTTCAAGACCATATTTACCCGAGCTGCTTTGGGAGCACTCCAGAGTGGACTAGTTCTAAGTTTATAAGTCTTTGGGGATCAGAAGTGATGAATGATAAGAACTGGAACCCTGGCACTTACTTGCCAGATACAATTTCTGGTAAGGAACTCGTTAAACCTTCGTTGGAGTTTACAGAGACCTGAGCTGAGCCGATGCCACCTGTTGCCACAGCTCCCCAGCAGGTCCCAGGCCGCTCCTTCCCCTGGCTTCCACTGAGGGTGGCAGGCCCCCACCCCGTCAGGCTGCTGGTCAAGTCCCGCTGCACCGACAGAGCCGTGCAGGCACTGGGCTTGGCAGCTGGGAGCCTGTGGCCTCAGACATTGGGTCTCCCTGCCCCCGGGCTGCGGAGCGTCTGGGCTCCGGGGCGCGGTGGTCAGCTTAGGTTCCCTAGCAGTGGTGACCACCAGAGCTCGGCCCGGGCAGCGGGGTGCTGTGGCTTGAATGCTGTGACTTCCGTTCCTTCCTTTCCCCCTGCTCTGCCCCTACATGGGCCCTGTCCCTGCTAACAAGCACCTCCCCATGGCCACCTCAGCTGCTGAGGCTCCGGTGCCTTCCTGGCGGGACAGGGCGCAGATGAGGGCTGCCCGTCTGCCTCGTCTCTGTCGTCCATGTGAGGACGGCCCTGGGGGCCCCAGCCCAAGCCCTGCATGTGCTCGAACAGCAAGCTAGGCTTGATGTCTGGTCTGTGCTTGGAAAGGGTTTCTAGCTGTGTGACCTTGGGCGAGTTACTTAGCCTCTCTGGCCTCAGTTTCTTCATCTTTAGGTTAGACATTAGAGTGCTAAGCTCAGAAAGTGGTGTTAGACATTGAATAACTTTGGGAAAGCACCCAGCATAGGAACCGGCACGTAGTAGGTGCTCAGTCAGCGTTTCTTAGATGCAGACCAGCTGGCGAGCGTCGTCGCCGGGGACCGCTAACCCTGCAGCCCCCAGTGTTCGTAGTTCAGTCAGCAGCTGCTCTTTAGATTTGACCAAAGCCTGTGTCTTTTGGAAGCATTAATTTTCCCGTTCTTCTCTGAAGGGAGTGACTTATTAGGGCCAACACTCTCAGAAGCAAGACCTGAAGCTCCTCCGCCTCCATCTGGCAGTGAAACGGCTGCAGTTTCTGATAATAAAGAGAAAAAGGGTGCTGCGAAAAAGAAGTGTTTGTATAATTTCCAAGACGCTTTCATGGAAGCAAACAAGGTTGTGATGGCCACGTCGTCAGCCACGTCCTCCGTGTCCTGCACGGCCACCACGGTGCAGTCCAGCAGCAGCCAGTTCCGCGTGTCGTCCAGGAGGCCGCCTTCCCTAGGTAAGGCCGCCCGCTGGCCGGGCCCTGCTTCCCTAGGGGGCCCCGGGCTTGGCTGTTGCCCAGCGCCTCGGTGACTGCCTCCTCCTCGGCGTGCCCAGAGGCGTCAGTGTAAGTGACACCCACAAGTGCCCGGGCCCAGGGAGCGTGTCCTCTGGCCGTGACGAGAATGTTGCTGTCACGCTGACCCCTGGGGCTCTGCCACGCTGCGTGCCACCTTGGCGCTCTCCGCACCGTGTGCTGTGAGAGGAAGAGGGCACTGCTTTCAGAACACGGAGAGAGGGATTTTCAGTCGCCTTGAAGCAGGAGCCTTGTGCGGAGCGAGCCGACAGGGTACCAGCCCGCCTGAGGTGTTGCCCTGCCGCTGTGCGGGCCCCTGGTGCGGAGGTGGTGTCGCCGCCGCCCTGATCTGAGCCCAGGGCAGAGCGGGCTTGAAGGCGACGTCAGAGGCACACGGGAGCAGGACCAGGGAGGCCTCGTGAGCCAGAGTTAGGGCTGTGTGGGCATCGAGAGGAGTAAAGGAGGGGATGGCAGCACCCAGCCAACGTCTCAGGTCCTTCGGGGTCCTCAGGAAAGGGAGCTGGGGGTCGGGGGCTCTTAGGGTCAAAGCTCACTGCTGCCTCGGATACACAACCCATGCGAGCAGAGGCCGCTCCGCGCCCACCCAGAGACTGCCAGGGAGGCGTCCTCACGGGTTTCAGACGTGGGGTCTCTGTTTGGAGATGGCAGCAGTCCCACTGTCTGGGCGCCGTGCTCACGGGTTGGCTCCGCCGGCTCCTGCACGCAGACTGAGGTCGCCAGGCTGCCGGGAACTGGTGCCTTAGGTGCCCCTTGGGGTCAGTGGGAGGACCCTGCACCACCTTCACAGGACTCATGCCCCCAGCGTTTCTGAGTCCAGAATTGTGGACAGCTGGCCTCAGCTCAGGAGAGGTCAGAGTTGCGGAAGGAAGAAAGGAAGTTTAAAAGACCCTGGGCTGGGGGAGAAGCCGCCAGAGGCTGTGGGTGAGGCCTGGGTGGGCTGTGCCTGTGACGGTCCGCCGGGGGCGCTGCGTCCGCAGCCGGGCTGCCGTGCTGGCTTCCCTGCCGAGACGCGTGTTCTCAGGAGCCCGGGCCACACGCCCAGGGCTGAGCAGCTGCCACCCCCACATCAAGCCACGGGCAGGTGTGTGTGGGAGAAAGTAAACGTAGCAAAGCAGTGGTGAGTCTCAGATCCAGACGAAGGGCAAGTTTTCTATAGAGTGGAACATTTTCGGACCAAAAGTTGGTTTTCAAAAAAAAGCAGCTGGCAGTGAGAGAAAGGCCGCAGGCAGTGACTCCAGCATCTCTGTCGCAGGTGACGTCTTTCACGGCATCAACAAGGAAGACCACAGGCACGGGGTGCCGGCAGCCCCCAGGAGCAGCCCCACGGGCCTGGCCCCGCTGCCCGCCCTTGCCCCCGCCGCCCTCTCAGCAGCCTCCACGCCTCACCTGGCCAACATCGCAGCTGTGTCCTTCCCCAAAACAGCTGCCTCCCCCGGCTTTGTGGAGTCGCTCAAGAGCTTCTGTCCTGCTCCCGTGGCCCCCCCGCCACCCACCACCGATGGCTCTGTCAGCGCGCCCCCCAGCGTCTGCAGGTGAGCCCCGCCTGGCGGGGAGGCTGGGGCAGTGCTCCCTGACCCCCCAGGACGTGAGGGCAGGCGCCTTGGGCGTTTGGTACATTAGGCTTCCCAGGTAGAACTGGTGGTAAAGAACCTGCCTGCCAGTGCAGCAGACCTGGGTTCCATCCCCGTGTCGGGAGGATCCCCAGGAGGAGGGCATGGCAGCCCACTCCAGTATTCTGGCCTGGAGAAGCCCATGGACAGAGGAGCCTGGTGGGCTGCAGTCCATGGGGTTAGGGAGAGTCGGACACGACCAAGTGACTTGGCATGCACGCAGGAGCACAGAATAATACGAGATGCTCGATAGGTTTAATGAAAGACTGTTTTCGTTCCCTTTGAACTTGCCACCCGCCCCCCCCCGCCGCCGCCCCCGACACACACACCTCCAGGAGGAAGCGGGGGTGAGGGGGAGGGACGCGTGTGGACCTGACGAGCCCCGCCAGGTGTGCCCCTCACGCCACGCCGCCTGCGGGGGCCCCTGCGGGGCAGGCCGCTGGCTGATGGGCCCTGCGCGGTTTTGCAGTGACCCTGATTGCGAAGGGCATCGCTGCGAGAACGGCGTGTACGACCCGCAGCAGGATGACGGGGACGAGAGCGCAGACGAGGACAGCTGCTCCGAACACAGCTCCAGCACCTCCACCTCCACCAACCAGAAGGAGGGCAAGTACTGCGACTGCTGCTACTGCGAGTTCTTCGGGCACGGCGGGGTGAGTGCCCGCGCCCGCGCCGCCCAGGCGCCTCGGGAGCGCCGGGGCTGCAGGGGCCCCGCTGCGGCCAGCTCAGGGTTGCCCGACGGGCGTTTGCAAACTGCGCATTCCAATGAGAATGGTAAAACACACAAACCACTCTGCGAGAATAATACAACAGGTTGAGTTCAGGGGATGGTTATGTGTGTGTGAAGCTTTATTTGCAGCACAGTTAGTAATAAAGTCAGGATCCTGTCTGAAATAGCAGTTCCACTTCCGGGTTGTACTTGTCCTACAGAAATAATGAAAGATACTTGCCCAGAGTTAGTTATGAGTATTTTATCTCTGTATTTTGCATTTGATTGTGGTGTTTAGAATGGCTGATGAAGTCAGACCTACTGCCGACCCAGGCGTGGGCACTGTTGAGTGTGCACACGTGGACGGCAGCCCCGCGGGGCTCTGTGTCACACATGTGCTGGGCTCGACGGCGCGGCCCGGTGAGACGTGCACACCACGCTGTGTCCGGGGCGGCCTGTCCCTCAGGGGCAGGTGTCGGGCACGCTGTCGGGGCGGGCAGTGGAGGAGCAGAGAGCGGGAGCCGTCTGTCGTCTTCTCCGGACGCACTTGGGTTTAGTAGTCGGTGAGAAACCTTTTCACCACTGGAAAGGAACCCTGCGAGTGGATGTGGAAAGAGAGTATAAACCCATTTATTGCCGTGAAAAGATAGTTAAGCTCCGTTACATCACAAGTGCATCAGCTGGTATGGATAATGGTTTCTTTTTAGTTTGGAAATAACCGTTGGGTGCATAGTTGCACGTCCTCCGCCAGGTTTTCCCTGAACCTATGGAGCTCGACAGGTCAATGCCAGGATACTGCCTTTGGGTAATTGGTGATGAAAGGCTTCTCTTTTTCTTGCCATTTTTTTCTTTTATTTGTTTTTCCTGACATACATGGGGTACTTAAGTAATAAGAAAAAATTCTTTTTTAACACTGTGGTCTGAAATCTGTCATATTTACAGTCATTAAAACTTGAGTTTAGTCATGTTTTCGTTTGTCTTAGCCTCCAGCCGCACCCACAAGTAGAAACTACGCGGAAATGAGGGAAAAGCTCCGTTTACGGCTGACCAAGAGGAAGGAAGAGCAGCCTAAGAAAGCGGACCAGCTCTCAGAACGGGAGAGTGTGGTCGACCATCGCAGGGTGGAGGACTTGCTGCAGTTCATAAACAGCTCGGAGACCAAGCCCGTGAGCAGTACGCGGGCCGCCAAGCGCGCTCGGCACAAGCAGAGGAAGGTAAACGGCGGGGCAGGCCTGGGGCCGCGCAGGCCCCCACGTTGCTCCCGGAGCCCCGGGGGCCTCCACCAGCCTGAACGGGAACCCCGTGTCCCCCCCCGAGCCATGGTCTCACCAGCCCCAGGTCCTTGTGCGACAGCGGGCCGGCCCCTCTGTCTGTTGACGGCACGTCTTGCCCAGGAAAGTTGAGACAGGAGCCCTTGGTTGTTGAGGGCAAGGGGGCACTGTGGGCTGGTGGAGACGGCGCATAAGGGGTCGTCTTTGCTCTGCGCTGGCACACCAGCGCCGTGCGTGAAGGGAGTGGCCCTTCCTGTAGTTGCCCTGCCTGCCCACTTCTCTCGAGGGCCTTCCCGGTGCCCGACTCCTCGAGCCCCTCAGCAGGTGGATGGGCTGTGCTCGTGGGGGGCTCATCAGGCTGCAGACTCTGACCGTGGGCTGAGTTGCTTTGGGAGGAGCTGACGCCCCTGTGAGGGATAAGGAGACCTGCCCACCCCGGGTTGGGCCACTTGTGTGGTGTTTGCTTCCATTTTCGCTCGCAGCGACTCGGAGGCGGTCGTGATTGCACGGTGTGGGTTTGCTGCTGGCGGCGTACCTCCCAGTCCTGAGACAGGCCTGGGTTGACCCCAGGTCTGATGAGGGCCTTGGAGGGACGGGCCTGCTCCTGACGCAAACCTGGTGTGGGAGGCATGTCCTCTGCCCTGCGGCGCTGCGGTGTCAGGGTCCCAGGGATCCACTTTCTGCTGGGTTCCCTGAAGCCTCCACTCAGGCAGGTGCTGTCTGGGCTGGCCCCGCCCCCGTCCTCTGTTCCTGCCGGTGGCCTGACTCCAGATGCGGCTGCAGGCCCTCCAGGCTCGGCGCAGGCTGCCCCCCGCGCCCACTCACCTGTGCATGTCCACCCGGCTCCTTGGTTTTCAGAATGACCCGGGTCGGGCGCGCTGTGGCTGCCTCGTTGCGGGGGCACGCGGTGCCCTTGGGGCCACTTGGGGGCGCTGTCGGTGCCGCCTCCAGAACGCCACCTCCCTGACAGAGGGAGCAAGGGTTTTGAATGATCTTTACTTGAGATTTTTTGAAAATCTGTCATTGAATTTTCAGCCTAATTTTATATTTAAGTTTTGTAGAAAGACGGGTTGTCTGTTATAAATATCGCCTTCTGAGATACTGTGAGGCATGCTGAAGTTTGGAAGAACCTTTGCATTTTCCCAGCACAGGCCTCCCTGGAGCCCGTGATGGAGGAGCTGTTCTCTGTTCTCTTACTGGGTGTTCGTTTGCTAGACAGCAGGGATCTTTTTCCCTTATGCTCTTGGAATGTGTGTCACTAATAACACAGTCTTCACCTGAGATGAAAATTAATTTCCTGCCAGTTGGACGGCAGAGACAAGCATTGTCGCGTCACGTTGAATACTTTAGAAAGTCGTTTGCTCTATCACACTGGTGAACACAGGTTGGAAATGTTACCTGCTAGGATGGGAAAAAGAATTTCTAGTTCCTTAGCACACATTTTCTTGTGTGTCCTTGTGACCCGCACAGGTGCGTCAGCAGGGGCTTCGCTGGATGGGCTTGGCAGCACCTGCGAGGCGCCCGGTCAGTCCTGTGCTGGCAGCTGCATCCTCTGCCCGCTCCTGGATGCCGAGCCCATGGGGGCAGGGGCGCACAGCCGCTCTCACCTTGGCCTCTGCTCCCCAACCCCCGACCCCCCGGCAGCTCAGCCTGTGGGGGCTTGTTCCCCGTCCCCCCTGCGTGATGTGGGTGTGCTCTGAGTTTTGGGCCTGTTACAGGCCCTTTCAGAGTTCATCGTCTTACGTGGTTCACCTTCTCAGGCCCCCGGTTTCTCTGTGTCTCACGCTGCCTTCCCTTCCATCGCAGCTGGAGGAGAAGGCGCGTCTGGAGGCGGAGGCGCGGGCCCGGGGTCACCTGCATCTGCGCGAGGAGCAGCGGCGGCGGGCCGACGACGAGCGGCTGACGGAGGAGCTGCAGCGACTGCAGGAGCTCCAGACCCTGCGGGCCGTGAAGAAGAAGAAAAAGGAGCGGCTCGGGAAGGACTGCCCCAAGTTGGACATGCTCGCCAGCAGCTTCCAGGCAGCCGCAGAGTCGGCGCCTGGCGCCGAGACCATCCACAACGGCTCTCTGGAGCCAACCGAAGACCCCGAGACCTCATCCCCCTGCCCTTCCAGACATGCAGACCACGCGGGCCCGGGGCCAGGGGCCGACCCCTCCAGACACGCGGACCCCACCGAGCCTGTGGACGCCAGGGAGGCCAAGCGGCTCCTGCCCAAGGGGATCAGCGGGGAGCAGCCAGAGCCGCTGTCCTTCCTGCTGGACATGGTGCATCACCACAAAGGGGGCGCCGGCCCACAGAAGCCGCGGCCGGGCAGCAAGGCCGCCGGCGAGCCGGCCAGGAAGCCCGGGGAGTCCCCCCGGGCCCCAGAGGGCCCGGCCAGGCCCCGGCCACAGGCTGAGCCCAAGGCCAGAGTGCTGGAGCTGCCGCCCCTGGTGGGCCACCGGAGGGAGGAGACGAAGGTTAACAGCAACAACAACAACAGGAAGCAGCTGAACCACGTCCGCGAAGAGAAGCCGGGCCCAGGCCCCGCGGAGCCCCCCCTGCCCAGCGAGCCCCTGCAGAGCGGCAAGCCGGCGACCGCGGAGTCCCCGCAGCCCAAGGGCCGGGGCAGGAAGAGCAAGAAGAAGAAGGGGGAGCGTGCCAGCAGCTCCATCGGTGAGTGCGGGGGTCCCCCACCATCGCCCCCAGCCGTGCAGCCCATGGGCACATGCTGGCTTCTGCCTCGGGGCCGCTCTGCCAGCACAGGGCCACGTGGGCACCGTTGCCACGTCTGGTTGTCGTGAGGTAGCCTCCCAGCCCCCCAGCTGCAGGAAGAGCACGAGGACCCCACGCACCCCCAGGTCAGCGGTCACACCGGGTCCGTCCTCCTGGCCTCCCGACTGTGTTTCTGCACCAGGGGAGGGTTGTTTTGCCGTTTTCCCTTTATATGTCCCTGTGTGTGCTTCCTTCAGTGAGGGCCCTCGTTTCTGGACCACGGGACAGTGGTTAGAGGCAGGGAACCGACGCCGCACAGGCCATCCTCTGCCTCGGAGACCGGAGCCTCATTCCTGTTGCTCTGTTTGTCCCGTAGCGTCCTTTAAGGGAAAGCTCGTTTCTCCTGATGTGGGGCCCTCCCGGGGGCCCCTGTCAGTTCCTCTCTTTCTCAAACCTCGCCTTTCTAAGGAGTGCGGCCCATCCATGTTCAGAATGAATTCTTTTTTAGAGTCATTTCAGTTGGGTGCCGTTCCCTCACAGCGAGGCTCAGGTTGTGCATTGTTAGCAGCAGTGCTGTGTCTGCGGGCGCAGCACAGTCAGAAGGGCACCGTGCCCGCCTGGCGGTGACCCTGGTCCTCCCTGGGGACCACGCCTCCCCGCCTTTGCTCAGGCCCATTGTGTCGGGGGCAGACGAGCCCCGTGTGGGGCATCAGGCACTGGCCCGCTAGTTTGAACGTCCATGGCCAGCAGCCCTCGCTCACCCAGACAGGTCATTCAGGTGCTGTTTGTTTCTTTCTTTCTTCTGCATTTCTTACGCGGCGTGCTGCAGGAAGGGCCGTTCTTCTCCCCTGGGTGTTTTCTGCCTTTTCTTCCGTGTTTTTGTGGCGACTGTCGCAGGAGTCCTCACCTGGTGCTGTCGGGGGCACCCCTTTCCTAGCACTCTTTCGATGCCCCAGATTCAGTCTGGGGGCCCCTGGAGGAGGACCCCCTGTGCCCCGTCGCGCTGTGTGCTCCCATATGCCCTGCTCAGACATCCGGCTCGGCGTTCCTCTCTCTTCCAGCTCTGAGACCCACCCAGGGGGCTGCTGGCGTGTTGCTGGCAGGACTGAGGAGGGCACATGTCCGCCACGCAGAGCCCTCTGTGTTGCGCTTACTGCGGCCGCTGCGGCCGCCCGCACCGGCGCTGCATCCCCTGCAGCCCCTTCCGTTTGCACAGGGTGTTTCCCTGCTCTGGGCCTGGGGGTCCGTGCGAGGTGGGCTCGGAGCTGCCCGCACGTGCAGTGGGCCCCAGATGGTGTGCTGCCTTTGAGGAGTGCTGGCTCGGGCGCCGTCCAGGCAGGGCGTGGGCTCATGCCCGCCCTCCCGAGAGCGTCCTGTCATCGGGTCCCGGACGTGGCCCATCTGTTAGGGGTTCTCGTGTGCCTTTTCTCTGACTGCAGCGAGGTCCTGTTTTTAAGGGCTCTTTCTACATCTTTTCGTGCATTTTCTGCTCATCTTTTTCTCATCTTTCAGCTGGGTTGTGGTCTTTTCCTCCCTTGTTTAAGAGTTCTGTGTGATGGGGGTGTTCGTCTGGGGCCACGCTGCCTGCTGCAGGCGCTTTGCAGGGTTCTCGTGGACGCTGGCTCTGGCTGTGTGTGCCTGCTCTAGCCTTGCGCAGGTTTCCCTGGTCACCTCAGTGGTCAGCTCACTGCTCTCTCGTGGTCTCGGGACTTCGAACATTTACTCGGTGTGACTGTTCGCACTAGCACTGAGGTGGCAGAGGAGTGCCCCGTGTTTTTCTAGTAACGCGATGGTTTCACTTTTTTCGATAGTCTCCCAGATAGGTTTATTTGGAGTTTATTCTCGTGTGTCGTGTGATGCATGAATCCAGTTTCGCCCTCACCTGGATGCACCAACAGCAGCTCCTGGAGAGCTGCTCTGCGGGGCCGGGCGCTGCCGCGGGCCTCTCTGGGCTTCTGCCTCTTCCCCCTGCTTGTCCGCGCGCCCTGGGCACGCTGGGTGAGCTGCTGCAACTGCTTCTCTCTCCTCAGAGTCTTTTCAGTGTTTTCTTGGCTGTTCTTTCGGGTTTGTATTCCCATAGGAACTTTGGTGTAAATGTGCCTAACTCCCTTGGAAAAAACCCTCGCTTGTATCTTTATCGGTACTGCATTAAATTTATAAATTAATTTAGGGAGAATTGATTTAATGATGACATTTGTCCTTACCAAGAACACGGGGCGTTTTTCCATGTGTTCAAATCCACTTTATCTCTTTTTGGAATGTTTTAAGTTTTCTGTAATAGGTTTTTCACATTTCTTATTGAGCTTATTTCTAAGTATTTAATCTTCCTTGCTTTTAATTTGAATGAGCTGTCCTCTGCCATCTTATGTTCTAACTTTGGACCATCCGGTGCGGTAGCCAGGCATGTGTCACCCCTGAGCACTGAGATGCTCCACGTGCAAGCTGAGGGGATTGTGAGCGTGAACTTACACACCATTAAAACCCAACATGAAAAAGCGTAAGATGCCCCTATGTAATTGTCACATTGATTACCTACTGAAGTGAGCGTTTGCGTACGTTTAGTTAAATACGTATTACTGCAGCGAATTTTACTTGTTTCTTTATCCTTTTTTTAACGTGGCCCCGGGAGACTCGCGCTGTGTCTGTGGCCCGCGCTCCTCCGCCTGGTCTTTGGGTTCATGTATGAAAACCGCTGCCTTCTGCTCCTTAGCTTTCCGCCTTCCACCCTCGTGAGTTCCTTCAGTCTTGTTGGTTCTCTCAGGTTTTCTGTCGTCCGTTTGCAAATAGAGAAAACTTTACTTCTGCTTTTCCAGTTCTTATGCCTCATTTTCTCTTACGTAATCGCATCATTCATGAACTTAAGGGAGACATCTGGTGTCTCTATGTTAAGATTTTGGCTTTAAGGTTCATATAGTTCATCGCGTTAAGAAAATACCCAGTAATTCCTACTGTAAAAAAATATTTTATCAAGAGTGAGCTGATTTTTGTCAGAGGTTTTCTAGCATCTGTATAGATTAAACATGTTTCTTCTTAGACCTGTTGCACTTCATAATGATTAGGAAGGTTTTTTTTTCATTGTCAGTATTCTTGAGAAATTCACCCTCCACTGGGACTGCTCAGGCTTTAGTGATTTGAGAGGAACCTCGCGTGCAGCCCCCTGGGCTTGGCGCCTTTTTTCTGGGGTAGTTTCCTGATAACATTCTCTCTGCCCTCTGTGGTAATTGGTTTTGTTTTTTAATTGGTTTGTCTTTTATGAGGTTAATTTTTGTAAACTGTGTTTCTGTGCTAAATTATCAGTTCGGCTACTTTTCCAGCCTCGTTCCGCAGACGCCTGCAGAGCACGTGCCTTTTGCTCTGTCTTGTTTGCTGTTAGCTGTGCTGGGTCTGTGCTGCGGCACCGGGCTTGCCCCGAGGCATGCGGGATCTTAGTTCCCCGACCAGGGTTTGAACCTGCGTCCCCTGCATTGGAAGGTGGATTCTTTACCAGTGGACCACCATGGATGTCCCCAAAGTACATTCTTTTTAACAAATTTATTTTAATGGTGGTTTTCTTCTCGTCATTTCCTATATTGTATGTTTGTGCTTCCTTTCTCCGTACTGTGTTTGACTCTAAAATAGTTTATCCATATAATGTTTCTTTAAAGGCTCTTGATTTGGTAATTAGGTCTGTTTTATTCTTTCCTCTGCTGCCTTAGTTTCCATTTTTATCTTTTTTTCCTGTGCTCTTTTTTGTTTCACTTCATTGTTCTTTACAACTTTTGCACTTGGAATTGAGTTCATTTCTTTTCATTCTTTCAATGTTATTGATCAAAGTAACACTTTGAATTTTTCTCTGAAAAATTTTTCTCTGAACTTTCCCTTTAAGTATATCTCATAATATCAGATAATGTTTCCACTTGGTTTCTTTTTTAGAAATTCAGGAATTTCCATGTAGTTTTCCCCCCTTTCACCGGGTAGTTTAATAGGTGGCTTTTAGATTTCCAGATGGGAGAGCCTCTCTTATATTAATAATTTCTAGGTTTTGGACTCTGTGATTCGAGAGTATTGTTTATATTTCTGCTTTTAATTACGGGTAATTTTAAATTACTGGTATTATCTTTGTGACTAGTTTTTGTGATTGCTCTGTGTGCATTTGAGATAAAAGTATATTTTCTCTGTTTTCATGGTACAAAACTATATCTAAATACATGTTTATATCCATGATATATTTTGAATTATGTTCGAGTCTTCCATGCCTTTCTTGGCTTTTGCCCTCTTAATCCGTATTCTGTTATTATCGAGGTTTTCTTTCCCTGTGTTCTGTTTTACAAAGGCGGTTTCTGTGTTACTCGGTGCGGCTTTATTATTAAAGCTCTCCTTTTCGTCGTGCTCCTTGCTCTTGGCCTGACTTCCCCTTTGTCCCTCTGCTTCTGTTTGCCTGGCGGGCACCTCTGTCATGCTCCCTTCGTTTCTGGCCTTCCTGAGTCGCTTGGTTTTAGGTCATTCCCTTATATACAGCTTCGACGCCTGAGTCCTACTGTGTGAGCCGTATTGACAGTCTTATGTGCCGCGGGTGAGGTGAGCCCCTTTCCGTGTGCTGCTAGGACAGCCCTGACATGACTGTGTGATTATTAGACCTGTTCCCTGTGTGTGTCCTCTCTCTGGGTGCCGTGTTCGCTTCGCTGCTTCTTCCCCTAAATGTCGCTGTTTCAGAACACCTGGGGCGCTCTGCCTGTGCCCCCGGCCCCGCCCCGCAGGCCCCGCCCCGCAGGCCCCGCCCCGCAGGCCCCGCCCCGCAGGCCCCGCCCCGCAGGCCCCGCCCCGCAGGCCCCGCCCCGCAGGCCCCGCCCCGCAGGCCCCGCCCCGCAGGCCCCGCCCCGCCCCTGGTGGGCCGTGGCCCTGCTTCCTGCCGGGGGCAGCCGCACACCGGGCGCCTTCGCTCCGCTCCCCACTTGCCGTCCCTTCTCGCCCCACTCTAAAGCTGCGCTGTGTCTGCTTTGTCGTCAGAGCACGTGGTGCTCGTAGGTCTGCACGTGAGTGAGCACGCAAGCACCCGCCTCCTGTAGAGATTGTGGGCGCGTGTCCTCCCATCAGGGCCGGGGCGAGTCCTCCAAGCTCCAGAGAAGCGTGCGGTTTCCATGGTCTGCACGTGAGCAGCCAGCCAGGCCTGGACTGTCTTAAGTCAACTTTCTCTCCACTCTGGTTAATACAGTTTATTTGTGCAAAAAATGTATGTCCGATACTGAACCTGGCTATAGTTTCATCCTACTTTTTCCTTACACCACGATTTTTGACCCTGGTTGTCAGATCTGATCAGAAGAGTATCAGAAATCACTTTATAGAGGCAGCGTCCCCAGCAGATGCGCCTCTTGCTGTGTTTCTTTTCTGTGGTTGAAGCTGCTCTTCTCTTGGAACTATCATATTTGTGGAACAGCTTGCGATTGGGCTTTCCAAGTTGTCATTTTCTTGACTCCTGTAAACCCTCCTGGCTCAGTACATCTCTCCTCGTGTGCAGTGTCCCTGAGCAGGGGTGCCCCCCGGCGGTGCTGGCGGGAGGTGTGTGCCGGAGGCCTGGAGAGCGAGCGGTCTCTGCATGGGAGGAGCAAGCCTGTGTGGATGGGAGGGTGGGGTGGGGGGACGCAGCACAAAGCAGCAGCAAGGATGGGGCACAGGCATCCCTGGCTAATGACGGGGAGCGTGCCCAGCCTGCTGACCAGGGGCGTGAGCGTGAGGAGCGGAAGTGGAGGGGTGCGCCTGTGGCCGAGTGGGATGGCTGCACGGAGGAGGTAGCTCTGTGCACGTGCGGCCCAGCAGAGGTCGGGGTGGGGTGTTGCTGTTGGTGTCCAGCTGTGGGTGAAGCCAGGGGGACAGGGCTTCAGGGAAGGACTGGGCAGTGAGGTCTGTGTGGGGGGTTGTTGTCCTGCTGGTCCTGGGGGCGGCGTTGCTGTGGCGGGTGGGTGTGACGGCCCCTGCCTGCCGCTGGGACTCTTCAGAACTGTGGGCAGCAGGTGTGCAGCTAGGCCACGGCTCCACTACTGTAACTGTTACAGGGTGTACTCCGTTACCCTCCTGTGCAAATGCCCAGTGAGAGGAAGAAAGAGAGTCTTTATGGAAGATTCCCAAAGTTGTCCCATGCTAACGTGGGGACAGGGTGGAGAGCGGCCTTTCACAGAGCGGCAGCGGTGGTCTGCACGCTCCTTGGATGGAGCCTGCTGGTGCGCAGGGCACCACGCACCCCCCGCCCCGAGCCCCCCCAGTGTGTAAGTGTGCGCAGATCGCGCCTCTGGCACCTGAGCTCAGGCAGGAAGCGCACCGCATCCTGCAGGCCCCGGACGGGGGGCAAAGCAGAGGAGAGAGTTAAGGACCCCAGTGGTGCCGAGGCTGCCTGCTGTAACCTGTCTCCAAGGAGGGCTCCTCACCTGCAGACTGAAAGACAGCCTTGCTGTTTGGTTGGGACAGCGTCAGGCTGATGATAAAGTCTCTGGAGGGTCGTCAAATGAGCCGAAGGCCCGGGAGGGCCGGGTTCCTCCAGAGGCTGGATCCAGGGCCCAGACGTGCCTTGCGTCTCCTGGCAGCCCTGCCCCTGCCCCTCCAGCGGGGACCCGGAACCAGGAGCGTGGCCTCTCGAGGGCTCTCCCCAGGCCACAGCCCTGCGCCGCCTCTGAGGGGCCTTCACTCCACACGAGTCAGCTCATCCCACGGTCGGGTGTTGCCAGGCGCCCGAGTGGTGTCCGCCCACCGCTGGCCCTTTGCAAAATCTTATCCTGGAAAAGGTTGTTAGTTTTTGAAGTAGTTGAAGTAAAACCAAATGCTTTGTTCCGTTCTGGTAAGATGGCCTGCTATTTAGTTGACTTACCTCTTTCATTTTGCAGATGATGTCTTTCTGCCTAAAGATATCGACCTAGACAGTGTGGACATGGATGAGACAGAGAGGGAAGTGGAGTATTTCAAAAGGTAAGTGTTAGGCCTGGTGTCTGAGGCAAAAGGGGCTCCGTGTGGCACCATGCATGCCCCGCCCAGAGCACTGCCGTCAGTCAGGGGCAGAGGTCGTGTCAGCGGCCCGCAGCCTGGCCACCGTGCCGTGTCACACCCGCACACGAGCACTAGCCTCCGCGCCCTCGTGGTCACCGCCCCCTTCCCCATGTGTGTGGAGCACGCGCACGCGCCTCCGCGCCCTCGCGGTCACCGCCCCATTCCCCGTGTGTGTGGAGGTGGGTTTACGGCGTCACAGTGCATCTCACAGCGGTCCTCGCCCGCAGCGTCCCCAGGGGCCGCGGGCCCGCGCCTCTGTCCTCACAGGTCTTCCCACTGATCTTTATCTGTGCTGGTGTTGGAACAGGGATAGGGCATGCTCTTAAGGTGAAAAGTAACATTTTGGATAATATATTCCATTTTTCTGGTATGCACATGTTTAATAATGTTTGTCATAATTTCAGTAATATTTTGTCTATTTGAGCTACGGCAAGAAATTTTTTTCTTTAAAGTGCTTTGTTCTTTATTTAGCAGTACTTTAATTATTTTTTTCAGAAAACACACACATACAACTCAAAAAAGAAGCAGTTTCCAATGTCATTAATTCATATTTGAGATATGAAATTCTAAGTGTTTCTGAAAACTATGTTTATTGTATAATGTGCGTGCGTGTGTTTTAACTCGTAGGAGATGATAAAGCATTTGCTAAAGTTAAGCATTTCACAATAAAAACTCTTAACTAGGATAGAAGGGCACATCCTTAACATGATATAGGGTATCCATAAAATACAGTGAATGTTATACTTAATGGTGAAACATTAAAAGCTATTCTTTGAGATTAATAATGTTAATAAGGATGCCTCTTATCACAACTTTTATTTCTAAAGACATAAAAAGAAACAAAGGGATAAGGATTCAGATGAAGACGTGGAATTGTCATTCTCAGATGATAAGAACGTGTTTGTACAAAGTCCAAAGGAAGGTACAGCTAAATTATTGAATTCCTCCACAGTTTGCCCTGAAGCTGGGTTCTGGAGGGCAGGGAATGGAATGATAGGGCATTTCTTGGATGTTGGTGACACTTTGGAGGAAAGTTTCCCCAAGGTGGACCTGCAGGGTTCATGCAGCTTATACTCACAGATGACTTACTATAACAAAGATTGTCAAGCACCCAGGACTTAGGACAAACAATAAAAATCTAGAAGTGAAAAACAGAATTGGTAAAATCAAGGTCTCAATAGACAGGTGATGGATTTGACCTGCTGAAGAGGGAGTGAGTGAGCTGGAAGGCACACTGGAACGCACTGAGAGGCAAGGAAACCAGCAAACGTGGCGAAGGGCCCGGAGACGAGGGGCTCAGTCTAATGCACGCCTGACCGAAGCCCCTCCGAGAGGAGGTGGAGAGGCCACGGAAAAGCAGGATTTAAAGAGACGACGAGTTGCAGAACTAATGAGAAATACGAATCTACAGAATCAGAAACACAGCATATACCAATAGGATAAACAAACAGAAATCCACTCCTCCACGTGGCATTTGAAATCAGACCATGGAGCGCTACGTAGTGTTCAGAAAAGATCGTCTATAATTATGGATCCCACAAACTTCTTCTTTCCCGTAATAAAGAAAAGCTGCAGGAGCATGCTGCAAAGAGACCTGTTTAAAAGGAAACTGTAAAATTATACTTTAAAAAAAAGAAATTGGGAATTCCTTGGCAGTCCAATAGTTAGAACTCTGCTTGCACTGCAGGGGGCATAGTTCCATGCCCGTCAGGGAACTAAGATCTTGCGAGCCATACAGCATGGCACCAAAAAAAAGGAAATTGAGCTCAGGAGATTAGTCTGATATACACAGGAAGGGATGAAAAAACTTCCTGGTAGATCTTGGTAAATGTCTAATTGACATTATACTTGAAGGAACCCCAGTACTGAGCATCAGCAACTTGTCTGCTCAGTGTGATGTGATCAGAGCTGAGTATCCTCAACCCCTTTTTTATTGTTAGGGTAGTTACCATTCAGACTGAACCTGAATGGACTGGACACAATTCTAACAGCAAACGTTAATACAAATAAAATGTATAAACTGGTAATCAGTAGGAGGAATTAAAAATCAAAACTCGAAAAACAAGTGCAGAGAAAGTACAACAGACAGATTTTTAAAAGATGATAGAAGTCCAGTTGTCTCAATAGCCATTATAGGCAGTAAGCAGAAAGAATATAGTTTGTCAGACTGTGTTAAATTTTTTTCATGTATATACACATAAATATGTATATATGCTACATACAAGAAAATAACCTGAACTGTAATGGAGAGGGACAGGGGTCTCCCCTGGGGGCTCGGTGGTGGAGAACCTGCCTGCCAGCGCGGGAGACACATGCTCGCTGCAGTCTGGGGAGGTCCCCCCACAGCTGCCTGAGCCCGGGCTCCCCGACAGGAGACGCTGCCACGAGGAGCAGCACCGCTCACTGCAGCCAGAGAACAGCCACGAAGCGCCGGCGTGGCCAGAAGTCAGTCAAACCGTTTCCTTAGAAGAGCGAGGCGGAAATACAGAGAAAGACAGCTGTTCCAGATGTGTTATTCTCAGATGGAATGTATTTTAACACAAGGGATAACTGAAGTTTGCTGCCTAATGATAAAATGTTCCATTTGTTAGGAAGAAATAGGAATTTTAAACCTATGTATTTAATAAAACAACCTCAAGTTACAAAAAGCAATTTGGGCTTTACAGAGAATTAGACACAATAAATGGGCAAAATAAAGGACAGAAACAGTAGGGACCTCACAGAAGCAGAAGATACTAAGAAGAGAAGCGAGAACACACAGGAGAGCTGTACAAAAAAGATCTTCACGACCCAGATACCATGATGGTGTGATCACACACCTGGAGCCAGACATCCTGGAATGTGAAGTCAAGTGGGCCTTAGGAAGCATCACTATGAACAAAGCTAGTGGAGGTGATGGAATTCAAGCTGAGCTATTTCAAGTCCTAAAAGATGATGCTCTGAAAGTGCTGCACTCAATGTGCCAGCCAATTTGGGAAACTCAGCAGTGGCCACAGGACTGGAAAAGGTCAGTTTTCATTCCAATCCCAAAGAAAGGCAATGCCAAAGAATGCTCAAACTACCGCACGATTGCACTCATCTCACACGCTAGTAAAGTAATGCTCAAAATTCTCCAAGCCAGGCTTCAATAGGACGTGAACAGTGAACTTCCAGATGTTCAAGCTGGATTTAGAAAAGGCAGAGGAACCAGAGATCAAATTGCCAACATCTGTTGGATCATCGAAAAAGCAAGAAAGTTCCAGAAAAACATCTACTTCTGCTTTATTGACTATGCCAAAGCCTTTGACTGTGTGGATCACAACAACTGTGGAAAAGTCTGAAAGAGATGCGAATCCCAGACCACCTGACCTGCCTCCTGAGAAGTCTGTATGCAGGTTGTGAAGCAGCACTTAGAACTGGACACGGAACAACAGACTGGTTCCAAATAGGAAAGGAGTCTGTCAAGGCTGCTGTATCTTGTCACCCTGCTCATTTAACTTGTATGCAGAGTACATCATGAGAAATGCTGGACTGGATGAAGCACAGGCTAGAATCAGGATTGCCGGGGGGAAATGTCAGTAACCTCAGATATGCAGATAACACCACACTTACGGCAGAAAGCTAAGAACTAAAGAGCCTCTTGATGAAAGTGAAAGAGAGTGAAAAAATTGGCTTAAAACTCAACATTCAGAAAGCTAAGATCATGGCATCACTTCATGGCAAATAGATGGAAAAACAATGGAAACAGTGAGAAACTATTTTGGGGCTCCAAAACCACTGCAGATGGTGACTGCAGCCATGAAATTAAAAGACACTTGCTCCTTGGAAGAAAAGTTATGAGCAACCTAGACAGCATATTAAAAAGCAGAGACATTACTTTGCTGACAAATAGCCATCTAGTCAAACCTATGATTTTTCCAGTGGTCGTGTATGGATGTGAGAGTTGGACTATAAAGAAAGCTGAGCACTGAAGAATTGATGTTTTTGAACTGTGGTGTTGGGAGAAGACTCTTGAGAGTCCCTTGGACTGCAAGGAGATCCAACCAGTCCATCCTAAAGGAAATCAGTCCTGAATATTCATTGGAAAGACTGATGCTGAAGCTGAAGCTCCAATACTTAGGCCACCTGATGAGCTGACTCATTTGAAAAGACCCTGACGCTGGGAAAGATTGAGGGCGGGAGGAGAAGGGGACGACAGAGGATGACATGGCTGGATGGCATCACCGACTCGATGGACGTGAGTTTGAGTGAACTCTGGGAGTTGGTGATGGACAGGGGCCTGGCGTGCTGCAGTCCGTGCGGTCACAAAAAGTCAGACGCGATGGAATATGAACCAGCCGTAAAAATGATGGAATAACGCATCTGCAGCGACATGGGCGGACCTGGAGGTCATCACAGTAAACGAAGTAAGTAAGAGAAAGGCGAGTGTCATGCGGCATCAGTCGTGTAGAGTCTAAAGTACGACACAAGTGCACCGATCTGTGAGACAGGAAGAGAATCACAGGCCTAGAGAGCAAACCGGTGGTCGCCGTGGGGGAGGAAGGTGGGGAGGGTGGAGTGGGGGTTCGGGATCAGGAGATGCAGACTCGTCCGCGGAGAAAGGGTGAGCAGGCTCCTCCATGCAGAATTGGTGAACAACAAGGTCCTCCCGCAGAGCACAGGGAGCTGTGTGCAGTGTCCTGTCATCAACCGTATGGAAAAGAAGATGGAAAGGTACACAGGCGTGACTGAGTTACTTCAGTGCACAGCAGAGTAACAAACACCGTAAATCAGCTGTACTTCAGGAAAACTAAAGGAAAGGTTCGCTCTTGAGAGCACTTCCACTGAAGCCTTAAATGCTGGAGTTGGGTAGTAAAACCTGAAAATCAGTGAGTTACGGATTTCATTTGAGAAATTAGAAAAGCCACAGTAGAGTAAAGGTGGAACAAAGAGGTAATTTACGTAAGAGAAACAGTGAGACAGGAGCCAGGCAGCGGCACGGCCGGAGTCTGACTCTTTGACATAAAAACGGGGTCTCAGGCCCCGACCCCAGGGAGTCCCCACTTCACGTTAGGGAAGAATTGCAACATGGACGCCAAAACCTGCTAAACCAATACCAGAGAAAATGAGCAATTGCAGATTTGTTTCTCTCGTGAATGTTAGACGTGAAAATCATCAAGAAAATACATTTCAAGTAACAACAGTATGTTTTTAAAAAGCGGCATGTGACCAAACTGGCTTATTCCGGGATTGAATTACTATTAGGAAGTGTTTTTTGCTACATTCATATATGAAAGAAGAGGCATGCAATCATTTCAGTGGGTTCAGACAATACCTTTGCTAAGATCTTAGCACCCATTTATAATTAAAAAAAGAAAAAACAGTAAGCAGTGGAAGAAAGTATCCATAGCCTGGAAAAAGGGCTCCAGCAGCGGAGAGAGAGACATAGGCGGAGCGTCTCCCAAAGTGGGAGGAGTGTGGAGCGCGTGTGGAGCGGAGCCCGTCGTCAGCGAGGCTGCTCAGCCCTGCACACGGGTCCCGAGGGACAGAGGGACGGGAGTGGAGACCAGGGGCCCAAGACCTGCAGGGAGCAAGCAGGCTTTCACTTACAGCGAGCTGATCGTCTGGGAAGTTCAGGGCACGCCGCACAGTGTAGCAAGAGCCGGCTGTAGGATAAGTGCACCCAAGTTAGTTATTTTTCTCTCCACATTGGTAATACAGAAACAGAGTTTGAATAAAGACAGCAGTCATCACAGCGCCAAAGTCTGTGCCGTGTCCACGAATCGGGAGCCGTGGGGGCCACAGAGGGGCGTGGAAGACCCAGGTCTCAGAGGCTCCATGTGCGCACTTGCAGGAGGGTTGGCACCTTAAGTCGTTGGGCTTCCCCAAGGTCATCTGTAGATTTAAAGCCCAGGAAGGGTTCTGTGGGATTCAGCGCAGTGTTTCTGGAGCACGTGGGGACGGACCTGCGATACAGCCCGGGGAGGACTGACACAGCAGGAGAAAGGGACGGAGCTGAGCCGTGTGCACCATGAACACTGCTTACACGCTGCACGTCAGACAAGGCCCAGCGCGCGAGAGCGCACACGGTGATGCCACTCACGGGGACTTGGAATCAGGCAGACTGAAGTACAGCGTTCAGTGCCTGCTGCTCAGCCCAGCAGCTCCTCTCCAGGGGTCTCCCCAAAAGCTCCCAGGAGAAGAGAGTGGATGCTCGCACCGAGACTTGTTCCTTGACGTTCCTGCAAGTCTTACTTATAGCCCCAACCTGCCAGTGACCCCGAGGTCCACGCAGACGAGCAGATAGACAGGCGACGCTCCCTCCACCCAGGGGCTGCTGTGGGCCACGTGGGTGCTCCGCGGAGGCCAGACCCAGGGTGGGCGCCGAGGCCCCACTGGAGTGAGGTCCAGGCAATGGGGGCAGCGTGGGGAGACAGACAGCAGGTGGCTGGCCTGGGGCCGGGGCGGCCAGGAGACTTGGGGCGCCGTGGACGTGCCCTGCGTCCTGCGCGATGGGATCATTTCCCAGACACTGCCTGCACTTTGTTGTAGGTCAGTTATACCTCGGCGAAGTCTGTTTTTAGAAATGAAGTGTCTTGTTCAGGGATGTATACACAGGTGTTAGGACTGTAAAGAAAGGCACGGGGGTGATCAGCGTAAAAAGCCAGGTCAGTGATTCCTTCCGAGGTGAGGAGGGCAGGGCCTGAGGTGGGCTCGGGGCGGGAGCATCTGGTGCTGGCAGGGGCCCCGGCCTGGCTGCTAACCCATGGTATTCACTCTGTATTTATTCTTTATATCATGTGCCGGGCTTAGTTGCTCACTTGTGTCCGACTCTGTGTGACCCCATGGACTGTAGCCCGCCAGGCTCCTCTCTCTGTCCATGGGATTCTCCAGGCCAGAACACTGGAGTAGCCATTTCCTTCTCCAGGGGATCTTCCCAACTCAGAGATTGAACTCAGGTCACCCGCATTGCAGGCAGATTCTTCACCATCTGAGTCACCAGGGAAGCCCTTCTTAGACACACCAACCATAAAATAAAAGATTGATAACTTAAGCTACACTAAAATCAACAACTTGCTTTTTAATAGAAAAAGTGAGAAAACAGTATTGCAGCGAGCATGTCACAGGATTCACGTCAAGATGTGTAAGCGTTGCAGCATGTTACGGAAAGACAAACAGACCTCTTGACAGGTGGGCAGACGAAGCAGTCGATGTCCCAGAAAGCTTGTGACGGGTTCCCCGTGGAGGCCTCAGCCAGCTGGTGCTGGGAGTGGCCGGGGCCCCGCTGCAGGCAAGAAGCGGAGCATCAGGTGCCCCCGAGGAAAAGAGCTTGGCGGATCCACTGAGCTTGTGATGGCCAATCCTGTGCCCCTGGGATCCCGTGCCCAGCCCCGCCATGTCCGCGCCGGGAGTGCCCTCCAGGGTCCTGTCCGCTTGGTGTGGTACAGCCTCGCGGCAGGACCGCACGCCCACGGTGGCGAAGGACGCAGCCGAGTGGAGAGGTGCCGTGCGCCTCTGCGTGTGCGGGTCAGCCCCAGCCCCTGCGGATGCCTGCGAGGTCCTGACCCTGCAGAGAACCATGAGGGCCTGTGGTGACCAGGCCGGGCTGGCTGCGTCCGGGGCTGAGCCCCGCGCCCGGGGTTGGCCGTGCGGGGTTCTTTTGCCCAGCGCTGGGTGCCCAGGCTTTTACGTGACAGTCAGCCGCACGTGGGTGTCGCACACACGAGGGCTTGTCTGCGTGGCAGTGTGGAACACACCTGAGGGCAGTGTTGTCGGGGAAGGAGGTGGGCCCGCTGCTGCCAGCGCCCCTGAACCTTGCTCAGGTTCAGGCCCGGAGCCGCTGAGCGCCCTGGCTGCGTGTGAAGGAGGCGGCAGAGGTGGAAGCTTCCGGAAGCTCTAAAAGTCAGCCTCACTGGACTCGGGGTTTGGGTGCTGGGAGATGGTGCACCCCTTCGCCGGGGGGCAGGCAGCCGGAGGCATCCCCTCCCTGGACAAGAGTCCTCTGGGCCACGGCTCCAAAACCAACCCTGGATGAGGTGGGAACGCTGCTCCTGCTGGACGAGGGACAGCTATACCATTTTCTGGTTTAATTCAAATTCCTGCTACATGAGGGAGGGAAGGGTGAGGATTTCAGAAATGATGCAAAAGCTTTTGAAAGAAAACATCCTTTCCCTCATTGAGTGCAGAACTTGGCAGTCACTGCCGGGGAACCAGCTGCAGAGCAGACAGGCCTGGAGGCACCGGCCTGGGGGCCTGGGGCATCGGGCTGCACTGAGCTGCCCTGAGGGTGGCGGGGAGCAGTGTTGTGTGTCCCGGTGGTGCAGTCGTGTTTCACATCACACCCTTGTGACTCGTGGGTAAGGGAGGGCAGGGTGCCGGCCGTGGCAGAGCGGGGCCAGGCCCTTTCCCTGCGGATTGAGAGGAAAAGACACAGAACCGCAGGGGTGTCCGGGGCGCTGGCCGGTGTCCCGAGGGGCACCGTCCTCCCCAGCGGCCGTGGCGTCAGGTTCCCGCTGAGAGCTGGGGTAGGGGGGTTGCTGGGGTCTCAGCTCCGGCCAGGCTGTGCCGCCCCGCCCCTACCCCCCACCCCATGACTGTGCGGCCTCTTGTTTTCCAGGTTCTGTTTGGATTCTGCCAGGCAGACCCGACAGAGACTGTCCATCAACTGGTCCAACTTCAGCTTGAAAAAAGCCACCTTTGCTGCCCACTGAACGAGGATGCTGGAGAGGGCGGCGCGGCGGCCGGCCCGGCCCCTCGACGAGAGCCTGCTGCTCGGCCGCGCTGTGAGCTCGTGTGCGTGTTGTCTGTGCGTGAGCCGGACGAGCCGTCCCCGCGCGGCCGGCCCTCTGCGTCTCGCCCCGTCCCGCCACCTGCCCCCGGGGGGCTCCACCCAGCTCCGCCCGCGTCCACCGATGGCCCGGGCGGGCGGGCCCGCCGTCCTCCACAGTCCACTGTCCAGAGTGTCCACGTCGCGCGTCCGTGTCTGACCCCCGACTTGTAGCCAGCTTGTGTAAGACCCCGCAGAACGAGACCGTTCCGAGCAAACACCCACCAGTACTCACACCATGAAGTCTGTAGAGTGTACAACTGTATTAACACGGAGCCTGCCTGGCTACTTTTTTAACATATTGTTAAGTAATATTAAAATCATGTCTTTCTTTTTGAAAGATGGAATACATTAGTACAGCAGGAGACCTGGTCTGCTTGCTTTGTGCCGGGGTCGGGGGTCAGGGGTGAGTGGGCGTCGCCCGCGCGTCTCAGCCCTGGTATCCTCCCCGCCCTCCATCCCGCGGGGCCCGGGGCTTCCACGCACCGCCGGGCCGGGCCGGGCCGGGCACTCCGCTGTGCACTCCGCTGTCGGGGCGCGGGGGGCGCTGGAGGAGGGCGGGGGCGCTGCAGGGCCTGGGGGCGGGGCTCTGGCCGCGACGCGGAAGCTGGAAACGTCTCCTGGGGCACCTGTGAGCAGCGCTGGCCCCGGCTCCCCGCACCCCCTGCAACACTAGCTCCCGCTGCTCGCGGCCCCCGGGTGACACGGCTTCCACGCGCGTCCCTGAGGGAGGGGACGCGGTGAGAGCCCGCTTCTGAAAACAGCTCGGTCTGGCTCTTCGCTGGCGAGGTGGGGGCCCGGCCCCGGCGGCGTCTGACGATCCCCGGGGCGTCCAGGGAGCGGGCTGAGAGGAGGCGGGCGGCTCAGAGCGCGGGCACGGGGCCGCCGTGGTCACCACGGGAGGCCTCTCTCACGGGCTGTGCGGACGGGACTGCGGTCTGAGCCCCAGACCAGGCCCGGGGGCAGGGAGGAGCTCACGTGGCTCTGCTGCTGGGGCGGCCCTGACCGGGGTCCAGGGTCCAGGAGGGGCCGGCGGTTGCGGGGAGAGGCGAGGGCAGCAGGCAGGGGCGGTTTGGTCACGCGGCGGGCAGGTCTTTCCTGGACGTCGGATGGTCGGACAAAGGGAGAGACTGAGGTGGGGCTGTGACCACGGCGGGGAGTCCTCAGGGAGGCGCAGACCCCGCTGCATCCCTGGACCCCAGCAGGGCGGGGCGCCTCCCCTCCCTGCTGAGCTCAGACCGGCTGTGCCCCCCGTTCCCTGGGTGCCCCCCACCTTCCACACCTGCTCTGCCCAGTGGGCCTGCCAAATCTCAGCCTTCAGACCCCTGGAAGCCGGCTGACCCACAGGACCACCCCTGGCGTTCCTGGTCCTCAAAGGGGCGTCTGGGGAACAAGAAAGAGGGTGGATTCAGGCCCCGGGAGGCGCAGAGGCCGGGGAGAGGCCGGGTCCTCTCCGTCACTGCAGTTGGAGCTGGGGGCACGGGGCCCAGGCCTGCGGAGGGAGCCTCACGCGTGCCCAGCGAGGTCACTGCTCAGCCTGGACCCAGCCTCGGAGGGCCTCGTGCTGGTTAGAGGTGAGTGAGCTGTAGATGAAGTAAAGTGATGGCGGCTGGAAGAGAAACAGCAAAGGGGGCTTTTATTGAAACCTGCCGCCTACACACTCATCCCATTAAGGAACCGAAATGTGGTGCTTGTCAATGTCATTAACGCATTCTTTCTTTAAGGAGAAGAACATCGCATATTTCATACTGTTTTACTGTCTTCAACACGAAACCTCTAAGTCATCGCAGAGACGACAGGATGGCAGTGCCTTCCTGCTTCATCTTCACGATCAGGCAGTCGCTGTTCCTTTGGGATCCACCATCCAGTGTTAGGGGAGACAGCGGTGTGGGGCAGGAGAAGATTCAGAACAGCCTGAGCTCTGAAGGACTCGCTCCCCAAACGGGACGCCTGGCAGAGGCAGGCGGGCGGGCGGGCAGGCACCGTGTGGTGTCGGCCACGGGCTGAGCGTGGCTGTGACTCCCGACGCTGGGCAGGAAGAGCGGCTGCAGAGCTGTGCTCCTGCCGTCAGCAGTTGTGAAACCAGGGCAAGATTTTACGCACTGCTCCTGGATGTTGGAACAATGTTTCCTGAGGGAAGGGCCCCCACTTCCTGCCTGGAGGCAGCTGCACACCTGGATCTACCGATCTGTGCACGAGCGGCGTAAATTCCATAAGCCCAGGGGGGCATTTCCACCACCCAGGGCACAGAGACCAGGGAACACGCGGGCACTGGCGTGGAGTCCTCCGTGGGGTCTGAGCTCAGCAGTGGGGTTCTGCTAACCCCTGGGTGGAATCTAAGGCCGAACACAAGCCTCAGAGGAGCAAGCCAGTCCTAAGTATTCACTTCGCTGCCTGCTGGAACAATGCCCGACAGACTTAAACAAAAGTGTCCTGCACGACAAGGTACAGTTCAAAGTGTTAGGATCCAGGCCGTGCCAAGAAGGAAACTGTAAGCCATAAGCAGCTGCTGCTGCTGCTAAGTCACTTCAATCGTGTCCGACTCTGTGTGACCCCACAGATGGCAGCCCACCAGGCTCCCCCGTCCCTGGGATTCTCCAGGCAGGAGCACTGGAGTGGGGCGCCGTTGCCTTCTCCAGCCATAAGCAGAAGAAACGTCAAAAAAGCACCAGAAACGGAGCCAAAGACAGTGAATCTGCCGACAAGAACCTCAGCAGTCATGTTAGGATCTCACGACTGTGCTCAAGCACATAAAGGAAAACGTAAACGAGATGAAGAACTGGAAGCTATAAAAAAAGACCCAAATCCGAAGGGAGAAAAACTGTGTCCAAAATGAAAAATACCCAAGATATAAGTAACAGCTGATTGGAAACTTTGGAAGAGAATAACTGTGGACTCAATGACAAATAGAAACTATGAGAAATGAAAACTGACGTTTCCAGTCCTGTGGCCACTGCTGAGTTTTCCAGATTAGCTGGCATTTGAGTGCAGCACTTTCACAGCATCATCTTTTAGGATTTGAAACAGCTCAACTGGAATTCCATCACCTCCACTAGCTTTTTGTTTGTAGTAATACTTCTTAAGCCACTTGACTTTGCATTCCAGGATGTCTGGCTCTAGGTGAGTGATCACACCACTGTGTTTATCTGAATCATGAAGATCTTTTTTGTACAGTTCTTCTGTGTATTATTACCACCTCTTCTCAATCTCTTCTGCTTCTGTTAGGTCCATACAGTTTCTTTCCTTTATTGTACCCATCTTTGTATGAAATGTTCCCTTGGTATCTCTGATTTTCTTAAAGAGATCTCTAATCTTTCCCATTCTATTGTCTTCCTCTATTTCTTTGCATTGATCACTGAGGAAGGCTTTCTTATCTCCTTGCTATTTTTTGGAACTCTGCATTCAGATTAATATATCTTTCCTTTTCTCCTTTGCCTTTCACTTCTCTTTCCTCAGCTATTTGTAAGGCCTCCTGAGAAGCATTTTGCCTTTTTGCATCTCTTCTCTTGGGGATGGTTTTGGTCACCACCACCTGTACAGTGTTACGAACCTCCATCCATAATTCTTTAAGCACTCTGTCTACCAGATCTGTTCCCTTGAATCTATTTGTCACCTCCAATATATAATCATAAGGGATTTTTTTAAAGGTCATATCTGAATGGCCTAGTGGTTTCCAAGTTTTCATTCTAATCCCAAAGAAGGGCAGTGCCAAGGAGTGTTCAAACTACCACACAATTGTGCTCATTTCACATGCTAGCAAGGTAATGCTCAAAATCCTTCAAGCTAGGCTTCAGCAGCACATGAATTGAGAACTTCCAGATGTACCAGCTGGATTTAGAAAAGGCAGAGGGACCAGAGGTCAAATTGCCAACATCCACTGGATCATAGAAAAAGCAAGAGAATTCCAGAAAAACATACGCTTCATTGACTATGCAAAAGCCTTTGACTGTGTGGATCATTCTTCAAGAGATGGGAATACCAGACGATCTTACCTGCTTCCTGAGAAATCTGTATGCAGGTCAAGAAGCAAGAGTTAGAACCGGACATAGCACAGACTGGTTCCAAACTGGCAAGAGTACGTCAAGGCTGTATACTGTCACCCTGGTTATTAACGTACATGCAGAGTACGTCATGGGAAAGGCCGGACTGGATGAAGCACAAGCTGGAATCAAGATTGCCAGGAGAAATATCAACAACCTCAGATACGCAGATGACACCACCCTTATGGCAGAAAGCAAAGAGGAACTAAATAGCCTCTTAATGAAAGTGAAAGAGGAGTGAAAAATCTAGCTTAAAACTCAGCATTCAAAAAACGAAGATCATGGCATTCAGTCCAGTCACCTCATGGCAAACAGATGGGGAAACAATGGAAAAAGTGTCAGACTTTATTTTTCTGGGCTCCAAAATCACTGCAGATGGTGACTGCAGCCATGAAATTAAAAGATACTTGCCCCTTGGAAGAAAAGTTATGACAAACCTAGACGGCACATTAAAAAGCAGAGACATCACTTTGCCGACAAAGGTCCTTGTAGTCAGAGTTATGCTTTTTCCAGTAGTCATGTATGGATGTGAGAGTTGAACCATAAAGAAGGCTGAGTGCTGAAGAATTGATGCTTTTGAACTGTGGTGTTGGAGAAGACTCTTGAGAGTCTCTTGGACTGCAAGGAGATCCAACCAGTCAGTCCATCATAAAGGAAATCAGTCCTGAATACTCACTGGAAGGACTGATGCTGAAGCTGAAACTCCAATACTTTGGCCACCTGATGTGAAGAACTGTCTCATTGGAAAAGACCCTGATGCTGGGCAAGATTGAAGGCGGGAGGAGAAGGGGACGACAGAGGGTGAGATGGTTGGATGGTACCACAGACTCGACGGACATGACTTTGAGCAAGCTCCAGGAGGTGGTGACGGACAGGGAGGCCTGCGTGCTGCAGTCCGTGGGGTTGCAGAGAGTCGGATGCGACTGAGCTGAAGTGATGCATTAGTTTTCTGGGGCTCCCATAACAAAGTGCCACAAACCACATGGCTTAGAAATGTATTCTCCAGGTTCTGGAAGATTTAAATCTAGATTTCAGGTGTCAGCAGAACTGGTTCCTTCTAGAGGTTGTGAGGAGAACGCTCTTCCTTGCTGCACTCCCAGCTTCCTGTGGTCACTGGTGTGCTTGGTGTCCTTGGCTTATCCATACATCAGTCCGGTACTGGCCTCTGTCCCCATATGGTGTTTTCTCTCTCTCGTGTCTCTCTCTTGCCCTTTGCTTATAAGGACGCAGGTCACTGGATTTGGAGTCCACCCTAATGCAGCAGGACATCACCTTAGATTACACCTGCAAAGACCCTCCCTCTTTCTAAATGAGGTCACATTCACACATTCTGGAGATTAGGACTTCAACATTGTTTGGTGAACTTATTTTTGGAGGGAGACACAATCCAACTCAGCAGGTTTTCTTAATCAGCTTTTCCATTTGCTGAAAACATACAGGAATACCACAGATGTTTCATACATTCAGACATCTTTGTCTCTTGCGATCGTTGACTTCCCGATTAAACTGTTTTCTGAAGGCCCCTGAGGGTTTTCTACATACACCATCTGTCATCTGTGAGTAGGGCCAGTTTTATTTCTTCTTTTCCAATTTTTCTAGTCTTCACTTTATTGCCCAATTGCTCCTGTACCAGGGGGAACTGCAGGAATAAGTGAGCACCTTGCCTGATGGGGCCCTCCTCAGGGAGAGCACTCAGCACGTCATCAAGTGGAGAGTTGGCTGCAGGTCTTCCGGACACACAGCTCTGTCAGACAGAGGACTCCTCGTTTGCTGGGTGGTGGTGGCGTGAGTGGGTATTGAATTTTGTCATATGCTTTTTTTTGCTTCTGTTGAGATGATTATATGGATTTTTTTTGTTTGGTCTGTTGTTATGGTGCATTATTTTTTTAATGTCAAGCAATCTTATATTCCTGTAATAACTGCACTTGGTTATGTTATTTTTTTAGGGTTTTTGCCTCTACATTCGAGAGTCATCTGTCACTTTCCTTTGTGCCCGATCTTCCTCACGTTTCAGTGTCATAGAATGAGTCAGGGCGCACTCCTACTTGGTCTCCTGAGTCTGTAGGACATTGCTATGTCTTTCTTAGACGTTAGGAAGAATTCACCAGTGAGTCACCTGAGACTCTAATTTCCTTTGTGGAAAGACCTTTAATTCCAGCTTCAGTCTATGTAAGTGACATAAGGCCGCTCAGGTTTTCTGTTTGTTCAATTTTAGGAAGCTGTGTGTTTGAAGGACTTGATCATTTCATCTAAGTTGTCACATGTATCAGCTCCATAAACTCTTCATAGCGTCTCACCTGTTTAACATCCTAGAGATCTATAGTGATGCTCATCTTTGACTCCGGATTTTAGCAATTTACGTTTTCTTTCTTCATCAGTCATGCTCTGGGCTTATCAGTCTTATTACTGTTTAAAAGAACTAACTCTCGGCATTGATGATTTTTGTCTGTTATCCATTTCATTGATTCTGCTCTTTTATGATTTCCTTCCGTGTTCTTTGGGCTTAATTTGCAGTTCTTTCGCTAGCATCTTGAGTTGAGCACTTGGATCGTTGACGTCTCACCTCCCTTCATCCTAATACACACCTTAGGCGCTGTTACACTTCCCCTGGTCACTGCTTTCGCTGTATTCCATAATTTTTAGCAACTTGTATTTTTATTTAGTTCAAAATATTTCCAGTTTCCATTGTATTTATTTTCCCCATGGATCATTTAGAAATATGCTGAGTTTATCAGTTATCATTCTGTTGCTGAATTGTGGTTTAATCTCAGTGGTCAGCAGTCACAAATTCAGTGATTAGGCTCTTTGGAATATTGTTGTGACTCACTAATTTGTCTCTCTTGGAAGCATTCCGTGTACACCTGAAAAGAATTACAGTGAGCGCTTGTTGAGTGTAACTTCCATTCTACATATGAATTAGGCCAGGTAGATTATTTTGGTTAAATCTTCTATTCCTTACCGATTTTTTTCCCCTGCTTCTTTCAGTTACTGAGAAATGTGTGTTAAAATCTCCAACTATGATTATGTATTTAGTTCTTATGCTTTATATTGCTATTATTATTAGCTCTGTGCAAATCTGGGTATATTATATACCCCTGATAAATTCACACTTTTATCGTTGTGTGATGTTGATCTTTATTTCTGGTCATATTTTTTGTCTTAAAGCACACTGTTCTTGGTTGATGTTGGCGTGGTGTGTCTTCATCTTTTCTGATGGGCACACAGGCAAGACTTATTTTTGTCCACCGTGACAATGGTCGTTATTCAGTCAGAGGATTTGGTCAGTTTATTTATTGCCACATATGTTGGGATTCTTATCCCCAACCAGGGATCAAACCCCAGGCCCCTGCATTAGAAGTAGAGTCTGGGGGCTTCCCTGATGGTCCAGTGGCTAAGATTCCACGCTCCCAATGCTGGGGGCCCAGGTTCCATCCCTGACCAGGGAACTAGATCCCACGTGCCACAGCTGAGAGTTCACAGGTCACAACTAAAGGACCCGAACGCTGCAGCGAAGGCTAAAGACCTGCGGTGCTGCAACCGAGACCCGGTGCAGCCAAGCAAATAGTTAAAAAAGTAGAGAGTCTTAACCAGCGGACTGCTCGGGGAATCCCTCTGTAACTTTTTAAGTATTTCCGTCACTGCTTCGGTGGTTTCCCTAGAGATTATAATATGCTCCTGTGATTCATCAGTCTACTGTAAGTCAATGCAGAGGCCTTATAACCTGTAAGTGTGCAAGTTGCTTAAGCCTCGTTGTTGACAATCGTCGTTACTGTCAACAATCTGCTCCCCCACCTAAAAGTTCTCGCGGTTGTTTGCATGTCTGAAAACCTTCAAGACATTATTGTTTTAAACAATCAGTAGTCATCCATGTCTACTCATCCCCATGCTCTGCCCTCCTTTCTGTATTTTTATCCAGAATTACTTCTGACCAGCCTCAACAATCTCCATAGTATCCTTATTTCTTTTAGTACCATCTGCTGCATATACTCCAGTACTCTTGCCTGGAAAATCCCATGGACGGAGGAGCCTGGTGGGCTGCAGTCCATGGGGTCGCTGAGAGTCAGGCATAACTGAGTGACTTCCCCTTCACTTGTCACTTTCATGCATTGGAGAAGGAAATGTCAACCCACCCCAATGTTCTTGCCTGGAGAATCCCAGGGACGGGGGAGCCTGGTGGGCTGCTGTCTATGGGGTCGCACAGAGTCAGACACGACTGAAGCGATTTGGCAGCTGCTGCTGCATATGCACCTGGTGAGCCTGTACTTGTGTGGCTGTGTCTTCACGGTGCCTCTTCCCCCACGTGTCTAGAATTTGTTACTGTATAGTGGACTCTGGATTCTGTTACTTGTGTCTGAAGAAAAATGGGTTTTGTCCAGCAGGCCTGTGGATTACTGGTTGGCTACCTAGAAGAGGGGGACGTTTTCGTTTTGCCCTAAGATGTCAACTTTACTCCTAAAATGTGGCCCCTTGAGGGTTTCAAAGGAAAACTGAGGATGCAGCTACCCCTTCTAACCCTGAGGGACAGCCGCTGGGGCCTCTGCTCCGCCCGTCCTGCCGTCCAGCCCTGTCCCTGCCGCAAAATTCATAGAGTCTTACTCTCAGCCCCTGCCCGGTTCAGGGTCAGCCAAGGATCTGAGGGCTCCCCTCCTGTGGCTCCTTTCTCTCCAAGAAGCGCTTGGGTGTCTGCCAAGTCCCCAGCTCCTGAGGACAGAGGCTCCCCGTGACGCTCGAGACCGACGGCTTCCAGTCAGGCTCGTGGACGCTGGAGGGGGCGTGGGGAATCCCACAGAGGAATGGACACCTCAACTCCCCTGGGAGGAAGGCAGAACCGGAGAAAGAGACCGCACGCACTCGCGTGGCGGCAGCTGCTCCAGGCGGAGGGAACCGCAGACCGTGGGCCAGCAGCAGGGGGTTCATATCCCAGCTGTGTCCCCTGCTGCTGTGACGCCTCCCCGCCCGCACTGAGGGCGAGAGGAACCCCTAGCCTCCTGGCTCTCCTGACGGTTAGCAAGGTGATAGGCCCCGTGGCCCTGCGCTGCCCTGCAGGGCTCTCCTTTGCACTCAGCCTGTCCTCGACTCCCGTCTGGACTGGACGACTGGGCTCTTCAGGCCCCAACAGGCAACAGTCTGCAAGCATGTCTCCTCGGCAGCTAACTGAGGCCCAGGTGGAAGTGCGGCCAGGCTCCTACACCCCAGTCCCCCACACACATTCAGGGCAACCACTTAGCAAGTCCCTTTATTACAAAATCGTCAAATGATCACGTGTTCAATTTCTGGGGGTGTGGCGAACACTAGGGCAGCGCAGCGAGTCTCAATGCAGCTCAGTGCTCAGCTCCACGACTCCCAGGAGGCGTCGTGCTGGCCGGCGAGAACGCCCATGGCTGTCCACTCGTGGCCTCTGCCTGGCCGCTTGGGAGACCAGCTCCAACCCCTACCTCTGCCGCCAGCCCCACCGCAAGTTCCCGCTGACCCGAGAGTGGCCGAGACGGAGGCTCAGAAGTACCCCCAGCCTGTGCTGGGGGCCCCGATCCTGATGCGGGGCGCACCGGCCACCGGGCTCACTGGCAGCACTCGGCCACGTGCTTGAAGAGCTCCTCGCCCTGCTCGTCGCTGAAGCACCGCAGGCAGTGGGGGCACTGCAGGTCCCCCTGGCCTCTCTGGGTCACTCCCGAGCACCCGCCCTCTGCGGGGAGGTCCAGCCACTGGGATCCCGTCCCAGGCCTCCGGCCACCAGCTGCCACAGGCTCCGAAGCGTCGGTCTCTAAATACCTGGGAGATCTGCTCCCTGTGTGAATCCGGCAGGAGACTGGCTCACGAGAATCCTAGAAAAAGGCAGGCGTCCGCTCCCGAGGCTGGTTTCGGCTCCAGCGTCTGGAGCCGCGTCCATCGCTGTGCAGGACCCGCACCTTTGCTCTGCCTGGGGCCGAGGCTCGAACGAGGACGTGCCAGGGACGACTGAGGGGTCCGGACCCCCCACCTGTGCCAACGAGGGGGCCACCCCATCACGCGGCACGGAGGGGCCGTGTGCAGGAGCTCCCAGTAGGGGCACGAGCTCAGGACAGGCCGGCGGACGCCACCCTCCGCGCGCACACAAATGCCACCAGGAGGTTTCCGGGCACTGGGCATGGCGGCCCTGCCTGGAGCGGAACCGAGGCCTTGGCAGCCGCAGGAGAGCTCGAAATGCGTGAAAGAGAAACGAAGACGACTCCCGCCCCGGGCCCGAGGAAACCCCGGCTGTACCTGTCTCCAGGACGCCTGGCGCTGCAGCGAGGCCACCTGCTCCTCCAGCTCATGGATGCGGCTCTGCGCCCGCTCCCTGTCCGCCCTCTCCGACGTGAAGTCGTCTTTGTAGGCGAGGATCTGCGAGAGGGCACGCCCTCATCAGGAGGCGGCGGCCCCGCCCCCCGCGTCAGGAGGATGAAGCCCGTCCCCCTATTCCCTCAGGAGGAGGAGGCCCCGCCCCCCGGCGTCAGGAGGAGGAAGCCCGGCGCCCTATCCCCTCAGGAGGAGGAGGAGGCCCCGCCCCCCGGCGTCAGGAGGAGGAGGCCCGTCCCCCTATTCCCTCAGGAGGAGGAGGCCCCGCCCCACTATCCCGTCAGGAGGGGGAAGCCCGTCCCCCTATCCCCTCAGGAGGAGGAGGCCCCGCCCCCCGGCGTCAGGAGGAGGAAGCCCGGCCCCCTATCCCGTCAGGAGGCGGCGGCCCCGCTACACTATCCCGTCAGGAGGAGGAAGCCCATCCCATCCCTTCAGGAGAAGGCGGCCCCGCCCCCCGGCGCCCACGCTGTGGCCGCACCTGCTGCTCCAGCATCTGCACGCGCTCCAGCGCTGCGTCCCGTGCGCTCCTCGCCGCAGCCAGCTCCCGCCGCGCCTCCGCGCAGTCATCCATCTTCTCCTCCAGCTGCGCGTTGAGCCGGGAGACCTCCTTCCGCATCAGCTCGGGCTCCAGGGGGACTTGCAGGCCCTTTAGCTGCGCGTGGAGCCCCCTCACGTACTCATCCCTGCTGGCGTCGTAGCGCTGCCACCTGGCATTGAGGTCCTCGACCTGGGGGTCGGAAAGCGCCCTCGAGCCCGCCCGGAATACGAGACCCGTCCCCACGTGGAGGCCGGCTGCGCCCACTCTGGACGGGGGGACGGGAGAGGGGGGCGGGAGGGGGGGGGCGGGACGGGGGGAAGCACCCGGACGTGGTGACGGCCAAGTCGCTGCCTGAACGCTGGATTGACAGTGATCCCTGCACCTCATTTAGCAACACGCGAATTAACTTCGGAGTGGAGGACAACCGGATGTGCTCAACACGTCCTTTTGGGCAAACGTGTCGGGCCTTTGGGGACCCTGTGTATCAGCCGAAGCGACCTCAGGGCAGGGGAGACCCCTGGGCATAGCAAGGGGAGGCCCCTCACCCACAGTCCGCGCGGGGCGCTCGGCCCGAGTGCGATCTCAGACACTCACGTGAGTCACCTTCTGCCTCAGCACCCGGTTCTCCTCCCGTAACTTCTCAACCACCGCGTGCACAGAGGCGTCCCCTTCCGTACACTTGGGCTGCACGAGAAAGGGACCAGAACCCGTGTGACCGCACCTTCCGTGCGGGCACCGAGTCGCAGACGGCCCTGCAGCCGCCCTGCCCCTGCGGCAGGTGCAATGGAGACAGGAAAGGACAGGCGCTTCCAGAGGGGAGGGTGGTCCTGGCCCCGCCCAAGCCCACCCCACAGAGGGGCCAAGCCTTGCACCGTCTCCACGCCCGAGACCGCCCAGCGTCACAGGGCTGGAGCCAGGGTGGAGTTGGGGCAGGAAGCCGAGCTCGCTGTAAGCAAAGAACTTCCCGGCCCAGGGCCCATGGCCGCCAGGAGCAGGCCCCTCCTTCGGGCCCGCTGTCCCTCCCGTTGGGTGTGTCAAGATGACCACGGTCAGCTTCAGGGGCTGACTGTCTACAACAACCTCCCCTGGGATTGCGAGGCTGGTGGGATTCACCTCTAGAAGCCCAGGCGTGCTGACCCAGTCCCAGCAGGGTGGGCGGGGCTAACCGAAAAGCCATCAGAAATTCAGTCATTTAACAAACCGGATGGATGGCGGTGACATTTTTTTGAGAATTCCCCTCGAATGACAAAGGAACTGCGTGTGCTAACCTGGCGGGCTTGGGAAACCCCGCTGACTCGGCCAAGACCAGCGCTGAGAAATGACGCCTGCTTAGAGCCTCAGCCCAGGCCAACCACGACCGGCTTTCAGATCCCCAGAGAGAAAGGGCCCCATGACTCAGAATCATACGAGTCCACGGCCTGCCCGGAGAGCACTCTGGTTTCTCAAATGTGCCCTGTTCTTTCTGAGGTTCCTTTTTCATGGGATTCTCAGACCGAGGCCCTCCCCGACGCCCGGCCGAGCTGCTGCTAGGGGACTGCAGGGCTCGTCCCAACAGCCCTACATCACAGGGTGCGGTTCTCGACCAAGCTGTCACAGCCCCTGCACCACCACGACCCCACAGCCCCCAGAGGAGCCCCCTGATTTCTCAGGTGGGGGCTTCCTGATGCTGAAACCCACCCACTCCCCTGCACCCACACTGCTCTCCCCCCATGGGCCCCGTCCCAAGTAGCTCCAGGCAGGAGGCACAGCACCAAGCGGGGCCCCGTGTCCTCCCTGCCCAGGCCTGAGGCCCCATTCAGGGCCACCTCCCCACTGGGCCCAGGGGCAGCTGCAGGTCCGCTCTCCTGTGACATCCTGCAGGCCCCACCGTCCTAGAGGAAATCCCCAGAAGGGCGGGCGGCCGAGACCCTCCCCGTGGCGCAAGGCGAGGCCTGCTGACCCCAGGGCCTACCTCGGGGCTCTGCTCCCCCGCGGTCCCCTGTCCCCCCTGGCGTTCATCCAGACACTTGGCCAGATGCTGGCACATGTGGGCCGTGGCAGCCAGGGTCCGCCGCAGCTGGTGGGTCTCGTCGGCCAGGGAGCGACACAGGACGTGGCTGGCGGCCCGGGCCCGCTCCTTCTCCGCCACACTCCTCCGCAGCAGGGCCACCTCCTTCTCCCGCTCGAGCCCTGGCTGGCTCAGGAGCTGCTGCGCCTCCCGCTCCTTCTCCTCCAGCTGCTCCGAGAGTCTCTCGATTTCCTAAGGGGAAGATTTAAAAGCACAACTGATCTGACTGCAGCTGGAGAATACTCTTGAGAGTCCCTTGGACTGCAAGGAGATCCAACCAGTCCACCCTAAAGGAAATCAGCCCTGAATATTCATTGGAAGGACAGATGTTGAAGCTGAAACTCCAGTACTTTGGCCACCTGATGCGAAGAACTAACTCACTGGAAAAGACCCTAATGCTGGGAAAGACTGAAGGCGGAGGAGAAGGGGACGACAGAGGATGAGATGCTTGGATGGCATTGCTGACTTGACGGACATGAGTTTGAGCAAGCTCCAGGAGTTGGTGATGGACAGGGAGGCCTGGCATGCTGCAATCCATGGGGTCGCAAAGAGTCGGAAACGACTGAGCAACTAAACTGATCTGACTGAAAGAAGCAGCATCAGAAATAAACATTCACAAAGTGAAGACAGGCACAGACGCCCATCTGTACGGGCGTTCATTCGGAGGCTGGCTTCTGGATGGATGATTAACTCAGGAGTTTCAGCCCCAAAAGTTATACCTGAAACGTCATCTAAAATTCCGATTTCAAGAGCAAACTCGTAAGGTTAGATTTTACATCATCAAATTACTAAGTGTGGCAATTGCAAACCTCTTGAAAGAAAGAGCAGAAACTCCCCCGCGGTGGGCAACCCCCAAAGCCACGCCCACGTTCTCACCCCGACACCTGGGAACGTGACTTCATTTAGCTCCAAAGAGCTGTTCAGTCCGTGAGGATGTAATTAGTTAAGAGGAAGGCATGCTGGATCTGATGGACCCTGACCCAATGTCCAGTGCCCTCATAAGAGGCGAGTATGGACACGTAGAAGAGGCTGCGTGTGGCGAAAGGCAGAGACTGGACTGTCCACACCCAGAGGACGCCAGGGTGCCAGCAGCCACTGGGAGCTGAAGAGGACCCGCCCCACACCCTGGTTCGGGGCTTCTGGCCTTCAGAGCAGCGAAGATCAAGGATCTACTGCCTTTGTGCTGTGCACACTAGCTCATGCCCAACTCTGTGATTCCAGGGACAGCAGCCACCAGGCTCCTCTGTGCATGGGGTTCTCCAGGCAAGAGTACTGCAGTGGGTTGCCATGCCCTCCTCCAGGGGATCTGCCTGACCCAGGAAGCCCAAGTCTCTTGCGTCTCCTGCATTGGCAGGTGGGTTCTTTACCACCAGCGCCACCAGGAAGCCTGCCTATTACTGCCTTAGGCCACCCGGCTGATGTTAGAACAGCTCTGGGAAGCTAGTATCCCCGACCACAGTCCTTCAGATGCCGCTGGCTTTCAGCACCCCCAGTTGGGTTCTGCACTCGGCTCTGTGCTGTCCCACTTTCAGAGTAACGTCCACCGTAACGAGCATGCGAGGGAGGTACAGCAGGAGGAGCCCGTCCATCCTACACGGGGGAAACAGCTTCTGGAAAGCCAGGGTGGAGACTGAGCATGCACGGGGAGCGTGGCAGGGAGCATCGGAGCTCCGCTCACGCTCACGCTTACACGAGGGACCCAGGACCTCCCCTCCACTACTCACAATCTGGCCAGGGGTCTCGCCAGGGTGCTGGCACGCGTCTGTGGCACGTGTATTTTGCACTCAGGGGTCTGACAGCACTGTCCTGGTGGCCTGCTTTTCTGCTCCTTGGTAAAATACTGTGTCCCACAGCAGCGCACAACCTGCCTGTTCTTTTCAACTACAGCCTGGAGCTTAAGCCAGAGTGCAGGCTGACCAAGCACACGCCTCCAGCTGGTGTGCCTCGTGCAGACACAGCCACGGGATACATCCCTAGAAGGCGCATCCCGTGCAGACAAGCCACGGATACATCCCTAGAAGGCGTGCCCCGTGCAGACACAGCCACGGGATACATCCCTAGAAGGCGCGCCCCGTGCAGACGCAGCCACGGGATACATCCCTAGAAGGCGCGCCCCGTGCAGACGCAGCCACGGATACATCCCTAGAAGGCGCGCCCCGTGCAGACACAGCCACGGGATACATCCCTAGAAGGCGCGCCCCGTGCAGACACAGCCACGGGATACATCCCTAGAAGGCGCGCCCCGTGCAGACACAGCCACGGGATACATCCCTAGAAGGCGCGCCCCGTGCAGACGCAGCCACGGGATACATCCCTAGAAGGCGCGCCCCGTGCAGACGCAGCCACGGATACATCCCTAAAAGGCGCGCCCCGTGCAGACACAGCCACGGGATACATCCCTAGAAGGCGCGCCCCGTGCAGACACAGCCACGGGATACATCCCTAGAAGGCGCGCCCCGTGCAGACGCAGCCACGGGATACATCCCTAGAAGGCCCACGGCTGGGTCTGCCCAAGCCTGGGGTTAGGAAGTAACTGTGGGGATTCCCCTGTTGGTCCAGTGGCTGGGACTCCAAGCTCCCAATGCAGGGGACCTGGGTTCCATTCCTCGTCAGGGAACTAGATCCCACATGCTGCAACTAAGACCCAGCACAGCTAAATAAATAAAATATTAGAAAAAAGAACTGATGGGGTGGACCTAGAGGCAATCATACTAAAGTCAGAAAGAGAAAGACAAATACCATATATCACGCATACGTGGAATCTAAAATATGACACCAGTGTTCCCACCACACAGAAACAGAGGACACTCTGTGGTTGCCCAGGGGGAGGGCGAGTGGGGAGGGCTGGGGTGGGAGTCTGGGATTAGGAGAGGCGGACAATTAACAGAGAAGGAGCAGACAAGGCCCTACTGTGGAGCTCAGGGAAGTGTACTCGGCATCCTGTGGTAAAGCACACGGGCAAGGATACGAAAGAGTATACACCATATACATACACACACATGCATGGGCTTCCCTGGTGGCTCAGACGGTAAGAATCCGCCTGCAATGCAGGAGACCTGGGCCAGGAAGATCCCCTAGAGGAGGGCATGGCAACCCACTCCGGTATTGTTGCTCGGGAAATCCCATGGACAGAGGGGCCTGTCTACACTTTATGGGGTTGCACAGAGTTGGACACGACTGAGCGACTCACACACACACGTATGTATACATACACTGTTTTATATATATATGTATAACTGACTCAATTTGCTGTATAGTAGGAATTAATGAAATACTGTAAATCAGCTATACCTCAATAAAAGTAAACAACTGGGGGACTCAGGAGCACGGCCAGGCTCTGGGTCCCTCCCTGGGCCCAAACCCACATCCGTGAGGCGAGGGCTGCTCCCCCAGCATCGGTCATGCCCCATCCACAGATAACTCCAGCCCATGACGGCAGCGTGCTAACCAGGTGACCAGAAAATACTCTGAAAGCCTCGTCCTCGTTCTCTTGGGAAAGTTTTTTCACACAGCTTACAGGATCTATTTCTCGACCAGGGATCGAACCCAGGCCCTTGGCAGTGAAAGCACAGGGTCCTAACCACTGGGCCACCAGAGCTCCCTCAGGGAACTTTAAGAGCACCCTTTTCCCCGTTTTCCTCGGACTTTGCTCTAGAAGTGAACAGAAAGACAAGAAGGGAAACTCCATTAGAAGAATCAGTCGGCCTAGCTCTCTTGGGAAAGGCCTCGGGGAAGGCCAGGGACTCACTCATGAAGGTGGCGAGGGGACAGCAGGTGGCCGTGAGGGCAGCGGGCGGGGAAGTGAGGTCAGGCCCTGGCAGATGGGCCATGTCCAGCACCAGGTGGACGGGAAATCAGGACTGGCGACAACGGGTGTGACAAGCGCCAGCGGATCAACTTCAGCAGCAGGGCTCTTGCCCAAAGGCGTCCGGTGCTGGCGCGCCATCAGCCCATCATGCCTCACTGCCCTCTGACCTCACAGGCATCACAGCCAAGCCGGGCAAGGCCCGTTCTTGGAAGGCCACTACTTCATCCTTCCTTTGGGCCCTGATGACCTCACCGCTGGGCTGAAGGAGGAAAAGAGGCCTCTCTCTGGACCTGGCCAGAGGGCATCAGAACCTCCTCCCAACACACGGCCCTCCAGCACCAGGCCGGCCCTGCAGGCCCCGTCCAGGGCCTTCCAAGCCTGTCCACACAGCTGGGGCCGCCGGCAGGTGCCAAGGCACTTGGTCTGGGTGAGCCCCAGAAAGTGAAAGTGAAGTCGCTCAGTCGTATCCGACTCTTTGCAACCCTGTGGACTGTAGCCCACCAAGCTCCTCCTTCCATGGGATTCGCCAGGCAAGAATACTGCAGTGAGTTGCCATTTCCTCCTCCAGGGGATCTTCCCGACCCAGGGATCAAACGCAGGTCTCCCGAACTGCAGGCAGACGCTTTAACCTCTGAGCCACCAGGGAAGCCCAACCCTGATGGGAGGGCAGGCTCTCTCTGCAGACTGTCCCGGCAGCACTGAACCTAAAACACAAACCCAGACCCAGGTCTCGGCCTTGGACTGTGTTCCTTAAAAACTGGCCACTTTTGAAGGCCTACCAGCCAATCAAGGCCCCGTCCTGTGCTTTCCTGTGGGAAATACGGCAGAGGCTTCCCTCCAAGGGGACACAGCCCCAGGCCAGCACGGCCCAGCCTCCCCGGGCGCGTCTCCCTGTCCAGCAGCACAGCCCTGCGGGGATCCTGTCGCTGCCGGGGGATGGACGTGCCCGAGGACATCGACCACACGTACCCAACTGCACCGAGTTCCCCTCCCAGTGGCTCAAAACCGAATCTGGAGGAATCACTGAGAGCACAGAGCCCTGTCCTGCGGGGACGGTCACCTCCCTGAAAAGCTAACTCAGGTCAGAAGCTGTGACTTCAGCGGGAGCACCTCTGTCCTTGTCTCTATCTGATACGGAAGAGTATTCACGTAAAACAGAAGTGTTTACGTGTCCTGTATGTGAAAGATATCAATATACATAAACAAATATGCATGTTGTGAATGCAGACAGAAGTCTGTACGCGACACCAGTGCAGGCCAGGCCCCGTGGGGCCAGCTTCTAAGGCTCACGGGGGTGAGTGGCCAGGAAGTCAGTGACCGTAAGGAGGCAGCGGCACCGGCTGCCCTGGCCTCTGCCTCCACCTCCCGCCACCCCCTCACATCCTCTGTGAGGCCGGAGGACTTCGGGCAGCACCTCATCTGCAAGCGTCCTGAGCTGCTAGATGGAGACAGGCTGAGCAACAGCGCAGCAGGAGGTCCCCCGGCTTCAGGGGCTCGTGGGGTTTCCCAAAGACGCTCCTCGCCGCACCCACCCCAGGAGGAGGCCAGGAGGTGTCTGCGAAGAAGACCGGGGGTGCCGCCTCAGGACCGGGGCCCCTTCTCCACCTGCTGACGACACAGACCCAGAGCACCGCACCTGGCCGACGAGGGGGAGGACTGCTCGGATCTGAAGGACACAATGACTTGATGTTTTGTCTTAAAAATCTTCCTTCAAACATCAGTTTAGAAATGACCTGGCTCTGGCATCCCAGGTGGTCCACAGCTTAAGAATCTGTCAGTGCAGGGGACACGGGTCTGACCCATGGAAAAGACCCCCACATGCCATGGGCCAGCTAAGCCAATGGGCTGCAACGATGAAGCCCGCCCGCTCCGAACCTGAGCTCCACGGCCAGAGAAGCCACCGCAGCGAGAGGCCTTCACCCCACGACGGAGAGAAAGGCCAGAGCAATGAAGAGCCGGCACAGCTGTAAACAAAGGCCCAGAAAGAAGGACCGACCTGGCTCACGTGCAGACTTGCCACAATGACAGCCTCACCGCCAGGAACCAGCCAGCGCCTGAGGAACGAGGCAGGCCACTGCAGGCTGCTCCCCGCCCGCCAAGGGCCGCCTGACCTACCGCCCCACAGCCGCATGCAGACCCCAGACCCCTGCAGCCCCCAGGTTTTCAGCACTTGTTGCTCTGAAGTAGGAGGCACACTGGCCCGTCTGGCCACGTGTCCCAGTCCAGTTCGTAACCGTTAGAAACTGCACGCATCACACCGTCTCCGCCTCCATCTTCACGGGGTGTCTTATAAGGATACCAGGCACCGGGGGCCCACCCTAGTCCAGGAAGACCTCACTTTATCACACCTGCAAAAGCCGTACTTCCAAATAAGGTCTCAGTCGCTCAGGCATCTCCAACTCTTTGCAAACCCATGGACAGCAGCACGCCAGGCCTCTCTGTCTTTCACCATTTCCCGGAACTTGCTCAAATGCATGTCCACTGAGTCAAAGATGTCATGCAACCATCTCATCCTCTGCCACCCTCTTCTCCTGCCTTCAATCTTTCCCAGCATCAGGGTTTTTTCCAGTAGGTCAGTTCTTCACATCAGATGGCCAAAGTATTGGAGCTTCAGCTTCAGGATCAGTCCTTCCAATGAATATTCAGGACTGATTTCCTTTAGGATGGACTGGTTGGATTTCCCTGCAGTCCAAGGGACTCTCAAGAGTCTTCTCCAACATCTCAGTTCAACAGCATCAATTCTTCGGTGCTCAGCTTTCTTTATAGTCCACCTCCCACATCCATACATGACCACTAGAACAACCATAGATTTGACTACAGGAACCTTTGTCAGCAAAGTAATGTCTCTGCTTTTTAATATGCTGTCTAGGTCGGTCATAGCTTTTCTTCCAAGGACCAAGCGTCTTTTAAAAACTTTCATGACTGCAATCACCATCTGCAGTGATTTTGGAGCCCAAAAAATAAAGTCTCTCATTGTTTCCATTGTTTCCCCATCTATTTGCCATGAATGAAGTGATGGGACCCAGATGCCATGATCTTAGTTTTTTGAATGTTGAGTTTTAAGCCAGTTTTTTCACTCTCCTCTTTCACTTTCATCAAGACTCTCTTTAGTTCCTCTTTGCTTTCTCCCATTAGGGTGGTGTCATCTGCGTATCTGAGGTTGTTGATATTTCTCCCAGCAATCTTGATTCCAGCTTGTGCTTAATCCAACCCAGCATTTCACATGATGTACTCTGCATATAAGTTAAATAAGCAGGGTGACAATATACAGCCTCAACATACTCTTTTCCCAATTTGGAACCAGTCCGTTGTTCCGTGTCTGGTTCTAACTGTTGCTTCTTGACCTGTATACAGCTTTCTCAGGAAGCAGGTAAGATGGCCTGGTATTCACATCTCTTGAAGATGATCCACACAGTCAAAGGCTTTTGCATAGTCAATGAAGCAGATGTTTTTCTGGAATTCCTTTGCTTTTTTATATGATCCAATTGATGTTGGCAATTTGATTTCTGGTTCCTCTGCCTTTTCTAAGTCCATCTTGTACGCCTGGAAGTTCTTGGTTCATGTACTGTTGAATAAAGCCTAGCTTGAAGGATTTTGAGCATTATCTTGCTAGCATGTGAAATGAGTGCAATTGTGCAGTAGTTTGAGCATTCTTTGGCATTGCCTTTCTTTGGGATTAGAATGAAAGCTGACCTTTTCCAGTCCTGTGGCCAACGCTGAGTCTTCCAAATTTACAGACACATTGAGTGCAGAACTTTAACATCATCTTTTAGAATTTGAAATAGCTCAGTGGAAACTGATCACCTCTATCCACTAGCTTTGTTCGTAGTGATGCTTCCTAAGGCCCACTTGACTTCACATTCCAGGCTGTCGGCTCTGGGTGAGTGGTCACGCCATCGTGCTTGTCTGGGTCGTGAAGGCCTTTCTTGTGTAGTTCTTCTGTGGGTGCTTGCCACCTCTTCTGCTTCTGTTAGGTCCACACTGTTTCTGTCCTTTATTGAGCCCATCTTTGCATGAAATGTTCCCTTGCTATTTCTACTTTTCTTGGAGAAATCTCTAGTCTTTCCCATTCTCTTGTTTTCCTCTTTCTTTGCATTGTTCACTTAAGGCTTTCTTATCTCTCCTTGCTAGTCTATAGAACTCAGAATTCAGATGACTTTCCTTTTCTTCTTTGCCTTTTATTTCTCTTCTTTTCTCAGCTATTTGTAAGGCCTCCTCAGACAACCATTTTGCCTTGTAGAATTTCTTTATTTTGGGGATGGTCTTGATCACTGCCTCCTGTACAATGTCACGAACCTCCGTCCATAGTTCTTCACACACTCTATCAGATCCAATCTCTTGAATCTATTTGTCAAATTTCCATTGTATAATCACAAGAGAATTTATTTAGGTCATACCTGAATGGGCTAGTGGTTTTCCCTACTTTCTTCAATTTAAGTCTGAATTTTACAATAAGGAACTCGTTATGTGAGCCACAGTCAGCTCCTGGTCTTATTTTTGCTGCCTGTGTGGAGCTTCTCCATCTTTGACTACAAAGAATATAATCAATCTGATTTCGGTATTGACCATCTGGTGATGTCCACGTGTAGAGTCGTCTCTTGTGTTGCTGGAAGAGGGTGTTTGCTATGACCAGTGTGTTCTCTGTTAGCCTTTGCCCTGCTTCATTCTGTACTCCAAGGCCAAACTTGCCTGTTACTCTAGGTGTCTCTTGACTTCCTACTTTTGCATTCCAGTCCCCTATGATAAGAAGGACATCTTTTTTTGGCGTTAGTTCTAGAAGGTCTTGTGGGTCTTCATAGAACCATTCAACTTCAGCTTCTTCTGCATTCGTGGCTGGGGCATAGACCTGGATTAGTGTGCTACTGAAAGGTTTGCCTTGGAAACAAACCAAGATCAATCTGTTGTTTTTGAGACTGCACCCAAGTACTGCATTTCGGGCTCTCTTGTTGACTGTGAGGGCCATTCCGTTTCTTCTATGGGATTCTCGCCCGCAGTAGCAGATGTGATGGTCACCTGAGTTGATCTCACCCACTGTCTTCCATTTAGTGTCCTAATTCTTAAAATGTCAATTTCACTCTTGCCAACTCTTGTTTGACCAAGGTAAATCAATTTACCTTGATTCATGGACCTAATACCCCTGGTTCCTCTGCAGTCTTTTTCTTTACAGCACTGGACTTTAGTTTCACCACCAGACAACATCCACAACTGGGCGTTGTTTCCACTTTGGCTCAGCCTTTTCGTTCCTCTGGAGCTATTTCCTGCTCTTCTCCGGTAATACACTAGGCACCTACCAACCTGGAGTCCCTCTTTCAGTGCTGTATCGTTTCGCTTTTTCACACTGTTCATGGCGTTTTCCAGGCAAGAATGCTGAAGTGGTTTGCCATTTCCTTCTCCAATGGACCACGTTTTGTCAGAACTCTCCACCACGACCCATCCGTCTTGCGCGGCTCTACACGGCACAGCTCACAGTTTCACTGAGTTAGACAAGGCTGTGGTCCATGTGGTCAGTTTGGTTAGCTTTCTGTGATTGTGGTTTTCATTCTGTCTGCCCCTCTGATGGAGAAGGATGAGAGGCTGGTGCAAGCTTCCTGATGGGAGGGACTGGCTGTAGGGAAAACTGGGTCTTGCTCTGGTGGGCGAGGCCATGCTCAGCGAATCTCTGATCCGATTCTCTGCTGATGAGCGGGGCTGTGCTTCTTCCCTGTAGTTTGGCCTGAGGCGGTCCAGTCCTAGAGTCGCCATCTCTACTGCAGGCTGTAGGCTCTACGATAGGGGTACTGGTGACCTCTGCCCAGAGGACTGAGGCCAGCAGGCCGCACCCCCCAGGACTGCCGCTGCCAGTGCCCCTGAGCACACAGCTGGCCACTGCCGACTCACGCCTCTGCCAGAGACTCTCACGCACTCCTAGGCAAGTCTGGCTCAGGCTCCTGTGGGGTCATGGCCCCTTTCTCCTGGGTCCTGGTGCACACAAGGTTTTGTCTGTTTCCCCAGTCCTTTGGAAGTTCTGTAATCACATCCCGCTGACTTCAAGATCAGATTCCCTGGGATGCCAGCCCCTTTGCCAGATCGCCAGGTTGGGAAGTCTGTTGTGGCCCCTAGAACTTTTGCAACAGTGTGAGAACCTCTTTGGTATAATTGTTCTCCAGTTTGTGGATCACCCACCAGGCGGCTCTATGGTGGGTGTACAGTCAAAGCTATGGTTTCTCCAGTATCATGTACGAATGTGAGAGTTGGACCATAAAGAAGGCTGAGCGCCGAAGAATGATGTTTTTGAACTGTGATGCTGGAGAAGACTCTTAAGAGTCCTTTGGACAGCAAAGAGATCAAACCAGTTAATCCTAAAGGAAATCAACCCTGAATATTCAAAGGAATGATGCTGAAGCTCCAATACTTTGGCCAACTGATGCGAAGAGCCAACTGAGTGGAAAAAGACCCTGATTCTGGGAAGGATTGAGGGCAGGAGGAGAAGGGGACAACAGAGGATGAGATGATTGGATGGCATCATCGAATCAATGAACATGAGTTTGAGCAAACTCCAGGAGATGGTAAAGGACAGGGAAGCTTGGTGTGCTACAGTCGATGGGGTCACAAAGAGTTGGACATGACTTAGTGAGGGAACAACAACAATAAACCTAGAAAGATCTCCAATCAGCAATATAACTTTACAAGTTAAGGAACTAGAAAAGAAAGAACAAACTAAATGCAAAGCTAGCAAAAGGAATGAAAAATAAAGATTAGGGCAGAGATAAATGAAATAGAGAACAGAAAAACTATAAGAGAAATCAATGAAACCAAAAGTTAGCTCTTCAGAAAGATCAGCAAAATGGATAAACTTTAGCTAGACAGATTACAAGAAGAAAGAAGACACTAATTACTAAAATCAGCAATGTACGTAGAGATGTTACTACCAATTCTATGAAAATAAAAATGATTACAAATGAGTACTATGAACAATTATAAACCAGCAGATGAGATAACCTAGATGAAACAAATTCTTAAAAACACAATTTCTACCAAGACCAAATCACAGAAACAAAAACTCAATAGACATCTAACTACCAATAGTAAGCAGAGTGAATCAGTAATCAGAGATCTGCCCACAGGCTTCCCTGGTGGCTCAGTGGTCAATCCACCTGTCAGTGCAGGAGACACAGGTTCGATCCCTGATCAGGGAAGATCCCAGATGCTGCAGAGCAACTAAGCCTGTGCACCACAAGTATTAGCCTATGCTCCAGAGCCCGGGGATACCGACTGCTGAAGCCCAAGTGCCTGAAGTCCGTGCTCCTCAAGAGACACCACTGTGCTGAGAAGCCTGCGCACCGCGACAGAGCAGCCCCTGCTCCCCCGACTAGAGAAAGGCCCGCATGGCAACGAAGACCCAGCCAGCCAAAAATACATTATTTTTAAAAAATATCTCCCTACAAAAAAAGAAAAAAGGCTTGACACTGAAGATTTTTATCAGTGAATTCTATCCAGTATTTAAGAAATATTAATAATACCAATTCCTCCCAAACTCTTCCAAAAAACCGAAGAGGAGGCAACATTTCCTAACTTATTCTGTGAGGTCAGCAGCCAGACAGAGGCAAGAAAGCAACAGACTGATGTCCCTTATGAACACCGATGCAAACATCCTCATGAAGTATGTGCATGCATGCTCACTCAGTCGTGTCTCATTCTTTGTGACCCCATGGACTGCAGCCCACCAGGCTCTTCCGTCCATGGGCTTCCCCGGGCAAGAACACTGGAGTGGGCTGCCATGCCCTCCTCCAAGCCCACACACTGTATCTGAAGACAATCAGGTAACTTGATTAATATCTGATAAACAACAACATATGAGACGAGGTCTTCCGAGGAACATAAGGCACGACTGTGTGTCCTTGTCTGTTTTCCATCTCTAACAGCATCAATCCCTTGCAATGAAATGAGAGTGCTATTATTAATCTTTTCTAATCACAACATTTTTCACCACATTTGCTACATGTAGATTTAGGTAATAACAGTACTGTGCTGTGGTTACCTTCACAAACATATTTCATCCAAAAAAAGGAAGGGAGGGAGGAAGGAATTGATCAACGTAACCTACTACATTACCAGAAGGAAGGGGAAGAAAACATATGATCATATCAAGTGATGCAGAAAAGCATTCGACAAAATTCAACACTTTCATAATAAAAACACGCAACAAACAGCAACAAAAGGAAACTACCTCCGCGTAAAACCATAGAAAAACCCACAGCGAACACCACCTTGCTGTTGTTCAGTGGCAACGTCATATCCACCTCTTTGCAACCATCTCCCAGAGTCTGATCGACGGATGTCTGTTGAGTCCATGACGCCATCCAACCGTCTCATCCTCTGTCACTCCCTTCTCTCCTGCCCTCAATCTTTCCCAGCATCAGGGTCTTTTCAAATGAGTCAGTTCTTTGCATCAGGTGGCCAAAGTGTTGGAGCTTCAGCTTCAGCATCAGTCCTTCCAGTGAATATTCAGACTGATCTCCTTTAGGATGGACGGGGTGGATCTCCTTGCTGTCCAAGAGGCTCTCAATGGTTTTCTCCAGCATCACAGTTCAAAAGCATCAATTGTTTGGCACTCAGCCTTCTTCATGGTCCAACTCTCACATCCATACCTCACTACTGGAAAAATCATAGCTGTGACTATCCAGACCATTGTTGGCAAAGTGATGTCTCTGCTTTTTAATATGCTGTCTAGGTTTGTCATAGCTTTTCTTCCAAGGAGCAAGTGCCTTTTAATTGCATGGCTGCAGTCATCATCTGCAGTGATTTTGGAGCCCAAAAAAGTAAAGTCTGTCACTGTTTCCATTGTTTCCTCATTTGTTTGCCATGAAGTGATGGGACCGGATGCCATAATCTTTGCTTTTTGAATGTTGAGTTTTAAGACAGCTTCTACACTCTCCTCTTTCACTTTCATCAAGAGGCTCTTTAGTTCCTCTTGGCTTTCTGCCATAAGGGTGGTATCATCTGCATATCTAAGGTTATTGATATTTCTCCCCAAAATCTTAATTCCAGTTTGTGCTTCATCCAGCCCAGCATTTCACATGATTTCTCAGATTTCTCAGGAGGCAGGGAAGGTGGTCTGGTATTCCCATCTCTTTAAGAATTTTCCAGTTTATTGTGATCCACACAAAGCCTTTGGCATAGTCAATAAAGCAGATGTTTTTCTGGAATTTTCTTGCTTTTTCTATGATCCAAAGGATGTTGGCAATTTGATCTCTGGTTCCTCTGCCTTTTCTGGCTTCCCTGATAGCTCAGTTGATAAAGAATCCTCCTGCAATGCAGGAGACCCCAGTTCAATTTCTGGGTCGGGAAGAGCCACTGGAGAAGGGATAGGCTACCCACTTCAGTATTCTTGGGCTTCCCTGTGGCCCAGCTGGCAAAGAATCCAGCAGCAATGCCGGAGACCTGCGTTCGATCCCTAGGTTGGGGAGATCCCCTGCACAAGGGAAAGGCTACCCACTCCAGTATTCTGGCCTGGAGAATTCCATGGACTGTATAGTCCATGGGGTTGCAAAGAGTTGGACACAACTGAGTGACTTTCACTTTCACTGTCTTTTCTAAATCCAGCTTGAACATCTAGAAATTCATGGTTCATGTACTGTTGAAGCCTGGCATGGAAAATTTTGAGCGTTACTTTGCTAGCGTGTGAGATGAGTGCAACTGTGCAGTAGTTTGAACATCCTTTGGCTTTGCCTTTCTTTGAGACTGGACTGAAAACTGACCTTTTCCAGTCCTGTGGTCACTGCTGAGTTTTCCAAATTTGCTGGCATATTGAGTGCAGCAGTTTCACAGCATCATCTTTTAGGACTTGAAATAGGTCAACTGGAATTCCATCACATCCACTAGCTTTGTTTGCAGTGATACTTCCTAAGGCCCACTTGACTTTGTACTCCAGAATGTCTGGCTCTAGGTGAGTAATCACACCGTCGTGGTTATCTGGGTCATGAAGATATTTTTTGTACAGTTCTTCTGTGTATTCTTGCTACCTCTTCTTAATATCTTCTGCTTCTGTTAGGCCCATACCGTTTCTGTCCTTTATTGTGCCCATCTTTGCATGAAATGTTTCCTTGGTATCTCTAACTTTCTTGAAGAGATCTCTAGTCTTTCCCATTCTATTGTTTTTCTCTATTTCCTTGCACTGATCACTGAGGAAGGCTTTCTCATCTCTTTCTGCTATTCTTTGGAGCTTTGGAAACTGCGAGCTGTGCAGCCCAGACAAAAACTGAAAAATCTCAATTTTTTTTTTTTGCAGAAATAGGAAAACTGATCCTAAAATTCATATGCAATCTGAAAGGACCCCAAATAGCCAAAGCAATATTTAAAAAAAAAAACAGAGAACACTTCCTGATTTCAAAACTTACTACAAAGCTACAGTAATCGAAACAGTGAGCACTGACATAAAGACAAACATACAGACCAAAGAAAACTACACAGAGCCCAGAACAGACCCTGCCTGACAGACGGGTTGAGAAGGGCGCTAAGACCTTTTGACGGGAAAGACAGGCTTTTCAAAAAATGGTGCTAGGAAAACCGGATATCGGCTTGCCAAAGAATGAAGTTGGACCTTTATCTAAAACTTCCGTGGTGATCCAGTGGTTAAGAACCCACCTGCCAATGTAGAGGGCACAGGTTCGATCCCTGGCCTGGGAAGAACTCACATAATGCGGAGCAACTAAGCCCACGTGGCACAAGTACTGACGCCTAGGCGCCCTGGAGTCCGTGTTCCACAAGAGACACCACTGCGACGAGGAGTCCACCCGCCACCAGAGCAGCGCGCAGCAGCGAAGACCTGCCGCAGCCGGAAATAAACAATGTTTTCAAATGCATGGAAATGACCTCAAAATGGACCAAAGACTTAAACGTAACACCTTAAGCTATAAAACTCTTAGAACAAACATAGGGCAAACACTTGGTAACACTGCATTTGACAATGATGTCTTGGTTATGGCATCCAAGGCACAGGTAGCAAAAGAAAACAGACAAATTGGCAATTTTTAAAATGAAAGTTTAGAAATTTTGCACATGAAACAACAATATCCGTGGAGCAAAAAGACAACCTACAGAATGGGATGTTCAGTTCAGTTCAGTTCAGTCGCTTAGTTGTGTCCGACTCTTTGCGACCCCATGAGTCGAAGCACACCACGCCTCCCTGTCCTTCACCAACTCCCAGAGTCCACCCAAACCCATGCCCATCGAGTCACTGATGCCATCCAGCCATCTCATCCTCTGTCGTCCCCTTCTCCTCCTGCCCTCAATCTTTCCCAGTATTGGGGTCTTTTCTAATGAGTCAGCTCTTCGAATCAGGTGTCCAAAGTACTGGAGTTTCAGCTTCAGCATCAGTCCTTCCAATAAACACCCAGGACTGATCTCCTTTAGGATGGACTGGTTGGATCTCCTTGCAGTCCAAGGGACTCTCAAGAGTCTTCTCCAACACCACAGTTCAAAAGCATCAATTCTTCGGCGCTCAGCTTTCTTCACAGTCCAACTCTCACATCCATACATGACCACTGGAAAAGCCATAGCCTTGACTAGACGGACATTTGTTGGCAAATTAATGTCTCTGCTTTTTAATATGCTGTCTAGGTTGCTCATAATTTTCCTTCCAAGGAGTAAGCGTCTTTTAATTTTATGGCTGCAGTCACCATCTGCAGTGATTTTGGAGCCCAGAAAAATAAAGTCAGCCAGTTTCTACTGTTTCCCCACAGAATGAGATGAAATATTTGCAAATTATATATCTGTTAAGGGATTAGCATCTAGCATATATAGAGTACTCCTGAAATTCAACAAAATAACCCAGTTCAAAAACAGACAAGGACTTCCCTGGTGGCCCAGTGGTTAAGAATCCACCTTGCAATGCAGGGGACTCAGATACAATCCCCGGTTGGGGAACTAAGACCCCACCGCAGAGCAACTAAGCCTACGAGCCACACCTAGAGAGCCTGGGTGCCGCCGCTGCTGAGCCTGCATGCGCTGCAGCCTGCGCGCTGCAACGAAAGCCCGTGCATCACAACCAAAGAGCCTGCACGCCGCAACTAAGGCCTGATGCAACCAACTAAGTAAGTACCTTTAATGGGCAAAAGGCTTGACGTTTCTTCAAAGAAAATATAAAAATGGCCAATAAGCACACGAAATGATGCTCAACATCACTTATCATTAAAAGGAATTGCAAATCAAAACTACAATGCTGCTGCTGCAGTCGTGTCTGACTCTGTGCGACCCCATAGACGGCAGCCCACCAGGCTCCCCCGTCCCTGGGATTCTCCAGACAAGAACACTGGAGTGGGTTGCCATTTCCTTCTCCAATGCAGGAAAGTGAAAAGTGAAAGTGAAGGAGAAGGCGATGGCGCCCCACTCCAGTGCTCTTGCCTGGAGAATCCCATGGACGGAGGAGCCTGGTAGGCTGCAGTCCATGGGGTCGCAAAGAGTCGGACATGACTGAGAGACTTCACTTTCACAACTACAATAATTTTGTACTAAATTGTTCTTGTTGTTTAGTTGCTAAGTCACATCCAACTCTTTGTGAACCCATAGACTGCAGCCCGCCAGGCTCCTCCGTCCATGGGATGTCCCAGGCAAGAATACCCGAGTGGGTTGCCGTTTCCTTCTCCAGGGGATCTGCCTGACCCAGAGACCAAACCCACATCTCCTGCATTGGCAGGTGGATTCTTTATCACTGAGCCACCAGCAAAGCCCTTGTACTAAATTACCACACACCTATTAGGCTGCCTACTAACAAAAATACAGAAAATAGCAATGTTGGTTAGGATGTGGAGAAATTAGAACCCTTCTGCCCTATTTATGGGAATGTAAAATGGTACAGCCACTGTGGAAAAACAGTATGGAAGTCCCTCAAGAAATTAAAAATAGAAATATCACACGATCCAGCAATGTAGCAATTCCACTTCTGGATAAAGACCCAGAAGAACTGAAAGAAGGATCTGAAAGAGATATTTACACACTTATGTTCATGACAGCAGTGATGTTTGTAAAAGCTAAAACACGGAAGAAACCCTAGTGTCCATCAACGGAGGAATAGACAAAAGCAAAATGTGGAGCATTATTCAGCGTTAAAAAGGAAGGAAATTCTGACAGATGTTACAACATGGATGAACCTTGAGGACATCATGTTAAGTGAAATAAACTAGTCACGAAAAGATAAATAGCGTACTATTCCATTTATCAGATTGATTATATTCTTTGCAGCCAAAGATGGAGAAGCTCTATACAGTCAGCAAAAACAAGACTGGGAGCTGACTGTGGCTCAGACCATGAACTCCTTATTGCCAAATTCAGACTTAAATTGAAGAAAGTAGGGGAAACCACTAGACCATTCAGGTATGACCTAAATCAAATCCCTTATGATTATACAGTGGAAGTGAGAAATAGATTTAAGGGCCTAGATCTGATAGATAGAGTGCCTGATGAGCTATGGCATGAGGTTCGTGACACTGTACAGGAGACAGGGATCAAGACCATCCCCATGGAAAAGAAATGCAAAAAAGCAAAATGGCTGTCTGGGGAGGCCTTAAAATACCTGTGAAAAGAAGAGAAGCGAAAAGCAAAGGAGAAAAGGAAAGATATAAGCATCTGAATGCAGAGTTCCAAAGAATAGCAAGAAGAGATAAGCAAGCCTTCTTCAGCGATCAATGCAAAGAAATAGAGGAAAACAACAGAATGGGAAAGACTAGAGATCTCTTCAAGAAAATCAGAGATACCAAAGGAACATTTCATGCAAAGATGGGCTCGATAAAGGACAGAAATGGTAGGGACCTAACAGAAGCAGAAGATATTAAGAAGAGATGGCAAGAATACACAGAAGAACTGTACAAAAAAGATCTTCACGATCCAGATAATCACGATGGTGTGATCACTGACCTAGAGCCAGACATCCTGGAATGTGAAGTCAAGTGGGCCTTAGAAAGCATCACTATGAACAAAGCTAGTGGAGGTGATGGAATTCCAGTTGAGCTATTCCAAATCCTGAAAGATGATGCTGTGAAAGTGCTGCACTCAATATGCCAGCAAATTTGGAAAACTCAGCAGTGGCCACAGGACTGGAAAAGGTCAGTTTTCATTCCAATCCCAAAGAAAGGCAATGCCAAAGAATGCTCAAACTACTGCACAACTGCACTCATCTCACACGCTAGTAAAGTAATGCTCAAAATTCTCCAAGCCAGGCTTCAGCAATATGTGAACCGTGAACTTCCAGATGTTCAAGCTGGTTTTAGAAAAGGCAGAGGAACCAGAGATCAAATTGCCAACATCCGCTGGATCATGGAAAAAGCAAGAGAGTTCCAGAAAAACATCTATTTCTGCTTTATTGACTATGCCAAAGCCTTTGACTGTGTGGATCACAATAAACTGTGGAAAATTCTGAAAGAGATGGGAATACCAGACCACCTGATCTGCCTCTTGAGAAATCTGTATGCAGGTCAGGAAGCAACAGTTAGAACTGGACATGGAACAACAGACTGGTTCCAAATAGGAAAAGGAGTATGTCAAGGCTGTATATTATCACCCTATTTATTTAACTTATATGCAGAGTACATTATGAGAAATGCTGGACTGGAAGAAACACAAGCTGGAATCAAGATTGCCGGGAGAAATATCAATCACCTCAGATATGCAGATGACACCACCCTTATGGCAGAAAGTGAAGAGGAACTAAAGAGCCTCTTGATGAAGGTGAAAGTGGATAGTGAAAAAGTTGGCTTAAAGCTCAACATTCAGAAAACAAAGATCATGGCATCCGGTCCCATCACTTCAAGGCAAATAGATGGGGAAACAGTGGAAAGAGTGTCAGACTTTCTTTTTCTGGGCTCCAAAATCACTGCAGATGGTGACTGCAGCCGTAAAATTAAAAGACACTTACTCCTTGGAAGGAAAGTTATGACCAACCTAGATAGTATATTCAAAAGCAGAGACATTACTTTGCCAACAAAGGTTCGTCTAGTCAAGGCTATGGTTTTTCCTGTGGTCATGTATGGATGTGAGAGTTGGACTGTGAAGAAGGCTGAGTGCCGAAGAATTGATGCTTTTGAATTGTGGTGTTGGAGAAGACTCTTGAGAGTCCCTTGGACTGCAAGGAGATCCAACCAGTCCATTCTGAAGGAGATCAGCCCTGGGATTTCTTTGGAAGGAATGATGCTAAAGCTGAAACACCAGTACTTTGGCCACCTCATGTGAAGAGTTGACTCACTGGAAAAGACTCTGATGCTGGAAGGGATTGGGGGCAGGCGGAGAAGGGGATGACAGAGGATGAGATGGCTGGATGGCATCACTGACTCGATGGATGTGAGTCTGAGTGAACTCTGGGAGTTGATGATGGACAGGGAGGCCTGGCGTGCTGCGATTCATGGGGTCACAAAGAGTCGGACACGACTGAGCAACTGATCTGATCTGATCTGATCTGATTCCATTTATAGGAGGTATCCAGAGCAGTCAACATCATAGAGACAAAGTAAAAGGGTGGCTGCCAGTGGGGTGGGGGGACAAAATCGGGAGATGGGAAATCATTGTTTGATGGATACAGAGTTTGTTGCACAAGATTAAAAGAGGTATGGAGACAGATGGTAAAAAAATAAACACACACACACACACCCAGCACACACACACAACCTAATATAACGTGTTTGAAAGTGTGCGTGCTCTTCCACTCACCAACAGCACAGCAGAAGGAAAGGCGCAACCGGATCTATCAGGAGCAAGCAGGGCCCATGAGGCTAGCGACAGGGCTGAGGAACACAGGCCGCACAGTGAGTCAGCGCCATTATTCCAGAAAGTCTTAACTGGAAGAGCTATGCAAAGTCCTCCGTCCAGAGCTCATGTGACAAATAAGCTATGGTCCGAGCCCCACTGTGGCAGCAAAAAAGATCAGAATTCTCAAGACTGATCTGGCCCCACCACGCACGAACTGCAGCCTGGCCACAGATGCTCTGATCACCTGGCCGTCCTTCCACACCTGTGAGCCTCAGCGTCTTCCCCGGGAGCCCGCGGTCCTCCCAGACCTGGCTCACACGGTCCAGCCCCGCTCCGAAGCACCTGGCTGACGTGGCCACTGATGAGACGAGTGAGTCAACCAATTCCTCTGGTTGCTTTCACTCTGCGGCCACTTCAGTGACCCCAGGGCCTCTGCGAGGTGTACACCTCTGCATCCTTCCACGGGCTCTGACCAACCCCAGAGATATGTAGGGGTAAGCAACAAACGTATAACTCCGTAAGACACCAGATCATTTAATTTCTCTTTAAATAATTTAAAATCCTAAAACAAAAAGCACATGTTGGAGGTCAAAGGACCAGTAGTCCCAGAACTACAGACCTGATTCTACCTGAGCTTCGGTTAGAGGCTGGGGGCCACGGGACGTTGGGGAGACATGGCAACTGAGCACCAGTGGCCACCAGCATCCTGCTCGGAAGTGATGTGCTCCGGTCCCCGCTCTGCACCCACCTATCACTCCTGGTGTCCACAACATAAGGTCAGCGGTGCAGACCACAAAACTTCCTGCTACCCTGGTATGTTACAACCCACCTTCCCCAAGAAAAGGGAGAGAGCTGGACTGAGGAAGACGTCTATCTCCCAAAGGCATTTAAAACGATGCAGACAAGAAAATACTGACGTCATGATGTTAGGGAATTAAAATGGAAGTAGGCTTCTCCAGGCTTCAGGTGCAGAACAGCAAGCCCCTGACCTGCTCCTGACTTGCCTGGTCACCGCCTGGGTTACGTGCCTACCCACTAGCACACCGGTTGTTACCAGCAAGCCAAGTGGCACTTCAGATAAGACAGGGAGAGGGTCTTGGAATTTCTTGAGACCCTGGAGGTCTGGCTAGGCCCCGAGGTTCAAGAAGCCTTATGATTCACAAAGTCAAACGAACGCAGTGTGTGAAGGACTGAGCGTGCATTGTGTGTGTAGCGATTGGTGTCTTTTGTTAATGAATCCTGAAAACCTGAAACATAAGGAAAACTTTCAGTAAAACACATGATATTAAGTAAAACTGTAGAAGACAGCATGAATTCAATGGTGCCAAATGTATACAAACCCTATAGTTAAAGGAAAAACAGGGAAGAGGCATGCCAAGAGATTAACACTGGTTATCTCCCTGCAGTGCCATTACGGTGGCTATCTTATTCTTTAGTCTTTCCTCGGTTGCTCAGATATTCAAAATTACTTTTATAAAACAAAACAAAACACGTCTGTCTTTCGCTCTTGGCTGCAGGGCCAAGCCTGGTAGTAAAAGTTCTCTTTTGCAGGCCTAGATTCTTTACTGGGAAAACCTGGATAATAGTGATGCGCCAAATGGGATAATAGATCAGAGTTCACCAAAAGGTCTGGGGCAGTGCCAAACAGCTATTGTAGGAAAACACTGTTACTCTTGCTCCTGATTTGAGTATTTAATAATATTTCATGCAGACAGACATCATAAGATGTCTTATGATGTCAAAGACAAGGATAAGAAAGTGGGAAAGTAAGGATTTAAGTCTGTTTTCAGGCACTCTGGCAGCTTCCCACTCTGTCATCACTCCCTGCAGAGCAGAGGTGTTACTACTGAAAGATACATTCACAACGAGGGCTAACAGAGATCACAGACATTAGGGTTCACATGGCCCTGAACCTAACACAACCCACACACACGAGGAGCCTAGAGGCATGCACTACACACACCCAGCCCAGTGCCTGTGCACGGAGCGCAGGACTCAGCATGAACACACACACACTCCAGACACAAACAACACCCACACTCATCCCTAAGACCCAACACAGGCACACATCCCTCAGAACCCAACACAGATATACACCCCTCAGACCCAACGTGGGAGGAGACCCCTCTGAATTCAGCTGGTACACAACCATCAGATTCAATACCGGCACACGACAACCCTCAAAACCATCACAGACAAGACAACCTACAGAACCCAACACACATACACGCCTCCAGAGCCCAGACGAGCGCCCACACCCCTCGGACCCAGCACACACACAGACACACACAGCACTCAGAACCCCAAACACACACACAGACACACACAGCACTCAGAGCACATGCACTTCAGAAACCAGCAGAGACACACACCCTCCTCAGACCCACGTGGGAACACTCCACTCAGAACCCAACAAATGCAGATGCCCTTCAGAGCCCACACACACAGCCCTCACACCCAACACAGACAGACATGCTGCTGAGAATGACTCAGACACCACCCAGACACGACACAGACACACACATCCCTGAGAACCAACGCGGACTCCACTCCTCAGAACCAAAATGGTACACTTTCCTGAACTGAACATGGAGGCGAAAACTTGAGATCCAGTATGTGCAACACACCCTCAGACACAACACAAACACACACTCATCAACCCAAAACAGAAACACACTCCTCAGATCCAACATGGGAGCCCACACATGCCTCAGAACCAACACGAACAAATACTCTTTACTCCAAAAATGGGCACACACTGCTTAGAACACAACGAGGAAACACAGCCCTCAATGCCAACAAGGACACATAACCCTCAGACCCACCATGAACACACCCATCACAAACAACACGGACACACAACCCTTCGGAACCAATGCAGACACAACCATCAAAACCCAACATAGGAACAGACCCTTCAGAATAGACTGACAACCTGCAGAGCCTAGTCACACACACCCCGCTGAGACACCCGCATGTACACACACACCTGAAAACCAACACAAAGTGGGACGGAGAGCGGGATGGACTCCAAGTAGCGTGTACATCGCCGTGCGTACAACAGCCGCCACTGTTTCACAACAGGAAGCTGCTGTACAGCACAGCCCAAATGCCGTGCGCACAACAGCCGCCACTGTTTCACAACACGAAGCTGCTGTACAACACAGCCCAAATGCCGTGCGTACAACAGCCGCCACTGCTTCACAACACGAAGCTGCTGCACAGCACAGCCCAAATGCCGGGCGTACAACAGCCGCCACTGTTTCACAACACGAAGCTGCTGCACAGCACAGCCCAAATGCCGGGCGTACAACAGCCGCCACTGTTTCACAACACGAAGCTGCTGTACAGCACAGCCCAAATGCCGTGCGTAAAACAGCCGCCACTGTTTCACAACACGAAGCTGCTGCACAGCACAGGCCAAATTCAGTGCTCCGTAACGACCTGGAGAGCGGGGATGGGTGGGCAGGAGGAAGGGCACATGTGTGTCCCCACGGCTGACTCATGTTGACTTACGGCAGAAGCCAACCCAACAGTGTAAAGCAATTATCCTCCAATTAAAAATAAACCATAAATAAGTTTATTAAAAACAACACAACCACATACTCCTTAGAATTAATATGGGCGCACAGAACCCTCAGACACAACCAGGGAACATTACCCTTCAGAACCCATCACGGGAGCAGACACAGCCCAGACTCTACACAGGCGCACACACGGCTCAGACCCAGCAGGGGAAAACACACACAGCACCCCAAACCAACACACACACGCCACTCAGAGCTGCTGCAGACACAAAGCCTTTAGCATCCACAGAGGCACAAACACCTCTGAGAACTGAGCCCAGGTAGACAGCCCTCAGATCCCACGTGGGAGCAGATGACTCACATCCAAGAACCAGCAGGGACATACCACCCTTACATCCAACAGGCGCACAACCTCTCAGAACAGAAATGGACACACACACCCTCCAGAGCCCAACACAGAAACACACACTCCTCAAAACCAACACAGACACACACACCCTTCAGGACCAAGATGGGCAGATCCGCCCTTTAGGCCCAACAGAGCCACACAGGCACACACACCCCTCAGAAGCCAACCGGGGGCAGACGGCTCAGCACAGCCAAACGTACACACCCTCACAACCACGCAACCCCTAACTAACACAGGAGCGCAGATCCCTGAGAACCCAGGAGATGCGCGAGCACACCGCAACTCAACACGGGCACACACTCCTCAGAACCCTCAGGACACACAACCATCAGCCTCAACAAGCCACACGCATCCCCCAGAAGCCAACACACTCACCTGAGAAATAACAGACACACACAGCGTGGTCGCAGCACCCCTCAGACCCGACGTGGGAACAAACACACCCTTCGTAACCAATATGGACACACACCCCTCAGGCCCCACAGGGTAACGCCACACACACACACTAACATGCACACACCCCTCAGAACCAACTCGACACACATCCCATATAATCAGAAAGAACAAACACCCCTCACAACCGACAGGGACACACAGCCCTCAGACTGAGCCCTGGCACACACACCTCTCAGAACGTGAGGGAGCGACACACTCCTTCAAACGCAACAGGGTCAGACCCCTCAGAACCCAACACACGCACACACATCCCCTCGGAATTCAAACCGGCAGACACAGCCCTCAGACCCAACGCGGGTGCGGAGCCCGAGAACACAGCGCGCACACGCACGGCGGAACCCGGCTCGACGCACAGCCCTGACACCTCTCGCGGCGCGCACCGCCCAGAACCCACAGACACAACGGCTCAGCCGCGGCAGACCACGCACGCCTCACGCCCGGCGGGCGCACGCAGCCTCCGGGGACACGCGCCCCCAGGGAGCCCCCGGGAAGCCTGGCCCCGCCGCCCCGCACCTGGCGCAGCGCGGCCTCCGCGGCGCCGCCGTCCCGCTGCCGCAGCTGCTCCCGGAAGCGCGCCACCTGCTCCAGCAGCGCGTCCACGAGCGACGGCGCCGTGTCCCCCTCGAGCGCGGCGAGACGGGCGCGGAGGCGCGCGATGAGGGCGTCCCGGGCCGCCAGCTGGTCTTGCAGGCGCCTCAGCCGCTGCCCCGCCTCGTGGTACAGGCCGCAAAGCGCGGCAGCCGCGCGCGGGGCGCCCTCCCGCCCCCCGGACTCCGCATCCCCGGACGACATGGCTGCGGGCCTGGCCGGGAGGCGCGGACCGCCGGCAACTTCCGCGCCGGGTCTGGGCCGGGGGAGCAGGGGGGGCGGCCCAGCTTCCCGGAACTTTTCCCGGCGCGCCCCGCCCTCCGCGGAGATCCCGAGCCCGCCAGGCGCCCAGAGGCAGGCCCCGCCCCCCGCGGACAGCGTGGTCCCGCCCTCCGTGAGCCGCCAGACCCCGCCCCCCGAAGGACAGCTTGGTCCCGCCCATGCCGAGCCGCAAGACCCCGCCCCCACGGAGAGCCTGACCCCGCCTCCCGCCGAGCGGCCAGGCCCCGCCCCACGCGGACAGTTTGGTCCCGCCCTTGCCGAGCCGCAAGACCTCGCCCCCACGGAGAGCCTGACCCACCTCCCACCGAGAAGCCAGGCCCCGCCCCACGCGGACAGCTTGGTCCCGCCCTTGCCGAGCCGCAAGACCCCGCCCCCATGGAGAGCCTAACCCGCCTCCCGCCGAAAGGCCAGGCCCCGCCCCACGCGGACAGCGTGGTCCCGCCTTCGCCGAGAGGCAGACCCCCGCCCCTACGGAGAGCCTGGCCCCGCCTTCCTCCGAGCCGTCAGGCCCCGCCCCCACGGACAAGGTGCTCCCGCCTCCCGCCGAGCCGCCAGGCCCTGCCCCGCAGACAGCTTGGTCCCGCCCTCGCCGAGCCGCCAGGCACCGCCCCCAAGGAGATCTGGGGCCCGCCTGCGGGGTCCGCACCCGCCCGGGTCCTGCGGCCGCTCCACCCGCGGGTTCTTGGCCTGTCTCAGCAGCCTCATCGCCTCGTGTCGCGGGAGCTTTCAGAGAAGTCAGGCCCGGACAAGAAGAGGGGTCAAAGGGCCTCTATTTCGCTACTGATAGAAGGGAAAGAAGTGGCCAGAGACGACCCCGAGTGTTAGCCCCGAGCGTGGACCCGGCTCCCCCCGCCGGCTGCAGGCCGGCTGCCACGGCGTAAAGGGCGACCTTCCAGGAACTGAGCCTGGCGAGGTACCCAGCCCACCAGCGAGATTCCAAAGACCACACCCCGTCTCCGAGGTGTAAGAACTGCTCTTAGGGCAGAAGGCAGGAGGGAGCTGGCCCTTTCCCGCCCTGTTTCTCCATCCCCTCCATCTGCCAGCCTGACTCCCAGGGTTTTCCTATGGCTCCACGGCTGTTTCCTTTTTCAGACTCCGAGCGTCCTCCACAGTGATCCCCAAGCACACCTGTGGTCTTTCGAAGGTTCCCTGGCACACCCTCCTCTGCCCTCGTCCCTGAGTCCCCTGAGAGCAGTGTGGCGTTTTTTCCCCTCTACATAATCCATACTCGAGCTTGGGCTGAGCCCAGGGAAGACACTCACAGGCTGGTATAATCAGAATTATAAGTGTAGCCAGCTCACACCTTCTCCGCTGCAGAGAGGTCAAGGCTGGCTGCCCCCACCCCACAGGTGTGTTGTGGGGACTGGGGGATGGAGTGCAGGGGGCCTGTGCCCACACGCCTGCAGGCCGCATGGTTAGGGCTCAGAGACACATTCTTGTCTGTGGCACACCTAATAGACTATGAAACTGAAAAAAAGTTTTAGTCACTCAGTTGTGTCCAACTCCACCAGACTCCTCTGTCCATAGGATTCTCCAGGCAAGAATGCTGGAGTGGGTTGCCATTTCCTTCTCCAGGGGATCTTCCCAATGCAGGGATCAAACCCAGGTCTCCCACATTGCAGGCAGATGCTTTACCGTAGGAGAAGGCAATGGCACCCCACTCCAGTACTCTTGCCTGGAAAATCCCATGGACGGAGGAGCCTCGTAGGCTGCAGTCCATGGGGTCGCTAAGAGTTGGGCATGACTGAGCGACTTCACTTTCACTTTTGACTTTGATGCATTGGAGAAGGAAATGGCAACCCACTCCAGTGTTCTTGCCTGGAGAATCCCAGGGACAGAGGAGCCTAGTGGGCTGCTGTCTAGGGGGTCGCACAGAGTTGGACACGACTGAAGCGACTTAGCAGCAGCAGCAGCAGCTTTACCGTCTGAGCCACTATAGCACAGTGTAAACACAACTTTTATATGTGCTGCGAAACCAAAACATTCATATTGTTCATTTTATTATGACATTTGCTTTATTGAGGTGGTTTACGACCAGTTCAGTTCAGTTCAGTTGCTCAGTCATGTCCAACTCTCTGCAACCCCATGAACTGCAGCACTCGAGGCCTCCCTATCCATCACCAACTCCCAGAGTTTACCCAAACTCATGTCCATTGAGTTGGTGATGCCATCCAGCCATCTCATCCTCTGTCGTCCCCTTCTCCTCCTGCCCCCAATCCCTCCCAGCATCAGGGTCTTTTCCAATGAGTCAACTGTTCACATGAGGTGGCCAAAGTATTGGAGTTTCAGCTTTAGCATCAGCCCTTCCAATGAACACCCAGGACTGATCTCCTTTAGGATGGACTGGTTGGATCTCCTTGCAGTCCAAGGGACTCTCAAGAGTCTTCTCCAATACCACAGTTCAAAAACATCAATTCTTCAGCGCTCAGCTTTCTTCACAGTCCAATTCTCACATCCATACATGACCACTGGAAAAACCAAAGCCTTGACTAGACAGACCTTTGTTGGCAAAGTAATGTCTCTGCTTTTGAATATGCTATCTAGGTTGGTCATAACTTTCCTTCCAAGGAGTAAGCGTCTTTTAATTTCATGGCTGCAATCACCATCTACAGTGATTTTGGAGCCCCCCAAAATAAAGTCTGACACTGTTTCCCCATCTATTTCCCATGTAGTGATGGGACCAGATGCCATGATCTTTGGTTTCTGAATGTTGAGCTTTAAGCCAATTTTTTCACTCTCCTCTTTGACTTTCACCAAGAGGCTTTTTAGTTCCTCTTCACTTTCTGCCATAAGGGTGGTTGTCATCTGCATATCTGAGGTGATTAACATTTCTCCTGGCAATCTTGATTCCAGCTTGTGCTTCTTCCAGCCCAGCGTTTCTCATGATGTACTCTGCATATAAGTTAAATAAGCAGGGTGACAATATACAGCCTTGATGTACTCCTTTTCCTGTTTGGAACCAGTCTGTTATTCCACGTCCAGTTCTAACTGTTGCTTCCTGAGCTGCATATAGGTTTCTCAAGAGGCAGGTCAGGTGGTCTGGTATTCCCATCTCTTTCAGAATTTTCCACAGTTTATTGTGATCCACACAGTCAAAGGCTTTGGCATGGTCAATAAAGCAGAAATAGGTGTTTTTCTAGAACTCTCTTGCTTTTTCAATGATCCAGTGGATGTTGGCAATTTGATCTCTGGTTCCTCTGCCTTTTCTAAAACCAGCTTGAACATCTGGAAGTTCACAGTTCACATATTGCTGAAGCCTGGCTTGGAGAATTTTGAGTATTACTTTACTAGTGTGTGAGATGAGTGCAATTGTGCGGTAGTTTGAGCATTCTTTGGCTTTGCCTTTCTTTGGGATTGGAATGAAAACCGATCTTTTCGAGTCCTGTGGCCACTGCGGAGTTTTCCAAATTTGCTGGAATACTGAGTGCAGCACTTTCACAGCATCATCTTTCAGGATTTGAAATAGCTCAGCTTGAATTCCATCACCTCCACTAGCTTTGTTTGTCGTGATGCTTTCTTTCTGGTTTATGGCCAGACCCAGGCTGTCTCCAAGGTCTGCTTGCACTGATGTTAGGCGTTGTTTGTGGGCTTCCCCTTCTATCTTCCTGACTCCATTTTAGAAGGTTTCATTTTATTAATTCTCGCCACTTCCCCCTCTCATCAGCATCTCTCTCTGACAGCAGCTGAGCAAGCGTCAGAAGCGTTGTCTGTCTTTTACCAATACTCAGTGGCCTTTTGACCCCTGATACCAGGAAGGACCTTTCCTGGGTGTTGTGTCCCATGTCGGAGGGAAAGCGCACAGATGAGAAACCTACTGTGGTTACATTTTAGTGACAAGGATAGGTGGGAAGGAGATCTCTCAGGTAGTTCTCATCTAAAATCTGTTTATTAGAGTGGTGAGTTCAGCAAGGGCACACGCAAAGCTGCAGGAACCAAACCAGCACTTTGGGAAGACTGCAGGGGAAGAAACAGGGAGTAATTAAATAGTATCTTTACCTCGAAAGACTGGAGCTACTTGTTTTATCAAATGATACAGCCTGTGGGTCACAAAATCAAAGTCTATGAATTTGGATGAAAATCCTGAGTCAGTTTATAATCTGGATGAAACAGACTTCTGTGAATCCTGAACCTTCCAAGAGGCCTGATCTAGACATCTTGTGAAAGATGTGTCATGGGATATCATCAGCTGCAGCTCCAGGAAATCTACCTTCAGGTCACCGATAGTGTGCAGGTCCAGTCAGAACTGATGCTTTCTTTTATCCCAGAGTCTATTCCCTGGAGCTTGGTGGCACAAGGGTGGGTTAGCAGCACCTGATGAGGGCTTTTCCAGCGTACCCGAAAAGTGTCCCTCCTTTTCGGAGGTGTCTTTTCCAATAGAAGAAGCCTCCAGGTTGCAACGTGTTATGTTTAAGGCCTTATCTCCTGAGACTGCAAAAATTGCTCTACTAGAGCCTGGTTATTTTTAGTAGAAGCAATTGGATGTTTACAATATTGAAGAGCATCCCATCTGCCAAGTCTCCAGTAAGCCATTAGGCAGATCAAGAGGGGAGCAGCCAGAGCAGGTTTCCCTGGGTTGCGTTTTGGGAGGGGAGACAGAGGAGGTAGGCGTGCATTTTGGCAGTGTAATGAGGATTCTGGAGGGCTTCTATGGCATGGGGATGTAGAAGGTTCAAAAGGATCCCATGATTATGTATAGGGTGGCTTAGATCAGAAAGGCAGTGGCAAGAATGACTCTGAGGCAAGGGGGTGTCCCCGCGCTGCAAGGTCCAGCTGTCAGCTGTAATACCTGATGACAGTCCCCATGTTTTGGGGTGAGGATCCCACAGACATTCCCTTCTCTCCCACATCCAAAAAGGACAAACAAAGCTGGTAATTAGGATGCTCAGAAGAAGGTGGTCTCAATGCGCTTTCCTTTAAGGTATCAAAAGCTGTGTATCTTGATCCCTTAATTAGGCTTGCTTTGTCTTAACAAAGCATACAAGGGCAAAGCCATCAGAGAGAAATCTGGAACCCAATTTCAGTTGGAGCCAGCTTGCTCAAGAAAACCTTGTAACTGGCACTTAGTTTTAGGTTTGGGGGAGTTAAGGATGCCCGGAAGCCTCTCCAGATCTAAATGTCATCCTTTTTCTGAGATCAGGTCCCCTAAAAATCCATCCTGGGTTCAAGCAAACCGCAATTCTTTTTGGAGACTTTCAGTTCAGTCGCTCTTTGCAACCCCATGGACTGCAGCACACCAGGCTTCCCTGTTCATCACCAACACCCAGAGTTTGCTCAAACTTATGTCCATCGAGTCAGGGATGCCATCCAACCATCTAATCCTCTGTCATCCCTTCTCCTCCTCCTCTCAGTTTTTCCCACCATCAGGGTCTTTTCCAATGGGTCAGTTCTTCGTATCAGGTGGCCAAGGTATTGGAGCTTCAGCTTCATCATCAGTCGTACCAATGAATATTCAGGACTGATTTCCTTTAGGATTGACTGGTTTGACCTCCTTGCTGTCCAGGGGAACCTCAAGAGTCATCTCCAACACCACAGTTCGAAAGCATCATTGCTTCATGCTCAGCTTTCTTTATGGTCCAACTCTCACATCCATACATGACCACTGGAACAACCATAGCTTTGACTAGACAGACCTTTGTCAGCAAAGTAATGTCTCTGCTTTTTAATATGCTGTCTAGGTTGGTCATAGCTTTTACTTTGAAAGTGAAAGTGAAGTTGTTCAGTCGTGTCCGACTCTTTGTGACCCCATGGGCTGTAGCCTATTGGGCTCCTCTGTCCATGGGATTTTCCAGGCAAGAGTGCTGGAGTGGATTGCCATTTCCTTCTCCAGGGGATCTTCCCGACCCAGGGATCGAACCCGGGTCTCCTGCATTGCAGGCAGACGCTTTACTGTCTGAGCCACCAGGGAAGCCCCACTTTTACTTTCAGTTCAGCTCAGTCACTCAGTCGTGTCCGACTCTTTGTGACCCCATGAATCGCAGCACGCCAGGCCTCCCTATCCATCACCAACTCCTGGAGTTTACCCAAACTCATGTCCATCGAGTCGGTGACGCCATCCAGCCATCTCATCCTCTGTCATCCCCTTCTCCTTCTGCCCCCAATCCTGTCTTTTCCAATGTGTCAAATCTTCGCATGAGGTGGCCAAAGTATTGGAGTTTCAGCTTCAGCATCAGCCCTTCCAATGAACACCCAGGACTGATCTCCTTTAGGATGGACTGGTTGGACCTCCTTGCAGTCCAAGGCACTCTCAAGAGTCTTCTCCAACATCCCTTTAAAGCCAAAAGTGTTAGCAGGTGGAAGCCATCTTCCTACAAGGAGGTTTGAGAAGGTGAACATAGAAGCAAATTGTATATTGTAACAAAGTAGAACCTGCAGAAAACTTTATTATCATTCAAAGCAACTTTTCAAGACTTATGAAAAGTAGGAAGGGCTTTCTGTGAAACCCTGGGGCGTTACTGTCCGTGTGTATTGTCATCCTTTCCACCTGAAAGCAAAAAGACACTGGCTAACCTTATCAACTGAAATGCTGAAAAATCACTGCATAGATCAATTGGAGTGAAAAACTTGCTTCTAGTGGGAATAGACGTCAGCAGTCTGGGGGAGATGGGAACCACAGGGTATGGAGGGCAAACAATGTTGTTACTGATTGGAGTTCTTGGACAAACCTTCATCCTCGCCCTTGTATGTTCTCTTAAAATAGAAATATTGCAGGGACTAGTACATGGGTCATGAGACCTTGAGCCTTGGAGTCTTCTATTATGGGCTTTATCCCTTGAAGGACTTCTTTTCTTACAGGGTAATGATTAATGCTGGTTTGGTGGTGGGGGAGGGGTAGTCTATTCAAATCTTAATGTGGATTTTGCCAATATCAGTTGGAGATTTTGCCCATAAGGAGGTTGGTAGCTGATTCAATAGGGATCAGTGATCAATGTTTCCAGAATTAGCTCCAGATAAAAGATGTCAAAGGGTCATTTAATTCACCTGGTTGGCTGTTTGGATGGCTATTGTCAATTTCTAGAATTGTTTTTCCCTTTCGGGGGAAAGAAATTCAGCATGATACTTTCCCAAGTCTTAGCCAAGGGACTTTCTTGGAGGTCCAGTGGTTGAGACTCTGCCTTCCAACACAAAGGGTGCAGGTTCGATCCCTGGTCAGGGAAGTAAGATCCCATGTGTCACAGCTAGACCCAGTGCAGCCAAAAAAAAAACCTCGGCCAAATAAATTAATAGGGGCAGAGGAGCTGAGGAGAGGGGTGTGTCCCTCTCAGAGGGCCTGAGAGAAAGGGAAGAGGGCAGACGCAGGAACCTACTGATGCCTGGAGGAGACCCCACATTGGGCCCTTTAGTACTTCCAGGCAGGGGCTGTTTTACAGCAGGGGCCTGGGCACCTGGAGAGTAGCTTTGGTGTCACTCAGCTCACAGAGGCCTTGCTCCCAGATCGGGAGAGTGGCTTTCCTGAGCTGGTTACCAGGGAGGGTGAGATGGGCCCCTGGAGCTCCTCAGAGCCCCCATCCCTAGGAGGACGTTGGAAAGACTGGTGAAAGAGCTGAAGTTGCCTGAAATGCTTAAATTTATAATAGTCTTTTTTCAGTGTCCTGGTTCTTTGCAATTACAGCAGAAACTTAAATTTTGGTTTTGTTTAGCAGCCTTCATTTGCTGGTATTGAATTACAGCACTCTTTCCTTTTGGTGACTCATCTAGGGTTCGAAGGGCTTCCCGGGTGGCGCTAGTGGTAAAGAACCCGCCTGCCGATACAGGAGAAGTGAAAGACGCGGGTTCCATCTGTGGGTTGGGAAGATCCCCTGGAAGAAATGGCAACCCATTCCAGGATTCTTGCCTGGAGAATCCCATAGACAGAGGAGCCTGGTGGATTATAGTCCTTGGGGTCGCAAATAGTCAGATACGACTGAAGCGACTCAACACACACACACTAGGGTTTGAGAGAGCTGATTTGCCAAATTAACTAAATATGGAATGGGTTTAGTTTCACATTCCATCCTTTTCTTCCTTACTGTACCTGCAGCTTATGGGATCTTAATTTCCGACCAGGGATCGAACCCATGCCCCAGCAGTGGAAGGGCAGAGTCCCAACCACTGGACCACCAGGGAATTCCCTATCCTGGTCTTTTTTACTACAAGATCCCAGTTCATGGGGTTAGTTAAAGGTGACCTCAGTGGACCTGACATCTGAAGGAGGACAGAATTTTCTTTAAAAGTAATCTGAAGTTGATTATAATAGTCATGGATAGGTTCATCAGCGTTTTTTGTGTTCAAGCCTGAGTTTTATTCTGACTTAGGAATAGTTACTGTGATTGCTGGTGGAATCTCCCAGCAAAGGTTCCAGCCTCTTGTCAGAAGTTAGGGGTTTGCTCCTTTACATCCCCTCTATGGTGTTTCTTTACGGCTAATTTCATCTGTTGTTTGAGCTTCACCAAAAAGCATGTAGACCACCTGATACAAATCTGAGAAACCAGGTTGATAGGTTTCAATAAGCATGTTAAAATCTTCCTCAAGGCTTCCCTGGTGGCTGAGTGCTAAAGAATCCCCCTGCCAATGCAGGAGACATGGGTTTGATCTGTGGTCCAGGAAGATCTCACATGTCTGGGAGCCACTGAGCCCGTGCACCACAACTCTGGGGCTTCTCTGGTGGCTCAGACAGGAAAGAATCTGCATGCAGCCCAGGAGACCCAGGTTCGATCTCTGGGTCGGGAAGATCCCCTGGAGAAGGAAATGGCAACCCGCTCCAGTATTCTTGCCTGGAGAATTCCAAGGACAGAGGATCCTGGTGGGCTGCAGTCCATGGGGTCACAAAGAGTCGGACAGGACAGAGCAACTAAGACTGTCCACAACTATTAAGCCTGTGCTCTGGAGCCTGGGAGCTGCCACTACTGAAGCCTGCTCACCTGGAGCCAGTGCCCCCCAACAAGAGAAGCCATCACAGTGAGAAACCCATGGGCCACACCTAGAAAAGTCGCTCTGAGGGCAGCAAGGAAGACCAGCACAGCCTAAAATAAATATTTTTAAAAAATCTTTAGCACGGAATGAGGGAGTGGGATGAGATGTATGGAGAGAGTAACATGGGAATTTACAATACCATATGTAAAATAGATAGCCAATGGAATTTGCTGTATGACTCAGGGAACTCAAACAGGGGCTCTGTGACAATCTAGAAGGGTGGGGTGGGGAGGGCGATGGGAGGGAGGTCAGGAGGGTGGGGACATGGGCAGACCTATGGCTGAGTCTTGTTGATGTTTGACAGAAAACAACATTCTGTAAAGTGGCCAAAAAAAATATCTTCAGCAAACCCAGGGGTCCTCAGTTACTCTGTTGTTGTTCAGTCGCTCAGTCGTGTCCAATTCTTTGCAATTCCACGGACTGCAGCACATCAGGCTACCCTGTCCTTCAGTATCTCCCGGAGTTTGCTCAGATTCACGTCCACTAAGTGAGTCAGTGATGGTATCTGACCGTCTCATCCTCTGACGCCCTATACTTTTGCCTTCAGTCTTTCTCAGTTACTTTCAGAAATTCTTAACTATGACTTGCAATTCAGCCTTAGGCCAGAGGACGTATGTAATCCGGTGTTTAAGGCAGATCCTGACAGGTTCAGAGGAGGAAGATACGCCGGAGTGGAGTCTGAGGCAGAGGAATGTGAAAAGCCATCTTGTCTTTCTTTGATTCACAGGTAATTTAATTGTGGCATTTTATAGAAAGTCCATTTTAAATTCTTGAGAATGGTCGGAAACCTCAAAATACCAGTCAAGTTAGGCATCCAATTCTGTGTAGACTCTTTCCGAACCATGGCAATCTGACATGGTTTTAAGAGAGTTAAGTTTGGGGAGCTGGAAAGTTCTTCATAACAGCATTGATGTGTAATGGAGCACATCATACCCGCCTTCCAGGGACACACTCGCCCTCGCCTTCTCCACCCGCCTCCTGTTTGTAGAAGAAAGAACGTTAGTCTCCTAGGCCTTCCCCCACCCCCATCCCAAAGAAGAGATTTAATCATAGAAGTGGGAAAATGTAGAGAAAGGAAAACAGTCAAGCAAAACAAAATAGTTTAGCCACTAAAGTCAAAGACCTTTAGTTCCTTCTCAAACACTGTAGATACCGTCCTGAGCCGTGTCCTCTGGGTGGTTTTGCAGATACTGAAACCCCAGCCGGTGGAAAAAGTAACCTGTGTGCTGCCCACAAACAGAGCCCAGAGCGGCAGGAGCCAGAAAGGGCATGATGCTGACCCTCGATGGCCTCACCACCAACCAATCAGAACCATGTCCACCAGCTGATGACACACCCCACAACCCGCCTCCCTCAGTCTTCAAAACTTTTCTCTGGAACTTATTGCTGATTGAAGAATTTCACTACTTTTTAAATAGCACTAAGGCTCGTGCCTCCGCGACACTCTTCCGTGGGGCGGAGGAGCTCCTGTGTGATGCGATGGCGTGCGCGTTAGTTTTGTGCTGAATAGTTACTGTGATTGCTGGTGGAATCTCCCAGCAAAGGTTCCAGCCTCTTGCCAGAAGTTAGGGGTTTGCTCTTTTAAATCCCCTCTAGGGTGTTTCCTTTGGGCTACTTTCACCTGTTGTTTGGGCCTCACCAAAAAGCACGTAGACTATCTGATGCAGATATGAGAAACCAGGTTGATAGGTTTGAATAAGCAATGTTAAAATCTTCCTCAAGGGCTTCCCTGGTGGCTGAGTGGTAACGAATGCCCCTGCCAATCCAGGAGACACCAGTTCAATTCCTGGTCCAGGAAGATCCTACATCCCTTGGAGCAACTAAGCCCATGTACCGCAGCTCTGGGGCTTCCCTGCTGGCTCAGACAGTGAGAAAGATGAAAGTGAAAGTGAAGTCACGCAGCCGTGTCCGACTCTTTGGGGCCCCATGGACAGTAGCCTACCAAGCTCCTCCTTCCATGAGATTTTCCAGACAAGAGTACTGGAGTGAGTTCCATTTCCTTCTCCACAGACAGTGGAGGATCCGCCTGCAATGCGGGAGACCCAGGTTCGACCCCTGGGTCAGGACGATCCCCTGGAGAAGGAAATGGCAACCCACTCCAGTATCTTGCCTGGAGAATTCCATGGACAGAGGAGCCAGGCAGGCTACAGTCTATGGAGTCGAAAAGAGTTGGACATGACTGAGCAAATAAGCACGCACATGCACAGCTGGGTTTTGCAGCCTCTCCCTGCCCTCTTCCTCCTGCTGGTGGTGAAGTATTGCCACTTCCTCAGGATGAATCTCTTCCCTTGGGATCTGTGTGCAGGTCCAGTGGTTTGCACTCCAGAGCTCCTTGGTGGATGGCATCACCGACTTGATGGACATGAGATGGTAGCAAAGAATCAGACAGGATTGACTGAGCAACTGAACTGAGTGTGCACCGGTGCTGGAGGCAGTAAGGCCCTCCTCCCCGGGCGCACTGAGACACTGGCCGGTCTCACAAAGGGCAAGGACCACGTGCTGTGGCCCAAAGACAGACTGGCCTGAGGCAGGAGCAGGAACCCAGGAGATTTCTGCAGACCGCCGAACCCAGCCCCCTCCTCATCCCCGCCCCCACTGCCAGCGCAGGACACACACGTTCAGACTGCAGCACCCACAGAGGCCATGGTCATGGTTTGGAGGACTCAGGATCTTTAAGATGTTAGTTCAGTTCAGTTCAGTCGCTCAGTCATCTCCGACTCTCTGCGACCCCATGGACTGTAGCACTTGACATGGCCTCCCTGTCCATCACCAACTCCCAGAGCTTGCTCAAACTCCTGTCCATTGAATCGGTGATGCCATCCAACCATCTCATCCTCTGTCAGCCCCTTCTCCTCCTGCCTTCAATCTTTCCCAGCATCAGGGTCTTTTCCAATGAGCTGGCTCTTCTGGCCAAAGTATTGGAGCTTCAGCATCAATCCTTCCAATGAATATTCGGGACTGATTTCCTTTAGGATTGACTGGCTCGATCTGCTTGCAGTCCAAGGGACTCTCAACAGTCTTCTTCAACACCGCAGTTCAAAAGGATCAGTTCTTCGGCACTCAGCCTTCTTTATGGTCCAACTCTCACATTCGTACATGACTACTGGAAAAACCATAGTTTTGACTATATGGACTTTTGTCGGCAAAGTGATGTCCCTGCTTTTTAATATGCTGTCTCGGTTTGTCATAGCTTTTCTTCCAAGGAACGAGCATCTTTTAATTTCATGGCTGCAGTCACTGTCCATAGTGATTTTGGAGCCCAAGAAAATAAAATCTGCCACTGTTTCCATTTTTTCCCATCTATTTTCCACGAAGTGATGGGACTGGATGCCATGATCTTAGTTTTTTGAATGGAGCCAGGGGGAGGGGAACAGGAGGGGGTGAAATGGCGATGGAAAATGGAGGCTATGAACCCTTGCCTCTTCCTAGCCAGAGATCAGCAGTGGTGGGCAGAATGTGGTCATCTGACCCCCGCTAGACCCTATGTGGGGTCTACAGAGGACCAGGCTGATATGCCTGGAGGGCATAGTGTTGGGAGGGCAGGGAGGAGCGCTGCCTGCATTGGTTTGAAATACCAACAGGAGTGTTTACAGGGCGGACTTGGAAAGGGCTTATTACCAAGGAGAACCTCACCTGCGCCCTGAAGGGTCGGCCCTGAGGCTGCCCCTCTTCTGCCTTTGGGCCGGTCTCCAGGGCCACCTGGTGACCCTCCCCAGTCTCTCTCCCAGGGTGCATCACCCCAGCATCACCTCCAGGCTGCCTAGCAATCTCCAGCGTCTCTCCCACCCGCTAGCAAGCTGTGGACAAGCCCACTGGGGTGGACTGCAGGGCAGTTGTGGCGCCCCAGGTCCGCGTGTCCTCAGGCTCTGTCTACAGTCTGTCCACTCCGGGACCTCTTCCTTGCGCCTTCATCCTCTCCACTGCCCCTCATCATCTCTGTGCACGTCAGATTTTGCTGATTAGAAAGTGGAATCAGCACAAGAAATATTTAATAAGGTACTTAATTATTCTGAATTAATGAATGAAATGGGTCCCATAACAGAACTTCTGGCCCAGCATGGCTTCAGTGCAGGCGGTGATGATCTTGCCAACAAGACTCCAGAGTCCGGAGGCTATGGGGTTGATTAGTTTATTTGGTCAGCAAGGGCAGGTCTTTGAACCACCTCCTCTGGGATTCTCCTTAGCTCTTTCCTCACGGCCTCACTTTGACTGCTACATCTCCTCCCATCACATTCCCCCTACCAGGTCGAAGGAAAACAGTGATGATTGATTTCCACCACCCGCCTTCCTTTAAAGAGATGAAACTTTCCCAAACACCACCTGCCTCCGAAACAGGGCTCCTCTCAGCTCTATTGGGCAGAACTGGGTCATGTGTTCTCCCCACCCCCACCATTCCAGCAGAGGAAAGAGAGGGCCATGCCTGCTTTCCTCCAGTCAAGATTCATCCCCTGGGGATGGGCCTACTTTCTGTGAGCCCATTTCATCAGGAGACCAGGACAGCTGACATTTTATGTATTCGTATTTATTGAAACAGCTGCTGGGGAAAAGAGCAGCAGTGTTTGCAACGGGAGGCAAGAAGTTCAAGCACCAGAAGCCGAAGGACAAAACAGACTGTCCAGTGGAAAATACAGACAGGAGGGTCGCGGTGCCAGCAAGTGGGGCTGACGTCTCCAAGGATGAGTGCGTGACAGAGAAAGGACAAGTGTGTGGGGGGGACAGGCACGGGTGCAGCGGCCAGTACAGCTACCGTTACCAGGCAGCAGTCACCAGGCGGCCGCTACTGAGAAACTGCCAGGGTGGTGATTAAAGGCCTGTTAGGCCAGCGGTCAGGGGAGTGGTGGTAGTCAGGCAGAGAGGGAGGTAAGAGGCGGACCCCAGCCTTCACCCCGGAGCCCTCCTGCTCACCCGGCCTCAGGCCAGTGGATGGGGTGGGGGGACAGGCTAGGGGCTCTGTCCTGCTGGGCTCCACAGCCCTTGCCAATGCTGCCTGCTGGCCGGGCCCAGGCCGAGAGGCCGCAGTGAAGGTCTCCCCAGTCCCCACACTGGGACCTAAGGGCAGCAGCGGTTTGCCTGGCTGCCGTGCGAGGGACCTGACCCCCTGCTGTTTGGGGGGCCTGAAGAGACTGAGGACCAGTTGGGTCCTGGGTGCCTAGCTGCCTCAGAGATGACAGCTGGACAGGGTCTGGGGACCTGGCTCCAAGGGCACCACCAGCTGAGATCTGCCTCCTCAGCCCGGCCTGGGTGCTAGTGGGAGGACCCAGACTGGGTGCTGGACGAAGACTCCTGGGCAGGCTGACTGGCCCTAGCAGGGAGCGCCAACCCCACCCCCCGCCCCCCCCACCCCCGCCTTAGCCAGGACATGGACCTTGGAGGGTGAAAGCTGAGCCTTGAGACCTTGTCTTTTCTTGTCAGAACAGAGAATGGCATTCATTTAGAGACATTTACAGGAACACTGTTACCTGACCATGACCTGACCTCAAGAACAAAGAATCTGACACCAGGAAGTTTGCAACGACTCACCTCACTTTTCCCAGGAAAGGGCTTTGCTGAAACCTTTGGGGAGTTTGGGGTTTTTAAGGTGGGAGCCACGCGTCTCCTCGCATCGTGCAGCAATAAACCTTTCTCTGCTCTAGATTCCGAGGATTCAGTATCATTTGGCCTCGCTGTGCCAGTGGCACACAGACTCACCTGCACAGGAGTGCTGGGATCCGTCTAGGGAGCACACACCCGCCTGACCAGATGGACCGCCCGTTTCCTCTGCTGCCGGACCCTCTGGTGGGAGCCCCCGCCCCCTTCCCAGCATCTCACCTCCTCTATCCTTCTCCATATCTCCTGCGGCCCAACCCCCTGCACGCCACCTCTCCTTCGCTGACCGCCTGTCCTCCATCCGCTATCAGAGGCAATCCGAAGCTGAGACACCAGAGGGAGCCTTTGGAGCCTTAGGATCTAGGCAGGTTTAACGTCACCATGGCAACCCCTGGAGCGCCCTCCCCCGACCGGCTCTCAGATGCCCCGCCCTGCCCCCCAGGGCCTCAAGGACTCCTCGGGGAGCGGGGCGGGGCCAGATTGGAGGGAGAAGGCGAAAACCGCCCCGCAATTGGCCCGCGGCGCGCAGCGGTGAAAGCCGCCTGGCGACTGGCCGGAGGTGTACGTGACGTCACAGAGAGGCGGGGTGACGCACCGGACGTGTATAAAGGTCGGGCGCCGCTGTCCTCTCCCAGGGAGAGGAGAGCGTAGAGGTGAGAAAGCGGTTTTTCCGTGGATGCTGCCGCTTCTGCTTCTCCTCCTCGCCGCCTCTTCGGCCGCCCTTCTGGCGACCAGCGCCCATTCTTCCTGCTCCGTCCTCTGGCCATACCGTGCAGTCCACGTTCATGTTCGCGGCCACTTTGGCTCGGCTCTGTGGGCTTGCGAGTCAGCGCACCCGCTCCCTCGGACGGAGCTGGCCCGACTCCTCGCTTTGGTGATCCCCCTCCAAGCAGCGGGAGATCGGGCGCCGAGAACCGGAGCGCAGAGGACCCTCAGGCCTCCGGGGCCGCACGCCGACTCCGCACAGTCCGGCGGAGCGCCCCCGAAACGTGCCTGTCCTCCAGCTCAACACTGAGCAGAGGGCGGCCTCCAACCCCGACTCGGACGCTCGTCGACCTTGGAGCAGCGCCGTACAACAGGTCCAGGTGTTGTAGCCACGCGTTCCGGGAAACAACTCAGAAGGACAGTGCAGATGGTGGAGTGCAGATTATTACACCGGCAGGCCCAAAGCAGAGTCTCCTCTTAGCCAAGGACCCCGACCAGTGTTTGTGAAAACCTTAGATACCCTAAGTGTACGTGCCCAAACGCACCTGCCCAAATTCCTTGAAACTAGTCTGGACAAGGTAAAAGAGAGATACCATCGAAATTAAGCCATGATTCATGTGTCATAAGCCTAGATAGTTGAACAGTGGACATTTATCCATAGACCTGTGGTCATACCCCGCTAAGCATAATGGGGTTTACGACTTTGTTCTGTTAGAAATAATTAGCATATTCGTTTAGACAGGAACAGTCTAGGTACAAGTCCCGAGGCTCCTTCATCCAGGGGTCTGGATTTCCATTGGTATGCCATTTCCATGGATACTGGGCATATAGCTCAAAGTCCACAGTCCGACCCAAGATGACGTCCTGCTTTCAAGGTAGAGCCCCTTATGTTTACTCCTTCACAGGGTGCCTACCTGGGACGTCCTGCTCCACTAAGGACCGCCACTGCCTCCTAGGGAGAGTTCCCGGGACTCCTGCCCACAGCCAGCAAACCTCTCAGTGGGCTCCCCGCAGAGCTGAGGGCAGCCAGAGACCAGTGGCCACAGGCTTTTCTGTGGTGACCCACCTAGGGACCTTAAAACCAAGGTCCCCTTGGGCTCCAGGCCCGGCAAAGGTCAGTCACTAATGCACACTGGGATGCCCCTGGCCCCCGCTGAGCCTGGCAGCCCTACACCTCATCTTACTGCGCTTGAGTGTCCTCCCGTGGCCGGAAAAGCCCCATCCCACAGTCCGCCATTCCGCAACATGTGCGCAGTTGCATGTTCTCCATCCAGGGTCCCCACCTTGGATGCCCTGCTGAGTAGGAGACTGCCACTCACCAGCACCAAGAGGCCTTTGGGTGCCCCGCAACTTGGGGAACCAAGGTTTCTGGCTCAGTCTCCCCCCAGGACAAGGGGCCACCTTCACATGCAGCTGAGAGCGCCCTGCGGACCCCTGCCCGCTGCCCACCAAGCTGCCTGCAGTTGAGGCCCCTCTCAGCCAAGGGCCATCCAGCAGGAGCAGACAGAAGCCCACAGACCCTCATCTTCTCATGGACCATGAAGCTGGGGTCTGCGCCGAGCACTCCCTGGTCAGCAGAGAGCAGCAGTCCCCTCACATTAAGGGCCCCCCGAACTCCATCTGCCTGCACGGCCTCCTTCCAACCTCTCTGCACCTGGCAATGCCTTTGGCGGGGGGCTGCCCCCGGCCTGCCCTCGGAACGCCACGTGCGCTCGCCCACCTGCATTCTCCAGCCCCTTTGTTCCCAAGATGGGCTCCCCACTCAGCCAAGGGAAACCTCCCTCCCGCAAAGAGGCCCACCTGCATCTCCACAGCCCTGCAGACCCTCCCTCCAGGCCTTCCAACACTGACCCTTCACCCCCTCAAGGGCAGCGGCCAGCTCCCTGGCAATCCGAAATGCCGAAGTGGGGAGCAAAGCTAGCTCTGGCAGAAGGAAGACAACAGAAACAGGATGCACTTACAAGCAGTTGCTGGGCCACGTCGCATTAGGGCTCCCAGGGAGAAAAATGCCAACTTCGGCCCCTAGGCCCGGGATCCAGGTCCTCACCCAGTCGGGAGCAATCCGAGACCACTGGCCTAGGCAGGCCTCGGCCTTCCACCGTGGGGGCTGGGTAGGCGGCTGTCTGTGCAGACGTTGATGGTGGCTGCGTCCCTGGGAGGCAGGCTCGGGAAAGCCAGCACCTCGTGGCCGGCACTCAGAGCCGTGCAGGGTGTAGTCCCCTGGTGGGTCTCTGCCGAGGCGCTGATGGGCCGCGGGCCTGGAGACCTCTGGCCTAGGACCAGGTTTAGTGTGTCTTGGTTTTCTGGAGAGTTCTCTCCAGCGGGTGAGAGGGATTCCCTGCCTTAGAACAGGAGAAGCTGGAAGAGCTGCCGACTGGACTGAAACTCATGGATAAAGCTTTGTATGAGTTTGACAGGAAACTTAAATCTGCGAAGACAGCTTTTCACAGAAAGGGGGACATTATTAAAAATCTGTCCAGGGAAGTGTCTGAACTGAAGGAATTGCTCAGAATGTCTGAAGAAAACAACCAAAGGTGGAAACATCTGTTTCAGCTGTTCCGGGAAGGACAGGTGTCCCTGGACGTGGCTGACGCTGAGCAGGGCACCCGTGGCCATGTCCCGGAGAGCCCCAGGCCCCACGCACAGAGCCCCGAGCTGGGGCTGCTTGGGGACAGGTTGTCCCACCTGGAGGGGGGAGATGGAGGCGCCACAAGAAAACGCCGAGCACCTGGGGCGGCAGGAGGCGCGGGTTCGAGAGCTGGAGGGCTTCTTCCTCAACTTCCGGGGCTTCCTGGAAGCCTGACAGGTTCACAGTACGAAGGCCGGTCGTCCGAGTGCCCCCCAACCCCGGGAAGGGGGCCTGGAAGCTGGGGTGGAGCTGGCCTGACCTTCACCATGTGTATGAGTTCTGAATAGTAGTGTTGGAAGACAGTGTCCCAGGGTGGGTGATGGGGTTCCGAGGCTGTGAGCATCTGCAGTGGGGTCTGGGGGGCAGGGCAGGCGTGGCCTGAGATGAACATCAAGGACCATGCTGTCTGGGGTGCCTGCATTCAGCAGCGAGAGTGCAAACCACGCTGGGCGCAGGGTCACTTTCCCAGTAGGAAAGGGCTGTATAAACTGAATTAACCATCAGTACGGCAGGGCTTGGGGCTCAGCTGGTAAAGAATCTGCCTGAAATGCAGGAGACCCTGGCTTGTTTCCTTGGTCGGGGAAATCCCCTGGAGAAGGGATAGGCTACCCACTCCAGTACTCCTGGGCTTCTCCGGTGACTCAGATGGTAAAGAATGTACCTGCAATGCGGGAGACTTGGGTTTGATCCCTGGCTTGAGAAGATCCCCTGGGGGAAGGCATTGGCAACCCACTCCTGAGTTCTTGCCTGGAGAATCCCATGGGCAGAGGAGCCTGGTGGGCTGCAGTCCATGGGTCGCAGAGAGTCGGAGATGACTGAGCGACTGGACCGAACTGAACTAACATCTTAAAGATATTGAGCATCTGTGCACGCGTAGGGGGGCTTACACGTAGACAGGAGAGGGGACCTGGGAGACTGACTTTGTCAGCTCAGCTCTTTCCTTCTTTGTCTCATATCTTCTATAAAGGAATTTAAAATTACTATTAGTGCTTTAAAGAGATTTTCTCAGTAAAATCCTGCATGTGAGCTTAAGTGAGTAAAATAAACAGACCTGTCAGCGTGCAGTGGTGATTTAGCATGAAAATATCAGAAAGCAAGGAGTTATGGGCCTCCCTGGTGGCTCACTGGTTAACAATCTGCCTGTCGACGCAGGAGACACGAGTTGGATCCCTCGTCCCGCAGGATCGTACGTGCTGCAGAGCAGCTAAGCCCGTGTATTACAACTTCCGAGCCTGCGCGCTCTAGGGCCTTCAGGCCGCAAGTTCTGAGCCCACACGCCCGGAGCCTGTGCTCTGCAATAAAAGAACCCACTACCGTGAGAAGGCTGAGCACCTCGGTGACGAGTAGCTGGCAATTGCCCTTAAACACTAATGAAGACCCAGCACAGCCTAAAAAAAAAACAAAAACAAGGAGTTACAGTGTGAAATGTGGAAAACCTAGAATGAATAATTACCCCTAGGAAGCAAAAGGGCATCCAACTGCAGATGATAATAACTTTAGTTTTATTGTACTTTAGAAAACCATTTTTTAAAGGACTTTTCCGGGTGGTTCTATGGCTAAGACTTCAGGCTCCCAATAGAGGGAACCTGGGTTTGATCCCTGAGCTCACACGCTGCAACCAAGAACTGATGCAGCCAAAAAAACACTAAATAAAAACGGAAAAATCGTTCAAGCCAAATCCTTCCTAAACGTGTTGGACGAGGCAGGGCTCCGACATCACAGCTCCCAGAGGAGGGATCCCAGGGGGTGGGGGGAGGGCAATGCTGATGTGGCCGTGGGGGCGGGGCATGTTGATGATGGTATGTGGGGGGTATTCATGGTGGGGGTTGGGGGGCGACGGGGTGCATGGGAATCTCTATATCTTCCTCTCAATTTTGCTTTGAACCTAACGCTGCTCTTAAATATTTTTTTAAAAGTAAAAGTGAAAAAATAAAAATAAAAGATAAAAGTAAAAGTGATTTTAGGTTGAACTCCCAAAGAAATTGTTGATATTTTGCAATTTCTGATCTATAAAAGCAGTAGATTCATGTGTTTGCCAATTAAAATAGAGTTTGGTCTTTAAAAAATACACAAGCATCTGGAAGGCATGTCCTGTTCAAATGGAAAACAAGAGAACAAGAACTCTTCGGAATGAGAAGCGAGTTAACAGCAGCTGTGGATCACGGGGCTCTGTGAGCACTCGTGTCCATCAGCGTTCCGAGTGCGTGCTCGGCCTCTGCAGGCGTGTCTGACTCCTTGCCACCCTGTGGACTGTAGCCCGCCGGGCTCCTCCATCCGTGGGGATTGTGGGCACTTGTGTTCTAGCAGCAGATGGAGTGAGTGACCGTCCAGGAAAGCGAGCCTCTGGGCAGAATGTTTACAAGGGGCTCTGAGTGTGCACCGGTGCTGGAGGCAGTAAGGCCCTCCTCCCCGGGCGCAGTGAGACACTGGCGGGTCTCACAAAGGGCAAGGACCGCGTGCTGTGGCCCAAAGACAGACTGGCCTGAGGCAGGAGCAGGAACCCAGGAGATTTCTGCAGACCGCCGAACCCAGCCCCCTCCTCATCCCCGCCCCCACTGCCAGCGCAGGACACACACGTTCAGACTGCAGCACCCACAGAGGCCATGGTCATGGTTTGGAGGACTCAGGATCTTTAAGATGTTAGTTCAGTTCAGTTCAGTTCAGTCGTGTCCAACTGTTTGTGACCCCATGGACTACAGCTCACCAGGCCTCCCTGTCCATCACCAACTCCCGGAGCTTGCTCAAACTCATGTCCATTGAGTCTGTGATGCCATCCAACCTCTGACAACCCTTCTCCTGCCTTCAATTTTTCCCAGCATCAGGGCTTTTCAAATGAGTCAGTTCTTCATATCAGGTGGCCAAAGTATTGGAGTTTCTTCACCATCAGTCCTTCCAATGAACACCCAGGACTGATTTCCCTTAGGATGGGCTGCTTTGATCTCCTTGCTGTCCAAGGGACTCTCAAGAGTCTTCTCCAACACCACAGTTCAAAAGCATCAATTCTTCAGCGCTCAGCTTTCTTTATGGGCCAATTCTCACATCCATACATGATCAATGAAAAAACCATAGCTTTGATTAGATGGACCTTTGTCTGCAAAGTAATGTCTCTGCTTTTTAATATGCTGTCTAGGTTTGTCATAGCTTTTCTTCCAAGGAGCAAGCATCTTTTAATTTCATGGCTGCAGTCACCATCTATGGTGATTTTAGAACCCAAGAAACTGAAGTCTGTCACTGTTTCCATTGTTTCCCCATCTGTTTTCCATGAAGTGATAGGACTGGATGCCTTGATCTTCATTTTTTGAATGTTGAGTTTTAAGCCAGCTTTTTCACTCTCCTCTTTCACTTTCATCAAGAGGCTCTTTAGTTCCTCTTTGCTTTCTGCCATAAGGGTGGTGTCATCTGCATATCTGAGGTGATTGATATTTCTCCTGGCAATCTTGATTCCAGCTTGTGCTTCATCCAGCCCAGCATTTCACATGATGTACTCTGCATATAAGTTAAATAATCAGGGTGACAATATACAGCCTTGATGTACTCCTTTCCCAATTTGGAGCCAGTCCATTGTTCCATGTCTGGTTCTAGCTGTTGCTTCTTGACCTGCATACAGATTTCTCAGGAGGCAGCTAAGGTGGTCTGGTATTCCTGTCTATAAGAATTTTCCAGTTTGTTGTGATCTACACAGTCAAAGGCTTTGGCATAGTCAATAAAGCAGAAGTAGATGTTTTTCTGCAACTCTTGCTTTTTCCATGATCCAGCGGATGTTGGCAATCTGATCTCTGGTTCCTCTGCCTTTTCTAAATCCTGCTTGAACATCTGGACATTCTCGGTTCATGTACCGTTGAAGCCTGGCTTGGAGAATTTTGAGCATTACTTTACTAGTGTGTGAGATGAGTGCAATTGTGCAGTAGTTTGAACATTCTTTGGCATTGTATTTCTTTGGGATTGAATGAAAACTGATCTTTCCAGTCCTATGGCCACTACTGAGTATTCCAAATTTGCTGGCATACTTGAAATTTGAGCGCAGCACTTTCACAGAATCATCTTTTCGGATTTGAAGCAGCTCAGATGGAATTCCATCACGTCCACTAGCTTTGTTCGCAGTGATGCTTCCTAAGGCCCACTTGACTTCAGACTCCAGGATGTCTGGCTCTAGGTGAGTGATCACACCGTCGTGGTTATCTGGGTCATGAAGATCTTTTTTTTTTTTTAGGAAGATCTTTTTTGTATAGTTAATTCTTCTGTGTATTCTTGCCGCCTCTTCTTAATATCTTTGGTTTCTGTTAGGTCCATACTATTTCTGTCCTTTATTGTGCTCATCTTTGCATGAAATGTTCCCTTGGTATCTCTAATTTTCTTAAAGAGATCTCTAGTCTTTCCTGTTCTATTGTTTTCCTCTATTTCTGTGCATTGATCACTGAGGAAGGCTTTCTTATCTCTCCTTGTTATTATTTGAAATTCTGCATTCAGATGGATATATCTTTCCTTTTTTCCCTTTTACTCTTCTATTCACAGCTATTTGTAAGGCCTCCTCAGACAACCATTTTGCTTTTTTGCATTTCTTTTTTTGGGGGATGGTCTTGATCACTGCCTCCTGTACAATGTCACAAACCTCTGTCCATGGTTCTTCAGGCACTCTGTCTATTAGGTCTAATTCCTTGAATCTATTTATCGCTTCCACTGTATAATCGTAAAGGATTTGATTTAGGTCATACCCGAATGGTCTAGCGGTTTTCCCTACTTTCTTCAATTTAAATCTGAATTTGGCAATAAGGAGTTCATGATCTGAGCCACAGTCAGCTCCTGGTCTTGATTTTGCTGACTGTATAGAGCTTCTCCATCTTTGGCTGCAAAGAATATAATCAATCTGATTTCGGTATTGACCATCTGGTGATGTCCATATGTAGAGTTGTCTCTTGTGTTGTTGGAAGAGGGTGTTTGCTATGACCAGTGCGTTCTCTTGGCAAAACTCTGTTACCCACTCATTAGCATATGAAATTACCCAGCCTGTAAAAACTAACCTTGCCTCATTTCACCACCTCACTGGCCCTCTGCGATGGCCCACCATCTGTCTGTGGAGTGTGCTTCTCCCTGAGTCTGAGTAAATCCACTTCCTACCTGTCACTGTCTCTCACCGAATTCTTTCTGCAATGAGGCATCAAGACCTGAGCTTCACTGGGCCCTGACACCAGGTTCCGTGGGTTGTGGCTGGGTTCGCGTCCCAGTCTGAGGTAAACGTTTCGCTCCTGGCTTCCACTCTCCCGCCGTCAGCTCCAGAGCAGGGGGTCTAACAAGGCCACTTTCGCCTTGTCCAGCGGGTGGTTCCCAGGTAAGCAGGGGAAGGGAGGACGCGGAGATCGCTCCAGGGCTGTGTCTGAGCAGCTGGACGCCCCCTGCGAGGCAGGCAGGAGAGGAGATGCCGGCTGCGGAAGGGCCCAGGTCCCCGGCGCCGCGCCGGGTGAGGGGCGGTGGTAGCTGGAGACCCTCTCCCAGTCAGCAGGGAGAGCCGGACCCGGGAGCACCAGACCCTCGCGGTGGGTACAGGCCCTGGGAGGGCCCTCTGGCCGCCCGACCTCTGGACGCACCGCCGCCACGCCCGGGCCGACCAATGGCCCACCTGGAGGAATAGTCTCTGACAAGGGGCCCACAATTCGTTTCTTGAGTGATCAAAAATGCAAATTCTGTGGGATTCCTATTCAGTTCCAGGTGAGCACGGGCGCCCCAGGGCAGAGCTCAGGGGCATCTGACAGCAACGCAGGGGTCCGAGCACAGCGGAGGAGACCCTGGGCACCGGGCCTGCTTCCGGAGACGCTCTCCCGGCCCAGGGCGGCTGGGGCGGCGGTGGCGGGCCAGGCGCCCTCCCGTGAGTGTCCGCAAGGGGGCGGTGTGGGCTAGCGCTCCGGGGCCCCAGGCGGCCGACCGCAGCCTGCGGCAGAACCCAGAGGGCGTGGGAACAGCCCTCCCCGCGTCCGAGCCCGCTCCCCACTCCTGGCTGCTCCTGGGCACACGAATCCACCCCTGCTGGCCCCAACCCCTCCTTACATCGCTCGCTACCTTGTTCATCTCCAAGGTCATCTCAGAGGCAGTGACGTCACCCTGCTTCCCCCTCCTTGGCACAGGTGTGCTGGGGTAGAATTCCACTTCCGTCCTATCATTCTAAAGTGAGGTCCAATCCAGAGTCTGCCGTGGCCCTAAGGAGGTTTCTTCACACCTCAGGCTCCCTCCCTGGGGTGGGCTCACAGAGGGTCTCTGGACTGGGGGACCCTCAGGAGCAGGGGGGCCCAGTGTCCATTTACAGGACCCTGAGACCCCAGCTGTGTCCCAACCACCCACCCTCAGAGCCCAGAACACTGGAAACCGGGTCTCCATTCCAGGCAGGATGTCAGGGGGGTTTCTTGAAGGAATCTGATCATTTAGAGATCCTGCCAGGTCACCGAGTGCTAAAGCTCGCAGTGCGGGATCCCCACCCTCCTGCCCAAGCACTCGGCCACTTTACCCAGACCCAGAAGTCTCAGGGGCCCTTGGAACGTGAAGATCAGGACAAACAAATAGGAAAAGGGGAACTGGGAGGAAGCAGAGACCACTGGCAGAAGACAGCTTAGAAAAACTGAAACTGTTCACCTCAGATTGGGACTTGAACCCGGATGACACCCACAGAACCTGCTTTTAGGACCTAATGAAGCTCAGGCTCTTGATGTCTCATCACAGAAAGAATTCAGTGAGAGACAAGATGATGGGTAAGAAGCAGATTTATTCAGATTCAGAGAGAAGCACACTCCACAGACAGAGTGTGGGCCACTGCTGAGGGCAAGTGAGACCGTGAAATGTGGCCTGGTTAGTTTTTATCAGTTTAGTTCAGCCGCTCAGTCGTGTCCGACTCTGCAACCCCATGACTGCAGGACACCAGGCCTCCCTGTCCATCACCATCTCCTGGAGCTTACTCAAACTCATGTCCATTGAGTCGGTGATGCCATCCAACCATCTCATCCTCTGTTGTCCCCTTCTCCTCCTGCCTTCAATCTTTTGCAGCATCAGGGTCTTTTCCAGTGAGTTAGTTCTTCGCATCAGGTGGCCAAAGTATTGGAGTTTCAGCTTCAGCATCAGTCCTTCCAATGAATATTCAGGACTTATTTCCTTTAGGATGGACTGGTTTGATCTCCTTGCTGTCCAAGGGACTCTCAAGAGTCTCCAGCACCACAGTTCAAAAGCATCAATTCTTCAGTGCTCAGCTTTCTTTATGGTCCAACTCTCATATCCTCTCACATACATGACTCTCACATACATGACTACTGGAAAAACCATAGCTTTGACCGTACTGACCTTTGTCAGCAAAGTAATATGTCTGCTTTTTAATATGTTATCTAGGTTGGTCATAGCTCTTCTTCCAAGGAGCAAGCATCTTTTAATTTCCTGGCAGCAGTCACCATCTGCAGTGATTTTTAAGCCAAGAAAGTAAAGTCTGTCACTATTTCCATTGTTTCCCCATCTATTTGCCATGAAATGATGGGACCAGATGCCATGACCTTAGTTTTTTGAATGTTGAGCTTTAAGCCAACTTTTTCACTCTCCTCTTTCACCTTCATCAAGAGGCTCTTTAGTTCCTCTTGCTTTCTGTCATAACGGTGGTGTCCCAGCAATCTTGATTCCAGCTTGCACTTCATCCATCTGGGCATTTCAAATGATGTACTCTGCATATAAGTTAAATAAGCTGGGTGGCAATATACAACCTTGACATCCTCCTTTCCCAGTTTGGAACCAGTCTACTGTTCCAAGTCCAGTTCTAACTGTTGCTTATTGACCTGCATACAGATTTCTCAGGAGGCAAGTCAGGTGGTCTGGTATCCCCATCTCTTTAAGAATTCTCCAGTTTTTGTGATCCACACAGTCAAAAGCTTTGGCGTAGTTTTTAGTTTGTATAGACTGGGTAATTTCATATGCTAATGAGTGGGGGGATTATTTCAATTATTTTGGGGAAGGAGTGGAGATTGCCAGAAATCGGGCCACCGCCCACTCCGTGGTCCTATGACCTCGCCTTGGAATTGTCATGATGCATCTCTGTGTGTCACTGAGCTTGCTGATTGAGGTTCAAGGTCTAATCAAAGTTGACTTGTCTGCCGTCTTGGACCCATTTGATTCTAATTGGTTCATGTTGCGTCCTCAGGCTGTGTCATTCTTTCAGAAGGTGTCCCTGCCCCTTTCCCTCCTGTTAAAAAACCTTCATTAATATCCTCAGGAAGGAAAGAGAAAATTATGTATTCATGAAGCAAAAACCAGGTGCTTTGAAGAAGGAATGTTACAGAATATAAACAGCTCTTGGGAATTAAAAAGACCATCATAGAAATTGAAAATTCAGTAGAAGAGTTGGAAGATAAGGTTAAGGAAATCTTGGAGAAAGTAGAGCAAAGAGTTAGGGGGGAAAAGTTAAAATAAGGAAAAAAAAAAAAAACAAGAGAAGAAAGTACCATATTAGAGAACTTGTCTAGCAGACCTGAGGCTTCCCTGGTAGCTCAGCTCCTGCAATGCTGGAGACCTGGGTTCAGTCCTTGGGTTGGGAAGATCCCCTGGAGGAGGGTATGGCAACCCACTCTAGTATTCTTGCCTGGAGAATCCCATGGACGGAGGAGCCTGGCGGGCTACAGCCCATGGGATCACAAAGAGTCAGACATGACTGAGCGGCTAAGCACAGCACAGCTAGGAAACCTGACATTTGCTTAAAAGAAATTCTAGAAAGAGAACTGGAAGGAAAAAAATAATCAAAGAAATAGTGGAAAAGAGTTCACAGAAATTTGGGAATTCCCTGGCAGTCCAGGGTTTAAGATTCCATGTTTTCATTACCGAGGGCCTGGATTCAATCCCTGGCTGGGAAACTGCTGCTGCTGCTGAGTTGCTTCAGTCGTGTCCGACTCTGTGCGACCCCAGAGACGGCAGCCCACCAGGCTCCCCCGCCCCTGGGATTCTCTGGATCCCTGGGCAAGAATACTGGAGTGGGTTGCCATTTCCCACAAGTTGTGAGGTCAAAAGAAAGAAAGAAAGAAAGAAAGAAAAAGCTTTTTCACAGAAATTAAACCCGAGTCTCCAGATTGAAAGGAGCTACTGAATGCCCAGATCCAAACACGAAAATAGATGCATAGTAAAGGCACAGCTGAGCAGAATTTCAGAGCCCTGGACACAAAGAGGAAAGACCTCCCTGGCAGTCCAGTGGCTAAGACTCCATGCTCCCAATTCAGAGGGCTGGGTTTCCATCCCCGGTCGGGGAACTAGATCCCACGCACCACAACTCAAGATCCCTCAAGCCGCAATGAAGGTAAAAGATCTTGTATGCTGCCACTAAGACCTAGCACGGTCAAATAAATAAACATTAAAAAGAACAAAGAACCATCAGACGAGGGTCCAGAGAGAAAGGACAGGTGACGTACCAGGGGCCAGGGGCAGAACGCCGCCAGACTCCCCACAGCTGGAAGACGGGGTAAAGCCTCTCAGTGTGCTGTGCTCAGACTCTTTGCAACCCTATTCTCCTCCCAGCAAGAACACTGGAGTGGGTTGCCATGCCCTCCTCCAGGGGATCTTCCCAACCCAGGGATCAAACTCAGGTCTTCCACATTGCAAGTGGATTTTTTTTTACCAGCTGAGCTACAAGGGAAGCCCAAGAATACTGGAGTGGGTAGCCTATCCCTTCTCCAGTGGATCTTCCTGACCCAGGAATTGAACGGGGCCTGCTGCATTGCAGGCGGTTCATTACCAGCTGAGCCACCAGGGAAGCCCTGACAATAGAGGGCTTTGGAGATGGACTGGCGGATTCTGTACAGCTAGAATTCTATATCCATCCAGAGTGAGGGGAGCTTTTCCAGTTGTGGTGCCGCATGGTGAGGAGCCCTTGCCCACACCTGCAGTCATGCCACCCAGGGGCCCTCTGCAGTCAGAGCCAGTCTTCTTTGGACATGAGAAGGCAGCCATGGCCACAAACGAGGCCACAGCCTCGGTAAGGTGACTGGGCCTGGAGGTGACGGAACCATGCAGGCTGCAATACGAGCTACTGGAGCCTCTTCCGCTTCTGGGGCGTCTGCTGGTGTGGACATCCGCGTTTCAGTGAAGGGTGGTAGCCACGTAGCCCGATTTAGGCAGTCCACCAGTCCATCTCCAAAGCTTCGGTAGCCTATTATCAGAAACGTGTGCGTGAGGCTTCCGAGGAGATCAACAAACCCTCATCCAGTATGACCTGACCCTGCTGGTAGCTGATCCCCGTTGCTTCTAATCCAAAAAGTCTGGGGCTCCTGGTGCTTATGCTCGCTACCAGAAATCCCACTGACAAGACATCATGAGGATCAGGGTTCACCTTTATAATACAAAATGTTGTGGGATTTAAGGTTTCAGGGGGAAAAAAAAGAGTGAAGGGAGAAGAGAGAGACTTTGAGAATGACAAGGCCTCCAACAATTCACATTCCTGCACCCTTTCTGCAGGCTTCTCAGGTGGCTCAGCAGTAAACAATCTGCCTGCCAACCAGGAGACACGGGTTCAATCCTCAAGTCAGGAAGATCCCCTGGAGAAGGAAATGACAACCCACTCCAGCATTCTTGTCTGGGAAATCCATGGACAGAGGAGCCTGGTGGCGAGTCCATGGCATCACAGAAGAGTCAGACACGACTTAGCGACTAAATAACCCTTTCTGAGGAAGTGACTTGATGAGCCCCACCAGAGGGAGGAAAGAAAGAAAGAGGAGGCGTGGGAAGCAGGAAACAGGGGATCCTGCAGCTGAGAACAGCAGAGGGGGACCTCGGGGTGCTGGTGAGGCCGTCCTGGGGTTGGCTGAGCCCCAGCCGAGGAAGCAGAGTCTATTTCAAGGTGATAAATATTCTGTCACTTTATCTACCTGATACACAGATGTCTTGCGGGAGACGTGGACATTTGGTTGAATTGGGGGTTGAATTAGTATTGAGAATTTAGCAAAAACAAAAAAAAAGATGACATTAACTCCAGGGGAAAAGAGAAGTTGAGCAAGAAAGGAAAAGTTATGTTGATACACTGTGTGGCTCAGGCAAGAGCACTGTTTCTGCAGCATCATCATGATGTCAACCAGCGCCGTCAATCTGAACAAAATGACACTGGAGGTCAGGAAGTCCTAACGTAAGTGCTGGGTTGGGGATACAGAGGTGAAACCCAGAAAGTGAATTAGAAGCTGTGACGGAAAACGGAGGGAGATGGACCGCTGTGTTTTGTAGGAAGGTTTGTCAAGCTAGCTCTTTAAATTATATGCATGTCAGTATAAATCTGATAATGAATAGAACCCAACTTAGAACACACACCCTAGGGAGTCCCCTGGTGACCCAGAGGCTAGTGTCCCAGGCTTCCATTGCTTGGGGCCCAGGTTCCATCTCCTGCTGGGGAGTGAGACCCGTAAGCCAGGCGGCCTCAAACAGCAAGAACAATGACCCCACACAAAGGAGTTACATGCTGATTTTATCTTACAGCAAATCAGCAGGATGTGAGCTTGTGCTCAGCGTGGACTCACTTTTGTGCAGCCCTGGAAAGAGTGAATACAAATGCTTTTTCGTTGTTGTTGTTTAGACGCTAAGTTGTGTCCAACTCTTTTGCGATCCCATGGTCTGTAGCCCACCAGGCTCCTCTGTCCTTGGAATTTCCCAGGCAAGAATACTGGAGTGGGTTGCCATTTCCTTCTCCAGGGGATTTTCCCGACCCAGGGATCGAACCTGTGTCTCCTGCATTGGCAGGCAGATTTTTTTTACCACTGAGCCACCAGAGAATCAAATACATGAATGTGTAGGGAAAAAATGCTGCTTTTACTTGCTGTTGGACATTGAGGTGTATGAAAGAGTTTTATCTTCAAAAAACAAAAAGTGGTTCTTTTCCCATTTGTATTTATTTAATTACTAGTGAAGTTGTTGTTCAGTCAAGTCATGTCCGACTCTTTTCGACCCCATGGACTGCAGCACACCAGGCTTCCCTATCCGTCACCATCTCCCGGAGCTTGCTCAAACTCATGTCCATTGAGTCAGTGATGCCATCCAGCCATCTCATCCTCTGTCGTCCCTTTCTCCCACCTTCAATCTTTCCCAGCATCAGGGTCTTTTCTAAGGAGTCAGCGTTTCCCATCAGGAGGCCAAAGTATTGGAACTTCAGCTTCAGCATCAGTCCTTCCAATGAATATTCAGGATTGATTTCCTTTAGGATTGACTGGTTGAATCTCCTTGCAGTCCAAGGGACTCTCAAGAGTCTTCTCCAACACCTCTAGTGAAGCAGAACATGTTTAAATACGTTCTTATTGGTCACATATAGTTCTTTTTTTATGAATTGCTACTTCTGTCCGTTTTCAACTAACGGTAGAACCTTGTAAATAACCCTTGTTGACGCATGCATTTTCCACCTCTTCCTTCCCAGTCTGTAGTTTTCCTTTCACTATTATGTTTTTGACAGTCACCTTCTGGGGTGTGTCACCATATCGACTGGTTCTTGCCTTTATATACTCAAAAGCTGATTATTTTACCTTTGGTACTGTACCTAGAAATCCTGTACCATGTCCATAGTATATAACCATCTACATTTTCATTTTAATATGTTTTGGGTTTTTTTTTCCTTTGCATGTCAAGCCTGTAGTCTCACTGAAACTTATGCTGGCATAAGGCGTGCAGTAGGGTCTCTCTCCTTCCAATGATTGGCCAGGCATTCCAGCACTCTTGACAAATGAGCTGAGATAAGCAGGTACAACTTTGCCCTTAATTTTCTGAAACAGGAAACAGAAAAAAAAAAAGGCAAGCCATGTGTTTCTGAGTGATTCCATGGGAGTGGCACACGGGCTCTGCAGCTAGATTGCTTGGCAAGAGCCCCCACATACACACAACAGAGTCCCTGGAAAGGCCAAGAATGCGCCCCCAAACTGGGCCAGCGCAGCCCCACCTCACTCCCCTCAGCGCTTTCCTCACAGGCCGATCCCAGCTTCCCGGTGGGGCAGAAACCTCCCGGACCCCCTTGGGCTGCACCTCCTCCCCCGACCCCAGGCCAGCCTGGCTGGGCACTGCTCACAAGCTCACTGTGGGTGGACCCTGTTCATCCCAAGGTCAGCGATCGGAGGCGGGGTGCTGCAGGCAGGGCTCAGAAGCAGGCTGGACGGAGCCATCCTCAGCTACTGTGGTGGTGCTGGTCTGGGTTCCTCCCCCGGGGCTCCCGCTCAGCCCAGGGGAGGGGGGGACGGGAGCACAGGAGGGCATCGTGGTGTCAGCGTGCATTTCACACAGCGGGCTGATGGGCCAGACAGAGGCACATTTAATAGGGAAGTGACCCAGGGGACTTCAGGTGGCCTAATGTAGCTTGGGGGACCCGCAGGAGTGGCGGTAGAGGCTAAAGTCCACTCCCGAGGAAGGACAAGTGGAAGTGGAGAGAGAGTGGCCCCCCCGGGGTGCTGGGCTGGGGACATCCCCCGGGAACCCGGGGAGAGGCCCAGCCAGGTGCAGGTTCTGGCAACCTGGTGCGCAAATCCCTCCCTGGCTTCTGCCCAGGCAGCCTCGTCTCGTCTGCAGGGCAGGCCTGCCCCCTCCGGGGATCCGCCCAAGCTTCCCCTCCCTCTTCCCACCTCTGGTCCAGGGGGCTTCACATCCACAGCAGCCACCTCACTGCCTCTCATCTTAGCCCCTCAGCCCAGCGTCCACTGCTGGCCGGGGAAGGACCAGCTAGCCCTCTCCCTGGGCTGGTCACTGGGGGCCCCGGGGGTGGGGTGGGGGTGATGTGAGGCCTTTGCATCCTGAGGGCCGCAGCTTCCCCTTCCCAAACCTCACGCGGGCTTCCCCTTCCCGACCCCAGCGCCTTCCTGGAGGTCACGTGGCCCTGCGGGGGGTGGGGGCGGGGGGGGGGGTGGCCGGGCAAGGGCTGCCAGGACCCAAGGCTTTGGGAAGGAGGGGGGCGAGAAGGCTTCTGTGTACAAACACCCGCCTCCTCCCCACCTCGAGGGCGGAAGCAGACCCAGAATAGAACAGGTCGCTTTCAAGTTCCAAATCAGGCACCGGGGGCTGTGGGCAGGCGTGTTTGGATGTAAAAATAGAAACACCCGTGTCTGCGTGGGCTGGCCTCCTCCACCCACGGAGGCGGGAGCCGAGTGCTGGTGTTCTGAAATAGATCTTGCTAATGGGACTGCCTGACCCCGTTTGGGAGAAAATTTACCCAAACAGACTTCTCGGAGAGCCGAGGCTGCCGCTGATCCGGGCAGGGGGTACTGATGGGGGCCGCCGTCAAGGTTCAGCCCAGCAGGCCGCGGGGCAGAGGGCACTGGCCGGCCCTCGAGCTGGCGTCATAGCCCATGACTCATTTTCCTCCTGCCCCAGGCTGTGTGCAGGCTGTGCCCCTGCCCGGAAGACCCCTCCCAGGTCATCAGGCCCGCTCAGGACCCCCCTGACCAATGGGCAGCCGACGCTGACCCATACTCTCAGGCCAGGCCTGCACTGGGCAGGAGGGCAGGGTGGTGGGGAAGGCGGTGCAGGCCCTGCCCTTTCAGGGCTCACAGTGGGCCACCCGGCTGGAAGCCCACAGCCTGGCCCCCACCCACCGAGGGCAGCTCCTGAGTAGAACCCTGTGCTGGGGCCCAGCACTGACCGAGAGAGCCCAGTCTAGGGGGATGCAGGGCCGCTGTGAGAAAGTACAGGAGTTCTGTGCAGTGTGGTGAGTAGGCGCCCGGGCAGGCAGGCCTCCTGGGGTGGGGAGCCTGAGCTGATCTCAGGAGTGATGCTGGGTGGGGCAGAGGCACAGAGGCAAGACCAGCTCAGGAGCTCTTGCTCGGAGTCCGGAGGAGTCGCCTCACCTCTAGCCTGGCCGGTGTCCTGGGAGCCACCCACCACTGCCCCCTCTCTGGTCCTGGCGCCCACTCTGCCGCTCCCCTCTTGGTTCCAGCAAAGGCACAGGACCCCACCTCCTGCACAGGGCACAGAGCACCGGGGCTGGGCCTGGGGTTCAGAGGGAGCCAACAGAGGCCCAGCGGCATAGACTGGCCCCGGCCCCAGCCCTGGCCCGGAGCAGCCCGCTGAGGGGTTCAGATCCCCCGCCCCCCACAGCCAGCCTGGAGAGGAGTGGCTGGGAGTACCCTGAGTGTGGGCCCTGGGGCCAGGATGGGCCAGAAGGCTGAAGCTTCCAGGGGCCTCTGGACACGGGGGCCAGCTGAGCAGCTCTGCCTAAACCTGCCATTTCCTTGGGGCTGCCCCTTGAGACCTTGGTCTGTTCATTCACCAGCCTGTTAGCGAGCATCTATTCCGTGCCCAGAAGGTACCAGTGCCCTGGGGACGCAGCCACAACAAGTACAAAGATGCGTGGGTACAAAGTGGGGTGGGGAGGAGGGGCCGGGAGGTGGTGGACACCCTTACAGAAGCGAGGGGTGTCGAACGGCATGATAGAGAAACACAGGAGTCTGGGGCAGGAAGCCCGGAGGCCCCGAGGCGGGCCATGCCTCGCGTGGGCAACAGCGAGGGAAGGGCAGAACTGTGTGGGCGTGTGCCCCTGGGGAGGGCTCGGGCCCAGCACGGAGAGGTGACATCAGCGGACATGGGTTTACCCGCTGCTGGTGTGACCGCAGATACTGCCAGGCAGGGGCTGGGGAGGTGAGGGGAGGGCAAGGGGCAGCATTCGGGGCGCACTTTGCAGATAGAGCCGCCAGGACTGCCAGACAGACGGCTGGCCAGGATGGCTCAGTGGTCACTGAGAAGGAGAAGCTGGGGAAATGAGGTGCTTATGGATCTGTTAAGCCTGTGACGTTTAGAGGCACCAGGGAGAGCCGGTGGGTGCGCCGTGAGCCTGAGTGTACAGTCGGCAGAGAGGCCAGAGGTGACGCTGGGCCTGGTCAGGGCTCACCACGTGCTACGTACAACCAGGGGCTTTTGGGGAGGCAGTGAGCCCTAGACTGGCAACAGTCCGTGCCCTTCCCGTCAGGGTCTTAGTAGGGTCCTGTCTCCCCACCCCCAGCTGCCTCTGAATGTGCTGGGCTCTGGCACGGCCCTAGTGGTGGGTGTGGCAGGCGGCAGGTCCAGCTCTTGGGCTGTTGTCCCAAGAATCTGGTTCAAGTGCCACCTGTGTGCAAGAACCACGCAATGTGACTTGTCGGGTTCTCTCCAGGAGGCGGCCAGACTCGCATTCCCATTTGGAGATGGACTTGCATCGCTGGGTGCTAACCCTCTGGGGCACCTGGTCCGCCGCACTGTCTGCAGTGACGCTGACAGCGAGGCCTCTTCGTCCTGGTCTGCCCTGTCTGCCTGGAGCTTGGCATCTGAAGCCAGCCCCCGCCTGCCCTGCGCTGTGACCAGGCTCTGGCTGGAGGCACTGACGTCCGGCTTCACTCCACTACCCCTCCCTGGCCACCCACCCTGGGACACGGCGGCACGGCGGAGTCTGCTCGCGTGTGTCTCTCTTCCCTCCTATGGGCCACAGGCTGCGGAATTCCCAGCAGCATCTCAGGCACCCAGGGTCCCCTGCGCAGGGTCTGCTGGACCAGGCACCAGGGAGCACATGAGTCCAGCCTCGAGGCAGTGAGCACTCTGTCAGGGACTCCCCAGCCTCTTCCACCGAAAGCCCTGTTCCAGGAGGGACTGCTCCAGGTGAACCCGGCCACTTCCACGATAGCCTCTGTGGGCTGGGAGGGACAGGTAAGCAGGGTCTTTGGGGCCCAAGTCCAGCCCTGAGGCTGGGCCAGGCTGAGTGAGTGTCTGTCAACCCTGGGGCCTGAAAGGCTGGGGTGTGGGAAGCTCTGCTCGCTCCCATCTTCCACCAGAACTCCCTGGCCGCCTCTCCAGCAGACGGGCCCCTCCTGGTCTCACAGAAGACACTGAGGCCCCGCTGACTGGATCCCCCCTGCCTCCAGCTGCTCCTCTTGGGGGTGCGTCCTTCTCTAGTCCTCCCCCTCGGTCCTGGTCTCTCCCCAGTGGGCACAGCCCCTTGGTTCCGGCCTTTCCCACTTCCCCCCACTCAGTTATCTCCTCTGACTCCGAGCATGCTCTGCAGCCAAGGTTGGTCTTCCTGGGGCCCGGAACCCGTTCGCTGCTCTGGGACAAGTGGACACTGACAGGGCCCACGTTCTGTCCAGCTGCCAGCTCTGCGCACCCCCACAGCCTGGGTATGCCTCCTCTGGGCTCCGAGGGACCTCGGCCTCAGCATGACCACATCCAGTGCCTGGCTGTCCCCCGCCCTGCCTGGTTCGGAGTATCTGGCCCAGCCCCTGCCATGGCTGCCCTGCTGGACGCTGGCCCTTGGTGCCCAGCACAGCACAGAGGGGCAGGCGCGGGCCTCTCCCGTGGACAGGGTTCAGCCTCTGAGGGCTGGCCTTCTGTTCTCCCCTCCAGTCCCTTTAGCCCCTAGCCAGACCCCGTCTTTCCCCTGCTCACAGTCTCCTAAGCTCTGGGACCAGGGACCCCACCCCCTCCACCTCATCGTGTCTGAGCCACGAACCCCTGCCCTGCCTGGGAAGGCTCTAGTCCCCATAAGCCTGCTGGCCTTGCTCCCTCTCCCAAGAACACATTCACTGTCTCTCTACCCCCTATACCGCCCCTTGGGGCTCCTCTCAGGAAATCATCTCCTCCCAGAAAACCCCTTTCTCTACAAGATCTGACAAGCCCCCTTTCGCCTAGGCCCTCTCCCCTTAAACAGGGTAATCTTGGTCTAAAACCGGGTTTGTGTCTCCTGTACCCCTAGGGTTGTGGGGAAGGGCCTTGGTTGGGAGCCTCCCAGGAGGTAAAACCTGAAATACATTTACTGTTTTCTGGGCCTCCCAATCCTGGAACAAGACCCCTGGATCCCGGGAGTCCAGACCTGCTACAAGGTCTGTGTCTCGGCTTGGAAGTGGCTGAAAAGTGACCTTTGAGACTCTTCTGGAACAAGGGCAAGATTCCAGAGGTTCGGTTCCCAGCAAGCCCTCTTCTGCCCGGTGAGTGAGGGGGGTGGTGGGTAGAGAATCATGACGAGGGCCCTGGCCTCCTGACCTGAGTCGACCGCCCCTTTTCCTGCAGGATCAGGATCAGTGGGTTCGGGGGAGGGGGCAGCGCCGTCCACAGTGGAGCCATGAGGGGCCCCTGGGCAGGACACACACGTGCATTTACTGCGCATCTGTTGTGTGAGGTGCGGGGATGGCGTCCACACCCGCAGCCAACCCCGCAGCCTTCTCGCCTCGAGACCTGGAGTGGGGAAAGATGGGGGTTTCCTGGGCTCTGAGGTCCTGACCACCCCCCTGCACCCAACCTCGAACCCCCAGACCCGCTAGTGCGCTCGGAGACCTCCAGACGGCAAACGGAGTCGGTGGGGTGGGCCCGGAGAGCCAGCGGAGGCGAGGCCGAGATCGCGGGGAGGGGAGTGAAGACGAGCCGTCGACCGGCCTGGAGTCTGGGGAGGTGACGCTGGGTGAGGGTAGGGCCAGGTAGAGGGGCGGGGCCGGGAGGACAGGGACGGGGCGGGACCAGATCAAAGGGGCACGAGTTGTGAGCGGGGCCAGGCAGAAGGGGCGGGGCCAGATAGCCTGAGGGGCGGGGCCAGGTGCGCGCGCGGGGACGGGGCGGGACCAGGTCAAAGGGGCGGGCACAAGCTGGGGCGGGGCCAGACGGAAGGGGCGGGGCCGGGAGGACAGGGACCGGGCGAGGAGCCTGAGGGGGCGGGGGCAGGACGCCGGGGCGGGGCCAGACCAAAGGGGCGGGCACCACTCGGGGGCGGGGCCAGACAGAAGGGGCGGGCAGAGCTCCTGGCCGGACCCGGCTCGTGGCTAGCCGCCCGGCGGGCGGGAGCGCCTCGCCGCCGAGCCGGGAGCCGCCGCAGGCACGCAGGGCGCACGGGCTGGGAGCAGAGCCTCGGCAGGTAAGGCACGGCGGCGGGGCCCAGGCGGGCGGGGTGCGATCGCGTCTCCCGGGCTGGCTGGAGACTCCGGGACCGGGGTTCTAGCTAGAGGGCGGGTGGGGGCCGGTCAGCTCCAGCGCGCGCCAGGCCCGGCGGCCGGCGCCACGCTGCCCGAGGAAGCGGGCGAGTTCGGGGTGCGCAGGGTGCACTCTGGAGGCCTAGGAGCCGGGGCCGGGGCGTCGCGTCTGCTCCGAGTCCCCCTCGTTCCTCTGGCCCCCGCTTCCCCAGACTCCAGGGGTTCGCGGTGGGTCCTACCTCCGAAGGCCCCGGGCGGCGAGTTGGCGAACTTTTCGATCCCTTGGCCCGCGCAGCGAAGGGTGGAGAAAAGCTGCCCGCTGGAGCTGACTCACACTGAAGTGTGAGTGACTGATAGCCCCGTGGCTCTGGTGGTGTCTGCGACTCGTATTCTGGGGAACAGCGAGTGTCAGAGAGCTGGGGGTTCAAGACAGCCTTCCTTCCACATGAGGGCCCCTCCCAGCAGCCCTGCTCCCCAGCTCTTTCCTGCTGCTCTGGGCCTCGCCTGCCCCTGGTGAAGTGTTGACAGTGGCTCCCACTGGGCGTGTTGCTGGGCCTGAGCCCGGCAGCAGCGTGCAGGCCCAGGGCCCACCCCCTCTGCCATCCTGTTGGAGCCCCAGTGCCTCACATCCTCTCTCTCTGCCTCAGTTTGCCATCTGTCAACACCCGTGACGTCCGTGCCGGCTGGCCAGGTGGCCATGCTGAGTAAAGAGACACTCCTAAATGGCCCTGGCCTCAGACAAGAGCTCTGTATGGACGAGGGGCATGTGATCTTGCTAATGAGGGGGCTCAGGAAATGTTATCTGCTGTGATGAAGATGATAACATGTGTAGAATTTTTTCAGGACAGTCTGACAGCCAAGGGGGCAGGGCAAATCCTGGAGTCAGGGTAGGTTTCTAGGATTACGTTTAGCCCCGCAGTGAATGAGTGTGACCCTGGATTGGCCTCCTGCTCTCTCTGGCCAAGGCTCCTGAGACTCGAGGAGGGGGCTGGGATCCGATACCTCCTGGCCCTCATCCCACCGTATCCAGCAGTCAGTTGGGCCGGGGGCCAACATGGGGGCTCCAGGATGAGAGCTTTGTCAAATTCCCCTCCCTTCCACTCTATTAGTTGGCTCTGTGCCCCATGTTGGGGTGCACCCTGGCCAGAGGAGTAGGCAGGACAGAGGAGTAGATGGCTCGTACTGATCCCTGTTAGCCATCTGGAAAAAGGGGCACTGACAGAGGGTCTGCCCTTTTTGGGGAGCCCCTCAGGCCTGCAGAGTCAAGGAGGAGCCCACCAAGGAGGCCAGCTTGGGAGAGAGGAGAGTAGGTGACTCCAAACCTCCCTTGGCCTTTTCTGTTCATGTGGACAGAAGAAAGTGAGGTGCTGAGTCAGCCCCCAGTGTCTCTCCCCCAACATGGAAACCTGCAAGCTTGCAGGCCTGCATGTGGGAGGCCTGGGGTGCACAGAGAGACACAGAGGGGCTGGGTCCTGGCTTCCAATCTGGCTGCCACTCTTTACCAGCTGTGCGGTCTTGGCCAGGAGGCTTCTGTAAAAGTGGGGCAGTGAACCGCTTTCACCGCACAGGTGGCTGTGAAGGTCCAGGGGCTGGTGGTGGTACATGGTTGGTGTCCAGCAACTGTGGGCCAGTGCGGATGCTGTCCGCAGCCCTTGGGGCTAGAGAGCAGGGATAGCTGGGCAGCGGCTGCTTGGGAGGGGCGGGGCCTGGAGAGGCCGAGGGCAAAGGGCAGGCTCCAGGTTCCTGCTGCTTGGGTCTCGTGGCAAAGGCCCAAGTCTCTCAGGAGTGGCCAGGATCAGGGAGCCACGTGGGTCCTCCTGGTTTCCGTCCTTGATGCTCTATTGGAGACTCCGAGGGTCAACGACTGGCAGGCCCCGCTCTCCTCTCATTGGCTGGCTCGTTAGGTGACCTCAGTAAGGCCTGGGCATGCACATACGTAGTTCTCTAGGCAGTACCAGGGAGCCTGGCCAAGGGAGGTGAGTGGCAGGTGGCCGGTGAAGGAAGTATTTGCCGTCAGGAGGAGGACTGTCTGAGCCACGAGGGCAGCCATGAAGGTAGGAACAGACCGAGCTAGAGGCTGGTAGTGCAGGGGGTGGCAGACCAGTTTGACCAGAGTGGCTGGTGTGCGTCGGATGTAGTGAGAGTATGGATGAGGGGGTGCATGACCACGCAGAGGGGCCTGGGGGGCAGGTAGAGGGGCGGTCAGGACGCTGAAATCCTACCCACCGGCAGGTGGCCTGTCGTCAGAAGGCCTCTGACTCTCTCCAGTGGTCCTGACCAGTCATCCCCACACGTGGGCTGCCTAAGCCCCAGAGGCAGTGGCTGAGGGGTGGGGAGCGTTCTGGACTCTAGCTTCAGACAGGCAGGCCCAGGAGTGCTGCTCTGCCTGGCCACCTTGCTCCCCATGCTGGGCCTGGGCGCCAGAGGGCAGGCAGGACGATGCCTGGAGAAATGGGGCTGCCTCCCGGCACGGCCAGAAGACCTGCGCCTCCTTCGTGAATGACACTTCCCGACTCCTGTGCTAGAAGGCCCCAGCTCTGGGCCACACGGATGGACTAGGGCTCGGGGGCCAGGCTCCTGAGCTGCCTGCCAACTCCAGGCTCCGTGGGAATGAAGTGCTCAGAGTGGGGAGGGGGCCCCACGGGACTTGAGTCTCCCCACCGCCCTCTTCTCCCTGACAGCAGAGATTCTGAGCTTCCGGCTCTGGGGCCACCTGTAGGTTGACCCCTGCCCATCCCCCCAGGTCAGGAACCACGCTGAGACCTGGGGCTTCTCTCACCCCTGGCCCCAGGCCTCACTGATCCTTGGCCCCTGTGGGCTAGCCACAGTGGGACCCAGTGCCCCTTGCCCTAGAAAGGTGTGGGCCCCGTCACCGAGGTGATGGCCCTAGAGGGGTTGGCAGGGCACCCTCGTGGTGTCCATACCTCTTCCGCCGCGGCCATGTTCCGATTCCGAGAAGTGCCCTCTGCTTCCGTGTGAATCAGATGTTCATCGTGTGCTGGCTGAGCCCAGGGTCGGGGTGGCCCAGTGCTAAGCACGCCTGTCCCAGGCCGCCGGGTGGGGTGTGTGTGTCTTGCCTGCTGGAGCCTGCAGATGGAGGGCGGGCCCTGCCCCGAGTCTCCAGGCTGACGGGTGACCGCCCTGAGTGCTGGGACCAGGGTGGGCTCCCCCCACGGCAGGGGGCTGAGCCAGTCCCGGGGAAGACCTCCCTGGGGTGGCTTCTCTGAGCCAGCACGGCTCCTCCCAGGAGGCAGACGAGGAGGGAGGGCAGTGTTCCCAGCGTGGAGCAGCAGCATGTGCTCGTCATGTCTGAGCGCCTCTCTGGACTTGAGCTCCTTCCTCGGGAAAGGGAGGGAAAGCAGTTCTAACTCCGGGAGTCCTTGGGGAACTTAAGTGAGACGCTGCAGAGGAGCCTGCACTGGGAGACGAAGCCCAGATCCAGGGTGGGGCCTCTCCCCCCTACCCCCGACCCTGTGCAGACGCTGCAGCTCCATCTGGGGGCCCTTCCCACCCCCTCCCAGTCTCCCCCACTCCGTGTTGTGATCCAGCCTCGCTCCTCTGTGGCTTTAGAGACCTCCGCGGCCCCTACCCACTGCCCCTGGCCGGGGAGGAGCCAGCCTAACCCCCTTCCCTCACTGCTGGCTGCCCGCTCCCCAGCAAGGTGACGGGAGGTCGGGGGGTAACCTCAGGGCCTGGGATGCCAGGGTAGACCCTGGCTTGACCCTGAAGCCTTAGGAGCCAGGGCGGCACCCACAGTCCACCGAGGGCCCTGGCTGGGAAGCTATGCCACCCCACTCCGAGTCCTGCCCCTGGGGCAGGGGTGGGCCCCCCTCGGAAAGTTGCTGCCCCCCGGGCCTCCCATTCATCCTGGGCGCCCTGTGTACCCAGTCCTGGGCCAGGTGTGGACCGGGAGCAGCTCGGCCCGCCTGGGACTCCCCCACTGCTGCCTCCCTCAGGAGTGGCTTAATAAAAGGCCTAAGTGTCTGTCCTGCCTGGTGCTCAGGGACCCTCCCTGGCCCCCACCCCACCTCCCAGAGCTAGGTGCAGGCCCACAGCCCATACACTGCTCTCCGTGTTTCCCTGTCTGCTTTTCCTGCTCAGTCCGTTCCTGGTGAAGAACGGGGCCCCACCTGAGTGCCCGTGCCCAGCAATGTCCCCGTGGGCCTGCCGCAGAGGAGGGAAGTCCCCAGTAGAGCAGGCCTGCAGCCCGGGCATGTTTAGCTCCTACTGGGCATCAGAGACACAGGTGCCCTGTCACCCCGAGAGGCCTGTGCTGCCGGGCGGTGAAGCTCCCGATCGGATCACAGAGGGCAGCGTTGCGGGGGTCTTGCTGGGGCCCCTCTGTGTTTCCACCACAGCCCCCGGCTCTGGGCTCCAGCTCCTGTGCCCTCCGCTGTCACCACTCCAGCCGCCTGGATGTAGGGGCCCCCACAGGGGTTCACAGTGGGAGATTGAGGTGAGGGATCGGGGCCCCCTGCCCTAAGTGGAAGGCGTTCTTTTTTCTGTGGCTGTTCCTCCCTGGAGACGTACACTGGGGCCAGGGTTGGAGTCAGGCCGAGCTCCCCTGAGCCACCAGCCACAGGGGGACCTGGTCTTTGTGTCCCAAAGAGCCAGCCCCGCCAGACGGGGCCCTGTAGGAGAGTGGTGGAGAAGGATCCAGATCACCGGACCGGGAGCCCTGCGTGGACAGGTGCAGGGGAGGGAGGCGAACCAGGAGACACCCTGCCCCCTCCTCCCTCACTCCAGCTGCTTCCTCTCTTCCTGTTTGAGGTCAGAAAAGGAAGACCTTTTTCCCAGGGGTGCAAGCAGCTGGCGCTGAGCCGCTAGGCCCCCTGATGGCGAGGCAGCCGCCGGGCTCAGGGAGGGGCCCCGGCCGGCAGGTCTGGGATTCCCTGGCGGGTTTGACCCCAACCGGAAGAGATGGAGTGGCCGTGCCCCAGCTCCTCCGCACAGGATGAGAGGCTCGAAGCTAATGGGAGTGTAGGGTGGCCGTTGGAGGCTGGGCGGGATCCATGCTGTGAGCTGGATGCAGTAGAGGGGCCCAGGGCCCCCGCGGACCGTGGCCAGCCCCCATGGCCTCCCTGCTGGCCCACCCAGCTGTTCTCGGAGCCCAGGGTGCCTGCGGGGAGAGCCTCAGCCTGCAGTGGGGGGTCACCACCATGTACCCCGCCCTGTCTCGGGGGCTTGTGGGTGATGCACTGCACCCCATGGCCCCTTACCCCAACCCCCTACCTCCTGACCTCTCTAGAATCTCCCCTGTACTCTGGGGGACCCCGGCCCGACACTTTGCTGCCTGGCGTGCACCAGGACTGGGGCACCCCCAGTGGGCGGCTGGCTCCTGGCCTCACAGGAGAGCTGCTCGGGGACGGGGGCGGGAGACCCAGGACCCCATCTCATCTGGCTCCAGACCCTGAGCTGCAGCTGCAGAGGAGGCATCCCCGAGCTGAGGGCAGGGTGAGGGAGAGCCCCAGGCTGGCTGCAGGCTTGGTTCTGGCCCTCCTGGGGCCTCAATTCCACTGAGGCTGGTGTCCACTTGTTTAAAATTGGAACAAGGGACGGAGTCCCCCGCTCCCCCCTCCGAGCTCCCCGGCCGTCCTGGGGTTCCTGGCACGGGCCTGGGGAGTTTTGCCAGCAGGGACGTGAGCTCTCCAAGACCAGCAGTCTGTCGTCTTGAGAATGTGAGCAGAAGGGTGAAGCGCTGTGGTCAGCAGTGGCTGGGCCTGCTCTGGGGAAGGAAGAGGATTGAGAAAGAGATACCCGCTCACCCTGCCACCCTAGCAGGCCCTGCCCCAGGCCCGAGGTTCCCCAAGCAGCCAGGCACCCACGGGCAGCTGTTCCAGGCCAAGGCCTTGGGAAGCAGGTGGGACACCGCACACTGGCGGTCTCCACACTGATTTATCCGCTGCCTGAAGGACCCCTGGGGCCCCTCCCCGGGGCTGGGCTCGGGGCTGCGTGTGGGGAGAGCGCAGGCACCGTCCTCGCAGTGGGCAGTCCCTGAGAACCACATAGGAGGTACCACTGGGGCACCTGAGGTAGGGCCTTTGTGGGTGGGAGCAGGAAGACACAGGCAGGAGGAGCCAGGCCCAGGGCCGCTCTGTGTTTGCAGAGCTCACTCTGGGTCTTGAGACCGCCCTCCCACGCACGCACAAGTACCCCGACTGCGGCAGCAGCCGTAAGGAGGCCTGGGTGCAAGCAGGACATACAGGAGAGCTCGGTGTGCTGTGGGGGTGGATGTCCAGTGGACCCGGGTGAGTCGGTGACCCGCACCCTGGGGCCAGGGGAGGCGGACGTGGTGGGCCTAGGCCTGGGGCAGCATGCCCCCACCCAGGGAGCGCCCCGCCCCCGCCGCCCAGTCCTCTCTTCTGGCTTTTCTGGCCACAGAGGAGTGACCCCCACGGCCGTCTCCCCAGGGAGGGAGAGGGTGTCCCTGTGGCACCACGGAGCCATGCCCCTCCGGCACCCAGGACAGGCTGCCCCAGGCGGTGGCAGGTCCCCAGCCAGGGGGAGGTTCGAGGCCGGCCCTCGGGAGCTCTGCTGACCTTCAGGAACCACCTCGCCTCTGGGAGCCTCGGTTGGGCGGAGGCTGGAGGAGAGCGTTTGCCTCGTGCGTGGTGGCCCTGCAGGCAGACGACAGGGCTGGATGGGCACTTGGCCTGTGGGGGTCTGAGGAGGCTCTCCAGGGCTGCTGCACCCGCGGTGGGGGTCGGGGGACGGGGCTGGACAGAGAGCTCAGGCCACGTTGCCCGAGGCTGTGGTGGCTGGGGGCCTTGCCTGGAGCTGCCCACCCCGCGAGGCAGGGCAGGGTCTGGCGTCCCCAGGGAGCAGAGGCCCGCTCCTCCAGCCCTGAGGTCCCCTGAGGGCGCCGCTCCCTGGCCTGACTGGGCCGTCGGGGTGTCCTGGGGTGACCTGACGGCAGGGTGGGGACAGCGGGCGGCGGTCAGGGCAGGCTGTCCTGCTGGAGCACCCCCGGGGCAAGGGCCTTGAAGCCGAGACTTGCCTGCCGGCTGTGGCTGGGACCGCGCTCACGGTGAGGGGCTGGCATCCAGGATCCCGCAGGACCCCTGGCTTGGGGAGGGACAATGTGCAGGAGGGAGACCCCCCCCCCTCGCCCCTGCCCCCTCCTGTCCTGTCTGTCAAGGCTGCTGGAGAGGGAGGGGCTGGGACTGGGCACTTTTCCCGCCAACCCGGGCTCCTGGCCAGACCCTCCCCGCGCTGGGCCTCTGAACAATGGGGCAGTGTCAGCGCTCCTGGGAACCAGCCGGCCCCCAGGCCCACTGCCGGCCCAGGCCGAGGGGTGAGGAGGGAGGCCAGCGGTGAGTCATCAGCCCCTTGCCCAGCCCTCGGTTCCCCAGCCTCCACCCTGGGGTCCTGGTCGGCTCCTCCTTCTCTCTTGAGCCTCCCCCTTCCCTCTCTGGCTCCCTCCCTTCGGGACATGTTGGCTGTCTCTCTGCCTTGGTCTCTGCCCCAGCCTGGCAGTGGCTGTCGCCTGCCCCATCGTGGGCTGCTCCCCTCTCCCAGCCTGTGAGGGACCCCGGGAAGAAGCCAGCGAGAAGGCCCAACCTAAAAATTGGCCGAGCAATACGAGGTGGACCCCAAGAAGGAAGCGAGGCAACAAAATAAGACACTCTCAAGAGAGTGAGGGTTAACCGACAACATCAAAGAACGGAAAAAAAAAAGTATGAAAAATATTAGCATTAGGGATAACAGGATACAAAGAAATGGGTTAAAGCTGTGCTGAAGTGAGAAGGAGACGGGAAGGGCCCTGTGGTATGGACTTGGCCTTGATGGTTCCGGCCTGTGGCAGGGTGGGTGGAAAGCCAAAACCTTGCTGGACGGATGGTGAGCCAGGTTCCTGGGTGGGTGACTGGTCCAGGGAATACCCCCCCAAGAGGAGCTCGAGGAGGAGCCGAGATGAGGGCCACACCGCACGCCCCTGGACCCTGACTCCCTGACCTGTGGCAATGCTGCGAGGTACCCAGGAGCCGTGTGGGTCCTGTGGCCCTAGGGAGCCTACCAAGGTGCGAAAGAGCCTAAAAAGATGAGAGAAGCAACGGATGCTACCGGGGTCAAGGCCAGTGTCCCCCTTGGTCTACTGTGGGATGCCCCAGCAGGTGGTTCCCAGCATGGAGGGCTCGTGCACTGCCCTGGCCTGGCCGACAGCAAGTGTCCCTGCGACGAGCCTGTTTTATGGCCGATCTGAAGCCTCCGGCCCTGGCTCCTGCAAGGACCAGTGGGGCCCATCTCTCTCCTTGGCCCCCGCCAAGCATACACTTCCTGGCCGCTGTATCCTCACTGAGTCCTCTGTTACCATCTTGCCCTGGGGTTGGGGTCTGGGCTGAGTGGGGTGCCTGCCACCCCGAGGCTCTGGGCCCAGCACTGGGCCAGGTGGCCCTGGAGGAGCCTGGGAGACCTGCCTCTCTTGGTCCTCAGTTCAGTTCAGTTGCTCAGTCATGTCCGACTCTTTGCGACCCCATGGACTGCAGCACACCAGGCCTCCCTGTCCATCACCAACTCCCGGAGTTTATTCAAACTCATGTCCATTGAGTCGGTGATGACATCCAGCCATCTCATCCTCTGTCATCCCCTTCTCCTCCTGCCTTCAATCTTTCCCAGCATCAGAGTCTTTTCCAATGAGTCAGCTCTTCGCATCAGGTGGCCAAAGTATTGGAGCTTCAACTTCAACATCAGTCCTTCCAATGGACATTCAGGACTGATCTCCTTTAGGATGGACTGGTTGGATCTCCTCGCAGTCCAAGGGACTCTCAAGAGTCTTCTCCAACACCACAGTTCAAAAGCATCAATTCTTTGGCGTTCAGCCTTCTTTACAGTCCAACTCTGACATCATACATGACTACTGGAAAAATCATAGCCTTGACTAGACGGACCTTTGCTGGCAAAGTAATGTCTCTGCTTTTTAACTTGCTGTTTAGGTTGGTCATAACTTTTCTTCCAAGGAGTAAGTCTCTTTTAATTTCATGGCTGCAATCACCATCTGCAGTGATTTTGGAGCTCCCCAAAATAAAGTCTGGGCTTCCCTGGTGGCTCAGAGGTTAAAACATCTGCCTGCAATGTGGGAGACGTGGGTTGAATCCCTGGGTCGGGAAGATCCCCTGGAGAAGGAAATGGCAACCCACTCCAGTATTCTTGCCTGGAGAATCCCATGGTTGGAGGAGCCTGGTGGGCTACAGTCTATAGGGTCGCAAAGAGTTGGACACGACTGAGCGACTCTACTTCCACTTCCAAAATAAAGTCTGCCACTGTTTCCACTGTTTCTCCATCTGTTTGCCATGAAGTGATGGGACAGGATGCCATGATCTTTAGTTTTCTGAATGTTGAGCTTTAAGCTAACTTTTTCACTCTCCTCTTTCATCAAGAGGCTCTTTAGTTCCTCTTCACTTTCTGCCATAAAGGTGGTGTTATCTGCATATCTGAGGTGATTGATATTTCTCACAGCAATATTGATTCCAGCTTGTGCTTCCTCCAGCCCAGCGTTTCTCATGATGTACTCTGCATAGAAGTTAAATAAGCAGGGTGACAATATACAGCCTTGACGTACTCCTTTTCCTATTTGGAACCAGTCTGTTGTTCCATGTCCAGTTCTAACTGTTGCTTCCTGACCTGCATACAGGTTTCTCAAGAGGCAGGTCAGGTGGTCTGGTATTCCCATCTCTTCGAGAATTCTCCACAGTTTATTGTGATCCACACAGTCAGAGGCTTTCTATTTTCTGGAACTCTCTTGCTTTTTTGATGATCCAGCAGATGTTGGCAATTTGATCTCTGGTTCCTCTGCCTTTTCTAAAAGCAGCTTGAACATCTGGAAGCTCATGGTTCGTGTATTGCTGAAGGCTGGCCTGGAGAATGTTGAGCGTGACTTTGCTGGCGTGTGGGGGAATGTTGAGCGTGACTCTGCTGGCGTGTGGGAGGATGCTGAGCGTGACTCTGCTGGCGTGTGGGAGGAGCGCAGTGTGCGGTATCTGAGCGTTCTTCGGTACCTTTGGTCCTCAAGGTGCTCTTATCAGGAAGCCCGTTAGGGGAGGAGTGAAGTGACTTGCACCAGGTTGTCGGCACAGAGAAGCAAAGCTGGAGGTGGTGCCCTGGCCTGGGTGCTCACCCTGGGGCAGGTCTGAGACCCTCTCCACGCTCAGCTGGGCACGTGGCCCTCATGCATGTTCTGGACCGGACTGGCCTCCTCTCGCCCCAGCCCCAGGCCCTTTGCACAAGCTCTCTCCTATCTGGGACACTTGCCGAGTGACCTTGCTTGACTGCGGCATGTGGATGCTGGCTGACGTGTCACTGTGTCTGGGTGGAAGTGTTGTCACAGGGATGTGAGTCAGCGATGGCTACCTCCCCAGCAGTTGGGCACCCCAGACGGAGGGCAAGGCCAGCGTGGACCCCGGGTGAAGGGTGTGGTGTTTGCTCGCAGGTGGCAATGCCCTGACTGTCTCCTCCTGCCTCATTAGCAGTGGCAGTGGCGAGCAGGCCTCAGGGTGGGGCTTGTGCTCTGAGACAGTCTCCTGACTGGCTCCCCTGGGCTCTGGAGGGGCGCGCAAAACAGAAGCAGACCCTGAAATCAGGAGGACAGGCTGGCACGCACCTGCACCCCCGTGCTGTGTGCCCCAGCCTTCGGCCCGGAGCCTGGGGGCCTCCTCCAGCTGCGCTCCGGGCTGTGGGAGCTCTGTCCGTCCGTCTGTCTGGAGAGCAGGTCCAGGGCCCCTTGCCCTCCTCACATCCCTTGGAGCCAGGCTTGGCAGGAAGTGTGGGGTGGATGAGGTGGCCCGCGAGGGCGGTGCTGGCGCAGCAGCCGCTGCTGCAGCCCACTCAGCCTCAGCTTCCTCATCGGGAGCCGGAGACAGGCGGCGGGGAATGAGTGGGCCCTGGGGGCTGACACCTTGGCGCTGGGGGGGCGTTCCCGGAGGCCGCTCCCTGCCGTGACCCACTGGCTTGGCTCTCTGTCACAAGAGGTTGACTGTAGGCAAGAAAGCGCCCCCAGCCTTTGAGACCCGCCCCCCAGCCTTGGCTCCAGTGAGTCCGGATGTGTCCCCAAAGGAGGCGCCTGTGACCTACGCATGTGTCCCCAGGAGGGTCTGGCTGGTGGTCGCCTGTGCTCTCGAGGCCGGGGGCTGGTGACCGGGACCAGGCCCTCCGCCGAGGGCAGGACCGAGCTCTGTCTGGTGCGCCAAGGAGTGACCCAAGGAGCGTGCACGTGGTTTCTGGGAAGACGTTGGGGTAGACTGGGCTTGGGGAAGTCCATGGGTTCCTCATTCAATAGGGGTCGGCCTCACTCTGATCTCAGAGCAGAAGGTCTGTCCCCTTCTGGGTGACCCGACAGAGGGGCTCGGAAGGTTCCAGCCCCAAACCTGGAGGGTCAGCGGCAGTGCTGGGCAGCCTGGTCTGCCTGGGGCTCGGCCCACCGGGTACTTGCGGCCATGTGGGGGGGGGTGCGGTACCTTGTCTAGGCCCCACACCTGCTCTGCCCGTGAGGACTGCTGGCCCTGCTTTGTGGACCAGTGAGGCTGGGAGCGGTCAAGAGCATGGCTGAGGTCACTCTGGGGGTGTCCAGGCCTTGCTCAGTGGGCGGCAGACCCCCTGCACTAGGCGTCCATCCTTGCAGCCAGACAATCCACCCCCGCCCCCCACCCAGGGATGAAGAAATGGGGATGTTTGGGGCGAGGCGAATGGTTTAATTCAGTAAATGAGCTCCGTGGTTGGACCCCACGTGGAGTTGGGAGTGTCCGGCCAGTGGGTGAGATCTCTTCATGCTGCGAGAAGTGCCTGGTGTCCCTTTTGTGCTGGGGACGCTGCAGGGGACGGACGCACGGAATGACTGCCGTCTACATTCCCCGCCCTCAACCCCGAGCTTTGTCGAGGGCGAGGCAGACAGTCAACAGACAGACTGGCAACGCTGCGGTCAGCGCAGCTGGTGGGGGCACGGAGCCTCTCCTAGGAGCCCTGCTCGTGGGCAGAGCGTGTGTAGGTGGGTAGGGGCTGTGTGTGTGGGCAGTGGGTCTGGACTCGGGGCTGCGGAGGAAGGCGTGGAGCCTGGGGAGACGGGAGACGTTGCTCTAGGGCGAGCCCTGCGCTGGACAAAGGTGTTGTTTCCACGCCGGGGCCGTGGCTCAGAATGGGGCCAGCCGCAGTGGGCAGGGAGTGCTGGGGGGTGCAGACCCTCAGGGGCAGCCTGGGAGGGCGTGGTCTGGCTCTGAGCAGGGCGGTTCGGGAGGACGGTTTCCTTTCCCGAGGTGCCCGTGACAACGGGGTGGCCGGCAGAACCCCTGGAGCCCCCGGTCCCCCAGCCATGCCCGGTGATCCTCAGGACAGCCTCTCGCAGGCGGCGACAGCCTGCTGTTCTCACGAGGAAGCAGGCCGAGGGCGGGCCTCGAGGTTAGGGTGGAGCCTGGCCTGTCCCCAGGGAAGCGTGTGCGTCACCAGCGCTGTCCTGCCTCCCAGGGTCCTGTGGTGGAGTGGCCCTGCCCTGGCGGGGGTGGGGGCGGGGGGCTGGGGTGCCCGCGCCGGCTGTGTGCACAGCAGTGAACATCTGTGGGCGATGGGCCAGGAACGTGGGGGTGGACCCGGCCACACGTCAGCACTTTGGAGAGTTTTTTTTATCAAGCAATTAAAAACTGGAAACTTGTCAGTGTCATGATGAACTGAAGTGTGAATCCTGGAACGCCTCTGCTGGCGTGTGGTTTGAGACGAGAGAGTGACGATGCCAAGCCGCGCTTCCCCCAGCCCCCGGCCCCCCATGACAGCCTATTGTGCGGACTTGGTCCAGAAGTCGGGGGCCCTGGGCCTGGCACCCCTGCCCAGCCGTCCCCCACCCGTCCACGTGCTTCTTCCTGGGGAGCCCTGCCCTCTCCAGGGCTCCGATGAGGGTGCCCTGCACCCGATGCAGGGCCTGTGGGCGGCCCTTGCTCTTTTCTGAGGGGTCCCGGCTCTCTTTGGGGGCCCCCAGCTCTGCCCCCATAGGCTCACCCAGCCCTTGACCCTGGCCCTTGGGAGATGCTGTCTGTTCTGGGAATATTTGCTAGAGGCAGAGGCCAGGCCTGGAGAGGCAGCCCCGGCTGGCTGTGGGGTGGGGGGCACACAGGGGCACGTGGGCTCCCTTGAGTTGTCTGTGGGGACAGAGCTCGAGGCGAGGGTCCCGAACCCACACTCCTGCCCCCGTTTGGCCACCGCCCTCGGAAGCCCCGGCTCTGTGTGGGCAGCTGTGCGTGCCAGCCTTTCTGCACTTCCCCAATTCCCTCTGTCCCCGCCCACAGCAGCAGCTGGACTGCCTTGCGACCCCACCCTGGGCAGCCCTAACAAGCCCCGGGGGGCCTCCTAGACCCCGGCACGTATGGCCTTCTGGGGGGTGCTGGCCTGGTCTCTGTTTTGCAGTGAGCAGACCCCAGGGCTCACCCAGTGCTGGCCAACGGCTCACTCACCAGGCAGAGGTCCTGGGGCCATGGGGCTTTGCGGCAGCCACTGGGCCTCAGTTCTCACTGGGGGTCAGCTTAGTCCCTCACTCTGGCTCTGGGGGACAGCCCAGGAGTGCACTGGTATAACCACGTGGGGGTGTGGCCGCATGCGTACACGCAACAGTGAGCCCACCTGACCACGCGTCCTTCGGTCTCTCGGTCCCTTTGGTGGGGCATGGAGGGGGACCCAGGCCTGTGGGGAACGCTGGGGCTACATATGTGACACCCTGATACGCAAGGCTGGGCCACTGACTTGGAGACTGCAGAGAAGGGGCTGACGTTCTAGAACGTCCTTCTCACAAAGGTGCGGGGGCCTTTGGGAGAGGAAATAGTTTTCAGCAGAGCAGATCGCAGTCTGAGAACGGAGCGTGATGGTCCTCGTGACAGGCCCACAGCTGAGGGCCCAGGGCAGCGAGCAGGGGCCAGACCCCGCACACTCAGCCAGGGGCCAGCCTGACCTCTGCTCCGCGGGGGAGATGGCTGGACAGAGCCAAGGAGGGGCGGGCCGGGAGGTGGGCCCCACAGGTCTGGGGAGTGTGGGCTGGGCCTGGCCTCTGAGCCGGTGCACGGCGGGCGTGGGAGGTGGTGAGCCAGGCCCACAGGAGGCCGTGGACGTCCAGGGAGGCCGCTCAGATGTACCCCGTCCGGCCTCATGCCCAGGGGGCCCTCACAGAGCCAGCCTCACCCTGCAGGGCATGCCCCGGGCTTCTAACTGACTGTTACTTACTTCATCCAGGGAAGGATACGGGCTTGTCCCCGTGTGAAATAATTTCTCATGGCCGCCCTAACAAGCGCTGCAGGCTGGGGCCTGAGAAACACAGAAATGTGTTCTCAGGGTCCTGGAGGCCAGACTCCAAAGTCAAGGTGTCAGCCGCACCCTGCTCCCTCGAGGGGCGAATCCTCCCTTCCTTCTCTGTCCTCCAGCTTCCCGGGGGGCTGCCTACGGGCCTGGGCTTCCTTGGTTTATGGACACTCTGCCTCTGCCTGCCCCTTCTCCTCTGTCTTCTCTCTCTCTCCCTTTATTTTTGGATCGGAGGCACAGCATGATGGTTGACTTGCGTATATTGTGAGAGGATTGCCACAATAGATCCAGCCAGCATCTGTCTTCTTATACCGATACAATGAAAAGCAAAAGAAGAAAAAATTGTGTTCTTGTGATGAGAACTCGCAGGATGTATTCTCTTTCCAGCTTCCCTGTGTATCACACAGCAGTGTCTGCGGGTCACCATGTCGTCCATCGCTTCCCTAGGATTTATTAATCTTATGACCGGAAGTTTGTACCTTTTGGCCGCCTTCCTCCAATTCCCTCTCTTTTCACTCTCTGCCTCTGATGACACAAACCTGACTTCTTCCTCGAGTTCTTCCTCTTTTGTCTGTTACAAGGATGCTTGCTGTTTCATTTACGGCCCATCTGGCTAAACCAGGGTGAGGTTCTCAGTCACGTATGCGAAGATCCTTCCCCAATTAAGGTCAATCACAGTTCCCAGGGACTAGGACTTGGACATATATCTCTGGAGGCCCCCATTCAGCCCATGACATGGGGTGACCCTGGGCAGGACCCTGCCCCTACGCCACCCACTCCCTCTGCCCAGCTGGATGGCACCCTGGCCCGAGTTCCCGGGACTCCTTGCATCCCCGCACCAGAAGGCAGGTTACAGTGCCAGGCGGAGAGAAGAATGGGCTCAGAGAGGAGGGGAAGGACTCGGGGGCCGTGGTCCTGGAGGGTGGGGACCAAGTAGGTGGGCCCTAGGCTGGCTGTGGGTGGCCCCGAGCCCTTCGCAGGGACTGATGCAAAGTGTCTTATTTTGAGAGCTTGAGGTTTTCACCAGTGGAGGTGCCAGTCACCCTACCCTGGGCACAGGGCCCTCCCTGAGCCTGCAGGCTCTCCTTGGCACACAGGCGGCAGGTGGGCACCGGGCTGGGCACAGGGGCCCTGGGAGACTGGGGTTGCCAGGGCTGTGGTTCCAGTCCCCACACCTCTGTTCCCTGGCCGCCAGCTCTGCCAGCGCCCTGCTCTGTGAAGCCCCGCGTCCCCGTGGTCAGCACGGGTGAGTGGGCTTTGACCACCAGGGCGGGACAGGCTTCAAGGCCTGCGGCAGGGGCGGTGCTGTGCCGGCCTGTGCCTCGCTCCAGAGCAGGCCGAGGACCCTGGAGCCCAGAAGGCTCTCTCGCAGGCTGACGCCGGGCCCCTGCCCAGCAGCTGGCTAGTCCCACCCACCCTGGTAAGTGTCTGGCTCAGTGGGTGGTCCCCAAGCCTGGAATTTAGAGGCAGCCGCCCTGGGAGGCTAGGGGAAGAGCTGCAACTTGGGGAAGGTGGGGTGGAAACCAGAGCTTCCCAGAGTTGGGACCCCAGCCCCACCCATCTTACTGCTTGGATGATGGTTATTCCCAGTCTAGTGGGGCAGAGGGGGCGGTTCCCACTATAGGAGGAGGGGCCATGAACGCCCTGTTTCAGGAACATGAAGTGAAATGAAGGGAAAGTCGCTTAGTTGTGTCTGACTCTTTGCGACCCCATGGACCATACAGTCCACGGAATTCTCCAGGCCAGAATACTGGAGTTGGTAGCCGTTCCCTTCTCCAGGGGATCTTCCCAACCCAGGGGTTGAACTCAGGTCTCCCACATTGCACGCGGATTCTTCACCAGCTGAGCCACCAAATGAAAGCAGCGTTATTTGCTGCAAGGATGAATTGCTGCCTGGGGAGATGGGACGTCACTGGGAGAAACTGGTAGAAACTGGGAGGCCTGGAGTGGGGAGAGATGGGAGGTCACTGGGAGAAGCCAGGAGGCCTGGAGTGGGGGCCTCGGGAATCCTGGCCTCAGCCTCCGCGAGGGAATTGGGTGGGAAAGGGACCAGCGTGGTCTGACCTCCATGGAGACTCCGCGGCTCCCGCAGGGGTGGTCCTCTGTCTGCTCCCACCTCTGCCTGCACAGGACAGAGGCTGGCTGGGGCCCCCTCCCCACTCTGGGCATGCTGCGAGGGTGGACAGGAGGAGGCCCCCCTTAACCTCCCTGCCACCCCCTGCCTGTGGGCTGTAGTCAGCTGTCTGCCGTAGGTGCCGTCTGCCCACGGCCCCCGGCAGGCACGGAGGCTGATGCTGGCGGGGGAGGCCAGGGTGCCCCCTGAGGAGAGTGAGGATGCACAAAACCAAGTTCCCCATCCAGGAGACGGCGGGGTGGGGCGGGGTGTGTGTCTGAGGCCCGAGCCGGACACCCAGATGTGTGCGTGACCAGGTGCCGGCAGGTCGGCTGTGGGTGCTCGCCCTGGGACAGCTGCTGGGCAGGACAGAACAAGCCTGTGCAGCGTCTGAGGAACTGCTGGCACCCTCAGACCCTGCAGCCGCATGGCCCCAAAGTGCTTCGTCCCCCAGCTGGTGCTGGGAGTTGGGGCGGGGGGCGGACCTTGAGACTGGAGCTCAGGGGAGGGGAGGCAGTGGGCACAGGGCTCAGTGCCCAGCAACTTGGGCTGGACTCCCCGCTCCCAGCTTCCTGGGTGGAGGAGGGAGCCCAGCTTGGACGGGCAGAGCAGGCCTGGGAGGGGTGGGTGGGCTGCATTGTGAGTGGGACCTGGGCGGGGACCAGGCAGTGATGGAGCACGCTTGGCCACTCGGGGTGGAAGTGCTTTCTAGCAAGCCAGGTGTTTGCTGGGGAGCCGCGAGTGCGCCCCGTGGGGGTGTGTGAGCCCAGCTGTGTCACAGAGGCTGTGCCTGGCGTGGGCGCGGGAGGGGCAGAGAGGCCTGGGGGACAGGAGGGAAGGCTGGCATCCCATCCGTCCTTCGTCCCTTGGGGTCAAAGGACAGAGAGGCAGCCACCTCGACACGTGAAGGTCTCCTGGTGCGAGAGGCGCGGGCCCCTGTGTCACAGTGGCCTCCGGAGGCGGAGCCGCATGGCAGATTCTGTATTCTGGCCTGTGGGGCGCCCCGGGGAGGTCGTAACCTCGTGTTCGGCTGTCTTTGGGGCCAGGGAAGCTGGGCTTGACGCCCTGGAATCTGGGGCTCCCGTGATTAGCTGGGAAGAAGCCCAGTCTGCAGAGGTGGCTGTGGGGTGGGGGCGGGACCCTGGCAAGGGGCTTTCTCCCTGAGGCAGGGGGGTGGTCACAGCCGGCCTCATCCTGGGGCCTGGCGAGTGTAGTCTCTGGCCACGATGGGCACGGCTGAAAGTCAGCAGGCCAGTCAGCACTGGGCCTCACAGGAAGTGCTGGCTACCCGGGGCTGCCCAGGGACCCGGCAACAGGAAGTCCTAGGCGGGGAGGAGCCCCGGCGGCTACAGGTCCCAGACACAGGCGGCGGGTGGCTGTCAGCAGGAGCAAGCAGGCACTTCACCTGCCTGGGGATGCTGGCCGAAAACCCGCCCCATGGCCCCTGAGCCGCATGGCCTTCCTGGACCCCAGGACACCTGCCCCCAGGCCGTCGGCAGGCAGGAAGAGAGCCATGTGCTGGGTCAGCGCCACCAGGTCAGTGGGGCGGCCCCGGGCCAGGGGACTTGGGAGCTCGAGCCAGCCCAGCACCTGTAGAGCTGCTCTGGGGGGCCCGCGTGCGAGCCTGCACCCACCCTCCTTGGGGCGGCGGCGGCAGGACTCACAGGACCCTGGCCCCGAGCCCCAGGAGGACAGGCGAAGCCAGGGGTGGACGGGGCAGCCGGTGGGAGCCCAGGGCCTGCGCCGCTTGGCTGGCAGCCTGCAGAAGGCCCTGGGTTGGCGTGGGCCTTCCACTGGACATCCTGCCCTGCCCAGGGGGTGTGGTCACTGGGTCCTGGGTGCACATGCTGTGAGTGTGTATGAGTGTGCCTGCACTGGGGTAATGCAGAGCCGTGTGAGCCCCGTCGGCTGCTTGCCCCCCCCACCCTACCCCCCCCACGCCCCCGCCACGTCCTGGAGCGCTATGCCCCATGCAGGGGCACCTGGCAGGGTGCTCAAGAGCCTCGGGGTCTCAGGGACCCCACCCCGGGTCGTGCTCCCTCCCTTCCCCTGGCACGGCTGCTCACTGGCCTTCGTGGGAGATGGTTTTTTTTTTTTGGTTTCCATTCTTTTACAGAGAAAGATTCAGGGAAGAGGAAGGGGGAGGAGCAATTGAAAGGGGAGACTGAACCCAGAGGAGCTGGGTCCTGCCCCTCAGGCGCCACCTAGCGCCTGCTGTGTGCCCGGGTAGGGGTGGCAGGGCCATGTTGCTTGGGAGCTACTCAGCATCTCTGACCCTCGCTGTCTTCACCAGTGGGCATGATGCCGGTTCACACGTCGGGGTGCTGGGGTGGGGTGGTGATGTGGGCGATCCCTGAGAAGCACGGAGCATGGCACACAGTGTGTGCCCGGGGTGCCCCGTGCGAGCCCGTGACCTGGGGGTAGAGCAGCGCTGTGCAGTTTAATAAGGAGTGGTCAGGCCCGGCGCTGGACGGGTGCAGGGCTGTGGGGCGGTGCTGATGGCTCTCATCTGCACCCAGGCTGCCTTGCGCAGGGCACGGGGTCCCCCACAGAGGGTCCTCTCAGCCCCTGGAGGCTGTGTGTGTGAGCACACCACGTGGGAGTCGGTGCGTGTCTGTGAGTATGTTTGAGTGCAAACTGGTGTGTGTGAGGGTGAACACGCATGTAAGAATGAACGTGAGCATGCACACATGTGGATGAGCGTGTGCCTATGTGTGAGTGTGAGCAGCTGAGCGAGTCCGTGTGTGCATTTGAGGGCATGTGTGGATGTGGCATGTATGAGCGTGTGCAGGTAGGTGTGTGTGAGTGTGCATCTTCAGGCATGCATGTATAAGCACGCACGTGAGCTTGTGATGAGTGAGTGTGTGCGTGGTTGTGAATGTGCGAATGACCACCCTGGGGACCTGGTCTCTTCCCCTCTGGGACCCTGGGAGCCCAGGCCTCCCCTTCCTGCAGTGCTCGCAGAAGGGCAGCCGGTGACCACCGACAGGAACCCCTAGCGCTGTGGTCGCACGAGGCGCTGGCTCCCTCACCACAGCCAGGGCCGCAGGTCTGCAGGTGTCGGGAAGGGGAGCCAAGGGAGCTCTGCTCTCGTGCACAGGTTCACACGGTGCACACGTGTGTGCACACACGCCAAAGAGCACGCACAGAACCTTCTCGCCCGCACCGTGCGGCTCACGCACGCGTTTTGCCTGGGCGCGCAGTCTATGACGATGGCTGGGTGTGTGGGCCTCTGCAGGGGATGACCACATGCCCTGGGGACTCACACCCCAGGGGGAGGGGGAGCCACAGAGCCTGCACTTCCTGGAGCCCATTGGGGCTATCTCTGCGAAGAGGAGCGGTTTTCACCTGCCTGCGCTGCAGCCTCGGGCCTCGATCCCACAGACCAGTCTCAGCTTTCAGAGAAGGTGGGGGTGAGCGCGGAGCAGAGACCAGAGAGCTGCCTGGCGCTGGGCTCCTGGGCAGGTCCCGGCATGGTGGGGCAGAGCCGGGGGCCCAGAGGATGCAGGGGCGTCAGGACAAGCTGGCCCTGCCACGGTCCACCCTCTGGAGAGGGGCGGCAGAACATGGGTGTCTGTCGCTGAAGCAGGGATGCTCCCAGGGGACGTGACGGTGGAGCACAGGCAGGCCTGCGGCCGGGCCAACCAGTGGACACCAGGAGTGCGCCTCCAGTCCGCAGAGGGGGCTGTGGCCAGGTGAGACCGAGCCCTTCACAGGCCTGTGCCCGCCTGGCCGCCGAGCCGACCAGGGTGGGACTGCGGGGCCGCCCCAGCTTCTTCCCCTCCAGGTGTGGAGCCAGGAGGAGGGGTGGGCCCCGTCAGTCCTCAGCTGTGCCTCCAGCGCCCCGCCCCCACAAAGATTCCAGGTCTCCTTACAGACTTGGGAGGAGGTGCTGGAGTGGGCTGGGGGCTTCTAGGCCACCTGCAGTCCCCACCACCCAGGGCAGCAGCATTCTGCTTCTCCCGTGGGACAGCCCGGTGCCCCTTCTGTGCCCGGGTTCCCCCCTCTTAGGTCGGGGAGGACCACCTGAAGAAGGGCAAGCTGAGCTAGCTCCTGTTTCATTTTTGGATTGTTGCTGGCAGAGAGAAATACGACGGAGTTTTGTGTGTGCACCTGCTCAGTCCTGCCGCCTTGCTGAGCTGGTTTGCTATTTCTAAACATTCTTTAGTGGATCCCTGGGGTTTTTCCTGACCACCTAATCTCTGAACGGTTTTGCCTTTTCTTTTCCAATCTGCATAGCTCTTATTTCTTCTTCCTGTATAACTGTCCTGGAAACTCTGGCTCAGTGGTGAATAAAAATGTCCTTCCCTTGTTCCTCACTGGACAGGAAGCTTTCGGTCACTCCCCACTGATGGTGATGTTAGCTCAGGGTTTTTCATTGATGTTCTTCACCAGGTTGAGGAAGTTTCCTCCTACTCCTAGTTTGTTGAATGTTCTTAAAAAAAAAAAAAAGTTGTCTGCACCGGGTCTTAGGTGCGGCACACGGCGTGTTTAGTCTTTGTTGCGGCCTGCGAACTCTCAATTGCAGCCTGTGGGATCTAGCTCCCTGACCAGGGATTGAACCTCAACGCCTTGCACTGGGAGTGCGGAGGATCAGCCACTGGACCACCAGGGAGATCCCTATTGAGTGTTCTTATCATGAAGAATTGCCAGATTTTGTTAAATGCTTTTTCTGCATCTATTGAGACAGTTGGGGCTTCCCTAGTATCTCAGCTGGTAAAGAATGCGCTTGCAATGCAGGAGACCCCGATCAATTCCTGGGTCCGAAGATCCCCTGGAGAAGGGATAGGCTACCCACTCCAATATTCTTGGGCCTCCCTGGTGGCTCAGATGGTAAAGAATCTGCCTGCAGTACAGGAGAACTGGGTTTGATCCCTGCATTGGGAAGATCTCCTGGAGGAGGGCATGGCAACCCACTCCAGTATTCTTGCCTGGAGAATCCCCATGGACAGAAGAGCCTGGCAGGCTACAGTCCACGGGGTCACAGAGTCAGACATGACTGAGCGACTAAGCACAGCACGCTGAGACAGTTGTGTGGTTTTTGTACTTTATTAGATTGATAAATCAGACAAGGCGATGGCACCCCACTCCAGTGCTCTTGCCTGGAAAATCCCATGGGCGGAGGAGCCTGGTGGGCTGCAGTCCATGGGATCTCGAAGAGTCGGGCACAACTGAGCGACTTCACTTTCACTTTTCACTTTCATGCATTGGAGAAGGAAATGGCAACCCACTCCAGTGTTCTTGCCTGGAGACTCCCAGGGACGGGGGAGCCTGGTGGGCTGCCGTCTATGGAGTTGCACAGAGTCGGACACGACTGAAGTGACTTAGCAGCAGCAGCAGCAGCAGACTGATATATTGTATTGTTGTTGCTCAGTCGCTCAGTCGTGTCCAACTCTTTGTGACCTCATGGACATGCCAGGCTTCCCTGTCCTTCACCATCTCCCAGAGCTTGCTCAAACACATGTCCATCGAGTCGGTGATACCATCCAATCACCTCATACTCTGTCGTCCCCTTCTCCCACCTTCAATCTTTCCCACCATCAGGGTCTTTTCCAATGAGTCGGTTCTTCCCATCAGGTGGCCAAAGTATTGGAGTTTCAGCTTGAGCATCAGTCTTTCCAATGAATATTCAGGACTGATTTCCTTTAGGATGGATTGGTTTGCTCTCCTTGCAGTCCAAGGAACTCTCAAGAGTCTCCTCCAACACCACAATTTAAAAGCATCAATTTTTTGGCACTCAGCCTTCTTAATGGCCCAGCTCTCACATCTAGATATGACTACTGAAAAAACCATAGCTTTGACTAGAAGGACCTTGTCGGTAAAATAATGTCTCTGCTTTTTAATATGCTGTCTAGTTTTGTTGTAGGTTTTCTTCCAAGGAGCAAGTGTCTTTTAATTTCATGGCTGCAGTCGCCATCTGCAGTGATTTTGGAGCCCAAGAAAATAAAATCTCTCACTGTTTCCATTGTTTGCCCATCTATTTGCCATGAAGTGATGGGACCGGATGCCATGATCTTCGTTTTTGAGTGTAGAGTTTTAAGCCAGCTTTTTCACTCTCCTCTTTCACCTTCCTCAAGAGGCTCTTTGCTTTCCGCCCTAAGGGTGGTGTGATCTGCATATCTGAGGTTATTGATATTTCTCCCAGCAATCTTGATTCCAGCTTGTGCTTCACCCAGCCTGGCATTTTACATGATGTACTCTGCATAGAAGTTAAATAAGCAGGGTGATATAATGTATTACATGCTTGAATTTTGCTTTTTGAGGGTTTTTTTGGCCTCAACATAATTCCCCCACCAGGGGTTGAACCCAGGCCCTGGCAGTGAAAGCGCTGTCTTAAGAACTGGAGCACCAAGGAATTTTCTACATTCTTTGAATTTTGACTGTTAAATCAAGCTTGCATTCCTAGGTTAAATCCCACTAGGTGTGGTCTAGAATTCATTGTGTGTGGTGCTGGATTCAGCTTGCTAGTGTTTTGGTGAGGAACTTTATGTCTACACTCATAAGGGGTACTGGTCTGTAGTTTTCTTGTGAGAAAACTTGGTTTTGGAATCAAGGTAATGCTGGCCTTTTAGAACGAATGCCTCCCTCTGGATTTTGGCAGAGTGTATGAAGGACTAGTGTTCGTTTGGACCAACTCTTGAGGGTTAAGTTAGCTCAGTTGTAAGAGGAAGCAGTGGAAACACAGTGGACAGAGGCCTGAAGGTGGGAGCATGGTGGATTTGAGTAACGCCAGCCCTGGGCTTGGCTGGTGCAGGCACATGGTGGGTGGAGGGCAGGAGGAGAGCCCGTGAGAGAGGTCCACAGGGGCCGGATCCGGAAGGGCTGGTGGGATGTGAGCAGAGCAGCCATGGACATTGGGTGTGTGTTAGAGAATGTGCCAAGGGGAGGGTTATGGAGGAAAGAGACTGGAGGCCCAAAGGGAAGTGAGGAGAGGAAGTGGTGGCACCCAGAGGTGGTGGTGGCACAGGCAGGGGGGGTGGGGTGGAGGCAACCTGGGGGGCTGGGAATGCTGTTGGGAGGAGTTGGCAAGGGCACTGTGAATGGGCACGGAGCGAAGGGAGGTTGCTGGGAGAGGCCAGGGCTGGCTGCGCTGGCCTGAGGGGAGCCGGAAACCAGGGGCAGGCAGCCAGGTGGGAGCAGGGCTGAAGCTAGACCTGCCCTTGCTGCCCGTGGCCCATGTTAATCAGCAGTAGAGGAGGCAGGATGGTGGGGAGGCCACCAAAGGCCTCCGCCAGCCTGGGGGTCTCCTGGGAGAGTGGAGGGTTCCGAGGAGGTGGGAGTTGCCCAGGACCAGACCCCTGACTCCTGCGGGGAATCCCGGGTCAGACCGACGCCGCAGCCTTCCCCCGATGGGGCACTGTCGCCCACCAGCCCCGCCTGAACCGAGGGGCAGGGCGGCCCTCGCCCCGACTGACCAGAACCCCTCAAGGTGAGGTCCGGGGAGAAGGCAATTTCCCAAGGACTCCGCCGTGCGGAGCCGGGTGGGGCGGGGGCCTTCTAGCCGCGGGGCCGTGAAGCCGGCTGCCCGTTCGCCTCTGAGGCTTCCTGACTTCGGGCGGCCCCCTCGGGGGTCCTCCTTGCGCCCGTGCACCTCCTCTTTCCGGGCGGCCGGGGGAGAAACGGAGGGCCGGGCGGGGCGGTGCCTCACCTGCCCCGGGCCGTGCGAAGGGAGGAGCCGGGGGCGGGGCGGCCTGGGCTGGGGCGGAGCGAGGGGCGGAGCCGGACGGGGCGGCCGGGCTGGGAGCGGGGCGCGGGGAGGAGCCAGGGGGCGGAGCGACCCGGACTGTGGCGGGGCGAGGGCGGGGCGAGGGCGGGGCCGGGCGGGGCGGCCCGGTTGGGCGCCCGGCCGGGGGCGCGGCGGCATGGCGGGCGCCGGGCCGTGGCCGCGGGCCTGGAGCCGCCGGGAGGCTGGCTCTGGGGCCGAAGCGGCGGCTGGGGCGCGCGGCCCGGGGCCGTGTCGGTGCGCACAGGGGAAGCGGGTGCGAGCTGCCCCCCCGATCCCAGCCGGGCCCGCCGCGTGGACATCGTGAGTACAGAGCGGGACCGAGCCGGCGCTTCCGGCGAGAACAAAGGCGGGCTGGTGGGCGGGGGCCGGCCCCCCGCGGGTCTGGGGGCTCCGGACGGGGCGGGGGCCCGTCTGTCTGCCGGCACCTCCTTGGGCAGGCACCAGCGCTGGGCCCTCTTCTCCCTATGTCCGCGGTGCTCTGTCCTGTGCCTGCCGGGCGGGCACGGGGGTGGCGCGCTTTTGTCATAGTCTCCGCTGTTGGGGGACGCAGACCAGAGGGCTGGCTTTGTGTGCAGAGGAAGCTGGAGGGGGCAGCCCTCGGGACCTAGGCAGAGGGCGAGGCCGGGGCCCCAGGGAGGAGTAGGCGTCCGGGCAGACGGAAGGCAGAGAACATTTGGTGGAGCACTCTGGCTTGCCGAGAGCAGTGGTTTTCTCTGTGTGTGTGTGTGTCTGGGGATGGGTCAGCTGTTCCAGCAAGACTGGGCTTCTGGGTCTGACCCTGACTCCTCCAGCTTCACTGTGGACCCAGGAGGGATGAGGCGCAGGTGGGATGGGGGCAGCACAGGGTCGGGGGTGCAGTTCAGAGGGACCAGGAGTAGACGGTGGGCCGGAATGTAACTGGGCATTGAGGAGCCTCACAGAGGAGCGCGCTCTGAATCTTCGATTTGAGGGATGAGTAGGAGTTCTTCATGGAGGAGTGGTAGCAGTCATTCCAGGCTCAGGCTGGAAGTGTGAGACTGGAAGAGCCTGCCAGGTTTCTGGGAGAGCGGCTGGAACAGGAGGAGGAGGCTGTGGAGTGGGGTCCTGGAGTGGAGGGTCATGTGTTAACCCCAGGCAGGCAGCCTGTCCCTGGTGACTGCACTGCGTGGTCCCTGCCTGAGTGATGCCCCAGGCTGACGGGGTGTATCCCAGCCAAGCCAACACATGGTTGTCGTGGCCATGGTGGGCAATAGCGTGTTCCCATCCCCGCCTAAGACATGTCCCCTTCCTTTTGTGTTGTAGCTTCATGGCGGCCGAAGAGACACACTGGCCTGTTCCTATGAAGGCCATCGGTGCGCAGAACTTGCTCACCATGCCTGGGGGTGTGGCCAAGGCCGGCTACCTGCACAAGAAGGGCGGGACCCAGCTGCAGCTACTCAAATGTGAGTCTCCTAGGTGGGGGTGAGGGGCATGAAAGGAGGCCCCGGGGATAGGGCTGAGCCTCCCTGGGCCTCTATGGCAGGTAACCTGCCTTCCTGAGCCTCTGCTTCCTTCCTGCCATGGGCCCTCTGGAGTTTCCCTTCTGTCTCTGCTCATGCACCCTCGGGCCCTGAACTTGGCCTTTCTAGCCCCCAGGGCTGTGGGAGGATCTGGGGTGGTGCAGCTGGGGGAGGCTGGAGGGCATCGGACACACAGTGCTGACTCCCCGTGGCCAGGAGCTGTGGGCCCTTGTTGGTCTGGTAGGTCTGGCTCCTGGATGGTACCCTCACCGTACCAGTTCGGTGTTCAGTGAGCCAGACAGTCACTTTGTCCGTAGTGAACCCATGTGCCAAGCCAACACCCATCTGTGTGCTGGGTCTCTGGAGAGCTTCATGAGACTGGGGCTCTGGTCCCTAGGCCCCAGGCCTGGGAGGTGCTGGGCTTTGAGACACTGCAGGCCCAAGAGCGTCAGGACCTCGTCCATCCCTCTGACCAGCTGCGAGGTCCGATGGGGTTGTTCGAGCTGTGCCCTCTGCCAGGGACTCCCTGACCCTGTGTTGCCTGGTTGAGGTGCCCCAGGCTGACTGGTTTGGTGTCTCCCTCCTCCTCTCTGAACCGGAGGCTCCAATGAGGGCCTGCAGCTGAGCTGCTCCTGGGCCTAGGAGGAGGTGCTCAGGGATGGGGCTCTCACCATCACTACCTGGGGTCGGCTCCGTGTTGGGCGGGGGAGGGGGGCGCTCTTGTTGGCTGCATCTCTGGGCTTTTTTGCCCCCACCCTCATTCCACCACCTCCCAGCAGCTGGGCAGCACCAGCAAGGTGGCTCTGGCTTCCCTGGCTGCTGGCCCTGTCTCTGCCCTTCCTTGAGCCAGCTTTAGTCCTTGTTCCTAGGCACCACACAGTCCCCCTGAATCTCCCCCTGCCTGGGGGGGACCTGCATGCCCATCAGCCTGCTGCCTGTTTAGACTCTGGCGTGGAGCCATCCTGGGCCTCTGGGCATGGTCCCCAGAGTGGGGCCTGCCCGGGGCCGAGGCTCACCCACCCTGCCCTGCCCGCAGGGCCCCTGCGCTTTGTGGTCATCCACAAACGCTGTATCTACTACTTCAAGAGCAGCACATCCGCCTCGCCGCAGGGCGCCTTCTCGCTGAGTGGCTACAACCGGTAAGTGCCCTGCTGACTGTGCTGCTGGCCGCCGCGGCCAGTGGCTCCCCCTGGCTCCCACTAAGGTAGGTCCAGGCCTTCCTGTTTGTGACCCCAGCCCTTTGGACCAGCCCCACCTCTGCCAGTCCCTCCTCTCCTGAAAACCAGCTCTCAGGCTTGGCCAAGGGCCTGGGGGGGGAAGCGAGGGCCTCCACCAGGGTTGGAACTCCCAGAGTCTCCCTCAAGCCCTCCTTCCTCCCCACGCCTCGACCTCTCCCCCACTGCTGCCGCCTTCTGGCCAGGAGCCCAGCCTGCTGGCCCAGGCTGTGCGCTGGGGCTTTAATCGGCCATGAGCCTGCCCCCCAGGGGCTGTGTGACTGATGGTCCGCCGGGCCGTGGAGCAGGCGCCCGGATGGGATGGGGCATGTTGGCGTGTACGGGCCTGCCCTCAGCCTTGGAGACCTGCGTTGCAGGGTATGATTCCTGGCTGTAGGCCTTGGGGTCACAGCACTCCGGTCCCCTGAGGAGGGCCTGGCTCTTCCTGCCTGGGGGAACCCGCGGGTCTTGTGGTGTCAGTGGCAGGACGGGGACCCTTGGGGAGTGCTTCTGGCCTTTGTGCGCATCCTGGCTTCCAGCGCAGCGCCAGGTCTGCAGACGGAGGGCAGGGAGGCTCCAGGGTCCTGTGGCTGCCAGCGAGCACAGGGGGCGTGGGGCTGTGGGGTCCTCTGAAGAGGGACATTTTTTTTTTCCTGCACCTGAAATATTTTTTATGGTATGAATCTTTCTTTTTTACACAACTGTGTTTCATAAAGTACAAACCCATAGCACGGGAAGAACAATAATCAGGTCAGGTATTTAAATACATGTTTTGCACGTTCTATTTTGTCCTCACAGCAGTCCTGTATGATGATCAGGGATGACGTTGCTGTCCCCATTTTACAGATAGAGTAACCGAGACTTCAGAAGGTTAAGGGGCTCGCCCAGGTTAGCCAGGAAATAGCCAGAAACTCAGATTCTCCAAGTGCTCTTCTTTCTAAATGTCTCTGTGCCATAATGACAGGAGCTAGAGGGACATTTCTTTTCCCCAGACAAACCGCCTGGAGCCTGGTGGGGGTGCCACCTTGCCCCAGGGTATGGTCCAGGCCCTCTGATGGCACCTGCCCGGGTGCCCAGCCTGACCGCATGCCCCCGGCAGATGTGATCATTCCCTGAACCCCACGTCTTGGCTGCGGAAACAGCCACGGTCACTTTTCTGAAGTGCTCTGGGGCACGCTGCCTGGGAACAGGGGTGGGGCCGAGGCTGACCCAAGCCCTGTGAGGGACCCCAGCAGGCAGGCCAGGGGTTAGGCGGGGCCCCAGGCATCCAAGTAAAGTCTTGCTGGGGGGAGGCCAGCGAGGGTGGAGTGTCCTTGACTCGGAGCCCTGCACCACTGCTTCCTGGAAGCCCTCCTGGGTTGGCACTGTCTCTCACCGCCCTCCCTTGCCCACACGCTTCCCTCTGCTGCAAGCACCCAGGCCTTCAGGCCACAGCGTGGGGGCGGGGGGAGAATGACCGTGTCCCTCGGGACGTGGTGCTGGGGGCCAAGGCCTGTCCAGGGGCGGTCTGTGCTCAGGCGCTCCCTGTGGGCGGGGAGCAGATGGTGACCACTGGTAGTACTGCCCGCAGGGTGATGCGGGCGGCTGAGGAGACGACGTCAAACAACGTCTTCCCCTTCAAGATCATCCACGTCAGCAAGAAGCACCGCACGTGGTTCTTCTCCGCCTCCTCTGAGGACGAGCGCAAGGTGCTGGGGGCGGGCACGGGCGCGGACCCCACGTGGGCCCTTGCACTCAGGGTGGTGGTCTCAGGAGGAGCCCTGGGTGGGCCCGTGGAGGGCCGCAGCACCAGAAGAGCCAGCCTTGGGGGTCAATGCAGACCAGCCCAAGCGGGGAGGGCAGGGCAGGTGAGGGCGGGTCCTGCCCGCTGAGGCCCTGGCTCACCTGCAGAGCTGGATGGCCTTGCTGCGCAAGGAGATTGGCCACTTCCAGGAGAAGAAGGAGCTGCCTCTGGACGCCAGGTGGGCGGGGCCTGGGGGTGGGCGGGGTGTCCCTCAGCCAGGCCAGGACTGTGAGCTGGCCCACAAACCCCTGGGGGCTGGGCCCAGGGTCTCCTCTTTGAAGGCGCTTCTCCAGGTGCCACCTGGGCCGCGTGTGTGGGGTGTGCCCCCGAGTGTGTAAGCCTGTGTGTGCGTGCGCCCTGTCGGGGGCGTCTGTGTGGGAGGTGACATGTGGTTTTACCTGTCCAGCCAGGAGGCCTGATTTTATAATGGCTTAGTCCTTTGGGTTCCCACCCCCCTTCACGGGGGAGTGAGTCCCCAGGGCAGTGGGCCAGCCCGTCTGGGTCTTGCTGACTGCATGGGGAGGCTGGCTCAGCAGACAAAGGGGCTCTCTGCGAGGGAACAGCATCTGCCCGATCCTTTCAGAGATGAGGATTCCAGGGGGCCCCTGCCTGAGCACCCAGGGCAGGAGCAGGCGAGGACCTGGGCCCAGCCCTGAGGCCTGGCACCAGGCTGGGCAGTCGGAGTGCACCAGTGGCAAGAACCATAGTGGGGCTGAGAAGGCAGTCGTCGCCCGCTGCAGTCTCCTGTTCTCTGTGTGTCTGCGTGTCCAGCTCTTTCCTGTGTCCACACGTCTCTGTGCATGTTGTTCGTGTACTCTTCTGTGTCTCCGTGCCCACGCCTGCGTTTGCGTCTGTCTGCGTGTCCCGAGAGTCGTGTGTCCGCGTGTGTGAGTGCAGGCGGCCCCCTGCCCCGTCCTCACTGCCTGCCCCACTCTCAGCGACTCCAGCTCGGACACGGATAGCTTCTATGGTGCCATTGAGCGGCCGGTGGACATCAGCCTGTCTCCGCACCCCACAGACAGCGAAGGTGAGACGCGTCCCGGGGCCCAGCCCGCGCCCCTGCACAGCTGGCAGCTGCGCAGGAGGGAGGCATAGCTGACTGGCCTGCCTGCTCTGCCCCTTGGGCTTTCCCAGGCAGCCTGAGTGTCCTGGGTCCGGGGTCCCCATCCTGGCCCCTGCCTCCCTGAGGGGGTGGGATCGGAGGGTGACGCCCAGCAGCCTCGGGCCTGACTCCCGTCCGCCCCGCAGACTACGAGCATGACGACGAGGACGACTCGTACTTGGAGCCCGACTCCCCCGAGCCCGGGAGGCCCGAGGGTAGGTGGGGCAGGCCTGCGGTCTGGGCAGTGCATGGGGCGGGGAGCAGGGCCTGGGGACTGGACAGAGCTGCCCCAGCTGGGAGTGGTTGTCTGGGTACGGCTCTGGGTGGCCTCCGGCCTGACCTTCTCTACCTTAGGCCTCAGTTTTCCTCCTTTGGCTCAAGGGTTTGGAGGATCAGACCAGGAGGGGCTGGCTCTGGTCTCTGATCTCCTCCAGTTACTCTGGGGTAGGAGAAGGGTGGTTCAGGGATAAGTTGGGGGGGCCCTACACTTAGCCAGGCCCTGGCTGAGCCGGGGACAGGAAGGCTAGCTCTCTGTGAGCACCTCTGGTGGCCATGTGGTCACTCCCTGCCCCACCCAGCCCCGCCTCCCACAGCCAGGGTGACAGGCCTGTACCCGCATCCCTGGGAACACAGGGAGGGGTGTGGGAGGGCCACACCTCTGTCCTACCCTCTGTCCTGTCACTTCTGCCTCTGCCGTCTGTCCCCATCTCTCCGTCCCCTGCCTTCTGTCTCGTTGCTCGCTAGTCCTTCTCCCACCCCGTTCTCCACCCCTAGCTCCTCTTGTCCTTGTCACTTTCATTATCCCCGGGGACTTGGCCCAGTTCTTCCACCCCCGCCTACCTATTCCTTGACCTCTTCCCCAGTGACCTTGGCTTCTGCCTTCCTTAGTCCCCTCACAGCCTCCTCTTAGCTCTTGTGGTTGTTGTTCAGTCTCTTAAGTTGTGTCTGACTCTTTGCGACGCCATGGACGGCAGCATGCCAGGTTTCCCTGTCCATCACCATCTCTTGGAGCTTGCTCAAACTCTTGTCCATCAAGTTGGTGATGCCATCCAACCATCTCATCCTCTGTCATCCCCTTCTCCTCCTGCCTTCAATCTTTCCCAGCATCAGGGTCTTTTCCAATGAGTCAGCTCTTCGCATCAGGTGGCCAACGTATTAGAGCTTCCGCTTCAGCATCAGTCCTTCCAATGAATATTCAGGACTGATTTCCTTTAGGATGGACTGGTTGGATCTCCTTGCAGTCTAAGGGACTCTAGAGAGTCTTCCCCAACAGCACAGTTCAAAAGCATCAAGTCCACTCAGCATCCACTAAATGTCTTGTAGCAGCTTGAACGTGTCATGACCAGACCCAACCTGTCACCCCCCAGCCAGCTCCCACCCTTCCTCCTCGCCTGTCGGTGGGAGTCCCAGCCGCCCTCTGAGCCCAATCCTGGGAGGCTTCCTGGTGTTTTCTCTCTCTCTTGCACCCCCTCCGGGAACCTGATGTGGCACCTGGGCTTCGGGAAGTTTTTCCCAGGCTTTGGAGGGCAGTTGGGGTGGGCGCAGTGGCGTGAGGCGGGCCAGACCCAGAAGGAAGGCCACACCAGGAGTGCCAGGTGTGGGGGGCTGTGGGGCAGCCAGGCTGAGGGGCAGGGGCCTTGGCTGTCTGCCGCCCACTGAGGGGGTGCAGCTGCAGCCTCCAGCGGGGGACGCCCGCTTACCACGTGGCTGTCTTTGCTCTGCAGACCCCCTGATCCACCCGCCGGCCTACCCTCCACCCCCCGTGCCCACGCCCAGGAAGCCAGTCTTCTCTGAGGTGCCCCGCGCCCACTCCTTCACCTCCAAGGGTCCAGGCCCCCTGCTGCCACCCCCGCCCCCTAAGCGTGGCCTCCCGGACACCGGCCCGGCCCCCGAGGACTCCAGGCGGGAGCCGCCACCCCTGCGGTGGGTGGAGCCCGGCTCCAGGGTGCCAGCCGTCTCCCGGAGGATGAGCGACCCCCCGCCCAACATCCTGCCCCCCGGGCCCGGCCTCCGGAAAGCCCCTTGCTTCCCTGAGAACAGCAGCCCCAGCCTGGAGCCCCGGATTCCTGCGCACGGGGTCAGCCCCTCCAGCACAGCCACGGCTGCCTCCCGGAACTGTGACAAGCTCAAGTCCTTCCACCTGTCCCCACGGGGGACGCCTGCCCCCGAGCCCCCACCTGTGCCGGCCAACAAGCCCAAGTTCCTGAAGATGGTGGAAGAGAGCCCCCCGGGGGAGGCGGCCAGGCCTGGATCCCGTGTGCCCCCCGTGGCCCCCCGGCCACCTCCGCTGAAACTGCCCATGCCCGAGGCCGCAGACCGGCCTCCCGTCCTGCCCCGGCCAGAGAAGCCGGCGCTCCCGCACCTCCAGTGAGTCTGTGCGGCACAGGACCCTCCCTGCCCTGGGATACCCCTCCCTGGCATGTTTACCCTCTGGTGACCCCTTCTCCCTGCCCCTGGCTCTCAGCCCACGTGGGTGCCAGGCAGCCCTGGCACGGGGGAGCAAGGCTCCTTGATCGCCCACCCGCCTGGACTGACCGGCTGCCCCTGAGGCCTGCTCCAGACCCCATAGGCTTCATTGCCGGGCAATGCCAGGAAATGCGTGTGTCATGGCAGCCCCAGCCTGTGGGGCCCTCAGCGGTGAAGGCTCTGGGTCCACGGGGCGAGCCCCGAGTGGATGCTCCTGCCCGGTTCTCCCCAGGTGCCCTTGACTGTGTCCTGCTCCCCCCAGGGCTCTCAGCGCCGTGCCCATCAGGACGTCCCTGGTGGTTCTGTCTTGTGAGGGGCTGCAGAGTCGCAGGCCGGGTCCCTGTGTCAGGCTCTGGGCCTGGCCCCGAGCGCCACAGGGCTGCCTGGGGCATAGCCAATCATCCACAGCACAGCCACACGCACAGCCCGGTGGCCCGTCCAGGGTGGCCTCCCTGAATCCTCCCTGGAGCCCTGGAGGCTTAGGAGCACGTGGCCACGTGTGAGGGCGTGTCCCTTTGGCTCGGGCTGTTGGCATCTGTTCCCAGGGGTTGTCGGGGGAGCATGGCTTGGCTGAGGCCACAGGGCTGGCCCGTGGCAGGAAGACCGCCCTCAGACCGGGGCCTTTAACCGCAGCGTTCAGAGCTCAGGACGCCCTGGGCCAGCGATCCCAGCTCAGGTTTCTGGGCCTCAGGCGATTCCTGCTGTCCCAGGGTGGTCAGCACGGACACCCCCCTACACACACTGCCCCCGCCCTGGAGCTCCACGGTCACGAGCCTTTGACGTCTGCTGGGGCTTCAGGCGCCAGACCCCCTGGGTTCCGAGGCTTGGTGTGGTAGCTCGGAGGGCGAGGCGGGTCACCGAGGGGAGTGGGGCATTGTCCCACGTCCAATGGAGCCGCAGCCTCCCTCTTCTTGTCCCACTCCCAGGCGATCACCCCCCGATGGGCAGAGTTTCAGGAGCTTCTCCTTTGAAAAACCCCGGAAACCCGTGCAGACTGACACGTCACAGGCGGACGCTGGCGGGGAGGGCTCTGACGATGACTATGAGAAGGCGAGGCTGGGTGGGGGGGTGCCCACATCTCAGTTGTCGGGGGGGTGGGGAGCTGCCGGAAAGCTGGGGGCTCTGGGGCTAGAGGGTCAAACCTAGTGCAAACTCCTGGTTCCCAGCACAGGTTGGCAGCCAGCGGGGAGGAGGGGACCCCCACCCCCGGTCCTGGGCCATGACCCTGACCCTGACCCTTGACAATGACCACTCAGGTGCCACTGCCCAGCTCAGTCTTCATCAACACCACAGAGTCCTGCGAAGTGGAGAGGTCAGTGTGCAGTCTGCGTTTCTCCACGGCCTTTTTTGGCAGACCTGAGGTTTTCTGCCAGGGCCCCCCGCCTCAGGTCTCCCCGCCTTTCTGTCCCCCCACTCCCGGGGCTCTGTGCATCTGCCGCCGTGGCCCCCGGTGCTCTCGGAATGGGGGAGGCAGGTGGGCCTGGAGGGTTTCTGAGAGCTGCCCGCGGGCGGCTCCCCTCCACGCAGCCGTGTCGCCGTAGGCTCTTCAAGGCCACGAGCCCCCGGGGGGTGCCCCAGGACGGTCTCTACTGCATCCGGAACTCCTCCACCAAGTCGGGGAAGGTAGGCACCCAGGGAGCTGGGCCTGGGGTCCCGTCACCATCGGGAGTGATGCCCACCCCCAAGCACGGGCATGAGGCAGGAAGGAAGGGGTGGGGTTCCTATTCCTGCACCTTGAAGGGGGACTTCCTGGGGGCGGTGAGCCTGGTGGGACGTCTGCTGGCTCTGCCCAGGCCCCTCCAAGGGTGACTTGTGTGACCTCACTGAGCCTCAGTTGCCCCGTGACTATCAGGGGCGGCTCTAGCGTGGACCAGACACGCTGCTGTCACTCACGTCTCACCCGACTCTGAGGGCAGGAGCCCCAGGGCGAGGTTGCCCGTTGCGACCCTGCTCTCCGTGTGCAGGGCTGCCCTCCCCCACGGACCCAGCCTTGACTCTGCTGCCCACCGGCTCAGTCTCTGAGGGGCCCACTTAGTCTCTGAGGGGCCCGCTCGGTCTAAGGGTCATCGTCTTCCCAAGATGAGCGAGCCCTGTGCTGCGTGCTTCTCTCCCTGCAGGTTCTGGTTGTGTGGGATGAGACCTCCAGCAAAGTGAGGAACTACCGCATCTTTGAGAAGGTGAGCAGGTGGCCTCGCTGAGGGCCCCTGGAGAGGGGGTAAGCCTGCCCTGGGGCCTGGCTGGGGTCCCAGGAGTCTCCCTGGTGGAGCGCAGCCGTGGGCACTCAGAGGCCCGTGCCTCCAGACTCCCCTCCTCCCTCCCCTCCCCCCTCTCCCGGCCCAGCTGTGTCCCCCACGGACCCCAGAGGAGATGGGGTGACCTGCCCCCGACCCTCGGCTTATCTGCAGACCTTGCCGGCACCTCCTGGGCGGGCGTTGCTGCCGAGTGCCCCACTTCACACGGCAGGCAGGTGGGCCAGCCCCCCTGACCCTGGCCCCCTCCACCCCAGGACTCGAAGTTCTACCTGGAGGGTGAAGTCCTGTTTGTGGGCGTGGGCAGCCTGGTGGAACACTACCACACGCACGTGCTGCCTGGCCACCAGAGCCTGCTGCTGCAGCACCCCTACGGCTACGCCAGGCCCAGGTGACACCTGTTGCTGCTCGGCACTGCGCAGAGGCCACCCCGTCGGCCCCGGCCCCAGGCCGCGCAGGAGGAGGCTGACCTGCACAGGAGGCTGAGTGGAGCCAGCGGCGAGCTCTGACCCGGGGCCTCTCCAGAGGAATCTCAAGGCCAGGCCCTGGGCCCCAGAGGATGGGGTGGGGCTCTCCCATCTCTTCCTGCCCACTGCCCAGGGGCCCAGGACCGAGCCCGGGCTGGACTTCATGGACAGGGATGGAGGTCCCCCAGCACACCCACCCTGCACTGGGCTGGGAGCTCGGCAGGGCTGGCGTATTTGGGGTGGGAGGACAGGGGCTGGACCCCCCAGGAACGTTACAACACAGGCTCCATGTGGGGCCGGTGCTGAGCAATAAAGCACAGATGACTGTTGCACCGTGGCCAGGGCTAACTGAGTACCCACTCCAGGGTCCAAGCAGTGACCTCGGCAGGTCAGCTTGCCCTAAACGGTGGTCTTGTCTTCCAGGCACAGGTCGCTAAATGGCTTGCTCTGGGTGCACAGCTGGTCACAGGACAGGACCCCAGAGTCGGATAGTCTGTGTTCCAAACCTGTACATGAAGAGCCACATTCCGCTGCTGTGAGTCCGGTCCAGGGCAGTGAGGCTGCAGAGCTGAAGGCCCCGCATGTCTCTAGTTGAGTCATCTGCTGGATTAACCAGCAGTTGGGAGACAGCCGGGTGGGAGGCTCTCCCGGTGTCCACTGTCCGTGGCAGAAGGGTCTGCAGGGGCTGGGAGCTTGGAACCCAGCTGGGGGCTCCAGGAAGGCTTCCTGGAGGAGGTGATGGCGACTGTGCTGTGGGAAAAGTGGGCCCTGTGTAGGCCAAGGATGGGTGGGGACGATCGGACCAGACGTCCAGGTGCTTCGGTCCGTACTCAGCGCAGGCCCAGCCCTGAGTACCTCCGCGCTTCCTGTCGTGAATTCCAGCAGGGCTGGTCTCCCTGGCGTGACCATCTGGGGTGAATTTCTTTTCCATAAAAACAAGCTCAGCTGGTGTCAGGGCTGCCAGGGAACCCAGGGCCATTTGATTCTCCGCACTGCCCTCTTTTGCTGGGAAAGAGGAATTTGCTGTGTAAAACCCAGGCCATGAGAGCACTTGTGCCCACTAGCACTGATTAAAGGTCCCAGGAGAAAGTCATTCACGCATCCCCTCCTCTGCCCTGGGGCACGTCCTGGGTGAGGTGGTGGTCAGAGGAGCAGAGAGGGGGCCGGGCAGAGATGTTGGCTCTCTGGTGGGGAAGACCGCGGCCGTCTGCTTCCAGAAACCGGGTGTCCAGCACCAGCTCTGCAGATGTTTCCCACTTTAGCCCCCGGGGATGGGGGTGGGGAGGCGGTCACGGCCTCTGGGTGACCTGGGGGTCACTTAGGGACACCCCCACTCTGGGGGTCTGGGGCTCTGGAGTCCTGGTGTTCCTCCCCCAGCATCTGCAGGCAACGAGCAATTTGCCCTCCTTCACCCGCTCTGCCCTGAACCCCCAGAGGCACACCGTTCCCGCGTGGCCGTCGCTTCAAGTGGGGACTGGGGTCAGAGACGCAGTTTCCAGCAGGGCTCGGGGTCTGCTGTGCTGGGGACCGCCGCAGGAGGCTACTGCTTTTAGCTGGCGTGCAGCTGCTTGGGAGCCAGCTCGTGTTTGAAGACCCCGAGCTGGAAGGTGTGGAGGTTCTGGCGTCCAGAGCCAGGTGACAGGTCCTTCTGGCTGCCTGGACAGATGGGGCCTATTGCTGCCGGAGACCCAGCACAGGGTCTGCTGGGACAGCTACCCAGCTCTGTGGACCACGCAAGCTCAGGGCCTCGGTTGCTAGAGTGTGTGGGTTGGGGGCAGTGGATGGGGCACCAGATGTGGTTCTCTGACGTGGAGGTGGGGGCATCCCAGACCTGCCAGAAGGTTCTATTCCCCACGTCGGCTGGAGGGTGGTTAGCACCGAGCACTTCCTGTACTCGAGGCGCTAAGCTGCACACGACTTAAGCCGCTGCTCTCCCAGCTCCAGGCAGACCGTTCACAGGTGAGAAAACCGAGGTGCAGAGTGGCCTGGGTTTGCGTCCCAGCCATGTGATCTGCCCTTAGCCGCTGAGCCCAGACCCTAGCATCTGCCCAGCAGCCTTGGATAGGCATTGTGGGGTGTCTGGTTAATCTGCACCCCCCAGGGTTCCAGACCTGCCTTCACCCAGCGAGGGGGACACAGCTGCTGGGGTGGCGGAGGACAAGACCGACCCATCTTGCTTCTCTGCCCTCCCAGCCCCAGTCTGTGGGTAGACCCGCCAGGAGGCCCACCCGAGGGGCCATGTTGCCCCTCACCTTACAGACAGGGAAGCTGAGGCTCAGAGAGGTTCCGCTGACCTGCCCAGCCCGTTGGTTGAGTCCAGAGGTGGTTCAGTCCCTGCCCTTGGGAAGAGGCCCCAGCTGCTTTGAGGGCTCCTCCAAGCCAAGCACTGAGCCTGGTTTTACTCTTCCTGCAGTTGATCAGAAAGAGCACAGAGAGCCCCTGTAACTTCTGTTAATAGTGATTTTTTATTGCAAAAACGTGCTTTTAGAACCAGAAGAGACCTGACGAAACAAACCGGGATTGCTCCCTGCCCCCACTGCAACTCTGGGTCACATGGCGTGGACGCCCCCTGCTGGCCTGGGCGGGGAGTGCTTCCAGCAGCCCCCGCTGAGCACCAGGGGTCTCGGCTTGGGGCCAAGGGGCTTCTTGTCCAGCTGGGCGGCACTGGGCTGGCCTCTGGAGGGGATGGCAGGGCCACCCAGGGAACATCAGGAGAGGGAGCTGGTGATGGACAAACCTGCATCCCCAGAGGAGGGGCAGTGAGGGGAGGACCGAAGCCCCCTTCTGGCTGTGACCTGGCAGCAGGGAGCCCCTGGCCGGGCAGCCTGCACACACATTAGAGATAGTTGCTGGTGGCCAGGCTACCAGCACTCTGGGGAGGGAGAGTCACGGGGCATAGAGCAGCCCTGACCCATCTGCCGCCCTCAGAAACCTCAGAGGCTGCCTGATGGCTGCCCCTGTGTCACCCTCCAGCTGCATCCTGGCCACACCCTGAGCTACTCAGAGCTGAGGCGCCTCCTTTTCCCTTTCATTTCCTGTGGAATAAAACGCATTCAGAAAAGAGAACCACACACAGATGTACAGTGTAGCATTGCTATGAGGGGGACCAGCCCCCCGTGCCCTCCCCAGCTCAGCGCCGCCCCTCCCGTCTCCCCGGCTTGTGGGGGGCTCCTGCTTTACTATGAAGCCTGCATCTGTCTCTGTGCTTTGCTGTTTGTGCACCTACGTGAGTGGAGTCATACCCATGCAAGCTTTGGCATCTGGCTTCTGCGTGTCGTGTCTTCCAGGTTTATCCAGGTTGCTGTGCATAGGTGTAGTTTCTTGCAGAAAACTCTTCTGTTGATCGTAGCGTAGTTCATGGATCCATTTTACTGTGGACGGACGTTTAGTTTGCAGTTTGGGACAATCACAGACAGTGCTGCTAGCAACAGTCCTAACTGTGTTTCTGACCCATGCGTGCACAGGTTTCTCTGGGGTGTGTACTCAGGACTCGAGTTCTAGGGCATCAGGGCCTTCCACTGTTTCCCATGAATTCTGCGGTAAAAGATCTGTGGTTCCACATCCTTGTTAACACTCGGAATTGTCAGACTTTTCTCCATCTCTGCCAATCTGGTGGGTGTATAATTATGGCTTTAATTTGCTTTTAGCCAGTTACTACCGGACTTCCCTGGTGGCTAAGATGGTAAAACATCTGCTTACAATGTGGGAGACCTAGGTTCAATCCCTGGGTCGGGAACATCTCCTGGAGAAGGAAATGGCAACCCACTCCAGTACTCTTGCCTGGAAAATCCCATGAACGGAGGAGCCTGGTAGGCTACAGTCCATGGGGTCGCAAAGAGTCGGACACGACTGAGCAACTTGACTCACTCATTGGACGTGAGCTTGAGTGAGTTAACACAATTCCGAGTGTTAATAAGGATGTGGAACCACAGATCTTTTACCGCAGAATTCATGGGAAACAGTGGAAGGCCCTGAGCAAACTCTGGGAGATAGTGAAGGACGGGGAAGCTTGGCGTGCTACAGTTCACGGGGTTGCAAAGAATCTGATACGACTTAGTGACTAAACAATTACTGATGAGGCTGAGCACATTTTCACATATTTATTAGCCATTTTGATTTTGTCTCCTGTGAAGTGTCTATTCAACTCTCCTGCCCATTTTCCTGTTTGTCTTTTTCTATTAATCTATAATAATTCTTTATATAGCCTCGATACTGTCAGTAACATGTGTCATGTATATCTTTCCAACTCTATAATTGTTTTTTGGACGGAGCACGGGGTAAGGATTCACTTTCCTGCCTCCCCACAGAGGGCTTCCCCACCTTTCCCTGCGTTGTTTACGTATAGTCTGTCCCTTCCCCACGCATCTGCAAACCCCTCACCATCTATCTGTACACGTGTAGGTCTGTGACTGGCCTCTGTTCTGTTCCGTTTGTCTGTTTCTGTGCCAATACTGGATGGCATCACTGACTTGATGGACGTGAGTCTGAGTGAACTCCAGGAGTTGGTGATGGACAGGGAGGCCTGGCGTGCTGCAATTCATGGGGTCGCAAAGAGTCGGACATGACTGTGCGACCGAACTGAACTGATGCCAATACCAGGCTGTCTTAATTACTGTTGTTTAGTTAGTTCTCTTGGGCTTCCTTGGTGGCTCAGTGGTAAAGAAGCTGTCTGCCAATGTGGGAGATGCAGGTTTGATCCCTGGGTCCAGAATATCCCCTGGAGAAGGAAATGGCGACTCACTCCAGTACTCTTGCCTGGGAAATCCCATGGACAGAGGAGACTAGTGGGCTGGAGTTTATGGGATCACAAGAGTCAGACACAACCCGTCAGCTAAACAACAACAACAATTAGTCCTCATATCTGGTAAAGTAAGTCCATGTTTTTCTTTGAATGTGTCTTGGCTGTTCTGGCTCTTAGTGTTTCCATGTAAGTTTTTTCTTGCATGTTTAAGTTTTAAAATCATCTAGTCAGTTCCATTAATGACAACTCAGTTGGTATTTTGACTGGGAGTTCATTACAGCTATCAATCAACTGGTGGACATTTGAAATCATTGATCTGATTCATGAACGTGGGTCTCTCTCTTCATTTGGGTCTGTCTTTAAGGTTTACTGATGGGATTTTTATAATTTGTCCTTTGTGTTCTCGCTTAGCTTTTGGGAGGTTTGATTCATAGGTGTTTCGTATTCCCTTTATCGTATATGGTTTTAATTCTTTGTTATGTGACGGTGGCGTATAGGACACGCTTTGTCTTAACTGCAGCGATGTGTCCGTTTGTGTTCCATGTAATTAAATCTGTTGTTGTATTGTTCCGTCTGTGCGGGTGTTTTTCTTTTTCTCTTGTTTTTTCTTGCTTTTGGATTGAGCAACCTTTTTTTTTTTTTCTTTTCAAGCATGCCACTTTCCCTCTTCTAGTTTGAAAGTTATATAGTCTATTTCAGTTCTTAACTAAATTTAGAGCAGTCAGTACTTTTACTGTCCTGCTCAACACAAGGAGTACAGGTGACTTTTTTGGTTGTACTCTGTGGCATGCAAGATGTTAGTTCCCTGACCAGGGATCGAACTCATGCCGCCTACGGTGGAAGCTTCGAGTACTAACCACTGGACTGCCAGAGAACTGCCTGCAGGTGGCTTATTTCATTGATCTCATTGTTTGATATTGATATTCATTGTTGTTTGTGTCTAATATTGTATTTTTATTTTTTTAAGCTCCTACATAGAGGCTTCCCTGATACCTCAGTTGGTAAAGAATCCGCCTGCAATGTGGGAGACCTGGGTTCAATTCCTGGGTTGGAAAGATCCCCTGGAGAAGGGAAGGACTGCCCATGCCAGTATTCTGGCCTGGAGAATTTCATGGACTGTATAGTCCATGGGTTTGCAAAGAGTTGGACACGAGTGAGCGATTTTCACTCGAAAGACAGTATCACTCACAAGATACACAATACCTCCCTTATTCTTTTTTTTCTGGAAAAGCAAAGTGTACTTTAATAGCATTTAAACTTTTTATGATGATAAAATGTACGTAAGTTTACCATTTTAACCATTTAAAGCATACAGTTCCATGGCATTCAGTACATTCACATTGTGAATCGTCACCACCATCCATCCACTGAACTCCTTTCATCCTGTAAGACTGAAACTCTCTATGTGTTAAATAGGAACTCCCCTTTCCCCCTCCTCCCTTCCCATTTCCCCTTCCAGTGTTGCCCCTGGCAACACTGTCTGCTTTCTGTCTTAAGAATTTGACTACTCAAGTCCTGCACTTCAGTATTCTGGCCTAGAAAATTCCACGGACTGTATACTCCATGGGGTCGCAGAGTTGGAAGTGACTGACTTTCACTGGCCACTGGCAGGGCCCTCATACAAGTGGAATCATAATTTGTGTTTTTGTGACTGACTTGTTTCACTTAGCATTATGTCTTTTAAGATTCATATTGTAGCCGATGGCAGAATTTCCTTTTTAAGGCTGAATATTATTCCATTGTATGGACAGACCACATTTTGTTTATCAGTCTATCAAAGACACTTAAATTGCTTCCTCCTTTTGTTTATGGTTAATAATGCTGCTATGAACATGCATGTACAAATGTTAGTCTCATATATACCACGAAGTGGAATTGCTATGGCATATGGTAATTCTTTAACTTTTTGAAGAACCACCACACCATTTTCCCCACTGATTGCACCATTTTACATTTCCACCAGCAATGCACAAGCATTCCAATTTCTCCACTCCTTGTCAATACTTACTTTCTTTTTTTAAAATAAAATGGCAATCCTAATGGATGTTAAATGGTATCTCATGGTGGTTTTGATTTGCAATTTTTTAATGCTTAATGATGTTGCGCATCTTTTCATGTGCTTATCTTTGGAGAAATGTCTATTCAAGTCTCTTGCCCATTCCTTAATTGGGTTGTATATTTTTTTGGTGTTAACGTGTAGATAGTGTTTCTTATATGCAGTTTTCTTAAGATTGGGTTCTTCAGAAGCAAAACTTTGAAGAGGAATCTTGTGCAAGTGATTTATTGAGGGAATGTTCTCAGGATAAGCTGAATGGGGGAATTAGCATAGTGCAAAGGGAAAAACAAGGGGAAGAGGTGGTTCAGCTGGAGGGTAGCTTTAACCTGGACCTAAGGGAATCTGGACCCACTTCAGTGTTCTTGCCTGGAGAATCCCAGGGACGGGGATGCCGTCTATGGGGTCTCACAGAGTCGGACACGACTGAAGCGACTTAGCCGCAGCAGCAGCAGCAAGGGAATCTGGAGTATGACTGTTCTACATAGTTGGTTTTGCTTTGAAGGGACCAGCCTTTTGTACCCCAGGTCAGCCAGGTATTGTTCAGGTAGGGAGATAACCTCCTGGGCGAGGCAGCACTCTGGAGAAAGGGGGTCCGTGGCAATTAGCAGCTCACACTCACAGCGCCTGGAGAGTGGACCACTTGGAGCACCCACCCAGAACAGGGATGTGGGCTGGGCACCAATGGCGACTAAGTCCACCCCTTGAAGAGCTCAGATCCACTTAATGTTTCTCACATTCAGTTCAGTCCATTGAGACATGGACTCTTCAGTGTTTTCACTGGTCCATGTACCTGGGAGAACTTCCGGACGATGGATAGAGGGATAAACTGTGTGGCCCCCACTGCTGCAGTTGGCCTCAAAGCCACACTGATACTCCCTTTCCCACCACGCATTCCAGACTGTTCTTCGCAACTCGCCCTCTCCTCTGGGAGTCCGGTCCCTGTGCTTATCAAGCCATGTTGCTGCGCCTCACCTTATAGTTTTCACCTTGGTTTGACCTGGGTCTTTTTCGTATCTTCTGTGTCAGCACTTAACGTGCTCAGTGGTCATCTACTCCCCTCCCTTCAGCAAGCCCCCACTGACATCTCCTGTGGGCCAGGCTCTTTGTTGGGTGAAAGGAAAACAAAGTGAGTGATGCAGAATTCTGAGTCTTGTCTTGAGACAAGTCCACATCCAGGAGATCAGAGGTCTCTGTCTCTTATCCACGGAGAGTGTCCCCGACCCTTCTGCAGGTCAGGCCAAGGAGGACCCTGCTGGGAGGGCAGGCCTGGATTCCACACTATTCCTTCACTGCCCAGCTCTGGGCCTCAACTTTCTATGGGCATAAAGGGAGCTGGCCATATGGCTCCTGCGTCTTCTGAGGACTCCCATAAGACCAACAGGAGGGGCAGTTTGGGGAGGTGCCTCCAGGTCACTGGCAGATGGCCTGGTCTCACCGATGCCCTGGTTCTGCGAAGGTCCCTGGTGCTCTCGCTCATCCAGCATCAGCACGCCAGGCTCCGGGCATCAGGCAGTGGCCGCATCGACAGAGCCTTATCCGGATCCACAGGTCTCGCTGTCTTGGCCCCACCCTGGCTGCCAGCCCAGCCCCAAACTCTGGGCACAGGAGCACAGACTGGGCACAGGGGTAGAGTCCGTCCACTGGAAGAGTGGGCGAGTCGGGCAGGGAGAGGCCTGGGGCCTTAGGCCGAGAAGGGCCTGGGACGGATCCTTTGGATCGAGCTCCTGCGCTTCCTGCAAACCTGCCCTCCAAGAGCCTAAGTGAAGTGAAGTCACTTCAGTCGTGTCCGACTCTGTGCGACCCCATAGACGGCAGCCCAACAGGCTCCCCCGTCCCTGGGATTCTCCAGGCAAGAACACTGGAGTGGGTTGCCATTTCCTTCTCCAATGCGTGAAAGTGAAAAGTGAAAGTGAAGTCGCTCAGTCGTGTCTGACTCTCCGCGACCCCATGGACTGCAGCCCACCAGGCTCCTCCATCCATGGGATTTTCCAGGCAAGAGTACTGGAGTGGGGTGCCATTGCCTTCTCCGTCCAAGAGCCTGACCAACGACAAATGAATGAGGCTTCCAAGAGCCTCACCATCGACAATGAATGAGTGGCCGAGCGGCTTCGGGTGAGCAGGCGCCACAGGCACGCCGGCCCGACCTGTTTCAGCGACGAGGCATGTGGGCCTGCGAGCGACCGTCCCCACGCGCTGGACCCCGCCCGGTCCAGGCTGGGGCTGGGCGGCCTAAGTCCGACTCTGCCAACAGGCGGCAACCCCGCCCGCTCAGGCCCCGCCCCTCGCCACCTCGGCCCCGCCCCGCGGCGCCGCCCGCGCCCAGCCAATAGCAGCATGGGTTGCTGGGAGGTGCGGCAAGGGCTGGGCCTATGGGGTGGCGCGTTGATGGGCTGCGGCGCCGCAGGCCGCACCCAGCTCGGGCGGCTGGGGCTGTGAGGAGGGCTGAGGGGGCGGGAGGCCGGGCGGGCCGGGGCTGCGGGCCGGGGTTCGCGCGGCGGACAGGGGGCGGAGCCGGAGCCGGAGTCGCCGGAGCGGACGGGCGGCTGTCGCACTGGGACCTAGGAGCCTTCGCGCTGCCCGCCATTCGCCTCTGAGGTGAGGCTGGTGCGCAGCGCGGCGGGGGCCTCGGGGCTGCAGGCAGAGCGGCGGGCCTTCGGCTGCGGCACGGAGGGCGGGGGCCGCCTTGGGAGGGGTCCCCGCCTTTCGGCCGTCGGCCTTGAAGGGCGGAGGCGGGGTGGGGGGTGCCTCTATCCTGCAGACCCTTGGCCCCAGGGGCTGGTCTGTGGAGACGGCTGGACAGCTTGTCGGTGGGCTGGGTGATGGGCTTCGGGGGTCCCTGTGGAGAAGGAGGGCGCGGGCTGGACGGTGGCCCGGCCCGTGGCCCCGCGGTGCCAACGGCTCCAGGGTTCGTGCACAGACGCAGGCAGGCGCGGGCATCCGGATCGTGCCAGCTGTCTGCTCTTTTTTTTTTTTTTTAAGAAAACGACAGCTTCTGCCGTGAGAGAGAAGCCGCATCTGCCTGCGGACGGTAATAGGGCTGTCCTGCAACTTGATTAGGGAAGGGACTGTTGCTCCTCCTCGCCCTCTCTTTCTTTTTCGTCTCGGGCAGTGTCAGAGGGTCTCTTGCCTGTTAACCGTTGTATTTTTGCTCGAGTAATTCATGGTCAGGAGATTTCGTAAGCTTTTGCGTTCACTTCATGCATTCTTACCTTAAAATAAGTATTTTTTTGGTTAACCTGAAACTGCCAGCAGTGGTGTGACCACATGATTTTATGCCTAAATGACAGAAAGCAATTTGTCATATCCGCACGGGCCAAAAACATAGCTGAGCGTTGTATGCAATGCTGCTCGTAAATTGTTACAGAAGGATTTTTTTTTTTTTTGCGGGTGAAAAATGTTACTTCTTAATGATAGGAAATAAGCTGTTGAAAGGTCTACTCTGTCGTCTTAAACACATCAGTGAAGGCGCCCAGTGAAGCTGGAGTCGATGAGCGCCATAGAGGGGAGGGCACCCCAGGCAAATATGAATTGTATGAGGGTGGGATTGTACAGCTGGGGTCTTTAGTTAGCGGGCAGGTGCCAGCCCACGTGTAAATTAGTTATTTAAATCCAGAATCTTGGTATTCTGATTGTGGGTTACACTAGAATGGTAAAGTTGTTTTTTAAGGAAGTGAGTGGTTTTGGCAGTCCCAACTGTTTTTCAGAGTTTTGATGTGGTTTACAGCAGGACAAATTACTTGTGTGGTTTCAGTTACAGAGGCTTACCGAAAGACGTGAAGCTAAATTCTACCCAGTCTTCAAAAGGTGGGATAGTTTCCTCTCTAAAATATAATTTATACAGCTAGCCATTTTTTCCTTTAACTCTTTGATGTTGTCTGATATTGGTAAGGTTGTGTTTGGTATTCAGTTGTTATTGATTTTGCTATAAAAGGTGTTTCTTTAGATGATTATTAGTCTTTAGTTAGTTCTTTCAAGTTGTCCTTGTATTGAATCAGTAAATACTGAAGTGCTTTAAAAGATACTTTAAAAAAATTAAAAAAAAATAATCAGGTATCCAACCGGTTTAACATTTTCTTGATTGTCATAATTTTTAACAGTTTGAGAGCTAATATCAAAAAGACATTTTATTATATGAAACTTAGAGATTAAATTGGACTTATTTATTTATTTTTACATGTTTAATTCTTCCCACCACATGTAGAGAGACTAGTATAATAAACCTCTCTACCCTCATCTAGCTTCAGTAGTTACTTCACTCATGGCTAATTTTGCTTTACCTGTATCCTCATACTCAAGATGTCATATGATTTTAGCTGTTAAATATTTCTGTATGAATATTTTCTTGATTTTTAACAGTTTGAATCAGGATCCAAATGCGTACATTGTGACATGTTTTAATCTATAGGCTCCTCCTCCATCTTTTGTTGTCGCTTGTGATTTATTTGTTGCTGAAATTGTCGGTTTGTCCTGTGGAATTACTCCCAGTCTGGATTTTATTCTGTTCTGTAGTTTATCTACATAGTATTTGCTGTAAACATAATGTAATTTAGTTAGAGCTAAAGGCATTATCAGATTCAGGTTTGATTTATTTTTGGCAAGAAGACTTTATAGGTTAGTAACAGATAAGGATTAGTAGTCTTTTAAATTGAAGTATAGATGATTTATAGTGTTTCAGGTATATATATCATGTGTATATCAAATACATATTCTCTTCAGCTTCTTTCCATTATAAGTTATTAGAAGATATTGAATATAGTTCCTTGTGCTATATGGTAGGTACTTTTAAATCTGTTTTTTATATAGTAATGTGTATCTGTTAATCCCAAATCTCCAATTTATTCTGCCCCCTCTTTCCCCTTTGGCAGCTATAAATTTGTTTAGTCTGTGAGTCTGTTTTGTAAATAAGTTCATTTGTATAATTTTTTAGATTTCGCGGAAGTGATATACAATGTCTTTCCTTGTCTTGCTGCACTTAGTATGATAATCTTTAGGTCAATCAGTATTGCTGCAAGTAGTCTTTCTTCATGTTTGGATCCCTTAATGCTCAATGTTTAGAGTCATTCTTTCATTAGGTATTAAAAATGTTGCTATTTTAATTATATAACTTCATCATTTATTAGCTGGAGTATTTCTATAAAGAGCAATTTCCCTTCCTTCATTATTTGGTTACCTTGAATTGTAACTCTATTAGGAAAGGCAGGATAAATGCTAAAGCCTGCTACATTTTATATTAGTTTTCAAAATAATGAGTTGGCATCCTCCGAAAGTAGCCAGTGAGTTGTGTATATGTATTTGTGTCGTTGTGAATTCATGGATTTAAACGTATTTATATGGTTCAGTTCATCGTAGATCCTTATTGAGACTCAAATTGTTCCATCATTGTGTAATAGAAATCTGTTCAAATTGGCTCCTAAATCCTTTAGACACAAGTCTTTGATTGCTCTTTTTTCTGGTATGACAAACCACACCAGGCTCATGTTGTACATTTTTTGTCCCAGCCCTGGAATCATCATTTTTCCAAGCGGCCTTGATTTTTTTTAATGAATAAATAATATTTAGTAATTACAGTCTGTGCCGTCGAGTTGTTTCTTGCTGCTAAGTTGATCATTGTTTGTAGGTCTTTTCAGTGCACACATGGCGGATTACTGACACTTTTAGTTGTAAAGCAAGATGACAGAATTCTGTTTAACCTTTTTAATCTTATATGTGTCTCTTTTCTTCTAAGACAAACGTCTTGACTCTAATTACTCATTGTTTTATCATGCACTGTATTTCAGTATCAGAAGAATAATATGAACACTACCACCAACTAATAAAAGGTGTTTAAGAGGGTTTTTTGTATTCTTATTTGGAATACGTAGTCGGTCAAATTACTGTGTTTTAAAATTGCTTAGAGTAGTAGTTACTGCATGATTTTGCTACCACTGGATGTGTAGTGTTCTTTTGTTTTTTATTTTGTATTCAATGTTTAGGAATTGCTTTTTCTTTTTCTTTTTTTTTTTCAAATTGAAGAAATACCATGTAAGTTACAGGTATACAGTGTAGTGATAAATAATTTTTAAATTATTATTTAATAATTGTTGGAATATTGGTTATACTCCATTTATAGTTATTATAAAATACTGGCTAAGGAATTGCTTTTTGTCTTCTTTTGAGGTTCCATGTATAAGTGGAATCATGTGGTATTTGTCTTTCTGTCTGACCTAATTTCACTTATAGTGTTCTCAGGATTCATGCATGTTATAGAAAGTATCAGAATTTTCTTCTTTTTTAAGGCTGAGTAACATTCCATTGTATGTAAATACCACACTTGTTTATTCATTCATCCCTCTGCAAATATTTGTTTTGCTTCCATAAATCAGCAATTGTGAATACTGCTGCTATGAACATGAATGTACAAATACCTCCTTGAGACCCTACTTTCAGTTCTTTGCGTCTGTACTCAGGAATGGAATTGCTGAATCAGATGGTAATTCTGTTTAAAAAATTTTGAGTAACCATTGTACTGTTTTCCACAATGGCCGTACCATTTTATTGATACATTCCCACCAGTAGAGCAAAAGGACTCCCAATTTTGTCACATCCTTGGGAACATTTGTTTCCTTTTCTTGATAGTGGCCACAGTGGCCGTCCTGATGGGCATGAGGTGGTCGCTTGTAGTTTTGATTTGCGCTTCCCTGATGCCATTAGGCTTTTTTCCCCACTTAACCTGTGGCATCTGCGCCAGACTCTAGTATAGACGTATTTCTCATTCCTTTCAGTTGCATTGTGCTCCTGTATATGGTGTGCCATACTTATTCAGGAAGATATGACTGCTTTTTAATGAATGTTCTTGTCAATTAATGGCTATTTTTTTCACTTATACTGTAACTTGGTGAAATTTTTCTGATGCATTTGAAGTGATCAGAATGGTAAGAAGTACTTCACATAAGTGTGATGTCATACTCTTGAATTCTGTTCTGTTGAGAAGACTTCAGCCTTCTCGCATGTGGTAGTTAGCCAATACTGATGTTATACTTTTACTTTTTTTTTTTTTTGTTTTTTAATAGTTGCTATTTCAGTCCCTCAACTGCAATAATACAGTTTGGAGTTGGCTTCAAAAATGTCATTTCTAACATAAAATCATCTAATTCATATTGACACAATATTAATCCAATATTGTAAATATCATGTTTTAGTAATCTTTTTCTGTTATCTATTCTCTCATGTATTACCTGTCTTCATAATCACTGAACTCTTGAGTATTTAGCCATTAAAGTCTAAAATACTAGACCCGCAGACTTCAGTGTGTGAAAACCAGTGCTTACAGCTGTAGTCATTAATGCTGTCTGGTGACGTCAGTTTTTTCAGTTCTACCTTCAGAATACGTCCTGCATCAGTCCTTCTGTCCCATCACCACTGTTAGCACCTGGGGCCCACTGGCTGTCATTGCTCTCTTGGACTACCACAGCAGCGTGCAGCTGGTCCCCCGAGGTCCGTCCTTTCTACTTTATCTCCACCTGGCAGCCAGAGTGATTTACATACAATGGAAATTAGATCGTGGTCTGCCTGGCTAAAACTGCTCAAAGACCGGTAAAGTATTAACAGTTGCCTTTAGGTAACAATGTGGCTGTGGGATAGAAGTGGGAAGAAGCCTTACATTTTACTGGATTACCTCATAAATAAACTTTTTGAGTTTTGATTCATGTAATTGGATTATGTACTCAGAATAAATTAAGCAATTTTACAAACAAATCAATCCAATGACTTCCCTTTATACTTAGAACAAAATCCAAATTTCTTCTTTTTTTTCTGTCTGTGGCCCTATGGCTTGGGGGAATGATCCTGACCAAGGGTTGAACCCCGGTCCCTGGCAGTGAGAGCACTGAGTCCTAACCACCGAGTCGGAGAGCTCCCCCAGATTTCTTAGGATGATCACCCAGCTCACTTTTTTACGTTCTTCCACTTGCCCATTTTTGCTGCATTTACGTGGCCTTCTAGAACCTGTCTAGCTCTTATTATTATTTTTTTACTGAGCTTGTGAAGGTGGGGTTACAGTCCATATTGAGTGCATACATTGTGGTTAAATGCCTTTGGACTTTCCTTCAATATCTGTCACTCCCTCTGTTTAAATGACTATTCAAAATAGGGATATGCTTTTAAGTGGCAACACAGGTTTTCTAAATCCAGTTTATAAGCTTACATTTTTATCTTTTTAAATACTGTGTGCTAGCCATTGTACTTTTTATGTGTGGGAGCCAAAAAGTTTGTTTAGGTGTTTCCGTAAGATGTTATGGAAAAACCTGTATTTTTTTTTTTTTTTGCTAGCCCAATATTATCTAATTTAATCCTTAAAACAATCCTATTGAGTGGATACTATTTTCATCTCATCAGATGGGAAAACCAAGAAAGTTTAAGTGATTGCCAAGGTCACATAGGAGGTGGTGGAGCTGGGATTCAAACCAAGGATGTCTGACTCTGCAGCAGACAGGCTCTGCAGCACCAGGCTGTGCTGCCTGCCTTGTGCGCACTGCCTCAGTCCTGTCGCTTCAGTCGCTTCGTTATGACTGTGGGCTCCCGTCTTCCCTGTGAGGGCAGAGGCTCTGCCTTGTTTATTCCTGTTCCTGAGGCCAGCACAGTGCCTGGAATAGAGCAGGTCCTTAAGAAATATTTGTTGCATTAGTGATCTTCAGTTAATTTTTTAGAAGCTTAGCTGTGGGAAATAAAGTTCATGGCAAATTATTAAAGGCTCATCTGTTCCCTCAAAGCAGAAGTTGACAGACTTTTTGTAAAGGGCCAGATAATAAATATTTTAGGCTTTGAGTGTTAGTCGCTCAGCCGTGTGCGACTCTCTTTAACCCCATGGACTTGAGCTCCCACCAGGCTCCTCTGTCCAAGAGATTCTCCAGGGAAGAATACTGGAGTGTTCGCCATTCCCTTCTCCAGGGGATCTTCCTGATCCAGGGATGGGACCCAGGTCTCCTGCGCTGCAGGCAGAGTCCTTACCAGCCAAGCCGCCAGGCCTTTCCTTAGGCTTTGAGAGCTATATGGTCTCTGTTGCAGCTAAACTATTCAGCTTTGCTGTTGCGTGAAAGCAGCCATAGGTCATTTGTATGTGATACTGCTGTCCCATAAAACCTTATTTATGGATGCTGACATTTGAATTGATTTTCATGTCCATCGTATATTATTTTTTCTAGCCTTTAAAAATCAAAGCTTGTGGTCCTTATAAAAATAGGCAGTGGGCTGGACTTGGCTTCAGGTGGAGCATCATTTGCTGATTTCTGCCGGGAGTTTAAATTTTTTTGTTAGACCAAGTTAGACATCTGCCTTCTGCCCTTATTTGTTTTGTTTGCCAGTGGACTTTGTTTTGTTGCTTCCTGCTTTGGTCTGCAGTAAGGAACTACGGAGGAGAAGCACTGTCCTGAGATGCCACGTGATATTGGCTGCAGGGCTACCGTTGTGGGCTTTATCCATTATAGTAAATGAAATAAAGACTCCCCATTGTTCAGGAAATCTGCTTTACTTTTCTTTGAGTAGAAGTTTCAGCTTCATTATTCTAGTTCTAACCCACAATGAATGTTTGTCCTTTAGATAATACATTTCAGCTGTGGTTTAATAGTGAGCACTACTTGGAGTTAGAAAGACCTGATTATACCTAGTTGTTTAACTTTCTTCACTAAATAGGTCTTTCATTGCATTTAATTTTTATTTTATTTTGGAGTATAGTTGATTTACAATGTTGCGTTAGTTTCAGGTGTACAGGAAAATGATTGTTGTACATATATCCTTTTTTTTCCAGATTCTTTTCCGATATAGGTTAATGCAGAATATTCAGTAGAGTTCTCTATGTCATACTGTAGGTCCTTGCTGATAATTTCATATATGGTAGTGTGTATATGTTAATCCCAAACTCCAAACTTATCTCCCCCCGTTCCCTTTTGGTAACTGTAAGTTTGTTTTTGAAGTCTGTGAATCTGTTTCTTTTTTGTAAATAAGTTCATTATTATTATCTTCTTAGATTTTGCATATAAGTGATATATGGTATTTGTCTTTCTGTCTTAACCTTACTTAGTATGATCATTTCTAGGTCCCTCCCTGTTGGCTGCAAGTTTTGCTAGGTTAATCTTAAGCTAGCATTGTACCTGGCCCAGAGGAAGAACCCAGGAAATGGCAAAGCTCCTTTTCTACCCTCACCTCCATCACTTTCTCCACCTCACATCCTTGGACACATCACTTCCCTTTTTTGAACTTCAGTTTCCTCATTTGTACAGTGGGTATGGTAATGCCCTCCGTAAGTACGTCAAAGAATTGGTATGATGATTTGGGACTTCCCTGGTGGTCCACAGGTTAAGAGTCCACCTTGCAGTTCAGGGGACATGAGTTCAATTCCTGGTCAGGGAACTAAGATCCCACATGCCGCATAGTAACTAAGCCTGCATGCTCTGGAGGTGCAAGTGGAGAGCCTGTGTACCACAACCCAATGCAGCCAATAAATAAAAATAAATATTAAAAAAAAAAAGAATTGGTATGATGATTAAATTAAAAAGTACTTTGTAAGCTATAGGTGCTGCTTAAGTGTGTTATTATCACGTATTTAGAATATACTTGAGGGCAAAAACGAGAGAGGAATCATTACTAATGGTGCATTAACTCCTCTTAAATGCACCCCCATCTATTACTTATCTCATGCCTTTGGGTGTGAAAGATTGTGCTGAAAAAGCTATGCTGTACATATTGTAGCTCATCTGGACAAATGAGACGTTCAGTTCAGTTGCTCAGTTGTGTCCGACTCTTTGCGACCCCACGAACCGCAGCACGCCAGGCCTCCCTGTCCATCACCAACTCCCGGAGTTCACTCAGACTCACGTCCATCAAGTCAGTGATGCCATTCAGCCATCTCATCCTCTGTCGTCCCCTTCTCCTCCTGCCCCCAATCCCTCCCAGCATCAGAGTCTTTTCCAGTGAGTCAACTCTTCACATGAGATGGCCAAAGTACTGGAGTTTCAGCTTTAGCATCATTCCTTCCAAAGAAATCCCAGGGCTGATCTCCTTCAGAATGGACTGGTTGGATCTCCTTGCAGTCCAGGGGACTCTCAAGAGTCTTCTCCAACACCACAGTTCAAAAACATCAATTCTTCGGCGCTCAGCTTTCTTCACAGTCCAACTCTCACATCCATACACGACCACTGGAAAAACCATAGCCTTGACTAGATGGAACTTTGTTGGCAAACTAATGTCTTTGCTTTGCAATATGCTATCTAGGTTGGTCATAACTTTCCTTCCAAGGAGTAAGCGTCTTTTAATTTCATGGCTACAATCACCATCTATAGTGATTTCGGAGCCCCCAAAAATAAAGTCTGACACTGTTTCCACTGTTTCCCCATCTATTTCCCATGAAGTGATGGGACCAGATGCCATGATCTTAGTTTTCTGAATGTTGAGTTTTAAGCCAACTTTTTCACTCTCCTCTTTGACCTTCATCAAGAGGCTTTGTAGTTCCTCTTCACTTTCTGCCATAAGGGTGGTGTCATCTGCATATCTGAGGTGATTGATATTTCTCCAGGCAGTCTTGATTCCAGCTTGTGCTTCTTCCAGCCCAGCGTTTCTCATGATGTACTCTGCATATAAGTTAAATAAGCGGGTGACAATATACAGCCTTGATGTACTCCTTTTCCTATCTGGAACCAGTCTGTTGTTCCATGTCCAGTTCTAACTGTTGCTTCCTGACCTGCTATAGGTTTCTCAAGAGGCCGGTCAGGTGGTCTGGTATTCCCATCTCTTTCAGAATTTTCCAGTTTATTGTGATCCACACAGTCAAAGGCTTTGGCATAGTCAGTAAAGCAGAAATAGATGTTTTTCTGAAACTCTCTTGCTTTTCCCATGATCCAGCGGATGTTGGCAATTTGATTTTGATTAAAACAGTTTAATTTCAATTATTTCTTTAATTTCTTTCTTTATTTGACCATACCAGTTCTTAGTTGTGGCATGCAGGATCTTTGGTTGTGGCATGTGGGATCTAGTTCCCTGACTAGAAGTTGAACCCGGGCCTCCTGCCTTGGGAGCAAGAAACCTTAGCCACTGGACTACCAGGAGAGTCCCTTGATGTGCTTTTGAATTCAGTGGGTTTTTCTTTTTTTTTTTTTCATGTTTCTTGTGCTTGGGGTTCATTGACCAGCTTTCTTGGATCTCTGGGTTTATAGAACCAAATTTATAGATCCAGATTTATAGATCTGTGGGTTTGTTCATCAAACTTGAGAAAATTTTGGTCATTATCTTTTCATGTATATTTGCTTCTCGATGTTGTCTTTGAGAACTCCAGTTCCATTCATGTTGGACTATTTAAAGTTGACCAACAGCTGAGGAATGCTCTGTTCATTTATTTGGTTGTCTTTTTCCTTTGCCTTTTTTTTTTTTAATTGCTTTGTCTTCAAATTCACTACTCTTGTACAGTGTTTAATCTACCATTAATCTTGTTCAGTGTAAATGTTCATCTTATAGGGTGTAGCTTTCATCTTTAGAATTTCGATTTGTGTCATTTTTATATCTTCCATCTTTCTACTTGAGGTTTTGAATGTATGTAATATAGTTGTACTAACTGTTTTAGTGACCTTGTCCACTAATTTTAACTTGACTTTCAGTTCTCGGTTAGTTTGATTGATTTATATCTCCAATATGGATCTTGTTTTTCTGCTGCTTTGCTTGTTGGGTAATTTTTTATTGGATTGCAGATGTTGTGAATTTTGCATTGTTGGGTTCTGAATCATTATTTCTTCCTATAAACATTCTTAAGCCTTGTTTGCTCTATTTTGTTAGCAGTAGGACTTTAAAATTTTACTATGTTGTAGATGGTGAATGGCAACATTTTCTTTTACATAAACTCCTAGCCTACTGTGGAGAAGGAAATGGCAGCTCACTCCAGTGCTCTTGCCTGGAAAATCCCATGGATGGAGTAGCCTGGCAGGCTACAGTCCATGGGCTCGCAGAGGGTCTGGCACAACTGAGCAACTTCACTTAGCCTCCTTGAGAATGGAAAGTCACTGAAGCAACAGTAACAGCAAAATTTTACCTGCTTTACCTGTGAATCTGATAGAACATTTTGTTTTTATTTTCCCCTATACTTTGGCAAGTTATTTTGGTAAGTAGAGGGCTGTCCTTTTTTGAATTTCCTTTAGTCTGAGGTTTTAAAAGCTGAATCTGAGACTGGGTTAAGTAGCAGATTAAATATGCTGATACCTGCTCAGTTTGTTCAGTGCTTACTAGCTGTCACATGGCTCTTTCAAATATTTAAAATATTTAGGAACTTTGACATAGCATAATATTAAACTTTAACAGAGCTGTTTAATAGTTCATGCTTGTTCTAACCTTCTACGTACAGGAGGCTTGAGTTGGAAGGAGTGAAGGGAAGCAGGTTTTATTTCATTTGTCTTTTGAGCTTTATTCCAAAAGTACCTTTTTAAACAATTGTTGTGCCTAATGTATAACATTGTTTTTGATATCTGTTAGCTTAAAAGTGTTGAGCATAATTTGATATGATTTTATATTAATTTAAAATATACATAAGAAAAAAATAGCATTTTTCCTACATGGGAAAAAAATAGCATTTTTAAATGCAGTAGGAGTGGAGTCTGGAGGACACTTAAATTTTAAGTGAACAGTATCTTGAAAACCTACTCTGCCAGGATAAAGTGACAACAGTAATCTTTAAAATGTTATTTTGCAAGGATATTTTCCATCCTGTAGCGTTCTTTAACTTGGATCCCGTTTCTTCACGCATAGTTATTGAGCACCTGTTTTGTGCTGGGGACTGCTATAGGCACGATGAACAGAGCAAGGGGGTAAGATGCATGTCCCTGTCTTGGGAGCCTCGGTTCTAGAGTGAGAGATGAAGTAATAAAGGTCGACTGTCGGTAGTAATAACTGCTGTGAAGAGCACAGAAGCAGAACAGGGGACGGAGGATGATGGCAGCAGGGTCTGTTGTAGATGGGAGAGTGAGGGAGGCTTCTCTGAGGAGGTGGCATTTGGTTAGAGATGGAATCTGTGTGCATCTGGGGGAGAGCGTTTGGGCAGTGGAGACCCATCTTACTGTCCACGGTTTCTGGTTGCCGGTTGGTGGGGGCAGGTAATGTAGGCTAGACATCTGGGAAAAGAGAGCCCTTATGGGCTGTGAACTAGATGAGGGAGCAGGGCAGGTGCTGTTGCCAGTGCCCCGTATACATGCCTAGTGCCTGGCACTGCGTAGTGCAGATATGAAGTAAATTTTTTTTGGTGGAGCCCATCTAATCATGACAAAATTAGTAGTGGTAGTATCATTATTAAATAATTATTAAGTTATAGCCATAGCCACAGGTAATTTTTATTGTGCACTCTGTGGGGAGGATTATTGTACCATTTTGCAGACGAGGAAGCCATGAGGCAAGTTAAGAAACTTGCCCAAGAGCACACAGATGGAGTAGTGGTCTGTACCTACCTCCTTTAAAAAATAAATTGTTAAAATTGTTATACATAACTATACTGATTTTGTTTCTCTTTAATACATCTTGGCAAATGCTCAATAGCAGCACACAAATCTATATCATTCTTTTTAATAGGCTCAGGTTTTTTCTTTTACTTATATAATTTATGTAATCACTGCTGTATTGATAGGTATTTATTTCCAGATTTTTACTGTTATAAGCTTTCTAAGGTTAGTATTCCGTGTCTTTGGGCACTGTGAAGTATATGTGTAGATATCGACTCGGAAATGAAACTGCTCGGCCCAAGGATGGTTTGCATGTTGTTCAGTCGCCCAGTCGTGTCTGACTCTTTGCCACCCCATGAGCTATAGCATGTGAGTCCTCTGTCCCTCACCATCTCCAAAGTTTGCCCAAGTTCATGTGCATTGCACTGATGATGCCATTCAGCCATCTCATTCTCTGATGCCCTCTTCTCCTGTTCTCAATCTTTCCCAGCATTAGGGACTTTTGCAGTGAGTCAGCTGTTCTCATCAGATGACCAAAATACTGGAGCTTCATCTTCAGCATTAGTCCTTCTAAGGAGTATTCAGGGTTGATTTCCCTTAGGATTCACTGGTTTGATCTCTTTGCTGTCCAAAAGACTCCCTTTAATTTGCATAGCTGTCTCCAAATTACCCTCCTAAGGAGCTGTACCAGTTTGTACACCCACCAACTGCTTGTATTCCCCACATAAGAAAGTGTGTATGTGTAACATCATGGTACCTGTCTTACAATTATTATGAGGTTTAAGCTGGATTTAGAAAAGGCAGAGGAACCAGAGATCAAATTGCCAACATCTGCTGGGTCATAGAAAAAGCAAGATTATTCCAGAAAAACATCTGCTTTATTGATTACACCAAAGCCTTTGACTGTGTAGATCACAACAAACTGTGAAAAGTTCTTAAAGAGACGGAAATACCAGACCACCTGACCTGCCTCCTGAGAAATCTGTATGCAGGTCAAGAAGCAACAGTTAGAAGAGGAGATGGAACAACCGACTGGTTCCAAATTGGGAAAGGAGTATGTCAAGGCTGTATATTGTCACTCTGCTTATTTAACTTATATGCAGAGTACATCATTCAAAATGCTGGGCTGGGTGAAGCACAAGTTGGAATCAAGATTGCGGGGATGGACAAGGAGACAACCCGGGGCCTCAGGCTGCTGAGCAGGGTACAGACAAAGCTGTGCCTTCGGGTTCAGGCAAGAAGCTTCCTGAAGTGGACATTGATTGATTCCAACAATTGTTTATATTAAAACAGACTATTATAAAGCTAAAAAAAAAAAAAGATTGCAGGGAGAAATATCAACAACCTCAGATACACAGGTGACACCACCCTTATGGCAGAAAGTGAAGAGGAACTAAAGAGCCTCTTGACGAAAGTGAAAGAGGAGACTGAAAAAGTTGGCTTAAAGCTCAACATTCAGAAAACTAAGATCATGGCATCCGATCCCATCACTTCATGGCAAGTAGATGGAGAAACAGTGGAAACAGTGAATGACTTTATTTTTCTGGACTCCAAAATCACTGCAGATTGTGATTGCAGCCATGAAATTAGAAGACACTTACTCCTTGGAAGGAAAGTCATGACTAGCCTAGACAGCATGTTGAAAAGCAGAGACGAACAAAGGTCTGTCTAGTCAGGGCTCTGGTTTTTCCAGTGGTCATGCATGGATGTGAGAGTTGGACTATAAAGAAAGCTGAATGCCGAAGAATTGATGCTTTTGAACTGTGGTGTTGGAGAAGACTCTTGAGAGTCCCTTGGACTGCAAGGATATCCAAGAAGTCCATCCTAAAGGAGATCAGTCCTGGGGTTTCTTTGGAAGGACTGATGCTGAAGCTGAAACTCCACCTGATGTGAAGAGCTGACTCATTTGAAAAGACCCTGATGCTGGGAAAGGTTGAGGGCAAGAGGAGAAGGGGACAACAGAGGATGAGATGGTTGAATGGCATCAGTGACTCAATGGACATGGGTTTGGGTGGACTCCAGGAGTTGGTGATGGACAGGGAGTCCTGGCGTGCTGCCGTTCACGGGGTGCAAAGAGTCGGACACGCTGAGCGACTGAACTGAACTTATGGCAGAAAGTGAAGAGAAACTAAAGAATCTCTTGATGAAAGTGAAAGAGGAGAGTGAAAAAGCTGGCTTAAAACTCAACATTCAGAAAACTAAGATCATGGCATCCTGTCCCATCACTCTATGACAAATAGATGGAGAAACAATGGAAACAGTGAGAGACTTTTTTGCACTCCAAAATTACTGCCGATGGTAACTGCAGCCATGAAATTAAAAGATGCTTGCTCCTTGGAAGAAAAGCTAGGACCAGCCTAGACAGCATATTGAAAAGCAGAGACATTACTTTGCCGACAAAGGTCTGTCTAGTCAAAGTGATGGTTTTTCCAGTATTCATGTGTGGATGTGAGAGTTGGACCATAAAGAAGGCTGAGCGCCGAATAATTGATGCTTTCGAACTGTGGTGCTGGAGAAGACTCTTGAGAGTCCCTTGTACTGCAAGGAGCTCTAGCCAATCAATCCTGAAGGAAATCACTCCTGAAGGACTGATGCTGAAGCTGAAACTTCAATACTTTGGCCACCTGATGTGGCCAAAGTCAGTGAGAACTGACTCACTGGAAAAGTCCCTGAGGCTGGGAAAGATTGAAGGCGGGAGGAGAAGGGGTCGCAAGAGGATGAGATGGTTGGATGGCATCACTGTGTCGATGGACATGAGTTTGAGGAAACTCCAGGAGCTGGTGAGGGACAGGGAGGCCTGGCGTGCTGCAGTCCATGGGGTCGCAAAGAGCTGGACATGACTGAGTGACTAAACTGAACTGATGAGGTTTAAATGAATTAAATGCTACCTAGGAAGTGGCTGTTATATATTACTAATATAATTATTAACCATATTTCTGAACCTTATTACCAAAAATATTATAAGCCTAGAAATTATTTCAGGAGGTTGGAAAAGGGGTTTATAAAATTAACCATAGAAATATGTGCCCCCAAATGCTGTCCCCTTTTCAGCTCTGCACCGAGGCCTTGGGAGCTCTGGGGGCCTGTGGGCCTCAGGCTGAGGTTGGGATCAGTCCCACAGGCACATGCAGATAATAGCCGGGGTGCCCTCAGGGGCCAGGGGCAGTAGATGCTGGCTCCCTGTGTGTCTCTGCAGCTGGCAACTTTCTGTGTATCCATAGGAGGAGGAGGCTGTCCTCTGGGAGGGCCCTTTAGAATATCCTGCCTCTGACACTTGTTCTCCCCTTCTCTTAATTTGGTAAGGCTTAATTTAAATTTGCCTTATGGTTTGGCTCATTGGGAATGATTCAGGGAGCGCCTCACCTGAGAAGCAGGTTTTCTCATCTGCATGCTGTTGCTTGACGTTCCTTGTAGAGGAGACCAGCAGTGTGGTGCTAAGGAGGGAGCAGCTCTTCAGTCAGGAGGTGTGAGTTTACTGCAGGGTCCCTGAGGGTTACCCAGCACTGCGTGATGAACTCACGTAACTGCGCCTAGCCTCAGATTTTTCTGTCACATGTTGTGAAAACTCTTTGAAAATGCAAATGCTGAATGAAAAAGCATTTACACAAAAATTGGTACATGAGTGTTCATAGAAGTATTATTATTAATAGCTGAAATGTGGAAACAAACCTAATAATAGAGAATGAAATACTGATGCGTGCTAAGTATGGCTGAACTTAGAAATGTTGCGCTAAATGAAAGAAGCCAGGGAAGGGGTGGTGGGGGAGGGGAGGAACAGGAATGGGGAGGGACTGCCAGTGTGTGTGGGGCTTCTTCAGTGATGAAAATGTCATAAAATTAGATTGTGGTGACGGTTGTATGTGTCTGAATATACTAAAACCCACTGCACTGCACACTTTAAGTTGGTAAATTGTGTGATATGTGAATACACACCAGTGAAGCTGTAAAAACGTGAATGCTGCATTAGGCATTTTTATTCTCACTGAAGTAACTAAATTGTCAGCTGTTAGGACAGTGCTGGGTGTTAGGGGTATGGCATCTGGATGTATTTTGCCACTTAAACTTTAGAGTTGATGAAATTGATCAAGTTGATGAAATTCTCTGAACTCGTTTTTTTCTCCTGTTGAAATAGAAACAGTGATCACAGCAGTCTTGTCCACCTGGAGTTGCTGTGGGGCCGCAGTGGGGCTTTTGAGCACGTGTGGCGTGTCGGCTGCTGTCAAAGTGCATGTCCTCTCCTTCCTCTCCCAGGGCACAGACCAGGGAGAAGCAGGTGTTAGGAGGGGAGGCAGAGACAGGCAGCAAAGAGCCCCGCTTACTAGCTACTCCCAGCTGTTTCTTTTTTAAGTAAATTTCTGTGTAGAGATAACTTTGTTTCAGCTGTAAGCTTTTGCAGCTTAGCACGAACTTTGTGGTGTGGTTAACCGTCCTTTCCAAGATTTAAGAATATTTCAGTTAAGAGGCCAGCCTTGTTATTATTGCACAGGTGATAGGTTGTTATTGCACAGACCTTCAGTCAAGAAGGGAGGGTAGAAATGGTGCTGAGTCTCATGGAATGAACTCCCTTTAGGACTGAGTGTCTGCTTCCATAGGAGAGATGTGAAGATAGTTGCCCCTTGTTGGGGAGCTGGGTGACCCCGTCATCCACATGCTAAGTTTATTCTGAGAGTTGTCCCCGGGAACTGAAACACTCCATACTTTGACAGCATCACCACCAGGAATGTCCCTGACCTAGAATGTCTGGAATACTGAATGTGCTCCGCTTTCTGCCCAGGGTGTTTGATTATTTTGGAAAATAGGGAATTTCTTCAGGGAAACATTTCCGGCTTTTTGTCAGACAGTAATAGTATGAATTTTGTTTGTCTCTAGTTTGTAATGATAGTAGTCACATTTAGGAGACTTATTAATTCATGGAACTTTTAGAAAGGCCTTCAGTGTGCCAGGCATTGCACTGGGTGGACATTGGGCATCAAACACAACAGGAACAGAGGGCCCACTTCAAGGGCTCGTGGCTCGTCAGATCAGAGAGCGTGGAAGCCCATGAGGATGAGGACACGGAGACTCCTGCTAGGGGCTTCTCTGTAGGCACAGGAGCGCTCTCCAGATCACTGAAATGTTACATATCACTCACTCACAGTTATTTTATTATTTCTACTTTATAAAAATCAAGCTAGCAGTTTTAAAGTATGTTTTACTTTTTCTTGGTGGATAATTTCCATTTTGATGTCTTCATAATGCCCTGGGGTGAAGTAGAAGCCTCAGGAAAATAGTGCACAATTTGCTGACTACAGCTATGGAAGGTTGCCAGTACCTTTTTAAAATGAATTATTTGTATGTTATTTCAGCTCTTGACCCCAGATTTTATTGTGCTGTGAAAACAGCCATGATGTCATCTTTAGTCTCAGTAAAAATCAAGACTGAATGAGAGTTGCAAGGATACATGAGTTACATTGTATGTGATGTATGTATTTTTCCCCCTGAACGAGCGTATGGATTGTGCTTTTATTTTTTATTTTTTGGCCACATCTGATGAATTGCAGTATCTTACTTCCTTGACCAGGGATTGAACCTGGGCCCCAGCAGTGAAAGCGTCGAGTCCTAACCACTGGATGGTCAGCGAATTTGGTTGGTGCTTTTAAATTCAGATAAGCAGAACATTTGTAGCTATATAATCTGAGCTATAATCTAACTTTCAGAGTAGTTTCAAGGATTAGAAATTATATATAGTTTGATTGCTAAGTGGTTTGGAGTTTATTCTTTTTCTAACTTCTTAGTAAGAAGTTGATCACATATTTTTAATAGAAGTGTTGAGGGCTATCCATTTATGTAGAAACGTTGAAGGCTATATATTTGTCTAGAAGTAGGTGTTTAGTAAACCCAGCAGTTTCAAAGTATAACATTTTTATTATGTGTGTTCAGATTTTCATTATGATTTCTTCTTTGGCCTGACATTATTTAAAAGTATGCTTTTAAATTTCCAAATATATGTTTTAAAAGATTGTTATCGACTTGTTTTAATTACATTGTGAGCAGAGTGATGTTTGTATGTACCAATTCGCTGGAATTTGTTGAGATTTTTAGTTCCATCCAGATGTGAGGTGAATGTTTAATAAACATTCATAGTATTCTAGAGAAGAATTTTTTTAAGGATGTCATTTTCAAAATATTTGCTTATTTATTTTGACCCTGCTGTGAGGCTCGTGGATCTCAGGTCCCCCACTCAATTCTGGCACTGCAGTGAAAGTGCTAAATCCTAACCACTGGACCACCAGGGGACTCCCATGAAATGTAATTGTTTTGGAAAGTAGGGAGCTGCAAGGTCCTATTCTCATGATCTTTTGATGACATTGTTCTTTTTTTCTGTTTACTGTTTGCTGATTTTTTTTTACTGTTTTGCCTGTTAACAATTAGCTAATGATTTGGTATTAATCTCTACATTATGGGTTAAACTACCCATTATGATGGTGCATGCATGCGTGTGCAGTCAGTTCAGTCATGTCCAACTCTTTGTGACCCTGTGGACTATAGCCCGCCAGACTTCTTTGTCCTTGAGATTCTCCAGGCAAGAATACTAGAGTGGGCTGCCATTCCTCCTCCAGGGATCTTCCCAACCCAAGGATTGAACCCACGTCTGCTGCATTACAGGCAGATTCTTTTCCCACTGAGCCACCTGGGAAGCCCACCATTATGATGGTAGATTTTCACTTTCTGTTTTTGCTTTATATGTGTTGACACCATTTTATTAGGCATATATATATGAATATTTTATTGTTAACTTGAAAATTTTTTTTATCACATTTTAGAATGGCGCTACCATTCTAAAGAAATGGTTTTCTTTTCCATGGTCTTTATTATCTCAACATTAATATAGATATTCCAGCTTTCTTTTGGTTGTTGTTTGCTTGGTATGCATATTTTCATCCATTTACTTTTAAACTTTTTATGTTTTGTTCTTATGTTTTATGATTATATTAGTTGTTTTTTCTGTGGCTGCTTTAACAGATTACCACAAACTTGGTGCTTTAAAACAAGAGAGATTTTCTCTCACAGTTTTGGAGTCCAGAAATCCAAAACCAGTATCACCAGGCCAAAATCTCTGTGTTGATGGGAGCGTACTTCCCCTCAAGTTGTAGTGGAGAGAGTTTGTTCTTGACTCTAATGGCTGTCAGCATTCTTTGGCTGTAGTGGCATCACTCCATTCTCTGAGGGCCTGGTCAGATTGCTCTCTTCTCTTGTCTTTGTAGCCAGCATCTCTGTCTGCCTCCTTTTTGTAAGGATGCTGGTGATTGCATTTAGGGTCCATCCGGGTAATCCAGGATAATCTCACCATTCTCAGTACCTTAATTACATTTCCAGAATCTTTGCAACATAAAGTAAGGTTATTGGTAACAGGGATTTGATTTAGGTCATACCTGAATGGTCTAGTGGTTTTCCCTACTTTCTTCAATTTAAGTCTGAATTTGGCAATAAGGAGTTCATGGTCTGAGCCACAGTCAGCTCCTGGTCTTGTTTTTGCTGACTGTATAGAGCTTCTCCATCTTTGGCTGCAAAGAATATAATCAGTCTGATTTCAGTGTTGACCATCTGGTAATGTCCATGTGTAGAATCTTCTCTTGTGTTGTTGGAAGAGGGTGTTTATTATGACCAGTGCATTTTCTTGGCAAAACTCTATTAGTCTTTGCCCTGCTTCATTCCATATTCCAAGGCCAAATTTGCCTGTTACTCCAGGTGTTTCTTGACTTCCTACTTTTGCATTCCAGTCCCCTATAATGAAAAGGACATCTTTTTTGGGTGTTAGTTCTAAAAGGTCTTGTAGGTCTTCATAGAACTGTTCAACTTCAGCTTCTTCAGCGTTACTGGTTGGGGCATAGACTTGGATTACTGTGATATTGAATGGTTTGCCTTGGAAACGAACAGAGATCATTCTGTCGTTTTTGAGATTGCGTCCAAGTACTGTATTTCGGACTCTTTTGTTGATCATGATGGCTACTCCATTTCTTCTGAGGGATTCCTGCCCGCAGTAATAGATATAATGGTCATCTGAGTTAAATTCACCCATTCCAGTCCATTTCAGTTCGCTGATTCCTAGAATGTCGACATTCACTCTTGCCATCTCTTGTTGGACCACTTCCAATTTGCCTTGATTCATGGACCTGACATTCCAGCCCTGGGATTTCTTTGGAAGGAATGATGCTAAAGCTGAAACTCCAGTACTTTGGCCACCTCATGCAAAAAGTTGACTCGTTGGAAAAGACTCTGATGCTGGGAGGGACTGGGGGCAAGAGGAGAAGGGGACAACAGAGAATGAGATGGCTGGATGGCATCACTGACTCGATGGACATGAGTCTTAGTGAACTCCGGGAGTTGGTGATGGACAGGGAGGCCTGGCGTGCTGCGATTCATGGGGTCGAAAAGAGTTGGACACGACTGAGCGACTGATCTGATCTGATCGGTAACAGGGATTAGGACTGATTTCTCTGGGGATCGTCACCAAACCTACCACAGTGGGTATTATTATATCTGTCTTTTAACTGGTGTAATAACATTTCCATTTATTGTGATTCTGATAGATTTGTACTTTTTCTGTCATCTTACAATTTGTCTTCTATTTGTAATTCCCCCCTCCATTCTTGCCTTTTTGAACAACCAGGTTGTTTGGCTTGTTTTTCATCATGTATTCTCCTTTTTGGTTTGGATTACATAATCTGTTATGTTCTCTTCATGGTTGTCCTTGAAATTTTGCCATGTGTATTTAACAAAGTGAAATTAGTTTCATATTCCACTGTCAGACAAAACAAAGACATTAAAATACTTTAATTCCAATTAAATCCAGTGATCAGGTTACTTGTTACTTTGTCCAGTGTTTTAGTCTAGCCTTTTTTTTAAACTCCTAGATTGGACAACAGCATCATTATGTTTTTCAAAAACATGTTTAGATTCGCTTTCACATTTAGCAGTTTCTTTACTCATGATGCTTACTACTATTCTCATTTTTACTCTGGGATTATTTTTTTCTTCATTCTCCAGTCAAGAATACTGGAGTTGGGTTGACATTGCCTTCAGGGGATCTTCCTGACCCAGGGATTGAACCCAGGTCTCTTGCATTGCAGGTAGACTCTTTACTGTCTGAGCCACCAGGGAATCCCTTTTCTTCATTAGAAACTCCTTTACTGTAGGTTTATAGGTAGTAACTCTGTTTTTATCTGGAATGACATTATCTCATAGGCATTCTCCAAAAATAGTCTTGCTTGGTATGGAAATCTAGATTGACGGGTATTTCCCTTGCAGTAGGTTCTCTACTTTTGTTGTTTCTGTTACAAGTTTGCTGATCGTCTGACTGTTATTCCTAGGTAGGTGATGTCTTTTTTTTCCTTTGTCTGCTTTTAGAAAAAACTTTTTTGCCTTAGCTATTGTGCAAAATGATTACAATATTTATGAGGCAGAGATTTACTTTGCTTGACATTTGTGGACTCAGGTCTTTCAGTTACGTAGGCTTGTCAGCCATTCCCTCTCCATTTCTCATTCTGTCTTCTGCCATAATTTGCATCTCCTTGTCTCTCTGTGCTTGTTCTCTGGTTAATTTCTTTTCAATCTTTTAATTCACTGATTCCTGTTTGAATGAAAGGTGCTATTAATTCATTGTTGATTAAACTTTGTTTCTAAATTATTTCATTTCTAAAAGTTGTTTGGTTTCTTTTTCAGCTCTTCTTGCTTGTTTTAGATAGTCCCTGGGGAGTGTCATATTTATGATTAATTTATTTTTAAAGCACTTCATACATAATTTTTCTGTGTCTTGCTTGGTAATTCTAGTATCTGAAGTCTTTGAGGCCCTGACCTATAAGATATTTATTTCTTCAGTGATTGTCACTTATGGAGATTGTTTTTGGGTTTATTGAATTTTTAACTTGGACCCCATATTTGGTTGTAGCGACTTAGCAGCAGCAGCAACAACCTGTGGGATAACCTGAGGATGTTTTTCCCTGAGATGATTTTATTGTCTTCTACTGTGACCCAGAGTTATTCAGCCTGAGACCATTCCCACCCCTGATAGAGCTCAGCTCATCAGCTGCTCCTTTTTTTGCCTCTGCCAACTGAGATTTTGTCATCTGACTTCTGGTCATGTCACTTTCTGTGAGTAATTCCAATTCAGAGTTCTGGTTTCAGTCTCAAGGTTTTGGCTGTTATTGCTGTAGTTGTTGTTTTGCCCTTGGAAGTTTTATGTATTTCTTACATGCAAATAATATTTAGAAAATAACAGTATAGAACATCTTATTTGAGTGGTGGGGACTCTAAAATTTTATTTCTTACTTGAGTTCTCCAAATGGTATTTGTTAGTAATGGGAATAGTGGTTGTGTATTGGTATAAAACTTAGTAAAACTTAGTATGAGGTGATTCTAAAATGCATAGTTTGAAGGTCAGTGGAGTTAATGTTTTTGGTACAGAAAAGAATGAGCTACAGCTTGACCAGCATATGAGACTTGGCTAAAGTCATGTGCACAGTTTTTTCATCTATAAAATGATCACGTGGTTTCTCAAGTTCTTTCTGGTGCTAAAAATGTGTACTTATAAGGTTTTGTCTCACTGTTCTTTATGTCTGTTACGTTAATTTAATCAGCATTATTTAAAATCTGTGTTTAGAGAATTGTGTTGGGAATTTTGGAAGGTGAAGCATTTAATAGCTCCCTGCTTCAGTAAGCTTGAAGTCTAGGAATTGTATTGAAAATTGACAGTACAGAGCAGTGAGATATCTGTAAGAGGGAACTCAAAAAGTGGTGTTGCTGTGCGTTCCCTGTGCTTGTATTGAAGAACACAGTGCCCATCATAGAATGTTCTTCTAGTGTTCTTTTTAAAATATATGTATATAATTTTTATTTATTTATTTTTGGCTGTGCTGGGTCTTCATTGATGCGAGGGCTTTTCTCTAGTTGTGGCGAGCAAGAACTAGTCTCTAATTGTGGCGGGCAGGCTTCTCATTGCAGTGGCTCCTCTTGTTGGAGTCTCTTAAGGCACGCAGGCTTCAGTCGTTGTGGTTCCCAGACTCTGGAGCACAGACTCAGTAGTTGTGGTGTGTGGGCTTAGCTGCTCCACAGATGTGGGATCCTCCTGGACCAGGGATCAAACCGCTGTCTCCTGAATTGGCAAGTGGACTCTATCACTGAGCTACCAAGGAGGCTCTCAGTCTAAAGATGCTAATGCTGCTTGTAATAATAATACTGATGAGCAACAACAACCACCATTTATTCTATTTACTGTGTGCCAAGCATTGTATGAAACATTTGATGTAAATTAACTCATTTAATCTTAAGGAAGTAAATAATAATATCATTCCCACTGACGGGTGAAGAAACTGACGCATAGAGTGCGCGTGTGTGTGCTTAGTTGTGTTGGACTCTTTGCGACCCCGTGGACTGTAGCCTGCACACTGTCCATGAGATTTTCCAGGCAAGAATACTGGAGTGGGTTGCCATTTCTTTATACAGGGGATCTTCCCCACCCAGGGATCGAACCCACCTCTCCTGTGTCTCCTGCATTGGCAGGCGGATTCCTTATCGCTGAGCCACAAGTTTATAGAGAGATTAAAAATGTGGCTAAGGTTATGCAGCTAGAAAATGGTAAACTGGGATCAGAACCCAGGAGGCTTGGCTTGAGGGTCTCTACTCTAGATATGAATTGAGCACATTTATTAATCAGCAATGAGAGGCTAACGGAATTTTTATGAAGACCCAAGCCAGATGTTTTGTGTATCAATATTATCTCTCAGATTTTGGAAATATAATCAGAATAGGGTGCATTACAGTTCACTTAAATTTGTTCAGTTGAACAGATGGTTGGTTGGCTTATCTTTGGCTGCCTCACCCAGAGTTGTTTTTAAAACCACACCCAAATCTCTTTCAGTAACCTACACTACAGTATTGATTTAGAAATTGAGTTAGAGGAACTTCACTTCTTTATTTGTGCTCCATGTGTTGATAGAACACAGTACTTTTAATAGAATGTTTTTAATTAATGTATTTTAACTTTTAGTTGGTTAAACTTAATGTTGTTGAAGCTTTTGAAATGAACGTTTTTAGCAGCTGCTTTCACATTCTCATCAGATACTAGATCATCACAATATTCCCTGCTTGTCGGGCACTCACCGTGCCAGACACTGCACTAGATGGTTTACACTCGCTGTTTCTAATTGTCCACACAGCCTTGAAACGTGATTTGAGTATATTTTATTACAAATGAGGAAACTGAGGTGAAAAGGATGACAGTGAGGATGTGAGGCGGTAGCGGGTGCTGCTGGTGCACAGTTGAAACGTTCACCACTGGGCCTGGTGGGGAGGGAGAAACACACCCCTCAGTGTCCAGGGAGAAGGCAGTGAGATAACTGGAAAAGAGCATCCCAGTAAATTCCAGATGGATTCAGGAAAGATGTTTAAAATTATAAGGACTGTAGAGAAAAAGCAAAGTAATGTTTATTAGAGATAATTCCTAAAACTTTCTTGGAACAGTTTCTCATACATGTGCCAATGAAGGAATAACTTTCTATTTAAAAGGAGAAGAATTCGAAGGAAGAGGTTTGCAGACCAGAATATTAAAATGTTAAAATGTTTGCTCACTGAAAAATAAAACTATGGAAGATAATACTCTGGAAATGTCAAATATGACAAAAGGTCATTGTAAATATACAGTTTAATTCAAATTTGTAGGAATAAATACATCAAGATTTCAATAGATAGGCAGGTGGACAGAGAAATTAATAGACAGTAATGGAAATTTCAGATGTAAATAAACATATAAAAAGCATTCATCCTTTCCTGCTAATCAGAGAAATACCAAATAAAGCAGCCACTTCCGATCCATCAAATAAGGGACATTTTTCTGATACCTCTGCTTCCTTTTCAGAGTATGTGAGCTTAAAAGGAACTGAAACTTTTTATTTCATCCTAACCCATGTGGAGAGTTACTTATGCTGTAAATTTTCTTTTCCAATTTACACCGTTTGATTTAGCAACTGTTTTTTGAGCTCCAACTCTAGGCAAGGTCCCACACTAGGATTTTTTAAAAGGCTCAAAATTCTCCAAGCCAGGCTTCAGCAATACGTGAACTGTGAACTTCCAGATGTTCAAGCTAGTTTTAGAAAAGGCAGAGGAACCAGAGATCAAATTGGCAATATCCGCTGGATCATGGAAAAAGCAAGAGAGTTTCAGAAAAGCATCTATTTCTGCTTTATTGACTATGCCAAAGTCTTTGACTGTGTGGATCACAATAAACTGTGGAAAATTCTGAAAGAGATGGGAATACCAGACCACCTGACCTGCCTCTTGAGAAACCTATATGCAGGTCAGGAAGCATCAGTTAGAACTGGACATGGAACAACAGACTGGTTCCAAATAGGAAAAGGAGTACGTCAAGGCTGTATATTATCACCCTGCTTATTTAACTTATATGCAGAGTACATCATGAGAAACACTGGGCTGGAGGAAGCACAAGCTGGAATCAAGATTGCCGGGAGAAATATCAATCACCTCAGATATGCAGATGACACCACCTTTATGGCAGAAAGTGAAGAGGAGCTAAAAAGCCTCTTGATGAAAGTGAAAGAGGAGAGTGAAAAAGTTGGCTTAAAGCTCAACATTCAGAAAACTAAGATCATGGCATCTTGTCCCATCACTTCATGGGAAATAGATGGGGAAACAGTGGAAACAGTGTCAGACTTTATTTTTGGGGGCTCCAGAATCACTGTAGATGGTGATTGCAGCTGTGAGATTAAAACACGCTTACTCCTTGGAAGGAAAGTTATGACCAACCCAGATAGCATATTCAACAACAGAGACATTACTTTGCCAACAAAGGGCCGTCTAGTCAAGGCTATGGCTTTTCCAGTGGTCATGTATGGATGTGAGAGTTGGACTGTGAAGAAAGCTGAGCACCGAAGAATTGATGCTTTTGAACTGTGGTGTTGGGAGAAGACTCTTGAGAGTCCTTTGGACTGCAAGGAGATCCAACCAGTCCATGAGAAAGGAGATCAGTCCTGGGTGTTCCTTGGAAGGACTGATGCTAAAGCTGAAACTCCAGTACTTTGGCCACCTCATGCGAAGAGTTGACTCATTGTAAAAGAGTCTGATGCTGGGAGGGATTGAGGGCAGGAGGAGAAGGGGATGACAGAGGATGAGATGGCTGGATGGCATCACTGACTCGATGGACGTGAGTTTAAGTGAACTCTGGGAGTTGGTGATGGACAGGGAAGCCTGGCGTGCTGCGGTTCATGGGGTCGCAAAGAGTCGGACACGACTGAGTGACTGAACTGAACTGAACGTTTGGAGGGTTATTTATTTTATTTATGCTGTTGCAGTTATTTGAGAGTGCTTTGTATTTTTATTGGCTTGTTAAAATATGCTATTCAGTTCAATCATTCAGTTGTGTCCAACTCTTTACACGCCATGGACTGAAGCACACCAGCCTTCCTTGTCTACCACCATCTCCCAGAGCTCGCTCAAACTCAGGCCCATTGATTCCATGATGCCATCCAACCATCTCATCCTCTGTCGTCCCCTTCTCCTCCTGCCCTCAATCTTCCCCAGCATTAGGATCTTTTCCAGTGAGTCAGTTCTTCGCATCAGGTGGCCAAAGTATTGGGACATCAACTTCAGCATCAGTCCTTCCAATGAATATTCAGGACTGATTTCCTTTAGGATAGACTGGTTTGATCTCCTTGCAGTCCAAGGGACTCTCAAGAGTCTCCAACACCAGAGTTCAAAAGCATCAGTTCTTCGGCACTCAACTTTCTTTATGATCCAGCTCTCACATCCATACATGACTATTGGAAAAACCATAGCCTTGACTGCATGGACCTTTGTCTGCAAAGTAATAGCTCTGCTTTTTAATATGCTCTCTAGGTTGGTCGTGGAGAAGGCAATGACAACCCACTCCAGTACTCTTGCCTGGAAAATCCCATGGACGGAGGAGCCTGGTGGGCTGTAGTCCATGGGGTTGCTGAGAGTCGGGCACGACTTCACTTTCATTTTCACTTTTCACTTTGTGCATTGGAGAAGGAAGTGGCAACCCACTCCAGTGTTCTTGCCTGGAGAATTCCAGGGATGGGAGAGCCTGGTGGGCTGCTGTCTATGGGGTCGCACAGAGTCGGACACGACTGAAGCAACTTAGCAGCAGCAGCAGCAGCAGGTTGGTCTTAGCTTTTCTTCCAAGGAGCAAGCGTCTTTTAATTTCATGACTGTGGTTACCACCTGCACCGATTTTGGAGTCAAAGAAAATAAAGCCTCTCGTGTTTCCATTGTTTCCCCATCTATTTGCCATAAAGTGATGGGACCAGATGCCATGATCTTAGTTTTCTGAATATTGAATTTTAAGCCAGTTTTTCACTCACCTATTTCACTTTCAAGAGGCTCTTTAGTTCCTCTTTGCTTTCTACCATAATGGTGGTGTCATCTGCATATCTGAGGTTATTGATATTATCCCAGCAATCTTGATTCCGGCTTGTGCTTCATCCAGCCTGTCATTTTGCATGATGTACTCTGCATAGAGGTTAAATAAGCAGGGTGACAGTATACAGCATTGATGTATTCTTTTCCCAATTTGGAAGCAGTCAATTGTTCCTTGTCTGGTTCTAACATTTGGTTCTTGACCTGAATACAGATTCTTCTCAGGAGGCAGGTAAGGTGGTCTGGTGTTCCTAATCTCTTTAAGAATTTTCTGCAGTTTATTGTGATCCACCCAGTCAAAGGCTTTAGTGTAGTCAATGAAGCAGAAGTACATGGTTTTTCTGGAATTCTCTTGCTTTTTCTATGATCCATTGGATGTTGGCAATTTGATTGCTGATTCCTCTGCCCTTTCTAAATCCAGCTTGAACATCTGAAAGTTCTCGGTTCACATACTGTTGAAGCCTCTCTTGGAGAATGTTGGGCATTGCTTTGCTAGCGTGTGAGATGAGTGCAGTTGTTTGAACATTCTTTGGCATTGCCTTTTTTTGGGATAGGGATGAAAACTGACATTTTCCAGTCCTGTGGCCACTGCTGAGTTTTCCAAATTTGCTTGCGTATAGAACACAGCACTTTAGCAGCATCATCTTTTAGGATGAAAGTAGCTCAGCTGGAATTGCATCACCTCCACTAGCTTTGTTCATAGTGATGCTTCCTAAGGCCCACTTTACTTCAAATTCCAGGACTTTTGGCTCTAGGTGAGTTATACCATCGTGGTTACCTGGGTCATATAGATCGTTTTTGTATAGTTCTGTGTATTCTTGCCACCTGTTCTTATATCTTTTGCTCTGTTAGGTCCATACCATTTCTGTCCTTTATTGAGCCCTTCTTTGCATGAAATGTTCTCTTAGTGTCTAATTTTCTTGAAGAGATCTCTAGTCTTTCCCATTCTGTTGTTTTCCTCTATTTCTTTGCATTGATCACAGAGGAAGGCTTTCTTATCTCTCCCTGCTATTCTTTGGAACTCTGCATTCAGATGGGTGCATCTTTCCTTCTCCGCTTTGCTTGGCCGTCTGTGGGGCCTCCCCGGGCAGCCGTCTTTCCTTCTCTGCTTTGCTCGGCCGTCTGCGGGGCCTCCCCGGGCAGCCGTCTTTCCTTCTCCGCTTTGCTCCGCCGTCTGCGGGGCCTCCCCGGGCAGCCGTCTTTCCTTCTCCGCTTTGCTCCGCCGTCTGCGGGGCCTCCCCGGGCAGCCGTCTTTCCTTCTCCGCTTTGCTCCGCCATCTGCGGGGCCTCCCTGGGCAGCCGTCTTTCCTTCTCCGCTTTGCTCCGCCGTCTGCGGGGCCTCCCCAGGCAGCCGTTCTGCTTTCTTGTGCTGCTTTTTTTGGGGGGTGGTTTTGAGCATCGCCGCCTGCACAGTGTCACGAACCTCCATCCTTAGTTCTTCAGGAACTCTGTCCCTTAAATCTGTCATTTCCATTGTATAATCATTAAGGGATTTGATTTAGGTCATACCTGAATGGTCTAGTGGTTTTCCCCACTGTCTTCAATTTAAGTCTGAATTTGGCAATGAGGAGTCTGTGTTCTGAGCCACAGTCAGCTCCCAGGTCTTGTTTTTGCTGCCTGTATAGCGCTTCTCCATCTTTGGCTGCAAAGAGTATAATCAAGCTGATTCCTGGTGATGTCCATGTGTAGAGTCGTCTCTTGTGTTGTTGGAGGAAGGTGTTTGCTATGACCAGTGGGTTCTCTTGGCAAAGCTCTGTTAGCCTTTGCCCTGCTTCATTTTGTACTCCCAAGACCAAACTTGTTACTCCAGGTATCTCTTGACTTCCTACGTTTACATTCCAGTCCCCTGTGATGGAAAGGACATTTTTATTTTGGTGTTAGTTCTAGAAGGTCTTGTAGATCATCATAGAGCCGTTCAACTTCAGCTTCTTCAGCTGGTTGGGGCATAGGCTTGGATTACTGTGATAGTGAATGGTTTGCCTTGGAAATGAACAGATCATTCTATCGTATTTGAGTTTGCACCCAAGTACTGCATTTTGGACTCTCTTGTTGTCTGTGAAGGCTACTCCATTTCTTTTAAGGTATTCTTGCCCACAGTAGTAGATATACTGGTCATCTGAATTAAATTCACCTACTCTGGTCCATTTTAGTTCACTGAATCCTAAAATGTTGATGTTCACTCGAAAGTATGCTGTAGGTTTTCAGAATGTTCTGAACTGTTGTGTGGAAATCAGTTTGAGGTATTGTCACACTTTTGGGCCCTGAGGAGAATTGCCTCCCCTAAGTAAATGAAGGAAGCATGATTATTCATATGAGGCTTGGGATTGAACAGTTGACTAAATGGACCATTTCTCTCCTTTATTAACCCTAGAAGGTCAGGCTGCAAGGCCAAGGTGCCTAGATTTTCCTAGACCCGCAGTATAACATACTTGGGAAAGAACAGTTTATTTGATCATTTTAAAACTGGGTCACATTCTGGTTAACAGTGATAGTATTGCTTGGCTAACTGTCGATTCAAGGTAAAAACATTCTCGTCTTAGGCTCATGTTGTTAGTCCTTCCTCATGTGTTTAACTGGATTGCAGAGTAACTTCCATATGAAGTCTGTATAGAATTTTCTGTACTCACATATGTCTGGTCAGCCTGTGCTTCCTGACTTGCTTGTCTGGGTCTTTCTGGGCCTCTGGTACCATGAGTCTAGAATTCTCCTTTTCTTAATTCCTGACCTTGGGAGTTATCCTTGCTTGAGTCTCCAAATTCAGTCAGCTAGAGACGGATGCAGCTTTAGTCTTGTCTACCAACTTTGGGAATTGACGTAATTCTTAGAAACATAATACCCAGGTTACTTGAAATATAAAACCCAGTTTGACACACAGATTGTTGGTTTGCAGCCTGGAACTTCCTTGTGAGTGGTGGACTGAGATTTGGAGTTTGTTTAGTTAACTGCTTGTATCCCCAGAGTCTCTTGGTCATACGTCAGTTTTGATTGGATGGGGCAAAGTGATGACTTTTCTTACAGTCAGATGCCTCTGGAATCCAGACTTAGATTAGCATTGCCAGTCCAGAATGTGAGACCTGAGTGTGTATTTGCTCCTCAGTATATGTTTATCGAGGGCCTACTAGGTGTTAGCCATGTGCAAACAGTAGTGAGTGAGGGAGGTAAGCCTCCTGCTCTCTGGAGAGGTTACATTCTAACCGGGGAGACAGTGGATTTCTGAAGGTAGTACTGATAACTGGCACTTGGTGTGTTAGTATGTGGTTAGTTAGACATCCGTGCTAGACATTTTGCACTCATTATGAGGGGCACGTTTGTTAGCCTCATTAGTTCAGATGTGGGAGGTGAGATCAGGGAAATTAAGAAATTTACCCAAGCTTACAGAGCGTTTGCCTTGGAAACTGAGATCATTCTGTCGTGTTTGAGATTGCATCCAAGTACTGCATTTCAGACTCTTGTTGACTATGAGGGCTACTCCATTTTTTCTAAGGAATTCTTGCCCACAGTAGTAGATGTTTTGGTTATCTGAATTAAATTCACCCATTCCCATCCATTGTAGTTCACTGATTCTGAACCATTCAACATCCAAACCATTCCAACCATTCAACAGTAATCCAAGTCTATGCCCCAACCACTAATGCTGAAGAAGCTGAAGTTGGCTGGTTCTGTGAAGACCTACAGGACCTTCTAGAACTAATGCCAGAAAATGATGTTCTCTTCATCAGAGGGGACTAGAATGCAAAAGTAGAAGAAAAGAGATACGTGGAATAACAGGCAAGTTTGGCCTTGGAGTGCAAAATGAAGCAGGGCAAAGGCTAACAGCTTTGCCAAGAGAACCCACTAGTCATAGCAAACACCTTCCTCCAACAACACAAGAGATCACTCTACACATGGACATCACTGGATGGTCAATACCGAAATTGCCTTGATTATATTCTTTGCAGCTGAAGATGGAGAAACTCTATACAGTCAGCAAAAACAAGACCGGGAGCTGACAGTGGCTCAGATCGTGAGCTCCTTATTGCCAAGTTCAGACTTAAATTGAAGAAAGTAGGGAAAACCACTAGACTGAGTATGACCTAGATCAAATCCCTTATTATACAGTGGAGGTGATGAATGGATTCAAGGGATTAGATCTGATAGAGTGCCTGAAGAACTGTGGATGGAGGTTTGTAACACTGTACAGGAGGTGGTGGCCAAAACCATCCCCAAGAAAAGGAAATGCAAGAAGACAAAGTGGCCGTCTGAGGAGGCCTTACAGAGAGCAGAGAAGAAAAGCTAAAGGCAAGGGAGGAAGGAAAAGACACACTTGACAGAAGGCAGAGTTCCAGAGAATAACAAGGAGAGAGAAGAAGGCCGCCTTAGGTGACCAATGCAAAGAAATAGAGGAAAAGGATAGAATGGGAAAGCCTAGCGATCTCTTCAAGAAAACGGAGATACCAGGGGAATATCTCATGCAAGGATGGGCACAATAAAGGAGAGAAAGGGCAAGAACCTAACAGAAGCAGAAGAGATTAAGAAAAGGTGGCAAGAATACACACAAGCACTATACAGAAAAGGTATTAATGACCTGGATAACCGTGATAGTGTGATCACTCACCTAGAGCCAGACATCCTGGAATATGAAGAAAAGTGGACCTTAGGAAGTGTCACTATGAACAAAGCTAGTGGAGGTGATAGAATTCCAGCTGAGCTGTTTCAAATCCTAAAAGATGATGCTGTGAAAGTGCTGCACTCAATGTGCTAGCAAATTTGGACAACTCAGCAGTGGCCACAGGACTGGAAAAGGTCAGTTTTCATTCCAGTCCCAAAGAAAGGTGGTACCAAAGGATTTTCAAACTACTGCACAATTGTACTCATCTCACACGCTAGGGGAGTAATGCTTAAAATCCTTCAAGCTAGGCTTCAACAGTACGTAAACTGAGACCTTCCAGATGTTCAAGCTGGATTTAGAAAAGGCAGAGGAACCAGAGATGAGGTTGCCAACATCCATTTTGATCATAGAAAAAGCAATGAATTCCAGAAAAATATCTGCTTCATTGACTATGCTAAAGCATTTGACTATGTGGATCACAAGAAACTGTGGGAAATTCTTAAGGAGATGGGAATACCAGACCACCTTACATGCCTCCTGAGAAACCTGTATGAAGTTCAAGTAGCAGCAGTTAGAACTAGATATGGAACAACGAACTCATTCAAAATTCGGAAAGAAAAAAAAAAAATTGGGAAAGGAGTTTACCCTGCTTATTTAAGTTATTTGCAGAATACATCATGTGAAATGATGGTCTGAATGAACCACAAGCTGGAATCAAGATTGCTGGAAGAAATATCAATAACCTCAGATAGGCAGATGATACTGCTATAATGGCAGAAAGCGAAAAGGAGCTAAAGAGCCTCTTGATGAGGGTAAAAGAGGAGCGTGAAAAAGCTGGCTTAAAGCTCAACATTCGAAAAACCTAAGGTCTGGGATGGGGAGGGAGATGGGAGAGAGGTTCAAGTGGGAGAGGTCATATATATACTTATGGGTGATTCATGGTGATGTTTGGCAGAAACTTGTTTGGCACAGTTCTGTAAAGCAATTATCCTTTGGTTTAAAAAATAAATTTAAAATTGAAAAGAAAATGAAGATCATGGCATCTGGTCCCATCATTTCATGGCAAATAGAAGGGGAAACAGTGGCAGCAGTGACAGATGTTATTTTCTTGGGCTCCAAAGTCACTGCAGATGCTGAGTGTAAGCATGAAATTAAGACTCTTGCTTCTTGGGAAAAATGCTATGGCAAGTCTAGACAGTGTATTAAAAAGTAGAGTCATCACTCTAATGACAAAGGTCTGTATAGTCAAAGCTGTGCTTTTTCCTGTAGACATGCGAGTTGGATTATGAAGAAGGCTGAGCCCCGAGAATTGATGCTTCAAATTGTGGTGCTAGAGAAGACTCCCCCCACCCACCTTTTTTTTTTTTTTTTTAATTTTCTTCTTTGGAGAAGACTTTTGAGAGTCCCTTGGACAGCAAGGAGGTCAAACCAGTCAGTCCTAAAGCAAATCAAGCCTGAATATTCATTGTTAGGACTGATGCTAAAGCTCCAATCCTTTGGCCAACCTGATGGGAAGAGCCGAGTCACATAAAGACTCTGATGCTGGGAAAGTGAGGGCAGGAGAAGGGACAACAGAGGATGAGATGGTTGGATGGCATCAACGACTGACTGAATGGACATGAGTCTGAGCAAACTCAGGGAGGTGGTGAAGGACAGGGAAGCCTGGTGTGCTGTTGGCAGTCCATGGGTTGCGAAGAGTCGGACACAACTTAGCTACTGGAACAACTGCAGAGCCAGTAAATGGCTGAGCTGGAGTTTGAACTCAAGCAGTTTAAGTCCAGAGTCTGTACTCTGAAAGTACAAATGAATGCCTCGAAAGGGAAGAAAACCCTGGGTGATGTGAGAGAGCTGGGAAGAGGGGCTGCTCTAAATCTCGCAGTGAGGGAAACTTCTCAAAACTTGGATGTGAAACATGACCTGAAACCTGACTGATAAGGAGTAAGGTGCTCAAAGTAGCTGAAGTAAATTTGTTTTGGGCAGAGAAGGGTCTAAAGGTTCTGAGGCAGGAAGGAGCTGGGTGTTTTTGCAGAAGAAGGAGGCCAGTTTATCTGGGACAAGGAGGCAAAAAGATTGCTGGGCCCTAGCTGGAAAGGTCCCTGCTGGCTGGTATCAGCAGTTCAGATTTACTCAGGGACTGTGGGAAGTCACTGATAGGAATCAGGTAGGAGGAGGACCTGATTTGATTGTATTTTTATGGAGAATGTGTTACAGGAGTTTAAGTCCAAGCAGGGAGGCTAGGCTGGGGGATGATTAAGAGTTCTGTTTTGGACATGGGTATGAAGGGCCCTCCTAGTGTTAATATCTTTTTTTGCTTATTTACCAAGACGTAACTGAAATATCTCAGTTCTTAAAGAAAATGATGATAAGCAGATTTAGTTTCATCCCCTTCTTCCACTCCCAAACAAAGCCACTCCTCACTCCTGGCCTGGCTCCAGATGTTGCTGGAGTGCCTGTCACTCTCACCACCTCTGATGCCACCTCAGGATCCCTTCCTTAATGTTGCCACTGACCTCCCCACCCCCATCCTCCCAGTCCCCTGCCCATGGCACTGTGTAAGTTATTTATGTAGCTCACTTATTGCCTGGCCCCCTCTGCTATGTGTATATGTTTCCTGAAGGCAGAAATCTCTGTTTTGTGCATTGAGTCTCCAAGCATCCAGATTGAAGCTAACACAGTGCCTAGCCTGCGTTAGCTTCATGGTAGGAGCAAAAAACTAAGATCATGCCATGTGGTCCATCACTTCATGGCAAATAGTTGGGGAAAAAATGGAATCTGTGACAAATTTTATTTTCCTGGGTTCCAGAATCACTGCAGAGAGTGACTGCAGCCATGAAATTAAAAGACGCTTGCTCTGTGGGAAAAAAGATAGGAGAGACCTAGACAGCATAGTAAAAAGCAGAGGCATCCATCACTCTGCAAATAAAGGTCCGTATAGTCAAAGCTATGGTTTTTCCAGTAGTCATGTATCAATGTGAGAGTTGGACAGTAAAGAAGGCTGAGTGCCAAAGAATTGATGCTTTTGAACTGTGGTTGGAGAAGACTCTTGAGAGTCCCTTGGACTGCAAGGAGACCAGCCAGTCCATCCTAAAGGAAATCAGTCCTGAATATTCACTGGAACGACTCATGCTGAAGCTGAAGCTGAAGCTCCAGTCCTTCGGCCACTTGATGTGAAGAGTCGACTTACTGGAAAGGACCCTGATGCTGGGAAAGATTGAGGGCAGGAGGAGAAGGGGGCGACAGGATGAGATGGTTAGACAGCATTGCCAGGTCAATGGATATGAGTTTGAGCAAACTCCAGAAGATGGTGAAGGGTGGAGGAGCCTGGCATGCTGCGGTCCGTGGGGTTGCAGAGAGTCGGACACGGCTTAGTGACTGAACAACGACAGGAGGAGCTCGGTAGGCGTTCACGGAGGATATCCTTCAGCTTCTGCTTCAGCTGCATCCCAGAAAAGTTATTTCTGGGATCTGTCGCTTCTGTGGCCCAAGTGCGGATGGAGCCTTTGAGAGTTTGAAATCTGCCCCCACCTCAGTAGGGTCATGTTTGTTTGAAATGGCACATTTTGATTAAATAAAGACTAATAAAATATATGCAGTTTGAGGCATAATTTTCCTTTGTTTCAGTTGGTTTTGGCCATTTCCCCTTATTGTGAGAAAATGAAAATTAGGCCATTTTATTCACTTTAAGACCTTCATGGTTTTCCCTTTCAAATATCATTTGGATTATTAAAGCCTTCAGAAGTATTTTGGATATTAACATAGGAAATTCCTATGGTGGTAATAATGAGAAATTATACATATAAGAAAATATCTTTTAATATGTTTTTGAAACCAGTTGCAGTTGTGATAGATGTCTGAAATTTTCAGTTATTTCTAACCAATAGTAAAAATAAAGCAAGCAAGGAGGAATTTGGTGTTGTGGAATGTCCATAAAACCTGACCAGGACACTTTGGACCCAGCCTTGTCCAGTAATCATAGCCGCCCTTTAATATGTGTCCACTGGCAAACACTGCTAAATGCTGTCTAAGTAGCATTTTTGATTCTTATAATATCCCTTGAGGTTTCCATGACAGCATTCATTTATAGGTGATGAAACTGATTTTCAGAGAGAAGTTAAGCGACTTCAGAAGTTCAGGATCTAGCGGCAAGCTGCGCGTTGGACCTCTGGTTTGCCCTCAGCCTGACCTCAGACACACCGGGCTGCTGTTCTCTGCCCGTGATGCCCAGTGTGCCCAGGTCCATCTTCTGCTGTTTCTGAGCCTCAGTTTTCATAGTTCTGAAATGAAGGGGTTAGGTTTAAACTACCACGCAGGTCTTCATAGCATTGCGTCAGAACGGCTCTCAAGGTCCTCAGGCCTGCTGTGCTGCCTGCAGCTCTGCGGGCTTTTCACACTGTTCCCAGCCCCTCCTGAGCACCGGACAGCAGTGTGAGACGCTCAGACTGTGGACCCGTGGAAAGCCTGGTCGGCTTTCGGAATGAACAAGATGACTGGATTTCCCTCGTAACTTTGGACTTCAAGGTGTGTGCTGAGTGCCCTGTTCTTCAGCAGTAAACCTTGCCTGTCATTCCCTAACTTGGGAAGGGAGGTACTTCATATTCCCTGGATTCCTTATGGGATGAAATGCCCTGTTGTGCTTAGAGGCCAAGAACTCCATTGCTTTTGGTAAGTTGGAAATATGCAGTGGCTGCACAGTGGAGCCAGTACTGATTTAAAGAAATATTCAGTCATAAATACTTCTGATGGGAACAGAATCATTTTGGAAGACTGACTATGAGGGGCTCATTAACTGAATACTTTCTTAACTCACTTGAAAGTTTGGTTAATATTTCTACCTTGAGATAAGATAGTCTCTTTAGAGCCTACATTTATCACCTGAAAGTCAGGATAGGGCCACCCTGCTAAAGTTCTTAACGGTATATATCAGTTCAGTTCAGTTCAGTCGCTCAGTCGTGTCCGACTCTTTGCGACCCCATGGACTGCAGCATGCCAGGCTTCCTTGTCTATCACCAACTCCTGGAGTTCACTCAAACTCACGTCCATTGAGTCGGTGATGCCATCCAACCATCTCATCCTCTGTTGTCCCCTTCTCCTCCTGCCTTCAATCTTCCCCAGCATCAGGGTCTTTTCCAATGAGTCAGTTCTTCACATCAGGTGACCAAAATATTGGAGTTTCAACATCAGTCCTTCCAATGAACACCCAGGATTGATCTCCTTTAGAATGGAATGGTTGGATCTCCTTGCAGTCCAAGGGACTCTCAAGAGTCTTCTCCAACACCACAGTTCAAAAGCATCAATTCTTCGGCGCTCAGCTTTCTTTATGCTCCAACTCTCACATCCATACATGACCACTGGGAAAACCATAGCCTTGACTAGATGCACCTTTGTTGGCAAAGTGATTTGTCAGCTTTTTAATATACTGTCTAGTTTTGTCATACCTTTTCTTCCAAAGAGCAAGCGTCTTTTATTTTCATGGCTGTAGTCACCATCTGCACTGATTTTGGAGCCCAAGAAAATAAAGTCTCTACTGTTTGCATTGTTTAGCCATCTATTTGCCATGAAGTAATGGGACCAGATGCCATGATCTTAGTTTTCTGAATGTTGAGTTTTAAGCCAGCCTTTTCAGTCTCTTTCAGTTTCATCAAGAGGCTTATTAGTTCCTCTTTGCTTTCTGCCATAAGGGTGGTGCCATCTGTGTATCTGAGCTTACTGATATTTCTCCGGATGCCATGACCTAGTCATGATCATTCAGAGATGACACTGAAAGATGAACTGCCCAGGTCGGTAGATGCCCAACAGACTATATATTAAACTATAAAACTTTAAGACAAATGCTTGATGTCATTACCCTGCTGGAAGGACAAGATACTGTGTATGCTGTTGATTTATACCTTCAGGGATGCTTAGGATTTTATTTATGTGCTTTACGGTGTTTTATTTTTAAACTTTTTATGAATTTAATTTTAAAAATGTATGTTTGTACAACAAGGACTCTGCTGGCTTTCTCTGTCCTCCGTCTACCCGGATCCCTCCATTCCTTAAAAGTGCAAACCACCATCTTAAATTTCTAGTACATTTGTTCCTACATTTCTTTATGCAAATACAAGCAAATATGAGTGTTTTTTGTATCCTTCCTCCCGCCTCAAGAGGAACTCTAGGTACGCTGTTCTCTGTATCTTGCTTTTTTTGAAATAGGGAATGCTTCATGAATTTGTGTGTCATCCTTGCACAGAGGCCATGCCAATCTTCTCTGTATCTTTCCAGTTTTAGTATATGTGCTGCTGAAGTGAGCACTGTACCTTGCTTTTTTTCACTTAATAGTATATCCTTATTTTTGTGAAATTGAGACCACTAAGAATTTGTGTGCTCATAATTATTTCATAGCATAAAGGGTTTCCAATCTCCATCAGCTGATATAAATGTTAATACTTTTCAGAGAGTAAACCTGTGGCAGATTTTTACTGAGACTGATTATTGTGATTTTAAATATTTCCTCTCTTGCTCTAAAGTGGGAAAGCTGACACCGTTTTCAGAAGTCCCAGTGTTTGTGTGGACAGAGTATGCATATGTTAGCATTCTCAACAGTTTTGTTCTCGGTTTATTAGTCTTGGCTGAGTCATGCCTTCAGAGCTTTCTTTTATCATTTGTCTTCCACAAAACCAGTTACTTCACAAATTGGAACATTTAGTTACCATTAAATTCTGAAAAAGCTGCTTGCTTGTTTTTGTGGTGTTTTAACCTTCCTTGCTTACAGCCCTGCCAAGTTTTGGTACCTTCCTCCTCCTTCCCAGAAAGATAAAAGTAAGTTGCCCTCATGGAATGAAATTGAGAAAATGTTTTGTTTCAGTTAAGCTGTAAATTTTGAAAGTCATTGATTCAGGAAAAATATAGCTAAAAAAATGAAAATAGTAAGGTAATTGAAGGACGGTTAACAGTATCATGAAGGAACTAAAATAGAGAAAGTGGTTGACGTGGTCAGAGGATAAAATTGAATTCTGTTTTTTCTGCATGTGTTCTGGGCATGAACATCTCAGAATATGTGCATCGGTATAGTAACTGGTGGAGACCGTCCTGTGGAGGGGTAGGTATTTGCTAGTTTGTGAGATACCTGGGAGGTAGTGAAGGACAGGGAAGCCCGGCATGCTGCAGCCCATGGGGTCTCAGAGAGTCGCACATGGCTTAGCGACTTAACAACAGCAACACATAAAATTATTTCTCCTGGATTCCTCTCATGAAATCTGAATTGTAGTTTGCTTTGTGAAGTTACTTCTTGAAAGTGCTTAAGAGTATGCTGGCTAATATTTGCTGTACGTGCTATCTGAAAGTAATGGGTGTTACTTGAAATAGCGTTTTTTTGTTTGCTTGGATGAATTTTGTGAGTTTAGTAATTTAGTGAATTTAGCAGAATTTTGTGAAATTAGTAATGGAAAGTGATTTTATATGCCTCTCCACCATCCACCCACTTAGATTTTGTTGAGGCCTATCGTGTGGCCGTCGGTGGGGGAGGCTAGACTGCAGTGTGCTGCCTGCCCTTGGCCAGTGTCCACCTTGTGACTTCCTGTGTGGCAGCTGTGGGTGAGCGTGGCGTTTGGAGCCGGTGGTCTTGGGTTTAGGTCCTGAGTGGCTGTCTACTTACCTGAGGCCTCAGGAACTCCTGCAGGGCTGTCGGAGTGAACTGGTCTCTGTGGAAGTGCGTCCTCCGCAGTGGCCCGTGGCGCTGTCCTTGTCCCCTTCACGCATCAGTCACTCTTCTCATCCCTTGCATTTTCTAGCTGCATTTCCTCAGCTGGGCTTGGGGAATATGATGGAGTTTGTGAGTCATGGAGATGGTGACTAGCCTCTATCCTGTTTTATTGCTTTCAGATACATTTTCTCATTTAACCATTAGGTTAAGAAGGTATTTTTACTTCATGGGTGAGGACTCCCTAAGTGTTGAAATTATACGGTGGAACGAGTGGGACTAACCACTGGTACCTAGCCCAGGGGTCTGTCCTCTGCCCATTACTGTCCACAGAGGGAAGAAGCCTTCCCTCAGCACAGAGGGGCTGTTCAGTAGAAGCAGTAAGAGTGCGGTCTCTAAACCATAGTCTTAATTTAAGAGTCATGCTTTCCCACCATGGCTGTGTAACCTTCAGCAAGTAATTGGAATCTCTGTAATACACTAAAAAATTGATTAAATGCTACAGTTAAGGAAAACAGCAGCTATATAACTGTAGAAATGTTACAAAGTGTGGAAGATTTAACCTGGGAACCTGTTAAATCATTCATCCTAAAGGAGAGAAGCAAGAGGGCCCACCCATATAGTTCCTCACTGGAAGGAGCATGAGAGTAGGTAGCTCGGCTAGGCAGCACTGCTTTGATTCAGTTTTACCTTTCCATTTTTTTCTACCTTGAGCTTGTGGACACGTGAGGGTGAGAGGTGACGTGTGCTAGTGTTAAAAGCAGGTGCCCTGGTGCCAGGCAGCCTGAGTTACGATCCCAGTAACCCTGCTGTCGGCTCTTCACTGCTTCGTGCCTCTCAGTTTCCTTATCTGTAGGGAAGATGAGTTAATACACGTAAGAAATGAGTTAGATCAGTAATTACCACTTAGTAAGCAGAGCTTATCTTGAACTTTTGAGCAGTTCCGTCTCCATGGGAACATCTGGAGACCCAGGAATAGAAGGGATCTGATCAGAGTACTTAAAGGCTTTCGGTGAGCCGCGGGGCCCCAGGCAGGGCACAGAACTTCCTGAAGCTGTGAAGAGGAATCTTAAACACAGGCAGGTGTTTGTCCTTTGTGTGGGTGGGCCGGTAGTAGCGTAGGCAGCGGGAGGTGTAGCTCACTGTGGTGGTGCTCTATCTTTCTTGGGAGGGGGCTCCAGTGCCGGGCTCCTTTGTCAGGAGATGTTAGAACTTCCCCTTTCCTTGCCTGGCTGAGCACCCCTTCCACAGTGGAAGGATTCTGAGAATTTGCTATGAATTTTTGATAGGGACTTCTTTGTCCCTTCTACTTCCCCACCGAGGCGCCGGGCAGGGTGTGGACTTTCTGTGCCGCACTGTTCTCAGCGCTTTGCCTGGGCTCAGCCTTCAGTGTTAGCTCCGCCAAACTTGTTTAAAATCTTGTCACTCTTTCCAGTGAAGGCTCCACTTGTTTTTGTTTTGTTTTATGCTTTTTTCTGGCTTTATTGAGGTACATTTGTCTGTAATATGTTTAAAGTATACAGCGTGATGATTTGATGTGTATATGCATTGTGAAATGATTCCCACAATCCAGTTATTTAACATGCACATCACCTCATCTAGCTGTCCACCCCCTCCCTTTTCTTTGGTGAGACCAGCTTCTGTTTAACGGAGTGTGTCGTTTCATTCTGGGTGCAAATGTTACGGAGCCCTCCCAGAGATGTTCATTGACTAACTGACTGCCTCCTGCCCCAGGCCAGCCTGGAAGTGCCACTTAGCTCTAAAAGCGTCTCTCCTGTGAAGCTTTCCTGGCGGCCCTCTCTCTCAGTGTCCCGGGGCTGCCATGAATAGCCCCACAGCCTGGGTGACTTGAACCAGGAGGTTATCGTCTCAGTTCTGGAGACCAGACGTGCCCAGTCAGGGTGTCAGCAGGGCAGGTTCCTTCTGAGACAGTGAGGGGGCCTCTGTACGTGGCCTTCCCCCTGTAGTCATGTCTGTGTCCCGAGGTCCCGCCTGCGAAAGGACGCCAGTCAGATTGAGGCGGGGGCTGGATGGGCCCCAGACTGAGGGGCCGGAGTTCCTCCCCTGTGGACAGACATTCCAAAGTAGCGAGGAGGAGGAGAGCGGAGGCCTGTCCAGAGGAGAGAGAGACCACATATCCCTCCTTTTCGAAGTCAGGGGAACCTCCCTGACTGCACATGCCCAGAAGGGCTCCTTGGAGGTCAAAAGGGAGGGGGCCTCCCCTCTACAGTAAGCGATGTCAGCCCACCCACAGTCCTCTTTGCTAAAATCTACCTTGACTGAGTTGGAGAAGAAAATGGCAACCCACTCCAGTGTTCTTTCTTGCCTGGAGAATCCCAGGGATGGGGGAGCCTGGTGGGCTGTCATCTATGGGGTCGCACAGAGTCGGACACGACTGAAGCGACTTAGCAGCAGCAGTAGCAACAACCTTGACTGAAAGATGCTCTTGCGCATGGGAGGACCCAAAGATAAACCAGGTATGGACTCAGAACCAGGCAAAGCAAGATGATTGGCCAAAGGAAACCCGGAAGAAGTGCCCCGTAAAAGTGACTCAGCTCTCGTGAGGGCCTGACTGTCTCTTTGAACCTACCCGTGTGTCTATCCACGTGCACTCTTTTTTCTCCTAATAAACACTATACTTGTCTCACTATCCTCTGTCTCTATGTGGAAATTCATTTCTACACAGCTGATGGGCCAGGGCCTCATCACTGGCCACTGGTCCCTGGTGGTCTAGAAGTTAGGATTCAGTGCTATCACTGCCGTGGTCTAACCTCAGTCTCTGGCTGGGGACCAAAACACTGCTTCAGGCCGCTGCTGGCCGAGGCCACCCGAGATCGGTATTGAGATCAGTATTGAATCCAGGACGCACCCTGTTCCAGTATGACATTGTCTTAACTAATTCTGTTTGCAGTGACTTGTGTCCAGATAAGGTTACATTCTGAGGAGTAGGAGTTAAGGCTTCAGCATGAATTTAGGGGCATAGGATTCAACTGGTAACATCCTTGCTCTGCTTTTCTACCTCCCCTGACACTTTTGCCCTGCTGACACATGAGTAGATTTCTCATGGCATGAAGGATATTTAGTTGCATTTACTTGTCTAAAATCTGCTCATTTTGTAACTTTCTGTCTCTGGTGCCTTGCACGTGGTGTGGAAAGCAGCTCTGATGAGATGTATGAAGCATCAGGAGGGAGTGGCCGTGAAGGAGGAAACTGCAGAGACAGATACCTCTTTCCTTGTTTTCCTGTTGACAGTTCCCAAGGCTGTCTGCAGCTGGGGGTGAGGGGCCTCGGGCACCAGCAGAGGCCGCCGCGGCCACACTGCGTGAGCGTGTTTGCTCCCCCGGGTGTATTTGCCTCGTCTTCATGCTTTCTGAGCTCGTTTTAAGAACAGTGAGAAACTGAAAAGACCCTCTGGGTCTTCTGGCATTCGATTTACCTGGAGAGTTTTGTTCATGGCCACCTTCTTGTTTCAGCCTTTGCTTTGAGTATTCTGTTTTTAGGACTTCAAAAGTAAATCATGTGAATGGTTGGAATAGTTCTCAAAATGTGTGTGCCAGAAGGGAGATGCCAAGAAGTAATTGAATCTACCCCCAGAGCTTTAGAATTAGCTCGTTAGATGTTTTAGAGACGCGGAAATGTGTTTGGTCTCTGATCTGAGGTTTAGTTACACATTAGTGCAGGTGAATCATACTGGAGCTGGAACACCTTTGCTAGGAAAGAATATTCCAGGGCACACTTTCTGTTATTTCCTGAATAACATTCTCGGCAGAGTGGTTAGATGGGATGTTAGTAGAAAAGGAAAGTTAATCTTAAAATGTCCTTTCATCCCAATATCAGTCATATCTGTCTGAAAGAGCATGCTGAAATGTGCTCATCTGAAGGCAGATGGAGAGCAGCTTATGTAAAATCTGGAGGCACTTTATTCTAGGAGCATTTCAGCCTCGCACGGCGTAGAATAGTATAGTGAACTCTGTTTATCCTTTGTCCGGTCTCAGCAGTTATTAACCCCTGGCCAGTATTGTTTATTTTGTGTAACCCTTACTCTCCCTCTATCCCATGCACAGTTTAGGCAAATTCCGTATGTCATTATTTTGTCTGTAAACATTTCTGTATGTATCTAATATAACCATAATATTAGACCTAAAATTAACAGTAATTACTTAAAGCTATCCAATTCCTGTTATTGTTCAAATTTCTAATTGTCTTGAATGTTATTTTTAGATTTTTATTTTACACTTTATTTGAAGCAAGATCTGGCAAAGGTTCCTCCTGAGACCTTGTCAGGTTTTAAGTAGAGGGGTGAATAACATGCTTTGATTTACATTTTGAAACTCTGTACTCACTGTGAAAAATGGGTTGGTGGGGGCAATGTCAAAGAAACGGGCAGTAGAGAAGTTAATGAGGAGGCTACTGTGTGTCCAGGAGGTGAGTGCTAATTGTCTAGGTTAGAGCGATGTGGTAGAGATGGAGAGAAGTGGGTGAGTATGAAGGGTCCTGTGGGCAGGCCACACTTGTCTCCATGGGTCTTCCAGACTTTTGGATTCTGTTGGGTGTGTATGTTTGTTTATTTGAAAGTATTGTTCTCAGATTTCATTGATTGGGTATCAACATTTTAAGATTGGTGAAATCTTAAAATATTTACACAGGTTGAATTATAGCAACTTTATAATATTGCGATAGGGGAACATTATCCTTAGGGGAGCATTAATCCTCACTTCTCTTGAATCAGTTTATTCAGCTTACTTGCCATTGTATCATCTTGTCTGTGTGTGACTACAGTGATAATGTTGACAACTTTATGTAGTAGAATAGGAAATTATAGTTTTTCACTTAAACATGTTACATAATCTCAGGTACATTATGCTAAAGAATATTCGTAGTTTCATAGTACTGTGTTGAACAGATTACATTACAACCACTCATGTATTGTTGGACACTGATCTTTTTAAACTATTTAAAAATTATTCTAATGTTGCAGGAAGTTTTTTTAATCTGTATGTTTTCCATTTCTTTTTAAAAAATTTGGGTTAAGTAATGACTTCTTCGTAGAGATTTTCCTAGAAAAATTTGCTGTCTTAACACACGCTTAAAAATTGCATCAATGAAACTTGAAGCTATAATTGATAAAAAAAATACAGGTTTTGTACTTTAAAAGTGGAATTATGTTTATTCTTGTTTCTTGGGCTCAGAGTATGTATATTTTGACTTAAGTTTATAGTCTTCCTTATTGAAGGAATGGAGCACATGTACATTTAGTCTTCAGTTTTTTATCTTATCCCATTCACATGGCAATTTGTAATAAATTCAGAGCAATCTCTGCCTTATCTTTAACGTGTTGGTTTTACAAAGATTGTTTTCTTTAAGTCAGCTCTGCAACCAGGAAGCAGCTGTAGTTGCCACTAAAATGTTCCCCTCTCTTATTTACCTATGAAAATGATTTAAAATTGGGACTCATTTGGTAATAGAGAACTCTTAATACTGTGTAATCTTTTGTATATTTTTCCCCGAAACATTCAAGTGGAACATTTTTATCATTGGCTCAGAAAGGTCAGCTTCCATTTATATCTAATGAAGAAATGTCAGACAACCATGAATAATATTTTGTTTTTTGGGTCCTTCTTATAGAACAAACTAGGTTAAATAGATGAAACAAACATTTTAAAGGATATGTTCAGAGAAGAGTAAGTTTGTAGGCCATTGGTTCCCTTATGTTTTATTGTCTTTTAGTCACTGTTTTTATACTTTGAAGTCCTCAAAATAGTGTTACTTTAAGTATGCTGTCATATCTTTAGATGTCAGAAAAGCAGTATCAAAATTGATCTTTCTCTTTAAAAAAAGATGTTTTCTTCAACTGGTTATTCTTTGAAGACTTACTGTTGAAATTGTGGTCTTAAGTCGGGCGTGACCCAGCGACTAACACACACATTGAAACTGCGGTCCAGGTCCGTTGGCATTGGTGTCACCAGGGAGCTCACGAGACACGCAGGATCTTGGCTCTGTCTCATGCTGTGAATTTGTGCCCTGACGTGATTCTAGGCAATTCACATGCACATTAAAAAGCTAACGGCGCCAGCCCCAGATTCCCAAGGTTGGGTCCTCCTGTTCAAGGCATCTGTGCCCTCAGTTCCACCCCGTGCCGTCCTTCGGGGACATTGTTTTCCCTCCCTGTGGTCATCATCAATTACAGTACAGCTTAGAGGTTAAAAACATGGGCTCTGCAGCCAGGAGTCCGGTGTTACAACCCTAGCCCTGTTGGCCTCCTAGCTGAGTGACCTGTAATGTAAGGAGGACAATCAGACAGGGGAGGCGAGAGGCTCAAATACGAGTAAAGAACAGTGTCTCCCTTGCAGTTCTGGCTGCTTTCATTCTCCTTCCCCGTATCACGAACGTTATTATAGGTATCTGTTGCAGCACAACAAACCATTCCAGGACTTTGCAGCTTAAAATCTCTGCTTTATTATTCATATTTCATGATTTTGAGGGTCAGGAATTTAGGCTCAACCGGGCAGTTCTGTTCATTGTGGCATCTACTGAGGTTGCTTGATGACTTTCAAGTTTTTGAAGTAAGTTGTATATTCTGGATGTAAATCTTTTCTCAGATACATGGTTTGTAAATTTCTCCACATTTTATGGGTTGTCTTTTCACTTTATATATCCTTTGAAGCACAAATAGTTTAATTTTTAGGAAGGCCAGTTTATCTTTTTTTTTTCTTTCTTTTGTTGCTATTTCGGTGTCATATAAGACTGCCTAAGCCAAGGTCTCAAAGATTTATTCACTTTCTTGTAAGAATCGTATGGTCTCGCTGTTACATTTAGATCTGTGTTCCATTTGGAATGATTTTTTCTATACAGTGTAAGAAAGGGGCACTATTCACTTTTTTAGTTGCTGATTTAATCACCTCTTTTAAATCCCTAGTTTGCTTAGCCTCTGTGGCTTGAGGAACTGTTGCTCGCTCACTCTCCATTAAAACTCTGCCCGTGGGTTCTGAGATTATTTCCTTCTTTTTAATTTATACAGAAATTTTAATTTATATACCTGCTATCTGCTGAAAACTGCTGGATGCTTGTTCTGTTGCCTCTTCTTTTTTATTTATTTTTGGCTGGGCTAGGGCTTTGCTACTGCATGGGCTTTCTCTGGTGGTGGCTCGCAGGGGCTGCTGTCTTGTTGCTGAGCGTGGGCCCTCGGGCGCATGGGCCTCAGTAGTTGCAGTCTGTAGGCTCCAGACCATGGGCTCGGTGGTGGTGGTGCACGGGCTTAGTTCCACAGCATGTGGGGTCTTCCTGGAACAGGGACTGAACCAGTATCTCCTGCATTGGCAGGCAGATTCTGTACCGCTGAGCCAGTGGGTTATAGAAGCAGAATAGAAATTGAACTGTCTGTATGATTAGTAAAGGTGCTGTTTAGAGATTTAGTAGTTAAAAGATGAATATTAAATTATGCATTCAAACAGCATTTCAAATAAAGGATTGGGATAAAAAAGAGTGTAAAGTAAGTAGCTATATTAGCAAACTGTTAAATTTGAGCCATTTGGGCATCTTTTCAGGTTACTTACCAACTCAAGGACATATTGACATTTTCAGAGCCCAGTGTTACTGTTCTCAGAACTGAGAAGGTGGTGGTGGTGACCATTTCCCATTTGTGTGAATACAGATGGATAAGCAGCTTCCCTCTGACCTGTGTGGAGAATCCTTTGCAGAGTCGCCACCAGTACTTTTTGGGGAAAATGTCAGGAATCAAATGTCTCTGGAAATTAACTGTGCTGCTATTAGAAGATCTTGTTTGTTTGGGACAGTGTGGTGACTTTATCTTGGGGTCAAATTTTTAATATCTAAAGAGTTTGTCAGAGGATACGGTAGCTTTGTTAGGTTGTTCTCCTATTGTCTGCTGAAGAACAGTGGTAAGGACAAAACTGCCCCTGGTTGGTGGGAGGGTGGGGGATGATGGCCAGCCATGGGCGTGCGAAGCCATGAGCAAGCACCGCCCGTCATGACTGCCTGGTGGGTCAGTTGGGGTGCCCTCGTGCTGGAGACCGTTTATCAGGCTGACGCACTGTCATGAAATGCTGCTGGGCACGCATGCAAAACAGTGCTTTCTTTTGTTTGATTCCGTAGGAACCTAGAAGGACTGTGCGATGAATGGTGACACTCAGGCTGCAGTGGTGACCTCACCACCCCCGACCACAGCCCCTCACAAAGAGCGGTATTTCGACAGAGTGGATGAGAACAATCCAGAATACTTGCGAGAAAGGAACATGGCGCCAGACCTTCGCCAGGACTTCAACATGATGGAGCAGAAGAAGCGGGTGTCCATGATCCTGCAGAGTCCCGTAAGGCTTTTCTTTGGCCCTGGGCCCCTTGTCTGCTTCCATTTCTTCAGCTTGTCTGCTCTGTTGTGTTTTTTAAAAGTCCATTTATCTGAACACAGGAGTTAGTGCCTTATGTATGTATATGTATGGCTGTTGAAGAGTTAAGTTTAGTTCAAGTCATCAGACAAAACAAATGAAAAAGTTTCAATATCATAAAAGATAGGAGATGTTTATTTCTCCTTTTTATACTCTCTCTGCTTTTCCAGGAAGGCTGTATATATATTGGGACCATTTAAAAATTAGCCTTTCCTCCAAAACACCTGGCTTCGTGCTGGGCATTTAGTAGACCTTAGCAGTCAGTATCTGATTGTTGATTGGTTTTACCTTTAATTATGGTCGGCATGTGAACTACAATCACACCCAACTAAGTGTCTCCTTTTTGCATCTTTAGGTAAAGTAGTGCTGTTTTTGTTGCCAAAACATATGCGTTGGGGGGGGGGGGGGTCTGGCTGCCCGCCATTCCAAAGCCAATAAGCAGGCCAGGTTGGTGGAAAGGAACGTTTGCTTTTTATCAGATGCCAGCAACTGGTGGGGAGAGTGGTGGACATCTGTCCAAAGGCTGACTCCTGCCCCGCCCCCCACAAGCAGGGGATGAGAGCTTTTATAGAGTGAGGGGAGGTTATATGCAGAAACAGCAGTGATCTCTAACAGTCATGTTCAGCTGGTAGTCAGTGGTCAGATTAGCACCATCTTGGTTGCTGTAGGTGCAGCTCCTCTTCAGTTCTGGGGCGCACTGGTTCCCGTTTCTCTGTGGTCACGTTTTGAAATTGGCAGCTCATGTCCTGGGTACAGTCTGGTTATCATGTAGTTAACTTCTCCACCTGGGGTTTTAGTATCTATAAGACAGCTCACAGGGTATTATCTATAGCCCTTGAGAAACAGCTAAAGGTCCTTGACTATGCTTAATGACTATGTTGTTATTAGTTAATCTCCTTTGACTGTTTTCCTCGGTTTCAGCATTTCTCCCATCTCTGATTAAACTTGTTCTTTGGCTAAAGTTTCCCACTGGCTGAGGCAGGCAGAGGACACGGTGGGGGCGAGGGCCATGCGGGCCTGCTCTGTCTCGTTTTCACGGTTTGCTCGTGTCGGTGATGCTGCGTTTGTGTGTGTGTCACTCGTCTTATCATTTTAATCCACTGTTTTATTTCCTCAGTATTTGAGCTGTCACTTGGCAGATAACTCATTGAGTTTTTTTTTATATGTTGATCATCTCTATCTGCAAGGAATTGGGCATTTAGCAATAAACAAGGCATGTAAAGCTTTTGTGTTTGATTTTTATTATTCATATATAATTCCTCAATAATATAGCTTACAATAAAGTACACAAGTCTTAAGTACACACCTTGGTGAATTGTGACATTTGTGTCACACCTGTGTAAGCACCCAGAGCAAGTCTCAGACTTTACATTCTAGTTGAAGGAGATAACCAAGAAGCAACAAGCATAACGCAGTGCAGGGAACAGTTGGCTGATTAGATTGTGTGTGACCAGTTAGAACAGGCCTCTCTGAGTAAGGGAGTCTGGAGTCTGAACTCTGAATGACAGGAAGGAGCCAGCCTGCAGGGAGGGGGAGCAGCATTTCAGGCTGAGGGAGCAGCAGAGATGAAATTCCTAGGATAGGAGTGAGTTTGGGGAGTGAAAGGGCAGTTGGTGCGGTGTGGGCACAGGGAGCGAGAGGGAGGAGGAGGTGCGATGTGGTTGGAGGGGAGGAGGGCACGGGGCACGGTCCTAGGAGGCCTGTAAGCTCAGCTCAGAAGTGTTTGCATTCAGAGCACAGCAGAGGGTCACTGGAGGGCTGCAGGTGGGAATGGCGATGTTCAGTCTGAGTCATTCTGGGTTGGTAGAGAGAGAGCATCGTACAGGACGAGAGAGGAAGCTGTCTTCAAACAGGAGGTCTGGTAGCTTGGCCAGGGCGATGGTGGTGGAGGTGGAGAGAGGTAGGCTCCTTTGTGTATTTCGAAGGTGGGATAAGTAGGACTTGCTGATGGACGTGGAGGAAGAGCTGAGAGAGGGAACGAAAGAATCAGGACAACATCTAGACCTGGCTTGAGAATAAGTAACTAAGTGAACATCACTGAGGAGAGAGTGAAGAAACTAAACTTTCAACATCGGGTGTGTGCCAGGCACCATGCGGGGCACCGGGGGTGTTGCGAACACAGTCAATGTTAGAGCGCTGCTGACCCACGTGCCCTGTGAGGTCCGGAAAGAGGAGGACACTAGAGAAAAGGCTGGTAAGTCCGGAGGTCCCTGGGTAGCGTGGACCCAGTGTTGGTGTTTGCGTTTTAGGAGCTGCAGCCAGGGGTGGGAAGGCCCTCTCTGTGCGTGCGGATGCCAGCAGTTGGGGGCTGTGAGAGGGAACCTGTGAAGTTGCCTTCAGGATTCTCTGTTCTCCTCGGAGTAACCATGGAAGTCATCTGCTCAGAGTGGGCACGGGGAGTGGTGTAGAGGAGTAGATGAGGGAGGCGGTAGAGAAGTTGGGAACGCACTCAAAAGGGTGCGCTCAGGCCAGTGCTCATGAATAGAAAGGGTGAAGAGTTGAATTTACCTGGGGCTGGGATTTTGCCAGATGAAGTGGCAGGGAGTCAGAGCTGTAAGCAAGGGTGTGCTTAGAGTGTTAAACCAAGGGCCTCAGCTGAGTGAGGGGACGATGCTGGCTTGCCATGAGGTCTTAGGACCATGATGGGGTTGAAAGGAGGGTGAGCTAGACACTAGGAGAGGGTGTGTGGAGAGCACGTGCTTGGCTCCGAGGTCAAAGAGGGGCGCAGTTGCTAGGAATGAGGAGGTCTCGGGCATGAGGGTGGAAATAGGCCACAGTGAACTGAGTGACATGGTCACTGGGGAGAGGCTGTCAGAGGGCTGAGAGGCGGGAGTGTGGCTGTTGGACCATCAGGAGTTAGGACCAAGCCAGCAGACAAGCTCATTGCTAGTGACTGCTTACTGGGACCAGAGGCTGGGATCCAGGTGGGTGTTTCCAGGCTCACTGCTCACAGCTAAGCTCGGCCCTGTATTGCACATACGGCTCATCCAGAATGCTGCTGAGACAGACGGTCGGTGCCTTGTACTAGGGACTTTTTCTGTTTGCATCTCCCTTACTAAGCTTTAAGTTCCTTGATGACAAAGCAGTTTTTTTTCCCCCAGTATCTGTATGTTCTCAGTGCCTGCTGTCTTTAATTTTTTTGCCTTTCATGTTGAATGTGTGCATAGAATTACATTGTAAGGCGACTGAGTGTATTTAATCAGTTCTCTTCTGTTTAAAATGTAGACTGTTACCTCTTTTCACTTTTATTGGTAATACTGGAATGAACATCCTTACGAATAAACCTTTGAGCACATCTCTGATTAGTTCTTTAGAAATGATTCCTAGGAATAGAGTGTTTATTCAGATTGTTTAGCTTTTACCTTGTTAAATTACTTTTCCAAAAAGAATGTACTAATTTCTGTTCCAAGCAGTGATGTGTGAGAATACCCATCTGCCTTTGCAGCAGTGGATGAAAACAAAACAAAAAAAAGTTGATCTGTGTGATAGTGAGCCTTGCTGTGTGTCTCAAGGTGTCTCATTGTTTTAATTTGCCTTTTATTAGGCTTTCTGTGAAGAATTGGAGTCAATGATACAGGAACAGTTCAAGAAGGGGAAGAATCCCACAGGCCTGTTGGCCTTGCAGCAGATTGCAGATTTCATGACCACAAACGTACCCAATGTCTACCCGGCAGCTCCACAAGGAGGGATGGCGGCCTTGAACATGAGTGAGTACTTTCTGACTGTGCACATGCTCTGCCGTTTTGCAGGTCGAATTTCCTAGGTCTTTGTTAAGTCAAATAGGTGAGCACTCATAGTGTAACGCATGGAATTGAGTTTTGTTTTTCTTTTAAATTGAACTTCAGTTATAATAAAAGATAGGCCTGAAAATATCTTAACTCTGTGTTAGTTGCTCAGTCGTGTCTGACTCTTCTGCGACCCCGTGAAGTTTAGCCCACCGGACTTGTCTGTCCATGGAATTCTCCAGGCAAGAATACTGCAGTAGGTTGCCATTTCCTTCTCCAGGGATCTTCCTGACACAGGGACCAAGCCTGGGTCTCTGCACTGCAGGCGTCTCTACCGACCGAGCATCAGCCAGACTGCAGAGGGCTCCTTTTGTTAGGAGCCAGTGAGACTGTTATTTCTTAGGCAGATGGCTTTTTATTAATATGTGGCTTCTCAGACCCTTTGTGAATTAAAAAGAAAAAAACTAATCAGAAATAATGCTTGCGGAGAAGCATGTTGATTTTGCCTGAACTTATTTCAGCCAAGCCAGCCTTTCTTATTTACCATTCTTCACTGCTGTTTGCAAATGAACGAGAAACAGAGAAATTCCAATAGAAAGTCAGAAGGAAAATGTTGGGTGGGTACATGTGAGCACAGAATGGTTAGTTGTGCAGAGATGGCGCTTTGTTGTGGCTGTTGAATTTGTGAGCATGCACGAGGCCAGGTGGAGCCTGGGCACCCTGCAGGTCAGCTGTCTCAGCCTCCGTGCACTGTGCGAGAATCCGTTTGATGCGCTGGATAATGAGCTCTGACTGACTGAAGGGTTTGGTTTCCATTGGGTCACGAGCCACCTGCTGGTTTCCTGTCCGTTCTCTCTTCTTGGAAGTTAATTGACTTTCGCGCAAGTGTTTGCATCGTTGATACCCACCGAGTGTTAAGAATCACACATGAGTTCCTAACTCACACTTCCATCCCGAAGTCGAATGACAGTCATTAGGTTTCCATGTTTTCACATGGATTTCTAAGAGAGTCTAGTGATATTTATATGAATTGGATTATAAAGGACAATTAATATATTTACTCACATATTTTTTTTTCTTTTATTTGCATTTATTTTTTGTGGCATTTGTTCCCAGGCCCTAAGTTTTTGCTTGTTCAGTTTCTTCTGGGGGATCTTTTTCTTCCGTGCAGCCTTCTCTTCTGGTTTAGGAACAGTGTACTCTTTTTTCCAGTAAGGATCATGTCAGTATGGCAGGGAGAACTCGTGCATGGGTTGATCCGACCATGAGCTCTGGAAGTCCTGGGGGCTTTGTTCACCTGGATGTGCTCAGTAACCAGAGACTCTGCATCGAGCACCTTAAGTTCAGCATCACTCCCTGCAGTTTTGAGCGGGAAAAACTCAGCACTCTTTCTGGGCCACCGACCCTGGATCCAGCCGCACTCTTTGGCCTGTGCGCACCTACCAATTCCATCGTTGTGATGACGTCAGAATGGCATGCTGTTTCTTTAAAGGGACATCTTTCAGATACTTTGTGGCTTTTCGGATATGCGTGCCCTTAATCGCTGGGGCAGTTTCATGACTGTTCAAAGTACATGAAGATTTGAGCCTCTTGATCTGCATGATTTTGTGAGGTTTTTTGGATCAAATGAATAGGGAACCATTTTTAGAGGTTACCTCAGGCTGCTTACCAGAAAAGCATATATTGTCTACTAATAGACAGAAATAAAGGAAATTTTAATAGTGCTACACCAAAAAAAGAAGGAAGAAAAAATTCTAATTTTAATTGTATCTAATAGTTTGTCTCTTAAATATGAAATTTTTATGCAAATGTTAACCTTTGTTGTGGAATATAGCACATGTAGATAGCGTAGGACAAAAATATATATAATTAATGAATGGTTTTTAGGTGAACTCCTTTATAACCAATACCTTGGTTAAGATTTACAGTTTTATCGGTGGCTCACCCTGCCCCTGCTCGCCCTCTTAAGAGGAATTAATCACCATCTTGACTTGATGGTGTCACTGCTTTTGTTTTCTTTATAGTTTTATCACCCACATGGTTATCCTTAAGCTTGATGGTTTGCTGCTGCTGCTAAGTCGCTTCAGTCGTGTTCGACTCCTTGCGACCCCGTAGACGGCAGCCCACCAGGCTCCCCCGTCCCTGGGATTCTCCAGGCAAGAACACTGGAGTGGGTTGCCACTTCCTTCTCCAATGCATGAAAGTGAAAAGTGAAAGGGAAGTCGCTCAGTCGTGTCTGACTCTCAGCGACCCCATGGACTGCAGCCTACCAGGCTCCTCCGTCCATGGGATTTTCCAGGCAAGAGTACTGGAGTGGGGTGCCATTGCCTTCTCTGGCTCGATGGTTTAGTGTTTGTCTTTTTTACTTATTGTCTCGTAAGTGTTTTTAAAGCTGCAAATTGCCCCTCTATCTCTCTTTTTCTCCTCACACTTTAAAGAAAATGGGATTCATTGACCTGTAGAGTTTACTGCAGCTTGAATTCTGCTGATTCCATCTCCGTGGTGCTAACACGTGCCTTTTGTCCTTGTATTTATGGTGAATTGGTAGCTGGGTCTGCAAGCCTGGGTATGTTTGGATTCTGCTCTTTGCTGAGCCCACCAGATGGGCGTCACTGTGTCCCGTCAGCAGGTGCGTATGTCTGCTCGTTGCCATTTGTGTTGGAGCAGCCGTGCGTGCTCAGTGCCTGGACCCATTAATTTAACAAAAGTTCCAAGATGGTGGTGTTTCAATTCTGTCATTCCTTCTTCTGTATTTACTAGTTAGAATACCTCTGTAAAGAGAAACTTCCCTGGGAAATGGTGAGTGAGCAGAAAGGGCGCTGCTTCGTTCTGTCACTCAGCACATGACTGCAGGGAGCTTGGTGCTCAGCCGCTCATGGGTGGCCTGCTTCTTGGTCAGGGTTTCTTATGGAGCAGAGCAGCCTCCTCGCTGCAGTCTACTGGGAATCAGCGCTCAGTCCGCACACAGAATGAAGCTTCCTCTCAGCTCTTTTGCTTACTCCATGGTACAGTTCATATAGGAAGAGTTCAGTTCAGTTGCTCAGTTGTGTCCAAATCTTTGCAACCCCATGGACTGCAGCACGCCAGGCTTCCCTGTCCATCATCATCTCCTGGAGCTTGTTCAAACTCATGTCCATCGAGTCGGTGATGCCATCCAACCATCTCATCCTCTGTCGTCCCCTTCTCCTCCTGCCTTCAATCTTCCCCAGCATCAGGGTCTTTTCCACTGAGTCCATCCTTTTCATCAGGTAGCCAAAGTATTGGAGCTTCAGCTTCAGCATCAGTTCTTCCAATGAAAATTCAGGACTGATCTCCTGTAGGATGGATTGGTTTGATCTCCTCGCAGTCCAAGGGACTCGCAAGCATCTTCTCCAAAACCACAGCTCAAAAGCATATATTCTTCCGTGCTCAATTTTCTTTATGGTCCAGCTCTCTCATCCGTACATGACTGCTGGAAAAAACCCTTTTTTTCCAACCCTTTTTTACCAAGCTATCTAGGTTGGTCATAACTTTCCTTCCAAGGAGTAAGCGTCTTTTAATTTCATGGCTGCAGTCACCATCTGCAGTGATTTTGGAGCCCCCAAAAATAAAGTCTGACACTGTTTCCACTGTTTCCCCATCTATTTCCCATGAAGTGATGGGACCGGATGCCATGATCTTCGTTTTCTGAATGTTGAGCTTTAAGCCAATTTTTTCACTCTCCACTTTCACTTTCATCAAGAGGCTTTTTAGTTCCTCTTCACTTTCTGCCATAAGGGTGGTGTCATCTGCATATCTGAGGTTATTGATATTTCTCCTTTCCTATTTTGTGTATCTTAAATACATAATTCATTTTCTTGGAATTTGAAGACAGTGTTTCTGTATAAGTTACTTGATTTCTTTCCTTGATGGTTGCCTTTTTTTTTTCTTTAGAGTCCAGAAATTTTGCCAGACAGTTTTCTCAATAATGTGCCCTTCTCTTCCGAATCTGTTATTTTCAGAGTGTTTTCTTGAGTTAGTTTTTAATATTTGTTCTGTTCACTTGCTTTTGTTTCCTGGTATACCCACTGGATTTTGTTTGTTGGATTTTTTTTGTCTTAACTGTCACTTTTTTTCAGGTCTTTTTTTTTTTATATTACTTTCTTCATTTCTTTATGATTTAAAAAGTTTTTCTTCTTTCTCACCTTTATGCTCCTTTTTAGTATTTATTTTTAAAAGTGTTTTTCATTTATATCTAATTACGTTTACATTCCATCCCTCATTTCTGAATTTTTCCAATTATATTAAAATTTTTTCATACCTTCCCTAGTGGCTCAGATGGTAAAGAATCTGCTTGCAATGCAGGAGACCTGGATTTGATCCCTGGGTTGGAAAGGTCCCCTGGAGAAGGGGATGGCAACCCAACTCCAGTATTCTTGCCTGGGAAATCCCATTGACAGAGGAGCCTGGTGGGCTATAGTTGAAGGGTTGCAAAGAGTTAGACATGACTGAGCAACTAATGCTTTGACTTTCATTATTAATGCTTTTCTTTATTTTTTATGAAATAATAGGTTATAGTTTTCATTTGTTTTGTGGACATTTCTTTCTTGTATGCTTTCATTATGTGTAGGAATGTGATTTTGTTCCTTTTTATTTTAATAATTTTTGTGTGGTATTTGATCATGGTATTTTTCTGTTTATTTTTACATTAAATTAATTTTCCTGGAGGACTCTGGTTCAGGAATCGTGACTCTAGGGCTCCCTCTTCTGTTGTTTTTGTGAAGTGCTGAAATATGGCAGCTTATTCAATTCTCCTTACTCTTTTATCTGGATCTTTTCTTTTGTTTTCTTTTCTTCTCACTCCCACACTCCCCGCCCCTTTAGAGAGTCCTGTGCTGTTCACTTTGGGTTCCAGTTTCCACAGATTATTTTCTCTGTACTTTTGCTTGAGACAGTTCATAATTCCTAATTAAAATCAAATCAGCAGTATATAACAGGGAAGATCCCCTGGAGGGAGGGCATGGTGACCCATTCCAGTATTCTTGCCTGGAGAATCCCATGGACAGAGGAGCCTGGCAGGCTGCAGTTCGTAGGGTCGCAAAGAGCTGGACATGACTGAATTGACTTAGCAGACAGTATATAACAGGGATAATTATGTCATGACCAAGCATGATCATGCAGTCAAATACTTTCTTTTTCTTCCTTTCCAGTGTGTGTTTTTATTTTCTTCTTTTTTTAATTTTTATTTATTTATTTTCTTGCCTTATTTCACTGGTTAGAGTCCCTAGTATGGTATTTATTAAGAATGCAGGAGTATACATACATCCTTGCATTGTTCTGATCTTAGGAGTGAACATTGTCATCATTTTGTTTGATATTTTTAGTAGTTTTTTTGTATATGTCCCTTATCAAATTAAGGTTATTCCCTTCTATGCCTAAATTGTTGAGAGCTTTTACCCCGAATGAATGTTGAATTTTGCAAAATACTTTTTCTGCATCTGTTAAAGTGATTCCATGATTTTTCTATTTTAGTTGATTATATGGTGATTATATTGATTGGTTTGTGAATACTGAGCCAGTCTTTCTTTCTGGGATAAACTCCCTGAGTTATGAGGTGTTACTCTTTTTATATGCGTATGTGTGTGTTTGTGCTCAGTTGTGTCTGGCTCTTTGTGGCTCCATGGACTGTAGCTCGACAGACTCCTTTGTCCATGGGACTTACCAGGCAAGAATACTGGAGTGGGTTGCCATTTCCTACTCCAGGGGAATCTTCCTAGCCCAGGGACTGAACCCACATCTCTTGTGCTTCCTGCATTGTCCCGTGGATTCTTTACTACTGCACCACTTTGAGAAGTCACATCCTTTTTATATGTTGCTGGATTATTTGCTAAAATTTTGTTAAGTATTTTTGGGGTCTGTGTTTATGAGGGATATTGGTCTATTTCTTCTTGTAATATCTTGTATTATAATGTTTTTGTGTGGTTTTGATATCAAGGTAATGCTGGGCCAGAGAATGAGTTGGGAAGTGTTCTGGAAGAATTAGTACAGAATTGATATTGTTTCTTCCTTAAGTGAGCAATAGAATTGACACCACAGTCATCTAGGCCCAGAGTTTTCCCTAGGGGAATGTTTTTTCTTGCAAATTCAGCTTAATGAATAGGGCTGTTCAGTATGTCTATTTCTTTCAGAGTGAACTTTAAAAACTTTCGTCTTTCAAGGAATTTGTCTGTTTCATCTAAGTTTAAAAATTTGCTGTCATAGATGTTCGTATTATCCTTTTAATGTCTGTAGGATATGTAGTGATATTCCCTCTTGCTTATTTGTATTGGTAATTTCTGTCTTTGCTATGTTTTGTTGATGAGTCTGGGCTGGAAATGTATTTTATTTCCTTTTGTTTTTCATTTTGTTATTTTTTTAACCTTCTCAGGATTAAATCAGCTATTCTCTATGTTTTTGTTTGATTCCTATCTGCTTGATCTTTATTGCTCTTTTTTTCTTTTGGGGCTTAATTTGCAGATTTATTAGGTAGAAACCTAGATCATTTTTAAAAACCCTTCTAATCTATATATTTAATAGTGTAAGTTTTCTCTAAGTATTGCTTTACTGCGTCTCACAGATTTGATACTTTTTTGTTATTGATTTCTACCCTAACTTTTGTATTAATTTTGGGGAACATAGCTTTTATAAAATAGTCTTGGACATTTTCAAGACTTACCTCCTGACCCATTGTGGGAGGATTAGTATCTCAACTGTTTGAGTTACATTTGACAAGAAACGTTAAGTCTTTGAATCTTTTTTTTTTTCTTTTATATTCCAGGTCTTGGTATGGTGACTCCTGTGAATGACCTTAGAGGGTCTGATTCTATTGCCTATGACAAAGGGGAGAAGTTACTGCGGTGTAAACTGGCAGCGTTTTATAGGCTAGCGGATCTCTTTGGATGGTCTCAGCTTATCTACAATCATATCACAGTGAGTATTGAATGGGTCATAACTGAACGAAAAGTGGAATATTATGTGTCTGCACAACCTCTTTTCATTAAAAGAAAGAGGGAATCTGGCTGAGCCAAAGTAAGTCTTGGGATACCTTCCTTCTGATTCCTGACGGCACCGTATACTAATCGGAGATTTAGCCAGTTTGAATTAAAGTTATGAGGACAGTAGTTGTTTAAAACTCTTTTCTTGATGATAACCTAATAAATGAGTGTTAACCAAATTATAGGCAGTTCCTAAAGTTCTCTTTAAAGTTGCACCATAAAGAAGGCTGAATGCCAAAGAACTGATGCTCTTGAACTGTGTGGTGTTGGAGAAGACTCTTGAGCGTCCCTTGGACTGCAGGGAGATCCAACAAGTCCATCCTGTAGGAGATCAGTCCTGAATACTCACAGGAAGGACTGATGGCTGAAACTAAAGCTCTGACACTTCGGCCACCTGATGCAAAGAGTCAGCTCATTGGAAAAGACCTTGATGCTGGGAAAGATTGAAGGCGGGAGGAGAAGAGGGCAGCAGAGGATGAGATGGTGGGATGGCATCACCGACTCAATGGACATGAGTTTGAGCGAACTCTAGGAGATAGTGAGAGACAGGGAAGCCTGGCATGCTGCAGTCCGTGGGGTTGCAAAGAGTCGGACACAACTTAGTGCCTTAGGGCAACAACAAAAAGTTGTAATGACTAAAATGCCAAGAATGAAGATATTTTGTTTCCTACTTTGACAAAAGCCTTCTGTCTTTCATACTTATTTCTTGCAACTATTCCAGTTAGCCATTTATCAACATTACTAGGACCTCTTGTTTTCTTCAGTTCATTCTTGCAGTGAGTTTTTACTGGGCACTTACTGTAACTATTTATTGCTCTGTACTGGGCATGCTTCTGACTCTGGGGATGTATCAGTAAAGGAGACAAGTCCTGCCTTTCTGGGGTTTTCCTTCTGTCTCTCAGCCCATCAGCCATGTTCTCTCCGTTATGTCCAGCCTTGGCTCTCAGGGTCCATCATCTCAGTAACACTCTTTGCTGACACTGTGCTCTTCCTCCCTGTACCTGAGAAGCCAGATCCGGTTGTGCTGAGAGCCTCAAAACAGAGCCTGCTGGCTTTCTCCGTAGGTTTACAACCTCAGGCTCAACTAGACCCACACTGCTATCTGACAGCTGTTGGACGTTTCTCTTACAACCTCACTAAGATTTCTCCACTGTCTTTTCCTTTGTTCAAACCTCCTGACCCCTGCTCCCCACAAGTGACCATGTCGTCTTGCCAAGAAAATGGCACCTCTTTCCTGATGTTTGTTCCTGACCACCTGTTGCAGTGTCCTGACTCCTGCCTACAGGTCAGACTTTGTTTCCTGGCTTGGAATTCCATTGCTTCCTACTTTTTTTAGATTCCTAATGCATTATGAAAGAGAAGAGTGAAAAAGCTGGTTTAAAACTCAACATTCAGAAAACTAAGATCATGGCATCTGGTCCCACCACTTCATGGCATATAGATGGGGAAACAATGGAAACAGTGAAAGACTTTATTTTCTTGGGCTTCATAATCACTGCACATGGGGACTGCAGCCATGAAATTAAAAGACATTTGCTCCTTGGAAGAAAAGCTATGAGAAACCTAGACAGCATATTAAAAAGCAGAGACATTACTTTGCTGACAAAGGTCCCTATGGTCAAAGCTATGGTTTTTCCAGTGGTCATGTATGGATGTGAGAGTTGGACCATAAAGAAAACTGAGCACTGAAGAACTGATGCTTTTGAACTGTGGTGCTGGAGAACACTTTTGAGAGTTCCTTGGACTGCAAGGAGATCCAACCAGTCCATTCTAAAGGAAGTCAGTCCTGAATATACATTGGAAGGACTGATGCTGAAGCGGAATCTCTGATACTTTGGCCACCTGATGCGAAGACCTGACTCTTTGGAAAAGACCCTGATGCTGGGAAAGGTAGAAGGCGGGAGGAGAAGGGGATGACAGAGGATGAGATGGTTGGATGGCACCCTGGACTCAGTGGACATGTGTTTGAGCAAGCTCTGAGAGTTGGTGATGGACAGCAAAGCCCGGCGTGCTGTAGTCATGGGGTCGCAAAGAGGTGGACAGGACTGAGTGAACGGCAGCAGTGTGTTGTGAGGTTTCTGGCTTTCTCCCATCCCCTCCCTTTCCCTCCCCTTTTCTCTCCTGTTTCTTGTCTCTCTTGTGGAGGTGATCTCTTTGTTTGAACCACTTGATCTCATCTGTTTTTTATAATTTCTTTCATTGAATATTTTAAATATATATATTTATTGTGGCAAATGTACCTCACACAGATATAAAAGAAGTTATAGTCTTCTGAGTACTTTTAACCCCTTGAAATAACCGGCATTAACAGGTATTTAGATGTATTTAGATTACCCTTTTCTCCATGTTTAACACACTCAGGAAATAATACTTAACACACGTGTGTAGGTGTGTTTTACTTGTGGTCTCATAACCACTGGTATTTAGTTCAGCTCTATTCTTTTTTTTTAATAGTTGCATTTTTTATTTTTTTAAAAACAATATTTATTTATTTATTTTGACTTCACCGTGTCCTTGCTGCTATGCAGACTTTTCTCTCGTTGTGGAGAATAGGGGCTGCTCTGAAGTCACAGTGTGCGGGCTTCTCTCTGCAGTGGCTTCTCTCGCTGCCGAGCACGGGCGTGCGGACTTCAGTGGTTTCAGGTTGCGGCTCCGGAGCGCAGGCTCAGTAATTGTGACATGGGGGCTCAGCGTGTGGTGTGTGGAATCTTCTGGGGCCCCGGGTTGAATCCATCTCCCCTGCACTGCACGGTGGACCCCCAGCCACTGGACCGTCAGAGAAGCCCTCTGCTCCACTCTCGACTCCGGAAAACAGTAGCCTTTATGGTGGTGGCCTGAGGCCCACCTCTGTGAGCAGGGCACTGTGCCTCTGGGCTGCAGTAGGGATCTGTGCCAGAGAAACTGAGGCAACTTCCCCTGTGTCTGTTCTTTGCATTGCTGCAAAGTGAACCTTTGACAACGCGAATCTGGCCCTGTTGTATGCACACTGCCACGCTTGCGCAGTGCTTCCTCCACCTGGCACTCCCGCTTTGCCTCCCTGACGGCAGTTACTGTTGTCCACACTGTGCTTGCTTGTCGTCCATGTCTGTGTGTCTATATCAGCTCCACGACGGGAGCCTCTGGCTGTGTCCCTAGGACCAGTTCCTGTGCTGGGCACCTGAGGAAGGAACGCGGTGAACTCTCGGATGGAATGATGCAGTGAAATCTGCAGTTAAACTGAAATTCTGCTTCAGTAAAATTATGAAACAGGCCCTCCACAGCGTCTTTTGGTGTTTAATCAGTGGATCCAGTTAGCCTCCCACAAGTGCCGGCTCTCTTACTTGTGCCTGTGTGGAAATTGCTGGCCTCTGTGACTAATCATGTTTGACAAAATGCTTTGTGTAGAGATGTACTGCTAAATGGTTGCCTAAAAATTAGTTCCATGGAAATGTTGCAGCACTAATAGGAGCTGTGACCCTTGGCTTAATGCCACCTTACATCCTCTGGGTCTTTAAAAACTGTTTACTGCTAGTCCTGTTATGAATGCTATTTAAATAAGTTTGAATTGCTTAAATTGCTCCTTTTTCCCCCTTTAATTATTTAGGACTTGGCAGAATTAAAACATTAGTTGTTTAACTTTTCTATAAGTGTTCTGTTTGGGACTTAACACTGAGTAAAAAAAGAAATTGAAGTTACCAAAAAATACTTCTTATAGCTTGTGAGCTATAGGATCTTTAAGAAAGAAGGTTTTTGTTTTTCTAACTATTTATGGCATGCCTTTTTTTATTTCAAAGTCTAGGTATTTTCATACAGAGATTTAAGAGAAAAGACATATTAACAGTATCAGTACAACCAAATGCCCTCAGAGGTCATTGTGCCCTTTCTCTGAAAGAGGGCAATAGAGATTACCCGCTAAAGGGATTTAAAAGTGCTAACAGGTGTTAGAGGATTGGGGATGATTGTCTGAATTACATTGCTATCTTAAGATTGCTTTGGATTTAGAAAAGCTTTTGGTGGGGTGGTGGAGGGTGTCAAAAACCAGGATGGCCCAGCTGGGCTTCCTCTCTTGCTGGCACTTAGCTGATGGCAGGGCCTTTCTGTCCCTGAATGCCTCCTGGTGTCAGTGGAGTGCTGGGTTCACCTCCATCCTGCATTCCACGCAATGTGTTAACTCTCTGAGGTGGGGAGCTTCAGGGTGGGGGCGGAAACAGTCAGGTGTATTTGGTTTTGAGTGAAAGACTTTAACACTCATTCCTTGTGCACAGAAAAGGGGTATTAACTGTGGGAGACATGAAGTGAGACCAGTGCTAGTCCACTGGGGACTAGAAAACTTTCTTTGAAATGTCTTTTTTTTTTTTTTTTTTCATTCTGGGGCTTAGTGTTTAGCATTTTCTCCTTTTTGTTTGCAATTCAGAAAATTGTATGTTTTAAGCTTTTTCCATTAAAATGTGTAGATCTGTTGAACTCACTCTTGGAAAAATATGGTTAGGAAAGAAGTCAAAGAAGAAAACAGGGGGAATTCACTGGTGGTCCAGTGGTGAAGAATCCTCCTCGCAATGCAGGGGATGGGAGTTCGATCCCTGGTTGGGGACTCAGATCCCACATGCTACAGGGCAACTAAGCCCAGACGCTGCGCCTGAGAGCCCGCCCTGCAGTGAGGGGCAGCCTGTGCTGCACAGCCAGACGCTTAAAAAAGGGATAACTAAGCCCAGACGCTGCGCCTGAGAGCCCGCCCTGCAGTGAGGGGCAGCCTGTGCTGCACAGCCAGACGCTTAAAAAAGGGATAACTAAGCCCAGACGCTGCGCCTGAGAGCCCGCCCTGCAGTGAGGGGCAGCCTGTGCTGCACAGCCAGACGCTTAAAAAGGGAGAAAGCAGTGTAAGTGCACTGGAGTCTTAATATCCTGCAGTGGGTGGGAAATGGCTCAGTTATTAAACACCAATTTGAGAGACGATTACATATTACGAAAAACAATTATAAAGACCATGTGAAAACATGAATATTATGAAAGTATAAAATGTATACTGTTTATACCTATATGAATTATGTGTCTGTACACACACATACACACAAAGAGAAAAGAAGTGATTACAACTGGCTGTGTAGTATTTTTGTTAATGTGGGACCTGACATCATGCTTCTAAAATTTATGTGTAGGGAAAAGGCCTAGAAGAGACAAGCACTCCTGACAAACTAGGTAATGTGCTTTTTCCTATCAAGTGTCAAACTTATGATGATAATGAAAACAGTGTTCTTTAGGCAAGAGAAAAAACAGATTAATCAGTGAGACAGAACCCAGAACTGGATCTGTGTCCATTGAAAGCAGATACACAAGAGTTGACATTGCAGATCGGCAAGGGAGTGATAGACCAGGCTATGGTTGGTGCCGGCACAACGAGCTTGAGAAGTCAGAGTGGGAAAGCTGTATCGGATTTTTCCCTTATACAGTACAGGCTTAACAAGCAATTCCAGTGATTTAAGGATTACACGTGAAAAATAATACTTTAATCATTTTGTTGTTCAGTCACTTAGCTGTGTCCAACTTTTTGCGACCCCACGGACTTCAGCATGCCAGGTTAGGATCAATATAAATGAAAAAATTGACTTTTAACCTCTGACCGAAGGAAAGTTGTCTTACGACACCAAAGCACTTATCATAAAAGAAAAGATGAAAAAAAAAAAAAAGAAAAGATGGATAAATTTGACTATGTTAAACAAATTCCTTGTCATTAAAAGACACCATAAAAAGAATGAAAATAAAGGTTACAGTCTAGAATATTTTGCCTCACGGGTGCTGGTGGTTGTCAATTGCTTGGTCGTGTCCGACTCTTTGTGACCCCATGGACTGCAGCACACCAGGCTTCCCTGTCCTTCACCATCTCCCAGAGCTTCCTCAACTCACGTCCATGGAGTCGGTGATGCCATCCAACCATCTCATCCTCTGTTCCCTTCTCCGTCTGCCTTCAGTCTTTCCCAGCCTCAGGGTCTTTTCCAATGAGACAGGTTTTCGCATCAGCTGGCCAAAGTATTGGAGCTTCAGCTTCAGCATCAGTCCTTCCAATGCATGAAGATTCAGGGTTGATTTCCATTAGGCTTGACTGATTGGAGCTCCTTGCAGTCCAAGGGACAATCTCAAGAGTCTTCTCCAACACCACAGTTCAAAAACATCAATTCTTTAGTGCTCAGCTTTCTTTATGGTTCAACTCTCACATCCATACATGACTACTGGAAAAACCATAGATTTGACTATATGGACCTTTGTTAGCAAAGTAATGTCTCTGCTTTTTAAGGTGCTGTCTAGGTTTTTCATAGCTTTTCTTCCACGGAGCAAGCGTCTGTTAATTTCATGGCTGCAGTCCCCGTCTGCAGGGTTTTTGGAGCCCAAGAAAATAAAATCTTTCACTGTTTTAATTGTTTCCCCAAGTATTTGCCACGAAATGATGGGACAGGTTGCTATGATCTTAGTTTTTTGAATGTTGAGTTTTAAGCCAGCTTTTTCACTTTCCTCTTTCACCTTCATCAAGAGGCTCTTTGGTTCCTCTTTGCTTTCTGCCATAAGGGTGGTGTCATCTGCATGTCTGAAGTTATTGATACTTCTTCTGGCAATCTTGATTGCAGCTTGTGCTTCATCCAGCCTGGCATTTCGCATGATGAACTCTGCATATAAGTTGAATAAGAAGGGTGACAGTATACAGCCTTGATGTACTCCTTTCCCAATTTGTAACCAGTCTGTTGCCCATGTCCAGTTCTAACGGTTGCTTCTTGACCTGCATATAGGTTTCTCAGGAGGCAAGTAAGGTGGTCTGGTATTCCCATCTCTTGAAGAATTTTCCACAGTTTGTTGTGTTCCACACAGTCAAAGGCTTTAGTATAGTCAATGAAGCAGAGGTAGATGTTTTTCTGGAACTTTCTTGCTTTTTTTATGATCCATCAGATGTTGGCAATGTGATCTCTGGTTCCTCTGCCTTTTCTAAATACAGCTTGAGCATCTGGAAGTTCTCAGTTCATGTACTGTTAAATCCTAGCTTGGAGAATTTTGAGCATCACTTTGCTAGCGTGTGAAATGAGTGCGATTGTGCAGTAATTTGAACATTCTTTGGCATTGCCTTTTTTTGGGATTGGGTTAAAACTGATCTTTTCCAGTCCTGTGGCCACTGCTGAGTTTTCCAGATTTGCTGGCATATTGAATGTAGCACTTTAACAGCGTCAGCTTTTTGGAGTTGAAGTAGCTCAGATGGAATTCCATCACCTCCATTAGCTTTGTTCATAGTGATGTTTCCTAACGCCCACTTGACTTGGCACTCCAGGATGTCTGCCTCCAGGTGAGTGATCACATCATCGTGGTTATCTGGGTCATTAAGATATTTTTTGTATAGTTCTGTGTATTCTTGCCACCTCTTTTAATATCTTCTGCTTCTGCCTCATGGGTAGCTAACAAAAAATTAGTATCCAGACTAGATACAGAACTATCAGTAAGAAAAGGGTGTGCGTGTGTGCTAAGTCACTTCATTCTGACTGTCTGCGACCCCATGGACTGTAGCCCACCAGGGACTATTTGCAGAGTGAAGGAGCGAGGCAGGCCATATGAGGACGTCGCTGCCACTGTCCACACAGACCCCATGTGTATTTCTGTTTGGGCCCCTGCAGAAGTCACTGTGCTGGTGAGGAAGTTGACCAAATGCCGTGAGGCCTTTCCAACCACCACTGAATTCCATCCGCCTGACGCTAGTTAGAATTCTTGGCCCAGGAGTAAATGTATTCCATCCCAGTAGGTTTGCGAAGTCTTTTGAGTCTGTTCCCAAATCATTAAAAATTAGACTACATTTCATTAGGACAGGACTCTTTTTTTCCTCTCTTAGGACAGGTCTCGTTTTTTTTTCCCTTTCTTAACTACATAACTAGCATCTCGCACAAATCCATCATATGTGACAGATCTGTACTGAACGAATTGTTGAAAGAGAACTATATTGTGGAAGGCAGAAATAGACCTGAGGAGTGAGGGTGCGATGTGTAGAAACTCTTCATCAAGCAGAGAACAACTTCCTCTTATTCGTGATTTTTATGATTGTTCGCTACCCTCTAGGTTTTGAGTACTTAAAAAAAATATTTTTTTTTGAGTTTTAAAAAGTAACTCTTGAAAAAAAAAAAAACTCTTGGTTTTCATTATTACACTCTTGAGGAGATCAGCTTTTTATACATGGTACTGGTTTGGTAGCCTATAGGTTTTTCTCTTCATAAGGTTAATTATCATGAATATGATCAAGGCACACTTTATATACCTAATAAGCTACTACAGCGTAATAATAGAAAGCTTTCAGATCACCTCTTAGCTTTGTGATAGGCCCTATAATTAAGTGCATTCCTGTGTAGCACACCTAATGTTCACAGAAAACTTGTAAGTCTATGGACAGGAAGAGATGCAGATGATTTCAGTAGGATTTTTGAGCTAATTTGCTAATTCTCCCCACAGACCAGAGTGAGCTCGGAGCAGGAGCATTTCCTCATTGTACCTTTTGGACTTCTCTACAGTGAAGTGACTGCATCCAGTTTGGTAAGAATGTCCTTGGCTTCTTGGGCATAGACATAAAATTCAAGAAAGAGGGCAAAGTCTGTTTTGTGTGATTAACTCACGGGAAAACTTTTAGGTATTAACACTTTAAACTTTGTTTTAAATAATTTCTAGTTAGGACAACTTGAAATCCTCATGATACTTGGTCTGTTTTCTTACTGCAGGTTAAAGTCAACCTGCAAGGAGACATAGTGGACCGTGGGAGCACCAACCTCGGTGTGAACCAGGCTGGCTTCACACTGCACTCGGCCATCTATGCTGCACGCCCGGACGTGAGGTGTGTCGTGCACATCCACACGCCAGCCGGGGCTGCGGTGAGTGTGTGCTGCTCTGGCAGAGCCTGAGGTTGGAGGGTGCTCGGGGAGCAGGGCTTCACCTTTCCTCTGCGTTGCCCTCCCTTGTCGCAGCAAGTCAGTGCCCTTCATCTCGTTGGATTAGAAAACTCTTTTACTACTGTGTGTGACTTTATTAAGAGAATATATATATGTTATATATATGTATATGTATTTAAGGGGTCCATTTACTAATTTTTTTTAAACTTCATTTTTTGTAATTTTATCTTTATTTATTTTTGGCTGTGCTGGTCTTCGTTGCTGCGTGGGCTTCTCTCCAGGCGCACTGGGGGCTCCTCTCTTGCTGTGGCGCGTAGGCTCTAGGCGCACAGGCTGTGGCTGCGGCGCGCAGGCATCCCTAGTTGTGGCCCCCAGGCCCCTAGCACAGGCTCAGGAGCTGTGCTCACGGGCTTCGTTGCCCTGAGGCATGTGGTCTCGGAATTCCCTGATAGAACCCGTGTCTTCAGTATTAGCAGTTGGATTCTTTACTTTACCACTGAGTCACCAGGGAGGCCCAGCTATCTAATTTTGAAAAACGTAATAAATCTGAAAATGTCGTAAGACTTAACAGAGAATCGGTGTGTTAAAGAGGGGAGTGAGACTTCAGTGCCTGGGAGGCTGTGTGGGAAGTGCAGAGTGACAGCAGTGAGTGGAGGCTCCTTGTTTGAGAGGAGGAGTGGGGGAGATGGGGTGGTGGGGGGAGGAGCTGTGGGCTCCTCCCTGTGGAAGGGCCAGTAGGGTATAGGAGACTTGCGCCTGCTTGATGGACTGTGGGAAGGAGTCCCGTATAGGTGGAGAGGTTGAGGCCTAGAGACAAACCCAGCCAGCGGTCCACGGGTAACCTGCCTGGAGTCAGCGGAACCTAGGTTGATTGTGACTTGGGAGGAGTAAGAAGCCAAGGGAAGGGAGATCCTAGCTGGTCCAGTGGGCAGGACGCCACGTGGTCACTGCTGTCGCCTGGGTTCAGTCCCTGGTTGGGGAGCTGAGATCTTGTGAGCTGTGTGATGTAACTGGTCCAGGCCCTTAGAGGAGACTCAGCTCCAGCCGTGAGCTGGCCAGGAGCCTTCCCCATGCTGATGACCAAGTCTGGGCCCTCTGGTACAAACAAGCCACCTGACAAAGCCTCAGACCCCTCAGTATGAAAAATAGGCTTTCTGACAGCCCTGTGAGAGCCAAACACTCAAGAGCGAGCTGGAATTGGCTTTTTATCACCAGTTTTGTATTTTAATGACTTTCTGGGTTGGTTTCTTTGACAGATGACCTCATTGATTAAGAAATACCGGATTTTACTCTATCTGGATGTTTTAATGTCATAGATCTTTGCTTGTATGGATGAATGTGAGAATCTGGTTTGTTTGCTTTACTTTGAAGATACAGGTCTTAATGTTGGCATCAGTTTATTAGATATCATTCTCCAAGTGATACAGGTCTTCCAACCCAGAAAAATCCATGCTTTCAAAGGAACTGTTAGAGGTACCTTTGAGAATATGGTTGTTACAAATATCTAGCATGTAATTTGTTTTAAAACTTAACAAAGTAACTTTAGTTTGTAATGAAATACTTATAGAAAAACTGTTACTGTGAAAGGAATTAAATAATGATATTGCCTTTTTTGGGGGTATTGTGTTTTTAGATTAACTTCTCTGTAAGAAATTATTACAGTTATAATTTAAATCTCTGGAGGTTGTTCGTCTAGGTAGAAGACATTTAAAATTAGCATATTCTAAGGTCAGTTTGGAAAATTTAAGGAAACTAAAGGGCTATATGGACACTTAGATTTTTCACTTAATGTAGAGAAATTGTACAGTATACTTATCCTAAACCTTTATAAATTTCCTTTTATCTGATTTTCAGGTGTTCTATCGCACCTACGAACTAAGGTGAAAAGTACACAAAAACCTCTCGGCTCTTCAGAAGCCTCTCTCTGCAGCACTGTGCCTCATTTAGAGGAGGCCATTGTCTCTCCCTGCAGCAGCTTTGGGACTAATCTTATTAAATCTGAGCTCACTTCTTGTTTACAGTCAGTGTGGGAGAAATCCAGAAAGATGTGAAATTTTTTTGAAGTCTTCCTTGATAGTGGTGGCTTTGATTTTTTAAAGTATGGATTGGTAATAAGACCCAGAAGTAATCTTAAGGCTTATCTTAATTTCATGGGCTCCTTTATTTCTGAAAGAACAGTTTGAGGAACGCGCTTGCCAGTTGTCAGTCTGTGTGCACTCCTGACTTGTCTGCACTGATGCTGCCTCTTGTTCTCTAGGTCTCTGCGATGAAGTGTGGCCTCTTGCCCATCTCCCCTGAGGCACTTTCCCTTGGAGAAGTGGCATATCACGATTATCATGGGATTCTGGTTGATGAGGAAGAAAAAATTTTAATTCAGAAAAATTTGGGGCCTAAAAGCAAGGTCAGTAGGCATCTAATCTGGTATTTAAATTATCGAGGGAAGAAGAAAACATATCTATCTTCTTGCCTGGTACCTAGAACTTTCCTGATTCTTCCCTTAGGTTCTTATTCTCCGGAATCACGGCCTTGTGTCTGTTGGAGAGAGCGTTGAGGAGGCCTTCTATTACATCCACAACCTTGTGGTTGCCTGTGAGATCCAGGTAGGCAGTGGCCGTTCCATGTGGTCTGGTCATTTCTAACTTAATTTTTCAAATACGTAAGTCACTACCATTTATGGAGGGCTAGCATATACTGGCCCTGATATCAGGTGCTTATTTATGTTGTTATGGGTCTTTTCGTTTGAACCCAGGCACTTCTTTTGAGAAGTAGGCTCAGGGAGTAGAGCTTTGCCCGCAGTCTCACAGCTCTAGGTGCTGCTTATGCCAGGTCTGCCAAGCTCCCCGTTTGCACATTATTCATTGTTACCCGGCTTACATCTGTGTATTTACCCTGACGTATGTCTGTGTAGTAGCAGCTGCCAGTCTCCTTTATATGACCTTGGAAGGGGCTTTGTTTTCCCATTTATTCTTCAAGTATGAGTGCCCAGTATTTTTTCATGCTAAAGACAAATTTCTGAAAATAGTCTTGTGATTTATCTGTCACTTCCATCTTGCATTTTTTATTCTTGCAGTGATTTGGTTTCTTTTGACACCTCCATTTCTATTGAAGTGATCTCTCATAGTCATCTGACCTGCTTGATCAGTAAGGAACTCCAACTGTTGTGTTTGCTTGTTTTGGAAAAGGTTCGAACTCTGGCGAGTGCGGGAGGGCCAGACAATTTAGTCCTCCTGGATCCTGGGAAGTACAAAGCCAAGTCCCGGGCCCCTGGGTCCCCGGCAGGGGAAGGCAGCGGATCACCGCCCAAGTGGCAGATTGGCGAGCAGGAGTTTGAAGCCCTCATGCGGATGCTGGATAATCTGGTAAGAATGTGGTCACCGCTCGATGGTACTGCTTTCATCCTAAGAGCACAAATGTTGGGGTTTCTATAGTTAGTGGATGGTGTTATGAAATTACTGTTTTCAGGCAGTGTCAGAATGCTGTGTCTCCAGAACCATGAATATGTACCAGGGCAGTTTAAGTTCTAAGCTAAATTGTGATTGAATACACAGGTGAGGGTTTCTTGTCTCCTTTTGTTTTTAAAGATAGCATCATTTGGACTATGTGGGGATAGTAGCACAGAGGATAGTGTACTTTGCTGAGTAACTGAGTCCTTGAGTAGCAGGGTCAGCTCAGGACCCGTCAGTCCGAAAGCAAGCTGTCCAGGGGGCCTTTCTGCATCAGTCAGTTAGCCGAGCGTCTTGTTTGTTATAACAGTAAATTCTAGCCACGTGGGGCCTGTCTGCTGTGTTTCACATACTTTGCTGCCGATCTGTCACGTGGGAGACCCTTTGCTGCCTCCTGAAGGGACAGGGAGCCCAGTGTGGTACAGAGTGCGACCATGGGGCTCTCAGCTTAATAGGCATGTTAAAGTAGTCTGTGGCAGGATGTGGCCTGTCTGGTTGCAGTGAGGGATGTCATCCTTTTGCAAGGATCATAGAGGAAATTTTTGTAGAGGGTGACCCTTGAGAGTGACCTCAAAGAAGAGGTCAAAGTGTGACAGCTTATGCTGGGAAAAGGGAGGCAACTGTAACATGGCCATGGGCACGGCCGGAGACCCAGCCGCGGGCACGATGGACAGCCTGGCCAAGGGGCAGGACCGTGCCTTTCTGGTCCGTCTCTGATCTCACCAGTCGGTTTAAATGTTAGGGTCGAAGCAACCTCAGTAAAGGTAAATGGCTCGGTGCTGGGCCCTTCTGCTGCTGCAGCGTCACATCTCTTAGATAGGGTTCAGGGGTCCGTCCTGTGGCCACATGGACATAAAGTAGTGGGCGTGTGGGGCAGAGAAGCCATTGAAAGGGCTGGTGCCGGCTTCACGTGAGTTCCCACCATTGGACCAGGTCTTGGTGGGGATGGGTGGCTTCAGGAGGCAGGAAGTTTCACTTTTCTGAAGAGAACAACTCATGGATCTGGTTCAGCGTGTGCTAAGTGTCCTCAGAAGGTTCTTCTCCCTGAAGTTCTCCGACTTAGGAGAATGTTGCTGTAAAGGGAGGGCTGGGAGTGAACGGCTAAGCAGTGATGACGACAGCGTGGGTATCACTGAGGAGGGTGGTGCCTGGAGAGCAGACTCTCCTGACTGCTGAGCTCGTGTGCTCAGGGAGGGTGGGCTGTGCTGACGGACTGTCTACTCTAGCTGTGAGCGGGGACACAGTCTTGCCCTCGGGGAGTTCATGGCCTTGTCGGGAAATGGACAGACAGATCCCACATGTAGCCCAGACCTCGACGTGTGCCTGACAGAGCACGACGGCAGTTGCCAGGACAGAGATGGGGCTTGAGCCAGGACTGGGCCCGGGGACAGGAAAGGAATTGAGCTCATGGAGGTCATCAGTGGAAGTGGCAGGGAGGGTAGTGCAGTCTCAGGAAAGTCACCCAGAGCAGGCTGAGAGTGGGGACGTAACCCTGGCATCTGACCCGGGGTCCGGCACCAGAGGAGCCGGGCAAAGCAGGGGTCGTGGGGGCTCCAGTCTCACCATGCCTTCTTCTCTCCCTCGGGCAGACACTTTGACCTTTTCCTGCTCTTACACCTACAAGCCAAATGGGGATGGGAGGGAGAAGTAAAAGTCAAGAGAACACCAGCCTGCCACATCTTTTGCACTCAGTACATTCTGGAAGGTGCAGAGAGAGAGAATTAGAGTTGGTAACTCTAATTTGAGGGGGGCGGAGATAAAGGATGAAAGAAGATAAGCGAGATTACAGCAAGGGTATTTATTTGGTGCCCTTAATGTGCACAGGTTATCCTTAATATTAGAGGCTCTGTGGTTTATGAGAAATAAACGTCGACAGCAATCACTGACTGTAGTCTGTGTTTTAGTTTATCATCTGATCAACTGTATATGTTTGCTAATAACTCAGTCAGTAGAGAGTAGTTGAAGATTCTCACACTGTAGGAAATATTTCATATGATAGTCATAAACATTTCTGGCATACACAGAAGAAATGCTAACTTGTTACCCAGAAAATCAAGATATAATTCCAGCTTCTCAAAAGAAGGAATAAAGCCGATTTTTAACATACAGCACGTCTCAGGTCTGAGTTTTGCTCTGATTTTGGTCTGGCATTTAAAGGGGAAGAATAAAGAAAGACACGCCACACCCCCTCAGAATAAAAGTTAGTGACGTCCTGGATGGTTTATTTGGAATTCTTGAAGATTACTCAAGAGCCCTGACTTTCAGCAAGAGGAAACCTGAATGAATTAAGAACTGTATGTTTCAGAAGACAGTGTTACTTTTTATTCTTCAACAAAGCATGTTCGTAAATGGGAAAAAAGCGTGTTAAAAAGGGAAGACACTTACCTGTCTTCCTGAGTGTAGTTACAAAACAAAAGTAAACAACGGCCAACTGCACTCGGGTCATTACCACCGCGCTTTGACTGTTGTAAGGGAATGGTTGGTAATGAAGGCGGCCTCCAACGAGGAGGAGCTCCCAGAGGGGAAGGAGAATCCCCACATTGAGAGCAACGTTTCTGAAGTAGCTTGGCAGGTGGCATGTAGCCACTGACTCATCCTGGCTACCAGCCCTGTGTGATCCTTTCAAACCTGAACCCCCTCATCATTCACAGTGAAGGCATCATTCACAGTGAAGGTGTCCTCACCTGGTTCAGGTATGACAGGGAGTCCAGGCACAGTCCAGGCTGAGTCAGGTCCTTGGCGTCGGGCCTCCCAAGGCTGCAGTCAGGGTGTTGGCCTGGGCTGGGTTCTCAGCAGAAGGTTCTCATGGTGGAGGATCCACTTCCAGGCTCTGCACATGGTGGGCAGACTTGATGTTCTTGCCGCTCAGGCGTCAGGGCAGCTTGTTCTTTGAGTGCCAGCAGTGGACCCGGAGACCCTCTCAGGGTGAGCACTGCACTCTCCTGCAGCAAGCCTGTCACCTTGGCCGAATGCTTCTGCCTTGAAGCAGGCCCTGGTCCCGCTGATAGCACAGGGGAAGGGGTTTATGGCGGTGGGGGCCCTGGGGCCAGTCGTGTCGGTCAGGCTCCCGGACACTCAGTTCTGGAGACTGGTGAGTGAGGCATCATCCTGGCCTGGAGATGCTGTCTGTGGGCTCAGCACACAGCGGGCACACGGGCTTGGTGCTGTTACAGAGGTGGGAGTTAGCAGGCTGCGGGCTGTGAAGTGCAGGAGCCCAGGGTTGAAGGCTCACTCCAGTGCTGCTGCGTTTAGGGATGAAGCGATTTTGCCAGGTACCAGCTGTCTGAGGTGTTTGGTCTTCCTGAAAGATTATCACAGTATTTAAACTGCGACTGAAACGGTTAAAAAAAAAAGTGTTAAGTACGTTGATTAATATAACTTGTTCTGTAGCCAACAGCAGGTAAACCCAGGTTGCCTTTTGAATTTTAACTTTTTCTTGATACATATATATATAAACAACAGGGTGCCTATATTAATTCTTAAGAATTGAACATACTGTGTAAGCAGCACCTATATCCAATTCCAGCACCCAGAACCTCCTGTCCCCACTTTGAGTCTCTTACTGCGTCCCAGGGGTGACCCCGGTCCCTCCTTCTGACAGCGCAGACTGGTTTTCCTCTTTCTGTGAATGGAGTCGCATGGGCTGTTCTTCCACATTGGGTTTCTCTCATCAGTGTCGAGTTGGTGAAGATTCGTGCAGATGTCTCCCCTGGTAACAGTGTGTTCTCCCTGCTGTGTCCCGTTCTGCTGTGTGAATGGACCACAGTTCACCCCTTCCACTGCTGGTGGACTCGTGGGTTTTTACTCTGGGGCCTTGGGAATCCTGCTGCTGTTGGCATTTTCGTACCTGTGAACACACTTGCAGTTCTCCTGGGCAGCCCTGTCCATGGGGTGTGCATACTCTGCTTGTATAGGCGTTTCCAGCTTTCTCAAGTGAAGCACTGATTTTGAGACCTGGAGTAGTGACTGTCTCTTTCTTTTCGGCCCCTAGGGTTATAGAACTGGCTACCCTTACCGATACCCTGCTCTGAGAGAGAAATCTAAAAAGCACAGCGATGTGGAGGCTCCTGCCAGTGTCACAGGTTACTCGCTTGCTAGTGACGGGGATTCGGGCACTTGCTCCCCTCTCAGACACAGTTTTCAGAAGCAACAGCGAGAGAAGACGAGGTGGCTGAACTCTGGCCGGGGCGACGATGCTTCTGAGGAAGGGCAGAACGGAAGCAGTCCCAAGGCGAAGACTAAGGTGTGGACGAACATTACACACGATCACGTCAAACCCTTGCTGCAGTCTCTCTCGTCCGGTGTCTGCGTGCCAAGCTGTATTACCAACTGCTTGGTCTGTGCCTACTTACTGTTCATAGTTAGATGACGTAGAGCAAGTCGGCTCGCTGGGGCTTCGGAGGCTCTGGGACTCTCACCCTCTGACCTAGGTTTTAGGCAAACCTTCCTCGTTAACCTTCTTCAGCCTGAATTCAAATCCACTTTTGCTTCAGCTATAATTCAAGTAATACACTCTGCTTGAAACTGCTTAAGATGTATTGTGCTTCTGCAGTAATTCCAGCATTACCTAACTCTGTGCACAGCAGAAATACCACGTCACTTGCGTGGATTAACCTGAGAGTGGGAGCTGTCGTTCAGTTCAAACCGTCTTTGAAGAATCTTTAATACTTCATGACACAGATGTAGTTGGAGCATAGCCTGCTGTTTTAATGTCATAAGCTCAGCTATTTGATTTAGGTGCTAACTCAGACATGTTCTTTAAAGTCCTAGTGTTTTCTTAAGCAGTTTTCCCTCACGGCTCACGGGCATCTTCTCAGCTGGCCCTCTCGTTCGCCTCCTTCCCCGCTTGCTGTGGTCCCAGAGCCTCCGAACGCTCTCAGCCAGCCCCCTTCTGCATGGACTGTTGCATGTGAGTAGACAGCCACAGTGGAGTCTCTGGCTCCTGCTGGGTGCGGCATGGCCCAAGGGCAAGCAGGCCACCTGCCAGCGCCAGCCCCAGTCGTTGGGAGGTGAGCTTCGTGTCAGGAGGAGCGCTGCCTTGGAGGCTGCTCCGCGGTCCTGGTGCTCAGACGTCTCTGGGCAGCCCTGGCCCTGGACGGTCCACTGGGCCCTGCATCCCGGTAGGTGAGGCCTAGGTGGGGCCTCACACGAGGACGCGGGCCGGGATGCACGCGTCTCTGTGTGGTTAGTTCCGCAGGAGCAGAGGGGAAACCAACCTAGACGTCCCGAGACGGGACCCCACGCAAGCCCAGCGGGCCATCCTGCTTCCCTTGTGAAAGGGCTCCTGCTTCATAGTTTATTTACAAGAAGTACGTTCTGTCTCCCCAGGTGGGGCTGGTGTCTCCTGAGGCACAGCTGGTGAGACAGCCTCTGTGCTCCTGAGGAGCGTGTCACGTGGCAGAGACTCTGCGTGCACATGGCCGGGCTCCAAGTTGGAGCCAGTCTCCTCTTTCCTGCCTCCTCACCTTCCTTCTCTTTCTCTCTGTCCCTTTTTTTCTATTTTTATTTTATTTGTTTAGTTTCTAATTTAGTTTACTTGTTAAAGGGAGTGGGCCTAAAAATGACATTCTGCTGACCAGATACATACAGAGTGCTGAACTGCTGTGAGAAATTTTTCCTAAGTGTATATGTCACAGCAGCTTTGAGCCTTATTTACTATTTGCTTGAAAAAATATTAACTTGCTTTAGGTATTTTAGTCACTGTATAAGTTGAAGGGGAGACTTTGTTCAGCTTTTAAACTTGTTTCTTACTGTTCTGGAGTAATACGAATTCCTTGCAGTGTTCCCAGGTTGGTATATCAATTTATAATAATCGTTCTTAAGTTTTTTAACGTGTTCAAGCTTCTGAGGTGATTGTATTAATGTTTGACTAAGCATTATGTTTGATAAGAAGCTGGAGTTGTTTTTGTCTGAGGAGATAACGGCAGTGAGTACCTCGCAGCCCATGCCCATCCCACGCTGCCTGCACAGCGGCCCAGCATTGGACAGTTTTGCTGCTTTCTTCAGAATCTCTTGGTTTATGGCTATTCTATTGCCTCTTGAAAATACTCTGAAAGGCGTAACATCTGCTCTCTACCACGGGCTTGTTTTAGTGTTCAGTGCCAACTCATGCCTGAGGGTTAGAATTTGATTAAAAATCTCATATTTGATTGGAGGTCCAAAAAAAACTATGCACGGAAGGCGCATGTGCTGGTGACGTGCACTGGTATCTGAAACAGCCTTCCAGTGCGGGCCGCGAGCTTTCTGTTTTGCGGGACGCTGTCGCAACACCAGAGAAGCATTAAGTGTCAGAAGCACTTGGCGCCGCCAGACTCTTCCACCGGTAGCTGCTGTGGAAGTCTTCATAACAGTGGTTTTCTTGGGTTGAAATAGCTACGCAAACGGTGCGTTCTGATGCGGAGTTTATTTTAACGCCAACTTTGGTGATGCCCGCTCTTGCCTCACCGCACAGTCTTCCCTCACCGGGCCAGCCGCATCACACCGCTTCTCATGACCCTGTCATCTCATGCTTCCCTCCGGCTTTGGTGTTGGGGTCTCTCCGAGCAGTGAACCAATGTGCTCTGAGGGGTCCTCCACGACTAGTCCGAGGCCGTCATGGGTGTAGCTCTGTCAGCAGCCCGTGTCATGCCTGGGTCTCAGCTGGGCTTATTGACGGGCCTTGCCCGTCAGTCACAACTCTGGCTCCCTGCATGACTGGTTTCCAGCCACTGCAGTGACACTGTGGTGTGGTCATTGGTTCATCCTCTGTGAGGGTCAGTGCATGACCAGATGTGAGATGAGTTGGACAAGTTGGTGCTGTGGTGTCACTTACTGTTGTCACGATTCTGACTTGCAACTGTTCTTGGTGTTTTAGTGGACTAAAGAGGATGGACACAGAACTTCCACCTCTGCTGTCCCTAACCTGTTTGTTCCACTGAACACTAACCCAAAAGAGGTCCAGGAGATGAGGAACAAGGTGCGTACTGACCGCTGCCAGCACTCGCTGGAAACGCGTGTGGGGAGGAGGTGGCTTGTGGCTGCGGGGAGAGCGCCAGCCCTGGGCGGCCGGCGGCTGTCCCGTGACTGCCGGGTCCACCCTTCACCTGCTGTGCCGTGCACGGCGGTGAGCAGCGGGCGCTTCTGGGCCCGATGCTTGAACAACACCCCTCCCTCAGCACGGCAGAGTCCCTGGCGAGAGGAGCCTTTGCCCCTGCCTTGCCAGGTCCATTTGAAGAGTTGTGAATGTTTGGTGTGTTGGAACGTGAGACCCACCAGTGTTCACAGGGTCCCTAGAAATGGGCACACAGGGTGTCTCCCCTCAAGTTAGCGAGGGCAGTGAGAGCCATGCCTGCTGAACTTGTCCAGAAGAAGCAGCAAGTCTGGAGGGTCTGTCCAACCCTCTGAGTCTTGAGTTACTAATCAGGCTGGACGAGCAGTGTTAGGCGGGCAGGGTAGTCGTGCAGGGCCCGCCGGGGAGCAGGGCAGCCCAGAAGAGCAGCTTGTGCGTGGCTGGGGCCTGGACCAGCAGTGTTAGGCGGGCAGGGTAGTCATGCAGGGCCCGCCGGGGAGCAGGGCAGCCCAGAAGAGCAGCTTGTGCGTGGCTGGGGCTGAGCGCACACAGCAGCTTCAGGCATAGCGAACGGTCTCTGTACTGTTGATGTCTCTCTCCTTGCCATCCTCAGATTCGAGAGCAGAACCTGCAGGACATTAAGACAGCTGGACCCCAGTCCCAGGTGTTGTCTGGTGTGGTGATGGACAGGAGCCTTGTCCAGGTGAGCGCTCAGAACGGTTCTGCCGTTAGTGGGTGGCACTGACCGCCTACTCCAAGTTACTCTTAAGTTGGGAGAGGATGACTGTGAGGTAAGTGTCCTAGGCACCCAGTTCCCTTTGTTTAGAGTCTTCGTGGTAAGAAGTAATCGGCCCCTTTTCCTTGAGTTGTAGACCGAGCATCAGCATGCCCAGGGCTGTGTCCCCCAAGCCTGCTCTGCGTTGTGCACGCCTGGGTGAGGGCAATGCAGGCTGCCTGCTTGGGGCCCGGGTTTACCTGGTTCCAGCAGGAGCTGTGGGACACGCGGGAGGAGGGTGGCTGTGGTGGACGGTGGTTCTTGTCTGTTGCTGTCCACGACAGCGTGCTGCTTGGGAAAGGTGCAGCGGGTCCCTGTAAATGTGATGCACATGTACACTCACTTCTGTAGAAGGACTGCCCTTCGTGGCACCCTGAAGATAACTGTGTGAGTAGTTATCTCGGACAGTTAAGTTGCCGCCCGATGCTTTAGGCTCGACTCGCCAGGGTAGGTGACTGGTTGCTGTCTGCGGTGTGGGCCAGCGCTTGGCTCTGTGGCCCATGTTTGCACGTCGCAGCGCCACCCCCTGCCCAGGCTGCTGACGACCGTCTCGCTGCATGCTCTCTGCTGCTCCGTGCTGCGCTCTGGGTGACGTGCTCGGCTGGGCCTGGTGGACTCTGACCACTCAGTTTACTGTTGCAGGACGCACCCCTCTCTGACTGTACGGAAAGAATCGAAGGGCTCGAGCGTACAGAGCAGACCTTTAGTCCCGCTAAGTCTCTCTCTTTTAGAAAGGTACTCACTGCCCCTCCTCCGCTACCTGCCGGCACCCCTTGCTTGTCACCCGCCCCACCCCCTCCTGTCGCTGCGCCTGGTGTTGTCTTAGGTACCAAGGAGCTCTAAAGGAGTCTCTGAGCTATTTGTGAGATTGTACAAGAGGTTCTGTTCTGTCCATTCTGTTCTTTAGTTTAACATTTTGTATGAGGTTATTTTTAGACTTTTCAGCATTTTTATGTTGTGCTGAGAAGTGGTTGATCTTAGTGATGTTTCTCGAGATTTGCATGTGACTTTGGTCGGTGCATATTTTAGGACTTTGCCTACATTACAAGGTGCCAGCTGCAGAAGGCTCATGGGTCGACCACGAGCAGTGTGGCGGCTCTCCCGAGAGACCTCCCCTCTCGGCTTGCTCAGCTGTGATCCGAAAGTAATGAACATGGCAGTCAAAGGCTGTATGATTGAAAAATGTCATTTCAGAGGAATGGTAAATAAAACAAGACAGTCTTTGCCAACCCTTGTTGATGAAATGTGAAAATGAAACTGTCAGTCGCGTCCGACTCTTTGTGACCCCATAGACCATAACCCACCAGACTTCTCGGTCCATGGAGTTCTCCAGGCAAGAATACTGGCATGGGTTGCCATTTCCTTGTCCAGGGTATCTTCCGACCCAGGGGTCGAACCTGGGTCTGCCACATTGCAGGCAGGCCCTTTACCATCTAAGCCATCAGTATTTTTACCTAAAACAAAGCAAAACCAAAAAACCCTAGATAATTGTTTTGAATGTTGCAAGGGGGAAAAGGACTTAGCAAAATTTGAAATCCCAAATTGTAATTTCTCTGTGTATGTGGTACGTAGAGTCAGTGGGGAATGTATCCTGTATGACCTGCCCAGGTGGAAGGAAACTGCCTGTGCGCACTCAAGGCTGCTGGTGTCAAGGACAGACACCGCTGACTTGTGTGTACCCTGTGTGCAAAGGGAATTTTCAGGGCCTTTTTCAATTAATACATCTCTAATGAGATGCAGATATTTATTAGTGTTCCAGTTGCCAGAGAAATCAGATTTGTACTAATTCGTCTGCTGATGAAATTCTTCTGCATGTTTATACATTAATTCCACGGGTCCCATTTTTCCTTGTCCTTAGAATGAAGGACCAGTTACTTGGAGGAACTTCTCCCAGCGAGGAAGAACAGTTATCTTTTTATCCCTCTCAGCTGTTTTTCATGTTGCTCATCTGGGCCATAAGCTGTTGTGATCTTACTAGTTCATAATTTTTTCTCTCAGATACATCAAAGTGTGTTGAGTCCATGAGCCCAGGACGCTTAACCATGAAAACCCGAATCTCCCTCTGGCTTCGTGGGCTCAAGCCAGCTGGCAGTCATTGCTGTGCTGTCTCTCTGGCATTGTTTTGTGCTTGGTGGCTTCTGTTTGTGCCCTGGGAGGGCTGTCTGGGGGTGCACCTGTGAGCCGTGTTAGAGGACGCTCGTGGCCAGCCGCTCGTCCGGGTGTAGTCTGGCTCTCGCTGTGCCCAGTGGTGCTCCCAGACTTGGAAGTGCGTCACAGTCCCCTGTGGCTGCTTCGTCAAGAGTTGGATGCCTGGCTGGGAAGCTGAAAGTCTGTGAGAGGAGGTTCCTGGCTGCTCCGGAGTCCCCGCCTCAGTGGCAGACACTCGCCCGTGAGTGTGGCCTCAGGGCGGGTGGCCGAGGATGCCGCTCCCGGCGGCAGGTGTGTGTTCTGCTTCTCCTCCACCGTCCTCTCCTGGTGCTCACGTTTGCACCCTGGTCTTCTTCCCACCCAGTGTACTTCATTTTCACGGCGCCAATGTCTTTGACACCCTGGTGAGCAGGGCAGCGGGTCCCAGCCACACCCGACACTCGGGACCGCGGAGCCCGACTGCAGGCACACTTGGCTCCAGTGCTGGGTGGGCCAGCCCTCCCCTCTGGGTTTTGTCATGAGTTGAGTTGTTAGAGGCCAGGGGGTGTGCGTCTGCTGAATGCCGTCTGGCTTGTGCAACACAAGGCTCCCTGTGCCCACGTGCACATGCAGCCCCGCTGCGCGCCGGAGACGTGAGGCGCCTGCAGCCCGCCCGGTGCACTCGCTCGGGAACTTGGTGTTGACGGTGTGTGTGGCCCAGCACCTGGAATGTGAACTCAGATCTGAACAGGTTTCACTGGTGAACACCTGTGCTCAGGTCAGGGCACTGGGCCAGGTTTGCACAGTTCTGGAGCTGGAACTGTCCCCCGACCCAGACCCCATCGGTCAGGTGCAGAAGTCACTGCTGGGCGCGTGGTGCCTCCCAGGATGGAGGGGTGAGAACCTCTCGGGGCTGCTGCAGGGAGCAGCCCTTCCACATCCCAGTTCCTCAACCCTGTTGCCCAGCAGCAGGCCTGGGGCTCTCTGCGTCCCCTCCCTCTGGAGTAACAGGGTCCCCTATCCCCGGGTCTGGTCAGAGCTTCCGGAAGGCAGCTCAGCCCTCAGCTGAGGAGTTTGGAAGAGGGAGCTTCCTGCCGGTGGAGCAGGACCCAGCCGTGCTGCACCTGGAGGACCAGGTGTCCCGGAGAAAGGGCCTTGCTTGACCACAGGGCGTAACCAGGCTTGATTCTTGATATTTTATTCCTTTACTCATTGTGAACATAAGGTTAAATGAATGTGAGTGTTCCTCTGAGAGCTTGACTCTCACTCATCTCACTGGCAGTGATACCAGGATGCAGATGCCACTCCCTAGCTGCTGCAGTTTCGAGGACGTCAGGGCTCAGCCTGTCTCAGCCTCGGTCAGGCTGCAGGCCCCTTTCAGGGAGAGTAGACAAGAAGGGACTTGTCTCAGGGCACAGAGCTGACTCAGGGCAGACGATGACCCCATCACTGTCTGGGAGGTGAGGCTCCTTCTGGGTGAAAAGCCAGGACTACCCCGGGGTCAGGCCTGCTCAGGAGGAGCCCCCCCACCCCCATCTAGGCAGCTGATCTCGAATCTGGAGGCTCTTTGAGCACAGGCTGTGGGCTCCCAGTCCTTCTCCCCTTCTGGGTCCATGTCGCTGGACAGTGACCCTCAGCCCAGGTTCCCAGGGCAGCGGTTGGCTGGTGAGCTGAAAGTCGTGGGCTGGCCTGACTCTGTCCCTTGTGCCCGGCGCTCGCATGCCCTCTGCCTGCGGTGTCGCCCCTGAGGAGAGTGCTGCCAGGCTGGGCCTGACGTCTGAACAAGTGCAGCTCCTCCTGTCTTCACTTGTTTCCAAAGTTATTGTTAAGTCACCGGACGTGTTTGGGTTCTGCCTGCCTCTCTCGGACATGAGCTGCAGAGCATGTGGGGCCAAGCAGGCAGGCTGTGGGGCGGCCTGCCTGCCGCCCACGTCCCTGGGGGCGGCCTGCCTGCTGCTGCCCGGTGGGGCCTGTCCGCTTGGCCTCCTTCCAGCCGGGGCCGCCGTGGGCTTCACTGTGCTTAAGCTTTCTTTCTTCCTTTGTGTAAGTTCTTATAGTTTTCCAGGTTCCTCAGACAAGTACTGGTGTTGTGTGTTACGTTGTCATCTCTTCGTGTCTGGAAACAAGTTCCAGGCTTTAGTTACTCAGCAGACGTACGAAGGAGCAGAGCTTGTCTGTGCTCTTAGAGCAGACGCTCGTTTCTGAGCACACCTGCCCGAGTGCTGTGGGGAACGGTGTCCAGCAGGGAGGAGGGTGATGGGCTGGAGAAATCCTTCTGCATCCCTGTCTGAGGACCTGGCCCCCTTGGGGCGCCCTCCACGCTCCGGCTGCACCTTGGTGCATTTGCACCTGAAGTCTGGAGGCTTCCTTAGGATCCGCTCTCTCTGCACCTTCAGTCTGTAGCATCAAAGTCCTGCTTCTCCTCTACGCTGCAGGCTGCTGCCCCACCTGAGCCTCAGGCGCCCCTCAGGATGCTGTGTCCCCTGTCGTCTGTCTGTCTGCCGCCACCGCCCCGCCTGGGAGGAGGGAGAGTCCTGGGGGTCCCTGCAGACCGTCTGTCCCTTTCTGTCTGCAGGGTGAGCTAGTGACGGCTTCCAAGGCCATCATCGAGAAGGAATACCAGCCCCACGTCATCGTGAGCACCACCGGCCCCAACCCCTTCACCACGCTCACCGACCGCGAGCTGGAGGAGTACCGCAGGGAGGTGGCGCGCAAGCAGAAGGGCCCCGAAGGTGAGGAGGCGCTGTCCCTGCGGGCGCCTTGTCCTGAGGGGACTTCAGGTGCGCGTCCTGACCTCCCCCAGGCTAGTCCTGGAGGACGTCAAGGGTAATCACGGCTCTAATTAGTCTGGTCGGGAGGGCCCGGAGTCCTCGCGTGAGAGAGGTCCTGCCTGCAGTCAGACGCGGTCGGGGGGAACCCCCGCTGGTCTGAGCACCGCACCAGCACGAGGCAGGGCCTGAAAAGAGCCCTGCTTGTCAGTGCTGCTGTGAAGCCTCTTGTGGGCGAGAAGGGAGGGAAGGAGTCCGTGGGCCTCTGTGGCCTCGGGAGCCCTGGCAGGCCCTCTCCCGTCCAGGTTCCGGGCCGTGCCGGCCAGTGCTCCGTCTCCTAGCTGGATAGCCGTCTGTGTTGAGGGCTCAGGACGGCCAAAGAAGAATGCATCGATTAACCTGGGATAGCTGTTGGGCAGACCAGTCTGAGTATTACTTTTAAGATGCATTCCGCCTTTGATGTATGTAGTACTTCATTGTCAACAGTTCCCCGAGGAGGGGCCTTCTCTGAACCGTCTGGTCTCATTCACACTCCAGTCGTTTTTGAGCAGTTAGGTTGTGGCAGGCCCTGTGAGTGCTGTGCGTTCCTGTGTTTCAGGACTGTTAGCTCACAGTAACCCTGAGAGCTGGGTCTTTTCTCACTGGTTAGAGCAGAGACACCTGTTCCCCAGAACAAGGCCGGGTGCGGCAGAGGCCCGCCTAGGGCTGACCCACACCCCGGCACCCAGTCTCCCCACCTTCATCTCAGCCACAGTCACGGCCCAGGGTTTTCTCTAAGCCCCGAGCGCTCCCTGGCCGGGCATGGTCACAGGCCCAGGGCCTCGCGTGGCCCCTTTCCCCACCCTGCAGAGGGGGCCCAGGCTGGGGCTGTCTTCCTGTTGGCAGCTCACAGGCTAGGAGGACATGGTTTTGTAAAACATGTTGGGACTACTTTGCAACAGAGGAAAGTAAACAGCTCTGAGAGCCAGAGCCTCCTGGAGCAGCTTTTTTCACACTTCAGGTTTTTAAAAGCAGACTCAGGCATCGTGATGGCCAGGAGAGAAACCGGCCTTCCACTGTGTCTGACACGAAGGCTCAGGAGTCTGAACCGCTCTCCCAGAGTGCCCTGGGTCGGTTGCCATGCAGCCCCTGGGGCAGGACGTCCCCTCCAGGAGGCTCGTGCCGCCCTTTCTGGCCTCAGTGTGCACACTGCTCCCTCCTGGAGGGGACGTCCCGCGGTGACCCTCCAGGGTCGATAGGGACCGTCCTGGGAGCCATTTCTGCTTCAAACACTTTCTCTGATTTCCCCCAACTTAATTTTTCTTTTTAGTCTTGTTTTAGGTCAGCTGCATATGCATCTGTGGCTGCTGTTGACATTTGAGTTGTGAAAAAGGCTGCTGTGGAATTGCCTTTCAGCTTGTTAAGTCCTCGGTGCCTGTCGCTTTCTGTTCTGTGTGCGTTCAAGTTAAGACTCCGTACACATAGATGCAGGGGGAGCCTGATCTTCGGGTCACAGCGCTGATTCTGACTGCCTCCTGGGCAGTGCAGGCGGCCTGCAGGAAGCTCTGTGAGAGCCACAGCCCTGATACGGACTGAGAAGGAGAGCTCGTGTGTGGGCCTGAGCCCCCGGTCCTGTAGCCTAATCCCAGCTCCTGTGCACAGAGCCGTGTGTCTGCCCTCTGGCCCCTCCCGGTGTCTGGGAAACCCGGATTTTTTTTTTCTTTTAGTTTAACCACAAGGCATGAGAGCTTTCTCCGCACGTGAAGGCTCTGTCAGGAGGGATGTTAGAGGGAGTGAGTGGGTGGATGTGTGTGGTGACAGCTGTGAGCATGCTGTGTGCTCACAGACCTGTCAGCATGGGAGTGGCAGCCAGGGGCCCTGCCAGGAGACCCCTGCCCAGCACTGCTGCCAGCCCTTGGCGTGGCGGGAGGCGGTAGCGCGTGCTGCAGGTGAGACTCAGGCTCTGTGTCAAAGGTGAGCACTTCAGGTACAGGGAAGAAAGCCTCTGGCCTCTTTTCCTGGTGGAAGGAATTTGTGTCCTCAGGCAGGAGATGTGCCGGCCTCTGTGCGTAGACACCTGGCTTCAGGAAGGGAGCTGTAGGTTTAGGAGGTGTAGGGAATACAGCACTTACTAGCCCTAAGCTATTAACGTGAAAAGTGACAGTGAGACGGGAGATTCTAGGAACTAGGGTAACAGTGGTATACACTTTTCCCTAAATGAGAGGTAGACTTGGAATTTTCTGGATCCTAGTTCCTGTAATTTTTTTCTCTGGGTTTTAGAGCATTTTACTTTAGGAAAAAAAATACGCATTACAAGTGCCGAGTTTATTCCTCTTTAATGTCTGTTTTATGTATTTCTTATCTATTTTATTTATTTAATACCTATTTTATTTCACTGTGCCAGTCTTAGTGGGGCTTCTTTGGTGGCTCAGAGTCTGCCTGCAGTGTGGGAGACCTGGGCTTGATCCCTGGGTTGGAAGATCCCCTGGAGAAAGGGCCTGGCAACCCACTCCAGTGTTCTTGCTGGGAGAATTCCATGGTCAGAGCCTGGCAAGCTACAGTCCATGGGGTCGCAGAGTCGGACGCGACTGAGCGACTTAACACTTTCACTTTTTCACCAGGCTTCGTGTGGGATGCGGGATCTAGCTCCCTGACTAGGGATCAAACCTGGGCCCCCTGCGTTGAGAGTGTGGAGTCTTAGCTACTGGACCACCAGGGCAGTCCCTACAGCTGCCAGGTTTAAAGTATTGGTAAAAAATGCTCTAAATAAAAGATTAAAACCAAGATTGTGCTCATGGAGTGTCCCTTGAAGTGGCAGGTAGGGTGTGGGTGCTTGGGACCTTGGGCTCTTCCTCAGCAGTGGGATGCTGAGGATGTGGGGAGGGGGCTCCTCACTGGGGGACCGGCCAGGGGTCCCTGGTCAGCACAGCACAGAGGCAGCTCTGGCGATCCCGAGATGCAGGTCCACACTCCAGTCCTCGTGGGCTTCCTTCATCCTCTTTCAGACAGCGACTGGGAAAAGCTGAGGACAGTGGCTGCGAGCTCTTGTCTTCCAGGCTCCGGCCTGTGCCCTCCTGGAGGCGGCCCCATGGGCAGGGCAGGCCAGCCCGGCTGCCTTGGAGGAGGGTGACGGGGAGGCCCTGGGGTTCACAGCTCTTCACACACTGTCCCCGTGGTTTGTGCATCTGCAGAGAATCTGGACCAGGCAAGAGAAGAGAAAGAGAAGAGCCCTCCGGAGCCGCACACGCCCCCCAGCACCCCTGTCAAGCTGGAGGAAGGTGAGCGCTGGCTGGGGGTGGGCCTGAGGCCACCCCTCGGGGGGAGGGTACATGGTTGCCCAGGGCGCCCTCGCTGGGAGGGGGCAAGTGTCCTGACTTTGTGGAAGAAGAGCAGCTGAGTGTGGCAGGAGCTGAGCTGACACCAGTGGCCAGCATGCGTTTGCATGGGGCCAGTGCGTCGCTGGCTCTGCGCGCCCACGCCTCTGTGCCGTGCCAGCTCTGCGCTGAGAACTGCAGGCGGCGCAGACCCATAAGTGTGGTGCGCGTGGTCGGGGACAGAGCCTGCCTGCGTCCGTGACGTCAGTGTTGCCCACTGCTTGCACATTTCCTCCACCCTCCTGTGCTTGGGTTGCCCTGGAAGCGTCCTCCGTCATGTCCAGGCCCCTGAATCGCACTCTCTGGCCGTACGCAGAGCCCATGGAGAGTGCCGGGCCCCGGTGGTCTCCCAGACCGCCTGCCTGTGTCTGGGGCCCATGGCCTCTGTGTCTGTCCTCCATCGTGTGCGTGGTGCTTCCCCTGCCTGTCCGGGGCCTTGGCCCCACCCCCCCCCCACCCGCCCTCTGTCTGTAACCCAGTGGCTGTGACTGATGCGTAGACTCTCTACCTGTGCTTTTCTCTTCCTGTGGCTGCGTGACAAGCAGGAGGTGGATGTGCTAAAGAGTACCTGTTACCATAGTAAGTACCGCCTGCCGCCTGGCCCTCTGCTGGTAATCGGAATTCCCTGTGCTTTGCCTCATTCTGCTTCTTTGTTGCTTGTTAAGTTTTGTTTTCTGTTGATTCAAAATAAAAAGAGCCCCCCCCCACGCCCCGCCCCCCCCATTCCCTGTCCTTGCACTGTGGGTAGTGACCCTCCTGGAAAGGGCTGGGTCACCTGAGCTGTGTGGTGGGCAGCCTGTCCTGGAGTCCTGCGATCCCAGGTGGGGCTGCTCAGACCACTCTGGGCCTCAGAAGTCCCAAGGGACCACATTGTCCTATTCACCTTCGAGACTGGTGCTGCTCAGCGGAGAGCTCTGCTCTGTCAGACCAGACTTGAGTCTAGAGTAGACTCAGACAGGCTGGGATTTTGCATGGGGGTTGCATGTATTTTGATCTTTGCTTAAGCTGGGTGCTTAAGCTTAAATCTGAGGGGGTGGGAGGGAGACATCACTGCTCTTGTTTAACGTGGCATTTGGTCCAGCGGTAAAAGTCGCCCCGCGCACCCGCAGGAGCCTCTGTTTCCAAGAGCGGATCCCCAGTGCCTCGTGCGCAGCTGAGCCACGTGGTTCGCTCTCCTAAGACCCGGGGTGAGGGGTGGCGGAGGGGAGGGGCACGCCAGCCTCCCGGAGCCGCCCTAGCCCCCACTCCTCCTGCTCCTCTGCTCCCTGTCACCTCCTGAGGTTTGGCTAGATTGCCAGTGTTGCCTAACCTCCCAGTGGCTTGTAACTTTGTAGACTATGTTTAAAAAATCCACGAAACTGGTTTCCCCTGGGGCTAGAAAGCAGGCCTCAGACTGTTTCTCTAAAGTCAGTGCCATTTGGCTTACCTTTATGTTTCCATGTTGAGGGGCTTCCCTGGGGGCTCATTTGGTAAAGAATCTGCCTGCGGAATAGGAAACCTAGGTTTGATCTTTGGGTCAGGAAGACCACTGCAGGAGGAAATGGCGACCCACTCCAGCGCTCTTGCCTGGAGAATCCCATCGATGGAGGAGCCTGGTGGGCTGCAGCCCGTGGGGTCACAAAGAGACGGACACGACCGAGTGACGGACACGTCACTTTCACTTTTCCAAGTTCAGCTTCTTAAAATGGCTTGAATTTTTTGCCTGTCCTTTACGTTAGAGTTCATCTCTCTTTTTTTCCCCCCTTTTCTCTTTTTTTTTTTCGGAGTTCATCTCTTTTTGAATTCTCTAGCCTACAGTGGCCTTTGGTGGTGATGTTGACGCCAGTCTGGGAGTTCACTTGGGGTTCTCCGTGGACTGCCACGGTTTAGTGTTCACTCGGGTTCTCCGTGGACTGCCACAGCTTAGTGCTCACTCGGGTTCTCCGTGGACTGCCACGGCTTAGTGCTCACTCGGGTTCTCCGTGGACTGCCACGGCTTAGTGCTGTCCTTGGGGGACCACGTGTCATGGATGCACGCTTAGGCGTAAGCTCAGGACCACTAATGCTCGTCCTCTAATGGTTCAAGTGTTTAAGGCAGAACATTGCAGTCCTGAGACTGTTTCCACGGGCTTTCGTCACTCTGTCCACGCCTGGGGACTGAGCCCTGGGACTGAGGCTGGTTTTGTCAGCCCGCTGTCCGTGAGAAGGAGCTAAAATCACCGTGAGACCGAGCCCACGTCTCACACTGTGGGCTGCATCCAGCCTTGGAGTAAAGTAGACCTTGGTGAGAGCTCCTTACTCTGCTCTAGAGTCACTTCCAGGGCAGCGTCTGTGCAGGGCCCTTGGGAGGCCCGGAGAGCCGGGCGGTGGCTCTGTAACCGTGTCTCTCCCGCCCCCCCACCAGACCTGCCGCGGGAGCCTCCGTCTGCAGACGACAGTGACGCTGCCACCTTCAAGCCGACTCTGCCCGACCTGTCCCCCGATGAGCCTTCAGAAGCACTCGGCTTCCCGACGTTGGAGAAGGAGGAGGAGGAGGAGGAGGAGGGGCTGGGTGAAGCTGGGGGCCCTCCAAGCCCCTCCGGGTCCCCCTCCAGGTCCCCCCCGGTGGCCAGCCCCGAGCCAGCCCCAGCCCAGGTGGCTGAGGAGGCTGCCTCCCCAGCAGCCGAGGACGCTGGCAGTGATGGGTCTCCGGGCAAGTCCCCATCCAAAAAAAAGAAGAAATTCCGCACCCCTTCCTTCCTGAAGAAGAGCAAGAAGAGGAGCGACTCCTGAAGGCCCTTCCTGCACACGCCGCGCCGCGCCCCCATCCCGTGTAATGGAATGCAGAGGCCCGCCCCCGCCCCGCCCCCGTGTAGCCAGCGCCTCCCTCGGTGTGACCAACCCCCACGTAGACCGGTGCTAACCTCGCGTGTGTGCAGCGGCCTGGCCCGCAGCCTCGGGTTCTGGGCGAGACGCGGCCTCCACATCCACCTCGGAGCCAGCCCTGCCCTGCAGGGGTCAGCACCTCGGCCCCTCTTGTAGCTCCTCAAGGACACTGTCCCCCGGGAGCCGAGTCAGGGTCCCAGCTGGATGGGGGCAGACCTGCCCACTCTGGCCTTGACCCCTCCTGCTCTCCTCTCGTGAAGTAACCCGCGCCCCATCTCTGCTAGGCTCCCCTTCACCCCCAGGTCTCAGGTGACTGAATCAGACCCATAGCTTTCTGCTGGTGTTGCCTGCTCGGTGATCCTTGTTCAGATACACAGCCTCAGTCCTGTGAAAGCGCCCCAACAGCCCAGGCCCCCGGGATGGCCTTGGAGAGGGTCAGGGCTGAGCCGGCGCCCCAGTAGCTCATGGCGCAGCTGGTGCTGGTCCCCGGTCCCCTCAGCCAGAACCAGACCAGGGGCCGCGCTTCCCCCCTGAAGCGTCCTGAACCCGTCGTCATAGGGATGGCGCCTCCGGGGGGTGGTCCTGCGGACCTGCAGCTCCCGCAGCCCCGACGGCATGCACGGGCAGCACTCTGCTTCTGCTCTCTGTCCTGGGGAGGGCCTGGCACTGAGGCGGGTCTGCACCTGAGCTCAGCTTGGCTGGGAGGCTCATTCCCTTGGTTAGAGGGCAGCTCAGGGTGGGGGTAGGCCCCAGAGGTCCACTGACGTCCTGCAGTCACCCCAAGGCCCCTCCCGCCCTCCAGCGCCGCATCCGTGGAGCAGAGCCGGGGGCTGCTTGGCTGGAACTTGGGGTGGCCGGGGTCTCCTCGACAGTGGGCTGTCCCAGGAGCTCCAGAGCCAGCCTGTCCCGACAGGCCCCTGGGGTGGGGGGACCCGAGGCCGCCTGCATGGCGCTGACCTCCGCTTAGAGCTTCCTGGCAAGCTGCTCTCTGTGTTGTCTTGTCCTGGTGGTGGTCGAGCTCCCCACCCTCACCCTGCACTCAGTTAACCACAGGCTCCTCCTGCCCTCTCTTCCTCTCACCCCACATATGCAATGACTTTAATTTCATTTTTGTAGTTTATTTTAACTCTTTGTATCTCAACATGAAGTTTAGTTGCATATACAGACACAGGCTTGGGAGGACAGGTCCTACGGCCTTTCTTCATTGTAACATGTTTTACTCACAAATAAAATTCTTTACGCAGTTTCCTTGTCTAACCTTGGGAAGCAGTCTTGCATCTTAATTCCTTTTGTTTGCTCCTTTAAAATAGGACTTCAGAAGTTTAATGTTCCAAAGATTCCAAAGTGAGCACTTATCTCTTGATCCAGCAGAGTTTGTCACTTTGTACCATGGGGGACACAGTCTGAGAAGCACCCTGCCCCAGGTGTCTTCCTCTTCTTCCCCAGAGGGCGGTGTTGGGGGCTTCGGGCCAGGGCCCTGGGAGAGGGGAGGGGCGTCAGGCGGCCTCCCCACCCCCACCCCAGGGCAGACGGGAAACCACCGGGCAGAGCCTGGCACCCTGTGGTCAGTGCAGCTGGAACAGCTGTCACTCCAGTTGCTGCCCCTGGTACCTGGGGGAGGTGGGGGGACGGGATGTGCGCTGCAGGAAGGCACTTGGTCTGTAACAGCTGCTTTGTCATGCTGAGGCCGGGCTGAGGCCCTGTGTCACTGAGAACAGAAGACAAGAAAGTCTGGAAGGTTTTAGAATCTGATCCTGACAGGCAGGTCCGTGCTGGAGTATCGTGCACCCTAGAGCTGCAAGCCCCGGACCCCGGGGGAGGGGGTGAGGGGGCTGGAGGGGGTCAGGCGGGCAGTGGGAAGCTGTCCTGGCCCAGGCCCCCACTTACCGCGCAGCCCCCCATCCTCACATCATCGCAGGCGGGCGGCCCAGCTACTCGGCCTTGAGTGTCCGCGCCGGGGGGCTCAGGGTCCGCAGGATGGAGAAGGGGAGCAGGAAGAGCGCCGCGCACACGGTGTAACAGACACGGGCGCCGGCCAGCCAGTACGCTGTGGAGACAACGGGGGAGGTGACGGTGCCCCGGGCCCACCTGCCCCCTCCAGCTCGCCCAGCAACACCCCCAGCCCCGGTCTGGCCGGGCCTCCAGCATGCCCCGAGTGCCGTACCACGGCCTCACCTGAGGCGGCCACCACGGGCCCCATGGCCCTGGCCAGGGCGCCCAAGCTCCGCAGCGTGCCCATGACCGTGCCCTTCTGCCCGGGCGAGCCTGTGGGCGACAGGGGACAGCCGTCAGGGGCCCTCAGACCGCCTCCCAGGGGCTGGCCTCGCGCCAGGGCAGGGCCTCTCACCATAGCCGGCGACCACGGAGGACAGGCAGGGGACCACGACGGCTGCGGCTGGGAGGACACCAGGGAGACGCTGGTCAGTCCGGGGAGAGGCCAGAGGATGTGGGGGGAGGGGCCAGGCCCCGCCCCGCCCGGGCCTCACGCCCGAAGGCCCCGCCCTCACCCGCCGGCCCCGCCCCCGGCCCTCACGCCCACAGGCCCCGCCCCCGCCCCGCCGGCCCACTCACCCCAGGAGTAGAGGAGCAGCCCCAAGCCCAGGATGGGCAGCGTGTGTCCCCAGCCGACGAAGAGGGAAGCGGGGATGAGCAGCAAGATGGCCTGTGGGCGGTACAGCCCGTCTGAGAGCCCCTGTTGCCTCCGCAGAGCGCGGGCACCGCCTGCCCCCAGCCCCGGGGAACTCCATACCTGCTTCACAGCCGCGATTTCCCTGCCAGGGCGGATCCGCCGGGCGTAGGCGCCCTGGATGGTGGCCATGGTGAGACCGATGAAGAAAAACATCTTCCCCTGTTCTACCCTGCAAGGGGTGAGCCGTCAGCACCCCTGCCCTGCCGGTGCTGCCCTCACACGGCCAGGCAGCCGGGGTGACCTCGGTCCCCGTCCTCTGGGAGCTGCGCAGTCTGTCTCAGGACTCTGGGCGGGGCCCGGGGCACGCGTGTGCCGAGATGGGGATCCACTGGGGTGCGGGGCATCCCACCTGCTGAACCGGAAGCGCTGGTGCACCAGGAAGCTGAGCGTGAACTCCAGGCCGGAGAACAGGAAGAGGTAGAGGAAGTAGACCAGGCCCAGGCCGCGCAGGCTGCCAAGCCCTGGGGGGCGGTGAGGAGGGGCAGTGGCCCTGACGCGCATGCAGCCCCCAAGGCGGCCTGAGGGACCCCCCCAGCCCCACCCCCCAGGGCCGGCTCCTTACTGACTCCAGTGGGCGGGTCTGGGCCCCGCGCCACGGCGGAGAAGCGGAGCAGGGCCAGGGGGCTGAGCAGGTCCGCGGCGGCCCGGAACCCCAGGGTGACGGAGGGCGCCTGCGGGGGACAGCACTGAGGGCCTGCTAGGGGGTCTGGGGGTGGGCCTGACGAACCTGCTCGGCCCCTGCACCTTGCAGGGCCCCAGCAAGGCCGGGGGGTCTGGGGACCACGGGGTCCCAGGAGGCGCTGTGCTCTCAAGAGCATCTGGACACCAGGAGGGCGCAGCCTGGCCTCCCAGCACCTGGAGCTGGGACACATGATGGGCATCCCCACCTCTCTCAGCCCGGGCGCTGTCTGGCTCCCATCTTACCCGCTTCTCTGGGGGCAGCGTCTCTGGCAAGAAGCACCAGATGAACAGCAAGTCGGAGACGGCGAAGAGCAGGGCCAGCCAGGGCACTGTCTCCGAGGGCAGGAAGGCTCCCAGTGTGGGGCCCAGAGTGAAGCCCAGAGAAAAGGCCACCCCGATGACTGCCTGGGGAAAAGAGGGTGCCTGAGCGAGCAGGGAGACACGAGCCCCAGAGACCCCCACCCCTAAGCCCCAGGGCCACTCACCATGCCCTTGCTGCGGGCAGACGGTGAGCCCAGGTCGGCAACAATGGCGGTGCAGAGGCTAACGTTCCCCTTGCTGATGCCGCCTATCACCCTGGAGGCCAGGAAGGCCGCAAAGCTCTTCGAGGCAGCCCACACGGCGTACGAGGTGGCCACACCTGCCTACCCCAGGGCAGGTGCGGTCACTTGAGGCCAGGAGGGGCCCACAGTGGGGCTGGCAGGCTGAAACAGTACTCCTGGGACCCTGCCCTGTTCTGGAGCAGCCAAAGGCCACTTGTATGCCCAGTGACCCCTTGGCAGGAGCAGCTCTGCCACACCCTGGCTTAGCTCCAGAAGCCTCGCTCCCCCCAAACACCTCCCCCAGGGAGCAGTGAGGGGCCACGGAGGGCCCACAGCTGCCTCCCAGAGGGCTGCCAGGTGGACACGCGTACCAGGGACAGCAGCATCCCCGGGCGCCTCCCCAGGCAGTCAGACAGGGCCCCAGTGAGCGGTGCAGAGAGGAACTGCAGGAGGGAGAAAACGGAGCCGATCAGACCTGGAAGAGACAGAGCTCACGGTCACCCCTCGGCCCGGGGGGGCCCCAAGGGAAGTGGACGCTCCGCGGGGAGAGGGGGCGGACCATGCCCCAGAGCGAGAAGGTGAGAACCAAGGTGTGGGGGAGGCCCCGGCCCAGCTGGGGACCCTACCTCCGAACAGGACGCTGTTGTACCTCTTCTCCGCTGGCATCCCGATGGCTGCTGCAAACCAGTCCACCCCGCGCTGCCAGGAGCCGTAGAGGGGGTCCTGGGGGACAAGGAGGCGTGGCGAACTCGGGCGTCTCTGAGGGGCTGGGAGCTAGGAGCAGCCATGGCGGGGTGCAGGGGCAGTGGGGCTGGCGGGGAGGGGCTCACGTGGGCACGGCCGTGGCTCTCCAGCAGCCCGGGAAGTAGGGGCAGCAGCAGGGTGAAGGCCAGGAGGTCCAGCAAGAGGCCGAGGAAAACCACAGCGACCACGCGGGTTTCTGGTGCCTGCTGCTGGCGGATGGGCGGGCGCGGCGTGCAGCTCCCGCCGGCTCCACAGCCCATGATGGGAGCGGCTCCGATCAGGCCCGGCTGAGCGTGTGGCAGGTCTGCACGAGGGCACGGTGCACGAAGGCACGTCCGGTTACCCGGCCTGACGCCCACCCACCTCGGGAGGAGAGGATCCCTCCGCCCGCGAAGTGTCCCCAACCCACTCACTGCCAGAGCGCCCCTGAAGGATCTGCCTGCCCCGTTACCGGCTGTCGCTCTGTGCGCCCTGCCCCCGACCCTGGGCAGCAGGAAACGCAAGCTGTGGGGGAGTTACGCAAAGAAACGGCCAGCCCGGGAGGCCGACCGAGGGGGGCCGGGTGGGGCATCGTGGCCCCGGCACCTCCCGGCCCCCGCCCCACGGCCCCGGGCGGAGCGGTCGGGGAAACCCAGGCCCAGGCGGAAGCAAGGGGCAGCCTGGCGAGCCGGAGAACGACCCCCACCCACCCCGCCCCTGCCGCGGCCGCGCGCAGCACAGACCAGGGGGTGGACGGATGGACGGACGGACGGACGGACGGAGAGACGCGCAGAGGACCGCCGGGAGGGGCGGGCGCGCAGACCCCGCCCCGCCCACCCGGAAGCCGGCGTGGTTCCCCGCTCGGAAGTGGGCGTGGTTTCATAATCCGGAAGTGGGCGGGCCGCCGTGTCCCCTCTTCCGGCTACTGGGCCTGGCCTCACCGGCTCCGGCCAGGGCTGGCGTCCTGGCGGGAACTGATCAGATCGGGGGCGCCTGACAGACGCAGCCCCATTTGCCCCTAGATTCTGCGCCCGAGGGACGACCCGCCCGCTGAGGACCCCAGGGCTTTGGGTGACCCGTCCGGAGGGCGGGGTCCATCCTGACCGGACCCTCCTCGCGCCGTCCGCCCCGGCCAGAGGCCTGCGGCCGAAATACAGCTGCGGAAACGCGCAGTCGGCGCGGGCTCGCCCGCACTCGGGCCGCGGCGGGGACGGTGAGGCGTGGAGGCGGGACTGCCCGGCGCCCCGCCTGCCTGGGGTCACCGGGGAGGGGCAGCTGCCCGCATGGCGCCTGCGGACCTGGCTTGGGCTCCCCTGGCAGCCGGAGGGCCTGCCTGCACCTCCCGCTTCCCCTCCGACTCTTGAAATGCAGGCGTGTGTGGTCGAGCCGACCAGGACAGGCCACCCCGTCCTGTCCGCTCAACACTAATGCACTCCCCTGTAGACGACACGAACTTCAAGTAAGCCTCAGGGCAGTCCCTTTGCCCGGCGTACAGCTGTTCCCCTTGAGTACCAGTCCGCTTTCCCCGAGGAGCAGGCGCGGCTGAGGCGTGGCGGCGGAGCTGAGGTGGCTGGGGAAGCGGCCGAGCGTTTGGCTCTCAGAGCAGCCCTCTCTGGCGCCTGGCCAGGCGGTCACAGCTGCTGTCACCACCAGCTTCTTAGGCCCCCCCTCGGCCCGAGGAGGCAGGGCTGAGGCGGGCATTCTGCCTGGTACTAACCTTTTCCAGGGCAAGGCCTGCAACGGGGTGCAGAAGCCCGGGACGGGCCGAGGTGGGGATGCAGGGTGACACGGAACCCGGAGCTGGGGCCGCTCCCCCTCCCCACAGAACTCGGCAGCAGCACCTGGGCACCCAGCGGCGCCCAGTGAAATAGCAGCGACAGCAGTGCAAGTTTACATGAGGTGGAACCTTGAGGCTGTACAGCCGGCCGGCTACACAGCGAGAAGCCAGCCCCATTCGTGGCCCCGACACCCACCAGGGCCTGACATCTGTGGAGTCGCCCACCTGGCGGACACCTATGGGAACAATCCTGGGGGGACAGCGGAGAGGACGCAGGCTTATCTGCTGAGGCCATCCCCAGTCCCCTCCGCCTGCTCCCAGGGGGCCCCAACACTGCCTACAGCTCCACAAATCACTCGACTCCCACCAGCCTCCGCTGGGGAGGTCTGAATTGGTCACCCTCTGTCTCATCTTGCACATGCCCAGTCTGGCCGATTGATCCTCAGATCTCTCGTTGTCACTTCTGTGGCTCGTGACCTCAGGGACAGACTCCGATGTGAGTTCTAGGGCCATCTATAGCTCCAAGGCCTCCGCCACGTGCCCTGGGGCCACGTGGGGAGCCAGGACCCTGGGGGACTGGGGCGGGCAGGGAGGCAGCATTCTGTGCAAGGCTGCAGCCCCAGGGCCACAAGGGTTGGCAGGCAGCTCCTGTGTCCTTACAGACACAGCCCAACCCCTTCCACCTTCCCCAGTGGTCAGCCACCCAAGGCTGGATTAGGGTGACACCAATCACAGCTGCTGGGTGCCAGGAAACAGGTGACTTCTTTCTTTTTTGACTTCCAAACTGTGTGCACACTTGTTTCACTGATAACTGAAAATCAGGTAACGTTATAAATACCACAGCAAATCGCACACAGAGGCGCGTGTGCCTGATTGAGCAGAGATGCTGGCCAGGACCCCGCCGCCCCGAGCCCCATGATGGAGCTCAGGACTGTCTGTAACCACGCCCAGACTGTGTAACCACGCAGTCTATCGGCACGCTGCTCCCGTGGAGGCCTGGTCCCACTTCCACAAGTGCAGTTCGTCAGGAGAGGCTTTTAACAGGAACGAAGTACAGGAGAAAACTCTGCGTTTCAGACAGCAGCCCCTCGGTGTTCAGTATACAGTATCTCCTTGTCTTTTTATAACATATAATTTATTTTTTGAACTTCTTCCTCTTCAGAGCCTTCCATTCACCCTCCTGTGTGGCCAGGCTGTTAAAAAGTTGCTTCACTTTTCGTTTTCTTTCCGCATCCCTTAAAAAAAAAAACCCACCTTTTGATTACTTTTTGGGGAACATCTTGCCCTTTTTCACATCTGAACCAGCAAGTGAGATCCACGTGGGGTTGGTGACTCAGTCCAGGACACGTGGAGGACAAGTGAGTGGGACATACCCCCAGGCTGCCCTCCGCCCTGGCCTGGCCACGGGGCGCTGGCATCGGGGTTGCGGGAGGGCCCGGCCTCCCCCCATCAGAGTGCCCGCCCCGCCCGCCCCGCTCACCGCTCCATGATCTCCGAGAGCCGCATGCGGGCCAGGAACTGGTTGTCCTTGCGGATCTCCCTGACGGCGCCTTTGAACTCCCGCTTGTGCTTGTGTATCAGCCTCCGCCGCTCCTGCTCCTCCCTGGTGCTGCCCTGCTTCCTGCCGAACTCCAGGCTAAGGGTGCAGAGACCAATGCAGGAGGCCGTCCTGGTGCCCGGGCCCCCCCAAACCCCCGGCCTCCCCAGGCTGGGGTGCTGGGCCCTCGGCACTCACACTTTGACGAGCCGGGGGGTAAACAGTTTCAGCGGCACCGGCTTGCTCTTCTCGCAGACCAGTGGCCGATAGTGCCTCGGCTGGTTTTCCATCTCTGTCAGAACGCTCCGACTCAGCTCCTGCGACGCCGAGAAGCTCACTCAGGCGGCCCACCCATGGGCCGGTGCTCGGCCCTCCCGCCGCCCCTTCCCTGAGCCCCTCGGGGCTGTGGGCCACGGCGGCCTCAGTGCGTGGCCTGGTGGGACCTCAGGCCCACTGAGACCCATAGAGCAACAGAACTGAACCCTGTCCCCCAAGGAGCCTGACAGCGGGGTGGCCCGTGGGGAGCGCACAATGGGGACCGACCCCACTCACACGCGGGCGCTTCCGGGCCAGGAGGGCTCCTCTCCCAGCTGCTTGTCGCACAGCGGTAGGCGCAGAACCCCGCTGGCCGGGGGCTCTGGCTGTTGGGAGCATGTGGCAAGGGGCAGCCCCCTGGAGCCTCTGAGCGGAAACACTTGCCCACCCGCCCGCACCCAGACTTGGCCTCACCTGGAGCGTGGGCGGGCAGCAGCGGGTGGCCAGGTGCTCCGTCAGGAGGGCTCGGAGGGGCCGCGCAATGTCGTGGAAGGAGGGCAGGGCGCCATAGGCGAGCACACAGCGCCTCACCAGAGCCAGACATACGGCCAGGCAGGACAGCCTGCAGGACGAGAGTGGCCCCATCACCCAGAGCCAGCAGCTCCCTGGAGGTGGAGGCCTCCCCCACGCGGGCCAAGGGCCTCCAGGTCAGACACGTGCCCTGAGCAGCGGCCGCGGGGGACGGCAGGAGCTGAAGATGACATCCTGTGTTCCCGAGCAGGAAGAAGGCTTCGGGACAACTGAGAAGAGTGGCTCTACCTTGGTATCAAGTTGAACAACCCACATACATGGGAGAGACCCAGGAAAACTGACTCACTCACTATGACGGCTGAAGCCCTCATCTTAAATAAACCTCACTTTGCTGAACTCATCTGTTAGATCTAATAGCTTTCTGCGGAACCCTGAGGATTTCCCACAGATAAACCCAGTGAGCAGCGGTAACGCAGGGCATCTTTACGGTGCTGGGTGCTGTCCGGCTCCTGGCCTGGCCTCTGAAGTCCAGGCTGGTGCCACAGCCCACAGCCCCGGGCCTGCATGTACCTGGTGTGATTGGCCTCCGTCTCAGTCTGGGCTTTCAGGCCGCCTGCCCACTGGAGGGGGAGGCTTCTCCTCTGCCACGTGGCCATGTCCTCCTCATCAGAAACCAAAAGCAACTCCGAGTTCTTCCCAAGTGCTCTGAAAGGGTGCACCAGAGTGTAACCTGGGTTCCGGGTGGGACAGGGAGAGACGGCCTGAGATCACGGGCTGCAGGCAGGCTCTGCAGGGTGAAGCCTGCGGAAGTTCACTGGACAAGCATGCACTGTGTTTACCACCAGAGATGAGGGGCAGCTCTGGCAGGGGCACCTGGGCCAAGTCCAAGCGCGGCAGTCCCTGCCCTCATGGGCACGCTGGACCGAGCATCAGCAAGAAGCGACAGACCAAGGAAAAGCAGAGGAGGGTGAGGGGCCCCTCAGGAGAGCTGGCCGGGTTGGGGCAGGATGGCGTCTAACCATATGAAACAAGTGAAAGACTCGATAAGCCGTAACCATTATTCCATCCCCACCCCCAACACTGCTTCCACTCACGACCGACCCGAACACCATGCTCGCGCGTTTCTGGCGCAGAGTCTGCCACCTGGGGGTCCTTTACCCGCACTCGGCTCACTTGTGCCACGTGGAGAGCGGCTACTGTGCACAGCACGCCCAGTGTGATCCTGACTTCACAGTGAGCCTGTGTGCGCGCGTCCGCACGAGCGGAAAGGCTGCTCTGGACGACAGCGCTTTTGTCTTCTAACTTTCCCACGCTCTGAGCTTTCTACTTTTTTGACTATGAATTATTTCTCAAGACTTTAAATTTCTGAAGCACAATGTACTTGAAAAAGCTTCCTGGAACCAACTCACCTTGGCTCTGCTTGTTTGGAGTTGCCATGTGAAGAATCCCAGCGAGAAAATTGATGAGCTCAGGAATGAACCTCTGGGACAGAGCCACATAGTCCAGGAACACGCAGCACACGAAGAGCCCCTTGACAGCGTCTTGCAGTGACCGCACAGGGCACTGGCGAGGAGTGCGGGGCTGGTCAGGAATGTTCCGGAACGCCTGCTGGCAGGCACCCAGCTTCCCCAGGACTCTGGCCTCCGCGGTGGAGCAGAGGTGGACAAGGGGCCCCGGAGACAGGACTCTGTGACCACGAGGTCCACCGCTCGTGGGGAACCAGTTATAACCCCCACAGTAAGCGGGCACCGACCACATGCCCATCGAGGAGAAGGAACAGTTTGGACTCTTAAAGCCAGCAGGGGTCTGACGGGATGCTGCGCCCTGTCACCCTGTCCAGGGGCCCTGGGAGGGGCACCGCCAGCCTGATGCCACGCCCTGTCACCCTGTCCAGGGGCTCTGGGAGGGGCACTGCCGGCCTGCTGTGTTCGCAGGCCCTTGCAGGGGGGTTTTGTTCAGTCACGGCCCTTGCACACTCCAAGGGGAGCAGGCTCTGATGGGGACTGTCTGACGTACCTTGGTGAGCAGCTGGCTCAAGCACAGCAGAGCAGGCGTGATGACCGGGTGCCAGAAGTCAGAGGTTGGGAACAACATCCCAGCAATTTTCAAGTAAATGAGCTGGAGAAGCAGGCCACCACCCAGATTAGAGGAGGGACGCACAGGACAGCCTGCTGTGCGCCTCTGTGCTGATCACAGAAGCAGACCCCACTCGCTGGGGACAGTGACCCACGCTGCCAGGACACTAGGCCCCAGACAGGCGGGAAGCAGAGGCTGACACCTCAGGCTCGCCACCAACCAGTCAGCAGAAAGGCCACGAGCTGGTCACACAGCCGCGACCCTCACCTCAAAGTTGCCTTTAAACCCCTCCCCAGAAACCCATCGGGAGTCTGGGTCTCTTGAGCACGAGCAGCCCGTCCCTGTCCAGCGCCTGCAGTAAAGGCTGTGCTGTCCTTCCCCAGGACCCACAACCGCTCACTGGCTCTGCGAGCATAGGGCAAGCGTGGAGCCATTTGGTTCGGTGACATCAACTCCTAAACCCTCACGCCAGCCTACAGGTCATGGAGCACTGCAGCCACTGCTCCTGCCCGCAGTGGGGAAGGCCCGGCCCGCGAGCCCAGATGGGGACTGGGGTGAAGCCCAGGTGGCCGGCTAATGCCGGCCTGCCCCGCAGGAAGTCGCTGCAGGGAGGCCAGCTGGGTCCGCTCGGACACGGCTCCACAGGGAAGGGGCCGCGGCTCCCAGGAGGGCTGAAGCCACGGACCCTGGCTCAGGCCCCTGCTTGAGAAGCCTGTTAACCACCAACATGAAGCCTGGACTCGCAGGTTCCTGCCAGCACCGTTAGCTCATTTTCAACCCAGAGAGCAAAGAATGAGATAGTTGAGCAGGATCCCTCCAGTGAGCGGACAGGACAACAGCCCTGGAGTGTGTGAAACCTCAGAAACCTCAGAGCCGTCAAAGCGTCCTCAGAAAAACACGCGCCCAGTGTGAACGGCTCTGTTCACAGAGAAAGCAAACCAGGAACTCTGTTCCAAGCACACGGCAGCTCACTGTTAACCGTCAGCACTCCTCCCAGGCCTGGTCCCGTGCGATCCCCGGATGGCCCTGGAGGCGCTGGGCAGACACCCCCTAGAAGCCCCCACCCCTCCGTGCCAGGACACCACACAGGACGGCCGATGTCTGCAAGCCCCCGCTCACCACGTCCAGGCCTGGGAAGGCTGCCCGGCCTGTGGTCTCAACGGTCCCTTCCATCTCGTGCATGGCGTCTCGGAGGACAAATTTCACAGCGTCACTTGCAGACTCAGGAAACATCTGGCAAAGGTTATACAATGGCCTGTTAATCAGAAACACAGGTCAGGGAGGATGTCTGCAGGGAACAAAGATAAGAAACCTCACATTCACCATTCTGCTGTGGCGTCAGCTGCCTACCACGTTGGAGCCGGAAGCCCTGACTCTTATGCCTGACAGGCCGTGCTGGTGACCCAGGAACTTTTCCAATAGTGTCTGTGATAACCTGGACTCATTTTCACCTTCTCCTAGAATCCTGGTTGTGACTTTCTGGCAGTGGTGGCAGAATGAGTCCCGTCTGCACAAGTCACAGCCCGGGGAGCAGGTCCCGTGTGTCCTGAACCCACGGATGCCTCGCCAGCTCTCCTGGGGGCAGAGGCTGCACAGGGGAGGGCGTGCAGCCCAGGCCGGCCTTGGGTGTCTGCTGTCATCACCCCCCGCCCCCAACTCAGCACCCTGGCCACTGCATCCTGCTCCAGCCAACAGGGCCCCGGAGCCAGTAGCTCTGCCCACAGGGGCCCTTTTGCACAGGGTGTAGACCCAGCCCAGAGCTCCCACGGGGGCAGGAGCAGACAGCGAACGAAACACATGAGCCAGCAAATACTCCGAACAAGCCTGAAGGGGCGCAGCTGTCACAGGCCCATTTGTTCGGCATTTAAAACACCCCCGTCCAGGGCGGTGGGGAACACGCGGACAGGACTGAGGGCCGGAGCTCGCTGCGGGTGCAGGGCCAAGGCGGCCTCCCCGATGCCGAAGCCACTTTACGACTTCACTAAATGGCACAGAATTTGTTCAACTTGGCCCCTGGTTCCAGATAACCCCCAATTTTCACTCACACAACCAGCTTGTCGATGACGCCGAGGTCTGGCGGGTCGCTTACAGCCAGGTCTCCAATGTATTCCAGAAGGAAGCCGAACAGTTTCTGCAGGAACAGGGTAGGTCAGCGCCCAGGGCGAGCCCAGAGAGCCCCACCCAGGACACCCGCCCCCACACCCTCGAATGGCCGGCGGTGTCGAGGGCTGCAGGGATGGGTGCAAGATGGGAGGCAGGCTGCAGGGCGGGGCGTGCAGGGCCCGGGTGTGGCTCCCTCGGCCGGGAGGCAACACCAGACTCCTGGATGGAGAACGTGACCAGCCCCGCTGTGGTCAGGGAGCGGCTTTACTGGGAGAGGACAGGCGCACGCCCAGCATCCGCTCCCCGGAACCCTCGTGCGGGGTAGACTCATGGTGGGTAGTGCCGGGGCTCCCCTCACACCCCCGGGCCTGCCACGGACCCGGAGCCGACACCCATCCAGGCCCCGCTTGCTGGCCCGCCCCCATGGAAAGTAGCCAGCCGCGAATACGGCGAGCGCCCGGTGGCCGGCGGTGCCGTGGCTGCCAGGCCTCTGCCCGCTCCTGGTGCCGCAGGGGGACAGCCAGCGTACTCCCAGCTTTGCTTTGTTCCCCACTGCGAGGCTGGGGTGGTTGCATTTCTGAATTCTCTCCACAACCAAAAGCTGGTCTTCCATTGATTTTCCGGACAGTAAAGACTTCAGCTCCTCGCAGGATTCGGGAACTGTCAAAATAACAAACAAAAAGCACAAAACACACTCCACGCTTATCTTGTAAAATGAGAACTACTCACATTTCCGGTAACACAAACATGAATACTGAACACAAACTAAGCAACAGAACTCCGTTTGCTTCCCCCACGGAGGCAGTTCCGCCCGTATCATAGAAACCCTCTTCTTCTGTGAGTATCACGAGTTCCAACAGATCCCCCCGGAGGACAGATTCCCCTGGCAGCCCTCAGCACTGCGGAGTCACACAACGGCCAAGAGGCCGCCCGGAGCCCTGGGGTCAGGCCCGGGGGACGCTGTGGAGAAGGATGACCGAGTCTGTCTGCGAGCCAGGCTGGCACAGACAGGCAGGGTGGGGGTGTGGCCGGGTTGGCCCCGCCCCCCTGCTAACACAGCCCAGCCGGGCAGCCTCGCCAGGTCCCCCTGCTACTCGGAAACCTCAACGCCAGGGGTCTGCCAACCTGCGAAGGTGTAGGGCAGCTGGGCCCTGGCTGCCGCCTGGTCGTCCCTTGGCAGCCGCTCTCCAGGGCTTGGACGCTGATCCCCCTGGAGCTGCGCGTGCACTTCCACACTGTCGGCGTCAGACTCCCGGCCCACAAGGCCGTCGGCGCTGTGGGCGTCCTTGCTGTCGGCGTCAGACTCCAGGTCTGAGTGGCCGTCCGGGCTGTCACTGTCCTCCGGGCCCCCCTCGCTCCAGCCTTCACCCTCCTCCTCTTCTTCCTCTCCGCTCTCCCCACCACTGGAGTCCCCACTTGGCTCCTCCTCGACGTTCATCTTCCCATCCTGCGAACAGAGCGCGGACACCAGACACATCAGTACTCTGGTACAGCAGCCAGTATGGCTGTGGCCGTGCCCGAGGGCTAGGGGCCTGGGGGCACCGGGCCTCTCCCACCCTTTCGAGACCGCTGCGCGTCCGTGGGCTCAAGGCCTGGGACCCGCGCTCTGCGGTCCCTGCCACCAGGACTCTGGGCAGAGAAGCTAGCTGTTTCTAGAAAGACAGTTTCCGTCTGTGGTAAAGCTATTAGGTGAGAAACCAGAAAATCTGCCGCTTTAAATGAAAACCAGGAAAGAAGGCAAACACCTCACTTTGTAAGAAAGCAAGCGCCGGTCATCTGTGTCCAGCACGAAGCCGTCGTTCAGGTCGTCGGCCGACAGGTGCTTTGGTCTCTTGCTGTGCGCATCCTCGTCTCTCCCGAGCATCCTCCGGAGCCTCTCGGCCTGAGCAGGAGGAGGGTTGCTGCTGAGCGCGCACCGGGCAGGGACGCAGGCCGCCCAGCGCCCCCGGCCTCGCAGCTGCATCAGGCCTGCCCTCTGCTTTCTGTCTTCAGCCAGACAGGCAGCCCTCGGCACGCATCGTATGGAACACTTATTTAACAAAAATAAAAACAAGTATCGCAGCAGAAATACTTCTGGCACAAGGAAGGAAAAACCCTGTTAGACTGAGGTTTCTCTGACCAAGTGACACCCGCCAACCGGAGTGAACTTCACTCGCCGCCAGACCCCAGGAGAGGAGCCCAACCCCACGCTGAGGCCTGACACAAGTGGCCGGCTCCGTCTACACCTGAGCACCGGCGGCAAACACCGCAGGCGGCCCCCGACGGGAGCAGGAACAGCCAGAAGCGCAGGAGCAAGCCTCTATTTCGTGTTTGTTTGTAACATATGGAAAATTTAAAAAACTTTTAAGAGAAAAACGTGAGACAGGAGTGCACTGTATCGCCAGCAGCTGTTTTGAGGTAAATGAATTAGGAAAAAATGTCATTTTTGTTACACTGGGTATTATCTGCTTTTTTTTTTTTTTTTTTTGCTTATAGTCAAAAATATAGTAAAACAGTATTTCAGGGCTTCCCTCTTAGCTAAGTTGGTAAAGAACCTGCCTGCAGTGCAGGAGACCTGGTTCCATCCCTTGGTCAGAAGATCCTTGGAGGAGGGTGTGGCAACCCACTCCAGTATTCTTGCCTGGAGAATCCCATGGACAGAGGAGCTTGGAGGGCTGCAGTCCACGGGGTCACAACAGTCGGACTTATGGACTAAACCATCACCCTCATCACCACAGTAAACAAACAGAAACTTATCCGTAGGCTATAAAGAGCCCACTGATAAAAGGCCCCCCAGGGCAGTGCCCCCAGCCCTGCCAGTACCTCCAGGCGTCTGAGACGCTCCTGCTCCTCCCTGGCCAGCTCCTCCTCCGTTTTCATCCTGTTAGAGGGCTGCGCTTTCATTTCAAAGCCGAGCTCACGAACCATCATGTCATATGCATCAGGCTAGGGCAGACAGAAGAATTTTTTTTAAATAGAAAAGACGTGCATGACCAGCCCCCCACGCGTGTGGATCGTGGCTGGACGCCGTTACGGAAGAGGCCAAACCGTGTCCTGAGCCTTTCTGCTTGTGTGACTGGTCCTGGTCGGGCTTGGCAGACACTTCTGGGCCATATACAAAAATTCTTCTCCAAATACATCTGCTTTAAGAAAACTAACCCTTGCCCATTTAGGCATTAAGTCCCCAAACGGGGTCCTGAGGAAAGAACAGGGAGGTCGACGCACAGATGTGCAGACGGCCACAGGGGAGGCTGGTGAAATACTACTATTTCTTAGAAACCAGTGACTCAGAAGACGGCAGCTTTTTCAACACTTACACTAAAATTCGGATACCCCCTGAAGGTCTTCCCCCACCCCAAGTCTTCCTGATACCAAGAAACCACCATTTTCTTTAGTGTCATTTTTCTGGAGTAAATATTGAAATAACTTCCACTTTACTTCCACCCCAACGGAACACACATCAGCTACCTCAATATCAAAGTTCAACAAAACACTCAGGTCCTAGAAAGGAGAGCAGATGCCCGGCTCCCCCTTATCTGTGGAATAAGTGCATGGCTCGAGGCCAGGCCAAGCGAGACGTGTCCGCCCCACCTTGGGCTTCTCCTTTCCGCCTCCACTCTCAGACTTGGGCGTCTTGCAGGCCAGGAGAGCCTGGATTTCTTTCCAGTCTTGGTCTAGCTTCTCTGTGAGTTCAAGGGCATCTTCCCGTTGAGCCTGTCTCTCCCTCTGGGGAAAAAACACAGATGGAACACACCCCATTACTGTCGGTGTCCAGGCCCCACTGGACAACCACTCAGCCAACACCCACCTTGCCGACTCAAACAGACCATGAGAAAGGAGCCTCTCAGGAGCCCACCAGGCAGAACCAAGTCCCCGCTGTGAGGCTGTTCCTCGACTCCTGATATGCGCCAAAACCAACTCAAAACACCCGTCCCCCAAATCAAACTCCCAAACACAAGAAACCATCAGGGTACCTGCCCGATGGCGTTACCACGCATCCTGTGCTCCTAGGCAAGCGACCACTTTCATTACATTCACAGAAAGTTTTAATACAACCTAAAACTGCCCAGCGAGAAAAGGCGGGGGCGTCCCAGCGCTGAGTCCCAGGGCAGAGCTGCCCTGGCACGAAGGAAGCTGCTCACCTTCTCCTGCTTGGACCTGGCGATGAGCTCCTCAATCAGCTCCCTGCGGGACTTGGGTGGCTCCTCGCCCCCGCTGGGCTGCTGGGTGGCCTTCCCGGGGACCGGCCCGCTTCCGCCTCCGAAGTGCGTCGCGGTCAGCTCGGCTGCAAATGGAGCAGAGAACCCCGTGAAGCCCAGGCCCCCCCAGAAGCGGGTTTTGCAGTTGCTCTGCCAGTGTTTCTCCGAGCTCGGTCCTGAGAACCCATTCCACGTTCAAGAGGAAATTCTCACTGGGTGGTCACTGAGATCATACGTACAGCGGCACTTAAACCAGACGAGCCCCTCTGAGAAAGCCCAGAGACACAAGAATGGGTCAGTGACTGGTTCCTCTGCTTCCCAGAATGCTCTGCACATTATAAGGGATCAGTGACTGACTGGTTCCTCTGCTTCCCAGAATGCTCTGCACATTAGAAACCACAGTCACGTAGTGTTCTACTAACTCAAGATTGTTCACAATGTTTTCTGAAAATAAAAATTTATAAACAAGGTGCTAGGACATGAAAGATCCCAGAAAGGATTCTCAAAGGAAAAATAAAATCTGTTGGCGCACTTAGTACAGGATTTAATTAGAAAATTTGAGTTGACTTTTAAGATGGAATTCTCCTAAGCAAGGAGAACACGTATTATGTAGTTGAACAAAACAGAATGTTTCCTAATGGTTCATTGTTAAAGGTACAGTAAATATATTTTTAGAAGTTAACAGGCTTTTCTCGTACAAGTTACTTAGATTTTGATGAGCTTGCTATAAAAACCAGAGGAGGACAGGAAGCCTCAAAGGAACAGCTGAGTCCCCAGGACCAACACCTGGAGCTGGACGCTCACTTTCCCCAGCCACCTGACACCACAGCTCCTCGCAGCAACATGGCGGGGGGCTGCCGACTATGTGATAAAGGTCATGCCATCAAACGTACGGGCCCTTCACCCACAGTGCAGGTGAGTGTGCGTTAACCGTGAAGTGTGAAGAGCTCTGAACAACAGAAAGTGCAAAACGAAAGGCTCTGGAGATGAACTACGTTCTCTCTCAACCACAGAGCCTCAGCAGTCATGCCCGCCTCCTGGTACTGTGGATGATCCACGGGCCACCCTCATTCCCAGGCCTCCTGCCCCCGCGTCACCCACAAACCAAAAGGCGGTCATGGGTTTAATGTGTTGGCTTTCCACACACCAGGAAGCAGCAGCTTTTCTGAAGATGCTGAACAGAGGGTATTTTAATCTACAAGGGTGAAATCCTAGTGACACGACCCCGACCTTATAGAAGGGCCCAAGATGATCAGACCTGAGCTGACTCCGAACTCAGTTCAGCTGCATGTCAATGTTAACTCAGTTCAATGTATATCTCCTTCATTACTACCTATAAATAAGCAGCTCAATGTTCCTTTCTCCACAAAACTGCCACAATTGGTTCTGGAGTAAACAAAGCCTAAGAGAACTAGATAAACACTGTCCTGGAACACACTTGGTCAGAACCAATGACTCAGTGGTAGCAAAGCAGAGTGGGTTTGCACAGAAGTGCTGTCCAGGGATTAGCACGGTGGGTTTTACCTACAACGGATGGACAATCTCCCCAATTCTCTGAGCTCATGGGTAAAATGAGCTGGGGTAAAGTTCGAACAAGAGAAAGCATACAGAAGTGCCTTCTCAGCTTACAGAAGTCTGTATATCTTATGGACGCATACACCTTTTGAAAGGTCTGCAGCTGCATTTTCTCGGAGTCTGGGCAGGAATGGCAGGAAGAGCATCCTGGAGCAGAGCACGCGGGTGCCCGGGCCTCACCTGACAGCGCTCCCCGGCCCTCAGTGTCGCTGTCACTATCGACGATGTCGTTGTGCTTTTCGATATCCGCCAAAGACTGGCCGTAATGAGTTAATTCTTCATCTTCATTTAGGTTGTAGATGCTTTTTTTTTCATGTTGTCGCTAACAGGACAGAAAAAAAGTCCATCTCCTAAAATTTCCATGTTCATTTAAAGTTTTAAAAAAATTACTTTTTTCATTTTTGTGCAATGCGTCAATGCTGCTTTAAGATGATTCTGGGTCATTTGAGCAATGATTCAGACAGAAACAGAACCTACAGAAGGTAAATAAATCAACCGGCCCATCTAAGGCGCTGGGAAATGGCACTAGGACCTCACCACCACACTCGGACCCCCTCCAGGATGCGTCACTGCTGTGCACTCTGGCTGAGGCATCTCTCCGCCCAGCTGGTGTGTGCAGAAGGCTGCTTCCCCTTAGGCCTAGCCAGGCGAGCTACACCATTCATGATTCCCCGCTGTCACCCACAGAAGCGTAACTGAACGAGGGGGACTGGCCTCCTCCTCCTGACTTCTGGGCAAGGAGACAGCAGGGGACCCTCCCCGGTCTCCCCTACCTGCTGCTCCAGAGCAAACCTCTTCATCATCTTCTCCTCCGGGCTGATGCTGCTGTTGTACTCCCCAAAGCGTTTATCTCGGAACACGTTGGACTTATCCCTTTCCTTGTACTCCTTCAGCAGAGTCTGGGTGCGCTGAAAAGCAGATCACAGAACTGTCTCTCACTGGTCCTGGCAACTCTGAGCTCTGATGCTTGGCAATCTGGGTCCCCAGAATGGAGCCACTTCCGCAATGGGACACACTGACGGGTCTAATGAACTGGAAGACACCATTTTTTATGCCTCAGGCCACTGAAACTAACAGTCCAAGAAAGGCCAATCTATTGGCTACAAAAACTGATCTCAATTACTGAGGGGAAACTGCCAGACAATGGAGTCAAGAGCAGACCAGGAACCCAGGGGATTCGCTAGGGAGTGCTGGTACCTTGTGCCTAACACCCAAGGTTACAGCAAAACAACAGCAACCAGAAAAGAGCAGAACAAACGAGTGCTCAGAGGTCACTCTGCCAGGTGAAGCAGCCAGATGAGTTGAGGTTGGTAGCTGAGAGAAAGAGAAGCCAGGGAACCAGGAGCTGAGTAGCTCTTCATGTCAACACCACCACCACCATCAATTACAGAGACTGCGGCAGCATTGCCTGTCTTTGGCTGGTTATGTTCATATACGTGCCAGTATCTGTATATATGGTTGACAGGGAGGCCTGGTGTGCTGTGATTCATGGAGTCCCAAAGAGCTGGACTCGACTGAGCAACTGAACTGAACTGATTGCTAAAATCTGTGTGTGTGTGCTGTTGCTTCAGTCACATCTGACTCTCTGAGACCCCACGGAGTGTAGCCCGCCAGGCTCCTCTATGGGATTCTCAAGACAAGAATACTGGAGTGGGTTGCCATTTCCTCCCCCATGAGAAGGGAAGATCCTGGATCAAACCCGCATCTGCTGCACTGCAAACAGATTCGTTACCGCTGAGCTCCCAAACCAAAACTCACAGTGCTCTCTGGGTCATTCGTGGACACGCACGTGTTGCCCAGGAGGTGGAGACAAGAGTGAGGACTTGGGACCCCACCGCAGCACCGCCTCCCAGTGCGGGCTCCGGGAGGCGCCTACAGCCTCATCTGAAAAGGAGAGAATGGCAGTTCCTACCTCAGTCTCCTAAGGAGAAAACAGGACACTGAGGCTTAAGTAGGGAAGACACATCTGTCTGTTCTGGAGCTCCTGCTGCCCGCACCCTGCCCCAGCCTGCCCTGAGGTGTGTGGTGGGGGCATGGCGGAGTCAGCGCTAAGACTGTCTTGTCCTCCACTACTGCCAGTTCCTTCAAGTCAGGATGATGTTTGGTTCCATTCAAAGATCAGTCGGATCGCACACTGGGACAGCACAGTTCATGAGCCCATGAAGACAGGGTCAGGGGTTACTCCACCTTTACCCCTTCACCTGCCAGAACAGAGCCTAAACAAGAGCGCTCAGTGGCGTGCCAAGCTTTCCCAGGTGTTTAAACCCAGTGCACACCCTAGCCCTTACCAAATGTGTGACTGTAGGAAATTTACTCGTCCTTTCCGTGCCTTAATTTTTTCACTAACCTACTAATGTCTCCTCCTCAGGATGACAATAAATAGTTAAAACCACCCAGTGAGCATGTCTCAGAAGCTACATAGAGAATGCCAGCAGAATGGAATCTGAAAGTACAGAATAGTCTGGGACAGTGAGCACAAGAAAAGGGATGGCTGTGAGGTTTTCCAAAAAGGTTAGCATTTCAGTTACCTTGCAAAGGACAGTCATGTGCTTCAAAAGTGAAGTTGCTCAGTCGTGCTGACTCTTTGCGACCCCATGGACTGTAGCCCACCAGGCTCCTCGGTCCATGGGATTTTCCAGGCAAGAGTACAGGAGTGGGTTGCCATTTCCTTCTCCAGAGGATCTTCCCGACCCAGGGCTCGCACACGGGTCTCCCGCACTGCAGGTGGATTATTACCGTGTGAGCCCACCAGGGAAGTCCTATGTTGATGCATTCCTTCACCAAGCATCTACTGAGCAGCCTGTGTAATCCCTTATCCTTAAACCAGCAGAGCTCAGTCTCAAGGAAGGCGGTTAAGCGGGCCCCACGGTGACCAGGGCGGCACAGAAGTGATTAGCTATGTCAGAGGAGGCTGGACCAGTGCGCTGGGGCTCCAAGGAGCGACAGCAGTTCTGCAGGGCGATGTCGCCCCATCACACGCAGAAGTAGAGGCAAGAAGGTGCACACACTCCAGCCGACACACGACGCACACACGGCGTCTAACTGCGCCGGGCTGTCCTGAGGGCTCTCTCAGGGGACGCGTCCCACCCTTCCAGTCGCCCGCCCAGGAGGTAGGTACCATTGGCACATCCTATGTACACAAGGGGAACCAGCACCGTCGCCCGCGCGCTGCCGCAGGGGGTCGGGACAGCAGGGCCGCGCGGCTGGTCCGGGCCGGCAGGCAGGGCAGGGGACCCCTCGGAGGACGCCCCCTCCCCGGAAGGCCCGGCTCCCCGCTGACCTTCTGAAGGGCCCGCGCGCGCGACACCCCGGGCAGGCCCACGTCGTGGCGCGTCTTCCTGCCCAGAACCTGGAACTTCTGCCGGTTTACTTTCACCTCGAATGGGTTGGGGTTCGGCCTCGCCCGGCTCCCCAACGCGCCCGCCGGGGCCGCAGAGGCCTTCCCGCGCGCGGCGGACCTGGCCTTCCCCATGGCGACACACGCCACACCTCAGGGTGCGGACGAGGAAGAGAAGGCGGCCGCGGCTCGGGTTCCCTCAGCAGACACGTGCGGCTTCGCAGCCTGAGACAGCCGCCCGCATCTCGCGATCACTGAGGCAGCGAGAAGTAGGAACGTTGGGTAAAATACTGCCACGCCCCCGCGCAGCCTTCTCGCCCACAGGCCGAGCGACTACAACTCCCAGCAGGCCGCGCTCGCGCCCGGCACCTCCGCCCCGCGCGGGGCCTTCTGGGAGCGGTCGTGGCCCGCGAGGCGCCACCCCCGCCTCAGGGCGCTCTGGCTCCCTCGTCTGGAGAGCCGTTGGCGGGAAGCCGGCCGCTGTGCTAGTAGGTGGCGGCGGCGGCGGCGGCGGCAGTTGCCGTCGCCGCCGGGGGCCGTGCCCCGGCCAGTGAACAGCTCTCAGGGCGATGGGGCCGGAAGCCTGTGCCACGGCGCGGCGGCGGTGACCGCGGGGAACCGGCCCTCTAGCTCCGCGGCCGCAGCCCCCGGCCCCGGAGGCAAGGCGGCCGGGCGCCCTCAGCGTACGAAGCGGCGTCGGCGTCGAAAGCGGACCCAGAGGCGGCGGCAAGGGTGGTGGCCGTGGCCGTGGCCGGGGCCGGGGCCGTGGCAGAAGCAGCAGGTGCAGGAGCGGCGGCCCAGGGCGGGACCCGACGCGGAGTCGGGCGAGCGATGCTCGGGGGCCGCCCCGCGGTTGGCCCCCGCCTCGCCCTCGCCTCCTCCCGCCGAGAGAGCCAGGCGACGGCGGCGGCGGCGGCGGCGGCGAAGACGACGGCGGTCGTCTATGGAGCTCGAGAACTTCTTGGCCAACACGATGCTGCTGAGAGCGCGCCAAGGTGGGTGCACAGCGGCGCCCTGACCCCGCCCGGGTCCTGAGCCCGTGCAGCCCCAGCCCTGCCGGGAACACCGACCCTGCCGCGGCCCCCGGATTTTCCGCGGAATCGGGACCCCCGGGCCCGCGCAGCCTGACTCTCTGGAGTGCGCGGTCAGCGAGTGGTCAGCCCGGGCACCTAACGCCTAAGCTGCTCCGTCGCCTTTCGGCGCCGCCTCGGGACCCGCGTGAAGGAAGCCCGCGCGCTTCTCCAGTCAGTCTGCTCTTGATCCCCTGTCCTGCCCTCCTTCCGGAACCTCGGGACGCAGTGTGGCTTCAGCGTCGGTCTAGCAGTGTGATCTGTCCCCAAGAGAGGAGGCCAGACCAACCAGTAAAGCCAGCGGCAAAGAACCGTGCCTTTGTGGTCTTCAAAGGGCCACCGAAGAGAATCCTGTGAACCACCCTGGGAGACCCTTCACTTAAGTGTCTATTGTTGTTGTTCAGTCTCTCAGTCGTGTCCGACTCTTCTGCGACCCGGTGGACTGTAGCCTGCCAGGCTCCTCTGTCCATGAGATTTCCCAGGCAAGAGCGGGGGACTGTTACCATAGCATCTCTTCTTGGGTTTGAGGTTTGATGGTGTCCAGACTTGTGTAGAGTGGGTTTTAGCCCGGCTTAGGGCTAAATCTTTAGGGAGAGATTGAACACATTAGGAAGAATTCATGCTGGTCGCCATGTAGAAGCAGCAGTTGGGCCAGCCCTTCTGCTTGCTGACCCTAGGAATATAGTTCTCTGGGGAGGTGACCCCTCTGCTGCTCCTGGAGAGATGGGAGAGCTGGAGGCAGAGCCCACCCATAGTTCTTCAGCCCCTTTGCTCTTAGGGATTCGGTGTGGGGTCAGCCGCTTCATCTTTGTGCTGGCAACAGAGTAAGTGCCCTCCTAAGGATGTGTATTTAATACAATCTGGAAGAAGTATTTTGTGTTCTGTCTCCCAGGGCTTCAGAGTTCCAGTCCTGGGTGCACATGTTGGCTAAGTCCTGGTGACCTGTGATGCTGCTGAGAAGCATCAATCAGTTCATCTTGTGATTAGTGCTTAACATTGTGTAAGAGAAATTAAACTGGAATATCAGACTTGGGGAGTTCTCTTTTTAAGCCACCTCCTTCCCATTTGTATCCTCAGCCGTTCAAGAAGAAAGATCTTGATTAAAATGTGCATGGTTTTTCACACCTTGGAGACTGCATCAGAAACACTGTGCAGGAAATTCTTGAAGTCACAGTGAGTGATGCAGAGAATTAGGGGTTACAACGGAGGGATTCTGAGTTCAGACGTAGTGAACTTTGTTATGTAAAGTGTTTGCTGTATTAGGAGTTGAAAATCAAGACCTCAATATTTTTGTGTGCTCACTTGAACCCCTCTGCGTAGAACGGAAGACGGGTAGGGAGAAGCCGGGTCCTGCTTTGCTGTTCAGGCCGTGGGGAGTCCTGAGTAAGATGGGGTGTTGATTGTCATCTGGCGCCCCTCACTCTGAACTCAACACTGATCGTAGAAGTGGACCATGCTCCATGGAAATCAGATCTGACTGAGGCTAAACCTGTTTTCTTTCTGCTCTGCTTTTATATCTGGGTATAATGAATGAATAGAGAATATTGTACAATAGAGAATATTGTACCAAACAGACTGCCTTACAGTGCTGTAGAGCTTAGGTAAGGAGGTACATGTAAGTGTGCTATAAATGCTAAATAACATAAAACCACTGTTTTCTGCCATAAAGCCTAGGACCATGTTGATAATTGCTTAAGGAATTTGTATTAAGTTTGTTCCCGCAACTCTGAACTTGTGGTTTTATAACTCTGAGGAGGCCTGCCCCCAGCAGCAGGAGTGTTTCCTCCTGTGGTAAAGGAGTCGCTACGTCAGTGTGGTTAATGCTTAGAGAAGTTGAATCGGAAATGTCAGAAAGATGCGAATATTAAGTGCTGCATGTTGGTTATGATTTAGGGTTGTTTACCCAAGTTGGAAACTGTTTATTTGCTTTAGGAGCTTGTAGAGTATTTCTCAGAAAGTACTTTCTTGGACACTTGTCTGTTCATGGTTGCTTACTCCTCCGTTAGTTCCTCTGGCTCCGTATTAGGAGATTAACTTCTGAAATGAGTGGACGGAGCCTGCAGTCACGTGTTGGCCCTGGGAACTGCAGTGTTGTCAGTCCAGTCATTTCTTAGATTTATTTCAAGTAAAATCAGTCTCTTTTCTTTTTTTGGCCTCAGGTTTGTTGAGATCTTTTCACCTTTCTCAGGAGTGTCGGCAGATGATGTTTCATTGGAAAGAACTGTGTGTGTGTCACTATGCCAGGCTCACCCTGAGGAGGTATGAAATGAGCATGTTATTCATATAGGAAAGTACGGAAGTCACCGATTCTTTGGAAACTCAGCATTTTTCCCCGTGCGGGACATTTGTGAAGCAGTTGATGGCCTTTAATTGTTTCGAATGAGAAGCTGAAATTGTTTCACATCATGCTTTTAGGAGACTAACTCTATTTTGTCTTCTTGCAGAAATTAACCTTATAAACGCGCAGGGAGGAGGATATGATATGAACATTAAACGTGGATTTTGGTCATGTGTACGGGAGTTGGTGATGGACAGGTAGGCCTGGAGTGCTGCAGCCCATGGGGTCGCAGAGTCGGACACAACTGAGTGACTGAACTCAACTGAACTGATAGCAATTCTGTTGAGGTTTCAGGTTGTAGTTTTATCTACAGGTTTGTTTAGCACCTGACGTATAGTTGATACACCTTTTATCATTAATGCTATCTCTTGCTGAAGCTTCCTCATCAGGGTTTTTGGTTGCAAGGAGTTTCTATAAGTAGCTTATATACCTTCCAATTCCAGAAATTGGTTTGGACATGCTCTTGTATGCTTACTGTTCAAACTTTCTGTGCAGCAGGCTCTTCTTATTTTCTCGTTTGGTTCTTTCCTCCTTTCAGGGCCATTTTACCTTCATCCTCCTTGTCCGTGTCTCTGGTCTTCCAGCTCAGAGGCACTCTCTGCCCGCTGGGAATCTGGAACTTGGAGCTCACAGCACGGGGTAGCCAGTGGTTCTCGGCTAAATTGTCATCTGTTGTAAGAACAGGACAAACTCTTACTTTTATTGTTTATCCCTTTCTGTGCTGGCCATATAATTGGCACTTAGTCGACAGTTGGAGATTAAGGGGGGCAATTTGGTAATTTCAAAAAAGAGAAGGTGAAATTTGTGCTGAAAACTAAAGGACTGGCTTGATACGGAGGGCTTAAGGCGTGTTCAGGTTTGATCGCAGAGCCTGATGGTTGATAGCTGAGAACAGGTAGCGTTAGTGGGGGTTTGCAGCATCCAGGCAGCGCGCTCAGTTCTCTCTGGGCACTACCCAAGCTCGGCCTAGACCTCATTCTCCTGTTCTTCAGAGCTGGGACTTCGAACAGCCCTCCTTCACAGTGTTGGCGGGAGGGCTGCGTGGATTAATGTGGTAGAGTGCTTGGTACTTAGAAAGTACTCAGTAAATAATCATGGTGGTTGTGGTTGTAGGTTTGTTATGTCCAGAACCTTGATGATGAGCTGACACATTGCACCTGTGATCATTTAGTTGACCTCGAACCTGGCTCCTTGTCTCATTCTTCGGCGTTCTCTTCCTGAGTCCCCACGTGCAGGAGGTCCTTGAATCTCATTTATTCTTGAGCTTTATTATTTGTCTTGTTCATTTTTCATTTGTGTCTTCTCCCAGTACCCCCTTAGATGATTCTCTACACCTCTTAAGTTGACTGAGGGCAGTGGTTTCCTAGCTGGTCTCTACTTTCAGAGTTTTTTCTCTTTTATAATCCCCAAGGCTGCTAGAACACTCTTTCTAAAACACAGAGTTGTTCTCTTTAATAATCTCCTGTTTAAAATTTGGCCCTGGAGCTTCATCCCGGGTCACATCCAAATGCCTTAGTTCATCATGGCCCAGAGGGTCCTGCCTGACCACTGGCCTGCTCTCCTCTCCTTGTGCATAGCAGCTGTGGGTCACACCAGTTCATGCTCCTGGGCTTTTCTCTCCTGCCTGGCAAAGTCTTCTTCTTCCTTCCTGTTCCAGGAAGTCTGTTCTGGGAAATGTCCGAGGCTGTGCAGAAGGCTTGGTCACTGCCTCCCTCCAGCCCCTGCTGTGCCCAGGAGACACTCTCGCTGCGCTGGGTATGCCTGGGACAGCTTTGGGTCTCCTCTCCTGGCTCACCAGCACCCAGCACTGTGCTAGCGCTCAGTCTCTTTGCAAATGCCAAATGCTGGCTGAGGACAGAAGAGCACATCTCAGAAAGTCCCTCAGTACTGGTAAGAACCAGAAATTGAGATTTCAAAATAAGCTGTCCTTTTAGACTTCCCTGGTGGCTCAGACGGTAAAGCGTCTGTACAATGCGGGAGACCTAGGTTCAATCCCTGGGTTGGGAAGATCCCCTGGAGAAGGAAATGGCAGTCCACTCTAGTACTATTGCCTGGAAAATCCCATGGACAGAGGAGCCTGGTAGGCTACAGTCCATGGGGTTGCAGAGAGTCGGACACGACTGAGCAACTTCACTTTAGACTAGCAGTCTGGAAATAGGGACCGAGACCTGAGATTTTATTCAACTTTGGGGCATCAGTTGACCCCATACTTGTAAATGTTAAGTCTAGTACCGGAATGTTTATAGTACCTTTATTCATAATCGTCTCAAACTGGAAATAACCTTTCCACCCAAAGGGTATCAGTAAGAGAATGGATGAACAAGCCATGAAGCTCCGTAATTCCGTGCTGCCTTAGAAGAGAGAACTACTGACACGCACAACAGCTAGGCGTGTGTTGAGGGGAAGAGCAGGAGAAGCTGCAGTCCTCCATGATTTCCTGAGCTTGAAGAGAAATTGAATAATCCATGGTCATCACAGTGGTGATGGCCTGGAGGAAGGGGAGGGGCTGACACAGAAGAGGAGCTTTGGGGGATGGTGAGCACGCCCTGTTTATTGATCTGGGTGGTAATTGCACACATACGTTCATAGAAATTCGTCAAACAATATTCTTAAGATTAGTGCATATTATTGTGCAAATTATATCTGGTACAAGTTTTGTTTTTAGAGGAAAAGAAATTATAGAATGTTCTGATACTACCCTAGTGGTCCAGTGGTTGAGAATCCACCTTCCAGTGCAGGGGACATGGGTTTGATCCCTGGTCGAGGACCCCGCCTGCCGCAGGGCAGCTCAGCCCGTGCACTGCAACTCAGGAGAAGCCCGGGAGCCACAGGGGAGAGCCACACACAGCCACGGAGCCTCCCTGCCTCTGTGAGACCAGGGCAGCCAGGTGAGCAAGTGTCAGAGGTCACCATGAAGGTTAAAGACACAAATCCTGTCAACAGCGTGATCTTCCCTAAAACATGTTCCCTAAAGGCTTGGTTAGCTTTGCTTGTGAACATGCCTGAGTTTGGTGCCTTGTCCCTTCTCTGGAAGAAGGGCTGGCGTTGGTTCTTTTTATTATCTGTTTAGTTTCTTTAATAGTTATTCTGATATTCAAGATTCCTGTTTCTTCTTATGTTTGGTAATGTATATTTTCTAAAAAAAATTCTTGTCTACATTTTCAAACTTATTTGGCATAAATTTTATTTGTAACATTTTCATACTATTTTATAATTACAATTGTGATCTTTTTAATTTGGAGTATTATTTGTGTGTGCCTGTCATTTTTAATTAGACTTGCAAAAGATTTTTCTGTTTTCTATTTTATTAATCTTTTCAGTGAATCAGCTTTTGGTTTCATATGCTGTTGTATGTTTGCCTTCTATTTTACTAATTTCCACTTATATTATTATTTTGATTTTGATTTGCTTCTAGCTTCTTGAGTTGAATGCTTAATCCATTTCTTCTTTTTTCTTCCATTCCTTCATCAGGAATTTATTGACCATTTTATTTTATACTAGAGACTGTGGTTGGTACTGCGAGTAAACCATGAACTCAGCAGAAAATTTGCCTTTGAGGAGGTGACAGGCAAATGCTGAACATTAGTGTCCTAACTTGAGACTAAAGGCACTCTGATTAACAGAAAGTCATCTCTGAAAGAAGTAAAAGATCTGGGACCAGAAACGAATGAGCGTCTGCATCCAGTCTCCCACGCCTAGACTTATTTATCAGTCTCTTACTCAGTAGGACTTTGTGATCAGTGCACTGCTCTTGGATGAGCTAAGGCTTCAGACAGGTTACTTTCTGGTTAAATTAAGCACAGTTGTATAGAACGGGCAGCAGTCATGTGTTTCCAGTTCCCCAGTAGTAAGGCTTGTTCTGTTCAGATTGGGCAACTATTTCTTCTCTGCCTGGACTGTGCCCTCACCAGACGATCACTGTCTCGTGTTGTGTTGGCTCATTTCCTGGGTTCCAGGCCTTCCTTCTGTCATCGTCACTGGCATGGTAAGGGCTTTCCCCTTTCCAGTATCCCTGCACAGTGATCGCTGCCTGTTCCTGGTCATTAGGGAAAGGCCCTCTTCCAGGCCTGAGACACTACAGCCCCCTGACTGCCCTGAACTGTAGAACCTTATCCTGGGTCTTCTGCCAGTTGATTCTGTGTTCTGTTTACACTTGAAGAGCTGGGGAGTGCCTTTTAAATGCTCTCCTTTGACAGAATAACAACAGAGATGGGAGTTCTCATGTTCTCCAGTGCTCAAGCTCCTGGACCTGTAGAAGTTCAGGAATTTTACTGTTCAACTGTTTTGGACCAGCAGACATGTCAGCTGTATTAATATTCACCTTAACACTCAGGTTGAAGTAACCCTTATGGTTTCTCACCAGGACAGTAATGTTGTTTCACCCCTTGTTGATATTGTTTCCCTCCCATTTCTCACTGAATATACAATATGAGTGGGGATGTCCAATTTTAGCCCAGTTGACACTTTTCAGTGTTTTTACTCTTGTGCATAAAGCATCCCAATCATATTCTGTTACCCAAAAAAGAGGGATCCATGTTTCAAATGAAACACATCTGAATGTAATCAACTAACTCATTCAAAAAAATTCTCACTGTTGTACTAAATAGAATCTGAATGAGCACTTCCCCATTCAGCCTGGCCGTGTGTCCGGCCAGCGGCCACTCGTCGTGCTCATGCTGGACAGCACAGTTCTAGAAAACAATGATAATGTCGCTGCATGTTGGATGAGGAGAAACGTAGGTCCTGAAATAAACTGTTTCCTTCACAAATGAGAAAATATTCTTCTAAAGTTAAAAAAAAAAAAAGTGCTAAAGAAGTAAAGTCCTCCAAATGAATATTAATTTTTAAGCTAAACTATTTTCTGTCAATATAAATTACCATTAGCAATCTAATAAATTCCAGTACCTTAGATTTTAAAAATATAATTCTCTAACACCCACTTTATGTCTTGGTGTCTACCAAGTGTGAGCCAACATCTGCTGGATCATCAAAAAAGCAAGAGAGTTCCAGAAAAACATATATTTCTGCTTTATTGACTATGCCAAAGCCTTTGACTGTATGGATCACAATAAACTGTGGAAAATTCTGAAAGAGATGGGCATACCAGACCACCTGACCTGCCTCTTGAGAAACCTGTATGCAGGTCAGGAAGCAACAGTTAGAACTAGACATGGAACAACAGACTGGTTCCAAATAGGAAAAGGAGTATGTCAAGGCTGTATATTGTCACTCTGCTTATTTAACCTATATGCAGAGTACATCATGAGAAACGCTGGACTGGAAGAAGCACAAGCTGGAATCAAGATTGCCGAGAGAAATATCAATAACCTCAGATATGCAGATGACACCACCCTTACGGCAGAAAGTGAAGAAGAACTAAAGAGCCTCTTGATGAAAGTGAAAGAGGAGAGTGAAAAAGTTGGCTTAAAGCTCAATGTTCAGAAAACTAAGATCATGGCATTTGGTCCCATCACTTCATGGCAAATAGATGGGGAAACAGGGTCTGACTTTATTTTATTGGGCTCCAAAATCACTGCAGATGGTGATTGCAGCCATGAAATTAAAACACGCTTACTTCTTGGAAGCAAAGTTACGACCAACCTAGACAGCATATTAAAAATCAGAGACATTGCTTTGTCAACAAAGGTCCATCTAGTCAAGGTTTTTCCAGTGGTCATGTATGGATGTGAGAGTTGGACTGTGAAGAAAGCTGAGCACCGAAGAATTGATGCTTTTGAACTGTGGTGTTGGAGAAGACTCTTGAGAGTCCCTTGGACTGCAAGGAGGTCCAACCAGTCCATCCTAAAGGAGATCAGTCCTGGGTGTTCATTGGAAGGACTGATGTTGAAGCTGAAACTCCAGTACTTTGGCCACCTGATGCAAAGAACTGACTCATTGGAAAAGACCCTGATTCTGGGAAAGATTGAGGATAAGAGGAGAAGGGGACGACAGAGGATGAGATGGTTGGATGGCATCACTGACTTAGTGGACACGGGTTTGGGTAAACTCCGGGAGTTGGTGATGGACAGGGAGACCTGGTGTGCTGCGGTTCATGGGGTCGCAAAGAGTCAGACACAACTGAGCGACTGAAGTGAACTGAACTAAAGTGTGAGAAGTATAAAGATTGTCCCCGTTGTTTGGAGCTCACGGGCTGGTGAAGGGGTAGGTTGACAATAATTGACATGCAGGGCAATGTGACAAGGAGGACGTGGCCAGAGCTGCTTAAACAGGTGAAGGGACCCACTCTGCCTGAGAACACGGAGAAGACTTCACAGAGGAGGAGATCGTGGCGAGCTGAGCCTGGAAGGACAAACAGGAGTTTCCCAGACGAACAGAGGAAGGAGCCCTGCAGCCAGAGAAGAGCAGGACACGGGGTGCAAAGGGTGGAAGAAGCCGGCCGTGCTCAGGGAGCCGTGTGGCGTCCACACAGGTGGTACAGAGGAGAGTCCCGGAGAGCAGAGGCTGGAAACCACCAACTGGGGAGGGGGCTTCACGGCCAGTTTTGTGTTCGGTAAGATCACCTTGGCGTAGTCTGAGAGAGACAGACTGCAGGCAAGGGAAGTCAGGGTGGGGCTTTTGCCCAGTTCACCTGAGAAATGCTGAGTCTGGACAAAAGGGACGACAGGACGAGGAGAGGAGGGGGCAGACGCTAGAGGATCTGGGGGCGGAAGTAATGGGACCTGGCGGCAGGCAGGCTGTGGGATGTGAGAGAGAGAGCAGGGCCTGGGAAGCCTCCCAGGTCTCTGATTATAACCAGGCCTCCCCCACAGGGTGCCGTTTTCCGTGGGGCTTCCTTGTGGTCCAGTGGCTAAGACTGCGTGCTCTCCATGCGGGGGCCGGGTTGGATCTCTGGTCAGGGGACTGGATCCCGCATGCTGCAACTAAGACCTGGCATAGCCAAATAAATAAATTTTAAATTCCTGTTGCTTAAAAAAAAAAAATCCTGTTTCTAACCGATATCATCTGCCAACCTTCAGCCCAAATTTCATTTCCAGAGCAGACGCCACCAATAGACAAGTAATTTCTAACTTAACGGATTATCGGATCTTAAGCTCATAAGTGAGGGATATACCGAACAACAGAGATGGGAACAAATCAGCTGAATTACAACATTTCAATCCTATATAGAAGGCTTTAGTCCATTAACCATCAAAAGCTACAGTGTCTGACATAATATTTCAGGTTGATTAACTTTACTTTAAACTGCAAAGCAGAAAGACCAGCCTGGGGGAGGAATAGCTGAAACACAGAGTTAAGCTGAAACTCTTGGTGATAGCCTCCATTTTAATTAATGTTCTATTACTCATTGCTATTGACTTTTAAAAATAGTTTCATGTTAAGTATACTAAAAACAATGCTGGCCATATTCACATTAATGTGAAATTCCCACTAATTTCTGACAAGGGAAAATACATTTTCTCCAGCCTGAAACTTTGATTATTGGCTGCGGTCATCAGGACCTAAGATGCTCGGGAATCTTTGTAAAGCACTTCATCTAACTCCACGTCATTTTCATCCCCTGGGACCTAGCAGCAGATCTGCTGTCTGAAAGGCGAGACCTGGATGCAGGGCTCCATGGTCTGGGACCACAGACAGTGCTTCCAGTAGGCAGGGTAGCTGCCCTGGCTGCAAACGGTCAGCATGAAGACACAGCATGAGAGAGATCAGTTCCCCTGTTTGACAAGGCCTCCTCCCAACTCTCATCCTCACTGAGCTGATGAATGGTCCAGGACGTTTGGGGAAGTTTCCTCAGGTGAAGATAACTTCACTGTATCTGCGTGATTCCTCTGAAACTGGTGTGTGTGCACTCAGTCACTGAGTTGTGTCTGACCCTTTGTGACACCGTGGACTGCGCCCCGCCAGGCTCCTCTGCCCATGAAATTCTCCAGGCAAGAATACTGAGGTGGGTTGCTATTTTCTTCTCCAGGGGATCTTCCCAAACCAGGGATCTGACCCGAGTCTCTGCATTCAGAGGCAGATTCTTTATCACTGAGCCATCTGGGAGGCCCTCTGGAGCCGGTACCGTGGGAGAAAGCAATTTTTCCCTCGGGATTTCCCTGGTGTCCTGTGGCCAAGACTCCAAGCTCCCAATGCAGGGGGCCTGGGTTTCAGGGAACTGGATCCCATATGCCACACGAGAGTTCACCTGCTGCAACTGAAGACCCCACATGCCATAACTAAGACCTCATGCAGCCAAATAAGTTTTTTCCAAAATGCAGGTTTTGCCTTGTTGGAAAATGCCTTGGTTTTCTGTTCTGTCTCAGTGTCATCTTGCACTCTCAGGCTGGGTGGCCATCACGGTTCTCCAGCTTGTGTCTCCAGCCTGCTGCTGTGGACGCAATGCCTGCTCCCTGCCCCCACCCCAAAGTCACCTACTGTCACCTACTGATGCTCGGGGGCCCACTGGGAAGGGATTTGGAGGCAGGGCATTTGCGGGTAACTGTGTGTGGACGAGGTTGTGGGAGCGGGGGCTTTTGATGATTAACACCCTTATAAACAGAGAGCATGTACCGAGGAACGGCCGTGTGAGGACAGAACAAGGACAGGCATATCTAAACCAGGCAGCAGATCTGCTGGTGCCTTGATCTCGGATGTCCTGCCTCAGAGCCCTAAGAAATGGGTGCTTGTTGTCCGAGTCGTGCCACCTGTGGTGACCTGTCTCGGCAGCCTCAGTGGTACGGATCTGCAAATCGACTCTCCACCTGCCCACTAGGCATCAGTGCTCGTAGACCTCAGTGCACACAAAACAGTCAGAACTAGAATCTTAATTCTCCTGCCCCAATTTTTCCTTTCAGCATCTCAGCTGAAGCTCAGGCCCCAAATCCTAGAATTGCCTTGATTGTTATACAGCATCTCCAGTCACTGGACAATTATTTTCATATCTCTCTTCAAAATGTAATCGACTCTGACCTCTTGCCACCTCCATCTGGAAGACTGCAGTTGCTGCTGCTTCGGCTCACTTCTGCCTTTCTGACCCAGTGGTCTGTTCTCAACACACCAGCCGGCGTGATTCTGTTAAAGTTCATGTTGGGTGTCAGCCTTCTCTACCTTCTTCATGGCTTTGCAGTCTGAGTAAAAGTAGAAACATTGGAATTACCAGGACAGCCAAAAATAAATAAATTTTTTTTTTTTTTTAAAGAAATGAAGAATGCCTTTGTGGGCTCATTTGTAGACTGAACAGGGCTGAGGAAAGACTGAGCTTCAGGATGTGATAGTAGAAATTTCTGAAACTGAAAAGGAGAAAAAAAAGACGAAATCAGAACACCCAAGAACTGTGAGACAGCTACAAAAAGTGTAACATGCATATAAGGGAAGACCAGAAGGGGAAGAAACAGAGAAAAGAAGTGGAAGAGATTTGAAACAATAACAACTGAAAATTTCCCCAAACTAATGTCAGACATCAAGTCAAAATCCAGGAAGCTCAGAAAACACCAAATAGGAGAAATGTCCCCCAAAACTACACCTAGGCAAATCACATTCAAAGACATGGAAATCACACCAAACACACAAAATAAGAATGGTAACTACGAAGAAACAAACAACCCCAAATATACGGAATTCAAAGGTAAAGAAAAAAACCAGAAAGAAGCCAGAGAGAAGAACACCTTACTTCCAGAGGATGAAAGATAGGAATTGCATCTGACTTCCGAGAAACTACACAGAATTTCTTACGAAAATATCCCTCAAAAATGAAGAACATAGACTTTCCAGTTCAGTTCCGTCGCTCAGTCATGTCTGACTTTGCGACCCCATGGACTGCAGCACGCCAGACTTAACTGTCCATCACCAACTCCTGGAGCTTGCTCAAACTCCATCGAGTTGATGATGCCATCCAGCCATCTCATCCTCTGTCGTCCCCTTCTCCTGACTTCAGTCTTTACTTTGCAGTTTTTTTGATAAGGTAATTTTACTGCCTGTGAAGTGGCATAGTGTTATTTGAGAGTGGACTTGGATTAGTCATAAATATATATTATTAACTCTGAAACAACCACTAAAAACAATTTAAAGAGAAGTATAATTTATATACTAAGAAAGATGAGAAAATTGTTTCATAATATCAATTATAACTGAAAGGCAAAAAAAAGAATGGAAGACAACAAGAACAAAGAACAAGGGCAAGAAATAGAAAAGAGTGACTAATATTGTATATGGTAATCCAACTATGTTAGTAATCACTTTTCATGTGAGTGGTCTAAGTGTGCCGATTCTAAGAGGTTGTCAGAGTGTAAGAAATAACAAGACCCAACTCTATGTTGTCTACAGGAAAGCCATCTTAAATACAGAGATGCATTTAGGTTAAAGACAGAGACGGAGAAAGATGCACCGTGCCAACACTTGTCGAAAGACAGCAGTGCGCAGTGGCGCCCCACTAGCTGTCCGTTTCATCTACGCAGCGGCGCCACCTAGCGTCCGTTTCATGCGCAGCAGTGGCGCCCCGTAGCTGTCCTTTTCATCTGCGCAGCGGCGCCCCCTAGCGTCCGTTTCATGCGCAGCAGTGGCGCCCCACTAGCTGTCCGTTTCATCTGCGCAGCGGCGCCCACTAGCTGTCTGTTTCATACGTGATAGTGCTCAGAAGCCAATGCTGCTCTCTCAGCTTGTCTCCTTCCTGCACTGTGTCCACAAGTTCATTCTCTGAATCTTCGCTTCTGTTCCTGACCTGCAAATGGGTTCATCAGCATCATTTTTCTAGATTCCGTATATATGTGTTAATGTGAAGAGCCTATCATTGTAAAGACCCTGATGCTGGGAAAGACAGGGCAAGAAGAGAAGTGGGTGGCAGAGGATGAGAGAGTTGGATAGCATCACTGACTCAATGGACATGAGTTTGAGCAAGCTCTGGGAGATGGTGAGGGACAGGGAAGCCTGGCGTGCTGTAGTCCATGGGGTCGCAGAGAGAGTCAGACATGACTTAGTAACGGAATAATAACAGTGTATTGCTCTTTCTGACTCACTTCACTCTGTATGACAGGCTTGAGGCTCATCCACATGGCTACCGATGACTCAATTGCATTCCTTTTCTTGGCTGAGTAATACGCCGTTGTATGTATATACCACACCATCTTTATCCATTCCTCTGTCAGGGTACTGAGCTCAGTGCTCTGTGGCATCCTGGAGGGGTGGGGTGGTGGGGTGGAAGGGAGGTTCACAAGGGAGGGGATGTGTGTATGCAACGTGGCTGATTGATGATATACAGCAGAAACTGACAAAACATTGTAAAGCAGTTATATTCCAATAAAAACATCAGCCTACCTTCCTTGTTGTCATCGTCGTTTTTCAGTCGCTCAGTCGTGTCTGACTGTGACCCTGTGGACTACAGCACACCAGGCCCCTACCCATAGGTAACTATTACTCTGATTTATGTAAGTTTCAGCTGTTTTTGAAATTTATATCAGTGTAATTATACTGTCTGAATTCTTTTGTGTCCAACTTCCTTTGACTTCCCAGATAGCTCAGTTGGTAAAGAATCCTCCTGCAATGCAGGAGACCCCGGTTCGATTCCTGGGTCGGGAAGATCCCCTGGAGAAGGGAAAGGCTACCCACTCCAGTATTCTGGCCTGGAGAATTCCATGGACTGTATAATAGTCCACGGGGTCTCAAAGAGTCGGATACGACTGAGCAACTTTCACTCACTTTCCTTTACTCGGGATTGTTTTTGAAATCCGTTCATGCTGCAGGTGGTGTTCAGTTGTACTCAAATAGCACAGTTTTTTGCCCCTGCCCCAAGAAGACAACAGGAGTGCCTGTACCCGTCCACACAGCTGAAACTTCAGAGGAAGGAAGGTCAGCAACAGTAAAGATGAAAGGGACTTCCCTGGTGGTCCAGTGGTTAAGAATCTGCCTTCCATTGCAGGGCATGGCGGTTTGATCCCTGCTTGGGGAACTACCATCCCAGATGCTCTGGGGCAGCTAAGCCCCTGCCCCTCAGCTACTGAGCCTGCTCACTGCAGCCTGGGCACTGCAACCGGAGAGAAGCCTGCAGGCTGCAGCTAGGACCTGGCACAGCCAAATAATAAATAAAAACATCTTTCTAAACTATTATCTAATTGCTCTTCCTACCATTCTTGTCTTGCTAGGGACAGTCCTCCTAGGCCTTTCAGGGGCTTGCATCCTCACCTCCGAGGTCTCTGCTCATGTGTGGCCCAGAGGGGCCTCTCCTGGTCCCATCTCAGCCCAACGAGCACCCTCCGCCTTTGCGTGGCCTGGTTTTGTTTCACACCATTTATCACTGTGTGTGTGTGCGTGTGTGTGTGCGCGTGTGCTCTGTCACTTCAGTCACGTCTGACTCTTTGCAGTCCTATGGACTGTAGCCCACCAGGCTCGTCTGTCCATGGGGTTCTCCAGGCAAGAATACTGGACTGGGTTGCCATGCCCTCCTCCAGGGGATCTTCCCAACCCAGGGATCACCTGAGTGGAAGTAAGTAGCTGTTAGAAATGCGTAGTTCTGAATGTTACAGAAATCCTTTTTTTTTTCTTTTTAGGAGGGATTAACAAGAAAAGTGGCCGCAGTAAGAAATGGAGGGAGATGCTGAGACTTCCCCCGGTCAGCCAGTGCAGCGAGCTTCGCCAGTCTGTCGGTGAGTACGGAGGCGCGCCTGCCTCTCCGGAGGCCGCGTCTAGTGCGTGATGTTTCCCTCTGTTGGATGTTATTTTCTCTTGAGTGCCTTGTTTGTTTCAAATCCTCTATGATAGATTCTCCTTATACCATCGGGATTCTTCACAGGAAGAAACCGCATAGGTTTTCTAATGTGCGTTAGAAACATAAAGTATATGGCTATTGACTTTTTCATTAAAAAGGTCTTGGAAATTCCCTGGTGATCCAGTGAGTAGGACTCCACACTTTCTTTCACTGCTGTGGGCCCAGGTTCCGATCCCTGGTCGGGGAACTAAGATCCCACAAGCTGTGCAGCACGACCAAATAAATAAATAAAATTAAGAACATTCTGTAAGATGTAGTATAGGCCCATTGTTCTGGATAGAACTGAAGAGAAATGTGGCAATCATCCCCTCTAGAGGGGAACGCTGGTAACCCTTTTCCATTCTTCTTCCAAACAGTTCTCTATGCATGTGGACAGGAATTCTTGATGGGAACTTCAGGAAAAGAGTGGTCAGATAAACAATAAGATGCGTCAGTGTCATGGGCCACTCTACAGCTGTGAGAGTGTTAGCCACAGGTCCTGACGTGAGCCAAGAACTCATGTGCAGAGCCGTGCGTGAGGGCAGCCATCACTGTTTGTTTAGAGATGTGATTTCCAGTTCAAAGGATATACATTCAAAATGTTGATATTCCCAAGTTGCCTTTTGCAAACTCTGTCACCTTACCCTTGCCCGGGACTTTGCTAACACTGATTGTTGCCAGTGTTTTTCATCTTTTTGTTGTTGTTCAGTCGCTTATTTGTATCCGACTCTTTGTGACCCCATGGACTGCGACATGCCAGGCTCACTGTCCGTCACTGTCTCCTGAAGTTTGCTCAGATTCATGTCAAATTGTAATTTGAAAAATGGTCTCATTTTAATTATGGATGGAATTGAGCAGTTTCCTTGGGTTTTTCAATTTTATTTTCTTCTAATTCATTTGTAAAATTTCTTTGTATGTGAAATGAGTTATCCTTTTATATTCAATGTGAATACATTTTCTATTTCTGCTCTTGCCTTTTGACTTGCAGTATTTTTTCAATATGGACGTTTTAATTTTTTATGTAGACAAATATATCAATATTTTTCTTCTTAGCCTCTGAACTTTTTGTTGTATTTAGGGAAGACACCTTTACTCCAAGATAATTTTTTTTTAATCTGTTTTTTCTTTAGTACCATTATAATTCCTTTTAAAGAAAGTTTAAATATTTTAACTATCAAAATTAACTTCAGATAGCATAAAGTCAGAGTATTTTTCCCCTAGAAAAACATATCCAACCTTATTATTTAACCTCATTACATCTTTTTTCTCATTATGTTTTAAAAACAACAATTTTTTTTAGATATAATTAGCATACCCTATAATTCACCTGTTTAAAGTGTATAATTCAGTGGTTTTTAATATATTCACAGAGTTGTGCAACCATTACCACAGTCAGTTTTTCAGTTTTACAACATTTCCATCACCCGGAAAGAAACCCCGTGCTCCCTGGTAGTGCTCCCGGTTCCCGCCCCCACGTCCAGCCACGGGCAGCCACGCATCCACCTCTGTGTCCATGGATCTGCCGATCCTGGACATTTCATATAGATGGGAACTGTACACTCTGTGGGCTTGTGTGACTGGCTTCTTTTCACTTAACCTCATCTCTTCAGAGTTCCTGCGCTGTGTGGCGTGCATCAGTACTTACCTCCTTTTGTTGTCAAAGACTCTCCCACTGTACATGTTATACTTATCCATTCATCATTTCATAGACATTGAGTTGTTTTCCATTTTTTGTCTGTTATGAATAATATGGCTACAGTTCAGTTCAGTTGCTCAGTTGTGTCCGACTCTTTACGACCCCATGGACTGCAGCACGCCAGGCCTCCCTGTCCATCACCAACTCCGAAGTTTACTCGAACTCATGTCCATTGAGTCGGTAACGCCATCCAACCAGCTAGCTCATCCTCTGTCTTCCCCTTCTCCTCCCACCTTCAATCTTTCCCAGCATCACGGTCTTTTCTAACGAGTCAGTTCATCACATCAGGTGGCCAAAGTTATTCATGTACAAGTCTTTTTTAATTGTGGTAAAATAAACGTAACAGAAGTGGCCACTTTAACCGTTTTGAAGTGTGAAGTTCAGTGGTGTTTGTTTGGAGATTGTACGTGTGTCTGAGAAGGACCTCTGTCTGCCCTGTGCTGCCTACATGATGCAGATCTGTTGCAGCTCGGGGCTAGCTGCTCTGAGCCCTCGATTTCCTCAACGTCCCCGAGAGCGGCCCTCCCTGTTGTTGCCTCCTCACCGCTGAGGGACTTGGAACTGGAACCAGTTGCCTTCTGAGACACTTTTATTGTGAGAAACTGGCCCTTCCCTCGGAGAAGGCAATGGCACCCCACTCCGGTACTCTTGCCTGGAAAATCCCATGGACGGGGGAGCCTGGTGGGCTGCAGTCCATGGGGTCGCTAAGAGTCGGACACGACTGAGCGACTTCACTTTGACTTTTCACTTGCATGCATTGGAGAAGGAAGTGGCAACCCACTCCAGTGTTCTTGCCTGGAGAATCCCAGGGACGGGGAAGCCTGGTGGGCTGCCGTCTATGGGGTCGCGCAGAGTCGGACACGACTGAAGCGACTTAGCAGCAGCAGGCCCTTCCTTCCCATGCTTGCCGCCTCCCTCAGGTCACCAGTGCTCTTCCACAGGCTGGTGCCCCGGCCCCAGTGCACTGCCCCTCTCCCCGTCCACGGCCCGAGTCCTTCCAGATGGCCCTCGGACATGAGCATGTCCCACAGATGTCTTCAAAATGCCCGACTTGTAAGAATAACTGTGAAGGTCAAACGCGTAGATCCACGGAGAGGACTTACAGGGGCCCTGGCACACAGTGAGAGGAGGAAATTCTCTCCTGTTGTTTGTTTTTATCTGCTCCTTCCAGGAAGGAGGGAGACTCCTTGGTATAGCATCTAGGCCTTTTGAAGCTGTGAGCTTTGTTTTTTCCCCTTGAAGCTTCATTTGCCTCCACATTGGCCTCCCTGCGTGTGCTCTTTCAGCCTCTCTGAACTGCTTGTGGGGTTAGTCACTTGCCTCTGTGTATCTTGGTCCATAGATGGTCCTAACAAATTAAAATCTGGTACAGTAGCATAGCATTATAGGGGATGTGTAGTCCATGCGATCTAGAAGCTGTTCAGTGTGGCTGGAGCCAGAAAGAAGAAACTGTTCTGACCTGAACTCACACTCCGCCGAGGAGCACGGAGCTGTTGGTTTCTAGTTTGTCTGTTTTCTGCTCCGTCTACGTTGTACTCACTGGTCATCCTTTTTGGTTTCCATTTTGTCCTCTTCGATTTCTTTCTTATTCTGTTATTACAGCCCCTCAAGCGATTGTTACTGCTTACTGTGTCCCTCTGGATCTTTGCATTTTGCGGTTAATTTTTTGTTCTTTCTTAGAGGTTTTGTCTCTCCTTAGCTGCTGGGAATGCCTCTGAGACGTCCCTACCTCTGAGTCAACCTTCTTTTGTTGTGTTTAGCATTTACTGGAGCCTTTAATCTTGGGCCTGGGAGAATTTAATGTATATTTAATTATAAAACTTATGTATGCTTAATTATAAAGTTTAATATGTGTCTAATTTAAGAGAGGGGCTTCCTCTGTGGTCACGTGGTTCGACTTTCCTGGGCACCCCTCTGTTGCATGGGGTTCTGGAAGGTGGGTGGGTCAGCGAGGTCCATCTGGACGGAGCCTGTGTTCCAGGGGCCACAGCGCTGCCCCACTCTACCAGCTCAGCGTGTAGTTCCTCCAGCCGGGCTCTGCCTCCCTGGGGTCTCAGTGTCTCTCTTGTCAGATACCCACATTCTGCAAAGTGGCTTCAGCCTGAAGTCCCCTGGACTGCAGTTGTGTTCAGGCCTGGGCGGGCTTCCTGGTCTCTGAGGACTCGCTGGTGGCTCCTTTATCGGTCCTGCGCTGTTGGCTTTCTCTCTTCCTGTTGTTCAGTTGCTCAGTTGGGTCCTACTGTTGTGTGTGTGTGTCTGACTCTTTACAACCCCATGGACTGTAGCCCACCAGGCTTCTCTGTCCGTGGCATTTCCCAGGTGAGAATACTGGAGTGGGTTGCCATTTCCTCCTCCAGGGCATCTTCCTGACCCAGGGATCAAACCCGTGTCTCTTGCATTGCAGGCGGTTTCTTTACCGCTGAGCCACGTGGGAAGCCCATGCAGTGCTCAGGTCTCTTGACTCCCGGGACACCTGCATCCTTCCCTCCGCGTCAGGTCTCTTGACCCCCGGGACACCTGCATCCTTCCCTCCGCGTCAGGTCTCTTGACCCCCAGGACACCTGCATCCTTCCTTCCGCGTCAGGCTTCATCCTCCGCTGTGGTTTTGTCTTTGGCCCTTGGAGGAGGAGCCTGGGTGAGAAGGCCGGCAGACCCGTGCTCCATCTGCCACCCCGCTGGAAACCGGGAAGATCTACGAACCTCCGAGTGTGGGGGCAAAGCCTTTACAGCTCCCAGCTTTGGACTTCCCTGGCTGTCCACGGGCTGAGCCTCTGTGCTCCCACTGCAGGGGTCACGGGGTAGATGCCTGGTCCCCCAGTGGTGAGGACCCCACACTTCCATTGCAGGGGGCGAGGGCTGGAAGCCTAGTCCCCCAAAGAAGTTCCACCTGCTGTGAGGTGCAGCCACAAACAAAAAACAAACCAAAAAACCTCTCAACTTTTAAAAACATCACCCCTTTAACTACTTTATATCCTGTGTTTTTTAAATGAAATGAGTGAGTATCCCTAAATAAAATGTGGTAGCTGAGTTGGATAAAGTGGGTGGCAGAATTTTTGCCAAACTGCTGCTGACATTTGTTGAAACAAGCAGTTGTGCAATGGGAAACATGGTTTTATATCCTTGGCTGCATTCCCCACATGCAGACTCAGTGATCTAAACAGGATTTCGTTCCTACTTATACCTGGCATTAATAAACCCTTCAGTTGAGGAGTTTGTTAGGGCCTGCTTGATTTTCATGAGTTTCACTTAATTCTTCACCTTTATAGCTGGTTTAGGAATGTGAAAAAAGTGAAGGTGTTGCTCAGTTCTGTCTGACTCTCTGTCCATGGGATTCTCTAGCAAGAATATGGGAGTGGGTTGCCATACGCTTCTCCAGGGGATTTTCCCAACCCAGGGATCGAACCCAGATCTCCTGTTTTGCAGGCACATTCTTTACCATCTGAGCCATAGGAATATCTGAACATAATTATGCTCAAGTTCAGAGCCACTGCTAAAAGAGCAACTGATTTTCTTGCTGAAGTTTAAATCGACCTATTTTGAACATAGGATTTTGCCTTATAGTCCTTGTGACACTTTTGCCAAATTTTAGTGCCTTGTTCTCAAGATAATATGAGTGTTTGGGGTAAGGTAAGGTATACAATATATTATCCCACCAGAGAGCAAAAAAAAACAGTTAAAAAATCGTTAAAAATATATTTGTTAACTTGTGAAAGAATAGAAATGTATCAAAACAAAAAAGTTTTCAAAAATCTAAAGTAGTATGTTCCTGTGATGAATTTCACATGCGTGTAATTTGTGCCTAACACACGGAGTGGGTGGAGTCATGGGAGGACCGACCCAGCGCCCTTTCCTGCCCCTGGGTTCCCCAGGGAACCCCCCCTTTCCTCTGGTGGGGAGCAGGGAATTCCCAGTCCGTCTCCACACACCTTTCTTCATCTGTTCTTCCAACTGCCTTTGGCACTTTAATTTTAAATATCCGTGATAACCCAGTGTGAACTAGTAAACAAAACTGTGGTCTCAACAATAACACTGCGAGTGCTGTTTCTGCTGTGCACTGTGTCAAGTAAAAGTAGTGAGGTTCAGAAAAGCTTGTGTGTGTTGTCTTCTCTTCACCCAGAGAAGGACTACAGCAGCCTCTGTGACAAGCAGCCGATCGGAAGACTCCTCTTCAGGCAGTTCTGCGACACGAAAGGGGATCTGAAGAGGCGGATTGAGTTCCTGGATGCAGTGGTGAGTGATTTATCGCCGCGTTGAGCCACCTGAGCCCGGGCTTTTCAAAAAAATGGAAAACTCGCTTGAGGGCTCTCTCAGGCGATCAGACCCTGCAGCGCGGTGAGGGCACAGAGACTAGCGGTCCTGGCGGCGCGCCCTGTTGGGTTAAAGCGGATAAAGTCGTAGTTCATACAGATTGCTTCCCAAGCTTCGGAGAGTCAAAGGTGTTTACGATGTAGCTTTGAAGCGTGCTGCTTTCCCTTGCAAGAAGGCTAAAGAGCTGGTGAAGGCAGCGCTTGAGAGCCGCCTCCTCCAGGCGCCCTGAGTGCTTGGAGACGCTTCCACCCAGAGCACGCACAGGGAAGAAGCCAGCGCAGGAAGCAGGGTCACAGTGAATGGAGTTGACCGTCCTTCTAAGTCTGCCTGACATCTCTGTGTCTCCAGCTCGACGTTCACCCTGATTTCCTTCTAGGTTAGGAGATGTTGTGTTTCTGAAACCATATAGATAGCACCGGCAAGACTAGAAGCTTCAACACTATAAAATTCAGAAGCGGCTTAATGGACAGTTGGGAGTTGTGCCCAGATTATGACACTTCCCTCGCTGCTTTGGCCTGTCCCAGTCACATGAGCAAATGTGTATTGACTCCATACTGTATGCAAAGGACTAGCCTATATCATGGGGATTTTAGTCATTTTTTCCCCCTTGACTTAGCTTTTTAGAAATACGTACCTATATGTATTCTTTCGGAAAACCGTGTGGGGCCCTTGCCTGTTTTGTTGTTTGCTCGTGCTCTGGGAGCTCCCCGGCTCTCCTCTCTGGTGCCTGGACTGGGCTGAGAGATGGCTGTGAGGGAGACAGTCAGAGCTTCCTTTTGAAGGCTTCTCAGATGGCACTAGTGGTAAGGAACAACCTGCCTGCCAGTGCAGGAGACATAGGGGACACGGGTTCCATCCCTGGGTCGAGAAGATCCCCTGGAGCAAGGCGTGGCAGCTCACTCCAGTGTTCTTACCTGGGCAGTCCCATGGGCAGGGGAGCCCAGCAGTTCATGGGCGTGGCAGCTCACTCCAGTGTTCTTACCTGGGCAGTCCCATGGGCAGGGGAGCCCAGCAGTTCATGGGCGTGGCAGCTTACTCCTGTGTTCTTACCTGGGCAGTCCCATGGGCAGGGGAGCCCAGCAGTTCATGGGCGTGGCAGCTCACTCCAGTGTTCTTATCTGGGCAGTCGCATGGGCAGGGGAGCCCAGCAGTTCATGGGCCCATATGGTTGTGCAGAGTTGGACGCAACTGAAGTGGCTGAGCATGCGTGCTCCCTTTTTTAAACTCTCTCTTTTGTCCTGGCCTGCAGTCGATGCAAACGCTGCGTTAGTTTCAGGTGTGCATCCGAGTCTTCCGATGAATCGTGACCCCTTTAGCTTCTAGGTGCCTGGCTTGCTGGCTGTGGCAGCAGGATTAGTCTTTCGATGGTAGCCTTGTGGTGCATAAGCCACACCAGCGTATGCCACCAGGCATCACTGTGGCTCCGTCTCTCCTTGTATGGGTGATGCCAGGTTCTTTGAGCTCCTTGAGTGGACAGATGGCATCTTATCCATTTCCTTCTCCTGGCCACTGACATGGTTTTTCACTCTGTTCCGGTGTCAGTGTTTGTTGAATGAATTATATCAGTCGGGGGCCAAGGAAAGACATGGAAACGGTGACAGACAGGCTGAGAGGTTTATTGCAAGGAATCAGCATACATGACGGTGTGATCTGGCTGGAGGTGGGAAATCCGTGGCTCAGACCATCAGGAAGGGCAGGACAGGACTCTCCAGCAGTGGGGTGAAACTGCTCTCCTCAGGCAGAACTTCTCGAGGAAGCCTCAGCTCTGCTTGAAAGGCCTTTGCGCTGGTTGAACAAGGCCCTCCCAGATTACCTGGGATTGAAGTCAACCGAGAGAGACTTGGCCACATCTACAAACACCCAGCAACACCGGGTTAGTGTTTGAGCACCTGCAGACGGCCACCCATCTGGTTGGCACGTCAGAGGCCATCATGGAGTCACAACACTTTCTCTCCCAGCAACACTGGGTTAGTGTTTGAGTACCTAGAGTTGGCCACCCGTCTGGTTGGCACGTCAGAGGCCATCACGGAGTCATAACACTTGCTCTCCCATCAGTTGTCCATTGTATTGCATCCAGAACTCCTGGAACTTGAGTTGAGCAGTCCGTGCGTGAACAGAGTCGCAGCACTTTCTCTCCCATCGATTGCCCGTTGTGTCGTATCTGGAGCTCCTGGAGCTTGAGTCGAGCAGTCTTTGCATAAACAGTGTGCCAGCCAGTGTGCTGGTGAGTGTGATGCCCTGAATGGAGAGGGTGAAGTCGGCTCTGGGAGGGCAGCCAGCCGAGGCCACGGCCCCTGTGCCAGGCCTGAGCAGAGTGCGAGGGAGGAGGCTGTTTGCTGGCACAAGCCCTCCATCCTGGAGTCCTCTCTGTGCATTCAGTAGAGCAGCTTCCCTGGGTCTTCGTTCCCCGCCTCTCTCAACTCCATCTGGCTTTCGGCTTCGCTGCTCTTCAGGGCCCCACTTGCAGAACCTGGGCTTCGTGAGGCCTCTGCATCCTCCTGTCTGCCTGGCTGGGGACTCTGCGGAACAACTTGTTGAAATTCTCTTATCTCGGCCTTGGCAATCTCCCTCTTGTCTCTCTCTCTCTTCTCTGTCTTCCCATTCCTTGTTCCTTGCTCATCCTCGATGGGTGTTTAGATACTGATCAGGTGCTGCCTGTGACTTCATTTTCTGGCCTGGGTGCTGTCGCCTGCCCTCCGGTTGATCCCTGACACGTGTGTGTGAATGGCTCCTGCTCAGGTGTTGCGGACTGACTTCCTTGGGAGCACTGCACACAGGTGTCTGAGTGCCTCTTGGGCTTTCCTGAAACACCGTTGCCTAGGCCAGCCCAAGTTGTTCATCTTACTCCGTTCTATTTGGCCACACTTAAGGGCTGAAAATGCAGTAGGATACAGGGAGCACTGTGCACGTGTTCCTTACTACACTGTGTTAGTTGCCCAGTCGTGCCCGACTCTTTGCAACCCCATGGACTACAGCCCACCAGGCTCTTCTGTTCATGAGATTTTCCAGGCAAGGATACTGGAGTGGGTTGCCATTTCCTTCTCCAGGGGATCTTCCCGACCCAGGGATTGAACCCAGGTCTCCTGCACTGCAGGCATATTCTTTACCGACTGAGCTACAAGGGAAGCCTACTACATTATCGATCCTTTAAAAACAGACCGGTTTTTCCCCTCATGGCCATCAGTTTTCCAAAGAAGAGCTGCAGATACTTGATCAAAAGAGCTGCTCACTGGTTCTCAAGGCACCAAGTCAATTCCACAAGTCAGAGGATTTTTGAAACCTTAAAAAGTCCACAAAGAAGCTTAACTAACGTTTTTCTTTTCTGTTGTCTCTGCAATCAGGCAGAATATGAAGTGGCCGCTGATGAGGACCGAAGACACTGTGGGCTCCTGGTCCTCGACACGTTCTTCGGGGGAAAGGTGCGTTCCCTTCTTTAGCATAAAGATTTGTAAATGACTTAAATAATTAGAGCACATAGCCATGTTTACTTCGTTGGAATAAGTAAGTAATGAAATGACTCCATTTTACTTTGGAGTCAAAGCCCATTTGGGTCTGAACCATCTCTGCCACTCTCTCACTGTGGGAATATCTTTGTGCCCACTAGACGTTCCACTGAGAGCTGTAGAAGAGAGGTTGTATTTATGTAGCTTCTAAATCTTTTTTATTAATTTCTTTTTTCTTCCTTATCTTCTCTGAAGAAAAACTAAAATAGCAAGGGAAGTTGTCAAGGAGAAAGGTGCAGTGTGAAGAGTTGCCCTGGTCGACACAACAAGTACGGAAGCGGGAGGGGCAGCGGTGCCTGCTTCTGCTGCTGTTCAGTCGCTCAGTCGTGTCTGACTCTCTGCGACCCATGAATAGCAACCTGCCAGGCTTCCCCGTCCTTCATTATCTCCGGGAGTTTGCCCACACTCATGTGCTATCCAGCCATCTCATCCTCTGTCAGCCCCTTATCCTGCCTCAATCTTTCCCAGCATAAGGGTCTTCTCCAATGTCAGCTCTTCACATCAGGTGTCCAGAGTATTGGAGATCAAGCTTCAGCATCAGTCCTTCCAATGAATATTTAGGGTTGATCTCCTTCAGGATTGACTGGTTTGATGTCCTTGCTGTCCAAGGGACTCTCAAGAGTCTTCTCCAGCACCACAGTGCAGTTCTTTCCTGCTTAGCCTTCCTGATGGTCCAACTCTCACATCTGTATGTGACTACTGGAAAAACCATGGCCTTTGGCTATACAGACTTTTTGTCAACAAAGTGATAGCTCTGTGTTTTAGTATGCTGTCTACGTTTATTATAGCTTTTCTTCCAAGGAGCAAGTGTCTTTTAATTTCATGGCTACAGTCACCATCCACAGTGATTTTGGAGCCAAGAAAATAAAGTCTGTCACTGTTTCCACTTTTTCCCCTTCTCTTTGCCATGAAGTGAAGGGACCGGTTGCCATGATCTTACTTTTTTGAACTTTGAGCTTTAAGCCAGCTTTTCTACTCTCCTCTTTCACCTTCATCAAGAGGCTCTTTAGTTCCTCTTTGCTTTTTGCCATTAGGGTGGTGTCATCTGCATATCTGAGGTTATTGATATTTCTCTGGGCAATCTTGATTCCAGCTTGTGCTTCATCCAGCCTGGCATTTCGCATGATTTACTCTGCATATAAAGTTACACAAGCATGGTGACAGTATACAGCCTTGACATACTCTTTTCTCAATTTGGAACCAGTCTGTTGTTCCATGTCTGGTTCTAACTGTTGCTTCTTGACCTGCATACAGATTTCTTAGGAGGCAGGTAAAAGTGGTCTGGTATTCCCATCTGTGTAAGAATTTTCCACATTTTGTTGTGATCCACACAGTCAAAGGCTTTAGTATAGTCAATGAAGCGGAAGTAGATGTTTTTCTGGAATTCTCTTGCTTTTTCTGTGATCCAGCGGATGTTGTCAATTTGATCTCTGATTCCTCTGCCTTTTCTAAATCCTGCTTGTACATCTGGAAGTTCTCTGTTCATATACTGTTGAAGCCTCTTGTGGAGAATTTTGAACATTACTTTGCTAGTGTGTGAGATGAGTGCAACTGTGTGGTAGTTTGAACATTCTTTGGCATTGCCCTTTTTTGGGGAATGGAATGAAAACTGACCTTTTCCAGTCCTGTGGCTACTGCTGAGTTTTCCAAATTTGCTGGCATATTGAGTGCAGCACTTTCATAGCATCATCTTTTAAGATTTGAAATAACTCAGCTGGAGTTCCATCACTTCTAGTTTTGTTCATAGTAATGCTTCCTAAGGCCCGCTTGACCTCACACTCCAGGATGGCTTACAAACAACAGGAACTTATTGCTCACACATCTGGAAGCTGATAGCCAGCACCTCCTTGCTGTGTCCTTAAGTGGTGGAAGAGGTGTGAGGTGTCTCTGGAACCTCCACTATAAGGGCTCCAGCCCCACTCGCAGGAGCTCCATCCTCTTGATCTAAGCATCTCCCAAGGCTCTGCCTCCCAGTATCATCACTTTGGGGGTTAGGAATTCAACATACATATTTGGGGCACACATTCAGATTGGAGCAGTCGTATATAGGACATCCTGAGTATTTGTACACATTAGGGAGAAAGAAAGCTGCGAGAGCTAGTAAATGAATTCAGCAAGCTTGCAGGATCCTGGATCACTAAACAAGCTTCTCTTGTGTTTCTATACACTATCATTTAAAGTCCAAAAATGAAGTTAAATCAACTCCATTTACAATAGCATAAAAAAGAGTAGAAGGGTTAGCAGTAATTGTTTATAACAAAAGAAGTGCAACATTTAACACACTGAAAACTTCAAAACATCATTGAAAGAAAGTAAAGCAGAACTGTAATAAAATGGAAAGACATCCTGCGTTCACAAGTTAATTAATTAACAAGTAGATCTTAGAATCCATACACATACTGAAAGGGTCATGAATAGTTACAACAATCTTAAAAAGCAAAGCTGGAGGACTTAACACCTCTCAATTTCAAAACTTACTACAAAGCTACAGGACAGTATGGTCCTGGCATGAGGACAGACATATAGATCAACAGAACAGAACTGAGAGTCTGGAAGCTGTCAGTTGACTTAAGGCTGCCAGGACTATTCATTCGGGGAAAGGAGAGTCTTTTCCATAAATGGTGCCGGGACAGCCGGGTACCCATGTGCAGAAGAAGGAAGTTGGACCCTTATTTAATACTGTATACAAAAAGTAACTTGACTGTGAACACCGTACTGCTCCTAGAGGAAGCCTCTCAGGCGTGACTCTTAGCTGTAGAACTTCAGGTGTGAAGCTTCACGACCTCAATTTAGACGGTGGGTTCTCATGTGACATTGAAAGGACAGCAACAAAAGAAAACAACAGATAAACTGGACTTCATCAAAGTACAGTGCTTCAAAGAGCACCGTGAAGAAGAGAGGCGGAAGAAAGTGGGGGACATACGAGCAGGCCAGTGTCGGACTCGGATCGGGCACCCAAGATGCGTAAGCAGCTCTTGGAGTCCAACAGTAGAAGACAGCCCGAGTTTAAAAATAATGCAGGTTTGTGTTTTTAACAGAGGATAATAAGCATATATCTGCAAAATCTACCCCCTCTCCGTCCCCACTGGTGGACCTTCCCATCAGAGTTCTCATTGTCCAAAACTTTAAAAAGTAAGGCACTGGGTCCTTTGGTAAATTTTCGCTGGCAATTACCTTTCCTGAAAAATAAGTATTGTTCCTTAATTTAAAGCCGCAGAAGGAATCTCTATTCCGCTTTCCTTGTGCTTGGTATCAGGCCAGTGGTCCCATCCTTAGCTTGCTGCATTTAGCTTGCCTCATGTCTCTGCTCATGGGGGATCTGAGCACTGCTTTTCCTTCCTGTGGAAATAGATTTCTGTTAGTGTGTTTTCTAAGACACTGAAGGAAGGATCTCTATTTGGAGTAAGTCATTAAATAGTCTTCATAGAATTAACCTGCTGTTTAATTTAGCTTTAGGAAATTGAGACCTTTGGAGGGGAAATAATACTATGGAAAACCCTAAGAGCTATGTCTGTAAAACGTGTATTTTTGAGACAAGTGTTGGAATTTAATGGCTTTGTCTGCTGGAAATTTTGTCTTGTTTTCTGTTTGGCCCCGTGCCTGGAACAATGCGCATTTGATGAGTCAGTGAGTGACCAAACTTGTTTACCCTCATCGTAGCCTCTCCGTGTAGGAAGAAAGTAGCCTTGGGGGCACACTGCTCAGGTGAGGCTCCACTGCTGTTTCTGTGGCTGCACCAGAACGTTCCGTAGTTTGTCAAGCCTCTTCCATCAGGTTGTTATGAGGCTAAATGACATAATGCATCAGTTGTTTTAGGCAATTTGAATGACAGCTATTAATCATTATTAGTTATAACAGTATTATTGGTTTTGGGGGGAAATGTGAGTTTACTTCTTATATATGTCTACCAGTAGTTCAGCAGAGAAGGCAAATGGCACCCCACTCCAGTACTCTTGCCTAGAGATTCCCATGGATGGAGGAGCCTGGTTGGCTGCAGTCTATGGGGTCACTACGAGTCGGACATGACGAGTTGGACACGACTGAGCGACTTCACTTTCATTTTTCACTTTCATGCATTGGAGAAGGAAGTGGCAACCCACTCCAGTGTTCTTGCCTGGAGAATCCCAGAGACGGGGGAGCCTGGTGGGCTGCCATCTCTGGGGTCGCACAGAGTTGGACACGACTGACATGACTTAGCAGCGGCAGCAGCGGCAGCAGTTCAGCATCTTTGATAATGAACTTTGATTTGTAGAAAACAAAAAGTTGTATTGTGGTTATTCAGCTACCCCACAGCCAGAAATCAGTAAGTTCAATGTACAGTTGAATGTGATCTGTGTATTTTTTTTTCAATAAATCAGGACAGCAGTTTTGCTGTGTGTTTTCTTTTTCCAGAATCCTCTTCGTGAGGGTCAGGAGAGGGGAGAGCTGGTGTGTGGGGATGTTGTTGAGAATATAGACTCCTAGAGCCTTTTTGCAGAGCAGTTTTGCAATAAATACCAGTGTTTTAAATGTGTGTATCTTTTAAGCTAGTATTTCTCCCTCTAGGAATCTACCTTATAAAACACAGCTGTGGAAAACGTTCACAGCAGTGATGTTTGCCGTGGCGAGAACTGGCAACGAACTGTTGAGGGGGCGGAAGCCCATTCTCTAGAAGCCATGCAGTCATTGAGGAAGCAGGGTAGCTCTGTGGGTGTCAGCATATACCTACCGCGCTATACATGTATTTATCCCTTTTCTGTGAGGGGGGAAGATGTGTCTGTTTCTGAGTGTGTGTGTTTACATTTTCAATTGTGATTAAAAAAAAACCAAATTTCCCATCGTAACCATTTCGAGGCGTACAGTTCAGTAGAGTTAAGTGCGTTCATACTGACGTGCAGACCGTCAACCACCGCCCGTCTCCTGGACGGTTTTCATCTTGCACAACTGTGGCTCTGTCCCCATTAAACACTAACTCCCACTGCCCCTGCCCGCAGCCCCTGGCCCCCTACCATCTGCTTTCTGTCTGTGAATCTGACTAGTCCAGGGACCTCATGTAAGGAGAATCATACAGTATATTTCTTTTTGAGACTGGCTTATGTCACTTAGCGTAGTGTCCTTAAGGTTCCTCCATGTGGTAACAGGTCTTAGAATTCCTTTCTTTTTTGAGGCTGAACAATATCGGTGTCTGAGTTTGCATCCCCCACTGCTGGGCACTTGGGTGGCTCCTGTGCCTCCAGTGTCGGGGACCATGCTGCGCACATGCCTGTACGGGCGTCTTTGGGGCTTGCAGGGGATGGCTGGAAGAGGCAGCTGACACGGCACTCCAGACAGCGAGGCTGGTGGGGGCAGAGGGGGCACCCGGACCGTCCCTTCATCCCCTTCACGGTGTGGCTGTTGTCAATAAGCACGAGATTCTGCCTTCAGCTGGTCATTCATGAAATCACTAACTGTCGCGTTTGGTTTGTGCCGTCTGAAGGGTTCGCCAGCCCCTCTACCAGAAATACCTGAACACGTGGTGCTCAAGTGCAGGCAGAGACTGTGGGAGGACCCATCCAAAGACATCTTCGAGGAGTGCACCAGGTGAGTGGGTGCACGCGGCCGGGGGCTCTGCCAGGGCCGGGGTCCTGCAGCCTCTGCGCGGGGGCGTGTCCTCGCTGGATTAGGGCGGTCCCCTCCACCGTCAGGCGGATGAGGAGTGACGACCACACATGCACAGGGGCACCCTGAAGCGCCAGGTCGCAAGCGTGGCTTTGCTGCCTGCCCGGCCCCTCTGCCTAGCCCCATAGAGCGGGCACTGAAAATATCTCTTCTGCAGACCTTTGCAGTCAGGACAGGAACATCCCGAGTCCAAGCAGTCACCTGAGTTCAGCTTCCTCGCGTGCTCAGGAGGAAAGAGTGGTAGCTGAAGTGACCTGGCCCCAGGCGTGGAGTTGTTTGTAAGCAGACGGGTGTCAGTCATTCCCTCAACACGCGCCCGCTGAGCCCTGCCCTGTCGGGACGGGAGTCTGCTCCCTGTGGCGGCCATAAGGTGAGGCTGACCCAGGAGCCCAGAGCTGAGGGCAGGCTGTTAGCAGGGCCGAGTGTCTGAACACCCCAGAGAGGCTCCTTCTTTGCCCTTCCTGCTTCTGCTGTTGAAGCTCTGTTCTGATGTTGAAAACCGTGGGAGTTGCTCATGACTGAAGAGACTGGTCCGAAATTCTGCCTTCTCTGTGCAGAAACTTCAAGAGGTGGACATAACAGCTGATAATCTTTAAACAGGTGTTGGTATTCCGACATCTGTTTGGTTAGTTCATTTGACAGGTGGCTCTCCACTCCTACATGTTTATTAACTGTCATTTACCATCCGCTGCACGTGGCATCGGCACTGGAGACGGCAGCACAACATCGTGTGGCCTCTAGGAGTTTGGGTTCTTGTTATTCTGCCTCATCCCTGTCTTGTCATGGCCTTTATTTCCCCCAAGCCCTCCCTTCTCAGTTTGGTTCCCAGAATCCTGGTCCTGCGTAGTGAGCTAAGTGGGTCCTCTCTGCTTCCCACACGAAGCTCTGGTGAGAGTCCGCACGTGACGGTTAGTGGGAGTGTGAAGATGAACACATCAGAAACCAGTGATGAGCTGATGCGCGGTTTTCAGTGTCATGAATTCACAGATTGTGTGCGGTGGGTTCATGTGCCAGGCTAGGGCAGTGGCGCAGAGTCTGCTGCTTTGAGGCAAGGAGTATTGGGAAGTAAAGTTGACATCCTGGGAAGCTGACTTAGCCGTTGACCTTACTAATTTATACAGACCGTGAAACACACAAACGAGTTAGAATCAGGCAGTGTTTGTGTTCTTTCACGGAGACACCGAGGGACCTTTATAAAGGGGATTAACTGAGCCGACGGTGTTAGAATCCTGACTGGTCACAGGTGTTTGGAGCTGAGCTGCCCACGTGCTCGCCAGGGACAGGAGCCCCAGGGCAGGGCCACCCCTGCTCACACGTGGGGGTGTGAGGGCCCGGCCTCCGGGACAGGCTTAGTTCTAGGACTGCAGTGGCAGCCTCTCAGCACCCAGTGTCACTGACGGAGTTCGTGTTGATGTGGGATGTGACGGCACCGATGTTCTGCTGTCCTGCAGAGCAGTGACGTGGTCCCCTGGCCTGTGGCCTCTGGTAAGCCCTTCCGTGAGAATGAGAGTTTAAGACGCTAACGGATGACTTAGTGCATTTATAAACACACGTCATTACTGAACTCCCTCTAAAGTGAAAGTCACTCAGTCATGTCTGACTCTTTGCGACCCCATGGACTATATAATCCATGGAATTCTCCAGGCCAGAATAGTAGAGTGGGTAGCCTTTCCCTTCTCCAGGGGATCTTCCCAACCCAGGGATCAAACCCAGGTCCTCTGCACTGCAGGCGGATTCTTTACCAGCTGAGCCACCAGGGAAGCCCCGATTCCCTCTCCAGGGTCTCGGAAGTAGGGAGCCTCAGAACACAAGTTGAGAAGTGCTGTGCTATAACATCAGTCAATCCAGGAACATCTGAATAACCTCTTTGTACAAAATAAAGGGAAGCAAATCAAGTGATTTGCTCAGAAGTCTGAAACCAGTATGGTGCTGGGATTATTCTCACAGCCTCCTCACTCACGACCTACTAGCAGTTCTCAGATAGGCTGTGGTCACTCCCGGTTAAACTCCACCACGCCCAGGGGATGGCTTCCTCTCTCTCTGTCGGTGACTCCACTGCGGCTCAGGAGGGCTCCGTCTGCTCCCCACCCAGGATTAGTGCGCTGCAGCCGCAGGGCCCTGGCCACCCCCGTCCCAAGCTGGACGCCACCGACTCACCTGTGTCCTTGACTGAGCGGTCAGGGTCGTCAGGACGGGCTGTGGATGGTCCCTCCAGCGTCAGCTCCATAGATGCTGATCCACTGCAGCACCGTTTTAAAGGGCAGGCTGCGTCCTGTTCCTCACCTACTCCCCAAGGACCAATTGTATTCCTACTATCACAGAGTCATAAATAAACCTAAGAGGCAGGGCTCATTGCAGAAGATTTCTTCAAGAAACGTGTAGCATCAAACGATGTATTGAGTGCTCTGATTGGCTAATTGTGTTATTGTCTTTGGTTCGCTGGGCCTTGCTGCGCGGGGCTTTGCTCTAGCTGCGGGGAGGCGGCTGCTCCTTGTTGTGGCGTCCGGGCTTCTCGCGGTGCTGGCCTCTCTTGTGTGGAGCACGGGCTCTAGGCACCCGGGCTCAGCAGTGCAGTGGGCTCCGTGCTGTGGCTCACGGGCTTAGTTGCCCTGCGGCGTGTGGGACCTTCCGGGACCAGGGGTCGGACCCGTGCCTCCTGCGCTGGCTGGCAGATTCTTAACCACTGTACTGCCAGGGAAGTCCTCGAGAGCTTTATTTTTAATATTTAAAAAAAAGGTGACGTCACATATTAACAGTTTCTACCCTATGACTGTTATCACTTATACATTTACACCAATAGTAATTGCAAACTGTTTACATTCCCTCCTGAAATACATGTGCCTCCATGTGTGCAGGCACACATATGCACGCGCGCACACACACACACACACACACCTTGAGTATATTTTAAACTATTGTTTTTCTACTGGAAGATTATTTTTATCAAGTAATTACTTCACTGATATTCTAATACTTAAAAAGTACCTCTGATTTTAGAAAGGTAAATTGGTTTTATTTCTTTTGAATTCTTGCGGTCATGTTTTCACTGGTAGCATTGGAAACTAGTGTGAGATTCTGTAGTTGCAAAATTCAGTATACTGAATTGTGGGTAATGATTCATTTTCCCGTATCCTGCGCTCACTCATGCATTAAATCACAGAGTTGTCTTCATTTTGTACTGCAGCCAGATGTACATAGTTGCATAAAATCTCTTTCTAGAATTGTCCATGACCATTTAAGTGAAGAAGCATTTGAAGAATACCAAGAAAGTGCATATTTTTCTCGATTTTTACAGTGGAAATGGCTGGAAAGGTATGTTCTCCTCTGACATTCAGTGAACAAATCGTGACTTCCATTTGCATTCTGACCGATGTATACCTTTCTGTCAAAATACTATTGGAAATCTTATTATTAATATTGTACAATTTCTTCTGATCCAGTGGGCCCTGTTTCCTCTTGTTAAAATGACAGTTAGCCCTGCTGGTGCCACCGTGGGACAGTAAACCGTGTCCTGGGTTCACAGAGACAGAACCCGACGTGGTGCTCGGCTCTTTGCCATCTCAGCCGCTACCCAGACGCCTACTAGCTGTGTGTCCTCAGTGACGTGGCCTGCATGGGCTTTGGGTGACCTACCCCCTGGAGAAAGAAATAGCAGCCCACTCCAGTATTCTTGGAAATCCCGTGGACAAGAGGAGCCTGGTGGGCTACAGTCCATGGGGTCACAGAGAGTCCGACATGGCTTGGTGACTAAACCACCACCACCACCCTGGACGCTGGAGTCACCGGAGGAACGAGTGTGGAACACTCAGCACAGGGCTCGGTGCACAACACACATGCTCAGGAAGTGTTCAGTTCAGCTCAGTCGCTCAGTCGTGTCCGACTCTTTGCTACCCCATGAATCACAGCACGCCAGGCCTCCCTGTCCATCACCAACTCCCGGAGTTCACCCAGACTCACGCCCATTGAGTCGGTGATGCCTTCCAGCCGTCTCCTCCTCTGTGTTAGCTGCTACCAGCGTTGTTACAATGATTGTTGATTTATTAAATTTCAGTTCTAGCTCATACAGGTTTCTTTTGCTACGGTGTCAACACCGCCTTTGAGGCTCTTTCTTCAAAGAGCAGCTCCCTGTCAATGTCATTTCCCTCACCAGCCTTCTGAGAGGCCCAGGAGCTGTGCCAAAGAGAACACAGAGGGCTCTCCTAGTGTGGGCTGCCGCAGACTTGTGTTTAGTTCCGTCAGTAAGGATAGCAGGATCATTCTGCGTCTGTCTTCAGTGTTTTCACAGTTTTAAATGTTAGCGTGCTTGTCTCTTGAAAGCTGTCCCGCTGAGGAGCCCCTCTCTGAGCACAGGCAGCTGGTCCTGGGCACCCTCCCCAGGGTCCCCTTCTCAGGCCAGGCCAGCGGCTAGGTAGGTTTTTCTCTTTCCAAATAGCAATGTGATGTGAGACCTGAGGCTTTCTTTTTCCCTTGTCATTAATTAGGCAACCGGTGACAAAGAGCACATTTAGGCACTACAGAGTCCTGGGGAAAGGCGGGTTTGGAGAGGTAAGTCGTACCTGACAGCTGTGAGCAGTACTTCTAGAAAAGCCGAAGGGGGTCACGGAAAGGCGAGATGTTCAGGTAATGTATCGACTCTACCAATCCATTTATTTCTTTACTGTGTATTTTAAGAATACTTTTAGCAGCCACGAGAATTAAGATTGAACTTTGAGCAAAAGGTACATGCTCTTAAAAAATTCAGAGATGCAGTGGGGAGAATGATTCACTATCTTTGTGATTTTACATTTCAGTTCTTAGTTCATGTTTTCAGTGTTCAAGTTTAGTAAGGTTATCCTGACTGAAAAGATTGTTCTGTTTCCATTTGGTGGAGTTTCTGTTATTCCATTCTTATCACTGAGGACTAGCCTGGAAGTTCACATTAGTACAGAGTATATTACTAAATTTTGTTAAATATTATTGAATATGCTTATTTAACTCAACTCTGGATGTGTATGTACCTTACACCTACTTCGAAAGGTGTTAGAAAATATGGAAATTGGGGAAAATCCTAAAGACACTACCCACAGGTTCACGAGAGATGGTCTTTAAATGGGATTGGAGACGGTTGTGGTCGGTGTTCAGAGTCCCGTCACGCTCTCTACAGCAGCTGAAGGAGACACTAACGGCCTCGTTGAGTGTGTGGAGCAGTCACTTTGAGTTCAAGCCTTCCTAAGTCCCAGAGCCGGGTCAGAGCCGGGCCACCATCTGCGTGAGATTCACATGGCATGTGCTCCCAAATTCTAGTCCAGAGCCATGGCCAGCGCCAGCCCGGGAGGAGTCACACTGCTGGGGCCTCCTGTCATCACTCACAGTGGCCACGAGAGGGACTGGTCAGTGTGCCAGCCTCCAGAGAGCCTGTGGGGTGCCCGCTGTGGCCCTGGAGGCTGCCTGGTGCTCTGTGAGCCCCACCCCAGCGTGCTGGGCCCTCGGCGGGAGACGCATCTGCGAGGAGTCCATCTCCTGACGCGCCTCCGGAGCGCTCGGTCCATGCCGCCGGCCCCACACTGCCTCCAGGGACGGAGCTCGGACTTCGTGAGGACAGAGGAAGGAAGCTTCCAGCACCGGGCTCTTGTGTCTACAAAGCAGTGAAGCCCGCGGTCTGGCCACACAGAGGTCTTAACAATGGACTCAGCAGAAACACGTTGGCAAGTTTTCACTGTCATGAAAAGACTCGGTTTGCTTATGATCTCACAGCACTTTTTAAATGCATCGACTGGTGCTCCCAAACAAACGGCTGGGAGGACAGAGAAACGGTTGTGGTTTTTCACAGATGTGTTCTAGGAGTGCTGCGCTGCGCCAGGCCCAGGGCAGGGGTCAGTGGGTGGTCCATTTCTCTCGGGAATGCCAGTTAGACCCCTGTGACTGAGGCAGATGCCTGGGGCCCTTCCAGTCCAAATGTTGGCAGCGCGTTTACCTTTGCTAAATGCTGGCACCTCTTCTGGCAGTGTGAAAGGCCAACATTTTGGTCTCATTTGGTCAACAGCAGTGCTTTCACTTAAGCCCTGAGCCCTCCAGGCAGCCCTGGTGGGTTCTGAGGCCGGTGCAATGGGCAGGGGCTGGGTGAGCAGTGTTGCCTGCTTGATGGGCGGTGGAGAGAGCACGTCCTTGGGACCCACGCACCCTGAGGTCAGGCTCCTGTGCCTCCACTTCCAGCTGTGCGATCGGGGAGCCCGCGGTGGTCTCCTGCAGAGGCCTCATGAGCCCTGCTTCACCATCTCTGTGAGGAGCAGCTGAGGGGCTGCAGAGCCACCCTACCCCCTCTCCCTTCTCGCTCTCTGACTTGGCAACTCCACCTGAAGGAATTTGTCTTCAGTGCATGCATGATAAAAGAGATGTGCGAAGACTATGTGCCAAGACTTCGTGGTTGGAAAATGATGAACTGCGTTTTGGAATAGTCACGTATTTGTAGAACGTTTAATGTTGAGAAGATAGTCACACAGTAAGATGAAAAAGTTATAAAATATTATCTGTTCTGTAACATAAGCCCAATTTCCCCTAAAAGCCAGAGGTTGATGGGGAGCAAGCTATATATCCTTGCAGATATATGTACAAAGGGGGCACTTTGAAGCTTATACAGTACAGTATCAGTGATAGTTATCTTAGAATCTGGGTTTTCTATCATTGTCTTTATTAATACTTTCAATATTTTTCACAATGAGGTTTATATTTTACCATCAAAAGTATTTTGGGCGATGGGTAAAATCGTATCACGTCTTGTATTCAGTTTTAGAGCAGTCCTCTGGGGAATTCCCTGGTGGTCCGTGGCTGAGACTCCACGCTCCCAGTGCAGCGGGTCCGGGTTCAGTCTCTGGCCAGGGAACAAGATTGCACACACCCCAGAAACTCCAGTACTTTGACCACCTCATGCGAAGAGTTGACTCATTGGAAAAGACTCTGATGCTGGGAGGGATTGGGGGCAGGAGGAGAAGGGGACGACAGAGGATGAGATGGCTGGATGGCGTCACTGACTCGATGGACGTGAGTCTGAGTGAACTCCGGGAGTTGGTGAGGGACAGGGAGGCCTGGCGTGCTGCGATTCATGGGGTCTCAAAGAGTCAGACACGACTGAGTGAATGATCTGATCTGATCTGATCTGACCTCAAGATCCTGCATGATGCAACAAGGATCCCACATGCTGTAGCTAAGAGCTGGCAGAGCCAAATAAATAAGTATTTAAAATTAATTTAATTAAAATTTTAAAAATAAAGTAATCCTCTGTGCACGCGTGTGGCGTGTGTGTGTGCAGGTGTGGGGTGTGGGCAGGTGGCAGTCAGGAACCATGACAGCCTGCGTCGATAGCCTGGAACCTGGAAGGCTGGTTGCTGTTCAGTTGCTCAGTTGCGTCCGACTCAGCAACTGCATGGACTGTAGCCCGCCAGGCTCCTCTGTCGGTGGGATTTTCCAGGCAAGAATACTGGAGTGGGTTGCCACTTCCTCCTCCAGGGGATATTCCTGACCCAGGGGTCGAATTCATGTCTCCTACAGCTCCTGCATTGGCAAGCAGATTCTTTACCACTGAGCCACCAGGGAAGGCTGGAAGCTGGGAGCTTTATTGTACTGTTCTCTTCACTTACCTTTGTTTGGAAATTTTCATAATGTGAAGTAATATATAAATATTACTTTAAGAACTAATTAAGTAAAATAAAGGTATGAAAGCCTATGGATTCTATGAAATACACGTATTCTTGAATTTTAAAAGTAATCAAGAATATTTACTGTCAGAAACTTTTGTTTTTGTACAGAAAGTAGAAAGATACAGGGAGATATATTTAAGCAGATGCAGCAGGATCTCACAGAGCGAGTTCTGCCGGCACTGTGCTCGGTTCATAAGCTCCCTTCTTCAACAAGGACCCGAGGGTCAGAGGGAAGTGCCCAGGGGGACCCAGCCACGGCTGTGATGGCCGTGGTCTTGGCCCCACAGAGTCCACGCTGCTCTTGACCAGAGGGAACTGTCATGGAGAACACTCTTTTTCTCTTGGCAGCCTGAGAACTGCCAAGTGGATATGAACTGTTGTGTTGTGTCTTTTTTTTTTTTTTTTTTTAAAAACTAGGTCTGTGCCTGTCAAGTGCGAGCTACAGGAAAGATGTACGCCTGTAAGAAGCTGGAGAAGAAAAGGATAAAGAGGAGGAAAGGGGAGGCCATGGCCCTGAGCGAGAAGAGGATCCTAGAGAAAGTGCACAGTAGGTTTGTAGTAAGTATCTTCTCTGTCCTCCCTGGGATGGCGAGCTGGGCAAGTGGCGTCTGTCCAGTGCGTGTGCTGCTGGACACAAGCCCACCCCAGCCGAGTGTGCTCGGGGTTCACTGTCCCGCCGCTGAGGGGAGAGGAGCAGGAGCAGCCCTCCACTGCCCTGCCCAGCCCTCCCTGGACTCAAACAGGTGGTTTGTGATGAATCCGCCCGTGTCCCCACTGCCCAGTCTGGCGCTGACCCTCTGCCCTCTCTGGTGGCATCAGTGGCTGGGCTCACCCTGCGGTTGGCCGAAGCCCCAGCTGGTTGAGAGGCTTGAAGCGCTTCTCTGCCCAGCCCCTCACTCGGGCCTCGTCTGTGTCCGCCTCCGCCCTCTTTCTGACGGCGCAGGTTCACGACTCGCCCTCAGCCAGTGAGCCGAGTTGTGTGAGGCCTGACTCCACCCTCACTGTATGGGTCAGGGCTGAGCCCAGGGGTCCTGGGTCCAGGCTGTGCGTTAAGTAGCGGGTTTTCATCTCCACAGCTGCTTCCTCCACCTAATTACATGTTGAAGGAAGAGAGGGAAAGACGACTTATAAAAGGCTTCATGGTGTCATTTACTTCTCAGTTCTGAGGTCAGCACTTCGTGCTGGGCACAAGGCTTCCAAGACAGACAGGCCTTCAGAGCTGTCACCTAGTTTAACAGCAAGGGTTTGCTGTGTGTGCGACGTGTCAGCCTTCTGTACGTGCTTTACAAGAAAACCTTTGATAAAATGGGCTTATCTTAGCGTCGCTTTAAACATATTTGTGTAACTATCTCCAAACACCAAAATCTACAGTCTAGCGCTGCAAAAGGGACATGGATAATAGTTATGGTTTGTTCTACTGAAATACAATATTTTGGTTTCTGTACTCTTGGCCTCTTGCCAGGATCCTGGAAATACTTTCCCTTGCCCTTGATCTGTTCATTACTTCCGGCTTACGGCCAATCTCAGGGGGTCCTGACTGGTACTTCTGTGGAGTTCATCTCCTCTTCCTCCTCACAGCCCCTCCCCAACCCCCCACCACAACATGACTGTGTGTGAAGGCAGTCCAAGACTCTCTAGATAACTGGTTGAGAATTTGGCCAAGTTATTAGATATGGCACCAACTAGATACGAAACAGTTTGAAAAACTTTGATTGAAACCATTTACAATAGCATTAAGAAACATCAGAATCTAGACAAAAATCCAGTGAAATGTGCAAGACTTCTACACTGGAAACTGTAAAACAATATTTACACACAACTACAGATGCCCTGAACAAACGGTGGGGTGCCCTGCTCACGGGTGGGAGCCTCAGGACTGTGGTGGCCGTAAGACAAGTGAAATGCAGCCCAGCCAGAATCCCAGAAGGACGTGTATGTGTGTACTCACGGGTGTAAACTGACTTGCAGACCAGCAGGACAGTGGGTGAAGAGCTTGAACAGGCACTTCACGAGAGAGGCTCACAAAACCAGTATTGGGCATGGCTGAGAGGTGTCCCCTGCGTGTGCAGAGGAGCGAGCGGCGAGACCACAGGAGAGTGCCGAAGCTTCAGGGCATGGCTGGCGGCACAGGCACTGGGAGAGCTGAGCAGCTCTGCACCCCTCTGCTCCGCCGGAGGCGTCCGACTCCCATGCCGAGCACAGACAGTCCGCAAGCATGGGGTGCCAGTGCTCGACGGCTAGAATGTAGCTTTGAGGAGTTCCACCCCAAGTTCTTTGTGAAGGTTGACACCTACTCACTTAGACATGGCTCCCCCAGTGGCTCAGCAGCAAAGAATCCACCAGCTGCTGCAAGAGACGTGGGAGACTCGAGTTTGATTCCTGGGTGGGGAAGATCCCCTGGAGAAGGAAATGGCAACCCACTCCAGTATTCTTCCCTGGGACATTCCATGGACAGAGGAGCCGGGCGGCCTGCAGTCCATGGGGTCACAAAGAGCTGGACGTGACCGAGCGCGCACGCACTTGGGAAGTTCTCTGCTTTCGGCGCTGAGCAGCTGCTAGCGCTTCATCAGGTAGAGGTTTGCGATGGTGCTGGTGCACTTCTCCCCCAAAGCAGGCCGCGTTTCGGTGCTCTCACTGTGAACGTACACGGACTGTTTGACTGTTGCTCACAAATAGAGTGCATCGCCAATGAACGAGCAGGTTTTTGCATTTTCTTTCCTACAACACTGCTGTCCTCAGGTTAGCTTATGTTACACATACCAAACCAAAAAGTCCCTGTGCTTGGTGCTAACCATTATGAACGGAGGGGACCTGAAGTTTCACATTCACAACCTGGGCGACCCCGGCTTCGAGGAGCAGAGAGCGATCTTCTACGCGGCCGAGCTGTGCTGTGGCTTGGAGGATCTGCAGCGGGAGCGCATTGTATACAGGTAGGGGCGCAGGGCTCCCGGGGCCTCGAGGCCTGTCTGCCCTGAGCGGCTCTCATGGGCCACGTGGGGGCTGGGGCGGGAGGGCCGGTGGGGAGCCCTGGCCCTGATCCCTGGGGCCGCGCCCTCACCATTGGAAGTATGGCCAATCAGGGGCAGACCTCGGTTTTCTTTTTAGTTCTCTTCTCTCTCCGGTAAGTACTTTTCATTTAAGTTGGTCGTGCTGCTCACAAGCACGAGAGGAACCCATTTCCAAAGTCCTTAGATATTTCGATAGTTGTTCCGAGGATTGGGGACGATGTTCCAACAAAATAACAAATGTTCTGAAATAATTGTACTTATTTTAATACTTTTTTCATCTTAGAATTCAGTAGAGAAAATTAAGTGCCGTGGATGGAATTTTGTGTGACGCATAAATCTGGGTTTTAGGGACAGCAGTCCCTCTCCCACCTTTAGAAGCGGGGGTCCTGAGCGCTGACACTCTTCGGGGCCGCCCCAGGCCACTCCCTGCGTTCAGCCCAGTGCATCCACCTGCGGGCCGTGTGCGCTCATCCCCTAGTGGGTGCGTCTCGCTGGCCTTCTCAGTTCCCAAGGGCTCTGCCCACTCCTTCCCCTCTAGCCCACATCCTCCCTGAATCTGGTCCCCAGATCAGTCCAGCATATTTGTCTGATCCCTCTGTGTTTCCCGTGGTCAGTGGCCGAGGTCACGTCCTCCTCAGATGGGCTTGCTCTCCCGGAGCTTGTCTGGCGTCATCTTGCCTGCCCTGCTCGTGCGTCTGCCCTCTCAGGGGCCTTTCTTTCCGGCCCCCTCCTGCCATCACGCAGAATTAGTGCACAGACACCCACTTTCTAGAAGCCCCTTCCCCTGGCTGGTCCTCAGAGTGCTCCGTGTTGCCCATCCTGGGGCCGGTCCCCCTGGCTGGCTCACTTCCGAGAAGACCTTCCTCTTCTCCATCCCAATTCTGATGTGATTTTTCTTCTTTGTCTTTTGTGGCCCAGAGCCAAGTTGAGTATCTCCTGAGGATCAGCTCCCAGCAGGCTGGGCTGATGGGTGACGGTCCCACCTACCATGAGTTGTGCAGAAGGTGGGGGCACAGGCTGCTACTCTGGGACTTACGGGGGCGGCTGGAGGAGCTCTGATTGCTACGTGGCTGCTGGAGGAAGTGAGCTTGTTACAGTTAAGTCCAGCTGAGCCGCCTTGGCCTGCTTCGTGTTGAGATGCATTCCCTGCACTGGTCAGACGGTTCCGTTCCCCAGCCTTCTACCCTGGGCTCCCGCCTGCCCTCTGACTGAGCAGGTCTGTCTTGTGCCTGCTGCGTCCAGGAGACCTGCCATCAGGAGGCACCCCTGAGCGTCTGTTGCACGCATGAGCCATGGCCTTCAGACTCTGACGGCCTGTCCCGCCTCCAAGGCACTGCACACAGGCTTCACGGGGAAGGTGCCCGTGTCCCCTTGCCTTTCCTCAGAGACCACCACTGACAGCTTTCATCAGACCAGGTCCTAGAGAGAGTGTCTTCCTCTTTGCACAGAGGTAGTACAAATAAAAATGCTCTCCTATTTTAGCAGCTCCAAAATCAAAAAGGAAGAGACACACAGGATGGGCGTTTATCATTTTCAAATATTTATTTATTTGCGTGTTCTGTCTGCGCCAGGTCTCAGTAGTGGAGGCAGGGTCCTTGTTTGTAGTGTATGCGACCTAGTTCCCTGACCAGGGATGGAACTGCAGGTCCTCTGCTGTGGGAGTTCAGAGTCTTAGCCACGGGACCACAGGCTCCTTCCTGGGGAGTGGTTTTTGAGGGAAGGCTCGAGAAAGGACAACACTTTGTAGCCTGAGCTGTGGCGTTCTGCCCTGGCAGATGCCAGTGTGTGGTGTGGGGCAGGGTGTGAGCAGGCCGCTTTGGAATTGGTCTCAGCTTGTCGCCTGGCATCCAAGTGATCCAGTGACATGGCTGCACCCTAAGAGTGGCACCTACACCCAAGAGTGTCTAAACACCCTCCGGAGACGCTGTGACAGTCCCAGGAGGCGTTGTGTGTAACACGCTTAAGCACGTGTCTTGGTATCCAGTGAGCACGCCAGGGGGTGGCTGATGTCATTACCACTGTGCTAAGTCACTCAGTCGTGTCCAACTCTTCAAGACCCGTGGACTGTAGCCCACCAGGCTCCTCTGTCCATGGGATTGTCCTGGCAAGAATATTGGAGTGGGTTGCCGTGCTCTCCTCCAGGGGATCTCCTGACGCAGGGACTGAACCCACATCTCCTGTACTGGCAGGCAGGCTCTTTACCACTGAGCCACTGGGAAGCCCATCGTTACTGCTACAGATTAGTATTTTGTGCAGTACATGCTGCGGGTCTCCCTTCAGAGCAGGTGACTGGTGCTTGATTGACAGCTGACGGCAGAGCCGGTGGGAGTGGTTTAGGGCAGCTTCCCACACCAGGCAAGGAGGCGGCCGGGAGTCGGTGGGTCTCTGGCTGGGCCCTGGGTTGGCTGCCCTGGAGCGGTGCTGGCCTTGCGTGGAGCAGTGGGGCTTTAGGGCGCCTGGTGAGACGTTTGCGGTGAGGTGGGCGGGCGGCTGTCCTGTGCATGTGGCCGTGCCTGTGAACGTCCCATGTCAAGGAGGGTTACCTTGTTGTCAACAGCATTTACCAGGACTCTTTAAATACAGAGAGAAAACAAGACTGCTTGTGGCTGGCAGGGCAAGCAGAGGGCACCCGTTCCCGCCCCCTGCTCCCCAGGGCCACCAGCAACAGTGTCGGGATGTCTGCCCAGGAAGGTTTCCGCGCAGAGCCCCACGCCTACGTTCTCGCTCTGCTGTCTTCTGGGCGTGCGGTTTCTACCCCAGGGCATCTCAGTGTCTGCGGCCCCCGCCCCCTGCGCTGGCACGGGGTTCTGCGGGGCTCTTCTGGGACCAGTGCCTCGGAACGGCTGCTCCGTTGTGCTGACCTCGGTCTCCTCTGCAGGTTCTTGGAGACGTGGCTGCAGATGGAGCGGCTGTGCTGAGGGAGATGGGTCACTGTGACAGGACCACACGTGAAGTCAGAGCTAAATAGAAATCCTCTGAAAACTAGGTTTTTTCCTCACCAAGGAAAAAAACAAGTAGCTTGAGATATCACATTTAGATATTTTAGTCTTTGGTGACACACACGTATTTGAAGTTTGGCATTGCCCTGCTTGGCCGTGAACTGTGATAAACAGTTAGTGCCACGGGTCACACGCTCCCCCACAAGGCCTGGACTCCCTGAATGCTGCCCAGCCTGGAAGCAGGCTCTGCGCGCGGGTCCTCCAGGTGAGGACGGTGGGCAGAGCCAGGATCTGACCCTGAGATGGAATTCTTCTTGGCCGGGGATTTCCAGTCGTTGAAATTTTTGACAGTCTATTAATGGTGAGAGAAATGGAGCTGAGTTCGTCAAGGACTAACTCCTCACTGCTGAGCTGCACGTTTCACGGCTGGATCGCCTCCTGCGAAGCCCAAGCCCCCACATGGAGCGGTGAGCTCTGCGCCCTTGCCGTGCATGCCGTCTGTAGAGCCCCCCTGCCCCGGCTCCTCCTCATGGCCACTGGAGGCTGTGGCAACACGAGGGCTCCCACAGACCCACAGACGGAGGCGCCGTTACCTGCCGACCTCGCCGTTTCTCAGAGCGGGGAAGTGTCTGCGGGTCTTTCCGCTGGAACTGATGGAGCCCAGTGTTGCGCCCCAAATAACTGACTTTGTGGTGTTGTTTCCTTGCCTTGCAGGGACTTAAAGCCCGAGAACATCCTCCTCGATGATTATGGTGAGCGAGCCTTTCCCGCCAACTGTAGACTTTGTTCAGACGGACTCAAGTCAGGGTGGACCTACCACTTAGTGAGGCCAGGGGATAGCAGCAGGAGATGCCCTCCTAGAAACAGAACGGGGCTCTCACCGTCGTCCCCCTTCGTCTAGGCAGGGAGCAGAGGTGCTTCTGATTTTCAGTTTAACTCGCAGTAAGAGCGGCGTCTTCTCTTCTGTTTCTTTCTTTCCTGTTTCACCTTGCTTTAATCTCAGCGGCTTGAGTCCATGCCCTCCTTGCTCGGTCGTTCTCACAGGTGCGGCGTGGGCTCTTGTTTGATTTGCATTTTCCTGATGACACTTTTCATGGGCTTACTTGCCATCTGTTTATCTTTTTTGGTAATGTGTCTTTTCAAGTCTTCTGCCCATTTTTAATTGTTTTTTTCCCTTATTGTTGAGTTTTAAGAGTTCTTTGTATATTTGTTATGCCAGTCCTTTATAAAATATAAATGTTTTTAAGTTAGTGAAGTCAACTTCTAATTTTTTTCTTTCATGGTTTGTACTTGCAGTTACAATTGCAATTGAGTTTATGGCTGTGACCATGTTAACGTCACTGAATTCTGGAAGGTTGTAGACTTGCTGGGCTTTGTGCATATACCCGCATACCTGTGGCAGATGACCACTTTCTCTCTGCCTCCCCAGTTCCTGACCCTTTGGTTTCTGTTTGTTGCCTCAGGACACCAGGTGGGACGTTCAACCCAGTGTTTACCAGAAGTTGTAACAGCAGGAATTCTTTGCTTATTTCTGATCTCAGGGATAGTTTTTTAGTATATCACCATGAAGTATGGAATCTGCTGTCGTACTTAAATATTTGTTTGTATGTCTGTGCTGGGTCTTCATTGCAGCACACGGATCTTGTATTAATAGTTGCATCCCGTGGGGTCTTTGGTCACATCATGTGGGATACACTTTCTCAAACCAGGGATTAACAATACAGGGGAGTGTGAAGTCTTAGCCACTGGATCACCAGGGAAATCCATGCTGTAGTACGTTTATAGAAATTAAGATTTAAGAATTTTTTCTTTTTAAAAAATAACACTTGAATTTTGTCAGTGCGTTTTCTCCCCAAATGACTATATGTTGTTTGTTTTTTAATATGGTTAATCCACCAGTTGGTTTTCCAGTGTTAAACGAATCTGTCATTCCTGAAATGAGTCCAGCTTGGGCAGATCATGCTGCCCTTGCCTGGGTGGCTGGTTCTGGCACCTGACAGTCCCAGGAGGAAGCGCACCTCCAGCACAGTCTCTCCGTCGGGCTCTGCACAAGCCTCGGAACCTGTCCGGGTGTCCGTGTCCACACGGCAGCCACTAGGGGTCCAGACGTCTCCCCTCTTGGGTTCAGCTGCTCCCAGCCTTGGAAAGTGTCCTGGTGGGAGCGGCTGGGGAGCCTCCGTGCGTTCCCCACTCCCGGTCGGCAGTGTCTGGCTTGACCTGGCTTTGCCAGTGCTCCTGCTGCCGCAGCAGAGCACCTCAGCGTGGGTCTCCCGCTCAGATGTTTTGTCCATCCTGGCTGGTCCTGTGGCTCCCAGCTGTGGCCAGGAGTGGTGCAGATGTGCCCCGTCCTGCCCACGTGCAGGCAGCCAGATCGCTCCTGCGGCAGTCGCTTCTGCGCTTGTTCCTTACACGCCGGGGCCAGGTCCCGCTCCAATTAAGAACAGAAGGAAGTGACAGGGCTTTGTTGTGCTTTATACGCCGGGGCCAGGTCCCGCTCCCATTAAGAACAGAAGGAAGTGACAGGGCTTTGTTGTGCTTGTCTTGATTTCTGGAGACTTTAAATCTTTTCTTTGTGTTTTTCTGTTTTTTAATTTTTAACAATGTAATTCTACCTATACTTTAGTTTCTCAGACTTAAAAAATGCAATTGACTTTAGCATTTTTACTGTTATGGAATTAAACTTCTTAAGAACTAATTTTCCACCAGTGAGCCATAGACCGTAAGAGTAATAGGATTGTCCTCAAGTACTTCTTCATTGTCCTCAAGTACTTCTTCGTTATAGACAGCTTGTTAGGTTTTCTGTTTTCATGTGTCAAGTACGACTGGATATTTGTATTGAATTTAGGTTTAAAAAAAAAGCTGTCGCCTGTTCTTCTACATTTCAAGGCACATTTACCATTTGCCCATTCTGAATATGGGACAGTTTGTTTTGCAAACTTTAAGGGGGATTTGGTTTTATGAAATGAAGCTGGTGGTTGAGTTGATGAAGAAAACCTCATTATGTTTGCATCTTCTATAATTGTTGTTATTGTTGAGTCCCTAAGTTATGTACAACTCTTTGCGACCCCATGGACGGCAGCACACCAGGCTTCCCTGTCCTTCACCAACCCCTGGAACTTGCTCAAACTCATGTCCATTGAGTCAGTGATGCTGTCCAACCATCTCATCTCTGTCGTCCCCTTCTCATCCTGCCTTCAATCTTTCTCAGCATCAGTCTTTTCCAGTGAGTCAGCTCTTTGCATCAGGTGGCCAAAGCAGTGGAGCTTCAGCTTCAGCATCAGTTCTTCCAATGAATATTCAGGAATGATTTCCTTTGGGATGGACTGGTTGGATCTCCTTGCAGTCTAAGGGACTCTCAAGAGTCTTCTCCAGCACCACAGTTCACAAGCATCAGTTCTTCAACGCTTAGCCTTCTTTATGGTCCAGCTCTCACGTCCATACATGACTACTAGAAAAACCACAGCTTTAATTATCTGGACCTTTGTCAGCACAGTGATGTCTCTGCTTTTTAATATGCTGTCTAGGTTTGTCATAGCTTTTCTTCCAAGGAACAAGCGTCATGTAGTTTTAGATGTAAATGTTTCCAAGTAGGAATTGCTGTAACTTCCATCCCCGTGTTTTAGATTTTTTTCCATTATTGATTGATTTATTTATTATTTATTTATTTATTTATTTATTCATTCCATTATTTATTAAGTGTCAGCCGGCCCCCATGATTTGTATCGTGTGTTTGGCCGCATGTAGGACACATCCGGATTTCAGATCTTGGCTTGGCCTTGGAGATCCCGGAAGGGGCGACAATCAGCGGAAGAGCCGGGACGCTGGGCTACATGGGTGCGTGACCGGCCTCCCAGCTCTCCCTGCACTCCTGGCCTCAGGGCGCAGGGAGCTGGCCGTGTGGAGGGGCCTGGGGTCACCCTGGGGTCACCCTGGCCCGCTGTGCGGTAGCGCAGTGGTATCTGAGGTCTGTACCCGCCCCCACCTGCCCTTATTGCCCAGAGCAGAAGAACCAGGACAGGACAGTGGCCTCCTCGCTCCTCCTGGCTCCACACACCCCTCCTGCAGGTGACCAAGTCATTCTGAAGGTTTCGTGAACCAGAGGCCCGGCCTTGGGTCGGCTCTGAGCAGGGACCCCTGCCTGGCTCTGCCCAAGTAGGGGCCGCCTGATATGAGTGAGCCGGGAGCCTCTGCTGAGTTTTGCGCTGACCCCCGCATCCGCTGTGGCTGCTGGGGCCTGAGCCTGGAGGCCTGGCTCTGTCTGGTGGAGAGGCGGGGGTCCTCCCACAGAGCACCGTTTCCCACCGTAGTTAACTCTGCCGTGATTCACTTCATGCTCTGAACAGTAGGAACTGTTTCTAATAACAGCTTTGCTGAAATATAATTCACATACCATAAAATCCACGAATGTTCATTTTGGGCATTCCACAGCAGCATGTGGGATCTTAGTTCTCAACCAGGAGTCAAACCGGCGCTGCCTGCGGTGGGAGCACAGTCGTGTCCCCTGGACGCAGTCCACCGGTCTGGAGTGTGCCGTCCAGGGGCTCTCAGTGCGGGCAGAGCAGTGCAGCTACCGCCCCTGGTTTCAGAGCCTTCCCATCCCTGCAGAGAAGAAGCCCCGCAGCCGCCAGCAGTCACCCCAGCTCCTCACCTTCTCTGCCAGCCTTGCAGCCACTAATGGGCTTTCTGTCTCCGTGGACTTGTCTATTCTACCTCATCTAAGTGGAATCACACACTGTCCGGCCTTTTGTGTCTGCCTCGTTAGCGTCGTGTTTCCTGAGTTCATCCGTATAGTAACAAGCATTAACTTTAAATTGTGTTGTTTGCCATTCAGCACAAGGAGATTTAACTTAAATTTCCTGTATTTGTTGTGCAGCTCCGGAAGTTATCAACTCTGAGAGCTATACATTCAGTCCTGATTGGTGGGGGCTCGGCTGTCTGATATACGAGATGATTGAGGGACATTCTCCGTTCAAAAAATACAAAGAGAAGGTTAAGCGTGAGGAGGTGGAGCGGAGAGTGAACAAAGAGGCAGAGCAGTACTCCGAGAAGTTCTCCGAGGACGCCAGGTCCATCTGCAGCATGGTGGGTCGGCTTGGGCGGGGGTAGGGGGCAGGGAAACGCAGCCGTCCGCCAGTGCGCTCGGGCTGAGCAGGGGCCTCCTCTCAGGGTCCCTGATCCCGCAGAGCAGAGCAGAGGCCATTGTTTGCTGTCCCCGAAGGCGCTGCTGAAGGGCAGCACAGTGCTGGGTCCTGGCCAACCTCACGGGGCACTGACAGGCAACAGGCCCTTCTGGACACTCTGCAGCGCCTGACTCCGTGTCTGCCCCTGTAGCCTCAAGAACGTCCCGGCAGTAAGGGAGAGAGAGACGCTCTCCTTGTCACTTGCTTCTCTTAAGCCAACATGAAGGGTTTCCCGAGCGAACTTTAAACTTGGTTTGCATTCAGGAGGGTTTATTGAGAATCCCCCTCGGGCCCCTCCCCAGCAGTGAGCACTAACCCCTTCCATGCGCATGCCCGGTGCTCTCATCTGCTTGGGGTGGGTGACTGAGGCCTGGCTCTGCCTGAGGGAGCAACAGGAGGGGCTGGCTGTGGGCTGCGGGCAGAGGGCAGGGGGCGATGGGCGGGGACAAAGCGGGGGCCAGCCAGGGCTTTGCGGTGATTCGGTTGGGGGTCTGGGCCCTGGGTGCTGGCAGGGTGGGTGAGAAGCGGTCAGGCTGGGTGGCTGGGGAGGCATCACCTGCAGGGTTTGGGAGCTGGGGAGAGGTTGTGGGGGGGGTCCAGGAAGGGGGACGGGCTGGGACAAAGCCTCGGTGTTCCGAGGTGTGCAGGCCTGTGGCAGGCCCAGCTCCTCACGTCTGCAGAAGGGAGTGGCATGGGTTCCGGCTGAGAGCCGAGGCCGTGGGGCAGGCGGCCTCCCTGGGAGGCGCCAGATGCGAGTGTCTGTGGCGCTGTCCTGCGCTGCCAACACCCAGACGCCTGAGCTCACAGCCGGCGTTGCCCCACAGGACCCTGCTTACAGGGCAGGCCCAGCCCTTGGCAGCACCTCCCAGCCCCGGGCCCCGGCCGGGCTGCCAAGGCCCAGATCGTCTTCGTGTGCCTTTGAGCCGAGGCAGATCTCTTTGGTTGGAAACTGGAGGAAAGCCATTTGGTTTTTGCCAATGACGGGCATGCCTCCCTTTTATTGTGCTTCACAAATAGTGTGTGTGTGTGTTTTGGTTTTACAAGTTGAAGGTTTGTGACAACCCTGTGTTAAAGTCTGCATAGGCATGTGTGTGTGCTCAGTCATGTCTGACTCTGCAACCCCACGGACTGCAGCCCGCCAGGCTCCTCCGTCCACGGGATTCTCCAGGCAAGAATACTGGAGTGGGCTGCCATGCCCTCCTCCAGGGGATCTTCCGACCCAGGGACTGAACTTGCGTCTCTTGCATCTCCTACATTGGCAGGCGGATTCTTTACCACTGAGCCACCAGGGAAGCCCCTATTGCTGTTTCCCCAGCAGCATTATCTTTTAAATGTGTACTTTTTTTTAGATATCATGCTACTGCAAACTTAACAGACTATATCTAGTCCCATCACTTCATGGCAAATAGATTGGAAAAAATGTGGAAACAATGTCAGATTTCATTTTCTTGGGCTCCAAAATCAATGAGGATGGTGATTGCAGCCACGAAATTAAAAGACACTTGCTCCTTAGAAGAAGAGCTTCGACCAACCTAGACGGCTTATTAAAAAGCAGACATCACTTTGCCAACAAAGCTCCGTCTAGTCAAAGCTATGGTTTTTCCATTAGTCATGTATGGATGTGACAACTGGACCATAAAGAAGGCTGAGCACTGAAGAATTCATGTTTTTGAACTGTGATGTTGGAGAAGACTCTTGAGACTCCCTTGGACAGCAAGGATATCCAACCAGTCAATCCTAAAGGAAATCAATCCTGAATATTTATTGGAGGGACTGATGCTCAAGCTGAAACTCCAGTACTTTGGCCACCTGATGGGAAGAGCCAACTCACTAGAAAAGACCCTGATGCTGGGAAGGATTGAGGGCAGGAGGAGAAGGGGACGACAGAGGATGAGAGGGTTGGATGGCATCACTGACTCGATGGACATGAGTTTGAGCAAGCTCCTGGAGATGGTGAAGGACAGGGAAGCCTGGCGTGCTGCCTGCAGTCCATGGGGTCACAAAGAGTTGGACACGACTGAGCAACTGAACAACAACAACAGTGTAAACAACTTGTGTAAGCACGGGGGAAACTAGGAAGCCTGCGTGACCTGCTTTATTGCAGTCCTCACTTCAATTGCTGTTGCCTGGATCCGACCCTGCCATTGTCAGAGGTCTGCCTGCGTAAATGTATAAGTAAGGAATACTTTTGAAGGAAACACTATTAGTTTTAAGAATATACAATTTTTAGAACTAGGTTTGCTAAATTTTTGCCTCATCTGAAGTCCTTAGTGATCTGTTTAATGAATAAATCAAAATGGTTTCTAATTATCCATGTCACTTGGCATGGAAGTGGTGTCTTTGAAGTTCCCAGACAGCTTCTATTTCTTGAGAAAACATCCCCTAATTTTTACAGGGTTAAACTTTCCTTAAGGATTTATTTAGTCAACTTATAGTTTTTTTGATAGCTCAGAGGCAGAACTTTAGTTTGAACTCCTTTTGGAAGCGTTACGTATTTGAAATCGGTAAAATCTGCAGTGATGAGGTTTGGCTGATTCTTTGAAATCTGAGTGACTGTTCCATTGGAGGTGCTCTTTGCCTCCCTAATTCTTTGGCCATGATTGTGGAGATTCAGGGGTTTTCTTTTATCCTTGGAGCTTTGGCTGACTCATCTGTGCTCCTCCACAGTTACTCACTAAGGATCCTAAGCAGCGCCTGGGCTGCAGGGGCGAAGGGGCGGCTGAAGTCAAGGGACACCCTGTGTTCAGGGACATCAACTTCAGGCGGCTGGAGGCCCACATGTTAGACCCGCCTTTCCACCCTGATGTAAGTGTGTTGTCAAGGGCAACGGGGTGGCCTCCTCCCCAGCCCTCCTGGCCCCTCTGCCTGAGCTGCAGCCACCCCCCCGGGTCACTGCCCTGCCAGGAACCTCGGCAGCCCTGACCCTCCCCACCTACCCTGCAAGGGCCCTTCCCTTGTCACAGCTGGCACCCTTGCTTCTATAGCCCTGAATGTGCCTCCCCAAGCTGGGTCTCAGCGGGTCCCGGCTCGGTGCTGCGGGCCGTGGAGCGGCCCTGGTGAGTGTGCTGTGGAGCCGTGGAGGGTTACATCCCTAGAGCCTGGTGGGGCCCTCAAGCTCGGAGCTGGGAGGAGTGTCCCCATGGTGGCCTTGGGCTACCGAAGACGAAGTAGGAAGCGTGGCGATGCGCTCATTCTGTGGGATATGATGAACCTGTCTTTGTTCAGGTGCTCAGTCGTGTCCGACTCTGTGACCCCAAAAACTGCAGCATGCCAGGCTTCCCTGTCTATCACCAACTCTTGGAGTTTACCCAAACTCATGTCCACTGAGTCGGTGATGGCATCCAAACGTCTCATCCTCTGTCGTCCCCTCTCCTCCTGCCTTCAGTCTTTCCCAGCGTCAGGGTCTTTGCCAGTGAGTCAGCTCTTTGCATCAGGTAACCAAAGTATTGGCGCTTCAGCTTCAGCATCGGTCCTTCCAGTGAATATTCAGGGTTAATTTCCTTTAGGACTGACTGGTTTGATCTCCTTGCTGTGCAAGGGACTCTCAAGAGTCTTCTCTAGCACCATAGTTCAAAAGCATCAATTCTTTGGCGCTCAGCCTTCTTTATGGTCCAACTCTTACATCCATGTATGACTAGTAGAAAAACCATAGCTTTGACTGTCCAGACCTTTGTCAGCAAAGTGATGTCTCTCCTTTTTAACATGCTGTCTAGGTTTGTCATAGTTTTTCTTCCAGGGAGAAAACGTCTTTTAATTTCATGGCTGCAGTCACTGTCCGCAGTGATTTTGGAGCCTAAGAAAATAAAATCTCTCACTGTTTCAATTGTTTCCTCAGCTATTTGCCATGACGTGATGGAACCAGATGCCATGACCTTAGGTTTTTGAATGTTGAGTTTTAGGCCAGCTTTTTCACACTCCTCTTTCACCTTCATCCAGAGGCTCTTTAGTTCCTCTTCGCTTTCTGCCTTAAGGGTGGTGTCACCTGCATATCTGAGGTTATTGATATTTCTCCCAGTAATCTTGATTCCAGCTTGTGCTTCCTCCAGCCCAGCGTTTCTCATGATGTACCTTGCATATAAGTTAAATAAGCCGGGTGACAAGATACAGCCTTGATGCTCTACTTTGCCTATTTGGAATCAGTCTGTTGTTCCATGTCCAGTTCTAACTGTTGCTTCTTGACCTGCATACAGGTTTCTCGGGAAGCAGGTCAGGTGGTCTGGTATTCCCATCTCTTGAAGAATTTTCTGCAGTTGGTTGTGATCCACAACAAATGAAGTCAATGAAGCAGAAGCAGGTGTTTCTCTGGAACTAACTCTCTTGCTTTTTCTGTGATCCAACAGATGTTGGCAATTTGATCTCTGGTTCTTCTGCCTTTTCTAAATGTAGCCTGTACAACTGGAAGTTCTCTGTTAACATACTGTTGAAGACTGACTTGAAGGATTTTGAGCATTACCTTGCTAGCATGTGAAATGAGTGCAGTTGTGGTGGGGGGCGGGGGGCGGGGATGGCGGGTGTTGAGCATTCTCTGGCGTTGCCCTTCTTTGGGATTGGGATGAAAAACTGACAGTGGTCCTGTGACCACCGCTGAGTTTTCCAGATTTGCTGGCATAGTGAGTGCAGCACTTCACAGCATCATCTTTTAGGCTTTAAAACAGCTCAGCTGGAATTCCATGATCTCCACTAGTTTTGTTCATAGTGATGCTTCCTAAGGCTTGACTTCATGCTCCAGGATGTCTGGCTCTAGGTGAGTGATCACACCATCATGGTTATCTGGGTCATTAAAACCTTTTTTGTACAGTTCTGCGTATTGTTGCCACCTCTTCTTAATCTCTTCTGCTTCTGTTAGTACATACGGTTTGAGTCCTTTATTGTGCCCATCTTTGCATGAAATATTCTGTTATGAACCTGAGACGTGCCATTAAAATCGTTCTGGCTCTGCAAGTCAGGACTCAGTGTTTATGTGGAATGTGCTGTGGCCACAGCTTGGTCCTCTGAGTGAGTCCTCGCAAAATGTGGTTCCTGAGCCTCGGTTCCAGGCCCGAGAATCTCGGGAGAACTTGCTTGGACTCGCTGAGCCAGGCAGCCAGATGGGCTGCAGGATGAGGAAAGTGGTGGGGCCTCCTGGAGCCTTTCCCACCGGGCACTGGGTACTGCCGGCTGCGGGCCGTGGAGGCCGGGAAGGCGGCCATCCCGAGGCAGAGGGAGGGCACGCCGGGTGGTGCCTGGACCAAGGGGCAGAGGCGCCGGGCTTGTCCTGGGGCAGCTCCTGCATGTAACCAGGGGCCGGGGCTGTGAACAGTGGCGTCCGAGACAAGTGTCGGGCGGTTTGGTGTGGGGCCAGGACAGGGTTCTGACCTACGACCTCAGTGCTCCCCTTGGTCCCCTCTACAGCCCCCTGAGGGCCGCCCCGCCCGGGACTCCCAGCTCCTTGCCTGGTGGGATGGCCAAGTCCTAACCAGGGGCCCTGGGTCCTGCCCTCGATTCCCACTCCAGAGGCGGGGCCTGGCTCCCACGCGCCCCCAGCTATGAGTGCGGGCGGGGCTGCGGGCCTGGCTCCTGTCCCAGCTCGGGGCTGGTGCTCCAGCCAGAGCACCCTGTCCGCCTCCTCCATCCCCGGCCTCTGCTGTGACCCAGCTTCCATGCAGGAAAGAGAGGGGGGCCGTCCGGGGCCTCGTGGCCGGGCGCGGTGGGCGAGCAGGGGCCTGTGGTTCTGAGAGTTATGAGAGCGCGGAGCGGAGGTGCGCAGCTGTGTGAGCCTCGGGCATCATGAGCGTGATGGGGGAAACTCTCAGCCACGCCTCTGTTCCTGCCGACAGCCGCAGGCAGTTTACTGCAAGGACATCTTGGACATCGAGCAGTTCTCTACGGTGCGGGGCATCCAACTGGACAGCACCGACAGCTGCTTCTACAGCGAGTTCGTCACAGGCTGTGTCTCCATCCCCTGGCAGAACGAGGTACTGTTCCCGCGGTGCAGACCGCAGCTACTTACTGCCCCCGAGAAGTGAACAGCTTCTGCTTTGAAATAGCTCTTTAGCTGCTCTGCGCACACATCCATTTATGTGTGTGTGTGTGCGCATGTGCGCATATTTGGAGGTAAAATTACTTGAGGAGCTGCCCCTGGCTCCTCGGGAAGGGGACAGAGGTGGCTCTGGGGTCCGCTGGGTACCTGCCAACCTGAGTGCTGCTCTCTGAGTTCCCACAGGTCATGCTTTGGGGGGGGGGGGTCACAGTGGCAGACACGTGACCTACCCCAGGAGGAGGTCAGGAAGCAGGGGGTAGTGGGAACCGGGGACAGGAGCAGAGTGGCTGCTGAACGCTGGGCTGGGGGCCGGGGGGGACGCGGACCTCCGTCATTTCTCTGTCCTGCTCTTCTGTGGGTGCAGATGATCGAGTCTGAATGTTTCAAGGACATCAACGAAAGTGAAAACGAGCCAGTTGTGGTTTTAGAGCCAGATGAGAAGACGGATCAGCAAGTTCCCAGGCAGAAGAGAGGCTTCTTCTACAGACTCTTTTCCAGAGGGGTAAGGGTGGCGGTCGCTGTGTTATTATTACTTTAATGTGACCTGTTACAAGGTGTCTTTGACCACGGCAGAGCTTTCTTTGTTCAGCATTCTTTTTGCAGTGCCTGTTGTGTGAGGTGGGTGGCGGTCGCTGTGTTGTTATTACTTTAATGTGACCTGTTACAAGGTGTCTTTCACCACGGCAGACCTTTCTTTGTTCAGTGCTCTTTCTGCAGTGCCTGCTGTGTGAGGGGCTGTATACAGTGTGCAAGCTACCCATGCGGTGTGTTTGAGCCCGGCGAGAAGAGCCCTCCCAGGGGTGTTTGCCGTTGGTATGAACTCTGTCCTGATCGCAAAAGAAGAAATGGCTCCAGCACTTGAAAAGAGACCCCGCTGTCCATGAGAACGCGTTCCGCACTAGGCTTGTGAAGCATTGTGAAGAACCAATGTAAAAGAATGAAAGTCCTTTCAGTTTCTGCCTGGTGTTGTTCTGATTCTCAGAGCTGTTGCGTCATTCACCCGCGATCACAGGGAAAGCTGATTCTCCTTTGAATGTGGAAGAGTGTTTGGAGAGGCTTTCTGTGGTAGCATTAAACTCAGGAATGGTTTCAGGCCTCCTTGGACCAATGGGTCATCCTGCCGTATACCCTGTCCGCTCCAGAGGGATTTTGCCTCGGTCATCCACTGAACATCTCATCCACTGTGTCTCAGTGTAAACCCAAAGAATGTGGCCAGGTCTCCTCTTAGAACGCGGGGCCGAGCAGCAGTTAACCTGAGCTCCTCTGCGTGTCTCGCGTCGCTCAGTGGGAGTCGTTGCTGAGTCCATGCTGTGGGGGCCTCACATACCGTGAGGGGGACCCTCCACACAGTCGTACAGGAAGAAGCTGTCCACCCCGCCTGCTCAGAGGCGCTCAGTGGGCAGTGGGCGCAGGATGGGGCGAGCTGTGTGAGTGGGGGGAGTGGGACACACCGGCGCCCATCTCTGCTGAATCGAGCATCCTCACCACGTGAAGCACGTGGGAGGGGACGGTTAAAGGTTTTGCTTGCCTGGAAGTCCGCACTTCCTCCCCACAGTTTCTGTGCACTTAAGTCTTCCCTGGTGGCCCAGTGGTAAAGACTCTACTGCAGTGCAGGAGGCCCAGGTTCCATCCCTGGGTCAGCAAGGTCCCCCGGAGAAGGAGATGGCAACCCACTCCAGTATTTTTGCCTTGAGAATCCCATGGACAGAGGGGCCTGGTGGGCTACAGCCCATGGGTCACAGAGTCAGACACGCCTGCACACACACGCACACGTGAGGCAAGCGAGCCCCTCGCACGGGAAGGGGCCTGACCAGCCTTCTGCCTGTGTTGCAGGGCTGCTTCAACGCCGGCTCCAGCAAGAAGAAGCTGGTGTCCTCCAGACGGTGAGCACGTGCTGCGCGGCCAGACCACACGGGAGCACGAGCCAGGGCCCATCCCATCTGCGACCTGTAATAAACGTGTGGGACTCACCTCACGACGGCTCAGCAGTCTGTCCCGCTTTCTACGTTCATGCCTGAACTGGTGTTTCTCTAAAGGTGGATTGAACAAAAGGCCACCTGAGGACTTGGGACGCCCGGAAGGCCCCGGGTGTGGACGCCCTGTGGCGTGTCCCCACAGAGAGGGGAGGGGAGGCCTGGAAGGGGCCCTGCTGCTCCTCACCCACCTGAGGCACCCCCCGAGCTCCTCTGGGTGTGGGTGGGTGGGCATCAGCATGGGTTAGCAGGTCTTGGCCGTTTGCATTCGTGTTCCTAGCTCCCGTGCCTCCTGCTGAGATTCTGCCGCCCACCGTATGTGGGGCATCTCAGGGCGCTCCTGTCTGCCCTTGGAAAGAGGGTGTTTTCAGGACCCTGAGGTCAGGGCGTGGCTGTCAGGCTGGAAGCATGTCTGTGAGTCTCCGGGCCTGGGTCCCCAGAGCCGCTGGTGCTGGAGCTGGGCAGGGGGGTGGCCTGGTATGTGCCACCCTGGCAGGGCCTCCCGGGGCCAGAGCGCCAGGTAACGGGGAGAGCTGGTTGGGGGAGGAGGTGGGAGCCTCCTGGGTCCGGTGACCCTGCCGGTGGCCCTGGGTTCATGGTCAGTCACCCTCACTGTTCTCTGGCTCGCTGGGAAGCTCTTGCTACCTGCTGTGTGGGATCCAAGGTCCAGACCTCGGAGAGTTGAACCAAATAGCAGGGACTTGGTCTGGAAAATCCTCATTAAAAAAAGGGGGAAAGGAAATCCTAACAAAAAATTTGAAAAGATTTAAGTATAGTAGAGTATGTGATTACAAATGCAATAAACCTACAAATTAATAACAAAATCGGAAAACAAAAAGGCCCTGGCTAATAACCTCTACGAAGTCCTCGGGGCTAAGGAGGTGATGTAACGCAGAGCTGCAGAGCCTTGAGAAATGAGAACAAGACTCGCGTGCCTGATGTGGGATAAACCTAAAGTGCAGTGCTCCAGGAGGAGATGTACAGCTCTTAATATCAGCAAAGCTAAGTGCCCCAATAGATGGATTTGGCCTCTGACTCAAAAGGATTGAAAAGCAGAAAAGCAGAAAAAAAGGAAGAAAGTAATAGCTATAAAAGAGAAAAACTACAGCTTAAATGATAAAACATTTTTTCTCAAAAATCAATAAAATAAATAAATCAATATTTTGATTTTTTTCTCAAAAAATCAATAAAATAAATAAATCAATATCTAACCTAATCAAGAAAAACAAAAGGGGAAAATACAAATACACAAAGTTACAAGAGGAGTAAATCAGAGAGGTAATAAAAGATACAGAATACTATGTACAATTTTATGAAAATAAACATAAAACCTGGATGAAATGCATTTCTAGGAAAACATAATTTACCAAAATTAACCATAAGTAGAGTAGAAAATCTAGACAAATTTCAGGATAAGAAATGAAGTTGCCAAAGTGCTACCCTTCAGAAAATCACCAGATTCAGATGATCTAACAGGGAATGTTAGCAAACCTTTGAGGAGCAGATAAATGTCAATGGCTTTTAAATGTTCCAGAGAATACATAGAAGAAGAAGAAAACTTCCCACTCCTTTTTATAAAGCAAGTATAAATTGACACCCAAATCTTACCAAAGACCTTACATGGAAAGTCTATACCACTGTCTTTTATTAATACAAAGTCATTAAAATATTACCAGAATCTTATCCTTAGAGGGCTTCCCTGGTGGCTCGGATGGTAAAGAATCCGCCTGAAGTGTGGGAGACCTTAGTTTGATCCTTGGGTTGGGAAGATCCCCTGGAGGAGGGCATGGCAACCCATTCCAGTATTCTTATCTGGAGAATCCCCATGGACAGAGGAGCCTGGCAGGCTGCATACAGTCCATGGCGTCACAAAGAGTTGGACACGACTGAGCAACTAAGCACATTATCCTTAAAATATTATGGAACAGAATATTTATTAGCCTTAAAATATTATCAAGCAGAATCCGGCAGCACATTATAAAGTACCACATCAAAATGCTGGGTTTATTTTAATAAGATATGGATGATTCAATATCAGGACATCCAGTAACATAATAAATCATGTTAATAGATCCAAAGGAAAAATAGGTAATTTTCATAAAGGCATTTGACCAAATTCAACCCACGTTTCTATAGTTGATAAAATGGAGTTGACCTTTTCGCAACACTGGGTGGGGTTGAAAATTTGCATATAATTTTATAGTCCTCTGATCTATGTTTGTGGTTTCATATCCATGGATTCAATCAACCATGTATGCTGTTGTATTTATTGCAAAAAATCCACATATAAGTGGACGTATGTATTTCAAACCCATGTTTTTTCAAGTGAAAGTTGCTCAGTTGTGTCCAACTCTTTGTGACCCCATGGACCATACAGTCCATGGAATTCTCCAGGCCAGAATACTGGAGTGGGTAGCCATTCCCTTCTCCAGGGGATCTTCCCAACCCAGGGATCAAACCCAGGTCTCCCACATTGCAGGCGGATTCTTTACCAGCTGAGCCACCAGGGAAGCCCACGAATGCTGGACTGGGTAGTGTAGCCCTTCCCCAGGAGACCTTCCTGACCCAGGAATCAACCCGGGGTCTCCTGCATTGCAGGTGGATTCTTTACCAGCGAGCTACCAGGGAAGCCCTATGGTTTTTCAAGGGTAAACTATAAATCAGTCAATACTTCTTTAGCATCATAAAATACATTTATTACCCAGAGACAGCATCTTTCTGGAGGAGGGTTTACGCCACAGAGGCACTCATGATAAAAAGAATAACAGAAAGATGACCACCCTCAATAGCATCCTATTTCACATTTACAGGAGGAGCCTCCCTGTACAGCAAGGGTGCAGTACCCTCCTGATGAGCACATGTCGAGAGAGTGAGCAACTGAAGGCCAGGGCAAGGGGGGCCTGGGGAGGTGAGCCAGACACCAGGGCTGCTCCTGTTCAGGGGCTTGGGAGCCCTGAGACTCCTGAAAGGCTGAACTCATCTGGGGCTCGGAGAACAAAAGCCTGGTCCAGGGCATGCCGAGATTGGGGTCCCAGTCAGTTCACTCTCCACCTCAGGGCCAGGGTGACCTGGAAGTAACCCAGCCCGCTGAAATGGGTGGTCCAGAGGACTCCAAAAGCGGGGCGTGGATCAAGACGGCCAAGGGCTTCTGATGCCCCAAGGAGACGAGCATCGCAAACAGAAACCTTGCCTGGAGGAAGAGAGCACCCTAGGCCACAAATCACTTCTGTAATGGTTTTCAGATACAACGTCCAGGATGTAATCAAAGATAAGCACGACATGAGGTGAGGCAAAAGAACGAACTCAGCAGACATTACAAACAAGAAAAACATTCTCTTGGAGGCTCTAGATAATGGAAATATATGAGACACAGACTCTTAAAAAAAATTTTTTTTTAATTATTTATGGCTGCTCTGGGTCTTTGTTGCTTTGCTCCAGCTTCTCTCTAGTTGCAGCGAGAGGAGGGCTTCTCCTTGCTGGGGAGCACAGGCTCTAGATGCTTCGGCTGGAACCCCCGTCCCCTGCACTGGCAGGCAGGTTCTTATCCACTGCGCCACCCGGGAAGTCCAAGACGCTCAGACAAGTGTGCTTACTACGTTCAAGGGGGAAACTTGCAAAGCTTAACAGTTCTGGTGGGAAACTAGAACTGTACACGACACAGCATACTTTCAAAAGATAAATTCGAGGGGGCTTCCCTGGTGGCTCAGTGGTTACAAATCCTCCTGCAACGTTGGAGATGCAGTTTCGATCCCTGGGTCGGGAAGATCCTGTGGAGAAGGAAATGACAAGCCACTCCAGTATCCTTGCCTGGGCGATTCCCATGGACGGAGGAGTCTGGCAGGCTACAGTTCATGGGGTTGCAAAGAGTCAGACACGGGTGAGCCCACTGAGCACAAGAAGAAAGCCACCCTGCGGTAGAAGCCCAGAGATGCCAGCAGGAGTGAAGAGTGATGAAAGTGGCACATCTGGCCGCCAGTGTAAACACGGGCTGACTGTTCAGACGGCAGTGACCATGTCCGTGTCTTTTGCAATGTGTGTATTTACATAGAATTAAAATATGTGGCAATAATACTCTCTAAAGTGGGAGAGGAGCCCCTGGGCTGGGGGGAGATGGGTGGGGGACCCCCAAGGCGCCGTCAGGAGCTGCCAGTCCGCTCGCTCCCCGAAGTCCCGACTCTGCTTCACGGTTTCCTTTTCTGGCCCAAGGCCCCACCCACAGTGAGCTGCTCCCTGGTTTTGCAATTCCGGCAGGTGCCAGCCCCCCAGCTGAAGTGTACCCCATTTGTGGGGAAGTGTTGGGCTTGTTTACTTCTCCTTTTTTTCCTGGGCAGAATCGGTCACAAGTGTGTTGGTACCCTTTCGTTTTCAGTTCTTCACCCAAACCACCTCTTTTACATGGTTTTTCCCTGAATTTCCCTGGTGGCTCAGAGGGTAAAGTGTCTGCCTACAATGCGGGAGACCCGAGTTTGATCCCTGGGTCGGGAAGATCCCCTGGAGAAGGAAATGACACCCGACTCCAGTACTCTTGCCTGGAAAATCCCATGGACGGAGGAGCCCGGTAGGCTATAGTCCATGGGGTCACAAAGAGTTGGACACGACTGAGCGACTTCACTTCACTTCCCCTGAGTAGTACACACTCATTGCTAAAGATTTGAAGAATACAGAAATGCAGCTAAATTAAGATATAGATCTCTTGTAATTGCCATGCTTGGAGTCACTGTTACGGACTTGGTGATCAGCTCTCTTTTTTCTTTTTTTTAAAAAAAAAACAACATTATTTATTTGGCTGCTCTGGTTCTTCGTTGTGGCACGCGGAACCTTTCGTTGTGGTTCTAGTTTCCTGGCCACGGATTGAACCCAGCCTCCCTACACTGGGAGCACCGAGTGTCAGCCACTGGACCACCAGGGAAGCCCCGAATCAGGTCTCTGTCTATGTACGTGCGTGTTGCTTTTCTTTAAAGAGGGGGGAGGGGGATCACGCTACGCACAGGAGCGTAACCTGCTAGTACACTGCACACCTTTCTGTGCCAGGAATGCTCTTCTACAGCAAGATCTGGACAACTGCAGTTTTGTCATATGGATATGTTTTGCTTAAGTCAGCCAATCTCTTTCTGTCCTGCATTTGCTTCTTTTTTTATCCTAAATGTTGCTATAATAAGTGACCATCCTGACACATCTGTGATTCTCTTTTGAGGATAAATTACTCGAGTATATTTGCTGTTCAGAGGCATTGTCCATCTTAAGGCTTTGGAATTGCTTTTCAGTTGCTAAGTCGTGTCCAACTTTTTGCGACCCCATGCTCTGCAGCACACCAGGCTTCCCAGTCCTTCACTATCTCCCAGAGTTTCCTGAAATTCATGTCTCCTGAGTTGGTGATGCCATCCAACCACCTCATCCTCTGTCACCCCCTTCTCCTCCTGTCCTCAGTCTTTCCCAGCATCAGGGCCTTTTCCAGTGAGTCAGCTCTTCACATCAGGTAGCCAAAGTATTGGAGCTTCAGCTTCAGCATCAGTCCTTCCAATGAATATTCAGGACTGATTTCCTTGAGGATGGACTGGTTTGATCTCCTTGCAGTCCGAGGGACTCTCAAGAGTCTTCTCCAGCAGCACAGTTTGAAAGCATCAGTTGTTTTGCTCTCAGCCACCTTTATGGTCCAGCTCTCAGGCTTTGGTGACAACAGGCCAAATCGCCTCCCCAGCTGTGTCATCTTTGATTACTCTGGGACTATGCCACACTTTCCCCTGGTTTAAAAAAAAAAAATCTGCCTTCTTGACAGTTCCTTTTAACAGGCTTTCCAGTAAGATTTCTTATCAGGATTATAGTAAATTCTCGGCGGATGAGATTTTTCTTTTTTTGGATGTGGACCAGCTTTAATATCTTTACTCAATTTGTTAATACAACATTGGTTCTGTTGTTTATGTTCTGGTTTTTGGCCATGAGGCAGGTGGGATCTTAGTTTCCAGACCAGGGGTCAAACCCACACCCCATGCATTGGAAGGTGCAGGCCACTGGACCAGCAGGGGAGCCTCTGCAGAGGCTGAGTTGTGTCCTCTGGAAATTCACACGTTGTGTCCTAACCCCCAGAACCTCAGAATGTGACTGTAGCTGGAAAAAGGGTCTTTAATGGTGTGATTAAGATAAAATGCAGAGAAGGCGATGGCACCCCACTCCAGTACTCTTGCCTGGAAAATGCAAGAGTCCTCCCATGGATAGAGGAGCCTGGTGGGATGCCGTCTATGGGGTCGAACAGAGTCGGATGCGACTGAAGCGAGTTAGCAGCAGCAGCAGCAGCAAGATCAAATGAGGTCGTGATGGTGGGCCCTAATCCAATAATGACCATTGTCTTTACAAGAAAAGAGGATTAGGATCCAGACACCATGAAAGGGGGCTTCCCAGGTGACTCAGCCGTAAAGAATCTGCCAATGCAGGAGACATAGGTTTGATGCTTAAGTCGGGAAGATCCCCTGGAGAAGGAAATGGCAGCCTACTCCAGTATTCTTGCTTGGAAAATCCCATGGACAGAGGAGCCTGCTGGGCTACGGTTCGTGAAGTCTCAAAAGAGTCGGACAGGACTCAGCGACTAAACAATAAAAACAACAACGCAAAGAAGGAAGAACACGTGAGGACGCAGGGAGAAGACGGCCATCTACACAGCAAGGAGAGAGGCCTTGAAGGAGCTAGCCTGCTCACACCTTGGAGTTCAGCCTCCTCCAGGACAGTGAGAAGGTAAATTCCTGCTGTTGGAGCCTCCCAGTCTGTGGGGCTTTGTTATAGCAGCCCCAGCAAACGAATACACTTGTCTGTTGCCAGTTACATGGTGGCTCAACCACGTAGGATGTCATAGTTGTCGTGGTCAGGACTCTGGGCACAGCTTAACGAGGTCCTTCACTCCCTGGTCTGAAAGCCTGCCTTCGAGTCCCATCTGCCTCACCTGAGAGCTGGATGGGGCAAGGATCTGCCTCTAAGCTCCTGTGATGCTGGCAGGATTTAGTCCTCTCTGGGCTGCTGGCCACCTGGGCCTTCCACCATGGCAGCGGGCTTCAAGAACATGTGCAAGCTGAGGGTATGGACCACCAGCTGGAGGGAAGGCTCAGTCCTCTGTAACGTAAATCCAGGGGCACCACCTTTGCCCATCACACTGTTAGAGGTGTCAGTGAAAATTCAATTAACAAGTTTAAAAAGAATTTTATTCAAACTAGGGGATATATGTATACCTATGGCTAATTCATGTTGAGGTCTGACAGAAAACAACACAATTCTGTAAAGCAATAATCCTTCAATTAACATTTTTTTTTAATTTGAAAAAAAATAAAGTGAAGATTATAACTCAGGAGACAAACTCTCAGAAGCTTTGAGAGAGCCTGTTAAAAGCCCAAGGCACAATCCTATACAGTTTTGAGACAAAGGATCATGCATCAAAGTTCACTAAGGATATAGGAAAACTACAAACTGAGCAGTAAGTCATTACGACCCCCTACAGAGCTGGGAAAGAATGCTAATCTTGTAAGAAATTGCACTGCTAGGTCAGAAGGAAGGAAGGTTGATCTCTGCAGGCCAGGCGGCTCTCCTGTCTTTGAGGAGGTCTGGTTAATGGGTAAGGCAGACAGCACAGAGAACTTTGTGTTTAGCTTTTTTTGTCGGACCTTAATACGTAAACTTTAATCAGAAGCAAGCCACCAGTGACAGCCCACACTCAGGGTGCTGCCAACCACAGTATCTGACCGCCTGGAGCCCAGCCACTGTGCCGGTCCTGTGGACAAGGGCTGTTATTATATGCATACCATCAGGGGACCGGGACCCCAAGGCTGGCGGCATGTTTCTCTGAGGTCCTTGCCCTGAAGGGGGCCGTTCCTGTTCCCCTGGGGACAAGGTTTCCTGTGGCAGTGCTGGGTTTCCACTCACCTGGCTGCTTTGGGAAAACAGGCTCTGAAATCAGGTAGAGATGTGGCTTGTGGCCCAGAACAGGGGACTTCTCCTGGGGGTCACCCACGTGCCACTCCTCTGCTTGCTCAGGGCCCCCCTCCAGGTGGTGAGGCTCTGGAGCCCCGGGCCCGCCCACGCAGCCGGCCTCGGCCGAGGAGCGGGACACCCTCCTCCTGGGTCTGGCGGTCATGCCGGTGGGGGACCTCTGGGGCCAAAGCTGCTTCTCGCTATACCAGCCACGGACTCTCGGGGCAGCAGGCGCAGACCAGGCAGGTTCTGACCAGCCGTGCCAGCCCCAGGCTCCTTGGTTCTTCCTCGGGCTGCGCAGTGACCCTCCAGGGATGTGCTCTCCTCCGGGGACCACACCTGGGCTCCACCTGAGAGTGCCCTGGCTCCGCCGGGGCGCACCTCTCTCCCCTCCCTCTTCTGCAGGGCTGTCCCGTGAGCTCTCCCTCCGCCCGGGACGCTGAGTGGGCAGGCTCCCTCGCAGGGTCTCCGGCTCCGAGCTCGTGGCCGGCCTGCTCTGCCACCCGCAAGCGTCATCTGGGGGCTGCTCTCCTAGCGGGTTCTTCGTCAGCGAGGCGGAGGCTCACAACCGCCGCGCCCCGCCGCGCCCCGCCCCTCATCGCAGCGTCGCGCCGCGCCGCGCCGCGCCCCGCCCTGTCGCCCCGCTCCTCCACGCCGCGCCCCGCCCCCTCCGCGCCGCGCCCCTCGTTCTCTCCTGGGAGGAGCGCACCGATGTTCGTGGCCTCGGCGGCTCCAGGAGGCGAGACGGCGGGCGCGGAGAGCCGCGCGGGCGCCACGTCTGGCCATTGGTGGGGGCTTCCGCCTTCGGCTGTCAATCCCGTCGGCTTGGCCCCGCCCCGCCCGACGGCGGAGCGTCGCGGGGCGTAAGGCCGAGGGGGCTGCCGGGACAGACCCAAGATGGCCGAGCGCCTGGGTTCCGTTCCTGCCCTCGGCCTCGAGCCTCATTCATTGCCGCGCTGCTGAGCGGAGCCGCGAGCCAGCCCGAGGGCTCCGGGCGCTGTCCCCGCGGGGCGGCAGGCCGCCATGGCGACCCTGGAAAAGCTGATGAAGGCCTTCGAGTCCCTCAAATCCTTCCAGCAGCAGCAGCAGCAGCAGCCTCCGCCGCCGCCTCAGCCGCCTCAGCCCCCTCAGCCGCCGCCGCAGGCGCAGCCGCCGCCTCAGCCGCCCCCGCCGCCGCCGCCGCTTGGCCCTGCCGCGGCCGAGGAGCCGCTGCACCGACCGTGAGTGCTGACCCGCCGCAGCTCGGCCCCAGCCCTCCCCGGCCTTCGCCAGCCTCCCGCTGAGGCACGGAGGCGGCCCCGGCCCTCTGCCCGCCCGGCTGCCCACTTTGGGGAGGAACCGGGGTTGCGTTGTGAGCAGGACTCGGCCGCGCCGAGGCCGCGTCCAACCGCCCCCCCTCCTCCTGCTCTGAGGGGAGCAGGGGTGCGCCTGGGCGCTCCGCGAGGAGCCGGGAATTTGGAGCCAGAGTGATGCGGGGACAGTGGTGACCTCATGCCCGGGGACGTCGGACTGGAGGGCGGGGGAGCGCGCGCGGTCCAATGGGGAGTCTCTGGCGGGGCCCCCTTTAAACAGCCTGGGAGTCAATCGGGCCCGTCTTCTCGCAGCCTCAGGGCTTTTCGTTTAGTTAGGGGGTCGCAGCAGAAGAATGAAGTGTCGGGAAGAGACCGGCTTGTCTCAGTTCTAGTCGGTCTGCAGGCCCCTTAAATGAGCGGTGGTCGCCCCGTAAGTGTGAACTTAGCCAAGATGGTTGATATTAACGTACGAGAAACATTAACACGGACTTCAATACTGGGAAGAGTGGATTGAAGTTTATTGTTTGCAATTGGAAATAAATCGCGGCTTGCTGAGGGAGAGGTTAATCGCCGGGGCGAGTGATGTGCGTCTCACGTGCATCGCAGTCTCGCTGGCCAGAACCTGGATGGGTGTCTCCGGACAGTCTCCTGTCGCAGACATCCTGGTACTGTTCGGTGCTTGTGCTAGGGAAATTTTCGAAACAGAAGAAGAGAGGCCATTTGATGTCACCTTCTTACAGAGCCCGAGTGCTTTCCCCTGAAGTCTTGGGTCTTCCGCAGAGGTCAGGGTGTGCCCTTCGGGTCTTTCTTTCATGTGCGGGCATTTTATTTCTCATCTGGATTTGTACAAGAGGGCATTTAATGAGGGCAGTTTTCGGGAAGCAGCCCCTTGAAGAAGTTCACCTTAATGTTAAGGTGGATTCATTTTTAGTCATGTTTTCATCTTTGTTTCTGACATAATTCCTTGCTGTGTCCTGAGGTTTAATCAGGAAATGAGTATTTGGAGAGTCATTTTGGCTTATCTGTTAAAATGTAACAGTAAAGCGCTTTTTCTGCTAAAAGGTGAAAAACCTGTTTGGATACTTTGAGAAAAAAGAAAATCTAACAACTTGACTTTTCTCTGCAGCAAATAACTTATAACCATGACCCGTTCCAGACTTAGCATAGTTCTTCTCTGTGGAGGTAGAAGTCAGAGAAGTTCACGCATCTTGGCATCTCTTGGATCTTGTGTACAAACAGGAAGCACTAGGCAGGGCTCTGGGTGGGAAGGAAGGTCTTATTGCCATCCCTGTCTGCTGTTCCAGCACTCGGTCAGTCTAAAATCATGTGTTCTGTTTCTTATGCTGTTTTGACAGAACCTTAATATGGTGTCTTCTTCAAAATACAGATGTGAAGAGGTTTCTTTCTTAAGCCAGCTTGACAAAGTAGATGTTTCATTACTTTATTGTAAGGAAATGTATGATTGACTTATTTTTAAAATGTAGTCTGTCATCTTTGCATAAACAATACATTAACATGATACAAATTCCAAAATCTCAGACAGGTAATTAACATGTCTCTCCCGTTCCTTTCTCCTGAGTACCTAACTGCGTTCCCAGAGGCAAGCACTGTTAGACTTCTTCCTTGTGTATCCCACCTGGGATAACTTGTGTGTGTATATATATGGATAGACTTTAAAATTTTTAAAAACAAAAATACTTCAGAATAGCAACTTTGAAAGGTTCTTAGCATGCTCTGAAATCAACTGCATTTGGCTTAATTATAGTTATAAAATACATAAATGTATTTTTATGTACTTTGCTGTTGAGAAAGCAAATATTCATTAATTTTGAGTAACAAACCCCCTGCTTACAAATTTGGATCTTAACATGTCTCTTCATATGTTTAAGCTGAAAAATCCCTTCCCCAAAATAAGATTGGCCAAAAGTAATGAGAAAGTAACTGTTCTGTTTTTATGGTTCTTGCTGCCTGTGGAACTGTAGTGTCACCAGCTGAGCGTGGGTTCCGATTAAGGATCTGCGTGCCTGCTCTGGGCTCAGCGTATGGTATGCAGGGTTCTGCGAGGTGCTGGCTGCAGTCTCTAGAAGGCTGGCGTGCAGGGGAGTGCCAGAGCTCGGCAGGGTCCTCACTGCAATTATGAGGCAGTTGGCATTGGCCTTTGGCACTTTTTCACTCTCCTTCATATTCCCTCCTAGATTTTCCCTGACTTTAATTATTTGCTGAACATCTAACGAGTGCCAGCCAGTATCCTAAATAGGTGCAGTGCTACGGCCTTGAACAGATAAAGCTCTGCCCTCATGAAGCTTACATTTTAGTGAGGGGCACAGACTGTAAACAGGGTGCCTAAGTTAAACACACGGCATGTTAGCGGCAAGTGGAGGAGGAATGGCAGCAAAGCGGGGAAGGGAGGCAGTGACGGTTTTCAGATAGGATGTCCAGGGAAGGCCAATGAGTCGGTGGCTTTTGAGTAAAGACCAGGCCCAGGGAGCAGGTCCAGACTCCCGAAGAGGACTCGAGAGGTGGTGGGTGTGGCCTGTTGAATTCGGGAGAGGAGACTTCGTGGGAGCTGAGGTCCGAGAGAGAGAGTGCCTCGCCAGATCAGTAATCCCTTCCAGATGGAATAAAGACAGTGACATTTATTCTAAGTGAGGTGGGAAGGATTTGAGTTCCGTTTTAAAATGAATACTGGCTGAGAGCCGAGTTGACGGACAGCCTGGGCAGCAGCAGGAAGCCAGTTAGGAAGTTGGTGGCGTGATCAGGTGCGAGATGATGGTGAGTTCTGTCGGCAGCGGCAAGCTGGGAAGTGGCTGAATTTTGGAGGTGAAACCAACAGGACTTGTTCTTCTCTGCTGAGCATGGTCTAGCCATAGTTGGTGTTATCGTTCAGGGTTCCATGCAACTGCAAATAGCAGAGAACTCTTCTGCAGTTACGTAAACAGGTCAGAATTTATTATGAGACAAAAAGACGTCCGTGTGAGGAAGTTCCACAGTGATTGGTGCCCAGCTTTGTTTTTTGTACTTGTAAGTCCCTGTTCTCATTCTTTCCCATTTTTTAAGTTGAATTATTGTCTTTTTATTGTTGAATTGTGACAGTTCTTCATAATATTCTTGGTACTAGACCCTTATCAGATACACAGTTTGTGAAATTATGCTCCCTCTCTTGGGTTGTCTCTTCACTTTTTTTCCCTGCACTGCACGGCTTGTGGGGTCTCAGTTCCCTGACCAGGGACAGAACCCCAGGCCCACGATGGTGGAAAGAGTGGAGTCCAACCACTGGACCGCCAGGGAAGTTCCCCCTAGACAGTCTTTTCTAAAAAATATTTTTAAGATTCATTTATTTTTGGCCGTGGTGGGTCTTTGCTGCTGCATCCGGGCTTTTCTCCAGTTGCAGTGAGTGGGGCCTGTGCTTACTTGCGGTGTACGGGCTTCAGTGGTTGTGGTCCATGGGCTTAGTTGCTCCAAGGTGTGTGGGATCTTCCCAAGCCAGGGATTGAACTGGTGTCCTTTGCGTTACAAGGCAGATTTTTAACCACTGGACCTCCAGGGAAGGTGTCCCCCCCGCCCCATACAGTCTTGATTTCTGTTAATTTTTATCCCAATTTCAAGTGAAGTGTGAGTCCTCAACTTTATTCCTTCTCAAGATAGTTTTGGCTACTCTGGGCCCCTTGCATTTCCATTTAAACTATAAGAGCAGATTGTCCGTTTCAGTGAGGAAGCCAGCCAGGATTCTCTGATGGGGATTGCCTGGATCAACTCGGAGAGTATCGGCGTCTCATCAACATGAAGTCTTCTGGTTCCTGAACACTGGCCCATGCTTTGTGCATGTGGTCAGACAGTCAGTGTTTCAGGCTTTGTGAGCACACCTCTAGCTGCTGTTCGGCTCTGCCACTGTGGGTCAGAGTGGCCTGATGCTGCAGGCAAAAGAGCAAGTGCGCCTCTGTGCCAGGGAAAGTTTGTTAATGACGTGGAACTTTGAATTTTGTGTGTAACTTTCCCATGTCATAGAAGACTACTCTTTGATGTGTTTTTTTTTTTTTGTCAACCATTAAAAAGTGTAAGAACACTTCTTAGACTGTCCAGGACAGGCAGGCTCTGGTTTGCCCCCCACCCCGGATCAGATATGCTGAGACCGCTTTGGGGAAGCATTGCTTCTTCAGTTGGTTTTTCTTAACTAGCTTAAAAAATTATAAAAATTGCATGCCTACATTGTAACAGCATCTTCAGCTAGCACAGAAGATGACAAGGAAGACTTCCTCCCTGGCTGTCCTAGCCTTATTCTCTAAGAATAACAACTAAGCTGCTTTTGTTTTCTCTGGCGTTTTAGTGCATGTACAAGTCGTGTGTTTTTTTTTGCTCACACTATATTTTTTCATTTAGCAATATATTGAAGATGTTGTTTCGTAGCAGTACATATAATTCTTACTGGCTGGCTATGCAATGCTGTGGAATTTCTTTGTAAAAGAGGACTCACAGAGGTTTCAAGGCAGAGGTCTTTCCAGAGCCGTCCACATTCAGAGGCCCCACCCCATTACCTCTGGTCCCTGAACGTGAGCCCGCCACTCAGTAAACCACAGACAAGACTTGCCACGGATTCTTGCTGCTCAGCGTGTGGTTTCAGGGCCAGCAATTTGGTATCACTTGGGAGGGTATAAGAAGTACAGGATCTCTGCCCAACCTTAGACCTGCTGAGTCACGAGTCTGCATTTCAACAAGGTTTGTGAGCAGTTTTTGTGCACGTAAGGCTTGAGAAGCTCTGCTGTAGATGATCAGGCCCTATCTTTCTGATGTTATAATATGTGTGAATCACAATAAACTATGGAAAATTCTGAAAGAGATGGGCATACCAGACCACCTGACCTGCCTCTTGAGAAACCTATATGCAGGTCAGGAAGCAACAGTTAGAACTGGACATGGAACAACAGACTGGTTCCAAATAGGAAAAGGAGTACGTCAAGGCTGTATATTGTCACCCTGCTTATTTAACTTATATGCAGAGTACATCATGAGAAATGCTGGGCTGGATGAAGCACAAGCTGGAATCAAGATTGCCGGGAGAAATATCAATAACCTCAGATACGCAGATGACACCACCCTTATGGCAGAAAGTGAAGAGGAACTAAAGAGCCTCTTGATGAAAGTAAAAGAGGAGAGTGAAAAAGTTGGCTTAAAGCTCAACATTCAGAAAACTAAGATCATGGCGTCCGGTCCCATCACTTCATGGGAAATAGATGGGGAAACAGTGGCTGACTTTATTTTTCTGGGCTCCAAAATCACTGCAGATGGTGATTGCAGCCATGAAATTAAAAGACACTTACTCCTTGGAAGGAAAGTTATGACCAACCTAGACAACATATTGAAAAGCAGAGACATTACTTTATCAACAAAGTCTGTCTAGTCAAGGCTGTGGTTTTTCCAGTGGTCGTGTATGGATGTGAGAGTTGGACTATAAAGAAAGAATTGAACATCGAAGAATTGATGCTTTTGAATTGTGGTGTTGGAGAAAACTCTTGAGAGTCCCTTGGACCGCGAGGAGATCCAACCAGTCCATCCTAAAGGAGATCAGTCCTGGGTGTTCATTGGAAGGACTGATGCTGAGGCTGAAACTCCAATATTTTGGCCACCTGATGCGAAGAGCTGACTCATTGGAAAAGACCCTGATGCTGGGAAAGATTGAAGGCAGGAGGAGAAAGGGATGACAGAGGATGAGATGGTTGGATGGCATCACCGACTCAATGGGCATGGGTTTGGGTGGACTCTGGGCGTTGGTGATGGACAGGGAGGCCTGGAGTGCTGCGGTTCATGGCGTCACAAAGAGTTGGACACGACTGAGCAACTGAACTGAACTGAATGTAGCAATGCCGTCTGCATTTGGGAGGGAAGACTTGAGGCGCTCACGATGCAGCTGTGGCTGAGGTGGTGTTGTTTCTCTGTCCTAGGCCGTGGAGCGTTTGTGTGGCTCTAAGTAGGTTGTAACACTGCCAAAGGAGCTGTGGTGGCATTAAGAGCCCTGGCTGCTGGGAACGGGGCCTTAAGTGGGGCCTGGACGGGTGACCCGGAAGAACTGCTTTCGGCCAGGTGCCTGCCGTGTGCCAGGGCCCTCTGCCCTTGGGTTACAGCGGTGAACAAGGGCTGGTGATAAATCCTGTGGAGAAAAATGAAACAGAATTCGGGAGGGTGGTGCTATGGGGTATGGTTTAGGGTGTGAGGCCCGCTGAGAAGGCGCCTCTGAAGCGGAGCAAGTGAGCGGGCCGCGTGGGTGTCTGAAGGAGGAGCGTGAGGAGGCCAGGAGGGGAGGTGAGGGGCAGCCCTGGACGGCCTCATGCCCCAGTCTGAGGACTTCGGATATTCCCCTGCCCAGATGCACACTTGTGTTGTCAAACAAGTGATGTAATTTGTGATGCTCAGCCAACGCCAGATGCTGGTGCGAAAGAAACTGGGTCACTTCATCATCGCTGGCGGGACTTCGAAAAGAGAGAGCTGCTCTGTTTATGGCAGTTTCTTACAGAACCGAACTTTCAATTACTACATGATCTGGCTGTAGCACTCCTGGAGGTTTATCCCAGAGAAGTGGGAACGTATGTTTATGTGAATCTGTACGCAAGTGTTTGTAGCAGCTTTACTCATAGTAGCTCCAAACTAGAGTCCAGTTAGATGTCTTTCAACAGGTGATTGGTTAGACTGCTGAGCAGTAGGAAAAGGAACAAGCTCCTGATAACACACGCAGCCGCTAAGGTGACTCTTAAGGAGATTGTGCTAGTGGAAACAGCCATTCCCCAAAGGTGACACACTGTTTGGGAAGTGGAAGCGTCAGTCGCTCAGTCGTGTCTGACTCTTTGCGACCCCGTGGACTGTACTGTCCGTGGGATTCTCCAGCTCAGAATACTGGAGTGGGTAGCCTTTCCCTTCTCCAGGGGGTCTTCCCAACCCAGGGATGGAACCCAGGTCTCCCGCATTGCAGGCGGATTCTTCACCAGCTCAGCCACCAGGGCAGCCCTATGTACTGTCTGGTTCTACTTCTATGAAGTCTTTGAAATGACACAGTTGTAGGAGTGGAGAACAGATGAGTGGTTGCCAGGGGCAGGGGAGGGCAGAGGGCGAGGGAGTGGGCGTGGTTCTGAAGGGCAGTTCAGGGATCCCCATGGCGATGGGAGTGTCCCCTCTCATGACCGGTGGCAGAGACACGAAAATGTACACATCTGAGAAGCTGTGTAGAGCCACATAGATTCACACAGACGAGTAAAACCGGAAATCTGAAGGTCAGTGGCACTGTTCCGTAGCACTGTTCTGGCTGTGATTGCTTTGGAAAATGTTCCCCTTGGGGGAAACTGGGGGAACTGTACCCTGAATTTCGTTTATTTCTTATGATAGCACATGAATCTGCAATTACCTCATTAAAAGCTTTAACGATAAAGGCCACCCAGGTGGACAAGGGATTAGGCGTGAGAGAGGCTGTGGAAGGAATGGAAGCTGGTTGGAAGGAATCAGATCAGCTGAGAGGCTGCTACGGGGCTCAGAGCCCGAGCTGGGATGGCTGGCGCCCGGCAGGCGGCAGCGCTGGGGGGGTCGGCAGTGCTGGGGGGGGTAGTGGTTTTTCGTACGATCATAAGGTCTGCAACCATCGCTCCTGTCTCATTTCTGGGACATTGCGTCACCCAGAAAGAAAGCCGTCTCTACAGCAGTCAGTCCCCGCCCCCTCTGCCTCCCCCAGCCCTGGCAACCCCCGATCTGCTTCTGTCTCTAGGGCACTGCCAGTTCTGGATGTTTTTTATGAACAGAATCATTCACGTCGGGCCTTTGTGTCAGATTTTATTCACTTAGTGTAACAGATTGGACTTTGAACTGCACTTTCTTCTATAGTATTCAGTTAAATCACTAGTAAGAAAGGCATTAATAGCTTTTTTCTAAGGTATAGACTGTGTAGTGGGGAACCATCAGGCCTTGCTTTCCCTAACCAAACAGGACTTTTTTTTTGGCCACACCACACAACTTGAGGAATCTTAGCTCCCCAACTAGGGACCGAGCCTGGGCCCTTGCCATTTGTGAAAACGCCGAATCCTAACCACTGGGCTGCCAGAGAATCCCCTCATCCAGTACTTTATTTTGAAATTATGTCTGAAACATAATTCCAAAGTGACTTAGGCATTTCTGTTCCTCCTCTGAGGAAAGAGGATCTCTCCAAAGGAGTTCCAATCTGCTAGGAACACTCTCACATTAGTCTAGTACTTGGCTAAACTTAAAGAGCCGCTGATGTGGAATCGGCAGACCTGGCTGGCTGCCCGGCCCCTTACTGCCGCGCTCCTGCCACGGGGCCGCCTCTGGGCCTCAGTTCTGCGTCCTGTGTGGGGTGTGCAGACCCTGACTCGGGATGTGTGTGTGAAAGGACCCGTGAGCATGAACAGCAAGGTGCGAGGTGAGTGGTTGTCTTCAGTTCCTGGGGTGGTCCAGGTCTTCTCTTGCACACCCTCAACCTGGAATCAAATTTTCCACGTTTCATCTTAAAATAACATAATTCTAAACATGTGAATTTGGATGAGAGGGCTTGAATTCCTGTTTTCAGAATTATTTCTTAGATAATCCGTTTGATTGTACCGTGCTGTACTAGGGCTTCCCTGGTAGCTCAGATGGTAAAGAATCTGCCAGTAATGTGGGAGACCCAAGTTCGATCCCTGAGTCGTGACGATCCCCTGGTGAAGGGAATGGGAGCCCACTCTAATGTTGCTGCCTGGAGAAGTCCCATGGATAGAGGAGCCTGGCGGGCTACAGTGCACCGGGTCGCAAAGAGTCAGATGCGACTGAGTGACTTAACACTTTCACTTACTATGATCTGGAGACCTTGATTTTCATAGGTCCCTCCTTACAGATGACAACCACAATGGTGTGGTCACTCACCTCGGGCCAGACATCCTGGGGTGTGAAGTCAGTGGGCGTTAGGACACATCACTACGAACACAGCTAGTGGAGCTGATGGAATTCCAGCTGAGATATTTCAAATCCTAAAAGATGATGCTGTTTAAGTGCTGCACTCAATATGCCAGCAAATTGGGACAACTCAGCAGTGGCCACAGGACTGGAAAAGGTCAGGTTTTTTTCCAGTCCCAAAGAAAGGCAATGCCAGAGAATGCTCATCCTACTGCACAGTTGCACTCATCTCACACGCTAGCAAGGTAATGCTCAAAATCCTTCAAGCTGGGCTTCAGCAGTACGTAGACTGAGAACTTCCAGGTGTACAAGGTGGATTTAGAAAAGGCAGAGGAACCAGAGATCAAATTGCCAACATTTGTTGGATCATAGAGAAAGCAAGGGAATTCTAAGAAAAAAATCTGCTTCGTTGGCTATACTAAAGCCTTTGATTGTGTGGATCACAACAAACTGTGGAAAATCCTTAAAGAGATAGGAATACCAGACCACCTGACCTGCCTTCTGAGAAACCTGTGTGCAGGTCAAGAAGCAACAGTTAGAACTGGACATGGAACAATGGACTGGTTCAAAATTGGGAAGGGAGTACGTCAAGGCTGTATATTGTCACTCTGCTTATTTAACTTGTATGCAGAGTACATCATGCGAAATGCCAGGCTGGATGAATCACAAACTGGAATCAAGATTGCAGGGAGAAATACCAGCAATCTCAGATATACAGATTGATACCACCCTAAGGGCTTCCCTGGTGGCTCAGCTGGTTAAGAATCTGCCTGCAGTGCGGGAGACCTGGGTTCCATCCCTGGGTTGGGAAGATCCCCTGGAGAAGGGAAAGGCTACCCACTCCAGTATTCTGGCCTGGAGGATTCCATGGACTGTATAATCCATGGGGTCGTAAAGAGTCAGACATGACTGAGCGACTTTCACGCAACACTCTAATGGCAGAAGACGAAGAGGAACTAGAGTCTTGTGATGAGGGTAAAAGAGGAGAGTGAAAAAGCTGGTTTAAAACTCAACATTCAGAAAACTAAGATCATGGCATCTGGTCCCATCACTTCTTGGCAAATAGATGGGGAAACAATGGAAACAGTGACAGACTATATTTTCTTGGGCTCTAAAATCACTGCAGATGGTAACTGCAGCCACAAAATTAAAAGATGCTTGCTCCTTGAAAGAAAAGCTATGAAAAACCTAGACAGTGTGTCAAAAATCAGAGACATTACTTTGCCGACAAAGGTCCGTCTAGTCAAAGCTATGGTTTCTCCAGTAGTTGTGTGGATGTGAGAGCTGGACCATAAAGAAGGCTGAGAGCAGAAGAATTGATGCTTTTGAACTGTGGTGCTGGAGAAGACTCTTGAGAGTCCCTTGGACTGCAGGGAGATCAAACAGTCAATCCTAAAGGAAATCAACCCTGAATATTCATTGGAAGGACTGATGCTGAAGCTGAAGCTGTAATAGTTTGGCCACCTGATGTGAAGAGTTGACTTACTGGAAAAGATCCTGATGCCGGGAAGGATTGAGGATGAGATGGTTGGATGGCATCACCAACTCAATGGACATGAGTTTGAGCAAACTCCAGATCATAAAAGACAGAGAAGTCTGGCATGCTGCAGTCCATGGGGTCGTAAAGAGTCAGATGTAACTTAGTGACTGAACGACACCCACCACCTTGCAGATGGTGTTTATGTACAGGTTGCATCATTACCAAGTTAGAGGGGATGACAGTGGTTTGTTTTGATTTTGAAGGTGGAGTTTATAAAAAAATGATTGAAAAGTCAGGACAGTTCTTACCCTGTTTTTCCAGTTCTCACCTTGTTCATCCAGTTCCTGCCGAGATCAGGGCAGTTCCATTTCAATTGCTTTGATTTCCATACTTACACCTTCCGTAGAAGCAGTCAGTTTGACATGTCAGTTCAACAGTTGAATCTAATTAAATCTCATGGGGGAATGAAATCGTTGTAGTTTTCTTAAACCGCCAAGTTGTTTATTGGACAGAATAAGATGGGAAGGAGGTGTTTCAGGCAGGCACCAGGGAGGTATTTCCAGGGGCCAGAGCTCCCTGCAGGCTCCAGTACTGACCTGGGAAAGCTGGCTGAGACCAGGCCGCCCAGGGCCTGGTTAGGCCGCCTGGTGTTTGCACCATGGGGGATTGTTCGTTGCTTTTGCAGCTGTGTTGCTGCCCTGACATCCTTCAGGGTATGGTATTGGATGGATTTTTTTTTTTTTTTCAGTTTTCTGATATTTTTGGCTAACGTCTCTATGTTGGGGTGTCTGAGAATGAAGTCTGGTCTTCAGACTTTAAAATATCCGCTTTAAAATGTGGGTATTCTTCAGTGTGATAAAAGGCAATTTTGTTGGATAATTCTTTATGTAGCAATCAGATGGTTTGTTTTTATGCTCCTCACCCAAGATAGGTGCGTCCGTGCGCGCTCAGTTGTGTCCGACTCTTCGTGACCCCACGGACTGTAGCCCCCCGAGGCTCCTCTGTCCATGGAGTTATCTAGGCGAGAATACTGGAGTGGTTGTCATTTCCTCCTCCAGGGGATCTTCTCTCCCCAGGGATCAGACCACACCTCTTGCTTCTCCTGCGTTAATAGGCGGATTCTTTACCACTAGCACCACCTAGTAATTATTGTTTGAATTTTAATATAAGATCAGTAACCACTGAAGACCGTCCATCTATCTACCTGAAGGATTTTATTATTTTAGAACTACCTGTTGAGTGCAGAAAAGACTAGAATTCAATCAGAGCAAATGTTTTCCCCCTCAAATCTGTGTGGATTGCTGGGAAGTGATTTTGGATGAGTTCGAAGAGATCTGAAACGTGTGCTTTCTTCGTAGCTGACCGTGATGGGACGTGTACTCACTCTTTCTGGCAGGAAAGTTGTGACAGTTAGGGTCACAGGCGGGCCGTCACTGACGTCTTGGTCACACCTGTGGGCTGCAGCTCAGACTCCACAAGCTGCTTGAGCTCAGTCCTGTGGGACTGCTCCTCATGGTCTCTTTTTTTTAAGCTTTGCTGTTTCTACTTCTCTTTCCATCTCTTGGTTTTGGAACTCCAGTTTAACATAATTATCATTTATCTTCCGAATCCTGTTTGTAAGACCGACTCAAGACTTTTGAGTCAGTTTTATTGTGCATTTAACCTACTCTTTGGGCTTCCCTGTGGCCGAGCTGGTAAAGAATCTGCCTGCAGTGCGGGAGACCTGGGTTCGATCCCTGGGTTGGGAAGATCCCCTGGAGAAGGGAACAGCTGCCCACTCCAGTGTTCTGGCCTGGAGAATCCTGTGGACTGAGTCCATGGGGTCGTCCACTCCTTTGTTGTCTGTGAAACTCCTGTCCAGTGTAGGTGCTGAGTGCCTGTGAGAGTCACGATGTGGCCCTTGCTCTCAGGGAGTCTGTCATCCCTGGAGAGGTAATCGTGGGAACGGTTACTTCCAAAGAGAGTGATCCAGGTGCCGGCTCATGACAGGGGCTGGGGCAGGAGCTGTGAGGGAATAGGGGAGGCTTTCGCAATGGCTCAGCAATAAAGAATCCACCTGTAATGCAAGAGAGGGAGATGCAGGTTTGATCCCCGGGTCAGGAAGATCCCCTGGAGATGGAACGGCTGTCTGCTCCAGTATTCTTGTCTGGAAAACCCCATGGACAAAGGAACTTGGCGGCTACAGTCCATGGGGTTGCAAAGAGTCGGACAAGACACACACACACACACACACACACACACTTCTTTATCTCTATCCCCACAGGGAGCTCAGAGGAGGAGCTAGATGGAAGCAGACAACGCAGGAATGAACTTTTATTTTGGTGGGTGAGGTTAGTACTCGGTCTTCGGTTTTTCTCTCGTTTCATAAATTTTGCTCCAGTTTTAACACATGGGTCTTAAGGAAATCAGGCAGTGGGTTCAGAAAGCTGTGTCATTTTTTGTTACCTGTATTCTTGTGGCCCAGTCCACGTATGAGGAGAGAGACACAGTTCTTTTAAACTTGAGTTTGTGTGGATCACTTTTCTGCCGTGACAGCCATAAGCAGCGAGGTGCGCTCAGTTCAGCGTTTGTCAGCTGTTTCTGGCTGCTGTCCCCCAGGAGCTGTTTCAGAGCCCAGGGTGAGAGGCTGCCCACAGAGGGGCCGCTGCCTGTGGAGCTGGGAGACCAGGGTGTGGATGCGGCCCATTCAAGGCTTTTGGCGGATTTTCACTTTGGAAAGGAGCCATGGAGAAGAGAGTTAGTTTGCCTCCTAACGTATTGGGAGAGGTCAGTGTTCTGTAAGTTTCTTGATGACTTAAGGTCTTCAACTAGGCGAGCTGCCGTAGTCGAGACTTTAATGTGGTGGCTCAAAGAAGAGAGCATTTAAGCTCTCATAGTACTTTCTTTTTCAAATTGAGGTATAATATATACATACGCGCAGGCGCGCGCGCACACACACACAAACACACACACACACATATAGTTGCTGTTGTTCACTCCCTCAGTCATGTCTGACTCATTGCAACCCCATGGACTGCAGCACCCCAGGCTTCCCTGCCCTTCCCGATCTCCCAGAGTTTGTTTGCTCAAACCCATGTCCATCGAGTCAGTGATGCCATCCAAACATTTCATCCTCTGCCTTCCCCTTCTCCTCCTGCCCCCAGTCTTTCCCAATCTTTCCTGAGTCTCTCCCATCAGGAAGCTTCCATCAAAGGGCAGACAGAATGAAAACCACAATCACAGAAAACTAACCAGTCTGATCACATGACCCACAGCCTTGTCTAACTCAGTGAAACTATGAGCCATGCCGTGTGGGGCCACCCGAGACGGACAGGTCACGGTGGAGAGTTCTGACAAATGTGATCCACTGGAGAAGGGAATGGAAAACCACTTCAGCATTCCTGCCTTGAGAACCCCATGGACAGTATGAAAAGGCAGCTTCAGCATCAGTCCTTCCGATGAATATTCAGAGTTGATCTCCTTTAGGATGGACTGGTTTGATCCCCTTGCAGTCCAAGGGACTCTCAAGAGTCTTCTCCAACACCACAGTTAAAAAGCATCAGTTCTTCGGTGCTCATCCTTCTTTATGGTCCAGCTTTCACATCTATACCTGCCCGCTGGAAAAACCATAGCCTTGACTAGATGGACCTTTGTTGGTAAAGGAATGTCTCTGCTTGTTAATATGCTGTCTAGGTTGGTTATAGCTTTTCTTCCAAGGACCAAGCATCTTTTAATTTCGTGGCTGCAGTCACTGTCTACAGTGATTTTGGAGCCCAAGAAAATAAAGTCTGTCACTGTTTCCATCTTCTCCCCATCTATTTGCCATGAAGTGATGGGACTGGATGCCATGATCTTAGTTTTCTGAATGTTGAGTTTCAAACCAGCTTTTCACTCTCTCCTTTCACCTTCATCACAAAGGCTCTTTAGTTCCTCTTCACTTTCTGCCATTAGGTTGGTGTCATCTGCATATCTGAGGTTATTTATATTTTTCCTAGCAATCTTGATTCCAGTTTGTGCTTCATCCAGCCTGGTATTTCACATGGTGTACTCTGCATAGGAGCTAAATAAGCAGGATGACAGTATACAGTCTTGACGTGCTCCTTTCCCGATTTTGGACCCAGTTCACTCATCAGCACCTTTTTTAGTGTGCTCTCCTCCCCTGCCAGGCCCTGGTAAATTTCAGATCAGTTTACTTTCCCTTAAAGGCAAAGATCGTGCAGCATAAGTTGAATCGTCCCTCTGTGCCTTGAAGCGGGTGCGTTGAGCTTCATCCTTGTGCGTGTCAGCGTTTGCTTCTTCGCCACCAGGCAGTGTTCCATCGCTCCGCTGCGCTCTTTGCCCACTGGGACATCTGGCTTGTCTCTGTCCCCTCACTGTTGAAGTGCGTGACTCCAGAGGGCGGGCGTGGGGGCCTCTGCCTCCTGCGGTCACTTGGGACCCGGGCTCTCTCCATCCTGCCACCCTGCAGCCTGCTTGTTGTCTTTGTCTGTATGTTCAAGAGCCGGGTGTTAGAAGTGTCTGTTCCAGGTGGGGAGCTAAAAGGAGGGGTGGTGCCCTAGGCAAGCCAGGGCGGAAGCTCCAGCCGCTGCTCGGTTCCCATTTTGTCGGCGAGAACAGTCACTTGTCTCTGCCTGCTGCGGGGAAGCCGGTCCGGGGGACTCCTCAGCAGGAAGCTTGTGTCTGAGAAGGGAAGCACGAGGTTTCGGTGGGTGAAGAGCGGCCCACAACACAGCTCATCAGCGAGTCTCTTTTAGGAAGGAAACCGGTGGGGGACGTGGTCACCTGTCCACGTGGTCAGAGACTTACTGGCTGGGTCGTGGGAGCCCCTCTCCGCACGCCACGGACTTGGCCTCTTATCCGGCCTGTCTTTCCTTCTCCTGGACCCTGACTTTTCGCTTTGGAGACTCTCCTTGTTCATGCTCTTCCCTGGCCACGTCTGAAGTGCCTCGTGAGGATGTGTCTTTCTTGGTTTGCACAGTTGGAAGAGTCTGTTCCTTCATGTGTTCTTTTTCGGAGCCTGAGGTTGCATTAGGGATTAAACGGAGGTGTTGGTCAGTTAGTATTTTAATTTCTTTGGCTCTTTGTTGAATTCCCTCAAAAACATAGTAGTCTTCTGGTCTTAGTGTCTCCAGTTAGTACCATGTCCTGGTAGCTGTCAGACACTCGGATCCTTTTTTGGATGTGGTCATCAAGCCTGATTTATTTTCCGCTTCCTCTCTGGATCATCCCTGTCTTTTGTATTTCTCTGGTGCATACCTCAGAGACCGCTGAAGTCACAGGTTTGGGTGAGAAGCAAACATCTTTTATCTCATTTTCTTGACCAGTCTGTTCGTCTCCTTTTTAAACTTTGGGCTGAAAAATCTTACTAGGAGGCTTTTGAGAAAGGCTCTGGGCAGGGTACTTGTTTGTAGCCATCTGGGGTCATAGGAGCAATTAGCCATTGTGTTAATGCATTCTCTGATACTTAATCGTGTGAGGCCGTGTGGTTTTGCACGGGGCTGCTGCGTAGAGGAGGCATGGGCTCCCTCTGTCCGCGCGATCCTGGGCGAGCCCTGTTGGCCCTGCAGCTTCTTCTGCTACAGCGGAGAAGGCAGGCGTGTTAGTGGTGCCCCTGGCTCTTCTGTGGAGCCCGGTCCTATAGGGGACCCAGGGATCGGCCTACCCCCACCTCTCTGACCTCAGGGCACCTTGCCCCAGCTCGGGGTGCCTGGGTTTACTCCTTGGAGTCAGGAAGCTGTGTTGAATGAATGAATGGTGAATGCCACGTAGAAACTGATGGAGTGGACAACACTAACTGCCTTTGCTCTTTTTTTTCCCCCTCTTTTAGAAAGAAAGAGCTCTCAGCCACCAAGAAAGACCGTGTGCACCACTGTCTGACCATCTGTGAAAACATAGTTGCTCAGTCTCTCAGGTAACTGCACTTCCAACTTGCTAGCGAAAATAGAACACTTCCGTGTTTTCATTCTGAACGGGCTAGAAGGTTCTTCGTTGCCCCAGTTGTTTGGAAACCTTTACGGGACCCCTCCCCCTTCTGGCCGTGGATGCGGAGGATTTCCAGACACTGTGCTGAGTAATACTTCTTGTAGTCGTACACCGTGTCGTTGTAACCATTAGGATAACCGAACAGTATGTTTGTATTTTTCTTAGTAACGGTGGTAGGAACAAGAGCCTGCCCAATTACCAGGGTCTCCTGGTGGTTTTTCTTCGGCGCTCTGCCCTGTCCGCCCTGTAGGGGTGCTCCCTGCTCATCACAGCTTTGGGACGGTGGGGTCATGAGCCTTGACCGGAGGCCCACCTCCCTGGCTCGGTCGTTCCTCTGGGGTGAGCAGGCAGCACCTTCTTGTATAGCTTATTTGCTGATTCTCCTTATTCTCCTTGCTTTTGATTGTCTGTCTTTTTTTCTGAGTACTGTTCCTCGTATCTGTGGGTGGTAGATATTTTAAGTCTGTCTTTGAATGAGTGAGTAGGGCACAGATGTGCTTATGGCTTCTGAACTCCATTACTCAGATGGGACATGTGAAATACTTCTCTGGTAGTAAATCATTCATGTTATTCTCCTGTTGGGAAGGGCTCTTTGTAATCTCTTAGAAAAACCTCTAAGAATAATTACCTTGGTTTTTGTACTGACAGAAATTTGGTGATTCATTTATTGTTAGTGGCACCTTGCCACTTGTATTTTATACTTTCGAAGTGATTTCATGTAGAGTGTTTCATTTTAGTTGAACTCAATGCCATTTTGAAAGACAGTGTACGATTACTGTTTTTATCTAATTTGTAGAAATATTGTGGGAAGAAACGAAGTGACAATATGTGCTGAAAATAAAAATACAAAAATTCTGAGTTAGTATGCTATTGTAGAGCAATATTGCATAGGAGCCTGGAATGTCAAGTCCATGAATCAAGGCAAATTGGAAGTGGTCAAACAAGAGATGGCAAGAGTGAACGTTGACATTCTACAAATCAGCAAACTAAAATGGACTGGAATGGGTGAATTTAACTTAGATGACCATTATATCTACTACTGCAGGCAGGAATCCCTCAGAAGAAATGGAGTAGCCATCATGGTCAACAAAAAAGTTCGAAATGCAGTACTTGGATGCAGTCTCAAAAACGACACAATGATCTCTGTTCGTTTCCAAGGCAAACCATTCAATATCACAGTAATCCAAGTCTGTGCCCAACCAGTAACGCTGAAGAAGCTGAAGTTGAATGGTTCTATGAAGACCTACAAGACCTTTTAGAACTAACACCCAAAAAAGATGTCCTTTTCATTATAGGGGACTGGAATGCAAAAGTAGGAAGTCAAGAAACACCTGGAGTAACAGGCAAATTTGGCCTTGGAATACGGAATGAAGCAGGGCAAAGACTAATAGAGTTTTGCCAAGAAAATGCACTGGTCATAGCAAACACCCTCTTCCAACAACACAAGAGAAGACTCTACACATGGACATTACCAGATGGTCAACACCAAAATCAGATTGATTATATTCTTTGCAGCCAAAGATGGAGAAGCTCTATACAGTCAACAAAAACAAGACCAGGAGCTGACTGTGGCTCAGATCATGAACTCCTTATTACCAAATTCAGACTGAAATTGAAGAAAGTAGGGAAAACCACTAGACCCTTCAGGTATGACCTAAATCAAATCCCTTATGATTATACAGTGGAAGTGAGAAATAGATTTAAGGGCCTAGATCTGATAGATAGAGTGCCTGATGAACTATGGACTGAGGTTCGTGACATTGTACAGGAGACAGGGATCAAGACCATTCCCATGGGAAAGAAATGCAAAAAAGCAAAATGGCTGTCTGGGGAGGCCTTACAGATAGCTGTGAAAAGAAGAGAAGTGAAAAGCAAAGGAGAAAAGGAAAGATATAAGCATCTGAATGCAGAGTTCCAAAGAATAGCAAGAAGAGATAAGAAAGCCTTCCTCAGCGATCAGTGCAAAGAAATAGAGGAAAACAACAGAATGGGAAAGACTAGAGATCTCTTCAAGAAAATTAGAGATACCAAGGGAACATTTCATGCAAAGATGGGCTCAATAAAGGACAGAAATGGTTTGGACCTAACAGAAGCAGAAGATATTAAGAAGAGGTGGCAAGAATACACAGAAGAACTGTACAAAAAAGATCTTCATGACCCAGATAATCACGATGGTGTGATCACTCACCTAGAGCCAGATATCCTGGAATGTGAAGTCAAGTGGGCCTTAGAAAGCATCACTACGAACAAAGCTAGTGGAGGTGATAGAATTCCAGTTGAGCTATTTCAGATCCTGAAAGATGATGCTGTGAAAGTGCTGCATTCGATATGCCAGCAAATTTGAACAACTCAGCAGTGGCCACAGGAGTGAAAAAGGTCAGTTTTCATTCCAATCCCAAAGAAAGGCAATGCCAAAAAATGCTCAAACTACCGCACAAATGCACTCATCTCACACGCTAGTAAAGTAATGCTCAAAATTCTCCAAGCCAGGCTTCAGCAATACGTGAACTGTGAACTTCCAGATATTCAAGCTAGTTTTAGAAAAGGCAGAGGAACCAGAGACCAAATTGCCAACATCTGCTGGATCATGGGAAAAGCAAGAGAGTTCCAGAAAAACATCTATTTCTGCTTTATTGACTATGCCAAAGCCTTTGACTGTGTGGATCACAATAAACTGTGGAAAATTCTGAGAGATGGGAATATCAGACCACCTGACCTGCCTCTTGAGAAATTTGTATGCAGGTCAGGAAGCAACAGTTAGAACTGGACACTGAACAACAGACTGGTTCCAAATAGGAAAAGGAGTACATCAAGGCTGTATATTGTCACCCTGCTTATTTAACTTCTATGCAGAGTACATCATGAGAAACGCTGGACTGGAAGAAACACAAGCTGGAATCAAGACTGCCAGGGGAAATATCAATAACCTCAGATATGCAGATGACACCACCCTTATGGCAGAAAGTGAAGAGGAACTAAAAAGCCTCTTGATGAAGGTGAAAGAGGAGAGTGAAAAAGTTGGCTTAAAGCTCAACATTCAGAAAACGAATATCATGGCATCTGGTCCCATCACTTCATGGGAAATAGATGGGGCAACAGTGGAAACAGTGTCAGACTTTATTTTTGGGGGCTCCAAAATCACTGCAGATGGTGACTGCAGCCATGAAATTAAAAGATGCTTACTCCTTGGAAGAAAAGTTATGACCAACCTAGATAGCATATTCAAAAGCAGAGACATTACTTTGCCAACAAAGGTTCATCTAGTCAAGGCTATGCTTTTTCCACTGGTCATGTATGGATGTGAGAGTTGAACTGTGAAGAAAGCTGAGTGCTGAAGAATTGATGCTTTTGAACTGTGGTGTTGGAGAAGACTCTTGAGAGTCCCTTGGACTGCAAAGAGATCCAACCAGTCCATTCTGAAGGAGATCAGCCCTGGGATTTCTTTGGAAGGAATGATGCTAAAGCTGAAACTCCAGTACTTTGGCCACCTCATGCGAAGAGTTGACTCACTGGAAAAGACTCTGATGCTGGGAGGGATTGGGGGCAGGAGGAGAAGGGGACGACAGAGGATGAGATGGCTGGATGGCATCACTGACTCGATGGACGTGAGTCTGAGTGAACTCCGGGAGTTGGTGATAGACAGGGAGGCCTAGCGTGCTGCGATTCATGGAGTCGCGAAGAGTCGGACACGACTGAGCGACTGAACTGAACTGAACTGTAGAGAATAGTACTAATGAAAAGTAGGGGAAAAGGTTTGGATTCTGTCTCCACTCCGTATAAGCCAGGTGGCTTCAGACAAGGCTCACTTCTCGGAGTCCCTGTGGCCTCGTCTTTGATGTGTAAACGCAGTGTTCAGGGCACTTGTGGGAGGAGCGACACCTGTGAGACGCTGCTGAGAGCTGCGTGAAAGTGCCCGTGAGCTCCTGCGAGGCAGAAACCCGTCCCCTGGTGGTGCATGCTGTCCTGCACACTGCCTTAGTCTTGTTTGAACGCCTGGCAGACCCCCGGGGCCTGCTGCTGCCCTAGCACAGCTGCGCTCACCTGACTTCCAGCATCCGGGTCTCAGGAAGCAGCACCTCACACTGAAAGCTTATGGACCCAGAAAATAGACCTTTTCCATTCTGAGTGCCTCATGCCTTATGCTTAGTTTGTTTCTTGATAATTCCCAATGGAATTGATGGAATGTTGGCTTAGATTCACATGTGTGTGTGAGTGTGTGAGAGTGTGTGTGTGTGTGAGTGTGTGAGTGTGAGTGTGTGTGTGTGTTCAGTTGCTCAGTCATGTCTGACTCTTTGCGACCCCGTGGACTGCAGCCCACCAGGCTCCTCTCATCCATGTGATTTTGCAGGCAGGAATCCTGGAGTAGATGCCATTTCCCTCCTCCAGTGGGTCTTCCCCACGCAGGAATCGAACCTGCCTCTCTCGTGTCTTCTGCAGTGGCAGGCAGAGCCTTTACCACTAGCACCGCCTGGGGAGTACGCTGAGATATGTTAAGACTGGTTTCTGCTTCAGTTTGCCATCGTAAATCATGGTGATAGCTGTTAATAGTTCCTACATTCGCGTGTCTCTTGTGTTCATACGGAGTAATGCTAATGGTCTTCATGCTGCTTGTTCTATGTAGGATCATATTGATGGGATAGTTTTTGGACCCAGAGAGGCTGTCTTTGGTCGCATCATATCAGAGAACGTGTTTGTTTAAGATGCTCTCCATACTTTTCAAAAAGTTTGGATTGTAGCGCTGAAGTGGCTCTTCTGTTTACATACAGGGGTTCGGGAGGTCTGGGTGGCTGGCACTTCCTGTGGCCTGTCCTCTGCTGTAGCTGGTCTCTGGCACGTCTCTTAGCTTCTGTGAGGTACTGACGGTGTCTCTCGCAGGTTGTTTCAGGCAGCTGCTCGAGTCCTTGAGGTGTGTTGTGACTCAGCCTGCTTCAGCTCTGAATTTGGTGGTCTCTCCTGCTGCTTCCTAGATACGCACGAACATCAGAATCACCCAGATAATTTGTTGGAAATACAGGAACGAAGATAACCTCACTGCCCTCTTTCCCCAGCACTCTTCGTGTTTTCTGTCCACTGGAGGGTGAGGATTCATTTTTAACTAGTTTCCTTTTGGGAGGAACTCGACATCCTCGTCTGAACAAGTGTACTTGATAAGGTGATTGGGTAAAAATAAGTGTACAGGAATCTATAGATTTCCCATTCCCATATATTAGCGTAAATGTGTTAGAAAATATAATGCTTCAAGAATCAATTCCTAGTAGCACCAGCATATAATATTTCAAGGAATTGATGAGAGATATGCAGAAACTATGGAAGGACTGTATGGACTTCCCTGAAAGGGATGGGCGACTACTGCCCTTTCCACATGGGGACAGTTCCTTATCATAAAGTTAAACTTTCTCTAAATTAATTCACAAATTTAAAATGAGCTTGATGAGAATTCTAGTAGAAATATTTTTGAACTTGTTCATCTGCAAGAATAAATACATTGGTTTTAACAAGGAAAATCTGAAACCATCAGTAATTGGTGAGACCTGGTGTTCATGACATTAAAATAGCTGTTAGACATTAAAGAAGGTTCAGAATAGGAAGTGGGAAAGTGTATGTGTGTATGTGCAGATATGAATTTACGATAAAGGTAACGTATTAGTGTGGAAATGATGGATTACTGAACCAGTTCACTGTTTAGGGGAATATTCTTCATGTTGCAGGCAAACATAAATGCCAGATTAATTACCTGAGTGTACGAGAGCAAAATCATTACTCCAAAAAGAACATTTAAGCTTAGTCTGAGGAATGCTTACAATATAAAGGAAAAAAGTGTTTTATCTAGAATACAGTTCAGTATGTCAAAATCTACTTTAAACTGAAACTTAAATGCAACTTGGGGAAAGTTTTGATGGCATATGTGTCAAAGATTTACTAGCTTCTGTAGAGAGAGATTGTAAATCATTCAGAAAAAGGCTGTCTTTCTAATAGGAAAACTGGGAAAACTGTGAATGGGCAGTGTGGAAAAGAAGAAATGTAACTGAGCCGGTAACCATAATAGCTAGCACTTATTTCATGCTTCCTGCGGAAAAATGTTCAGATTTACTAGCAATCACTGGAATGAGGCTAAAACAAAAATCAGAACATTGCTTTTTTACTTGTTAAATTTGCAGACATTAAAAAATACTCAGGATTTTTTCAGAGATGATACAACTTTTTTAAAAGGCAACTTGGGGGATTTCACTGGCGGTCCGGGGGCTAAGACTTTGTGCTGCCGATGCAGGGGGCCCAGGTTCGATTCCTGGTCAGGGAACTAGATCCCGTGTGCCGCAGCTGAGACCCTGCACAGCCAAATAAATAAATATTAAACAAAAGGAAAGACAGTTTGGCCTGTTTGATTGAGGCATTTCGATTTGGGGGTTTCTCCTTAGGAGAGTGTCCAGTGACGCTGGTGTAGTGCTGGTCAGCCCATGAAACAGTGAAAGAGAATCTTCATGGCTTACCTGCAGGGGGATTGAAACACTCGGTACGTTTATGGAAAGAAGTATTAGTTAACTTTATTAAAGATGATTTATAGATCTGTGAATAGATGATATAATAATAATATAAAAATTAAATTTAAAAATTACGAAGGATTTTTGCTTCTAAGATGGTTAGATGGCATCACCGACTCAATGGACATGAGTTTGAGCAGACTCTGGGAGAGAGTGGAGGACAGGGGAGCCTGGCATGCCACAGTCCATGGGGTCACAAAGAGTCAGACGTGACTGAGCGACTGAACGACGACAGGTTCATCATATCCCACAGAATGGGCGCATCTCCACGCTTCCTAGTTCGCCTTTCATAGCCCAAGGCCACCATGGGGACGCTCCTCCCAGCTCCGAGCTTGCGGGCCCCGCCAGGCTCTGGGGTTGCAAAGACCCGACTGAGCGACTTTCACTTTCACTTGATGGTAATATCAGCTTCCATCTGTTCAGGGCCAACATGATGAACCTCTTTCCATTGTCTTACTGTTAACCTATGTGAATCTTTACATTTAAAGTGTATTTCTTATGGCAGCAAATATTGGGTTTTCTCATTTGATCAGAAAAATCTTCTACATTTCATGTCATTATTGATATAACTAGGTTTATTTTTTATTTTTTTGGCTTCAGCGGGTCTCAGCTGCAGCACACAGGGCTTAGCTGTCCTGCAACACGTGGGATCCTAGCTTCCTGACCAGGGGTTGAACCCATGTCCCCTGCATTAGAAGGCAGATTCTTAATCAACGAACCACCAGAAAAGTCCCTAAAGCTAGGTTTGAATCTGCAATCTGCCACTGTGCTGTGACTTCCCTGTTTGGCACATATGCTCTTTAATTGCCCTTTTCTCTGTTTCTGCCTTCTGGATTAAATATCGTTTGGGTCAGCTTCAGTTATTTGTCTCACTGTTGGTCATGTTTCCCTGCTTCTTGGGAAGCATTCCTGACCGTTTCTGATCAGATGCCAGACCTTATAACTTCTATCTTTTTGGGTGCTATACACTTTGCAATTCTGACATTCCTGAAGCTTGCCCCGGAATGCAGCTGTGTTGCTCTGAAGGACTAGGGCCGTCCTGGGTTCTGCCTGCAGGCAGGATCAGAACAGCGTCTCACCTAGGGCTGAGCTTAGTCAGCTCTGTTGTGAAGGCAAAGCCTTCTGAGCAGCCGACCCAAGGCGCCAGAAGGATGAGGTTTCCCCTCTAGCTGGAAAAGCAGGAGCTCTTCCCGCACTTGGAGTTTCAGCACCTGCTCCCTCCAGCCCCTTCAGCTGACTCTACCCGCAGCCCCAGGCCACTGTCTGCATCAAGACTCAGCTGAGACCTGAGGGCCCCGCGCATCTCGGGGTCTCTCTGTGCAGCTCGCCCCTCTCTGGTCATCCCCCAGTGGACCCAGCCACCCTGCCTCCTGAGGCCATCAGCTCTGTCTCCCCGTCTCAGCAGCCGTGGGCTCTCCCGGGTCCCCCTCTTCATGTCCTCACTGGGAAACCTCCTCCAGGCAGTCATCTGGGGAAATCCTGAGGCTCGTCGCGTTAGCTCTCCATTTATCCAGAGATGCCTAGTACCTGATGCCTTGAAACCACAGTTACATGCGTTTTATCCATTATCAACTGCTTTAGGCAGGAAGGCAAACCCTGTCCTTGTCACTTATTTTGTTGTTCAATCGCTAAGTCGTCTGACTCTTTGTGACCCCATGGACTGCAGCACGCCAGGCTCCCCTGTCCCCTGATTTAGTTATTGGAGAGTGTCTTAAAGAGCATGGTTAGAAGTAGTGTATAAACGTACTTTTTTTCTTTTTTAAAAATTGGGGTAGGATGGGCGCACGACACCGTGAGTCTGGTTTGGTTCGCTTGTATGATGCGCCGTGGCAGCCAGCACCTCTGTCGTGTCGTTGGCATTCCTTTTTGTGTGTTGAGAGCAGTAAAGAGCTACTCTCTTAGCAACTGTGAAGTTTAAAATGCAGTATTGCTGACTGCAGTCACTAAGCTGTGCGTCAGAGCTCCAGGTTATCTCCTAGTTACAAGTAAGCCTGCTTTTTCAGCTGTGAATTTTATGGAATCTCTGAACAAGTATTTCTGTCTCCTTCTCTCTCTCTTTTTTAAAGATTACTTAATTACTTATTTTTGGCCGTGCTGGGTCTCCCTTCCTTCTCGGGCTTTCTCTTGTTGCAGCAGGCGGGGCCCGTCCGGCTGTGGTGCGCGGGCTGCTCTTGTTGCAGTGCTCAGGCTCAGTATTGTGGTGCCTGGGCTTAGCTGTCCCCGCAGCATGTGGGAGCCTCCCAGTCTTCCCACACCAGGGAGCGAACTCGTGTCCCCTGCATTGGCAGGCGACTCAACCACTGGACCACCACGGAAGCCCCCAAATAAAATATTTCTGATGAAAATTTTGTGTCTGAATTCAGATGTGCGGTAAAAAAGATTGTTCTATAGCACACTAATTTCTTCATGTTGATTACATGTTGAAGTAATATTTTTGATACATTGGGTTAAATGAAATATATTATTAAAATGAATTTTACTTGTATGTCTAACATCCTTTTTCTGTTCCAGAACCCCACATAGGATACCAGAAACTTAACTGCGTTTCATCGTCATGTCTTCTCTTGGCTGTGACAGTCTTTCTTCTGTTTTCACTTAGAAATTCTCCAGAATTTCAGAAACTTTTGGGCATCGCTATGGAACTTTTTCTGCTGTGCAGTGACGACGCGGAGTCAGATGTCAGGATGGTGGCTGACGAATGCCTCAACAAGGTCATAAAAGTAAGAGCCCTCTGGACGGTGTTCTCTGAGATGCGGTCACTATGGCTAAGAGGAGAAACCGTAACTTGGCGTTCTTCTCTCTGAGCAAGGGTCCTGTAGGGTGGCTGCACTTTTTAATCTAATAGTGTGTGGTTTGGAGGCACTCTAGTGTCTGCCAGGGTGCTGCCTGTACCTGCCCACTCAGAGGGCACGGGTTTCCTCTCATGCCTGCGCAGGGCGTAGGTCAGGGATGGGCGCTGACGGTGACCACTGGGGACCCTTGGACCGAGTGTCACGCTGCTGAGAAACTGCGAGGCCCCAAGACGGCAAGGGGACGGACAGTGGGGTCTGCTGTTGATGTCTTTGTCCCCCAAGTCCTGGGTTAGGCAGGACTGTTCACAGGGAAGGATGTGCCTTCTCTGGTCGCTTGGCTGGCATTCTGGCTGGAGTTGGTTTGATATAGGAGATAGGAGTTCCCAGAAAAAGTTGGTGAAGCCAGAAAGCCAGAGCCGCCTGGGTGGGAGGTGAGGTGAGGAGCGCGGGAAACGCCTGTCCTCTTTGCTCAGGCTTTCCCGGTGCAGAGTCTGAGATCCCTGTAGCTTTAATCTACTTTTCCCTTTTCCTGTTTTTTGATGTTATTGAAGATGAAGTGCTTCTTTCATAATTCTTACTGCCTTGGAAAACGGCCCTTGTTTTCCTCATTCTGCCCTTCTCCTCGTTTGTATCCCCAGCCATCCTGGGGGTTCCGCTGACAGTGTGCTCCTGCCTTCAGATAATGCAGTCTCAGATGGGAAGCATGTTTGTACGGAAATGGCTGAATGCATGGTGTAAGCTCTGAGTTCTGGGAGATGTTGGCAGCTCATCACTGCAGTCTAGAGGCGGAGGTGATTTCTGTCTGGGGAGGCAGAGGAGGCTCCCTGGAGGTGGTGGCAATTAGGTGAATGAAAAGATTTAGGACCTTCTCTTTTTTTGGCTTGCTGTGCGGCATGCGCAGTCTTGGTTTCCCCAACCAGGGATCGAACCCGTGCCCCACTTGAACCCGTGCCCCACTGCAGTGGGAGCAAGGCGTGCTCTAGGGACGTCCCATAGGACCTTCTTTACCCTTGCAGACTCACAGAGGAGGGGGACTCTGCCAGAGAACGGGAGATGTTGAGGATCAGTTCAAGGGGTTTGTACTTTATTTGGTAGAGAATGAAGAAAGGGAGGAGCTCTCGAAGATTTGCAACCAGGTAGTTCAAGTAGCCTGGTGGTGCCTTGTAGCCTGCCTTGGACAGGAGAGAGGCTGTGTGCCCGGAATCCAGAGGGAGGCTAAGTGTCCAGGGAAGAGAGGGGGCCCCTGAACCAGTAGGAGGTGCTGGGGTTCGAGTGAGGAGCAGGGGTGGGACTGTCACGGGCTGGCCCTGGCGGCTTGTGTCCCCGGTGTGGGGGTGGGGACGGGAGCAGGGAGGGTCGGGGGCATATTAGCATCGCCGGTGACTGTGAGCGCCTATTCACTGGTGTTTCACAGCTTTGGAGTGTACTTTTCTCTTGTAATAAAATACATTTGACATTAGCTTATAAAACATTTATAAAGTGAAACAAAACTCGGATATGCCTTTTAGTTTTACTGGCCAAGCAGTGTTTTACTATATACTTGTCCGTTTTGATGTGCTTGTTTAGGGGATTGTAGTACAAACTGAAACAGTAGCGTTAGAATTTTAAAATATCCGAGGCATTATTCAGAACCTCCCAGAATGTGACCCTGTTTTGATTTTCAAGCTCGCTGAGCCTCTGTGAGCTTTGCAAAGACCAGTTGGTCTACAGATGTCACATGCTTATATCATAGGAAAGGCAGAGGGCTTTTTGTGGAGGCTTGGGTACGTCTCCCCTAGCTTCTTCCAGCTTCATTACGTCTTCCTTGCTTCTTGTGACCAGGCTGTTGGCACTGCCGTTTCGGAGGAGCGGGCTCTCAGGGCTGAGAGTGGGGCACAGAGGCCTTTCTGTCTTGGGAGCCATCTCCAGCATGGACTCTGTCCCTACTGGTGGTTGCCATCAGCCATTATTGCTGGGTTGAAGTTGCCCGTGTGGCTGTTTTTTGGTTTGACTTGTAATCGAGCAACAGGGGTAGGGCTCTGAGGAGCTTGTGGTTCCAGCAGATTCATGTGTCGCTGGGGCCCTGAGGTGGGGAGCACCCGTGCAATCATGGGAGGACCGGACCTTTGGGAAGGATGCAGCTTCTGCGTGGAGAGGAGTGTCCCCATGCCAGAATCAGGGCTTTGACCTTGGGTATCTGCCTCCTGCCCCGCTGGCTCTGCAGACTCCAGGGCATTGCTTATGTTGGATCATCATTAAAAATGATGATTAAAGAATGTGCTTTAATGATTAAAAATGATTAAAGGATGTACTTTAATTGAACATAAGAGCTTTAGAGTGAATTTGAACTATCTGCCATTTAATTTTGATATTATGTAGTATTCGATTGTAATGAACATTCTTTTCCTTCCTTTTTAAATATTATAGTGAATGACCTGTGTCTAGTTGGTAGCTGCCTGCATACATATACTTCTTTCTTAATGAACAAGTCTTCAATTTAGTTGCTATTATATTCTCCTTTGTGTCCAAATTGAACTTTTAGTTGCCCTTTGGATTTCTTTAGAGCTGCTCTGTTGCTGCGTTCAGTCGCCCAGTGGTGTGCGACTGTGGCCCCGTGGACCGCAGCATGCCCGCTCCCCTGCCCTTCACCGCCACTCTCAGAACTGCTGGTAGACTGTGCCTTCCGTGAGCAGATCTCTTGTGTTTTCTTGTAGGCTTTGATGGATTCTAATCTTCCGAGGTTGCAGCTAGAACTCTATAAGGAAATTAAAAAGGTAGGTTTTTGTTTTTCATTATTGAGGAAAGTCAGTTGATCCCTTGTATTGAGCAGTGTATGAAAATTTCTTTTACTTGAGAAGTAAAAATGTTAGAAGGAAACAAATGCTGTTTGGTAAAGTAGACTCTGTTGTTTTACTTTTCCTCAGGAAGTTGCTCCTCATTATTTGTTAAATGAGATGGGACTTAAAATGGTAGTTTTAAGAGAAAAATCTTTATAATTTCATCCCATTAAACCTTAAAATGTCAAAAGCAGGTGCAGGCTTGAACGGCCTTTTCTCTAGAGATGGGAGCGGGCGGCGAGAGGCGCTTTTGTGTGTTTGAGGTCCTGCTGACGCCTGCAGTCTGCAGCTCCTCCGCGTAACTCTCTGCTCTTCACTCCCTCAGAACGGCGCCCCTCGGAGCCTGCGCGCTGCCCTCTGGAGGTTTGCCGAGCTGGCTCACCTGGTCCGGCCTCAGAAATGCAGGTGAAGTGGACGCTTTGGGTCATCGCTGTTACTGCTGTTTTGGTCGGGGGCCAGCTCCCGTGGCCTCTTCCCGTCTCGGCTCAAAAGCCGTCTCTCTGGAGGTCTTCCCCGACGCCACTGTCTGAAGCCGTCCACCTCCTCCGGTCCTGCTGCAGTGCATGTCCGCTTCCTTTCCCTCACAGCAGCCATGGCTCTGAAACGCTGTCTCACATTGGTTCGTTTTCTGCCCACCCTCCCCCAAGGGACGCAGGAGCCGAGTCCCAGCACAGCAGGGCGTCCCTGTCGGGCCCTGCTGTGGCCCAGCCCCGCTGACGGGGTCTGCCTGGGGCTTGCCGAGGAGATGCTTGTCGGCGGGCGCAGAGTGCGCGCCGCCTCACTGCTGCTCACCATAGGGACTACAGAAAACTGTCTTTGTCTATCACGTGGGTTAGAAATAGACACTGTGAAGAAAGTTTTGACTGATTGAAACAATTGTATCTTTTTCTTTAATTCATTAGTTTATTTTGATTGAAGGATAATTTCCTTACAATGTTGCAGTGGTTTTTGCCACATGTCGACATGAATCACCCATGGTGAACGTGTCCCTCCATCCTGAACCCCACTCCCACCTCCCTCCCCACCCATCCCGTGGGTTGTCCCAGAGCACCAGCTTTGAGCGCCCTGCTTCACGCACCGAGCTTGCACTGTTCACATGTTTCACGTGTGGTAATGTACATGTTTCACGTGTGGTAATGTACATGTTTCAGCTATACATGATTCTCTCAGATCATCCCACCCTCGCCTTCTCCCATGTAGTCCAAAAGTCTGTTCTTTACATCTGTGTCTCTCTTTCTTAATGGATTGAAAACCAAAGGAAGGACCACCGTTTTAACTCCTTTCTCGTCTCTGTGACTGGCAAGATGTGCTGACGTCCATGGATACCTTGGCTCTGTCCCTATGGGACTGGTGGCGTGGCAGAAACCCTCTCCTTTGACACCAATGATCTGTCCCACGGGGTCAGAGTGTGATACGAATCTTACACGATGTGGACATACAGTCACCAGGGGAATCCCTCCATGTAACCTCGCTCCTTTACTGTCCGTAGTTTGGAAACTTCTTATTAATATATGTCTGAAGCAATGCATCCCAGGTTTTCCACATAGAAGCCAAAGAGACCTTAAAATCTATGATTGGGTCATGCCATTCCCTTACTTGAACTTGCCACTCATTTCCCACAGCTGTTCAGATAAGTCCAGACTCCGTACAAGGCCCAGGGAGACCTGGCCCCAGAGCCCCCGTCCCCGCAGACACTGTTGACTCACTGACCCCCTTGGCTTCTCTGGAAAGTTGAGCGTGTGTTGTTGTGATGTCTGGCATGCTCTCCCCTTGGGCCATCTCTTTCTCGGAGGGCCCGTCTCCCTCCCTGTGCAGTGCCAGGGGAGCCGCTGCTTGTTGCCTGTCTCTGCCTCTAGAGGGCGCCCTGCCTGCGCCCAGCGCGCCTGTCCTGGGACTGCTCCTCTCCAGGCCCGCACTGCCCGCTGCTCTCTCGGGGCTGGGGCTTCTCACCAAGGCCTTATTCAGTGGGAATGCTTAGAAAAAAACTGTGCAGTCCTCCCTATTTAAGAAAGCTCCATTCTCATTTCTTAGTGCTTTCTGTTATTTTCTAATTTAAAATCTGACTGTTTTAATAGCTGTAATAATTTACTGCAGAGAATTTTAAAAACAAGCTATTGATTCATCTGCACTGAGTCTTCCCGCTGAGGTTTGTTTATTTTCCAGGAAGGACTCTGGCATATAAAAACTAACAGGTACTGAGCTGACCACTTGTGTTTCTCATTAAGGTAGACTTGGAAGAGTAACAGGTGTTCCTCTCCCACCACAGGCCGTACTTGGTGAACTTGTTGCCTTGCCTGACACGCACAAGCAAGAGACCTGAGGAGTCTGTTCAGGAGACGTTGGCGGCAGCGATCCCTAAAATTATGGCTTCTTTTGGCAACTTTGCGAACGACAATGAGATTAAGGTATGAGCGTTGCCTCAAGCCACAAGCGTGTGAATGAGTCTTAGTGGGAGTCGCCCTTTTGTACAGACAGGCATTTGAGAGTGCTTCATAATTTGGATTATAATTCTTTGAATTCTTGAAGGCACACAAAGGGCCTCTTTCCCCTTCTGCCTTCTCACTGTGGGGTGAAAAGTTGAGCAGGGAGACAGTTTATAGAAGCAAATTCAAAAGGCATTTTGCCAGAGCAGACTGGTTTTGGTGTCCAGGCTTGACTGCCTAGCCTGATTGAAGCCAGCGGCGGTCCCTGAACTGCAGGCGGAGCCGGCACCCCGACGGCGTCCTCTGAGTGTGAGTGCCCGCGGCCGGGGCGCCGCTCAGCCTCCTGTTTGTTTGCGCCCCTGCCGGCAGTCTTCATCCCCTCTCTCGGGTCCTGTTCAGAGTGTCCGGGCACACGCCCTGAGGGTTGCCAAGAGTCCTGGCCTTCTTCTCTTAGTGGGCCAGTCCTGTGCCAGAGTTTCTCTGGGTACTTCCCTCTACATTTCTAAATCACATGCTTACATTGCAGGTTTTGGGGGTTTTATGTATATGTTTCACAGTGGGGAAGGTGTGTTTAGCGCTAACCTTTCTCCCATCTTCCACCACAGTGATGTAAGTGTTCGGTGTGTATGTTACTGCGCCTGAGTGGTGGTCACAGCTAGTCCTGTGCTGTGCTGTGCTTGTGCTTGTTTCTTTGTATAGCGTTTCGCTATTTCTGGAGTCAGCAGTTGCCTCTTTTTCGTGTGCTTATTACTCTCTGGCGCTCCCCACCTTGTCACACCTTCTCCTGGCGCTGTGAGCGTGTCTCTGCACTTGTGCGCACGAAGGCTGGTTGACCGGACCTGGTTCTTCCCCTGGCCGTCGTGGGTCCTCCAGCCGCCGCTGCAGCAGCCTGGTAGGGCTCCCTGGGCCTGTCTTACAGCATCTTGGCCCCCCAGCAGAAGCCTGCTTGCCAGCTGCCGGGTGCCCATCTCTCTAGGCTTACTGCTAAAGAGGGGCTGTGTGGACAGTCTCAGTGGTCAGAAGGCAGACTTTTCCTCAGTTCCTCTCTTTTCTCGGTGCTGGCGTCCGTCCTCCGCTCTGGCGGCCTCTCCGGGATCCCGCCTCTGCAGGAGATGGGGAGCGGTGCCCATGTCCCAGGAGCAGCCCGGCATGCAGCTGTCTGTCCCCACGCCCAGGCCACGCTCACGGGTCTCTGGCGCCCCCGCACCCGAGCTCTCCGTAGCACTCCGTGGCTGGGCTTGCTTTGGGCGGTGGCTTTCGGTCCTTCTCCCCAGCTCCTAAACAGGCTCGTGTAGGAGCACCTCTCTGGGGACTGCTCACTCAGTTTCCTCTTGTTTGCCGTCTAGCTTCCGCATTTGCGAATGCCTCTCGTCTGCCGTTGTCCCCGTCCTGTTCTTTTTACCCTTGTGAGTTCATGCATGTGACACCTTGTGCCCAGGTTCCTGTGGGTTGTCTGGGTGGTAGAAGTCCACGGTTGTGACCAGCAGGTTTGATCAGAAGCTTCCTGACAGGAGCCCTGTTGTGTTAGGTGTGGAGACTCTCGAGCTTTTCTTTGGCTGATGTGGAATGAAGACACAGCACGTGGGCGACACATGCCTCCTCAGCTAGGGGCCACAAAGCGAGCCTGTGCTTGCGGCCGCCACCCAGGTCTGCACGTGCAACGTTAGCGGTACCCAGGGGCCTCTCCCAGCCTCTCCCTGTCTGCGTTCCCTCCTTCCTCTCCAGGGCTGGTCACACTGACCTGGCGTCTAATGCCAGGGGGTCTGTCTTTAAGTTGTAGCCGTGGAGAACCTTACGGTATGTAAGTATGTAAGTCGCAGCATGTGAGCCGTAGCCGTGAGGACCTTGCGGCATGTAAGTTACAGTATGTAAGTCGCAGCATGTGACCGTAGCCGTGAGGACCTTGGGGCATGTAAGTTACAGTATGTAAGTCGCAGCGTGTGACCGTAGCCGTGAGGACCTTGGGGCATGTAAGTTACAGTATGTAAGTCGCAGCGTGTGACCGTAGCCGTGAGGACCTTGCAGCATGTAAGTTACAGTATGTAAGTTGCAGCGTGTGACCGTAGCCGTGAGGACCTTGTGGCGTGTAAGTTACAGTATGTAAGTTGCAGCGTGTGACCGTAGTCGTGAGGACCTTGGGGCATGTAAGTTACAGTATGTAAGTCGCAGCGTGTGAGCCGTAGCCGTGAGGACCTTGTGGCGTGTAAGTTACAGTATGTAAGTCGCAGCGTGTGACCGTAGCCGTGAGGACCTTGTGGCGTGTAAGTTACAGTATGTAAGTCGCAGCGTGTGACCGTAGCCGTGAGGACCTTGTGGCGTGTAAGTTACAGTATGTAAGTCGCAGCGTGTGAGCCGTAGCCGTGAGGACCTTGGGGCATGTAAGTTACAGTATGTAAGTCGCAGCGTGTGAGCCGTAGCCGTGAGGACCTTGTGGCGTGTAAGTTACAGTATGTAAGTCGCAGCGTGTGAGCCGTAGCCGTGAGGACCTTGTGGCGTGTAAGTTACAGTATGTAAGTCGCAGCGTGTGAGCCGTAGCCATGAGGACCTTGTGGCGTGTAAGTTACAGTATGTAAGTCGCAGCGTGTGACCGTAGCCGTGAGGACCTTGTGGCGTGTAAGTTACAGTATGTAAGTCGCAGCGTGTGACCGTAGCCGTGAGGACCTTGTGGCGTGTAAGTTACAGTATGTAAGTCGCAGCGTGTGACCGTAGCCGTGAGGACCTTGGGGCATGTAAGTTACAGTATGTAAGTCGCAGCGTGTGAGCCGTAGCCGTGAGGACCTTGTGGCGTGTAAGTTACAGTATGTAAGTCGCAGCGTGTGACCGTAGCCGTGAGGACCTTGTGGCGTGTAAGTTACAGTATGTAAGTCGCAGCGTGTGACCGTAGCCATGAGGACCTTGCAGCGTGTAAGTTACAGTATGTAAGTCGCAGCGTGTGACCGTAGCCGTGAGGACCTTGTGGCGTGTAAGTTACAGTATGTAAGTCGCAGCGTGTGACCGTAGCCGTGAGGACCTTGCAGCGTGTAAGTTACAGTATGTAAGTTGCAGCGTGTGACCGTAGCCGTGAGGACCTTGTGGCGTGTAAGTTACAGTATGTAAGTCGCAGCGTGTGACCGTAGCCGTGAGGACCTTGGGGCGTGTACTCTCAGTCTGGTCTCTTCTGTGCAGCACTAAACTAGTGAGAGTCTTGCCTGTCGCCGTGTGTCACTAGATCTTGCGGTTTTGGAGCTGCGAGCGTTCCCTTGGGTGAGTGTGATGCAGCCAACCCTTTTACTGCTCTGGACCCTGGACCGGGGGTCGCCTGAAGTGCTGATGTCCCGAATGCTGCCACGCCGTGCTCGTGCGGGTCTCCTGGAGCACAGGTTGTGACACCTGGAACGGCAGCTGTCGGGTGTGAGGGTGGATGTTGCCACTTCGGCAGACACCGCAGAGCTGTGCCAAGTGCTGGGCAGTGCACAGCTTGTCATCGCTGGCACAGGTGATCCTGGCAGCTCCCTGTACCGCCGGACCGGAACGGTCGTGCTTTTCAGTGACGTCGTCTGCTGAGTACACTCTGCTGCCGCATTTGGTTGAATTTCTGTTTCCATTCCCTGAAGTGCTCTTGACTCCAAAGTGGAATGGTTTTTGTGTCTCTTTTCTTTTGAAGTGCTCTAAATACACGTCCTGTCGGTGTTTAGAAGAGTGGAACTATCTTACCCTACCATCTATTATGCTTCCTCCTCCTCATGAGAAGACCTTTAAGGACAGTGCGGGGACCTCCCACCAGCTGCCTTTACAAGGCTTTCTCAGGACTGTGGCATTTGGACCCAAGAACGCCCCCTGGAGCTCGCAGATTCAATTTTATTATTATTCCAAACTTGAGGTTCAACGTGGGCTGACTCATCATAGTAATGTTTAGTTTTCATTCTGCTTAGAAGTTTGCACTAGTCAGAATGAGTCTTGACTTACTGTTTCCAAGATGATGTATGTGTGTGATCTCACTGAAAGGAGTTCTTTAAGATGCTCTCTGTTTGGAGCTAAGAGTTTGTCAGAAATAAGTTGAGCGGTTTCTCTCCAGGTGTTGTCTCTGAGGAGAAACTGTTGGCCATGGTCTCCTGGGGGTGTCATGTGGCTGGGGGTCTGGTCCTCCCCTCTCTGGTTCCAGAGCTCTGATCTGTGAATTCACAGAGTGTCAGGGATCCCTGAGAGCCAGTTAGTGCTAGCCACACTGTTAGGAGAAGCTCGCTTACAAGTCGGATGCTGCTCTGCTAAGTTGTGCTGGTTTGCTGACAGGCAGACCTTCCCCGGTGGCGTCTGCGTATCTCTGACTGCTCAGCCGCGCTCTGCACGCACCCAGCAGTAACAGGGCCAGGTCACTGCTCAGAGTGATGGGGATAGATGTTCTTAAGTAGCATGGTCACCAAGCTCATGCAGCTGCGTAGTCACCCCCTTTCATTCTTTGGATATTTTTGTGAAGACTTAAATGGCCATCGCTAGAAGTATAGCACTGTGTCCTTTGGAGGCACGGTAACAAAGTCTCCTTCTCTGATTTCTTAGGAAGATAACTTTGAGTGTGTGGTCTCAGTTCAGCCGTATTGCACGTTTCCAGACCTGAGAGTGTCTCTTAGTGGCTTTAGCAGCAAGTTGACAAGCTGTCATTTAGGCATTCTCCTCCTGGACTTCATTATTTGTTGATTTTTTTTTTTAATTGCATTTATTTTACACAGCACTACTCACTCACCCTGGGCTTCCCACATGGCTCAGTGGTAAAGAATCTGCCTGCAACGCAGGAAACATGAGTTTGATCCCTGGATCGGGAAGATCCCCTGGAGAGGGAAATGGCAACCCACTGCAGTGTTCTTGTCTGCAGAATCCCATAGACAGAGGAGCCTGGCGGGCTATAGTCCATGGGGTTGCAAAGAGTCAGACACAGCTCAGCAACTAAACAACAGTAAAAACTCACTGACCCTGGCCGTAGGCCTTGCGGGGACATGTTTTGTAGAAATGAAGGCTTTCACTCTCATATAGGGACGTAGATGCTAAGCAGGGCCCTCCTTGCAGTTCATAAAGAAGTGAAGAGTCTGCACACACATATAGCTCTGAGGTATCCCACACTTGAAGGGTTTCCATTTGGCTCTGGAAAAGTCTCAAGTGGTTAATGCTTTATACTTTGCGAGAACTTGGAGCAGGTCATGCTTCTCTGAAATATGTGCTGAGTTTCCCCGAGCCTCATCTTCCGCCCACTTGGGTTTGGCTTCCACAGGTTCTGTTGAAGGCTTTCATCGCGAACCTGAAGTCCAGCTCCCCAACTGTGCGGCGGACAGCAGCGGGCTCGGTGGTCAGCATCTGCCAGCACTCCAGGAGGACGCAGTACTTTTACAGCTGGCTGCTCAGCGTGCTCCTAGGTGAGGCCCGACCGGCCAGTGCCTCGCCCCGGGGTGTGGGGGCCCCTGGCAGCTTCCCGAGATAGGCCTTTGAAATTCTTTTACGGTCAGGCAGCCCCTCCTCAGCTTCCTGACGGGGTCCTTCAGCCTGGCTGATGGGGAAGTGTACAGGCGCGCCCGCGGGGGTGGCGTGAGGCCTGGGGAAGCCTCTCCCCGCCCTCCTCCCTGGGGCAGCAGCGTGGATGCGCCGGCCCAACGAGAGCCAGCGGGGTGGGGTGGGAGCCTTCCTGGGACTGGCCTTCCAGGCCGCACGCCTCACGGCCTCTGTGCAGGCCCTGGATGCAGGGAGCCCGAGCCGCAGGCCGTCTGGACGGCTGTAGGCCTGCTGACCAGGCCTCCCGCCTGGGGGCGGTGGTGGGAATCGGTCCCGGCAGGTGGCGTGGGCAGCACCTGGGCAGCGGATGCAAGAGAGCTGCCTGGTTTCCCCTCGCTGTGCGGGGCCTTGCTGAGCCGAGGGGCCAAGTGTCTCCCCCAGCGGCGCCCCTGGGTCTCTGCTCGAGGCCGTGTGCTTTTCTGTAGTGATGCTCATGCCATCTGTGTCCCCCCAGCCTCAGGGTGCCTCTTGGGTCTCTTCCTGTTGGCAGAGGGCGCCATGGGCTCCCAGCAGCGGGTCCGCTGTGACCGTCTCGCTGCTGCCTTTGTAGGTTTGCTGGTCCCCGTGGAGGGGGAGCACCCCACCCTCCTGATTCTCGGCGTCCTGCTCGCGCTGAGGTACTTGGTGCCCCTGCTGCAGCAGCAGGTCAAGGACACAAGCCTGAAAGGCAGCTTTGGGGTGACGCGGAAAGAGATGGAAGTCTCTCCCTCGACGGAGCAGCTCGTCCAGGTAGGCAGCCCCTGAGCTTCACTCCGATGCCTGTGCAGACAGGACCAGCGTTCAGAAACTCGGCTCCTTTGGAAGAGAAGCAGCGGAACCGAGAACAGAGAGTTAGGACTGTGCACTCTGGAGCTGGAGCTGCTGGCTCAGACCCTGGGTCATGACCCCAGGTCCTCGACCTTTGTATGGTGGGACAGCGGAGTAAAACAAAGGTGTTCTCACAAGCTTTCCAAGATGATTCCATAAGCCCCTTGGGGATGAATCCCAGCCTCGGTGTCACTTCATCCGCAGGTGTCTCACGTGGGGCCCTGTAGGTGAGGACTCTGTGTTTCTAATTTTAAGGGCAATGCCTTTGTCACACCTGAAGAACATTTGCTTAGCATCAGATCCCTACGCATCCCTGTCGCTTTGTTCTCCTGCTCTTTGGAACCAGCATCCAGATGAGACTGGCTGTGAAGGATGTCCGTCTCTTTGATCTCTTGGTCCCCTTCTGTGTCTAATTTCTCTTAGAGTTCAGTTTTTGAAGAATCGGATCATCAGTCCTGTGGAACTCCTGGCAATCTTGTTTTTATTCCTTGACTCTCCACTGTGTGAGTTAACAGTTCTCTTTGCTGTCTGTGTTTCCTGTAAACCAGTAACTGGAGTGAGACGCTTGTCAGAGTCAGTGCATGTTTTATAACATGCGTAATATCTGAGTTCAGTACTACCTGGACAGTATTTTAAAACAAATATTATTGGGGCTGCATACTCAGAATTTTTTTCTGATTTTTTTTTTTAAAGAGGCTTCTTAGTCAAACGTTTGGAGACCATTGGCCTCGTGGGGGAGGCAGGCAGGCTTTCACTAAATAGCACGGTGGGAGGGCTGGTGTTCTGTAGCGTGTGTGGTGCGGGGGCCGTGGACAGGCCGTTAATAGCTGATGATGCTTTGGGGAGAGTAGGCTTTGACCAGAGACAGAAAGTTGGGAGGAGAGAGCTTTGCGGACTGTGGCCTTCGCCAGGGCCACGGAGTGAGAGACTGAGTGTGTGGGCAAGGGCGAGCTGGCGAGCAGAGGCGTCCAGGCTCTCCCAGGTCAGCTGGGGTGCTGGGGGAAGATGCCATGAGAGGTGTGCGGAAAGCTGTGCTGAACTAGGAGAACAGCAGTCCTGGGAGGCTAAGGGAAGGGCTGGGGAGGCGCTGTTTCATTGATTTCCGACTTCCTTAATAGTTACATTTCTTCAACGTGATTAAACGCTATGGCACCTTGTCACGTTAGCAAGCTAGGTGAGATTCTCTCTCAAACATATCTAATCTGTATTCTTTTGACTTATGGCCATTTTGAATTAAATTAATTTGATTAAGAACTTCAACTCAACTAATGTAGTTTGGCTATGTATATTTAAATAGAATTTGAAGTAATCCTGGGCCTGGCTAAATTGGTAAGCAAGTCTGGGCAAAACACAGATATTTCTAGATATGCAAGAATTCATTTTGCTTTTAATGTACACTTTTTTTCTTTTTGTGTATGCTTTAAAAAAAAAAATTATTTGAAGATGCATTCTAGCAAAATGAGAAACAGATGCAAAAATCCCAAAGCCCTGAAACCTGGGAAACACAGCTAACCATGAATGTGGTGGAAGCAGTTCTGAGATGACCGTGTGCAGTGGGCTGTTCAGATTCTTCATAGAGACGGGAGGTCCCAGGAGCTCCCTGCGGCCATTGTCATGACTAAGAGCTGGAACAAGGGAAGGTGCATGTGTGTATGTGTGTGTGTGTGTGTGTGTGAGGAGGAAAACCAGGAAGGTACAGCAGAGAAAACTGTTAGCAGTTTTGGAGCAAATTGTTGACTGATTTTAAGCAAGTGTGAGACTATAATAATAGAGAATTCACTGAATTGTTATCCTTGGGACATTCTGTTTCAAGTGACACAGGACTAGTGGTAGTGAAACAGTTCTCTCTTCTCGGGTCCGGTCACGTTAATAGGCTTTGCAGTGAATGGTGCTCAGTCGCTCAGTCGTGTCTGACTCTTTGCGACCCCATGGACTCCAGCACGCCAGGCTTCCCTGTCCTTCACCGTCTCCTGGAGTTTGCTCACTCATGTCCATTGAATCGGTGATACCATCCAACCCTCTCGTCCTCTGTCATCCCCTTCTCCTCCTGCCTTCAGTCTTTCTCAGCATCAGGGTCTTTTCTAATGAGTCAGCTCTTTGCATCAGGTGGCCAAAGTATTAGAGCTTCAGCTTCAGAATCAGTCCTTCCAATGAATATTCAGGCTGATTTCCTTGAGGATGGACTGGTTTGATCTCTCCAGTGTCTGAGGGACTCTCAAGAGTCTTCTCCAACACCACAGTTCACAAGCATCAATTCTTCATGAATGAGGTTAATGTGCGCATTTTGAGGTACATACTGGTTTTTTAATTCAGTATTTAGACTCAACGTCTAGGCAAAGCACACGTGATTTAAGAAGTTATATCTTAGTGTATAAATGCAGCCCTTAATAACACGAGAGCACTGACTATGCTTCAAAATTTGGGAGGAGGCAGATGAGGTCAGGGAGCATAGGGTATGCGTTTCCTCCATCCATGGACTAAGAAGTCAGGAGAGTCTTTGCTCAGAGCAGACAGGTCAGTAATCACAGCTTAAGCTTGTGAGCTGATTAGGGGTCACGGGCCAACTCCCAGCTCGTAGCAGGAGAGCAACCACAGACAGTATATGCTCGGCTGTGTTCCAGGAAAACTGTGTGCAGAATAGCTGGTGGCCAGGTTTGCCCGCAGACTGGGGGTCACAGACCTGTGACCTAGAGCTGGGAGGTGCCCATCAGAAGAAGCAGAGACATCAAATGAGTCAAAGACTTACCTTATACACTGCTATACTGTCGTTATAAAAAAATACGTATTCTATGATATCACAGGTAGGGCTGCCCAACTTAGCAAATAAAAATAGAGGGCACCAGTTACTTAAATTTCAAGTAAATCACCAGTAACCTTGTTGTGTAAGTAGGCTGGAAATCGCACAGCTCAGTGTTACACTTTGAAATTATTTATCTGAAATTTGCATTTAACTGGGCACTCTGTGTATTATCTGGCACCTCTAATGAAGAAGAAAGGGATAAGCCCATTACGCTCATGTACTGTGGCACAGTGTCACGTGTGGTGTGATGCCTTTAAAAGCTTTGGAAACCCTTTCTCAGTGCACTGTGGCCAGTGCTGTTTGCTTGGTTTGTGTGTCTGAGGAGCTGTGTGCACGGTGTGTTTAGGACTTGATTCTCCTTTCCTGGTCCCAGTGTAGGGAGATGGAGCTCTCCATTACCATGCTTCTCCTCTTGTGGAAGTGCTCTGCTTATTTCTAAGGAATTAATATAACCGTGAAAAAAGTCCCGGGACTTTAGAAAACCATGGAAGTGAATCATTACACTGGTAGAAGAGATAGAGAAGTGTTGAGGGGGAGAAGGCACACATTTTCACAACAGAAGACAAAAGCAAAAAGCCTGGAGGCTGGGACATTGTCAGGGCCATGGCTGGCAGTAACGCGGTGCTCCTGTTTCTAGGTGTACGAGTTGACCTTGCACTACACCCAGCACCAGGACCACAACGTCGTGACTGGGGCCCTGGAGCTGCTGCAGCAGCTCCTCCGAACCCCGCCGCCCGAGCTCCTGCGCGCGCTGACCACGGCGGGCGGCGTCCGGCAGCTCTCGGCCTCCAAGGATGAGCCCGGGGGCCGCAGTCGGAGCGGGAGCATCGTGGAGCTGATAGGTAGGGCGTTTGGACGGCCACTCTGGAGTCCACTCTGCCGTGACTCTGCACCCCTCCTGAAACTCGCGCCGGTGTTGGTGAGCCACGGGCGGCTGAGTTGCCTACGACACAGGTGTCGTCCTTCCTCCTGCACACAGGGACTGGGGGGTGCAGGCGGGTGAGGTGAGGCCAGCACGGATGCCTGGCCTCCTGACCTGGACTCGGCTGCCTCCACGTGGCAGTTCACCTGTCGGAGAGTGACGGCACTGGCGCTGTTTGCCCGTGACAGATCCTGGGGTCTTCCTGAGGCCCTCGAGGCCTTTGCTGCCCTCTGGGCTCTGCTCTGTGGTCCCGCCTGGTTCTAGGCAGCCCTCTGTCCCTCCTCCTCCTCCGGCCCCTTCTCCCTGCTTTGCTCTTTTTCCCTGTGCTTTTGGGCACTACGTGGCCCTGACCCCACCATATGCTGCTGCTGCAGATCCCCCTGCTTGACTTGGACTGGTCCCCGGGGAGCTAGAAGTCAGGGGTCCCTGAGTGGCAGCCTGTGGACCGGGTCTGGAGCAGTGGAGGCTTCTGGGCCTCTGCGGACTGGCTGCACCAGGCCTGGCGCGTGGGGTCTGCTCAGTGCAGCGCGGGCGAGGTGGCCTTCACCGTCAGTACTGACCAGGGAGGGCTGCGATGTCTGCCCGTGGCCTCGTGTGGTCACAGCGTCTGCCTGAGCCCCACGGAGAATCTGTCGCTGTGCCTGTCCACTGGGCTTTGTCCTGAGCTGTCCTTTCCCTATGGATGCATGCCGGACAAAAATGATTGCTGTCCAGTGATCTAATTTCTAATGACTGTGTCTAATGGAAATGTCTATTTGATTATTGGTTGACCAAGTAATCTGGGTTTTCTAATGTTTTTAGTTTGGCTTTCTAAATGCACTTTGAGCTCTTTTGACGTTTTAGGTCACATCTTTAGAATTGTATTTTTGAGTGCTAATGTAATTTTCAAGTTATTGAAATTAAAGTTATGCAGTTTTTATGTTACAGGATGGTGGTTAAGCACCACCTGTAGAAATAACGTTCATGTATTTTCTAAAGTTGAATCCAGCTTGAAGATTTTCTGATTGTTTCTGGATCTCAGCCGCTTGTACTGTATTCTCACCTGTCATTTTCTGTGACTTACAGCTGGAGGGGGTTCTTCATGCAGCCCTGTCCTTTCAAGAAAACAAAAAGGTGATTATTTCAGAAATGATTGTTTTGAATCTTCCTGCTTTTTCAGTATTTCTCTGATGCAGTTGGCTATGCCTGTGCCTCTTCTCAGCATGGTGATTGTGTGTATAAATGCAGCTGAAATCTGATAACCAGGCCCGAATAGTCCTGTTGGGTGGCTTCAGAAAGTTACTTGTGGATCAGAATTGGTTTATCATAAATTTCTCTCTCTTTTTTGGGGGGGTGGAGGGCACACCGTGTGACTTCTGGGACCAGGGGTTGATCCCAAGCCCGGCAGTGAGAGTACTGAGTGCTCAGCACGGGACCTCCAGGGAAATTCCCTGTCATAAATTTCTCACGCTTCAGGTGAGGTGTCAGCAAACGTTTTCTATGAAGGGCCAGGTGTAGCCCTTAGAGTCCTCTTTTTGCAGGGCTTCAGCTCTGTCCTGCGGAGAAGGCAATGGCACCCCACTCCAGTACTCTTGCCTGGAAAACCCCATGGATGGAGGAGCCTGGTGGGCTGCAGTCCATGGGGTCGCTAAGAGTTGGACACGACTGAGTGACTTCACTTTCACTTTTCACTTTCATGCTTTGGAGGAGGAAATGGCAACCCACTCCAGTGTTCTTGCCTGGAGAATCCCAGGGACAGCAGGGCCTGGTGGGCTGCCGTCTGTGGGGTCGCACAGAGTCGGACACGGCTGAAGCGACTCAGCAGCAGCAGCAGCAGCAGCTGTGTCTTGTGGCAGGAAGGTAGGCACAGATGATGCGAAGCTGACGGGCACAGCTGCCTTCCAGCACAGCTTTATTTGGTTGCCAACTCCTGCTCCTGGGGGTGTTCTGTTTGCAAAGGCAGCTCATCATCCCAAAGAAACTTGTTTGGTATTAGTCAGGGATAATGTTTGGTTAATTATTTGGGCCTGGTTGTCATTTTTCAGCCATATTTACCTTTGTACTTACCCAAGTTTTCTGATATAATTATTTTTATTTAATCAAAGTTCTTCTGATATGGTCTGAAAGTTTTGGTACACATCATTTCTTACAGCACCAATCATTTTCTTCCTCTGCTCTAGATTTCCATAGAAAACTATTGCTGTTTTCTATTTTGAAATTCTAAAAGACTCCTTTTTTTAAAATTGACATAAAAAGCTAATTTTTTACATGTAACATGCTAGTCTGTTTCGTGTCTTGAGTGTTTAATTGAGGCAGCCTGATGCCTAATATTATTTGTAGTGTTGAGTGGGATCTTAATAGGAATAATATTCTAATCCTGGCTGGATTAGGTAAACGTTTCCTAGAATACTTGGAATTAACAATATTTGGGTCATCATATGGAGAAGGAAATGGCACTCCACTCCAGTATTCTTGCCTGGAGAATCCCCATGGACAGAGGAGCCTGGTGTGCTGTGGTCCATGGAGTTGCATGGAGTCAGACACGATTGAAGCGGTTTTGCACACATGCGTGCACGGATCATCATGATGTGGGATCCTTTCAAGTTTGAGATTTTGGGGAAAACCCTGAGATTTCTTGAAACCTGAAAGGCTTCTGTCAAAAGCTCATGTTTCTCTCCTTGGACTAGGAGGAGACTTAATGCGTGTGACCAGATTTCCCTAGCACTTGCCTTGTTTCTTGTTCTCTTTCTGATGACAAGGCGATGACAGATTCAGGTTGCAATGTTTTCTGAGGGCTGGAATGTGGAATTTGTGCTCAGGCTCTTTTTTATTTTTGAGTGTTTTGCTGTTGTCCTGTAGAGCTGCAGTTGTCATACTTTGCTGTCGTAGCTGCAGGATCTTTCTTTTCAGGTGAAATACACCAATATATGAGAGAGAGAGACAGAGCTGTTGGGTGTCAGATCAGGGTGAGGGTGGGGGGCGTGGCCTGGCCTTGCCCCCTTGTGGGGAGAACTCCTTGGAACAGATTTGCAGACTGCTGTTTGCAAGGACGGAGGCTGCTTTCGTTAACTCTGAATTCACAGGTTGCAGTGTTATCTGCTTTCTCAAGGTAAATCACTTGTTCTGTAATAAAGGGCTATGTTATTTATAGGTAAGCCAGGTTGCTGTGTTAGTTTCATCTAGATCTTGAGTTTCCTTTGCTTTTTCCTGGATGGGAGGAGGGCTTTAAAGTCAGATCAGTGTAGATTTATGGAAGTATCACACCTGTGACTTAATCTTTGAAGAGGAGTGAAGTTAGAAATTGGAACTTGCCAGTAATTATTTTGATAGTGTCATTTAATGACATTTATATGTAAAGTAACCATAAGGATTTAATGATCCCACTTAAATCATGTTAAGACTGTTGTTTTCTTTTTTCCGTATTATAATTTGGAAACCATTGACTGTAAAATGTATTTTTAGAATTTAGCTAAAGATGAAATACTATTCCATCCTCCCAGATCATATAGTACTTGAGTACTGGTTATCAGCAATAGAAATCCTTCAGGTTAAAAGATAATAAAAGTGACTTTTTGTTGGAGATATGACGTGAATATCCTGGCGGCTAGTAGAATGGGTTCTGGCTATAACTTGACATTTTTAAGGTTAAATGGTGTTGCTGCTGCTGCTGCTAAGTCGCTTCAGTCGTGTCCGACTCTGTGAGACCCCACAGACGGCAGCCCACCAGGCTCCCCTGTCCCTGGGATTCTCCAGGCAAGAACACTGGAGTGGGTTGCCATTTCCTTCTCCAATGCATGAAAGTGAAAAATGAAAGTGAAGTCGCTCAGTCATATCCGACTCTTCTCGACCCCATGGACTGCAGCCTACCAGGCTCTTCCGTCCATGGGATTTTCCAGGCAAGAGTACTGGAGTGGGGTGCCATTGCCTTCTCCAAAGGTTAAATAGTAACATAAATTATTTAACACTGACAGTAGTCTTAAGTCAGTTAATATTAATAATTAAAATACTTTGTGGTACAGATTAAGAATCATTGCTTTTAACTGTTTTTCATACAGGTTCATTGATTTTAATAATACTCTAAACAGGATGTGTGTGCACTTCGTATTAGGTCAGGAAGCGTGGATGTGATGAGAGGCTGATGGCAGGGTTAAGTGTGCCGGCGCGTTTCCTCTTGGAGTGCACTGCTGTCTGCTCTTCAGAGTGCTTCCTTCAGCAAGCGCTGACTTGCTGTGTCCTTCCCTAGGGAAAGTGCTCTTCGGAGAAGCAGCGCCCTTGGAAGACGACTCGGAGCCCAGGTCGGAGGGCAGCAGCCCCGCCTTCTCAGGTAGCGGTGTGCCCCTTGCTCCTCTCCGCTGAGCTCTGCCCCGCAGTGGGCCGTGCTCCTTGGAGGCGGCCGTGAAGCCCGCTTGAGGCGCCTTTCATAGTGTTCACTTTGAAGCACGACCTGTGTGTTTTCTTTGATCAAATATTTGCTGTTTTCCTATATAGGATATTTTCCTGTATCAAATACATGCTGTTTTCAAGCTGTTTTAAAATTAGGTTTATGCTCCCTGGGTGTAAGTCTTGTTGAGAAGGGCATGGTGGGTAACGTGTCTCATGAACTGCATGGGTGTGAGGAAGAAAACGGGATTAAGGATGGTCCGAGGATCTGAGCCAGTGCCGGCAGGTGGCAGGTGGCAGTGACGCTCTCAGCCAGAGTCCACGATCAGGGGCTTCACAGGCGAGTTCTCCCAAACGTCAGACAAGGGTCGACACCCGCCCTTCTCAAAGTGTTCCCAAAAACTGCAGAGGAAGGAACACTTCCAAACTCATTCTGTGAAGCCACCATCCCCCTGAAACTGAAACCAGACAAAGCTACAGTAACAACAGAACTACAGGCCAGTGTTGCTGGTGAACATGGAAGCAGTCAAGTAGGGGTATCCTGGGGGCAGGGGTTTTTCCCTGTCCACAAATCAGTCAGTGTGACAGACCGCAGTAACAGATGGAAAAGATGAAAACCATTTGAGAGGGGTTTGGTCTGTATAACCCTAGCCAAATGAATATTTTTAGATAACTGAAAATAAGGCTGAAATACAGGGAAAGAAAGTCTGAATACTTTTCAGTGGTGATTATTTATTTACTGGTTTATTCTACAAAATAGAACCCCATGGACAGAGGAGCCTGCCAGGCCAGGCTCCTCTGTCCATGGGGGTTCTCTAGACAAGAATACTGGAGTGGGTTGCCATGGCCTCCTCCCGGGAAATCTTTCCAACCCAGGGATTAAACCCAGGTCTTCCACATTGTAGGCTGATTCTTTACCATCTGAGCCACCAGGGAAGCCCAAGAATACTGGAATGGGTAGACTTTTTAAATTACAAAAATAAACTTAAAACATTAAACAAAAATTACAGCTATCCATGTGCCCAAGTGCTCACTGACCCCCTGGCCTCCAGGAGTGACATAGCTCACAGCTTGGTGTGGGTTCTTATGTAGGGTGATGTTTTTTAAATGGGAGTTAAAGACTAGGGAAATGTGAACTTAATGCTCCAGGGGAGTGGGACTGGCTAAGGAGTCTTGAACGGGATCTGGGAAGATGGAAAGCCCACCTTCCGGAGCGCCGCTTACTCCAAGCTCCAAGCTCTTGTGAGCACCCCGCCTGTACCCCAACCTGGCTGCCAGGGAATCACCAGAGTCTCCATGCTGCTCTGTACTCAGGACGAAGCAGCAGCTTGAGAGCTGGAGGTGGTTTGACAAACGTTGCTTGTCAAACTTGAGAGTTGGTGGTGAAATGCCACTCGGGAATATTTATAGCATTTAAAAATAGCTACTTGGGGTCCTTATTTTATCAATATAGTGATAGAGGAAAAGATAAGTAATCCAGTCAAAATGTTTGAAGGATGCACTGTTTGTCTTGCTTTTGAAATTGACTAGTTCATATTTTCACTGTATTTAAGGAAGTTTTGCAGTTAAAACAGGTGCTGACAGTGAATTTGGGGGTATTCTGCAAATATTCGGTTCCCTGTTGTCTGCTCTTGCTGACCTTTGAAGAGTGAATGTTCCTCTGTCTGCAGCCTCAGTCAAGGGTGAGGTTGGAGGCGAGCTGGCTGCCTCTTCCGGGGTCTCCACGCCTGGCTCTGCCAGCTCAGCGGCCGACTCTGTGGGTCACGACATCATCACCGAGCAGCCCCGGTCGCAGCACACGCTTCAGACGGACGCGGTGGATCTGGCCGCCTGTGACTTGACAAGCGCCGCCACCGATGGGGACGAGGAGGACATCCTGAGCCACAGCTCCAGCCAGATGAGCGCCGTCCCTTCTGACCCCGCCATGGACCTGAACGACGGGACCCAGGCCTCCTCGCCCATCAGCGACAGCTCCCAGACCACCACCGAGGGGCCCGATTCAGCCGTGACCCCTTCTGACAGTTCTGAAATTGTAAGTGGTCAGAGGGGGAGACCTAGTTTCTGCAGAGGGGCCTTCCCTGGGGCCCCAGACCAGGATCCTCCTGGCTGTTTATTCCATCCATCTGGCCCGTGAATAGCGTGTAGAGGTCTCCAGCTCGGATCCTGAGTCGGCAGCACAGCCCATCGAAGGCCTTCCCTGAAGGGGGCGGCCAGGTGCCCTTTGTGCTGGACATGGAGTCAGAAGTTAGGCCACTTGATGAGTGCGATTAAGTGCGTTTGAAATGTTTACCTTTTTGGGCACAGGGTAAGTCATTATTGTGAAGATCCTTAATGAACCTGTTATTAACAGATCTGCAGTCTTAATGCAATATGATTAATAACAGTAATACTGTGCGTTGTTTTAACACTTTCTGACTCTTCAAGAACCTTGACTACATAGTCCATCTTATAGAACGTGTCTCTAAGCACCTCTCGTCTCTGAGTTAGTGGACACGAAGCCCTCCGGAGTGGTCTGAAGTTTGGTACAGGCATAAACTGAGCTTTACAGCCCAATTTTATTTAAACAATTTCTACTGGCAATTGTTTCACTACTACTGAATGTGTTCTGTTTATTAAGATTTTTTTCTTAAACTGGAGTAAATGCAGAAGCTTTGAGAAACACAGGACGAAGCACTGGCAGCTGTCCACTTGCCACGTGAATGTGGTTTCTGATGGCCCAGTGGGTTTCCACTGGCTCAGTTGGAGGAGTGGGCTCACCACTGGGGTTTTTAGCTAGAAGACCCAGAAGACCTGGCAGAAGATAGGGTAACTGGATTGTGGGAAATGATTCCCATAACTGGGATGTGGGAAATGATTTGAAGTCAGGAAAGGGTGATGAGTACTGACCAGTAGGCAGGGAGAAGGGGAGGCTAGGAAAGTGCTGCGCCCAGTAGTGCGTTAAGTGAGCGGAGGAAGTTTCTGTCGTCGGTTTATTGTACCAACTTACATCTTGCCTTTTTTTTTCTTCTTAATTTTTATTTATTTATTGGCTGTGCTGGGCCTTCGTTGCTGCACAGGCTTTTCTCTAGTCGTGGCGAGCAGAGACTGCTCTCTTGTTTCGGAGCTCAGGCTCGGTAGTTGTGACTCTCAGGATTCACGTTCCTCAGCATGTAAGATCTTCCCCGATCGGGAATGGAACCCATGTCTCTGGCAGTGGCAGGTGGAGTCTTTACCCCTGAGCCACCAGGGAAGCCCGTCTTGCCTTCTTATAGGTGATGCTTTCTGGACGGGTTCTCTAGCCATTGGACAGAATGGCCACAGGAAGACGTGCGAGTGTCCCGTCTGGAGCTCCTGCAGCAGCCATGTGCTGTGGGGCCGGGCTCTGGCCTGCAGGGAGCTAAACGTCTCCCCTTGGCATGTCTCACCCCTGCAGAGTCCTTTCTGCTTTATGAGGTGCTCCTGTGTCTTTTATTCAGTTCGAGTTGTTTGCTGAACACACGAGCTGAGCACTTGTTATGTTCCAGGGATTGCTCTACACACAGGGGGTGAAGCAGGGGGTGCAGCGCACAGAACTGCTCTCACGGAGCTCGCGTTTCAGAGCGCGAGCCCTCAGACTCTTTCCGTCGAGGGCCAGAGAGAACCTCCTTGGCTCTGTGAGCCGTCGGGCTGGTGTTGCACACTCATCTCTGCTGTTGAAGCGCCAGAGCAGCCACAGACAGTATGTGAAGGAATGAGCGTGGCTGTGTTCCAATAAAACTTTATTTACAAAAACTGGTGATGGGCCGGGTTTCCCTTCCTCCGTACTAGAGTGTGTGTGTCTGGGTAGGGCAGATCATAAGCCAGTCATCAGCAGGTAAATAAACACACGGTCAGGTGGCAGTAAGTGCCACAGAGAAAAAGGAGCCAGCTGTAGGGGCCGGGATTCCCTGACGAGACTGTCCAGTGTGGTGGTTCGGGGCGTGGCCTGTGGGGAGCCCAGCCCCGTGAGAGCTCTGGCTCAGCTGCTCAGGACCTGGGCAGCCTCCACAGCTGTGGCCCTTGCTGCCCCTGTTTCCTTACCCACAGAATGAAGCTGGAGATGGTGCTTAGCGCTGTGAGGCTTGTGGGGATAAGGGACATAATACGTGGGGGTGCTTTCACGCCAGCCGGGGGTGCGCTGGGGTTTTCAGAAAACGTTGTTTATTACGGTAGAACTTCTCATCTTAGCCTGTGTGGGGTGTTTGCTTTCTTAAGTCATCTGGAGAGTGGAGGAAGTTTGTTTCTCTCTTATTTTTGCTCATGTATTAATAGCTCAGTTTTGTTTTTTTAACTTTATAATGATACAGAATTTATTTCAGTAATAATTACTAACATACAGAGGGTCTCTCACTCAGTTTTTCAGGTAAATTACAGGGGATTTCAAGTGGAGAGAGATTTGGCAGTCTGAAATCACCACCCGTGTGTGTGGCTAGATATGTGAAATACTGTACCCCACATAGTTGGGTCAGTCCTAGCAGTGCAGGGGGTAACCTGTTGTTAGACTTTTGTTTAAAAGACTTTTCCTCATTTTTCACTTGCTGTAAAATTTGCTTGTGAACACAGAGGTTTTTGCTTGGATTTTTGTCTTTTGTAATCAAAAAAGAGAAACGTCCAGATTGGGATGTCTTTGGCATTTTTAGAATCACAGAAGCTTTCCATAACATGGTAACGTGCAGTCAGTAAGCTCTCGGCACTGCTCACGCCTGCGTCCTGTGCCTTTGAGGAGACGCCCTTCCTGTCGGTGTGTGAGGCGTGGTCTGTGCTGCTTACGGGCTTTGCCTTTGCCTTTCCGCCTTGGAGGGCTTGCCCCTGGGCGGTGGCGCTTCAGAACCTCACAGCCCCTCCTGCACGTCCAGGTCTTAGATGGCACCGACAGCCAGTGTCCAGGGATGCAGGTGGGGCAGACGCAGGACGAGGACGAGGACGCCACCGCCGTTCTTCCTGACGCAGACGCGGAGGCTTTCAGAAGCTCTTCCATCGGTACGTTGACTTTAGGAGGCGCACGTAAGTCCCCGACGCACAGCTAAGCCCCATTCCGAGGTTTTGCTCCTAAGTCCAGCAAAGCGAGCCCAGGTATCCAACTAACATGATGGGCCATGTAAGAACTGTACTGCAATAGGTTTATAATACTTTTCATACTTTTCCCTGGACTTGAAATTAAGACTCAATGGACATGAATTTGAGCAAGCTCCAGGAGATGGTGAAGGACAGGGAAGCCTGGCATGCTGCAGTCCATGGGGTTGCAGAGAATCAGACACAGCTGAGCGACTGAACCACAGCAGCCACTGTGTACAGTACTGTACTCTGTCGAGCACACTTGTAAAGGGTGCACGCGTGTGGCGGTGCACCCCGCACCTGAACTGACTTTCGTGATTGGAATGTGAACACATGTTCACATCTTGGAAAGTTTGTGACCTGAAAGCTCGCTTGGAGGGGCCTTACTGTACTACTAAGCGGCCTTGTTTTCAACCCTGACCTCTTATGTCTTAGCTTCTAAGAAGTCTTCTGGCATCTGTTTCCTGAGTTGTAAATAGCAAATGAGGAAAATCAGCTGAGAGATTATCATACGTTCTTGATGACAAGTCCTGTGCTTTCATACTGACTTTGTGTTGATACGTGTATTTGTGTTTTAATTGGAAACTTGTCGGTTGACTTAGTCTCTTTCTTTGATTTCGAAGCCCTTCAACAAGCACATTTGTTGAAAAGCATGGGCCACTGCAGGCAGTCCTCTGACAGCAGTGTGGATAAATTTGTCTCAAGAGAGGAAGCTGCCGAGCCAGGGGATCCAGAGAACAAGGTGAGACTCCGGGCCTGAGCCTGCGCCGTGTCCCGCGGGCTGAGTGTTTAAGCGTGCTCTGTCTGCCGCGCTCCTGGCTGTCCCGTGGCTGCACCTTTGCTCAGCTCTTTCCCCTTCGCATATCGACCTCGAGTCCGCTCCGCTGTCTGCCTCTCGAGGTGTGGATGCGTCCTTGAGAACTGCCCGACGTTCGGCCTTCTTGGGAGCCCTTCCCGGACACACCTGTTGGTGCCGAGTGGACCGCACGTGATTTCTTGGACCGTCCATCTGATGGTCGTGTGTGGCCTGCCAACGTTTCTTGGTTTTGTTCCACTGAGTTACTTGTTCACTCCCGTGGTAGGTCCTTGTGCAGCTCACCGTCACAGCCCCTCTGCAGGCACAGTTGAGTGGCATCACATGCTGCGTGTTGTGCAGCCATCCCAGACTGAGCTCTGTCTCCATTCAGCACTGACTCCCATTCCCCCTTCTTCTGGCCCCTCTCACCCATCATCCTGCTTTCTGTCTCTTTGGATCTGACTACTCTGGGGACCTCTCATAAGTGGAATCATAGTATTTGTCGTTTTGTGTCCTCAGGGTCATCTGCGTCACAGGAGCTGTCAGAATCCTCTCCCCCCTGAGACTGAATTTTGCTTCATTGCCTGTGTTTACTATGTTTTGCTTTTCTCTTCATCTGTTGATGGACAGTTGGGTGACTCCCCGCTTTTGTCTGTTGTAAATAATGCTGTTATCAATGAGTGTACAAATACCTCTTCAAGACCCTGATTTCATTTCTTGTGGGTAATACACCAGAAGAGGACTTGCTGGACTGTGTGATACTTGTGTTTCTCACTTTTTGAGGAAGCCTGTGCTGCTTTCCACAGCAGCTGCCCCGCTTTGTTTTTATTTTCTGCACCGTGTGGCATGTGGGGTCTTAGTTCCTTGACCAGGGATTGAACCTGCGCCCTCTGCATTGGAAGCACAGAGTCCTAACCCCAGGGAAGTCCCTGCTGCACCATCTTCCCTTCCCACCCGTGGCGCACCAGCATTCCGTTTCTCTGCGTCTTCGCCAACACTTCTTTCTGTTTTTGTTTCTTTTTTTTTTGAGGGTGGCCATCACACTGGGTGTGCAGTGGTGTATCACTGAGGTTTCTGACCTGCATCTCCCCTAATGATTAGAGACGTGAAGTATCTTTTCGTGAGTTAATTAGCCATTCGCGTATCTTCTTTGGGGAGCCGTCTCTTGAGGTCCTTTGCCCATTTTTAACTCGGGTTGTGTGATTTTTTCAGTTGTTGCCCAGCTGTCCATTGAGCTGTTTCAGGGTTGTCTCTGTATTGCTTGCCTTTTCCCTGTGAGTGTCCTGTACTCCCAGTTAATTTTAAATTCCTCAAGGGCAACAAGTAGTGCTTCACACTTGGTCTCTCTGTGGATGCTCCACCGTCTGGACCTCGGCCGCTCATGGGACAGTGGCCCTCCCCTCACAGCTTTGGTGTCCCTGGGCGCTTCCCTCTGCCTGTGCGGCGTGCTCCCTTCCAGCTGGGCTCATTCGGCCCCAGCCCTCGGGCACCCTGTCAGGACTCCCCCCAGGGGTCTAATCCTGCCCCACCGTGGCCTGTGAGGTCGAGCACGTCTCTGAATGCCAAGCTCCTGCACAGTTGCTGCTCTGGAATTCTTTGTTGGGTGAACTAAGGAATCAGCCTGTAGGTTCCATGATTGTAAGACGATAAGTGTTGGTTTCTCTTTACAGCCTTGCCGGGTCAAAGGCGACATCGGCCAATCCACTGACGAGGATTCTGCCCCTCTTGTCCATTGCGTCCGCCTTTTGTCCGCTTCATTTCTGCTCACAGGGGAAAAGAATGGTGAGTATCAAAGAGCAGGTGCAGAGCCAAAGGGAGTAACTTTAGGTTTCAGAGGTCACCTTGGTCACCAGCTTTGAGCCTGTTTGCAGCAGCCAGAGTAGAAGCTGGATCCGAGCTTTGGTTTTCACCCACTGACAGGGAAGGGGCAGTGAGGCTGGGGGAGGCTGGTTTCGTGGGTCTGGCTCTGTTTGTTTGGAAGCTAAAGATTTGCTTCTGTGACGCTGACGGTGGCCGCTCGGACTTGTTCCAGCCTTGGTTCCGGACAGGGACGTGCGGGTCAGCGTGAAGGCGCTGGCCCTCAGCTGCATTGGAGCCGCCGTGGCCCTTCATCCTGAGTCTTTCTTCAGCAAACTCTACAGAGCACCTCTTGACACCGTGGAATACCCTGGTACGTTCACACTTTTTCTCATTTCTCATGTTTAGTCATTGTTTTGAATACTGTTTCCAACTCTGACTATTTTAGTTTTGGAACACTAAGTTTTCTGAGTAAGTTTGCAGCGTTTGAGCTGTGTTATAGCTCTGCATAAAACACATCAATTGTCATGTTTTTGGCTTCTTGGACTCCCTACAGATGCAGTGTTTAGTTGAAACACACAGAGGAAAGCAATAGAAGTCTGGGAATGTAAGAGCTGATTAACATATGTATTGGATTTTAGCAAAAGCACAAATTGTGTGTAATCAAAATTGCTTTGGGTCACACCAGCCAGACCAGACATTCACACTCAGAGCCAGTGGGGAGCGAGCCATCAACGCTCAGAGCCGACGGGGGCTGAGATGAGCTGGGCGGCACCAGCCAGTCTTCCACGGCACAAGTCCTGGGGCGTCTCCTCCGGTGGGTGACTGGTGGAAGACTGCTTCCTAAAGTTACCCTCCCGCCTGCTCGCTCTCTCCTCTCTTTCCTTGGGTGAATGGACAAACTCATGCTTTTGAATTTATTTTAGATAATAAGTGTGGAAAGCTTTGAGGCTCTCTAGTCATTTTCCTGAAGCAAAATGTTGGAATTTTGATTACTGGCTGACAACCTGGAATTGTAACCCAGAAACTCTTATCGTGTTGACACGCTGTCAGGGATGTGATGAATATAGGGTCTTTAAATTCGGGATGTTTTTTACCACTGATGGTTGTTACAGTCAAGTCTTTTCTAGATTAGCATCGCTCCCTTGCCCTTCTTTTTCTTTCCGGAGAATTCGGCCTTTGCCCTGAGTTAGAAAGTTGACGGTAGGGACCTGTACAGTGGCCGGGCCATCTCTCTCCGCAGAGGAGCAGTACGTGTCCGACGTCTTGAACTATGTCGACCACGGGGACCCGCAGGTCCGGGGAGCCACAGCCATCCTCTGCGGGACCCTCATCTGCTCCGTCCTCGGCCGGTGCCGCTTCCACGTGGCGGGCTGGATGGGCGCCGTCAGAGCCCGGACAGGTAAGCGCCCGCTTCCAGCTTCCAGCACCGTCGCCCCTGGATGGTGTTCTCGAGTTCAGGTTCACACGAAGGCTTCTGTGCTTGCTCTTCCGGGCAGGAAATACATTTTCTCTGGCGGACTGCATTCCCCTGCTGCAGAAAACTTTGAAGGACGAATCATCAGTTACTTGCAAGTTGGCTTGTGCTGCTGTGAGGGTGAGCGTGAGTGTTTGTGATGTCATTTCTTTGATTAGTGGAAATTTTACCAATGTTAACAATGAAAGGTTAAGCTTAATATTAAATATTTCCATTTGCAAGAGTAATAAACATCTGTGTATCTACCTCAGCCTTAGAAGGAAAACAGTGCCCGCAGACTCAAGGTTTAATAGACTTCGGTTTAAATCTCAGAATATTTGTTTGAAATACACTTTTCCTAAAGGGTATCTCTACCTTGCTCATATTACATGTAAAACTTGCTGAATTAAAACGCAGCAGCTCTTTCAGGCCCCTCGAATGCACAGAGTGAGGCCCTGGGGTTATTTAATCGCTGTGGCGTTGGCGGTGGGGCGGCCCCAGGCCTTTCTGAGGCAGCATGTTGAAATGTTCTATCAGCTGGTTCATAACTCACAACTGGTCCGACAGCAGTCCACGTTAAGCAGTAAAAATCAACCCCCAAACCCTACCATTGTCAGATTCATGTCCCCCTTTAAAGTGTCACGGCCCGGCCAGACTTGCTCCTTGGTCCCAGCTGTTTGCCAGGTGTCGGTCAGTCCGTGTCTGCTGGGGCAGAAGGGAGCCAGTCAGCAGCACTCAGCGGGCCGCGTGCGCTGGGGCGGCCTGGGGCCGGGTCCTGTCGGGCAGGACGCGGGCTCCAGGTCGTGGCGCTGGGCTGGGGCGGACCGGGGTCCAGCAGGGGAGGCGCGTGCCTGGTGGCCGGGGAGAGGCCTGGGCCGAGGCGGGGCAGGGGGAGAGAGCTGGGTCCCGTGGTGCTGACACGCTTGTGCTCCACCTCGAGGGGACTGAGGCGCGTGCGTGTGGCCAGTGTTCCTGAGTGAGGTTGCTGTCGGGGGGCTGCAGCAGGCACGGGGCGGGGTGCGTGTGGGGCTCTGCAGAGGGCCACCTGCCGCCTGCCTTCCAGCTCTGTGTCATGAGCCTCTGCAGCAGCAGCTACAGTGCCTGGGGGCTGCAGCTCATCACCGACTTACTGGCCCTGCGGAGCAGCTCCTACTGGCTGGTGCGGACGGAGCTTCTGGAGACCGTGGCAGAGATCGACTTCAGGTGGGTGAGGCGGGCCCGCTGGGTCAGGCTTGAACGGCGCTGGGCGGCCCGGTGCCCAGCTGCAGGTGGTGACTGTGTGCCTCTGTCCGCCCCTCTCCTCTGAGTTTGTACGTCCACGCAGAGGAGTGGAGCTTTCTGGTAGTCTTAGTCACTCAAGTGTTCTGCACTTGGTGAGTGAAAGAGCTCAGGCTTCTAGAACGATGATGCTCGTGTCACTTGGGCCTGTTTAGACGAGTGCACGCCGTGCTGTACTGAGCCTTGGTCAGATGGCAGATTGGTATTGTCACAATTAAAGAATAACTTCTGATGCCTTGCAGTTTATGATAATTTTCTGAGAAAGCATGATTGCCCATGTTTTCTTTCTATGCTTTCTTTTAGATGGGAAATTTTCCTTTTTGTCTGAGTTTGTGGGGTTTTTTTAAGCCCCTATCTGTAGAAGGCTGGTTGTGTGCCGGGGTGGGCTAGGTGCACTCTGTGGGTCATTGTCTTCAGCCTTAGAGCATGTCTGTGAAGTCAGGGCTGCTTCCCGCTGCGTCTCACGGACGGGACCCCGAGTGGTGGGGGGGACCCGCTGGTCTCTGAGGGGGCCAGAGCCTCAGCCCCCTCCCCATGGTCTGCCCTCCCGCCACCTGAGGTGTTAGAGCTAGTTCTGTAGAGCACCTGGGGTCTTTCACAATACCAGGTGTGTATATTCACTTAGAAGAAAAGTATGGAGCACTTTCTGAGCCTGGAGTCGGGAGGAGCGTGTGTTCTCCTGTTGGAAGCAGGCATCTTCCTGCCGTGTGGCGTGGGGCTGCCTCAGAGCCTCCCCGGCTTCCACCTGCGGCCCTGGCCTGGCCGTCCTCCTCTGCGTGCCGTGCAGGCCGTCCACGTGGCTTTGTTCAGTAGCTGAATTGTTCACCGTGAAATATGTTCTTTTGTGTTAGGTTGGTGAGCTTTCTGGAGGCCAAAGCAGAAAGCCTGCACAGAGGGGCCCATCACTATACAGGGGTAAGCCCTTCATTTCTGGGAGGCCGTGATTTAACTTCCAGCAGTGCACTTTCCTGTTGGTGTGGGATTTCTAGGAATGTGTTGTATCATGAAGCTTGTGATCGTATATGTGAGTTTAGGGCTAGTGACGTTGAGTTCTTCTTTACCAGCTTTCCAAAATACCTGATCTAAAATTCATTTAAATACAGAGATCATACCTGTTTTTATCATCTTTCTTTCCAAAGCTTTTAAAACTGCAAGAGCGGGTACTCAGTAATGTTGTCATCCATCTGCTTGGAGATGAAGACCCCAGGGTGCGGCATGTTGCTGCAGCTTCGTTGATGAGGTATTTGCCCAGTATTTCCTCTCTCATTTCATCTTCTTGGATAAAGTACTAAACGATATGACGTGGGAAGAGAGGCAAAAATCTGGAGACCGTAGGGCATAATCCTAAATCTTTTGAGCTCACTTTCAGTTACTCTTAAGCTATCAAAAAACATATTTTTCACTGTCTCAAGAGCCTGAAATGAAAATTAAGACAGCAATAAAGTACTAGCTTCATATTGTAAAAGTAATGGGCTTTGACGGCCAGATTTTTGAAATATGGAGAATAGCACTAAGAAGAAAATAAAAATCACCACTAGTTCTCCCACTGGAGATAACTACTGTTAACATTTTTTTGCTTTATGTCCTTTATACAAGCTTCTTTTTCAAAACTGGGACACAGTGTACATGCAATTTTGTTATATGTTAACTTCCACAGAATAATAATTAGCATTTTCCTGTTAGAAATACTCCTCTGAAATGGCCTCTTTGACCCCCGCCCTCGTCTGGGGCACCTCCCTCCGTTCCGTGTGTCCATGCTTCGGTCCTGAGGCGAATGGCGTTTCACACAGTGTCAGATACAGAAAGGCTGGAAACACCTGTCACAAGAAATCTGTAGTTAGTGGCCACTTTTTCACTGTGTAGTTGTGATAGAATTTTTTGTAAAGATTATTCGGTTGGATACTAAGCTTTTATTGATTTAAATAATGAATAACGGTTCAGTGACTTGTATTATACATAAATGTTTAGCTAGTGACTAGTATAACGCGTAAATGTTTACATATAACTTTTGTTTCTAAGAATTAATTCATGGAAGTTGAGTTACTAAGCCAAACCTTTTTTTTTTAGGTTTATTGAAGTAAAATTTTTTATCTCTTATAACTTACCCATTTTAAGTGTACAATTAATGATTTTTGGTAAACTTAGAATTGTGCAACCTTTACCACGATCCAACTTTACAATATTTCCATCATTTCAAAAGGATCTGTTGTGCCCATTTGCAGTAACTGCCAACTCCTACCCGGCCACAGGCAACCACTGCTCTGCTTCCCGTCCCTAGAGGCGCATGTGCCTTTTCTGCACACTCGGTATAGTCACACGCACACGGTCAGTAGAGGCACGTGTGCCTTTTCTGCACACTCGGTATAGTCACACGCACACGGTCAGTAGAGGCACGTGTGCCTTTTCTGCACACTCGGTATAGACGCGCGCAAACGGTCAGTAGAGGGGCATGTGCCTTTTCTGTACACTCGGTATAGACGCGCGCAAACGGTCAGTAGAGGGGCGTGTACCTTTTCTGCACATTCTGTATAGACGCGCGCACATGTCAGTAGAGGCGTGTGTGCCTTTTCTGCACACTCGGTATAGACTCGCACACATGGTCAGTAGAGGTGCATGTGCCTTTTCTGCACACTCTGTATAGACACACACACACACACACGTCAGTAGAGGCGCGTGTGCCATTTCTGCACACTCTGTATAGACGTGCGCACACGTCAGTAGAGGCGCGTGTGCCTTTTCTACACACTGTATAGACGCGCGCACATGTCAGTAGAGGTGCGTGTGGCTTTTCTGCACTCGGTATAGACGCACACACACGTCAGAGGCACGTGTGCCTTTTCTGCACACTCTGTATACACGTGCGCACACGTAGTAGAGGTGCGTGTGCCTTTTCTGCACACTCGGTATAGACGCGTGCAAACGGTCAGTAGAGGCACGTGTGCCTTTTCTGCACACTTGTATAGACGCACGCACATGTCAGTAGAGGCGCGTGTGCCTTTTCTGCACAATTGGTATAGACTCGCACACATGGTCAGTAGAGGCGCGTGTGCCTTTTCTGCACACTTGGTATAGACTCGCACACATGGTCAATAGAGGTGCATGTGCCTTTTCTGCACACTCTGTATAGACACACACACACGTCAGTAGAGGTGCGTGTGCCATTTCTGCACACTCGGTATAGACGCGAGCACACGTCAGTAGAGGCGCATGTGCCTTTTCTACACACTCTGTATAGACGCGTACACAAGTCAGTAGAGGCGCGTGTGCCTTTTCTGCACACGTGGTATAGACTCGCACACATGGTCAGTAGAGGTGCATGTGCCTTTTCTGCACACTCTGTATAGACACGCGCACACGTCAGTAGAGGCGCGTGTGCCGTTTCTGCACACTCGGTATAGACGCGAGCACACGTCAGTAGAGGCTTGTGTGCCGTTTCTGCACACTCGGTATAGACGCGAGCACACGTCAGTAGAGGCACGTGTGCCTTTTCTGCACACTCTGTATAGACGCGCGCCCACGTCAGTAGAGAAGTGTGTGCCTTTTCTGCACACTCTGTATAGACACATGCACAAGTCAGTAGAGGCGCGTGTGCCTTTTCTGCACACTTGGTATAGACTCGCACACATGGGCAGTAGAGGTGCATGTGCCTTTTCTGCACACTCTGTATAGACACACACACACGTCAGTAGAGGCGCGTGTGCCGTTTCTGCACACTCGGTATAGACGCGAGCACACGTCAGTAGAGGCGCGTGTGCCTTTTCTGCACACTCTGTATAGATGCACGCACACGTCAGTAGAGGCGCGTGTGCCTTTTCTGCACACTTGTATAGACGCACGCACACGTCAGTAGAGGCGCGTGTGCCTTTTCTTCACATTCTGTATAGACACGCGCACACGTCAGAAGAGGCGCATGTGCCTTTTCTGCACACTCTGTATAGACGTGCACACATGTCAGTAGAGGCGCGTGTGCCTTTTCTGCACACTTGGTATAGACTCGCACACATGGTCAGTAGCAGTGCATGTGCCTTTTCTGCACACTCTGTATAGACACACACACACGTCAGTAGAGGCGCGTGTGCCGTTTCTGCACACTTGTTATAGACTCGCACACATGGTCAGTAGTGGTGCATGTGCCTTTTCTGCACACTCTGTATAGACGTGCCCACATGTCAGTAGAGGTGCGTGTGCCTTTTCTGCACACTTGGTATAGACTTGCACACACGGTCAGTAGAAGTGCATGTGCCTTTTCTGCACACTCTGTATAGACGCGTGCACACGGTCAGTAGCGGCGCGTGTGCCTTTTCTGCACACTTAGTATAGATGCACACACACGGTCAGTAGAGGCGCGTGTGCCTTTTCTGTACACTTGTATAGATGTGTGCACACGTCAGTAGAGGGACTCTGCTCCTGACTGTGTTTCACTTGGTGTTCGAGGCTCGTCCATGCTGTGGGTTGGGTGCCCATTGTTTGTTCTCTTCGTTGTTTAACAGCGTTCTGTTATGTAGATAATACTGCTGTTTTATGTATACATTCACCAAGTGATATGATTATTTTCACTTTTTGACTGTTATAAATCATGCTGCTTAAACTCTTTCCTCCAAGACTTTGGACGTATGTTTTCATTTCTCGGGGGTAGGTACTGGCAAGTGGGTTTTTATGGTTTTGGTACTTAACTGGAGAATCACGTGGACAGAGGAGCCTCGCGGGCTGTGGCCCATAGGGCCACAAAGAATCGGCCACGACTGAAGCGACTGAGCAGGCAGTGAAGTTTCTGTCCAGAAGTGGGTCAGCCTGTCCTCCCACCACCAGAGTGGGATTGTGCCCGAGTCTTCACCAAAGCAAGCACTTCAAAAAACATTAAGTATTTGTCTGTTGCTTAGGCCGTTATTGGTATTTCTTTTTAACATAACTTTTATCTTGTTTTAAAAATAACATGTTTACTAAACAAAACTGAGGAAAAGTATAAAAACCTTTGTAGTCAAACTGCTCAAAGAAAACCAATTGTGTTTTGGTGGATAGCCCTTTGGTTTTCAGTGTACAGGTCACTCCGTGGTGCCTGACTCTTTGCGACCCCATGGACTGTATAGCCCGTGGAGTTCTCCAGGCCAGAACACCAGAGTGGGCAGCCTTGCCCTTCTCCAGGGGTTTTTGGTGTGGCCATGTGCCTATCAACCAAAGCAACCAAAGCTTGTGAGCTGTGCCTTTTCAGGGACTTAACTGGGTTTGTATGACTTGCTTGACCAAAGATCTTGAATCTTTACCATTTTCTATGAAAGTGAAAGTGAAGTCGCTCAGTCGTTTCCTACTCTTTGCGACCCCATGGGCTGTAGCCCACCAGGCTCCTCCATCCATGGGATTCTCTATGACAGTAATTTATTAAACCTTAGGAAAAAATGGTATTTATGGCCAGGTCTTCCTGGAGGAAAGAGACTTTAACTAAAGTTAATGGAGTTCACACACCACTGTTTTAAAACAGTTGATTGTTTCTGGAAGCTACAGGCCGGCCCGTAGGTGTGTGAGGGCTCATGCAGAGCCCCTGTGCTCCCTGCCTCCACCTCAGAGTTGGCCTGAGATGCGGGCCTCAGCTGGGACGTCGCCCCTGGGGGTGTGGGGGCGGTCCTGCAGAGAAAGTCGCAGGAGTGAGGAGGGGCCCACCTGGGTGACTCCTGTGCAGGGCCCCGCACCCCCCCACCGCCCCGCCCCGGCGACTCCTGCTCAGGGCAGTCTCCTGCACCTGCTGACGCTGGTCAAGGCGATTAGAGGAGCACTCGGAGGGCTTCTGAACTCAGAGGAGTTAATCTGTGGAGAGAGCCGTAAGTAACTGTGTGATGACGAGAAGAAAGTCCAGCCCCTGGTCGTTTCAGAGCGGGGGTGTGGGGCGTGCCTGACCAGTGCCGCCGCTCAGGAGACGTGTCTGTGGGTAGGTGCTGCCGAGCTTGATGGTGACACAGGGCCTGGCGTAATTAGAAGGGGTTTCACGTACTTTCTAAGGGAAATAAACCTGACTTTTATGTTAGGCTCGTCCCAAAGCTGTTTTACAAGTGCGACCAAGGACAAGCGGACCCAGTGGTGGCCGTGGCACGAGACCAGAGCAGCGTGTACCTGACGCTTCTCATGCACGAGACGCAGCCTCCCTCCCACTTCTCCGTCAGCGCCGTAACCAGGTACGCTAAGCAAGGCATGTGGGCACTCATCGAAAGCTTGCATTTTCTAGAGAAAATGCTTTAGTGAGGGTGTCTGAGCAGGTGGGCTGCCTTCGATAGGATGCTTCTGTCTCTCAGGGTTTACCACCAGCCTCTTTATTTAGGTTCTGCTGCAGCCACGCAGCAGTGACATCACAAGTCTTAAGATTCGTTTGTTACGAGCCACATACTGACAACTGTATTTTTCTGTAGGACTCTAATGCTCTATCTTGTCCTTAAAGTTTTCACTTTCTCTGTGTTATCTAAGAGTATGGTTATGTAATAGCATTAATTTTAGCAGGCTCTTAAAGAGTGTCAGTGTTATTTAGGGTTATCCACTAGTTAAGTGATTAGCAATTATTATTATTCACATTTTTTTGTGAAGGTCTTTAAATACAATTTCAAATGACTAAACAGCCCTCTCTCTGATTCTCAGATGAGTGGGATAGACTAAAAGTAATCATCAGAAATGCTTTAATGAAGTTCTGATTTTCTTTAAAATTTCAGTTTGCCAGGAAGGTTGCAGAAATGATAATAAGACTATTATGCTTTTAAAGAATTCTCTGTGTTTTAAATGTTATTTAAAAAATTAGCTTTTATGTGATACTTTTTTCCTGAATGGCATTTTAAAAAAATACATGGGCTAAATGACTTTTGAAGCCAAAATGTCCATGTGACAGTTTGTTCTGAATTTGAAGCTCAGCTTGTCAAATTTTGAAGCTATTTTTTCTTAATAAATATCTCTTCTAATGCAAAGGTTGTTTAAAAACATGGAAATAATTTTTTTCCTAATTTCCTTTTTTTAACCTCAAAACTGGCATTTTCTTTCTTTGAAAAGATTCAGGATAAATGTTCCTTTAAGATAAGCAGAAGCAATATAAGAATATTTCATTATCAGGAATTATACAAGCTTATGATAAGTAACTTGTCAACAAGGTTGCATCTTCTAAATGTCATTAGATGCCAACAGAGATACGTATAATATTTTATTAAAATTGGTTAGTAACTACAGCTGTGAAAATATCCAGTCCAAACTCGGACTGTCCTCCCGACATTCAGCTTTGTTCAGCTTGGTTCTTGCATGATAAGCACAAATCCCGGTTTTGCGCTGTACTTGCAGGATTTATGTAAGGAGATAAAATGTGTTCTCCTTAGTGTGTATCGTTGAGTGTGTCTGTGGACAAGACCCGAGGGGAACAGAAGTGAATCGACACTCACCCTGCCTGGGCTTCCTCTGTGTGGTTGGGGAATTAGAATTTGTATGTAACCACTAGGAGGGATTGAAATTCATGTGTGCCGTGAATGGAATGCGGAAAAAGTGACAGTCTTGTAGTAGGAAAGGACTTTGTTTTGTTTGGAATCAGGAGTAGATTCCCATTGGACATAATGTAAAGCTTGAAAACGGGCGGCTTTGAATCGGCACGCAGGCTGCAGCCGAGGCTGTGTTGAGGGGAGTGTTGATCCTCTGGTGTGGTTGGGTGTTGGAGGAGGGACGGGTTGTTTCATCCTTCTTTGTAGAATAATGACCACATTTATTTCCAGTTTTCCTGTAACTTAAAAAGTCAAGACTGCTTTAACTTCTTGTGGCCTTTAATCTTAAGTATTTAAACGCCATTTGAATTCTGAGAATGTCATAAACTTTAATGGGAGATTTTAAGTCTCTCTGTATCTTTCTCGTTAGAATTTATAGAGGCTATAACCTGTTACCAAGCATCACAGATGTCACTCTGGAAAATAACCTCTCGAGAGTCATTGCAGCGGTTTCTCATGAACTGATCACATCGACCACGAGGGCACTCACAGTAAGTCTCTTGGTTGGGCCAATGAGTTAATTTCAGTAGTTTTGTGTGGTCTGTTCTTCATGATAGGATACTTGTATTAGAGCTCTTACATGTGGGCTTCTGTTAATAAAACCCTGGTTTATTCCAACGAAAATGGAAACAACTATTTTCAGGTTATTAAAGTAATACATGTTTATTTAAAAAAAAAAACATTCAGCCCATCTGGGAAGAAATAATAATGAAAAACTACCGTAATCCAAATTGGTAGTATATCAGCAGTTTAAAATATCTCTAAAATAATTGACTCAAGGACTTTATAATATATACGAAGAGGAAGAAAAACTTGGAAATACTGACAAAGATTTTTGTGTCGTGTGATTATCTGTATCATTACTTATGATGCTGAAAGTACAAAGAAGTCTAATGTCCAATAATTCTCTACTGGATAAATTCTGAAGATGCCTAAATTCTGTATAGATGCTGAAGTGTTTATTTGTGCATCTGTTAGTACGATGCTTTGGAGCATTTGTAACAGTCTGTAGAGGGAGCCTCTAGATGATAATACCGAGTGAAAAACGCACAGAACGGAACCGCGCGCTGGTGTGTAGTGGTGGTGAGAAGTAACGTTCACGGAAACACCTCTCTCACTCAGGAGGATAATTGGCAGAAAATTACTAAAATTAATTTTAGAATGTAATTAATTAGTAATTAATTTAGTAATTAATTTTAATTACTAAAATTAATTTTAGAACTAAAATTAACTTTATGAATGGTTATTCTTTTTAAGATATCACACATTTTCTAAAATGAACACATGTAATTTCCATAATCAGAAAAAAGAATGTTAATATGAAAAGTGGTGCCAGTTCACTGAGTTAGCAGCTTAAACCTTGTCCTTTATTTTCTGTGACAGAAGGAATGCTTTCCTGTTGTAAAAACTCAGACAATTGTGATTAGACTCTCTTGATACTATATAAGTGCCTTTCAAACTTAAATACTGTTTGGGCTGTCTGTAGTTTGGGCTTCCCTTGATTTGTTCAAAATGTTATAAATTTTATCTGTCTTTATTGTGACCTCCATATGTCAGACACTGTTCTAGGCTTGGGATGTAAAAACAAGAAGAATCCTTGCCCTGTGGTTCTTTAAGTCTGGTCAGGAAGATGGACATTAATTAGCTTGAGCTCAGGAATGGCCGGTGTGGGGTAGGGGGAAGAAGCGGAGAAGGGGAGAAGGGAATTCCAGCTGGGGGGCGGAGGAGGGCACAGGAAGATTAAAGCCAACTAGAGGAGGTGCCTCCCTGCTGGCCTCTCCTCCCTGGATGTAAGGACCCTCCTTAAACCTGTATCTCGGTTGTCCAGCTGTGTCTGAATTCTCCGGTGTGAACTTGTTCTGTGGGAGGGCAGATGTCCTGTGCCTGGGTACAGAGCCCGACTTTATTTTCATTGTTCGTACGTTTTATAAAGCGTAAAAGGACGGTCAGTGTAATGAACCCTTTTGGTGTGATCTTACCATTCCTTTCTTGTTTAGTTTGGATGCTGTGAAGCTCTGTGTCTACTTTCAACTGCCTTCCCAGTTTGCATTTGGAGTTTGGGTTGGCACTGCGGGTATGTATTTCCTTGGCACATGACTACAGTCATGTGATACAATCATGGTTATACGGATCCTGTTTTTTTCTCTTGTGAAGTCTCTCATCAGTGTTACCTTTTGGGGAAACACCCACTGGAATATTTGCTTCTCCCGGTTAGTTGTGTTGGATGCTAGTGACAGGAGACTTGGAAGCAGTGAATTACTTGTGATTCTTTTCGATGTGAAATGCTCACTCATCAGCATTTGGAGGATTTGAGGGTGTGACTTGCAGTCTCATTGAAGGGAATTTGCATACACTGGCAAAATACTTTTCTAATTGGCTTGATTCTCTCCAAAATTATTCACTACTATTAAAAATTTAGAAACTTTCTTTGTTTGAAATCAGATGTGATCTATCATGCAAAGTCGTGATCAGTTACAAGAGTCTTTTAGGAACTACTGTACTTACATTAGCAGTTCTCATTTAAAAATGAAAAGGATTTTCCTCCCGTAGATGGCCCTAATGAAGTGAAGTGAAGTGAAAGTCGCTCAGTCGTGTCTGACTCTTTGTGACCCCATGGACTATACAGTCCATGGAATTCTCCAGGCCAGAATACTGAAGTGGGTAGCCTTTCCCTTGTCCAGGGGATCTTCCCAACCCAGAGATCAAACCCAGGTCTCCCGCATTGCAGGCAGATTCTTTCCTAGCTGAGCCACCAGGGAATCCCAAGAATACTGGAGTGGGTAGCCTATCCCTTCTCCAGTGGATCTTCCTAACCCAGGAATTGAACCGGGGTCTCCTGCATTGCAGGTGGATTCTTTATACTTTCAATCAGATCTTCTCCCTGATTTCATTTTTCAGGTGATTTTTATGGACCTGTGGTTACAAGAAAGATGCTAGTTTACAATTTAGTAAAATCGCTTTATGAGCAGCCATGAAATGAATAGCCATAATCTTCTGTTTGGTTCATAAGAGGAGGCAAGACTTAGCTCAGCATTGTTCTGTAATTTGATCCCGCTTCCAGAGTGCCCCCGCTGAGTGCCTCAGACGAGTCCAGGAAGAGCTGCACCGTGGGGATGGTCTCGATGATCCTGACCCTGCTGTCGTCTGCCTGGTTCCCGCTGGATCTCTCCGCCCACCAGGATGCTCTGATCTTAGCCGGGAACTTGCTGGCAGGTATCGGCCCTGAGTTGAAACACTTGGCTGTGGGTAAACTCACCTCTGATTTCATTTGCGCGGGCACTGTGTGCAGGCATTGTCTTGGGTGCCCGGGCAGTAAGGAGGCAGTGAGAGGGCTGCGTGCTCAAATGTAGGAGTTCATAAGGACACGTGTCAACGCGGCGGGGCGCGATGCTCCCCATGGGGGATTAGGACAGGGACAGGGTTTGTCGGCTGGCAGGAAAGGGCACAGCGCGCAGAGTGCTGCACGGGACGTGGAGCAAGCTGCGTGTGGCGTCGGAGCTGACAGTTTTGGATGCCACGTGAGTGACGATGAGGATGGAGAATGTGGCCGGCGAGCAGTCTGTCTCCAGTAGTGAGAACTTAGTCCGTTTGCTCTGGGAGGTCACTGGAGAGCTTCATGAAAGGGACTAACAATCGGGTCAGTATTTTAGAAAGACCACTTGGCTTATGCGAATACAGATTGGAGAAGTTAGGGAAACTCGTAGTTAAGGCAAGATGGAGAGAGTCTGAACAGGGTGATGGTTGTGGCTTGTGTTGAAGAAACCAATTAAAAGAGAGTAACGGAGACAGAATCCGCAGGTCTCGATCGCCAGGTGAACTTGAGTTGTCTAGGTCAGGAAGGGGACTGTCGTCCTGGGGGTATATGAGGGTGGGTTCATGGCAAGTGGGCACACAGGGAAATGTCAGGTTCCTGTGGAACCCAAGGCATCAGCTGACCCCAGGGGGTGTCCAGCAGACACCCCATGTGGACGGGTTTGAGTGACTTGGTCTTGCCCCCTGCCCTGGCGCTGGGGGGTGACATGTGTGCCCGTATCGCAGCCAGCGCCCCCAGGTCTCTGAGGAGCTCGTGGGCCTCTGAAGATGAGGCCAGCACGGCAGCCACCAAGCAGGAGGAGGCGTGGCCGGCCCTGGGTGACCGGACCCTGGTGCCCATGGTGGAGCAGCTCTTCTCCCACCTGCTGAAGGTCATCAACATCTGCGCACACGTCCTGGATGATGTGGCTCCGGGACCCGCAGTGAAGGTAACCCCTCACCTGGGCAGCTCTTCCCGCAGCTCGCGTGGCGCGGGGGCTCCCAGACACGCGGGTCTCCCCAGTGCAGCCGCCTGCTTCCGGGCTCTCTCTAGCCCCTCCCTGCTGCCTCGGAGTCCATTCTGATGTCAGCCCTTAAGCCCCCGTGTCCGCTTTGCAGGCAAGGCTCCAAGGTGTAAGGTGACTTCTTAGATCTTGAATTGGGCAAGCAGCGAGCCAAGGTGCCCGTGCCTCTGCCTCCCACAGTGCGGGCTGGGGCTCTGCGTTCTCTCATGGGTGTGCACAGTGTGGACTTCATGAAGAGTCTGGGTTTGTTGCTGCCTAGCTCAGCTGCTTGTTGGCTGTGACCTTGAATAAGTCCCTTCATCATCGCTGAGCCTGTCTCATTTGAAATGGAGTTCGGAGCATTGCTCCCTACCCTGCTTCATGCCCTGGCCCCCGGAGGGTGTCCGAGTGCTCACTCTTGGAGGTGGCAGGCCTGGACTCCCAAAGCCTCCTGCAGCCCCTGTGGCCTGCTGAGGCCTCTCCGGCCTCTGGCGTTCACAGTGCTCCCATTAGGAAGTGCTGGGCCACCTCCCACCATGGATGATTGTCGTGTGGATTAAAGTAGACAGTGTGCGTACAGACTCTGAGCCCCACAGATGCAGATTCAAACAAAAGAAATGAATTCCATGGGTTGACTCTTTTCCACAGATGGGTGAAGCACACAATAGCCTAGTTCTCGGTTTTGTGTTGGTTACATTTCCTTCACAGTGTCTTGTGTTCTGTTTTAGGCAGCCCTGCCTTCTCTCACAAACCCGCCTTCTCTGAGCCCAATCCGACGGAAAGGGAAAGAGAAGGAGCCAGGAGAGCAGGCGTCTGTGCCTGTGAGTCCCAAGAAAGGCAGCGAGGCCAGTCCAGGTGTGAGGCCGGTCGGGGCGAGGGCCCGGGCTGGGAGGCGGGCAGGGTGGGGCGGGGCAGGGGCGGGGGCCAACTGTGTCACAGCGATTAGGACCCAACACTTCTGGTCAGGTCCGGGCTGATGGATGACGTGGAGTTTGGGGAGTAAAATGCATGGAACGAAACCACAGAAACGGTTTCCCCAGGTGTGGTTTCCGGTGTTAACTGCTAAGAGGACACAGAGCACACTTTGGCCTTGAGCACGTCTGAGTGTGGTGTTCTAATTATTCGGGGTCCCAGCCGTCTACAGGTGCCCGCCCTGTGCTCCCTGCGCCCTGCGCCTCCTCCCTTCTGCTCTTCTCGTTGATTTTCAGGAAGGGAGGCGATGTAGACGGCTGGGAACAGAGGTAGTGGGTGAGAATAATGAAGTAGGAAGTGGAAACCCTCCATTTGGAAAGGCCGCATAGGGAGGAGAGTGGGGATGAAACCATCTGAGTGAGCCAAACCTGAAGAATTCACAGATGCTAGCTGGGCAGCAGCAGCAGCAGCAGCAGCAGCGGGGTCTCAGGCCAGAGGGGCCAGAGTGCCCGTGGGCTCTGCCTGTGACAGGTGCCGTCTGTGCCCCTCACGGTGGGCATTGCGGGCAGGCGACTGGACCCCACCACACGTGGTCACGTGCCACCTCCCAGTGCTGGGGCCGCACGTGACTCTTCCATTCATTTCTGCTTATAAAGCGTTCATGTTGAGCATTTTATTATTGTTGGAAGTTTATTCCTTCTTTCAGCTACACTGCATGGCTTGTGGGATCTTAGTTCCCTGACTAGGGGTTGAACCTGGGTCCTTGGCAGTGAAAACACCGGGTCCTGAGCACTGGACCGAGAGGGAGTTAGTTTCCTGTATAAAGCATTTGAAAAGATGCTGTTTTCTAAGGATTGCAGTTCCACTGGGGATTTAGCATCTAAAAAGCTTCAGAACTATGCAGATTTAGTCATCAGTATGTGACTGGTCATCTTTCTGATGATTGATAAACTAAGGACCCCAACCACCCATCTGTAAGGCCTTGTAGCATTTTGTGTTTAGTACCAGCTCAGTGATAGCGTGTGACCCGCGCGGTCATCCGTGCATGCTCACTGCACCCCTGTTGACTTGCTTACAGGGCTCGTGACCTCAGTCAGCTGGGGGCCATCCCCCTGGTGCCCCTGGGAGCCTTGTGCTCTGGGGGGTTTTCAGATTGACTGAAGGCCCTTGAGCCGGTTGTTCCTCTGAATTGCAGCCAGGCCAAAGCAGACACCTCCAGCATCACGCTTGTCTTCTCTTTCTCTTTTTATTTTACTGTATTATCTTTGGGAGGTGCTCAGAGTCTACTAATGTTTAGTAGTCAGTCTCTTACTACTTCTAATTAATCAAAAAGGCAGGAAAAGGTGGCATTTTATCCTCAGTTCAGTCGCTCAGTCGTGTCCGACTCTTTGCGACCCCATGAATCGCAGCACACCAGGCCTCCCTGTCCATCACCAACTCCCAGAGTTCACCAAGACTCGCGTCCTTCGAGTCAGTGATGCCATCCAGCCATCTCATCCTCCGTCGTCCCCTTCTCCTCCTGCCCCCAATCCCTCCCAGCGTCAGAGTCTTTTCCAATGAGTCAACTCTTCGTATGAGGTGGCCAAAGTACTGGAGTTTCAGCTTTAGCATCATTCCGTCCAAAGAAATTCCAGGGCTGATCTCCTTCTAGAATACTTTAAAAATAATTGTTACAGGGATCTCTTTTAAACTTGGCGAGTGTGTCCTTTTGATGTGAAAGTGTATCTTGTCTGTGTGAAGCCTCTCGGCCACCTGAAACCTCGGGGCCTGTCGCCACAAACAAGTCCTCGTCACTGGGAAGCTTCTGTCACCTGCCTTCTTACCTCAAACTGCACGACGTCCTGAAAGCCACTCACGCCAACTACAAGGTACTGCTTTTGTAAAAATACCCTTGCTCTCACACATTTCAGGGGACTGTCGACATATTTCCTACAATTGTAGCTTACAGACATGTATAAGTGAGAGGGCCTTAGGGATATGAGTTACGATTAGCTTTTTCGGCTTTGTTTATGATAGCTTCCATCATACAAAAGGTTAGGATTTTTACTGGGAAAGTGATGTCTTTATGATCTACTGGTGCTGGGTCTGGGCTTCCCAAGAGCACCCACGTTCAGAGATCGGCTGGACGGACTCCTAGGACTCAGCACGTGGTCGCGCTCACAGTGCGGACTCCTCACAGCGGGGTAGGGAGGACACACGGCCAGCCCGTGATGGGGAGGATGCAGGCGGAGTCTGGAGCAACCTCTGCCCCCATGAGGCCACGAGGACCACACCCCCACCACTCACTAGAGCAAGTGTGCGGCCATGCTAGGAGAGGAAAGCAGGTGTCCCGCCTGAACACGCGCATCCAGACAGGCCGGCACAGTGAGCCCCCGGCTCTCAGGAGGGCTGGTGTCCGTCCAGCGGACGGCTTCCCGGCCGAGCTCCCAGATCCCCGGGCCAGGCCTGCGGGCGGGTTTCTGGAAGGACAGCCATCTCCTCTCTTGACTCTTCTGCATGGGTATATTTCTCATTCTGAGAAAGAGATTTTTTCCTTTTTCAGCAGTGGTTAGATTTTACTTCACTGAGCAAATTGCTTTCTACTTAGTGTAGTGTCTTTGCGAGGGTTTTGCCGGTTTTTATTTTCAGTCTCTCCCTCTCACCTTTGTTCTTACATGTTCTATCCTTGGACCTGATCCTCCTCTCCATCTGTTAAATGGGGGAAATTGCTGCAAAATTGACTTAAGCTTGGCCCTTTAGGATCTTAACTTAATACCTCTTAGACTAATTTAATATCTTGCCATACCCAGACTAAAAGGCTGTGTCCGGATCTGATAATGGTTCTTCCAGGGGTCCTAATGTGTGTGGAAGAGCTGTGCTTGTGCTCAGTCGCTCAGTCATGTCTGATTGTGACCCAATGGACTGCAGCCTTCCAGGCTCCTTTGTCCATGGGGTTCTCCAGGCAAGAATGCTAGAGAGGGTTGCCACAACCTCCTCTAGGGGATCTTCCTGACCCAGGGATCGAACCCGGGTCTCCCTCATTGCAGGCGGATTCTTTACTACCTGAGCCACCAGGGACACCCTGGTGTGGAAAAGGACTTACATTCAATTTTTTTTTTTTTTTGCTGCTTATCAGGTACTGGTTACGATGGGCATTAAGCATTTTTTCTCATTATGATAGAAGGTTAGGAATTATTTCTTTCAATAGTGTCAAATGTAAGTTGGAAGATGCCTTTGAAAATCAGTTTTTATGTAGCTATCTGGAAGAGTAATTTCCTTTCCAAGGCGTTTCCCCAGTGCTACAAGCAAACAAATAGAAGCCACCCCCACCCCACCCCCACCCCCACCAAGATGAGCCTTGGGCTGCCTGGTGGAGCACAGCTGCCAGCGCAGACCGTGGTTCTGTCTCAGGTGCCCGGGAGGCTGCCGCCCCAGCGATGCCTGTTCTCGTCTCCCTCCTCATCCCCCAGGTCACCTTGGATCTTCAGAGCAGCAGCGAGAAGTTTGGGGGTTTCCTGCGCTCTGCCTTGGACGTTTTGTCTCAGATTCTGGAGCTGGCGACGCTGCAGGACATCGGGAAGGTTTGTGTTTCCTGTCTTCTTATTGAGCTGTGGCTGCCACGCCTGAAATGCACCTCTGGGCCAGGTGCCTTGGAGTGGGAGCCCACCATGCTGGCACGTTTGGGAAGCAGGGAGCAGGTTCTTCAGTCTGGGCACCTGAGTCTGATTTTCATCTTAGCCTCGCGTTGAGGGGAGTTCAGTTTGTATTCTCTTTTCACAGTTGAATTAGAAAATTACTGGGTTTAAAACTGTTGAATCTTTTGCCTTCTCTGACCTGCTGCATGTTGAAAAGTCCAAGCAGTCACAGTGAGGGCTTGTTCGGTGGCGCTTTAGGAAGGAGCAGAGCTGTGCTTGAGGCTTGTGGACTTTGGTGCTGAGCCTAGTGACTAACCTCTGCCCGCCACCCTCCTGTCGTGGGGACCTGGTCAAGCAGACGGGATAGTTAAGGGGCCGTGCAGTGACTGCCCCTGTTGTGTCCACATCCAGATGTGACAGTCAGCACCTTGCCCACTTGCTCTGGTGTGTGTGGACCCACCTGTCTGGCTGGGGCATCGTGGTGTCTAATGAACTCCACAGTGAGTTTCCGAAAGCCCACGCTGAACATGGGCTACCGTGCAGTTCGCCGTGCTCGTTCTCCCCGTCTTTCTCTCAACGTGCGTGAAGCTTACCTGGTCTCAGTCATTGTACACATTGTCTTCTGTTTCTTGTCTCTTGTACTTTTCCCACATGTCAACTCAGAAGGGGGTGGAGGAGTGCTCAGTCCAGGGCTAAGTCTTCCGCCCGAGGCAAGGGCTCTCTGGCTCAGCCCGGGGCTGCGAACCCACAGGGAGAGGGGTCACTGTCCGGGCCTGTGTGAGCTCTGAGCGCTGCTCCCTCTGCCCGCCTCCTCCCCGCCCAGCGTTGCGGGGCCTCCTCAGGTCCTCTCTGGGAGGCCACTCTTCTTTGGAACCCTCACTGAGTCCGTTTCCCGGACTCCCAGCTCCTTCTCGACTCGGGGCTCCTGGTCTCTGCTCCGTCCCTCGTCCTCATGCCCCTCCTGGGAGCTCTCCGAGGGGCATAGTGAGCAGGGCAGCCGTTCGGCTGACCAGCTTGTTTCCCATCTCTCAAGGACTCCTGTCCTCTGGTGCCTGGTGATCACGGTCTTGGAGCTGTGGTTTCATGTATTATCTGGCTTTTTTGGTGGTTTGGCTGTGGGATAAATGTAGTCCCTCCTACCCCTTACTGGCTGGGAATGGGGTGTCCCTGTTATCCTGTGATTTTATGTTCTTGCCTGGGACTTGTTTCCTTGTTACCCTGGACTCGCAGAGCCAACAGCACCAGCCTCTTCTCAACCTGTTCTCAGTTTCTTAGCCATGCTGCGTGGGGCCACCCAAGGCGACAGGTCACGGTGGAGAGTTCTGACAAAACGTGATCCGCTGGAGAAGCGAATGGCAAACTACTTCAGCATTCTTGCCTTGAGAACCCACGAGCAGTATGAAGAGGTAAAAAGATAGGACACTGAAGGATGAACTCCCTAGGTCAGTAGGGAGTTCAATATGCTGCTGGAGATCAGTGGAAAAATAACTCCAGAAAGAATGAAGAGATGGAGCCAAAGCGAAAACAGCACCTGGTAGTGGATGTGACTGGTGATGGAAGTAAAGTCCAATGTGGTAAAGAGCAGTATTGCATAGGAACCTGGAATGTTAGGTCCATGAATCAAGGTAAATTTCAAGTAGTCCAACAGGAGATGGCAAGAGTGAACGTCAACATTTTAGGAATCAGTGAACTAAAATGGACTTGAATGGTGAATTTAATTCAAATGACCATTATATCTACTACTGTGGGCAGGAATCCCTTAGAAGAAGTGCAGTAGCTCTCACAGTCAACTAACGAGTCTGAGATGCAGTACTTGGGTGCAGTCTCCAAAGTGACAGAATGATCTCTGTTCGTTTCCAAGGCAAGCCATTCAATATCACAGTAATGCAAATCTATGCCCAAACCAGTAATGCTGAAGAAGCTGAACGATTCAATGAAAACCTACAAGACCTCCAAGAATTAACACCCAAAAAAGATGTCCTTTTCATCATAGGGGCCTGGAATGCGAAAGTAGGAAGTCAAGGGATATCTGGAGTAACAGGCAAGTTTGGCCCCGGAGTACAAAACGAAGTAAGGCAAAGGCTAACAGTTTTGCCAAGAGAATGCACTGGTCATAGCGAACACCCTCTTACAAAAACACGAGAGAAGACTCTACAAATGGACATCACCAGATAGTCAGTGCCGAAATCAGATTGATTATATTCTTTGCAGCCAAAGATGGAGAAGCCCTATACAGTTAGCAAAAACAAGATCAGGAGCTGAATGTGGCTCAGATCATAAACTCCTTATTGCCAAATTCAGACTTAAATTGAAGAAAGTAGGGAAAACCATTAGCCTATTCAGATATGACGTAAATCAAATCTCTTACGATTATACAGTGAATGTGACAAATAGATTCATTCAAGGGATTAGATCTGATAGACAGAGTGCCTGAAGAACTATAGACCGAAGTTCGTGACATTTTACAGGAGGCAGTGACCAAGACCATCCCCAAGAAAAAGAAATGCAAAAAGGCAAAATGGTTGTCTGAGGAGGCCTTACAAATAGCTGAGAAAAAGAGAAGCGAAAGGCAAAGGAGAAAAGGAAAGATATAAGCATCTGAATGCAGAGTTCCAAAGAATAGCAAGGAGAGATAAGAAAGCCTTCCTCAGTGATCAGTTCAAAGAAATAGAGGAAAACAACAGAATGGGAAAGACAAACGATCTCTTCAAGAAAATTAGAGATACCAAGGGAATATTTCATGCAAAGAAGGACACAATAAAGGACAGAAGTGGTATGGACCTAACAGAAGCAGAATATATTAAGAAGAGGTGGCAAGAATATACAGAGGAACTATACAAAAAAGATCTTTATGACCCAGATAACCACGATAGTGTGATCACTCACCTAAACCAGACATCCTGGAATGCAAAGTCAAGTGGGCCTTAGGAAGCATCACTATGAACAAAGCTAGTAGAGGTGATGGAATTCTAGTGGAGCTATTTCAGATCCTAAAAGATGATGCTGTGAAAGTGCTGCACTCGTGCCAGCAAATATGGAAAACTCAGCAGTAGCCACTGGACTGATAAAGGTCAGTTTTCATTCCAATCCCAAAGAAGGGCAATGCCAAAGAATGTTCAGACTACCTCACAATTGCACTCATTTCACACGCTAGCAAAGTAATGCTCAAAATTCTCCAAGCCAGTCTTCAACCTGTGAACTTCCTGATGTTCAAACTGGATTTAGAAAAGACAGAGGAACCAGAGATCAAATTGCCAACATCCGTTGGATCATCAAAAAAGCAAGAGAGTTCCAGAAAAGCATCTATTTCTGCTTTATTGGTTACACCAAAGCCTTTGACTGTGTAGATCACAAGAAAATTCTTCTGTGGAAAATTCTTCAACAGATGGGAATACCAGACCACCTTACCTGCCTCCTGAGAGACCTGTATGCATGTCAAGAAGCAACAGTTAGAACCAGAGAGGGAAAAGTGGTTCCAAATTGGGAAAGGAGTACCTCAAGGCTGTATATTGTCACCCTGCTTATTTAACTTCCATGCAGAGTACATCATGAGAAACGCTGGGCTGGATGAAGCACAAGCTGGAATCAAGATTGCCGGGAGAAATATCAATAACCTCGGATATGCAGATGACACCACCCTTACGGCAGAAAGTGAAGAAGAACTAAAGAGCCTCTTGATGAGAGTGAAAGAGGAGAGTGAAAAAGTTGGCTTAAAGCTCAACATTCAGAAAACTAAGATCATGGCATTGGTCCCATCACTTCATGGGAAATAGATGGGGAAACAGTGGCTGACTTTATTTTCTTGGGCTCCAGAATCACTGCAGATAGTGACTGCAGCCATGAAATTAAAAGACACTCCTTGGAAGAAAAGCTGTGACCAACCTAGACAGCATATTAAAAAGCAGAGACATTACTTTGTCAACAAAGGTCCGTCTAGTCAAAGCTATGGTTTTTCCAGTAGTCATGTATGGATGTGAGAGTTGAGCTATAAAGAAAGCTGAGCGCCAAAGAATTGATGTTTTTGAACTGTGGTGTTGGAGAAGACTCTTGAGAGTCCCTTGGACAGCAAGGAGATCCAACCAGTCCATCCTAAAGGAAATCAGTCCTGAATATTCATTGGGAGGACTGATGCTAAAGCTGAAACTCTAATACTTTGGCCACCTAATGCAAAGAACTGACTCATTGGAAAAGACCCTGATGATGGGAAAGATTGAAGGCAGGAGGAGAAGAGGACGCAGAGGATGAGATGTTTGGATGGCATCACCAACTCGGACATGAGTTTGAGCAAGCTCTGGGAGAAGGACAGGGAAGCCTGGCTTGTTGCAGTCTGTGGAGTTGCAAAGAGTCCAACATGACTGAGAGACTGAGCTGAACTGAACTTAGTTTCTGGATTTCCCTGGTGGCTCAGGTGGTGGTGTCGGCTTGCGGCGCAGGAGACCTGGGAATGCACAGAAAGCATTCCAGGTGTATTTGTTAAGAGACAGGATTATTAGATAGCTTGTGATATGAAAGACTCTGGTTGAATTCTTCCAGTTAACACTTCTTAGTTACCTGCTATGAGCGGTGGCGTGGAACAAACTCAACCCTGCAGAGTATACATACAGCCTTGGACATCTGGTCCAGGGGAGTTAATCGGAATATTCAGCATACATGGGCCTGAGTATATGAAGTGAACAGAAGTCTGTCACTGTTTAGTGCAGGAAGTTGCATCAAACGAATGAAGCGAGTGGCCTTCTCCCTGTAGTTGATGTGCCGCGAGCAGTGGCTGGAGGCCACGTGGCTGTGAGGAGGGGCGGCCGCTGGCAGTCGTGGACCGGCTCTCGTCCCCAGGGCGCCTTGTCTGTCGAGAGCTCGCGTACGAGGCTGGGAAGCACCTGTGAGGGCAGGCGTTTGAAGGCAGTCGTGGTGGTCATCTTTGCAGGCTGTCAAGACACATCCAGGACTTTTTGTGGCAAATCACACCTGACGTAATATGTGTTGCATTCAGCTGACCGTCTGCAGGTACCCCTGAGATGCAGCTCCCCTGTGGACTCTGACCTCCTGCTCTGAGAACGGGGCTGGACGCAGAGGGCGCGGCAGATCCTAGATGTCCTGTGTCTGGACGAGTGAGCCAACGAAGGCATGAATGTAGAAGCGCGTGAAAGGAAGGCCGAGAGCCTGGGTTTCAGTGCTTCATACTGTCTCTGGCTGTGATAAGTGAGAGCCTGCTCTGAGTGTCCTCTGGTGTTGATGGATGTTCCCAGTTTAAATGGAAGCACTCCTGTGTGCTGTCCGTGTGGGACTGCGGCAGCGAGTGGTCTGTGACTCACTTCCTTTAATGCCTCACACTTCTCCTTTCCAGTGTGTTGAAGAGATTCTGGGATACCTGAAGTCTTGCTTCAGTCGAGAGCCAATGATGGCGACCGTGTGTGTTCAGCAGGTAAGCAAGGAGCTCCCGGGAAGTCCTTCTCCCTGCACGTCGCTGGCGCGCAGCCTGGCGCTCAGGAGGTGTTGCATGCGGCAGCTGCACCAGCCCGCCTCTGCTCGCTCGTTCTCGGGCCAGGAGGCTGCTTGTCCCCTGCGCCCCTGGAGGAGGGGCTCACCCTTGGGGACAGGCTCCCATCCCCCTCCTGCTGTCCGAGCGCCCCTCCCACGTCCGTACGGCCGGAAGTCTTGCTCGCGCATCCAGTTCGTTTCAGGTGGACTCAGTGCGTATGTGGGGAATTCCACGTTAATTCGACTGTCAGTGACTTCAATTCTTCTGCTCCAGTTGCTGAAGACTCTGTTTGGAACAAACCTGGCCTCCCAGTTGGACGGCCTGTCTTCGCACGCCAGCAAGTCGCAGGGCCGTGCGCAGCGCCTCGGCTCCTCCAGCGCGCGGCCCGGCTTGTACCACTACTGCTTCATGGCACCATACACCCTCTTCACCCAGGCCTTAGCGGACGCCAGCCTGCGGAACGCGGCTCAGGCAGAGCAGGACCAGGACACCGCAGGGTAACCTTCTGAGCGCCCCCTGTGTTCTCCAGAGCTCTCTGCGGTGCTGAAGGCAGGGCCCCCCCTTCAGAGAAGCGTGTAGCCCAGTGAGAGACAAGGGCCTGGGGTGTTCCCATCTCGGCGGGTGGGGCTGGGCTGCGGGACAGGAGAGCTGACGAATCAGCAGACCGGGAAGAGGGTGCGTGTGTCTGACACTGAGGGCACGTCGCTGCAGGGTCAGGTCCTGTGTGTTGCTGGCGCCCCGGGGGCCGCTCGGGTGGTGCAGCTGTGCTGGTGTACAGAGGACTGGTGGGTGGTGTGTCCCAACTTCATGGATAAAGATCTCTTTCCACTTAATTTATGGCTGTGTTGCACTTCCCCAGTGGCTCAGGTGGGAAATCATCTGCCTGCAGTGTGGTTTGATCCCTGGGTTGGGAAGATCCCTGGGTTGGGAAGATCCCCCGGAGAAGGCAATGCAACCCACTCCAGTACTCTTGCCTAGAAAATTCCATAGAGGGAGAGCTGGTGGGCTACAGTCCATGGGGTCACAAAGAGTTGGACGTGACTGAGCGACTTCACTTTCTTTTTTGCTTGCTTTCTTTTTTTAGGATGTCTGGAATTGCAGTAGTTGTTTCTTAAATTACTGTTAATTGTTAATGCATATTTGAGTTACTATGTAGTAGCAGTAGAACTCCTGGGTTTTTGTTACGTAGATTTAGAGTATTTTAGGAAAATGTCCATGTTTTGGGCTTTAATTGGTGATATACAGACTTTTTCTAAGTCTCAGGACTGCTATTGGTGCTAAGTCGGTTCAGTCGTGTTCGACTTTGTGTGACCCCATAGATGGCAGCCCACCAGGCTCTCCCCCGTCCCTGGGATTCTCCAGGCAAGAACACTGGAGTGGGTTGCCATTTCCTTCTCTAGTGCGTGAAAGTGAAAAGTGAAAGTGAAGTCACTCAGTCGTGTCCTACTCTTCACGACCCCATGGACTGCAGCCCACCAGGCTCCTCCGGGATTTTCCAGGCAAGAGTACCAGAGTGGGTTGCCATTGCCTTCTCCGACTAGGGCTCTTTAAATTTTTGTCTAATATGGGAAATAAGTAAAACAAGCAAATGTCTGATCATTGTCATTTAATATTACATTTCTTGAAAAGGGTATTTGCTGTAAAAGTTTAAAGAAATCAAGCTATGCCTTCTGAGTCTCCGAGCCTTTTCCGAGCCTGGCGCCTCCAGCCCCTGCCCCCGGGGCTGCGTGACTGTCTGGCAGCAGTAGCGCTCTGGCCCAGGTCACCTGCTGCGGGTGACGAGCCATGGTGGTCCGCCCACCACAAACTCAGTCCTGTCTGATGGCATGCTCAGTCGCTCGGTCGTGTCCAACTCTGCGACTCCATGGACTATAGCCCACCAGGCCCCTCTGTCCGTGAGATTTTCCAGACAAAAATACTGGAGCGGGTTGCCATTTCCTTGCCTGACTAATCTTCATTAAAAGAAGAGCTTGATGCCACTACACCTAGTGGCTGTTGAAGTCCTTTTGACCCTGAAATGTTCTGATTCTGTGAGTTGGAGTTAGCTTGACCTGGGTCTAGCTGGGGACACAGGAGAGTATGTAAGGGTGTTCTTTGCTTGCCCTCTTTCCTACCTGGCAGGTGGTTTGACGTCCTCCAGAAAGTGTCGACCCAGCTAAAGACAAACCTCACCAGCGTCACAAAGAACCGAGCAGACAAGGTAACTGGGAGCTCCTCAGGTTGCGGCTGGAAGCGGCTGCCGCTGAAGACTCACTTGCGTGCTCTTTCTCCTTCGCAGAATGCTATTCACAATCACATTCGCTTGTTCGAGCCTCTTGTTATAAAGGCTTTGAAGCAGTACACGACCACCACCTCCGTGCAGCTGCAGAAGCAGGTGCTGGACCTGCTGGCGCAGCTGGTGCAGCTGCGGGTCAACTACTGCCTCCTGGACTCAGACCAGGTGTGACACTGCGCCTCTGCTCTGCCGTACCTGTTCACGATGTAGTGAAGGTTACCTGGGAAAGACGCTGGAATCTGCCGTCAGGAAGTGTGCCTTTCCTTCCCGCATTGGCTGCTGCCTCTCCTCTGTCTCACCCACGGTCGGGCGCGGAGGCCTGGCCTGCGGAGCCTCGGCAAGCTCGGTGCCCTCAGCTGGGCTCTCCAGCCTTCACGCTCCTGCAGTGGTTCCTCCCATCTACCCACCTGCCCCCACCCCAAGAGTAATTTGAATTTACGGTTTGGGGGGACATCTGTGCAGAATCCAGAGTGTGGTTTTAAATAGCTTATGAGGAACGGTTGCCAGTTTCAAGCTGTCACCTGTTGCAAAGGCGTGTGGTCTGTCGGGCAGCGGCTGGCCCCTGCACCCCAGCTGTCTGAGCCGTCCCGAGGGTCCTCACTCGCTTCCACTCCGTGGGCCCTCACCCCCGCACCCTGCTCTGGCGTGTGCGACTGTGGAAAGGCAGATCCCTTCATGACGTGAATTCTCTGAAAGCAGGAGTCAGGCCAGCCAAGGTCACCCCAGGGACAGTTGTGTTTGGGGCGTCAGGATGTGACCATCCCTGTTGGGCTGTGACCGTGGGCCGCTTTCCTGGGCGAGATAGGAAGTGTTCTGAGGTGGAAACGCTGCAGCTCTCCGTTTGCCCCTCAACGTCACCGTGTTGTGGGTGCTGTGGCAGCGTCGCTGCCCTGGGGAAGCTCGACGGAGAGGTAACCCCGCTTTCCCTGCAGTGCTGCTGGGGGTCCACCCAAGGGGAGGGGCCTGGGGGCTTTGTGTTGGCCAGCATCTTCACCACCCTGCTCTCCGCGCTGGTTTTCAGGAGGACATTCTCCACAGAGCTGTTTTCCTTCTCTGGGGAAACGCTCCCAGGGGATGGTGGTTCTGTCGTCTGGGGAGGGGACACCCTCATCCGCGGTGGGATGGCTGTGGCCGAGGGGAGGCAGGCGTGGGACCTGCCGTGGGGCTTCCCGGGAGGAAGCAGGGCCCGGCGCGGGCTGGCTCCACTTGTCGGAGCCCAGCAGGCGCCTTCGCAACTCCTCCTGGAGACCAGTCGTCTCGGTGGTTAGAGGCCCCTCCCCAGTCTCAGGGTCGGCTGTAGGGTCGGCTGCGGTGGCGGCCTCCACGAGCAGGGCAGAAGAGTGGAAGAGGCCCGCGGTGTGCCTCCGCTCAGCGCATGGCTTACGGAGCCGCCGCGCGCGTCTGTGTCACACCCGGGCAGGGGGAGCCGGAGGTGAGCTCCGAGCGTCAGGGTGGAGAACGAACACGCGCCTAAAGCTCGACACGGGCGTGAGCAGTCCCGGGTGTGGCCTCTACTCACAGCCATTGCGCCCCCAACAGCCCTGGGTGCCCGGCCCCTCTGAGCGCTGGTGCTGTGGGCAGAAGGTGGGCTCAGCTGGACGTCCTGTCCCTAAGCCAGCTCAGGATGCCCAGGCGGCCGGGCGTGCCGCAGCCGGACCAGCGGGACCTGTGCTGCGCCCTTTGGGGGCCGCCTGGTGGCCCCTGGAGCTTCTCGTTTGTTTCTCCCAGGAGGTTTCACCTCAGTGTTGAGTAAACGAGTTTACTTACAAGTGTCTTGAAACTATCTAATCTGACCGTAGCATACATTTGAGTTCTTGTATAGAAGCAAGGTTGTCTACCGTCAGGAAACTTGTCAGAGGTCTATACAGATGAGCGCCAAGGAGAGTAACCTTGTTTGCACATTTTAATTACTGATGTGAAAATTGTATTTCCTGCCTGTAGGTGTTTATTGGATTTGTGCTGAAGCAGTTTGAATACATTGAGGTCGGCCAGTTCAGGTAATTGCATTTTGTTACTTTAGACTTCTTGTCCTTGTTACATAATTACATATAATTTTATTTTATTTTCATCCATTTTATTTTTTTGGCCACACCAAGTGGCATGCAGATCTTAGTTCCCTGACCAGGAATTGAACCTGTGTCCCCTGCAGTAAAAGTGTGGCGTCTTAATCACTTCCTACTGGGGAAGTCCATACGTGTAATTCTAGATTTTTAAGATGAATGTTTACTTTAAAGATCGCTGGGTGTTTTTGCCAGGCACTGTGTTTAATGAAAGTCTGATCAACGTGCTGTGGATTTTTGTTTCTCTTGAAAATTAATGACTTAAGTATCTCAAGCCTTGTTGGGAGGTCGTTCTTCACCTGACATTTACACGTGTTGTCAGTTTTCATTTCAGATTTTAAAGCATTTAATTATAATGGTTTTGCTAAATGAAATCTTATTTGAGATAACAGTAATTTTTTTCTAATCTTACAGAAAACAGCATTAGATATGGTTATCTCTAGTAACTTTACCTTGCTAGCCTGTAAGGTTTTAATACTTCATCCTGTAAATATAATTGAAAATGAAACTCCTTTAGTTTCTAAGCCACTTAGTCGTGAGGGAAGTGTGGTGCAGAGGAGTGTCCTGAGCGGCCCGTCCGCCCGCCTCTCCCCCTGCCCCCGGGTCTAGAGGCCCGGGCTCTTGTTCTTGGGTGTGTCACCCTGACCATGTGATTGGAGGCAAGTTACCTTTTCTCCTTTGGGTGCCAGCTTCTTCAGTGGCAGGGTGAGGGGCAGATGGAGGCGCCCTGGGCTGCGGTGATGAGGGTGCCTCCCTCAGGGCCCTCACTGAGCCCTGCCAGCTGCCTAGCGCCCCAGCGGGCGTGGGGGCCCCACCCCAGACAGGGACTCGAGATGAGGGTGACAGGACTGAACCGGGTGCCGAGGATCCGAGCGCTGCCCCCCACCCCACACTCTCCTGTTTCTCATATGCACGCTCTCCACTTTGAATCAGGAGTGTTTTGGGGCTGTTAATACGATGATGTTTTTTCATTTTAAAAGGATGTCTTTGGATGTTTCTGTTTCTAGGGAGTCAGAGGCGATTATCCCAAACATCTTTTTCTTCCTGGTATTACTGTCTTACGAGCGTTACCACTCAAAACAGATCATCGGGATCCCTAAAATCATCCAGCTCTGTGACGGCATCATGGCCAGCGGGAGGAAGGCAGTGACGCACGGTAATGGGGGGCGGGCCTCTCCCTGGCTCTTTGGTCTGTGTGCTTACACTGCCTCCCGCTGGCTGTGCGCGTGTGTACTCTGGCCAGAGGTGTCTGAAGAAGGGAGTGTGGTCCACCTGGGTACAAACAGCGCACGTGGAGTCGGCCATAAATACTCTTGTCTATCCACATGAAACAGAAAACTTTAAAATCCAGCTTCTGTAAGGCCACTGGGTTTATTGCCCAATGTCCTGGAAGGTACAGTGTGGCCTTGATTCAGGACCTTGTTTTGACTGCCTGTTTCATAGGAGCTAAAGTGAGGTCCACAGAGAGCGACCCGCAGCCCAGGCACCTGCTGCCGCCTGGCGCAGTGAGGCTGTGCTGTGGGGAGGAGTGTCACCCCTCTGACTTCCTCCCAGCTCGCCCTGCTCGCCTTATGTGGCGCTGTCGGCAGAAGCCTGGAGGCCTCTGCGCGTGGTGGGGGCGCCTCCTGTGACCTCTGCTGGCTGCCGCACCGAGGTCCCCCTGTGCTGTCCCGCGGCGGCGGACCTCCCAGGCCGGGGGCGGGGGTACGCAGGGCTCAGCTCCTTTCCGCCTCCACGCTAGCAAGGCGGCCAGCCTACTGTAGGCCCCTGTCCCGGCCTCGGCAGAGGGGCCCTGACTGCGTGTGCCTGGGCCCTGGAGCTGAGAGTGCAGGCCTCACTGGAGGGGCGGCTGAGGCTTCCCAGACCAGAGGGAAGCAAGTTCTTTGTTTGGAAAGAAAGTTGATGGACAGTCAGACCTTATTGTCTCCACTACAGAACCTGGTCATCTGTGGGAAACTCAGCCGGTATGTGTGTGTGAGTGTGTGTATGAGTCTGCATGTGTGTGAGAGAGAGAGAGTGTGAGAGAGGCTGAGGGTGAGAGTGTGCCTTTCAGTAACTTGGTGACTTGGCCTGGCTGATGCTCCTCAGTGAAAGGCCTTCCTAGTTTACTCCTGAGGGTGTGTTCGGCCAAAGACTTCACTTTGCTGTTTTGAGTAAAGGCGCGCCTTGAGGGGAAGCCTTAGTCTACCGAGAGACCGAGTCGAGTTGCTTGAAACACTATAGAAGCCTAACCCTCCCAGTGTTTTCTGTGGGAAGAGCACCTGTGCTCTTTTCCGGTGACTGAGCAGATGGTGTATGAGGTTAGGGTGCTGCTGTTGTTTAGTTTAAATTCGACTTTTGAATTTGTGTCACTTTGTGTCAGAAGTCATGTTATGTCACAGAAGTCCTAGTTTTCAAAAAGATTTCACAACCTTGTGAAGTGTCAGGGAAGACCCTTGACCTTCCAGGATGGCGTACAGATAATCTCCGTGCACTCCTGGGTAACCTGAAATTATCCCTGATCGCCGAGTCGAGTGTGGATCAGACCTCTGTTTCTTGGAAATCATCTGGAGGCGTCAGTGTCGTCTCCCGAGTGCCTTCTTAGTGTCCTTCTGTGCCCACAGCCATACCTGCCCTGCAGCCCATAGTCCACGACCTCTTCGTTTTAAGAGGAACCAATAAGGCTGATGCAGGAAAAGAGCTTGAAACCCAGAAAGAGGTGGTGGTGTCGATGTTACTGAGACTCATCCAGTACCATCAGGTAAGGGGTGGGGTAGGGGAGCAGGAGTGGCAGGAAGCCTGCGGTGGCCCTGTCCGCTCGTCAGCGAGTGTGGCTCTGTGCCAGCCCTGGGCTCTTGGGCAGTGGGGAGACACTGCAGGCAGAAGGCTTAACGGGGTCTCTCTTTAAGGCCCCACGCCTGGCCGACGGTCATAAGTTCAGTCAAGGTGGTGGAGGACCCTTTTCCAAAACAAGGACCAAAAATCAGTCAGCAGCGTTGATCACGGTGCTGGAGTTCTGAGTAACTGTTTTGAAAGATCTCAGCCTGAAGTGATTTAAACACTTGTTTGTACATGTATTTACCACCGTGTTGGTGGAGGACCAGAGTCTTTGCACTGATTTCTGGCTCTGCTTTCCTCCAGGTACATTTGGAATTTCAGATGGTGTGAGGCCGTCTGAAACCTGGCATTTTAGAGAGCCCTCTTCCATGACTGGCAGGGGCCTCGCCCTCATGGTCTCAGTAATCCCTGTTACTGTTTGTCTCTGGCACAGATTGTCTCACAGAAACTTCTATGCATTCTCGTTTTGCTTAACCTAGGTAATATTTAACTAAATACTTAGCGTTGAATTAAATCCCGTAGGATTAAAAGTACAACTTCCATAAGAGGGTCGAGAGCCAGTGCCCAGCTCTTGGCAGGCACATGGGCTGGTGTCCCGCGCGTCCGCAGCCTGGCTTACGGGACAGAGCGCGGCTGGCCTTGGTTTGGGAAGACGGGCCACAGCGCAGACTTGCCTGCCTCTGCGTACGTGCCGCTGGGTCCTGGGAAGGGAGAGGCCGCTGTGGGAGGAGGCGGCCGGGCAGGCTTTCCAGGGAGTGGGCTCCGCCTGGAACATGGCATTTTATAGACTGGGCTGTAGACTGTCTCTGCGATTAAGCATTTTCAGCTTTGCAGGCTGCCTGGCACCTGCATCTCTCCCTGTCTGCTGTCATGTGAGCGCCGTCCTGGCAGCAGGTTCACGGTGGCCCCATGCCAGCAAGGCCGTGTTTATCAAGCAGGCGTTCAGGGGTCTCTGTTTAGGAGGGATCACGACCAAACTGGGGCTCACCCACGGAGAACTCTTCTGAAGTAAACCGTCTTCAGGGGGAGGGGAGCTTTGCAGAGCGCAGAGCAGAGGGGAAGGCTCACGGGAGCCGGGGACCCAAACCGTCTTCAGGGGGAGGGGAGCTTTGCAGAGCGCAGAGCAGAGGGGAAGGCTCAGCCGGGGCCCCTGCGTGGCGGTCCGGTCCTGCCCCTGTGCTCTGCCCGAGGCCGACAGGCGCCCGGCTTTCCTCTGGTTGGAGCCTGGGAAGGCCCGAGGCGTGGCCGCGCTGGGTCCGCCTGGTGTGCACGGCGCCTGGGGCGTGCGGGCCGGGCTCAAGCATCTGGGCCGTCCCCGCAGGTGCTGGAGATGTTCACGCTGGTCCTGCGGCAGTGCCACAAGGAGAGCGAGGACAGGTGGAAGCGGCTGTCCCGGCAGGTGGCCGACGTCATCCTCCCGATGCTGGCCAAGCAGCAGGTGCGTCCCCCCCCCGCCCCCACCTGCGCCTCCCGTGGGGCCAGCCTTGGAGCTGCGTGCTCAGGCTCACTCCCAGCGGGCGCGTTTCATCGGCGTTAACTGTGCACCGGGGCCAGTGCGGGGCCCGGGTCAGAGACGGCCTGGCGCCCACGCGCCTCGGGGCTGCCTCCTTTCCGGCTCACCCTGCCTCCCTCCTGTTTGCTCTGTCAGGGAGGGTTTTCTCTTGCTGCTTACAGAGTAGCTTAGCAGTAAGCCGACACTTAGGATCTCTGGTTGAACGGTGCCATCGGTGGGCCCCACGCGTGCAGGGTTGAGGGCGGGACTCCCTGCCGGGTGCAGCACCACCTCGGAGTCAGCAGCAGGGACATGCCAAAGACGGTCACTCCAGAGGCCGCTGCCAGGACACCCTGCCTGCCGCCGGCACAGCTCTGGCTGTGAGGTGCCGTGGGTGCCGCCAGCAGGTGCCCGTCAGCTCGTCCAGGTCGGCCAGCTCGGGAGTGAGTGCTCTGGGCGGTGCGGTGCCCATGGCTCTTGGTGCTGACGGGAGCGGGTAGGCCCTGTCTTCACGGCATCAGCTGCTTGCTCTGCTCTCGTCACAGACTGTCATCCTGAGGCCGGGGTGGGGGCCGGGGAGCGGGGTCATGGCGTTTGGTAAGAACAACAGATACACAGGATTTTTTTGATGACTGGCACCTGACATGTGGCTGCGGGATCTCAGCTCCCGACCAGGGATTAGACCCAGGCTTCAGGCAGTGGAAGGATGGGTCCCAGCTCCTGGACCACCGGGGAGGGCCTGACAAGACGCAGTTTTAATGAGTGGGTGGCTCCGCTGTTTGCAGCTGGCCGAGGCATCCATGGCCGCAGGTACGCGTCTCCAGGGTGGGGCTCCGTGAGCTCTGCACTCCTCTCACCGCAGACACTGAGGAGGCAGCGGGCCAGGGCCGCAGTGCGGGGTGAACGCGCAGCATACCTTCCCCTGCAGTGGCACTGTGTGCCGGGTGGTCTGTGGGCCAGGGGCACAGCGCAGGGTGCATCCGCACGTCCCCCCACGACCACGCCTGCCCTCCTGGCCCCGGAGGATGCTGGCCTAGGGCTGGAGACAGCCAGCACAGGGCCTGGTTACTGTCTGTAGCGTCTGACGAGGGTTGTGGAGGGGGGACGCGAAGGACGTGAGGGTGACCTGAGCAGATACCTGGGGAAGCTCTCTCTGGGGGAGCTGTGGGAGAGCCCTCAGGGGGCTTGGTAGGAAGGGGGGCAGGGTGAATCTGAGAGCTGAACAGGCGGTCAGGGTAGGGGTAGCGGAGAGAGCCGCTCACAGCTCAGGGCCTTCATAGACCCGGGCATGGGGACAGAGGGGCAGGAAGGGGCACCTGCTGGACGCAGCTCGGATGCAGAACCAGCGAGCTGTGCTGACAGCTTCAGTGGGCGTGAGAGGAGGGGCAGGTCAGTGGCTGCAAGGTGATGGCTTAGGGGCCACCTGGATGGAGCGAGATTCAGGGGGAGCTCAGAGCCTCATCCGCATGTGTTGGGTTGGGAGAGCAGGTCCCCGAGGAGGCTGAAGCAAGCCCCTGGGGTGCCAGCCTGGAGGGGGCGGGGGCACTGCGGGCCAGGGTGGGTGGGCAGTGGGATGCGGCCGAGCCCCGGAGGCGTGAGGGGCCCTGCGGACCAGACGGGGGCGGGGCGGGGAACCGGAGGAGCAGGCGGCACGGTGTTCTGAAACCTAGGAGAGAAGGCACTCCCCGCAGCCGTGGCCATGTGCACCCTGTCAGCAGTGACGGGCTCAGCGGCAGGGTGGCGGGCGAGTGCGCTGTGTGCACACTCAATCGGGACCATTCTGCATCCTTTAAAAGTAACCTTAAGGTTTGAAACCCGTTCTTCATTTATTTTTTAGTGGAAAAAAAACAGAGACATAATACAATTTTTCGAAACAACTTAAAAACTTCTCCACAGGTACAGGAATGTGGAGGAAGTTAAAGAGAACTGCACTAATTTGCGAACGTCGTCTGCTCGGTGGTGGGGTGGGGATGGAGTGCAGGTGAAGAGAGTGAAAGAAGGTAGAGGACAGAGAGTGACGCCCGTGTGGGGGAGCTGCGCGTGCAGGAAGGGGTGCAGCAGGGGCCGGTGTGACGCCCGTGTGGGTGAGCTGCACGTGCAGGAGGGGGTGCAGCAGGGGCCGGTCCCCGGAGCGTGGTGACTGTGGCAGGCCATGCGGGCTCAGCTGAGTAAATCTCATACTTGGATCTATTTGAATTTGTGCAGAAAGCATATTTGGTTTATTTAGTAAAAATCTAAATGAAATGAAAAGATTTCCATCGTGCGGAAAAAAACGTAGCTGTTACGGTATTGTTCTAAAAAAACGTTTCCTTGGTTTGCTACTGATGTTGAGTTGTATGGAAGTTTTGTGGGGTGGGAACGATGGGATGGTCCAGGTCATCAGGCCGTGAGACACCTCACGTGGAGGGCAGCGTTGACCTTTTTTCTGCTGGCTTACGGGGAAACGTCTGCGACATTCACTCGCAACAGATGCACATTGATTCTCACGAGGCCCTGGGAGTGCTGAACACGTTGTTTGAGATTTTGGCCCCCTCCTCCCTACGCCCTGTGGACATGCTTTTACGGAGTATGTTCGTCACCCCAGACACCCTGGTGAGTACCTGGCTCCTGGTGGCGTTCTGGGTCCCCCACCTGGTGCACCTGGGGGTGTCTGCAGGGCTGCGGGTGGAGACTTTGCCTGTTTCACGGGGTTCCAGACAGCACTGAGGCCGCTGGTCCCAGCCGCACTTTGAGAACCAGCGAGACAGGGACTCGGGGCTTTGTCAAACTGGGGGTGAGGGGGGTCTCCATAACTGGCGTTGGCAGGGGAGTGTCTGGCTGTCCTCCTCAGCAGCGCTTCCCCGGCTCTGTCCCCAGGCAGCGGTGAGCACGGTCCAGCTGTGGGTGTCAGGCATCCTGGCCATCCTGCGGGTGCTGATTTCCCAGTCGACCGAGGACATCGTCCTGTCCCGCATCCAGGAGCTCTCCTTCTCTCCGTACTTGGTCTCCTGTCCGACAATCAGTAGGTTAAGAGATGGGGACAGTACTTCAGCACTGGAGGAGCACACTGAAGGGAGACAGATGAAGAATCTGCCGGAAGAAACATTTGCCAGGTGCGTGTCACGTCTAGTCCGTGGCCTTGGGCTGTCGTGTGGTGTTGGAGCCCTAAGACCGACAAGGTGGCTTAAGGAGCCGGTGTGTTCTCTTTGCCCAGCCAGCCTCGTCTCTGGCCCTTGGTCCTGCCTCTCTGCAGGCTCGGTCAGGTCCTGAATCAGACCCTCTGAAGACTGCCCAGACTAGTCTGTGGGTGCGTTGCCTGCAGAGAGTTGGGAAACGTAGGAAGACCCACTAAAAAGACCCGCTTCTTTTCCTCCCCACTGTGTACTGCCCTCCTGACACCATAGGCAGTAGAATCCTGCTCCCTGCCAGGTGGACTGCTCTGCTGTGCTCCCCTCCGTATACTTGTGTGTTCTTGGTCATTCAGTTGTGTCCAGCTCTTTGCGACCCTGTGGACTGTAGCACACCAGGCTCCTTGGTCCGTGGGATTCTCCAGATAAGAATACTGGAGCCTGTTGGCATTCCCCTCTCCGGGGGATCTTCCTGACCCAGGGACTGAACCTGCATCTCCTGCATCGCAGCCGGGTTCTTTACCACTGAGCCCCTGGGAAGCCCCACCAGTGTATTTGTGGTGTCAGATCGTGTCTGCCCGTGTTGATGTTGGGAAGCTCCTTGGAGGCCACGCTCATGACTCGGGCACTGTACAGACTTGCTGTTAGACAAGTGTGCCTCCTCGTCTGCTGTACTCTGGTGTGCTCTGAGTTAGAGCCTGCAGAGCATGTCCTGGGCGCTCACTTCCTGCCTGCGTGATGGCCGTGTGCCACCCTTGGGTGGCCGTAGGTAGAGGTCGTCGTGGAGATGAGGCGGGTGAACCTGGTCAGCACGCAGCCTGCGGCTCACGCTGTCGCGGTTAGGCAGGTGGCTGAGGTGCGGGCTGCAGGAACGCCCTGTGGTGGGCATCAGCCCGCTTGATGGCTGAAAGCCTGGAAGGAACACCACAGGTCCCTTGAGCCTCCTGACACGCCCTCAGAGGTGCTGTGCTTATCCCATCTTGTTAGGAAAGTGGTGCACAGAGAGGTCAAGTGGCTTCATCCAGGGCCTCTCTCCTCCTCTCATTGTATTGGGCTTCCCTGGTGGCTCACACGGTGAAGAATTTGCCTGCAGTGCAAGAAACCCAGTTTCGATTCTTGGGTCAGGAAGATCCTCTGGAGAAGGAAATGGCAACCCACTCTAATATTCTTGCCTGGGGAATCCTAAGAACAGAGGAGCCTGGCGGGCTGTAGTGCGTGAGGTTGCACAGAGTCGACATGACTGAGCGACTCACGCTTCCCTGTTCTGCTTCTCTTGCGTTGGACTCCCCCTGTACCTACCGTGTGTGTGATGTTCGTGGGTGTACTTCTTAGGAGTGCTCTGTGACAGTCACCTACTTTGCTCTCCCCTTCTCCCTCTCTCTGAAGGTTTCTGCTCCAGCTGGTTGGAGTCCTCTTAGAGGACATTGTTACAAAGCAGCTGAGAGTGGAGGTGAGCGAGCAGCAGCAGACTTTCTACTGCCAGGAGCTGGGCACGCTGCTCATGTGTCTCATCCACATCTTCAAGTCCGGTAGGTGCACCGCACTAGCCTGGCTAGAGCGCCTGTGCCCCGCCCTGCCAACACACCCGGCGTGCAGGTGTGCGCAGAGCCAGCTCTGCTGTGCCCTGTGTGTATTTGACGGCGCGGTTCTGTGCGAACGTGAATCTGAGGGCCTCTGCTGTGTTAAAGATTCGGGAAGTCAGGATGTTCTGTTGCCTTTATGTATGATTGTGAATTTAAAAAGTCATTGCACGAGAGAGAGTGAGAGAGATCACAAAGTCCCTGCCCTGTAGCAGGCATAGGAAGGGGCCCGAGTTTTTCAAGAGGAATGAGCGTTTTCAAAAGCAGTGGTCTTGCTAGTTATCGGGTAGAAGCATATCTTTCTTTGTTCAGCAAGAAAAGCGAAAGGCAGTTCTAATCTCGGGGAAACACAAACAGCAGGAAAGCTTGGCCCAGACCCGCAGCACATCTGGAGGTGTGGGAGTGGGTGCCCTTTGGGTGGCAGCCCCCAGTGTGCTTCACTCTGTGGCCACATTGCCTGTTTCCATATCTCAGCTCTTACTGTGCTGGCTCTGTTGTCTGGTGGGCTCCTTCCCCATGGCAGAAGGGAGGGTCTCTGACTTGTGGTCTCAGGGCTGCAAGAGTCCGGCCACCCTGGGCCTGCTGAGAGGTTGGACAGCCTTCCTTTGCGGGAGGGGGTTACTTTCCAGTAGCACGGGGAGAAAAGTTATGACAAACCTAGATAGCGTGTTAAAACACAGAGATGTTACTTTGCCGACAAAGGTCTGTATAGTCAAAGCTGTGGTTTTTCCAGTGGTCACATATGGATGTGAGAGTTGAACCATAAAGAAAGTTGAGTGCCGAAGAATGATGCTTTTGAACTGTGGTGTTGGAGAAGACTCTTGAGAGTCCCTTGGACTGCAAGGAGATCCAACCAGTAAATCCTAAAGGAAATCAACCCTGAATATTCATTGGAAGGACTGATGTTGAAGCTAAAACTCCAATACTTTGGCCACCTGATGTGAAGAACCGACTCATTGGAAAAGACCCTGTTGCTGGGAAAGATTGGGGGCAGGAGGAGAAGGGGTGACAGAGGATGAGATGGCTGGAGGGCATCACTGACTCAGTGACATGAGTTTGAGCAGGCTCCAGGAGGGGCTGAAGGACAGGGAGGCCGGGTGTGCTACAGTTAGGGTACTGCAAAGGGTTGGACACAATTTAGCAACTGAACAGCAAACGACAGTGAGCGAGGGAAGCGGAGTGGACAGAGTACCTGAGGGTCTGCTGCAGGTGATGAAAGCGCGTCAGGGTGAGCTCGGAGGCAACCACCAGACCTGAAGCAGAGCGATGAGAAGTTGCCCTCAGAGGGATGCGGCAGGGCACCTGTAGAATCAAATCCTTTTGTGTTACGAGATTTTTAATTTGCATCAAAGTGATATATACACACGAGTTCAAATCCCACTCGTGTATATATCACCTTAATGCAATTAAAGCACACACGCAGATACGTACCATTAAAGCAGAAGGTCATTACCATCATCGCCCTTTATTCGCTTGATAAAGAGGTGCTGAGTCACCCGCCGCCGGGCCGGGCCTGGGTGTGCGGTGGTCAGTAGAGCTGATGTGATTCCTGCCTCTGCGGCTGTCAGTCCAGCGAGTCGGACAGTACACAGAGATGCCGGTACACAGAGATGCCGGTACACAGAGGTGCCGCCGCAGGTCCTGATGTCTCCGGATCCGGAAACAAGACAGTGGCAGGCAGCACGGGGCGGGCTCTCCTCGTCGACTGCAAAGCTGAGGCCTGGAGGAGAAGGAGCTGGCGCTTTGGAGAGAGTTTCTGAGAGCGGCCAGGGCCAGAGGGCCTGGGAGGCAGCGGGACCGAGAATGATGGGGCCGGATGCCTCCTCAGCTGCGCCGCGTGACTGCAGGCGCCCTCGGCCCTGGGGTGTAGTCAGAGTTTGTGATAATGGGCTATAGCTTTAAGCCATCTTATTTACTTAACACGGAAACAGTTTTCATTCTGAGGATCTTCCAATTTATGCCCCACCAACCCACCACTGTAAGTGTGAAGTTGAGAGGATAATTAAGGCATTGAAGAATCAGTTGTTATTAGCATGTTGGTCACTTTCATATTTGGCCATCATTTGGTGTGGATCTGACCCCAGTTCACATCAGGGGCTGCTTTCCACCTTCTTTGATAAGAGCGGTACGTTCTGCGGCCTTCGCCGCACCCAGGGATTTCACGGTGCTCGCTCCCCTGCTGTTCTAACCATCCTCCTTTCCTCAGAGATCAGGGAGGACACTTTTGTGTCTGCTGCAGGGCCGCCCAGCCCGCTTCCTGCAGGGTGCACATGTTCCGTGTCTGTGCTAACCCAGCTACTTGTGCTTGCATGTGGCCCATGGGCTCTGGAAGTGTGACTGCTGTGGCTGAAGCGCTTTTATTTGATCTAATTTTGGTTAAATTTGAACAGCCACTTGTGGAGTGGAGTGTGAGCGGCTGTGCCCTGCTCAGGAGTCCTGGCCAGGCGTCGGGGCACCTGGATTTTGCAGCTCATGTCTGTGGAGATTGTTCAGTTGGTCCTTATTGTTCCTTATTCAGGCGCCCAGTCGTGTCCAACTCTGTGACTCCATGGGCTGCGGCGCACCAGGCCTCCCTGTCCGTCACCATCTATCAGAGCTTGTTCAGACAAGTCCATTGAGTCGATGATGCCATCCAGCCATCTCATCCTCTTTCGTCCCCTTCTTCTGCCTTCAGTCTTTCCCAGCATCAGGGTCTTTTGCAATGAGTCCGTTCTTCACATCAGTTCTTCACATGGCCAAAGTATTGGAGTTTCAGCTTCAGCATCAGTCCTTCTAATGAACTGGTTTGATCTCCTTGCAGTCCAAGGGGTTCTCAAAAGTCTTCTCCAACACCACAGTTCAAAAGCATCAATTCTTTGGCACTCAGCCTTCTTTATGGTCCAGTTCTCACATCCATACATGACTACTGGAGAAACCATAGCTTTGACTAGGTGGATCTTTGTCAGCAAAGTAATGTCTCTGCTTTTTAATATGCTGCCTAGGTTTGTCATTAGCTTTTCTTCCAAGGGGCAAGTGTTTTTTAATATCATGGCTGCAGTCACCATCTGCACTGATTTTGGAGCCCAAGGAAATAAAGTCTCTCTCTGTTTCCATTTTTCCCCCATCTTTGCCATTAAGTGATGGGACCGGATACCATGACCTTAGATTTTTGAATGTTGAATTTTAAGCCAGCTTTTTCACTCTCCTCTTTTAGCTTCATCAAGAAGCTCTTTAGTTCCTCTTCACTTTCTGCCATAAGAGTGGTGTTATTTGCATATCTGAGGTTATTGACCTTTCTCCAGGCAATCTTGATTGTGGCTTGTGCTTTATCCAGCCCGGCATTTCGCATGATGTACTCTGTCTGCATCATCATTTAGGACTTGAAATAGCTCAACTGGAATTCTATCACCTCCACTAGCTTTGTTCGTAGTGATGCTTCCTAAGGGCACTTGACTTTGCATTCTAAGATGTCTGGCTCTAGGTGAGTGATCACACTATCGTGGTTATTTGGGTCATCAGGATCTTTTTTGTATAGTTTTTCTGTGTATTCTTGCCACCTCTTCTTAGTATCTTTTGTTTTCATTAGGTTCATACCAATTCTGTCCTTTATTGAGCCCATCTTTGCATGAAATGTTCCCTTGGTATCTCTAATTTTCTTGAAGAGATCTCTAGTCTTTCCCATTCTATTGTTTTCCTCTATTTCCTTGCATTGATCACTGAGGAAGGCTTTCTTATCTCTCTTTGCTATTCTTTGGAACTCGCCATTTGAATGGGTATATCTTTCCTTTTCTCCTTTGCCTTTCGCTTCTCTTCTTTTCTCAGCTATCTGTAAGGCCTCCTCAGACAGCCGTTTTGCCTTTTTGCCTTTTTTTTCTTGGGGATGGTTTTGATCACCATGTAATGTTGGTGTTTGTAAATAAGCGGCGATGGGTGTGTATTAAGGTCTTGTTTCTAGCTCCTCGTGTATTTGGACGCCATTTCTTTTAAACACACTAGGGGGCAGAATTACTGTGTGATTGGTTTTGAGATAAAATTAAATCATCGTGTACTTTTATATAAATAAGGTGCCTTTAGCATCTAAAGTTGGTAATTTTTGTTTTTGCATTGCTTAAACAATGACAATAATTACACCCTGCACTGAAAATTGAGACCTTTGAATTTGCCCATTTCAGGTGTTATTTCTTAAAATAGGAACCAGTCTGAGTAATGGCCTTGTGTTTTCAGTTTGTTACCCCTCGTGTTGGAGGAGGGGAGTGAACCCCACAGTCGTTGGCCTGTGTCGGATTCCATCTGGCGCAAACAGACAAGAAGGCACCTGGTCTCCACTTTACAGGTGCTCAGAAACCGGCTGCCCAGATGGAAGCAGGGGGAGCCGGCAGCGGGCTGACAGTGTCCATCACTTTGCCACGGGCAGGGCTGGGTCTGGCCTGTGGCCACCGTGAGGCTCCCTGCTGCTCACCGTGTCGTCCAGTCGCCCCGTCGCCTGCGCTTTCCCACCGCCCTGCAGACGCCTGCCCAGCCGCGGGCAGCATTCCTGCCCCCTTGCTGCCTTCCTGCAGGCCCAGCTCACTTCCTGGTATTTTCAAAAGGGCCTATATTCCCCTGTATGTGTGGGCCAAAGCAGCATTTGTACTTTGTGGACAAATTCGTGTCCTTGCGTCCCTGGGGCATGTGGAGCTGGCTTCGTGTCCATCTTGAGGTGGGCTAGAAGGAAACAGGAATCCGCTCTCCCCTGGGGGAGAGCTTCCGGGCCCTGAGGAGAACACTGGGGGGAAGCTGGAGCAGAGCCTGCCTGGGTCTGCTGCTGACATGCGGGGCTGAGCGTAGATGCCTGCCTGCCTGGCCACCCAACCCAGGTGGTCGTGTCATGGTGGGCGTGGGGGCCACCCGGCCCTCAGCTCGCTGGAGCCTGCAGGATGGCCGCGCCCTGCCCACCCGCAGGGCTGTGGCTCGGGCTGTTCTGGCTGCAAGTGACCTGACTGCAGGCCGCGTAGGGGCTGCTGCCCTTTTTGTGGGGCTGTGTCCACTGTCGGCACCAGCGAGGCTTCCTGCCCGGAGCCCCTGGAGAGCCTGGTCTCCTTGGGGAGGAGGGGACGGTGGGGCGCCCGCTTCCATGGCTGCTCAGTTAAGGAGGCGAATTGTCAGGCTGGAGTTTCCGAAGTGCCAGGTGCCCTGGACATGTGAATGTAGGAAGGAGCCCTGCGTGTACCCCTTTGGTGTAAAAGCTTCACGTGGCTGTGAAGCGTTGGGCCTCCAGGAGCAGCACAGACGTGTCCCCGTAATCCGCTCTGTTCCGGGTTGTTTCCAGGGACGTTCCGGAGGATCACCGCAGCTGCCTCGAGGCTCCTGAGGGACGGCGCGGACGGCGGCTTCTACGGCCTGGAGAGCCTGAACGCGTGGGTGCGCTCCATGGTCCCCACGCACCCGGCCCTGGTGCTGCTCTGGTGTCAGATCCTGCTGCTCGTCAGCCACACCGACTACCGCTGGTGGGCAGAGGTGCAGCAGACCCCCAAGTACGTGCGCTCTCCCCCCGGCAGGCCCGCCCGGCTCCTGTGCGCGGCTCTCAGCGGCCAGAGCTCGGCCCGGTCTTCCCGAGGCGTTGAAAGGTTCTGCTCCCATGCCTTTCTTTCCTGGACACCATTGCAGGGAAATGTGGTTTGACTGCAGGCATTCACAATAGCCACTGCTTTTCACAGGTGACTTCCTTGGCAAGCTCTTTGACACCGTTCCATCTTACGGGCCATTCTTGTCCTGTGTCCCTCCTGCTGGGTTCTTGTTCTTAAATTGGTTCCAGAGCCAGAAATGTTGCAACATTTTAACTTTGTTATAAGTTAAATGTGGTTCTGGTTATTCTTAGATAATGCAGTCATTATTTAGCCGCGTTTCAAAACTACCTTATTTTTTGTCGTTCAGAAAGACTTACTAAGTATGTGATTGTGGGTGGCCCTCTTTTTGTAAAAAGTTTCCAGGTGTGACTCTGATTTCAGGCCCCTCTTGCCCAGCCGTGTGTGCGTATGTGGAGATAAAAGCTGATCACCACCCCTCCGCACCCCCGCCCCAAACTGAGTCCCTGGGGCAGTGTTTCTGGAAGACTTAAGAGCCCCCCAGGAGAGAAAGCTCTGGAAACAGGAGGCTGCAGGGCCGAGGTCAGCCCTGTCCGCTCGGCGTCGGCGCGAGGATGTGCCGGCGGGCCGCGCTCGCAGGTGCTGGCCCTCTCTGTGCTGTGTGCCGTTGGGTGTGCGGAGGAGGAGTCAGTGTTTCCGGCCCTCCACGTGCTCACGGCGAGCTGGGGGAGCAGAGCAGTGAGCGTCTAATCTGCTTAGAGGACAGTTTAAGCTCGCCATGGTGGCTTCAGTGCCGTGAAAGTCAGGAACGGAAAGTCAGAGTCTCTTCCTTGAGAGCTTCTTCACTGTGCATGTGAATCGCCTGTGGGGCTCGTTCAGATCGGATTCAGTTCACCCAGAGAGTAGGACCCGGGACTCTGCATTTCTGCCCGGCTCCTGGGGCTGCCAGTGTCTGGTCTGAGGGGCCTGCTCTGCACACCGAGGCCCCGTGGTGGGTGCTGTCTCCCTTCTGTCCACCTGCCTAGCAGCTGCGGGTCCTCACAGCTAGCTCAGGCCCCGCCCCACCTAGTCCTGCCTGGTATGACGGGGAGGACGTGGTGAGGCTCCCCAGACTCGTCCTGGGGCGAAGGCAAGAACACCAGAGGCTGGCACCCCAACTCCTGAGTATCCGGCTGTCAGGTCCAACAGTGGGCGTGGCCCTTGGAACAAGCCCTCGTTGCTGTGCTTTTGGTTATAAGCAGCTTTTAGGGGAGACACCTGCCGAGGCATTTAGGGGTACAGTCTCTTGACCTGCAGATGACTCTTAAATGGTGCAGGCCCCCAAAACTACATGTGTATGTGTAGAGTGTGTGCATGTCTAGAGTGAGTGTGTGTGTGTGCATGTGTGCCTGAGCACAAACGTGGCGACTTACTAGTAGTTGAATCTAGCTGAAGAGTATGTGACTGTTAATTGAGTTATTCTTTCAGTTTTTCTGTTGGCTTGAAAATTTTCAAAATAGAAGTGAAGAAAAAAGATGGGCGAGGGCCTTTAGAGAGCAGCTCCAAACAGTGGTCAGGGTAGGTCTGCTCTGGAGGGAAGCAGAGTAATAGGAAATGGGGACACGAGAGAGTTTCTGGGTGAGAGGTCGAAGGGCGTGGGCCACCCTTTTGATACAGAGCATTATCTAGAGTTGGTGAGAACGGATGAGCTTTGAGGCACAGACCTCAGGTTTGTGATACTGATTTAGTTTTTGCCAGATTTTTACAATCGAACTTAAATTTTCCTGATTTCTCTCCATATATCAGCAGATACAGGAAGGCCGTCCATCCTGGGTTCTTAGCTCAGTCATCGCTTCCTCAGGAAAGCTTCTTGATTTCTCTTTGATTGGTGAAATCTCACACTATCTGCTCTCACTCCAGCCTTTGCCTCTTTTTTCTGGCATGTGTTGAAACTGTAATTTGATATTTATTTGAGTGACAATTTGGTTTCCATCTCTCTCTCCCTTGAGAATGTTACCCCACAAGGGCCCTCATTGTATCCCAGCACTAACGTGAGTTAGTGATTTAATCACCCTGACGCTGCAGCAGCAGAGTCCTTTCACGCACATAGCACCAAGTGCCAGGTGTTGTTCTAAGGGCTTCCTGTTATACTAAGTCATTAAAACCTCTAGGACTGCATGCATATTACAGATGAGGAGGCTTCTTTCCCCAGAGAAGTAAAATAACTTGCGTGCGGTCACAGGTTAACACACGTGTGCATACGTGATCCCCCGCTTGTTTATTTTCACCTGTTATAGCTTCACTGTCGCAGTAGTGTGCGTTCACTTCTCGGCGCTCTGGCTGCTGTTCACTGGTCCCTGGGTCTAGGTCAGTGCCGTAGTGCTTTGCCTGCTGTAGGTTTGGAGCGTGGTTTGAAATCGGGGAGTGTGATACCTCCAGGTTTGTTCTCTTTCTCAAGCTTGTGTTGGCTCTTCAGAGTCTTTTACAGGTTCTGTGTGAATTTTGGAATTTTTTGTCAAGTTCTGTGAAAAGTGCCACTGGAATGTGGATAGGGATTGCAATGAATTGATAGATTGCTTTGTATGTTATGGGCATTTTAACAATGTTGTTGTTGTTGTTTAGTCATTCAGTTGTGTCCAACTCTATGGGACCCCCATGGACTGTAGTCCTCCAGGCTCTCTGTCCATGGGGTTTCCCAGGCAGGAATACTGGAGTGGGTTGCCATTTCTTTTTCCAGGGGATATTTCCAACTTAGGGCTTGAACCTGCATCTCCTGCCTTGCAGGTGGGTTCTTTCCTCTGAGCTGCCTGGGAAGCGCTCTAACAGTATTAATTCTGCTGATCCATGAGCAAGGAATGTCTTTCCTCTCGTTTGTGTCTTCTTTAGCTTCTTTCATCAGTGTCTCAAAGCTTCACCTCCTTGGTTAAATTTATTCCTATTTTATTATTTTTGATGAAATTGTTAATGGGGCTTCATTAATTTCTCTGTTTGTTATTGGTGTATAAAAATGCCGCAGATTTCTGTATACAGTAAGTCCCCTACATACAGGCCTTGGAGTTGTGAGCTTTCAGAGATGCAAACGTGTGTTCACGTGTCCAGTCATGCAAGGCCCACGTGTCTGGCATACAGTGTCGCCTGCGTGCGTTGTCCACAGACGGCTGTGCTTTTGGGTACCGTACACTACTGTGTAGGGTCCGGTGGTATAGGGTCTTTATTTCAAGACCAGGATATCGTCTGCGATGAGAGGAGAAAAGCTACTACCCAGACATCAGCGGATCGTTTTTTTTTTTTAAGAGAGTAGATACAATTGAATCCAGCAAGGAACTGGAGCCTGTGCCATCCACATCAGGATGAGTGAAACTCCGTCCGCCCTCTGTCTCCTCTTGCTGACGATCCTTCCGCCCTACCGTCTCCCACCCACCTCCCTCTCCAGTCATTTTTCTTGCCCGTTCACTCAGGGCCAACCCCCGTGTGTCAGTGGTTGTACTCGACTTTTCAAGGCACTGTACTGTAGGATTTCTTTGTTTTTGGTATGTTTTTTCATGTGTTATTTGTGTGAAGGGTATTTATAAGCCTATTGCAGTACAGTGGGCTTCCAGAGCTGATTGTGTTAGTTGAGTGCTTAGGCCAATTTTGTTGGACTTAGGATGCACCCTTAGAACAGAACTCACTCGTACGTGGGGGACTTACTGTGTTGATTCTGTATGCTGAAGCTTTACTGAGCTCATTGTTGCTTCTGACGGGTTCTGAGTGGGCGCCTCAGGGCTTCTGCATGCACTGTCACGCCACGTGCAGGCAATGGAAGCCAGACTTCGTTCTGACTTGATGCCTTTTCTCTCTGTTTCTTGCTTAATTGTTATGGCTGGGACGTCCAATACTGTGTTGAGTAAAGATGGTGGGAGCGGGCACCCTTGTCTTATTCCTGGTCTTAGAGGAAGAGCTTTCAGCTCTTCACCATTGACTATGATGTTAGCTGCAGGCTTGCCATATATGGCCTTTATTATGTTGATGAATGGTCTCTCTGGACCCATTTTACTGAGAGTTTTTTTTTTTTTTATCATAAATAAATGTTGAACTTTGTTAAGTGCTTCTTGTTGAGATGATCATTTTTTTATTTTTCATTTTGTTAACATGATGTATTGGTCGATTTACAGATGTTGAACCGTCCTTGGCATCCCTAGGTAAATGCCACTTGTCGTGATATGGGGCCTCTCTAATGTCCTGCTGCGTTCGGTTTGCTGTACCTTGTCGAGGGTGTTGCATCTGTCTTAATCAGGATATTGCCGTGTGATTTTCCTTTCTGGTGTGTCCTTGTCTGGCTGTTGTGACGCGTGTCCATTTCCAAAAGATGAAAGTGAATCACTAGAGTTTGGGGTACAGAGTAGTACAAGCCATTATTTTTTTTACACATATTCTCTGCAGATATAGCACTGCTTCATCAGATTGTCACCGAGGCTCTGTACACAGCCCAGCACACGCCGGCTCTCAGACGAGCCCGGGCCCCCAGGCCGTGCGTCCTGGAAGTACCACGGCTGCCACAGTGGGGTCTGCTCTGCTCTGCTCCTTATTTGGGGGACTGCATCCTCATGGACTTATCCTTTGCTTTCTGCTGTCAGGTGGGCTGTTAAGGTCCTGCATATGCAGTCACCTTTTATTTGGGAAGATCGTTCACTATCAGTAGCTGGCAGCATCTGTCTTGGGCGCTTGCCCTCCTACAAACTGGGACCAAATTTGGGTTGACATTGGACCTTCTCTGTGTTCACTGCTAATATTTGAATTGCACATTCTCTGCTCCACCTTCAGAGGCTCTTTTCCTTACAGCTATACCGTGGCGGAACACAGAGTTACAGCTTGAATGCAGGTCATGTTGGGGCTGGCAGGAGGGCTGACTGAGTAAGGAAGGGTTTCTGTTGACATATAATTTGCGGTGCAGTGAACATGCTCTTCTGTGCCCAGTGAGGTCAGGTCGCCCACCACAAGCAAGGTTTGGGACAGTGCCATCACGACAGGCACGCCTGTGTCCAGAGCCGTCACCTGTCCCCCACGTGCCCTTGGTAACCACACTCCGTCTTCTGTCTCTGCATGTAGCCTATTGCAGAATGCCTTGTGAACGGAAGCCCGCGGTCTGTGCCCTCTGAGTCTGGCTTCTGTCACTTAGCTCAGTGTATTTAAGGTTCATTCACTGTGTTGCACACATCAGAATTAGCTTCTTGTGATTGCTGCCTTGTTTCGCGTTGTGTGCACGTCCACTTATCCATTCACTCGTTCAAAAACAGAAATGGTAAAGTTTTCTTTTTTTTTTTTTTTTACCTGTAGAATTTTTTTATGCCAGTTCTCGTTCAAATACTGAGATGTTGGTAGGAAAAGTTGACACATTTCAGAATATTCTAGTCCTGATGTCGTCTCCATCTCTGCTAAGCCTTGGCTGATGAGGCGAGGGCCTTATCTTACTGACCCTCGAGTCAGTTTGCGAGCATGGCAACTGCTGCATTTTAAGAGTGGTGGCCAGAATTGAGAATCTCAGAGTTCGTAATCATTTATGCCTCATCATAGGTATATGATAAGCCTATGCCTTAGTTCGTATGCCTTATCATAGGCAAATGACAAGCCTGTGATGATGCAGTCCCCCAAATAAGGAGCAGAGCTGAGCAGACCCCACCTGTTTGTAATGGGAATTACGATGAGGTAAGAAGTAAACGTGAACTGAAATAACCTTCCCTGGTGAAGAACTAATTTTGCAGAAAAGCTTTTAGTCGGGGTTTCCATGATAACATGGACACTGCAGGTGTGTTTAGGCTGGCAACTGAAGACTGAAACGTGGGCATGGGGAGGTTTTCCTCTGGCTCCTGACAGCTTTCAGGGCCTTCCAGAGGCTGTAGCTGTGAGATCAGATGCCGCTGATGAGGTAAGAGCACTTCAGGGTGGAGTTGGCCTTCCAGTCAAGCAGCTTAGTTTCCTGCCTGTTAAGTCTCCTCTTTTCTTTAGTTTTCCACGTGTGCTTCATCCCATAGCTCAGGAGTAGATCACTGAGAGTGGCTCTTACATCATTCTGGTATGGCTGTATTTAAAGTAAACGGACTGCTTTAGAACTGGGACAGAGCAATAAGTGTCTTCAGTGTTTTGAAAATAAGCCGCTGCCGCCTCAGAAACGCCGTCAGAGCTTCTGTTGCTCCTTCTAGAAGACGCAGCCTGTCCAGCACGAAGTCGCTGAGTCCGGAGACGTCTGGAGAGGACGAGGATCCGGACGTGGCTTCCAAGCTGGGGATGTGCAACAGAGAGATCGTGCGGAGAGGCGCCCTCATTCTCTTCTGCGACTACGTCGTAAGTGTGCGAATGCCGGCGGTGGCGGGGTCAGGGTTCACGCGGCTGATGCCGCTCCAGACTGACTTCCGCCCTCCCGCCAGTTCCGCCAGTGAAAAACTAAATTTGAATCCTGCTCCTAACTATAATGGGAAGTCAGACTCGGATCTGGTCCCAGGAGTTGAGGTTCGTCTGCAGAAGGCTGGGTCAGCCATCACTTGCTCAGGCCACTTGCAGCGCTGGGTGCCTTTGTCGTCTTCAGTGACAGTACTAATGGGAAGGAACTACAAATCTGAGTGAGGTTCTGACTAAATCTGTTTAAATCTGTGGAAAAGGTTTTCAGAAGTTAATTGCCGCGTTTTAAATAGATTCCTGTTTGAATGACATTCTTTTAAAATATGACTCTCTTAGTATTTTTTTACCATAAAATTACAGTCATCTCTTGTTTAACACAGAAAATTTGCAAAAGCCAAATAAGTAAACAGAAGAAAATTAAACCTTAATGGTAACAACTCAGAGAGGACCCAACGTTCCACCTCGTTGACGTTTGATCCTTTCTCCGGGTGGACGGGAATACCGCCCGCCTCGGGGCAGACATGACGCGCTCCCCTCCGCCCTCTGCAGAGCTTCTTCCTGCCATGATGGCAGTTTGTTAATACTTACACATTGCTTTACATTCTTGTTGTTGAAGTAGGTTTTCTATCTTGTTCCACTTTTTAAAGTAATTTGTTATAATTATATAATGATGTTTTCACAGAACAGTAGGAAAAGTATTTATTTTATGTTAATAGTATCAAATTATCCCACATGAAAAGTATTAATCATTAACCCGATGGCAGAAAATGTATCTTGTTTTAACAATTTCTGCCTAGGATCAGGAATTATAATGAAAAGGCAACATACATATTTTAAAATGTGTATTTTTTATCTCCTTATAAATCTTATGTGAAATATCTTCCCTTAAGGTTCATCGGATATGTAGGAATCATTCATATTTTAAATTCAGAAACTATCAAAACTGTGACAGTTAACAGGGAATTCTTTTTTTCCACTGACTTGTCACAAAGTTGGAGCAAGAGTAGTTGGAGAGCTCCCGTCAGGAGGCCGGACCGCGGCCCGGGGCGGGGGATGCAGGTGCGCTCTGGCTGGAGTGCCGCCTGCCCTGGAGTCTCACGCGGCCGCCACTGCCCTGGGCGCCCCACGCCCTCAGCCCTGGGGGCCGAGCTGCTGGGGTGCACGTCCCTGGGGCCTGATGGAATGTCACGGCCACGATGTGTGGTTGTTGGGGCTGGGGTGGCGGGGGTCAGGCTCTGTGAAGTGTGTTTCGACCTCGTCAGTATCGCTGTCCAGACGCTAGGCGTTTTCAGTGAGGGCTGCAGTCTGGAACCGGCTCTCTCCTCCCTGCCTGTCCTGGCCTCTTCTGTGGCGTCGCCGTGTGTGTCCACTGGACGGTGGCCTCTCATTGCTGGCTTTGTCCTCAGTGCCAGAACCTGCATGATTCGGAGCACTTGACATGGCTCATCGTGAACCACATTCAAGACCTGATCAACCTGTCCCACGAGCCTCCGGTGCAGGACTTCATCAGCGCCATCCATCGGAATTCCGCTGCCAGTGGCCTTTTCATCCAGGCAATTCAGTCTCGCTGTGAAAATCTTTCAACTGTAAGTCTCCTGGGTGCCGGCTGACGCGCGTTTTCTCTGCCTGAAGAATGGAGCATTGACATTTTTGGCTTCTCTTGCTGTGGGACGCGGGCCCAGGGCGTGCGGGGTGCAGTGGTTGCAGCCCCCGGGCTCCAGAGCAGAGGCCCCAGAGTTTTGGTGCACAGGCTTTGCTGCTCAACTGCGTGTGGGATCCTCCCGGATCAGGGATCGAACCCATGTCTCCTGCATTGACAGGTGGATTTTTTACCCCTGAGCTACCGGGGAAGCCCCCATTGGTTTTTTAACCTATTCTTTCCACTGGGCAAACCCGCTGCCCTCATCTCTCTCCTCTCTCACTCTGCAGCCCACCATGCTGAAGAGAACGCTCCAGTGCCTGGAAGGGATCCACCTGAGCCAGTCGGGTGCCGTGCTGATGCTGTACGTGGACAAGCTTTTGTGCACGCCGTTCCGTGTGCTGGCTCGCATGGTCGACACCCTTGCTTGTCGCCGGGTGGAAATGCTTTTGGCCGCAAATTTACAGGTACTAGGAGATAACATTGCGCGTTGATTTTTACTGGAAACTTGGCAGGGCAGGTGAAGCTCTGGGCCGGCTCCTCCTCCGCAGGCGTCGTCTTCACGGCCCCGAGCGACGTGTGCAGCACGGCTGCGTCGGTCCTTTTTGTGTGTCCCACTCTTGTGCTTCCTGTGCTTACGGTCCGCCTCTGCTCCCAGGAGCCGGACGCAGCTCTCGTGTTCTGTAGATGAGCGTGGTGCCTCTGACCTCCTGTGCGTCACACACACTGACGTGGTCTTGTCTCCTCTAGAGCAGCACGGCCCAGCTGCCGGCGGAGGAGCTGATCCGGATCCAGGAGCACCTGCAGAGCAGCGGGTTAGCACAGAGGTAACGCATGGCCGGGCTTCTCACCGCAGGTGCGGAGACAAGGGTTCACAAGGGCACAGCCTCACAGGACAAGAGAGGGACGTGCATTCTAGGTGGCAGATGGGCCTCGAGAGAGCCTTCAAAATTACCCGGTCTCTGTGTGCAGAGTGCAGACCCGCTCTGCCGCGTTAGTGCCCGTGGCTGAGAAGGGTGCGCATTGGCATAGCCCTCGCTTACTGTCTGCTCTGAGTGGCAGTACCAGTGATCAGCTCTGTCTTAGGATCGAAACCTGTGATCCGATCAGTGAGTGAGACAGCAGAGCTGAGACACGTTACCCAGAAGTGTGTCTGCAGCTCGTCATTGTTCTCGCTCCATAGCAATCTATCACCTCCTTTTGTCTGCAGAGCCTTAGAGGCCTTTATCTGAAATCCTGATGCCTATGACGTGAGTGTATTTCCATCACTGCAGAATAAAAGGGAGCTTTACCTTCTCTCCTGTGCTGGGTCAGTGTGCTGTGACTGCAGTCTCAGGAGTAGCAGTTGATGGTCTAACTCAGAGGGACAGGACTTCCTGGGCAGTGTGTGGCCTCAGGTGACCTGTCAGCACGTGGAGTGGCTGACATTGTAGTCTGCATCAGAACTCTGTTCTCAAAACAAGTGATGGGAGGTCAGACTTTCTTTTTTCGTCCCTAGATGAGGAAGAATAAAAATACCCTGTGCCAGATGAGGTGATTCGTTTATGAAGTGAATGTAGATGGGTATAAACTGTGTATTATGCGGAGACTGAGTGGATCTGTGCCCTGGGGTCTTACCTGGTCCACGTGGGTCCCCGAGCAGCACCGAGTGGCGCTCACGCTGTGTGTCCCTGCGGCGCTGTCCGGTGAGCGAGGCTCCTGGAGAATGCTGACGGGCCGCGTCTCTGGAGGCTGCCCGTCAGCTAGGCCTGACTCTGCACCATGACCTGTGTGAGTGTTGAGGAGGAGCAGCTCTGCACAGTCTCAGGCACGTCTCATCTCGCTGGAAGAGCCTGTGTGGCTTCTAACCCGCGTGTGATTGCCTTCCAGACACCAGAGGCTCTACTCCCTGCTGGACAGGCTTCGTCTCGCCACCGCACCGGGGTCGCATGGCCCCGCGCCCCCCGTCACGTCCCACCCCCTGGACGGGGATGGGCCCCTGGCACTGGAGGCAGTGAATCCTGACAAAGTAAGTGTCTGCGTGTTGACACCCCGGCCCTTGGGTTGCTGAGGACTGCTGTCCGCCTGGGCCATGGGGTGGCTCAGGTGCCAGGTCCTCCCGGCACCCAGTGCAGCCCCCGAGGGCCCTCAGCCTGCCCTGATTCTTGCCCGCGGTGGGTACAGTTGCATCGGTGACAGGGCCGTGCAATGCAGCGCTGGCTTTTAGCAGGGGCCGAGGGTCGGGTGGTCGATGGAGAATCGGAACACGGTGTCTGTGGCCCACCCACCCGAGTTGTCTCCTCTGCTTAGGCCTGCTGATCTGCGCATATCCACCCCCGACCTGTGGGCCCTGGCACCTTGTCCTGGGTTGGGAACCACTCACCTCAGAGCTGGGGCTCATTCAGAGCCCTGGCAGAGCCTTGCTGCTGTCCTTTCTGGGAGCGAGTTCAGTTTAAATATGTCGTTGGACCCCAGAATCCAGCATCCCGAGCAGAGACTAGCGAGGCCTGGGCCGCAGTTCTCAGGCGTGACTTGTCCTCACTTCCACGGCGCTGGCCCTGGGGAGAGGGAGCAGAGCAGACGCCCAGAGGCGATGGGCACAGTGCCCAGCAGGGCGGACAGAGGTGGGCCCGCTGCCCTCAGGGCACGGCTGAGGCTCAGGGACAGCGGCGCCTTCAGCAGATGAGGGGAGGCGGTGTGGACAGGTCACAAGTCCGCATCACTGCCCTCATGGCCTCTCCCATAGGAGGGCCCGCGGGGTGGTGACGGCCAGCATCTGGTCTCACTGAGGGTTGGTCGTGGCCCAGGGATGGCCCAGTGTGCTTGGGCCAGGCCATGGGCGTGAGGGTCAGGCAGCGCGGAGACAGGCTGACGGTCAGCTTGCAGCCCCGAGAGCCCGCGCGGCTGCAGCCTGCCGTCTCCTTCCCTTCTGTCCAGGACTGGTACGTGCAGCTGGTGAAGGCCCAGTGCTGGACTCGGTCAGACTCTGCCCTGCTGGAAGGCGCAGAGCTGGTGAGCCGGATCCCCGCGGGCGACCTGGGCGCCTTCATGATGCACTCGGTACGGGGCTAGGGACGCGGGGTCTGTGTCGCTTTCGCCGCTCGCGCGGGCCTGCCCTGCTCCACTGTGGCATGACCTGCTTGCAGTGTGCACCCCTCACCTTTGTGCCTTGAAGGCAGGGAACCTGATGCAGCGTGTGACCTCAGCCTCCTGTGTTTAGCTCACCCTTTCACGCAGTTAAAGGAAATCAATTATAAGTGTTAGTCGCTCAGTTGTGTCTGACTCTTTGAGACCCCATGGACTGTAGCCCGCCTGGCTCCTCTGTCCATGGAATTCTCCAGGCAAGAATACTGCAGTGGGTTGCCATTCCCTTCTCCAGGGGATCTTGCCAACCCGGGGATCAAACTTGCATCTCTTGCGTCTCCTGTGTTGGCAGGTGGATTCCTTGCCACTGGCACCCCCTGGGAACCTGAAGGAAGCAGGCTCCCTTGACTTGCAGTGAGATCTGCTTGTCTCGCGCCCCTGACAGGCAGCAGCAGCGTGGTGTTGCGGTGCGTGATGGAGTAGACTCTGTGATGATGTTCTGGAAACTAGGAAGCCCCTCCCTGCACGCAGTGCATGCAGGGAGGCCCCCGCCTCATGAGGCAGCCTGCAGGCTGCTGTGTGGAGCTGGCCACAGCCCTGGCGGGTCCCTTCTCAGACCTCCTGGGACCAGCGGCTGATAAACCTTTAGGTGTCGTGGTGCTGCCTTGAGTAGACCAAGTGGGAGTGACGTAGGCCCAGGGGACAGTCCAGGTGTGACACGGAGAGCCTCGGTGCAACCACGCAGCCGCGTGTTCCCAAGCACTGACCCTCCATCAGTGTGAAAATAAAAGCTCCGTGGAAAAAGAACAGGAGCATCAGTTTGCTAAAATCATTTTAAGAGCCATTCAGTGAAAGCTGATTTGCTGGTAAATGATAAGCTTACTTAATAACCGATTTATTGAATTTTCCAAATTTGCGAATTAGACTTTTACCAGCTTTAAAGAAAGGCTCAGCATTAATGGCTGTACCAGAGGGCTCAGTTTTGGTCACTGGTGATGACACGCTTTTCTGAATGTTAACTAAAGATCTGCTGGAAAGATCCTTAAATGGCTTTCAAAAGCTGGCAGAGCACAATACAAATTGAAGCATTATCGAATGAGTGCTGTTTTTCCAATCAAACTTGCCACATTTCTATGCCTGCTGTGATTTCTTTCACCTGCTTTTGAAACATCACTTGTCTTTTTCAGACACTGGGGACGTTTGGTGTTCCACTGATTTCCTGGGTGGCACATCAGCTTGATTTTGTATCTGTATCAGTTAAAATTCCATCATATTAAATTTTTGACTTCAGATAAATATGAAGGCAGAAACATTTCTTTAGAATTAAAGTACCAGGACTTCCCTGGCTGTCCAATGGTTAGGACTCTGCGCTTCCACTCAGGGGCTTGGGTTCCATCCTTGGTTGGGGAGCTGAGATCACACATGCCTTGTGGCTCTGCCAAAATAAATAAAACTTGAAGGAACTAGTAGAGTCCAGAAACATACCTCATTGGTCGGATGTAGGATGGGGGTGGTCGGTTATCTGTGACAGAAGCGGGAGCAGGTACTTGTTCGCGAGTCTCTGACGCCGTGCTTATCTGCCGTCTCCGAATGTCTGTGTTCTGCTCTCTGCTGTGTGTCTCTTGCCTGACTGGACACGTGTCACAGTCGTTGTTCAACCTCTAATGCCCCGATTCAGGAGTTCAACCTGAGCCTGTTGGCGCCGTGCCTGGGCCTGGGCATGCGTGAGATCTCGGGGGGCCAGGAGAGCCCCCTTTTTGAAGCAGCTCGCACGGCAACTCTGGACCGCGTGACTGTTGTGGTCCAGCAGCTTCCCGCCGTCCACGAAGCTTTCCAGCCGTTCCTGCCCACGCAACCCAGCGCCTACTGGAGCAAGCTGGATGACCTCTTTGGTAAGTACACTGAAAGCTCCTCTTACTTTTATAAAATGCTGCAGAGCCGGTGCCAGGCCTTGCGCCGAGTGAAGGCACAGTGAAGGCTGCGGGCCAGCACTCTGTGGCATGTAGAGGCAGCCGGGGGCCCGCCCTGGGCCCTGGCTCCGAGTGTCCTTGCTGTGTGTCCCGCTTTGCCATGCTTTGGCATGGCCCAGGCTCCGGGCCCCGAGGAGCGCAGTCTCAGCCTCGGGAACACGGGGCCTGGGCTCACGGGACGGCGGGATGTGTGCAGTGTGTTCCGGGAGCCATGTCTGCAGCCGCTGTCAGCTTCGCAGGGAAGGTCAGGGCTCTGCTGGGGGCTCGTCCACCCACAGGGCCTTCTGTTCCAGGGGATGCTGCACTGTATCGGACTCTGACCACCCTGGCCCGGGCCCTGGCCCAGTACCTGCTGGTGTTCTCCAAGCTGCCCAGCCATTTGCACCTTCCTCCTGAGAAAGAGAGGGACACTGTGAAGTTCATGGTCATGACTCTCGAGGTAAGCCGCAGCGCGGGAACTCGGGCTCAGAGCTGCGGGAAGGCTGAGGCACCGCCCGCAGAGGGAGGAGGCTCCTCTGTCTGAAACCCAGAGCGGGGCCAGCCTGACGCCCGAGGCCTGCCCTCCCCTCAGTGCCCGTGTCCCGCAGCACGCCCACCCCCACTCCTCTGAGCACGGTCGCTCCTCTTGTGGCTCTGTTGTACAGTTTGCCTCGTGAGGTTGGCAGCATCTGCCCCCATCTCTGCCTCTGGGCTGGGGGGGCGGGCGCTCTGATGAGTCAGACCTGGGACCTGGCCTCCTGCCCAGGGTCTCCCAGGTACAGGGCGGGGAGGCCTTGTTCACTTATTTGTGAGTCTGTTTCCTTGATGCCAAGAAAGTTTTTTGATTTAGTACAAACCATCCATTTAAATTTATTTCCAGGGAGAAAAAGTCGTGAGTATTTTAATTTTAGACACTTAAAAAGTAGCGATCTGAGAAATTTGTTATATTTCAAATTGAGCAATAAGCCTGCTATTTCAGCTGTGGGGAATTGAACGCTCTTGGTGTTAACACTTATAAATACCCCCAACCTGAAACGTGTGCACAGGGTGGGCCCCGGTCCTTTCATGCGCCCTCTGGAGAAGCGCCCGGCCTGCACCCTGGGAGGCAGACACCTGAACAGTGCCCACACCCCTGCCGCCGGGCCGCGGGGAGACAGCGGCATGCAGAGGGCACTCACACGCTTGCTCCTGAAGCGATGAGCCCGAGTGCTGTGACCCTGCCCTTCAGGTGCTGGGGCCGCAGGAAGGCTGGCAGACAGGCACCTGGTGATGTTGCAGAGGCCGCTGCCGTCGCCATGGGCAGGGCGGCCCTCCCTGCAGCATCCCGTTCAGGGCTCACTGTAGCCCTGTGAGGGCTGCTGGTCTCGTTTCACAGACGAGGGAAGCCGGGCTGAGCGGCTCTACCTGCTGGGAAGCAGCCAGCACAGCCTCACTGTCGGGTTCAGCCTCCATGACTGTGGCCGAGGCCAAGGCCCCGGGCTGTGGGAGCCCCCCGGGCTGTGGGAGTTCTAGGGGAGCGCCTAGCCCACAGCCTGAGTGGTCAGAGCCAGAGGCGCAGAAGCTGAAGACAGGGCAACCAGATGAGGCGGGCGTCCCTCAGTGAGCTAGCGGGTTGGGGTTGGACTGGAGGAGCTGGGAGTGGTGGCCTGAGAGCCGTGGCTCCGGAGGGCAGTCTGGACGTGCCCGACGGCGGGCCCTGGGGCGGGATGGGGCCCGGGGCCTTCCTTCACACGACCCGCCCCACAGGCACTGTCGTGGCACCTGATCCACGCGAGGGTCCCGCTGAGCCTGGACCTGCAGGCAGGCCTGGACTGCTGCTGCCTGGCCCTGCAGCTGCCCGGCCTCTGGAGCCTGCTCGCCGCGCCCGACATGGTGACCTACGCCTGCTCCCTCATCCACTGTGTGCGGTTCATCCTGGAGGCCAGTGAGTCGAGACCGGGGCGCGCGCTGTCCTTTGGCCCTTGAAGCAGTGGTCCGTGCTGCAGGGCTAGGCACAGACGGTTATTTGCCACCTGCTCTCCAGGTGCTGAGCTGGGAATTGGGAGTGAGGAGGTGGAGGAATTACGGGCCTTGCCTTCATGTCCGGGCTCTTGGAGTCTGCCCTAGAATTTGACTTGAATTTGCTTTTGTGTGGATTTGGAATTTCAGCTTCCATTAAGAACTGCATCTGCTTTCTGGCCCTTTGGTCTCGGGTCCTAGTTGGCGGTTCCCCCTGTAGTTGTGAGTCGTCACAAGACCAATAAGATTACCTTCAAAAATCACTTCTTTTCTGTTACAGTCAAAATGCTTGTTTCTATACTGCATCAATTTTGAAATAAAAGTGTCTTATTCTTTTCAAGGGACAGTGTCCTTAACAAGGGTCATTAGCCAAAATGTTTTTAAAATTGGATTTTATAGTTTATATGTGAGAGGGTGTCTTGATGTTTTGTATTTTTAAATTAAATATAGAGTGGTGTTTTGAAGATTCATTGTTTAAATTGTTTTCATCTGTCCATTTGTAGTAACATGAAAACAAAGATCCAGGGAGTGATTTATCAAAGCCAAGCTTCTTGGGGGCTCCAGGCATGCTGTTAGCAGTAATGGATCATGAGCTGTCTGATAAAAGCCCTCAGGGTCAGAGGTGGCACAGAGCAGAAGGACTGAGGAATCCAAGTGTAGAAGTTCATATCCTGGTGCATTTCAGATTAACCTAGAGATTGATACTTGAGTCTAGTGGGTCTGAAGTTGTCCCAAGTTGAATCTAGGAAACTTCAAGCTCACTTGACCTAACCTGTCACTTGGGAAGCGTTCATAAGGCTACACGAATGTGAAAATCTGAACAGAAAGGGACGGTCGACATGCTTTGGAATTCTTCTGTTTGTTTCGTTGTGATTTCAGTTGTGGTGCAGCCCGGGGACCAGCTTCTTAGTCCAGAAAGAAGGACGAGCACCCCCAAGCCTGCCAGAGAGGACAGCGTGGATTCAGACACACAGAGTAAGTCTTGGGGTCGTTTCTCTTACGTCGAGTCTTCGGGGGCTTGAGAGTCATTCATAGGAGAGTACTCCTACGTGGTCGGTGTGGACGCTTGACCCGTCCTCGGCTGTGTCCTTCTTGTCCTGGAGCTGGGAGATGGCGCCTTTTCCGCCCCACTGTGGGCATGCTCCGCCGCCTGGCTCTCCGTGACCTCACACCCCACGGGGGTGTCCCGCTCAGCTGATGGGGCTGCAGGAGGGTGAAGTAAATGAGTCCATGTGAGGCGCCCACGACAAGTCATGTCTCTGGCGCGTGGTGGGCCTGTGCCTCCCACCCTGTGAGGCTGGGCAAGTCGGGGGCGGGGCGGTGGTTCGGGGTGTGCTTCAACAGAAGGGGCCTCTCTTACGGCGGTGTCTGTTCAGACCCTCAGTACATCACTGCAGCCTGTGGCATGGTGGCCGAGATGGTGGAGTGCCTGCCGTCGGTATTGGCCTTGGGCCACAAGAGGAACAGCCATACGCCCGCGTTCCTCACGCCGGTGCTCAGGAACATTGTCATCAGCTTGGCCCGCTTGCCGCTCGTCAACAGCTACACGCGCGTCCCGCCCCTGGTGAGTCAGCCCTCCCCTGGCTCAGGACGCAAACAAGGCAGACTCGGCAGGCCCCCAACTCGGGGGTCCCTGAGCAGGAAGCCAAGGCGTGAGCGCACCAATGCCCGCTGACGGGGGCTGGCGTGCTCCTGTGTGCCGTCAAGACACCCGTCTGGGCTCCTCGGGCGCGCCGTGGCTCAGTCGTTAGTAGCAGTGCTCTGAAACGGTGAGGGATCACGTGGCAAAATGAGGCGAAATGAAGCAATTGCCCCCACGGCACCAGGTGCGATTCTAAGGTCCTCAGACCCGTCTCTTTAGTGGGAGAGCAGAAATTGCACCCCTCCCGTGCCTCCCTGTCAGCAGTCACCCCAAGGCGGCTCCTCAGACCCGTCTCTTTAGTGGGAGAGCAGAAACTGCGCCCCTCACGTGCCTCCCTGTCAGCAGTCACCCCAAGGCGGCTCCTCAGACCCGTCTCTTTAGTGGGAGAGCAGAAACTGCGCCCCTCACTGCCTCCCTGTCACCCCAAGGCGGCCCAGGGGTTTGGCCCAGCTGCAGCTCAGCTGCTCTTCCAAAGCTAGCTTCAGAACCAGAACCAGGATCCAGTGGGCACTGTTAAAGGACCTGGTTCTAGATAACCGGTAGGGCCTGGACGAGCAGGATGCGGGGCTGCAGCCGGCCGGGGGAGGCGGGCCGGGGCCTGAGGCGGGTGCTTGTTGCTGCCTGGGGAGGGTGCGTGCCAGCTGGTGGGGCGCAGCCTCTGTGCACACGAGGTTCTGCAGTGGCTGCTCAGAGGAGGCAGGGGGCCCTTGGCCTGAAGAGGATTTTGCTGTGGGAGGGGAAGGAGTCCCACTCAGGGGCTCCTTCTGAGGGAAAGCCCAGCAGCTGCTGTCCCGAGGTCACCATGGAACTGGGAGGAGAGCTGGGGAGCTGGCGCTGCCCTCGGGCCATCCCTGCAGGTGTCGAGCCTGCTCGCCTTTGGGAGGGAGTGGGGAGCAGATAGAGGAAGGCACAGTCCGGAGGCCCCGGTGTCTGGCCCGCACAGACCACGCCCTGTAGATGAGGCTCCTCGCGCGAGCGCTGCGCCCCACGTGGCTCCTTGAGAGTGTCTGCCAGAGGTGCTGGAGCTGCTGGGCCGGGGGACCAGACTCGGGGATCCAGCGCGAGCCGGGGCCGGCTGGGAGCTGGGCTCCTGCTGCGGACTCGGGGACCCAGCGCGAGCCGGGGCCGGGGGACTGGACTCGGGGATCCAGCGCGAGCTGGGGCTGGCTGGGAGCTGGGCTTCTGCTGCGGGAGCAGCACTGGGCGACGAAGCTGGACTCGGAGAGCTCCCCCGCTCAACCGTGTCTGCAGCCAGGGAGCCGTGGGGAGACAAGGCGCGTTTCCGGGTGCCCTCCCCGTCTGGCCACCTTGCCTTCACTGTTTCTCTCCCACCCTCTTAGGTGTGGAAACTTGGATGGTCACCCAAACCAGGAGGGGATTTCGGCACAGTGTTCCCTGAGATCCCCGTGGAGTTCCTTCAAGAGAAGGAGGTCTTCAGAGAGTTCATCTACCGCATCAACACGCTGGGTAGGCCAGGGCCCTGCGGGCGTGTCGCCCTGACACGCTTGCTGGGAGCTGGGGCAGCGGTGGGGTCTGCCTTCTTTTATCCAGGGAGGCGTTGAGGCAGGACACAATCGTGTGCGTACGTTCTATAATATACACAAAGCTGTCACGATGACAAGTGTGTGTGCACGTGTGTGTGTGAGAGCGTTTATTCCCGCATGTTCACGTCAGGTCAGGCGGTGCCCCTGTGATGGGTGGTGCTGAGCCGGGTTTGGCCTGTGTCTCGGCCCCTCGGCTGGAGGGTGCGGGGTTCCCTGCGGGAGCCGCCTGTGACCGCTGCCGCCCCGGTCCCCGTGTGCCAGGCAGAGCGGTGTGCGCCATGAGGCGGGGCAGGCAGCAGACCCCAGGGGGGCAGCACTGGGCTGCGGGGCAGCCGCTTTGACCCCCAGGACTGCTCTTGGACCGTCCGTGGCACGCGGGTGGCGGCTGTTTCACACAACTGCTGCAACTTTAGAAACGGAAGGGCCCGACGCGTGGCGTCTCCGTCAGCAGCAGGGTCCCAGGCTCCCCTCAGGACGCTGCCTTGCTGCCTGCAGCGTAGCGGAAGCTCACCCTCTTCGTCCCCGTGTTGTGGCTGGGGGTAGCCCTGGCGCGTGAGCGCTGTCATCGGCAGAGCCTGCGAGGCTGCGCCCGGCAGGGCGACTCCATGCCAGCCCCAGCCCCACGTCGGCCCCTCCGCCCAGCGCCCCTCCTCTCTCAGCCTGCACGGGGTCTGTGCTGCGGTGACCCTGGGGCGTGGGCCAGCAGACACCTTGCTGCCACCTCTCCTCCCTGAGTCGAGCGGTGAGCCCTCTCCCTGTCCACAGCGAAGCCTGAGCAGCAGTTTGAGGCTGCTGTCTTCGGAACTTCTCTGCCCTCTCCCCGGCGGCCCCTGCCTCCCCCAGCCCACCCGACCCCCGCGCCCTGTGTCTCTGGGCTTCCCCATCTGCATCGTCAGTCCCCACTCACCTGGAGGTGGCCTGCAGGCCTCCCCGTACGCCGCTGCTGCCCGTGGTCCTTCGTTTCCTCTCTCCTGCCGGGGAGTCAGCACACGTCTCTCTAGGCCTCCTGCCTCAGCTCATCTGTGTGTCTGCTCCGTACCTGAATCAGCCGCTCTGTCTGTCCACGTCACGTCACCAGAGAGTTCCTAATGTTTGCGGCTTTGGTTTTCTGTCCTCGGCACCCTGTTCTTGCCCCTTGTAGCCCTGATTCAAGTGGCACGGCCTCCTCCCCTCTAGGGTCATGGCCCTTGGGATAACTGCTCACCCAGGACCACCTTGAGAGCGGCTTGGGACAGTGGTGCCTGAGAATGGCCCCTGAGACACTCTCCTCACAGACTGGACTTTCCCCACAGATTACACTCTGTCTCGACCTACCGTCTTTCTTGACGGAGTCAGGGCAGCCATTGCTCTAAGCTTTTATGCCGCTGCCCTGACATAGAGTTCACCCGGCAGCCTGTGCATCCGCTCTGGTGTGGTTCCACAGTGGAGGCTGAACACACCCATGCGGTCTGGGGGTGTGACTCTAAGTAAGGCCGTCCCAGCCCCTGCTAAGCTGGGCAGAGGGCACTCTGACCCCATATGAGCGTCGCCCACTCGGACATCCACACAGCAGGGTCCAGAGGGTGCTTCACACCAGGCCACCTGGGCTGAACTCAGCTGTGTTGGTCTGTTCACCGTTGGGCTCGGCCGGAAGTGAGGCTGCACCGCAGCGCCATCCTGAGTCTCTGGGCAGTGGCTTTGTGGGCACCTGGCCAGCGAGAGCCAGAGTACCCACTGCCCTGTCTCGCAGAGAAGGCGGAGCAGCGGGGACCGTCTGTCTAAAGCAACACTCACATTCCAGGGTGGACCAGCCGCACCCAGTTTGAGGAGACGTGGGCCACCCTTCTCGGCGTCCTGGTGACTCAGCCACTCATGATGGAGCAGGAGGAGAGCCCCCCGGAAGTAAGGCTGCGCGCAGGCTCGCACGGAAGCACCCCGTGCGTGGGGGCCGGGGCAGCACGCCCTCCCGCCTGTCTCACCCGGTTGGTAAACGGGTAGCCAGTTACGTCCTGGCTGGTGTTCCAAGGTCTGGGTGCTCTAGAATCGTGGCTGGAAGGCGTTTACCGCAGCGTGCTGCCTCCAGGCCGTAGGACTGTGTCCTTTCTTAAATGTATCTTGTGTTCTGCTTCTCACTGTTCAGGTATGGTGTGTAGCAACATTCCATCAAAAAGGAAACACGTGTCTTAGAGGCCACACGTGATTACCAGTGTTTATTTCTCTTGTTTTGCAAAAATTTTATGCGGCTTGGAGTGTTAATGCATATTATGGTAGTTTAAAATTAATAGAAGACACGTTCTGGTAAAGGAAAGCCTAAAATATTGAAAGTCCTCAGACACACGTTCTTCAGGTAGAAGGTGTGGTATGAAGCAGCAGAAACGGCAGTTCAGAGAGTATATGTGTCAGACATTACCAGGAGTGACTTTCGCCGGAGAGGAGCTAGCAGCTTGTCATATGCAGGGCCCTTAAAGCTGGTGAGGAAATTGAGGACAGTTTCTTAAAAAGTAATTCCTATTTGGAGGTTTGTGTCTGGAGGAAAGCTGGCTCTGAAAAGCAGCCACTTGCCCATCAGATTTATCTCAAATCATAGATGCATGTGGATTCTGGTGAATTCAGGCAGACGCCCCGGGACCCCGGGCAGGAAGGCACGTCCATCTGTCCCGCTCGGGGCCAGACACTCAGTTCCAGGGTCAGAGGGAGCCTCTCTCTGCTGCGTCAGGGCCTCTGTGAACCCTCAGCAGCTGCCTGTGAGCCGGGCCGGCCTTCGGGAGGGATCCTCGGCTCATCGGGCGTCCCCAGCCTTTGGGTTTATCTTCAGGGAAACTCTAAAGCGTCTCCTCCTCCTGCTCGGGGCCCATGCCCATGAGGGCGCCTGGCCGGGCAGCCATGGGGGAGGTAGCGTGCTGCGGTGTGCGCCTTGGTGACCTGGGGCTCTCCTTCCAGGAGGACGTGGAGAGGACGCAGATCCACGTCCTGGCTGTGCAGGCCATCACCTCCCTGGTGCTGAGCGCGATGACCGTGCCTGTGGCTGGCAACCCGGCCGTGAGCTGCCTGGAGCAGCAGCCCCGGAACAAGCCCCTGAAGGCCCTTGACACCAGGTGGGCCCGAGAACCGTGTCCCCAGAGCACGGCCGCATGGGAGCAGGGAGGCGCCGGGGCGCCCTTTCCTTTGCTGCCAGGGTGGTTTGGTGGCTGAGTCTGATGACCTGGCCTCCGGTGTCGGGGGCCGGCTCCGGCGGAGCTAAGGGGGCGCCTGTGCAGGGCCCGGGGGCCTTGGCTCTTCCTTGTTTCCTGGAGGCGAAGCTGGGAGCCAGGGGGTTCACTGTGAAGATTCCGGAGGAGCCGGATGGCAGTAACCTTTGCTCTGAATTTAGGTTTGGGAGGAAGCTGAGCATCATCAGAGGGATTGTCGAGCAGGAGATCCAGGCAATGGTTTCCAGGAGAGAAAACGCCGCCACTCACCACCTGTACCAGGCGTGGGACCCCGTCCCGTCTCTGGCCCCGGCCACCACAGGTTCCAGGGGCTCATGGGGAGGGTGGGTCGCTTGAGGGTGTCAGCCTGCTCCCTATGCCCATGAGCACAGCTGGACTGTCCCAGCGCCAGGGTGGGGGCTCGGGAGGCCCCACCCTCCAGAAAGTCGTCAGGGCTGCCGGCTGGGTGGGCACCTTGTCAGCGACCACTGACACTCCAGCTTCTGCAGCTCAGCCCACAGCCAGTTCCCGTTCAGTCTGGTTTGTTATGGAGAAAAAGTGATAGTTTCATATCACCCTGCTGGCCCTGCCAGCTTCATATGCTGCGTGGGGACGGGGTTCCCCACTCTGCAGGAGACACTCAGGGCTGTGCAGGGATGGGGCTCCCCACTGGGGGGACTCTCAGGGCTGCGCAGGGATGGGGCTCCCCACTGGGGGGACTCTCAGGGCTGTGCGGGGACGGGACTCCCCACTGCGGGACACTCAGGGCTGTGTGGGGACGGGACTCCCCACTGGGGCACTCTCAGGGCTGTGTGGGGATGAGGCTCCCCACTGGGGGACTCTCAGGGCTGTGCGGGAATGAGGCTCCCCACTGGGGGACACTCGGGGCTGTGCGGAGACGAGGCTCCCCACTGGGGGACACTCAGGGCTGTGTGGGGATGGGACTCCCCACTGGGGGACTCTCAGGGCTGTGCGGGGACGAGGTTCCCCACTAGGGGGACACTCAGGGCTGTGCAGGGACGGGATTCTCCACTGGGGGGCACTCAGGGCTGTGTAGGGATGGGACTCCCCACTCTGCAGGGGACACTCAGGGCTGTGTGGGGACGGGACTCCCCACTGGGGGACTCTCAGGGCTGTGCGGGGACGAGGCTCCCCACTGGGGGACACTCAGGGCTGTGCGGGGATGGGACTCCCCACTGGGGGGCACTCAGGGCTGTGTGGGGATGGGACTCCCCACTCTGCAGGGGACACTCAGGGCTGTGCAGGGACGGGATTCCCCACTAGGGGGACACTCATGCGTCCTTGCCCCGCAGGTGCTCTCATCAGCCATGACAAGCTGCTGCTGCAGCTCAACCCCGAGCGTGAGCTGGGGGACATGAGCTACAAGCTTGGCCAGGTCAGTGCCCGGAGGGTGGCCAGCAGGACTGGTTCCTCCCCAACACCCCTCCTCTCCAGAGCTAGCTGACTGTCCTCTGCATGTGTAGGGGGCTTTGTTACGTCATTCAGAAACACGGGCCCACACGTGTTGTCTGGTGAGAGGACCGGTTTTGAATAGAGATCCCACCTTGTCGTTCCATTTTGTGTCAAGACCTCACCCTGACGTCTCTCAGCAGCCAAGTTTCCTTTCTTCTTTTTCAACATTCCCTTTCTTAGCGTCTCTTTACCTCAGCTGCTCCCGGGGCTCATTCTTAAGCCCCGAACCCCTGGGGGTCTGACCAGCCCTGACTGGGGATGGGGGTTGGTGCTCGCTTCAGGGACCCCAGGCGGGCCCGGCGCCTGAGCACCGCCCCCGTCCCGTGTCCCCTGAAGGTGTCCATCCACTCGGTGTGGCTGGGGAACAGCATCACGCCCTTGCGAGAGGAGGAGTGGGACGAGGAGGAGGAGGAGACCGAGGCCCCGGCACCGTCGTCCCCGCCCACATCTCCGATCAACTCCAGGTTCCCTCCGCCTTCTGTCCAAGCGAGCGGGAGCTCCGTCCAGTCCCTTGTTTGGGGGCCTCTTGATGAACCTCTCATCTCTTTTGGGGGAAATTGCAGGAAACACCGGGCTGGAGTCGACATCCACTCCTGTTCGCAGTTTTTGCTTGAGTTGTACAGTCGCTGGATCCTGCCGTCGAGTTCCGCCAGGAGGACCCCCGTCACCCTGATCAGCGAGGTAGTGCGCTCGGTGAGTGGCGTGCCCGCCCCTGTGGTACCCGGGGCCCGTGTGGAGACACCGGGAGGTTGTGGTGCTTCTCAGGCCAGGGGAGGGCCGCCTCCACGCACAGTGCCGGGCAGGCACGCCCCAGCCCAGTGGCCGCATCGTGGAGTCGGCACTGGACCACCTGTCCTCGCAGCGCTGTCTCCTCAGGCCTGTGACAGACATACCCCCCCAGCAGCCAAGCACCTATCCGGGCGGTTGTTGTCCGGGGGTTGGCCTCAGAGTCCTTCATGTCCAGGAGCCCCAAGGGGCCGCCAGGGAGTGTAGCTTCCTATGAGCAGCACCCGTCAGTCCTCGCAGCGTTGAAGTCACACCTGAGAGCTTTGAAAAGTCACTCACTCGGTGCCGGCTTGTCACCTGGGTTTCGTCCGGAAGGAGGGCTGCCCGGGACTGGATCCATCGCGTTAGCTATTTCTGTTCTTTTGACCTAAAGGTGTCTCCTTTCGGGAGTGACTTGTTTTTTTTTAAACCTGTTTTTCTTAGTATTCCTTTAAAGGTTTCTACAGATTGTCTGATATTTGGTCAAGTTGATATTTTTAAAAACTTCACTTTTAATTTGTAATGTAAGTTGCAAATTGATTTTTATTAAAGAGGTCAACAAACTATAAGTACTGCTAAAGATCTTAAAAAAAACAAGTTGCTAGAAATTCTTGGTGGTCCAGTGGTTAGGACTCAGCACTGCTGTGGGCCCAGATTTGATTCCACAAACCACATGGCATGACCAAAAAAAAAAAAAAAAAATTGTCTATTTAAAAATGATAACTTAAAAGTTTTTAGTTGCTTTGCATCCAGCATCTGGCTCATCAGCAGTCCCTGGGTTCTCACAGCTCCTGTGTATTCAGTCTGTTAACATCAGGTGACTTCTGGGAAACAGCGCTGTGCCTGTGTGCGGGAGGGCACAGGAGAGAGGGGCAGGTCGGGTCAGCGTTGCTACAAAAGTGTTTGACCTCGTGACCTCGAGAGGCCTGCGTGCCTCCACGGGTGGCCTGAAGTCCTGCCGGCTAAGTTGTTCAGCTGCCAGGGTCCCTGAAGACCAGCCAGCCCCCGCCTCCAACACACTCCCGGTGCTCGGGGGGCTTCCACCTGATCAGAGCCCATCTTCAGATGTCATGCGAGAAACTGGAGACTCTGGGGAGACAGAAGGAATCGGTGCCAAAGCATTGACTTCTGAGCCAGGCGCCTGCTTCTCCTTCGCGGCTTTGAGACCTGGGCTGGCAGTGGCCGCAGTGTGTGAGCCCGGCTCCAGGGAGGCCGCGGGCACCCTTCTCTCCTGGGCCCAGGCTCTGGTGCAGGTTCGGCTCAGGGTGTGGAGCCCAGAGTGACCCGCCCCCTCCCACCACGTGTCCGTCTCCAGCTCCTCGTGGTCTCGGACTTGTTCACTGAGCGCAGCCAGTTTGAGACGATGTACCTGACGCTGACGGAGCTGCGGAAGGTACACCCTTCGGAAGACGAGATTCTCCTGCAGTACCTGGTGCCCGCCACCTGCAAAGCAGCTGCTGTCCTCGGGATGGTGAGCGGAGGGCGTGCGGGGCCTCAGCCGCGGGAGGAGGGGCCCCACGTCACTGCAGAGCGTGGGGTGCCAGCCGGGCCTCTAGTGGGGCTCCCGTGGCCCTGGGTCCTGAGGTGGTGCGGTGCCTTTTCTAGGGGCTCGGCTGTGCCCTAGGGGGCACGAGGCCAGGTCTTCCCCCTTGAGAACGCATCCGCCCCCTGCAGTGCCCTGCAGCACCATCCAAGGGGCGGGATGATGAGTCCCCTGGCTTCTGCTGTTCGAAGCCCAAGTGGGGCCCCCTGGGTTGCTGCGGGAGGTGGAGGCAGCTAGACTGGAGGCCTGAGGGGTCCTTTTGTCTCAGCGGGAGGCTCGTTCTCACGGTAATTGTGCTCAGGCCTGAATCCCCAAGGCTAAAGCTGTGTTGTCTATAAATGGAATGAGTAACACTTTCAAGAAGAGGCTTAGACGGGTTGGCCTGGGGTGAACCCCCTCTGGTGGGGGGCAGCACTGCTTCCCCCAGGACAGGGACACGCTGCTGGGACGGGACCCTGTCCTTTGTGGCTGTACCCACGCAGCCCGGCCGCGGAGTTCTCAAGCTCTGCTTTTCTCCAGACTTCCCCAGGTTATGAAAGCTGCCCCCGCGGGCTCTGCTGGTGGTTGGCGGTCTTCGGTGTGGGTGGGAGGAAGGGAGTCCTCTGCAGTGTCAGCTTCGCGGGGACCACAGGGCAGAGTTCCCGGGGGCTGAGGGGTAGTCAGACAGCCTCTGAGGCTTTTGCAGAGTGAGACAAGGCCCTCAGCCAGCAGTGGTTGCTTGTCCCTGGGTGGGGTGATCTGTCCCCAGGGAAGTCCGTCACAGACTCAGGGCTGGGGTTCTTCCCAGGGCCGGCCTCGTGGGTCCCTGTGTCACTCACACACTGAACTCCAGCCCCAGGAGAAGGGTGTGAGCACAGATGTGACATGGAGGCTCAGGGAGCCCCCACTCGTAGGGGTGCTGGGGGCCCCCGCGACACCCCAGCCCTGCACACAGGCCCCTGTGGCGCGAGGCCAGCCTCCCGGGCCTCCCCTGGGGTATGGGCCCTGCCCAGCCCGCCGTGTGCTTGTGCCCAGGACAAGGCCGTGGCGGAACCAGTCAGCCGGCTGCTGGAGAGCGCGCTCCGGAGCAGCCACCTGCCCAGCACGATGGGTGCCCTGCACGGCGTCCTGTACGTGCTAGAGTGCGACCTCCTGGACGACACCGCCAAGCAGCTCGTCCCTGTCGTCACCGACTACCTCCTCTCCAACCTCCAGGGCAGAGCCCAGTGAGTGGGCGTGGCCGGCCTCCCACCGCGGTCTCCCGGGTTCGTCCGATGGGGTGGGGGGTGGGGGTGCCTGTGAGAAGTGCGCGTACAGCAGACCCTGGCTGAGGTGCCAGCAGGGGCCCACGTGGGTGCCCTCCTCACAGGGACGCTGGCTGAGTCCCTGAGACAGGAGGCCAGCGCGCAGTGCTGGCAGACAGCGCGGCGGGCGTGTCGCTCACCTGGCCGCGTCTCGGTTTCAGCTGCGTGAGCGTGCACAGCCAGCAGCATGTGCTGGTGATGTGCGCCGCGGCCTTCTACCTGATCGAGAACTACCCGCTGGACGTGGGCCCGGACTTCTCGGCCTCCATCATACAGGTGAGCCAGGCTGGCCTGGGCTGTGCTCTGCGACTGGGGGCTGGGCCGGCAGAGGCTCCCACCAGGGAGGAGGCTGGGCGGCCCTTTGACCCGGAAGCCTTCCCCCCCGTGCAGATGTGTGGGGTGATGCTGTCTGGAAGCGAAGAGGCCACCCCGTCCGTCGTCTACCACTGCGTCCTGCGGGGCCTGGAGCGCCTCCTGCTCTCCGAGCAGCTCTCCCGGCTAGACGCAGAGTCCCTGGTCAAGCTGAGCGTGGACCGGGTGAATGTGCACAGCCCGCACCGCGCCATGGCGGCCCTGGGCCTCATGCTCACCTGCATGTACACAGGTGAGCCCGGCACACGGGTGCCGCTGGGCTCCAGACGCAGGGCTTCTGCGGGGGCCTCCAGTTCTCTGGGCCACCAAGCTGCGTGGGGTCAGAGCCCCGTCTGGGAGCGGCTGTCAGTCTGACCCCTGTGCCCTGTGTCTCGGCTGGGCCCTGGGGGCCGGGCCCCCCCCCACCCCCCGGTATCAGACCATCAGGAGGAGTTCGTAAACTCCTGTGTGAGCTCCAGGCCCGCTTCCCAGAACCATCCAATTTTACAAACCAGCGGCACAAAACGGCTCTGTTCCAGGAAAGGAGAAAGTCAGTCCAGGCCGAGCCTCCGAGCCCAGCACTGCCGCCCCCGACAGCGAGTCCGTGATCGTGGCCATGGAGCGGGTGTCTGTCCTCTTTGACAGGTGAGCACAAGCCCGCCTGCCCGCAGCTGGGGGCGGCCTGCTCCCGCCTGGGCCCCAGGCTCTGTGCCGCGGGCCGTCCTGGCACCCAGCGCCCGGGTTTGGGCTCAGGTGGCTCAGGGCTGTCCCAAGTGCTGCCCAGGTCCTGGTGGCGAGGGGCAGTGTGGCGGTGTCGGGGGCCTTTGAGGAGACGGCCTGGAGCCTGCTTGGAGACCGAAGCGACTGTCTGAGCTGCCACCTGTAGAGAAGGGCCTGGGGGCTGCGTAGCAGCGGCTAGGGAGGAGGCCGCCCTCGTGAAAAGGAGGCTGCTCTCATGGCCCTTGGACAGCCTTACGAGCAGGCAGCATCCTTGAGAGCCTGTGATGACGGCCTGCCTCCACATGTGTGCCCTGGGGTCCAGAACGGCTTGGGGGCCTCGTCCGGCTCTGCCCCGGGCCTCTCAGGCCATGTTTGTGGCCTCAGGGAAGCTGGCTCTGCTCTGCGCCCCTCAGCTCTGGTCAGCTCTGGTCAGCAGGTGACCATCCGGGTGCTCACGAGAGCACTCTCCACAGAACCTTCTCCAGGCCCGCTCTGGCCGGATGAGGTGCTCTGGAGAGCGGACTGAGCGTGCTGCGCCCTCGTTGCCCATTTCAGCGCACGTCCTCAGTCCCGCGCTCATACTCACCAAGCCCGGGGGCATGCAGGGCGCCCACGCTTAGCCCCACCCGCGGGGGCTCATGTGCCAGGCGTGCTGCAAGATGAGCGCGTCCGCCCGTGCAGGGCCGGCATTCAGCCTGGCCGCGCTTGCACGTGTTGGGGACGCTGGGTCGACAGCGCTGACTCTCCCTTGCGGGTCTCACGCCTGCGGGTCACGGCTGGCATTTGCAGGCAGGTAGAGTGGGCACACCGGGCTGGTTTCCAGGTCCCTTCCGGTGCTTCTCAGTCACAGGCGCCTGTTTGATTGGTTCTGGGGGCCACCCCCACGGGCTCCAGGGTGTGACGTGCTGGCCCCTCGTGTGTGCTGGTGCAGAGGACCCACTTCCGCACCCCCGAGGCCTGTGTGTGCTCAGCTTCCTGCAGGTGGGGCTTGCACGCGGAACACATGGACATGGAGGGCCAGCGGAGGTGTGCCGATGGCCAGTAGCCTGAGTAGCCTGCTGGCTGCCCCTTGGCCCTGGGAGGGCCTTGTGCCAGGGACCAGCCACGGGTCTGCTGAGGGCAGGCAGCCAGGAGCACTGGGGCAGGGAAGAGGGCCTGCCACGAAGAGGGCCTGGCAGGGCGCTGATGGGTTCCAGGGGCACAGGCGCGCTTGAGGGCCTCAGGAGGACGCGGGTCTGTCACAAGGGGCTGTGGCATGCTGTGATGTCACCGCCCTAGCCATCTTTGCTGCTACTTCAGCATGCCAGCCGGATCAGGAGCCCCCGGGCTGGGGAGTGTGGGCGAGATGGGCTCTGATCCAGGCTCCCCCCCACCACAGGATCCGGAAGGGGTTCCCCTGCGAAGCCCGCGTGGTGGCACGCGTCCTGCCCCAGTTCCTGGACGACTTCTTCCCGCCCCAGGATGTCATGAACAAGGTCATCGGCGAGTTCCTGTCCAGCCAGCAGCCATACCCGCAGTTCATGGCCACCGTCGTGTACCAGGTGAGGGGCCGGGGCAGGGCGCCCAGACCAGGCGCCGGGCCCCCAGCTTCCCCCGGCCGGCGCTGATGGGGTGGCCTCTCGCAGGTGTTCCAGACGCTGCACGGCGCGGGGCAATCGCCCATGGTGCGGGACTGGGTCATGCTGTCCCTCTCCAACTTCACGCAGCGGAGCCCAGTCGCCATGGCCATGTGGAGTCTCTCCTGCTTCTTCGTCAGCGCGTCCACCAGCCCGTGGGTCTCGGCGATGTATCCTTGCCTGGTTCTGGGCCCCGGGCAGCCCTGCCGTCCCGTCAGCACCCTGGTTGACATTTGCGTCAGCGTTTTGGAAGCCCACGTTCAGTAGGGAGCCCAGGTGTCAGGGTGACGCGTCCCTTAAACCCCAAGAGAGTGAGGCACAGACCAAGAAACAGGAGCCCGTGGTTCCCTGCGCCGAGTGGCCGCGCAGCAGGGAGGCCCCCAGAGGAGCCCCCGTGGCTGCCTGCGGGCCTGTCAGCTGGGCGGGCCGCTCACGCTGCTTCTCATTAGCCCTTGTCACGTGCTGTGTATCACTCTCCTGGGCAAACGCTGAAGTCAGTGAAGATCCAGTTCCCGCCCCCAACACGCTGGCTGCCAAAAGGGGATGGCCCCTCCCATCAGCCTTCCCCAGACAGACCGCAGAGCCTCGGAGCGGAGAGCGGCCTGGCCGGGCGGCATGGCTCTGTGCTGGGTGTGCGGGAACCAGGCCAGGTAAATCCTGCGTGAGGGGCGGCCCCGCGGGGCGGGGGCTCCAACTCCCCGGGCGGAGCCTCTGGCTCAAGGGGCCAGACCCAGACAGGAGGCAGCTGCCGCCCAGCCCTGGGCCGCTGCTTTTGCGGCTTTGGGGAGCCCCCCCGGTGCTTCCGCTGTCTGCAGGCCTGTGTCGGGGCCGGAGCCCTGGGGAAGGCAAGAACCCCCGGGAGCACAGGAACAGGTCTCCCCAAGCTTGCCGTCTTGTGCCCTTAACTGGCCGGCCAGCCTCCCGCACGTTGTGAGCAGGATGGGCAAGCTGGAGCAGGTGGACGTGAACCTCTTCTGCCTGGTGGCCACGGACTTCTACCGACACCAGATAGAGGAGGAGCTCGACCGCAGGGCCTTCCAGTCCGTGTTCGAGGTGGTCGCCGTGCCCGGAAACCCATACCACCGCCTGCTGGCTTGTCTGCGGAGCGTCCAGAAGGCCGCCGCATGCTGAGTGCCCACGCGGGTGGCGACGAGGTGGCCCCTGGACCGCGGGGCCCAGCCTGTGCCAGGCAGCAGGCAGCATGGGCTTCTCTCCGGGGAGCCAGGGGGCGGGCGTCCCGCCACGTGGTGGCGAAGCTGCGTGCAGGGCACACGCGGTAACGTTTGGGGTTGAGCCTGAGTCCTCTCGGGGCGGGAGCTGCTGTGGCGGGCCTCGCACTGGAGCTGGTGTAGGAGCCAGCCGCCCGCTCTTTACACCCTCCTCCCGTCCAGCGCTCGGCTGTCACCAGGTCCCAGCCGCTCCTGCCCAGGGGGCAGGATTCCTCTGCTCTTGCCAGCGAGCCATGAGCCCTCCGCTGTCCCGCAGGCGGGAGGGGACGCCACAGGCTCCGAGATGCGGAGTCCTGGGGTGTCTTGGGCTTCCGCAGGGCACGCATGCCGGGTCTGGCCAGGCGGGGGGGCTGGGAGTGCGACAGTTTGCACTGTCCTTCCCGTCTCTGTCTTCTCAGGATTTAAAGTTTAATTCTATCAGTAAAGAGATTAATTTTAAGGTAACTTTCTACGCCCGTGTACAGTCTGTGCATCGCCAGGTCAGCACTGCATGTCACAGTCTCTGAGCAGGTGGACGGGGTCTGTCCTCCCCGCCACCCGCGGGGTTGGCTGGCTGGCAGCCCTAAGCCTCCACCATGCCACCCTCTTTTATAAGAGTTCCCGTTTGGAGTTCAGGGCAGTTCTGCTGTGCTGGTCAGGAGTCCTTGCTCTGCTGAGGCGGGGAAGGTGCCCACCTGGCTGTCCTGGCTGTGCATGGTCGGCTCCGGGCACGGGCCACTCTCTGGCGGTGACAGCATGTGGGCAGTTAGCCAAGCAGGCCAGCCCCCTGCACCTGCCCTGACCTGGGCTCTGGCCTGCCCGGGGCTGGCTGGCAGGTGTTGGCGTCCAGGCCCGTGTCCCTCCTGCGTCATGGGCCCAGCCACTCACTGGCCGGGAGCCCCGAGGGCACAGCAGCTTACTGTGTCAGGAGCAGAGCACGGTGTCCCAGCGGCTGGTCAAGGAAGACCCCAGCGCCACCTCGCCCCTCGGTCCATCAGCGGGGCCTCCTTTCAGCTCGGGAGAGCACAGGTCTGTGCTCGCGGGGCCAGTGCTGGGCAGGGGGCGCCAGGCACAACCGCCACCCCTACTCCAGGCCCTGGCCCAGCTTGTTCCTGGACCCAGAGCAGTTCAGTGGAGTGTGCGTGGCCGGGGGCTGGCGGAGCCCTTCCAGGCGGCTCTATAGGGCCGCGGGGCAGCCGGCCCTGTGGTCAGCGGCACGACACGCAGCTTGGTCAGGAGCTCAGGTGCGTCCGGTTGGGCGTCTCCTCGGCAAGCGGGGCTGACATGCAGCCGTCGTCCAGGGTCTGTAGGGGGAGGAGGCCTCAGGTGCACCTCACGCCTGTCTCTGCGGCACACCGCCCGCTGCACACACCTCCTACGGGTGCAGGCCCCAGCCCCCACCCCCGGAGCCAGGCAGTTTGGGGCCAGCCAGGGTCAGCGTGCGCAGGGAGCCCCTCCTCAGAGCTGCCCTTGTATCCGGGCGCCCTGCAGAGGGCCCAGTAGTGTGAGCGGTGGACGTGGGTCAGAAGCCGGCCAGGGCCTTGAGGGCGGAGCTCCGACTCCACAGAAGTGACGTCCCTGCTCCCCTGCCTCTCACTTGGGCTCATCCTCGCTTTGGCAGGCGCAAGCCTGCTGGAGTGACCGTGAACACGGGGAGTTCTGGAACTGCTGCCCTCACCCGCAGGGTCCCTTCAGCACCTCCAAGGCAGACGTGTCGCAGGCCCGTGCTGTCTGCGCTTAGGTGTTTGCACTTGTTAAAGACAGCCTGTGAGCGTGGAGCGGGGGGCCGGTCCCCTTCGGAGTCCGAGCGCCAGGCACAGCTGGGCGAGGGCCTGCCTGGGTTTCCCACGTGACTGTCAGCACTCAGCGAGGAGCTGCAGCCAGCTCTGGCCATCGGTGCCACCCAGAGACCCGCTGGCTTGCCCCAGGGTGGGTGCCAGTGCTCGGGGAGGTCACTATCCATGGAGGAGGGTACATGTGTGGGGGTGAGCACCTGTGTCTCCATCCGGGCCTCTGAGGGCGGCCAACAGGTCTCTGCAGAAGCTGACCTTTCTCAGACCTGCCCCACAGGGTCGGCCGCGTGGCTGAGACGTCTGAGAGATGGACCCGCTTGTCAGCTGTCTGAGGAAGGGACCGAGTGGACTAAAGTCTGTGTCTGGCAGCAGTCACCTCGCCACCCCAGACTGTGTGGAAAGGGTCGTTAGGGGGCGGCGAGGATGCGGTTTGTTTTCCTGCTGGTGACACAGGGAAGATTTGAGCGAAACCAGGGTGTTGGTGGGCGAGGTGCTTGTGTGTCTTATCCTATGGGTCCTGTGGCGGCCCCACTGAGCTGGGCAGGGGGAGGGGGTGTTTCCAGGTGCCCTTCCCCGCTGTCCCCTCGCCTTCCTACAGCACACACATCCTCCTGGGAGGCGAGGATGGTGTTGGGATTCTCCGGACACCCGGCATGTAGCACCCAACCCCGCTTGTGGCCAGGTGTCACTGCCGAGCCCAGGGGTGCAGGCAGCTCACCGCGGGTTAGCAGAGCTGCCCACGGCCGTCTTGGGGAAGCCCCTCCGGGCCGTTCAGCGTGGTTACTCTTTTGTGGTTTGGAGGAGTGCACTTGCTCCCTCTCGGTGCCATGGGCGTCTCTTCCTGGCGCGCGACCTTGCTTTGCCTTTTGTCCCCCTCTGCGTTGTGCCCGAAACGGTAGGTCCTGGCGAGGGTGACGCTCGGTGGTCCTGCACGCTGGAGTGACGGCGGGGGTGCAAGAACCACCTTGAAGGTCACTGACGCTCCCCGGAGAGCTTGGGGTGGCCCCACCTGGAGGGGACCGCCCCCCCACCCGCCCCCCGCTGCCTGGTGCCACAGGCCTGGGCTCAGCGGGGGAGCCGGGGGGCTGAGCTCAGGCGGGGGCGGCCACGGAGGGGCCTGTGCGTCTGGCACTCAGTCATGCTGCCGAAGGAGCCCCTGGCCCCCGACGGTCGCTGCAGCTGTCTTGCTGCAGGCGGGTGGCCGCTGGCCTAGAGGACTGTAGCATCAGGGACCTTCCGCAGGGGGTGGGCTCTGAGCACGCTCCACGGGTGACCGTCCTCCGGCAGGATTGGAGCCCACGCTGTCCACTGCCAGGGTCCCCACCATGCACACACCGGGCACCCACAGGGCTGTGATGGGTGCATCCCGGAGCCTGGCCCAGGCTTGTCTGTGAGAAGAGAGCGAAGCTCTGACATGAGATGTATATTTTAATTTTTTAAACGGCTACAAATACTGTACATATGAATTAAAAGAAAAAAAAGTAAATTGCCGTGTGAGGCCTGCTTTGCTTATGGGGAACCTTGCCCCCGCAGGGGGCGGCAGACCACACCAGCAGGAGCCCAGCGCTATGGGACCCAGGTGCCGGGTATTGCGGGGACGGGGGCAGCCCCCCACCAGTGCCCGAGGCTGCAGAGGCTGCGGTGGTTATGTCGAATACCTGTAGGGGCCGTGTGGTTTCGCCCCAGGCCCCAGCTTGGAGGGGTGGTCACAGCGGGCACAGGTCCTGGGGGCTCACATGGGGCCTGTGACCTGACCTTGGAGCCCCTCGTGGCCCTGCTGCCCCTGTCGCCTCACTGGCTACCGGCCCCCGTGCCCTGGGACCGAGTGGTGAGGCTGCCCCGTCCATCTGAGCTGGTATGTTCTTCCCGCTGGAAACACCAGCTCCTCCAGGAATCCTCTCCAGTCAGCTGCGCGGGCACCAGCCCTCCCAGCCCCTCCTGGGGAGCGCCGGCCGTGCAGGGTTACAGCCCACAGGTTACACCACCTGCGGAGGCAGAGACCCAGGTCATGGACTGCCTGGGATGGGTGCTGCACGGAGTCTGCCGAAGGCTTCCCAGGTCCCAGGGTGTTGGTGGGAGTGGGCAGCCCCCAGCCCGACCACAGCGGGTGCCCAGAGAGAGAGGCAGCGGGCTTAGGAAGCCTGGCCTCTGCCCTGGTCATGGCACGTGTGGGCGCTGCCCTCGTGGTGCTGTTCCAGTGGCCAGGCCGCGAGTGTGTGTGCACCCGTTGTGCGTGTGGGAAGAGGTCAGCTCACAGGCCCGTCTCCCCCAACACGCCGCAGGCCCCAGCAGCCTCCCCTTTGGGAGGGGCTGAGCCCTCCTTGCCCGCCATGGTCTGGGTGAGGCGGCCACGCCCTGGCCTCCGTGTTTAGACGAGGGCCCCAGACGCCCTGGAAGGAAGCGACAACGTCCCGCTCACTCTCTAGCCGCCCAGCACAGGTGCCCTCGGTAGAGGGCAGCCCACCCCCTGCTTCCTGACCTGAACCTGGAAAGCCCTTCTGGGCCCAGGGGTTCTTAGTCCAGCCTCGCCCCTCAGGGTGGCCCGGGCGCTGCTGGAAGGGGCCTCCTGCCAGGGGCCCGTGGGCACAGAGGTGGGCTGGCTTTGTGGAGTCACCAAGGCTCCTGGCAGACCACAGGGGTGCCTGGGGTTCCACAAGCCTGGGGGCCTTGCAGTTTGGCCTCTCTTCCAGGATAGCTTATCCCCACCGGCCTTTCGAGCAGGAACCTGGGGGCTACCCAGGTGCGGTCCCCCCTTCCTGGCCACGTCCTCTAGGGCAGGCGTTGCCAAGCCTCCATGCCAAGCTGTGAGCAGATAACCGCCGACCGGGCCTGCACTCGTCCTGGCCCTGGGGCACTCAGGGCAGGGGCGGCCCAGTGTGGTAGAGCCATCGACTCAGGGTTGGGCATGCCCACTGAGGACCGAGAGTTAAGGGTCTGGGCTCCTGTGGGGAGAGGACGGTGCTGCCAAGCGGGTCACTGTGCCCAGCAGAGCCCACCCTCCTGCTCCGCTTGCCCCTGGCCTGGACCCAGCCCCACACCCCCTGTGCTTGCCCGCCTCCGCCCGGCTGGGGGCCTTAACGCTGCCGTAAGGACTGCCACCTCCTGGGATGGGCCTGGCTCCCTGCCGTCTGCCCCCAGCGAGGTGCTGGAGGCCCCTGAGGGATGCCCCTTCCTGCTTTGGGCCCCTGGAGGGCGCCGGCCTCCCCTGCGTGCCCGGGCCCCTCCCGCTGAGGCCTGACCACCCTTCTCTCTGCAGGTGCTGCTGGACGCCTGGCCCCAGGCCCTCTGCCTCCCTGGCACGCAGAGCCTGAGGGTCCCCACAGGCCATGCAGCTGTGCCAAGGTACGCAGCCCCCGTCCACACCCCGCCAAGGGCAGACAGGGCCTTCCCACGGGCTGCCGAGAGCTTGGCCTGCCTCCATCTCCCCCTGGCTCCCTCTTGTCCTTGGAGGCCAAAGCGAGCGCCCCCCTGCCCCACACCCGAGGCTTTCCAGCACCCCTGAAACCTCAGTGGAGATGCTGGAGCCCAGCCATTTACCCTGCCTCTGCGGGACCCGTCGGCTGGTTGCCAGCAGGGGGTGATCACTGGCCCTGCATACCAGCAGCGCTGCCCCAGGCCCACAGCTGCCCCTGCAGAGGCACTGGGACCTGCTGCCCTGGGGCTGCCCAAGCTGGGCACCTAGGGCGGCAGCGCCTCCTGATGACCACTCCGCAGCCGGGCCAGTATGCCGGCCTCTGCCCTCTCCAAATGCCTGAGGAGAGGGGAGGGCAGGGAGGGGCCTCGGAGCTGCAGCTGTGCCCTCTGCACCAGCCCATGTCCGGTGGGGTCACTTGTCCAGGCAGGTGTCTGTGAGGACAGGGCTGGGGGTGGCCTGACCAAGCTGTGTCTGTAGTTGGCTGAGGCAGGTTGAAATCCTGAGCTTGGCCTGCCTCCCCTCGGAGCCCTGCCTGGGCGCTGGGGGTTGCTATGAGGCAGACCTGCTCGGCTCTGGGGGTCGGGGTTGAGGGAACATCCACCTGGAGGACAGTCAAGGCTACCCCAGGCTCTGGGGGCAGAGAATCAGCTCTCAGGCCACCTGGTAGATTAAATCCTTTATCTAAGGGGCTTGGGGAGGACTACCTGGAGGAGGTGGGCCTTTCATCCCTCACGCACTCTGCAGACACTACTGAGTGGGCCAGGTGCCTGGTCGAGGGGCATAGCAGCTGTCAGCCCTCCCGGGAGGTGCTGTGTGGCCAGGCAGGGGTGCCCTGTGTCCCCAGGAAACCTCAGAAGCTGCGACAGGGAGGGGCTCCCACCAGGAGCTGAGGGCAGGGCCAGGTGCTGACCCAGGACACCCTGCTGCCTTCTGCCTCTGCACCCCAAGTTCCGACTGCAGGGAGGAGAGAGCCCCGGGCGGCCCACCCCATCCTGAGCCCTCTCCTCCTTCCAGCTGGGCTTTGGCCCCTCTCTCGGGGTGAGAGGGCAAGCTCTGGACACGGGGAGGTGCAGGGTGAGGTCACCTAGCCAGAGCCTCAGGGACCCACCCCCCCACCGCCCTGGCCCCGGCCCCAGGCTTGGCTTCCCTGTCCTGGGCGGCTCAGGCCAGGACTCCCCTGTACCCAGCAGGCCTGAGGAGGGCCCTCTGTGCCTGGGGAGGTTTTCAGCTTGCACTCTGTGAGCCCTTCCCCCAAGTTCAGCGCCCCCCCAGAACCCTCGCAGCACACTGGCCGGGGGGCAGGACAGGGGCTCTGTGTGGTCATCATAGCCCGGCCAGCAGGTGTGACGTGGAGGTCTGCCCCCAAGATCTTGGGACTGAGCCTCAGTTGAGTCTGGCGGAGGCCTGAGGAGGGGGCTGGCCAGGCCACTTTGTCCAGGGTCGCACTAGGGGGCCTCCCCAGGCCTCCAGGGCACAATGGGAGCGTTTGCCCAGGCTGGCAGCATGGGTTGTGAGCCCCTGCCCAGGACCGTGGGCAGAGAAGGCCTGACGTGTCCTTCCCGGGGAGCACAGGTCAGACCCGGCACCGAGCCAGCCTGCCTGGATTCGGAGCCCAGCTTGGCCCCTTGCCCGCAGGGTGGCCTCACCTCTGTCCCTCAGGCTGTTTATCTGCAGAATGGGAATAACAGCAGCGCCAGCCTCCCTCACAAGAATGCCATGAGGGTCAAAGCTGAAAACAGACACACTGCGCTTAGAACAGGGGCTAATGGTCAGCGAGCTCGCATTCTTAAGACTGTTGTCTTTGCAAGTGTTCTTAACCCAGGGTCACACAGCTGGAGGGCAGACAGGAAACGGCTGGCTCACCGGAGGTTCAGTTTGCAGGAGGGAAAATGGGAGGAAGGACCAAAGTGGAACAGGAGGACTTCAGAGCGAAGGTGTTGCCAGAACATGGTTTGGAGTTTGCCAGGAAGCCCGAAGGCAAAATCCAGGCCACCGACTGGGAAGGGAGGGGAGAGTTACTTGAGGTCAGTCTTTCAGAGTCCATACCTTTACTCAGCAAGGCTTCACCAAGGCCTTTTCTGTGGGGTCCTGGGGGTACAGGGAGCACCCCACCGAGCCCCGTACACAAGGCAGGTCTGGGTGCAGATGGTCCGGCTGCAGGACGGGTGGGAATACGCTGTTGTCCAAATCTCGGCGCTCTGTGCACCAATGCCGAACAGAAACGTGGAGACAGAGTCTCAGAGGAGAAGGAAAGGGTGGCTTTACTTCGCCAGGCAAAGCTAGTCAAACAGGAGGGAGGGGCAGGGCGCACCGCACCCTCTGAAAGAATGGCACAGCCCGAGGACACAACATAAGCTGATTAGAGTCGAGTGGGTCCAAGGTGGCAGACAAGTCAACTTCAGCTAGACCCTGATCCTCCGTCCACTCTCTCTGTAACATCCGCAAGCGAAACGACACACCCAGAGGCACCATGGCAGTCCCAGGGCTGACCCTCAGAGACCGAAAAGTGGGCAGTGGCCCAACTGCTGGAGATCTCCACCGCTTCACCAAAACAGTTGGCACAGTCCTCCCACTCGTTAGCCTGTGAGGACGAGATGGCACGATGGCCTCACCGACTCGATGGACATGAGTCTGAGCAAGCTCTGGGAGTTGGTGATGGACAGGGAGGCCTGGCATGTGCAGTCCATGGGGCTGCAAAGAGTCGGACACAACTGAGCGACTGAACAACATTAGCCTGTGAAATTACCCAGCTCGTAAAAAACAAAAGTGAAAGTCGCTCAGTCACGTCTGACCCTTGGTGACCCCAAGGACTGTAGCCCGCCAGGCTCCTCTGTCCATGGGATTTTCCAGGCAAGAATACTGGAGTCGGTTGCCATTTTCTTCGCCAGGGGACCTTCCCAACTCAGGAAAAGCTAACCACACGACATTGCGAGGCTGCTTGCCCTCTGCGTCGGCCCACACTCTGTGGAGTGTTTCTCTCTGAATAAACCCGCTTCTTACTTATCACTTCGTCTCTCGCTGAATTCCTTCTGCAATGAGACATCAGAGACCTGAGCTTCATTAGGTCCTGACACCAGGTCTGTGATCTCAGTTGGCAGAGCACGCGTTGTGGCCGAGTTGGAGTCCCGGCCACTTGGGGTCGAGTCTCCAGCAGGGTTTTGGCCAGGTTTACGTTCCCAGACACGTGGCTTTAAGCCCCAACTGAGGTCAGCGGTTTCACTAGCACCTCAAGGGCTGTGCCCTGCTCCCTGGTGTGTAGGCAGAGGTTATAGTCAGGCAGGGGTCTGTGATAAGGGTCAAGGCAGTAGCAAGTCTTCATTTCTGCTTCTGCAAGTTTTCCAAAAGGCGGGGTTGCTGATGAGCTCACAGTTTGTGCAGGGTCTCCAGTGGTCTGTCTCCTGCTCATCTTGACGGGCCTGTCCTGTCCCTCCTCCAATCAGCAACCGCTCTGCCCTTCGGAATGCGGAGCAGGCCACAGAGTCTTGTCCATAAGGGATGGGGGACAAAAAGGCTTCCACGCCTGGGAGCCCCACAGGGCCCCGCTGTTCATGGCACCATCTGCTCCCAGGTACCCTGTGCCTCGAGCCCTGCGCTGGCTCCTCGGCCCGTGCCAAGTCACCCAGGCTACCATGTCGCCCAGGCCGGCAGCCATGCCCCTTGAGGAGGGGAAGAAGCAGACAGTGACCAAGCCAGGGGTCTGCTACAGCTGCTGGTGCCCAGCCTGGTGGTGGTGGCGTTTGTACTGTTAAGTGTGAGCCGTTGGCTGGAGGATGGCCGTGCGTGGGGCATGCGGGCGGGTGGGCGTTGCACACGTGTGTCTCTGCAGGTCCCAAAGCGTGTGTTCCTGTGCCAGTCTCCTGTCTGTCTGTCTGTCCTCCCGTCTCTCTTACTCTGGGTCTCCCTCTCCGCCTCTTACCTCATTCTGTTGCACCCCAGCCCCCCATCTTGGGCCCTCCATGGGCCCCTGGCAGAGTGGGGCCTGGCCACCCGAGCCCAATCTTCCCAGCAGAGGAGCCTCACTCAGTGGCCCCGGGCCGGCCAGCCTGGCGGCCAGGCCGGGGTTGGGAGGCAGGGCCGGGCGCCTGGGCCGCCTGTTCTGGGCCTGGCCCGCTCGCTGCAGTATTGATGGCCCGTCAGGGCGGCCCCGATTCCTGCGCTTTCAGTTAAAAGGTTTCTGTTGTTGTAGCTTATGCAGTTGCTCTGTTGCTATGGAAACGTGACATCAAAATGACGTTTCCCGTTTAAAAGCTTTTAACTAAATTCCTGCCTGTCAGATGTAGGCCCCATTTTGAGCGAGGAGCTGCCTTCCAGGAGCAGGGCTCCCGCCGCGGTGTGCAGGCCCCGGCGGCCCGCCCCGAGCACGCTCTTTAACCCCACAGGTGCCCCGGGCATGGCCACGGCCGAGGTACCGGGCTACCTCGTGTCCCCGCAGGCTGAGAAGCACCGGCGGGCCCGCAACTGGACGGATGCTGAGATGCGCGGCCTCATGCTCGTCTGGGAGGAGTTCTTCGACGAGCTGAAGCAGACCAAGCGCAACGCCAAGGTGTACGAGAAGATGGCCAGCAAGCTGCTGGAGATGACGGGCGAGCGCCGGCTGGGCGAGGAGATCAAGATCAAGATCACCAACATGACCTTCCAGTACAGGTAGGCCCGTGGGCAGCGGGCGGCCTGCTGGGTCACGACGGCGGGGGCTTGGGGGGGTCCCAGCTTTGTGTAGGCAAGAGGGGACCTATGGGCCCCATGGAGCGGTGCACAGGGAGACCCCCAAGGCCCTGCAGGGTGGAGGGTACTGCTGGCGGCCGGGGGGCAGGATACCCGAGGCTGGGCCACTAGGCCCCTGAACCCGCTGTCTCTGGTGTCCACTGAGCCCACTGTGGGCACAGCGCTGGCCTCAGGGCTGGGGAGGGGGTGTGGAGGCCCTGAGCACCCAAGAGGGTCCGCGCGCCTCTACCCCCTCCCCGCCCCATGCTGGGCTGGGCCCCTGCCCTGGCTGCCTCGGGAGGGGCTGGGTCACGGCCAGGCACATGGCTCGGGCGGGGGCAGTTCCAGGCCGTGCCCCGCACCTCAGAGGGCGGGGCCAGGTTTATCTGCCTGGGGTCCCCGGGAGGAGAAGGTCGTGGGCAGGTGAGAGGTCATGGGGGTGGAGGGGGTCACGGGTGGGGTGAAGGTCGAGCAGGAGCTGGGCTGCAGGCAGGGAGGCATAGAGAGTGGGCCCTGTGGGCAGGCTGGGCCCACACAGCCCCCAGGAGCCTGTCCGTGTTAGGGGGCTGCCTTCCCAGGAGGACACACGAGGACCCCGCTGGTCCCAGTCCAGGCAGCCCCAGACAGGAGCAGAGGTTGGCCAGGGGGGCGTGGACAGGCCCCTGCAGGTTGGCCTGGGCACCTTGAGCCACACTCTGTGGATGAGAGGATCCCCCCACCCTGCCCCTCCTGGCCTATGGCTCCCAGCCCGTCTGGGGCCTGGGGGTGTGCAGAGACTCCCAGGGCCCTGGACAACTGAAGGCCGCTTCAGTTGCATCAGTTTAACTTTCTCGGTCTTGGAGGAGCCGGTCCTGAGCCTGGCCCGTCCAGAGGCTCATCTCTGACCCGCAGCCTGGCCCCCAGCCAGGCCTCGGGGCAGAGCAGAGGAGGCCGGCCGCTGGGGTAAAGGTGGTCCGAGGCCCGGGCCGAGCCATGTGCCCCCTACCACCCCCGCCACCACCCCGCAGCGCCTGGCAGGGAGGGGGCAGCAGGGCTGGGGTGGGCAGCTTTATGGCCTGCTATCTGACTCCGTGACTCACGGCTCTGACTGGCGTCTGGCCGGGTTATTCATTATTTATCCTGAAAGCCGCCTCCTGAGCCCCAGGGAGGGATCCTCTTCCATCCCTGGAGGGGAGGTGGGCTGAGGCGGCCACAGGAGACGAGGGGGTGGCCGGCGGGGTGGGGCCGCACGCGCACAGCGCTTCACAGTCTTGTGCGCAGCGGCACCTCTCAGCTGCCGTCACCGACGGGCACCAAGGCCCAGAGCAGGAGAGGGCTTCCCCAGGGGCTCAGCGCTGCAGAATCCGCCTGCCGTGCAGGAGACCTGGGTTTGATCCCTGGGTCGGGAAGATCCCCTGGAGGCGGGCATGGAACCCACTCCAGTATTCTTGCCTGGAGAAGCCCATGCATAGAGGAGCCTGGTGGCTAGTCCATGGGGTCTCACAAAGAGTTGGACACGACTGAAGAGACGGAGTGCACACGCAGAGGACCTTACAGACCGACACTCTGGCTGGGGGACTGGTTCTTTAACTTTTCCGACACCTCCCCTGACCCCCACCACCCAGAGCTGCCCACAGCCGAGGCTTTAGTTATTTTTTCATGAAAACTTTAAAAAAAAAAAAAAAACAAAGCCAATCTTTATTTATTTATTGAATGCACCGCCAGCTTGTGGGATCTTAGTTCCTCGACCAGGGATCAAACCTGGGCACTCGTCTGTGGAATTGCGGAGGACCCCCCAGGGATTCTGGAAACAGTTGATATGCAGGTGGTTGGTGGGATTCCCTGGAGGTCCAGTGGTTAGGACTCGACGCTCTCACTGCTAGGGGCCCAGGTTCAGTCCTGGCTGGGGAGTTAAGATCCCACCAGCTGCTCCGTGTGGCCAAAGTATAAAAACAGATTGTCTGTGAAGGAAGCCTGGGGGTGGCCTGGTTCCAGGGAGCGTGTTTTGCTGGTGTGCTGTGCAGGGGCCCCCTGTAATGGGGCAGGCCTTGTCTCAGGTGGCCAGAGCAGGACCTGGGGGGGGCTTCCGGAGGAGCTGGAGGGGGGCCTGGGACCCGGCACAGCCTTCCGCCCTCCTGCCTTCAGGGAGGTGGGGCAGCCCGTCCTGGCTCCCTGCTGAGGACCCCATGTGCCTCGGCCTCTGCCCCCAGCCGCACACCCCCGCCAGGGCGATGCTTTCAGATAGTCAGCGCATCTCCAGGGACCAGGGTGACCAGTGGCCACACCCCGGCAGGGACTTGACCTCGGGGCACCCTTTTGGGAGACAGGAGCCACTTTGCGGTGGGGGACCCTGTCAGTCAGAGTCCTCCCCAGAGCCGGAGGAGCAAGGACGGGGAATGTGGAGGGGCTGCCAGTGGTGGCCGGGGTTTCGGGAGGCAGAAGGCCCATGCCAACCCCATTGTGGCCCCTTCGCTCGCTGGCCGGGGCCTGCACTATAGCCTCACCTCCCCGGGGACAGCCGAGGCTCAGGGACCGCAGGGCCTGTCTGCAGGGGAGGGCAGGACTCAGGGCCTGGGCGGGCGGGGCCCACCGTAGGCGGACAGCAGACCCTCCCCGGGGGCGTCAGCGCCCCCCCTCCTGGTACCAAGAACGTCATCTGGACAGCTCGCTGTTCGCCAGGCACCGGGCGTTGTCTGCTCCGGTCTTCCCAGCACAACTTGGATCATCCCCATTTTACTGACACGAGGCTCAGAGAGGTTAACGGACCTGCCTAGGCTCACACAGCGAAGCGGCAGAGATGAGCCGCAGACTCAGAGCCGTGACCACCGAGGCCTGTGCTCGTCCCTCCTGAGCTCCTGCTCCGGGACGTCCTCCTCAGGACACGCCTGTGACCTGACTCATTCTACGTTCGCGTTACAGATTATATCGCATCTCACTCCTACGTTGGTATTATACCACATATGTTCTTATCTCACTCCTATGTTGGTATTATACCACATGTGTTCTTATCTCACTCCTATGTTGGTATTATACCACATGTGTTCTTATTATTGCTGACTGACTTATTAAAAAGCGGCATTTGTTCATTGCAGAGAGTTTAGAAACTCCAGAAAAGCAAAGAGAGGACTTTAGGGGTCAGCTCAAGACGCCAGCCTGACACCGGGGCCTGTGGGGCCTGTCGACGCCCGCAGCGGCGTAGGGTCCCGAGCCCGACCTCTTTCTGACCCGGTCTCACCTGGCCCACGTTTCCGGGGAGGCCTGTCTGGCTGGGGGTGGCCCACGCCCGTGCCACACGGCCCCCTGGGCCCGGCGCCCGCGAGCGCCCCTCTGCAGAGGGGCCGGGCGGGCAGGGCCAGGAGTGGCCCACGCCCGTGCCGCACGGCCCCCTGGGCCCGGCGCCCGCGAGCGCCCCTCTGCAGACGGGCCGGGCGGGCATGGGTCCGGCGCCCGCGAGCGCCCTCTGCAGAGGGGCCAGGCGGGCAGGGCCAGGAGCAGCCGTTTCTCACCCTCGGCTCTTGTGTCTCTCGTTTCAGGAAATTAAAATGCATGACAGATAGCGAGTCCGTCCCGCCCGACTGGCCCTATTACCTAGCCATTGATAGGATTCTGGCCAAGGTCCCCGAGTCCTGTGATGGCAAACTGCCGGACGGCCAGCAGCCGGGGCCCTCCACGTCCCAGACCGAGGCGTCCCTGTCGCCGTCTGCTAAGTCCACCCCTCTGTACTTACCGTATAACCAGTGCTCCTACGAAGGCCGCTTCCAGGACGACGGCTCCGACAGCTCCTCCAGCTTACTGTCCCTTAAGTTCAGGTGTGTGTGCGCCCCGCTCCCGCCCCACCGCCCGCCCCCGAGACGGGTCAGGCGGCCGTCCTGGTGGCGGCAGTCTCTGCCACCCAGGGCCGACTGCAGAGGCCTCGGCGGCACACACGCACCTCAGGGGCAGGGAGGCCAGAGACAGGGAGGCAGGTGGGCCGAGGCCTGGGCCGTCGAGTTCACCGCCCAAGCGCGTCTCCTGCACCCTCGCTGCTCAGCTGTGTGGAAAGTCCATGATCTCTCTGGGCCTCAGTCTCTGTCTGTAAAATGGGGATAAGTCAGGACCTTCTCTGGCAAAGGCTGGGAGTCAGAGGCGAGCCTCCTGCCCTTTCCTCAGTGTCTGGCTCTCGAGCTCCCCCACCCCAAGCAGACCCCTTCTCCCTGGCCTTGCCAGGCTGGCTGGTCTCTCAAAACCAGGGAGGGGGCGTCAGGCTGAGCCTCCACGGTGTCCTTGGAGCCTGGCTGCAGTGGGGGCCCAGCCCCTCTGCCATCCATGGCGTCCTGCCAGCCCTGAGCTGACCCTGCCTCAAGACACCCTCAGACAGGTGTGGTGTGGGGCCGGGGAGCCAGAGGAGGTCACGTTGGGCTGGGCTTTCACTGGTGAATAGAAGTTGGCCATTGGAGAAGAGAACAGGAAGAGTGGACATTTGGCTTTGGTCCTGCCTCCCCCAAGCTCAGTCTCAAGTCTGTCAGATGGGGGTGGGGTGAGGAAGGCATCTCGGGGGCCCCTCCAGTCTGACACCCAGAATCTGGGGGCTGCTGCTCGGTTGTCCAGCGCCCCTTCCCTGCGGGGGGGGTGGTTTCTCAGCAAAGACCTCCCAACAGAATCGCCTTTGTTAGTGGCCGGGCTGGGGTGCAGGGGATCTGCCGCTGGCAGACAGTTGCTTCCGTGGGCTGAGCCTACTTCCCAGACTGACGGCTGCCTGGTGCTGCGCCAGGCCGGGCCGTGGGGCACCTCTCCCTCCAGAGTCCAGGCTCTGCTCTCTGCTCCCGAGGGTGGCTGGGCCACAATCCTGCACAGAAGCAGAGGACCTAGGCTGGGGACAGGCAGGGCCTGGGGGCGTCTGGCAGCTCCCTGCCACCCCTGGGGGCCCCACTCACAGCAGAGAGATGGGCTTCCTTCAGCCCTGACCCTGGAAGGATTCCTGTCCTGGAGGGGAGCCTGGCCTCTATGGCCCCGCCCTTGGCCTGCTGTCCCCGTCTCCTCACCCCAAGGTGTGCTGGCCCCTTCCAGGCTGCCAGGAGGCAGGGGTTCCCCTGTCTGCCAGAGGCTGGCCCCAACTGGTGGTGTCTGCCCTGTAGGCCCTCCCACCCTGCGTTTTCCTCGTCCCTCTGGGTGTCCACTCACCCCACCATGAGTGCCCCTTGCCCACCCAGCACAGTGGGTGTGGGAATGCTGTGTGACAAGGAGGCCCAGCCATTTCCACATCACACTGTCCTTCCAGGTCAGAGGAGCGGCCTGTGAAGAAGCGCAAGGGGCAGGGCGGCCACCTGCAGAGAAAGAAGCTGCGGCTGCTGGAGGCCCTGCTGGAGGAGCAGCGCCGGCTGAGCCGCGCCCTGGAGGAGACATGCCGCGAGGTGCGCCGCGCGCTGGACCAGCACAGCGTCTTGCAGGCCCAGAGCCTGCAGCTGCAGGAGCGAATGATGAGTCTGCTCGAGCGCATCATCGCCAAGTCCGGCGTCTAGGCCGCCCGGGCCCCGCCCCCGGAACGGCCCGGGCCACGCCCCCAGCCTGGGCCCCGCCCCGGAGCTGCCCCGCCTCTGGCCTGGGCCCCGCCCCCGGAACAGCTCTGGCCTGGGCCACGCCCCCTGAACGGCCCCGAGCCCCCGGGCGTGGGACCCCCCGGCGTAAAGCCCCTCCCTGGACACCAGGCCCCTGGACTCAGGGTCACTGCTGGGCGGCTCCCCAGTAAGAACGCCTGGAATCTGCCCTCCGGTATTGTCAGTGTCGACGGTACTGGAAGCGGCTTTTGACGTTAATCGTGTGCTTTTCACAACTTCCTGGGAGCAGGGCTCACGGCTGGGCATGAAGGGAGGCGACCGGCCGTCCCCCGCCCGAAGACGACGCCGGTGGAGGCGGCTCCGTGGCAGGTGTGCGCGCAGGTGCCCCCTCGCTGGGCCTGCATTGGCCCCGAGACCCCAGGGGGCCGCACGGCCTCCGGTGGCCTTTTATCTACCACCTCACCCCCACTCCGGGACGTGGGGTCTCTGGACCCCCATCGGCAACAGCTCAATAAAAACGATGATCCTGCCCATGCATCCCGCCCTGTGCCATCTATCAACTCGGGACAGGTGGGAGAGCCCGCTGACCTCAGGAGCTGACACGTGGACGGGCGGGAACGCAGACTAGCAGCAGGGTGTGAAAGCGCTGGGAGGGCAGGGCCGCCTGCAGGCCTCGAGGGCCCGGGGGGGCTGGACACAACAGCTGGGGCGCCTGGGGAGCGGACAGCCACCCCAGGGGGAGATGCCTTCCCAGGAGGGAGGGGCTGGGGTGGGGTGCAGGGTCTACAGGCCAGAGAGCCTGTCCAGAGCACCCCACCCCCACCCCCAGTTCCTCCTGAGTCACTGGGTCCAGGTGGCCGCTGAAGGGAGGCCCCCAGGGGAGACGAGAGCCGGGCTTCATTCAGAGTCTCACTCGGGACACGGCCGGACACGGCCGGGGTCGCAGCCACTCCGTAGCTCTGAGAGTGCCGTGCAGACGGGGGAGAGGAAACCCTTCCGTGTGACTCTCGGGCAGGCGTCTAGTGAGAAGCGGCAAGTCACAAACAACAGACAGCTTGGCCACTGGCTGTGGCTTCGCCCTGTAGGGACAGCAAGGTCATTCACACTCTTGCCCAGAGAAAACCTGGGCCAGAAAACCTGTCTGAGGGCCTGCTTGTTTGCACAGAGCGTCTATCACGGTCCTCGGTCCCATGGCCCTGATTCTCTCTCTGGCTCCGTGTGGCTCTGCCCGGTGGAGGGGATCTTTCATGGAATGTCTGCTTCGCCTGGGATGCACTGCCCCGATCAGCAGGGTTGAGGGGATGCGGGGACTGGGGTTAGTGGCAGGTGACTGTCTAGACCCGCTCCCTCTGGTGCTTCGGGGGGAGGGCCCTGCCCAGAGGCTGCTGCAGACCCCCTGGTGTGATGGCCACCAGCACACCGGATCCTCCCGTGACCCTTGAGGGCAGCCAGGCAGTGACCAGTACTCAGCCGGTGTCAGACTCCAGGTCCCCCTGGGGGTGCAGAGGCCAGCCCGAAGCCTGCCCCTGGGAGGGAGGGGTTGGGTGGAGCTGGGCTGGCAGGATGGCCCACCCACAACCCCCCCGCCCCATCCCCACCTAGAGAGCTCGAGCCATGGACTGTGGACCCTCCTGCCTGGGGCTGGACCGTGCTGCCGGGTGAAGGGGGGTGGTTCCTGGGGTGAACCAGCTGCCAGGTGCGCCCGTGGTGACCGCGCCTGCTTCCCGCACCCGCCCGCCACAGAGGTCAGCCTGGAGGTGCCCCGGGTCCAGCAACGGCGTTTGGGGCTGCCCAGTGAATTTCTAGCTCTTAGACAAGACACCAGCATGAGAACTCACTGGTTCAGCCGACACTGGGCCCTGGCCCAGAGAAACTCGAAGCTCTGGTCCAAGCCCTGACAGGCACGCAACCCTTCAGGGTGGTGACACCCTGAAACCCCCCCGGGAAGGACAGATGGAGTAACACAGCAGGGACTTCCCTGTGGTCTGGTGGCTAAGAATATGCGCTCCCAATGCAGGGGGCACGGTCTTGATCCCTGGTCAGGGAGCTAGATCCCACATGCTGCAACTGAGACCCCGTGCGGCCAGATAAATTAAAAATACTTGTTTTAAAAAGTAGAAATTAAAAAATTAAACCCAAGATTTAGAAATGTTCCTTTCAAGATAGCAATAAGCTCCTTACAGTGGTAACACACACCAGGTGCATGGAAAACAGGTTTTCCTAAACGAGGAGTTTCAGCGAGAGGAGCGGCATTGTGCCGCGTCTCCTCGGATCTCTGGCCTGAGCACTCGGCGGCCGCGATGGGACATGGCTTGCTTGCCAAGTGAAGGAATCTGGGAAATCCCGCCTCGTGTGGATACACGTTTGGAAAAGAAGCGGAGGTTTCAACACCTGCGGGTCACGGGCGTTCTTCCTTCTGACGACACCCAGACTCGACCACGGTGGTTCCTTGTGGGCTGGTTACAGCGTAGACTCTGAAATCCTATCAGTGAGCTTTCACCAGTGTCCCCTGGAATCCATCCGTCCGTCCTGCACCTGGACCAGTCCTGTCCACACTTACGGCTGTGACGTCACAGGTGGGCATTTGGAACATGACGGGCGCCAAGCACACAGGTCTGCCCCGTGTCGACCATCCTGTGTCAGTGTCCCTGTGTGAATTCACCGTCAGTCTCAGCTAAAACGTCTGTAGTTTGGTGAGTTGGCAAGCTCCTGGTGGTGGATGCAAGTTTTTCAAAATCCCAGTCTCTGATTTTGATGAAAGCTTGAAGTTCATCGCTGGTCACAAGCACCGTCAGTTTTCCTTGAAGGGACAGACTCACTTTGTCGTCTTCAAGAAAACGTCTGCCAGGTACACAGGTCTGAACAATCAGAGCTTCCGTCAGTCCCCCGTCGAGGAAGACGTTGTTCCACGGTTTCCCTGGTGGCCCAGTGGCTGGGATCCGCCTGCCAGTGCAGGGCACTCGGGTTCGATGCCTGGTTCGGACCATCCCACAGGCTGCAAGGTGGCTAAGCCCGTGCAACACTGAGCCTCTGATCCCTGGAGCCCGTGGGAGCCCTCCGCAGTGGGGTCAGCCCACCCCAGCTGGAGAGTAGGCTTTCTACTGCTCATCGAGGACACTCCAAACGGAAAGGAGTGCACTCACTGCTGGCCTGTGGCCGGGGCCGTGGCAGGAACCAGGGCGCACGAGGCCCTGGGGGCCGGGCGGGCAACAGCGTCTGGCGCGGGGACCTGGGGCCTAGGACTCAGGCCCTCGTGGAGCCCCTGGGAGCTGCCACCCTTCCCCACGGACCCCTTCCTGCCGGACCCCGTGGGCGTGTGCCGCGGGGTCTGCAGTGAAGACCCTGCCGCCAGCCTTCCCAGGGGTGGGGTTTGCCGCACAGACCAGGCCGGGGCCACCCCTCCCAGTCCCACCCCCGTCACGGGCCTGTTTACTGCTCTCGAGGCCCTGTGGGTGACGAGGTTGTGCCTGCTTCGGTCACCGCGATGCCGACGGCCAGCGCCCCCGGAGTGTGGCGGGTCCCTGCCTGGCGCTGTGCCCGCTCAGCCAAGGACGAAGCCATCAGTGTAGAAACCGGGAATGCCAGATGCGATACTTTCCCTCTTTGCCAGACGGCGTGATTGTAAAACCAGGAAACCTAAAAGAAAATCCTTCGAGGTTAACAGTAAGGCACATGTATAAAATCCCCTTTTTCTGTGTTATTGTAATACGGACGTGGGGGAAGTCCTATTCCTGTCAAGCGTGTAATTGTGTAGTGTTCCGAGTGCTTGTGAATGGATGACAACGGACAGGACAGGTGAGCACAATCATTAAAGGCCAGGAAAGGGCCTGGACCGAGGTGTCGCGGGGGCCACTGCCCTCGGTCCCCCAGGGCCCCCTCCTCCCGCACCCGGAGGAGGAGCCGGGCAGCACCCCGGCCGCCGCGGGGAGCCCGTGGCCCATCTCCTGCCCGGCCCGCCCGCCCTCTGGGAGCCCCCTGGGGGCCCTTCTCTGAGACGGATTCTGGACGCTAGGCTCTCAATGTTCCATCAGAACCATGCTCGCCACAAACGCTCCCCCAGTCCACGATCCAGGGTCCAGGGTGAGGCTGTGAGAGAACGGGGAGGGTTAGTCAGGGTTGGTGATGTGAAGGGGTGGCCGGGATGCTCTGAGGGCCAGGGGGGTCAGAGGTGACCAGGGTCGGGGGCCGCGGCCATCTCAGCTGTTCCAGTCTGTCTGGCACGGTGTAACCGGCCGTGTGAGCCATCAGGGAGCCACAGCCACAGCCTGTTTTGGGCCCCTGCTCAGGCTCAGGTGCTGCGATGCTGTGTCCCTGCCCTGGAGGAGCTCAGGACAGACCCCACTTTTTATTCCAATCTCTGATGTTTGATGTCGAGGTTGATTCAAGTTTTCTTTTCTCCTGTTACAATGAACCGAAGACCCTCCCTTGTGGCAGAGCCTGCTAAAGGCCCGTCAGTATCCATTCTTCCCTTCCCCAGGAACACTTATATTCTTCTGGGCAGCAATATTCCCACTGAAGTTGACCAAAGTCCCTTGCAATTTAAGGTGACAAGGCATCTGAGGAAGTTGGGTGCAAATTCTGGGAAACCTCCTTAAGAAAGGAACAGGCAGGTATGTGGGTTTTTTCTTGCGTTTTCCCCACTTTCTTGTGCTTCTGGCCCCACAACAGGGGACATGGAGAAGATGTCCGGCTCTCCAGCAGCCCTCTAGGACCATGAGGCCCCCCCTGAGGATGAGAGTCACAGCCCAACAGAGGAGGGATACTGTGGGCCTGGGGCCTGCCAGCCCTGGGACACTGCTGTGCAGGCCTGGCTTCTCTAACGAGAGAGATAAAGTTCCATCCCAGGCCAGTGTCGTTTCTAGCCTTGTTACTGGTCAACTGCTCAGTCGTGTCTGACTCTTTGTGACCCTGTGGGCTGTAGCCCACCAGGCTCCTCTGTCCATGAATTTCCCAGGCAAGAATACTGGAGTGGGTTGCCATTTCCTTCTCCAGGGGATCTTCCCGACCCAGGGATCGAACCTGAGTCTCCTGCATTGGCAGGCGGGTTCTATACCACTGAGCCACCAGGGAAGCCCCATTTCTAGCCTAGCTCAACTTTTAGCAAATTTAATATCAGAAAGGGAAAGGGGTCCTGGCCACGGCTGCTCCTAGAACAGTGCGCTGGCCGAGTGAGGGCAGCTGAGCAGGGTTGGAGGGGTCACCCCCTCTGCCCACCACGGGCCAGAAAGCCAGTGACCCGGGTCGCGTTGTGAGGAGAGTGGGGCCACACTGTCACCTGGCCCACCTCGGTGGGCAGACCACACTCGGGCAGAGTAGCGGCCCTGGGTGATGGCGGGGTCAGCGAGCAAGTCCCAGGAGCAAGATGAAGTCAGCTCCGCGCCTCCAGCCTGCCGCACAGATGGTGCTGAGTGGCCCGTCGCCCAGGCTGATGCCGGCCCCCTCATGGGTGCTGCAGGGCTGTCCCCAGACTGCAGTGATGCACTGGGTGGTCCTGCCCCGGGCCACAGGCCCTCCGTTTCCCACAGCTCCCTGGGCACCGGCCACGGGGACCCTCATGGGGACCCAGTGTAACCTGGCACAGTCCTGCCTTCAGAGCGGCCAGCGTGGGAGGGGCTGACAGATAGTAGGGCCAGCCAGTGGGCACGAGGGTGTGGGGGCCAGGGCAGGAGGGAGTAGCCCCGTCCAGGAGCCCAGGGGCTCGGAGGGTCCTCGGGCCAAGGCCTCCCCACCGCACGTGCAGATGGTCCCCGGCCGGGATGCGGGGCGGGCCCTGGGGAGCCCGGCTGGGCCTCTTGGCTGAGAGGGCCTCGCTCGCAGGGGGCCGGGCACACAGATCCCTGTCCCCCTCCTGCTCCAGCTGCTGCTTTATGTCACGTCCACAAAACACCCTCAAGGCGGGGCCTCACTCCACGAGATTTCCACCAGCTTCTAGAATGTTCCCAGCTTACTTGTCCCTGTTCAGCTGCTCAGTGGTGTCCGACGCTTTGCCACCCCATGGACTGCAGCCCCCCGGGCTCCTCTGCCCTCCGCTGTCCCCCGGAGTTTGCTCATGCTCACATCCACCGAGTTGATGCCGCCGTCTCACCCTCTACTGCCACTCCTCCTCCGACACTGGCCCACCTCCCCCACGGCTGATTCTTCACTCACCACGGCTCCAACCTCCTCCCAGCAAACCCTCAGCTCTGGCTGCCTGGGGTCTGGGGGCTGCTTGCCCCAACCACCTCCAGGTCGGGAGCTCACGGCCACCCATTCCTGTGGAAATTTTGAAATTTATATTCCAGCTTCGTGCCTGACCACCGCCCCCCCACCCCTGCCTCATTTCCCGAAACGCCTTGGTCTTTCCATGTTCAGAGAACTTTCACCAGACTTTCCAAGCTCTCTGGGAACAGTGTGGCTCCCCAGGGTGCCAGCTGGCATCTCCTGCAATTATCCTTAAATTATAGGGACAATTTTAATTTCACAATAATTAGAAATATCAACTGCAGCTCAGGCCTTTCGAAACTAATGGAATTTTAATGGGCAGCTGTGTAGGTTACAGCCAAGAATAGTAACGCTCCCAGCTGGAGGTGGGGGCTATGGGCCTCTGCACAGGGCAGGCAGGGGCGGCCGGTGGGCGGCTGGGCACAGTGGCCGCGCCCAGTCAGGGTGGAGCCTGCACCCTGGACTTTGGGCCCCACACGCACGGCATTCCTCCCTGAAAGTGCATCCTGGGCCAGGTCAGCCCAGCCCACAGCCCCCATGCTTGCCTCTGAGCTCCTTTCCACCCCAGGCAGAGCCCACCCACCCCTGACCCCGCAGCCCAGACCACAGAGAGGGCTTCCTCTGAGGCACCTGAGCGCCCCGTGCTCACCCGCGAATGTCTCTCCTCTCAGCACTGCGGTCCAGGGTCCCACAGTCTTCTCACGCCGGGGGTCAGTGTTCAGTCCTCTCCGGAGTGGAGAGCTGGTGTGGGTCTCCACCGTCCTGGAGAGTGTGAGTTAGTGGTGCCTGTGGAGGGGGCGCAGAGAATTTGTTTTGACTCGATGGACATGAGTTTGAGCAAACTCCAGGAGATGAAGGACAGGGAAGCCAGACGTGCTGCGCTCCGTGGGTCACAAGGAGTTGGACATAACTGAGCGACTCAACAACAAAATCAAAATTATCTACCGTTGTTATTCTTGTGTGGCCACAGCTCTCGTGGCCTAAGAACTCTTCACCGAAGCCATGAATTTCTTTTCCCGGATCCTATTCTAGCAGCTGTGATGATGTTTGGATCGTTGACCTAACTCAAATCAATTATTATGCGTCATGTGATGAAGAGATCAAGGTTTATTTTTTTCTCATGATTATTGAGTTATTCCAGCACCATTTATCAAAAGTCTTTTTCTTCCCCCATTTAATTTTTCCGGTGTTTTGTCAAATATCAATTCGCTGAGCGCAGGTGGGGCTAGACTCCGTTCACTTCTGCCGGTCAAGCGTCTACATTATCTTGATCGCTGGCTGTGGTTTATAGAAAGTCTTGAGGTCCGACGGTGTGACTCTTCCAGCTGTTCTTCCTTTCTAAAGTTGTTTCGGTTGCTATAGATCTCTACTATTTCTATATAAATTTTAACTCAGCTTATCTATTTGTTCCCCAAAGAAGCCTGCTGAAATTTTTTATTGAGACAGCATAGATCTGTTAATCTACAGATCAACTTGAAGAGAAGAGACATGCTACCAATCAATACTGAATCTGGCCATTTTTGAACAGGGTATAGCTCTCCCTTTGGAGAAATTTTAGGGCTCCTCCCATGACTCAGACGATAAAGGATCCGCCTGCAACGCAGGAGACTCAGGTCCGATCCCTGGGTCAGAAGTTCCCCTGGAGAAGGAACGAAGGACGGGAACCCATTGCAGTCTCTGTGCCCCCCTTCTTCTCCTGCCCTCAGTCTTTCCCAGCATCAAGGTCTTTTCCAATGAGTCAGCTCTTCGTATCAGGTGGCCAAAGTATTGGAGCTTCAGCTTCAGCATCAGTCCTTCCAATGAATATTCAGGGTTGATTTCCTATGGATGGACTGGTTGGATCTCCTTGTAGTCTAAGTACGGACTTTTTGCCAGTGTGAAAAGGCAAAAGGCAGGGAACCCCTGCTGCTGCTGCTGCTATTGCTAAGTCACATCAGTCGTGTCCAACTCTGCGCGACCCCATAGATGGCAGCCCACCAGGCTCCCCCATCCCTGGGACTCTCCAGGTAAGAATACTGGAGTGGGTTGCCATTTCCTTCTCCAATGCGTGAAAGTGAAAAGTGAAAGTGAAGTCGCTCAGTTGTGTCCGACTCTTCGTGACCCCGTGGACTGCAGCCCACCAGGCTCCCGGGTCCATGGGACCCTCCGGGCAAGAGTACTGGAGTGGGGTGCCATTGCCTTCTCCGAGGGAACCCCTAGATACTCTATTAAATCGAGGAAATTCCCTTCAGTTTTAGTTTGTTTAGAGTTTCAAATCACAGATGGGTATTGAATTTTGACAAATCTTTCTCTGCATTTATTAAGTGCAAGATTTTTTCCCCTTTATTTTGATAATGTGGTGAATCACAAAGGCTGAGTTTCAGATATTAAACCAGCTACTCGCTTACTGTCTGCTGGCTGTCTGTGGGCTCTGTAATGATATTCATCGTATTAGTAGTTTATGTTCCCCTCTGTCTCTCACTAATCTTACTAAGGTTTGACAAATTGTATTAATCTTTTCGAAAAACCAACTTTTGGCTTTCCCTGTGGTCTGGCTCTTCTGTATTTCATTAATTTCTACTCTTACTTTTATTACTTCCTTCCTCCATTTAACTCATTTCCTTCATTTGTTTTTGGTTTAGTTTGTTCTTTGTTTTTCGCCGCTTTGCCTTAATGTAAGGCTTAGACTGGCTTCTCTGGTGGCTCAGCTGGTAAAGAAGCCACCTGCCAGTGCAGGAGACGCGAGAGACACAGGTTCGACTCCTGGGTGAGGAAGATCCCCTGGAGAAGGGAACGGCAATCCCCTCCAGTATCCTTGCCTGGAGATCCCATGGACAGAGGAGCCTGGCGGGCTGCAGTCCACAGGGTCACGATGGAGCACGTACAAGGCTTAGGTCATGACTTTCAAATCACTTTTTTCTATTATAAACACTGAAAATTGAAACCACAGTTTTCAGTATATTGAGATTTTAACAATTCAGGTAAAATATTTTTATAATTTCCCTTGTGATTTCTTCTTCAACCTTTGGATTATTTAGAAGTATGTTACCCGATTGTCAAAAACGGAGTGATTTTCTAGGCATCACTGTTGGTTTCTGCTGTCAGGGGATGTATGCTGTATTACTTCAATCCTTTAACATTAAAAGATTTATCTGATGGCCCAGCATATGTTCTCTCTTGGAGAATGTTCCATGTACACTTGAAGACAGTCTGTATTCTGCAGCTGATGGGGATAGTCTTCCATATGCAGTCATTGTTAGATTGATGGTGTTGTTCAGATCTTCTATATCCGCCCTGATTTTTTTATTTGTCATCAATTTATAATAGAAAAATGTTGAAATTTTAATTATAAATCTATTATTTTTTATTATCGTCTCCTCTTAGTTCTCACAATTTTGCTTCAAATGTTTGAGTATACAGCGACTCCACCTTTCTTATGACTATTTTCCCATGGTATTTCTTTTTCTATCTCTTCACTTTTAATCTAAATGTGTTTTTCTACTTAAAGTGTGTCTCTGCTAAACTAGAATATAGCAGGCTTTTTTTTTCTTTCTAAATCCAGTGTGACATGTTCTGCCTTTTAATTGGAATGTTCAGCCAATTTATATTTAATGTAATTAGGGATATTGTAGATTGAATCTACCTATAATCTTACTAATTGTTTTCTATTTGTCCTATTTGTTCTTTGCTTTTTTGTTTCTTCCTTTTCTAACTTCTTCCGGATTAACTGATTTAAAATTTAAAACAAAGTTTTGTTCCCTCCATTGAGTTTTTGTTTGTTTTTTAAGATTTTATTTTTGACGTCGACCATTGTTAAATTCTTTATTGAATTTGTTACAATATTGCTTCTGTTTAGTGTTTTGCTTTTTTTGGCCACAAGGCGTGTGGGATCTTTGCTCCCCAACCAGGAATCAAACCCACACCACTGGCATTAAAAGCCAAGGCCTTAATCACGGGACTGCCAGGAAGTCCATCCCATTGTTTGTTTTTTTAAAAAATATTTATTTCTTTGGCTGCACAGAGTCTTAGTGGCAGAACGCGGGACCCCCGACCTTCACTGCAACATTCGAACTCTTGCTTGCCGCCCTTTGGGTCTAGTTCCCTGAGCCGGGATGGAAGCCCGGCCCCCGAGTGGGGAGCTTAGCTCCTTAGCCACTGGGCCACCAGGGAAGTCCCTTCCATTGCGTTTTAGCTCCAGTATACTGAATTATGTTTTTAGAGTTAGCTCTAGGGATTCCAACATGTATCCTTAATTTACCTCAGTCTACTTTGAAATCATATTATACTACTTCATGTATAATGTAAAGACCTTCCAACATAAAATTCCATTTCCTTTCCCATTCCTTCTGCGATTGTTTTGCATAACTTACACGTACATTTGCTATAAACCTCATAAAGCATGGTCACTATATTTGCTTGAAATGTCCAACTGTCCTTTGAAGAAATGAAAAAAGGGGGGAAATAGGTCTTTCCTATTTGTACACGTATCTACCATTGCTCTGCTCTTCATTCCTTCGCGTGAATCCACGTCTCCATCTGGCACCATTTCCCTTCGGCCAGAGACCGTCTTTGAGCATTTCTTACAGCGCGTGTTTAGGGTCGCTTCTGTCTGCCTGGCAGTGCCTTTCACTGAGCCTTTGCTGCTCAAGGCTGTTTTCACTGTTTAGACATATCAGTTGGCAGTTTTCGTGCCTAGTCGTTTTAAAATGCTGCTTTCTTTTTGTCTCAGGGTTTCTGCAGTTCCTGATACAAACGCACTCATTTTTGTTGTGGTGGTGACGTATGTAATCTTTTTTTTCCCTCTAGATGTTTCTAACTTTTCAGTTTTGTTGTTGTTGTTTTCTACAGCTTGTGTCGAGGTGTGTTGAATTTGGGGGTCTATGGATTGATTTTCTAAAAATCAAATTTGAGAAAAATTTGGCTGCTATTTCTTCTAAGATATTTCCCCCACTTTATCTTGCTGGGACTCCAATTACAGAGCGCCCCCCCACCACTTGGTATTACCCCATCGGCTACCGTTCTCTTTTCCCTTTTACCCAACCTCTTTTCCCTCTTTGTGATTTAGTTTGGATCATTCATACTGATCTGTTTTCAGATTTACTGAAATTTCCTTTTTCAGTGTCCAGAAGCCTAGCCAATAGTTTTTTATTTCAGATACTGTGATATTGTAGTTTTCAGTGATTGAACTTCTTTCGAGGTTTTTAGTTTCCATTTGTCTTTCAAAATACCCCATCTCTATTATTTCTCTTTGTCTGTAATTCTTCTGCATACTCATAATATCTTTTTAATTATGTGTCTGTTAATTTCAATCCCTGGATCATTTGGGGTCTATATCTTTTGATTGTGTTTTCTTTTGATTTTTGGCCAAATTTTTCTGCTGCTTCACACTTTTTGTAATTTTCAATTCCACTCCAGACATTGTGTGTAAGTGAACGGTGGTGACCGGTATGTGATGTTTTGTTTTGATTTCATCCTGCTTGTTTCCCACAGAAGGCGAGCCGTTCCACAGTTTGGGTTTGGAGCTATTGTTTGGATTCCTCCAAGAGTCAAGCTGTCGCTGGAGCTGGGACAAGGCTTTAATTACATTGTTTGCTCACATTCAGCCCAGCCCTCCACCTCCTATTACCCTGCAGCGTTTTTTTTTTAATTTTTAAAAAATTTATTTTTATTATTTATTTCTTTGGTTGAGCTGGGTCTTAGCTGCAGAATGTAGGACCTACTTCCCTGACCAGGGACTGAACCTGGACCGTCAGCACTGAAACACAGAGTCCTAACCACTGGACTACCAGGGAATTCTCTAATGGTTTTTTAAAGTAAATTTACTGAGTGGTGCAACCATCACCATTAAATCAGTTTTGGTTTTGTTTTTTAATTGAAGTCAATTTATAATCTTCTGGGTCTACAGCAAAGTGATCCATAGTTGTATATCTGTGAATATATATAATTGTGAATGTCTGTTCTTGATTAAGAGTTGTCTTTCTCAAGAATTCAGTTCATAAAAGTTATCCTGTACCTTCTGGTCTACTTGTACCTACCGGATGATGAACATAGCCATGAAATTAAAAGACGCTCTTTGGAAGGAAACCATGATAAACGCAGACAGTGCATGACAAACTAGGGGTGTCACTTTGCCCACAAAGGTCCACATAGTCACAGCCATGGTTTTTCCAGTGGTCATGCACAGATGTAAAAGCTGGACCTAAAGAAGGCTGAGCACTGAAGAACTGATATTTTTGAACGGTGGTGCTGGAGAAGACCCTTAGACTGCAAGGAGATCAAACAGTCAATGTTAAAGGAGACCAACCCTGAATACTCATTGGAAGGACTGATGCTGAAGCTCTAATACTTTGGCCACCTGGTGTGAAGAGCCGACTCATTGTAAAATACCTTAATGCTGGGAAAGACTGAGGACAAGAGGAGAAGGGGACGACAGAGGATGAGATGGTTGGATGGCATCACCAACTCTACAGATGTGAGTTTGAGCAAACTCAGGGAGATAGTGAAGGACAGGGAAGTCTGGCATGCTGCAGTCCATGGGGTCCCAAAGAGTCAGACCTGACTTACTGACTGACCAATGACAATAAACTGGCCCACTATCAACAACTGGCCCCCTATCCTCATGCACGTGCGCTAAGTCTCTCTGTCTTGTCTGACTCTGCAGCTTCAGGGACTGTAGCCCACCAGGCTCCTCTGTCCATGGGATTCTCCAGGTAAGAACACTGGAGTGGGTTGCCGTGTCCGCCTCCAGGGGATCTCCCCGACCCAGGAATCGAATCCTGCAGGTCTTGTCCTGCAGGAAGATTCTTTACCGCTGAGCCATAAGGGTATAATTTTTACCCTGGGTTTTTCTGTTCTTACTGTGGGAATGGAAGCCTTTGCCTCCTTCTACACCCCAGGGGGAGGAAGTCCCATTTTCTTTCATCTTTATGCTCCACGTGGAGAAGGAAATGGAAACCCACTCCAGTACTCTTGCCTGGAGAATCCCATGGACAGAGGAGCCTGGTGGGCTACAGTCCTTGGGGTTGCAAAGAGTCGGACATGACTGAGCGTGCACGCAAAGTAACAAGTTTGTCAAACCCTTCCTCAAAGACAGAGTGGGCACCTGGATTCTCGAACAACGAAGCCCACGTGTTGACGGTGCCGATGGCCGTGGTCTTGCTTCCTCCCCGTCTCCATCCCGGCTTCTTCGGGAGGGTCTCAGAAGTCAGCAGAGCATCACCGCCGTTTCCCTGGGAGCCGAGGCGCGTCCGCCGCGTGGGGCGTGCACGTCCTTCCCCACATACGTGCAGGGGGGAGTGGACCGGGCCACCTCGTGGGGCCCTCACTGCACACCCGCAGCAGGGAGCGCCCTGGACACGAAGCCGGGAGGCGTTTATTTAAGAAGATCCCAATAAATTTTTAACAGTCAAATAAAGTAATTTTGCCCTCATTTAAATAATTTTAAAGATTGCCAGGGGAAGACCGTGAATCACGATGTACAAAAGAAAAAGAAGACAGAACCGAGGCCTGAAACCCAGAAGGCTCTTAGCGCCAGCTCCGGCCGGAGTCCGAATTCACTGCTCAGAGGCGTGGCTTCCTAGAGGCCGACAGGGACGCCATGCTTCAGAATAAGGCAGAAACCAGACTTGATGGATTTTGCGCCTGCCCCTAGATGGAACATCTCCATGAAACGTGTATTGCATTCGACCTTAAAATCACCCTCAGCAACACAAAAAGAACATCAATTAAGCACTGTTAAAGCAATTAGATTTAATTTACACAAGATTCAGCTGCATTATAAGAGCGACTTGAAATAGCAGGATATCCTCAGGTAGAGACTGGCCATGGTCTTCAGGGGAAAACGAAGCTGACTTCAGATTTGCTCTGTTCAGTCACCTGGGGCATTGACGCTATTGATAACATGAGGAAATGCTTACGGAAAAACTAATTAAAGAAGATTGACTATTTCATGTTTTAAAAATTAAGAAAAATTTTTGATTACAGAGAAAATAGCCAAGTGTCCTTGGGTGGATGGATTGATGGATGGACACAATGTGGTCCATCGTACAACAGGATATTATTCAGCCTTAAAGAGGAAGGAAGTTCTGACACTGGCTAAACATGGATGAACCTTGAGCCATTCGGTCAGTTCAGTCGCTCAGTCGTGTCCAGCTGTTTGTGACCCCATGGACTGCAGCACGCCAGGCCTCCCTGTCCATCACCAACTGCTGGAGCTTGCTCAAACCCGTGTCCATCAAGTTTGGTGATGGCATCGAACCATCTCATCCTTTGTCACCCCCTTCTCCCGCCTTCAGTCTTTCCCAGCATCAAGGTCTTTTCTAATGAGTCAGTTCTTAGCATCAACTGGCCAAAGTATTGGGAGATTCTGCTTCAGCATCAGTCCTTCCAATGAATATTCAGGACTGATTTCCTTTAGAATGGACTGGTTGGATCTCCTTGAAATCCAAGGGACTCTCAAGTCTTCTCCAACACCACAGTTCAAAAGCATCAATTCAAAAAAAAAAAAAAAAGCATCAATTCTTCAGCGCTCCGCTTTCTTTATGGTCCAACTTTCACATCCATACATGACCACTGGAAAAACCATAGCCTTGACTAGACAGACCTTTGTTGGTAAAGTAATGTCTCTGCTTTATGATGTGCTGTCTAGGCTGGTCATGAACTGAGAGGAGTCGAGCTCATAGCGACAAAAAGTATAAGGGTGGGTGCCAGGGGAGGAGGGATGGGGAGTTAGTGTCTAAAGGGGACAGAGTTTTCGTTCAGGAAGTTCTGTGGGCCGATAGTGGTGACAGCTGCAAAACAGCTTAATACCACCTGAGAAATGGTTCCGAGGCAAATTTTGTCTATTTTTTTTGGCCATGCCCTGTGGTTTGAAGTGCCCTGGTAGCTCAGATGGTAAAGAATTCGCTTTCAATTCGGGAGTCCTGGGCTTGATCCCGGGGTTGGGAAGATCCCCTGGTGGACAGCCTGGCAACCCACTCCAGTATTCTTGCCTGGAGAGTCCCTGTGGGCAGAGGAGCCTGGCGGGCTACAGCCCATGGGGTCATAAAGAGTCGGACATAACTGAGTGGCTAAGTATGAATACAAATTCCTTGGCCAGGGATTGGGCCTAGGCCCCTGGCGATGGAAGCATGGAGCCCTAATCTCTGGACCACCAGGGGATTCCCTGTGCTTGTCTATTTCACCAAAAAAAAGGGAAAAATCCACAGATTTTGCTGTTTCAATTTTGTTGCTTTGTGGGAATTTTGTCAAGGCGGAAAGACAGAAGGCATTTTCTTCACTTATTAGTATTCAGGCAAATGGGGTGTGGAGTGCCCATCCGCACTGTGGCCTGGGGACCGGAGTATCCAGGATCAGTGGAGGGGCTGAAGGCTGGCAGGGACTGACCAGAGGGGCTCCAGAGGGCCGTGGAGGAACCTGGCGGCAGGCGGACAAGGCCCGCGACCCCCCAGCCTCCGATGAGAGTCCCCCCTTGTTCCTGCACAGACCGGAGCACAGCCCCCTGAGATGGGCCTGCAGGCCTGGATGGGAACCTGGGAGGGCGGGGCGGTCGTCTGATGGGCGGGGGTCAGGTGGGTTCTAAGGTGAAGAAAGCATGGCAGCCTCCCAGGAGGCCATGTCTCTCGTGGGGGGACCCAGCCTGGCTTGGCCCCAGGTGGCCCCTGCTCCCCAGAGAGGGACAGCCGGGAAATCCACTCTGTCACGCTGGACCTGAAAGGGGTCAGACTGAGAGCTCAGTTCAGCTCGGCCGCTCAGTCGTGTCCGACTCTTTGTGGCCCCATGGACTGCAGCACGCCAGGCCTCCCTGTCCATCACCAACTCCTGGAGCTTGCTCAAACTCATGTCCATCGAGTTGGTGATGCCAGCCAATCCTCTCATCCTGAGACTGAGAAGCATGTGAAAACTGCAGGGTGTAGACGCGGCTTTGTGGAGTTGCCTACTCCTTCTCCTGACCCAGCGCGCTGGTGGTGGAGACCCCCTACAGCCCCGGGCTGGGGCACTGCTGGGGTGACCCAGGACATCCCGTCCCAGGACCAACTGGGAAATGTGATTCCTTGAGGCATGAGAGGCAATACCTGTGTCCAGCCTGGGTGTCCCTCGGTTAGCCCTGACATCCATCAGAGGCGGGGTGGGGTGAGGGCTTCGGGGGTTCAGGGACAGAGGACTCCTGATGGGAAAGCCTGGAGGGGCCCAGGTGAACTGGGCCAGCTCTCAGAAGGCCAAGGTCAGACCTTCCCCTGTGGTCTGCAACGTTTGTGCCTATGCAGTCAGTGGGTGGGAAAGCATTTCCAGACTAGAACCAGAAAGGCATCTTTTACTGTCCCCCTCTTTGTCATGGCGGCCCACGGCGGGGGCGGCGGGCTAACTTCCTACAGCCCTGCAACTACCGGCTGGCGTCAGGGCTCTGTGCTCACTCTTACATAAAAGGCAGCTTTCCATCAGTGAACTGGCAAATACAGTCTCAACTCAGAATCAGTCCAAATCAACCATGTCGGGTCTGGGACACCACCTCCCGGAGCCTGCGTGGCACAGCTGTGAGTGGGCAGGAGTGGGGCTGGGGAAGGCGAGGCCAGGCTGGGGAGCACCCACTCGCTAGCACCCAGGGGCGCCCGCCCAGGGCTCGTCCTGCTCAAGGGATTTCTGCACACACCCGGGGCCCCAGAAGAGGCCAGGCTGGGCCAGGAGCATGGACTCGTGGGTGCTGGGGAGTGGCCATGGCGGGACTCTCGCCCTCCCAAGTCCTGGTCTGAAAGGCGAGCCTGAGTCCACCAAGGAGCCAAGGGGCTGTCACAGGATCGCTGAGGGGCGTTCAGAAATGACCTCTTGTCATCTCCCTGTTTTGAGGGGATGTTTCTGATTTATTTCTTGTTTAATTTCTGTGGAGGAAAACACGATCTCCTGACATACACTGTCCCCCAATAGGTACCTTTTCAGCAGGAGGGGTTCGTTCCAGCGTGTTTAGGGGGTTCGTGGAGATGAGACATCTCAGCAGACATCTCTGCCCCGGCCAGAATGTTCACACCAGGCAGGGGCCTCCCCTCCGGGCTCAGTGACCTTAACCGAGGCCAGGCTGCCTGTGGGGCCGCCCCCTCCCCAGACCACCAGCAGCCCCGTGGGATCCTCTCAGGGCCCCGGGGCCCCCGTGTGCTCTGGTTGATTGGTGTATGTTCTTTTTCTGTAACAATATGGTCTATTTCATTAATGCCACCCTGTTTGGTAACAATGTCCCTAATTAATACAAGTTCTATTTAGTGACAACATGGTCTATTTAATGAATTTCCTGTGTTCTGGTTAAAAACCACACGGAGCTTCACTTGATTGATTCCCTCTGTTCCCGGATCCTAGAGGGTTTCAAACGCAGGGGCGCAGTCCACACATTCAGGGCTGGTCATCTGCTCTGCTCCCGCTGTCCCCCCACTGCAGAAGGTCCTCGGGGAGGGCTGGCCGGCGCCCCGCAGGCCATGGCCTCAGGACGGGCCGCTTGGGATCGAGGACTTCACGTGGGGGCAAGGTGTGAGCGGGGCCCAGGCTGGGGGCCCAGTCCCGTCTGACCCCTGGGTGCATGGCAGCCTGGCCTCTTGGCACTTGGCCCAGGGCCCTGCCTCCTCCGCTGCCTCCAGGCCCTCTGACCCACCGTGGCTCCTTCCCCAGGGCTCTGTCTGTCTCCGAGGCCAGGTCACTGTCTCGAGTCCCCAGCATCGCCACCACTGCCCCTCTCTGTTGTCCCCTCCTTCACCCAGCCAAGGATGCTTCTGGAAGCCTCTCTGCCCAGGGTCCTGGACGTGGTTCCCAAAGTCCTACTGAAGAGCCTGCAGGCTTCTCTGCTGGCCGGCTTCCCCCGCCCCCATTTGCTGGCCACCCCCCTGCATGGCACCTGGGCTGGGCCGGTCCACCCGGAGCTGCTGGAGCCTCCTGTGCTTCTGTCCGTGCCTGGGATGGGCGGGCGCTCAGAAGCCCACCCTCCCGATGGTCCCTTCTGTCCAGGAGCTCGTGTTGGAGGGGTGTAGTCTGGGGGGTGGGGAACAGACCTGAACTCGACCCCTTGACAGAATGTTGGGACAGTGACAGGTAGGCCTACAGGTCTGGTGGGTACCAGGGTGGGGTGTGTGTGACGCCTGAGCTGAGCCCTGACAGGTGATGGGTTGGGGGCAACTTCCCAGCAGGCCTGCCATGGACAGGCAGTGGTGAGGCGCGCCGGCTCGGGAGTGAGAGGGAACTCGGTCTGCGGTTGCTGGTCGCGTGACTGGCACTCTGCTCTGGCCTCGTGTCCAGCTGCATCTGGATGCCCGGCTGTAAGGCCCAAAGTGGGGTCCTTTCGACTCCTTGGAAGGCAGAAACGGCCTTCGTGGAGGGGACACTTGAACACCGGCCTTGGACTCAGTGAATTTCTTCCTGCAGATGGTAGTGTCCCCAGGGGCATTTGAGCAGGGATGAACAGCAGACGCAGGCTCGGGAGAGGGGCCTGGCAGTGTGTCCCCCACCCCTCGGGACTTCCAGGGATGGCCCAGGTGCGGGAAGGACCGTGAGGGGCTTGTCAGACGCCAGCGCCCCCGCTTAGTGGTGAGTGTGCAGGGCCTGTGGGAGGAATAGGCCCACAGGTCCATCTGCGGAAGGGCTCTGGGCCCTGGACTGCGATCCGGCAACCCGGGAGGGCCGGGCTCTCCCCTGGGTCTGCTGCTGCAGCCTTCCACTCACCAGCCCTCTTTTCCTTAGGTTGTGGAAAATTACCAGCACCCGGTGACCTGCCCATCTTTCTCGCCTGGAGAACATTATTGCCACAGAGCCCCCCGGAGTTCAGGCCTCCCCAGCCTGCCCACTCCTGTGGCTCCAACACCTTTCCTGCGGAGGAAGCACATTCCCTTTCTTCTGGACTCCCTCCTGAGCGTGCAGGGAGGGACCAGCCACGGCAGCCCCTCCACCGTCCACTGTTGGCCCCTGAAGGCAGCCACCGCCAGGCTCTGGGCGCGCTGGACTCTTTAGGCTAAGTGGGCACACGCTTTATTGCCCCCAACGGGCCTCCTCCTGGAGAGAAAGGGGGCTGCTAACAGAGGGCAGGTGCCCACGTGGCACAGTCACTTAACTCTGCCGACCTCCAGAATAAAACAGCACATCAGTTATTTTAAGTTATTTTACCAGTAGAATGAGTTCATTCAAGAAGAGCAGAAGAACTGCACTTGAGACATGTAAGCTGTGGCCAAACCACGAGCAAGTCTGGCAAACGTGGGGCTGGGGTGGGGGTGGCGGAGAGGAACCTGATCCAGTGAAAAGGGGAAGGAGGGAATGGCTGCTTTCCAAGTTCATTACAGAAAAGCAGGGCTTCAGGGCTGACTGCGTTTCATTGGCCGAGCAGTGGAGGCTTCTCATTGGCCGAGCAGTGGAGGCTTCTCATTGGCTAGGCTGTTGCTGGGTGAAGAGAAGAGCTTCCTCCTGCAGGGTAGGGGGAGGGGTGCGAAGTTAAGCAGCCCAGATGCAAAGATGCAAAGTACTTTCTTCCTGTAGGTGAGAGGTCCCCTTCAGGGCTTCCCAACTCCATTTTATTTATTCACTTATTGTTTTTGTTTGGTTTGGTTTGGGTTTTGTGTGTGTGTGTGTTTTGCCACAACACACACACGCAGGATCTTAGTTCCCTGACCTGGGATCAACCTTGCCTACGGCAGTGAAAGCCTGGAGTGCCTCCCTGAGACAGAGCAGGCCCGCATGGTGCTTGCTGCCCATCCCCGCCCCGTGTCCTCTGCCTGCCTTTTGTCTGTGGAAAACTTCAGTCAAAGAATAATCAGAGAAGTGAGAAATGCTGAAACAAAGGAAGACAGTCGGAGGACAGTAAGTAATATTCAGATCAGATCAGATCAGATCAGTCACTCAGTCATGTCCGGCTCTTTGCGACCCCATGAATCGCAGCTCGCCAGGCCTCCCTGTCCATCACCAACTCCCGGAGTTCACTCAGACTCACGTCCATCGAGTAGGTGATGCCATCCAGCCATCTCATCCTCTGTCGTCCCCTTCTCCTCCTGCCCCCAATCCCTCCCAGCATCAGAGTCTTTTCCAATGAGTCAACTCTTCGCATGAGGTGGCCAAAGTACTGGAGTTTCAGCTTTAGCATCATTCCTTCCAAAGAAATCCTAGGGCTGATCTCCTTCAGAATGGACTGGTTGGATCTCCTTGCAGTCCAAGGGACTCTCAAGAGTCTTCTCCAACACCACAGTTCAAAAGCATCAATTCTTCAGCGCTCAGCCTTCTTCACAGTCCAACTCTCACATCCATACATGACCACTGGAAAAACCATAGCCTTGACTAGACGGACCTTTGTTGGCAAAGTAATATCTCTGCTTTTTACTATGCTATCTAAGTTGGTCATAACTTTCCTTCCAAGGAGTAAACGTCTTTTAATTTCTTGGCTGCAATCACCATCTGCAGTGATTTTGGAGCCCCCAAAATAAAGTCTGACACTGTTTTCACTGTTTCCCCATCTATTTGCCATGAAGTGATGGGGCCAGATGCCATGATCTTCGTTTTCTGAATGTTGAGTTTTAAGCCAACTTTTTCACTCTCCTCTTTCACTCTCATCAAGAGGCTTTTTAGTTCCTCTTCACTTTCTGAAGATTAACTGTACCTAAAACAACCAAGATTCTGCCAGTCAGACCACTGATGACCAATTGAAGATGACTGTTAGAGATGACTGTGCTGTTTCTGCATATAACGCCCCCCCCCCAACTCTGTCTCTAAATGCACTCACCCCCTGCTTGTCAGAGGGGCTGGGGAGTCGGCCTTTGGACAGTTGTCCACCACCCTCCTCCCCAGTTGCTGGCATCTGAAATAAAGCAAACTTTCATTTCCACCAACCTGGCCTGTTTACTGGCTTTTGAGCGGCGAGCAGCCGCACCCCCTGCATACCTTTCAGTAATATAACCACTGGACCACTAGGGAGCTCCCCCCAGCTCTGTTTTAAGTGAGATTTCCCTTTGTTAATTTTCACACATCCCAGCACTGCCTTGGCCGGCATCTTGGCCCAGTGACTGTGAACAAAGGCATTAGTGGTCACCATGGACTCGAGTCCTGCCCTCACGTCACTCACACCAGCAGCAGGGTCCTTTACACAGGGTGGGAATCCAGTTCTAAAACCCCTTCGTGGAGGTCTGCCTTCTGGAAGGGTTATGCTTGCCTGCCAGCCTGGGCCAGGGCTCCCTAGAGCACAGAGCCTGTGGGAGGGCGGTGAAAGCAGGGCTGGGAGGGGCACACGAGGCTGTCCCCAGGGCCGGCACAGGGCCTGGCCTTCTGCCCAGTGATGCAGGTCGTCTCTGGGCTGCCTGTGAACAGCCTCACTTGGAGCAATCTGACCCTGGGTGAAGGCATGAGAAGCGAAACCCGGACCCTTCTTTCTCAGGCCTCTCAATGCCCAGTCATCGGCCCTTGGAAGGCTGGAGGGGAGCCAGGACCCCCACGCCAGTGCGAGTGTATCCTCTGGGTCTGCATGTGGGGTCTGTGCTGCAGAACTGTCTGGCTCACCTGCCCCAGACCTTTTGCAAGGCTGGCATGGCCAATGCAGGCTGTCAAAGCTGCAGCTGTGCCACTCTGGACTGTCACCTCCCACCCCCATTCAGGTGTTAAAACCCTGACCCCCAAGGCGATGGTGTTGGGGGTGGTCCTTAGTGAGGTGATCAGGCCATGAGATAGGAGTCCCCACGAGCAGGATTAGTGCCCTTATAGAAAGGGACAGGGCTTCCCTGGGGGCTCAGCTGGTAAAGAATCCGCCTGCAATGGGGGAGACCTGGGTTCGATCTCTGGGTTGGAAAGATCTCCTGGAGGAGGGCATGGCAACCCACTCCAGCATTCTTGCCTGGAGAATCCCCATGGACAGAGGAGCCTGGAGGGTTACAATCCATGGGGTTGCAAAGAGTCTGACACCACGGAGCGACTAAGAACAGCACAGGAAGAGATATGAGCTTTTGTCCTCTCTCTCTGATCTCCACCTTCTGAGAAGACAGCTGTCTGTAAACCAGGAAGAGGGCCCTCAACGGATGCAGGATCCGTCTGCACCTTGATCTTGGAACTTCAGGCTCCAAAAATGTGAGAAATAAACACTTGCTGTCTCAGCCCCCTAGTCTGTGGTGTCTGTCATAACAGCCCCAGCTGACAAGTGGCACCTGGTTCTCCCTGCTGGCTCAGTGCACAGGTGGGCCAAGTGAATCTAGGCATTTCTGGAAGATCATACATCCACCCCGCTAACTGCTACCCCAGTGATACTACAGACTGGTGGCTTAGAAACAGCAGAGGTTTCTCCCTCTGTTCTACCTTTTGGAGGGTGGAATTCTATGATCAAGTCATGCGCAAATTCATTGTCAGGTGAGGACTTGCTTCCTGGTTGACAGACAGGTGTCTTTGGTCTGTATTCTCTTGTGGCCCATGGGATGAGGGAGCTCTCTAGGGTCTCTCTTGTATAGGCACTAATCTTGTTCACTGGACTCCACATTCATGACCTCATCACCGCCAAACACCGTCACATCCGGGAACAGGCTTCAACATGTGAATTTTGGGGGGACACGGTCTGTAGCTGTGCTGTTGTAGAGACCATTGGCCTCAGTGCCTGAGAGCTCACACTTCCTGCCCTCTGCTGGGCAGAGCTCGTCCCTCCCACTGGTCAACACACTCCTGCGGACACAGGTCCACATCCCAGGATTCTGTCTGGGGAATTTCATTTGCAAATATAAGGGGAAGACATGTCCTGACCACTTGCCAGGTAGTGACAAGTTTATCCTTTGCCACCACTTTGGGAACACTGAAGGGAAGATGAAGCATCAATTAAGATTTTCTGGTTTTTCTACCGTGAGTGGAAGGGCTTGAAGTGCGATGGCTGGCGTATTAATATTTGTCACGATGATTTATCCTACAAGCGAGGAGGCTCTGGCCAGGTTTGGGAGCTGGCCAAATAACTGAGAGTCAAGGTCTGACCAGCCAGGAGTCCTGGGCTTAAATCTTTCCTACTCTTGGCTTGTACAATAAATGCCCAGCCGAGTGTTTCCTGAAAATGGTCTGGCAGGTGCCTATCAGGTCACTGACTAACAGGAAATGGAATTTCCAAAGAAGTGATCGCTGAGGAGGAAGACAACGGGATGTGGGAGGGACGGTAACCCTGGATGGTGCTCCTGGGAACAAGGCCGGGTTCCAGGAAGAGAAGAGGGGAGCAGGTGCCCCCGGGAGCTCCAGGACAGCCGGGTGGAGCTGGGCACCTGCTTGGCCTGCCTGACCACTCCCTCTTGTTGGGGGACTAGGGGGTGACTGAGTGCTGTTGGGAACCCCACACTCCGTTTCGCTTCTCTTCCTTAAAAATAAAATGATGTCCCGGCAGAATAGGGTCTGGTGAGCCTTAAGGTTGTGGAAGGCTGTCGAGAGGAGGGGCGGGGACCCCGAGATGTGGGGCGCAGAAGTGTCAACGCGCCTTCGGAAAGCGGGTGGAGAGCGTAGGAGGGCACCCGGGGCGGGAGGGGATACGGGCGGCGCAGGGTGGGGGGCGCAGGGCTTCCACAGCCAGAGGCGGACCCGCCACCTCGCGCGGGTAGCGGAAGTCCCGCCCCAGTTCTGGGGGGTCCCCGCCCCTCCAGATCTGCCCCTTCGGGCTCCGTCCCTCGGTTTTTTCCACCTTCCTCCCTGGAAGGGCCGCCCCTCATGCTGTCCACTGGACGCCCCATCCCAGCCCTGTAGACCACGCACACCGGCCGCGTCCTGAGAGCCGCCCACAGCCTTGGAGGCCAAGCCAGCCCCACTCTCTTCCTGGAGGTCCGGCTCCTTCACGACCCCGCCCCAGGGCCCGCCCGCCTTTCACGCCCTACTCGACCCGATCCCTTCATTGGTCCAGACACAGACGGCCCCGCCCACCAAGGATGGACCACCCCTCCAAAGGCCCCGCCCTACAACCCCGCCCTCTCTTAGACCCCGCCCACGCAGGTTACCGCCCCTCTAGGCGACCCCGCCCCTCGCGTCGCCCCGCCCCTCTCATCGGCCCCGCCCCCTCCCGGCCCCGGGCTACGGCGGCTGTGACCGTTGCGCGCGCTGGCTGAGTGGATCGCGGCCGGAGAGCGAGCGGCCGGTAGGTTGCGGGCCGGGCGCCGGCGCCCCGCCTCCGCTTTCTTTCTTCTGAGGGCGCGCGCTCGCGGCCTCCGCGGCCCGCTCTGCCTGGCCGAGCGGAGAGTGCCGGGGGCGGCCGGCGCCTCGGGGTCCTGCTTCTCGGGGCCGCCCGGCCGCCGCCGCCCTCCTTTTGTTCCCCAGCGCGACTCCGGCCGGGCGGAGGGGCGGCCGCGGGACCCGAGGGCCCGGGATCGAGGCAGGGCCGAGCGCGCGGGGCCTGCGACGCCCACCGACGGCGGGCGCCCCGGGCCGAGTCCTCACGGACTCCCGAGTTTCCTGTCCGACATCCCGGGCGGCCGCATTGTCTGACCAGAGGCCGCCTCCGGAGACCCCAGCTCTGGGAATGCGGCGCCGCGACGCAGCCTTGTGCTGGCTTCCCGGTGCGGGCTCCGAGCTGCGGCTCAGAGCAGGGGGTGGGGGACGCTGCGAGGTCCCGGAGCTGCGGGCGCAGGCGGGGTGGCCCGGAGTTTTGAGTGTAGATGGAGTGTTGGCCCGAAGTTGAGTGTGAACAGAATGGTCCTGGAGCTGTGAGTGCAGGCGGGGTGGCCCGGAGTTGTGAGTGTAGATGGAGTGGCCCTGGAATTGTGGATGTAAACACTGGTCCAGAGTCGTGAGCGTAGACAGAGTGGCCCAGTGTGGGTGCAGATAGAGTGGCCCTGGAGCTGTGGGTGTAGACGGAGTGGCTTGGAGCTGTGGGTGTAGATGGAGTGGCCCTGGAGCTGTGGGTGTAGACGGAGTGGCCCGAAGCTGTGGGTGTAGACAGAGTGGCCCGAAGCTGTGGGTGTAGACGGAGTGGCCCGAAGTGGGTGCAGCTAGAATGGCCCTGGAGCTGTGGGTGTAGATGGAGTGGCCCTGGAGCTGTGGGTGTAGACGGAGTGGCTTGGAGCTGTGGGTGTAGACGGAGTGGCCTGGAGTTGTGGGTGCAGATAGAGTGGCCCTGGAGCTGTGGGTGCAGATAGAATGGCCCGGAGCTGTGGATGTAGACAGACCCCAGGGCAGACGACCACCCTCTGTGCCTCGGCTTCCCCGTTGCAGGGCTGGGTTTGTAACAGGACCTGCCTGTAACCACGGGGTTGCTCAGGGTTGGAGGGGATTCGAGTGGTCAGTGTCCATCGGTGGCACGTGCTATGGTTAAAGGGCGCCTGTGAGGCCGTGGAACCTGCAGACGGACCGTGAGGCTGGCAGGGAGGGAACTGCTGCTCTGGAGACCCCCCACTCCAGGTCTGAGACGAGTGCCCAGATAGGCGGTGGGCAGTGGGCCATGAACAAGAAGAGAGAAGGTGTTTAAAACCCTGCCTTAGGGACTTATTGTCACAGTGGGACGTTTCATCAGAATGTCCTCCAACCTGGTGGTCTTGAGCCTAGAGGTCCTGGCTGTGGGTTGGGGACGCGGAGCCTGGGCCTCAGGGATGCTCCTCAGATGGGGACAAGCCCATCACTGAGGTGCCCACCCCGATGCTGGGTGACCGCCCCTGGGAGAGGGGGACCTGGGCTGGCGTGTGGAGTGGACCGGGGCAGGGTGGGTGGCAGCATCCTGGGCGGGGTCAGGAGGTGAGCAGCGGGCACGGGGTGGGCCAGCGCCCCAGCTTCAGGGCAGGCTCCTTTCCCCCTCTTCTAGGAGGAGGGCGTCCAGGAAGGGGCCGGCGACCAGGCAGAGGAGCAGCTGTAGGCTGGGAGGCCGGGACCGGGTGGTCTTGTCCGAGGAGGCGGCCAGCCTGCAGGGGCACGCTAGGCAGGGGAGGCGGGGAGGCCCAAGCCTCCCGCAGCAGAGGAGAGCGCGTGAGCTTTCTGATTACACTGCCTTTGGACGCTTGCCTTTGTCTGAAATGAGTCAAGCAAAAGTCAGGATGAAGGAAGAACAGTGTGTCGCTAAGACTTGACACGAACATGGCGAAGCCATGGCGTGTTATGTTTTCTTTGAATTTGGTGGAATTCACAGAAACATTTTACTTCCTGGTTAACACCTGTATGAGTTTCCCGTGGTGGCTGTAACAAAGGACCATAGCCTAGTGGCTTAAAAGCAGAAGGAGGCCGGACGTCCTCTCGGCTAGCGGGGGCACCCTCACACCAAGCCCGTGTCATCCTTCCCTGGCTCCTGCTTCCCTCTTTCTGTCCTGGCTCCTCGCTCTGCGTCCCTCCCGAGAGGACACGCGTGGTCACGCCCGCGTGTGGAAGCCAGGTCCTCTTCCCACACAGGCGCGTTAGTGTCACCACACCTGCCAAGGCCCTGTTGCCTGTGAGGGGACGTTCACAGCCCCGGGGCCTCTGGCCTGGTGTCCTTGCGGACTGCCCTGGGCACTCTTGCAAGGGCTGGGGTCTCTCCTGTCGTGGGCTGGGGAGCAGCGTCTCGCCCCCCGCCCCCGCCCAGGGGATGCTGCTGCTGCCGCCCCGTGCGTCCCCGCCCAGCACTGGAGGAGAGACCGCAGCAGTCCCTGGGAGGAGATGAGCCTGGCTTGGGGTTCCCAGCCGGCAGATGGCTCATGTTTACTTTTAGGGGTGCTGGTTACCCGCTCCTCCGGCCATCTGAGAAGAGCTGTGACCGGGGGCCTCCGCGGCGGTCCAGTGGTTAGGACTGTACTCTCCCACTGCAGGGGGCCTGGGTCCATCCCCGACGGGGAACTAAGATCCGGCACGCTGCTCGGTGCGGCCTACATAAATAAATAAATAATGTAAAAAAATAAAAGCTGTAGTCAGTCCTTGAAGTATACTCAAACCATGGGCACGTTCGATTTTAACAAGCAAGTTTCCCTGTGGTTTCTGGGGGTTCAGCAGACTCAACCCTGAGGCTGTGGACTCGAGGCAAAGGAGATGCCCGGCTTGTCCTTCCTGCGTTCTTCCCCCCTTCCTCTCCGTCCCCAGCCCTGTCATCAGATGACATCCCACATGTATCCTTCCTTGACTTTCTTTGTTTTTTTACACACTCTGTGCTACGTCTGTATCTTTCTCTACATCTTATTTTTGTCCCTTACAGTCATCTTGGCCACTCTTCTAGGACACTTAGATGAGGAGCTAAGCTACTGATTAAAGAATGAAGACGCCAGGTGCTCTCCTGCGCTGCTGTCCGCATCTCCCGGGGCAGGCACCCCAGCTTCCGGCTCCTCAGGCATTTCCTGCCGGCTAAGCTGCTGTCTTAGTCTGCGTGTGTGAATTCTCTAGAAGGTGCGGGGACCCAGGCTCTCTCCTCCGAGGCGGTGATGCTCCCTCGCCCTCCATTTCCCAGCTCAGTCACTGCATCGCCGGTTACACCAGTGTCTGCTGCTCACCTGTCTGTTCCTGGAGCGAGCTGCTGGAGCACAAGCCCTTTCCTGCGCAGGCCTGCGGCTCCCCTCTTGTGGTGGCCCCTGGCTCCCGGGTCCGGCTTCCTGCCCCGCTCTGTCCTGGCCCCTGTGGGGCCTGCACGCCCACACGTGTCTGTGCTCAGGGACCTCTCTTCCCAGTCTGGGCTCACCCTGGTTCTTTGGAAGTGCATGTTCATGATAGCCAAGAAACCTCATCTGGATTTTCCCTTTGCTCTTGATTTTGAAAATTGCTTTTCCGTTAACTTGTAGTTTAGCTGGGTATAGAATTCTACCAAGGAGTGTTTTCTCAGAGCGTCGAAGCCGCTGCTGCACTGCATGTGACAGTGATTCTGTCACATGTGATTCTCCGTGATGGGCTCTAGGAGGCCCTCAGGAGCACCCCTTGTTCCCCGAGATCTGAACCGTCAGAACGTGATGACATGTTCTCATCACTAGTGGGTGAGGCAGCCCTGTTCGCCTAGGCCTGGCGTTTTTTAGTGTGCTTCTTCACTTTCTTTCAGTTTTGTGTTCTCTCTGGAACTCCATTTATTTAGAGGCTGGAACTCTGGGGCTGCACTAATCCTCGGTCCTCCTCCTCCTTTTGTTGATCTGCTTGATGTTTGCCCTGCTCTTGGGAGGTGGTGCGAGCAGTAAAGAGCCTGCCTGCCAGTGCAGGAGATGCAGGAGATGTGAATTCAATCCCCGTGTCAGAAAGATCCCCTGGGGGAGGAAATGGCAACCCACTCCAGTATTCTTGCCTGAAGAATCCCATGGACAGAGCTGGTGGGCTATGGTCCATGGGGTCACAGAGTCGGACACAACCAGTCTCTGGTTCTTCTGCCTTTTAAAAATCCAGCTTGTACCTGTGAAAGTTCTCAGTTCATGTATTGTTGAAGCCTAGATTGAAGGCTTTTGAGCATTACCTTGCTAGCATATGAAATGAACACAATTGAATACTAGTTTGAACATTCTCTGGCATTGCCTTTCTTTGGGATTGTAGTGAAAACTAACCTTTTCCAGTCCTGTGCCACTGCTGAATTTTCCAAATTTGCTGACATACTGAGTGCAGCACTTTAACAGCACCATCTTTTAGGATTTTAAATAGCTCAGCTGGCATTCCACGATCCCCACTAGCTTTGTTTGTAGTGATGCTTCCTAAGGCCCACTTGATTATAGATAATATTTGGCACACTCTTAATACTAATTAAAAAGTGTTGATTGTGGAAAATATGTGACTACAGACAGAGTAAACAGAAGAATATAGTGCACGCCCAGGTAGTCATCGCTCACCCGTAACGACCTGTGACGTCTGGCCTGCCTTTCTGGTCTCCTCTTGACCCCCTGCTCCTCACTCTTCCTTCATTTCTGTTTCGCATGAATATTACCAGGGCTGACTTGGGTCACTTTGTTTTCGGTTTGTCCTACTGTTTTCTTGTTGCTGTTTTTCCTTTCTTATCTTGTTTTGGGTTAATTGAGTGCATGTGTGTCTGTGTGTGCTCACCCAGGGATGCACACGTTTGTATCTATGGGTGCATGTACCAAGTGTGTGTATCTAATAAACACACACGTATTTTCTAGTACTGCATCTTTGCACTATTTTTTAGTAGTCTAAAATGCCTATCTTGACTTTTTGCCGTCTGTTTAGAGTTCGTTTGATAACACTCCAGATGGAACGTAAGAGCCGTGTATTGTAACGGTAACGGAAGTCCCGTTTGTGCCGCGGCAGAGCAGTTTGTCGTCAGTCGTCTTAGTCTGCATGTGCTCTAAGCCACGAAACACTGTCACAGTTTCTGCTTTAAAAAGTCGTGTATTTTAAAGAGATTAAAAGAAGGAAAATCATATTTTTAAAACATTTACCAGTATTCACCATTTCTGTTATGCTTCCTTCCTTCGTATAGATTTGACTTTCCATCTGGTATCATTTTTCCTCAGCTTGAAACACTTCTTTAGCATTTCTTGTCTGTTGGTGACAAATCCTCCCAGTTTGGGTTTGTCTGAACCGTGCTCATTTTTGTTCCACTTTAAAGGACCTTTTTGCTGGCTTGGAGGCCGGGTTCTCTTCCCGGCCCTCTGACTGGGCCGCTCGTCTTGTGGTGGAGTCAGCCGTCAAGTCAAGCCCGTCGTAACCGCCGTGTGTCACGTGGAGACACTGTCGCCGGCTCTGTCTGTGCCTTTGACCCCCAGCGGTTGGACCGTGATGTCCTTGGGAAGGTTTTCTCTGAATTTATCCTGTTCAGGGTTTGTTGAGCTTCTTAGATAAATAAGTCTATAACTTTTTTTACCAAACTTGGGGAAGATTTGGTCATGGTTTACTTGGATGCTCTTCCCGCCCCACTTCTCCTCTCCTCCTGGTGCTGTGTTACATGTTTGTTATTGTCTCCCAGGGCACTCAGGCCTGGTTCTAATTTTAAAATTTTTTGTTTCTTTTTCATCTCTTTTTTCTTCCATCTGCAATCCAAATTAAGTCCATTTCGATGAGTTGTAAAATTTCAATTACTGTAGTTTTTACTTCTAGAGTTTCCACTTGCTTCTTTTTTTTAATAGTTTCCATTTCTCTACTGAAATAGGCCACCTGCTTACCATGGTTGTGTCTCCCACTAAATCCCTGAACACACTGTATCAGCTGCTTTAAAGTCCTGGCCTGTAATTTCAGCTCTTGGCTTATCTCAGGATCAGCTCCCCTGGCCTGTCTCTTGACTGGGTCATGCCTCCCTGTTTCTCTGAGCCTCTAGTAAAAGAGGTTGTGTGCTGGGCATCACAGCATCTGCAGGAGTGGCTCTCCGTTATGAAGGCGCTGGTCTGTCCCGGGAGTTGACTTGTGGGGACCCAGGCGGCTCCGCCGTGGCCTCTGGAGCGCTGGCCCCTCACAGTCTCCTGGCCTGGGGAGGTCAGGGCCTGGAAGAATTTACCCCCAGGTTTCGGGTCCCCCTCTCTCCCCAGCTCCCTCCCATCTGAGATACTGAGACGCCCCTCCCTTTGTAGCCGCCTCCATGCCTGACTTGGTCCTGTGCCCGAAGCTGGAGGAGCGCGGCATCCGGCTGAGCCCCAGACATGCCCAGACACCAGTGCCCTTCCGCACCCCACGCAGCCCTCTTCCTGCGGGGAGCAGCACCCCTGGTGTCCGCCCGCCTCCTTGCGCTCAGCCCCCGCGGGTGGTCGGGTTTTGTAGCGTGCCCCCAGCGGGCCTTCCCGTGTGAGGCTCTCCCTTCACTGGGGGACCTGCTGGGCTGGGCATTGCCCTCGGAGCTGACCTGTTGCTGGTCTGGAGAAGTGGGGAGCCAGGGAGTGACCACTGTAGCCCGAGAGAAAGCCCTCCAGGGCCGGTGGACGCCCAGGGCTGCACTCCCCACGCGCCTGCCTGGGGTGCAGACGGTGGGGTGAGCGCAGGGGCCCTGTGCGCCGCTCACTGCCCCCCGTCTGGTAAGGTCGCCGAGGGTCAGGAGGGCGTCTGTCCGCTGACCTCTGACGGGTTGGTCCTGCTGCTGTGGGCCGAGAGGCCCAGCCCAGATCGCCGCCCTGGGTGCCTGCCCTTCACCCGCCCTGCTGTCTGGTCTGGCCTCAGCACTGCCCTTCTGTGCCAGTTTCCGTCTGTGAAGCGTGGTTAGTGCTGAGACTGCCGTGCGGATGAGCTAGGAGAGCGAGTGTGAGACGCCAGCGGCTGTGTGGCCTGCGGGGCGTTGCTGGTGCCCTTGGCCTGGCTGCTCTGAGCGGGTGGGCACCCGTGGCGCATCTGCGTCCAGCCCCTACTTCTTGCCAGCCTGTGGCCCCGCAGAGCCCGGCCTGGGACACATTTTACCTGGAGGTACTTGGGCAGTGTGAGGTGCCCAGACCGTCTGCCCCCGAGGCCTGGAGTCTGGCCCGGAGGGATGGGCCTGAGGAGCCAGGCAGGCCGGCGCTCCGCACCGCGGGGGTGAGCGGCGAGGCCGGGGAGGCCCCTGAGCCCCGTGGCGCTCGTTTCCCGCGGCCGTTGTAACGAAGTACCACCAACCGGGGCCTCAGAGGTGGAGGTTTATTCTCACTGTTCTGGACGCAGATGCTCGCCTGGAGGTGTGGGCAGGGCCCTCCTGCGCCCTCCGGAGGCTCCTGGGGCCCCAGGGCCCGCCTCCGTCTTCACATGGCCTCCCCGGGACCCCCTTCCCTCTGCTCCCCCTTACGAGGGCACGTGTGATGGCACGGAGGCCCGTGGGCAGCCAGCATGGCCTACTCCTCTCAGAACCTGCCCGCAGGCCCATCTGCAGGGCCCGTTCCCCGCCGGCACACTTCCAGGCTCTGGACGTTAAGGCCTTACGACTTTGGGGCCGCTGTCAGCCCAGCACACCCTGGACCTGGGACGTGAGGAGCCCTGTGGGGTCGCGGGCAGGGGTGGGTGGGGGCGGAGGAGGGTGGAGACGTGCCTCCCGCCACGCGCCCTCCGCGGCCGTGCCTCCTGGGTGGGTTCCCGTGGGCACCGGGGACCCCGTGTCTCCCTGAGAGCGCCAGAGAGAGACGCAGGCCACAGACGCCCCCGTCCGCTCCGCTGAAGAAAACGAGTCAGGAGTGTGTGGCGCTCCGCGGCCTTTCCCTCTTGTGTCCTCTCGCGGATGACCAGATTTGTAGGCAGGGGGCAGTGTCCTGTAGGAGGCCTGAAACGGGGCCCTCTTCGTAGTTAGATTCGTCAGATAAAACCTGCCAGGCAATATTTGGGGCCTACTTTGAGTAAAAAGTTATTTGTCTTTTTATCTGAAATTCAAATTTAACTGGATGTCTTTTATTTTTATTTGCTAAACTCAGTAACTTCATTTATATCCTCTCTTCACCAGGTTTAAAAACCACAAACAGAAATAAATCCCGAGCAGAGATAAAAAGGGAACGTCAAAGAATAATGGGAAGGGAAGATTGAGATGGTTTAACCTCCAGTAGTTCAAGATTATTGAACCAGATTTTGTTTCTGGAGTCAGGAATATCCCTGCAGTCCCATCAGCTGTAGACCCTGAAACGCTTGGCTTCTGCTCGTCCTGCTTTTCCCCAGCCGGTTACGGCCAGGCTGGTGCCCAGAGCCAGCCCGGAGCTGGCAGGTGGGGTCTGCCCGCCGACGGCTGGAGTAGGTCAGCACCCGCTTTTGGACTCGCCCCCCACTCAGGCCTGGCTGTGGGGGCCGCGTGGGAGCGAGGGGGCTCCTGGGTGGCGTGGTGCTCCTGGACAGTCAGGGCTTCTGGGTTCACGGCCTCTGTGTGTCCTGACCTTGTGGCACATGGACCCGAGCTGATGTTTCTGCTGCTTCTTACGGCTGTCACGTGGTGGGCGGGCAGGCTTGAGGGGGTCTCGGGGAGGAATGGGGCAGACTGAGCCAAGGAGCGGCGGAGGGAGGTGGGGGGGTAGGTTCTGGAAAAAGAGGCTTTTAAAACAAATGGGGTCAGGGCTACAGGGCCTCCTGTGCCCCCTACGTCCGCGTGTGGTCGCATCGGCCTGTTGCCCCTCAGGGTGGGCCGTCACTGGTCACCTGACCGTGCATACTGCCACCGCAGGGGCCCCCGCCCGGCTCCTGGGCGGACGAGTGAGTGAGCGTGCAGGACGGTCATGGGTGCTGACGCTGGGCCTGCTCGGGTGGCACTGAGGCCTGGGCGGGGCCCTGGGAACATCTGTGGTGGGGCCCGCAGGTGTTAGCTCCTGCCGGTGCCAGCAGCCCCGCCCCCCGCCCCTCCCCACCCCCACCTTGGCCGGGATCAGCCCTGCTGGCTCCCACCTGGATGTCTGGCTGCCTGCCTTCTGCGAAGCTGCTTCTTTCCTTAATTGAGACCTTTATGAAATTCCTTCTGTGTAGAGAGTGTTTTTGTTGTGACAGGAGTCAAAGACTTACTCCAGAGTGCACGCATCCCAGTGTCTCCATCACGCCCAGCAAACTGGAGCGTGATGCCCAGGGCTAGCAGAGGGTCCCTGGCCCCCAGTGGCGCCCGTGTTTTCAGGAGCAGTCTCTCTGGACACGGATGCCTGGCCGCAGCATGGGATCCTCGTGCCCTCGGAGCTGTAGGAGTCTGGCCCCTCAGTGCCTGTGCCAGCCCAACCGGGGGCACCTGCTCGTCGGAGGTTTTAGGTTTAAAAAATAATTGTTTTTTAACTTAAATTTTTTGTTGAGGCATAGCTGATTTGCAGTGTTTTACACTTTTATTTTTTTCTTTTAGATGAGAGAGATCGCAAACATTTGCTTCTCTTCATTGGTTATCATGTGGATTTTTCACGATGTAAACTTTATATAGCATCAGAATCAGAAAGATGTGATACAGGAATACATCTGAGCCAGTCACACAGACCTTTGTGATTTAAAAGTGTCTTTTCTGCTAAGTCTGGACTCTCTTCTCCGCTTGGAGAAAAGGCAGAGGGCTGGAGACCGGGGCTACTTGGGTGAGGCCTGGCGTAGCCTGGGCGCCGGAGACGGCGATGAAATATTCAGGCCGCCCGGGAGGCGTCCGGTTCCTGGGGCCCTTCTGCTTGTGTGCTGCGGGCGCTCGCAGGCTCGGCGGCCCCCTCCTCTGTGGCTGAGCCGCGCTCGCCCTTCCCATGGAGGGAAGAAAAAGCACCGTGTAAGACGCACCCTGCGGTGTCTTCTCGTGGAGGGAGGTGGAGCTGGATGAGTTTAAAGCTGGTGTCTTAGCCTCTCTTTAGGCGGTAAGCATGGCATCAGCATCGCTGTACGTCTTCAACTTTATTTTTGGAACTCCATGTCCTTTTAACATTATTGGACCGTGAGTGAGAGTCGTGTCTGCGTTTTCCTGAGGTGTTTTGTATTCTTAAGTCTGCCGGTCTTTCATTTCCTCTCTCTTATTTTTTCCTCCTCTTTCCTAATTGTTTGTATTTGCTGTGTCTCCTAATTCCAAGAGCTACTTCACTGTTTCGTGGTTTTTTTTTTTTGAGGGATAATTGCTTTACAGAATTTTGTTGTTTTCTGCCAAGTACTGTCATGAATCAGCCATAGGTACACACACACGTCTCCATCCCTTGTGGACGCATGGCTGCCTTGCTGTGACCTGGCTCTTGCTGAGCTGAGATGGACGTGCCCCCCGGGGACAGACCCAGGGCATCTGCTCTGCGTCTCTGCAGCCTGGCCTCTTGGTATCTCTGGGCTTAAAGCATTAAAACCTTAAAAACTGACCTTTAAAAAGAACCCTCACAAAACGCCCTGCATAATACCCAAATGCAAAGCTGGAGCGTTTTATATGTTGTATGCTGTTCAGTCCATCATAAATTATTCAACAACCATGCATCCCAGTAATCTGGGGAGCTGCTGACCTGCTTCCTGGACTTAATGTTCAAACGTGGGAGGTGAAGCTCCCTAGGAATTGAGACGGGCCGTTTGAGAAGCAGGTGGATAATTTTTGTTTGCGAGCATGCTTCAGGGGAGGTCAGCCTCTACACTGGCATTGGCTCGCATGCCGATGGAAAAAGTGGGGGCAGCCAGGGTCAAGAGCACAGACTGAAGTCAGTCCCCCTGAGGTGAGTCCTGACTCTTGCCTTTGGTCATGGTGTAGGCAAGGGGCCCGAGCCTTGGTTTCTTCTGTGAAATGGGGCCACGCGACAGTGGCTGCCCAGGTCGTCATCTGATGGTAGTGGCTTTATTAGCTGATTTCCCATTTCCAGTCAGTTTATCTCTGGTTTATGCAGCAGGATTCCCTTAATCAGCTCATCACAGATTAGATTTGAGGGAAGAATGCTTAATCAAGGCATCGCTGCTTAGAAACCAGCATGTGCTGTCCTGTGTGTGTGCAGCAGGAATGGGGAAAAGTCAAGTGACAGCATTCACGTATTGGATTCAGTTCAGTCGCTCAGTCGTGTCCGACTCTCTGCAACCCCGTGGACGGCAGCATGCCAGGCTTCCCTGTCCTTCACCAACTCCTGGAGCTTGCTCAGACTCATGTCCATTGAGTCAGTGATGCCATCCAACCATCTCATCCTCTGTCGTCCCTTCTCCTCCTGCCTTCAATCTTGCCCAGCATCAGGGTCTTTTCAAATGAGTCAGTTCTTCGCATCAGGTGGCCAAAGTATTGGGAGCTTCTGCTTCAGCATCAGTCCTTCCAATGAATGAATATTCAGGACTGATTTCCTTTAGGATTGACTGGTTTGATCTCCTTGCTGTCCAAAGGACTCTCAAGAGTTTTTTCCAACACCACAGTTCACAAGCATCAATTCCTCGGTGCTCAGCTTTCTTTATGGTCCAACTTTCACATCCATACATGACTACTGGAAAAACCATAGCTTTGACTAGAGGGACCTTTGTTGGTAAAGTAACGTCTCTGCTTTTTAGTATGCTACCTAGGTTGGACATAATTTTTCTTCCAAGGAGCAAGCATCTTTTAATTTCATGGTAGCAGTCACCATCTGCAGTGATTTTGGAACCCCCCAAAATAGCCTGTCACTGTTTCCATTGTTTCCCCACCTATTTGCCATGAAGTGACGGGACTGGATGTCATGATCTTAATTTTATGAATGTTGAGCTTTAAGCCATCTTTTTCACTCTCCTCTTTCACTTTCATCAAGAGGCTCTTTAGTTCTTCTTCACTTTCTGCCATAAGGGTGGTGTCATCTGCGTATCTGAAGTTATTGACATTTCTCCTGGCAATCTTGATTCCAGCTTGTGCTTCATCCAGTCCATTGTTTCTCTGCATAGAAGTTAAATAAGCAGAGTGACAATATATAGCCTTGACATACTCCTTTCCCAATTTGAAATTAGGCAGCACGTCAGTTACTGGATTAGGTAGCACGTCCGTTACTGCTGCTGTGTGACAGACCAACCCCAAAAGACGAGTGTTTTATGTCTCCTGGTCCCTTCAGTCAGGAGCCCGCTGCAGCTGAGCTGGCTGCTCCATGCCAGGTCTCGCGAGGTTGGTGTCAGAGTGACGGCCGGGCGCGATGCGGAGGACCAAGCTCACCGTCACGATGCTTGGTGGCCTTGGAGCATCCATTTCCCGGGTCACTCGTGTGACCCCTGGCGGGCCTCATGGCCTTGCTGGCTGGTGCCAGAGGCCTTCTTTGCCATGTGGGCGGCTTCTGAGGGCAGCTCAGTGCCTGGCTGACCTTTCTCGGAGCAAGTGAGGGAGGGGTGAGCAGGAGAGCCTTTGAAAGCGACCTCGTCTCACAGCTGCAAGTTCGGTTGGTTTGAAGGGGGCCCTCGTGGAGCCTGCCCTTGGGGAAGGGGCCTGCCAAGAGTGGGTGACCACAGGCAGGATCACTGGGGCCCCTGGGAGGCCGCCTGTCTGTCCAGCCCCCAGCCTCAGTGACTCATCCCTCCCACAGGCAAGACACATGCCCCCCAAGACTCACGCAGCAGGCTCCACAGCAGGGGTTCCCTGAGTGCCGCTTCGGGGGTGCCCTCCTCTCCATCCTAGACCTGAACCGAGGAGACCGGCGCTCAGCCCCCGCCCCTCAGCAGTGAGCGGTGTTGGGACAGACATGGGATGAGCTTGTAGACGCTCCTCAAAAGCGACGTGCAGGCGTCCTGGGGCACAGCCCCGACGTGCTAGAAGCTCCCCATCCGAAGGTCTGGGGACACTGGTGCTCCGCCTTCCCACCCACGAGGATCGCACGCGTTTGCAGTTGAGTTGCTTCCTCAGCCTGCCTCCCGCCACTAGGATTTGGGGGCCGGCACCCCGCTTTCCTTTTGTCCTCCCTGTGACTCAGCTCTCACTGCCAGGTTTCCACGGACAGCGCTTTCTTGAGACCTTCGGGGGCCTCCCATGAAACCTCCGTGGTGTTCTCTCCAGCAGACGAGGGCTGTCCCTCCGAGCTCGCTGAGACCAGCCCTCCTCTGCGTGGGCTCCTGCCGGCGAGGGCCAGCGAGCCCATCTTTTACAACTTTCCCCGCATGCGGCGGCCTTCAGCGGACACCCCGGGCGCCAGGACTATGTCGTGCACAGAAGAGGCGGGGGCGGGTGAGCAGTTGGGACACCAGGGCCTGTGGGGGCGTCGGGCCGAAGGGCCGGGATGAGTTCAGAGGCAGCCTGGCGAGCTTGCTGGGGGCCCAGCCTTGCCCGCAGGAGGGGTGCGCGCGCGTGAGCCCGCAGCTCAGGGTCCCCTCTCTCCGCTGTGACCTGGACTCAGGCTAATGGATCTCAGCTTGGGGCTTCCTGTGTGCGTCACGTGTGAACGTCCGTCCCTGAACACTCCTCCACAGGTTCCCTGCCTGTGATCTGACACCTGGCGGCGTCCTCCCCCTGGATAGGAGCGTGTCAGCCTGCTTTGGCCCTTGAGCCTCAGGATACCCCTCAGGGTCCAGGTCAGGACTTGGAAGAGGCAGGTGACCTGAGCGGAGAGGGGCGCGTGGCCCTGGCCGCCTGCCTCGCCCCCGCGGCCCCCACGGCTCTCGCTTTGGATGTTTGCTGGGACCCTGGGGCGGGGGGCTCCATGAGGCCCACCTGGCTGGGCGGCTGGGCCAGCAGCCGTCGTTGGAGGTCTCAGGCTGGCTCGGGTGCCGGGGTGATGAGGTGCCGGTGTCTGGGGACAGGGAGTGAGGTGGGCTGCCACTTCGCTCTCTGGGGCCTGGGAACGTGCCCGAGTGGGCTTTCTCCGGGTTGCTCCTGTGTGGTGCCCACCCCTCCCTGCCCCTCCTTTCTGAGCTGGCGCTGGTCCAGACTGCTGTTGACGGACATGAAGGGGCAGCCCACCCCCTGCCCTGGCACCTGCTTTCCTGCAACCAGGGCGGGAGTCTTGCTGAGGCCTCACGCCCTCGCCAGTCCCCTTCCCAGCTCACGCAGTGTCTCCTGAGACCCCACAGCAGGGCGGGTTCCCGAGCCTTGGTGGGGCAGGACTGACCTGGGGCTGCAGAGAAGCCGCCTTCCTTTGTGTGCGACTGGGGGGTGGTTGTGGCTGAGGATGGGGCCCTTTTCAGTCAGCTGTTTTCCTCATGGCAAAGGTCGGATCTGTTCTTTGTAGAAAACTTAGCCTCTGTGGACTGGAGTCATTAAATCCTAACGCTGAGTGCTGCCGAGTCCTGGACGGTTCCCGGCTCTGTGCGGGCTCGCCATGCACGTCCTCCCACTCCAAGGGGCACAGGACCTGGACGCAGAGCCCTCCCGCTGCACCTGCACAGCTGCACACCCGGATGCCCGCACACCCGGACACCCGCACACCTGGACGCCCCCGCGCCCCCACACCCCCGCACCTGCATGCCCGCACACCCGGACGCCTGCACACCCGGACGCCCGCACACCTGCACATCCTCACACCCGCACATTCACACACCCGCACGGCCCCACACCCGCGCATTCACACACCCGCACACCCCCACACCCAGACGCCGGCACACCCGGACGCCCGCACACCCGAACGCCTGCACACCTAGACGCCCCCACACCTGCACATCCGCACACCTGCACATCCCCACACCCACATGTCCCCCACCTGCGGGTCCCCCCCTGCACGTCCCCACACCCACACACCCACACATCCCCAACCTGCACACCTGCACATCTGCACACCCACACACCCGCACATCCCACACCTGCACACCCGCACGTCCCCACACCAGCACAAAACCTGCCTTCTGGGCTAGTGCTGGGCCCTGTGGAGGGAGGGTGGTCTGGGAGGGACATTGCAGAGGGGAGAGTGCAGATAAGGCTGGTGTAGGGGTGAGGGGCCCAAGCCAGTTGTTGCCCTTGGGGAGCTGCGTGGGGTCCCCTGTTACCCACCAGGCCCTGTGGCTCCTCAGACGGTGGAAGACTTAGAGTGAGCCTGGCCTTCGCCTGCCCCCAGGAAAGGTGCTCTGGGGTCTCCATTGTGCGGGGCGTGGCTTGGCTGGCCCCAGCATCCAGCCCCACAGCCCAGGGCCCTGACGAGTGGCCTGCTGTGCTGTCTCAGCTGTTGGCACAGCCAGAAGGGGGGCCCCCAGGACGGCTCCCCCAGGACAGGCTCCCCCCCAAAATGGGTTCCCCAGGATGGGCTTCCCCTGGCTGAGCCTGGCAAAGGCCTCCTACGAGTCTGTGGGGCGGACGTGGGTGGGACGTGGGCAGAGACCTATCAGTAGAGCTATTTTAGCACCTCGGGCTTTCAGGGGAGGGGTGAAGCTCTGCACTCAGGAGATCCTGCCTGACCAGAGGGCCTTTTAAAAAGAGTCCTTCCTTCTTTGCTGCAGAGGCTGAGAAGTCCTTCGGGGTGGGGGTGGGGCGCCCGGCGGGTCCCAGCTGTGGCCGCCAGCCAGAGAGCGGAGGGTGGGTCTGGGGGCACTGCCCGCAGCACTCCTGTTGTCTGTCTGTCTGTCTGGTGGATTCAGTCTGTGCCTCTGCCAGGGTGTGTGTGGGCCCTGGGCCCAGCCCTGCTGAGAGGGGCCTCTGCTCCTGGCGGGGCCCCTCCTGACGGCTGGTGCAGGCGGCCGCAGACTCACATTCCTCCCCGTGCTTGACCGTCACACTCAAGCGGCCTTGCTGGACATCTGCCTTTTCTGACCACCCTCACTTTTTACAGCCGTCACAGGTTGAAGTCCTGGCGGGGGGTGTTGATAGCACAGCTATCACTAAGAGCCTCGGTGTGCCCCCGCCTGAACACCCACCGCGGCCTCCGCTTGCCTGCTGGCCCGCGTGCGGGGGCCTAGCACCTGGGGGGTGGGCTCTGCTGTCCTCAGACACCTGCTGGCAGGGTCTCGTCCTTCGCGCAAAACCTTTCTCTCTGAAGGTTTGGGGGGACTTTTTTACTTACCCTGCTTAGCGCTTAATGGGCCCTTTGAATGGGAAGGTTCTTGTCTGTCTGTAGATCTGGGAAATGGTCCATTAATTTTTGGACCAACTGGGCAAGCAGGTGTTATTGGGCAAACGTTGGCCACCACTAACGAACTCAGTCAGTCCCTCCACCCACCCACTCTCCACCCCTGCTCACCCATCCTCCGATCCCGGCTGGCCATCCACCTATGCATCCATCCCTCCCTCCCCCGTCCATCCCTCTATCCACACGTCCATTTATTCATCTGTCTCCCCGCCCACCCTCTCCTCCTCCGCCCGTTCCTCTGTCTGCCTTATTCTTCCACTTACGCTTCCATTCTGCCATCAGTCCCCCGATCCGTCCTTCCCCATCCATTCCCTCGTCCTCCCCAGCCGTCCATGCATCCCTGCATTCTCCCATCCACGTCCCCATTCCCCATCCGTCCTTCCCTCCACCCCTCCGCCCGTCCACCCGTAACTGGAGCGGTGTTCCCTGGCATGTGGTAACCAGCTGCTTGTGCAGAAGCAGCCTGTTGCAGACGTCCCTGGAGATGGGGCGTAACCTGTGGCTTGGCACTTGTGATGAACCGCCAATCTTGTCTCTGTCTGTGAGACCTGAGCACGGGGCCTGTGTTTCCTGACTTCGCGGGGGGCGGGGCTGAGGGCGTCTTTTCTTTCTTTTAACTACTATAGGATCCCTCTGCTATTTCTTCCAATTTCTTTCTCTCCTTTCCCACTCTTTTTTTTTTTTTTTTAAGTCAAATGAGGTCAAACATCCCACCAAAAGCTAAAGCCTGGCTTTGATTTCAGCTCCCTCTAAGGTTCTCCAGGGATAATTTTGTGTTTCCACGTAATCTACAATTTAAGTCATCCAACCCCAAACACACACTACACATTTGGGAAATCCTTCCAGGCTGCCTTACGGGCAGCCCAGTGACAGACGAGCAGAGAGGATTGTCGCTGAGTCCATCCCCAGCTTCCCTCCCCGGTCACCCCTGGGCGCGTCCTTCCGGCCTGTCCCTTTCCCACAGTGCCCCGCTCCGCTGTGGACGCGGCCCTGGGCTGTCCTCCCGCCCTGGGTTACTTGTGGATTTTTGCAGACTGCACGGTTGTTCCTTGTCTGTGATAACCTTTGCTTGAGGCTTCATCTTTTCTGTTTTGCTTTGCTTTTTGCAGGGCAAATTATTTATTTAGTCAAAGTATAGTTGATGTACAAAGTCATGTAAGTTACAGGTGTACAATATAGTGAGCCACGATTTTAAAGGTGGTGTTCCGTTCATAGTTATTATAAAATACTGGTTGTGCTCCCTGTGCTGCACGATGGATCCTTGTAGCTTGTTTTATACGCAATAGTCTGCACCTCCTAGTCCTCCGCCTCTCTTGCCCCTCCAACTCCTCTCCTCACTGGTAACCACTATTTTGTTCTCTGTGTCTGCTGCTTTTTTGTTATAATCACTGGTTATTGTATTTTTTAGATTCCACGTATAGTGATGTTATAATATAAATGGTATTCCACATGTAGGTGATAAGTATTTGTCTTTCTCTAACTTATTTCACTTACGTAATACCCTCCAAGTCATCCATGTCGTTGCAAATGGCAGGATTTCACTCTTTAATGACTGAGCAGTATTCCATTGCATGTATTCACCACATCTTCCTCATCTGTTTGTCTGTTGTTGGGCACATAGGTTGCTTCTGTGTTCTGGCTGTTGTAAACAGTGCTGCTATGAATGTCGGGGTGCATGTATCTTTTTGAGTTATTTTTTTTGGGGGGATTATATACCCAGGAGGGCTTCCCTGATAGCTCAGTTGATAAAGAATCTGCCTACAACGCAGGAGACCTCGATTCGATTCCTGGGTCAGGAAGATCCCCTGGAGAAGGGAAAGGCTACCCACTCCAGTGTTCTGGCCTGGAGAATTCCACGGACAGTCCGTGGGGTCACAAAGCGTCAGACACGACTGAGCCACTTTCCACTTCATATACCCAGGAGTGGGACTGTCCTCCACGGTGACCACACCAATTTACATTGTGACCAACAGGGTATGAGGGTTCCCTTTTCTCCACATCTTCGCCAACATTTGGTATTCATGTTCTTTTTTTATGATAGCCGTCTGACGGGTGTGAGGTGGTATCTCATTGTGGTTTTGATTTGCATTCCCGAGGGACTAGCAGCGTTGAGCATCTTTTCATGTGCCTGTTGGCCATCTGCACTTCTTCTTTGGAAAAATGTCTATTCAGGTCTTCCACCCACTTTTTTAATCAGATATTTTGTTGATGTTAAGTTGTAGTAGCTGTTTGTGTATTTTGGATATTAAGCCGTTACTGGTCGTATCGTTTCAAATGTTTTCTCCCATTCAGTAGGTTATCTTTTCATTTTGTCCATAGTTTCCTTTGCTGTGCAAAAGCTTCTAAATTTAATTAGGCTCCATTTGTTTATTTTTGCTTTTATTTCCTTTGCTAAGGAAATGAATTAAAAATATTGCTGTGATTTATGTCAAAGAGTGTTCTGCCTGTGTTTTCATGTGGGAGTGTTATGGTTTCTGGCCTTACATTTAGGGTTTTGATGCTTTTTGAGTTTATTTTTGTATGTGGTGTTAGAGAACGTTCTAATTTCATCCACTGAAGCTCTCCAGTTATCTCAGCCCTGCTGAAGGGATTCTTTTCTCCACTGTGTATTCTTTCCTCCTTTGCTGTGGATTAATTGGCCATAAGCGTGTGTGGCTGTTTCTGGGCTCACTGTTCTGCTCCGTTGATCTGTGTGTGTGTCAGCTTTTGTGCCAGGACCATGCTGTTTTGACTCCTGTAGCTTTGTAGCATAGTCTGCAGTCAGGGAGTGTGATTCCTCCAGCTCTGTTCTTCTTTCTCAAGATTGTTTTGGGTATTAAGGGTCTTGTGTGTTTCAATAGAAAATTTAAACTTGTTTTATTTCTGTGAAAAATGCCTTTGGCATTTTAGTAGGGATCGCATCGAAACGGCAGATTGCTTTGTGTGGCGTGGAGGTTTTCACAGTGTCCGTCCCCCAGTCTGTGAACGTGGTGTGTTTTCCGTCCGTCTGTGTCGTCTACCTCTTCTTTCAGTGGCGTCTGTAGCTTTCTGAGTGCAGGTCTTTCACGTCCTCGGGTAGGTTTGTTCACGACTATTTATTCCTTCTGATGTGATGGGAAATGTGATTGTTTCCTTAGTTTGTCTTTCCGATGGTTCGTTGTTAGTGAATAGAAATGCGGTAGGTTTCTGTCTATTGATCTTGTATCCTGCAGCTTTATCAGACTCACTGATGGGCTCTAGTGGTTTTCTGGTGGTGTCTTCAGAATTTCCTCAGTATAGTACTGTATCATCTGCAGAGTTTTACTCTTCCTTTCCAGTTTGGATTCCTTTTATTTCTTTTTCTTCTCTGATTGCTGTGGCTAGGACTTCCAAGACTGTGTTGAATAAAAGTGGTGAGAGTGGGCATCCTTGTCTTGCTCCTGGTCTTAGAGGGAATGCTTTCAGCTTTTCACCACTGAGTACCATCTTAGCTGTGAGTTTGTCATATGTGACCTTTATTATGTTGAGGTAGGTTCTCTCTATGTGTACTTCCTGGAGAGTTTTTTTTTTAATCATAAATGGATGTTGAATTTTGTCAGAAGCTTTTTCTGTATCTACTGAGATGATCATATTATTTTTATTCTTCAATTTGTTAATGTGGTCTATCACAATGATTTGCAGATACTGAAAAATCCTTGCATCCCTGGGATAAATCCCACCCGATCATGGTGTACTTTTAATATGTTGTGGATTCAGTTTGCTAATATTTTGTTGAGGATTTTTGCATCTGTATTCATCAGTGATATTGGCTTTTAATTTTTTATTCTTGTGATATATTTGGTTTTGGTATCAGGGTGGTACTGGTTCATAGAATGCATTCAGAAGTGTTCCTTCCTCTGCAGTTGAAAATGCATCTGTGTGAATCTCCACGTGTCCTGATCGGGGTCTCAGGAGTCTTTCTGGGAGCCCCCACTTGTGTTGGCCACCCCCCTTCCCCCCTGCTATGTGACTGAGCGAGTGGCGGGCCAGTCACGGAGAGGGGGTGGATTTGGGGAAGGGGGTTTGTTTTGACTGTTGAGTTTGTGGTGCCCTTGAGCTTGCCCAAGAGTTGCAGGTGGAGATCAGAAGGTGGGAGACCCTCTCTGGGGTGGGCGTGATTGCCGGGGGCAGGGAGAGAAGCCACGTGGAGGAGCCTGGGGGGACGCGCACGTGCGGAATCTGCTGAGTCTGCTGAGCAGCTGGGGGAGAGGACCCGGTGCGCCTGCTGGTCCAGGCCGTGTGGTCCTCGGTGGCTGGTGTGAGCGGTGTTCAGAGGCACCAAGGGCTGGGCCCCCAGTACGGATGAGCCCTTAAGAAGCTGCCTGGGGGAGCGGCAGCGTGGCTCTGGGGAAGGAGGCATTTACTCCTTCCGTGTTTAGAGAGGTTTGGGTATTTTCAGACCCCGGCAGGTGGTGTCCGTCCCCCTTACCCCGAGGTGGTGGGGACGGTGTCGAGGGTCCAGGGGAGATGCTGGCCTGAAGGAGAGGGGAGGGTGCGCACTCCTGGGGGAGGGCTGGTCGGGGTGGGGTGGGGTGGGGTGGTGGGGGCGGGGTGGGCTGGTGGGGTTTGTCTTCTCTGTAAAGTAAGAGACAGGCCACAGGGAGGGGAGAGCCGGGCCCCCGGGTGGGTTTGGGTGGTCGTGAATGGCTGGGGGAGACTGTCAGGGTTGACGGGGGTGCTGAGGGCCCTGGGGCTGTGAGTGTGACTTCGGAGAGGGGCGGAGAGCGTGGTGGACTGGAGTGGGCGCAGCAGGTGGGGCAGCGGGAGCAGCTGTGGGTAGGAGAGGCGGGGTGGCTGCGGGGGCCTGCAGTGGGGTCTCTGGGGTGCAGGATCAGCGTGAGGCCAGGGAGTAGCGTGTGGACATGTGTGACCTTGAGTGGGGCTGCTGGCGAGAGCAGAGGCACGGAGAAGGCCCAGGGTGGGGCATCAGGGGGACGAAGGTGCCGGGGACAAGGGACAGGGCCTGGGTGGCTGGGTGGGCATAGGGGCAGGGTCGTGTTTGGGTGACACGTGGCTGAGAGCTCGGGAAATGGGGTTGGCGCCTAGGAGAGCGTTCAGCAGGTGGTCAGGCCACGGGGTTACCCACACGGGGGCTTTGCATTCAGAGAGGAAGCGGGTCCTCAGGGAGAGGGGACAGGGATGGGGAGCCGGCAGCAGTGATCTGCAGGGAGCACAGTGGTGGGGGGGTGCCTCCCGGGTCGCCTGGGAGCTGCCGGCGGGGCTGCGGACACCCTCAGAAGCTGCTGCTATGGGGGCCTCTGGTTCCTCGACCCCTGCCCAGGGCTCTTCGCAGGAAGGGACCTTCCCTCCTAACAGTCCTATGTCTGGCCCCGTCCAGCACGTGGCAGGCTGCTGGTGACACCGATGAACAGGTGACGGGCCTTACTGACGCCGGCAGGCGTGGAAAGGGGCCCTTTCAGGGTGAAAGCTGGGCAAGGGCGCTGCTGGGTGGTGGCCTCGATGAGCGCAGCCGCCTGTGTTCTTCCAGGGCCCTGGGTGGTTCGGGCCCTGTGGCTGGGGGAGGCAGATGCGCTGGAGTGGCCGTGGAGCAGGGCTGGAATGGACTGGGGGATGAGGTGGCTGGGGCACAGGGCGGTCAGCGTGCATCTGGTATGTTTCCGGGGCTGTGTGTGTGTGTCCCCGAGGGGTGTCTGGGGAAGGCGGTGCCTGGTGGGTTTTGGTGTCAGCAGCCAGGGTGGTGGCTGGAGGCCCCTGCTGGGAAAGGGTGGCGCTGGGGGTGGGTTTGAAGTACAGGGGTCTGCTGGTGGTCTCCTCCCAGTACCGCTCTGCTTCCTCTCGGAAGCCCTTTGTGTGGGGAGCGGGGAAGCCCAGAGCAGCAGGTTCAAGCCCACCTCTGACGCTGAGTAGTTCTGCAGCTGAAGACAAGTTACTTCTTTGTGCCTCTGTTTCCTCATCTGCAAAATGGGAATAACAGTCACACCTGCATCACAGTGACATCTTACACACATGCCTGCCCAACTATGAAGCTCCCAGACAGCCCTGCCAGGAGCCCAGAATCAGCGTCTCTGGGGAAGCCTGCGTGGAGGAGGGGCTGCTCCCTCCTGGAGGCCCCCGGGGGCCCACCCCCCACCCCCCACCTTCCAGGCCAAGCGCTCTGCTCTCTGCTGCCCTCATCAAGGCCTCTCTCTGACTCCCACCTCCTGTTTCCCTCTGACGATGACCCTGTGGTCATGTCCTCCCTGACCCTGTGAATCCAGGGGGACCTCCCTCCCAGGACCCTTCCCCTCATCACATCTGCAGGGTCCCCTTGGCCTCGTGAGGTGACAGGCTCCAGGAGTCTGGACGTGGGTGGCTCTGGGGCGTGTTTCAGCCCACACCCCTTTAGGAGATCCGGTGGGAAGAGTGGAGGACAGTGCATGGCAGACTGATAAACACACCTTCAGTGATGGGCATTAATTCCAGTCATATTTGAATGGTTAATTTGGCATCACTCAGATATTAAATAATGTGGTGATTTAGGGCTTCCCTCATAGCTCAGTTGGTAAAAAATCCGCCTGCAATGCAGGTGACCCTGCTTTGATCCCTGGGTCGGGAAGCTCCACTGGAGAAGGGATAGGCTATTCACTTCAGTACTCTTGGGCTTCCCTTGTGGCTCAGCTGGTAAAGAATCCACCTGCAATGTGAGAGACCTGGGTTCGATCCCTGGGTTGGGAAGATCCCCCGGAGAAGGCAAAGGCTACCCGCTCCAGTATTCTGGCCTGGAGAATTCCATGGACTCTATAGTCCATGGGATCACAGAGTTGGACACAATTGAGCGACTTTCACTTCCACTTTAGAAATAAATTATTCTTTGTTCATCATAAAATAATTAAACATACATCCTGCAGACCATTGTTCTGTCATGCCTGAGGCTGCCCTTGTAGTCCTATGATAACATGCTCTCCCTTTTGTCCAGCTCTTGCACTTTTTTGGTGGGGAGCATCAGTTACTTTGTGTTAGGCTTCTGTTACTGGAAACTGTTTCCCAAGACCTGAGAATTTCTTCTGACAATGTTAAAACAATTGTTTAAAAAACATACACTCTTTAAAAAAACATGTTCTATTATATCTTGGATCTTCACAGTATAATTTACTCAGCGTGTTGCTTTTGGAAGTGAGCTTTAAAGGGTTTTGTGAGGAGAGGGGTCCTCCCAGCGGTCCTGACTGCCGTCCTCCGAGAGGCCCACGTGTGGGGCTGGCATCCAGGAGCTGGGGTGTCGGGAGGGCCCCCAGCACCCCCACGGATGGGGGCTCCCTGTGCCTCCATGCTCTGTCTGTGCTTACACCCTCCACCCTGGGGCTGGATTGAGTGTCTGCCCAGCAGAGGGGCCCGCAGGGCCGGCCCCCCAGTAAGAACCCTGGCTCTGAGTCTGTGACAAGCTTCCCTGGGCACACGTGTCTCTGGGGGTCCGTGTGTGTCCTCGGGACGGGGTTCTGGAAGCTGGGGCCCGTCTCCCCTGGACCCCACCCCCTCCCCCACTGGACCTTCTCCCATTGTTGGTTCTGCTTTGCAGCTTCTCGCTGTGATGGATTGGAGCCAAGAGGACCAATGTGCCCAGTCCTGCGCGTCCTCCTGCTGGAACCCGGGGTGGCCAACCCGGGTTTGTTCCTGGTGACAACCAGTCCTTTTCACTGTGCAGTCATCCCTGTGGGACAATTAAGTACAGATTCCCATGCTCTCCTTGCTTGTCTCGTCTGTTCCGCGGGGTGGCCTCCATCCTGCAGGACTTGTTTCAGGCTGGTGTGTTCTCTCCACACCACGCCTTGTTCAAAATCAGTTAGTGGAGAGAGGGTGGCGGATGTGAGAGAGAACCAGCAGACGGCCCTTCCTGGGGGCGGACTTGGTGTGGATAGCAGTGGTGATCGAAGCCAGGCTGGACTAGGGGTGGCCACTCCCCCTGGGGCTCTGCACTGCCCCCAGGGCGGGGTGGGGGCCCACTGGGGCCCTGGGGGTCCCAGGATGGGCCTCTCTGCGTCCAGACCCGAGGGGGCAGCTTCTGCTGGAGTCCTGTGTTCCTCACACTGTGAGTGGGGTGGGCCGAGGTGGGGGTCGGAAGGACAGAAGGCCTGCCCCTCAAGGGGGCCCCTTGGGCTACACAGCGACCGTGCCCCTCCTGCGCATTGACCCCGCGGTGGCTGCGCTGGGAGCTGTGCGTTCGAGTTTAAGCAAGCACACCGTACAGGGTACGATCTTCAACAACCAGCTCTCTCTTCTTCCTCCGCAGGGCACCCCTCCAAGGAGACCGGGCTGGCTGCTGGCAGCCTCGCGCCATGGGCCGGCCGGTGGGGTGAGCGATGCACCGGGCGCGGCGAACATGTTCCGAGCGGGGGACCCGGCGCCCCCGCGCCTGCGCAGCGTGGAGGTGGCCCGGGGCCGGGCTGGCTACGGCTTCACGCTCTCGGGCCAGGCGCCCTGCGTGCTCAGCTGCGTCCTCAGGGGCAGCCCCGCTGACCTCGTGGGCCTCCGCGCCGGCGACCAGATCCTGGCCGTCAACGAGATCAACGTGAAGAAAGCGTCCCATGAAGACGTGGTGAAGTTAATCGGGAAGTGCTCTGGGGTCCTGCACATGGTGATCGCGGAGGGCGGCGGCCACCTGGAGTCCTGCTCCAGTGACGAGGAGTTCGGCCTTTACGAAGGAAAAGGCTGGCTGAAGCCCAAGCTCGACTCTAAGGCTTTAGGAATAAACAGGGCAGAGAGAGTCGTTGAGGAAATGCAGTCAGGAGGGATTTTCAACATGATCTTTGAAAACCCTGGCCTTCGAGCCAGCAGTTCAGAGCCCCTGAAGCTGAAGCAGAGGTCGCTTTCAGAGTCGGCCGCTGGCCGGTGTGACCTTACACATGAGAGTGCAAGTCACCCGCACCCCAGCCTGCCTTCTAAGGAGGAGACGCCCAAAGCGGGGAACCACGGTTCTGCTTTCGGCGCGGGGCTGGAGGCTCCTGAGGACTTTGGGCTGGATGCAAGTATTCTCAACGTGGCCATGGTTGTGGGCTACCTGGGCTCCATCGAGCTGCCGTCTGCCGGCTGCAGCCTGGAGTCGGACAGCGTGCAGGCCATCCGGGGCTGCCTGCGGCGCCTGCGGGCCGAGCAGAAGATCCACTCGCTGGTGACCATGAAGGTCATGCACGACTGCGTGCAGCTGTGCACGGACAAGGCCGCCGTGTTGGCCCGCTACCCGGCCGAGAGGCTGGCCTTCAGCGCCGTGTGCCCAGACGACAGGAGGTTTTTCGGGCTGGTGACCATGCAGGCGGGCGACGACGGGAGCCTGGCGCAGGAGGAGGACGGCACCCTGCGCACGTCCTGCCACGTGTTCATGGTGGACCCCGACCTGTTCAGCCACAAGATCCACCAGGGCATCGCCCGGCGTTTCGGGTTTGAGTGCACGGCTGACCCCGACACCAACGGCTGCCTGGAGTTCCCCGCGTCCTCGCTGCCCGTGCTGCAGTTCATCTCCGTGCTCTACCGGGACATGGGCGAGCTGATCGAGGGTGTGCGGGCCCGGGCCTTCGCTGACGGGGACGCCGATGCCCACCAGAACACCAGCACCAGCAGCAACAGCGACAGCGGCATCGGGAACTTCAGCCCCGAGGACAGGAGCAGCCGCGTGCTCGTGGTGGATCTGGGCGCCGCCTCCAGCAGGCACGGCCCCGGCGGCGGCGCCTGGGAGGGCACGGGTGGGAGGGGCCCCCAGCCCTGGACTGCCCCCTGGAATGGGGCCTTCTGTCTCGACCCTGAGGGGGCCCCGTTTGAGGCTGCCCCACAGGCTGACAGGTGCCGGGACCTCGGTAAGCACCTGGGGCCCGCTCCGCACGCGGAGGGCCCCCCCGGCCCCCTGAGGTGTCCGGTCCCGCCCTCCCGGAGGGGCGCTGTGGGCCCCGGCGGCAGCTCCAGCCAGCGGTGGCTCCCAGTGCACGTGCTGCGGCAGTGGCAGTGTGGGCACGTCAGCGACCAGGAGTCTTACACTGACTCCACGGATGGCTGGTCCAGCGTCAACTGTGGGACGCTGCCCCCGCCCATGAGCAAGATTCCCGCTGACCGCTACCGCGTGGAGGGCAGCCCAGCCCAGCCCCCGCCCAGCACCCAGCGCAGGGACTGGGCCAGGAAGGCCCTTGGCGTGCAGAACATCTTCGGCCCCCATCGAAGTGTTAGGAAGACCAAGGAAGACAAGAAGGTGAGCCTGGAGGCAGGGTCGGGGAGGCGAGCGTGGTTCCTGACTCGGTCAGTTACTGATGGACGCCGGCACTTGCGTGGCCCGCTTCCTCCCACCCGGCCCGGGTGCCTCTGGAGGCCTCATGGCACCTCCCTTGGGTTCACTGGGGCTCTGGGTGGGGCCCAGGTGGGCGTCAGGTGGGACAGGCGGCAGTGGAGGGGCAGTGAGCTCCCGGTCAGGGTGAGGCCCTCCTCCCCGCTTCCCATCCTTTCCTACTGCGGTGGGTGCCATGGGGGCAGGTTCTGGACGCTCAGCCTGCTCCCTTCAGGACAGGGAGCTTCCCCACAGCGTTTCCTCCACGCAGGAGGTGCTGCTACGAGAAGCAGCAGCTGAAGCCGCCGCAGACAGCTCGGGGAGGCTTGGACTGTGCGCGTGATACCTTCAGTTCAGTTCCGTTCAGTTGCTCAGTCCTGCCCGACTCTTTGCAACCCCATGGACTGTAGCCCGCCATGCTCCTCTGTCCATGAGATTTCTTAGGCAAGGATACTGGAGTGGGCTACTGTTTCCTCCTCCAGGGGTCTTCCCAACCCAGGGATCGAACCTGCCAAAGTTGGCAGGAGGGTTCTGTACCATCTGAGCCAGACCGGGCCCAGCAGGTGCTGGCAGGAGGGCGGGACGCGGGGCCCGCAGGTGCTGGAGGGAGGGCGAGACGTGGGGTGCGGCCGGAACAAGGGGGCTGGCTCGCCGCTCAGCTGGTTTGAGAGGAACTCTTCTCAGAGGACCTTTGTGGTTTGAAGTGCCTCTTCTGCGTTTGTTCACACCTTTGTTCCCAGAAGCTGAAAATCCCGGGAAGGTGCTGGTGGGTCAGGTGGGGTCAGAGTAGAGGAGGGGGTCAAGACCTGACCCCTTCCCAGGTCTGACATGAAACACTTGAAAGAAAGCTTCCAGACAGAGGGTTTGGAAGTCCCTCAGGGTTTTCCCTCCCTTGACGCCCGGGTGGCCCTGTGCTGTGTCTGAGTGCAGACCCGTGCCTTTATAAACACGGCTGTGATCACAGGGCCTGAGCACATCGCCACAGTGGCCGGGCTCGGGGGTTCTGCCCTCGAGGGCCCCTCCCCCAGCTCCAGGGTCTGAGCTGCCTGGCTGGGGCCGCCTTCCCACCCACTCCCGCTGGGCCACCTGCGGCATGGACGGGTGGACGGCAGCTTTCGCCTGGGCGTCCCCGTTGGGTCGGGGAGGGGCTGGGGAGGAGAGGCCCCGGAAAGTGGCCGAAGCGTTACCTGAAGTATGGGCATTGGCCCTCTCTCTGAGTGCGTCCCCCACGAGGGGTTCCTCTCCACTGCCGCTGTGCCGGGGAGCCGTCACACTGACAGGAGCGTAGGGTGGACGGCAGTTGCCTCACGTCTGTCTGCTTGGTGGGAAGTGCCCGTCGGCCCCGTCCAGCTCCACGCGGTCTCAGCTCCTCGGGGGCAGAGGTCTGACCTCAGGGACCCTGAGACGGTGGTGCTGTGCTCGTCCAGGCAGGTGACTGGTCCTGCAGGGGCTAAGGACTTGTCTGAGGCCAGCCGTCAGGATGAAGCAGGTTCATGATTCAAACCTTGGGCTTCTTTCTATTTTTCAAAAGACTGTCTTTTGGAGCCGTTTTAGGTTTATAATGAAACGGAGGGGAAGGCACGGCGTTTCCTCTGTCCTCAAAGGTGCACAGCCTCCCCGCCGTCCTGTTCCCCACCAGGGGGACCTGGTCACCATCAGCAGACCTGGACCCCACAGTTTCTCCTAGGGTCACTCTGTGGTGTGTGTTCTGTGGGCTTGCACAAGTGTATGAGGACGTGTCTTCACCACTGTGGGTCATGCAGAGTGGTTTCCACTGCCTTGAATCCCCTCCGTGCTCTGCCTGCCCCTCCCTCCCTCTGTCAGCTCCGGCCATTACTCAGGCTTTCTGCGGTCTGCACTGTCCCGCTCTTGGAGAATGCCAGCTTAGCACCGGCACGTAGCTTTTTCAGAGTGGCTTCTCTCACTCGGTGACGTGCCTTTAAGCAGAAGCCTTGTCTTTCTGGCATGCCAGCTCATTTTCCTGTGGCACCAACAATATTCCATTGTCTGGAGGCATCACAGTTTGTTTATCTGTTCCCCTCCTGAAGGACACTGTGGTTGCTTCCAGGTTCTGGCAGCTCTGAATAAAGCTGATCTAGACACCTGTGTGCAGGTTTCTGTGTGGGTGTAAGTTTTTGACTCCTGTGGGTCAGCTCCAAGGGAGTGAGGTTGCTGAATTGCAGGCTCAGGGTGTGTTCTGCTTTGTAAGAAAGTATCTTCCAAAGTGGCTGCACCATTTTGCATTTCTGCCAGCAAGGAAGAAGGTTTCTGTCGCTTCAGTTCTGGCCCTGATTGCGTGTCGGAGTTGAGCGTTTTTGCCCTTCTGACACTTGTGCAGTGGTGTCTCGTTGTTCTAACTTGCATCTCCCTGATGACATGTGATGTTGAATGTCTTTTCCTGTACTTACTTGCCATCTGGGTATCTTTGGTGAGGTGTCTGTTAAGATCTTTGGCGCATTTTTTATCAGATTGTTTGGCCACACTGCACGGCACATCTCTCTCGACCAGGGATCAGACCCAGGCCCTCTGCACAGGAAGCGTGGAGTCTAAACCGCTGGGCTGCCAGGGGAGCCCTGAGTCTTGGATTGTTTGTTTTCTTACCGTTGAGTTTTAAGGGCTGTTTGTTTGTTTTGGATAATGGTCCTTCATTATATGTGTCTTTTGCAAATATTTATTCCCATTCTCTGAGTTGTCTTCATTCTCTTGATACCCTGTTTCACAGAGTAAAAGTTCTTTATTTTGATGAAGTCCAGCAGCTTGTCAATTCTTTCTTTGACGGATCGTGTCTTTGGTGCTGTGCCAGACACATCACTGAACCCACGGTCATCTAGGTTTTCTCCTGTGCTATCTTCTAGGGGTTTTGGGGTTGTTTGTTTTACACCGACGTCTGTGATCCACTTGGAGTTAGTTTTCTGAGGGTGTGAGGTCTGTGTCTAGATTCAGTTTTTGGCTGTGGACGCCTTGTTGCAGCATCCTTTGTAGAAAAGACTCTCGTTGTTCTCTTGTGTTATCTTGGACCCTTTGTCAGGGACAGTGGTCTGCACTTAGGAGGGTCTTGGACTTCTTTTTAATGTTCTTTCACCTTGAACAAAAATGTAGTGAAAAGGAAGGTGTTGGCTATTGCTGCTTACACTGTAACAAAAGAACAAAGCCCTTGGCGTGGAAGGGATGTCTCCAGAGCTGGGGAGTGGCGACGAAGCGCTCACTATTTGCAGTCTGCTTTATCTCCTTATTTGACCTGAATGGGGATGCTGTGAGCTCATCATCCTACTGATAAGGAGAGTAGGGTCTATGTACATCCAGTGACTTACCAATAGTCAGGTGGCATTCATCTTGCGATGTGACGGACACACAATTTATCTAAGTAGTAATAAATTGTAGTTAGTAGTACAGTAATAAATACGTAGTAATAGATTGTACGTTACTGCAGCTCCAGTCTCTGGAAGTGTGTCCATTGCTCTTTGCTAAGTGGGTTCTCCTCATTTTAGCATAGCCTAACCCCACAGCCCCGGCTGGAGTGGCAAAAGCTTCCAGGGTCCTAAGCTGGGGCTCCTGGTGTCCCTCCTGGCCTGGCCTGAGCTGGCGTGAGGCTTGTCTGCATCAGCAGAGGACAGGCCAGGAAGGGATGGAGGCCGGAAGTGCCAGAAATGCCAAGAGGAAGAGGCGTTAGGCGTGGGAGGGGGAGATGCCAGATAGGGCGGCAGGCCGGGTGGGTGGTGTCCGGAATTGCTGTCAGCTCGTCTCCACGGAGACTGTGGCTTCAGTGCCTTACTCTGTGCAGAATCAGGCTGCATCTTCAGGGTCCGGCCAGGAGACAGAAAACACGCCTGCGATTTGAACAGAGAGAAGTTCTCAGGAAGAACCAGACGAGAGTTGGCTCACCGCCAGGGGAGCGCGAATGGAACCCTGCGGAGGAAGCAGCGGAGGGGGCAAGGGCAGAGACTCAGAGCCCAGGGGGCGGGCCTGTGGGGCGGCGGGCTGGGGGGCGGCACTGGCTGCTGGGGAGCAGGCTGCCCTGGGCAATGGCCCTGGGAGAATGTGGCCACGTTGGCACCGCGGGAACCAGCACGGCCCTGCAGGCAGAGTGCTGTCCACACGACCCAGCTCCAGCGTCCGATGCGGGCGAAGAAGGTGCTGAGTGCTCAGTGCTGAGAGGGAGAGCCCAGGACGCCGGCCCCGCCCCGCCTCTGTGCCCGCTGCTGCCCTCCCCCCAACTCCGTCCCCACACAGAGTCCTTGTGTTTGCTGATGTTCGTGAAGTGGCTTTTCCGAGCAAATTTGGTCCAGGGCCTTCTTCGTTGTATGTGTCCTTGAGGCCTCGGCGTGTTTCACGTAGATGTGAGCAGCTGACCGCGCAGAGGTTCTCCCGCGTGCCTGGAGCTGGTCAGTCTCGGTCTTCACAAAGGGGCCTGGTGTGCGTGGAGCCTCCGTCACTCAGCCGGGCACCTGTCACCTGCCTGGGCCTTCGCTCCTGACAGGCGGGCTCTGCTCTACTAGCACAGCCCTGGGAGGGCACAGCTCTCCAGGGCCCCGAGGAGCTCTGCATGCCCCAGAGGACTTCTCACCAGCTTCTTTTCAGCCATCTCTGCCGATCGTGCCCCTGAACGGGTAGCCTGTGACCAGTGAGGGCAAGCAGGCCTGACCCCAGGCTAGGAGGGGCCCCCGAGGGGTGCGCGCTCTGGCTCTCTCTCCCCTCCACCCTTGGGTGCTCATGATTGCCTCCATGTCATGCTCAACAGCTCTTTGTGTTAAATGTTCCCATTGGAACTCCTGGCACACAGCCTTTCTATTCTGTCTGCAGGAAGGAAGCCAGCTGTTAGCAGGACTCTTCTCACCGCCTTTGGTCAGCAGTCGGTCCCCAAGTCCTGTCACCTCTGAGTCCAGATGGTCCTCTCTTCATTATGCTGCTTTACCTGGGCTTTGTTGCCGTCTCCTCGTCCTGTGTGCGCTGGCTCAGTCCAGATCTCAGCTTTCTGGGACCCTTTCTGCTGTGAAGCCTGCAGGGAAAGCGTTTTCTGACTCTTGCCCGTGCAGGCGGACACCTCTCAGGCGTCCTGAGGCCAGTGTCTGAGGTCAGCTGCCCCAGAGAGGCTCGGGTAATGCAGGAGGGGAGGCTTTCAAGGGTGAGTCATTTCCAAACTGGCAGCAGTGGTCGTCACCAAAATACGATTGAATAAAACGTGCTTGTTGACAATGGAGTGAAGACTGATGTATTTTCACACGGTAGGCTACATGCGCTCATTTACAAGTGATGGATCTCAGTCTGTTACACAGGACTTCACGTGGCGTGGCCTGAACTGTGGGGCTGTGCTCTCCGCTGGTCGGCCTGGGTGGGCTGCCCAGGGCCGGCGTGGAGGCTCCCCCTTCATTAGGAGCCGTGTTCCCAGTTGTGTTGTTTCCATGGTCTCACGTGTGCCTGTGCTTGAACTTGAGGTTGAAGACAGCTGCTCCGCAGGGGTGAGACAGCGGCTGTCCACATTCCAGCCTGCAGGAGGACGGAGTAGGGGGCGGGAGGGGTCTGCAGGAGTGGGGGGCGGGGGGGATGCAGGAGTGGGGGGCGGGGGGTCTGCGGGAGTGGGGGGCGGGGGGATGCAGGAGTGGGGGGCGGGAGGGGGGTCTGCAGGAGTGGGGGGCGGGGTCTGCAGGAGTGGGGGGTGGGGGCGGTCTGCAGGGGTGGGGGGCGGGGGGGATGCAGGGGTGGGGGGCGGGGTCTGCAGGAGTGGGGGCGGGGGGGGGTGGAGGCCAGGCAGAAGCTGCGGGGACCCTCTTGGTGCCCCTCATGGGCCCGGCCTCGTCACGTGGCTGCCCCTGCTGCAGGGGAGGCGGGTGTGCAGCCAGGTGGGAGGTGGGTGGGCGGAGCGCCACCGTGGGGACAGCCCGCACGGTGCAGGGAGCGGGAAAGCCGGGCACGTGCATGTTTAACATGGTCCCGCTTTTGTGTAAAGCATTTCAATACCCCCCAAGTAAACGTATGCATTTCAAAGCACACACATATTTATGTGTAAAACATAGAAGAAATGGAAGGGAGACACTTAGTCCTGGTCACCCAGGGCGGCAGGGGAAAACTGGTAGGGTCCCGGACGCTGGAATTTTATTTTTTTGTTGTTTCGATTTTGTATTGTGGGAATTTGAACATGTTTTACTTAACTAAAAAGAACACATTTGAAGAAAAAACTTAAAATTATTTTAGTAATTCTTTATTTATTAAGAGCAGAGTGAGGATTGGTGCTGGAAGCAGTATCAGTACTTCTGTGGCTTTGCTAAGGACAGGCTCATGCGTCCTCCCGTGAGGACAGTATGGGATTCAACAGACTGACCTCTCTTCTAGTACAATGAGAGGAAGTTTTAAAATAGACTGTAAAAAAAACAAAGTCTAGAGAATACTGAAAAGGCTGGGCGAGGCCCCCGAGATTTAACTGCCTCTAAAAAGAGCGGCTTTGATCTCCCCTCCTTGTAAACAGTGCCCTTGCTCAGCGTCGCCTGGCTCTCTAAGAGTCAGTGGTCGAACGATGGGGAGAGTCAGCTGGTCTGGGAGATAACAGGGCCCGCCCCGCCCTGCCCCGCCCGCCGGCCGGTGGAGGTACCCTGCTCCGGGAAGGACGCGGGGACGCAGGGACAGGACGTGGGGATGCGGGCACTCAGGGACGGGACGCAGGGACTCCGGGACGGGATGTGGGGATGGCATGCCGCGGGGACAGGACGCGGGGACATGGTGGAGGGGGATGGGACATCGGGCCCCTCGGCTTTCTGCGCTCGCTCATCCCGCACGAGGCGGTCCTTCCGACCTCATGCACCCCGTGCTCCCCACTCCGGCGGGGAGAAGTGCTCGGCCCCTCCTGGACCCGGCGGGGCAGGGCTTCCAGAGGAGTTGGACGCAGTGTGGAGCACAGAGACGGGAGGACACCCAGGTGGAGCAGACAGGCAGCAAGGGAGCCCTCACATAGCAGGGCCGCCGCCTCCTGTTCTTCGGCTTTAGACAGTTGCCAGGAAAAGGGAGGGTGTTCCCAGCTAAGTGGCCACCACGATCCTGCCAGAATCAGAAGGGTTTGAAGTTCTTGAATCCCGTATTGATTAGTTTTGCTGTTTCTTAAGCTTTAAAAAGCCTCTTGATGAAAGAGGAGAGTGGAAAAGTTGGCTTAAAACTCAACATTCAGAAAACGAAGATCATGGCATCTGGTCCCATCACTTCATGGGAAATAGATGGGGAAACAGTGGAAACGGTAGCAGACTGTATTTTTCTGGGCTCCAAAATCACTGCAGATGGTGATTACAGCCATGAAATGAAAAGATGCTTACTCCTTGGAAGGAAAGTTATGACCAACCTAGACAGCATATTAAAAAGCAGAGATATTACTTTGCCAACAAAGGTCCGTCTAGTCAAGGCTATGGTTTTTCCAGTGGTCATGTATGGATGTGAGAGTTGGACTGTGAAGAAAGCTGAGCGCCGAAGAATTGATGCTTTTGAACTGTGGTGTTGGAGAAGACTCTTGAGAGTCCCTTGGACTGCAAAGAGATCCAACCAGTCCATTCTGAAGGAGGCCAGTCCTGGGTATTCACTGGAAGGGCCGATGCTAAAGCTGAAACTCCAATACTTTGGCCACCTCATGGGAAGAGTTGACTCATTGGAAAAGACTCTGATGCTGGGTGGGATTGGGGGCAGGAGGAGAAGGGGACAACAGAGGATGAGATGGCTGGATGGCATCACCGACTCGATGCACACGAGTTTGAGTGAACTCCGGGAGTTGGTGATGGACAGGGAGGCCTGGCGTGCTGCGATTCATGGGGTCGTGAAGAGTTGGACACGACTGAGCGACTGAACTGAACTGAAGCTTTAAGTGGCTTTATAACACAGTGTCTGTAACTTGTTCTCTAATACTGCTATCACTTCAGAGAGTTAGCCTTATTATCTTCACCTGCAGTTCATCATGTTAGCTATAAAATTACCCATTGTGTGAGTATTCCACTACCACGCGTGCACACACACACACACACACTCACACACACACACACACACACACACTCACACACTCACCCACACACACACCCACACACACACACACAGTCACCCACACACACAGTCACCCCCCCCCCACACACACACACACTCACACACACACACACACACACACACACACACTCACACACACACACACACACACACACACACACTCACACACACACACACACTCACACACTCACTCACATACACACCCACCCCCACACACACACACTCACACACACACACCCACACACACACACCCACACACTCACACACACACTCACACACACACTCACACACACACACACACACACACTCTCTCTCTCTCACACACACACACTCACACACACACACTCACACTCACACACACACACACACACACACAGCCATTAACAGAATGACAGACGATGCTTTGGTGAACATTCTTGCACACCAGGTGTGCATATGAAGGCAATTCTCAGGGTCTGTCCAGAGAATGGAAGGCTGCTTTGTGGCTTTGCAGTAGGGCCGAGTGGGAAGCTTTTGGTCTCTGTGTTCCTTCGTGTCGACAGTAGACGGGTCTCTGGGGCCGGCGCAGATGGAATCACTGATGGACAGTCCTGCCAGTGTTGTGTCCCGGTGCCCAGTCCTTGCCCTGGAGCGGTGAGAACCGTATCCGGTGTCACCCTGCACGCCCCCAGTCGGGTCCAGGAGCTCAGCAAGGCCTCAGCACACAGAAGCGTGCTGTTTTCCCAACAGCCCTGCGCCTGCTCCTCTCAGAGCTCAGACTGCCCCGCACGCTTGCCACACTTGCCTTTGTGAGGCTCCTCCACGTTCTGTCAACCTGTTCGGGTACAGTGGCATCTCGCTGTGGTTTCACTTTGTGTTCCCTTGATCACAAAGATGATTTCCTCTTTTTCGAGGGGCCTGCTGAAAACTTGGCCCATGTTGCTGTTGGGCTGTCTTCTCTGATTGGTAGGAGTTACAGATTCTGGTTGTTACCCTCTGCCAATTACGTACAGTCCCTGAGTGCTCTCCCAGTGTTCCACATGCCGTGTCACCAACAGAAGTTCCTGACTTTGATGTTCTCCAGCTTCTCAGCCTTTCTCTTGCACTTTTGATTTAACACGTTGACTACTATCCTGAGCTCTGAAAGATTTTCTCCTTTTTTCCCCTAACATTTTATGGAGGGGTGACAAGTTAATTCTTCCCTCTGTGTGGACAGCTGGCTGGAGCACTGAATCCACGCTGTCAGGGGCCCACCCGTGCCCTGTGCCGTGGGCCACGTGTCCACATACGTGTGGGCCTCGGTTCTCTGACCTCCACTGTCAGTACCTCAACCACACTTTACTTTCAGAGCTGTAGCTTTGTATCTAATGTGCCTTATCTGATCTTGGTGTTGCTTGAGCCTTACTCTTCTATATAGATTTCATAATCTGCTAATAAATCCTCCAAAAAAAAATTGCTATTGATTGTTTTATTGGGACAGCATATCCAGGATGAAATATCCTATATCCTGTCCTATCCATGAAAGTGGTATCTCTCGTCATTTAGATTTTCTTTATTTTCTTTCAGTAAAGTCTTGCACTTACCTTCATAAACATTGTTGACTATATTTATTGTTAGATTATTTGACCAGACTTATTTCTAGATACCTTGTATGCTGTGCTACTGTTATTAATGGCACATACGGAGAAGTCGCGCCTGTCGTCGTGTGATATTTAAAAGTGCAGCGCATTTGCTGCTTTCTGCGTGCAGCTGCCTTGCCAGGGTTACTTCTGTTCCTGCTTGCGAGTACTTGTCATCATGAATGGGTGTTGAATTTTAGTCTTTCTTTTTTGGTTCTTTTGCACTCATTGAGACAGTCAAATGGGCTTCCTCATTTAAAATGCTGACGTGGTATATTATAGCGATAGAGTTTAAATACTGAGCGCAGCGTGCGTTCCTGAGATAAGCCTCGCTTGGGCTTGTCTTTATCACCGCGGGCTCTGGCTGCTGGTGCTCCTGTAGGATTCCGTGTCTGCGCTTTAGAGTGAGACCGTCTTGTAGTTTTTCCTCCTCTCGTTGTTTAGTTTTGGTGTCAAGTTTATTCTAACCTCACAAAGTCATAAAACCAATGGTGGCATTTTTCCCCCTTTCTTTTTTCCCGCCCCCCCTTTCTTTTTGGCATATTGAATCTTTTATTTAAAAACCTCTGTTAGAGGTGAAACTGTTCTGTCTGTTATGCATAGCTACACAAGCCTTCTCTGAGTCAGCATTTTCTGCCTTTAATAAACTTTTCCATTTTTCATGTTTTAGGGTTGTTACTGTGAGTGGCAGGTGGTTGGATGTTTGCCCCAATGCAGTTTGATGTTCCGAGACTCAGGAGTAAGATTGGAATAAATGAGATCGCTGCCGTGTGTGGTCTTGGCTCCGTGGCGTTGCCCTGTGCTGTCTGAGTCTTTTTCCTCAGCTTCCCCTTCCGCCTGGTCTCTGTCTCTCCTCGGCTTCCCCTTCCGCCTGGTCTCTGTCTCTCCTCGGCTTCCCCTTCCGCCTGGTCTCTGTCTCTCCTCAGCTTCCCCTTCCGCCTGGTCTCTGTCTCTCCTCGGCTTCCCCTTCCCGCCTGGTCTCTGCCTTTCCTCGGCTTCCCCTTCCGCCTGGTCTCTGTTTTGTTTCCAGGCTGTTGTTGGCTTCCTTGCTTTCTTCATCGCCTCCTTTATCAGCTGGAAGTTCTGCCCACGCTGTGTTTCTGTCTTTTGAACAAGTGTCTCTTGTCACTCTTGATGACTGCCTGTCTCTTAGACATTATTGAATAAACAAAGCATATTCCTTAATTTTCTGTCTTGATTTGACTGTCGTTTTGTATACATTCTAGCTATTGCTTCTTGACCCGCAAGCAGGTTTCTCAGGAGACAGGTGAGAGGGTCAGGTATTCCCATCTCTAAGAATTTTCTACAGGTAGACCCTGGTGCTGGGAAAGGTTGAAGGCGAAAGGAGAGGCGGTGGCAGGAGAATGAGATGGAGAGGTTAGATGGCATCACCAACTCAATGGACATGAGTTTGAGCAAAGTCCTTGAGAGAGTGTAGGACAGGGGAGCCTGGTGTGTTGCAGTCCACGGGGTCGCAAAGAGTTGGACACGACTGAGCGACTGAACAACAAGAAACACACTTGCTCTTTTCTTTCTTGAGCAGGAGACCCAGTCTCGGCTTCTTTCTTGAGAAGGTGATTTGCAGTGAAGAGGGGCCCTTCCTCAGCTCTCACGCCACCCGAGTCACCTCTGCGTGCTTGTCCAGGGCCATGTTGCAAGTGGAATTCTTTTGGTTCTAAAGTTGATTGGATATTGGGCTTAGACTTCTTATGACGGCCGAATTTGTAGGAGCCCCATTCAGCTCTCGTCCCTCAGCCCCGGGGCCGCCTCCTGTGCCGGGCTCGGGGACGGGGTCTGCCCCCTCCCCCCGGGTCAGCTGGCTCGCTGCCGGCTCTGGCTGCAGCGGCTGGGGGCCTGCAGTGCTCCCCCGCTGCCCGTGTCCAGCGTGCGGTTCCTCGCCTCCCCGGGCCTCTCTGCCTGACATCAGCCGTCGCCCGTGGCCCCTGAGGGCCTGAGTCTGAGGCCAGGGTCCTGCCGCACCCACCCCATGTCTGCCCGCAGGCTCAGACAGCTCCTCTTCCTGTGCTGACCCGGCCTCCTGGCACCGTGCATCCCTTTTGCCCGCTCGGTTCTCTGCTGCCTGGCTGGCGGTTTTTTACAGGGATGCTCTGTGAGGCAGTCAGGGTGGCTTTGCTTTCTGACTGGACACTGCCTGATTCAGCAAGAGAGGTACGTCAGCTGGAAATCTCGCTCCTCGGGGTCTCCTGGGGAACCTTCAGCGGACCTGGCCTCTGCTGGAAGCTAGACGGCCCCGTGCGCTGGGGTTTGTTCCCCAAGTGCTCCCAGAGCGTCCACCGCGTGCCCGGCGCTGTTGAGCAGGGACCTGGCCCTACCCCCCCGGGGCTGCTGGCCTTGTGTCTCCACCCTTCAGTTGGGCGTTCCTGGCTCTGACCATCAAGACGAGAGGTGGGTTTGGCCCCCGCGGTCCCGAGCGGGCCCTTCTCTGCCTGTGGTTTCTCATCTGCAGCCCGAGGAGGCCGGATGAGCCAGCTCACTGTGTGGGCTACGGGAGGCCCCTCCGCGGGTGGCGGGTGGGCGGCGGCCAGGTTCTGCCTTCACCCCACCGGCTGGCTCCCTCTTCTGGGCCCCATCTAGGGGGATCGTGCTGAGGTCGCCAAACCTCAGCTGAGGCCGGGGTGGCCCTCGGCCTGTTGCAGGAAGGAGGACCCTTTCCAGGGCCTGAAACTGGGCTCTGTCTAACAATCGGAAATGAATTGTTGGAAGAGACACATCTGCTGACAAAGCAAGAGACTTTATTGGGAAAGGGCGCCCGGGTGGAGAGCAGGAGGGGAAGGGAGCCCAGGAGGACCGCTCTGCCGCACGGCTCGCAGCCTCGGGTTTATGGTGATGGGATTAGTTTCCGGGCGGTCTTTGGCCAGTGATTCTAAATCAGCCTCCCCTGGTGGCGCACGCATCACTCAGCCAAGATGGACGCTAGCAAGAGGGGTTCTGGGAAGTGGACGGACGCGCCGTGTCTTCTGTAGGCCTTTCCCGAGCTCTTCTTATTGGTGGTGGCTTATCAGTTCCGTACTCCTTGCCAGGAGGTCCTGTCATAAAACAACTCGTGCGAATGGTTACCGTGGGGCCTGGCCAGGGTGGGCGGTTCCAGTCAGTGTGCCTCCCCCAACAGCGTGTCTGCAGGTGTTCCCAAAGGGAGCACGGAGAGCAGAGGCCCTGCAGCCCCCGCTGGGGAGGTGGGCCTGCTGGGGGCCTGTGGTTCCAGGACCGCCTCCCCCAGGGGGGCTTGCTTATGGAAAACAAGGCTGAAGGAAGTTCTTGAAAGGGTGTGCCATACTGGGGGGGTGGTGCCCGGGGGTGGGGGGCGGCATGGGTCTGCAAAGGGGTCGCTGGATTCCAATACATCTCACACACAGACTCAGCTCGGGGCATATTTTTTGAAAATATTAGACAAATATTGCTCAAGAGTATGTCAGTAACTTGCTGGCAAGGCCCAGCAGTGAGGTGGAGTGCTGCTGGGGGTGGGAGAGGAAGGTGGCAGGGGAGGGGACACCTTTGGGACAAAGAGAAGAGCCCGTGAGAGCCCGTTAGTGTCACAGAGCCCCGCTGGGCCAGCCCGGGTGCCTGTGCCCTGGAGCAGAAGCGCAGTTGGGAGCACAGGCTCACCCCTGGTTGGTGGGTGGCGGAGGGTCTTGGAGACCAGGCCCCCGAGCACACTTGGGCCTCCGGGAGGCAGCGTGGTGGGTCCCAGGCCCGTCTGGGGACAAGGAGGTCTTCTGGGCAACTTGGCTCCTTAGAGGCCGAGCCCCGCCCCGCGCAGCCTCACTTCTTCACGGCTCCGCGGCTGCTCTTTTTCAGGGTGACAGTCCCGGACCCTTGGGGGTCTGGCTCTGGCTCGGCACCCTCACGGCCCGCTTCCCTGTCCCCCGCTGCCCTGAGGCCCATGCCCAGGAGTTCCGTGGGCATCGCATTGCCCAGGGACCTTGGCGGGCAGGCTGGCAGCACAGTCCCGCCTGGGGTGGAGGCGCAGAGATGAGGATGCGCTTGCGGGGATGTGTCCGCGCCCGGGCTCTTGCTGGAACACGGGGGCTGAGGAGTGTGTGGTGACGCATTACTGCGCCAGGGACCCCTTTGCTGCTGGTGACGATGAGTCCGAGGAGTCCCAGTCGTCTCTGCGTCCCCTCTCCCTGAGTCAGCTCCGTCCTCTCTCTGCCTCTGTCTCCCTCCCTCCTCTCCCGTTTGTTCCGGATTTCCTCTCGCTTCAGCTCACACTCTCCGCTCTGGGTCGCTTTTCTGAACCTTCACTACACAGTGTCTGCAGCACGGCCTTGCTTGGACCTCTGTCCCCGGCGGAGGTGTGTTCAGCAGGGCACGGGTGCGTCTGCAAGGCTGACGATGCAGAAACTCAGCGCAGAGGCTTCAAGGAAGTGCTGTGTGTTTTGTCTTTGCTCAGGATGCCTGGGGTCCCTCCGCAGGTACGGAGCGGAGAACCCGAGGTCTTGACGTGTTTAGAAACTTGCAGCTCCTTCTGTGCCTGAAGCTGGTCACTTAGGGTTTCACGTGCCCAGGAAATCGGAGATTTTCAGCTGTGACGCTTTTTATTTTTAAAATGTGACGGCTTATTTGCTGAACCACATTTGGGGAGACGTCTGGCATAACGGCAGTGAATTAATTCTGGTCATTTCCCAGAGAAAGGATGAGATGTGTTAATGGTTGGTTGTTTCATCCACGGGGCTGGTTTGGTCTTCAGACACCAGCTGAACGTCCCGAGACTCTTTAATTCCCTAAAACGCTTATAAAATTATGTGAAAGCACAAACTTTCCGAAAACCAGCCTATGTTACTAACGACTCCTCTGCCCACTCGAGCTTCCCTGACACGCGCTTGTGTTGTTCCCTTGCCCGTGGGCGTGGGGTTGAGGCTGGGGTCGCCTCTGGACGCGTAGCTGGAGGTGGCCCAGTGAGCACTCGGGCCCTGTGTGACCCTTTCCCACTTTGTGCTTTCGGCTGTGGGGACCACGCACCGTGAGATTGACCTGGAGGCCTCCCCTCCTCTAGTCTCTCCAGGCGGCGCCCCGGTCGGGCAGAACGAGCGTCTTCTCCCAAGCAGGTAACGGGTCTTTGTCTTTGTTCCAGGGCTCCAAGTTCGGCCGGGGCATTGGACTCGTGACCCCGGCTCCGCGCGCCTCCAGCCGGAGGTCCTTCGGGAGGTCCCGGAGGCTGAGCATCACCCGCTCCCTCGATGATCTTGAGGTAAGGTGACTTCAGTGTTTCTCTCTTTATTCTCCAGGTTTTCAGAAATGATACATCTGAGTCTCCATTGACTCCCACCCTTGCCTTGCCCCCTCCCTCTCCCGTAACCTTGGTCTTCAAGGTGAGCGAACGTGCACTCCCAGCCCCTCCCCCCCACCCCACCCCGGCCTTCCCTCTGCCTCTCGGCAGAGTCGTGATAACGCCTGTGCCCTCAGCCTGCCGGGCACGGTGTTCTGGACACACGGACCCTATGGGGCCTGTCGTGACCCGTTACTCAGCCAAGCTTGGGTCCGTTTGCGCGGTGCACAGGAAGGCTCGTCCACTGACTCAGGTTGTGGGGAGGACCGCGCAGCCTTTCTTGTGGCCCCAGAGGAGGGGAGCGAGCAGCTCATGCTCAGAAGGCCCGGACTCCGGCTGGGCTTCAGGGGAGGGGCTCACGGGGCACTTGATCAGCTCACGGGCAGCTCTCCGGTTGGTTGGTGGTGAGGTAACAAGGTGATGTTATGGGAATCTCAGCCATCTGCCTTCTGCTTCCAGCTGGCCTGGGGTCAAGGTGCTGGGGGGGCAGCACGCAGTTCACTTCTTCCTCCTGGCGAGGGTTTCAGTATCTGCAAAACAGTTCACGGACATGGCTCAGGATATTATCTGCAGCCCTGAGGAGAAGCTAAAGGTCCTTGACTTTGTTTTTGGCTAAACTGTTACTATTTTGTTCTGCTTGACGATTCTCTTTCATTTTCGCGCTTTCTCACTTCTCTGGTTGAATCTGCTCTTTGGGACTGGGGGAAAGCCAGGAGGCGAAAGCTTGTCGACAAACAGGAGGTGGGGGCGCCCGAGGGTGTGTCCCAGGAAGGCCTCGAGGGGTCCTGCTCCCTTCCGTGCCCCCTTCTAAAGATGTGGTTCTGCGCCACAGGGCCTGACGGTTTCACCTTGTATCGCTCTTCTCTCTGATCTGTAACGCTGGAAAAGAATAGACTTCACTCCTCGGGCAGTTCTCGGTTTACAGAGAAGTTTAGCAGGAAGTACTGAGAGTTCCGTGTGCGTGCTGTGCTGGGTCCGTGACTCTTAGCTTCAGTTCAGGCTCGCTTGGAGGCCGCTCGGGCCCCTGACTCTTAGCTTCAGTTCAGGCTCGCGTGGAGGCCGCTCGGGCCCCTGACTCTTAGCTTCAGTTCAGGCTCGCTTGGAGGCCGCTCGGGTCCGTGACTCTGAGCTTCAGTTCAGGCTCGCGTGGAGGCCGCTCGGGTCTGTGACTCTGAGCTTCAGTTCAGGCTCGCTTGGAGGCCGCTCGGGCCCCTGACTCTGAGCTTCAGTTCAGGCTCGCTTGGAGGCCGCTCGCGCCCCTGACTCTGAGCTTCAGTTCAGGCTCGCTTGGAGGCCGCTCGCGCCCCTGACTCTTAGCTTCAGGTCAGGCTCGCGTGGAGGCCGCTCGGGCCCCTGACTCTGAGCTTCAGTTCAGGCTCGCGTGGAGGCCGCCCCTGGTGCCGTCATCCGGAAGGTTTGGTCGGGTGGAGGAGGGCGTGCGGTCACCATCACAGTGTCGCACGGAGCAGCCCCTCTGCCCCGAGCCCCACGTGCTCCGCCTGCTCACCCCTCCCTGCTTGCCCTCCACCCTGGCAGCATGGTCCTTTAACTGGCTCATTTTGTGTGTTTTAAAATTTTACACAAATGTAATTCTACTACACATCTTATTCTGCCAGTTTTAGAGCACTGCATCACGTTTTCAAGCTCTGCCTTGGGGTCTTAGTTTATTTTACTTGTTACGCGACATTCCATTATGAACGGTTTTCATTCCACTCTGCTGCTGCCTGGCACTCCATGCACGGTCGGGACAGTCTTCTCTGAACAGGTCGTCAGTGGACGGTGGGTGGCAGGGGTCCGTGTGCACACCCGTTCAGGGCATCAGGTGGCTGTGACTGGTGTGGCCGAGCCCATCCAGGGTCTGCTCACCAGGGGGACGTGTCCCCCCTGCTCACTGACGCTTGGGACTGTCGAACTGAAGTCTTTCTGTGTCAATAAAATGCCAGCTCATTTTAATTTGCATTTCACTGACTGAGTGAGGCTGAGCATTCCATCATGGGCTCTTTGGCTATATGAGTTTTCCCTGTTTTGAATTAGTAACCTATTCATGTCCTTCTAGTTTTTAAATTTTTATTTTATTTATTTAATTATTTAAAAAATAGATTTCATAGTAGTTCTTTACATTTTGGGGACACATCCTTTGTCAGATAAATATTTTGAAAATATCTTTGTGATTTTTTTCTACCTTTGTTTAGGGTGTGTATACATGTGTGTGTATGTGTGTATTTTAATTGTAGTAGAATAGAACGTTGAATTTACCGTTTTAAGTGTCCAGCTCTAGGCAGTAAGCACTCACATCATTTTGAACGCGCCCATGACTCACTCAGTCCCCCTTCCTCCCAGCCCCTGGCAGCCACCCCTGCCTGCTCTCTGCCTCCAGGAACTGACTTTTGTGTCTGGTTTATTTCACTTAACCTAGCATCTTCACAGTTCACCCATCCATGTAGCAGGTGTCAGAACATTTTTCCTTTTTGAGGCTGAATAACGCTCCACTGTGTGGACAGACACTTTGTGTTTATCCATCCTTCTGACGATGGCCCCTGGGGTTGCTCCCATCTTTGACTAATGCGGCCAGTGATGTTATGAATACGAGCATGCAGCTGTCTATTTGAGCTCAGTGATGTTTTAAAAATAGACCACAAGATAATTTCTTACAAACTCAATAATAGTTATCTGGAATAAATTGTCTATGGGGTTTCTTTTTGCTTAAAACAGAAAGTTAATTTGTGTTCTGATGCAGAAGCTGGAATCTTTGGCTGTTAGAGCTAGAAAGGGCCTGGACATCACCTCGTTGTCCAGATGAGAAGAGGGCCTGATTCTGGAGGTCTTTGGGGGCAGCGGGGGGGCCACAAGGTGGTCAGCGCTTGGTACTGGGTGGTGGGAGCAGAGCAGCTGTGGGGCGGCCCTGTGAGGCCCCAAGGCTGAGACAGGCCCCAGGACAGGGCCTCGGGGCTCCGGGGTCCTGAGAAGGGGGCCCCCACTGAGCCTGCATTCTCCCTTCGGGGGTTTGGCCAGGTGTTGTCTCTGCATCGTCCTGGGAGAATGGTCTCTGCAGGGGCCTGAACCCCGGGGCCAGGAGCCAGTGGAGCAGCTTGGGGTGGTGCAAGGTCTGCTTCCGGACACGGACACGCGGAAGCAGTGTGGGCCCTGTGATCAGCACTCACTCCTCTTCGCGATGAGCATCCTGGGGCCGGCTGGTGTCCCCGGGGCTGACCGAGGGTCACCCTCGCCCTCTGACTGTCCCCGGTTCACAGACGAGAACCCAGGTGCAGGGAGAGAGTTCTAAATTTAGGTCCCGGGGCGCGGAGCTCGTGGTCTCCCCCCGCTTCTGAACCTCTTACTTTTGTCCCAGTGGTGCGTTAGAGACGGGATTGAATCTTTGCGCCTTTCTGCCTGAAGACTTCAAAGTGTAGAAATGATGTTGGTCAGGCTGTTTCTAAGGAAGCCTGTCTGTCTGTCCTTCCCTCTGCCCCACACCCTTCGGCGGGAGAGCCGGGCAGCCTTGGGGCCGTCTGCGTGCAGCCTCCCAGCCTTGTTTGGCTCCTCCCCAGGCACTGGCTTTCGCCTCTTGCCTCTGGGTCCTAAGCACCCTGGGCACGTTAGAAGCCCCACCAGGGCCTCTGTGTCGTCTGCCAGCAGCCCGGCTCCTCCGCACAAGGCCAGGGCCAAGTCCACTTCCCGGGCCCTTAGGGCTCCAGTGTCTTGGGCTGGGTCTGCTGGGAGAGGCCGGCCGAGGACTGTCTAAATGCTGGGGTGAGGAGCACGACCCAGGAGGGACTGCTCAGAACAGAGCGATAAAACCGTGAAAGTATAGGTCCGTCCAAACGAGTGGTGACCGTGCAAAGCAAGGATAGCTGTGTTTGGTTTGAAAATACATGAAATTAAATTACAGCACAGCAGCCTGAGCGCTGGGAGGGGTGAATGGAGGTCAGGTGTTTCTGGGTACCCAGTCCACTAGGAAGAGGATGAGGGGCGATCAGAATTTGATTTTTATAAGGTAAGGATGCACGTAATCTCCAGGGTAATATAAGACAGTAAAGTAATAAATGCACTTTACGTTAACAGAAGGAAAACATGGAATAATGAAAAATACTAAATTTGAAAGAAGGTGAGCCAGGAGGAAACGGGAGACAAAGGGCAGAGGGCGGGAAGGACAGACAGGCAGCCTCTGGAGGGGTTTCAGCGCAGCCATGCTGCTGTTGGGCTCAGCTAGAAAGGAGAGACGGAGGTGGCATCAGGAGTCTGGTCACCTGTTTACGAGGGGCACCTCTAACACTTGGGAGACAAGCGTGAGTGAGGGAGCGGAGGAGGAGCCGCCTGTGCTCCTGACCAGAGGGTGGCAGTGGGGCTGCAGTGGCTGCAACCCTGTCTCCAGGCAGCACAGCCCTTAGGCGGACAGGGAGCCGTGGTCACGGCGGCCGCAGGGAGCCGGTGTAAATTTCATGTGCATTCTGTTACACGGTCTCCACACGGCTGCAGCAGAAACCCACAGAAGGAGGAGCAGAACCGCGAGTCTGAACCAGAGCAGGTTCACCCTCCCTGCTCAGTGACTGGCGTAGTGAGCAGGGAGAGCTCAGTAAGTAGAGGGTCTGACCAGCATGACCCGCAGCACCCGTGCGTGTGAGGCACCCAGCAAAGGCGTCCTCCCCCCGGGAACGAGTAGTGAAGCTGACCGAGCGCTGGGCCATAAAGCAAGTCTCAGCAGACGCAGACGTCTCTTCACTCGGAGCCTGTCCTCAGCCACAGACAGGTGTGGTGGAAACCAGCAACAAAGCGGAGGTGCCTCACACTCATCGTGAGGTCCAGAGTTTAAAAACGAATCAGTTTGGAAATTAGAGTATATTTTGAATGATAAGGAAGATACATCTAAGCCTGTGGGACGTAGCTAAAAGTGTATGTAGAGGAACATTCATAGGTTTTCATTGCATATGTTAGAAATGAAGAAAAATGGGACGTCATATCAAGAGCTTAGGAGAGCAGCTGTGACACAGACGCAGAGGCAGTAGAAGCTGGACAACGATGAAAATCAAAGCAGAAAGGAATAAGACAGGAAGCTGGCCAGCAGAACAACGAAAGAATTGCTCAAGAGGGATTACTTCCCAGCTCTTTGGGTGAGGCCCCCAAAACCCTGAACCCAAACCTGATGGACACCTGAGAGGAAAGGAAAGCTGCGGGGCAGCTCACTGGTGGGACACGTGGGGGTCCTCAGCTACACACGTCACTGGGTCCAGCCTCATGTGTGTTCTAAGGACACAGTATTTTTAACATTTGCAAATCAGTCATGTAATTTACCACATTAACAGAGTAAAGGAGAAAAATCATGTATCATCTTAACAGAAGCAGGAAAGACATTTGGTAAAATTCAATATCTGTTCATGGTCAAGAAAAAAAACCCTTAAACAAAATAGGGATTAAGGGGAACTTCCTTAATTTGATAAGGGTATTAAAAAAAAAAAACCATCACATGCTTAAGACTTAAGCTTTCCCTTTGGGATCAGGAATGAGGAAAGATATCTGTCACTACCATTTCAATTTAAATGTTTTCTGCAAGTCCTAGTTAGTGTAGAACAACTGAAGTTTAAAAACTTGCAAAGGAAAATGACAATGTTATCATTCTCATGACAATGTTATCATTCTCAAATGATGAGGTTGTAACATGGAAAATCTGAAACAATCTATGAGTTCATTCTGAAAATTAATGAGTGATTTAGGAAGATTGCTGGATAAATGGTCAGGATACAGAAGTCAGCTGTGTGGGGACTTGCATGGTGGTCCAGTGGGTAAGAATCCATCTGCCAGTGCAGGGGACGTGGGGGCCATCCCTGTGCATATGGAAGGACCATGCCACATGGCAGCTGGGCGCGTGTACCACAGCCAGATGCCCGTGCACTCGGGAGCCTGTGCTCGGCTACACGAGAAGCTTGTGCACCGCAGCCAGACGGCAGCCCCTGCTCGCTGCAACTAGAGAAAGCCCGTGCGCAGCAGAGAAGACCCTAACCTAAAAGGAGACCCTAACCCTCAGTCAATTAAAACAATTTTAAAGTCAGTTGTAGATACAGTTAGAAAATGATGTATAGATTGGATGTTATTTTAATGAGAATCCCAACAGGTAGTTTTGTTGAGCTTAAGAAGATAATTCTAAAAAATTTGTCGAAATGCAGACGGTCAAGTGTAGTAGCCAAGACATTCTTGAAGAGGAATGAGTTAGGAAGACGTCCTCTATCAGCCTCCAAAACTTATGCTCTTAGAGCCGGGGAAGACTAAGTGTCAGTACTTGGAGAGACAGTGGAGCAGGAGAGAGAGCAAGAGACAGAGCCGCGCCTGCGGACACACCAGCTGCGTGCAGAGCCGGGACGACGTGGTCTTTCAGTGGTGCTGAGGTGAGGACAGGTCTACACGGAAAAAGAGGGAAAGAAAGAGAAGCTGGATTCTCCCCCATGCTGTGCAGACAGATTTAATCCAGCTGTGTCGGAAATCTTCCTGGGAAGGGCAAAGCGAGAGTTAGTGGAGGATAAAGTAGACGCTCATCTTCGTGGTGCTGGGGAGGGAAAGACTTTCTAAGCTGAACACAAATCGTAAACGCCGGGATGGACTCTGACCCAGCGAATGCTCAGAACCTACCTTCATCCCAGCACCCCATCCCTAGGGTGCCCAGGGGCACATGAGTGCGGCGACCCTCGGAGGCCCTGTGTCCCCATGACACCCAGCAAGCAAAGCCAAGCCAGCAAGAGATGCACACCGGCCTTTGATGAGAGATGACACCCAGAGGCAAACCCAGCTCTGGTGGATCCAACCACAGCAGTTGTCAGGGAAGCAAATGGCAGTCCGCAAGGTCCATGCTGCAGAATGTCGGACGTGGAAAGAACAGTGGACCGTGCACGTGTTGGTGTGGATGTGAAGCAGCCGGACTCTTGCCTAGTGGGCGTGAGTGTTTGCTGTTCGCAGTGACCCTGAAGACACATGAGCCCCTCCCTTCTGAGACGACAGCCTGTGATCAGGAGACAGGCAGCGACTCAAGGCAGCATCGTCACAGGCTGCCTTACCGCTGCAGCATGACCGGGCTGACGCCCCAGCCACCTCGGGATGGACTGGCAGGTGTCACGGGGCGGGCGGGCACTGCAGAACTCTCTGCACGCTCTGTCCATGTAGCTGTGGCCCGGGGTGGCATGTCCAGTGCAGAACCAAAGAGAGAAGTGGGCACCGGTGATGCTTTTCCCTGTGACCTGCAGGGTCGTATGGGCTTCACGCTGGCTCTGCTTGTTCTCTGTTCTGAATGGGTAGCTTCCCGGGAGTGCCATGTGCACGATCGTGTGTCCTCCGGGCCTGTGAGTGCTGAGTGGGCAGTGCAGCCTGCGAGCCTCAGAGGGGTGTGCAGGAGGGTGCCTCAGATGGATGTGCAGGAGGGCACCGGGAGGGAGCCTCAGAGGGGTGTGCAGGGGGGTGGGGGCCAGGGCGAGGAGAGGTGTTGCTGGCAGGTGGAGGTGTGGGGGGTCCTCCCTGGGGGTCCTGAGACAGCAGGTGTAGAAGCAGCAGGTGAGTTTCTGTGTGTTGTGGTCCTGACCATGGCAGGCGGTCATTGAGAGGGGCCTGAGAGGTGGGGCAGGAGCCTGGGTTAGCAGAGGTCCGCCCCTGCCCGCAGGTGTACAGCCGGCCTCGGAAGGAGGTCCTCGCCTCTGCGTGACACCTTCAAGGTGCCCAGGGCCTTGAAGGGTCCAGGTGTGGGGATCCGAGCTGAGCAGCGCAGGCCTGGGGGAGCGGCGCTGGAGCCCAGCTCCCAGGAGCCGACCCTCTCGCCCCCACTGCGAGCCCTGCTGTGTGTGGAGCCGGGTGGGCCTCTGCTGACCGTGCGCAGGAGTCTTCGCGCCTGCTCCCTCCGCCGAGGGCCGCCTGTGAGTGGGTCCAGGAGCTGTGACAGGACTGGCAGTGCCCAGTCTGGACAGCAGGGGGCGCTGAGGCCATGCGTTTCCCTCCCCGGGAGCAAGTCCAGACTCTCCTCTGGGGAGCAGGGTAGGGGCACCTTGGGAGGAGGGTGGCTCTCCGTGGTCCCTCCAGTGCTGGTGTTGAACACGTGAGCTCTGTGGAGATGACCCCCCAAAGCAAAGGCGGGGACCCCGAGCTGGACCTCAGATCTGAGACTGACAGAGAGGTTCAACCTTCCAGCCCCTGGCTCACCTCTGGGGTACTCTGGGCAATTTACAGAGTTCACATGTTCTGGGGTGAAATCTCCCCAGACATTTCGAAACACGCTCTTTTTACCCACTTCTTACTTCTGCTGCTTTGCTCTTTCTGGGAAACTCAGCTTGGATTTTTGCTTATTTTGGTGCGTCCGTGCTAGCGTACTCTTTAAATTCTTACGTAGGAAAGAATCTTACCTCTCGCTGAGATCCTGTTGACTTAGGGGCACATGCTAGGGTCTCCCAGTGCCTTGATTCCTCCTTCAGGGACTGTTTATGGAACACCCACTGGGTGTGGACAGCCCTGCCCGAAACTGCTGCCAACCCTGCCCCAGAGGACTGGCTTCCCGGCCGGATGGGTGGACGCGAGCGGTGGCAGTCTGGTTTAGAAAGGGTCCCTCGGCTGCTTTGCCAAGAGTAAACAGGAGGGACGCTGGGGCAGGAAGGGGCCCTTAGGATTACCTTTGGGGCCATGTGGTGGTCTGGGTGAGGGGAGGGCTTGGGGAATGGGGGGCTTGGGCCAGTGGACGGCGAATGGTCAGATGTCTCACCTCAGACTCGAGAGTCCCGCCCGGGGGTCACAGCTGACACCAGGCGGCTGCAGGAGGCCAGCGGGGAGGAGCTGGGGGCAGGCGAGGCTGGTTTCCCGGGCACCTCCCCTGATGGTCACCATGGTCACTGTGGATGCCCCGCCTCTTCCTCGGGAAGTTTTGGGCATCCCCGAGGGTGGGTGGTCTGACCTTCGCTGGCCTCCTTCTCCTGGTTCAGGTTAGGGGCCCGCCTCCTCTCGGAGGGGCGGGAGCCAGGGGCCTCTCTGAGCTTGTCCGCCCTTGTCCTCTCGGCAAAGCCGGACAGCTCCACACCACTGGCACGTGCCAGGCTTCTTAGGGGCTGTGCTGGACTTCTCGCCCCATCCGTCTCTGAGCCCACCCCCATCTGGCGATAGGTCGACACCACCGGGACGCGGTGGTGGGTGTGGTGGGTGCTCAGAATGTCTAGTTCCTCGCTCCAGGAGGCCCACCAGGCTCTGCCCCCCAGGGTGCCACCTGGCAGAGGGGCATTGTGGCCCGATTCTCACCTCTTCTCTTCCTCTCTTTGCCCTGTGGACAGCAGAGGAGGGACAGACTGATAGCCAAAGGGGAGACAGAGAGAGCCCCAGAGAGACAGAGGAACCTGGAGGGCGCAGCTCCACGTGGACCTCGCGTGGCTGGGCCACCTTTCGGGCTGAGTGTGATAATAAGACGCGTGAAGTGACGCCATGCTGCTTGTGCAGGCTCACAGGGACGCTGAAAACACAGACCAAGCGGGGACCTGAGCGGCTGAGCTCCGGGAGCAGGGTTTCCCGCCGTACCAGGAGGTTGTGCCTGTGGGCGGGGCCTGTCCCATCGTCTCTTTTCCTTCTTGGTCCCTGGTGGTCGTGGCTAGGCTCTGTCTGGAGGCCTTTGCAGACTGCTGTCCTTTGCTCTGGCGAGGGGTCACCGCCTCCCCCCAAATCCTATGAATTAGTGCACAGCCCTTGGAAGTCAGCGAGGAGGACGGTCAGGGTCACAGAGTCAGGGGCTCAGCTGATCCCCATGAAAACCGCAGGGTCACCCCCCAGAACCCTCCTGTGGGTTTCCTCTGCACGTGTGCCTGTGTGTGTGTGCGTGCTGGAGGGGGAGGCCAGGGAGTGCAAAGGAGATCACCGTGTCCCACTTGTGTCTCAGCCCTGCCACCACGGGCGTGAAGGGGACCTCCGCGGGCTGGAGGGCACCCCTTTCCTTAGAGACGGGGCCCTGCCCAGGTAAAGGCTCTGTGGCCCCTCCAGGCCGGCAGGTGCCTGAGGCCCTTGTGTCCCGGGGCCCCCTTCCTGGGTGGGGCAGCCGTGCCCTCCCTGCCACCAGGTCCCTGCTCCCTCCCTCTCCTCGCTGGCCCTCTCGGCCCCCAGTGTCCTCCCTGCTCTGGGCTGCCTTCCCGTGCTCCCTGAGGTGGAGGTGGCGGCCTCGGCTCGCTCCCCGATCCTGCTTCCGTGTGTTTATCGTGTGAGAACGGGTCCGAGGCCGGGCCGGAGCCGCCTGTTGTCTGCGAGCTGCCGTCCGGGCCGCGCCCTGCGCTTCTGCAGTAAACACGGCCGGAGTCTGTGCACCACATTCCCGCTGGCTGCCTGCGCCTTTCTCCCCACAAAGCCGAACAAGGTGGAGCCCCAGGCCGGCCCCCTTGCCCGCAGCCCTGGGCAGGGTGCCCCCAGGAGCCCCTTGGATGAGGCCCTGGGCGCCCGCACGTCCAGAGCTGAGCAGGTGCTCTGCAGGGCTCCCTCGCTTCTGGACACAGGGCTCTTTCTCTTCCTGCTTCCCTTTTAAGTTAAAACAGGACCTGCCACGGCTCTCTCACTTTGAGGCCAGCTCGGTGGTGGGACCAGACTGAGCTGAAGGTGGAGCAGGGGCCCTGCTGGGGCCAGGTCTCAGGACCCTCCGTTCTGGGCTGGGCCCACGCTCGCGTGCACGTGGAGCTCATAATAGACCCGTCGGGGGCTGTAATTAAGGCTGCACCCTGCACCACGCGGCTAGAAAACAAATTCTCTGCAGCTGCTGTGCTGACTGAGAAATTGCCCCTATCAGCTGAAGTTTTATTCTTCTGATTTGGGAGAGGAAATACTTTAAAAATGATCTCACGGCATGATTTATGTGAACGGCTTTTTTTTTCTTTGTGGAGACAATTGAGATAGAGCCTGAATCCCGGCAGACCACAGCTTCCTGCAGTGTCCTGTTGCCAGGGTGACGGAGGGAGCGGATGGAACTTCATCTGAAATGCCTTTAAACTTTCTGACGTGCACAGGCGTGCGGCAAGGCTGAGTGCTGTGTTTCAGAGCTGCGTGCCTGGAGTGGGTAGGAAGTCCTCCAGTCTTAGGATGAATTCGGAGAAAGGGTTGCTGGAGGAGACCCACGTTTTAAACAGCCAGCAGGTAGGCCACTCCAGATGTTTTTGTTGCTTACAGAATTGTTGAGGAAGCCTGGCGTCTTGGGTACAGCTTTATTTTCAGCCTGTTGTGAATGGTGGCTTTTAAGTGTAAACTTTGAAAATGTTTTTCTTGTGTTTGCATCTTGGAGCTTGAAGTGTGTCCCATGGAGATAATAAAAGCCCGGCCCTGGGACCACAGACCCACACCCCGAGTGAGGCTGGGTTGGGAGTCCCTCACGCCAAGCCCCCTCAACCCCTCGGGGGGACACTGCCCGCATCCCGAGTCAGCCTTACGGGGAGCAGCAGCAGTCCATCGTCCTCACCATAGTGACTGAGACAGATTTGGGAGATGAGTGAATTTAGATTTCGACGACATAACTGTATTACAATCATCTTTTACTTTTTAAATTGCTGTTTTATAACATTTTTTTCTTTTTTAAGAGTTGAAGTATAGTTTTCTTTTTCTAAAAAATTGATTTGCAATGAGTTAGTTTCAGGTGTACAGCCAAGTGACTTGGTTGTGTATGTTGTATTTTAAAATGGAGCGAGCTGGTTCTGCTTCATATACATGCGCAGGAAACTACTGGCAAGCCTGTTTGCTGATTGATTAGTATCTGAGCTTATAAATGTGAACTTACTGTAAAACGTTTTGAAAAGCTTTGAGAGTAGGAATAATACATTTTGTCTTCCTCTCTGGCTGCGTTGTGTTGAAGTAAAGGCAAAACCACATTTCGATTATTTACAGAAGATCGTCCCTCGTTACCGGGGACCGGTTTAAATTCATCCTTTCCTGAGAGCTGTTTCATCCTAGCATGATCTCCGGACATCTAATTACAACCTTCTGTAGAGAGGAGAGGAGAAGCTGCTCACTCAGAGGTGACTGGTTGGGATGCTGGGTTTAGGAACATGACTGCATTGGCTTTTCAAATAGGAAACAGAAATAAGTCTGCTGGACAGGTCGAGAGTTGTGCCTATGAAGGAAGGGCAGGTGTTAATGGATTTTAAAAACACTTCGTGTGTATTTTGAGAACTCCCTGTGCCAATAAAGCTCCCTCGAGAGGGTGGGGAGCCGCTTTGATGTTTACGGGCGTGCCTGCTGCGTGCTGCCTCTGGCTGTCCCCGCAGGAGCAGGACTGGGCTCCTGTTTGTCCACTCTTGTCTCTCTGGAACGTGAACTTCGGAAATACTGGGTCCCGTACACACGTACCGGTTAACCAGTACTAATTTGTATTACATGTAGGCTGCATTTCCATTCCCATAATATACAGAGGCAAGTTTTAGAAAAGGTTGTTTTTTTATTTTGAATGAAAAAAAAAATCACTAGAAATCTGCCTTTTATTTGCCTGCATAATGATTTGGATTCATTTTGAAATTTTGCAAATGCTCAACCCAGCGAATAAGTTGTTCGCCGAGGGTGTGAACGAGTCTGGTTGGTGTGGTCCTGTTTTAAGCAACAGAAAATTGCAGGAAGGTGGTGGGGTGGCGGGCAGTCCTGAGGGGCTGGCTGGCTCTGCCCGTGGGCCAGGGGCAGAGGGCAGAAAGTGCTGTGGCCTCAGCTCAGTCCTCGAGAGAGAAGTCTCGAGGTGAATGGCACTGATCTGGGGTGGCCACGTGGGAGGGGCCTCTGCCCTTGGTGGCTCGGAGCCTCAGATTGTCCGTCGTCAGAGCGGGGGTGTCTCGGGCACTCTGGGGCCCTGTCCTCAGTGGACGGGCCCAAGGAAAGCCGTGACTGTGAAGAACTGTGACTCGGAAGCGTCTTTCGCCTTGGAGAGGAGGACCCGTGGGCCTTGAGAGGAGGCGTCTCCCAGGACCACTTGAGATGCTCTCGGGGTGTGACCCAGAAGGAGGCTGGCTGTGACCGGAGGCTGTCAGTGCCGTCAGCCCGTCCATCCCGGTCCCTGTCTTGTAGGCATGAGGTGCAGCGGAGCGGACTTTGGACTCTAGGACCCGCCCATTTGCCGGTCCCAACCACCGCACGGGGACGTGCTGGTCCAGCCTTGGGTCAGGATTTGTTGCAGGAAGAAAGAGAGCTTAGGTGGGCTTTCTCCGTGGACCCCTTGGAGCCCCCTGCCGTGTCTGACCAGCTTGCTGGGGTGGGGCCGTGGCTGTCCGCGCTGTGGCCGGGCTGCCGTCCAGGAGGCGGGGACAGAATTCGCCCGGCCCGAGCGGTCTGGGGACCTGAGCCTGTGCTGTGCAGGGCTGTCGAGCTCCAGGAGTTCCAGGATCCGGTCACCGCCGCTGCTGTCGGGTTTCAGACTGCCCACTGGGGTGCGGGGGCAGGCCCCCCTCTCGAGGTCTGGGCCCCAGGGCACCGCCTGGGCACTGCCCTCTGTGACCTGATACCGCTCTGCTCTCACTCGGCCAGACCCGCAGTCAGCGTCCTCCGTGCTCACCAGGCGGAGATGTTTGAGCCCCTGGGGCGCCCGCTCGGGTGGCTGGGCCGGAAGGTCAGTCGGTCCTGGGGGTCCTGGGCATGAAGACAGTCACACCACGTCGTGCAGTGGCGGGCTCATCACTCAGGCGGTCTGTGCAAGGGTCGGACGTGACGAGTGTGTATGGCCCTCTCCATGGCCAGCTTTACTTCTGTGTGCTGGGCTCTGGGTGGCACGTGGACTGAGAAGGCTGCACCGTGAGGAACAGCACCAGCGTCTCTTCTGGGTGGCCTGGGGCCTTTCCAGGCAGCGCTGGGCAGAGAGCCGGGGCTGCGGGTCAGGGGGCTGCTCCAGTGGGCAGGCCCTCGAGCGAGGCACCCCAGTGGCTTGGGCCCGCCCGCCCCAGGCCTCTTCACCCCAGAGCTGCCCAGGGCGGGGACGTCCGTCTGTCTGGACCGGCCACTTTGCCCCTTGGTCTGTGGGCTGCACAGACGCCTTTCTTACCTTTTAAGGCTCTGGTCCCCGTGAGAGGAAGGCTGAGGGAAGCTGTTGTCTTCCCCTTTCTCCACGTCTTCCCCTTTCTCTCTTGGAGGCGGTCACCCTGAGCTGGGCTCTCCCTGCATCACTCTCGAGGAGACCGCGCTGTCGTGCCTCTGGTCTCCTCACGTGCTCACAGGCGGCTCCTTTCTCCCCTCCAGCCCACAGCAGTTCTCGTCGGGCAGACGTGAAGGCCGGGCTCACCTCCTCTGGCATCGTGTCCCAGCTGCCACCCAGGGGCCGCCCTTCCCACCTGCGTCTGCAGACCCAGAGACGAGCACGTGCCCCCCGCAGTATGTGCCTGCTCCTGCCTCAGGCTCGACCCTGGAGCCCGGAGGTCAGTGGGCCCCTGGGCTCGGCCCTCCGAAACCCTCTTGAGTCCATCTGACCTCACTTTCCTCGCCTGCCTGGGGCCCTGGGGACCCTAATTCTGTGCCATGCGCTTTGGGACACCCGCGCCCCCCCTGCCCCACCCCGGATGGCGGGGCCTTAACTTGCTGGGTTGGTTTCCAGCCCTGGCAGGAGCGCCCGAGCGGCAGGTTTGCAGCGGTGGGCGCCCCATGTCTGGAGGAGCCTGGGCTTGGCTGAGCAAGTGGAAGCTGTCCAAGCAATCCCCCCACTTCCTGCACCCCCGACCCAGGGCCAGCCCCACCCCACCCCACCCCCACCCCCGCCCCATGGCTAGGTCTCGCCTTCATGAGAAAGCGTGTCATGAAGCTGGGCTTCGAGTTCAGCTGCCAGGGGTCCTGGGCTCTGGCGGCACTCAGTGGCTGCTGATGTAGAAGGTGCTTCTGACGAGCGGGTCTGTCCAAGGCTGTGTGGTGCGTGTGTGTGCTGACCCGAGCTGTGGGTGTCCAGCTGTCTGTGGGGACGCGCCCTCTGTGACGCCTGGCCTGGCCATGCAGTGGGGCACGGGTCTTCCTGCAGCCGGGCCGGCCAGTGGGGAAGGTCTCTGTCTTGATGTGGCAGGAAGGCCAGAGGGTCCTCATGTAAAGTCGGATGCTGCCCCCAGCCCGCAGCATTCACGTGGCGCCCACGTGCCACCTTGTCCGTGTGACTCTGGACTTTTAAAGGTTTTGTAATGAGTGATCTGGGGCTTTTCCAAGGGCAGGGCAGAAATACTAGCTGTTAAATTCTTAGGAAAATGCTGTGATTGTGGGTTTTCAGTTTCTCTTGATTTTATTGGGGCTTGACGAGCTCTTTGGGACACACACACACGCAGAGGGGAGGCTCAGAGCCTGTTCTGAGCTGGGCGCTGCCTCTTCTGACCGCGGGCCTCCCTGCCCGTCCCCGCACTGCCCTGTGTCCGGCCACTCCGTCTGTCGCTGGGCAGCGCTGAACACACCCGTGGCGCCGTGGCTATGCTGCCGCCCCGGCCTCTGGGGCACGGGCACCCTCTGTGGTAGAGTCGGGAGAACTACGTGGCTCCTCTTGGCCTGCGCGTGGGCCTGTCATGCTGGTCCAGTCCATCTTGGCCCATTTTTCTCGCACATGCTGCTTACAACCCACGGGATTGATTGCGCGGCTCCTTCAAGTGCTGAAGCTGAGTGTGAAGACCCCTGCGCTCGAGGCACAGAGGGCGGGCGGGCACCTGCGTGGGACCGCAGAGGGGCCCTCCTGGTTCAGTGGCCCTCTGTCCCACCCCTGGGGGTCTTCCCTGTCCCCCCACCCCATGCCCTGCTCTCTTCTGTGCTCGGTCCAACAGGGAGTCGCCTTAAAACTTAGATGAGCAAGGCTTTCAAAGGCGAAATGAATATGAATTAGATGCAGATTGGATTGTTGAATTCTTAAGGTTTTTTTTTCATTGGGATTATTTGAATTTCTTTTCTTTTTCTCAAAATGTTTGGTACCAATGGGTAAGTTGCAGGCCTTTGTCTCTTATTTAAGAGTCAGAGATGGTTGTTTAATATTTCTTATGCCCAAGGTAGGAAATTTTTTCATTGGCTCAAAATTGAAAATGTATACAACTGTGTATTCCTATATACTAAGTAGTTATGAAATTATATATTGTAATAACTGCTATTGTCCCAGTGTTACTGACAGAATCAGCCTCGATAAATCAGAATCAGCATTCTTCATGTAAATAATTTAAAACTTTCAAAATGTTAATTCAGAATAAAGTATCCACGCGTGTGTGTGGTCCAGATGAATTTCCTGCTGGGAATAAATCCCAGTCAGTCAGCACTGAACTGTCAGGCTGACCTAAGAAATAGAAATTGTTTGAACTTAAATTACTTATCTAAAATACTTTAAAGTTTTTAAAAGCAAATGTTTTTACATTAGTGTAAACTCCAGGCTTAGGGAGCCGCAGACCTTTTTAGGGCTGTTTAGTTATGGTTTGTGTTTAAATCTTTTTTTTTTTTTTTAATTTTATTTTATTTTTAAACTTTACGTAATTGTATTAGTTTTGCCAAATATCAAAATGAATCCATCACAGGTAAATCTTAAGCACAGAGAAATGCTCACTTTCTCGAACCTTTTAGCTAGCGGCTTTTTCTTCTTTTTTTGTGGCTGCCGTTGTTATAAGAATAGCATGCCAACATGGGAATGTGGGAAGAACGCAAGGCGGACAGGCTAATGAAAACTCATCATTAATACAGACTATGCTGGCTATCAGGACAGTTAGGCGTGTGGAGTTTTAATTTGTGAAAGTGTTTAAGAATGCCAAGAAACTTGGGGGTGCCCCACTTCAGAAGTGCTGAAGTGTTGCAAACGAGGCTTGAAAAGGGTGATTTGGTCAGAACTGGGCATGTCGGTCCCGAGGCCAATAGAGACGACTTGGGGGTTCGCCGTGTTCCCCCAGCTGTTGCAGCAAGTGGCGGGCCTGCACCCCCTCGTCCGTTCCTACGTGGGGCGCTGGCCGCCTGCCCCCCGCGACAGCGCCTGTCACCTGTGCGGCCCTGTGCCGCCCCTTCCAGCCTTGTCTCCGGTTATAACGAAGCCCCCTGCGTGCCCCGTAGCCTGCTTCTGCGTCCTTCTCAAGAGGGCCAGGGGCTCAGGTGCCGACGAGGGACCCAGGGGCCCCTTCCGGGCATCAGATGTCACGTCAGAGGTGTCCCGGCCGCCCTTCCAGGTGTGAACTGGTGGACGGAGCAGATGCTAGACGGCAGGGGTCTGGAGGGAGTCAGCACCTGCTTCTCCAGGAGTGTGAAACCTGGAGGAGGCCGAGGCTTTCCGTCCAGGGGATGACACAGGGCACTCTCCCTGGCTTTACCTCCGGGTTCACCTCGGGCTGGGGCGGAAACAGTTGCCAGGTTAACAAGCCGTGAGCAGACGGTGGGAGACGGTGAGGAACTGCTTCCCGGCCGGCCTCCAGTGCATCCTGCCAGGAGCCACCCCGGGAGCCTGCCTCTCCTCAGGGGCCCTGGGCAGTGGCCAGTGTGGGCAGGGATGCCAGCTATGCAGAGGGACCCTGAGTGCACACACACACATACCACACACACCAATACAACACACACCACACACATACACAACACACACACAACACACACACACAGACACATCACACACCACATACACACATACCACACACACACCACACACACATCACACACACACCACACACACACCACACACACACCAACACAATACACACACATACCACACACACCAACAAAACACACACACACACCACACACAAACACCACACACACCAACACAACACACACACAACACACAGACACATCACACACCACACACACACCACACACACACACACCACACACACACACACCACACACACACACACAACACACCACACACCCCCCACACACATACCACACACACACACTACACACATCCCCCACACACACACCACACACACACCAACACAATACACACACACACCACACACACCAACAAAACACACACACACACACCACACACACACCACACACAAACACCACACACACCAACACAACACACACAACACACAGACACATCACACACCACACACACAACACACCACACACACAACACACCACACACACACACACCACACACACACGACACACACCACACACACCACACACACACACACACACCACACACACACCACACACACCACACACACACCACACACACACCACACACACACAACACACACAACACACACCACACACACACCACACACACACACCACACACCACACACACACACACCACACACACACACCACACACACCACACACACACACCACACACACCACACACACACACCACACACCACACACACACACACCACACAAACACCACACACACCAACACAACACACACACAACACACAGACACATCACACACCACACACACAACACACCACACACACACACCACACACACACCACACACACCACACACACACCACACACACACACAACACACACACAACACACACAACACACACCACACACACACCACACATACCACACACACACACCACACACACACACCACACACACACCACACACACCACACACACACACCACACATACCACACACACACAACACACACATACACCCCACACACCACACACACCACACACACACAACACACACACATACCACACACACACACCACACACACCACACACACACACCACACACACCACACACCACACACACACACACCACACAAACACCACACACACCCCACACAGACACACAACACACACACACACACACACACCACACATACACAGACCACACACACACCACACACACCGTATACACACTACACACACCACACACACCACACACACACACACACCACACATACGACACACACACCACACACCACACACACACCACAAACCACACACAACCACCACACACACCAGATACCACACACACACATACCAAACACACATACCACACACAAACCACACACACACACCACACACACACACCCACCACAATCACACACACACACCACACACACACCACACACAAACACCACACACACCAACACAACACACACACACACAACATAGACCACACACACCACACATACACAGACCACACACACCACACACACACACACACCACACACCACACACATACGACACACACACAACACACGGACACATCACACACCACACACACAACACACCACACACACACACCACACACACACCACACACACCACACACACACCACACACACACACAACACACACACAACACACACAACACACACCACACACACACCACACATACCACACACACACACCACACACACACACCACACACACACCACACACACCACACACACACACAACACACATACACCCCACACACCACACACACCACACACACACAACACACACAACACACACACATACCACACACACACACCACACACACACACCACACACACCACACACCACACACACACACACCACACAAACACCACACACACCCCACACAGACACACAACACACACACACACACACACACCACACATACACAGACCACACACACACCACACACACCGTATACACACTACACACACCACACACACCACACACACACACACACCACACATACGACACACACACCACACACCACACACACACCACAAACCGCACACAACCACCACACACACCAGATACCACACACACACATACCAAACACACATACCACACACAAACCACACACACACACCACACACACACACCCACCACAAACAATCACACACACACACCACACACACACCACACACAAACACCACACACACCAACACAACACACACACACACAACATAGACCACACACACCACACATACACAGACCACACACACCACACACACACACACACCACACACCACACACATACGACACACACACCACACACACCACACACACACCACAAACCGCACACAACCACCATACACACCAGATACCACACACACACATACCAAACACACATACCACACACAAACCACACACACACACCACACACACCACACCACACACACACACACACACACCACAGACAATCACACACACACACACACACACACACACACACACACGGGCCACCAGCTGTGATTCCTCAGGTGCCGAGAGCTTGGGAAGTCCTCTCGGCACAGTTGCCCAAAGTTCAGACAGGGCAGGAAGTACGTCATCTGAGGCTGTGGCTTACAGACTCTGAGCCCCTCCTGGAAGATGCTGAACAGCTAAGACTTGCACCAGGAAGCCTGTCCCGGTGGGCGTCCTGCGGGTGGGCGTCCTGCGGGTGGGCGTCCTGCAGGAGTCCCGGGCGGGCTGGGGCTGGCCCGAGGTGCTGGGCGCGCGTGCGCAGGAGCGCCTCGCCCGGCCGCCCGCCCGCTGCTCTCGCCGCCGCCGCGCTGCTGTCAGGGCGCTTCTTTCAGGTCTGCTGGAGTTCCCAGGTTTTCTCTTCCGTCTCCGATCTCTGGTAACCCCTCTACGGAGTACCTCTGCAGTTCCAACAATTGTGGATTTCATCGTCAATCATCCCGTAGGATTATTTTTAAATCTACCACCCTGCTTCTCCCCTTTTTTTTGAAACCTTTGATGACTTCACAATTTCGTAGTCATTTGACATCTGCATTGACCTTTGCAGTATCTGAGATTCTGTTCATTGCTGTTTCTGCTTGTTCTTTCTCAGGGGGTTTTCCCTTGGGCTTAGGGGAGTTTTGAGCTCATTTCTAGGTGGGCTCATGCTCTTTGAACTCCTGTGGGCCTTGCCTGGCTGCTTCTTCCCAGACGGTTTGTGTTTGTGGCTGTGGGGCTGGGGCTCTTCACCCCAGGAGCGTCCAAGTGAGGGGACACGCACCCCTCAGCCCTGCGGGTCTCCGTTCCCTCCCCGCTCCTCCCGCAGGGGGCCCTTGCTTCCTTTAGAGCAGTGTTGTATTAGAAAGCTGGTGTGTTTTGATGCTCGCTTCACAGTGTTTCTGTAAATCGACAGCTGCTCTAAAGCACGTTTAGGGACCTTTACCTGGATCTGGTCACCCTGTACCAGAGGGCCCCCTTCCAGAGCCTCTGCAGCCGCAGGCCTGCCCTGCTGGCCCTGTCCCCGCTGCCCAGCCGGCCCAGCCTCCCCATGGGCAGCCTGTGCTCACCGGCCACCTTCTCAGCTTCAGGGACACTCTTCTCTCCAGGATCTTTGTGCATTTGGGGGATGTGTGTAGAGATTCTTTACTGCATTTTGTCCAGTCTGCTAAAGCCTGAGTTTTCAGCTTTAGCTGCGACCATACATGGAGTGGACCACGTCCTTCACGTTGGTGGATTTTACATTTTCTGACTTGCTTTTCAGAAGTTATTATTGATGGTGTTTCTACTTTTGTGTATGGCCTTGCAGAGTTTCCTCTCGCAGTCTCAGGGAGTGAGTTGCCTTTGATATTATTGAATTTTCCCAGGCTCGCAGGTGACTTGTGGTAAGCATGGGCAGGAGGACAGTGTCCGTGAGCCCCCGTCCACCCTGGGGAGGGGGCCCCCCACTTCTCCACCGAGAACAGACCCTGCTGTGCAGGGGCTGCTAGCTCCACCATAGCCTGTGCAGTGTTTGTGACCCAGGACTCAAGATGGTGTGAAGCCGTGACGAACCCGATCCTAGGGCAGGATCCTGGAGGCTGGCCCCCGGGGGGAGGAGGGCGGCTCACCGGGCTGGGCAGGGGTGAGCCCCAGGAGGTGCGGCCCCCGTCCTCCAGGTGGGGGCGCCGGCACCGGGGACGGGGGCCGCACAGTGTGTGGGTGTGCACTCGACATGGACCACCCTTTCCTCAATTTGGCCGCGAACACCTGCTTTCACCCCCGGGTGGGGGGCTGTCCCTGGAAGCAGTGGTCTGGCACCTTCTCCCCACCTGTTTGCTCTTGGCCTTGGGGGTCTTGAGACGTGATCCCCGCTGACTAGGGAGGCCCCGGACCTGGGAAGGGGCCCCCCGTCACTCTCCACGCTCTGCTCTCTGGTCTCCCTTCGCTCTGCAGAGAGGAGGGCGTGCAAGGCCCGGGGCTTCTACAGCGGGCTTCTTCTCAGGGCATGACTGCGGGCTGAGATGCCAGGGGTGCTGTCTGCCCCAAGGCCTGCGGGCCCCGTGTGGCTGCCGTGGGGCCCTGCCTGCCTCTGGCCTGCCAGGCTGTGCCTGGGCTGTGACCAGGACTTGTCACAGAGGTGCTGCACCCACTCCCTTCCCGCGGGGCAGCTCCCTGGTGTCTGTGCTGCCTCCACAGGCCCCTTCCCCTCTCCTGGCTTCTCTGGAGGCCCTCCTTCCATGATCCCAGGCACCCTCCCTAGGTTGCAGCCTCAGAACTGCGTTCTCAGGAGGACTTGCTCAGCCGTCCCCATCAGAGAATTGCTCAGTTGTTTGGAGCTCTCTGGACCCTGCCTGTTGTCCCAAGACCTCTCTCCACCGCCTCCTCCCTCCAGGCCTGGCTTGTCCCCACCTGCCTGCCCAGGGTGGCTGGGTCAGAGGTCCGGGCTGGCTGCAGGCCAGCTCCCCTCTGCCACCACCACCGAGGCGGATCTACCCCTGGGTGGGCCTGGGGTGAGAGTGCAGAGCAGGACTGCCATGTGCCCTGGGCCACGCATCACTCTGGATGGACAGAGGGCAGGCCTGCCTCCTGGGCTCGGGTGTGCCTGGCAGACTCAAGCCCGGGCTGGTGAGCCCAACTTCTAAGGCTGCTCTGAGGTGGTTACGAAGCCTGCGGTGTCAGGCGTGCCAGGATCTGTTCTCCAGGGAGGAAGGGGACGGTCGCCCGGCCGCGTCCTGGCCTGGGGGTGGGGCGGGGCTCACCCAGGAAGCAGAGGGCCACGCCCCGGGAGGTGGCCGTGCCCGGGCACCTGCTCCCAGAGCAGGCTCGGCCAGAGGCTGGCTGCGCTCCTCACACGGACGTGCTGCCTTCTGACCGGTCATGAGGCCCAATTAACTCATGTCTCTCTCTCTTTTCTTTCAGTCCGCAACTGTGTCCGATGGGGGTAAGTCACAATTTCTAATGTCTATTTTTTATAATTTTTGACGAAGTTTCAAGTGTGGGGTGTATTTGCTGTTGACTCACTCTGACGTTGTCTTCTCGGCGTTTCCACCTCTGGGGGGTGGGGGTGGTTCACCGGGGCCTGTTGGGGGGCCGTCACCCCCGGGCCCACCACCGTGTTTGGGAAGCCGTCTGTTGAGGACACGCTGTCGTGACAGTGTCTGGGCTCGTCCCCACGTATCCCGTGGGGGCAAGTAAAGACCTGCCGCCTGCGTGGTGGAGCAGCTTGTAGACCAGCGAGCCAGGCTTCAGAGCGCTCGCTGGATTGGGGCGGTTCTGGGAGTTCGGCGAGACACTCAGAGGCTGAATTTCCGTTTCTTAGGAAAAGTTCAGTAGATGATTGGAACCTGTGGGACAAAGAGGAAAAAGCTTTCTTTCTGCCTTTAAGTGATTCCGTTCAGGGGATTCTTTTACTGAAAGGAGGTGGCCAGAGACTTCCTGTTTCATTAAGTCATTCCTCTGATGTAACCCTTATCCCTTTGGCTCAGTGAGTTTTAAAAAGCTCTCCAGACTGACTTGGAGGGTTTCTCCCCAAAGTTCCTTGTTCCTTGTAACACTCATAAAAGTCCTTGTGCTCACAGGTTTGTTTCTTTTTATGTGTTTTTAACGACTCTATTCTGTCTATTGAGAGTTGAATCTTACAGTTTGTTAAAATGTAAAAAGTATCAGCATTTTATTTTCATTTATATGTTAACTTTGGGGGCCAAGAAGTGCCAGAGCTGGGGTCAGGGTTACCCTCTTTATTGTGAGCTGAAGAGAAACCAAGTTTTCTGGGCTTCTATTGTCCAACAACTGCTGACTTCAGTCCCGGGCCTTAGAAAGGGTGGCTGGTGGGTGGAAGGCGGGTGGGCACAGAGCCACCAGGAAGTGCCACCAGTCACCCTCTGCCCGTCGGGGTCCGTCCACGTCCAGAGTGGGAAGTACGAGAAACACGCTGACACCCGACACTGAGACCAGATGGGTCCTAAAGGTTGTGTTCGCAGATTTATTTTTCAGCAAAAGGAATTATGTTAACTTGCCTTATGTACACTGATAATCTTGTCATTTAATCACCTTAAGCTAAGAGTGGAAAAACGTCCTTAATGAAAGGAAATAGGATGTAACCAAACTCAGGGCAGCAGTGAGCGGTTTTACAGTGTTCTGTTCACGTTAGCCTTTCTCCTGTGTGCTCATTTAGGTTTTCTGGTAGAAGGCATTCATTTCTGCAGAAAATTTATTCGTTTGAGAAGTTTATTTAATATGTTCAGTTTAATCATACATGGTAAGCTGTATTCATCTGTTAAATTTTCTTCTGTCAGCAGCAGGCACAGGAACCCCACAGCATTTTATTATAAACTGCATTTTACAGTTTCTGGAAAGCTGAACTTGCCCACTGTGGAAGCCCCAGACTCACGGCCGCGTGTCCTCCGTAAGGAAGTGGGGTCCCGGCTGGTGGCAGTGGCACCCGCCTGGGGGGCTCCCCTCCCCGCCGTCATTCTCCCCCTACCCCGGGCCGGTGCCGCTCGGGACGGCCCCGCTCCGTGAGCCCCGCTGTGGAGAGCAGGGCGGGCAAGGCCGCTGTTTCACGAGCCTGCAGGTCCAGGGCCTGCAGACGACAGCCCAGTGTGTGTGTCCTGAGGAGTTTCCCACTTTCATGGTTTCCCACCTTAGTCTCTTTTCTGATCATAGATAAGGAGAAAACGTGATCTTATTTATTTTACACGTTTGTCCTAGGAGGTATGTGTTATTAAACATGTTCTGCCATCTTTACAAGTAAAAGCAGCTGGGCAGAAAGAGGGCCCCACAGACACCGAGTTAAGGGGCGGGGGTCAGGCTCTGGGGTCTCCCCCTCTCACCCGAGCGTCCCAGCCCCACCCGAGACCCTTCACTTCCCGATACCTGCTTCCTGGGGTCGCCTTCCCCTGTGTGGTTGGCGGCTGGTGAGAGGATCTAGGTGGGAGCTTGGAACGTGTCTCCACGCAGAGACGTCTCACGTTCGTGCCGAGCAGGAGATTCCGGCTCCGGGGCCTGGCGCTCCAGGAGCACACCGCTGCCGTGGGAAACGCGTCCTGCCCTGACTCAGGAGCCAGCTTCAGGGAGCGGCCTCTTCACAGGCTGGGATGGTTCCCACCTAGTCATCCCGTCTAGTGTGGGTGACTAATAGGTCAACACTAGATGTTTTGTGTTCAGTTCACCTTGTTGGTGAGCTCATTGGGCTTACTTACCTGCTGGACTCACTTCACACTGTATGTTTTCCTGTGTCTGTTCTTGCCATGTAGTTAACTCCGTGGCTTTATTTTAAGGAGGTTGGACAATGCCGCGTTTGCAGTCTTTGTCAACCTGAAGTGTGTCTTCACTTTCTCCGGAGTAGAGGGGCCCAGAGCCCGAGACCACCCTGTATGGAGGGTTGGAGGTCAGTCTCTGTGGAGGGCAAACCAGGAGCTGGGCTGAGTCAAGGAGGCAGATTCTGCCTCAAGATCAGGAAGAACATTCTAGCCCTTGAGCAACATTTAAAAATGCAAGGATCTAAAAAAAAAAAAAAAAATGCAAGGATCTGCCTTGTGGCAAATCATGCAGACGTGTATTCGCGCTGCCGCCCCCAGCACTGGGACAGGCAGCGCTGGGAGCTGAGCGGGCAGAAGCCGGGGGGAGGGGAAGCCTTCCCCGTTGGGGGAGGAGTCTTGCAGCCCCTGGACCTGGGCTTTGGCGCGAGGCAGCCTTGTTGTAGTGGAAGCTCATTCTCCTGTTTTCTTTCCTTCTTTTCCTACTCTGGACTGAGCGGCTTTGCTGGGATGCCCCTCCCACCCTGCTCCCACGTCCTGGAAGGGCCGACTGTCCCTGCCGTCCCGGGACCTACCCCTGGAGGCTGGGCAGTTGGGGGCTTTCGGGAGCTTTCGCGTGGATGTGCCCATCTGCAGGCACGGGTCGGGCTGTGGCCCTGGGGGCATGTCCGCACAGCGCGTCCTCTCCGGCTGCTGCAGACACGCTGGCCTGACCTTTCCGGCCTCCATGTGCACTGGTCCCAGGGTCTCCCCACCTTTCTCCGTCTCTGCCTCTTGCAGCCTGGCGCCTCCCGCTTCCTTCCCCGGTTCAGCCCACCTCACCGCTGACCTGGGCGCTGCCCACGTGGTGGGCAAGCTTCCTCCCCAGGACTCCCCTGGGTGCGCAGACACACGGGGGCCTCGGGGGTCTCACACAGCACCGTCCGCTGCCAGTGTCTCCCTGGCCGGGGGCAGCCCCCCCAGAGCACTGTGCTGACCACCCAGCCCTCACCTGAGGGTCAGCCCAGGCTGCAGCCCCTGTGACACTGCTGACAAGGTCCTGCCGTTTAGTGGTTTGTCCGTGTCACTGTCTGCTCCCTCCACCCAGAGACGGAGCCCTCTGTGCGGTGGCTTCAGGGGTGTCCTCGGCCCCCAGCACAGCAGTCACGCAGGAGTGTCTGCTGAGTGAGTGTGGGGTTCAGGTTTTCCTGTGTGGCAGCCGCAGCCAGGGCCTGGGGGCTCAGTAAGACCCGCACTAGGCTGTTAGGGTGGGGGCCTTCTTAGTAATATCCTCTTAAAAAACCAGGCAGGCTCGGTAGAATCTGTTAAAATGCAACAGCAGACGGGTCCTCTGGACTCATGGGGTGTAGCCCACCCTCTGGTGATGCTCCAGCTTCCAAGGCTGGGGGACCCGAGGCAGCCGGCTTCCACGGGAACACCTGCAGTTTCTTTTGTCTTTCTCCAGAAGCTGTAGTTTACCACCTCTGATTAACGGACAAATAGTTTCAAGGTAGAGTGTGAGCTCCGTGCCATAAATGAATCAGCAGTACTTTGCAACATTCAATTATTGTTCTAACAGAAACTGGCCTTCAGAAATCGGGAAGAATACCCGAGACCAGAGACGTGCGTCCTCCAGCTCTGTTTGTTTGCTGAACGGAGACATTCTTTGAGTTTGTGTGTACCCCCTGCCCTGCCCTCTCCATCTGCCTTTTTCCGACAATGCGCAGCTTTGGTCAAGCAGTAGGGACTGAAGAAGGGGGCAGGTTAGAAGAGGCCGAGAAGGCCGCCGCGCGGGGCTCCGTGGCCCCCGGCAGCCGAGGAGCCTGGCCGCCCAGCCCGGGGTGTCGCCCAGCGAGGGGCGCCGGCGTTGGCCCGTGAGCTGGGCCTGGCCTCAGCCAGCGCGGTCCGGGGGCCCAGGACGTGGGGAGGGCCGAGGTCTGCGGGCACCGCGTGCTGGCCCGTTCCTTTGTACCTGGTGGCTGAGCGCTGTGCTAGCTGGTTAGGACTGGTGGTGGTTGTGGGCCGTATGGCGTGCTTCTGGGTGTATCAGGTTAAGCCGATGATGCTTTCAGGGACCAGGACCCTGTCGTAAACCTGGGCTGTGAGATGCCCTCAGAGAGAAGCAGGCTGTGGGTGAGCTCAGCGCCCTGCATCCTGCTCGCTGCCCGCCCCTGCATGTCACCCTGACTCACCTTTGATACCAGCAGCCTCTTGCTGCACAAGGCTTTCTTTTTCCCTTTTAAAAATGGTTTTATTTTGCTTTTTTCCAGCTTTACAGGGGTATAATTGATAAAAGATTGTGTGTTTCGGTACATGATGTGATATGCTGATGTCCATACACGTGGCGGCAGAGTGACTGCAATGAAGCTGATTAACACCCTTGCTGCCGCACGTGGTACCTGCTGTGTGTGACTCGGGCCCACTGAGGCCGACCATCTTCGCAGACAAGTGTACAAAACACCGTGGTTAATTGTAGCCACCACGCCGCAGGTCCTCCCCTCGCAGCAGAAACTCTGATCCCTCGGCCTGCATCTCCCCGTCCCCCGCCCCAGCCCCCGGCAGCCGCCGTCCTGCCCGCTGCTTCAGTGAGCTTGAGTGCTGTGGTTTCCACAGACAGGAGAGCATGCAGTATTTGTCCTGTGTCAGGGTTGTATGTAGCATGTCCTCCAGATTTATCTACGCTGCTTCGCAGGCAGGATTCCCTTCTTTTTAAAGACTGAATAATATTCCTTTAATGGAATTTTGGGATGGAATATTATAACGCCATCATCTCCATCCATTCATCCGTGGACACTGAAGTTGTCTCCGTATCTTGACTGTTGTGAGTAATGTTGCAGTTAACGTGGTGATATAAACAGCTTTTGAGATTCTGTTTCATTTGCGTGAATGCCCAGGAATGAATTTCTGGATCACGTAGTCGTTCTAGTTTTGATTTTTTTGAGGGACTTCCCTACTGTTTTCCACGGCGGCTGCACCCGTGTCCATTCCCACCAGCAGTGTGGGAGGGTTCCCTTTTCTCCACACCCTCCTCAGTGTTTCTCTCTTGTCCGCTTGATAACAGACACGGCTGCCCACCAATGGGCGTGAGGTGCCGCCTCGTCGTGATTTCGCTTTGCATTTCCTCAGGACTACTGACGTTGAGCGTCTCTTCATGCACGTGTTGGCCATTTGCATGTCTTGTTTGTCAAAGTATATGTTCAACTCAGGTTTTTTGCTCATTTTTAACCTGATTATTTGGGGTTTTGTTATAGAGTTGTATGCATTCCTTGTATATTTTGCATACTAATCTTTCTTCAGATAGGTTTGCAAGCCTTCAGAAGGAATCCTGGCCACGCTGCCACCGGGAAGCAGTTCAGACCCTCAGCTTCTTTGCTGTGCCCCCACCCCAGGCCAGCTCCTAAGAGCCTGAGAGTGTTGTGTCCCCTTCTTCTTTGGGGAGGTGTGTCGGCTGTATTCAAAGGCAGTTCTGTTGTAGAGGTTGTTTCCTGTGTCTTTAGTTTGATTTTTCAGACACACCTTGCCTCTTTTTTTTTTTGCTTTTTAGTCGTTTTGCAACAACCTTGATTCTGTCCTCAGTCTCATCGTCTCTGCGTTTCCCCCTTTCGCTCATAGAACGTGTTTTCCCCTTTCTCTCGTTGTTCGGTTGCTAAGTCGTGTCTGACTCTGTTTGTGACCCCTGGACTGCAGCTCACCAGGCTCCCCTGTCCTTCACTATCTCCCAGAGCTTGTTCAAATTCATGTCCATTGAGTCAGTGATGCCATCCACCCATCTCATCCTCTGTAGTCCCCTTCTCCTCCTGCCCTCAGTCTTTCCCAGCTCAGGGTCTTTCCCATGAGTTGGCTCTTCACATCAGTGGCTAAAGGATTGGAGCTTCACCTTCAGCATCAGTCCTTCCAATGAATATTCAGGACTGATGTCCTTTAGGATTGGCTTGATTGATCTCCTTGCAGTCCAAGGGACTCTCTAGACTCCTCTCCAACACCACAGTTCAAAAGCATCAATTCTTTGGTGCTCAGCCTTCTTTATGGTCCAACTCTCATATCCATACATGACTATGGGAAAAACCCATAGCTTTGACTAGACAGAACTTTGTTGACAAAAAATGATGTCTCTGCTTTTTAATGTGCTGTCTTTTTAATACACTTTCCTCCCTTCTATTAGCATGAAGTGATGGGACTGGATGCCATGATGTTAGTTTTTTAAATGTTATGTTTTAAGCCATTTTTTCCACTCTCCTCTTTCACCCTCTTCAAGAGGCTCTTTAGTTCCTCTTTCTGCCATTAAAGTGATATAATCTGCATATCTGAGGTTATTGATAGTTCTCCCAGAAATATTGATTCCAGCTTGTGATTCATCCAGCCTGGCATTTTGCATGATGTACTTGGCATAGAAGTTAAATAAACAGGGTGACAATATACAGCCTTGTCATACTTCTTTGCCAATTTTGAGCCAGTCCACTGATCCATGTTCTGTTCTAACTGTTGCTTCTTGACCCATATATAGGTTTCTCAGGAGACAGGTAAGGTGGTCTGGTATTCCTTGTCTCTTTAAAAACTTCTAAAGTTCTTTAGGCTATGTTTTCTTCCAGACCAGACTTCGTGTTTGCTTTTTGCATATTATATACCGTTCTTTATCTTGTCAGCTCACCCATCCATCCATCCATCCACCCATCCATCCACTTACTCATCTATCAATCCATCCACTTACCCATCCATCCATTCACCCATCCACCCACTTATTCATCCCTCCATCCGCCGTTCATCCACTTACCCATATATCCCTCCATCCCTCCATCCATGCGCCAGCCCGCCCGTCACCTGTCTGTCAGCCCGTCCTCCCATCTGTGGGTGTGTGCAGGCCCCACAGCCCATCACTGTGCTTTCTGCCACAGACATTCTTGAGCCCAGAGAGACCACAGCGCTGGGCTCCTGTCATTCCTGCCTCAGCCAACCCCTCAGCACCAGCTGGGCTCTACGCACGAGGGTGTGTCCTTGACTTTCCCCCTTGTCCCTGTTCTCCTGCTGTGGTTGGAATGCTTAGAGTTTGGTTGGTGCACCTTGCTTCCCAGGACGCCTGCCAGGGGCTCGGGGGTGGGTCAGACGCAGAGCCTGTCAGAACCTTCATATGCTTTACCTTTTCTTGGCGTTTTCCACCTTTCCTCTTTTTCTTGTTTGAAGCTAATGGCCTCAGACCATGCCCTCTGTTTTGGTTGTTTTGCTAGATCGGTGGCTGATCTGCAGTCCCTCCGTTCCAGCCCGCGGGTGCTGGCCGCCGGGAAGCAGTCTGGCTCTTCTTCAGGTGCCCACACTCCCCCGGGGCTGCTGGCTGCTTGTTTGCTTGGTCTTGTCTTGAAATGACGTTCAGTAGGAAGCGGAAGAGGACAGTGGGTGGTCAAGAGCGGCGCTCCCGGTCCTCCTGACCTCCCGCTCCTCCAGGAGCCGTGCGGTGAGTGTCCTGGGCGGGCAGAGCGCTTGGAGGGCCTAGCTCCTCCCCACGCCTGGCCGGGGCTGCACCCAGCTCAGGGGCCTGGCTGCCTGGCCCCATCTGCCAGGGTTCTGCTTGCTCCATGACCTGCTGGACACCCACCCAGGGAACCCTGCTGAGCAGAATCTGGGTCAGATCCGACCGGGAGTCCCCGTTCCCTGCCTCCAGGCTGGGGGTGCTTCCCGCCACCCGCCCAAGTCCAGCCCCAGCCCTCCACCCGCTTTCCCTGCGCCTTACGTTCACGGCAAACTGTGATTTCCAGAAGGGGCTCGTTACTTCAGGTGCTGGCTAGAGGGTCCTTCCTGTAACACCTTCCCGTGTGAGACGCTGCGTCAATGCACAGAGGTGCCCTGGTGCCTTGGGCGTTTGCTGGAAAGGGCCGACTCCCCCGCAGCTCCTTGGTGGGCGCCTGCCCCCAGCCCAGTGACATGCGTGCAGCAGGACCACAGCTGAAGGGAAGCTCACGGGCTGGAGCCTCTGTCTGTGTCTCGTCTTCACTCACGACATCTCCTCCCCTGCCTGGTGGGTGGCGGGCAGCAGCGAGCCCTGTGGCCAGGCTGCTTCCTGGCCTCTTCTGGCAGGCCTGGCAGCGAGGCCTGCATGCCTGTTAATAGCCGAGGGAGTTAAACTGCCCCCTTCTTCAGAATGTCAGGTACTACAGCCTCTCTTGTTTGTGCAAATGAATTTGCATTCTCGAGCATTACAAAAGAGAAAGACTGATGTAAAGGCTCCAGGGTAGTGCCATGGTAGGATTTGTGCAGGGTAGTGCCACGGTAGGATTTGCATAGAGTTCTGGTTGTAAAGGTTCCAGGGTAGTGCCACGGTAGGATTTGTGTAGAATTCTGGTTGTAAAGGTTCCAGGGTAGTGCCATGGTAGGATTTGCGTAGAATTCTGGTTGTAAAGGTTCCAGGGTAGTGCCATGGTAGGATTTGCGTAGAATTCTGGTTGTAAAGGTTCCAGGGTAGTGCCATGGTAGGATTTGCGTAGAATTCTGGTTGTAAAGGTTCCAGGGTAGTGCCATGGTAGGATTTGCGTAGAATTCTGGTTGTAAAGGTTCCAGGGTAGTGCCATGGTAGGATTTGCGTAGAATTCTGGTTGTAAAGGTTCCAGGGTAGTGCCATGGTAGGATTTGCGTAGAATTCTGGTGAACTCATATTTTCCTCGTCAGAAAAATAGTGCAGCCTAATTGCTCATTTTCAAAAATGTTTGCTAAATAGTAGAGATGGAATGGTAATTTGTAATTTGCTGTGTGAGAGGGGTTGTTTAGAGCAGACGTCTTTATTTTGGTTTAATATGTCACATTCCTTATGGTTTGCTTTGAACCTAAAAATTATACCCAGAGTAACATAGTGTATTTATAGGGTTTGAAGTACTAAGTATTTTGTAAATATGAGTCAGACTTAGATTTTCGCTTTTAGAAGCATAGAATCTTGATTTCTGCCAAGATTCTTTGTGATGTGCTTCTTTCCAGTTCTGCTAGAGAGTTTTTATTAGTAATTATTTATACTGTTTCCAGCAAACAGAAGTTCAGAAGTCATAAACCAGTGACCTCATACCTTCGCCCCAGAAGCCCTGCTGGCTGACACTCGGGTGTGTTTGCCTGAGGCCTTTCTTGCACGATGCTGCAGTCACCGTGGAGATGGTCCGCTCTGTGTCCCTCCTGTCCACTCCCCGTCCTTCCTCAGAGGCCCTGCCTGGACCCAGGTGTGTGTCCTTCCGCTGCAAGGGATGGTCCGTTCAATTGCCAAGGGGCGGCGTCTCCTAGGGAGTCGTGGCTTGAAGAGCAGTGTGAGGATGGCTTAGCGGCCGCGTGTCCCATCGGGAGCGGTCACCCTGCAGCCCTCCCCCCGCACGCAGCCTGAGCTCCCCCCTCACACGAGTGTTCACTCAGGGTTTGTGTCCTTTCGGGGTACGTGTTCCACTTCAATGAAGAGTTTACTAAAATAATTAATATTGGTTTAAATGCTTGAAGGTCTCTACCCAAGAACCTTCAACGTGGTCTGACATTTTTATCAGGAGAATACGTGTGGAGTCGTTGAGAGAAAGTATCACACAGATTGGGTTGAAAATCTGATTTGCCCAAGTCATTGAGGGGAAGAGATCTAAAAGCTGACCCTGAGGTTGGGGAGGGCTCGGTGGCTTGTCTCCAGGGCTCGCTGGGCGCTTTTGTGGTTATGAGGAGAGAGTGGATGCCTCTGGGTCTGCCTCCTCTACTTGTAAGGTTTTCCCTTTTGCTGACCTTCAGCAGCTTAATTATGGAGAGTCTTGGGTGGGTCTTGTGTGCCTGCCACTTGGGGTGCATTGAGGGTCAGAGATTGTTCGTTCTTCTCCAGCTCTGGGGGCTTGGGCTTTTCCTGCAGGCCACTGGGGCTTGCTCAGTTTCAGCCTTTTTTCTTCTCCATGTGCTTCATGTCTCATAGTTTCTTTTGCTCTGGGTTCGCTGATCTCTTCTTCAGTGTTTAATATGCCATTGGTTCCCTCCTGGGGACTCTTGCTTCAGAGGTTGGTTTTCTATTTCCAGCAGTCCTTCTCTGACCTTGTGTAACCCTTCACTTCCCTCCTCATAAGTTCATGCTTTCCTTTAAACTCTTGAGCACATTTACAGCATCTCAGAGTGTCTTCAAGTCTGTATCTGCAGACTCATCCTTGCTGTCCTTCATGAGTCCGTTCTACTGACTGATTTTCCCCCTGGGTGTGGCTCTCATTTCTGCATCTTTCCTTGGCTAGTGATTTTCCAGTGGGTGTTCGATTTTGTTATCCTCCTTTGAAGAGTGTGGGGGTTTGATTTAGCTGGCTGTCAGGCTACTTGGGGATTGGCTTTATCCCTTTGAGGCTTGTTTTTAGGCTTTTTAAAAGGACAGATCTAAAGTAGCTTTCACTCTAAGCTTAGCCCCACTACTTACGGCTGACACATGTGGAGTCTCCTTCGAAGGCCAGGTATTCAGCCAGAGCTACTGGGGACTCAGAAATCTCAAAACCTGGGCGAGTTCTGGGAGCACGGAGTCTGCAGCTCCCAGCTGTGCCGTTCCTGGCCTCCCAGGGCTGCATCCTGTGTGCGCACGGCTTAGAATTCAGCAACAGACTCGGGTCTCCCAGATTGCTTTCTCCACTGCTCTTTCCTCCCGGCACCTGCGAATCCTGGCCTGGCCTAACCCTGCTCTCTGGTCTCTTCTGCTGAGTGAAGAGCTGTGATCTCCGTGAGCGCCCCTTCCCTGTGCAGACGTGTGGAAAGTGCCTCCTGGCAGACAGCGGGCAGCTCAGGGCTCGCCATGTTGATTTCCACCAGAAACCAGAGTCCAGACTTTGAAAGCCATCGTTGCGTGTGTCTTGCCTCGTTTTGTAGTGACATGTCACCGGCAGGAGGGGAAGTCCTGTCTCAGTTACTCTGTCTTAGCCAGATACAGACTTCTCATGACAGCCTATAAAATTCAGAGCAAACCTCAGGTCATGACACTTCCCTGCACAAAGAGCTTCAGTGACTTCCCATTACCTATAGTGTAAGAGTGAGCCTCGCCACCCAGAGAACCCAGGCTCATACCTGCAGCCCGTCCTTGGCGTGTCCACCGCCCAGCTTGGCACTGAGCAGCCCGCGATGATCACACAACCCAGCCCCGGAGCCCCACGAGCTCTGAGCCTCTGTGGACTGGCACCGGCAAGCCGCAGCGTCGCCAAGCCACAGCGTCGCCCTCCCGGAGGCAGAGCTCGGGCACAGCCCAGGACGACTGCAGGCGATCAGCTCCTGGGAGTGAGGGCAGCCACCCGGCCTGCAGCCCCCTCGTTTGTGCTGTTGCTGACTTTCACAGTGAGCGCTGAAGTCTCCCAGAATACGGAGGAGTGTCTCTCCAGAGACCCCAGGGGGCCCAGGAACTGCCCTTCCTCTGACAGGAGGGAACTGGGGGCCCACCCCCTCGGGGGATTTCTGGCTTGTCCAGCACCCTGTGGAGAGAGCAGAGGTGTAGTTAGGTGCTGGGTTGGTCTGTGGATGGTGATGCTGAGGTGTGGGGACTCTGGCGATGCCGGGCTGTGGTCACGAGCTCTCAGGACACCTCACACCCCGTCACTCCTGCCTCCTCACTGCAGCCTGGAGCCCTGCTGGCGTGTGGCTCCTGCTGGCCCAGGAGAGAGCTGGTCCTCTCTCCCATCCCCGTGTGAGGTGCTCGGAGCTTCCATTCAAAGGTTTAAGAGCAGCAAAGCCTGACAGTCCAAACCTGGCGTGGTTTCCTGCTTCCTGCAATCTGCCGACACCAGCGACGAGTTCCCGTCAGGAGCCGACAGTGGAGATGTGGCTGAACATGGGGCGGACAGGCCTGGCCGGGCTCCCGGCGTGTGTCCTGCTGGTGGCAGGAGGCCGCGGGGCACGTGGAGCCAGAGCCCCCGCCCCAGCCCACTCCAGGCTCCGTCCCCCTCCTTGGGGCAGCGCCAGCCCCTCCTGGACAGGTCAGGGTCTGTGTAGCGACCCCCACCGACCACGGGAGCTCGGGGCACACGCAGGGTGCCCTCACTCGTGACCTGAGTCGCCAGCTTGGCCAGTTTGGATTTATAAAATGTAGGTAACACATCTAGGAAGGAGAGTATCTGACAGCCGGTGATTAAATGTCACACACAGTTACGTTTTACATTCGTCACTTCATGGCAAACAGGAGGAAAAGCGCAAGCAGCGACAGACTTTATTTCCTTGGGCTCCAGAATCACTGCAGACGGTGACCGCAGCCGTGAAATTAAAAGACATTGCTGCTTGGAAGAAAAACTGTGACAAACCTGGACAGTGTATTAAAAGGCAGAGACATCACTTTGCCAACAAAGTCTGCATAGTCAAAGCTATGGTTTTTCCAGTGGTCGTGTATGGATGTGAGAGTTGGACTATAAAGAAAGCTGAGCACTGAAGAATTGATGCTTTTGAACTATGGTGCTGGAGAAGACTCTTGAGAGTCCCTTGGACTGCAAGGAGCTCCAACCTGTCCATCCTAAAGGAGATCGGTCCTGAATATTCTTTAGAAGGGCTGATGATGATGCTGAAGCTCCAATACTTTGGCCACCTGACGTGAAGACCTGACTCATTGGAAAAGACCCTGATGCTGGGAAAGATTAAGGCAGGAGGAGAAGGGGATGAGAGGATGAGATGGTTGGATGGCATCACTGACTCAGTGGACATGAATTTGCACACCCTCCTGGAGATGGACGGCGCTGGGTTCTGGTTTAGCTTGCAGGGCTGTGACGACGGGTGGGTTGAGCAGCGTTCGTGTCTTGCTGGTACTGGCCTGTCCCCTCTTATGAAGTGCCCGAGCAGGGCCTCTGCGCATTTTCCTCATGGACCATCTGCCTTTCCTTACTGGTTTGTGGGCAGTGCTGACACATGTCCTGGGACTGATTGTCACGTTGGGCTCGTATGCTCGGGTGAGCTCCCTGCAGCTTGCTGTTCAGTCTCCTCACGCTCTTTTGATAACTGAGTTTCTCATCACTTTCCTTTTCTTCTGATGCTTTTATATCCTTTAGAGCAGCAGTTGTCCTTCCCAAGACCATGAAGGTGAAACCATGAAGGTTCTATCTTTTACGGTGAAACCTCTGGCCATCTGATTTTTGTATGGTGTGAATTAGGGGACGGGCTTCATTTTCCCTGTGAAGCTGGTGGCCCAGTTCCATCTGTGGCAAAGGCGAGCCTCTCCCCGCCGAGCAGGCGTGGCGTCTGTCAGGTGGCCCCGTCTGTGGTCTGTTCCTGGCCTCTGACCCGCTGGTTGCTCTGTTGTTGGATCAGCAGCTTGTGTCGTGATTACGCCGTCTGCCTGCACTCAGAGGTCTGCTTGTGCAGTCTTGAGACGCGTGGCATTTATTTGCACGTTTAGGAGCCATTAGTGGGTTGCCGGCGGTTTTCCAGACTCACCTTTCTTCTGTCTGGGCTGGTGGAGACACAGGACTTCTGGAATTCGTGTGATGCTTTCGCTGGCAGTGGTGGCAAAAGCCACGCTGATATTAGGACAGCTGGGTTTTATGTTTTGTGGCCGTACCTTTGTGATCTTCATTCTGTCTTGTTTTCTAAAAATCTTCAGGTCATTCCCGCAGGAGTAAATGCTAAATCTGGCTGGGTGTGTTTGCCTTTTAAAAAGCCATCCCTTTTAGATGAGTTAGCCTCTACCCTATCTAAAACCGGCAGGAAGTGAGCTGACTTCGGGCCCGTGTGTCGCCCTCAGACACGCGGTTGTTCAGAGGAGGGAGGGAGAGTCTTGTAGCGTATAAGGCTTTGTGGGGACTTGTGTGTAAGGTGACCAGTTATCCGAGAGAGGCCAGTGGACAGGCCGTGTCTGCCTCTGCTGATGGCTGGGCTGGTCTGCTGCCCACGGGCGCTGGGGCACTTGCCAAGCTGGGCGGCGGGGCCTGGTCGGACCAGGGGCCTGCGTGTGGGAGCGGAGCCGAGCCCCAGCCGGTGGACTGAGGGGACCCCTGGTATGAGTCTGGGGGTGGGAGGAGCCAGGAAGAAGCCGAGAAGGAGCCACTGGGGCTGTGGAGCCCTGGAGAGGATGGTGAGAAGGAGCCGCTGGGGCTGAGGAGCCCTGGAGAGGATGGTGCTGTGCCCGCGAGACCTCCACGGACAGCGGTGACGGCGTCGGCGGGGCGAGGGGGGCAGGCCCGGGAGAAACGGGAACGGGGCAGGGAGACACGCTCCGCTCTGGACCTGTGACTCTGGAGATGCTTCTCAGACTCCAGATGGGACCGTGGTGTTGAGAGTGGGGTGGGTAAGTGCGGATGCTAGAAGCGGTCGGGCCTGGAAGTGTGAGCTGGGGGTTTTCAGTCGGCGGGCGGGTTTAGTGCTGTGGGAGGCTTGAGTGGTGGGAGGTCATGAGAAAAGACGAGGCCCAAACCTGCGCGATCAGTGGGCAGTGGAGGGTGGCTGGGACGCGCGGCGAGGCTCGAGTGGGGCAGCTCAGGCCTCTGTAATTTGGGCACCGGGACCACTGTGCAGAGTCACTGCGAGAACCTCAAGGCCCTTGGAGCAGCACGCGCACGCACGTGATTAGGAGCCGCCAGTTTATGTTAGCGTCCCTGCTGCTGTCTTCACTGCATTTCTGGTGGGAGTGGCTCTAGGAGGGGGTAAGACTTCCTAGAAGGACTAGGCAGAGAGAAGAACCCAGGACAGGACACAGGGCAAATGGAAGGAGGAAACGGCCTCAGAGGAGAAAAGCTCTCCGTTTAGATTGTTTAAAATTCAAAATTAAAACACACAGGAAGATTGAAAAAATTAAATGAAATTAATCTTTTTCTTGTGTAGATTCTAAGAAAAGAGAATATTGGTATGGCGATAATAACATCACACAAAATAATTCAAGTTAAAAACCTATAAAAAGAACAAAGCAGGCAATATGCACCAAAAATAAAGAGTCTCTCACTTATCAACAAAGTTAGATGGACTACAATAAACATGGACAAGTATTCTTAGGGGAAGGCTATGCTATGCTATGCTTAGTTTCCAGAAACTAAGAAATAGAATTAGAGCACAGAGTATTTCAGACAACTTATATACATACACACATGTATTACATTTTATACACACACACACATATATATTACACCCAGTAGAGAATATACTTTTTTCTCCAAAGGCACATGGCGTATTTACCAAAGTTGACAATATTCTACTCCAGAAGTGCAGTTCCTACCAATTAAAAATATGTTTATAGCATACAGGTCACATCTACTATCAGCAGTGTAATTAAACAGCTGCTGCTGCTGCTAAGTTGCTTCAGCTGTATCTGGCTCTGTGCGACCCCATAGACGGCAGCCCACCAGGCTCCCTGTCCCTGGGATTCTCCAGGCAAGAACACTGGAGTGGGTTGCCATTTCCTTCTCCAATGCATGAAAGTGAAAAGTGAAAGTGAAGTCGCTCAGTCGTGCCCAACTCTTAGCGACCCCATGGACTGCAGCCCACCAGGCTCCTCCGTCCATGGGATTTTCCAGGCAAGAGTACTGGAGTGGGGTGCCACTGCCTTCTCCGGTAATTAAATAGAAGCCAGTGGAAAAAAAGACAATACAAAATAATCTGTATGTTTTAAAGTTTAAAACTATATTTCCAAATAATCCATGGGTCAAGGAGAAAATTAAAATGGAAATTATAATACAGTTTAGAACTGTTTAATAATTACAGTGCTGTACATTAACACCATTGAATATAGTCAAAGTGGTTTTCAGAGAAAATTTTGTAGTATTAAATATATATATTATAAAAAAGAAAAGTTGGAAGATATAGGAAGTAAGCTTTCAACATAAAAACATAAGGTGGGGAAAGCATAACAAACTCAAATTAAGATTAAGGAAATAATAAGGATAAATTAGAAATTAACAAAACGGCAAACAAAACAAACGGTATATAACTGATCAGACAAAAAAAGAAGTCTTCAGTAAGTATGACCAAGGAAAAGAGGGAAAATATATCAAGAATGAAGAAGAAAGAAGACAAAGATGACATCAAATACAACAGAGAAGTGAAGTTACAAGAAAATTCTATGAATAACTTTATACTAATGCATCCGATTCATCCATTCAACAGTTATTTTTAGAGCTCCTACTTTCTTCTAAAAATTGTTTTGTGCACTGGGGATATATTGGTGAACAAAGTCCCTGCCTTCATGGGATTTACATTTCAGTAAGGTAATATCACACGGGCTTCCCTGGTGGCTCAGAGGTTAAAGCGTCTACCTGCAATGCGGGAGACCTGGGTTCGATCCCTGGGTCGGGAAGATCCCCCAGAGAAGGAAATGACAACCCACTCCAGTATTCCTGCCTGGAGAATCCCATGGACGGAAGAGCCAGGTGGGCTACAGTCCACGGGGTCACAAAGAGTCGGACACGACTGAACGACTTAACTTTCAGCTTAACTTTCAACTTTCAAGGTAATATCACAGTCACATGGGCAGATTGTGTTGTACGAATAGATTAAAGGGGTAAGACTATATGATTATCACAATAGAGACTAAAGGGAGTATCTGATAAAATTAAGCCCCCATTCTATTTTTTTAATTGAAATATAGTTGATTTACAATATTATATATTACAGGTGTACAATACACTCATTCATAATTTTTAAAGGATATACACCGTTTATGGTTATCACAAAGCATTGGCTGTATCCCGTGTTGTACATAATATCTTGTAGTTCAGTCACTCAGTCGTGTCCAACTCTTTGTGACCCCATGGACTGCAGCATACCAGGCTTCCCTGTCCTTCACCATCTCCTGGACTTTGCTCAAACTCATGCCCATTGAGTCCGTGATGCCATCCAACCGTCTCATCCTCTGTCGTCCCCTTCTCCTCCTGCCTTCAATCTTGCCCAGCATCAGGGTCTTTTCCAGTGAGTCAGCTCTTCCTGTCAGGTGGCCAAAGTACTGGAGTTTCAGCTTCAGCATCAGTCCTTCCAATGAATGTTCGGGACTGATCTCCTTTAGCACGGACTGGTTGGATCTCCTTGCAGTCCAAGGAACTCCCAAGAGTCTTCTCCAGCCACAGTTCAAAAGCATCAATTCTTTGGTGCTGAGCCTTATTTTTGGTCCAGCCCTCACATCCTTACATGACCACTGAAAAAAACACAGCTTTGGCAAAGTGATGTCTCTGCTTTTCAATACGCTGCCTAGATGTCTCATAGCTTTCCTTCAAGGAATGCGTGTCTTTTAATTTCATGACTGCAGTCACCATCTGCAGTGATCTTGGAGCCCAAGAAAATCTGTCACTGTTTCCACTTTTTCCCCATTCGTTTGCCATGAAGTGATGGGACTGGATGCCGTGATCTTAGGTTTTTTTTTTTTTTGAATGTTGTTTAAACCAGCTTTTTCACTCTCTTCTTTCACCCTCATCAAGAGGCTCTTTAGTTCCTCTTTGCTTTCTGCCATTGTAGCGGTGTCATCTGCGTGTCTGAGGCTGTTGATACTTCTTGCGTCTGGACTGCAGCTGTGCTTCATCCAGCTGATGTTTTGCATGGTGTACTCTGCATGTGAGTTAAATAAGCAGGGGACAGAATACAGCCTTGTGCTCCTCTCCCAGTTTTCAGCAAGTCTGTTGTTCCGTGTACAGTTCTGCTGCTTCTGTGCAGTTTTCTCAGGAGGCGGGTCAGGTGGTCTGGTATTCCTGTCTCTAAGAATTTTCCACAGTTTATTGTGATCCACACAATCAAAGGCTTCAGTGTAGTCAATGAAGTAGAAGTAGATGTTTTTCTGGAATTCCCTTGTTTTCCACAGGGCGGAGTCTTAACCACTGGGCCGCCAGGGAAGACCCTCGTCGCAGTATTGTTACGATGCCTGTGTACAGTGACTGCTGTGGGTTTACAGAATGCTCCAGCGGCCTGGTTGAGGAGTTTTGGCAGCATCCTATGCCATTAGTACCCGGCTGTGGATGGAGGTTCGTAACGTACAGGAGGCTGTGATCAAAACCATCCCCAAGAAAACGAAATGCAAAAAGGCAAAATGGTTGTCTGAGGAGGCCTCACAAATAGCTGAGAAAAGAAGAGAGGCAAAAGGCAAAGGAGAAAAGGAAAGATATAAGCATCTGAATGCAGAGTTCCAAAGAATAGCAAGGAGAGCCTTCCTCAGTGATCAGTGCAAAGAAATAGAGGAAAACAATAGAATGGGAAAGCCTAGAGATCTCTTCAAGAAAATTAGAGACACCAAGGGAACATTTCATGCAAAGATGGGCTCGATAAAGGACAGAAATGGTATGGACCTAATAGAAGCAGAAGATACCAAGAAGAGGTGGCAAGAATACACAGAAGAACTATACAAAAAAGATCTTCACGAGTAAGATAATCATGATACTATGATCACTCACCTAGAGCCAGACATCCTGGAATGTGAAGTCAAGTGGGCCTTAGAGAGCATCACTACAAACCAAGCTAGTGGACGTGATGGGATTCCAGCTCAGCTATTTCAAATCCTAAAAGATGATACTGTGAAAGTGCTGCACTCAATATGCCAGCAAATTTGGAAAACTCAGCAGTGGCCACAGGACTGGAAAAGGTCATTTTTCATTCCAATCCCAAAGAAAGGCAATGCCAAAGAATGTCAAACTACCACACAATTGCACTCATCTCACACGCTAGCAAAGTAATGCTCAAAATTCTCCAAACTAGGCTTCAGCAATATGTGAACCATGAACTTCCCAATGTTCAAGTTGGATTTAGAAAAGGCAGAGGAAACAGAGATCAAATTGCCAACATCCACTGGATCATTGAAAAAGCAAGAGAGTTCTAGAAAAACATTTACTTCTTCATTGACTAAAAAGCTAAAGCTAAAGCTTTTGACTGTGTAGATTGCAACAAACTATGGAAGATTCTTCAAGAGATGGGAATAAAAGACCATCTTACCTGCCTCCTGAGAAACCTGTATGCAGGTCAGGAGCCAACAGTTAGAACCAGACATGGAACAAAGGACTGGTTCCAAATTGAGAAAGGAGTATGTCAAGGCTGTGTACTGTCACCCTGCTTATTTAACTTCTATGCAGAGTACATCATGCAACATGCCGGGCTGGAGGAAGCATAAGCTGGAATCAAGATTGCCAGGAGAAATATCAATAACCTCAGATACGCAGATGACACCACACTTATGGCAGAAAGCGAAGAACTAAAGAGCCTCTTGATGAAGGTGAAAGAGGAGAGTGAAAAAACTGGCTTAAAACTCAGCATTCAATAAACTAAGATCATGGTTGCATCACTTCATGGCAAATAGATGAAGAAACAATGGAAACAGTGACAGATTTTATTTTCTTGGGCTCCAAAATCACTGCAGGTGGTGACTGCAGCCATGAAATCAAAAGACAGTTGCTCCTTGGAAGAAAAGCTATGACAAACCTAGATAGCATAATAAAAAGCAGAGATACTTCTTTGCCAACAAAGGTCTGTAGAGTCAAAGCTATGGTTTTTCCAGTAGTCCTGTGGGAATGTGAGAATTGGAAAGAAAGCTGAGCGCTGAAGAATTGATGCTTTTGAACTGTGTTGGAGAAGATCCTTGAGAGTTCCTTGGACATCAAGGAGATCAAACCAGTTAATCCTAAAGGAAACCAGTCCTGAATATTCATTGGAGGGATTGATGCTGAAGCTCTAATACTTTGGCCACCTGATGCAAAGAGCCAGCTCATTAGAGAAGACTCTGACACTGGGAAAGATTAAAGGCAGGAGGAGAAGGGGATGACAGAGGATGAGATGGTTGAATGGCATCACTGGCTCGATGGACCTGAGTTTGAGCAAGCTCCGGGAGTTGGTGGTGGACAGGGAAGCCTCACGTGCTGCAGTTCATGGGGTCACAAAGAGTCGGACACGACTGAGCGACTGAGCTGACTGATGACTGCGCGTTACAGAAGGGAGAGCGCCCTGCCCAGCCAGGAGGAGTCGGGGCGCTTTGTCCAGGACTCAGCTGTGTCAGGTAGAGCTGGGCTGGAGACTCCTGCTCCTCAGACGTAGCTTGCCACAAAGCAGACTTTGAACAAATATGTGTTGAAATGTCCATCTTAGTGTCCCATGCAGTTTTAGGATGGCAGCGTGAAGAATGGTTGGTTCCTGGTGTGGTGGAGCCCCGATCTTGACTTATTCCATGGAAGAGTTAGGCTTGAGTGATCCCCAGGGCCAGTGAGGGGAGAGAGGGCACGCCTGCCAGGTGGGCACTTTAATCTTTATTTTTTTGCACCATGTAAATTATTTTTTTAGTCTGAAACTATATCAGACTCAAAATTTGCAGCCGTAGCACAAAGAACTTCTCCTATACCATTTGAAAGTAAGTTGCTGATATGATACGCTATCATCTTGAATACTTTAGAGTATTAAAGTATTCCAGAGGAATACATTTTCTTGTAAAATCAAAATACAACTGTTGAAATTATGAACTTAACGCCGATACATTCCTGTGATCTTGTCCTCTGTCTATTCATTCCACCAATCCGTGGTAAATTTCAACTCTACAGTAAAAGGATCCAGTTCAGAATCACACTTTGCTTTTACTGGCCGTGGTTTTTCTGTCTCCTCCAGGAGAAGAGTTCCTCCTTTTGCCCTTGCTTTTCACACTCATGCTGCTTTTGAAGACTGCAGACCGCTCCCTGCGTAGGTGCTACCTCAGTGTGGGTCACCTCTGCCTTAGCTCCGCCCACTGGAGACAGCCAGGCTGCTGGCGGGGGCTTTGGGACGCTCACGCATCGTCAGCACCACCTCCCGCAGGAGAAGGGGCAGGAGAGCTGCCTGCCTCCCCGGGTCGGGGGCGGGGGGAGCGGGACATGGGGCCTGAAGACCCCATGGAGCAGGAGCCAGCCTGGTGACCAGATTTTGTGAGCCTGGGATAAATGACTTTTTAAATCTGATTGCTTTATCTGAAAACCACATAAAAGCCACAAGTGTTGTCTAGTTTTGCACCTGACGTATTGCCTTCATTATTGAGGTTTTGTGAAATCTAACTGTCCCAGAGCCCGGGTCAGAGCTGTGCAGGCTGCACCTGAGGCGAGAGCCAGCCTCTCCTTGTCTCAGTGGCTCCTCTGCACTCAGCGCCCTCCCTGCGGGGCCGGGGCGCCTGCCCCGGGCACCCGGTGACCTGCGGCCTGGACCCTTTTCCTTCTCTGCTGGCCTGCCCACCGGCCCCTGTCCTGGGGGCTGCCTGCCCCGGGCATCCGGGTGACCCACAGCCTGGACCCTTTTCCCTCTCTCCTGGCCCGCCCGCCAGCCCCTGTCCTGGGGGGCACCTGGTGCCCAGTGACGTGGTCTCCATGCAAACCCGGGCCCAGCCGTGGCTGCGGTCTCTGTGCCTCAGTTGAGCGTGGGGTCAGCACCCGGCTTGAGTCTCCCTTGTGGGGCCCCCAGTTGGGGTCCCTGGGCTTCTGCATTGAGCAGTGGCCTGCAGACAGGGTCAGGCCACAGCAGGGGGGTCTAAGCTTCACGTGTGGCCCTTGGCACCCGAATGAAGGGAGGTCTTCATGGAGTGTATGATTTTAATCACCGAAATGAAATACATTAACTTCACAAAATAATTTATAAGTGAATAATGTAAGTTTTTCCATTCAAATCAACGAAATTGCCTAGGGCTCCTCTTTGAAAAGCGCCCCTGTCTCTTGTTCGTGAGTCCTGGGGGCCCTCTGTGGTCAGGTGCCGGTTAGTGGGCAGCCATGTGCGGCCGCGGCTGCCATCTCCGCGCCTCGCGTCCTGGGCCCTCAACGTGACAAGCGACAGCGTCCCCTCCGCATCACCCCACTTCCCACGCTGCCCCTTTTTGGTTGCCGTTCTGCCCACTCGCGGCCTCGCGAGCTCTCCCGGCGTCTCACCCCCATCTGCTTGGCATTTCAGTCTCCAGAAGGACTTGTGTCATTTCAGACCCAGGGAGTTTGTGCTGCTTTGCTCTGCCAGAATAGTTATAACTCGACTTCTCTGATGTTGACCCCAGGAGGGTCTCAGATGTAGGTTTCTGCCGTGTGGCCACGCATCTGGTGGCCCTGGCGGGTACACGCAAGGATGCTGCACCTCTTCTAATTGTCAGCAGGGCTCTAAACAGGGGCAGGCCTTTCACCGAGAGGAGCTGGGCCGCCTACCCGAGGCTGCACCAGGTCAAGCAGGACACGGCCTGAGGTCCGTCCTGCCCGTTCTTACCCGTGTCCTCTTCCTCCCCAGTGGCCTGGCCGCTCACGGGGGTTGCCTGTGCGGTTTCTTCGAGGAAAGACGGGCTGCGTCTTTACATCTATAAAGCATACCAGGGCTGCAGCTGGGGACTGAAGCAAACACGCTCCGGGTGCCTGCTGCAGGGCCTGGGCAGGACGGGGCAGACGTGAGCACGCGGCTGATGAGGGTGGGGCGGGGGGAGGGAGGGCTGGGCTGAGGGCAGGCAGCCCTTCCGGGCCTCCACCTCCCTGTGCGGGACTCGGGCATGGCTCAGAATTCTGAGTCCATGCTGGCCTTCCAGGTCATCTGAAGAGTCTTACTAACAGTGCTTTAGCTTCTTTGACATTTTCTCAATATTTGGATGCACGATGTAAAGATCTACTCTTTGCCCAAGCCCTGTAGTTGTTCATTTTTTCCCTAATAAGGGAAACCAAGGCGTAACGATACTCAAGTCCATGCAGCGTATCACGCAATGCCGCCCAGAGCCACAGTGACCAGCGTGGGTGCGAGTCTCCCCCAGGGCCCCCAGAGCCAAGGTGCACTGTTGCAGGACCATGTGGCAGGCATTCTCAAGGTCTGGTTGGTTTGGAGGGTGGACCAGTTCACTGGCAAGCACAGGCTTTAAAAAGTAAATGATGTGACGTTAAAACTCTCAGAGTCCTGCGCCCAAGACTACATTTCACTGTACGTGGATCTTATCTCAAAAACTGTAAAGGAAGACCGAACTCTCATTACTGGTTTAGTTTTTGGCAAGCGTGTGTTTATCGGTTCTTAAAGTACATTTTGTGTGCTCCAGCAAATGAGTAAATACACCAAGAATCATGGGAGCCCAGCTCTCCACTGCTGGGACGGAGTTACAGAACCGGCAAAGGAGAATGTCCTGGCGTTGGGTCGGAGCTTGAGCTGTCACTGTGAACTCGTGGCTTCAGTGGATGTGAGCACGTAGAAACGAACAAACAGATGTGCCCCTGTGTGTTCACCCAGAAGGAAAGCTGTGACCAACCTAGACAGCGTGTTAGAAAGCAGAGATGGTACTTTGCCAGCAAAGATCTGTCTAGTCAAGGGTATGGTTTTCCCAGTGGTCATGTATGGATGTGACAGTTGGACTATAAAGAAAGCTGAGCACTGAAGAATTGATGCTTTTGAACTGTGGTGTTGGAGAAGACTCTTGAGAGACCCTTGGACTGCAAGGAGATCCAACCAGTCCATCCTAAAGGAAATCAGTCCTGAATATTCATTGGAAGGACTGATGCTGAAGCTGAAACTCCAATACTTTGGCCACTTGATGGGAAGAACTGACTCATTAGAAAAGACCCTGATGCTGGGAAAGACTGAAGGCGGGAGGAGAAGGGGGTGACAAAGGATGAGATGGTTCGATGGCATCACCAAACTTGATGCACGTGAGTTTGAGTAAACTCTGGAAGTTGGTGATGGACAGGGAAGCCTGGTGTGCTGCAGTCCGTGGGGTCACAAAGAGTCGGACATGACTGAGTGACTGACCTGAACTGAACTGAACTGTGTATCATAGGCACGTGTGGGTATGTGTGTTAGTATTTCTTAGGTCTGTCTGCTGGAAGGACCAGGAAGCAAAGAAACTCCCCAGCAGCAATGAGTAGCCCTTGTGTCCAGATCTTGGTGTCTAAACACCACTCCTCAGTGAAAGGAACTAGGTTCCTAGGAGCAAAGACTGATTTCCTGGGCTGGAGCAGGGAAAGAACGAAATGAGCCCCGCACGCGTGTCTTCTACCAGAAAATAAGGAGGCGCTCGGTGCATGCCGAGGACTTACCAGAAGGACCAAGCACCAGCTCGAAGGAAGGCCGAGCATTAAAGAAAAACAGGTCAGGTGTTTGTGGATTATACGCTGTTGGATGAAACAGGCCCGCTGAGTGCATACTGATGTAGATGAATGAGCTGTAGCAAGTGGGGAGAAGGGACGCTCTCGCAGAGTTGAGTGGAGGAGGACCGGCGACCTCAGGAAGTCTCCCCTGGATGCTGAAATGCAGGAGCAGGCTCTGTCCACCACGTGAGAGCCTCCACCATGGAGAAGCCTGGCTCCCTGACCAGCAGCGCCAGCGCCACCTGCGATAGGCTGACCCCCATCCTCCTGCAGAGACACGCAAGGAGAACCCACACGCGGGGCACCGGCCAGGCCAGCAGGGGACACCAGGCAGCCCAGACTGAGGGCCGTGCACGCGTAACAGGCCCACGTCTGAGTCTCGCGAACAGAGGGGCTGGGAGCTTTTAAAGAGGCCCGAGCCCTGAGCAATACTGACTTGGAGCCTGGACCGGGAAGTAGCCAGAAAGGGCCTTGTTGATGAAACGGGGACTCACGCTGTGTGACTTTCCGCCGTTTTGATGGCTGTGCTCTGGCTACGAAAGGGAATGTCCTGCTCTTTAGAAATTCGCACTGAAGTGTTCGGGGGCCCAGAGGCACGCTGTCTCCAGCTTAATCTCCGGTTTGGGAAGAGCTACCAGCGTGTGTTCAGACAAGAAGGGGAGGGACTGAGCAGGATCGGGGAGAGGTCACACAGCCAACAGGGAAGGACTAGGCGCCGCTGAATCGGGGTGAAGGGCACAAGAAGGGCCCATTTGCTGTCTTTGTAACTCTCACAAGTTCTAATTTATACCAGAACAAAAAGTTGCCCGCACAGGGTGGCACCTGTGGCCCTAAGGGAGGGGTGCCAGGGGAGGTGTTTCCGTGCTTCAGTCAGCGTCCTGTCCCCGGGGGTGTCAGCCATACCTGTGGCCGAGCCCTCGGACAAACGGCGGGCACGGCCTGACTCCGCACCTGCCCTCCTGAGCTCTGCCGCCTCCTCGCTGGCACATGGCCGCGCCTTGGAAACTTGAGATCAGAAAGGGCTTGCTGGGAAGGTGGCTCCCCGGGGGCTGGGCTGCGGCCTTCTAGCCTCTCCCGAATTGTTTCCTTGGAGGACGCTGAGATTGATTTGACGTCTTGTTTAACAGAGCGTCGCCCAGTTTATGCCGCAGCGTCCATCCAAGAGTCCGGAGCAGACCCCCCCACCCCGTGTTGGTAAACAGAGCCTTCGCCGCAGTCACGCGTGTGCTCTGCTTTGACCTCACAGTGCTCTTGAGGGTTTAGAAGCGGTTCAGTCTGGGCTGGCTGCGTATCACCTAGGGAAGGCTCAGTCCTGACGCTGTGAGCTTTGGGTGGTCACCTTCTCATTACAGACAGGCTTCATGTTTGTGGGACTGAAATTCTGTTAATAGGGAAATGAGAGTTTTACTGTGAAACATCTGTTTTCCCTTCACCACTGCTGGTTTAACAGAAAGGATTCCCCGAAGCCCCAGGGCTTCAGCTCCAGCCCTGGAGCCTCAGAGAGCAGCCTTGGGAGCTGCTCCGCCCGCTAAATAATTCAGGCTCCTCGCAGCCTCGGGCAAAAGGTCTGCTCTGAATTATGGATGCGTCTTTGTGAGGCTTTGTGTTAAGTGTACTGCGCCTCCTTCTCCCTTCGCTGAAGGGAGAGACTCGCCCTTGTCAGCCCGGGGCCGGGCATCTCTGGAGAAAGTGCACTAACTTGCCTCCTCGGGGAGCCGAGCTCAGGAGCAATGTCTCTGTGTGTGGCCTCAGCCTTTGCCCGGGGCCCCAGGGGCTGTGCCGGCTGAGCCTGGTATGGATTCAGAGGGGTGGTTTGCGGTGAATGGTTGGAAGTATTTGGTTAAGTGGCATCACAGTGGCTCTTATCAGCTCTGCCCAGGTAAAGTCCCTCTGGTCTGCGCCCTGTCGTGGTTGGCGGGGGCAGGCAGACCGCGCGGGCTCCAGGTATGTGTGTGGGGGTGGGGGTCGGCTCCCAGGCAGGTGGCCATTAAGCCTACAGCCTGACCGTGAGCTGGGACTTAAGTCTTTACAGTGCTGGAAGTTAGGTGGATGAGATATTCTGGCGAGATAATGATGGGAGAGGGCCTGGAGTTACAGAATTATCCACGAAATACAGGGGCGGGCCTCAAGGTACTTGCCAGAGGGTAACCTGCGTGTTCATCCAGCCAATGTAGGGGTCGTGGCGTTCCCGTTCTCAGCAAATTTGACAGACCTCGTAAACTTCCTCACCAGGAAAGCGTTTCTTTGACTCAAACTAATTGAAAGGGAGAAAAAAAACACACAGTGAGGACAGAGCCCAGGCAGCGTCTCTAAAGCTGGGCTGGGAGGCGGGAGGCGGGCTCTTCCATGGGGCTGGGAGGTGGAGGGCGGGCTCTGCCACAGGGTCTTCCCCTTGGGCTGGAGGATGCCTGTGGGTTTTCCAAACACCGGACTCCCCGGAGACTGTACTGGCCTTGGAGTTGGGGTGGGAACCCTGGCCTTGGGAGGAATTTCACTTGTGTTCAAGGGCAGTCCTGCCACAAATGTGCATCGTTTTCCGTGTGTTGAGAGTTGAAAGGTGCTGTGAATTACGAAATTCAGAATTTGACAATGGATGTCAAAGGCCAGGGGGTCTTTGTGTGTGTTGTGGACACAGACGCGCTTGGGTTTTGTCATCCCAAGGGGCTCTGCACCCGCCCGGCGGGTCCCACGCGAAGGCTCACCAGGAGGTCTTATGGTGACAAGACCCGTACGCACACGCTGTGTGGGCCCAGGGTGTCTCGTTCTCCCCTCTGAAGCGGGTGCGGGCTCCCTGAGGTCTGGCTGAGGTCCGCAGACGGGGGCGGCGTGGCCTGGCCCTGGGGTGCTCCTGCATGGTCTCTGCCATCCACTCCAAGCTCCCGGTGCCAGAGTTGAGACCCAGGGAGCAGGCATTCGGGTCCCAGAACCCACAGCAGGGGGGTGTCTCCTGCAGACCAAGAAGGGGCTCATGGGGGCGGTGCGGGTGCGGGGCCCCTTTCTGAGCTTGTGGGTCCCCACGCCCCTCAGGCGAGCAGGAGTTTTCAGCCGAAGCGACTTCCTGGGGGGCTCTGTCTGCAGGCAGAGCCCCCCCAGCCTCCCCGACCCCTCCCCTACCCCATCTTCCTGTGCAGGATGCCAGCGCCCCTAAGACTCACGTGGGGACCGCCCAGCTCCCGCCAAGAGTCCGTCAAGGCAGACCCCAGAGTGCACCGCTGACCCACCGAGTCCACACCAAGGGGCCAGGAGGTTCCTTTTATTCTGACTGTAAAATGTCTTTATCAATGAGAATTTTAAAACTAATCTTGTTTATTTTCGGCCGTGCTGCGTCTTTATGGCTGCCGGCCTTTCTCTCATTGTGGTGAGCCGCACGTGGGCTCCATAACTGCAGCTCTGGGCTCTGGACCTCAGGCTCTGTAGCTGCTCTGAGGCACGTGGGTCTTCCCTCATCTGGGATGGATCCAGCCTGTGTCTCCTGTGTTGGCAGCTGGATTCTTTACCGCGGGCCACCAGGGAAGCCCTCGATGAGACTTTTAAAGTGACAGCTGTTGATCTGTGAGTCCTAAAAAGTGATTCGTATTTGCCAAGTCTTAATAGAAACGAGTCAGTGTATGGGTCATCTTCCCCTACAACATGTATTCAGCGTTCATCCTCTCCTTCCCTCAGTCCCTCCACAAACCTGCAGCGTGGGCCCCACGCCTGTCTCGCTCCCGCCCTGTGTGCCTGCTCCATGCCTGCTCCGTGTTGGAATCCAGACGTCTCGCGTTTGACAAGCAGAAGCTTTCACGCTGAAGGGTGCAGCTGCTTGCTCTGCGGCTTGCTGCCCACCTCTCCCCCGTCCCCACGGTCCAGGCCTGCAGTCCTCTCAGCCCCGCCCGCGCCCCCTCCCCACCCACCGTCCAGGCCACCAGTGCGCTCAGCCGCACCTCTCCCAGGGCAGCGCTCAGGGCCCCTCTCCACAGGCAGCCAGGAGGACCAGGTCCCTTCTGTTACTATTATTATTATTACTTGTCTTATTTTTTAACATAGATGTGATGATTTTTTCCAATATTTTTTATTGAAGTATAGTTCATTTGCAATGTTGTATGGGTTTCTGCTGTACAGCAAAGCGATTTAGTCACATACCAACACATACACACGCACACACACACACACACACATGTCCATTCTCTTTTAAACATGCTCTCGCTCGCTGGTTTGTCACGGGATGTCGATACAGTCCTCTGCGCTGTGCAGGCGGCCCCGCCGTTTACCCACTCTACACGTCTCTTGTTACTGTTACTCAGTCGCTCAGTCGTGTCCGACTCTGCAACCCCATGGACTGCAGCACAGCAGGCTTCCCAGTCCTGTTCCATCTCCTGGAACTTGTTCAAACACATGTCAATTGAGTCAGTGATGCCATCCAACCATCTCATCCTCTGTCGTCCCCTTCTCCTGCCCTCAATCTTTCCCAGCATCTGGCTCTTTTCGCATCAGGTGGTCAAAGTATTGGAGCTTCAGCTTCAGCGTCGTTCCTTCCAGTGAATATGCAGGACTGATCTCCTTTAGGACTGGATCTCCTTGCAGTCCAAGGGGCTCTCAAGAGTCTCCTCCAACACCACAGTTCAAAAGCATCAATTCTTTGGTGCCTGGCTTTCTTTATGGTCCAACTCTCACATCCATACATCGGAAAAACCATAGCTTTGACTCTACAGACCTTTGTTGGCAAAGAAATGTCTCTGCTTTTTAATATGCTATCTAGATTTGTCATAGCTTTTTTTCCAAGGAGCAAGCATCTTAATTTCATGACTGCAGTCACCACCTGCAGTGATTCTGGAGCCCAAGAAAATAAAATCTGTCACTGTTTCCATTGTTTCCCCATCTGTTTGCCATGAAGTGATGCGACCAGATGCCATGATCTTCGTTTTTTGAATGTTGAGTTTTAAGCCAACTTTTTCACTCTCCTCTTTCACTTTCATCAAGAGGCTCATTAGCTCCTCTTTGCTTTCTGCTGTAAGGGTGGTGTCGTCTGCATATCTGACATTACTGATATTTCTCCCAGCGTTCTTGATTTCAGCTTGTGCTTCATCCAGCCTGGCATTTCACATGATGTACTCTGCATATAAGTTAAATACGCAGGGTGACAATATACAGCCTTGATGTACTCCTTTCCTAATTTGGAACCAGTCTGTTCCTTCTTGTCCCTCTTACAGATTTCTCAGGAGGCAGGTCAGGTGGTCTAGTATTCTCATCTCTTTAAGAATTTTCCAGTTTGTTGTGAGCCACATAGTCAAAGGCTTTAGCATAGTCAGTGAAGCAGAAGTAGATGTTTTTCTGAAATTCTCTTGCTTCTTCTATGATGCAGTGGGTGTTGGCAGTCTGGTTCCTCTGCCTTTTCTAAATCCAGCTTGAACATCTGGAAGTTCTTGGTTCACGTCCTGCTGAAGCCTGGCTTGGAGAATTTTGAGCACTGCTTTGCTAGCGTGCGAGATGAGTGCAGTTGGGCGGTAGTCTGAGCATTCTTTGGCATTGCCTTTCTTTGGGATTGGAATTAAAAACCGACCTTTTCTAGTCCTGTGGCCACTGCTGAGGTTTCCAAAGTTGCTGGCGCGCTGAGTGCAGCGCTTTGTATCACGTATGTTATGTGTCCTGTACGTAGCAGCTTGCGTCTGCTCCCCCAGCCCCCCACTCACCCCCACCCCTCCCCCTTGGCAAGCGCGAGACTGTCCTCTGTGTCCGCCCCCTGTGTCCGTGCTCTGTGTCCGCCCCCTGTGTCCGTGCGTGTCACACTGTAGACTCTGCGGTAAGTGACGTCACACGGCGTGTGTCTGTCTCATTCACTTCTCTTAGTGTCGTGATCTCTAGGTCCATCCACGTTGCCGCAGATGACATTATTTAGTTCTTTTCGCGGCCGAATAATATTCCACTGTGCGTGTGCCACGTCCTCTGTGCCCGCGCGCCTGTCAGAGGACACCCGGGCGGCCTCCGTGTCTTGGCTGCTGTGAACGTAGGGGTGCACGTGCCGTTCCAAATCCGAGTTCAGTCTGTTCTCCGTAACATTAGCGCCAGTTCACGTTCCCAGCACACCCTTTCTCCACACCCGCTCCAGCGTTTGTCATTTGTAGACGTCTTGATGGTGGCCGTGCTGCTTGTGTGAGGTGACACCTTGCTGTAATCTTGACGTGCATCTCCCTGATGGTGATGCTGAGGACTTTCATGAGCCCCAGGCCGTCTGCAGACCATCTGTGGAGAAACGTCTGCTTCGGCTTCTGTTCACTTTCCGATCGGGTTGTTTGCTATTGAGTTGTATGAGCTGCTTCTCTATTTTGGAGATTAAGCCTTGTCGTTTGCCTTGTTTGGAAATATTTTCTGCCGTCTTGCCCTTCCTTTGCTTATCACTGCCCCCCAGGGTGAAGCCCACACAGCTCGGGTGTCCGCCACCCGGCCCCGCTGGCCCTGCCTTGGGGGCTGTCCTGCCCCTCGGGCTCCCAGCCACCCCAGCTGTGAGCCATGTGTCTTCACGGGCTTATCCTCACGGAAGGCTTTTCTCAGGTCGGTTTCCGTCTGTGCACCCCTCAGCTCTCAGCTCAGCCACGTGGCCTCAAGGGAGGAAAGCTGGAGAGCGTCTCGGTGCCGACAGTCCATCGTATTTTCAGGAAGACTGCTCGTCTCGTGAAGACAGCCGTTTCTCAGGGTGGAGCGTGGCAGGAGAGCCTCCCGGCTCAGCCCCCAGGCCCCGACGCTGGCTCTATGTTCCCGTCGCTTTGGCCCCATGAGGTGGGGTCCTCCCAAGCTCCTGCCTAGTGACTGACCATGCTCTTCTCCCACTTTTCTTTGGCGTCTTGATCTTTTTTCTTATGATGTTTAGTTGCTCTTAAAGATACAGAAAACTAGTCCTTCAACTGTGTAATGTGTTACTTGTATTTTCCAGTTTCTTGCTTGTCTTTTGACTTCGCTTGCAGTGTTTTTTACATACTGAGATTGACTTTATTTTGTTGAGAGTAGTTGACAGACAGCTTTGTTTCAGGTGTATACAACGATGGTTCAAAATGTGTATATATTGTAAAAGAATCACCGCACATGTTGCAGAACTTTTGAGATGAGAAGTTGTAGGGCTTCCCGGAGGCGCTGGTGGTAAAGGACCCGCTTGCCATTGCAGGAGACGTAAGAGACACGGGTTCGACCCCTGGGCCAGGAAGATGCCCTGGAGGAGGGCATGGCAACCCCCTCCAGTATCCCTGCCTGGAGAATCCCATGGACAGGGGAGCCTGGCGGGCTACAGTCCCCGGGGTCGCAGACTTGGACACCCTGAGTGCGCGCGGAGAGCTCGTCACGGTCTGCTCTCGAGCCGCGCTCTCAGACGCGTTGGCTGTGCTCACTGTGCGTCCCGTCTCAGGGACGGCTCACGGTGGGATTGGCGTTTGTCCTTCGGGCCCCCCACCCACGCGGCCAGCGCTGGCACCACGCAGCCTGTGCTCACACATGGAGACTCCGAGTCTGTCCCCCGGCTCTGGGTGCCCTCACTCGGCATTTCGGAGGGCTCTCCTGTGCTCCCTTCCAGTGTTTCTCTGCCTTCACCGTTCACGCCTGAATCTTTGGTCCGCATGGGGTTTGTTCTGGAGCGCACTGGGAGAGCCCCACCCCATTACTGTCCAGGCGGCCACCGCTGGCCCACGGCGCTCCCTGTGACCGGGTGTCCTGTGGGTGGAGTGGACACTCCTGCAGCAGCAGCCTCACCCACCCCGCTCAGGACGTGTGTGCAGCGTGTCTGGCATCGGTGGGGGGGGGGCTGGTCCTGCCTCTGTCTTATGTAGTTGTCCTCACGGATCTCCACACTCCTCCACATGCAGTTTTGTCCAGATCTGATAAAGCACACGTGGGGAAGTGTTTCAGGAGGAGAGGTTGACTCAGGGGGTGAGCGTCTCTGAGGTTCAGTCAACCGTGGAGCCGTGGAGTCTTCCAGGACCCCAGCCCCAGGGAGGAGGGGTGGGGAGTGTGTGTGTGTGAGCCAGCCTGTGAGTGCGTCCGTGAATGTGTGTGAGCCGGCCTGTGAGTGTGTCAGTGTGTGTGTGTGAGTGTGAGCCTACCTGTGAGTGTATCAGTGTGTGAGAGCTGGCCTGTGTGTCAGTGTGTGTGTGTAAGCTGGCCTGAGTGTCTGTCAGTGTGTGAGTGTGAGCCGGCCTGTGAGTGTGTCAGTGCATGTGGCGAGTGTGTTTCCGGTCAGTACATGCAGAAGCGGAGCTCTCCTCTCGGGGTTCTGTGTGTCGGGCTCCAGCAGAGCAGGTCCAGGCGGTTGTGTGCGTGGGCCCTGCTCCCTGCTGGGCACCGCGGCGTGCTGAGTGATGTGCGTGCCTCTCCGGGTCCTGGGAACCTGCCCGTGCCCCCTGCCCTCTGCTCTGCCCACCATCACCCAGCCCCGGCCCCGGGCGCCTCGGGACCCCGCGCGGACTCAGTGCTCCCTCCCTGTGGCACCCGCAACCAGGTCGGCCGTGACCCCGGGGGCACCCTTGTTGGGGTGCGCCTCTGCCTCAGGAGGCGCGTTCCGTCTTGTCCCCGGGCGCCCGAACAGCGTGGCGGCAGCGTGGGCGCTCCCCCGCCTGCCCAGAGGGGACGGCTTGGGGAGGCGGCGGGCGGGAGGGCAGGGGCTGCAGTGAGCGAGGTGTGTGTGGCCCACAGAGCTGACTGGCGCCGACCTGAAGGACTGCGTGAGCAACCACAGCCTGAGCAGCAATGCCAGCCTGCCCAGCGTGCAGAGCTGCCGGCGTCTGCGCGAGCGGAGAGTGGCCAGCTGGGCCGTGTCCTTCGAGCGCCTTCTGCAGGACCCGCTCGGCGTTCGCTACTTCTCCGTGAGTCTGATGGGCAGCAGGCACCCCCTCGAGCAGGACTGGGCAGGCAGGGCAAGCGTCTCCTCCTCCTGCCTCAGCCCCGGACACTCAGTTCCAGGGTCAGAGGGAGCCTCTCTCTGCTGTGTCAGGGCCTCTGTGAACCCTCAGCAGCTGCCTGTGAGCCGGGCCTGCCTTCGGGAGGGATGCTCGGCTCCTCGGGCGTCCCCAGCCTTTGGGTTTATATTCAGGGAAATTCTGGAGAGGTGCTTAGCACCTCTGGTTTCTGTGAAAGGGGGAAAATCAGAGTAAAGTGGGGAAGAGATAGCACAGGAGGGGGAGGTTCCCCCACCGCTGACTGGCCCTCTTCTGATGACTGTGTGACGGTTAATCAATGGTGTTTTCCTTAGGATTTTCTAAGGAAGGAGTTCAGTGAAGAAAACATTTTGTTCTGGCAGGCCTGCGAATACTTTAACCATGTTCCCGCACACGACAAAAAGGAGGTAGGTTTCTCAGGCGGGGACGTGAGGGGGTTGGAGGGCGGGTGGTTTCAGCAGAGGTTCACACCTAGTGTGGCTGAAAAGTCTATGCACAAATACTTTCACACGATTAAAAAAATGCTTCTTTCAGAATGTTTCTTAATATATGTGATATTTAATTTTGCCTAAACTTAGCTTGCATAAATGCCTGGAGCCCTAACACTTAGCTCAGCACGTGTACTGCCTGCTGCCCAGTGTGGAAGGGGAAATGGGAGAGAATCTGGGGGTGGGGGCGCCTTCCAGGAGCTTCCGTCTCGGCAGCCACGTGCAGGCCATGTGGGGCGGGCTGGGTCCCGGCGCGACCTGCCCTGAGGCGGCCTGCCCCCCTGCCCTCTGCCCGCCACGCTCGGCGCCACGGGGACCACATGACAGGAGCCCCAGCCCAGGTCTTCTGAGCATTAGGATTGCCCTTTGACAGAACTTGGAGAGGAGCCGATTTATTGAAAAGCTTCATGCCAGCTGGTACTTTCAGTCAGATTTCAACCAAGAGATGGTTATTCAGTCCCAAGAAAACGTGTCTCCAGGGCCTGCAGCCACGTCAGGCGTTGGGGCTGCAGCGGTGGCAGGCACAGAGGACGAGTGCGGTCTGTGTGTGCGGCTCACACGCTGCCCCATCAGCTCTCCTACAGGGCCCGCGAGATCTTCAGTAAGTTCCTGAGCAGCAAGGCCACCACGCCGGTCAACATCGACAGCCAGGCCCAGCTGGCGGACGACATCCTCAACGCCCCCCACCCTGACATGTTCAAGGAGCAGCAGCTCCAGGTGATGGCCCTGGCGGGGGTGCAGGGTGGGGTCCTGGAGGGCTGCCCCCACCGGCGCCAGCCCCCTGCAGGGAGTGCAGTGGTACCCTCCCCCCACTGGGCTCCCAGCTCAGGGCCAGGGTTCAGCAGGGCCCGGAGCAGGAAGACCCAGCACCGCATCCCTGTCTGTTGGCTGCTCTCTGTATGCATCTGCACGCGATCACAGGTTCATGGGCGTTGACACACACAGAGCTCCTAGGTGTGTGGGTCTTTTCAGCTTTAGGACATCATGGTGATGAGAAGTGTGTGTGGGACCTAGTGTTAGAGCCCGCGTAAAACGTGGGACCTAGTGTTAGAGCGCATGTCCACGTGGACCTAGTGTTAGAGCCCGCGTCCACATGGGACCTGGTGTTAGAGCCCGCATAAAACATGGGACCTGGTGTTAGAGCCCGCGTAAAACATGGGACCTAGTGTTAGAGCCTGCGTCCACATGGGACCTGGTGTTAGAGCCCGCGTAAAACATGGGACCTGGTGTTAGAGCCCGCGTAAAACATGGGACCTAGTGTTAGAGCTCGCATAAAACATGGGACCTGGTGTTAGAGTGCGTGTCTACGTGGGACCTAGTGTTAGAGCACGTGTCCACTGGCCTCAGTAGAGGTTCCTTCTGTTGCCTAGTCACAAAGGTTGAAACAAATGAGGAAGGTATTTTCTTTTTTATATGTATTTATATATCCGCTGCACCGGGTCTTAGCTGCAGTGTGTGGGACCCAGTTCCTTGACTGGGGGTTGAACCTGAGCCTCCTGCATCGGAACCCCGGAGTCTTAGCCACTGGGCCACCAGGGAAGTCCCGGAGGAAAGTATTTTCAAGGCAGGTCTCACTTCCTTTAGGTTCCGGTTGCCTTTGGTTTTGTTCTTATTTAACAAAGTCAAGGTTCTTCATGACTGTCCTTGGCTGTCCTGAGTCCCCTCAGGCGCTGGCTTCATGTAGGTGTTGGAACAGGCTGGTTGTAAGCGTGACCCCAGGGGCTGGCGTGTTATGAGACGTGTGATCACATGCTGAGGAGCCTGGGCGACCCCTCCGGGGCAGACGAGGGGCTGTGGGAAGAGGCCTGCCCCCTTGGGACCGAGGGTCCGGTTCTGTGTGTGACGGGACGGCGCTGCCTTTCCCAGCAGATCTTCAACCTGATGAAGTTCGACAGCTACACGCGGTTCCTGAAATCCCCACTGTACCAAGAGTGCATCCTGGCTGAGGTGGAGGGCCGCCCGTTGCCCGACGCGCAGCAGGTCCCCAGCAGCCCTGCCTCCAAGCACAGCGCCAGCTCGGACCACTCCAACACGTCCACGCCCAAGAAGGTGCCCGTCTGCGCGCCGGCCTTCCCTGGGAGGGCACTCTGCTGACAGCAGCCGTCCCTGCTGGCGTCTTCTCTCACTCGCAGAACCTGCAAGGCGCGCGCTCCCGCTGCACTCCCGGGGCTCCGGGCAGGGCTGCACCTCCCTGGAGACTCCCGCCTGGGCGTTCCGCCCCTCTTCCCTTCCCCTGCCTCTCCCACGACAGTGCAGTAGCCTCACACTGTTTTAACAGCACTTTCCCTTTGACGGCAGTTGAGCGGAAAATCGAAATCAGGACGGTCCCTGAATGAAGAGCTGGGGGATGAGGACAGCGAGAGGAAGCGGAAAGGCGCGTTCTTCTCGTGGTCACGGACCAGGAGCACCGGGCGCTCCCAGAAGAAGAAGGACCACGGCGACCGTCCGAACGGTTCGTGGTCTGTCCTGTGCGGAGAGCTGGGGGCTGGGGCACGGAGGAGCCAGTGTGGGCTGTGCTGTGCGCTGGCCTGTGGGGCGGCCGGCGGGGGCGCGGGGCGGCTCCGGGTCCTCTGAGAGGTGCAGGGTACGTCCCGCTCCCGCCCCCCAGCCCGGGCGCCCTGCAGGGGGCCTGGTGCCCGCCACTCAACCCCCATCTTGCCTGAGCGGTCACATGCTCTTTGTAGAAAGTTTGGAGGACACAACCAGGAGAAAAGGAAACACAGGTGTCTGCTCTTGCTTTTCTGCTGTGTGCTGGGGTCCATGAGCCTTTGTCATTTTTTAAAGAAAATGTGACACCATAGCTGGGTTATCAGGCATTTTTCCCAAAGTTGTCATTGTATTATTGCAATTCTTCAAGGTCAGCAGTTTAGAGCTTTTCCCCCATGCTTCTTTGTCCTGTGTGGCTGAAAGAGAGGGTGAGGGGGGCGGGGCCGTTGCTGGGAGGAGGTGGTGGGGTGGGGGTGCAAGGCAGGGAAGGACGGGGCCGCTTCTTCCCCACAGACTGCCACGAGCGGGGTTATTTTCCAGCAAGTAACCTGGAGGCTTCAGGCCTGGTCCCCAGGTTTAAACTGGAAGCCCGTCGGGGGCTCAGACAGGGAGCAGCTGAGCACAGGGTGGAGGCGGCCTCCCCGCAGCCAGGCCCGCGCTGTGCCGGGCGGTGGGTAGAGTGTGCTCATCTCCTCGGAGCAGCCCGCGAAGCAGGCCTGCACCCCTTTACAGAGGGCTGGGGGGGCTGTGTGCCTGGTGGGGCCCTCAGGCTCTGGGCCAGCCGGGGCCGCTGGGACAGCAGTCTACCACAAGGAAGGGCAGACGACTGGGGGATGGGGCCGCTGTGGCCAGTGGGGCCAGGGCCCCCCGAGGACCCGAGATGGGGCCGGGCCTGCCTCTCTAGGGCTGTGACCCCAGGCAGGACCCCAGGAGGCCAGGGCCCCCACACCCCGATCTTCAGAGAGCCACCAGGAAGGGCGCTAAACCCTGAGTCCAGGGCCCTCCCCAGGAGTTCTGACTCGGTCGCCTGGCCATCTTTGCTTTAGGAAGGTGGTCGATGGACCCTGGGGGCCTCTGTCTAATCGGGCCCCTGCTCAGCCCCAGGGCCCTGCACAGAGTCCTGATCCGGGAATCGGCGCTGTGCTCTGGAAGGGCCTTTTCTGCGACACAGTGGTCGCAACTTTCAGACCAGAATTAGCTGTGTTAGTGACATCAGACAGTGCGATCACTGCTGGTTCAGGACTTCCCGGGAGCTGGCGGTGGAGTTGCAGTGACCCGCTGCGTGTTAAGCCATGTGCAGAGATAACAGTGGCGGATGAGTGAGGGGCCACGAGGCCTTGCGCTCGCTTGTGTGTTGACTGTGAGGAGGGCAGGGGCAGGGGGTGGGGGGGCGCACGGCCGCAGACAGAGCAGAGCACAGGCCTGGGTCGGGCTCCTGGCTCCGCTGGGTGCCAGGCTTCTGTCCTCCGAGTACGTCTGTCCAGCCTGAACCACTGGGGGTGTGGGGGCCTGGCCATGCTTGGGGGGTGGTTGCGTTAAGTGAGGATGCGTGAGGCTGGTGCAGTCGCGTGTCCTGAGTGCCCGTGTCCCCGCAGACGCCCTGCACGCCAATGGAGGCCTGGGTCGCCGGGAGTCACAGGGCTCTGTGTCCTCAGCCGGGAGCCTGGACCTGGTGAGTGCCCGCAGAGCCCCGCCCTTGTCCACGGGGCTTCCCGGAGGAGCGGGGATGGGTGGGAGGGCTGCGCAGAGCACTGAGAGTATCTCGGGCTTTATTTCCCGGCCTCTGTCCTCGCGGGCACGCGTCCCTGGACGCCCACGGGAGCAGCAGGCGCTCGTCTTTGTCTAGGCATCTGCACGCCCGCAGGGCCGTGAGCTCCGATGCCCGCGGCCACGCCCGTGCACGGGGGTGGTGCCCAACCTGCCCGGCCCCGCGCCCCTCACTCTGCTGAGCCACCCACTGGGCCCCCACTTCCAGTGACGTGGAGGAGGCGTCAGCGGACTGGCTGGCTTCTTAGCTGCTGTCTGATGCCAGCTTTGGAAAACCCTGTTGTCAGCAGCCTGGTCTCTTGAAATGGTCAGGCAGCGGTTAGTGTAGGACGCGTTCTTCTCCAGCTGAGGCAGTACCAGGTAGAGCTGTCAGGTGGACCGTGCACCCGCAGCCCAGCGGCTTCAAAGGGCGTGTATATCACACATGCATCTGCGAAGAGCACTCTGGGGCCGTTTTCTATCCGCCTGTCACCTACAGACTAGTTTTCTGAAGTCACATTTGGGTGAAAGGGATTTTCTGACCCCAGGAGGAAAGTGTGTTACGAACCTGAGGAGCAGGGTAGGTTAGACCTTAGGAGGATGTATGTGGGGAGCGCCTTCCAGCAGGCGGGGCTCCTGTGGCTCAGGGACCCGGAGGAGCATCGTGGAGGGAGCTGGGGTCTGCCCGGGCAGCTGGGCCGCTGGGTGGCTCCTGTCCTGCCCTGGGACCCGGCTCTGAGTGCACCTGGGCTCGCCTCCTCTGCACCACACAGACACCGCCGCACTGCTCTGCCCCGGCCCCTTCCCCTGGCAGACAGGGCTCCCCGCTGTGGGGCCTGGGCTGCGGGCCCTGCAGGCTGCAGCCCCCCAGCCTTCCCCCCAAAGGAAGGGCCTGGAGCTCCTGTTACCCCACGCCGCCTCCCCCACCTGCTCCTCTGACCTCGGACGTGTGCTGCCGGTCCTGAGCCTTGGCCAGGCTGCCCACCTGCCCTGCTCTCCGTCAGCCTGCTCCTCCCAGAAAGGCCTCCAATCCTGGGAGGTCAGGCAGAAAGAGCCAGAAAAGCGACCAGAAGCAGCAGAGGTTGGACTGCAGGCCCTCAGCGCTGACCCAGCCCGCCCGTGTCCGCGGCCCCCAGACTGAGTGGCGGCGGGCAGCGCAGCTCGTGGTCCCCAAGAGGCCCCACGGGGCTCCAGAGGTGACTCCATGCGCTTCTGGGTCAGGGAGGCCACGACCGGACCCCCAGAAACCACAGTGGAAAGACCCGTCCTGTTCTGAGCAGGAGAGCTGTGTGGTTAGCTGCCAGCCTAACCCTTGTGAGAGTTAGACCCATAGGATGGAGGGTGGGCCTGTCCGGACGGCGCCCGAGGTTCAGAGAGGTGCTGGCTCCCTCCCGTGTCGGCTGGAGGCCCTGCAACGCAGCGTGCACTTACCAGAACAGGTCGTGTGCTTGTGTGCTGGAGCTGCGTGTGCACGGGGGCACCTTGCTGCCCCCCCGCATGTGCAAGCAGTGCCAGCCCTGCCCAAGCAGCCCCACCCTGTGCCCACCCCCATGTCTCCCTGCCCCCAGCCAGAGGCCTGCAGGACCCTCGCGCCCGAGCGGGACAAGCCGGCCAAGCACTGCAGCATCCAGCTGCCCGACGGAACGGCCTGCGTGGTGCTGGTCAGGGCCGGGCTCTCCATCAAGGACGTGCTGGCTGGGCTGTGCGAGCGGCACGGCATCAACGGGGCTGCCGTGGACCTCTTCCTGGCGGGCGGGGACAAGGTGCGGCTGTAGGGACCTCGGGCCTTTCTCTGGGGGGGTGCCTGTCCCGTGGGGATCCTGCCGATGGGGGGCCGGCCCGCCCGCGTCTGTCCCCCTCACCTCTGCCGGAGGCCCGGCGGGAGCCAGCCCGGCTGTGAGCTCCCTTGGCAGGCAGCCTTCTCCGGGCTCCGCAGCGGCACTGTGATCCCAGTGGCCGCGTGCCCGGCCCCCGCTGACGGCCCTCTCTGTCCCTTCTGTGTGCTCGAAGCCTCTGGTGCTGCATCAGGACAGTAGCATCTTGGAGTCCAGGGACCTGCGCCTAGAAAAACGCACTTTATTTCGGTAAGAAAAATACAGCTGCCGATTCCATAAGGTTTCCAGAGCCACAGGGCCGTTTCTAACGACTTGTTCTGCTGGCCTCCGCTCTATTGCGACGGGAGGGCTGACACCCCCACTGTGAGCTTGGAAGGGGCAGGAGCTCCCGGGGCCAGAGGGTCACGCTCCCTGCCAGCGACCACCGTCGGGCTGCACCCAGTGTAGGGCCATCCTGTGGGGTGGCCGCTCCTTACCGGCTGTGACCACCCTGGCGGCCCCCAGGCCCTGGAGAAGCCCCCACAGGCTCTCCCTGTGGAACCCCGGCCGCCCTGGTGACGGTGACTCGCTGTGCTCTCGAGGGAGAGCGTCTGTGCGAGGGTTGCACGTGCGTGTGGCAAAGCCATGCTTGTTTCTCCCCCTCTGCCCAGGCTGGATCTGGTGCCGATTAACCGATCGGTGGGACTCAAGGCCAAGCCCAGCAAGCCCGTCACAGAAGTGCTGCGTCCCGTGGCGGCCAAGTACGGCCTGCGGCTGAATGAGCTGGTGGCCCGGCTGGTGAGTAACCAGGCTGACCCGGGACACAGGGCCCTCTGTGCTCTGAGCTGCCCACGGGCTCCTGCCTGCCGGGGTGCAGTTTGCCCCCAGTTGTCCACAGAGTGAGCTGCGGCGTCGCAAGGGGCAGGCGAGGAGCGGCTGGCAGCGCCCGGAGCCCTGGGAGGCCGTCACCCCCGCCTGCCTGCTTCTCACCCTGCAGTGGACACGCTCGCTGTTCCTGCCTCCGTCGTGCCCTCTGGGTTTGGGTTGAGATTTGGGGGTTTTGGCCCAAGGAGGCCAAGAAAAGCAACAAAGGGAAACCCTGCAGCGTCCCGCCGTTTGCACACCTGACCAGACATCGGTCCATCAACACCAGCCCCTCACGCACCTGCTAACTGCCCAGCTGCCCACACGCTGAGGGTCTGATGGCGCTCTGGCATTTCCCAGCCGGCCATTGGGTTACTTGGTGAACGGGTTAAGGAGAGACAGAGCAGAGCCCCACCCTGTCGCCAGACGGCGTCTGGGGAGACTTGGGCCAGCAGGCTTGGACCTGTCCCCTCACGCACCACATGTTTGCTTTGAGATGTGACTTGGGACCCACTGGGGGCTTTCCCGTGGCTCAGTGGTAAAGAATGCGCCTGCAGCGTAGGAGTCACAGGAGACACGGTCCCTGGGTGGGGAAGATCCCCTGGAGGAGGAAATGGCAACCCAGTCCAGTATTCTTGCCTAGAGAATCCCATGCACAGAGGAACCTGGCGGGCTACAGTCCATGGGGTCACGAAGAGTCAGACACGTTGAAGTGACTGAGCATGCACTTATGGCCCATTGGCCTGTGTTCTCCTTTCTTTACAAAATATACTGTTTCAGAACTACAATTGTAAGTATTTTTAGGATTTTTATTTTCTCTGAGATGAGCTCCAGAATTGTTCAGAAATTTTGAATTGAGCCAGAGGACCAGTCCCGAGGAGAACCCAGGGCTCCCCCCGGCCCAGCTTGGGACAGTGGGGGAGGGGATGGGGGGAGCGCTGCCCCAGAATCTGGAGTCTAGCATATGCCCGATGGAGAGGGGCATGGCCTGGATGCCACGTGGCCTCCTTGCCCTCCCTTGGCTGGGATCCTAAGCCATGGCTAACGCTTTGTGCCTGTAGACCTATCTGTAAAGTGGGGGAGTCAGGGCAGCTTGCTCATGGGGTTGCTGTGGGGATTCCGTCCCAGGGGGCTGGCTGGCGGGCAGGGCTCCTTCCCTGCTGGGGCCTGAGCCAGAAGGGCAGTCCAGCCACTCCAGGGGAGAGGCTGGGGGAACTGGGGAGGGTAGAACATGAGGCTACGGCTGTCCTGGGACCCTCTCGCAGACCCTCCTGGGCGAGCCGTGGGCCACTGACGCCAGGAGGTCGTAAGCCACCTGGACCTGGTAGCCTTGTCTGCTCCCCACGTGGCTGGAGCTCTGGCTGGGTGTCGGGTCACTAGGAGTTCAAGAGCCAGACTGCACGTTCAGATTGTTTTTTGACAGAAGCTGCGGGACTCGAACAGCAAAATAGTCTCCCAGGGGAGAAGGGCAGGACCCTGGGCCTCAGACCCGCCTGCTCCCTGCTGTCAGGGAAGGGCGCGAAGCCCTACACGCACTTCCTGGCACGCTGAGGACCAGCGAGGCGGGCTCGGAGTCGCCCCCTCCAGGCTGAGAGAGGTCCTGAGACTTCGGCCAGCTTGACTTGGGGACTCAGGTGTTAGTGGTACCACCGTGTGACCTCCACCCCCGAGTCTTCAACCCGACTCGGTGTAGCCCGCAGCTGGCTCCAGGTGGTAGCCCAGTTCACGCGGGTTCCTCAGGGTGTCTGCGCTCGGGCAGGCCTGCCAGCGCTTGGGATCCGTGTCATTCCACGTCAGGAGTCTGCGGCCAGCCCTGCTGAGGTGGCAGGACCTGGGGTCAGCTGGCCTATATGACTCCATCAAGCCTGGGGTGGTCTTGCTGGCAGATGGACCACACGTGGTTGTTCCGGAGAGCTCCAGCCTGCGTGGCTGCTCATTACACCATCTCTGCCTCTAGAGTGGAGAGAAGGAGCCCCTGGACCTTGGGGCCCCCATCTCAAGTCTGGACGGACAGCGGGTCATCTTGGAGGAGAAGGACCCCTCCCGAGGGAAAGGTGAGTGGAGAGATGCTGTGTCCCGGGCTCTGCTGTCCGATCTCAGCGTGACGCTGCAGAAGGCTGCTCACGGCTTTAGGGTCTCCCAGGGCCCGGCAGCTCCCCACCGTGGCCAAGTTCAAGCCTGACGGGCATCTGACTGTGGGCAGGAGCGCTGGGGCCTCGCCAAGCGTGTCTCCTCTGCTGGGAGAAGGGCGACAAGCCCTGCCGAGACCCCGGGGCATCCCAGTGCGCCCTGGCATGTGCTCTGCTCCTGGGGGGCCCCCATCCTCTGCAGGAGGGCCCAGGACCCCAGGGTGTTGCTGCTGCTCCGAGCCCAGCGGTGGCTGAGGTGGGGCCTGGTTGGAGACTGGGCGGTGACGGAGGGCCTGTGCACAGGGCGGCAGTGGTTCACTGAGCTCTCCCCACGCTCGCTGCCTTGGCCTTGGCCGTGCAGCCTCTCAGGGAGAGCGATCCCCGCGGCAGTGCAACTGCCGGGGCTCCGTCAGGTCACCTGGCCTCGCCTTGGGTCTCAGGGACCAGCACTCCCCAGAGCGCTCAGCCCCTCCCAGGCGGAGGGTAGCGGGGCCGTGTCTCCTGCAGGGAGTCCCTGGAGTCCACTGAACAGGGCGAGTGGAGGGCCGGGCCAGGAGCTGCCCCATCCCTTTCCCAGGCTGACTCAGCTCTGAAGTAGGGCGCCGGTCACTCGTCTGTGTCCGGTGACCTGCGCTGTGGTGGCCTCTCTGCCCTCGGGGCTCCAGCGCAGCCCCTCGTCCCCCTCTGGGCCCATCTGGGTTGTGAGAGTGCAGTGCGCTCTCCCCCTGGCAGGTGGCTGGTCTGGGGGGCGAGCGGCCTGAGCAGGGTGCGGGTGCTCAGCGCCCCCTCCAGGGTCTGATGCAGCCAGCGGCTGGTCTGGGGGCGAGCGGCCTGAGCAGGGTGTGGGTGCTCAGCGCCCCCTCCAGGGTCTGATGCGGTTGGACCCCCTGGCCCATGTGCACAGGTGAGCCTGAAGGTGCAGCCGCAGGCAGGTGTGTGCCGGGTGCGGAATGCTGCTCACAGATGGGATGGCAGGACTGCGCTGGCCCATCGTGGGCCAGAGCAGTGGCCGTGCACCGTGAGGGCTGGGGGCCAGCCTGCGGCCCTGACTTGGGGCAGTGGCCGTGGTTGAAAATACATAATGAATGTGAGAGCCTCCTACTTTCTAAAGGCACTCGTGCCAAACAGTCCCCAGGAGGCCCTTTCTGTCACTGCAGAGCCCAGGGAGCATGGTCACCCTCACCCCGCCCTGTCCAGATGCGGCCAGTCCAGGGCGCTGGTCCTTTGGCCCTTGGCCCTTGGCCCTGTGCCGGCACCTCGGCCTGAACGTGATGGAGATAAGGGACCTCTCGTACCTTGGCTTCTGTGCAGCTTTGCTCTCAAAGATGTATAAACGTCATTGTATTGATGTGGAGGTGGGTTTGAGGTTCACTGCGGTATAAAGTCTATCTCAACTGTGTTCGGTGTCCACAGATAAACAGAGAAGTGCGCCAGTCAGACAAAGCACAGCTGTAAACACCAGCTCCAGGAATCACTCGGCTACGGTAATTTCTCCTCGCCCCGCACCTGCAATGCTTGGGGGCGGTGGCCCCCGCGGCCCTCTGCTCCAGTCGGGCCTGCGCCCCGGGGTGGGCGATTCTTCTAGGGCCCCTTTGTGGTGCCCGCTCCCACTGGACTGGGAATCGCTGGGTGGGTGTGTGTGCCTCACACGCAGTCTTTATTGCAATTGATTTCTGCAACTCATGTAAAGTCCAAATCCGTGCAGTCTGTGTTTCCAAGTCCCCTGTTATATAACTGAGGAACGTGCTGTCGTGTCTGCAACGTGAGTGGAACTTTGACTTTCCTTCTGACACAGGGAGAGGAGAGAACGCTAGGCAAGTCTAATTCTATTAAAATTAAAGGAGAAAATGGGAAGAATGCTAGGGAGCCCCGGCTTTCAAAGAGAGAAGAATCTATTGCAAAGATTGGGAAAAAAAAATATCAGAAAATTAATTTGGACGAAGCAGAGGGTACGTGTACTTTTTAAAACTTGCACGTTTTTCGTGAATGCGTAGGACCCCTAGAACCTTCTCTGGGTTATGCCACTGGGGTGACTGTGACCCCTTCACACTGAGAAGTCACCCGTGTGGGTCTGCACGTGTCGGTGTAACCTTACTAAAGCCCCAGTTTTCAGACCGAAGGCCGGGCCCTTCGGGAGTTAGGGAGCCCCCGCCTGAGGCTGCAACAGGTGGTCTCTGTGTCCCCCTCACAGCGCTGTCCTGCTCAGAGTCCCTGGAGGGCGGGGGCGGGGGGTGGGGGGTGGGGGGTGGGGAGCCTCGCGGGGCAGGGCGGGTCCTATCAGGGGGCGGGCCCTCGCGGGGGTGGGGGGGGGTGGGGGGGGGTGGGGGGGGGGCGGGTCCTGTCAGGGGCGGATCCCGTCAGGGGGCGGGTCCTTCAGGGGGCGGGCCCTCGCTGGGGGGCGGGCCTTTGATAGGGGGCGGGTCCTGTCAGGGGGCAGGCCTTTGCCAAGGGGGCGGGTCCTCGCGGGGGCGGGTCCCAGGTGAGGCGGAGCCCGGGCTGCGCTGACCGCCCTGGTCAGAGGCCGGGAGGAGACGCTGTGTGTCAGGCCGTGGGGCCGGCCGCGCGCGCTGTCCCCGGACCGCAGGACGAAGGAGGGCAGCGCGTGAGAGACAGGGAGGCGGGAAGCTTTCCCTCCAGAAGCCTGTAACACAAGAGAAACGCTAGGAGCAGCCCCGCTCTGAGCTGCCCTGTGACGGCTGAACCCGGCAGTGCTTCCGCTCAGCTGGCTCGTCGCAGCGCCTGCGCTGCCCGGCCGCGCCTGCGCCGAAGCGCCCGCCTTCTGCGCACCCTCAGGTGTGAGGTTTCAGGCTCCTTGTTGGTCAGAAGCTAAGACTGTAACCTTAGTTAGCTAAGCTAACCCCAAGAAGGCTCAGTGTAGAAACCATCTACCTGGGACGGTGGACTTGAGTTACAGTTGAGAACCCACCCTGGTAAGAACAGGCTTCCCAGGCGCAGCTAGCCGTAAAAAGCCCACTGGCAGTGCAGGAGACACAAGAGACGCGGCTCGATCCCTGGGTGGGGACGGTCTGGAGGAACGCATGGCACCCCACTCCAGTATTCTTTCCTGGAGAATCCCATGGACAGGAGCCTGGGGGGCTACAGTCCATGGGGTCACCAAGAGTCGGACTCGACTGAGCTACTACGACTTCCACTTTCAAGAACAGGAAAAGTTCTGGGGGGCATCCAGGAAGGTAGAGTACCCGGCCGGGGGTGCCGGGGCTGCAGGAGGGGGTCGAGGGCCGGGCATTGCTTGCAGGCCCAGGTGGTGCCCGAGGAAGCCCGCACACAGGTTCACCAGCCCGGACACCCGGGCTCCTGGCTTTGTCAGGCTGTGGCGTCTGGTCAGCGGCCTCCCTCCTGCTCAGAAGGGAACCAGGTGGCTGCTGCCCCGGCAGCCAGAGCTAGTCCAGGGAGGACCAGAGCCGTGCCCGTGGCCTGCAGCCTCACGGGCTCTGGGTGGAGGCTAGAGGGTGGGGAGGCCCCAGGGCAGCGGGACAGAACTTTCTAGACGCGCGCTTGCATTGGGCCAGAGGGGACCCGCTCTAAAACCTGGTCAATGTGGGATTTCTTCCCAGAGTTTTTTGAGCTCATTTCCAAAGCTCAGAGCAGCAGAGCAGACGACCAGCGCGGGCTGCTGAGGAAGGAGGACCTCGTGCTGCCCGAGTTCCTGCGTCTGCCCCCCAGCCCCCCAGGGCTCGCCCCCTCCCCTTCAGCCGCTGCCAAGGCCTTCGACCCGAGACCTGTGCCGGGTCACGGCGAGGAGCGGGCACCCCTGCCCCGAGAAAGCCCGGCCAGCAGCCCCGGCTCCGGCGACAGCCTGCCCCTTGGGGCGCCCGGGACCCCCAGCCCGCCAGCGCAGGAAGTGGAGGTCGGCAGCGTCCAGACCGAGGAGGGCGAGCACGTGGCCGACCTGACGCTCACGGGGGAGGGGGACATCAGCAGCCCCAACAGCACGTTCCTGCCGCCGCCCCCCGCCCCGCGGGACGCGGCCGCACCTCCGAGACCAGGTACCTCCGGGCGCGCCGCCCCTGCTCCCCTTTGACTGCCCTCCTCCCGCTGGCCCCGCGCCGGCCGCCCGGCGCTGGCGTTGTCCACACAGTTTCCAATTAAAACGAGAGAGCGGTGGGAAGTGAACCCCCGCCCGGAGTCTCTCGAGGGAGGGTTCAGGGTGCTTCCTCCTCGGTGACCCTGCTTGTCCTGGCTGCCCCGCCCTCTCTGAGGGGACGCAGCGCCGCTGAGGTCGGAGAGTGGCCAGGATGGTGGGAGGGGCGGCGGGCACCGAGGAGGCCTCCTGTGGGGGCGCTCACCCCCACCGGGCCGCGGCGCGGGCCCCTGTGCCTCTCCCCAGTCCGGGGCAGTAATGCCGCCAAGCAAGGCCCTGGGGATTTCTGAAAAATGTGTGTTATTTTTACAATCTGAATCTCTAGCACTTTCAGCATTTTAATCTCAAGATTGAAAAAAAAAAAAAAAAGAGTATGTGTCTTGAGCAAGTGGGAGAAGCCCTGTGTGGCTTAGAGCCCAAGGCCCACGGTGAGCCCCCAGGTCTGGCCGCGGGGGCCTGCTCCCCCTCTGCACATCGGTCAGAGCACGTGGGGGCCCACGGGCCTGGGGTTCCCTGACCCCGGAGGTCAGCATGGTTCCTCCAAACGAAAGTGTGAATGTGTCACGTGAGCCGGTCCCGAGACGCATGAATGTTGGCTGGGGGAGCGAGGCCCCCGGCCTCCTGGAGAAGGGGCTCAGGGGGCACACCGCTCCGCCTGGAGAGGGCCATGCCCGCGGGGCGGCTCCTCGAGCCCCAAGATGCGCAGACCCTCGCTGTGGGCTGCTCCGCAGCCGGGAAGGCCCCTTTTGCCTGAGTCCTGCCTGGGATGGGTCCTCCAGGACCCGCAGCCACATCTCTGGGGACCCCGGGCTGTGGTGGTCTGGCTTGGTGTGCGGGGTGGCTCTGGAGGACTGGCTGTGTGAGCAGGCTCCCCGCGGAGACCAAGCCGGGCCTCCTCCTCGCATGTGGCCTGCTCTGCGACCCCGTCTCCCCTTCCCATTCCCTGCACACGTGTGCAGCTGCATCTGTGCTGAGTCTGTGCTCCTCCAGGAGAAATAAACTCTACGTCTGACCATCAGACTGCTTGAAAACTCTTTCCTCCTTCATTTGAAAACCTATTTTCTCTTTAGAAAACGATAGATGTATTTTAATCCATGGCAAACACTGCACATTTCCATGTAATTCATTGTTTAATATACTGGCTTTTGAAAATAGACCACTCTAGATACACTTGGGCGCCTCAGGTGTGTCTGCAGACAGAGCTGCATGAGGGCAGGATGGCGGGGGGTGGGAAGTGCTGGACGGGCAGACACAACACACGGGGGGCATGGCTCGCCCCTCCCTGAGCCTGGGGGTTAGGGATCAGATGGCTGAAGGTGGGGGTGCCGGCACTGCTGGGTGAGGCGGCAAGATCCTTCCACCTGGTCACCTGTGAGCCAGAGCGCAGGTGTGCTGGCTGCCTGTGGTCCAGCCACGTCCTCCCCGGCTCCACACTCTGCTTGGGCATTGAGCCCACGCGGTTTACCCAGTGGGGCCTCTGTCTTCTGCTTCTCGCTCTGGAGCCCGGGCAGGGTGACGGGTGGGTCCCTGCATCTCCCAGCACATTACCGGGGCCATGTGAGTCCCATCCCCACCCCTACCCCTGTGCACTGGTGGGTAGGAACCCAGGTCATGCCAGTGCCGGCAGCTGCTTCTGACCACCGTGGCCACCCCCACTGCCCCCCAATCCCCAGCGAGGTGGGAGCCCTGGATGTTTGCCTCCTCGGGTATCCTGGGGGGGTGCTCCTCCCATGAGCCTCGAGCTCACGTTGGTGACTCAGAACAGCACCGGGGGTTCCCCAGCCAGTGGGGCACTGCGGGCACCCTTAAGCCAGTGTGCTTATTCTTGGGGTCCACCGGCAGGTTTCATGCAGAGTGCGTCCCCAGTTCTAGGTGCTGTGAGCTGTTTCCTAGACGGTGGCCACCGAGACCCTTCTGTCCAGAGTGAGAGAGACAGCATGGCCATGCTGCCAGGTCGTGAGATGTGGAGCCCTGGGCTGCCAGCTCTGTGCCACCCTGAGGAGAAGGTCCCGTCAGGGTGGGCCTCGGTCCCCAGCGCCCACGTTCAGAGGCCTGTCAGAGCCCGAGGGCTGGAGGCCTTTGGACGGACGCATGCCCACGCAGGGCACAGCCTTCCCGCATGGCCTGCCGTGGATTTGGTCCTGTTAACCTGTTTGGTATCCAGCAAAACCCTGGGCGGTGATGGGCACGTCCTGCCCCAGGGAGCACCGGCTGGGTGTGGGTGTGAGTCCTTGGCCCCGATGGAGCCAGTGTCAGGTCCAAGGACGGCGTCTAGGGCTCTACAGAGGGCTCAGGGCTCACTCAGCCAGGGGGCTGAGACGCCCCTGTCCACGTGGATGGGTGTGGTAAAGGCGTGGGAGTCACCCCGAAGGGCCCTGTGTTCCTAGGGAAAGAGCAAAGTGTTCAAGGCCGAGGAGAGGAGCCGTGGCAGCGCGGACGGTGGTGGTGGGCCCCGGCCCAGCACCCTGTCGCCCCCAGGTGTCGGGCGGGGTGGGTCCTGGCCTTGCCCCCGGCTGAGCGCTCAGCGGGGTGTCAACCTGGGTGCAGGCTTGGCCCTGTGGGACCTGCAATCGGGCGCTGGGCTGAGAGAAGTGTGTCCTTCCGCCCCCACCCCCCAGCCAGGCGCTGGGCAGGCTTCCCCCTCCTGTTGCCCAGCCGAGCTGGGTGGTGGGGCCTGGGTCAGGGTCCTGGTTGAGTCTCTCCCTTACCCTCCCTGAGGAGCCCTCGCCACCATCCTGGCCCCACTGGGGGCTCAGCCCAAGGAGCACTGGACGGGGCGGGAAGCCCTCCATCCTGGGGGTGTGTACCGCCGCCCCGCCCCTCCCCCCCACCCCAGGCATGTCCAGACCCCAGAGCGGGAGGGACCCGCAGTCACTTCTCCGCGGATCCAGGAAGTGCTGCCACGCAGCCCACCCGCCAGGGGTCGCTGTGGCCTAGTAACTCGGCTTCCATGGAAACCAGAGGCCTGTCTCAAGGGCCACGCCCTCCACTGGGTAGTGCAGGCGGCCAGACCGCATGCCCTCCGGGTGGCCCCGAGTCCCAGGAGCCCCTCTGCCCCTGTCCGCCCGCCCCCCAGCCACAGCCTTGGCGTGTCTCACCTGCTAAGGCCAGGTAAGGTGGGAGCCCCGGGCTAGGGACACCTGGGGAGGCCCGCCTGGCTCCGCAGTGGGCCGCGGCCTGTGCCCAGGGCGTCAGGGCCTCCTGGGGCAGCTGTGCCGGTCTCCGCAGCCCGGACCCCAGCCCCGTGCGCCTGCTCCAGGCGCCTCCCCGCCCCTGTCCCTCCTTTGCACTTTGTCCATCAGCCATCTCCTCCCCAGCAGGAGCTTGGCCCTTCCATCTGGGCGGCAGAGGGGCACCCCCACTGCTCACTCCTACCTTCCTGGGCCGACGGTGGCTGGTGGACTTTCTCGGGGACATGTGGGCTCTCGAGGGTCCCGGGAGGGCAGCCCTCAGCCAGGGCTCTCTTCAGAACCCTCTTTCCAGCACAGCACCCCGGCCTTGCCCTGGCCAGGATGGACCTGAGTGGACCTCCCTCAAGATGTCCCGGGCTCCCGCCTCCATCTGGCCGGCTCCACGGCCTCCCCGGGGCTGACCGAGCTGGCCCAACACCCGTCCCCAGGCCCCGGCATGGGTGAGGATGACTCCGGCCTCCTGGCTGCTGGCCCTGGGTCTCTGCTTCGTGTCCGTCCCCCTTGCGTCCCCTTCTCCGTGTCTCCCCTGAGTGCCCCGCAGGTGGTCCACGCCACCCGACCTCTGGGTGTCTCCCAGTGGGACCCACGGGCTGCTGGTGGCTGGTAGTACGACCCCCGCCACCTCTGCCAGGGCAGCCCTGCCCACACCCCTGCCCCCAGGTCTGCCCGCCTGGGTTCCATGTGACCCCCCCCCAACCCAGCCTGTGCTGCCATGGGCTGGAGTCTTGGCATCCAATAGGTGCTCAACAGAGATCTGCTGAGTGAGGGGCTTCGAGCCGGCACCCACCCCCATCGCAGACTGGGGGCTGAGGTTGGGGGAGCCGCAGGTGAACCAGGGCTTCTGCTGGGCTGTCCCCTGACTTGCCCTTGGGGGCCCAGGCAGCCTCCACGAAGGGCGCCGAGTGGGATGGGGTTCCCAGGGCCGGCGGGGGCCTCGCGAGGGCCCAGCAGGTCTGGAGGCTGAGGCCAGACTGTGACCCTGGGGGTGGCCAAGGGGTCAGGCCACACCAGGGCTGTTGGGAGCCCTGCCGGCCCCCCAAAGGAGCGTCCTTCTCCTGATGTGGAGCCTTGAGGGCCAGGGCAGACCCGCCACTGGCCGGGGGCTGCCGGAGGGTCCTGGGAGGGGCTTTTGGGTCCCAGCTGCCGTGAGGGCTCCAGCATGGTGCCCCCAGGGAGGGGTTGGCTGTGCCGGTCAGAGTCACAGAATCCGGTCAGCCGAGGGGCCGGGCCTGTGATCCCCAGGGCAGCTTGAGAGGTGGGCAGTGAGGTTCCAGCTCCGGCCCCACATGCAGGGTCTGGGGGACGTGGGACAGAGGACTGGGGCCAGCTAGTGCCAGGAGCGAGCGTCGTGTATAGGGCAGCCTGGCTCCTTTGGAAGTGGTCGCCCTCGAACTCTGGGGGATAGGGGGGTCCTCTGTGCTCCACCGCCTGCCAGGAGGGTCATGGGGAGGCTGGGAGAGCAGTCGCCACGGGCAGGCCCTGGCACAGAGGCCGTGACGCCTGCCCTCCCACCGCTTGGGCTGGGCCCTGGACACTGAGTCACAGGCCTGGGGCTGCCGCTGCCTCAGAGGAGCAAGTCCAGGCGGCGGAAGGAGCCTGGACCGCAGCCACCCTCCTGAGAAACGCCCATCCCGAGCCCGCAAGCTACCTGGGCGCCAGAGGGCCCGCGGCTGGGGCCACACCGCTCGCCAGCCTCTGTCCTGGAGGGTCTGAGCAGGGCTGGACAGGAGCGGGCCGTGCCCCGCGGTGTGTGTGGGCCCACGGGCCTCTTAACGCTCCAGACAGGTGCCCCAAATTGGGGCCAGCAACTGAGGAGCACAGCCCTGCCCCTCCCCACCGCCCCAGATCCAAAGGCAGACCAGCCCAACCGCATGGCTTCCTGGCCCTGGGGGCCGACTGGCAAGCCCGGGACAGGCCCAAGCGGAATGTCTGTTGAATGACTGAAGGACTGATTGTCTGGGAGGAGCTTCTAGTCCCGGCTGCTCCGCGTGGACCCTGGGAGCCCTGGACAGGCCCCTTTCCTTGCAAATGTCTCCGCTTTCCACCCCGACCTTGTCACACTGCCCGGGTGGGACGTGTGTGGCCGGGCAGCTCCCCTGTGAGGCGTGAGGCTGACCCGCTGTGGGGGCCCCCCCTGCCACCTCCCCCACAGGCTGGGAGGGGTGGTCAGGGGAGCCGGACCCCATGTTTCTGGGCTGGAGCCCCCTCCTCCAGCCTGTCCACTGGGGGCCGGGCCGAGGCGCCTTCCCCCGCACCCCAGACATCGGCGGGTCCTTGGCTCAGACTCACCGAGACCACCCCAGACACGCTGTGCCTCCCCACCAACACCTGGCCTGATTGGGGCCTGGAGTCCCACCTGTCGCCCTGAGCCTGGCACCCGCTGTGGGGGCCCCCCCCCTGGACTTGCTCCTCTGAGGCAGCGTGTCAGGGCTGAGGCGCCCACCCAGTGCCCTGTGCCCTGTGCACACCCGCCTGGCTCCTGGGGACCGCACCTCTGCCCCGCCAGGCCCCCCCCACCCGCCCCAGGACCAGCCAGGGGGACAGGGCAGTGACGACCACCTAGGGTGGTGGGTGGGGAGGTGTGGCTGCCCACCAAAGCGTCTGGAAGCTTCCAAGGCAGTCCCAGGAAGCCTGGAGCTCCTGGGGGTGAGGCAGGTATTTGGAGTCAGGGCCTGGCTGCTCTGAGCAGTGAGAGGGCAGGTTGGAGGAAGGGGCGCTTGGCCTGTGGTCTTGCCGGCTAAGCGGGAGAGCGTGGAGGGGGACCCGGCAGGGGCTCGGGGTCTTGGAGGCTGAGACGCACCCCAGTCAGCCGCCGGCACGTGGACCACGGTGGGGCCAGGTCGGGAGGGCCCTGTGGGCCCCCTGCCCTATCCTCGCCTGGGGACCACGGCCCTGAGAAGCCAGCCGCGCGGCCCATGGGTGCAGACCCCAAGTGCTTGCGGAGGGCCTTGCTCCCAGGGTCCAGCCTGCCTGCAACAGCCCCACCCAGCGCTCCGCGCTCCCGAGCCCAGAAGTGCGCACCTCCCCGGAGCCCCCGTCACAACCACCTGCCCTACGCCCCTTGGCTACAGACAGCCTCCCCCAGGGAAGGAGAACAAGGGGCTGGGGGTGGGGCGGAGGGGAGCTGCCCGCCTCTGAGCTCCTCCCGCAGAGGCCCTGCTGGGTGAGCCGTCCCCAATCTCCCAGCTGCACTGGACCCAGGCAGGGAGCCCCGGGCGTCCCCTTGCCAGATGAGGGGCCCCGCTGGTTCCAGCACACCGAGTCCCCCAGGCCAGGCACCCCCAGACCTCACCCCCAGCACTCAGGATGGCAGCTACCCTCGCCCTGCCCGCTCCCCGGAGCCTGCTGCCTGCCTTGGCCTGGGACCCTCCTCAGGGTATCTGCTGAGTAATCCCTGGAGCACAGGCCGAGGGGCCACAGGGCAGAGGTTGCTGCCCCCGGGACGCACGGGGTGGAGGGGGTGGTGGCGCGGGAACCCCTTGGCAGGGTCTGAGCAAAGAGGGTGGCTGGGATCTCCCGCCAGGGCGGGCAGGTGGGTGACAGCCTCTCTCCTCTCCCCGTGACAGCAGGCAGGGCCCGAGGCAGGCGACACCCCCCGGTCAGCGCAGTCGCAGATGTGGACCGAGTCACTGGCGCGCCGTCTGGGCCGGCCGGCAGCATCCCGGGGGTGCGGACGGCCCCCTGGAGGCCACGGGCCAGTGGCGCCCCAACGTTGGCTTGCCCCACCCTGAGCCCCGTCCCCGGGGGAACCGCCAAGCCCAAGGCTAGCCCACACCACGCCACCTTTGTCTGAGGCTGCCGCCCACCGGCCCATCCCTGCGGACCCTGCACCCAGGCTGCTGGCCGGGACACGTGCGTGGAGAGCAGTGGTCTTGAGGGAGGGCAGCTGAGCCCCCCTCGAGGGCCTCAGACAGGCCAGGTCAGCCGCCCCCGGGGGCCTGGCCTCAGACGCCCGCCAGGGCTGGCTCAGAGGGCTGGTGGTCCTGCCCCTGCTGCTTGGTGCCCAGCCTTCCCGCAATAAAGTGTCAGAGCGGACCCGACTGTTGGCCTCGTGCTGGGTCCTGGGGCATGGGCCCTCCTCCAGGGAGCCGTGGCCCCCGTGGCCCCAGGCACGTCGTGGGGGACCAGCTCAGGGGGGCTGGATCAGAGGCAGGCAGGAAAACAAGGTTGACCTAAGGGGGCGTGGGGCCCAGCGTGTGGGCAGCCGGCTGAGGTCCTGCCCTGTCCAGGACCACTTGTCGTCTGGCAGGGCCAGAAGAGTGGTCTGGCAGGGCCAGTCTGTGCAGTGACCATGTCGGGGGAGCCCTGCCTGCCCAAGAAGGCCTGGGAAAGGGTGGCAGCCTGTGCAAAGGCCCTGAGGCCAGGGTCCGGAGGGGACAGGGGTGGCAGCCAGGCCAGGGGGCAGGGCGTGGGGTGGAGGGAGGCAGAGATGGTGCCACGGGCCCAGGTCCTGGGCGGACGGAGCCTGTGCAGAGCACCCTGCCCACAGAGACGTGCTCCAGGCTTGCAGAAGGGCCCTAAGCCTCAGCGCCCCCAGGGCCGCGCCCTGAGCTGGGCCCGAGGGTGCCCACATGGAAGAGGGCCGGTGCCTACCGCCTCCAAGCTGGGTGCCCCCCATTTCTGCACTCCCTCTCTCTGCCCAGAGGGCAAACGGGGGCCCAGAGGGCGATTTGGAGTGCCCAGCGAGGTGGCTGCAGCACCAGGCCAATCCCCCCAGACCAGCCCTTCCCTTCGCCCCGTGTCGGCAGCTGAGCCAGCTCACAGGGATCAGGGCCCCCTGGCCTCCGTGACCCCCTCAAACTGCTGAAGAGGGTCCCCGAGCAGCTCTGCCTGCGGCTGCAGTCACAAACCACAGGCCGGCTGGGGTGATGACTCCATGTCTGGGGGGCAACACCCCGTCCCCGTTCATGGGTCAGGGAGTGAAGTGCCCCCAGGCCAGGGCAGGGCCCCAAGCCGGGTCTCAGTGGGCCCGGGTGCCTGGCCAGGGGCTGGGGATGGAAGAGGCGGGACGGCACGGGTGGTCCTGGTCCTGGTCCTGGGCTTCCTGAGGCAGCGCCCCTGTGGGTCCAGGAGCTGTTGGGGCAGGGGGCTGGGGGCAGGCCTCCTCCCTGCTCCCCTCGCATGGGAGGCCCCAGCCCAGGCTCGCCCTGGGAGGGGACAGACGGAAGTGCTGTGGAGGACAGCGGCGGAAGTCCCTGTCCGGGGCCTTGTCCTCAACTCCCACCCCAGTGCGCACACGCTCCTCTGCGCCGGGCCTCCTGCTGGCCATGGGGCCGCGCCAAAGGGCCCAGCACGTACAGCTGCTCTGGTTAGTACAGCTCATAAGTACACAGCGGCCAGCCCTCTGGCTGGGTGGGGACCGGAAGCTGGGACTGGGGGGTCCAGGCCCCTTCCTTCCACGTCATCCTGGAAGACTTCCTGGAGGAGGCGTCTATGCTGCGCCTGCAGGACGCGGTCAGGGCTAGGAGGAGCATGGCGGAGGCGAGAGGGGACCGCCGGCCCAGGCAGCGTGAGCTGGGCGGCAGATATGGCGGACGTGCGGACCTCCCGGCACGGGAGGCAGCCAGGGTTAATCATTTGCCGGCAGCCTTGACCCTCACCCTGCTCCCGCGTCCCGCTGCTCCTCACGCCAGCCCAGGAGGAGCCATGGGGTGCTGGGCCCGGGTCGCCAGCCCCTGCCCTCCGCCTGGGCTGGCCCTGCTGCTGCTGCTGCTGCTGCTGCCTTGCGGGGCGCAGCTCCAGTCTGCCAGGGTGAGTGCTGATCCCGCAGCTCTGTGACCACGGGCTCCCCTGGGCCAACTCCGGGTCCTGGGGTGAGGCCAGGGCAGGGTGTGGGACAGGGTGAGGGGCCCACCATGGGGAAAGTGGACCTTCGGGGCCGAGGTGGGCATGTTGGGCGGGCCTGGGGGACAGGAGGCCGAGGGCTCCAACTTGCTGGTCCCTGCCCTCTGGGCCTGTTGGGTCCACGTGTCTGAGGTTATGGGGGGGCTCTGAAAGCCACACAGCTGCTCTCGTCCAACCCCACCCCCCAGGATTCAAGCCCAGATGGCAGTGATGCTGGTGTCCCGGCTCCTTGGACTGGGCGGGCGGGGAGGGGACAGTGTTCAGCTGAGACCGGTGTCCCCTGGCCCCCCCTCCAAGGCCTGAGGATGCCGACGTGCAAATGGAGGCAGGTCCTTGTGTGAGGGGCCCACCCCACACCCCCCATCACAGCCCTCTCGGCCCTTCCCAGAGCCAAAGGGAGCCCCCAGGACACAACAGCACGATGACTCCTGTGACCCCTGTAACCTCAGTGACCCCCAGCACTGCAGCCGTGGGAGCACCCCAGACAGAGGGGCCCCCTGGTGGAGGGCTCACCCCCCTGCCCAGGGGAGCCCCCTCCAACAGCCCTGGGGGCACAGGTGCGTTAGGAGGGCTTCTTGGAGGAGGCGGCGGGTGACCCCCAGACGGGGCTCTGGGGGCACCAGCGCAGCCCCGGGCGGTGGAGTGGGGTGGGTGATGGGGGTCAGGAGGCGCCCGGCGCGGGAGCCCTTGACCCCCATTTCCCCCCAGCAGTGCTCACCGAGGCCGGGCAGCCCTGCAGCTTCCCATTCCGCTACGGTGGCCGCATGCTGCACTCCTGCACCACAGAGGGAGGCGCCCACAGGAAGTGGTGGGTCCCGGTCCCCGCGGCCCCGAGTCCACCCTGGAGGCCCTCCCACCCTCTGCCCTCCCAACTCCGGCCTGAGCCCGGCACGCAGCAGGTGGAGTGAATGAACGAGGGCTTGAGCAGGAGAGCGCTCCAGAGCGGCCAGCCAGCCAGCCTGAGTTGGGGTCGGGACGAGCCGGTCTCTGGGCGCCCTCCCCCATCAGCGCACGCCTCACCCCCAGGTGTGCCACGACTCACAACTACGATCGGGACAGGGCCTGGGGCTACTGTGTGCAGGACCCCGCTCCCCGGGGGGGCCCAGGTGGGTGCCTGGGGGTCTGGAGCCGGGGGTGGGGGTGATCTCTTGGGGGGAGTCAGAGCTGGAGTGGGGGGTCCTGTCCTGTGCTCATCCCACTGCAGGCCTGGGGGCTGGAGGAGTGGGGAGTGGGGAGCACCCGCCCACCCACAAGGCAGGGTCCCACCCTCTCTGGGGTCCACAGAGCTGCTCTAGCTATTGCTGGGGCCACGCCACCCCCTGCTGGTCAGGCTGGGCCCAGCAGGGCCAGAGAGGTCCCCGTGCAGGGAGCAAGGCTGGGAGACCTGCTCGGGGGGCCAGGGCGCTCCAGGGGCAGTGTGCTGCCTGTCGGGGTCCGGCTCTCAGGGTGTTGGATGCGGAGCCAGAGACCTCTGCCCAGGTTCTGAGAGCTGGGCAGGGGTGGGGTGGGGAGGGTGGAGGCCTGCAGGGCACACACGCCCCGAGGAGCCTTAGAAGGGGCATCTTGAAGGCAGCAGGCCCTTGGCAAGCAAGGGGCGTCACGGTGTGGGTCGGGGGCCCGAAGCCTGTGGGGCTCTCAGACGCCCCCCTCCCTCGCGCGTGTGCCCAGCCCTCCGGGACCCCTGTGCCTCTGGCCCCTGCCTCCACGGGGGCTCCTGCTCCAGCACGCAGGACCCCGAGTCGCACCACTGCACCTGCCCTGCGGCCTTCACCGGCCAGGACTGTGGTACAGGTAAGCGGGGCAGCGGGGCGGCAGGGCGCCGGCCACAGGCGCGAACAGTGGCTCACTGTGCCCCCTGACCCCCCACCCCAGAGAAGTGCTTTGACGAGAGCCGCTACGAGTACCTGGAGCCGGGTGAGCGCTGGGCCCGCGTACACCAGGGCCGCGTGGAGCAGTGCGAGTGCGCGGGGGGCCAGATCCGCTGTGAGGGGACCCGCCACACAGGTACTCGAGGGCGCGACCCGGCGGGGTGGGCCACGTCACTGAGCCTGCGCTCTGGGAAGGGGTTTCCCAGGGCCACCAGGGAGGGGCACCGGGGTGGGAACCAGGCCTAGACACCCCACCCCCACCCCCCGCTTGGGGCCAAGGCCTAGCTCCTGAGTGCTCCCCCCAGCTTGTCTGAGCAGCCCCTGCCTGAACGGGGGCTCCTGCCACCTGATCGTGGCCACCGGGACCACCGTCTGCGCCTGCCCCCCAGACTACGCTGGGCGACTCTGCAACATCGGTGAGTTGCCCAGCCTCAGAGCGGTGTGGGCCCCACGTCCCGCGGCCCAGGCTCACCGCACTCCCACCGCCCACAGTGCCCGCCCAGCGCTGCTTCGTGGGGACTGGCACCGAGTACCGAGGTGTGGCCAGCACAGCGGCCTCAGGCCTCAGCTGCCTGGCCTGGAACTCCGACCTGCTCTACCAGGAGCTGCACGTGGACTCCGTGGGTGCCGCGGCCCTCCTGGGCCTGGGCCCCCACGCCTACTGCCGGTCAGCACTGTCCCCACGGTCCTGACCCCTCTGCTCGGGAGGCTGCTCAGGGAGCGGAGCCTGGGGCCAGGGCTCAGAACCACCTGCAGGAGCAGAGGCTTCTGGGGGGGGTCAGAAACCCCCCACCCCCACAGCAGGCATCCTCATCTCCCCCCTTGCTTCTGCGGGGCCATGACCCCCGCCCACCAGCTTGTCCCTGTCCACCAGGAACCCAGACAAGGACGAGAGGCCCTGGTGCTACGTGGTGAAGGACAGCGCCCTCTCCTGGGAGTACTGCCGCCTAGCGGCCTGCGGTGCGCGCAGCTGGAGGTGGTCTCGGGAGGAGCAGGGTGGGCACCGGGCTGGCCCCACCCCACTGGGGTCTTCCCACTACACCCCCATGTGTGGCTGCCTCTCCCCGGAGGACCACGGGCCCATCTGAGAGATGGGGAGACTGAGGCTCACCACAACAGGGCTGGACCAAGGCCATGCAGTGGGTCGGCATCAGAGGTCAGGGGGCCCAGGCATTCTGCACTGTGCCCGGATGGTCCCCACAGACAAAGATACAGCTGGGTGTCCCTGGGGTCAGCCCCTGGTGGGTAGGTGGCTCCAAGAGGCCAGCCTGCCCTCTGACCCATCCTGGGTTGGCTCTGGGGTCCCAGGCTGCTGGAAGGGACAGGAACCCCTGCCAGGCCTGCTGGGCCACCCTGGCTTCTGCAAAGCCTGTGATCAGGCACAGTTCTCCTCATCCTGCAGATGAGGAAAACAGGCTCAGAGTTAAGTCCTGTGCCCCGCGCCACCACCCCCCACCCAAGGGCAGAGCTGGGCGTGAGCTGGGCTCCTCTTTCAGAGGAGCTGCCTAGGCTGGGGCTGGAGGCAGGTGAACCACTGGGGGCCTAGAGAATCCTGGACACAGCCAGGACCTGCGGCGTGATCCAGTGATCTGTGTCCCCAGAATCCCTTGCCAGGATTCAGCCCCCGCCCACCGAGGCCCTGCTGACCCTGCCTGGGCCCACAGCCGCTGGACCAGCTGGACGCCAGACCTGCGGCAAGAGACACAAGAAGAGGACCTTCCTGCGGCCCCGCATTATCGGCGGCTCCTCCTCGCTGCCCGGCTCCCATCCCTGGCTGGCCGCCATCTACATCGGGAACAACTTCTGTGCGGGGAGCCTCGTCCACACCTGCTGGGTGGTGTCTGCCGCCCACTGCTTCTCCAATAGGTGAGCGGCCCTGGGCCCCAGTGTCCATGATCCACCCCGGTGTCCCCCCTTCAACCATCCACCTCTCCGCCCGCCCGCCCGGCCCTACACGCGGCGTCCCGGCTCCACCGCCAGCCATCCGCGCACACGCCCGCAGCTCCTAAGCATCACCCGCGCGTCCCCACCTTACCCATGTAAGCCCCGTCCTTCGGTCCCTCCGCTCCCCGTCGCCCCTCTGACTCAGGTGGGTTTCCGCGCTCAGCCCGGTGCTGGGCCCGGAGACTGCGAGAGCCGCTGCGCTCCTGCCCCGGGGCGCAGTCCCCAGTCTCTGTGGCGGGTCCTCTCCCGGGAGCTCCCTAGTCTGGAGCTTGGGGCGCGGCGGGGTGGGGCGGGGGCGGGGCGGCGCGCTTGCGCAGCAGGGCGGTGGGCGGGGCGGGGCGGGGCGGGGCGGGGCGTGGATGGGTGGCGCGCCTGCGCGGCAGGGCGGTGGGCGAGGCCAGCCCTGAGGCCCCGCCCCGGCCCCGCCTCTGCCCAGAAGGAGCAGGTGGCCCCATGTAGGGGCCTCGAGAGCCTGAGGTCCTGCCCACTCGGCTCCTCCGGGTGGGCAAGGACGGCTGGGGCTGGCATCCGGGGTCGGGGTCAGGGGTGTGAGGCCCACGACCACACCCAAGGGGTAGGGGCAGCAAGCTCAGAGCTGGGAAAGGCCTGCCCATCCACCTCTCCTAAATTTTCTACCTTGAGGGGAAGAGGCTCTCTCCCGGGGGAAGGGTCCAGTGTCATCCCAGGGGTCAGGGGCTTGGGGCAGGCTGGGGTCTGGCTGCATGAGAGTCCGGAATGAGCAACGCCCCCCAGTCACCCTAAGGACTGCACCGCGGGGGTGGGGGCATTGGGCACCAGCCCTGTGCCGAGTGCTTGTGGCCTGGGCTGCCTCCTTCCCTGCCGAACCTGTGAAAAGCCGCCTGGAGCCTCCCCTGTACGCACTGGGGTGGGGGTGGTTAACAGGCTGGAGGAGGGGAGCTGGCATGCTCTCCTCATATCACAGGAGGGGCCCAGCTGGGTGAAGGTACCCACCCTCTGCAGGTGGGGCCCCAGCGCAGTGGTCCCAGAACTGGGCCAAGCAGGTGGCTGGAACAGGGCGTTCATGGGCAGGTGTGATGGGGGTCAGCAGGTGAGAGGAGTGCTCAGGCTCCTGGACCCCCGGGTGACCTCATAGGAAGGTCTGCTTCCAGGCCAGGGGCACCGGGCAGAACTGTGCCCCAACCTGGACCTGCACCAGCTTGGGCCCCATTCAGCACCGAGCCCACCTGGACACATGAGAGGCCCCCGACTCGTGGGGGCCTTGGCCTTCTTAGAGGTGGTGCTGCCAGGACTGTGGGTGTGGCCGTAGCCTGCCACGCCCCACCACACCCCTGCTCAGGTCTTCCCAGGGTTTGGGGGCGGGGGCACTGCACAGTGTCGGAGGAGGGGCGAGCAGACCTCAGGGGCCTGAGGGTCATGCGCCACCAGCCCCTGCCGCACAGCCCCCCCAGGGAAAGCGTCTCCGTGGTCTTGGGCCAGCACTTCTTCAACCGCACGACGGATGTGACACAGACGTTTGGCATCGAGAAGTACATCCCGTACCCGCTGTACTCGGTGTTCAACCCCAGTGACCACGACCTCGGTGAGGCTCCGCCCGAGGCTGTGTGCTGGGAGCGGGAGCCAGGCAGGCCTGGGGGAGTCCTCAGCCTCTCCCGGGAGGGATGGGAGAGACGGGGGCTGGGGGAGGGCGGAGGGAGGGAGAAGGTGAGAGGGGGAAGGTTGCCTGCAGTCCCCCTCCGGGGCCTCCCAGGACACAGTCCCCACGGCCCAGCGGGCGGCACCCCGTGTGACTCCGGGGCCACCTTCGGCTGTCACGGGCCCCCTCGTGGTAGGCTGACCTCCGACCTCTCTCCTGCCCAGTCCTGATCCGGCTGGAGAAGAAAGGGGAGCGCTGCGCCGTCCGCTCCCAGTTCGTCCAGCCCATCTGTCTGCCCGAGCCTGGCAGCTCCTTCCCCCCGGGACACAAGTGCCAGATAGCAGGCTGGGGCCACCAGGATGAGAGTGAGTGCGGGCAGGGGGCCAGGGTCGTGCCCCCAGGAGCGGTGGCCCGACCCAGCCTGAGCACCCCCGCCCCCCGTGTCGGCCCGCAGACGTGAGCGGCTACTCCCCCTCGCTGCGGGAGGCGTTGGTGCCATTGGTCGCAGACCACAAGTGCAGCAGCCCTGAGGTGTATGGGGCCGACATCAGCCCGAACATGCTGTGTGCCGGCTACTTCGACTGCAGGTCGGACGCCTGCCAGGTTAGCCTGGACAGCCCACCGCCCCAGAGCCTGGAGCTGAAAGCGGCCAGACCAGCGGGGCCAGCCAGGAAGTGGGGTCAGAGGCCCACCTCCCAGTCGGTGGCCACCCCAGGGTGGGTTCTCGTCCCTGCCAGATCCCAAAGCCTGGGCACATCAAACTGAGGGCAGGACTGTCCACGTGACACCAAAGGCCAAAGCCCATCTCACCCTGCCTTCTCCCGAGTGGGCTCAGTTGGTCTGCCGATCCCAATAGCCCGGTTTCAAGGCTGCTCGGGGGGCTGCGCCTCAGGGCTGAGATGGGGAAACTGCTTTACTCCCCAGTTCACAGGTGGGGAGACACGCCGAGAGGGGTCTGCACGCTTTTCCTGGGTCACCCACCCGAGAAGTGGCAAAGGGTGCGGGGGCTCGCCCCTGGACCACGTGGTCCAGCAAACGCCTTGTGGAAGGTCAAGGATGGCTTCTCGGAGGAGGGGGCACTTGCACCTGTCCTGAGGGGTGAATAGCAGTTTGCCAGGAGGTGAAGAGGGCGTTTCCAGCAGGGTGCCAGCTGGTGGGTGGGTGGAGAGCCAGACTGAGGAGGGCACTGCTAGCTGTGGAGGTGAGAGGGAGGCAGGGCAGGGCCTGCGGAACGGCGGCCCGGGAGCCGGAGGCCTCACCACCTCTGGGGCTGGGGGAGAGTGAGCAGGACCGCTCCCTTGCTCGGGGTGCCTGTGTCGCCCGCCCCCACCCCAGGCTGCTGGGGGTCCACCTTGAGAATCTGCGTCCCAGGGCCGCTCCGGACCCCTGTGGAGGCACTTTCAGGGTCGGTGTGCCGGAGGCTGCGGTGAAGGGTGGTGGGCGGTTTCCAGGCGGGTCTCAGGCCCTAATGGGCCGCTCTGCACAGGGGGACTCCGGCGGGCCACTGGCCTGCGAGAAGAACGGCGTGGCCTACCTGTACGGCATCATCAGCTGGGGCGACGGCTGCGGGCGGCTCAACAAGCCTGGCGTCTACACCCGCGTGGCCAACTATGTGGATTGGATCAACGACCGGATTCGCCCCCACAAGCGGCCCGCGAGTCCCTCCTGAGCCCCCTCTGCCCCGGGGCCTTGTGTCCTGGTGTTCCCTCCTTGCTGCCAATAAAGATGTTTCCAAGACCCCGCCCACACTGCCGGCCCCTCTGCCTAAGCCCCCCAGCCCTGCCTTCCCTCCCAGGCCATGACCCCCCCACCCAGCTTTGTGGATGATGTGCCCTCGGGGCTGGGGGGCCCCCCGAGCCAGCACCCCAGCTGCCCTTCCACAGTGGAGAAGGGAGTCTGTGACCCCACCAGGAGGGGTCTGGCCCCACGGCCTGGAGACTCGGGTCAAGAGATGCAGGTGGGAACCTCTTCCCAGCCAGACTGCTCTCAGACCCTCCTCTGCCCTGCCCTGACCCCCAAACTGCTCCAGCCACCCGGCCTCCCTGTGTTCATGAAACCAACCAGGCCCCTTGCTCACCCTGCTCCCACCGCTGCCTAGAAAGTTCTGTCCCATGCTGCCCCTCCCCCTCCACTCAGTCTTTTGACGTCCTGGGAGGCCTGGTGGTCAGGTCCTTTCCAGTCCCTCCCCGTCGTCACGCACACAGGTAGGCACAGACCCCTCACCTCTTGGCCCCGTCTCAGTCAGGACTGTGTTCAGACCTGACTGATGGGGCTGGAGAGCTCTGCTTCCCTCCCGTAGCAGGAAGTCCGACAGTGGTCACCACAGCCCCCTTTTCAGGAGAGGACGGTTTCCCCAGGGACCCCTTCTCCAGCGGATTTTGTGTTTCGCTCTGTCTGCCCGAATAGGGTCTCGTGGCCACACCCAGCTGCTGGGGAGGCTGGGAGGGCAGGGAACAGAGTTGTCAGGATAGGATCACCAGGTAGGCGCCCGGCCCCCTGGCGAAGCCAGAGGAAGAGAGAGGGCCACAGTGGGTGTCTGCCGCCCCAGCACGTGGGTGCGGCTCAGGGCCGTCAGTGGACTGGACTCGTGGGCCACAGCCGGGCTGGCAGAGGCCGGTGCCGGCCCCCCGGCCCCCGGAAGACACAGCAGCTCCCACTGGTGGACCCGGGCCCTCTGACCGCCCGCTCTCAGCCTCCAGGAACACTGTGGGTTCAGTGCCCCCAAACCTTTGCCTGGTGTGAGCTCTCCCCGACCTTGTTCCCTGTGGGTGTGGAGTGAGGATCTGTTAAAGAGGTGACGTGGGTCTACAGATGGTCTGACGTCAAGCCAACCTTGTATTCCTGGAGCAAGCTGTGCTGAGTCAGGGAGGGAGCCAGCTACCTTCTGTGGGCTGCTCTGGACTTCCTCCCCACCTTGCGCTGTGCCCCGTCTGCTGATCCCGATGGGCTGCATCAGCGGGCTCCTGTGCCCTCGGGGGGAGCCCAGCAGGGGAGAGGGTAGCATGAGATTGGGGTGCTGGTTTCCCTGGCTCCCTCTTCTGGGGTGACCTCAGTGTTACAGGTTGGATTGTGTCCTCCCCAAGTTCATAGACTGGGGTCAGAACCCCCAGGACCGCAGAATGTGACCTGATTTGGAAAGAGGGTCTTCAGAGAAGGGGTCACGTTAAGATGAGATCGTTGCAGTGGGCCCTGATCCCATATGACTGTGTTCCCGTAAGAAGGGAAATTGTGCTCACAGAGACACACATGGGGGGAAGGTGATGTGAAGAGATGCAAGGGGGAGACGGCCGTCCACAGGCGAGGCCGGAGGCCCGAGCAGGTCCTCACGATGGCAGGAAGGACCCAGCCCTGCCGACATCCTCATCTTGGACTTCAGGCCTCCAGGACGGTGAGACAATTCCTGTTGGTTAAAGCCCCAGTCTGTGGTGCTTTTTGGAGAAGGAAGTGGCAACTCACTCTGGTGTTCTTGCCTGAAGGATCCCAGAGACGGAGGAGCCTGGTGGGCTGCCGTCTGTGCAGTTGCACAGAGTCGGACACGACTGAAGTGACTTAGCAGCAGCAGCAGCAGCTGTGGTGCCTTGTTCTGTATCCCAGCAAAGGGTACACCTGGATCCCTCACCCGAAGGTCACACTCCTCCCAAGGTGTAGATCCCGCCGCTTCGTGGTTCAGGGACCCCCACCCCCAGGTCTCGAGGCAGTTGCACGTCTCTCTAACAGCCCAGGGCTACACAGTCGCGGTGGGCTTCCCTGGTGGCTCAGTCGGTGAGGAATCTGCCTGCTATGCAAGAGATGCGGGTTGGATCCCTGTGTCAGGAAAACCCCCTGGAGAAAGGAATGGCAACCCACTCCAGTATTCCTGCCTGGAGAATCCCATGGACAGAGGAGCCTGGCAGGCTATAGTCCATGGGATAGCAAAGAGTCAGACACAACCGAGCAACTCACACACACACACACACACACACACACACACACACACACACACAGTCACCACTGCTGGTGGTTCCCTCCAAAACCACACCTTTGTAAATAGACCCTCTCTGAATTGTCCTAACATGTCAGCAGCAGGAACCCTGGCCAACACGCTGACTTTGTAGCGGCTTTTTCAGAATTTGCTTTTATTTTGTTTAGGGTTTTGCATTTATGTTTCTGAGTGAGAGTGGCCTGTAATTTCCCTTTCTTATACTGTTTGAGTGACTGTCTGCAGGGCTACCCTCAGACCTCATAGAGCGAGTTTAAGAGACGCTGCCCTTCTTTCCCGGTCCACCGGAGGGCTGTAGAAAGCCAGTCGTCTGTTCACTCAGAGTTTGGTGGCATCTCCTATAAGATTCCCTGGCCCAGTGTTTTCTTTCTTCTTTCTGTATTGGCTATGCTGGGCTTTTGTTGCTTCGTGGGCTCTTCTCTAGCTGTGGTCCCCGGGCTCTAGAGCACAGGCTCCGTAGTCATGGTTCCCGGCTTCGTTGCTGTGTGACGTGTGGGATCTTCCCAGATCAGGGATGAAACCCATGTCTCTTGCGTTGGCAGGCGGAGCCTTTACCGCTCAGCCGCCAGGGAAGCCCCCGGTGTCTTATTTACAGGATGATGTTTAACTACTGAGTCATTTTTTTAATAGTTTGGGACTTGTTGAGAATTCTGTTTCTTCTTGAGCTAGTTTAGGAAGCTACACTTTGGTGAATTTATCTGTCTACATGTCCACATTTATTGACAGAGCATCGTTCGTGCTGTTCTCTCTGCGTCTCATCTCACATGTATTGCTAGCTATTTCCTGTCAGCACTTGGAAGGTATTCCCCTGGCTTCCGTTCCTACTGTTGAGAAACCTGCTTTAAATGGAGTCGTGGGGCGTCCCTGGCGGCCCGGCCGTTAGGACTCCGCGTTTCTGATGCAGGGGCGCAGGTCCCATCCGTGGTTGTGAAAGTGAGATCATACAAGCCACGTGGCCAAAAAACAAATCGAATTGTGAATTCTGGTTCTTCTGACATCACTTCCCCTGTGATGCTCAGCGCTTGAGTGTTTGTCTCTGATGTGCTGTGGTCTCACTCAGGACGCGCAGGGGGGCCTCTCTGTCTCGTCGTGCCTGCTGTGTGCCGATCCCTGCTCGGCTTGGACGCTTGCTGGTGCCCGTGGCCATGGCAACTCAGGGTCCAGGCTCCTTCTCTGCAGAGCTTCCAGTGTCGCACAAGGCTTGGAGTCTGCCACAGACACTCTGTATCAGACTGCTCTGGCATCACAGCTCAGTTCAGTTCAGTCGCTCAGTCGTGTCCGACTCTGCGACCCCGTAGACTGAAGCTCGCCAGGCCTCCCTGTCCATCAACTCCTGGAGTTTACTCAAACTCATGTACACTGAGTCTGTGATGCCATCCAACCATCTCATCCTCTGTCGTCCCCTTCTCCTCCTGCCCTCAATCTTCCCAGCATCAGGGTCTTTTCAAATGAGTCAGCTCTTGGCATGAGGTGGCCAAAGTACAGGAGTTTCAGCTTCAGCATCAGTCCTTCCAATGAACACCCAGGGCTGATCTCCTTTAGGATGGACTGGTTGGATCTCCTTGCAGTCCGAGAGGCTCTCGAGAGTGTCACAAATGACACCCAAACTCGTGACACAGGCAGCCGTGTGCTCAGCTCACGACGCTGGGCCTGCTGGTCCCTGGCTTTGCTCACGGGGTGGTTCTCGTGGCCCGGGTTGTATGTGGGTCATCAGTGGGTCTTAGGCGGTTCTGTCCTTGGGGGCCGACTGGCTTTTGGCTGGGGTGGCAGGGTGACTGGGACACACATCTTTTGTCATCTGGTAGGCTACCTTGGGCCCATTCACATGGTGGAGGCCGGGCTCCAAAGAAACAGTGGGTGTGAGTGTTCCCGTTGCATCTCACTCGTCAAAGCCGGGGTAGACAGACACACTCCAACTCTCAGTGGAAGGAGGTTGCGTGTCAAGGGGCGTGCAGGCCAGAGACACTGTGGCGCTTTTTAATCTTACGTGCTCTCTGTACCCGTCTGCTGGGACTGCTGCAACAGAAGGCCACCAGTGGGGGAGTCACGCAGTAGACGTTGATTTTCTCCTGGTTCTGGGGGTGAAGTCAAGATCCAGTGAGGGGGGTTTCTGAGGAGACTCTCCTCCAGGCCTTCCTGCTGTGTCCTCACACGGCCTTGCCCCGTGCGCGTGCTGAGACACAGGCAGAAAGAGAGAGAGCGAGCTTCTCCCTCCACTTGAAAGGCCACAGTCCTATGGGGTCAGGGCCCCGCCCTTATGACCTCATTTGACCTTTGTTGCCTCCTTAGAGGTCCCAGCTCCAAACACAGTCACCTTGGGGCTAGGGCCTCAACAGGTGGATTAGCGGGCACGTAGGTGGGTCCATAACACCCTGTCTCACCACGTGGTGAATGAGGAGTGTGGGAGATTGCGGGGCTGGGAGGCGGTGGTCATCACTCCCGCCCGTGCTCCATTGGCCACCACTCCTTCATGTGGCCCCACCTCCCTGGGGGGAGCTGGGACCTGCAGAGGGGTGACTCAGGGAGTCACTCGGGTGGCGTCAGGTGGAGTGTTGCCACGATCAGCTGGTGCATGTTTTTCTCCAGCCTCACTGAGCACCTGGAGACACAAGACAAGGCGGCCTGTCCCCGGTCCCCGCACGCTCTCGTGTTTGTAAAACTCACGATCATTTTGAAAGACGCTCACACGCATCCTCTCATTCAGGTGAGTGCTCAGTCGCTCAGTCGCGTCTGACTCTGCCAGCCAGTGAACTGCAGCCCGCCAGGCTCCCCTGTCCATGGGATTCTCCAGGCAACAATACTGGAGTGGGTTGCCATTCCCTTCTCTGGGGGATCTTCCCGACCCAGGGATCGAACCCAGGCCTCCTGTACTGCAGGCAGATTCTTGACTGTCCGAGCCAGCAGGTCAGCCCTGTCCTTCAGGAGCTCATCATCACAACGTCAGGCTGGAAGAGGAAACAGGCCAGAGAAGTCGTGCGACAGTTAACGTTCATTGGGCTGTCGAGGGTCAGGTGCAGCGTCAGACGGCAGGTCCCGTGGCTGCAGAGCCACTGATGGGGTGACCGTGCCCTGTGGCCACAGGGTCTGGCCGTGGTGGCAGTGTCCTTGGCGGTGACGTCCAGCAGCAGCGCCCACGGCTGTGTGATCAGCCGGCTCTGACCCGTGATGGCGGTGGGCTTCTTGGAAGGCAGCAGCCGTGGCCCGTGGCTTTGGAGTCTGCCCGGGCAGTGGTGCAGAGCTGCAGTGGCGTCAGGTCTCTGGAGCGTGGCTGTGCCCCCGGCCTCCTGCAGGTCCTGCTGATCCCCGCCTGCCCTGGGTTCCACCTGAGGCCTAACGATCTTCCCACAGATTCCTTCCCGCTTCAGTGACCAGAGTCGGCTTCTGCCCCTTGCCACCAGCGACTCTGGCTGCCACGGCTGAGGGAACTGTCTGAGTCTGCTTAGGCAGCTATGACAGAAATACTGTAGACTGCGAGGCTGAAACAACAGATGCGGTTCTTAACAGTTGCTGAGGCCGGAAGTCAGAGATCAGGGTGCCAGCCTGGTTGGGGTCTGGGGTGGGGGCCCTCTTCCGGGCGTGCAGATGGCTGCCTCTGGCTGTGTCCTCAGAGTGGGTACGGAGAAAGATCACGTCTTCTTACGAGGATGCTAATCCAGTCCTGGGGATCCACCCTCATGACCTTATCACCCCCCAAACCCTACTTCTTCATACCATCCCCTTGGGGGTTGGCCTTCAACATGAATTTGGGGGGTGGGGACACATGCATTTGGTCCACAGCAGGAGCTTAGGAATGAGAGGCCAGGATCCCCCCGCCCCAGGTCCAGAGCGAGGCTGGAAGTTGGGCCTGCCTCTCAGTCGCCAGCGTTGCAGCGGGGGGGGGCGATGGGCAGCCGTCTGTCCCCACAGCAGCCCGCGTTTTCTGGGGCCCATGTGGGAGCAGGTGCAGCTGCTGGGCGTGGCAGGAGCCTGGGTCTGGGCCAGTGCTGCGGAATGCGGCAGGGCACTGCCCCTCCCCGTGGGGATGAGCATGTGCCAGGCGCCTGGGGTGGCAGATGTGCTGGTGGCCACAGCCCCCCCAGCGCCGCCTGGCTCGCTGCTGGCCGTCCTGGGCCAGCGGCTGGGGGGCCTGGGATGAGCGGGCAGCCGCCCTGCAGAGGCGGTGCCCCTGGAGGACGGGAGAGCGAGGCGCCTCCTGGGCCTGGGGTGACCCTGCTCCGCATCGCACCCTGGGCATGCATTCCCAGGACATTCGAACTGAGCTCATCGCCCCCCCCCAGGGCCCTGCCTTCTCAGATTCCCAGGGACAACGGGGACAGGGGTGCACAGAGAGGACAGACTTGGCCCTCTCTGTGCCCAGCATGGTGGTTGCTGAGCTGGGACCCCAGCCCAGCGGTCTTCCTGCCCACATGACCCCATGCCCTGCTCAGGGCTTAGCCAACGGAGGTCAGTCCTGGAGGTGCCTGTGGTTCTGAGTGTTAGATCCTTCTCCGTGAGAGGCAAGACCTGGACGGGATGACGACACGCACCCGCGTTCCTACCCGTGCGGATTTCAGGGTAACAGGACACCGCAGAGCCTTCCCCCCTCCTCCCGGCCAGATCCTCAGCCGCCTCAGGGTGGGACCCTGGCTGGGGCGCACTGCTTCTCTTTGCTTTTCAGAGCGCCGGCCTGTCTTTGCCACTGGCCCCAGGGCCTCGTCGACACTCCTAAAGGTGTGAGTGTTGGAGGTCGCCTCAGAAACGGGGGCTGACATCTGAGATGTGGACTCACCTGGGTTCCCAAAGAACTTGGGCGGCTGAGCAGGGGCTGTGGGTGGAAGGACGGAAACCCGAGGCTCAGAGCTCCCCCGCTGCAATGGGGGCTCTCTCACGGGCTTTTACGGAGCAGCCTGGAGGGACGGACCACCCCCACTAGCAGCCAGTGGCAGCGCGTGCAGGCCCGGGACGACTCAAACTGGGGCACTGGCCCCACTAACCCCCGGCAGCAGTCCACATTGGGGTCCTTGCTGCCAGGGGACAGGAATGCCCTCCCCCATCCTCCTGCCTATGGAGCAGGGGTGGTCTGAGGGGTTGGAAGGGAGCAGGGAGCAGGCAGGAGAGCTGGGTTGGGGAGTGAGGCGACGTCCTGGCCAGAGGTCCGTGGTGTCCGGTGACAGCTCAGAGGTGGTGGGAAGGACAGGTGCGCGAGGGTGAGCCAGCTTAGAGGAAGGCACACTTGCAAACCGGGACCCACCCAGGGCGGATGCCTCTTCCGGTGGTCGTTGCCTGTGCTTTCGGAAGGAAGCGGGGCCCCCTCCCCCGCCCACCCCACTGGGGTGAGCAGGCCGGAGCCCCAGGGTCCGAGCTTCCGCAGCACGAGGTCCGGAGGGCAGGGCGCTCAGGTGGCCCCAGGTGCCGCGGGGGCGCATCGCCCAGGCGGGGCGCGGGTGGGGCAGGACCGGCGGGCTGGCACCTCGGCCCCGCCCGCCGCGCGCGCCGCCCCGCCCGCCGCCCCGCCGGCCGGCGCACGGCGCTCGCGGAGCTATTTTGAAAGTGACCCTGGGCTGGGCGGCCCGCGGGGCGGCGGGGAGAGGCGCGGCGGGGCGCGGGAACCATGACAGAAGATGACCGAGGCGGCGCTGGTGGAGGGCCAGGTCAAGCTGCGGGACGGCAAGAAGGTCGGGGCCGCGGCGGGCGCGGGGCGGGGCGGGCGCGGGCGGCGGCTCACGCTCTCTCTGTCCCCGCAGTGGAAGACTAGGTGGCTGGTGCTGCGCAAGCCTTCGCCGGTGGCAGGTGAGCGGGCGCGGGGTGCCGGCGCGGGGTCGGGGGCCCCGCGCGCGCGATCGGCCGCCGGCGGCCTCCTGCGTGCGCCCGGCAGGCCCGGAGCGCCGGCCAGCTCGCCCGAAATAGCCGGCAGCGGGCGCCCCGGGGCGAGGGCTGTAACCGGAGAGCGCCCCGGCCTCGGCCTGCGGGGACCCTCTTGGCGCCCCGACTCGGCCTGGAGCCCCGAAGTCGTCTCAGACCCCAGATCCCTGGGCCGACCCCCCTTGGCAGGAGGGCTGACAGTACCTCAGAGGGACCTGGGGGGGTTGGGGGAGCCGTGGAGACGGGAGGGCTGAAAGGGCAGGAGCCTGTTCTGGCCCCCTCCCCCATCGCGCCCCAGGGAGCATCCCAGAAAGTCCCGGCCCAGTGGGGACTGAGCTGTGTCACTGGCCCCAAATCCAGATGGGGTGTCAGGGCCATGTTGACCCCAGGCGCCGCCACCGCCCACCCCCCCAATCTTGCCCAGGTGGAGCTGAGGCTGGACCACCCAGGTGGGAACAGAGAAAGGGGAAAGCGGCCTCCTCTGGGGATGTGTCCTGGGAACCCCTGCAGGGCCAGTGCGCCCCCTGGGAGGAGGGCACGTGGAGCTGGGCATCTCCAGCCTCAGTCCTCAGCGAGCGGCGGCGACCCGGAGGCTCTGAGCCGGGTGGCTGCAGCTGTTCCCGGAGACAGGTGCCCTGGAGCCAGCCCAGGTCCCCGGGGGTCTGTGTGGGCTGCTGGGGGTGTGCGTGCACGCTGCCTCACACGTGCGAGGCTGTCGGTCTTCCGGCACACCTAGGGGTGCTGTCAGTTCCCAGGGAGCTCCCTTCCTCCATCCGTTGGCTGAGCCGGCTCTGGGAGCCGCACGGTTGTGGGGCAAGGGCCTGCGTTTGGCCTTGGACACGCTCCTCCTGCCTGGAACTCAGCATCTCCGCCAAGGGGGCCTGAGCCCCGCACCCCCTTCACTCAGCTCACCGGTCTTGCAGGCCCAGCCCCGTGCCTGGTGCTGGGGGACCCTAGTCCCGGGGAGCTCAAGGAGGCCTGGCGGGGCTAGGGGCCGGGAGACAGTGGAATCCTTGCAGTGGCCAGGCTGTGGGTGGCCGAGGTGGGGCACAGGCGGTGTTGATGGAGGGGGCAGGGGCCGGCTGGGGCCCGGGGCTGGGGCTGCTTGCGGGGAGGCTGATGAGCTAGGGCCTGTGCGGGCCTCTGGGGAAGGTGACCCACCCGAGCACAGCCCCGGGCAGGCCTCGTCGCTCTTGCTGGGGCGGGTGGTGACGTGCAGCCCCTGGTGGTGGGTGTCATGTCCGTATCCTAGAGAGCTGGGTGAGGGCTGTGCCCTGGCCGGCCCCAGCAGGCACGCCTGTATACCGGGCCCTCTGGCAGCGGCTCCTCACCACCGCAGACTTAGAGTCTGTGAGTGGACTTGTGGTGGTCGCGCATGCGCAGCCCCATGGGAGGAGAGCATGCCACGGGCCTTAGGGGAAGGAAGAGCCGCCTCTCCAGGGTGTTAGGGCGGCGGAGCTGGAGGGGACGTCCCCAGAGAAGAGGGTTAGGCACTCCAGGCAGGACCTTGCCCGGGGACTGGGCGGGAGAGGACTGGGCGGGAGGACGGTCCACGTGGCCCCTCTGGGTTGCTGTCTGTCCTGAGCCCTGCACCCCACGTCCTGGTCCTCAGAGTCTCGGGACCCCCACTGTGGTCCCCCATTCGGCCCGAGGATCTGTCCCCACTCCCGTCTCTCCTCCCTGGCCCTTAGCCGGTGAGCCAGCCCCTCTCCGGCTTGCTGGGGGCCTGGCTGTGAGGGGTGCAGCTGCCTGGTCCCCCTTATCCTGAAGACCGGCTCCCTCGGTGGACCTGAGTTGGGGGCAGGCCCTTGCATGTGGGAGTCTCACCGCGGAGACTCCCCAGATCCCAGCTGCAGCAGAGGGGAGCCTGGGGACAGGAGGAGGGGCCACCCTGCCTACTCTTCGTGAAGACCCCAGGGCTCTTGCTTTTAGAAATCGTTTCCCTGCCAGGTGGGCCCAAGGGGAGCAGTAGGGGGTGTTGGAGGCTCTGGGCAGGCGGAGGGCACAGAGGGCCCCTCTCCACTTGGCCCCTGCTTTGCTGCTTGCGCTTTGTTTTAGCCAAGACCACTTATGCTCGTAATAAAGTTTAGGGAATCAGAGGGAGGGGAACGACTATGGGAAGAGGGGACGGGCTTTACTGAAGCTTCAGTGAGAACTGCCCTCGGGGGTCCCCACCTCTGTCCTGGCCTGAGAATTCCTGTCCGGGTCCTTTCGCCGGGCCAAGCCCCCATGAGAGGAGGGTGGTGTGGCCCACCCCAGCTGACCCTGGGCAGCCTCTCTCTGCGCCTCCCTGGGTCGAGGCTCAGGATGGTGGGAGATGGTCTCTCCCGTGGTTGAGCTCTGGAGGGCGGCCCACCCATGGGCGAGGCGTGCAGAGGGTCGCGAGCAGCCAGGGCAGCTCCCTGGGCACCGGCTCCGAGGGCCCTGCTTCAGGGACTCCCGTGTCGCTGCTGGGGCCGCATTATTCTGCCCAGAAAAGCCGGCAGGAGGGACCCTGAGTCCTGGAGCTGGCAGGGCCTTGTAGACAGCAGGCTGAGACCTGGTGACCCAAGGGCTCTGGCCCTGGATGAGTGGGTGTGGTCTCCTGACCCCTCCCCCGACCCCATGTGCTCTGCCCTTTGGCCAGCAGGCAGTCCACGCCACTCCTGTCCTGGGGAGGGCTGGTCTAGTGCTCCCCCTGCCGTCTACGCTCCCTCCTGGTGCTGAGTTCCTGGAGGGCAGGGACCCTGACTTAGCCTCACAGGTGATGCTGGGGCTAGGGCCTGCCAGGGGACACAGGCTGGGAGCCCAGCTGCTCTCAGCAACACCTGGGTCCTGCAGACAAACCCAGGAACGGGGTCCTCAGGGCACGTGCCCCCTAAGTCTCCATACCACCGGCCTCTGTCCCACCCCATGCAGTGGCAGCCCTGCTGAGGCGGGCATGTTTGAAGACGAGAGGACTCTCAGGTGGTGACGCCCAGGAGGATCCTGCTCTGGTCCCACCTTCTGGCCTGAGATCGGCCATGTCCCCCAGAAATGGGTGTCCTATCTCAGTCCTGGGGTTGGGCCAGCCCCCAAGCACAGGCTAAGGGTGGAGACCAGCCCTCTGGTCCCTGTGGACCCTTGACACGGAGGGCCAGGCTTCCTGCAGCCCCTGGGTCCAACCAGGAGTCAGAGCACCCCGGGTCAGGTCTGGCTGCTGCTCTGACCAATTGCATGATGAGAATGAGTCCTCACTGGGCTTGCAGGGTAGTCCCTGCAGAGGGTGGATGGGCAGCGGGTTTGCAGGGGCCCAGGGCCCTGACTGCTCCTGCTGCCGCCTGTGTGCTGAGGCTGCGAAGCCCCTGGAGCCCCACGAAGCCCCTGGTGCCCCGCGAAGCTCCCTGGTGCCCCGCAAAGCCCCCTGGATCCCCGCGAAGCCCCCTGGAGCCCTGCGAAGCCCCCTGGAGCCCTGCGAAGCCCCCTGGTGCCCCGCGAAGCCCCGTGGCATCCTGCACACACACACACGGTGGGGCACTCTCCCCCTGAATTGGATCAGCAGCAGGCCTGGGCCTGTGTGTCAGGAGGCCGGTGGGTCAGGTGGCCCGGGGCCCCGGCAGGCAGGCCTGGTCAGCAGCCCCCAGCCCCAGCCCTTGGGCGGCCCCTGGGGCTGTTGCCCAGCAGCTCTGCGGAAGGCACAGCCCAAGGTCACCATGACCAATGAGCACTGAGCCCCACAGCGCTGCTCCGGCCGTGTCCCCGTGGGTGGGCGTCCGCCTCGTCTCCCCTGCCGGTTCCGTCCTCCCTGCCGGCCCCCCACCCCCATGAGGCCCGGAGGCCTGCGGCTTCCCGGCTGCCCTCCCAGGCGCTCAGCCCCGGGCCGTAAACGCCTCCGGGTGCCCATGACTCTCGTGGTTATTTTTACATCTTCAGGCGCCGTGTCCAGCTGCCTGCGTGCAGGCCGCCTGGCGTCCCTTGGGCCTCTTGGGCTCATGTGTCTGTGACAGAAACCCCACCCCGCCTGGCTGCCCCCTCCTCTCCCTAGGTCCCCCCCGCCCCCATCCAGAATCATCCTCTTCTTTCTTTTCCCTCAGCCCTTCCTCTGCCCACCAAGGGGTCCCATGAGCTGGCCGGCCTCTGGCAGGGGGCAGGCCCTGCCAGCTGTCACTGTGGTTACTACAGAGCCTGAGCCCCCTTTCCTCTGCCCAGCCTAGCCAGCAGCTCCCCTGGCCGGGACAGCTTTGCTGTTGTGCTGTGCCCACTCTCCACACGCAGCCAGCCTGGGCCCTGTTTGATGACAGCTCTCAGGCTCCCGTGAGCTGGGATGAGGCCTCGGCCTGGCTCAGCAGGCCCACCTGGCTGGACCCCACCTACATCTCAGATGGCTCTTCCCCACCCACATGTTGGCCTCTGGGCTTCTGCACTGGCTGTTCCCTCTGGCACAGTGCTGTTCCCTGCGTGCTGCCGGGCTGGTGCCTTTCATCCCTCGGGAGTCTGTGTCCCGTTTGGGAGGCCCATGAACAGCTGCTGTCATCAGGTGCCTGCTCCGGGCCCCTGAAGAGCACGTCCTTAGGGTTTGCCCCTGGCTGGGCTCAGTGCAGGCTGGTGTAGGAGACCAGGGTGGGTGCGCGTGGTCCATAGGCAGACCCTCCCCAGTGTTTGGCGGTGATGGGACGGTGTCCGGCTCCCGGCCGAGGTCCCTGCTGGCTGGCCTGTGGCTGAGGGCCTCTGCGTGCCCGGCCAAGGCTGTGTTAGTGCCTCAACTCTGCGGAGCTCTCATTTGAAAGTAGAGGCTCTATGAGCTGAGTGGGGGGTCTCTGGTCACAGGCGTGGGGCTTGGACCAGTCAGGTGGTCCCCACCACAGTGCCCACGCACAGAGTACGTGTGTGTGTGTGCGTGCATGTGAGCAGGTGTGCGTGAGCACGCAGGCATGTGTGACCGGGTGTGTGTGTGTGTGTGTGTGTGTGTGTGTGGACCACCTCGTTTCATCTTCCCACTTCGGTGACGGCCCCTCTCTGCCTGCCTTCAGCACGACCACTCTGGTCCGCTCCACCCCCTGCCCGAGCCGCCCCTTCCAGGCCGCCCTCCAGGCCCCGTGGGAGGCTTCAGCTCCCGCCCCCGGGGTCCCAGTGGCTCCAGGCCCGGTGGCCGCCTGGCTGAGGCTGGCTGCTGTGAGCGGGGCCCTTGGGCCCACGGAGCCTGGCATGGAGATGAAGGGTGGGAAGGCTGGCGGTGCTCCCTCACTGGTGACCGGGAGACCTTGCTGAGGGACCGGCCTCACTTGTGGGGCCTCGTGTGAGGGGTGCAGCCCTGGGTGCTCACGGCAGGGGGCCCGGGTCGGGCTGAGCAGCTGCTGCGGGCCCCCGCGTCCTCCACGCGGTGTGTCCCGGGCCGGCGGGCCGCTGCCCCTGGAGGCTCGGGCGCTCACCCGGGTGCAGAGCAGCTCTGAGACCCGCTTCGTCTCAGGTCCCAGACCTGAGAATTGCCGTTGCCCTGGTGCCTGTTCCTTCCACAGCTTTTCACTAAGCAGCACTCTCTACAGGATGGGTTTTAAAGACAGGACCCCTTTATGGCTGGAGCAATGGGAGGGGAGGGGCAGGGCAGCTGCCAGCCCGGGGCCCCTCCCGGCCCCACGCTTGCCGCCCCTCTCCTGGGCCGCGTCCTGCGCCAGCTCGTGGGAGACCACGGCGGGGTCTGGAGGTGACTCCTCCGGCCGCCACCGTCACTGGGCTGTGACTGCGGGCAGCTTCCACTGGGCAGAAGGTGGGGCTCGGCACACAGACGTGTCCGCTCCCCGCCGCCATTTACGTTCATACTGAAAAAGGAGACAGTGACCGGCCTGGTGTCTCAGTTCCTGGGGCTGAGGTAGCAAAGCATCGCAAACCCAGGGGCTCGAGACGAGAGGTGTGCTCTCTCCCCGTCCTGGAGCCTGGAAGCCCACACTCAAGGTGTCGGCAGGGCCACGTGCTTCGCGAAGGCGCTGGGGAGCGCTCTCCCGCATGCTCGGGCTCCTGCACTCATGGGCACGTCGCTCCGTGACTTGTCTTCTCATGGCCTCTCTGTGTGTCTGTGTCCCCCCTCCCGTCTCTTACGAGGACACTCATCTTTAGATTTGGGGCCCCCTTGGACAATCCATCGAGATCTTTAACCTGACCACATCTGCACAGACCCTTTCTCCAAACGAGGGCGTGTCTGCAGGTTCTGGGAGTCAGGACGTGGACACGTTTTTTTGAGGGGGTCCTCATTTACCCTGCCACAGACAGGCGAGGGCACGAGTCTATTCTCAAATCTCTGTAAGGAGTAGGCTGTGAGCTGATTTCAGATAGAGCCCGGATCCAGGAAGACTGGGTAGGCCGGGAGAAAAGGGTTTTGGGGACAGATGTTGGCTCTGCCACACAGAGCCAAACCAGCCTTGCAAGGGCAGGCGTCCTCCTCCTGTGATAGTGGGAGGCATCAGGGAGCCGTGGGGCAGCCCAGGGGCCCTTGTGGCAAGCTGGATTCCAGACCACGAATTGGAAAATCCGGGGCCTGAGCCAAATCCGCCCGTCTCTTGCTTCTGTGATGAAGTTTTGTCATAACACAGTCATACACGTGTGTGTGGTCTCTGGCTGCTTTTGCAGTTAAGAAGCTGTGACGGGGACTTCCTGGGTGGTCGAGTGGCTAAGACTCCATGCTCCCAATGCAGGAGGTGCAGGTTCGATCCCTGATTGGGAAACTAGCTCCCACAGGCTGCAATGAAAGATCCTGCAGATCCTGCCTGCCGCTGCGAAGACCAAAACCCCCTGGGCTGCAGCTAAGACCCGGCACAGCCAAATAAATAAATAGTGAACAGAAAAAACTGACAGAGACTGCGTGCCCCACGCAGTGGAATATAGTTACTGTCTGACTCTTCACAGGAAAGTTTACAGACCCTGCTCTTGGCTACATTATAGGGAGCATAGCTCCTAGAAACAAAGGAGGTGACAGGCTTGCCCTGCCTTTGCTGGTCAGGCCACGACCGAAGCAAACAGTCGTTCCTGAGATAGAAGGGCCTCTCCCTCATCGGTGCTGGGTGACCGGACTGTCACAGTAGAAGAGCACCGCCTTCGCGAGCTTGCCTCCCAGGGTGGGGGGCGGGCAGACGGGAGACGGGACGGCCAGCCGCACGGCGACACCCACGGGAGAGGCCGGTCTTCCCGGGGGTAGGAGCGGCAGGACGTGCTTGGCGTGTCTGGGGAGCAGCCTGGTGTGGGTGACAGGGCTGTGCGCACGCTGGGCTCCCGTCCGTGGTCACCCCCGTGTCCACGCGCTTCTTTGCTGGGAGTCTCTCTGTGTTCATGGCCTCCCAAGGCTTTCTCCTCTTGAGCCTCTGGTGACACCTGGGGGGCATTTCCATAACAACACGTGCCCTTTGTGCCTCCTGAGTGACTAATTTCTCTCTGGGCCGGGCCACGCGTTTCCAAGGGAGCTGTGTTCTGGAGAGAACATGCCCGAACCCTCGGGTGGCAGGTGGGTTTCCGTGGGCTCTGGGGTTCTGTGTATTCCCCTGGGGTGGGCAGGTGGATTTCCGTGGGCTCTAGGGTTCTGGGTATTCCCCTGAGAATGAAAACATCCTTGCTTTTTTTTTTTTTTTCTGACATAAGCATTTCAAACGCTAGGGACAGGGTCTCAGATAGGAAGCGGAGCCCCCATCGCAGGCTTTGGAGACTTGTTAATAGGGGCTTGTCGGAGCCAGCCCGTCCTGCAGGCTGGGGTCCAGTCTGCCTGTGGGTGCGTCCCCACCTGACCGCAGCGGTGTGCACGTCCGGGACACGCCGCCCGCCCTCTGTCTTCACGGGGCAGGGGTTGACGGGCAGGCAGGAGGCGCCACCTTGGTCTCCTTCTGCTGGCCAAGCTGAGTGTGGAGTCAGGCTCTGGGGTCCGGGTGTCCCTTGGGTCTGCAGGGAGGTGTTTCCAGTGTTGGGTGGGGCGGGGAAGTGCTCCATCCCGAGAGGTCCTCCAGTGCCCACCCCCAGCCCTCTCCTGCCCCAACGAGGGGGCTGGTTCACTGAGCTCAGGGCCACCTCGCACTCCAGGGTCTCGGTGTTCGCATCAGGCCCGGGACCCTCACCCTCAGCAGAAACTGGGTGTGGCCAGGCGGGGCGCGCCTGCACTCAGGAGGGACATGGAGGCCCGGACCCAGGGCGGCTCGCCAGGGCCACGCAGGTGGCTCAGTGCCGTGTTTGTGTTTGGAGCGGCGTCCCCCCAGGGCCGGGGCAGGGTGCAGGCCCCAGCTGGGGGCCCCGGGCCGGGTGGGTGGGTCCTCACCAGGGAGTGTCCCAAGCCCACTTCTGCCCGCGTGGCCCGTGGCCGTGTGGGGTGGGGGTACCTTTTGCACATGAGGGTCTTGAGGCTCAGGGTGCCCGGGGCTTGCTGGGGGCCGGCCGTACCTGGAGCCTGGGTCTCTGGGGTGCGGCGGGGTGGTGCCGGGCACTCGGGGCAGTGGCCGCACTGACCCCCACCCCCACGCCCCCCGCAGACTGCCTGCTGATGCTGGCCTACAAGGACAAGTCGGAGCGCGCCAAGGGGCTTCGGGAGCGTAGCAGCCTGACGCTGGAGGACATCTGCGGGCTGGAGCCCGGCCTGCCCTACGAGGGCCTGGCCCACACGCTGGCCATCGTCTGTCTGTCGCAGGCCGTCATGCTGGGCTTCGACAGCCGCGAGGCCATGTGTGCCTGGGACGCCCGGATCCGCTACGCGCTGGGCGAGGGTGAGTGCGCCCAGAGCCTACGGGGACGGTCTCTTCCTGCCCTCAGGGGTCCCCGGGGGTCTCACTGCTGGGCTGCAGAGGCTGGGTCATGACTCCCAGTGCCTGCTGAGCGCCCTCTGGTCAGCCGTGATTGGGGCGATGGTGGGTTCACAGGGGAGATGCCTCTTGAGCTCCCGAACTTGGCCACATCCATATGACCTGGGGGCCTTTAGCCCAAGCGGGTGGCCGCCTGACTCCGGAGCCTCGGGGAGGAGGAGCCAGCCCCCCTGAGCCCCACAAGGGGGGTGCAGGGTACAGGATGGGGTGCTCTCGGGAGAAGGGCAAGACCCAGCCCCCCCACATGCCCACCCGGCTGGTCAAGCAGAGGCAGGCCGGCCCCCAGCTGCGTCGTCAGAACCCACGGCTGGCATCTTTCATCCGCGCAGCTAGCTCACAGTGCTGCGTCGGCTGCGGGCAGGTTGTGCGTGTGTGTGCATGGGCACGTGCGTGTGTGTGGGCACATGTGTGTGTGTGGGCACACGTGTGTGTTCTCTCAGGTCCTCGCACATCACAGTTCACTGCAGGATGCCAAGTGTAGCTCCCTGTGCGGGTCCAGTAGGACCGTGTCACTTACCCAACGTGCACGAAGCGCTGTGTGTGTTCAGTCCCAAAGCCCCGCGTTATCTCAAAAGCTGTGATGTTTTAACACAATATTTAAACAGTTAAAAATGAAAGCTCGAAGCCCACGATGAACAGAAATGGCAAAGTCTAAAGCGGAGCTGGTCTGTGAGCCGTCTTTAAACCTTCCCGTCCGCACCTTCCCCAATGCCACAGCCAGCCTGGGCTTTATTTAAGCTGTTTCACTCACCATGGACTTTTTGCACTGATTTTTGTTGTTTAAATCATCGTTAAAATATCACTGATCTTGGCCCCTGTTTTGCACCCTGAGTAAGGGGCCTCACTCACCTCAGCCCAGCCCAGCTAGGGGTCAGCGGCTCGTCCCTCCTCCGGGAGCCCCCAGATCAGGCGTCTAGGGTGGGGGATGTGTGGAGGCCCAGTGAGGGGGCGCAGGGGCAGGAGGGAAGAGCCTCTTCCAGAAAGTTCTCCCGTCGGGGTTCCTGCCAGTTCAGCCTGGCTCAGCGTGTGACTCCACTTCTGCTAGGGTTGGGGGTGGGGGAGTGGGCAGGGGCCTGGTGCAAGGCAGCCGGTGCCCTGTCCTGGCACCTTAAATAGAAATCACCAGGACATGGTGATGGGTTGCTGACCCCTGGCCCCCTGGGGCCAGGCTATGAGGGTCCTTGCCCAGGGGCTGCTGCCCACCACGGGGGCTTGGGTGGGCTCAGGGCGGGAGGAGGAGGCAGGGCTGGGGCTGGCCCCTCAGCTTCGGGGTGGACACGGGGCCGATGGGCACCAGCCAGGAGGCTGCCGTCCGCTCCTGGGCCTGGCTGCTCTGGGATGCACCCCTCTTCCAAGGTCCTTCCGAGGCTAGGGGGCGCCTTGTGAGAACAGAAGAGCTCACCACTGCCCTCCTGAGGGGCTTCAGGGGCAAAGGGCTGAGCCTGAGGTGGAGAGGAGGTCTCGGGGAGCTAATAGTCATGCTCAGCGCCGGGAAGACCCTCTCAGTGGAGCGGGGAGGGCCTGGGGTTTCCTGCATGTCCCCGCGGCCAGGCTGGGACTCTCCAGAAGGGGCCGGAGGCTGGGCCTCCTAGGCCTCTGTGTTCCCATCTTTGGAATGGGACCACAGCAGCTGCGCTGTGTGGGGGGCGGGGTTTCTCAGAGGAGGCGCCCAAGGCCTCAGACTTACCAGCCATGGCCTGTGTGCTTCTCCCGGAGCTTGCTGGGGTTGGTCCAGCCTTGTTAGGGTGGGAGGTGGGGGCGATCAGGGCGGGCTCCCTGAGGACGGGACAGAGCGGGGCCATGGCACCGAGTGGCCCTGCCCTCGGGAGCTGACACCTGGGCTCGTGCTTCCTGGCCGCCGTCCGCTCCCAGCAACACCCTGTCGCCCCCGCCCCGCCCCAGTGCACAGGTTCCCCGTGATCGTGGCTCCGGGCACCAAGCTGGAGAGCGGCCCCGCCACCCTGCACCTCTGCAACGACATCCTTGTGGTGGCCAGGGACGTCCCCCCAGCCGTGGCGGGGCAGTGGAAGCTGTCAGACCTCCGGCGCTACGGGGCCGTGCCCAACGGGTTCATCTTTGAAGGCGGGACCAGGTGTGGATTCTGTAAGTACAGGCGTGGGCCGCGGGCTTGCTGGCCGGGCCGTGGCCCCAGAGCCAGCCCTCCCGCTTGCCCTGGCCTCTCTCGGGCCCGCAGCGGCCTGCGGTCTCAAAGAGACTGACGCTTAGCCCCCAGCCCAGACCCTGCGCTTCTGGCCGGAGGCAGGGGCTTGGGGGCTGCGAGCGGCACCCTCCCGAACAAAGTCGGTGCAGGGCCGCCCGGGGGGCGGTTCAGGGCCCGGTCACAGGGCTTCAGAGCCGCTCAGCCAGGAAAAAAAGAGAACAGACGTGTCCACTGAGGCTATGCTTAGCAGACGCATCGGCTCCGTGGGCCCTGAGCCCCCCACCCAGGCCGATATCAGCGATGAGGGCTGAATGCGGGGGCCCACCAGTGAGGCTGGGGGGCCCCCAGGGCCGAGGTGGCGTCCAAGGCCAGGTGAGCGCTGCAGGGAGCTGGCCTCCAGCTGGGAGAACGCACAGGCCCTCGGGTGGAGAGTTTGGGGTGCAGGGCAGCGGGGGGTGTGTTCTAGCGCCCCAGCCCGCTGTTCTCCCAGTGGAGGGGGCCACTGTGGGCCTGTGCTTGCTGTGGGGGCGGGGGACAGTCCCTCCGCTCCTCTGTCCGGAGGGTCCAAGCCTGTCTGTGGCCACCCCGGGCTGTTGTCCTGCCGAGTGCTGCCTGCTGGGCCGCCTCGATGACCACGGTCGCTGAGCTGGGCTGGAGGGTGCGGCCTGGGTAGGGGCTGTGCCTAACAAATTTGGTCAGCCCAAGACCCCAGACGCTGGTGGGGAGTCACAGACTCCTCCCTCGTGTGGAGGGCGATCGGGGCTCTGAGCTGGAGGCTACCTCTCTCCACCTCCCCCCCACCCTCTTAGAGAAGCACAGATCGCTCCCCAACCCACAGCCCCTGGAGAGGACAGAGCCGGCCAGGGGCGCCCACAGGGCCCGGCGCGCACTCAGTGTGGTCAGCGGGAGGGGGTGCCCCCCGCCCCGCCTGCACTCGGGAGCTCGATCATGCCCGGATTTCTCTGGGTACAGGGAACACACTTGAGAACATGGTCATACTGGAGGCTGGGCCTAAGGCCCTCATTCCGCAAGGGTGGGGGGTTGTGAGGCAGGACGGTTCCGACGGGGAGCTGGGTGGACAGGTGAACAAGCAGGTGGGAGCTGCAGCTGAGACAGCCGGCTGCCTGCAGCCCCTGGATTTCGTGCTGATGGCTCGTCCTGGGCTCCAGGGAGGTTAGACGCTCTGAGATGCTGCAGAGAGGTGGGGAGGGGTGACGTGGCGGAGGTGCAGGCGGGCTGGGGGAGTGGGTGCTGTGGCATGGTGGCCCCGGGGCTGGCAGGGGGGCCACAGCCGGAGTCGGAAGGCCTTGCACGAGGCTTGGCCCGTGCGTTTTCCTGCCCGGGGGTTTCGAGCAGGAAGGAGAGGTGAGCGCAGCTGTTGGCCTGTCCGCCCAGGGCTGGCGGGGAAGGCCCGCCCGGGTTGCCGTCCAGAGTCCTCTCCGCTGGACCTTAGAGGTGCCGGCAGTGGGTGGGTAGGGGCCCTGGCCCTGCTCCGACCCCCTCCCAGGCTGCAGCGCACCTGGTGTGTGTGACCGCCCTTCCCTCCTGAGAAGGCAGGGGCCCTGGAGCTGCTGGGGGCCCCAGTGGGACAGAGACCAGCGTCCTGGCTGGACTAGTGGGACTCCCGGGGCCGAGACTCGGGCGGGTGGCCTGTGGCTGCCGTGAGGACTGGGGTGCAGGCCGCGGCTGGCGCTGGTGTGTGCCCTCGAGCGGGGGCAGCCGGGAGGACCGGTTCCTTGGAGACTGTTTTATTTGCCCGGACGTAATGTAATAGAGTCCGCTGGATGTTTTTCCACCAGAGACCTCAGAGTTTAAAATTCCAGCTCTTGGTGTGGGTGGGCTCCTTCTCCGACCGTCGACGATTCCAGGCATCAGAAGTCTCAGGGCTTCCTGGGAGGGCGGAAGCTGCAACTCAGGCTGCTGAGTCCTGTCCCGGGCAGGCAGGCCAACAGCGTGAACCGTGGCTGGCCACCCTGGGGCTTCTGTGCAAGGCCCGAGTTTGGGCCTTGGGCCCTGGGCGGGCCCGGCAGGTCTGCCCGGACCCAAGAGCTCCAGGGCGGGTTCTCCCTCCCACAGAAAGTCCCTCCTGGGGGTCCTCCTCTCCCCTCCAGACTCTCTGGAGGCCCCTGGCCAGCGCTGGCCAGAGAACACGGTGGGCGCAGCGGGTGGCTGGGCCAGCCTTTCCCGACACTCTGCCACCCGGCGGGTCCCACGGGGCACAGTTCTCCAGGGACACGACCCTCTGCCCCTGGCAGGGGCCACGGCTCTGCCGGTTTGTAGACTGTCACCAGCTCGGGTGACTCAAAGCCGGGTGAGCAGGGACCGTGCAGCCCTGTGTGCGTGGTCAGAGCAGCAGTCCACTCAGGACGCGGGCCTCCTGGGAGGAGGGTGGCTGGTTCAGCTCCGGGGGCCACGTAGCGAATGACCGCATCCCACGCCTGAGAACAGCACAATCTGCCCTTCACCGTTCTGTCCAAATCAAGCTTGGCCGGGGCTGGGCGGGTCCTCCCCGCCTGTTCCAGTCCCCAGGGGTCCCAAGTGTTCCCAGGCTTGTGGCCACATCCCTCCTGTCTGCTCTGGCTTCACGAGGTCCCACTTCACGTGGGACACAGGTCATTGGAGTCAAGGCCCCTCGACACTCAGGAGGGTCTGAGAGCCTTCACTTGGGCACACCTGCAGAGAGCCTTTTCCAGATAAGGGCCCAGTCCCAGGCTACAGGATGTGAGCCTATTCTTTGGGGCCACCATCCAGCCCATGACATCACCACCCCAACTCTGAAGGTGTCAGAATTCAGATCTCAGTGAGCCTGTGGGCCCTGAGTTGGAGCAGGGGTTAGAGTCACCAGAAGGCTCTGGAAGGTTCTGGATGAAGGAATTAACATCTCCTGCCTGGCCCCTGGGCCCTAGAGCCACGCGCCCCAGACCACTCCGGAGAGCAGCGACGGGACCCTGGCCCCTCACCCGCACTGAGACACCAGTGACTGGCTGTCAAGAGAGGGCCCTGGGGAGTGTGGGGAGGGGTCAGCACCCTCTGGGTGTCGGGGAGGGGTTAGGGGAGGGGGCTCCGTGTGGCTCTGGGTACCCCATGGGTGGACGTGTTCTTTCTGTGGCCTCCACATGGACGGCAGCCTGATGAGATTCTTTGAACAGGAGCCCGAGGTCTCTGTCTCTGGGGTGATCACGGTGATATGTTTAGGGCTCCCAGGCAGGGGCAGGGCATGCAGATGAGGGTGGCACAGAGATTTGGGGCACCCTTCACCCATGACAGGCTCAGCCTCAGGGAGAGTGGTGGACCCAGGGGAGGGGGGGCGGGCGTCCTGCCAGAGCCAGGAAGGCTTTGGGGAGGTCTGGGGGGCATTTGCACAGGGCCTAAGGGGGAGTGGAAGCTTCTAGGACAGGGGCCAGGGGAAGCCCCTGTCTCTCACGTTGGCAGGTCCTGTCAAGGACACTTCCGAGGCGTTTCCACTCCCGCGTGAGCCGGCTGCGGCCCCAAGGATCAGGGTCCTTGACTGTGGAGGGACTCCACGGGTACTGGACGGCAGAGTCCGAGGCTGGCGCCCAGGCCTCCGCCCGCGGCTCCACCTCTCCTCCTCCCGGCTCCTGGGGTCCAGCCCATCCTGTTGGCCCCTTGGGGAGCAGCGAGCGTTGTAAATCATTTTTATAAAGTGAGTGTTCAATTCAGTCCAGTTCGGTCGCTCAGTCGTGTCCAACTTTTTGCAGCCCCATGAACCGCAGCACACCAGGCTTCCCTATCCATCTCCAACTCCAGGAGCTTACTCAAGCTCATGTCCATTGAGTTGGTGAAGCCATCCAACCATCTCATCCTCTATCATCCCCTTCTCCTCCAGCCCTCAATCTTCCCCAGCATCAGGGCTTTTTCCAGTGAGTCAGTTCTCTGCATCAGGTGGCCAAAGTATTGGAGTTTCAGCTTCAGCATCAGTCCTTCCAGTGAATATTTAGGACTGATCTCCTTTAGGATGGACTGGTTGGATCTCCTTGCGGTTCAACGGACTCTCAAGAGTCTTCTCCAAAACCATAGCTCGAAAGCATCAATTCTTCATGGATATATAAGTGAGTATAGTGAATATATATATATATGTAACCAAGTATAGTGAAGCTCCAATACTCTGGCCACCTGATGCGAAGAGCCAACTCATTGGAAAAGACCCTGATGCTGGGAAAGATTGAAGGCAGGAGGAGAAGGGGATGACAGAGGATGAGATGGTTGGATGGCATCTCTGACTCGATGGACATGAGTGTGAGCAAACTCCAGGAGATAGTGGAGGACAGTTTATGGGGTCACAAATAGCTGGGCGTGGCTTAGCGACTGAACAACGAGAACAAGCAAGTGGGCACAGGGGGATGCTCCGGAGTAGGAGAGACCGCCGTGCTCGCGTGTCCAGCGCCGAACAGCCCTCGGCCGCCTCTGGTGGGCGTTGTGGTCCAGATGCTGGTCTTGCTGGAGCTGCTGGAGCCGTGGTCTCCAGCCTGAGAGTCTGGAGGAGGGGGGAATGTGTTCAGGGGATTCTCTGTGCCTGGCCCTGGGTGCAGGGTTGGAGTGGGGAGCCCATGCTGCGCCGCGAAGGCTCAGGCTATGTGAGAAGACAAGGACGTTCAGAGTCCTCAGGGGTGCGAGGGGAGCCTGGAAGGGCCACAGGCTGGGGAGGCTGGGGAGGCCCTCACGGGCTGAGCCTGAATACGGCCTCTGCAGGTTAAATAGGAGTTCAACTGAGCCTGGCTGCTGAAGGTAGGGTAGAGTGGAGGGAAGAGAAAAGGGGTTCCAGACAGACATTAGCGTGGCTGGTGGCAGGAACAGTGTGTGGGGGGACCCTGGTAGAGTGGCAGAGGTGAGGTCAAAGGTGGAAGCCGTGTCCCGGTTACGGGAGGCCCTGGAGGCTGGACCAGAGCTGGGCTGTGTTCCTAGGGTAGCAGGGAGCCCTGGAAGGTGCTGGAGCGGGATGGTGCCAGCAGCAAGCCTGTCGAGGGTGGTGGCTTTGGCCCCAGAGTGCTGGGAGGAGGGAGGCGGGGTGTGAGGAGGCTGGGGGCGGGGCCTGCAGGTTCAGGAGCCTTAGGAAGGGGGTGGGAGGAGGGCCGGCTAGGGTGGGTGGCGAGGACACCGAGCGGAGGGTCTGCGGAGGTGGGCCTGGGCTGAGCTCCCGGGCTCGGCCCATGGGAGGGGAAGGCCCCCAAACAGGGTTCAGAGCCCGTCCAGAGCCAGATCAGGTTTACCCGGAGGCGGAGTCTCCCTTTGGGTCTAGAGCCCCCGTCACACTTTGGACAGACTTGCGGTCGATTTCAGCCCTCTGCCCCGAGGTCTGTGCTCTCCAGGCCTGAGTCGGAGCGGGATCTGCCACCTTTCTGCAGCCCACAATGGCATGTGCAGCCGGGGACGGTTCTGGAGCCTCTGCATGTCCAGGGAGGCCGAGGTCACTCAGGGTCAGGGAGAGAGGGGCCTAAGCGCGGTAGTCAGCAGGAGGCCCCTGCAGGAGGCCCACCTGGTGGGGCCCAGATCCACACACCCACCCTCAGCGGTGTGTGCACGTGCCCATTTACAGATGGGGACACTGAGGCACGGAGCAGCCCAAGACTTGCCCTAGTCTGTCTGAGCGAGGTGACCCCCCTCGGTGCCCAGCCAGCGCCTCTTGGCACCAGGACTGGCTCTCAGCGGCCTCCAGGACTCCTTCTCGGGGCATTTGGCTTCAGTCTGTCTCCTCCCAGGCCAAAAAGCGGGCCCAGTGCATCCTCGGGAACGGGCAGGGTGGCCTCGTGGGACCATCTGGACGTGATGGCCAGTGAGCCGTGTCCCACATCTTCACGTGGGAGAAATGTGGTCCGTGGGCAGAAAGTGCGGCTCTCCCGAGGCCCCCAAGGATGAGTCTGACTCATCTCAGCCTCTCCGAGCCTCAGTCCTTCATCTGCACCGCCCCGGCTTCCTGTGCCCCTGCCTGCGAGGCGTGTACCACGCGGTGACCTGGACCCAGCTTCGCAGCCTCTCGTGGGTCGGGACTGACCGCACCAGCTGGTCTCTGGCCAAGGAGTGTCTGCTGCTGGCGCAGCCAGGCGCCTGGGCCGGGGTGACAGCGTCCCCTAGAGGGGACCCCGAGTCTCACTCTCCCAGGGAGAGACTCTTCTGCTGGCCAGACTGCCCTGCAGGGACTGGGTGGGTGGCACCAGCCCCTACTTCCGTGATGGCTCCGGGCTGGCAGGCGTGCTTGGCAGAATTCTCCCAGAGGTGGGCACTCTGACTGAACAGTGTCCTTCCTACCTGGGCCTCCGAGTCTCACCATGCGGGCGGCAGGCACCATGCAGTGAGTGGGGCCTGGGTGTGGGTCTCTACCTGCTGTTCCCCGGCCTGCACCTCAGCTCCCTGTCCCAATGCAGGGGTGGGGACACCAGCTGACCCAGTCCACTGTCCTCCTGCACCCCTGGGGGACAGGGTGGAGGTGGGGAAGGGCAGGCCTTCTCCATGGCCGAGTCATTCAGGACACCGTTTCAGAGCAGGACCCTCAGCCAGCACTTGGGGAGACGCAGAGGAAAGCAAGGTCCCAGGCTCGCCTGAGGGGCCCCTCACCTGGGCAGGTGTCCAGTGCGTCCCTGTGGGGGCAGGGGGGGAGCGCTGGAGGAAGGTGGATCACCAGTGAGTGGCCTTGGCTGGAGCAGGGTGTCGGTGGGTGACTGGGAGCTGGAGGCCAGCATCCACCCAGGGACAGAGTCCAGGGCCAAGGCTGACGCCCCTGCTGTCTGCTCAGGGTGGGGTTGGGTGCCCCCCTTCCCGTGTGCAGGGGGCATTGTCAGGGTGATTAGGATGAGCTCCTGGCGTTTAGCGGGAGCTGCTCCGAGGATGTGAGGTGCCTGGACCGCGTGGCTGCATCCTGTTGGGTGGTGGCAGGGTGGGGTGGGGAGGTGCCTCGCTGGAGGGTGGGACAGAGCCTACTCTCCGGAGAGCTTGTTTGGTATTTGCCCCTGGTTTTGGTTCACCCTGGCCAAGCCCACACGATGCACACTGCACCGTTTAAGCCGCTTTGTAGTTCAGTGGCAGCGAGCACGTCCGTTCACATGGTTGTGCCCCCATCACCACCGACGTGCCCAGAACCTCGTCATCGTCCAGAACTCTGTCCCCATCAAACACCAGCTCCGTGCTCCCCTCCCCGCCCAGCCCACACCCCTCATTCTGCTTTCTGCCTCTGAGTTTGACAACTCTGGGGACCTCATCTGAGTGGAATCACTCAGGATCTGTCCTCTTGTGACTGGCCTGTCTCACTTGGCTCAGCATCCTCACGGCTCATCCGCGTTCAGCAGGTGTTAGACTTTCCTTCCTTTTTCAGGCTGAATCAGATTCCGCTGTGTGGACGGAACGCATTGTGTTCATCCGTCCATCTGTCGATGGACACTTGGACTGTGTCCACATTTGACTATTGTGAATGATGTCGCTGTGAACATGGGCAGGCAAATATCTCTTGCAGACCTTACTTTTAAATCTTTTGGGTGCGTGCCCAGAAATACACTTGCTGGATCAGATGGTGGTTCTTGGTTGAATGTTTTGAGGAATGGCCACACTGCCTTCCACGCTCCTGTACGACGTCACGCTCCCACCAACAGTGTGCGAGGGTCCCAGTGTCTCCAGACCCTCACCAGCACTTGTTTCCCGTTTTGTTTCTTCGTGTTGTTTAAATAGCACATCTGTTGTTTAAATAGGTTTAAATACCCACCCCTAGTGGGTATGATGAAATGATCAGGTGAGATTTAAACTTCATTTCACATGAACTTATTTCATCACACTTTGTTTCTTTCTCCCAAAATAGAGGCAGAGACAAATGAAACTTTAATCAGTAGATGTTTCACTCTATTAGGAAACTGCAAAATAACATCCCAAGGCTCAGCCAGCTTAGCTCTGCCAGCTTTCTGATTGATAACCAGTGCTGTGTGGACGGAGCTTTGTAGAACCTTCTCAGCAGGAAAGTCCTTCAGAGGCTCTGTCCCCGACTGGCCTTTGCTGTGTGGTCTTTGCCAGCAGAGAATGGAATTCTCTGAGGAGCTGGGGACACCGAGATCCAGGGACAAAGGTCTGGACACTGGAGATTAAAGAGAGGGATCAGCCTGGATCTAATCGGGCTCATCGGACGTTTGAAGGAAGGTTTTCTTTCTCACGGCTAGTGAATCTTCAAGTTGAATGTGATGCTTTCCCCCTGGAGATATTCTTCCCCAGGAGCAGTTGCATTTATGATGGGAGTGAGGTTTGCTGCACCCCCTATGACCCATAGCATCTGTCTCCAGAGTGAAAGGTGGCTGTGAACCTGCAGGTAGCCGCTTCTTGCTGGGCAGGATGCGCTCCTCCCAATCTTCATTTTCCATGTTACTTATTGCTGGGAGACAGATACCCCCAAACCTTAGCGCCGTTTCCTGGCTGCGACTCTGTGGGTCAGCGGTCTGCAGGGCTCCCTCTGCTCCACGCGGTGGGCCGGAGTCACTTGGGCAGTGGCATTTGGTGGGTGGCCTCAGGCATGGCCTGGGGCCCTGGTGCTGGCTACTGGCCGGGATGCCTCAGCTCAGGGTCCAGAGCTCAGGGAGGTCCAGAGCTCAGGGAGGGGATTGGACCCGCTTCGGGGTGGAGTGGAGGCTTCACGGACACGGATGAGAGGAGGCGGGTGGGAGGGGCATGGTGGCAGTGACCACATCTGTTCAGTTCATTTGTTGCTCAGCTGTGTCCGACTCTGCAACCCCATGGACTGCAGCACGTCAGGCCTCCCTGTCCATCACCAACTCCTGGAGCTTGCTCAAACTCGTGTCCATTGAGTCGGTGATGCCATCTAACCATCTCCTCCTCTGTCGTCCCCTTCTCCTCCCGCCTTCAATCTTTCCCAGCATCAGGGTCTTTTCAAATGAGTCAGCTCTTCCCATCAGGTGCCCAAAGTACTGGAGCTTCAGCTTCAACATCAGTCCTTCCAATGAACACCCAGGACTGATCTCCTTTAGGATGGACTGGTTGTCCTTGCAGTCCAAGGGACTCTCAAGCGTCTTCTCCAGCACCACAGTTTAAAAGCATCAATTCTTCGGCGCTCAGCTTTCTTTATGGTCCAACTCTCACATCCATATATGACCACTGGAAAAACCATAGCCTTGACTAGACGGACCTTGGTTGGCAGAGTAAGGTCTCTGCTTTTTAACATGCTGTCCAGTTTGGTTATAACCTTCCTTCCCAGGAGCAGGCGTTTTTCAGTCTCATGGCCGTGGTCGCCGTCCTCAGTGACTTTGGAGCCCTCCTGCACAAGGCAAGACGGGGCCAGGCTCTAGCTTTGCGCCCTCCTCGCGGACACACAAGCAAACAGGAAACGTGGAGACCCTGTCTTGGGGAGGGGCGTCTGGGAAGGGGCAGGGCCCTGGCTGCCTCCGCACCCCACTCTTTCCGTCCACGCTCAGTGGGGGCCCCTCCTGGGGCTTGGCCCTGAGTTAGACACTGGAGGCCACAGAAGGGCCAGAAGTGGTCCTGCCTCGAGGTGCTGGGCCTGGCGGCCTGGACAGCGTCCACACAAGGGAGGGGAAGGGTCCCGGGTCTGCCCCAGAGGAGGGGTCCCATGAAAGTGTCGCCAGGAGCACGGGGGTCAGGGGCCAGGGAAGGCCACGTCACAGGAGCAGAGTCTCAACAGGAGAAGGGTGGTGACATGTGGCTGAGGGCTGTCCTAGGCAGGGGGGCAGGGAGGGGGCTTGCGGATGTGGCCGCCCCCCGGGGAGGTATGCCAGGCGGGCCAGGTGTGTTTGCTCCTCAAAGCCTGGGCTGGAGAGGGGAGCCCGGGTCAGTGGGCGGTCGGCGCTGGGTCTGGGCGGCCTCGTCTCTTGGTCACGAGGCTCGGGTGGGCCCTCAGAGACTCACGTCCCCCTCGGGAGGCCCTGGGGCTGCCAAGGAGGTGGGGTGGCGGCCGGTGCGGGAGCAGGAGCCCGCAGACGCCCTTGGAATGCCGCCGGCTCCGCTCTCTCCTGTGATGCAGTTTTTTATAGTCGGGGGACTGGCTGTGCCACCGCCGCTGCCAGCTGACCGTAAGCTCGGGATTAGAGGCCTGGCCCCAGCTGAGCGGGGCGGCCGGGACAGGGCCTCCTCCCTGTCCGCCCACTGTCGGCCAAGGTCCCGGCTTGAGTTCTTGGTCAGCACCACCCCCCCCTCCCCCGGGGCCAGGAGAGAGAGACCCCGCCCAGCCCTGTAGGCAGCAAGCCGCAGGGGGCCCTAGAGGGGGCCCCGTGGGCGGGAGGGGGGTGCCCTCACTCTGCTTAAGGTCGGGGCTCCGTGGTGCCCAGGCATGCCCCGCCCCCAGGGGCCTCTGTTTCCTGTCTCTCCAGCAGGCGTGTCACCAGCTAGGGCCCTGGGGGGCCGCCCTGGGGCACAGCAGCATTGCCACGTGTGGGGCTGGCCCGGGGCCATGGAATCCGGGGCAGGCGAGCGTCACCAGGCTGGCTTCACTGTGCCGCTTCCCTGGCCCGCCCGCCCCACCCCGAGTGCCCTCCTCCTCCGCGCGGGGGGCTGGCCTTTCTTTGGGCAGATGGCAGCGAGGCACGAGGGATTCTTGGGCGGTGACACCATGCCCAGGCGTGCGGCCCGCGGGACCTGGCGTCCCCATTCACGAGGCCGTGGGACTCCATTCACGCTGGCGGGCTCCCCGCTGCCGTTCTTCATCCAGGCTCCCTGCAGGCCCAGGCGCCCCCTCCTCCTCCCCAGCCCTCCCCTGCCCCGCTCCCGGGGGCTAGGATCCTAGCCAGCCTCCCCATCCGTCAACAACTGTGATCAACAAAACTTCAGTCACGAGAACAAAGAAGACTTTTGTTTGAGCCCCACCCGAGGACTGACCCGTAAGCCTGCTGGCCAAACGGCTCTGCAGAAGCAGGGGTTTTCAGTGGCTTTATTGGAGTTTATCTCGTCAGAACAAAGAACGTTAAAGAAGTCAGGGTTCCATGTTTTCACGGTTCCTCTTCCCCCCAAAAGAACGACCGGCCCATGCGCAGTGAGTCAGCGTGGCCTTGGCACCTGGGGAGGGATCTCACCCTGGACGGAGGGCCAGTACTGTCCTTTTTAACACGGACGTTCTTTACGTCTGGTCAGGATGCCCTTTTTTATGATCAAAGCAGATGTACAGTGTATGTTTGACAAGCTGCAAACAGGCGGCTTCAGTTAGCATCAAATTCAAGTTGACTTCTGCGTGAGCCACAGTGACCTTCCTTTATCTCAAGATATGAGTGTTCCCTGGACCCTCTCTGTGGGTGAGAGTGCCGGGGTGGGGGTGCTCCAGGGCCCCCCACCCTGAGGACATGCCCAGGAAGAGGAGAGGCCTCAGAGGGGGCCAGGCCTCTCAGCACAGCCCCAGACAAGGAAGCCGGGCCCCACAGCTGCCTCCTCGGGGGTGCACCCGCCCGCCCCAGAGGAGCGCGGGCCGTGGGGAGGGGCTGCCGGGCGCTCTGTGCAGGCAGGACGCCCCCCTCGGCCTCCGGCCACCCTCCGCCATGGCCCTCATCCTTCAGAAGTCACCCGGCTCCTCACGCTGGCCTGGGAGTCCGGAGACGGCTGACGGCCGGGGACCAGTGGGCAGGACACCCTCCCCCACCCCACCCAGGCTGCTCAGCCCAGCCTGGTGCCCGCAGGCCTGGGAGAGCTGCGTGTGCCGCAGCCTCCTGGGCGAGTTGTACGTTTTCCTCAGGCGGGG